>NC_138346.1:64387890-67067890 GCF_046562875.1 Panthera onca
CTGTTCCTTCTTCAATATGTATAAAATATTTTCTTCTGGTAAAAGTGTATGTCAAATTTCAAGCCAGAATGAAAAAGACAGAATGCTCATTTCTCTATTTGGTTCTAAAGTCCCTGAGCTAGAAAGACAATGACCATGACAAAGAAGAAATTGATCTTTTTGCATTACTATCTGAAGAGAAATGGAGAAAAGAGTAGAATTCTTGGATATTTTCCCCACACAAAAAAAATACTTAAAATTAATAGTTGCTTGGGTATTGGTATGCCTGGAATGGGCGTTGAAATAGATGGAGGTGGAGGAAACTGTGTTTTGTGAATACTGTTTTTTAAAGGAAGTTCTATTTTTTTTTAAATGAAAAGACTTAAGTATGTTGAACAAAGTTTTGAGATTTATGGCATAAATTGGAATGGCAGAAAGCCACTCTGTGGTAATTGCTTCCTTCAAAAGGTAAAGGTACATTTGCTTTTTTAAGTATATGGAAAAATGAGGCATAGGGAGTAACCAAGCCCATCTTATCATATTCCAAGTAAAAGCCAAATGGTTCTTAGATCACGACAGATAAAATCATACCCATAGAAATGATCTGGCTGAACTCTTCATTGGAAAACCACTCAAGGTTTCTTTGCCCTCCTAAAATGATTGAAATTAATATATGCCTGAATAAATATGACTTTACACAATTTCTTCTTTTTTATTCTTTCTTGGAAATGTTTAAATAGATACAAAATTAGGATATTTTAATGAATCCTCAGTGCTCATCACCTAGCTTCAACTACTATCAACACATGGCCAGTCTTTGTTTGTTTGTTGTTGTTTTTGTTTTATTTATTTATTTATGAATATAATTTATTGTCAGATTGGCTTACATACAACACCCAGTGCTCATCCCAACGAGTGCCCTCCTCAATGCCCATCACCCATTTTCCCCTCTTCCCTACCCACCCCATCCATCCTTAGTTTGTTCTCTGTATTTAAGAGTCTCTTATGGTTTGCCTCCCTCCCTCTCTAACTTTTTTTTTCCCCTTCCCTTCCCCCATGGTTTTCTGGTAAATTTCTCAAGCTCCACATCTGAGTGAAAACATATGATATCTGTCCTTTTCTGACTGACTTATTTCACTCAGCATAATACCTTCCAGTTCCATTCATGTTGCTGCAAATGGCATGATTTCATTCTTTCTCATTGCCAAGTAGTATTCCATTGTATATATAAACCACATCTTCTTTATCCATTCATCAGCTGATGGACATTTAGGCTCTTTCCATAATTTGGCTATTGTTGAAAGTGCTGCTATAAACATTGGGGTACACATGCCTCTATGCATCAACACTCCTGTACCCCTTGGGTAATTCTTAGTAGTGCTATTGCTGGGTCCTAGGGTAGATCTATTTTTAATTTTTTGAGGAACCTCCACACTGTTTTCCAGAGTGACTGCACCAGTTTGCATTCCCACCAACAGTGCAAGAGGGTTCCCGTTTCTCCACATCCTCGCCAGCATCTATAGTCTCCTGATTTGTTCATTTTAGCCACTCTGACTGGTATGAGGTGGTATCTCAGTGTGGCTTTGATTTGTGTTTCCTTCATGATGAGTGACGTTGAGCATCTTTTCAACACATGGCCAGTCTGGTTTCATCTATACTTCATCCTCTTAACATCCTTCCCCTATAATTTTGAAGCATATTTAAAACAGTATATTATTTCATTCTTTCTCATTGCCACAGTGATGGGTATTGAGGATGGCACCTGTTGGGATGAGCACTGGGTGTTGTATGGAAACCAATCTGACAATAAATTTCATATTTAAAAAAATATCTGATTAACAAATAAAAAACACAGTATATTATTTCACCTGTAAACACACAATTTTTTCACATTCAATTTTGTTTTAATGTTTATTTTTGAGAGAGAGAGAGAGAGAGAGAGAGGCAGAGTGTGAGCAGGGGAGGGGCAGAGAGAGAGAGGGAGACACAGAATCTGAAACAGGCTCCAGGCTCTGAGCTGTCAGCACAGAGCTGTATGCGGGCTTCAATTCACTAACCCTGAGATCATGACCTGAGCCAAAATCAGATGCTTAACCAACTGAGCCACCCAGGCGCCCCAAGAGGAAAGTTCTTACATTCGAAGAGTTATAATCTGAAAAATGCAATAAATCAAGATTAATTCTACTCCTGAAGCCAAGACTACACTGTATGTTAACTAACTTGCAAATACATAAATCAATCAATAAATCAATAAATAAATAAAATTTAAAAATACAATAGCCAAAACATGGAAACAACCTAAGTGTCCATCAGTGGGTGAATGGATAAAGAAATTGTAGTGTGTGTGTATGTGTGTGTGTGTATACATTTTATGCATGTGTGTGTGAGTGTATATATATAATATATATATTTATAATTATATATAATTATATATAATATAATATATATATTTATGCGTGTATTTTAAATACATATATATAATGTATTTAAAATACACACATAAAATGTATACACACACTCCACAGTTTATATATATATATATATATATATATATATATATTATATACACACATAAAAAATACATATATATATATATAATATATAATATGGAAATACTATTCAGCCTTAAAAAATGAAACCCTACCATTTGCAACAACACATATGGACCTTGAAAGCGTTATGCTAAGTGAAATAAGTCAGAGATAGACAAATACTGTCTGATCTCACTAACATGTGAAATGAAAAACAATAACTCATAAGAGATTAGATTTGTGGTTACCAGAAGTGGAGGGTTTGGAGAGGATGAATTGGAAAAAGGTCATCAAAAGATACAAACTTCCAGCGATTAGATAAGTAAGTACTAGGAATGTAACATACAACATAATGATTATAGTTAACATTGCTACATGACATAGGAAAGTTAAGAGAATGAATCCTAGGAGTTCTTTTTTTTTTTTTTTTTTTTTTTTTTTTTGAATCCTAGGAGTTCTAATTACAATGAGAAAAAATTGTTCCTCCTTTTCTTTTTTCTTTGCTTTTTATTATATCTGTATGAGAAGATGGATATTAGCTGAACCTGTTGTGGTAATTGTTTCACAATGTATATAAATCAAACCATCATGCTGTTTGTCTTAAATTTATAGTGATATATATCAAATATTTCTAAATAAAACTTGAAAAACTAAGTAAATTAATTAAATTTAAAAATTTAAAGGGGTGCCTGGGTGGCTCAGTCGGTTAAGCGTCCGACTTCAGCTCAGGTCATGATTTCGCGGTCCGTGAGTTCGAGCCCCGCGTCGAGCTCTGTGCTGACAGCTCAGAGCATGGAGCCTGTTTCAGATTCTGTGTCTCCCTCTCTCTGACCCTCCCCCATTCATGCTTTTTCTCTCTCTGTCTCAAAAATAAATAAACGTTAAAAAAATAATAATAAATAAATAAATAAATAAATAAATAAATAAATAAATTTTTTTAAAAATCAAGGTTAAAAAAAAAAGTGCTGGGAGTTTCTCCTGTGTTTAAATGTGCTTCCTGGTTCCCCTGGTCTACCATAACTTCTAATGTTAGCCCCAGAAGGATAAGAGCACAGTTTCAACCAAGTCTAGTAGTCCATTGGAAAAAAGTCAAGAAGCCAAAGATCCACTGTCATATGTAGCAGATGTGCATAATTATTTTTGTCTACCTAGTATTTAAAGACCCTTTTATATCTTTGGAGGCTTAATTGCACCTGGGGCTTCATGGAAGTCAGAGTCTATTTCCCACTGTAGGAGCTGAAAATGTGGAGGACTTTCTTTCCTGGTTCCTTTGAGTTTAGGGTCTTACTTGATGTTTAGCCATGAGAAACACCTACCCCAGATTTTAAAAAGGGAGTGGATGACCAGAAGAAGCAGGGACAGAGAAAGCCCGCTATGGAGGCAGTGGCTCTGGCAGCCATGTCCATTTCATAGGTGGGAAGGGAGGAAGAATAGGGCAGACAATGTCAGTGGTGCCTATGTCTGAGTTCAGCATCCGTGTATAGAGTATGTTGATGAATGCTCAGCAGTGAAATTGATGTGGGACTAGTATGTTATAACATAGCTATAGCTGCGGTGCTGGTTGAATAGTTTCCATACTGGATTTTCAGCTCTGCTAGTCATTCTTTGAGCTACTCAATATCGTTTGACTAAATAATTTTCTGCATTATCTATGTTTCTGTTTTTGTTACCAAGAAACCTCACTGATTCGCCTGGAGTGTATGCAAAACTTTAAATGGCCACCTGAAAGGGACCTTAAAATATAAGATGTATTAAAGAAGAAATACAGAGGAGGCCAAAAATTACTCAAAGATCACTGACAAAAAGCTAGTAGAAACATACCACAGTAGCAGTTTGAATCATCATGGAGTCTTCGGATGGTGTGGTAGTTAACATTTTTTTACTGCATTCCATTTGAACTTCTTAGTTTAGGTTATTACTGATAAAGAGGGATGTTCACCAAATATTGCCTATAGTAGTAAAACAAAAATGAGGGAAATGTCACCTTAAATATCCACCAATTGGATTGGCCACATTAAGACAGACTATACTACAGGAGCTGCCCTCTCCTACTGCCCACCCATCCCTCATTCCACCCAAAGTTAATGTTAAAAAGTCATATGTGGGCTTTAAAAAAATGTTAGTGACAAAATTTTAAGTAAAAAAAATCCTCAAGTCTGACTTTGGCTCAGGTTATCATCTCGTGGTTTGTGAGTTCAAGTCCCGCGTCAAGCTCTGGGCTGACAGCCCAGAGCCTGGAGCCTGCTTCAAGTTCTGTTTCTCCCTCTCTCTGCCCCTCCCTTGCTCATGCTGTCAATCAATCTCTCTCTCTCTCTCACTCGCTCGCTCAAAAATAAATAAACATTAAAAAAATTTTTAAAATCCTCAAAACCCCAACATCAAACTAGACAGAACAGCAGTCCCGAGTATAGCCCAATTTTTGAAAAGGGCATGTTTGTGAATATTTATGTAAATATAACACAGAAGTACTTCATGATGCCTGTCAGTGGGAAATAGGAATACAGAGAGAATTTTTATTTTTTTCATAGGCTTTATGTATTTGCTTCCAGTTGGGGCTGTAACAAAAAAGCCACAGGTTGAGTGGCTTAAAACAATACAAATTTATTATCTTACAATCTGGAGATCAGAAGTGTAAAATGAGACTTACTGGGCTAACATGAAGATGTCAGGAGGTCTGTGTTGCTTCTAGAGGCTGCAGGGTAGTATCTGTTTTGAGGCTTTTTCCACCTTTTGTGTCATTACACTCCTTGCGTTGTGACCCCGTCCTCCATCTTCCATATGCATCACTCCAACCTCTGGTTCCCTTGTCATATCTCCCTTTCTGACTTTGCTCCTCTGGCCTCCCTCTTTCAAGGGCCCTTGTGATTACATTGAGCTCACCTGTATAATCAGGATAATCTCCCCATCTCATAAACCTTAACTTAATCATATCTGCAAAGTCCATTTTTCCCTGAAAGGTAAAATATTCATAGGTTCCAGAGGCTAGGACATGAACGTCTTTGGGAGAAGATTATTCTGTCTATCATACTTTCTAAAAGCACTTTAATATTATTAAGAACTATTTCTTTCCTAGAAGCCCTTGTTCTCATTAGTTTAATAGTTTATTTATAGTATAATTGTAAATTTCCTACAAAGCCTCAACTAGAGTGTACTATTTAAACCAAATAGATTTCATGAGGAGGTTTTGGTTTTGTCGTTTTCTTTTTACAAAAATTATACGTTTATTTCAAACTAAAGATATTTTTGGGAATTAATGAATTTATAGTTCTCTGTATTTCCTTTCTTTTCACTAGCCGTGGCTTTCTTTTCTACCATAGTACATTTTTTATTTGACAAAAAGTCTTTAAAGTATTGTTCAAGATAGTTATGGTTGATGTTGAATCCATTTTTCTCATCTTCTAAAGATAAGTATTATGCTAAGTGTCAATGAATTTATGCCAACAAAGGCCATTAGCAATAAAATAAGTAACAAAAATGTGAAATTTTAAATGGTAATTCATCAAAATTTAGTATTCACATTAAAGATACATGGCTTTTGACTCCTTTAAAACTTGGTCCAGATGGGAAATAATAATAGAATAATCTCTAGTTCAAGGGTACCCTGTGTTTGAAAACAGAAGTTCATGACCAATATATTTTTAACTACCTCTGAATGTTAATGATCAGGAAAGCAGTGTTCCATTGTAAAACGGATCCTCAGTTGTGGTTGTTGGTGTTGTCATATCAGATAATATCAAATCTGCACCTCCTGATTTATAAAATACATTATGGAAAAATACTCACTGATGATAACCTGGACAGTTAGGGATGTTCTGTCCAAGGATGAATGTGGTTAACAGGCCTCATCAATTTCCCTGCCAGAAACAAACAAACAAACACACAAACAAACAAAATATGACAACGTTGCTTTCCTTTGTGAACCATCTTAAAAGCAAATGACAGGAGCGATTTCTCTTATTCTTTTACTGGCACAACATGAATTCATGCTCATTAGAGGGTTGAGTGTGCCATGCATTGCAGGGGCTCTTTTGTAACTTGGGAATATTAATTAAGTCTTTGCTCAATATCCAGTCACTAATTACTATTTAGCTCCACCAGTTCATGTCTTGGTCTTTATGTGTTGCTGTTTTTTCCAGCTCAACCAGCCTCCTTTGCTTGGCAGTGTTTTGCCTTCGCCTTTGCCTTGTGTGTTTGAAACCATTTCTCTGGTGTAGTTTATTCTCCAGTCTTCACAGAACCTCAGCAGCATAGTGTATATTGTTTTGACTGCATTGAAATTCTGTTACAAAATTCTCTCTCCACCTCCTCCCACCACCCACCATTTTCATGTTGTTTTCAATGATATCTTGCCAACATCCTAGTTTCCTGGGAAACTTTGAAAGACATTTTTTTTGTTTTTGGAGCTATATAATCTTAGCAAAAATAATCATAATGGTAATAGGTGGGTGTGTTATTGTAGGAAAAATGTAATGTAAGGAATAGTTTAATCCATAGGAAAGAATGCAATTGTGCATAAGATTTCTGGTTAGAACATTTTTCTCCCAATGGTAGAGAGGTTAGAGGTCTGATACACAGAGAGGTATGATTCCTCTAAGATTGCTGCTTTGTAGTTTAAGCTATCCCTGAATGCTCTGGGCAACTGACCAACTGGAGTGATTGAATGATTTCGGGGCTCTGAAAAGCTACTTGGCCCCAAATATTTCCCTAACCCATGTTCAGAAGAACCACTTCTTGAGGGCTTTCTGGTAAAGATCTTTGTTTGGGGTTAGTAGCACATCTGTTGGGACTAGTGAAACTTACTACCATTCAGAGTTACCTAATGGAAAGCAAACACTAAAGGAATGTGCGCTCATGGCAGTTTACTTTTTGATAGAAAGGACAAATCAGAAATGGTAGAGAAAAGTCTAGAAAATGCCTAGAAGGAAGCGCAGTGTAAGAGAATATTTAATGTTTCAAAATTCATCAAAGGAGAGGAGAAGGAGGAAAGTTTTAGGGAATGTTGCACAATTATCCATATAGATATATTTATTCATCATTTCACACAGTTCTTACTTGTTTATGGCCCAATTAAATTATTCAGTGTCAGCTATGTAATGCAGTAGTTTTTCACATTTTAAATTTAGTGGCCAAATAAAAGTTACACAGACTATCCATGTGTAAACCAAATGAAAAGAGAGCTCTTTTGATTGAAGAGGGTTGGAGTATTTAGGGATTGCACTTCCCCACGTCAGTCTCTGAGGCAGCCTCTGATTAAAGGCTGGTTGAGTAATCAACATCCTTTGAAATGAGGGACGTTTATTCAATAGATTTGTGATTCGAATCACCATGTTGGGAAGAAAAATCACTCTTCACGAAAGTTGGTAAACTTGAGAAATTGCTGATACCACCACTTCATTAATTCATTTGCTCATTTTCTCAATAAATATTATTAATAACCTGTTGTGTGCCAGACACTGAGACAAGCTCTGCAGATACAGCAGTGACCAATGTAGACATGATCTGTGCCTCACAGAACTGACATCTTAATAAGAGTCAGCTATGTGCTGCTACATGTCCTCTTTGAACAAATCACTTACCCAAGATATTCTCCCTGTATCCAACTACACTTTGCTCAACACATATTTTTCCATAGATAATGAACTTAGACATGTCTTACAACAACTTGCTCATGCTGTATGAGTTCAAAAGATTATCTAGGTGGATCTATTACAGCAATTGAAAAGATAATTTACAGTATGTTGAAAGATCACCTAAGCATTACCCAATCCCCAAAGACATTATTATTCTGTGGCCAAAATGTTGGGGATTAAAAGGTTTTTCTCTTCATCCATACTAATGTTTCTCAATTCCCCCTATCAATGAAGTTCGTTGAGTCACTTAAAATTAATTCTCTGAACAAACTCAAATATCAATATCTCATTTATTTTAAGCCTTTCTCTTCTTTGTCACCAGCAAATCATAGAAAAGTAGAAACCCAGGTTTCCATACTCTGTGATCTCAGGAAGCCGTCCAAAGGAGACCTGCTGACCAGCTTCATGGAAGCCACTGTGTGTGGTCTTCAAGGTCTGCCCTTCCAGAGGCCCAAACTTTCTAGAGTTGCCAGGATCAGTACTTTATATCTTGCCATTTCTCCTCTCTGTGTCCTTGGAACTACATGTCATGTCTTTTCTTTTAAAACTACTTGTTAATTTTATTTATTTATTTATTCATTTATTTATATTTTATTTTTTATTTTTTAAAATTTACATCCAAATTAGTTAGCATATAGTGCAACAATGATTTCAGGAGTTGATTCCTTAGTGCCCCTTACCCATTTAGCCCATCCCCCCTCCCACAATCCCTCCAGTAACCCTCAGTTTGTTCTCCATATTTATGAGTCTCTTCTGTTTTGTCCCCCTCCCTGTTTTTATATTATTTTTGTTTCCCTTCCCTTATGTTCATCTGTTTTGTTTCTTAAAGTCCTCATATGAGTGAAGTCATATGATTCTTGTCTTTCTCTGACTGACTGATTTCACTTAACGTAATACCCTCCAGGTCTATCCACGTAGTTGCAAATGGCAAGATTTCCTTCTTTTTGATTGCGGAGTAATACTCCATTTTATATATATATACCACATCTTCTTTATCCATTCATCCATCGATGGACATTTGGGCTCTTTGCATACTTTGGCTACTGTTGATAGTGCTGCTATAAACATGGGGGTGCGTGTGTCCCTTCAAAACAGCACACCTGTATCCCGTGGATAAATGCCTAGTAGTGCAATTGCTGGGTCATAGGGTAGTTCTATTTTTAGTTTTTAGAGGAACCTCCATACTGTTTTCCAGAGTGGCTGCACCAGCTTGCATTCCCACCAACAATGCAAAAGAGATCCTCTTTCTCTGCATCCTCGCCAACATCTTTTGTTGCCTGAGTTGTTAATGTTAGCCATGCGGACAGGTGTGAGGTGATATCTCATTGTGGTTTTGATTTGTATTTCCCTGATGATGAGTGATGTTGAGCATTTTTTCATGTGTCTATTAACCATTTGGATGTCTTCTTTGGAGAAGTGTCTATTCATGTCTTTTTCCCATTTCTTCACTGGATTATTTGTTTTTTGGATGTTGAGTTTGATAAGTTCTTTATAGACTTTGGATACTAACCCTTTATGTGATATGTCATTTGCAAATATCTTCTCCCATTCTGTCGGTTGCCTTTTAGTTTTGCTGATTGTTTCCTTCATTGTGCAGAAGCTTTTTTATTTTGATGAGGTCCCAGTAGTTCATTTTCGCTTTTGTTTGCCTTGCCTACACTACTTGTTAAGTTTATATTGATAACCTTTGAGATAGCTAGAATCACTCTAAAGTGAGGTAAGACAGGACCAGAAAATCAATAGCATAATAATAACTAATATATCAACTGGTTATTCATAATTACTTTGATCTTCACTGCAACACTATAAGGAAGGAGTTATAATGAATCTCCTCTGACAGAGGAAGAAACTGATTACCAGAGATGTGAATTGACTAAGGTTCACACAGTTAGAAAGCCTCTGAGCCTAAACTCAAAACTGAGTCAAATTGGTACCCACTGTCTGCCTGCAGTTCTGGACATTTGGAATCATTCTTGTCCTCAGGCCTCCACATTTTCTCACTTTCAGACTCTTGAGGAAACCCATTAGGAAAAATTTTAATCTTGATATCCTACGAGACGGATATGGAGCAATAAAAGTAATTAGAACTCCTCCATAAAAAGAGCAAAGATAGCGTGGTCAGTTAACAGTGTCGACCTGCTGACTTGAATGGTGTGGCTGCCTCAGCAGAAGACCTGCCCTGCCTCCCTCTTGCCTTCTTTCTGCTCCTCAAGTACACAAAGCTCTTTCCCATTGGTAGCCTTCACACTGCTGCTCCTCTGCCTGCTCTGGTGCCCAAGACCTTCTCCTGGCTAGCTCATTTCCATCGTTCCCATCTCATTCAGACACTGTCTCCTTGGAGAGGCCTCTTCTGACCATTCTGCGTAACCTATCCCATTACTTCCTGTCCTGTCACCTAGTTTTGTTTTCCTCACACTACTTGCACTCTCTAAGATTAGCTTGTTTTACTTTGTAAAAATTGTGGTAAAACACACACAACGTGAAATTTACCATCTTAACCATTTTAAGCATGCAGTTCAGTGGCATTCAGTGCTATTGTGCAACCATCACCACCATCCATGTCCACAACTCTTTCATCTGGCAAACCTGAAACTCTGTGCTGATAAAACAATAACACCCATTCCCCCACTGTTCCAGCCCCCGGCAACCACTGTTCTACTTTCTGTCTCTGGAAACGTGACTGCTCATGGACCTCATGTAAGTGGCATCATACAGTATTTTGTCTTTTTGTGTCTGGCCTATTTCACTTAGCTCCAGGTTCATCATGTTACAGCATGCGTCAGAATCTCCTTCCTTTTTAAAGCTGAATAATATTTTGTTGTATGTACTACAGACCACATTTTGTTTATCCATTCATCTGCTGATTGACACTTGTTTGGCTTTCACCTTTTGGCTGTTTTGGGATTACTCAGCTGAGTGATTACTCAACTGAGTGATTACTGAGTTGTGATTACTCAACTGCTGCTAGGCACACAGTGTATAAATGTCTCTTAGAGTCTTTGCCTCCAGTTCTTTTGGTCATATACCCAGAAGTGGAATTGCTGGATCATATGGTAATTCTATTTTTACTTATTCAATAGTGTCTGACATATAGTAGGTACTCATTATTTTCTGACTGAACAAAGAATGACTTATTTGACAATAGGACACATAGTTTTTCATTAAATTTTAAAAGTACATGATACATGTAAGTCGAAGAAGGAGGAGTAGGAAGAGGGGGAGGAGGAGAAGGAGGAGAAGGATGGGGAGGAAGAGGAGGGGAAGGAAGAGAGAAAGGAGGACTACAGCAACTTAAAATCTATAATAGGGTTTAATTGACAAGTAAGTCTCTCTTTCCTTGCCCCTAACTACCTAATATCTCTACTTAGATTCAGCAACTTTTACTAATTTCTTGTGTGTTCTACTTGAAATATTCTGTGAATATACAAACATATTTAATATATTCTCTCTTTTTCTTTAATGGTAGTATACTGACTTATTATCAAAGTGAAGGATTGACAGACAGGATGAGACTAATCAGCTCAAGAAGTTTTAAGACCTCAAAGTAAAAAAAAAAAAGTAACCCACCAGGTCAGAGTTATGAGGAAGAAATAGCTCCAAGACTCAGGATCAGAGGTCAGAACAGGCAGTCCTCAAGTAGAAAGGAACATTCTTACATCTGTTATTTAAGTCCCTATCTGAATGTGGCAATATCTTCTATCTGCCCCTTGTTTACCAATTAACTTCCCAGTGTCTCCCCTTTACCCGCCAAAGGAAAAGCTTAGGTAGCAGGACAGAGGGATGTGATGTTTAGTTTGACTGAGGAGTTTGAGGTCACAGCATCATGTAGAAGCGGGATATATCCAATAACACAATCACAGGGGTGGAAGTGGTGGGCACGAATCTGGGCTAGCGATAAAGACTTGGGTATCACTTTTTGGTGGGTTGATGAAGTTTGCTGGCAACAAGTAGACATCAAAGAAAGTGTATCAGGAAGGAAGAGCAGTAAGCCAAGGACTGAGCTCTGTCAATGTCCACAGACGTAGTGATGGGAAAGGGGAATTATTGAAGACAGGAGTAATCAGACCATATCATCATTAACAGATGAAATTTACTCATGAGCACAAAGATGATGTTTCTTCATTTAAGAACTTGGAAGTTCACTCTGATTCAGATAAGTATTTCCAGTAATTTATTTGCTCTAAGATCAAATGCTTTCCTAGAAAATTAGTCTGTAAAAATATGTAACTCTAAAAGAAAATATTCACTGATAAGGAACAAGAAAAAACAGTGTGTCCTGTTCACACACACTGTTCTTAACATGATCCTTTGACCAAATAGTTGCCATATTTCCACTATTCCTTTCAGTCCTTCTTCCTTTCTTCAATTTACTTTAAACTATCATGTTTCCTCTCAGACTTACTCTTTTCTAAACCTAAAATGATAGCTGTCCTATTCTGCATTGCAATGTCATTTTTCTTTATCTACGTGGGAACAATCAACTCTTCCTGAATCTTCAGTTAGGTTTTTGTTGATTTTCCTATAAAAGTTGCTTCTAGGTTTCTCTTAGGAACACTGTCCACAGTGACTTATTCATATTTTAGAATAAAACCTCTGAGTCTTCACATTTTTCTTTTTCCTCCTTACTGTTTCTTTCAGGCCCAAATATGCAAGACAGCCTCCTGAAAAGCAGACACCTCTCTCATGTGAAACTTCAAATAATACAAAGAATGATCTTTGTTTTAAAGGAATCATGGGAATCTGGTTCTTTGGCTGTTTTATAAGGAAATTTCACTGTGGCTTTCTCTAGCACTCTCTGAATCTTGTTTTATTTTTTGAGGGGGAGCAAGAAGGTAATTCTGAATCCTAGTAAGTCCATAGGCACATATTACGACTGCAGACTCAAGCTCCAGAACTATAAACTCATAAAATGTAAGTCCATGCTATACAGAGAAAAGAATAATAGTGAAGAAAGAGCCCAATTATTGTCCAGAAAATACATCTGGAGAAAGAGCCTTAAAAATTATTTAAGGCTTTGTATGTGTTTCTACCTATTTGTTTCTATTCAACTTGCCTTTATTTACAGTTTATCATGTGTCAGGCACTCTGATTAATGCATTAATGTAAAGATAAGTAAGCTTCATAGAACATAGGTAAGAGATAAAATGAATATGATCTTTCACAGAGAAAAGTAAATATAACACCATTGGTGTTACAAAGTCCCAAAGGAATAAAATTGTCAGTTGGAATAAGGTATTGGAAGGGATTTTCTTTCCAGTTCAAAAAAGTAACCAATGAAAGAGACATGTCAAAAAAGCATAAAACCCTGTATGAAATTCAGAAGGACATGTCAGCTATATTTAGTAATGGAAAGCTGGAAATCATCATACTTCTTCTAGACATGCTATTCTACCTAAAGAGGAGCATCTAATAAATCCTTAGCTAGCTTGCTGACAATTTCTCCTCTGATAGGGCAGGGAAAACAATGAGGACAACAGCTACACTGGCTGTACCTCTAGCCAATGTGAAGGACTGGTCAGAAAGAGGTAAGTGATGGGAGTCTCCCTTCAATGTGAAGGAAGAGAAGTTATGAGTGGCTAAGCATTCCTCTAGACTTGGAGAAAGCAGCTTGTAGAATGTTCAAGGGAAATGTATGCATGTTCCATTGTCTGAGGCTAAGAAGGAATATGACTGAAGAGAGATGGGAGGCTGTACAGGGCCAAGTGCTGACAAGGTAACCAGAAATCATCTCGAGTAGGAAGAAAATGGGGAAGCAGCCATGGAAAGCAATGCAGGAACCTAAGTACTCTGAGGAGTACTTTCACATGGAAAGGCCATGTGAAAAAGATGCAAGCTGGGACACAAAGTCAGGGGCACCCAAACGAGTGCCACAATCTTGAAAGTCTAGCAAGAATCAGCCTGTACAACCTGATGGGGCATGACACTTGTTTGACACAATAATTGTTGTATTTTCCCTGTGAAGTTCTTGTTATCTTGTGCCCTTCCCTCATCAGCAAGCTAGACACAGACACCTGTTATCTTGAAGGATGACTGTCACAGCACACAACCAGGAGGAAATTTAGTCCCATTCTGGGGTCTGATATGTTATAGAACTTTTTCAAATAAGAGATACCCCCAAGCCCCACACCAACCCACTGTGCCCCATGGCTATGCCAAGTTTGATTCTTTTTAAAATCATTGAGATAATTTCAGAAAGCAAAGTTGAGCTTTTATGTTCTTAAAGAAATAATTTTTCTATTATCCTCATTTTTCTCTAAGACAACATTAGCAATAATAATGTTAACACTTGTTAACAATAAAAATAACAGATATTACTTAAACTATTTTAAGACATTTTATTACAGATAAATTTCTTCATCGGTATATACATGCAGTCAGGGATACTATTCCCTACTCATTGCCAACAACAATCCTTACCACACACAAGTACACAAGAACTCCATGGGCATGGTTAAGTGAGTACCACAAGGAAGGTGTGTGAACTCCTTTATTAAGAGCCCCAAGGCAGAAATTGTGAGCTGTGGAGACGTCACCACCTGTTGTCAACTCAGCTTAGGCAGTTTCATTGGGCAAGTCCCTCTCTATGCTTTATTAAAGAATGGCGTATAGAAATTTTGCAAAATAATTATATGGTCTCTTTCATTTTTGCAACATCTAAATTTTTGTCTTCTGGAAAGGGGCTTACAGGCCTTACCATGATCTACCTTAGAACCATAGTCAACATAAAGTGCTAATCCTATTTTTTTCTCACAAGAAACAAAATCATAATCCTATTAATTGCATAATAATTCCTCTAGAGTATTGTTTGAAGAATTAAGTATAATTGTCCTATGTCATTGGTCTCTCCTGATATCTTTATGCCCAAGACAGAGCTTATACACAATAATGGTGTATGGATTGGCTTTGTAATGGTTTAAGTACTCTTTGTAAAAGAGAATTACTTAATGGATAGATGGCAATGTAAAAAGAAACTTCTAGTAGTATGTCAAAGGAATCTCTCCTGTTAAAGAATTGTCTAACAATGACAAGAATGAAGTGGTGCCTGGATGGCTCGGTCAGTTAAGCATATGACTCTTGATTTTGCTCAGGTCATGGGTTGTGAGTTGGAGCTTTGAGTTGGGCTCTGTGGTAACAGCACAGAGCCTGCTTGGGATTCTCTCTCTCCCTCTCTGTCTGCCCCTCTCCCCTCTCAAAATAAATTGACTAATTTAAAAAAACAATGACTAGAATGAAGACATGAAAATCATAAATAATTGTAATATAGAAACAAAATAAAAGTGGTGGGAATAGAAAATATACCAAATAACAGAATCAAAATATTATGTGTCAACTTATTGATAAAGTGGGGTTGAAATAAATAACAACTGAGAAAAGAAATGTAAATTTCCACACTGGGACTAAAAAAGGGTCAATTTTTATAAATCCAGATCATGGGGAAAATACCTTTAAGAGCAGGTCTCAAGAAAAATGTTGGGTGTTTTCATTGATTAAAATGTCAACATGAACCAGATTAAAGAGGTTAATAAATTTTGAGAGAGAGTTTGCATTTTAAAGCTGCATTAGTAGAATAACGATGAACACATCTAGCGCAGTGCTTCTCTCAACTGTGCTTTGTCCTGAATATAACTCAATCAGGTATTGTATTTAGTTCTTGGTACCACATTTCAACATTGACAAGCATTTGGAATAAGGCAATTAGGATTTTAAGGAACTAATTTTGGTTTCTTTTTATTTGGCTAGAACCACTTTTTACAAGAAAGAAACAATTCCTCTCTCATTCCATCAGATCTTAGTGGTATTATCTGTCATTGTACCCTCCCTCATCTTCTAGCCAAAGTGATTGGTTCAAGGACTAATGTGATTTATGTGTTGGAGGGTCAAGAGTTTCACATCTTTGTATGATAGACTTTAAGAAGTGGGCTTGGGGCAGCCAGCTGCCAACTTTCTAGCCAGGAGTCTGTTCCCAGAAGAAGAGAGTGAGGTCAATATGCCAAAAGAAGCAAATAATGGTGTGCAGGAGCCAGCTCAAACTGGCCTGTCTGAACCAATTGTTAAGTTTTCATGAAATTTGTGAGCCAGTCGTTAAAGATAGCCATTATTAAAAAACAAATGACATGAACTTACCATTAACTAAAAGCAATACATAGTATTATACATAAGGGGAATACATATCTAAAACTCACCATTTCCTAATTATTTTGTGATGTTATTTATGATTATTTATGGCTATTGTTTCCTAAATGATGGAAATATCATATAATGATGTGTTACTGCACATCTTTTCTCAATTCTGTGGCCAGTGACATTTACACCAGTAGTTTGAAATCAGCCATGCTGGAAATATTTACATTATAGAAATTGACAAACACTACCAATCAAGTCTTAATTTATTGTTTTGTTTATTTTCTAGACCAGAGATTAGTAAACATTTTCTGTAAAAGACAAAATGGCAAACAAATCATGCTTTGCAGACCATATCATCTGTCAGAACTACTTACTTGAGCCAATTCAGTGCAAAAGCAGTTATAGACAACACATAAACAAACATGGCTGTGCTCCAATAAAACTTTATTTAAAAAAACAAGCAGCAGACCAGATTAGGACCACAAGGCATAACTTGATAATTCTGTTTCTAGATTTAGCAAAATTATAGAGAAAATGTTATGCAGATTAAACCTAAAGGTGTGTCATTCTAAAGATGTTACATTAGAAATAGTGCATAGAAATGAGGAAATATTATTCTAGTATTCAACAGCTATAATCCAATTCAGCAAAGAAGTCAGTTATTGCAAAAAGAGTGAAGTTCCCACATATATATTTATTGTTTCCCTTTCATATTTCTTGTCTGGATTAGTAGGCTTGAGCTGCCAAACAAAATACCATAGACTGTGTGGCTTAACTAACAGAAATGTATTTCTCATGGTTCTGGATGCTGGGAAGTCCCAGATCAGTGTGCTGGAAACAGGTTTTGTTCTGAGGCCTCTTCTTTTGAGTTCTAAGCAGCCTCCATCTTGCTGTGTGCTCACGTGATCCCTTGTTTGTTCACATGCAGAAAGAGAGAGGTCTCTTATTTTTCTCATAAGGCCACCAATCCTATAGGATTAGCACCTCACTCCTATGACCTCATTATACTTAATTACCTCCTTATAAGCCCTATCTCCAAATACAGTACAGTGGTGCTTAGAGATTTGTCTTAGTCTGTTCGGGCTGCTAAAACAAAATACCTTAGACTCGTGGCTTGAACAATAGACTTTCTTTTTCTCTGAGGTCTGGAAACTGGAAGTCTGAGATCAAAGTGCCAGCATGATGAGGACCCCCTTCCCAGCTGCAGATGGCTACCTTCCCATTGTGTCCTTACGTGGTGGGGGCGGTTTAGGGGGAGGGGAGAGAGAGCACACTCTGGTCTCTTTCTATTCTTATAAAAACAATAATCCATCATGAGGATCCCACCTTCATGACCTCACTTCAGCCTAATAACCTCTCAAAGTCCCCCCTTCCTCATGTTATCACACTGGGGGGTTAGGACTTCAGCATTTTGGAGGAATACTTTCAGTACATAACAGGCTTCAACACATTAATTTGTGGGGGACACAATTTAGTTTACAGCATTATCTTTCCTGTAAATGAAAATAGCAACTAACATTCAGGTCAGAGCTATACACATTCTTAAAAACAATCACATTTGGCTACAGATGTAAGAGTTTGGCAAAAATCAACAAAAGCATTCTATGGAAATAAATCAGCTATATCAAATTTATGTAAAGAGTATTATATATTTTATTATTATTCATAAGTCATTCTATACCTCCTTTCTATTAATAACATTTGCAATAAGCTTATATATGTACGTACACACATAATTTTGTTTTCCTTCAGAGACCTAGTTGCTAAAACATCTATTCACCCACCACTAGGTAGAGACAAGTAGAAGTGAAAGATTGGAGAAGAATCTGAGGGAGTATTTAAGCCCCTGGATCTAACTGTGTTTATAATTGTCAGATCTACCCTTGTGCTTTCTAGTTACATGAACCAATAAATTCCTTTTATTGTGGTTGCTTAAAGCTTATCTTATTTTATTTTATTTCAAGTTTATTTACTTATTTTGAGAGAGAGTGCATGTGTGAGCAGGGGAGAGCCAGAGAGAGAGAGAGGGAGAGGGAGAATCCCAAGTAGGCTCCACGCTGTCAGCACAGAACCTGATGTGGGACTCCATCTCATGAACTGTGAGATCATGACCTGAGCCGAAATCAAGAGTTGGACGCTCAATCAACTGAGCCATTCAGGTGCCCCTAAATCTAATTTTAATTGGATTTCTGTCACTTGCCATCAGGAATCCTGACTAATATTAAGTGTCACAGACAAGGTCAGGAAACTGAATTTTTTTTTTTAAGCATTGAGGAAGAAATTTCTGAGCCCTACCTTTTAGGATCAAATCAGACTTTAGTAGAAGGAAATGATGAGCTCTGTTGTGAAACTCTGGATTTTGCATTCCTAGCTTTACTATTGCCCTTACTCTGCCCTTGTGTCCCACTTTGACAATGGGATCCATTTCTGAGCCCCAATTCCCATTTTTTACCCAGTTCTGCAAATAGGTCTCCTCTTTCTTGTACCTGGTGTAAGTACCTTTAGAACTGGCCCTGCCTTTTTCTTACCAATTCCCCTCGAGTTCTAGCTGCTGGAACATAGTATCCCCTGTGCTCCCAGCCTGGTGTGTAGCTCTATGAAACTTGTTTCTTCCTGATTTTTATATTGGTGCCCTTGTGGGGACATGCTCTGATGGCCCTCTCTGATGTCAGTTGCTATTCTCATCAACCACATCCAGTTGGTAATGTGATCCACTGGATACAGTGTCCTGTGTTTGCCTGCTACACTAGACCCTTCGCAGAGTCTGCTGCTCAACAGAGCCCACTTAACTGTCCTTCCCCAGCCAGGGCCTTCCTTATAGGGTGGGCTCTTCCCAGGCCTCTGCTGCAGCCAGCAAGGCAAGCCCTATCGACTCCTTCTCAGAACTGTAGCACCTGATGTCTCCTCTTGTGGAGAAAACAAAATCACACACTCAAGTTTGGAAACCATTTGCATGAATGCTTTTCAACTTGAGACATGAGGGTTTGTTCCTCTTGAATACCGGGGAGAGTAGTCTACCTGTGAAAATAAAACATTTAATAGTCTCTAAATGTATCGTTTAAAGACAAATTAATTAACTGTAGTGAGTTGACATGTACTTAGGTGATTATACAAAATAAGGCCATGCTTCGGATTCTGTGTCTCCCTCTCTCTCTGCCCCTCCCCCACTCATGCGCGCGCGCTCTCTCTCTCTCTCTCTCTCTCTCTCTCTCTGTCAAAAAAAAAATTTTTTTAAAAATTAAAAAACAAAACAAAACCAAAATAAGGCCAAAGACTATCTCCGCTTGTTTATTTGTAACTTTTCCTTTACCTGTTCTTTTGAGATGTCAAAGCCACTAAAATCAAGGGTGGAGTGAGAAGCATTAATCTAAGAGCTCAAATAACAACAAAAGGTTCAGTTCCCCGGTCCACAAAAGAAGAACCATGTGTATGTCTAGTCTTTGTTAGCATATTCCTTTGCACAATGGGTGCAGACACAGCCTAGCATCTTAATACTGGGTCCCATTAAATTGATTTTACTTTTAGCTTGAAAAAAAAAAGGAATGCAAACATATACATTATGTTCAAACAATTATGTGTCAACATCAGAAAGTCAAGACTGATGAATTCAAAAGACTGAAAATAAGGTGGGGCACCTGGCTGGCTCAGTCAGTATTGCATGTGCCTCTTGATCTTGGGGTCCTGAGTTTGAGCCCCACATTGGAGGTAGAAATTATTTTGAAAAACGACAGGAAATAGGGCAATTTACTTTGCTCCACTTGAAAAAAAGTAAGAATGAAGCAAAGTGGGGCTAGTTAACAACCTTAGCCTGTATGAAATTTTTTCAGATGCTATAGGAAAAAAAAATGGCTTTCAAAAACAGATGTTGATGGGGGAAGACGGGGAAACAATCTTTAGCAGGTAAGACAGGATCCATTCAAGATCATGTATATAGTAATGTAATTATTACAATAGAGAATTTCTCTCTTGAATCGTACCAAGGCTTCCACTGGGGATTTCCTACAGTAATGGGATTTGTCTTAGTTGTTCCCTGGAGCAGCTGTGCTCAACCTTTTTTGTTCTACAATTCACTTCCTGGATGACATTTAAATATGTGACATTCCCACAGGCATGCCCAGATTTTAATGAATCAAAAACAATTTTTGTGTGTGCAGAAATAAAACACTACAATTATTTGTAATGGCCGGGGCTATTAAATGTACATCAGTAATGGATAGGCAAGGCTGCCAATGATGCTTACTTCCTGATACATTAGTGGTAATTTCACATCTTTTCCTCCCACTCAAGAAAGCATTATGGATTTTAGATGATTGAAAGTTATGTTATTTGAAGGCATAACCTTAATATATTTGCAAACTTGAGAACTTTAGCTCTCATTACTACACATTAGTGTGATGCACCTTCCGTGTGGTTGAGACTTATAGCCTTGGCATTTAGGTCATCAAGAGACAAGAGGAAAGGGGAAAACCAAAAGGAAAACAAGCCATTTTGATGCAAAACGGCAATCGGTGGGCAAGAGAATAGGGGGCAAAACAGAAAAGAATTGGAAGGAGTTGTGGAGTGTCAGACCACCAGCTCCTCTGACTTGCTCCAATTTAGCAGATGTGGTTCAGAAACAGGGAAGCAAACAGACTGTCCTTTATCCAGAGGAATCACAGGCCTGGGTAGGGGTGAGAAGGTGGCCTGGATTGGGGCCAGCATGTCTTAGAACTTTTTGTGAACACACTTTGTAAAGTTAGGAGACAAGATACACTCTTGACAGCCAGTCTAAGTAGCTAAAATGCTTTCCCAAAACCCACTTCCCAAGAAGTTAGGACTCACCATTTTAGTATGAAATAACTTCATTCATATTAGGCTTTTACATTTAAAAAATTCCCCTTTCTGGGGTGCATGAGTAGCTCAGTCAGTTAAACCTCCACTTCTTGATTTCAGCTCAAGTCATGATCTCATGGTTCAGGTTGTGGGATAGAGCCCTGTGTCTGGCTCTACACTGACAGCAGAGCTTATTTGGGACCCTCTGTCTCTCTGTCCCTCCCCCGCTCCCCTCTCAGTCTCTCTCTCAGTCTCTCTCTGTCTCTCTCAAAAATAAATAAGTAAACATTTTTTTAATAAAAAAAGTCTCTTTCAAAGCAGGACATCTAATTTGAAAGTGCCGAATCCTAACCACTAGACCACCAGGGAGCGACCAGGACATCTAATTTGAAAATACATCATATCACAACTTTTAAGCATAGTATGATATTAAGAAATTTAATAGGAATTTTAACATCAGAACAGAAGTATGTGTCAGAATACCAGCAGGAAATAGTTGGGCACACTCAAAGGGATAACTGGTGAACTTTAATAAAGGAACTATTGACAGAGGTAGGATCAGGGTCAAGAGAAAAAATAAGGGATGGCAAGGCACCTTAGGATAAGCAACACTGGGAAGCCATTGCCATCCCTAAGCCTGAAGGGATGCGGGGAGGGCAGGTCGAGGGCGGTGGTCATCTGACAGAAGCATGGTGAGGGGAAAGGAGGCAATCCCAGCCAGAGCACCGCCAGGGAGGAGGGTGCACAGAGGTGGCAGAGGGATCCAGGACTTTGTATCTTGTTGGCGTTTCCCATTGGCTGATCTAATCAGAGACCAGAGGGAGAGGAAACAGAAACAGAAGTGATGGAGTCCCTGAAAGTCATCCTCCATGGGCACAGGGCACAGAGAATGGCTCCAAAGGGGCAAATAGAGAATAACCTGCACATAGAGTTTCTTTCTCCACAGCCTTCTGCCATCCTGCTGCCCGGCTCTGCATCACTCTGTAAAGTCCCGACAGTGTGGGTAGACAGGAAGAACTGGCAAACTAATTCTTTCTGGATTTTGAAATGCTCTCCATTTTGATTTGGGGAAAATTCTTTTAACATCAAAAAAAAAAATCACAGTCAAAACAACAACAATGGCAGTTTCAAGAGGCAACCTGGACAGTCTAAATCAAACTTTGGTGCCTTTTTCTTAAAGCATAAATATGGCCTGGAATATAGTTTTTAATAGAATTTGGTTCCTGTAGAGAAAAGGCCATTGAGGTCAACAAATTGTTCTTGACTTTTTCTACTTTACTTAACTGTGTGAAGCCCCATAATCTGCAGGACCCAAAAGAAGACATGCCCTTACCATTCCAGACAGTTTGTTCATCAACTCTGAAGTGGTTTAGGTGTAGTAATTTTCTTTCTTTTAGGGAAGTTCAAAATGTCAACGAATAACTCAGCTTGAACTTAAAAAAAAACCAATCGATTTTGAGTCAGTATAAAAACAAAATTGTTTAATTCTGATGTCTAGGAGATTACTGCAGAAACCTCACTTTGATGCCTGCGTGCAGGAGTTTTACTTCTCTGAGACTTGTGGCTCTACTTGTTTCTTTCATGATGCCTGAAAAGCCAGGTAAAAGAGATTCTACTACTATTCTTACTTATAAGTCCTAACTCTAATTTTGTTATCTCTAACACAGTTTTATTATCATAAGTTTATAACATCCCATTAAAAGTTACAAGCTCTGGCTGTTAAAAGTTGCAGCACCCCCCCCTCCAAAAGTTCTATGTTCAAAAATGGTTAGGAAATACTTTATTAAAAAAAATAAATGGTTTTTGTTAGTACACAATTTCTCATCTCCATATTCCAGTGTGAATGATGAATTACGTGAGTGGGTGGCTAATGGGTTCACCCTTCCCAAACTTCCTTGACTGCAGAAGTCAAGGAAATGTCACACATCATCTTGTAGACTAAAGTTTCGTGGAATAAATTTTCAAAGCATGGTCTTAACAGCAGGTCTCCAAGCTGCTGTTTCTCTCATAACAATGTATCCTGTTAAGATGAGTGGTGAGATTTTAGGGGCGATGGAAGCTTCTCTAAGTGTAGAGTTGGGAAAACTAAGTTTGTTTGGTATTTTTTTTTTTTATTTCACTGCTCACTGGCTGAGTAACATTGAACAAAGCATCAGGATATCTCTGAGACTCAATTTCCTCATCTCAAAGAGAGGAGTAATTATTTTTACCTGACTAGGTCGTTAAAAATTTTTCAAAAACAAGTTGGCAGCTTCATAAAATGTTAAATATATACCTACCATATGATGTAGCCATTATACTCTCAGCTATTTATTCTACATAAAGGAAGGCATGTGTCATATAGGAATGTTGATAGTAGCTTTATTTGTAGTAGCCAAAAATTGAAAAAACTCAAAAGTGTCCATCAATAAGCAAATGGATACATAAATTTTGGTAGATTTATAAAATGGAATATTAAAGGAGTGAACTGGTCACACATGCAACAACATGGAAAAATCTGAAAAAAATTATGCTTAGTGAAATAAGTCAGACAAAAAGCACGCACTCTATAGGATTATACTTCTATAAAATTCTAGAATGTGCAAACTAATCTATAGTGGCAGAGAAAGGATCAATGATAGCCTGGGGTTCCAGGGGAAGAGAGTGGCAGGGATTGGCAGGAAGGAGGATTTATAAGGAGTCATGACTAAACTTTTGGGAATGATAAATGTGTTCACTATATTTTTGCTGCAATATAGAATTCTAGATTGACAGGTGTTTTTTTTTTCTTACAGTACTTTAAAGATGTTTCTCCACTGTCTTGCTTGCTTGCCTTGTTTCCAATGAGAAAATTACATAGACTAGGGGTATATGAAAGATACATCCTTTTCCTCAGTACATAACAAGACCTTTTTTTTTCCTCCCCTCTGAGTGTTTTAAAAGTTTTCCCCTTTATCACTGGTTTTGGGCAATTTGACTATATACCTTCTTGTAGTTCTTTCGTGCTTGAGTTCATTAAACTTTTTAAAACTATGGTTTATACTTTCACCAAATTTGAAAAAATTTTGGCCATGATTTATTCAAATATTTCTTCTTTCCCACACCACTCTCCTCTCTCCTTCAAAGACTTCAATTATACCTATATTAGGCAACTTGAAATTGTGCATAGCTCACTGATGTTCATTTTTTTTTTTTAAATGCTTTTTCTCATTGCATTTTGTTTTGGATAGTTTCTGTTACTATCTCTTCAAATTCAGTAATCTCTTTTGTGATGTCTTTTCTGTATTTAATTCCATCCAGTGTATTTTATTTTTAAACATTTCATATTGTCGTTTTCATGTAGAGAAGTCTGATTTGGGCCTTTAAAACCATTATCTTCTACATCTGTACTTAACTTTTCAAACATGTGGAGTACAGTTATAAAAGCTGTTTAAATATGCTTATCTGCTAATTCTAACTTCTGTGCCAGTTCCAAGTCTGCTTTGATTGATTGATTTTTCTCCTCATTTTTGGTTATATTTTCCTGCTTCTTGCAAGCCTATTTGATTGGATGCCAGACATTGTGAATTTTGCCTTGTTCGGTGCTGGATATTTTTATGTTCCCATAAACATGCTTGAGCTTTGTTCTGGGATGGTTATTTGGAAATAATTTGATCTCTTCTGGTCTTGCTTTTTGTGATTTGTTATGCGGGACAAAAGCCATGTTTAGTCTAAGGCTAATTATTTTCTTTTTTTTAATGTTTATTTATTTATTTTAACTGAGAGAGAGCATGCACATGTGAGCAGGGGAGGGGCAGAGAGAGAGGGAGAGAGAGAGATCCCAAGCAGACTCCACACCACTAGCACAGAGCACAATGTGGGGCTTGATCCCACAAACTGCAAGATCATAACCTGAACAGAAATCAAGAATCAAACACCCAACTCACTGAGTCACCCAAGGGCTAATTATTTTCCACTGTTGAGACAATACCTTTCTGAGTACTTTCTGTCCTCAACTCTGGCAATCTACCAAGGTTCACTTGGCCAGATCTGTCCTGCACTGTGGCCTGGAAAATCTGTCAAGGTAATGTCAAAGCTGTGGCAATTGTAGGGCTCACCTCATTTGTTTCCCATCTCTCAGGGGACACTATTCTTCCTTGTCTGAAGTACAGTACCTTAATCCACCAGCCTTTCACTCAGTTGTTTTAGCGATTCTAATGCTCAAGTCCTAGAGCCATTATATCATTAGGGATTATAAAATGATGATATTGGATTCTCTATTTCTGCATTTCTTAGATGGAATTATTTTTTAAAATTTTTTCTTCTATCATTTAGTTTGTTACCTGATAGTCCAGTTCATAAATAAAAGGAAGAATAAATGCTGTCTTGCCATAGTTGTTAGTTTTCATAATAACTAGCTATTTCACTGGCATCTTCAAAAGATAATCAATGAGTTGCTTTTAAAAATTATACTTATATTATCATCGTGAGGTCATAGAATTTAATATATTTGATGAGTTTTTATATATTTTGGGTTTTTTGTGTGTTTAAGCTGTTCCATCTTCGGCCAAGAGGAGCCCTTTCAGATTGATGCCCCCTTCAGATTGACATTATTCTGATAGCTTCCTTGGTTTCTGACAAAACATAATATCTCAGATTCATTTGCTAGACTTCCTGACCCAGACGTGAAGTGAACTAAGTAGCCCCCATTCCGTTTTAGTAGGAAATGATATTTAGACAGCATAATCTGGGTGCTAAGATTGTTTCACGTGAGTAGTCACTGCTTCCAAGCCCATTTAGTGGAGAGCTTACAACTAAGTATTTCTAAAAAAAAAAGAAACACAAATCATGAATTCATACTGATATTTACTATATAAATTTAAGATTATAGAGTTTTACTTAATTTTTTGGTTTTATATTTGTATGTCTTTTCTCTTATGCTAAAAAACAATTTTGTTCCTAATAAGAAAATTACTTATTTGCATATATATAAATATATATTATATACACACACATGTGCACATATAAATATGTACAGTGTACTTCAATAAGACTGCTTAATGTAGATGAAGAAACCAACTGATGGTTAACAGAGGTGGATGGGGGGGATGGGTGAAATAAGGGATGGGGATTAAAGGAGTGAATTTGTTGTGATGAGCACTAGGTTGATGTATGGAAGTGTTCAATCACTATATTGTACATCTGAAATTAATATAACACTGTATGTTAATTATACTGGAATAAAATTTTTTTTACTTACAAAAAGGGTGTCTGGCTAGCTCAGTCAGAAGAACATGTGACTCTTGATCTGGGGGTTGTAAATTCAAGACCCACGTTGGGTATAGAGATTACTAAAAAAATAAATAAATAAAATTAAAATAGAAAAAGAAAAAAGAAAAAACTTTTATTTTAATAGCAACTACTATTAAATGTGTTTTACATGCTAAACACTCTGTGCTTTTATCATGTAATCCTAAAATAGGTTTTATTAGCCCCATTTTACAGATGAGGAGAAAGGTTAGTAACTTGCCACAGAGATAGCAGTGTATACTGAACCAAAGCCAGGGTTTAAACCCAGACATATCTGCCTTCAATATCTTTGTTTTCAACCACTAATATTCCACCTTTTTAAAATATAACTCCTGGTAGGGCATCTGAAAATTCAGGTGCCATTTCTAGTAACAGTCACACTTTTTATTGTGTTTGCAGTGAACTGCAATTCCTAGGATTTTAAATTTCTTTAAAATTTAATCACAGGTACCTTTCCTAAGATGTTTTCATAAGATAGGGTGACAAGAAGAATGAAGATACAGGGAGAGAGGGAGCAGAGGCAAAGATAAGGGTGGTTAGGGATATTGGTAATATCTTTTGTATGTATCCTAAGCTTGTAACCAGCCAGGCCTACCTGGCAGATGATGAGAAGCCGCTGTGGTCACTCAGTCAGGAATTCTGCTGGTTCTTAAACATGTTTTGATGCTTTTTATTTCTTATATTTCTTGAAGGTAATAGTGGTATTGTATTTCTGAAAGCCAACAGTCTGCTTTCACTGGAATCGCCTTTGCCTTTTCAAGGAACAAGGTCTCTGCAACACAGAGCCTTTATCTTTGGGAAGCCTGCCCCCTGCTGGATTAGAGAAATATTACATGCTCTGCTTTCAAAGCTCTCCAAAATTGGATCTAATTTATGGAGATTCCTAACCTACTGTTCAGAGTATTTGGGGGGAAAAATAAACACAGCTTTTTGAGATAATTTCTGTAAGTTCCTGGATTATTTGTGTTAACTTTTGGGTGGAGTTTAGGGATTTAAAAAACATCTTCCCCAAAACCTCAAAATAAATGGCTTAAGAACTCAAAGAGAGAATGGCAATAATGTAAATATTATATTCTGTGCTTTCTATGTGCTGGAAATGTGCAAAGTACTCTGCAAACATTGTCTCTTGCAACACTCACCAACACTGTAAGAGACAGGTTCTATGCATTATCACCCACATTCCAAATTTGCAGAAAGATTCGAGGAAGTTGAGAGCTCCTCCACCCCCACACTTACCCGCCCAGTCACAGGTTGGGAGCCATCAACTGGCCACAGTTGATTGGACCAGAAATAGTCCACCAGGCTTGGTTACCCAGACTCTTTCTCCTGGGAATTTGGAACTGGACTTCAAAGAGAGCCATCAGTCAGGGCTGGTCACTTGAACAGATCCTATAAACTCAGGAGCCCCCAGTGAAAAAGCATCTTCGACCATATGCATGGGGAAACAGAAAAATATGATCAGGAGAAAGAAGAGAGAATAAAGGGGTAGCTTAGAGAGAAACAGAAACAACGTTCTATCCTTGGTCCTCGTCCCTCATGAGGCTCCCTGCTGGTTTCATTGATTTGGCTTATTGATATACATCTTATTATTTTAAAAGGTATATGTAATCAAGCCATGTGAGCCGTAATATATAAAAATGAACCAAATCTAATGTTGTAATGAAATAAAATCTGAAGTTAATATGGCACATTGAATGATGTGCATAATTTTTATTGTACTTCATGGCAATTAGGCTCAAATAGGGAGCAATTAATGAAAATGACTGTAATTATTGTCATGTTAACAAAGCCAAACCCAGAGATTTCAGAGTCAGCTGTAGGGAAGAAAATTTAGAGACAGCAGGAAGTTGTTCTGCAGTTCCTCCCAAGGACCCTGGATTTAAAAACCAGGAGGTCAAATCCTAGGAAGAAGCTGTCAGCCTACTTTCCACAGGTCTACATCTACCTTTGGCACAGAGCATCGTCAACACAGTCCATTCTAGGTCACGTGGGTTCTGTATTGGTGATGCGGTCAAAATCCTCATGGCAATGAAAGTGTGAAATTGTCAGCCTTTGCTCTGTGCAGATAGATATCTTCCTCAGGTACCCAGGGTAGGCAGATTGACACATGGTTGGGGTAGGATTGGATTTTGGTTGTTAAGATTGCTGGGTCCCAACCAAATATCATCCTCTCAATCTCTCACAGAGGTAAGACTAACAAAGAACACTCAAAACAGTTACCAAAGGCCAGAATCTTAGTGTGGCTTAAAGTAGCCAGTACTTATAGGAAGAAAAATTCAATGACTTGAAAATATTTCATTTTCCTCCTTCCACACATGGTTAAACCCCAGCCTGAACTTCAACCAATTAGAAGCACATTTGCATTAATAAGCAAATATGTCTCAGATGTTTTAGATGTATTACTTTCTTGAAAATATTTTTTGTCATAATTAGCTATGGTCCTGGCATAGGAACAATGGGAATATTAGGGAAAGGACGAAGAAAAGTTTTTCTGGGAGTGATTCAGTGTATGTTATTGAATAACTACCACGTGTCAGGCAGGGTGTTTGGCACTAGAGAAAAAGTCACAAAGTAAAATCTGTACTCCAGGAGGTTAATGGGTCAAGTGGTCACCATTAACTAGTGTAATGACTTAGGGGAGCATGAAAAAGGGGCTATTCCATCTTGGAACATTTTAATTACATCTGAACGTTTTATACAGATAAAGTTGGGTTAAAATAAATACACAGAGGAGTCTAGGAGAGAATGGATGGCAGCAGGAGTGGGAAGAAAATTGCAGGAAAGGGGAGGTTGGTTATCTTGGAGCTGGAGATGACTGCGTACATATGCATCTGAGGGCTGTTTTTAAACACTGTCTGAATCATCCCTCCACCCTCCACCCCCTACCTTCCACCCCCTAACTCACCCCTCTTTCCGAGTCGCCCAGATTGCCATTTCTCACTCGGAAAGGAGAAAAAGGAAAGGATGCCATTTTTCTAGCATTCTTACAAGATGCCAGGATACATTTGTGCCTTTCATCATCTGCACATACTGTTGGGCAGTAGGTGGGAAGTTCTGGGTAAAAATCGGCATCCTGAAGGGCAAAGAGGTTGCATGACGTCTCCATGTTACACAGATTCTAGGAGACAGTGCCATAATGCAAACTCACATTGAACAATTATAACTAACACATATATGTTGCTTTTTAAAAAGTAAAAGAGAGAAGTGTGAAAATATAAAAAAGAAAAGTCGTCCCTTCTCTACATTTCAAATTGTTTGGGGTATATCCCATAGATTTTTTGTCTTGTGTGCACAAAGGTGTCTTCACACACAACATACGTATGTGGGTGAATATATATAATTTTTGTGTAAATGGGCATCCTAACTATATTGTTCTATAACTCACTTCTGTCACCTAACACTACATCATGGATGTAGTATAATACAATAATACGTAATTTTAATACATAATATATATCTTATGTAAGCATTTCCTTATTGATGAGGATGGCTGTTTTATTTTGAAATTCAAAATTAATGTTTTCTCATTAAAGTATTATCTGCAGGTGAGTTTTCAAATTTAAACCATGCAGAGGAATCCTGAAATAGGAAAGCTCTTTTTCTCCTACCCTCCATTCCAATTCCCAACCCCCCCCCCCCAGAGTTGTTGTTACTGCTTTTTTTTTTTCTGATACTTAACATTATAACTGAATTAAATGCAGATACTTATAGGTCTTGATTTATCTGTTTTAGAATATATTGTTGTCTTGCCTCAGTGATACCTGAGAAGTTTAACATATTTTTGCTATCTCTGCCTCCCTCTTAGATTGTTAGCTATATAATATATAATATATTATATTATTTTTAAGTTATTCAGTTTAATTACCTTTATATATTTTTCAAAATGTGTCTTTTGTGCTTTGTTAGAGATTTCAAAAAACATAAAGCCCATCTCAATAAAAATATAAAGTATTCCAGGAGCACTTGGATGTCTCAGTCGGTTAAGTATCCGATTCTTGGTTTTGGCTCAGGTCATGATCTTACAGTTTGTGGGTTTGAGCGCCTCCTTGGGCTCAGTGCTGTCGGTGTGGAGCCTGCTTAGGATTCTCTCTCTCTCCCTCTCTCTTCCTCTCTCAAAATAAATAAATAGACTTTAAAAAATAAGCTTTAAAAACTATAAAGTATTCTGATTATGTAAATATTATACACTATAATGCCAAGAGGTAAAATAGGACCCACAGAGAAGGAGGTATTATCCTGGCAGTTACTGCTGGCAGCTCAAAGGAGGGGATTATCTTTTTTATTTCTTTTCAGTTTCCTTCTAGGCTGTACTGGGCTTCCACAGTTCTTTGTAGATTATATGCAAACTAAGGGATCCAAGCCAAAGAGCTCCATATTCTCCAAATCCAGATGAAGCATGAAGGGTTGAGGGCTTGGGTAAGGCAGAAGTTCCATTGTGTCCCTACTAAGGGAACATGGAAGTCCTAAGAGGGCCACTGAGCTGCTGGCAACAACAGGTTGTATCCAACAGGCTGCCAAAGGCAGAGACGGGCTAAACCATAAACTTCAGCTCTGAAGTTAAGAGCATGGTATCCATAAATGCCAAACAGGACCAGACTCTGTGCAGGGGATCAGGTTCTAGATGCAAAACAGGAACTCTCCCTCGAACTCACATGTGCTGATCTGAGGCTTCCTTGTTCCCAAGCCACAAGGTTATGTAGATTGCCCTTTCCCAGCCCCAGACACCAAGATATCATTTTGGCGAGGAGCAGGAGAAGGGAGAAGAAATACAATGTAAAAGGACTGTTTCAACAAGATGGCACTAATATATTGATATTTGTCGAGTTTAGTTATTTCTGCCCCCACACCCAGTGAAAAAGAGATTCGTAAGAAACCATTCATGAGACAGACTGACCTAGCTATTCGTTAAACCCATTTCCCTTCCTCATGGACTATGTTTCCCAGCTTCCTTGCAATTAGGTGTAGCCATGTGAGTGAGTTCTGGCCCCAAAAACGTGGTTGGAGGTGACACACCTTATTTCCAGGCCCCTGACCCATAAAGATGTCTCCTGCCTTATTCTTTATGTTCTTTTCTTTTCCACGATGATCTTGGAAAGAGTGTAATAAAAATGGTGGAGCCATATATGGTAGACATGTGAGTCTTTGGAGATTTAAGCCTGCCAGTTGGAAACCTGAAGCTGTGTTTCAGTTACCTATTGGTGCATAGCAAACCACTGCAAAACTTAGTGGATTAAAGCAACACTTTATTATAGTGTATCCATTTTGTGAATTGACTGAGCTCAGTCAGTGGTTTCATTTGGGGCATCTCATATGGTTGACGTCAGATGGGGGCATCTTTCTTTTAATTCTAACTCGTTCACTGTTATAGATCCTTTATTAGTCCCAAGGAAATATGTTAAGAATCCAACTTCCCAGACACTGTTTCCAGGGACCCTGACTCAGTAAGACTGGAATTGAGCCTGGAGGTTTGCATTTTAACCATCACTGTTTGAGGAGCTCTATTCCCCTTGTGAGGTCTTCCCATTTCCTAAGTCCCTAATTGCCCAGAGACTACAGGTCAGTGTCTCTGTAGACCTGATGGACCTTGCTTTACCCAACTCTGTATTTCAGCACAGATTTGGAAGACCTGCCATTTTATGAATCAATAGGAACTGGAGGTGTCACTGAGTCCTTTCAGCCCTACCTTCCAGCCCTACCTTCTGGAACTTCTTTTTCCAGATGAACATGGAACCTATTTGTAAAGACCACTGAGGAGGAAAATTGAGACAAATTAGACTGCTCAAACACTAAAATTATCATCAGTTGTGACTAGACTAGTTGACTGATTGACCTATACTTGTTTCAAATTTAGAATCCTAATCACAGAACAAGCCCCCCCTTTCCTTTTTCTTTTTTCTTGTTGCTGCTACTGCTGCTTCTCCTTCTTCTCTTTCTCCTCCTCCTTCTCCCCCTCCTCCCCCTCCTCCTCCTTCTTCTCCTTCTACTCCTCCCCCCTCCCCTTTCTCCTTCTACTCCTCCCTTTCCTCCTCCTTCTTTTTCTCCCTACTCCTACCCCTTTTCCTCCTCCTCCTTCTCCTCCTCGCCTTCCTTCTGCTCCTCCTTTTTCTCCTTATACTCCTTCCCCCTCCTCCTTCTTCTCCTTCTCCCTCTCTTTCTCCTCCTCCCCCTCCTCCTTCTTCTACTTCTACTCCTCCTCCTCCTCCTCCTTCTCCTTTTACTCCTTCCTTTTCTCCTCCTGCTTCTCATCCTCCTCCTCCCCCTCCTTCTCCTTTTACTCCTTCTTTTCCTCCTCCTGCTTCTCATCCTCTTCCTCCCCTTCCTTCTCCTTCTCCTTCTACTCCTCCCTCTCCTCCTTCTTCTCCTCCATCTTCTTCTCCTCCTCCTCCTTCTCCTCCTTTTCTATCTCCTCCTTCTCCATCTCCCTCTCATCCCCCTCCACCTGCCCCTCCACCTCCTCCTCCAACCTGTCCTCCTCCTCCTTTCCCTCCTCCTCCTTCAACCACTGCTTTGATCTTCATCACTCATTCTCTAAGCTCTCTACAGCTCAGCTGCCTTACTCAAAATTCTCAGCTCATGTTTTCTTCAACTCCAGGATTTCTTGCCTAGGATGTAGGTTTCCCACCCTGGCCATGCTACATTTTTATCCTCCTTGAACACACTGCTAAAATTGATCTTTCTGAAGTAGCAAGTCATACAGGGAGGAACAGGAGCTGAGGAATGAAAGGAACTCTGTTCAAGGTCTGGCTTTGCCACTTCCTGGCTGTATTATCAGCCTGGTCTTCATTTTCCTTATCTGTAAAATGGGATCAGTATTAATCGTACCCCATTGAGTTGTGCTCCAGATGCACTAACTTTCTTTCAGTTCTTGGAAGGAATCATGCCCTGCCCCCACCAGCACAGGACTTTTGCAAAAGCTATTCCCCCTACCTGGAACATGGGCTCCTGCCCACCCTTTACCCTGGGAAATGCCTAGTGTTTCCTGGGGTATCAGGTCAGTGGTCACATCCTCAGGGACTAGGCCACATGTTGCTCTCAAACCACACTGGACCTCACCTCAGGACAGTGATCACAGTTCTAAATTCATATTGACTTGGGAGATTATTTAGTTAATATCAGTCTCCTATAATAGACTGCAGGCTCTCTGAAAACAGACACATCTGTTTTCTGCCACCATTTTATCTCCAGTGCCCAATGCTCAATAAATATTTATGAAATAAATGAATGAATATGAATGAATTAGCAATTGTTGTGAAAATAAAGGAGACCATGTATGTCAATCACTTACCACTATGTTGTTATTATTAATAATATCTTCTCCAAAAGAGACTTTTTAAAACATGTTTTAGAAGCTTTTATTTATTTATTTTGAGGGAGAGGAAAAGAGAGCACACAAGTAGGGGAGGAACAGAGAGAGAGAGAGAATCCCAAGCAGGGTCTGCACTATCAGTGCAAAGCCTGATGTGGGGCTTGAACTCATGAACTGTGAGATCATGACCTGAGCTGAAATCAAGAGCTGGATGCTTAACCGACTGAGTCACCCAGACACCCCCAAAGGAGGTGTGTTTGTTTTTTTAACAGTAATACCAACTGTCAATATCACAAGAACTACACAGGGTAGGTATATAATAGTTGTTTGTAAGAGGTAAAGCACTAGACAAATATTAGCAGTTGGCCATTGATCAAATTGATATCCCTGATCATTGATCATGATATCCGTTGGTTCTTTTTCCTACAAACACCTCAGTAAACCCTGGCACAGCCATCTAATGCGTATGTACATACGGAGACAACTGTGCTTCAGCGACCTGGTAGGTACCTGGTTTGACTATTAGGTAGTTGTCCTCACAAACAAATCGCAAGCACTGCAGTGGCACCATTCGTGGAAGACGTGACACATTTTAAGGAAATGTTTCTGTTAAAACTCAGAGACAGAGGTACTTGTTATCATGGAGCAGGCTTTGTCACGGACAGTGAGGCCAAGGTAGAGAAGGTTGAGATTATGCATGACCAGGGACACTGTCCATAGTGGCTGCTCCCAGCAAAAGCATGTAGGCAGCCAGAGCACTGGGCCCAAAAGGGTGCAGCAAGCTCATGAGAAAGGTTTAGGCAGTCCTCAGCACTGGTGCATGATCTGTTGGATCAAACATGGACACAAATGTGGTCAAGCACAGTGATATCAAGTAGTTTGTAACGTTCTAGTCAAACACAGAAGGATTCATATCAGTGGTTGAAGCCACAGGGACTCCAGGGAAAGGGGGTCATGGCCTCAAACCTTTTGACAATCTGAGAGGTGAAGTCTATGTTTTCTCCCCTTGAATCTGGGCAGACTCTTTTGGCTGTGGCCAGTAGAATTTGCCAGAAGTGGTGCTGTGCAAGTTTCTGAGCCCAGTCTTTACAAGATTAGCAGCATCCAAATCTTGTCTCTTGGAACACTCTGTCTAAGAAAGCCAGAGGCCATGTAAGAAATCCACCTACTTTGAAACCTTCTTGTATGAGAAGCCCAAGTTACCATGCTGTGACTAGCCCTGAAGGATGAACCTAGGTGAGGGAGTGGGGGAAGGGGAGAGAAGGGAGGGTAGGGAGGAGAGAGAGAGAGAGAGAGAGAGAGAGAGAGAGAGAGAATTGGGTGGGAGGGACAAGGAGCATGGAGGCACCTCACCATGAAGAAACTATGGTTATCTGAAAGCATTGCATCTTGGGAAAGTTGATTATGCAGCAATAGACAACTGAAAAGGGACCTACTGGCAAGAAACAGGGACCCAAAGTTCTGGCAGGTGAGGTCAGGGAAGTGCTGTAGTCCTAAAGGGAAACTGGACCATTAGGCAACTCATCAGACCAAATCCTACGGAGGAGAGAGTTAGGGAGATGGCTCAAGGTTAGCTGGTTCTCAGCATGTCCTAAGACACCAGACACAGTTAACACAAGAAGTTGGGGTTAAGCCAGTTACCATACTTCCTGGCCCTACAGGTGACTGGATGGTAAAGATAAGGTAAAACACTGCAAGAGTTGGGAGTTCCAGTAAGTGTATTAAAATAAATTATTCATCTTTCTAAGACTTGGAATATGTATGTATTACTATTACTTATTCTTTTAAATTACAAGTTTATTGAAAGCAACAATTTTCTGCTCTCTCCCTCTTCTTAGAATTTCTTTCACAATACAGAGTACATATATTATAGAGGTCAATGTCATTTTTGTTACCCAAAATCCAAGTTTCTTTTGCCTTCCTTGGGCACCCCCTTGCTTCTGGAAATCATAGTAGTGAGACATGAAACAGACTCCTGAGATCCTAAGGGAGGTGGATTTCCCAGGACCAAGTTATTTATATGAAGAGTAGGCTGAAAGAAAGGCTAGTTTACTTCACAGACCTAAGAAAAAAACAAAAGCCTGGGCTGTTTTGCTTACTAATCTACTGCAGCCATTTTCATGAAATTTTTTAATTACAGCAAGAGACAAATTCAGTAACATTTAAAACTAGTGCAAAATTATCCAGTGTAAGATTCCGGTATGCCAGTTCTGTGGGGAGTTTATTTTTGCTTTGAATTGCTTTTCCTTGTTTTGTGACCAACCAAGCTGAAAACACGGAAAGGATCTTGTCAAGTTTAAACTATTAGAAAGCCTTAGAAAAAGAAGTGAAAGCCTGCATTTCCCATCACTTAGGGAATGATTTCCTTTATGTCTGACAAAAAGGCTCTGTGGACTCAGAGGTCATTCTTCTAGATTCTCGCATGAATGTACCTTTCCAGCAAGCACTACTGAGTAGTTGTTTCAAGTGAGCAGATCTTACTGTGCTCGTTGGAGTAGAAGATTCACAAGGTCACTTTCTATATATTAACTTTTAAATGTTTATCACATGGTCCAGTAAAGTATCAGACACACTATAAAAATGTTATGAATGTGATTGAATTAATTTAAAGGAATTCTTACAAACCACTGATGATTATGTAACTATACTTTTAAGGATAATAAAACAATTACTTTATCATAGTAGTAATCTGTGCTTTTAAAGAATAATTTTTCTCTTAATTATTTTGGGCCCAAATTTGCCTATTATGGGCTTAATATTTCTTGCATTGAACAAGATTAATGATCTTTGTAGATGAAAGTGCTAAGATCACTTAAGTTTTTAAAACCCACTAAAAATCTGTGCTCACCTCTTCCAGATCATAGGCAATAAGATGTTACTGTCAAATGCCAGGAAGGTCCACACCAGATCAGCTAAATCTCCTTGGTAGTAATTGCATGAATTTTTAAAATTCCATTATTTATAAATACAACGATAAAAAGAAAAGTTGAAAAAAAACAGAAAATAGGAATTAACTATTTAGAGTTTGCTAACAACTAACAAATATATATTAGTTTAAATTGAGTTTCCCTCCTCTTCTACCAAGATTATATCCTTAAAGATTCCCAAGGTAGAAAATGTCACTGAAATAAATTTAAGTAAAAATATGATTAGTGGGCTAAGGTTAGGAGTACACCTAGAAAATCTTTATAAACTCCTTAATGTTCACAAAAATAAAGCAACAGATTCTATAGCTACATAAAGGAGAAATCAGTGACATTTATACATCTTTTTTTTTCAAATTTATTTGAGAGAGACAGAGACAGCACGAGCGGGGGAGGGGCAGAGAGAGAGAGGGAGAGAATCCCAAGCAAACTTTGCACTGTCAGGGTGGAGCCCAAAGCGGGCTCAAACTCTTGAAACCATGAGATCATGGCCTGAGCTGAAACCAAGAGTCAGATACTTAACCAACTGAGCCACCCAGGCACCCCCTATACATCTTAAAATAGTAGGTGTCTTTGTTCTAATGATCTCTTGCAAACTAACAGCCACCCCAAAACATAGTGACATAAACCATTTTATTAAGTTCATGGAGTCTGCAGATCAAGAATTCAGAGCTCAGCAGGATGAGTTGTCTTGTATCATAGTAGCTGGATCCTCAACTGGGAAGACTTTAATAAGTGGAAGCTAAAATCATCAGGAAACTTCTTTAGTCTCACGTGTGGCGTCTGGGCCAACAAGACTTGAAAGCTGGGCTCAGTTGAGACCATCACCAGAAAGCATAGGCAGGGCCTCTTGTCATGGTTTGGGCTTCTTCATAGCATGGCAGCCTCAGGATGTTTGGAATTCTTACATGGCCCTGTGGGGCTCCAAGAACATGTGTGTTCAGTGAGCAAGGAGATAGCTGCATGACTTTTATCATATAGCCTTAGGCATTGCATAGTACATATCTGCTATAATTTCTGGGCAAAGCAGTCACAAGCATAGCCAGATTTGAGGGGATGTATACCTACCTCTAGATGGGAAGAATGTCAAAGAATCTGTGACCTTTTAAAGACCACCACAATCATACATTTGACATCTCCTAACTTACTAGAACCATTTATAGATCTTACCTACCACCTGTATTAGTCAGGGTTCTCCAGAGAAACAGACTAATAGCATCTGTGTGTGTGTGTGTATGTGTGTGTGTACATTTCTCTATGAATGTGTGTATATATATGGAGATTAATTATAAGGAATTGGCTCACATAATTATGGAGGCTCACAATTCCAAAATTTCTATTCCTTCAGGGTAGGCTGGCAGGCTGGAGATCCAGAAGTTGTAGTCCAAAGGCTATTAGAGTGCTGTAGAACCAAGAAAAGCTGACATTGTAGATAAAGTCCAAACACAATCTGTGGGAGAATTCTCTCTTGCTGGGGAGAGACCTTTGTTCTAATCAGACCTTCGCATGAGTGGATGAGGCCCACCCACATTATGGAGGACAATCTGCTTTACTCAAAGTAACTGATTCAAATGTTAACTTCCTCTATACATTCTCATAGAAACACCCAGAATGGTTGACCAAATATTTCAACATCCTGTGGCCCCGCCAACTTGACATGTAACATTAACCATCATATCACCCCTCTATCACATTCTCAGTTTTTAAAAAATACTTAAAAATTCCTTTTGTCTTGGGGCACCTGGCTGGCTCAGTTGGAGGAGCATAAGACTCTTGATCTCAGGGCCCTGAGTTTGAGCCTCACATTGGGTGTAGAGATTACTAAAATTAAAAAAAATAAAACTTAAAAACATATTCCTTTTGTTTTATTGCCAGGCCATTTACATACTAAGCATCTTTCTTCTTTTTTTGTTTCCTGCCTTTCCGGTTCCATCAGCACTCACAGTTATTCTCCCTAAATCACTAATTGGAATAGCTGGAGAATCACATATGTTTTATCCAATAATTCTCAGGTCATAGACTCACAGAATTATGTAATGCACAAGTTCAGGCTGGACAGGAATAACCTCTGTGTCTCTAGGTTTAAATCACCAGAGAGTAGCTGAGGTGGTATCTCCATTTTGGTCCTAATGCAGATCCCAGTTCACATTTATTATCCTCTTTCTGTGTCTCTAACTTCCATTATCCTCATCTATATGCCATTCTGTTTCCTGCTAGACTGTTTCCTGCCTCACATTAATTAATACTCATTGAAGAGAGCTCTCAGGCAGTCAATAATTGTACAAAGTTCAAGCCATAAAATTCAGGCATTCTGCAGCAACTAACTACACAAAGCTCATCATCTGTGTTTATGTTGCTCTTTCTATTTCTGCTTCTGGTAGTCATTACAGAAAACATGCAATGCAAGAATTGCAGGAGAGTGACTCTCCCATGTGGCTATCTTTTAATGGGGAGCAAAATCTTGGAGGAAGTTTCCTATTCAGATTTTGTGTAGGCAGAGAAATGTTACAGACATCTATGTATGGCCTGAGGCAGGAAAAGGAATCTTCTGGTCTAAGTGGTACCTGAAGAATTCTCCCATTAAGCGGAACCCTACCCTCTTACTCACAAAACACTTTACTTCAAGGAATTGTTTTTTCCTAGTGCTGAGATGGAGGTTATCTTCCAACATCTGCTTTGGAATAGTGGGCTAGGTGTTCAAGTGCAGATTCCTGGGCCCCACCCAGACCAACTGAATCACAATCTCCAGCTGGAGGGCTGCCTGAGGCATTTGAGTTGTGTGTATAAAATATGTGTGTGTTTGTATGTATATATATGTGTGTGTATACACACACATACATAACATGAAACTTACCATTTTAAGACTTTTTAAGTATATAGTTCACTGGCATTAAATACATTCACACTGATTTGCAACCATCACCACCATCCATCTCCAGAACTTTTTCATCATCTCATACTAAAACTCCATACCCATTAAACAGTAAATCCCATTCCCCCATTTCTCTCAGCCTCCAGTAGACTCTACTTTCTGTCTCTAAGAATTTGACTATTCTGGATTCCTCGTGTAAGTGGACTCATAACTATACTTATCCCTTTGTGTCTGGCTCATTTCATTTAGCATAATGTTTTCAAAGTTCATCCATATTGTAGCATGTATCAAAATTTTTTTCTTAAGGCTGAATAATATTCCGTTAAATGCTGCTGTCAACATGGGTGTACAAATATCTGTCAGAGCCCCTTTGTGTTCTTTTGAATACATAAGGAGAAGAGATTTGCATTTTTTAACAAGCCTTTCGGGTGAGCCTCTTGCCCTTAATTTTGATAGCCACTAGCTTAGAGGCTTTACCAGTAAATGATTTTGTCAAATCTTATGCAAACGCTTCCTGGAATTCAGTTTTATTGAAGGGTGGATAAATGAGTAGGTTTTTGCCCCATCTCTTTTCTTTTGCTATTCCCTTTTCAGCATCAGTGTTAAAGTCCTAAAACCCTGGGCCTCACTTACTACAAGGATCTCCTGTGACAAGTCCTTTTCTTTTCCAAGTCATTCTCAGCAGATCAGTCAGGTGTTTTCCTGAAACACCTCCCTTGTTTCCCACATTCATCTCAACTTCTTTCAAAACCTTTCAGTAGTTCCCATGCCTAAACAATATAATCCAAACCCTTTAGCCTGACTTTAAAGCCATTCACAGTCTGGCTCCATTCACCTTTTCAGCCACATCTTCCCCCTGGAAATGCTACATTCTTGCCAAGGGGTTCTCAGAGTAGGAGCCCTGGGGCACCAGCATTAGCATTACCCGGAAACTTGTTAGAAATGCAGCTTCTGAGTGACTCAGTTGGTTAAGCGTCCAACTCTCGATTTTGAATCAGGTCATGGTCTCACTGTTTGTGGGTTCAAGCCCCACATTGGGCCCTGCACTGAGCGGAGGCTGCTTGAGATTCTCTCTTTCCCTATCTGCCCCTCCCCTACTTGTACTCTCTTTCAAAATAAATAAATAAACTTAAAAAAAATACTGCTTCTCAGTCTGCCTCAGACCTATTCCATCAGGAAGGATGGGGGGTGGGAGGGAGGGGAGGGTGGGGGATGGGTATTGAGGAGGGCACCTTTTGGGATGAGCACTGGGTGTTGTATGGAAACCAATTTGACAATAAATTTCATATATTGGGGAAAAAAAAAAGGAAGGATGGGGAGTGATGGAACTCAGCAACTTGTGTTCTAACAAGCCCTCTGGGTGATTCTGAGTTTGAGAACAACTGTAGTGATGGGGTGACTTGTGACAGTCTTCCCAAAATACTTGTCATATTGCCAGCTGTTAATTTGTCCTCATACAATCCCACCTGCCAGAGATCACCCTCTCCTTCTGCCCTTTCAAATCCTGCATGGCCTCCAAACCCCAAGTCATTGGCTACCTTCTTCACATGGCCTCCACTGAATCTCTTCTAGGGAATCCTGCTCCTAGTTCTGCACTTGGCTGGGCCCTTTTCTAAGAGCCACTTGGCAGTTCATCCTGTACTGGCTTGTGTCCTCTGACTTGCACATGGCAGGTAATGACTTAATTTTATTGATTCGAGTACATTTGCTTTACCTCTAATGAACTTAAAAAGGTAGCTGAGGAGCTTTTCAGACTATAGCCTCCCGTCCTTTCAAACAAGCCAGGACATCATGTTGTTAAGCCCAAATTATTGATGAGGATAATCAGACACTTCAGACAGATATCCAACCATGACGTACTGGCCCTGAACCAAAGGTGGGTAGTGTGAACTGGTGTGAAAGTCAATCAGGTGGCACCCTGATAAACATTTCTTGCAGGAAATGACGGGGGCTCAGCTGTAGCAACAGATGGGTAGTGGGGGTGGGGAATCAGATCTCCTCTGCATCCACCAGAAGGAAAGGGCTGGAGCAAAGCACAGGTGTGGGGCTTTTGTTCCGTAGCCGGCTCCCTGCGGGTTTATGGAGATGTCTGAGAGCACTTCCCTTTTTGCTCAAGCTTTATGGCCCATGCAATCTACAGGATGCATTAGCTTCCTTGCAATTACTCAAAAAGGAACAAATAGTGAATTTTGTGTAGAAAATCTAGGAGGGTGTGCCAGGTTCAATTAAATCTTCTACAAAGCCTGTGAGAAGGAACAGTGGGAAGGCGAGATTTAATTTTCCCCCCAGATACTGAAGAATCTCCATAGTCCATGGGGAATGCTGTCCTATGTTCATGAGGGGAGTATCTATCTTTTTGTTCAAGTGCCACCTAATTCACTCAAAAATGGTGAGGGAAATGCTTTTCTACACATAACTTGATAAGAGGATTCATTAGAAATACTGTTGTAGAACTAATAAAATGTTGAATGATTTTTCCATCATTTTTCTTCCTAATGGTTTGTTAATGAGGATGAAAGGCAATTATTTTTATAATACATTTTCATGTAATTGGTGGCTAAGTGTACTCAATAGAGAATAATGAATGTACTAGTTTGTGATGAACTTCTTTGAAAGGAAAGAATATAATTTGGAAGATTCTAGAGGATTTGACCCTTTGGGCTACAAACACAAATTCTCCCCCACCAATCATTACCCATGACTTACAATATTTTAAACAGTGAAGGTGGTATTATTTCTTTAAACAGGCATAACTCTTTAAGAGTTCTGCATTTGGAATGAGTTTATACTCTTGCTTCAAATTCCCAACCTGCATATAGCGACAGGAAAAAACATGTTTGTTTTTTTAAGTTGGCCATTTTTAGCTATACAGGCTAAATGAAAAAAGCAATCTCATTTAAAATTATGCCACAATTTCTTGACATATGAAAGGAAGCCATTTTCACTAAATGTAATTCCAAACTACTCAGTGCCTTCAGGGGCAGAAAGTTCCTTAGTCTAAGAATGTTTTTCTAAGTTCTCTGCCCAAGAAGCTCCTGAAGAAAATAATCTACCAGTATTTATAGACTGTGATCACAATAATCACTAACCATTTAGAACCTTCTAGGAAATTGCTCTGGTTTGTGTCTTTGAAAACTCAATAATTTCTAGGTCCTAGGAAAAGGTTTCAGATACACATGAGAATAGAATGTGTGGAGCACTTACTAGTTTCTGTTTATCTTTCCAATATAACTATTTTCACTATTGTATTTCACTCTTACGTATACAGCTTTGGGGCTCTTCCTTCACCCCCTCCATTATTTCCTTAAAGTTCTTTCTGCTCTTGATGGAGAGTATTCTGCCTGGCAAGCCATGTGATTTCAGGACAGGTTTGGAGTTATACAAAGGCGTGTCCGTGGGTATGCTTTGTAGGTGTTGATGGAAAGGCACTAGCACATAGTTTCTGTTTCTTCTAGAAGAGAGAACACTTCTATGAGAAAGGTTGAGATGCTAGATTGGCCTTTGGAGAGAGCAGACCTTGCAAGGTCTCGGTTTTCATTCATTCTTTCTGTAGTTTTCCAAAAGAGAAGTTAACTTGTTAGCTTTATCAATTAATTCCAGTCATGGTTTTTCATTTGTTTGCTTTTTCACATTTCAGAAATGCATTGGAATTTCTCTTTCTCCCAAACTTTTTTCCTATGTGGCTCTTGTCTCCTTTTCTCCTGAGACATGGCCATCTTCAATGACAAATGGTTTTTAATAAATCCTCGGTTGACCATCAGATAGATCTCCAAAAGAATCTCTCCAGGCCAGGTGTCAATTTCATGGGAAATTACTTTGCTGCACTCAGAAGCCTGAGAATCAAAATTCCAGTTTGTAGAGTAAAACTTGACAGTGACATGGTGAAATCTTATATTACTAGTGACTGTATTTGTGATGCATGTGGTTCCACCAAGCCTTGCATTCATAATTTCATGCTTTATTTATGCGAATGTACTTTCCATAACAATACAGTTATTTCTTTCCTTCATAAAAAGGCACCTGGTACCTCCTGTCTGTCTCCACCTTTCAATCACTATCATCCTAATTGAGACCTCGGTCATTTTTTCCTGTGTATTGCCCCCATCTCTCTACACTAGTCTGTTCTACGTACTCTCATCAAATTAATCTTTCAAAATTGAGGCTCTATCATATCATTTTCCATGCTTGGAAACCTTCAGTTTTTCTTAATTGCCTCATGAACTTACACTGGCATCCAAGGCTCTGCGGATTGAGTAAATTTTCTACTCCTATATCCCACTCTACCCTGTGCCTCAAACTTCCATAACCTTCAGCCACAGGAAACACACTTTGGCTTCCCACGTCCACATCTTTGCTCTTGCTACCTACAACAGGGGTTGGCAAACTATGCCACGTGGGAAGTGGTCTGCAGGCTGTTGTTGTATAGCCCTGTAAGCTAAGAATGGTTTTTACATGTTTAAAAGGCAGAGGAGGAAGAGGGTAAGGATATGCAACAGAGACAGGATGTGACCTGCAAACCTTAAAATATTTATTGCCTGGCCCTTTACAGAACAAGTTTGCCAACCCCTGGCCTAGATAACACCCTCTTCTTTCTTGTTCCTGCCATTACAATCATATTTATCACTGCATACCTATGCTAAATGTAGTCTCAAACCCCCTTTCCTGCTCATTTGCCCAAATATCTCCTTCTTTGAACTCTGTTAGAGTATTTTTGGGCTCTCTCAGAGCTCTTCTCTGTTATACAATAATTATGTGTAGGGGTGGCTAGGTGGCTCAGTCAATTGAGCATCCGACTTGGCTCAGGTCATGATCTTGCAGTTTTCAAGTTCAAGCCCCATGTCGGGCTCTGCTGACAGTGCAGAGCCCGCTTCGGATCCTCTGTCCTCCTCTCTCTCTGCCCACCCCCACTCACACTCTCTGTCTCTGTCTCCAAATAAATACAAAAACTTAAAAAAATTATGTGTGTAAATTTTTTTATTTTAAAAAATTTGTAATGTTTATTTATTCTTGAGGGGGGAGGGAGGGGCACAGAGAGAGGGAAAAACAGAATCCGAAGCAGTCTCCAGGCTCTGAGCTGTCAGCACAGAGCCTGAAGCAGGGTTGGAACTCACGAACCACTAGATCATGACCTGAGCGGAAGTTGGATGCTTAACCCACTGAGCCACCCAGGTGCCCCGTGTGTAAATTTTTATTAAGCTGGAAGCACCTTGAGAATTGAGAGACTATTTATTACTTTTTAAATTTTTAAAAAGTTTTTACAAGTTCCTTCCAACATTCCAGCATCTATAAAATGAGTTATAGACCAAATACATTTTGTAAATATTTGTAACTGAAGTAAATTAGGGTCAAATATAAACACAAGCCATTTCCTGGGTTCCTAAAAATGGCTGAGAGATTTCCTCTTTGCTTGGGCCTCAGTATTTGCTGCTCCAAGCAGCAGTATTCACTGGAGTGGGGGTCCCAGAATACAATGTAAGGGTGAGCCTGGCATGGAGTAAACCCACAGGGGCTGCTGGAAATTCTCTTTGGCCAAATCAAGAACAGATGCAAATTGCTAACACTGACCATAGCAACTCCTAAAGATGCATACTCCACAATGCTCTCACGTTTTCTGAGTTTACTATTTAATAGTTAGGTGAAGAATTTGCTACTCTTGGTGTAATTGATCTAGATCATTCCTTCTATGAATTTGTATGTTGGAATTTAGAAGTATAAGTTCTGGATCTGTGTGGATCAAAAGTTTTTCAAGTCAAGTACTCCGTAAAGCACTCTGTCAGTCAGTAATCTACTACCAGCATTTTGGCAGAAGTTATGTCTTAATTTAATAACACACAAGGGTAGAATACAGATGTTGGTATCTGGGGTAACATGATTAATAAGTTATTGAAGAAACAAGTAACAGTGATCCTACAAGCAAGGTTAAGCTTCGTCACTCATTGGATACAGTGCATGTCAGTCATTTTTGCTCAACCAATAAGTTAAGTATAAAAAGCATCCTTCAGATAGGAAACAAACCTAGTGGGTGGTCCAAGGAGAGGCATGGACTTTAAAACACAAAGAAGAACCAGTGTATTTCAAACAGATTTCAGATAAGGCAACATGGTCATCTATGTAAAGATCTCATCTCATATTTGTGACAAATCCAGCAAGGACAACACACACACACCTGAACTAATATGTAAAGTCCAAAGATATATATAAGGAAAACTCTTGTCATATAGTCAAAAGGAGAGCTTATGTTACAGCTGAGGAGGAAGCAAAACATCAAAGCCAGAAATAGAATGCCAAATGCAGGTCTAAGGAGTGAAGCAAGGCCATCATTCAGCAACAAGTATTCACGCCAGAAGTTAAAAGACTTGCTATAGCTCCAAATGCAGAGGGAGAGGCAGAACAAGGAGAATGGATCAGGATGAAGGCTACAACTAGTCACATGGGAAAGAGTTTTCAAAACAAGATCTTGAAAAATTAGGAATCTTCTAGTGAAATTTCATCCAGAGACCAGTATAGGGCTCTAGAACTTTAAGCACCAATGACATTTTCTGAGATAACAATACCATTGTCACACCTTAAAAATAAACAAATAAACACAAACAATGATAACGTAATATTATCTAGTACCCACTCCACTTTCTAATTTTCTCAATTGTTTTTTTTTCATGTTTATTTTTTGAGAGACGGAGAGAGACAGGGAGGTGCAGAGAGAGAGGGAGACCCAGAATCAGAAGCAGGTTCTAAGCTCCTAGATGTCAGCACAGAGCCCCACTTGGGGCTCGAACTCATGAACCATGAGATCATGACCTGAGCCAGAAGTCGGATGCTTAACCAACTGAGCAACCCAGGCGCCCCCTCAGTTGTTTTTATTTTATTTAATTTTTTTAAATTTTTTTAAATGTTTATTTATTCTTGAGAGAGAGACAGACAGAGACAGAGTGTGAGTGGGGAAGGGTCAGAGAGAGAGGGAGACACAGAATTTGAAGCAGGCTCCAGGCTCTGAGCTCTCAGCACAGAGCCCAACGCAGGGCTTGAACTCACAAACTGTGAGATTGTGACCTGAGCCGAAGTCAAACGCCCAACTGACTGAGCCATCCAGGAGCACCCCCTCCCCTCCTCTCAGTTGTTTTTAAAATAATAAAAGGGAAATTCTTTACTCATTTCTTATGGTGATATAGTTTCAAAAATTGTAATGGAGCCTAATGTTTATTGACTTTATGTTCCATCTGTGGGAGTTGCCAATTAATATTTTCAGAATCCCACGGTGACAGAAGCAGTAGCATGATGTCATATCAAGACTCCAGCAAGGCCAGGAGCTGGACCCAGTTTGTATCAATGGAAATACAAGGGGGAAACAGGGCAGAACTACCTCAAGGTGAGTAGGCAACTGCATACACAATGAAGCTTTCAGGGTAAAAACAATCCTCTTTCTAAACCTCCTAAAACTTCATCTCCACCTATCCTATCCTGTCAGCCCCTCCCTGTTACCTGGGTAGAGCAAACATAGGCATGGGGCAGCAGAAGACCCAAGCCAGGATGCTCTGGCTGGAACTTCCCAGACTACTTCTTTCTTTTCTCAGCAGCTTATCTACCCGCCTGCCCTCTTTGTTCCAAGTCATATACTTTCTGTTTGCTGCTTGGCTCACCTCTTGCACTTCCTCATTTTACGTGGACATTCAGACTCCGCCTTACTCTTTTTAACATGGTTCCATTTCCTCTGGTCTAATTCTGAGTACCTTCTAAATTTGGGCTCTCCACCCATTGGTTCATTGTGCTTGCTTCATGTCCCTTAACAATTACACCTTTGGCTTCCAAACTCCTACAGTAGAGAGAACCTTAGTCTCGCTTCCACATCCCAGCCAACCTCTTTACTACACCTTCACGAGAGACCTTGAGCTAGAACCACCTAGCTAAGCCACTCCTGAATTCTTGATCCACACAAACTGTGAGATAATAAATGTTGTTTTAAGCTACCGAATACAGGGTACTTTTGATATGTAGCTGTAGATACTTCCTCATTTCTTCCTACATTTATCCACTTGATCCAACAAAAAATTATTGAGTTCTATTGGCTCAGTTGCAAAGCAGTCTATGGCAGGGTACACAGTACAAGCATCTATGGATAGAAGAAAACAGCTACATCTCAGACTTATGGGCAGCTCCCAACTTTAGCTGCAGAACAGCTCCTGTTTCCAAAGAGGCTGCATTTAATAAGGCACCCTTACCAAAGGGGGCTATCCTATTTTTTTTTAATATTTTAGGGATGGAGATTGTACCAGTACTCTGAGAGTTGTTTTCATATCTTATTACTTCATTTAAGTTTATTCCCTTCCTTAGGCAAAGTTCATGCCATGATTTGAGCCCCCATATTCCTATCACTTCTATGGTGAAGACAGGGAACATACTCAGTATAACAAACCCTTCACAGACCCAAATTACCCAGCTCAGCGTCGAAGTCATTAATTTTTAAAGGGCTTTGATCCCACTATGATAAGCACAAGAGAAATAAATAATGTATGTCTCTGTGTTTCTTATGTGCTTGTCCCCATCCATATTGTGCGGATGAGAGATTTAATCAATCCCAATTTGGGCTCAGAGACCAACCCAGTGATGCAGTGTTATTGCCTTTTGGTACAAGTATACTTCCTCCAGTATGTAATTCTCTTTAATGCTCCAACCCACAGGAGAGAACTTCTAAGGCATGAGCCTGATTTTCCTGGCATTTGTTTGCTCACAGATCCCTGTCTCTACATTTCTGATGCCAACTCTGATGTATGACTCTCCTTCTTCAGTAGCAGGAATTTTAAATTAAGTATGATTTTACATGATACTTGCATAGACTGTACCATGGCTTTGAATTCTTGAATAAATTATTATAGTCATGGCACATCTCTCGGGTCACTGCAATAGACAGTCAAGGGGAAAATATATTCTTTAAATCCGCTGTAATTTTTCATTCCAGTAGAAAATAATTTGTAATTCTATTTAAACAGATTCTTCCAGAGCCAGCTTTTAAAGCATGTTTACTCAAGACTCAGGTATACCAGCTGTTTCTTAAAAGACCTACTGACTACAAGTGGCATAAATCAGGCTTCCTAAATATAGATAGCTTTTCCAAGTGAAATTCCTTAGCCTTTTTGTCACAGAGGCATAAGTGAATCGTTTTTCTTTGCAGATTTACTTTTCAGCTACCCAAAAATGTATAATGTTTGAATACTGGAATTACTCCTGAGTGGTCAGACATTAAATAATAATTTTAGAGATTGGGGGCCCAGTGAGTATGAGAGAAGATAAATGGATCTTAGGCAACTAACTTTAGCCCATGTGGTAGAGGATACAATTGTCCAATATGAACATGATTCTAAAAATAACCCTGGGTAAAACTGTGGCCTTGTGGTAAATTAAAATGCCTCCCACTGAAGACAATCAAGCTTCATATATATTTAGCTTTTTGGGTGGGACAGAAATCCAAGTCTGTTGGATGAGACTATTAACCAAACTCAGTCTTAGTTGAAGGCAAGTTGTCAAAGAGATAGTAAGTCCAAAGAAATAACATAAGTTCACATTTAGTTTTAATTTTCAATTCTCTACACAGTAGGGTCTTATTCTTAAGAGGCAAAAAAAAATCACATTTCATAAATGAATCAATTCATAGAACAGCTCTGTGAGACAGGTTATGTTGACAGAAAGATGGGCTGGGGAGGGTGGAGAATGTCTCTGCACTCAAAATTCAGTGTGTGTTAATTTTGGAGGGAAATTATTTATGTTACCACTGCAAATGTTTAACTTATAAAAGCCATGCTTTGGAAGAGGGAAAGGCCAATGGGTAAGGCTTATCCAGCAAAAATATCTGGTTCTAAAGTTTATACTAAGCTTTTGTTTTGATAAAAGAACAAAAATACATATTCAACATTTATAAAAAATACCAGATATAGTGTTTTGTTTAAAGAAGAATCTATTTAAACTCAGGATTTAAGAAAAAAAGCTCACTCTGGAAATGAATTTTGATTAATTTTTTCATAAAGAGTAATTAAGGCAAATAAATATTCCTTCTGCCCAATGCATTAGCTATTAGCCTCATATGCTATTTAATTTAAATTACTTAAAATTTAAATTATTTAAAATTTAAAATAAAATTAAAATTTTAGTTTCTCAATTTCATGGACCACATTTCAAGTGCTCAATGTAAGTTGTGGCTACCATATTAAAGAGCACATATATAGAACATTTCCATCATCACAGAAAGTTCTACTGAACAGCACAGCTCTATATCCTACCTGCAGAATAGCCAACAATAGGTCACACCTAAAATTGTTACCTAAATTGAGAACGAAGATATAGGTAGTTTATTGGAAACAGTAGAGATTTTTAAAAATAGAAAGGCACCTGAAAATTCTGATAGTACTATAGCACGATATAATACTATTAAAGTGGTGGAGTGACCCACTGAAGATTTAACTTCTGCTTTGAATTGTGTTGTTGTTGGTTGTAGCGATATTTATTTGTGGCTTTAGCAAGATAGATGCCAGAGATTTCTTTGGATTATCCTGGGTAGGATGACTGATCAGGGCAGCAGAGAAAGTATTTCCCATTAAAAATAATCTGGACCCGGGGCGCCTGGGTGGCACAGTCGGTTAAGCGTCCGACTTCAGCCAGGTCACGATCTCGCGGTCCGTGAGTTCGAGCCCCGCGTCAGGCTCTGGGCTGATGGCTTGGAGCCTGGAGCCTGTTTCTGATTCTGTGTCTCCCTCTCTCTCTGCCCCTCCCCCGTTCATGCTCTGTCTCTCTCTGTCCCAAAAATAAAATAAAAAAAAAAAAATAATAATCTGGACCCTTCTCAAAGATAAGCAAACTCTGTTTTCTGATGAAGGGTACGGAATAAGCTCTCTGTGTCTTGTTAGGAAAGAAAAGAGGCTAGCCAACTCCTTCCCCCTGTCTCCCTGAATTTCTGAGACTGGAAGAAGGGACAGTTGTTGCATATTCTGTGATGAGCTGACCCTCTAACCAACTCAAGCAGAGCACCTCTGGGCAGAAGACTTAGCTGCATGGGAATTCAGATGATGTCCAGGGATCCCAGAGAAGATGCTTTGGGTCAAATAGAGCTTCCTTTGAAAGCTTAGGCTTACCCAGAAGCTTGGCAGAAGTTGGTTGATGGTAACTTCCCTGTAGCTCTGGACAGTCAAGTGGACACAAAAAAGGGACAGTGTGTGGCAACAAGGAACAATGACCAAAAGGCAATAGCAGATCTTAAGACACAAAGTTCTTCCCCAGATAGAAGTGAAAGTAGACGGACTTCTTTATTGGATGAAAAGCTACCACAATTTTTGGATGAGCAAAGGGATTAAGGGAGCCCAGGGTATGTACTATAGGATTTCCTTTTCCTCTGGCATGCAGAGGGTTAAGCAATCTTCATTTAACCTGGGAAAAAGAAAAGACTTGATGTAACTTATATCCTCAGTGTGGGAGAGCAGTTGATACTCATTTCATGAAGACATAGGCAGCTGTAGTCTAACAGCTCACTCATGAACAGTTTGTATAAATAACCCATATTTAGAAATACTTCAATTGGCAGGAGACCCACATAACCAGTAAATTAGCAGATGGGACATGCCTACCTGATGAGAAAACTTAATTCAAGGATTAAAACAGTAAAAGTTAATTTTAAAACATTTAACTTTTTAATAAATTTAAAGATATATTTAAATTCCAGTAAGTTATGATTTTTATTAACAACTTTCAGACTCATAATATCTCAACAAATAGCATACTTGCAAATATTGACTTTTTTGTTTACTAATTTCTAAATGAAGTTTTTCAGTTCATTTGGGCAGGTTTGATCTGCATTGCAAATAATTGGTTTCTGTACATGGTTTTGTACATAACAGGCTTTGTACGTGTATTAAAATTCACAGAATAATTGCCCTATTTTTAGATGAGTTCATCCATCTTCAAAATTGCAATGGGGATTTTTTATTGACTTGGATTTTGGAAAATAGTTCTCTTAATTTAAATATTTTATGATTGCCATAACATAACTTTTTAAATTATAGTGATCTAAAATATTGGATTCATTTTAATCCACATGCCTTTCTTAGAAATGTAACTCCTTTTTTATAAGTATATAATTATGTTTACTTTTATACATAGATTATTATTTTTTTAAGTTCATTTATTTATTTTGAAAAAGAGAGAGAGAGAGCTCTGAAGGGGCAGAGAGAGAGGGAGAGAGAGAGAAAGATTCCCAAGCAAACTCTGCACCATCAGTACAGAGCCCAATGCAGGGCTCGAACCCACGAACTATGAGATCATGCATGACCTCAGCTGAAATCAAGAGTTGGTCGCTTAACCAACTGAGTCACCCAGGCACCCCTTGTATGTAGATTACTAATGTCACAAATTTACAAATGCATCAGGTTGACATTAAGATGCATAATGGCTCCATGCTTTCTCACACTTACACTGTGTTTTCCAGTTCTCTGTAACCTATTTATTACCTGTAGACATTTCCCTACCCAGTGCCCTATGAAAATTTTTAATTGTTTAGTCTCTTTGTTTACCAGAAGAAATGTTTATCAAAATACAATTTCGGCTCATGTCAAGATGTCCCTGGTGGGGTCAGGCTCTGTGCTGACAGTGTGGAGCCTGCTTGGGATTCTCTCTCTCCCCCCCACCCCCCGCCTTCTCTCTGCCCCTACCCCGCTCATGTGCAGGCACACACACATTTGCTCTCTCTGTGTCTCTTTCTTTCTCTCTCTCTTTCAAAATAAATGGATAAACTTTTAAAAATATATATGTTTTCAGATTGGATGTGTAAACCTCACTCAACCTCATACTATCCCCAATGTCTGCTTCTCCCACTTCTAAATACTGGTTTCAGTTACAGGATATTTATGATGACAAAGGAAAAACAGGTATGGTCATTATTTTTGAGCTTTTTTCTAAAAGCTTACAAAAGTAAGCATTATTGTGTTAGGTATAGTTATTTATTCACACAAGAATCCAATTTTGTGTATTGCTGAGTGACTGGTAGGTAAGTTCAAAACTAAAATAAAGACAGGATATGAAAAAGAAGTTCACATTTGAGCTGGCCAGTGGGCTATGCTGAATTGCTAAATGGGCAGACTAACAAGTTTGGGCATCAAAAAAAATGAGTGAGAAAGAAAAAAAAGTCAAGTTCAGCTTCAATGAATTTATCCAGAATATTGCAATGTTAAAATCCGTGGGGGAAAAAACTATTTTAATTTCTCTTTAATGTAAACTGTTCATATTCTGGCTTAATTTGGCTTATTTCGATTTTCATTTCTAGCCACATGTGTTGAAAATAGTACACCAGTTTGTTCAGAGTTTAAAGGATCTAAAGGGGACAGCTCTGGTAGGTGTCATAGTATCCAGGCCCGTCAAATCAGGCCATATTGATTAGGCAATAGTGTATTTTGGGTGAGATGTAATTAATATGTGTCTTCAGCTATGCCAACCAGGGACTCAGATGGTAGGAAATCCCTGAGGAAGTACTGCTGACTACCCTACACACGCCCTGGGTTGCAGATCCCTCTAAAGATGCTGTAGGTATTCCTGACAAATCCAGGTCTATAGTGTCTCTGCTATTCCTAGGAGAATTCATAGATTTTTCCAATCTCCCATAAGTTGGCTCTTGGGAGAGTTCACCCATCTGAGTGGCATTTCTGTCTGGTTTGGTTGTGAATGAACCCAGGATGCACTAGGTCGGCCAAGTCCCCAGAAAATACTTCCTTCTTTTCCAAAGAAGGTGTGAATTTCCCCAGGTGACCCTTTTCCTAAGCTTGAACCTTTATCTTTGCCAGGGGCACCTTCTCTTTCTCTTCTTTTAGCCACTACTTCTATCAGTAGATTCTCTACCAAATAAAATGAGCAAGTCTGTTCTGGGGACTTGTAACACAATTCAATCATTAAGATTTTATGTGATGAAAGAAAGATTTGTTTCCCACCAAGAGTTAAAAGGAACTACTTTCCAAGTCTCTCAACCTCCAACCCTATAAGAAAAGATAAAATTTCTTTCAGTGAACCAACCCAGAATGTTATTTCCATTTAAATAGACATGAACAATGTCTTAAATAAAACTATTATGATGCTAATAAAAAAATCCCAAGTTTTCAATCCAAGGAACATTGTTGATGTGAATGACCACTTTTCTCCTAAATTCTGGCCTCAGTTACAGGATGTTTATGATGATATGAGCCTTATACAATGAATGCAGGCAACACTCCAGTTGATTTAATCTGACAAGAGCTTCCTTAGGTATGAGTGTGAGTTTGGGCTTTAAGCCAGCAGTCAAAAGGGATTGTAAATTTAAATGATTACATCACCTAGTGAAGTCTGCTTTTTGGCCAGGACAGAGGCACCTTCTCCAAAACTTATTCAGAATGTATTTGTATTATTCTAGCTGTGTGACCATGGAAGAATTACTTAATCTCCCTGTAGCTCTCTTTCTTCATCTGTAGGATGAGTAATTATAACAGTTACTTCATAGGTTCCTTAAACAAGTTAACATATGTAAAGCACATGGATTACCTGACACATCATAAAATCTATATAAATATTAGCTATTACTAGTTTAACATTATTATTGGGTTGATAGAGGGAAGCTGCAAAGCCTTTATATTTATTCTGAACCTCTGTAATTATCTAGCTGATACAATTTCTCCTTAGAGAATATTTTAAGACATATTTTGTGTACCTAAACATTTCCAAATAACGATCTTAAATCAACTACAAACCCCTTCTGCAAATAATTTCCTTTTAGAAGAAAAATAATTTGCAAATGTATGACTTGTCCTGGGAGAATGAAGGTAAAGAGATAAATGGAGAAAAATATTGCCATGAGTTCATAATCACTACCTGGGTCTTAATGTTTTGCTTTTCATTGACCTGTATAAATACCTTATAGGTTTCTTGCATTTTTAAAAACTTACTTTAATATCCCTTTGATAATTTAAAAAATCATTTAAAAATACTTTCTAAAGTTATAAGATATGTCTTGTAAAGAATATTTCTCGTGTAAAAATTTATAATTATGGAACTTAAGGTTTTTGCCACAATGGAGTGTTGGTAACGGGCTAGCTCTCCTGTGATAAAATACTAGAAAACTGGGTAAAATATTTGAAATAATGATTTTCAGATATTGGACTACAGACAGTACAGGATTGTTATCCCCAAGGGAAGGAAAACAAGTAAGAGAAACCCTACAATAACTTGGACAGACTGCCTAGAAGCGCTGTTCAGGCCATGGGGCACAGAGGTGAAAAACCAGCAAAGCACAATAGTCTCAGTGGACATGAAAACAAATCAGAGATTAGGGAGGCTGAGACAGCTAGAATTTATGGCACAGAAAGTGAGAGAATGAAAACTACATGGAATAAGAACTCCAGAAATCTTCATAGGGGTCCCTGAAGTCTTTGGCTAAATCTGTATATGCATAGGGTGACACTCAGTGAGGCCAGGAAAAGACAATTACCAGGGAACTATAAACCGAAAAACCACTACAGAACTAGAAGGCATTGAAGTTCTGTACTTGAGCCAGAGTAGAGAGATATTCTTCAACAATTGGGCATTTAGTAGAGGCTTTAGAAAGTTTCTTCTTTAAGATTAGAGCTAAATTACCTCTACAAAATAGGTTATGCTACACATGCCTTACCAAAGCTTTAAAATAAATCTCAAAATGATCAAGGGGACCTTCAGTAGATTAACTGCTCACAAGAATAACACACAACCTTCTTCAAAGAAAGATAACAAAATCCATACACTCAATAAGATAACATTCACAGGAGAGGGCATATAATAAAAATTTACTGGAACTTCAAGGAAGCAGGATAATGTGACCCATAGCCAAGGGAAAACCAGTCAATAGAAGCAGACCCAGAAATTACAGAGACAATTAAATTAATAGATAAGTATTGTGAATCAGCTATAATGAATATAATTAGGGATTTAAGGAAAACATGTATACAATGAGAGAAGAAATGGACACATATAAAAAAGACCCAAGTCAAACCAAATATATGAGACACTGCAGGGAAAAAGAATAAGCGAACTTGAAGATTGTGCAATGAATGGGGCACCTGGGTAGTTCAATTGCTTGAGCTCCAACTTCAGTAAAGGTAATGATCTCACAGTTTGTGGGTGCAAGCCCCTCATCCAGCTCTCTGCTGCAGCTCAGAGCCTGGAGCCTATGTCAGATTCTGTGTCTTCCTCTGTCTCTCTGCCCCTCCCCTACTTGTGCTCTCTAGCTCTCTCAAAAATAAATGAATAAACATTACAAAAAAAAAAAAGTACTGTGCAATGGAAAATATAAAAATTGAAGTAGAGATAGAAAAGGGGTTAAAAAATAAATAAATATCATATATATTAGGCTGAATGAAAGAAGTCAGACACAAAAGAATACATATTGTATGGTTTCATTTATTTTAAATGGCAAAAAAACAAAACAAATCACAGAGAAAGTATTAGTGGTTGCTTAGTGCTAGGGTTAGGAATGGTGAGTGACTATAAATGGGTATAGAATTCTTTGTTGAGATGTTGGAAATGTTCTAAAATTAAATCGTGGTAATGGTGCACATCTCTGTAAATCTACAATATCGTGTGATTGAATTATATACTTAAAATGAGTGTATTTTATGATATGTAAATTATAACACAAACTATTTTTGTGTAATAATCAAAACAAAGCATAAATTGCCTAAGGAACAATATCTTGTGGCTTAACACATGTGTAATTAGAGTATCAGAAAAGGGAAGAGTCAGAAAAAAAATTGTTTAACAGTTTATTGAGGTATAAGCAACTGACAAAAAAACTGTACGTACATATTTAGTGTATACAACTTAATGATTTGGAGATAATTTACATCCATGAAACCATCCCCATAATCTATGCCATAAATATACCTATCACTTTCAACAGAAAAAAAAATTTAACATGACTGAAAATTTTTAGATTTAATTAAAAGTATTAACCCAGCAATCTAAAGAGCTCAACATACTCCAAGATGGAAAAACAAGAAGGCATATCATAATGTAATTGGTTTTTTTTAAAGCAATTATTATGAGGAAAAAGTCTTAAAATTAGCCAGAGGAATAAAAGACACATTACATACAGGGGTATGAAGCTAGGATTATAACTGACTTTTCATAAGAAAGAATGTAAGCCAGAAGACAATAGAAAGCCATTTTTAAAATGCCAAAAGAAAATTCAATCTGTCAAACTAGAAATCTATATCTAGTCAAAAGATCACTCAAAATGATAGTAAAATAAAGATAACCTCAGACAAACCTGAAAGAATTTTTGCTCAACAAATCCATATTACAAAAAATGTTAAAAGAAGTTCTTTAGGCTAAAGAAAAATAATACTAAGTAAAAATTCAAATATACACCAAATAATAAAAAATGTCATAAGTGGTTAAAGCGTGAGGCAATGTAAAATGCATTTTACTGTTTTTAAAATGTATTAAAAATTATTAATTTTCTGAACCAGAACAATAACAACTTTTGTGATTAATCACATTTTTGAAATAAAATTAATATTTTTATTAATATTAAGAATCCTTATTCTTAGTAAGAAGAAAAAGGATGGGGAGGGAAAATGAGAAATACACTTTTGTAAATTGAGCTCTTATATTATGCATGAAATGGTATAATAGTATGTGATGATAGGCTATAAGTTAAATATGGATAGTATAAACACTAGAACAATCACTGGGGGAAAAAAAGAATGTGGAGGTAGAGGTAATAATCCAATAGAGAAGACTGAATAGAATTCTAAGACAATTCAACCTGTAACAAGGCATAGGATTGGAGTGAGGTCAGGGGGAGAAACAAATTACAATGGGAGAGAGACAAATAGAAACATGGTAGTATTAAACCAGTGGTGTGCTGGAGCTGATTGATGCCACTTCATGAAAGTGAATGATGTGTACCTTTCCCAATTCTCTATCTACTGATTACATGTTGGTAGCTTGAAACCAGCACTGGTGAGAATATTTATACATGGAAATCAGCAGATGCTGAAAGTTGTGACTTCTTACTTTGGAAAGGCTATTTACCATCATACCAATGACTGCAAACAAAAAATTGTATAAAATGCAAAAGGAATAAATACTGTAATTAAATGCCCAAGAATGGCATATAGATATAACATAATATTCAATATGATGCTGTTTATATTAAACACACTATAAGGATAAGACAGAAATAGGTTATAAATTAAAAAAAAAAGAAAGGATTAAAAAATATATTTTTAAGTAGGCTTCATGCCCAGCACAGAGCCCAAAACAGGGCTTGAACACACAACCCTGCTATCGAGACCTGAGCTGAGATCAAGAGTCAGACATTTAACCAACTGAGCCACCCAGGTGCCCCAGAAAGTATTTTATTCAGCATTTTTCTGGAGAATCTAGCCAAGACAGTTGAACAAGAAAAAGAAATAAAAAGCATCAAAATTGAAAAGGAAAAAAATAAAAGTACCTCTATTCACAGAAGACATGGTCTTGTATACAGAAAACCTAAGAAATCCATGAAAACATTAGAACCAGTAAGTACAGCAAAGTTGGAGTAAACAAAATCAATGTACAAAATTTATTTCTATACACTATTAATGAACAAGCTTAAAATCATATTAAGAAAACAGTCCTATTTATAATAGCATTAAAAAATAAAAATACTTAGGAATATCTTAACAAAGGAAGTTTAAGATTTGCACATTGAAAACTATAAAATATGGGGCACCTGGGTGGCTCAGTTGGTTAAGCATCCGACTTTGGCTCAGGTCATGATCTCATGGTTTGTGGGTTTGAGCACCATGTCAGGCTCTGTGCTGACAGCTCAGAGCCTGGAGCCTGTTTCAGATTCTGTGTCTCCCTCGATCTCTGCTCCTCCCCCACTTGCACCCTCTCTCAAAAATAAATGAACATTAAAAAGAAAAGAAAAAATAAACTATAAAATATTATTTAAAAAATTACAGACCCAAATATATGGAAAGGTAATTCATGTTCATAGATCAGAAAACTTGACATTAAGATTATAATATCACCAAACTACAGAGGAAATGCAATCCCTATCAAATTCCCAGTGTCTTTTTTTTCTTTTGCAGAAATTTATGACTATCCAAAATTCATATATAAATGTAGGGATCCAGATTAGGCAAAACTGTCTTTAAAAAAAACAAAATTGGAGGACTCACATTTCCTGATTTCAAAACTTATGACAAAACAACAATAATCAAGGTAGTGTGATACTGGCAAAAGGATAAACAAATCAATGGAATAGAATTAAAATAAATAATTTTAATAAATAATTAAATAAAATAATAAATAAATAAAACTACATTTACAGTCAATTGATTTTGACAAAGATACTAAGTGATTTATTAAGGAAAAAAATAGTTTTTTCAACGAGAGGTGTTGGTATAAATGGATATTCAGATATAAAACAATGAAGTTGGACTCCAACCTCCTATCATCCATAAAATATAACTTAAAATTTATTACAGAGCTAATATATCCCAGCTATAAAAAGGAATAAAGTGCTAATACATGTTACAACATGAATGAACCTTGAAAACACGCTAAGTGATAGAACCAGTCACACTAAGCCATATATCATATGATTCCATTTGTGGAAATGTTCAGAATAGACAAATCTATAAAAACAGAAAGCAAATTAGTAGTTGCCAAGGGCTAGGTGGAAGGGGGAGTGATTGCTAATGGGTACAGAGTTTATTTTTAGGGTGGCAAAAATATTCTAATATCAAATGGTGGTGCTAGTTACAAAATATTTTAAAAACCACTTGTACACTTAAATGGGGTTAATTTCATTGTGTATGAATTTTAGCTCATTTTTGTTTTTAAAAAATAATAAAGGGGTGCATGGGTGGCTCCATTGGTTGAGCCTCTGACTATTTCTGCTCAGGTCATGGTCCCAGGGTCATGGATCGAGCCCTGCATGGAGCCATGCAGTGGGCTCCATGCTGAGTGTGGAGCCTGCTTAAGATTCTGTCGCGTACTCTCTCTGCCCTGCCTACACTCTCTCCCTCCCTCTCTAAAATAAAATTGGAAAAAAAAAGTTATAATTGACAATCTCAAGTTTCCTTTCTTAGTAATTTATAATTAAGTAGAAAATTATTAAAAATAGAAATGGCTTTGCTACACTGTCAATTTTGCCCAACTGATATTTATAGAACATTCCACCTAACTAAACAAATACACATTCTTTTGAAATGCACATGGAATATTAATCAAGATAAGTCATATGCTGGGACTAGGACACATTTCAATAAATTTAAAAAGGATTGAAATCACATAAAGTGTGCTTTGTGTTTACAGTGCAATTAGAAACTAATTACTAATTAAAATATCAAAAATTTCCCAAATTGTTGGAAAAACATATTCTAAATAATGATCGGTCCAAAAAAATCATAAGGGATATTAGAAAATATTTGAACCAAATGATAATGAAAACACAACATATCAAAATTTGTGGGATTAACAATGACTAGAGGGAAAGTCATAGCTTTAAATGCATCATAAAAAAAAAAAGAAAGATCCTTATTTCAAACCCAAGTTATATAAGAAGCTATAAAATAAGAACAAATAAGCCAAAAATAAAGGAAATAAATGATAAAGAGGAAATCTATGAAATAGAAACAGAGCAAACAACAGAGAAAATCAATGAAATTAAAAGATGGTTCTTTGAAAAGAGAAAGAAGAAAGTTAAATAAGTTTATTAATTGTTCTATAAGCAATAGACATAAATTAAAGTATACCATTAAAACTGATAAAACAATGAAAATTTAAACAGAGAAAAAGGATTAAAGGTATGTGCTGTCAGAGAAAGAAACAGAGATGGGTTTATCTTTTTGTTCTAATTTATAGAAAATATATATGTGTCTGTCTGTGTTTATGTATACATAAAATTATAGCCAGGCTTATTATTATTTATATATAATTATAACCAGGTTTCTCATTGTTGAAAGACTTCTTCAAAAAGTGACTGATTTCAGAGCTTGGGCAGGGAAAGCACATGGGAAGCCTAAAACATTGTAATAGTTTGCAATTGCTGCATAAAAAGTCACCACAAATTTAGCAGCTTAAAATAACATCCATTTATTACATCGCCATTTCTGTAGGTCTAAAGTCTAGGCACAGCTCAAATGGATCTCTGTTCAGTGTCTCATGAAGCTGAACGCAAGGGGCCAGCCAGGGTACATTCTCATCTGGAGTTCAGAGTCCTCCTCTAAGCTCAGGCAGATTGTTGGCAGAATTCAGTTCCGTGCAACTGAGAACCAAAACCCCCATTTTCTTTCTGGCTGTCAGTGGGGGTTGCTCTTAGCTCCTAGAAACCACCCTCAGGCCTTCAGGCTAAGAAATGGGCCTCTTACCACATGGTAGTTTTCTTCTTCAAAGCCAGCAGAACAGTCTCTGCAGAGAGCTACAACAGAGTTTCATATAATGTAACAAAATCATGGAGTCACTATCCTATCCTAAGTCCCTCTCCTTTCCAAGAGGAGAGAATTATACCAAGTTTGTATGGGGAGGGAGCAGAAATCTCAGGGGCCATCTTAGAATTCTGCCTAACAAAAACATCTTGTGTCAGGGGTGCCTGAGTGGCTCAGTCAGTACCTACAGATGACACAATGAGACTACATTCATATCTTTCAGTAATCACTCTGAATGTAAATGGACTAAATGTCCCAATCAAAAGACGTAGGGTGTCAGAATGGATTAAAAACCCCACAAGATCCATCTATATGCTGCCTACAAGAGACTCATTTTAGACCAGAGGACATCTGCAGATTGAAAGTGAGGGGATGGAGAACTATCTATCATGCTACTGGATGTCAAAAGAAAGCCAGAGTAGCCATACTTTTTTCAGACAAACTAGATTTTAAAACAAAGACTGTAACAAGAAATGAAGAAGGGCATTATATCATAATTACAGGGTCTATCCATCAAGAAGAGCTAACAATTGTAAATGTTTATGAGCCCAACTTGGAAGGACCCAAATATATAAATCAATATCACAAACATAAGCAATCTTATTGATAAGAATATGGTAATTGCAGGTGACTTTAATACTCAACTTACACCAATGAACAGATCATGCAGGTAGAAAATCAATAAGGAAACAATGACGTTGAATGATACACTGGACCAGATGGACTTGACAGATATAGTCAGAACTCTTTATCAAAAAGCAGCAGAATACACATTCTTCTTGAGTGCACATGGAACATTTTCCAAGATAGATCACATGCTATGTCACAAAATAGCCCTCAATAACTATAAAAGAATTGATACCATTCCATGCACATTTTCAGATCACAATCCTATGAAACTTGAAATCAACCACAACAAAAAATTTGGAAAGCTTCCAAATCTATGGAGATTAAAGATCATCCTACTAAAGAATGAATGGGTCAATCAAGCAATTAAAGAAGAAATTTAAAAACTATATGAAAGCAAATAAAAATGAAAACATGAGTCCAAACCTCTTGGGATGCAGCAAAGGCAGTCCTGAGAGGAAAATACATTGCAATCCAGGCCTATGTCAAGAAACAAGAAAAATCCCAACTACAAAACCTAACCTCACTCCTAAAGGCACTAGAAGCAGAGCAGCAAAGAAATTCCATAGCAGCAGAAGAAAAGAAATTATAAAAATTAGAGCAGAAATAAACATATAGAATCCCCAAAAAAACCACTAGATCAATGAAACTAAGAGTTGATTTTTTGAAAAAATAAACAAAATTGATAAACCTCTAGCCAGCCTTCTCACAGAGAAAAGAGAGAGGACCCAAATAGATAAAATCATGAATGAAAATGGATTTATTTCAACCAATCCCTCAGAAATAGAAGCAATTGTCAGGGAATACTGTGAAAAATTATATGCCAACAAACTGAACAACCTGGAAGAAATGGACAGTTTCCTAAACACCCACACACTACCAAAACTCAAACAGGAAGAAATAGAAAATTTGAACAGACCCATAACTAGTGAAAAAATTGAATCAGTTATCAAAAATCTCCCAACAAATAAGAGTCCTGGACCAGATGGCTTCCCTGAGGAATTCTACCAGACGTTCAAAACAGAGTTAATACCTATCCTTCTCAAGCTATTCCAAAAAACAGAAATAGAAGGAAAGCTTCCAGACTTTCTATGAAGCCAGCATTACCTTGATTCCCAAACCAGAGATCCCCACTAAAAAGAAGAACAGGCCAATATCCCTAATGAACATGGTTGCAAAAATTCTCAACAAGATACTAGCAAATGGATTCAACAGTATATTAAAAGAATTATTCACCATGATCAAGTAGGATTCATTCCTGGGCTGTAGGGCTGGTTCAATATTCACAAATCAATCAGTGTGATACATCACATGAATAGGAGAAAGGATAAGAACCATATGATCCTGTCAATAGATGCAGAGAAAGCATTTGACAAAATACTGCATCCTTTCTTAATAAAACCCTCAAGAAAGTCGGGATAGAAGGAACGTACCTTAACATCATAAAAGCCATGTATGAAAAGCCCACATCATCTTCAATGGGGAAACACTGAGAGCTTTCTCCCTGAGATCAGGAACATAACAGGGATGTCCACTCTCACCACTGTTGTTTAACATAGTACTGGAAGTCCTAGCATCAGCAACCAGACAACAAAATGAAATAAAAGGCATCCAAATCGGCAAAGAACTCAAAGTTTCACTTTTTGCAGATAACCTGAAACTCTACATGGGAAACCCAAAAGATTCCACCAAAAAGCTGCTAGAACTGATACATGAATTCAGCAAAGTCGCAGGTATAAAATCAATGTACAGAAATCAGTTGCATTTCTATACACCAATAATGAAGCAGCAGAAAGAAAAATCAAGAAATTGATCCCATTTACAATTGCACTGAAGACCATAAAATACCTAGGAATAAACCTAACCAAAGATGTAAAAGATCTGTTTGCTGAAAACTATAGAAAATTTATGAAGCAAATTGGAGAAGACACAAAGAAATGAAAAACATTCCATGCTCATGGATTGGAAGAACAAATATTGTTAAAATATCAATATTACCCAAAGCAATCTATACATTCAATGCAATCTCAATCAAAATTGCACCATCATTCTTCTCAAAGCGAGAACAAACAATCCTAAAATTTGTATGGAACCACAAAAAATCCTGAATAGTTAAAGTAATGTTGAAAAAGAAAACCAAAGTAGGAGGCTTAACAATTCCGGACTTTAGCCTTACTACAAAGCTGTAATCATCAAGACAGTATGTTATTGTCATAAAAACGGACATATAGACCAATGGAATAGAACAGAGAACCTAGAATTAGACCCACAAATGTATGGCCAACTAATCTTTGACAAAGCAGGAAAGAGCATCTAGTGGAAAAAAGTCTCTTTAGCAAGTGGTGCTGGGAAAAATGTACAGCAACATGCAGAAGAATAAAACTGGACCACTTTCTTACACCATACACAAAAATAAATTCAAACTGGGGCGCCTGGGTGGCTCAGTCGGTTAAGCATCCGACTTCAGCTCAGGTCACGATCTCGCGGTCCGTGAGTTCGAGCCCCGCTGTTCGAGCCTGCTTCCGATTCTGTGTCTCCCTCTCTCTCTGCTCCTCCCCCATTCGTGCTCTGTCTCTCTCTGTCTCAAAAATAAATAAAAAACGTTAAAAAAATTTAAAAAAAAATTAAAACTGGATGAAAGACCTGAATGTGAGACAGGAAACCATCAAAACCCTAGAGGAGAAAACAGGCAACAACCTCTTTGACCTCAGCCGCAGCAACTTCTTACTCAACACTTCTCTGAAGGCAAGGGAAATAAAAGCAAAAATGAACTATTAGGACCTCATCATGATAAAAAGCTTCTGCACTGCAAAGGAAACAATCAACAAAACTAAAAGGCAACCAACAGAGTGGGAAAAGATATTTGCAAATGACATACCAGATAAAGGGTTAGTGACCAAAATCTATAAAGAATTTACCCAACACAACAACCGAAAAGCAAATAATCCAGTGAAGAACTGGGAAGAAGACATGAATAGGCACTTTTCCAAAAAAGACATCCAGATGGCCAACAGACACATGAAAAGATGTTTAACATCGCTCATCATCAGGGAAACACAAATCAAAACCACTTTGAGATACCACCTCACAACTGTCAGAGTAGCTAAAATCAACAACTCAGGAAAAAACAGATGTTGGCAAGCACGTGGAGAAAAAGGAACCCTCTTACACTGTTGGTAAGGATGGAAACTGGTGCAGTCACTCTGGAAAACACTGTGGAGGTTCCTCAAAAAGTTAAAAATAGAACTACCCTACAACCCAGCAATAGCACTACTAGGAATTTATCCAAAGGATACAGGAGTGCTGATTCATAGGGGCACATGTACCCCAATGTTTATAGCAGTGTTATCAACAGTAGCCAAATTATGGAAAGAGCCCAAATGTCCATCAACTGATGAATGGATAAAGAAGATGTGGTTTATATATACAATGGAATACTACTTGGCAATGAGAAAGAATGGAATCTTGCTATTTGCAACAACGTGGATGGAACTGGAGGGTATTATTCTGAGTGAATTAAGTCAGTAAGAGAAAGACAGATATCATATGTTTTCATTCATGTGGAATTTGAGAAACTTAACAGAAGACCATAGGGGAAGGGAAGAGGGAAAGAATAGTTTCAAACAGAGAGGGAGGCAAACCATAAGAGACTCTTAAATACAGAGAACAAATTTAAGGTTCATTGGGGCAGGGAGCGAGGGTGAGGAAAAATTGAGTGACGGGCATTGAAGAGGGCACTTGTTGGGATGAGCACTGGGTGTTGTATGTAAGCGATGAATCATGGGAATCTACTCCTGAAGCCGAGAGCACACTGTATACAGTGTATGTTAGCTAACTTGACAATAAATTATATTTTTTAAAATGAATAAAAATTAAAAAATTAAAAAGAATCTTGTGTTAGAGTAAGGAAGTACTTCAAAAATGATGTCAGATGGACAGAACAACCATCTTAGAGAGATGTCTTTTTTTGTCTTAGATCAATTTAAGCAAAATAAAAAATGAGAGTCATGGACTAAAATCCACAAAATAAGAATACATGCATTCATACTGATATACTGTAACTAATATATACGTATGAATTACATACCACATATATATTTTATGTTATGTATAAAAGCAAATAAATGGGTGACAAGGGGAAGTTTTTTCATGTGGTAGAATCCAAGATACTGTGATAAATATAGAAGGAATAATGGAATTAGAAAATCACTATTTGGCAGCCATCACAGTAATAATTGTTTCAAACAAGAATCATCAATGGAGGGGCACCTGGGTGGCTCAGTGAGTTAAGCATCCGACTCTTGGTTTCAGCTCAGATCATAATCTCACAGCTTGGTAAGTTTGAGCCCCACATTGGGCTCTGCACTGCCATCACGGAGCCTACTTGGGATTCTCTCTCTTTCTCCTCGCTCTCTGCCCCTCCCCCATTTACACTGTGTATGTCTCTTTCAAAGTAAAAAAATAAACTTTAAAAAAAAGGATTGTCAATGGATGATGAAATTAGTGGGCAAGAGTATGGTGAAAAACAGGTTATTAACGAAGTCTCAGAGTATTTCCCCTATAAGGTACAAATTAATTCAAAGAAGAAAATAGTAACTTTACAGCAGAGAAAGGGAGCAGCCCTTACTGGTTAATGTCACCAGTAATAGGATGAAGTCACATCATGTTCCTCCTGAAATGCTGACTGAGCATTCTTGAGCATTCTTTCCAAAACGTATAACCTGATCAAATCATGAGGAAACATCAGCCAAACACAAATTGAGGGACATTTTAAAAACTGGGTCATCAATACTCTCCAAAAGTGTCAAAGACAATGAAAAAGGGAAACTACAGAATGGTTAGAGGCTAAAGGAGACTGAAGAGATATGACAATTCATGCAAAATGTGGTCATATACCTAATCCTGGACCCAAAAAATGACATTAGTGGGAGCAATTAGAGATTTTTAATAAGGTCTGTAAATTAGATATCATAGTATCAATGCTGATCTCCTATTTTTGGTAACTGCACTAAATAGTTATATAAGAGAATATCCTTGTTTTTAAGGAAGGAAATACATACTTCAGTATTTAGAGGTCTTGCAAATCCAATCAATATAAGTCACTATATTAACAAACTAAAGGAGAAAAAATCATGTTTATATGAACATATGCAGGGAAAGTACTTGATAAAATTAAGTACACATTTATGATAAAACAAAGTATGATAAAACAGCAAGAAAATTCCCAAACTATTGGAAAACCAGTATAAACCTTCTTCCTCAATCTGACTGAAGGTATGTGTGAAAACTCTATAGTTAAGACCATATTTAGTGGTGAACTACAAAATATTTCCCCCCTATGATCAAGAACAAGGCAAAGATATCTTGTCCTCACATTTCTAGTCAACATTGTGCTGGAGACAAGAGAATAATAAAGGGCATACAGATTAAAAGGCAGAAATAAGGCTGTCTTCATACCCGACAACATGACCATGTATACAAAAACTCTAAATAATCTGCTAATAAACCAGTAGAGGTAATAAATGAGTTTAGCATTGTTGCAGGACAAAGATCAATATAAACAAATCAACTAGATTTCTTGTTTTTATTTTTTAATGTTTTTTTTAATTGGTTTTTGAGAGAAAGAAAGAGAGAGAGAGAGAGAGGGCATAAGTGGGGGAGGGGCAGAGAGAGAGAGGGAGACACAGAATCTGAAGCAAGCTCCAGGCTCTGAGCTGTCAGCACAGAGCCTTACGCGGGGCTCAGACTCAATGAGCCGTGAGATCGTGACCTGAGCCGAAGTAGGACACTCAACTGACTGAGCCACCCAGGTGCCCCTTCTTTTTTTTTTTTTTATGTTTTTTAATTTATTTTTGAGAGAGACAGAGAAATCAACTATATTCCTATATACTAGCGACAAAAAATTAAAAATTAAAATAAAAAATACAATTTACAATAGGATCAAAAACTTGACATATTTGGGATACATTTAATAGGAATATGTGCAGTGTTTGTCTACTAAAAATTATAAAATATTGACAAGAGAAATTAAGGAAGACTAAATAAATAGAAACATATATCATGTTTATGGATTGGAAGGCTCGATGTTGTTAAGATGTCAGTTCTCTTCAAATTAACAAGCTGATGCTAAAATTTATATGGATATTAAAAATACCTATAATAGCCAACATACATTTTAAGAACTGACAGAAGACTTTCAGTGCCTGATTTTAAGATTTTCTATAAAATTGCAATAATCAAAGTGTGATATTGGTATAAGAATAGGCCTAAGATAATTTGGACAGAATGGAGTCCAGAATTAGATCCACGCATACATGGTCAAATGATTTTTGACAAGACTGCATTGTACACCTTCCCTGTCAGGGACTTCTCACTGCCTCTGGCAAGCACTGATCTGATTCCTATCACTACAAAAGAGATTTGCCTGTTTTAGACCTGCTTATAAGTGGAATCAAAGCATAAGGATTTTATAACTGAAAAGTCAAGGGAATAGTTACGAATTCAGGCAGTATTCAAATGATTTAATCAGTTATTAATCTATTGGCTCCACCTTCTTTTTAAAGAAATTTTTTTAATGTTTATTTATTTTTGAGAGAGACAGAGTGTGAGTGGGGGAAGGGCAGAGAGAGAGGGAGGCACAGAATCTGAACCAGCTCCAGGCTCTGAGTTGTCAGCACAGAGCCCAACGCGACGCTCAAACTCCTGAACCGTGAGATCATGACCTGAGCCGAGGTCAGACTCTAAACTGACTGTGTCCCCACCTTCTTCTAATTGACTTCATTCACAGCATATTTTCTTTAAGTGGGGGAAAATATGGCCATCAGAAGCTCAAGTACGATGTTGTTTCACAACCTCAGCAGAAATACTTCCTTATTTTTTGTAATTGCAGCAAAAGTGTTAAGTCTAATTCTTATTGTATTTAACTGGAGAATATGCTTATCCCTGAACTATGGCCAGGGACATGAGATGTGCTATCTCTGGATTACTCCAGCCCCACAGGACCCACATGGACTGAGAGAAAGGAGTAATGGTTTCCCTAAGTACTCTCTCAGGATCCTAATGTCCACTTTTGTTTGACAAGCTAAGCATCCTGGATTCTAGTCCAGCATTCATTAGACCACAATACTGTAATTCAGCACTTGAGACAATGCATAGTATTGCAGGACACCATTTGGTTGTCTGTTGCCAGGATGTGATGACCCTTCTTCCAAAGAGTCAGGGGAGAGGGGCTCAGACCCCATGGATTGGGGTTACCAGTGACAGAAATTATTAGATAAGACTGTGTCATCACTGTGAGGACTTGCAAGCAAGAGTAGTTGCAACTATGACATCGTTTTCTAAAAATGGAATTTATAAAACTAAGCAAAGCACAAATGAACTTAATAGAGGGAAGAGAGACAATCCCTAGTCATTTTTAATTGTTTCATCTCAAGAAGATCAATGACTATGAAGAGAAAAGGAAAAGAAAAAAGTAAGAAAAATGGGAGACTGAAGAACTATATAGAAGAACACAGTTTCTTACTCAACATATCATTGACAATGTTGGCAAGCAGTCATTTTCAGCTGTCAAAAATGTAAGTAGAACAGCTCACTTAGAAAAGGGGAAGACAATATTAGTAAGCCTAATCTGTCAATCAATGCTCACTTGATTATCTGTAGAGAAATGCTAGGAGAAAAGTTTACAAGTAGAAAAATATATGTGCATTTGCAATAAGATTAAAAACCTGGACTTTGAGAATATTCTACTTTTATATTTCTATGGCATTTGACAAGCTGGAATTATATTTTTGTTTTTTAAAGAAAATCTGTATTTTATCATGGAAATTCAAAGTCCATCAATAAATGAGTAACTTTCCACTGAAAGAGATCTTACTATTGTCAGCTTTACATGTAGTAAACACAGATATCGGCACCCTTATTTCAAGCAAGAAATAATGGAGGAAAAACATAGATCATGAAATTGTAAACTCCACCATCAATGAATTTAAAGTCAAAGGATTTCATAGAACTGAACCTTTTTCTGAAATAAGGAAAGAGCAAAAATACTTTAGATATTAGAAGAACGGAGAGAGAAAAGCCTCCTGGAGTGAGGTTTGGTGAAACTTGAACACTCTTCCCACAGAATGTTGTGGGGTGATGGGATCTATGTTCCCTCTGTTGGAATTTGGGTGAGCTTGTGACTGCTTCCACCAATGGGAGGTGGCAGAGTGAGGCTGTATAATGTTCAAGGCCAGGTCATAGGAGCCCTGGAACTTCTGTCTTGATCACTGGAGCACTAGCTCTCAGAGCAGACATAAAGGAAGACCAACTTCACTGAGACTGTCACGTTGGCAAGGCCAATTGTAGGTACAGTAGACCACAGTCTCAGCTGAGCCCAGCCCTCCAGCTGTCCCCACCAAGGCGTTAATTATAGAATTGAAGCTGTACTGGGTCCTCCAGACCACTGTGTGCCCTTCATTAATGGTGTGTAGAACAGAAGAATCACCTAGCCAATCCCTGCCCAATTTGTGACACACAAAATTATGATATATCATAAAGTAATTTTTGTTTTAAGCCACAAAATTTTGGAGTAATTTTTTATGCAAACAAAAGAACAATGGGGAAGCCATTTTAGAATAAGTGATATAATTACTTTTTAATTTTATTTTTATTTTATTTAGTACTCTCTACCCCTAATGTGGGGCTTGAACTCATGACCCTGAGATCAAGAGTTGCATGTTCTTCCAAATGAGCCAGCCAGGCACCCCTAATTACTTTTTTAAAAAATGAGAACATAACACATATTTCTTAATGATGGTTAAGGACAAATGGTCTAGCAACATATTGTAACAGTTAACTAATATTGAATGCCCTTTCTTTGTTCTCAGGATGTTTGAGGCCCTGAGCAATACCTTTAATCAATAAGAAGAGTGATTCAAAAAGGAAATAACAGGAGAAATATAGAATTTCTTAATGTAATACACAATTAAATGAAACCTCTGTGCATCCAAAATTCAAATAATCAAAATTCTCAAACAGTAGATAGTGAGTTTTCTGTATCTTGTTTCTTTTTCTTTTTATGAAAAAGAGACAAGTAATAAGTAAACAAGCTGATATTATCATTTTATTGAAAAAAATCAAGCAATGTCAGGCCTTATCACTATGACACAGATTTTTAGAATTCTCATTTGAGGCAAAGGATACCAGAAACTTATTTATGAATAACTAGAGAAACAACAAAAACCTAAATTTATATCTGTATCTTCCCTCCTAAGTACTGCATGTTAGCAAAAGATGTTTATATCCTTAAATATCTGGAAGATACTGGGGGTCAAAAGGAACCAATAAAGATAACTAGAATAATCTCCAAAACTATCTTAACATAAAACATATCTTTCCTGATTTTTTTAACTTTAGTTACTCATTTCTCACAGACTATCACTTTGTTTATTTTTCAATTCAAATAGTACGTCAATTCCACTGAAACATAATTTTTATTTGTTGAATTTGGCTTCTTAATGTGAAATGCAATACTTTCATACACACACATGTGAAACTAGTGTTCTGCAATGAAAGCATAACAAGTTAAACTAAACACAGGAGCACACAGAAGAAAAAACAAAAGATATTACTTCTATTTTTTGTTAATCAAAAAATCAAAAACAACAGAATGCACAGGATTCACTTAAGTTTTGGTTACACTGTGGATCAAAACAATTCTACTATTAAACAAACTGCCTTATGTAGAAGCAATGCTATAAATAATTGTAGCATTGAGATGATTAAAAATAATAGTTACATGCACTAAAATTGTGATTAAAAAGAAACCAATATGCCAATACTATAAATCTCACCTTCAAAACAATTGTAAATTTTACTGATAGAAAGCTAGTTAAGAAAACTAATACCTGTCACATTTTATGTTTAGATTGAACCTATTCAGGATAAACAAGACCAAAATTTCGTAATTTTTAGAAGGTTTTTTTTGCCTCTCAACATGATTGTCTCCAACTCTGATTCAACATTCAACATTAGGTCTCTAATAGGAATGCTTCTTTAGCAATTACTCTTATTTAAGTAAGTTTAATTAGTTTAACTTATTTCTTTATTAATTTTATTGTTTAATTAGTGTCAAAAATATGGATTCTAACAGCATCTTTAATTTCTTTTCAATGTTTATTTATTTATTTTGGGAGAGAGAGAGAACAGGGGAAGAGCAGAGAGAGAAGGAGAAAGAATCCCAAGAAGGCTCTGCAGTGTCAACGCAGAGCCCATCGAGGGACTTGATCTCACTAATCATGAGATCATGACCTGAGCCAAAATCAAGAGTTGGATGCTCAGGGCACCTAGGTTGTTCAGTTGGTTGAGCATCCGACTTTGGCTCATGTCATGATCTCACAGTTCCTGAGTTAGAGCCCCACATTGGGCTCTCTGCTGTCAGTGTGGAGCCAGCTTCAGATGTTCTGTCCCCACGCCCCCCCCCACCCTCTCTCTGCCCCTCCCCTACTCGTGCTCTCTCTCAATGTCTCTCTAAAAAAATAAATAAAAAAAAAACCATTAAAAAAAAGCGTTGGATACTCAACTGAATGAGCCCCCCAGACATTCCAAGAAATGTCAATGTCTTAGAGAAGAGTGACACATAATAATAATAGAAAATCAGAATCCATCTCTTCCTACTGCCTAAGTAGGCTGTGAGATGGGCAGTTTGCTTTGGAGTTTCTTGCAAAGGTTGGACCCCTTGTTTAAGCTCAAAGAGGAAATACTGGCTGACGGAATTTAAGGGAGGGTTGAGCTAACACAAACGTGGTATTCATTGATGTAGTGGGACCTCAGGAACAAGTGACTAGGGATTCTCCTCACCAACACACTTCCATCTCTGCTTCCCTCTGAGCATTAACTTTATTCTCTGACACCAAGGGCTGTGGGAGGAAGGAAGAGTGTGCCTTGTGGGTTCCCAAATGCTCCCAAGTGTGCTGATGAATAAAGAAAAGCAGCATTTTGTGATTTAGTGGTGAAAACTCTACTTTTACTTTTAAGACTACTGCCAGGAGACCTTGGAGCGGGCTGCATTCTCAGGCTGTTTTCCTCAGTCATCCATGATCTTAGCTTAGGGAAGAGGCCAATTTACTCTGATTTTGCCTTTCCAACACAGATCCTACACTCAGAAATTGAAAACAGGCATTTTTAAAATTTTTTTTCACCTAAAACAATCTTTGAGATTTGTCCCTGGAAAATCTCAAAGATTTGTTCTTTCGTCTTATAAAAAGAGGAATATTACCAATATTTAGGTTTATGGTCCACATTTCTTAAAGAACTCAAAATAATGCAAGCATTGCATGAGAAGAGTTGTCAAATCAAAGAATACTTTGTACTGGTAAAATGTGTCTAGTATAAATGTTTCAGAGAGTGTACACTTTCCAAAATGAAAAAGAAAGTTCTTAAAGATGTATCAAGACCCTCAAAATACCTATAGTTAACCTGACGTCCTTCTTTGGAAAGTAGGTTAGTAATCAACTAGTTATAAACATACAAGTTCTTTGGGAGTTTCATCTCAAATCTTACATTCTGAAGGGTAGCAGAATATGTCACTCCAAAATATACCACGTTGGCATAAGGATTATTTTGAGCTGAAGACAATTAAGAAGAATAAGACACACAAAAAAAACTCTCTTCCCTCTCCTATTTACCTAAAATCAGGACACAGTTTGGTACAAGTGCCCCCTTCCCTCTCTACCAGGAAGGACAGAAGTTAATCACCAGAGGTAATTCTAGATGCTTATCAGCCCAGAGATGATGGCACCAGAAGAATCTATAGAACAAACATGACTAGCTAGCTCGCACTTTCCATTAGTTCTCCCATTTATTTGTCTTCCTACAGCTTGTAGCCCTAGAAACTCAAAGTCCTTTTCCTTTGTTCTGTCACTTCTCTAAGAAGTTACTGTTCTTCTCTTAAGATGGTATGTGAGCACAAGTTTTAACCATCTATTTGAGCATCACTAAGTGCTACCACGTGTATGCCTGTTGTATGTGTTAATAAACTTCTGTTTGTTTTTTCCCTTGTTAATCTGTCTTGTGTTTATAGGATCCCAGCCAGAGAATGCAAGATGGGTAGAAGAAAAAGATTTCTTTTCCTGCCGTACAGTTTCTTAACAAAGTATTCCTTACAAACACATACAATACCTTGATATATACATTTCCTCCATCTCACTGTATTTTCAGATGACTTGGCACCTGAGCTAGATTCCATTATTGATCCCAATTTTTGATCCCTTTTTGCAGCTACACCTGTGCCATGGCCTCATCATCAGGGGACTATCTTTCCTCCCCTTGGCTTTGAATTCACTGTACGATTTGTTATGGCCAGTGATATGTGGGCAGAAATGACAGTGAACTTGTTCTGAGCCTAGGCCATAGGACACTGTGCATATTTCTGCATTTCCTCTTGCATCTCTGCCTTCAGCTTGCTCACCCACTGGCCCAAAGAGAATGAGAAATGAGTAGAGCAGAGCTGCCCTATCAGTTGACCCACAGACGTAAGAGCAAACCCAGTCAAAATTAATGGAGTTGTTAGACTAACCTAGTATAGATAAGCCAATCTCCAACCAGCCTGCAGACACATAAGTGAAAGTAAATAATTGTCACTTGTAGCCAATAAATTTTGAGATTATTTGTCATGTAGTAGAAGCTGACCAATATAGCCCCCCCTGTATATTGGTAGCCCCAAATCTTCCTAGCTGGTTCACACATTAATCTGGCTTGGAATTAGCATATGGTAGTATCAGGAAAAGAGCAAGGATCAGACCGTGGCTTACTGATGATGGGGGCAATTGTGTGAGGCAACAAACTGGGATCAGACCCGAGTTGTCTTCATATGGCTACAAGTGCCATGATATGCAAGCATCCTGCTGTCTTTTCCCCTGTATCACTCTCTGTGTATTCCCACAGAATGCTGGGCTTCTAAGCTGACTGGCAAACAAAGTACTGTGACATTACTTGTGCTAGATCTGAGACTTTGCAACAGGAACCCACACAGACTGACGAGCCAGAATTGGTTCCAATGCCTCAGTAATATGAATGATTTATAGAGATTCTGTAAGCTTGGTGACCATGTAGTATTGTCGCTTTATGTGAGTGTCTAACAGACATGTGAAGAAGCTTATCTACTGTGACTGGGATTGATTGGCTGGAAGATCAAAACAGAACTGCTCAGCTAATCATCAGAGAACCTAAAATAAACTGGAATGCAGCTGTGGATGACAGACAACCTTCAGCTCAGAGGTAAAGCTGGGAAACTCAGTCTCATACACAGGTGAAGGAAATCCACTCTTTTTTTAGTTAAGTATTTATTCCCTGCAGGACGCTAGATTGACAGGCAGGCAGAAATCTGTGCAAAGCAGCCTTCTTCATGTCGAGAGCTACAGATCTTGCAATGGCCAATGGTTACGAACATGATAATATTTGGCCCCCAGTTGTTGTGAAGATTAAACAAAATGGTGTGTTTAAATCATTTAGCACAAATCCTGCCCCATACTAAGTGCACAATAAACATTAACTATTATTATTAGTAGTATGTTTCGAATGTCTTCAGTTAGAATGATCAAATATCATAGAGAATATCATCAACTATATAAAATGATTTAATACTTTCAAAAGCTGGAGCCAGTATGAATCATCACATTAAGCTGTTCCTGCAGAAGTAAGAACACTTGAAAAACTGTAATGTATTCTTGCAACAAGTTTCAGAGAGGCAGTACATCGGTGAAACTGTAAGAGATAATCATGAACAAGAAAATAACTGAGAGTAGGAAACTGCTCTTGGAAATGCAAATCATAATTGCTGAAATATAAACAATTAGAAGTGATAAAAAGCAAAGTGAATGTGATAGAGTATTGATTCAGGGAATTAGGAAACACGCTCAAGACAGTTTCCTGGAACTTAAAAGGAAAAAGATAAAGGAATTCAAAATGTTGAAAGAAAAGTTTAGATATAGAATTCAAAAATTTCATATCTGTTTAATAGGAACTCCAGAAAGAAAAGAGCAGGTGGAAGAAGGAAAGCAACAAAGAAAAAATAGAGGGAAATGTAGGTAACCTGGAAAAAAAAAGTGTATAAATCCTGAAATAGAAAGAATTCAGCAAGTATCATTCAAAAATTAATTAAAGGCCACAGATACTTAGATAAATCATGAAGCAACTTAAATGTAAAAATTAAAGGGAGGGGCGCCTGGCTGGCTCAGTTTTTAGAGCACACAACTCTTTTTTTTTTTTTAATTTTTTAAATGTTTATTTACTTTTGAGAGAGAGAAAGGGAAAGACAGAATGCAAGTTGGGGAGGAGCAAAGAGAGAGAGGGAGACACAGAACTGAAACAGGCTCCGGGCTCTGAGCTGTCAGCACAGAGCCTAATGCAGGGCTCCAACTCGGGAACAGCGAGATCATGACCTGAGCCAAAGCTGGACGCTTAACTAACTGAGCCACCCAGGCTCTTGATCTCAGGTTGTGAGTTCAAGTCCCATGTTTGGTGTAGAGATGACAAAAAAAATTAAAGGGGGGCACCTGGGTGGCTCAGTCGGTTAAGCCTCCAATTCTTGATTTCAGCCCAGGTCATGATCTCACAGTTTCTGAGTTCAAGTCTGGCATCAGGCTCTCTGCTCTCAGCATGGAGACCACTTCCAATCCTCTGTCTCCCTCTCTCTCTCCCCTCCCACCTCTCAAAAATAAATAAACATTTTTTTAAAAAATTAAAAGGAAAAAACCCTAAAAGTACACTGAGTCAGGTTAGAGAAAGATTATCAATTAAAGAATAAAAGACTTGTATCAGATATTTGTACAATATTAAATGCAAGAAGACAGTCCTGACATTTCAAAGGAAAATGATTTTTAACCAAGAATTATAAAATGTTTGCAATTTAGCAAATCTGCCCAGTAATAACCTACATTTCAGCTTAGTTTTAATTTACATTGCTCATTATAAGAAAAGTAAAGCATCTTTTCATATGTATTTCTTTTTCTGTGAACTCTCTGTTCTTATCCTAAGCCTATTTGTTACTTGGGCTGTGTTTGCTTCTTAACTTCTAGAAACTTTTATTTATTTTTGTTAATGTTTATTTATTTTGGGGGGTGGGGGAGGCAGAGAGAGAATCCAAAGCAGACTGTGCACTGTCAGCACATATCCTGACACTGGGCTTGAACCCACAAACTGTGAGATCATGCCCTGAGCCAAAGTCAAACGCTTAGCCATCTGAACCACCCAGGCACCCCTAAAATCTTTTAAATACTGGGGAGATAAGCACACTTTGTAGTATTAGCAGCAAATATTTTTTCTAGTTTATTACATACATTTCCTAAAACTATTCCAGGTAATCAAAGATTGGCCCAAAGTGTAAAGAAATTAAAATAGGCAAAGTATAGTTCAAATAATTAGTAAGAATTAATAAAACGGGCAGCTCTTATCCAAATAATTGTTGCCATGAAAGTATGGTTATAAAAATGAATATATACTTTGAAAATAATTATTTAATAAGAATACACACAAGGCTCCTGGCTGGCTTAGTTGGTAGAGCATGCGACTCAATCTCAGGGGGTCATGAGTTCAAGCCCCATGTTGGGCATAGAGCTTATTTTAAAAAAATTAAAAAAAAAAAAAGAATTCGCATATAAAAAATAAATTAACATTAACACTTGGAACTTAAAGGCCTGAATAATCCCAACAAAAAAAAAAAAAAAAAAAAAAAAGAAGAAGGCGGCAATGGAAATAGGAGGAAAGAATAAAATATCTAAATCATCAAACTTATATGGTTGTATGTTGACGTTGGTAGCAAAATATATGTTCAAATTCATTTTCCAAAAATTTGAGGGTAAGTCTACTAGTTTCCCACATTGTAACAGATGGTAACAGATTATCACAAATGTGATGTGAATTTAGTCTCTCACTGTTCTGGAGGCGCTTCTCACCAGGCCAACATCATGGCCTGCAAAGCTGCAGCCCTCCAGAGGCTTAGGAGAGAATCTTGCCTCTTCTAGCTTCTGGTGGCAGCCAGCATTCCTTGGATTGTGGTCACATCATCCCAATTTCTGCCTCAGTGGTTACATTGCCTTTGAGCACTCTCTGTCTCTCTGTGTGTGTGTGTGTGTGTGTGTGTGTGTGTGTGTGTGTGTGAAATCTTTCTCTGTCTTTCTCTTATAAGGACTCTTCTGATTGTATTTAGGGCTAATTCAAGTAATATAGGATAATCTCGCCATCTCAATATCCTTAACATTACACCTGCAAATACCTCTTTTCTTTATAGGGTAACATTTATATCTTCCAGGGATTAGAGTCTGATATTTTGGGGGAGCTGGGGGCATTATTTTGCCTATCATCTTAGCCATTAATAAAATGAACATTTCAAATCACCAAAAGGAGGAAAAAAAAAGCAGGGATACTAACTAAACATAGCAAATGATTTTGGAAAAAAATATCAGAAAGTATAAAATAAAAGTTAAGGAAAGTCAAATATATCCATTTTCACAGTAAATGCAAATAGCTTGAATTCTACTATAAAATGAAAAAGATCCTTGGATAGGATCAAAAAAACACCTCCAAGTATAAGAAAATAATGAAAGGCCCAATTAAAACAAAATAATGAAAAGAAGTGGGAAATAAAGTTATGGGCAAAAGATAAAGAAAAAGTGGCATTATTTATATCAAAGTAGAGGTCAAAACATAAATAATTAATTAAATGGATGGGTGCCTGGCTGGCTCAGTTGGTAGAGTAAGTGACTCTTGGTCTCAGGGTCATGAGTTCCAGCCCATGTCGGGGGTAGAGTTTCCTTTAAAAAATAAAAATAATAATAATAATTAAAATGGAACAAAGAATCATTTTATAATGATTAAAACTAAAGTCCACAAGAAAAATATAATATTTAATAATGTCTATATGCCAAATGACATACCTTTAAAATATATAAGCAATTGACAGATACAAGGAAAACCACTAGTGCAAATATTTTAAATACCTCCATATGTTTTTATTGATCAACTAGACAACCAATAATCAAAGAAATAGAGAAATTGGAAAAGCAAATATAATTACAAAGATATAGGAGGCCATTTTTCTGAATGAGCTCTGCCAGAGGTCACTTTAATTTATCTGCATGTATAAGAGAGAGTGAATCAAAATGCTCTATGTCTAATAAGAAAATAGCAGATAAGATAGTGGATTAATTAACACAAATTTGGTGAGTTCATGTACACTTTAGTGAGAAAATTCAGTTTCTTACAATAAATACCTTCAGTGGTGTGCTGGAAAATGTTTTGCTACTAGCTCTCCCTAGGGAGAAAAGGGCTCTAATTTGTAGTATTTGCCCATCTCTGTGGTGTAAATACTCCCAACCATGGCTGATTTTTGAAGTCAAAGCTGGGAAGACATAGACAACAACTATGAGTTGGCTCCAGCATATGACTGATGCATTTAATTACGTAGGGAGCAAGCACATTTTCTCTACTGAACAAGGTTAACAAGCTTTCCGGTCACTCAAGTTTCATGGCTATACAGGGCATTCTTGGGAGACATAACTAAAACTTTATAGGTGAACAGTTGAGTGTCACAAAAATCCACTCGCCCCATCATCAAACATAAAAACAGGAACTGATAATAATGCTAACAGTAACAGAGCATATAGAGATGTAAACTTACTGCTCCTCCTAGCTAATCTCTAGGGTGTTCCTTGTTTATTGTATCTTCGTGGCCACCAGATTGTAAATAAATGTAAAAAGAATAATTTCAACCTAGCACTTGAGTTTATATCTACAGATTTTTCTCTTTTCAAAGCTTCTCATCAGATAAAATTCTCATCAGATAAAACCTAAAGTCTATCACTTTTTAAATGTATACACACATACTCACACATGTGAAGATTTATACCCTACTGAGTATACATTTCCTTTGAACATTCATTGTTGGTCAATATGCAGCTTAACCATCACAGATGTAAAAAAAAATTAGGATGTGATGATGTTGAATTTAAAATAGAGAGAGATATACCTATAATATATAAACTATTGCTTATTAGTTTTGTGGTGACAGAATATTGATCCAAGGGAAGAGGAGAGAGACAGAAGCAAACAACTTTTATGGGAAGAGAAGAAATTTAGACTCATGTAACAGATTGGAAGATGATGGGTAATACTGGTCAGAAGAAAAAAATGTTTTAGGTTAATGATAAGTACATAAATGTATTTGCTCAGAGGGTTTATAAGCATATAATTATGTAATTATGTATGCTCAGGCATATTATGTATTACATGGCAATAGAAACAGAATGCAGTAAATTAGTGGATTTATGAAAACATGTCTTGGTCAATTAGATGTATGAAGACACTGGCAGAATAAGGAGAAAACAACTGCTTGTTTATAATTCTGAAACCACAAAAATGAGACACAGTTGGCATTCCATCAATTTGGAACAAAGGGTACAGCTAGGAGTTAATTATTTAGACACCATTTCTAACTGCCCCAGCAATTTACTGATTAGGTCCAACTGAAAACCAGAACTAACAGTCACTTACACAAGATAGAAATGAATACTTCTTTCTCCCATCCAAGTACTAACCAGGCCCGACCCTGCTTAGCTTCCGAGATCAGACGAGATCGGGCGCGTTCAGGGTGGTATGGCCGTAGACCGAATACTTCTTTCTTATACAGTCTGGACATGTGGTCCAGGGCAAGGCATTCTTTTGTGACAGAGACCTGGGCTCCTTCTGTTTGTTTCTCTGTGTGTGGCCTTAACTTTATGGTTCTAGGTGGTCCAAGCAACCAAATGGAGGAAAGGATAAAAGAGAGACAGTGGGTGTTTAGGCGTTGTCTCTTAAGGAAGGTCCTGGAAGCTGCTGTACTAGATCTCCTTCTAAATCTCATTGTCCAGGGGCACCTAGGTGGCTCAGCTGGTTAAGTATCTGACTCTTGATCTTGGCTCAGGTCATGATCTCACGGTTCTTTGGATCAGGCCCCATGTTGGGCTCTGCGCTGACATCACAGAGGCTGCTTGGGATTCTATTTCTCCTTCTCTTTCTCCCATCACGCCCCAAACTTGTGCATATGCTCTTTCTCTCTCTCAATAAAAAAATAAACTTAAAAAATAAATCTCATTGCCCACATAACTATATTTAGCATAAAGGGAAGCTCAAAAATGTTCCATTTGTTCCTGGCTGCCTTGCACTCAGCCAAATATTTATTTTATTGTAGAAGAGGAGAAGGCTGACTGAAGTACATTGATACCCCAGGTGACTGAAGGACACCTGGGGCATCAATGTCTACTGCCTTTGAAACTACCAAGAATGCTCTACTATAGCAGATTAAGGGGCTTTCTTCCATGTCACATATTAAAATGAAAAAATGGTGAAATATGGGAGCAGGTGAGGTTAGATGTGAAGGAACATTTGGGGTCAGCTTGATCAAGAACAGCCTGGGGGCACTTGGGTGGCTCAGTTAGTTAAGCATCTGACTCTTGGTTTCAGCTCAGGTCATGATCTCACATTTGTGAACGCCAGACGGCGTGGAGCCTGCTTGGGATTCTCTCTCTCCCTCTCTCTCCGCTTCTCTCTCTCTTTCTCTCTCTCAAAGTAAATAAACAAAAATGTTAAAAAGAGAACATGCTGGACAAGTTACCTGACTTTTACTTTTATTTTTTAACTTAAATTCCAGTTAGTTAACATGCAGTGCTATCAGTTTCAGGTGTATGATATAATGATTCAACAATTCCAAACATCACCCAGTGCTCATCACAACTGCACTCCTTAATCCCCATCACCTATTTTACCCCCGCTCCCCTCTGGTAACCATCAGTTCTCTAAAGAGTCTGTTTCTTAGTTTCTCTCTCTCTCTTTCTCTCTCTCTGTTTTCCCCCTTTGCTCATTTGTTTTGTTTCTTAAATTCCACATATGAGTGAAATCATATGGTAGTTGTCTTTCTTTGACTTATTTTGCTTAGCATTATATTCTCTAACTCCATCTACGTCATTGCAAATGGCAAGATTTCATTCCTTTTTTGTGGCTGAGTAATATTCTATTGTGTATATATACCACATTTTCTTTTTCCATTCATCTATAGGTGGACACTTGGGTTGTTTCCATATTTTGGCTATTGTAAATAACGCTGCTATAAACATAGGGGTGTATGTATACCTTTGAATTAGTGTTTTTGTATTCATTGGGTAAATACCAGTTGTCTGATTGCTGGATTGTAAGGGAGTTCTATTTTTAACTTTTTAAGGAAACTTCATATTGTTTTCCACAGTGGCTGCACCAGTTTACATTCCCTCCAAAAGTGCATTTAGGTTCCTTTTTCTCCATATCCTTGCCAACACCTATTGTTTCTTGTGTTTTTTATTTTAGCCATTCTGACTGGTGAGGTGAAATCCCATTGTAGTTTTGATTTGCAATCCATGTGTCTGTTGGCCATCTCTATGTCTTTTTTGGAGAAATGTCTGTCCATGTCTTCTGCCCAGTTTTTAATCGGTTTACTTGGTTTTTGGTCTCGAGTTGTATAAGTTCTTTATATATTTTGGATACTGAGCCTTTATTGGATATATCATTTGTAAATATCTTCTTCCATTCAGTAGGTTGCCTTTTACTTTTGTTGACTCTTTGCTGTGCAGAAACCTTTTATTTTTATATAGTTCCAATAGATAGCTTATTTTTGCTTTTATTTCCTTGCCTCAGGAGACATATCTAGAAAGAAGTTGCTATAGCTGATATCAGAGACTTTACTGCCTGTGCTCTCTTCAAGGATTTTAATGATTTTAGGTCTCACACTTAGGTGCTTAGTCCATTTTGAATTTATTTTGTGTATGGTCTAGAAGTGGTCTAGTTTCATTATTTTGTATGTAGCTGACCAGTTTTCCCAACACCATTTGTTAAAGGGACTATCTTTTTCCCATTGGATAGTCTTTCCTGCCTTGGCAAAGATTAATTGGCCATATAATTGTGGGCTCATTTCTGGGTTTTCTATTCTGTTCCATTAATCCACATGTCTATTTTTGTGCCAGCATCATACTGTTTTGATTACTACAACTTTGTAATATAACTTGAAGTCTGGAATTATGATGCCTCCAGCTTTGCTTTTGTTTTCAAGATTGCTTTGGTTATTCAGGGTCTTTTGTGGTTCCATCAAATTTTAGGCTTGTTCCGTGAAAAATGCTGGTGGTATTTTGAAAGGAATTGCATTATATCTGTAGATTGCTTTGGGTAGTAACCTGACTTTTAATTAATGCAGTGCTGTTTGAAGTGTGGTGTGTAGACGAATAGCAGCAGCATTGCCGGAAAGTGATTTTTTTTTGTCAAAAATACAAATATTGGGTCCTCACTCCAGACCGAATGAATCAGAATTTCTGGAGGGAGGTGAGGCACAGGAATTGGTGTTTTAACAAGCACTCCAGGTGATTTTCAAGTGCTAAAAGAAGCATTGTATTAGTAGTTAGACTTGAACAATGTGACTAAACCAACTGGTTTTTTTTAATCCAACTTCTTCACTGGGATCTTGTCACTATCCTTGCATAAAATATTAGCTGGAACTAGACACAAGATTGTTTGTTTAGTAAATTTAGTAGAATTTAGTAAAATAAAAGTGACATATTTATATATGTATGAAAATAAGAATAAATTCTGCACACACCCTATATATAGCAATATTTCTGTATATGAATATATATGTAACTATTTACTGGTGTTATGCTTGATGTGGAAAAACTAGACTCAATGCAACCAGTTGTTACTATTATTTACTATTGTTTTTTCAGAGTTAACCAATGAGACTAATCCCCAAATAAAAATAAACTGATAAATACTGGAAAGGATGGTACAAAGGTATCGTTATTTATAAATACTATTACCATTTTAGAGAAATAAACTTTCTTGAAAGAATTATGTAGGGACACCTGGGTAGTTCAATCAGTTAAGCGGCTAACATCGGCTTAGGTCATGATCTTGTGGTTCCTGAGTTCTAGCCCTGCATCGGGCTCTGTGCTGACAGCTCAGAGCCTGGAGCCTGCTTTGGATTCTGTCTCTCTCTCTCTGTCTCTTAAAAAAGTGAATGAACATTAAAAATGAATAAATAAATTAATAAATAGTAAACAAAAAAAGGAATTATGTAAAACCTAGCATTATAAATATTCCAGTGTTCCATAGTCTAATTTAGTTAATGATATTAAAGTAAAATCTCAAAGCAATTTTTAGGAAAAATAAAACAAAACTATCCTAATCTATGAGCAAAAATAGCTATGCAAATTCTGGGGGGGAAATGGGATCTTGGTTTACCTTATATGCAGAAGGAAGAGAAAGAAATTAAAATATTGCAGTAGTCACACCAGAATAGGAAGGCAGAATAGGAGAACCAAATACAAAGTAGAAAATAAGACATATACATATTAAATAAGTTAATATATGATTAAAAAAAAAACATTTTAACCTAGTAGGGAACGAATAGCTTAGTTAATAAATGAAGTTCATACTTTTGAAACTATTTTTGGGCTTTTGCCTTGGAGATATATGTATAAAGGGGTATCCCAAATATTTATAAATATGTTTTTAGTACATGACAACAGTGGCAATTTATAGTGAGAGAAGGTATAGTTTATTGAATTCATGGCACCAGGATAATTGATTCTATGGGAAAAATAAAATTATGTTCCTACTGCCTGTCAAACAAATAGTGTATTCGAGAATGATTAAACCATAAAATGTTTAATGGATGGAAATGCAAATTAGAATTAAAATGAGATACTTTCTTACACTTATGAGATAGAAAGTTTGAAATCACATGGTGTTGGTGAAGGTGTAGGGGAAAGAGGTATTCTTTTTTTTTTTTCAATATATGAAGTTTATTGTCAAATTGGTTTCCATACAACACCCAGTGCTCATCCCAAAAGGTGCCCTCCTCAATACCCATCACCCACCCTCTCCTCCCGAAAGAGGTATTCTTAAATATTGTTTGTGGGTATATAAATTGGTATAAATCCTTTAGAGGACTATTTGACAATATCCATGAATATTAAAAATACTCATCCTGTTCGATTCACTGTATCAATTAGGGTTCTTCAGAGCAAGAGAACCAGGAGAATATATGTATACAGAGATTTATTTTAAGGAATTCGTGCAATGATTGCGAAGGCTGTCAAGTCAAACTATGTCGGGCGGACCAGCAGGCTAGAAACTCAGGCAGGAGTTAAAGCTGTAATCTTGAGGCAGAATTCTTTTTTTCTGAAAATCTCAGTTTTTTCCCTTGAGGCCCATCCTCAAAGGATTACTGAAGGTAAGGGGTGCCTAAGGAGGCTCTGTCAGTTGAGCATCTGACTCTTGATCTCAGCCTAGGTCTTGATCTCAGGGTCATGAGTTCATGCCCCGAGTTAGGCTTCATGCTGCATGCTGGGTATAGAGTCTACTTAAAAATAAACAAACAAACAAACAAACAAACAAATAAATAGTTACTTAAAGTTAACTCATTTACAAAATACCTACACAGCAACACCTAGATTAGTATTTGATCACCTAGATTACTATAGATTACACTAGATTACAACACCTAGATTACTATAGCCCTGCCAGGTGATATATAAAACTAACCATTATTATCACCAATTTCACTTCTAAGAGTTTACTTTAAAAAATATACTTGCACAAGGGCACGTGACTGGCTTGGAAGAGCATGTGACCATTCGTCTTGGGGTTGTGAGTTCAAGCCCCACGTTGGGTGCAGAGAGTACTTAAAAATAAAATCTTTAAAAAAAATACTTGCACGTGTAAAATTTCATACACACATGCAAACACAGAAAATCATTGTAGCATTGTTTTATGATAACAAAAGACTCAGAACAACCTAAGTGTACAGAAACAGAGGAGTGGTTAAATATTATATTTACTGAGATGAAATATTTGAAATATTGTTAACTCAAAAAAAAAGATGTCATTTTTTGTGAAAATGTCTTTTTTTTAAAAAAAAATTTAAATATTTATTTTGTGTGTGTAAGAGAGAGAGAGAGAGAGACAGAGCTCAAGCAGGGAAGGGGTAGAGAGAGAGGGAGACACAGAATGCAAAGCAGAGTGCAGGCTCTGAGCTGTCAGCACAGAGCCCCATGTGGTGCTCAAACTCACTAACCATGAGATCAAGACCTGAACTGAAGTCGGATGCCTAACCAACTGAGCCACCCAGGCATCCCTGAAAATGTCTTTAAAAAGAAGTCATGTTCAAATGCACTGTAATATGCATAGACTATCTCTGGAAGAATATATAAGAAACTGCATGGTAGGTAAAGACTAGGACAAAGACTTAACGTTTTCTAGTATAGTCTTTAGAACATTTTGAATTTTGAATTAGATGACTATGTTAATTATTCTCAAAATTAAATAGTTAAGAAGCAGACTGATAATATGTCACCATAATGGCTAAATTTAAAAATGACTGATAGACCAACTGGTGAAGATATGGAGTAGCCATAATTCTTATACACTGTTGGTTAGACTTTATCGGTAAAACGATAAACCACTTTGGAAAATGTTCTGGCAATTTCTTATAAAACTAAATATTTATCTACCCTATCTACCCAGTAGTCTAATAATTTCAATACTGGGTGTTTAACTAAGAGAAATGAAGCCTATGTCTACAAAAATATTCAATTGTATAGGAATGTTCATAACTGCTTTATTCTTGGAAGCCAAAACCTGGAAACAGCTCAGATGTTCATCAACAAAGAATGGCTAACCCTACTGTGACATAGGCATACAATGGAATACCAGTCAGCAAGAAAATGGAAGAAACTACATGTTATAGACTGAATGTTTGTGTCCTCTCAAGATTCGGAAGTTGAAACCTGCCCTCAGTGTGATGGTATTTGGAAGTGGGAACTTTGGGAGATAATTAGATCATGAAGTTAGAGCCCTCATGGATGGGGTTATTGCCTTTATGAATGAGACTTTAGAGAACTTCCCCTCTCCTTTTACCACTTGGATACAAGAAGAAGACAGGCATATAGGAACCAGGAACCAAGCTCTCACTATGTCCCAAATATGCCAGTGCCTTAGTCTTGCACTGCCCAGCCTCCAGGACTATGAAAAATAAATTTCTGTTGTTTATAAGCCACTCAGTCAGTGGTATTTTTGTTATAACAGCCTGAATGGACCAAGATACTACTCAGAGACGCAATAGTATAGATAAATTTTAAAAGCATTGTACTGGGGGCGCCTGGGTGACTCAGTTGGTTAGGTGTCATGATCTCACAGTTTGTGGGTTTGAGCCCTACATCAGGCTCTGTGCTGACAGCTCAGAGCCTGGAGCCTGCTTCGTATTCTGTGTCTCCCTCGCTCTCTTCCCCTTGCCCACTTATGCTTGTGTGCATGCTCTCTCTCAATAAACAGTAAAAAAAAAAATTTTTTAATAAAAAAAATAAATAAATAAATAAATAAAAGCATTGTACTGAATGAAAGAAGTTTTGAACAAAAGACAACTTATTATATCATTCCACTTATATAAAGTTCTAGAACAGGCAAGAAATCTATGGTGAAAACATTAGAATAGTGGTTGCCTCTGAGGGGTAGTGGGGAAGCAAATGAAGGAATTTTCTAGTGTTGATGGTATTTTGATAGGGGTTTTGGGTTATACAGGTCAAAGCATAGAATGGTACACTAAAGATTTAGTTATTTCATGTATATAAATTTTACTTTAAAAACAATCTTGAGGGGTGCCCGGGTGGCTCAATTTGTTAAGCGTCTGACTTCGGCTTAGGTCATGATCTCGCAGTTCATGAGTTCAAACCCTGCGTCAGGCTCTGTGCTGTCATCTCAGAGCCTGGAGTCTGCTTTGGATTCTGTGTCTCCCTCTCTCTCTGTCCCTCCCCTGCTCATGCTCTGTCTCTCTCTCTCTCTCAAAAATAAATAAATATTAAAAATAATTAAAAATGAATAAAAATAAAAGAAAAAGAATCCTGAATTTGTATTAGTTAATAATATACATGCACAGTTAACATATAGTAAATATTTTTTAAGTTCATTTATTTATTTTTGACAGAGAGAGCACACACAAGCTGGGGAGGGACAGAGAGAGAGGGAGACACAGAATCCAAAGCAGGCTCCAGGTTCTGCTCTGTCAGCACAGAGCCCAACGTGGGGTTTAACCAATGAACTGTGAGATCATGACCTGAGCCAAGGTCGGATGCTCAACCGACTGAGCCACCCAGACCTCCTTAACATATAGTAAATATTAAAAATAATAAATAGTAAATATATTTTTACCTATCAAGGCAGCAAAATTTTTTTTCTTTTTAAAAATTTTTTTAATGTTTATTTTTTGAGAGAGAGATAGACACACACACACACACAAACAGCATGAGTGGGGGAGGGGCAGAGAGAGAGAGGGAGACACAGAATCCACAGCAGGCTCCAGGCTCTGAGCTGTAGCACAACAATGGGCTCAAACTCACGAACCATGAAATCATGACCTGAGCTGAAGTCGGATGCTTAACCTACTGAGCCACCCAGGCACCCTTGTTTTCAATGTATACATACGGGATTGACTAAGGTTCAGTTAAATGGACACTTTTACACTAGATTTATAGGAATGTTAATGTATAAATAATGTTTGTCATGTTATTATTTATGAATCTAATTAATTGGAGTTGATATTTTAAATTGACATTTTAAGGTTAATTATTATATTGAGATGGAACACTAAACAAACATTTAAAAATTATAGAGTATCAATTGCATGGGGAAGTTTTCATAAAATGCTTTAAAATAAAAGTTTTATTTAATAAAAAGAGAATAAATCAAATTATATAAACTTCTGTGTCTCTATGTAGAAGGTGGACCAAAAACATACACTAAAATTTTATCAGGTGATATATTGTAGTAGTATACCAGGTATTATTTTTATTTCTTCTCCTGCATTTCAGTATTTTTCAAATTTTCTACAAATAACATATATTAATTTCAAATAGAAAAAAAAGATTAAATGCTGTTCTTAGAAGGAAGTAATCCATATATTTGAGGCAGTCGGGAAATTTAAATATGGTTAACTGAGAATAATAGTTAGCTTTGGCTGCATAACAAATCTCCCCCACAGTCTTTAAAACAATAGCCATTTATTTAATAAATGATTCTGTGAGTCAGCAATGTGGCCTAGGCTTAGCTATAGGGCCCTTCTGATCTCAGCTGGGCTAACTCATTTGACTGTGACCAGCTGCCAGATTGGTTGGGGTGGCTGTTTGTTGGCTGGGGTGTCTTGGCACTCTTCCATGTTGTTTCTTACCCTCTAGCAGACTAGCCCAGGGGTAATTCACATAATCACTTGGTGGGTTTCCAACAGAGGTAGTAGAAGTGTGCAAGGACTCTTGAGGTTCTGATGAAACTATCACACATTGCCTTGAAAGCAGTTCATTGGCCAAACCACGTCAGAAAACCAATCCAGATTCTGGAGGTAGGAGGAGACTTTACCTGTTAATGGAAGGAGCTGAGAAGTCACATCATGAAGGTGTTTGGATACCTTGGGAATAGAATAATTTGTGGTCATTTTTGCAAATCTATTAACACTGAATACTAGTCTCTATTTTATAAACAGATACTGAATGCTAAGGATAAGAATAGTATGTAAAGATCTCTGTCTAGTATAAAGATCAATTAGTGATTAAATTATAAGCAACCAACCAACTTATAAGTAATTAATTATGAAGTTAATAAAAATATTACTTTTATGCTAGTTATTCAACATGATAAGGCATTTCCACAACTTGTTATTTCTTTTTTAAGATCTGGAAAACCTCAATCATGCAAAGTTTCATAGGCTTGACTCAGTTCAGTTAGAAAAAAAGAAAACGGGAAGCCAACATAAGAATTAAAAACCACTGGGGCGCCTGGGTGGCTCAGCTGGTTAAACATCCAACTTCAGCTCAGTTCATGATCTCACAGTTCGTGAATTCAAGCTCTGCAACAGGTTCTGTGCTGACAGCTTGGAGCCTGGAGACTGCTTCAGATTCTGTGTCTTCCTTTCTCTCTGCCCCTCCCCTGCTCACAGTCTGTGTGTCTCTCTCAAAAATAAACATTAAAAAAAATTTAAAGAAAAGAATTCAAAACCAGACAAAAACATCGAGCAGAGTCCAATATGTTGTCAGTCTCAACTATTTGTATTGAATTTCTGCCAGTTTGCTTCAACCTTATCACAAGAAATTTTAGTCATGAGAAAATTTAGTTGACTTGAATTTATGTGAACAGTACATTCACATATGTATGTGCAAGTATACACACACACACACACACACACACACAGACACACACACACACCTTTATACAAATTCTTCTCCTCCAAACTGTAAATCTACTCTAGGCATCCCTTTGAACTCCAGCCAATTGGAAGTTTACATGGTGTTAGCATAGAAATGCTGTAGAATTCTATTTTCTCAAGAAAGTCTAGAAAACTGTGTGGATAGATATACGGAGAAAGGTATGTTTGTGTGTACAGATTTATATGTAGTTTAAAAATTCAGAATTTTAGGGGCGCCTGGGTGGCTCAGTCGGTTGAGTGTGCAACTTCGGCTCCGGTCATGATCTCGCAGTTCATGGGTTCAAGCCCCACGTTGGGCTCTGTGCTGACAGCTCAGAGCCTGGAGCCTGCTTCGGATTCTGTGTCTCCCTCTCTCTCTCTGCCCCTCCCCTGCTCATGCTCTACCTCTCTCTCTGTCAAAAATAAATAAACATTAAAAAAAATTTTTTTTTAAAAATTCAGAATTTTATATCTGACATACCTGACTGTATCAGGTCCCAAAAGGTACCTCATTGTCTGGAAGAATGCATACCTCCAGACAGTTGCAAGGCACCCTTCTCAAGGTTTCAAGGAACCCTCATGCTTCTCTCATGTATTCACCTCCCTCCCCAAACATATACAAGGTGTCCCGAGGCTCAACAGGGCAAGCAACTTAGGGAATGATCCCCTGCCTTCTTATTGGGTTGCTTTTCTGACAATAAAGTTTTCTTTGCTTCAAAAAAAAATTCAGAATTTTAAAATGTGGAGTGTACCTTGAAGATGACCTCCAATCTTAGTTTTATATAGATTAACTGAGGTCCAGGAAATTAAGTGATTTAATAAATCTAATGCTGGTAATTTCTGAATTCAAGGAAGAATTTAATGAACTCTCTGCAGTACATATGGTGGGTTGATGCTTAACATTTTCCTGTACTGTGGAGACTGAAAACTAATAAGTGTACTTCCCAGACTCCCTTGCAGGCAGGGTTCTGGGGGTGACTTAGGATCAACCAGTCAGGTGCACTTGTCACTGTGAGGCACAGGCTGTACTTCTGCTGCATTTTTTTCCCCTCTCTCGTCAAAAACAACAATAAAGACATTTGCTTTTTTTGTGGGAGTTTTAGCTAAGGATCCACCATTCAAGGACCTTTCCATGATGTCTTCATAGGAGGTGGGGATTGTTCCTAGCAGGTGTGGCACATTTCTGGAGCCCGTAGCAGTGGTGACAACTTCCTGAACATGGCAGGTTCCAATCCTGTTGGTTTCCTCATCTTGAAGGCTTATTAGCTACAGAAGTAGAAGAGTGGTTCTGGAACTAGAGGGTCCCCAGCTATGGAAGATTCGGCAGCTCTCTGGTGTCCATATTTGTTTGCTAAGGCTGCCATAACAAAGTAGCACAAAACTGGAGTGACTTAAAGCACCAGAAGTATATTCTTTTACAGTTCTGGAGGCTAGAAGTTTGAAGTCAAGCTGTCAGCAGGGCCATGCTCTTTCTGAAGGCTCTAAGGGCACTCTTTCCTTGCCTAGAAGTTTCTAGTTGTTGTTGGTAATTCTTGGCATTCCTTGGCTTGCAGATGCATCATGCCCATCTCAGTCTCTGGTTTCACATGTGTCTGTGTGTCTTCTGTTTTCTCTTCTTTGAAGTACACCAGTCATTCCATTAAGGCCCACTCTAGTGCAGAACGACTTCATCTTATCTTGATTGTATCTTGATTGTATCTGTAAGATCTTATTTCCAACTAAGGCCACATTTACAGGTTTCAGGTAGACATGAATTGGAGGGGTTACATTCAACCCAGTATAGGGCCCCATTACTGCAATGTAAATATGGGAATCTTTTCTAAAAGTTCAACACAGACACAGTCCTTTTATTCCTTCCCCAAGATCTGGAAGTCTTTTAGTATCCTGCAATAAATACCTTACCTTATAACTAGCTAGATGTATTCTTTTCTTTGCAAATTAGCTCTGCCAATATATCTGAATACATATTTTTCCTTAAGTGTCCAACTTAAGGTTTTGCTTTTTGATTATGGTGTTGGTAAAAGAAAATGCTTCCTAATTTGAAACCTAAGTTTTTCATAACCAGCTTTTGAAATCTCAGGAGTTTTGGTTTTTAAGTATTTTTTAAAAGTTAATTTATTTATTTTGAGAGAGAGAGAGAGAAAGTGTGCCCAAGCAGGATAGGGGCAGAGAGAAGGAGAGACAGAAGCCCAAGCAGGCTCTGTGCCATCAGCACAGTGCTCAAACTCATGAACCATGAGATCATGACCTGAGCCAAGATCAAGAGTTGGACACTTAACTGACTGTACCACCCAGGCACCCAAGTTTTGTTTTTAATTGTTGTTTCTGGGTCTATCAATAAAGCCTAATTCAGAGGAGGGGGAAGAGAATCAGCATTTATTGAGACTACTATACGTCATTTATTGAGAGACTTTGTTAGTTAATTGGGCTAGTACAATCTGTTATCTGAACTTAACAGAAGAGAGAAACTGAGGCCCAGAAAAAAAGAAACAAGTTAATAGCTTGCACCTAATAAGTGAGAGTCTAATAAATTAAATAATAATGTTCTTTTTGTTGCTCTATTGTTCCATGAAGTACTTTACTGGAGGGGGAGAGGGTAGCTGAAGGATTTTAAGTAAACCTGCCTGATGGATTAGGATGGCAAAATGATGTAATTATCTAGTAATAGAACCAATTTAAAATAAAAACTTCTAAATTTAAAGGAGTGTTGTTCCCTTCATATAAATCACATTGGGAGCTATATAGTTACTTCAAGGATTGCCCCAAGTATTTTGAGTCTTTTCCTTTGGAATTGCCATTAGAACTGGAGTCACACTCTTTCAAATATCCTCAGTGGCAAGTTTTCTTTTCTTTTAAGGGGTGCTTTTTGCCTTTAGAGTTGCTCTGATTTTAAAAACCAGCCAGTTTTTCAGAGCAAAGTGTAGTGAATAAATGGATGATCAAGCAATGATTTGTGCAGAACACAATCCCACAAATGTTCTAGAATTTCTGCATAATAAGCCTGCCTGACTGTTTGACCTTGAAGATTAATTCAGCATGGACAATACCATTTATGTCGAAGAAACAAATTAACATTGTCTTCATTTGTGATTCAGTCAGGCCTACTTTCTTAGATGTTTGGTTTCTTGGAATTTTCCATTTAAGATTTTGGCATCTTCTCTTCAGGTCCTACTGAAAATATCAGGTTTGCTCAAGTTTTCTGTTGTCTTCAAAAAAAAAAAACATTACTTTGTCCAGCTTCTCTTGAAAGGTCAGAATAAATGTCAGGTCTTCTCTGTTACTGTTCATCACCGCAAATGCATGGGCTAATCTTCACAGCACCTTTCCTTTTGCTCAAATTTTCTTTTGGAGTGAAGCTGTTTCATGGCTCTTAAACACAGAAGAAGATGCTCAGCATCACTCCAAATGAGAGAAACAAAATAAAAATTTTTAAGGTTTATTCATATTTTGAGAGAGAGAGAGAGAGCGTGAGAGCTAGTGGGGGAGGGGCAGAGAGAAAGAGAGAGAATATGAAGCAGGCTCCAGGCTCTGAGCTGTCAGCACAGAGCCCAACATGGGATTGGAACTCAGGAACAACAAGATCATGACCTGAGCTGAAGTCAGATGCCCAACTGACTGAGCCACCCAGGTGCCAGGAGAGAAACAAAATTAAAGCTAAAATCACATTTTTTTTCCACCTACCAGATGGGCCAAGATCAGGCAGTTCAATAACCACAGTATACTAAAAAGGAGTCATCATACATCATTAGCAGGAGTGAAAATTAGTACAAGCCCTATGGTAAGTAATTTGTCAATATCCTTTGAAATTAAAAATGTACATCCTCTTTGATGTGGCAATCCTACTTCTAAGAATTTTCCTATAGGTACAGTCAGACACATGCAATATCATACGTGTGCATATTATTCACTGCAGTTGTGTTTAGAATAGCAAAAGAATCCATCAATAAGGGTCTGGTTAAATTAATCATGGCACATCCATGCAATGGAATATTAATTAGCTTTTAAGAAGAGGGGCTCCTGGGTGGCTCAGTTCATTAAGCGTCTGACTTCAGCTCAGGTCATGATCTCACGGTTCGTGGGTTCAAGCCCTGCATCAGGCTCTGTGCTGACAGCTCAGAGCCTGGAGCCTGCTTCAGATTCTGTGTCTCCCTCTCTCTGCCCCTCTCTCACTCACGCTCTGTCTCTGTCTCAAAAATAAATAAACATTAAAAAAAAATTTTAAGAATAATGATTATGGGAGGTGCCTGGATGGCTCAGTCAGGTAAGCATCCAACTTTGGCTCAGGTCATGATCTCACGGTTCATGAGTTCAAGCCCCATGTCGGGCTCTGTGCTGACAGCTCGGAGCCTAGAGTCTGCTTCAGATTCTGTCTCCCTCTCTTTCTGCCCCTCCCCCACTCATGCTCTATCTCTCTCAAAAATAAAGAAACATTTTAAAAAATTAAAAAAAAAGAATTATGAAATGTTCTATCTTGCTTTAGGAAGTGGTTATACTCCTGTATTCAATCCTCAGAATGTATCAAATTGAATATTGCATCTTAGTGGATGCAAATTATGCCTCAGTAAGAAAAAAGATGGACACTGTCGACTTAGGTCTTCAGAAAAAAAAAAGACTCCATGAGACCTTTTCCAACATTTGTTAAGTGAGAAAAGAGGGGCTGTGGATCAGTATGTATTGCTGTTGAGGAGAAAATAATATATTACTATAGTTGCATATGCATAGAGTAACTCTTGAAGGATGCAAGGAGGAGGTAATAATAGTTATTTCTAGGAAAGAAGCCCACCTGGGTGGAAGATAAGGGGAAGAAGGAGATGTAATTTTCATTATATACCCCTCTACCTTAAAATTTTTGTAACATGTACGTGTAATAAGTATTCAAAAGGAAAATATTTTTTAATGACATTCTTTTGTAATTTAAGTTTATTATCAGCTGCTATTCCCAATGTTAATTGCTTATTGGAAAAAGCAAATGTTCTAGTTCTGTCAATAGATGTGTGAAACTTTTGGGTTACAGGATTGCTGCTTTTCATTTCACAATAAATATTCTTGCTACTTTTTAAGAAAATATTTGTGCCAATAAAATAACAGTTTCTCAGTGTGATGTTATCTCCATATGCTCTTTCTTGGTATGGTCAGTATTTCACTTGCTGACTTAAATCTGTACAGTAAGGGAAGTACTAAATAGGCCATGCATTTTCATGAAGGAGGAAAAAATAATGCTCTTTTTTAATGCACCCAGTTGGGATAAGTAGTGACAGACCTGTTTTGAGAACTCAGTCACAGAACAGTAATCGTGGTGTGATTCTCAATATGCAGATAACGTGTGCATTAAGTGACTTGACAGTAACACAAGAAATTCTGTTTTTTTTTCTAAAATCTTCTTTAATATTTTAATGCCATTTTAAAAGATTGAAACTAATAAAGATGAAAAAAATTATTGGGTTATCGATTGAAAGATGTTTCAAAGGTCTATAATATCACCTAGCCTTTTCTAGTCTCTTGAATTGCTTATATATACCACTATCCTTTATATTTGAGGAACAATTGATTTGAAAATTAGTCACCACTTGACTGAATTAACTGCTCCATTTAGTTAATGGACCATGAAATACTGTCATACAGCTTTTACTTGATGTGAAGACCAAATTAATAAATTATTTATATTGATTATTCAAACTAATGGTTACTTTCACATTTTAAAGACACAGATTAACAATGGCCATTGTTCACAGAGTATTATTGATGGCACACAAAGGTAGTTTTAGATGTACTATTTATTAATATTTGGATGGAGGAATAGAGGCACATATGGAATACTTGTCTCCAAACTCAAAATTGCCAAAAAATATTGTTTTATGAAGGAATATTCCATTCTTGGTAATTGTTTCTTGGCTATCTACAGCCTTATTTTATGGCTTTAAATGGCATTAAACTGCATTACACATCAGCAGTTGTTTTAAAGTAAAATTGTAATTAAATTTAGTTAATAAAATTTTGTTAAAAGTTTTAATGTATTAATGGCAAAAATGCCTTGTCAGGAGCTGGAGGGATATAGTGCAAAGTTTAACTTTCTGACTTAGGAGTTGGATGGAGCAGATTTGGTAATTTTTTTTTTTTTAGAGAAAGCATGATCGTGAGCAAACTCGGGAAAGGGTCAGAGGGGCAGAGGGAGAGAGAGAGACAAAGAATTTAAGCAGGCCCCACACTCAGCACAGAGCCCAAGGCTGGGCCTGATCCCAGGACCCTGGGGTCATGACCTGAGCTAAAATCAAGAGACAGACGCTCAACTGACTGAGCCACCGAGTCGCCTCTGGACAGAGCAGATTTGAATCCTGGCTCTGCTACAGATAAACTAGATTAGGGTATAGTTTAACTAACTTAACCATTATGACCTTCAGTTTCTCCATCTATAAAAATGCGTAACATGTGATCGACATCCTCAAGTCTTAGATGAAGATCAACTGATAGAATATAACTAAAATGCCTGGTACAGTGTCTCCGAACGCCGTGCTCATTGTTAGTGTTGTGAAAGGTATTATAGACATTCCTGAAAATGACCCTGAAGCAATATATTATGATCCAAAGTTATTTTTGTTATGAGGGTTAACATTTCATTCATTCACTCAATGATTCATTCACATGCGGGTTTCTGAAACAGAAAGTCACACTGAAGTCTTCTTTTGTGAAAGAAAAAAAACCTGTATTTAAATGAAGGTAAAAGCTTAATTTTTGTGGGTAAATCTGATAAATTTATGAGAACATTCTTTCAAAACTTATCATTTTTGAGCCCTTCATATATTAATACCATCTGAAGTCTAAATTGTTTTGAATGGCTCTTCCTCTCCCTTCTGCTCTTCTTCCCCAGCGTCAGGGGTCTCTCCACCAAACCCAAGCCACCAGAGAATTGGACCCTGTGGCCCAATAACTTCAATGTCTAGTTGTGGAGTTTTTGAGGGAAAACTACAGTTTTGTACATGTGACCAATCTCCCTGTCCCCAAAGGATTTATTCTTTGTTTACGTGTCTGTCTGTCCCATTAGATCTTAAGCTCCTTTGAGAGCAGGGATGTGTCTCATTCATCATTCCATTATTCCACCGTCCTGTGTGCAAAGCTTCTGCACGGTACATACATAGTTTTTTTCTTTAAAATAATGCACTGAATATTATTTTATTCTAACCCTTTCAATGAAAATATAATATTTTAAGTTTATTTCTTTATTTGAGAAAGACAGAGACAGCGTGAGTGGGGACAAGGCAGAGACAGAGGGAGAGAGAGAATCCCAAGCAGGTTGAACTCACAAAACCACGAGATTAAGACTTGAACCGAAACCAAGAGAGGCTTAACCTACTGAGCCACCCAGGCTCTCCTCAATGAAAATATTTTTTAAAATATTTACTATTTCAACAGTTCTTATTTCAAAAACACTAAGTCCTTTTAAATTGGTATTTTGCTTTGATTATTTGTTGTCACGTCTAATTCAGGAAAACCATCAGTGACCTTTGAGCCTTTTCAAGTTGTCACCTTGCTGGAAACCCCCCAGCTCTGGTGCTTTTCTAGTTATTGTGGCTTTCCTGTGTCACAGTGGTGTTCTCTGGGTGATCACAGTTATTTGCAACTTGGACTGCACATTAGAATCACCTAGATGCCCAATTTCTACCTGTGGGCTATGTGGTTTAGTAGAGTATAGGTGACACTCAGGACTGAAGAGTTGTTGTTTTTTTTTTTTTGAAGTTTATTTACTTATTTTGCGGGGGGGGGGCGGGGAGCAGAAAGAGAGAGGGAGAGAGAAAATCCCAAGCAGGCTCCATACTGTCAACGCAGAGTCTGACAGTGAGATCATGACTGGAGCAAACCCCGAGACTCATTGGATGCTTAACCAGCTGAGCCACCCAGGTACCCCCAGGCCTGAAGACTTTTAACAAGCTGCACGGGTGATTCTGACACCCAACCAGACTGAAAACCACCTGGATCATCTGTACTTTATGCCCTGGCCTAACCTGAACATGGGCTCAGTTCTCTGAAACGTGGCATAAAAGGATACTCTCCTGGTCTGATGTGGACTACAAGTGGTTGACCTGCACAGTATTATTGTTTCATAACTGTGAACTATTTCAAACGTACAGTAGAGATACTAGTGTAATAAAAACTCATGGACCTTCCATCCAGTCTAACAAATCTTATCATTTTGCTCTATTGCAGATTTTTATTGAAGAGATAAAACATTACAGATGCCATAGAAGCCCTTTGTGTGCCTTTCCCCCGACTACCCTGTCCAGAGGTAATGACTACCCTGAGTTTGGAGTTTATTATTCTGATCCATCTTTCACTGAATGTGTACTTATTCGAAGACTCTGTTTAGTGTTTTCTTGTTTTTAAACATTAGGTATATGGTATCAGATTCTGTGCAGCGTTTTCTAAAATTGGGCCAGTATTTAAAAACTGAAAAATTTCACATGAAATCAGATTTGTTGGCTTCTCTTGAAACAACCGGAAGATCTGGCAACATGGGGCTAGCTTTCTGGCGTGACAGCATGCCGTGCTGGGCCAGCGCTGTTTCGGCGTGACATGGTCCCACTGCTCACACTGTGTAGACATATGTGCTTGCACCTGGACTGTGTCTCCTTTGATGTAGTTCTGGCCCCTGATACTGAACTTCCTTCCATCATCATTCTTTTCTTTCCTCAAGCCTGTCCTTTGCTCCTAACTGCTGAATTTCAAAGGCATCTACCTCTTCAAGTATCTCTAGCCACCTCTAACATCCACTTGTCCTTCTGCTCTCTCCTCTCTTTAGTCGGATCTTCATTTTCATTTTCTTGCCGTTTCCTGCCATTTTTCTTAGGATCCTTGAGTTTAGCACTAAAAGGGCATGGTTTGGCTTTGTTGTTGTTGTTGTTGTTTAGACTTTGTCAGTCAAGAAGAAGTCATTTATTTTTTTTTTTTAAATTTTTTTTTTAACGTTTATTTATTTTTGAGACAGAGAGAGACAGAGCATGAACGGGGGAGGGGCAGAGAGAGAGGGAGACAGAATCGGAAGCAGGCTCCAGGCTCTGAGCCATCAGCCCAGAGCCCGACGCGGGGCTCGAACTCACGGACCGCGAGATCGTGACCCGGGCTGAAGTCGGACGCTTAACCGACTGAGCCACCCAGGCGCCCCAGAAGTCATTTATTTTAATCAGCAAACTGACCCATCATATTACATCTCTGTGATCTCTACCTATTCACATGTTTTGGTAACTTTAGGGGGTAGCTAGGGCCCTCGAAGATTGGACATTGGATTAAGTGGGATTTTATGGGTTATACAATTCTTAAAAAAAATTTTTTTTTAAGTTTATTTATTTAGCAGCGCCTGGTTGGCTCCGTTGGTTAAGCATCTGACTTCAGCTCAGGTCATGATCTCATGGTTCGTGGGTTCAAGCCCTGTGTCAGACTCTGTGCTGAAGCGCAGAGCCTGGAGCCTGCTTCAGATTCTTTGTCTTCTTCTCTCTCTGCCCCTCCCCCACTTGCACTCTGCCTTTCTCTCAAAAATGAAGAAACATTAAAAAAATTTTTTTAAGTTTTTATTTTGAGAGAGTGCATGCACATGCCCGAGCAAGTTGGGGAGGGCAGGGGGGGGGGGGGGAGAGAGAGAGAGACAGAGAGAGAATCCCAGGCAGGCTCCGCCTGTCAGTGCAGAGTCCAATATGGGGTTCGAACTCATAAACCGTGAGATGACAACCTGAGCTGAAGTCAAATGCTTAACCAGATTGAGCCACCCAGGTGCCCTGTGGGTTCTACAGTTCTTAAGGGAGTAAGTAGTTTTGTCTTTTATTTTCCTACAGTGTTTGGCAAAGTGCCATGCAAATTATAGTCCCTAGAAATATATTTACTGAATGAAAGAACATTAATAAGTTAAATTACAAGTATTTTATTACATACCCCTCCTTACAAGCCAGGGCAGCCCCTGGCCCTCCTTTGTCTCAGACTGGATGTAACCCAAGATATTGCTCCCGATAAAGATCTGAGCCTGGCAGGAAGGCCAGAGAGGCAGAGACGGAAGAATGTTCAGGGTTTGTGGATAGTTTTGGTGGGAGGATTTTTTAATAAGAAGAGAGAGGCATTGAGAATATCTTTGGTGTTTGGGAAAATCTGAAGGTGAGAGGGATGAACAAAATATTTTCAGAAAATACTGTTTTCTGTAATGAATGGGATTCCTATTTGATATTCTTCAATGGAGTCAGCACTACAGAATCAAATTGTTTTTAATTACATTTTAATGTCATTCTGCCTCGGACAGGACTCTCAGGTTTTAGGAAGATTGCATCATAAAAGAAATATGTATGCAGCACAGATTTACCATAATGCCTTTGGATGCTTTAGAAAAGGACAAACCTTGCTAAATATGGAGGTCTTCCCCTGTGGTACAGAGATTAGGGCTTCTGGTAAGACCTTTCTCTATTAGGACCAGAAACCTTTCTATCATGGTCAGAAACCTCTGAGATTAGTGAAGAGGCATTCACTGTCACCAGAGCAATTTTGTCTGTAATATAAAATGCAATAGAAAGTCAATTTCAAGAGCTGGTTGGGAAATAATGAAAACACATGTAAGTTCTAATTCATGTAAGTTTAATTTCTTAATCACGTATGATGAATTTAAAAAGCAGTGTCTTTACAATAATTCAACGTAAAATAGATTTAAGCCTCTCTTTCCATTTATGGCTTGGAAATAAGCAGTAATGACACCTTAACACTAAATTGTGTTAAACCTAATAAAATAGAATCACACCATTCTGGACTTCAGATGATAGATAGCATCAGCTGGGTCAGTGGAAAGAGCATGACACCTCTATCAGTATGCTAAATGGGAAAGGTCTTCAAAGTTGGAAAGGTTCATATATTCTTGAATGCATTTTTCAGATGGACATTTGATATCTCTGCCAAGAATCCATTCAGATATTTACTCCGCAGAATTTGTTGAAAGTAATGTTAAAAACAAGGTGTAGAGTTCAGGGTTTGGGTAGTGTGGTGGCTCCAGAGTGGCTAATTTCCATTAGTGCTCTTTGCTAAAGCGGGTCCAAATAAAATGCAGTTGGCTAAAGAACAGATCCTGTAATCCTGCTATATTGGCTCCTCAGGGCTGCTTTAACAAAGTACCACAAACTGAGTGGCTTAAAATAACAGAAGTGTATTCTCTCACAGTCTGAAGTCTAGAAGTCCAAAATCAAGGTATTGGCAGGGTTGATTCCTACTGGAGGCTCTAAAGGAGAATCTGTTCCATGCACCTCTCTTAGCTTCTGGTTGCTGCTGATAATCTTTGGCATTCTTTAGTTTATAGACCTGTTACTCCAATCTTTGCCTCCTTGGTTACATGGCATTCTTCCTGTGTGTGTCTGTATCTCTGGGTCCAAATTTTCTCTTCTTATGAGAGTACCAGTCATTAGGGCCCAACCTAATCCAATCCAGAATGACCTAATTTAATTAGATTACATTTGCCAACACCCTATTTGCAAATAGGGTCATATGCACAAGTATTGGGGTTTAGGAATTCAATATATCTTTTTAGGGGACATAATTCAACTTGTAATATGTACCTTCCCCTGACACCATCACCCTTGAATCCCTCCCAGTCCAAAATTTTGGAGCCATTAGTGTGTGCAGTGGGTCAGATGTGTTGCACATACCAGCTCATTTCATCCTTCCAGCAACCCAATCATCCTAGGGTGATTGTCCCTATTTAAAAAAAAAAATAGGCTCAGAGAGTTTAAGCTGCCAGCTAGTAAGTGCAGAGTAAATATTTAAATCCAGCTATTACTGACTTAAACCTATTCCTTTTCTACTATGCTTTGCCATCATCCTAACTCAAAAACATTGGATCCTTGTCTCTGGAAGCAATCATTAATTTTTTTTTATTTTTAAAAATGTTTATTTATTTTTGAGAGAGAGAGAGAGACAGAGTGTGAGCTGGGGAGGGGCAGAGAAAGAGGAAGAGAGGGAGACACAGAATCCAAAACAGGATCCAGGCTCTGAACTGTCAACATAGAGCCTGATGTGGGGCTTGAGCTCTCAAACCATGAGAGCATGACCTGAGCCGAAGTCAGATACTTAACCAACTGAGCCACACAGGCACCCCTGGAAGGAATCATTTAAATTAAAATCCAGCTCTTCCACAATTTTCCCCTCAAACACAGTTACTAAAAGAGTAATTATGAAAGAGTTGGAGATGAAAGATACGGTGATAGATTTTCTTCATACCCAAGAACATCTGGCCTTTTCCCACCATGCAATGGCAGTGACCTTGTAGTAGATTACAGGTTACCCATGAGAGAAACACCATCTGTCAATCAAAACAGCCTCCCATTCCTTCAGTAGATGTATTTTTTTAAAGACATTTTATATATTGTACTTGTGTACATCTACTTTTTTAATGCATTGGGGCAATTTGATTTTTAAAGGAACCTCATTTGTCATCAAGTTCCATTTCTGTGCTCCTTAAATAATTCTTAAATCTACCCCCTCATCATTATCTTTAATATCATGAGCTTTATTCGCATGCATATTTGTCTAACTTGACTATAGCAGTGGCTTTCAAATAGGTCTCTCCGCCTTCAGTTTCCTCCCATGTAATCCACCCTTGACATGGCTGACTCATTCTGATGTTTAAAAGCATGTTTTTGTACATTTAAAAAGTGTTATATTCATTCAACAAATATGTACTGAGTACATTCTGTGCTAGATATTATTCCAGGCACCGGGAAACAGCAGTGAACCAAAGGAACAAAAACTCTTGCCCTCAGAGAGCTTATATTCTGTACAGTTCATGATTGCCATTATTACATATCTTTCTCCTATATATTTTTTTGTTACAAATCATGGCAGATAATAATAATGATGTTGGTGACATCAATGAGGGTTTTCATTTTATTGAACATTTACTATGTGTCAGCCATTTTGCTGAGCTGCTTACCTACAGATTATGTTGTAACAACCCACGAGGAAGTTATTATGATGCTGATTTTGTGAATGAGGAAATTGAGACTTAGTTTAATAAATCCAAAGTCAGAAATAAAAAAACATGTTGGGGGCAAGATTTGATTCTGGCACTTTCTTTCTTCAAGGCTGTGGCCACTACACTACACATCTTTTCTTAGATGTTCAAAGGACTGCAGAGGAGGAAAAAACTTCCTCTAACTTCCTAGGAACTTCTTTAGAAACTGGAAGCCTGAGAATTGAACTGACAAAAGACAGATTAGCATGAGTAAAAAATAAAGTTTGTTTGCATATGTGCAATGATCATACATGTGTGAGTACTACATGATGAATAACCCGAAGGGATGAGTAGAACCGGGGCTTATATACCATTTTAACAAAGGGTGATAAATTGTGGAGAAGTGGTTTGACAAGGGAAAAAGGGGTTTGGCCTCTAGCAAGGGTAAATCATGGGAAGGTGACTGGGAAATACATAAGGTAAACTGATGATAGATACAGATTGTTCATGCAGACTCATTTCAGGGCCATCTCGGTGATAAGAGTCATTCTCTTCTTCCTGGTATGGGAGAGGGGGCACCTTTACAAATGGAAATTTCCTTTATGAATGGAAATTCCATTTACAAAAGGGAAATTTATGCCCTGCTTTTAGGCAGATAGGGGAGAGCAGAGAGCTCTTCCTGTGTCTGTTGTTTCTTTATTGCCTTCAGCTTAAAATAGTCCTTATGCCAAAGTGGCATTATTTTAGGGTAGCAGATTCTGATCCCTTTCAGGATATATGAATAAATAACCGAACCCCTATATAAGCTCTTTGTAAGGCAAATAACTACTACAATAATCTGTTTATAAGATGAAAATTTTATATATTCGGTTCATCTAAGGCAGCAGTTTGCTCTTCAGAGGACATTTGGAGGGATTTTTCACAGTTATGGCTGAGACTGGGGGGTGTTACTGGCATCTAGTGATAGAGGCCAGGAGAACAGATCTCTACAACACAGAGAATTATCTGGCACAAAATATCATAAGTGCTGAACTTGAGAAACTCTGACTTATAATGAGGCAGTTGTAAATGCTCAGTAACATTTAAACTCTTATTTTTTCTATGTTTTAAAGTCTCTGACTGAATGTATTCTTTATGTACTGAAGTAAACCTTGTTTATATTTTAAAGGCTTCCTCCCCTGCCATCATTCAGTTTAAATTCAGTAATAGGCTTTCAGGGGGAAAAAAATTGCCTATCAGTTGAGTGCAAGCAGGAGAGGGCCAGAGAGAGAGGGAGACAGAGGATCTGAAGCCGACTCTGCTGAGAGCTGAGAGGCTGGTGCGGGGCTCAAACCCACGAACTGGTGACAGCATGACCTGAGCCCAAGTCAGATGCTTAATTAACCAACTGAGCCACCCAGGTGCTCCACAGTTGAGTACTTTTTAAATACACATATTTCTAAGTTTTATGTACCACTTTACTCAATTGTTTATGAAAATATTGACTTAAAATTCTAATATAATGCTTTTATAATTTTATAATTTAAAAATATAATTCATGTTCTTTTCTTTATATATAAAAATGATTCCAAAGGCCACTGGTAGTAAACAGTCTTCTGTAAACTGATTTCCTCATGGTAGTGATGGGAATGCACTGAGACACCAGCTTTAAGTCGTCATTCTGGTAGCCATTTGGAAAGTGGTGGTCTGGGTACAAATATCTGGTATGTGACTAGGGAACAGTTGTTCTTTGCAGGAAACTAAGTGATCTGCGTTTGATTCAAATCTGTGCTATTGATCCTGACAGCATCATGTTTTCCTATTAAGTTCCAAGAACTTTCCTTGGCCTTCACAGTCTCACTTCATGATTTGAAATTCAAAATATAAATTCATATGACAAAAATGGAGGTCATAGTCATTTAATTATTTTTCTTTTCCCTTAAAAGCAGTCCTTAAAAGTTCTTTGGGGTTGGGTGCAGCCCTTGAAAAGGTGAGCAGATACAGAGATCTCCCCTGTTTCCTTTTCCTCATTACTTAAAACATCAGAGGCCTGGAATTTACTTGTTCGTGAAGTTGTCTGTTTCTTGACAGGCATTAAAATCAATAGGCAGTTTTTGAACACCCATGCATAAAAGATGTACACTTTCTTAGTTCAGCATAAATTTCTGCTTATAGACCAGAGTACCATAGTTGCTATACCCCATCTGTTCCATAATACTGTAAGAGATTAAGCATCGCTCATTCTACTTTATATCAGTGTTTGACATATAACATTCATCCCAATGAATTTTGGAGTTTCCTCTCAATCATCTTTAAAAGAAAAACTTGAGATTTTTTTGTGTATAAACACAGAAAACAAAGTATCACAATCTTTCTTAGAGCTTTTTTTTTTTAAATAATGCTCATTATTCTTACTCATTTATTCAGTAGTTGTCATGAAAACTACACAATTTTGGCCAAATGACCAATATGACCACTGCTTCACTGCACCGTTTCTGCTTAAGACAAGAATGGTGTAATCTTGGTCATTACTACCAAGGGAACACAGGGAACATTCAGTGTGAAATACGACACCTATAATTAGGAAGACTCATGGTTAAACCATAGCAGTTTTAAAGATGAGGTAATTTTGACAGTGTTGGAAAAAAAGCAGCAATTAATCATGAGTTTTCAACGCAGTTTATTTAAGACACAGTATGCTCTGTAAAAGAAATGCCTGCTATCTGTTGTCCCTAGAGGGGTTAATGTGGCATGCTATTAAGAGTATAGAATTTGAAATAGTGTCCAAATCCCCAACATTTTTAAAATTCTAACTTCATAGGTCCTTATAGCACCTCCCTGGGATCCGGGAGGCCGGTAGGTAACAAATGAAGAAAGTCTGGGAACAGCCAGCGACCTAAGGAATCATGTTTCACTAAGAAAAAAAATAGAAGGGCTGCGATTAGATTAGACAAGGTGGGAAAGGGATATTGGCAGGTAATGCGCAGGAAAGTTACAACTTGGGTTATTTTTTAACTGGAGCCCTACAAACGGCCCGCGTGTAGGTGTCTCTCTCGCTAACTTGTAAATGAACTTCAGGTTCTCGTTAGCAGAGGCGACTTCTGAATCTGAGAACCTGGCGGCGGTTCAACGACCCCGCCCTCGGGGTCCCCAGGGGGCATCTTCTGGAGAGCCTGATTGTCTGGAACGCGGGCCCCGAAAGCAAACACAAACCCGCCTTGCTGCCCTCCGGTGGAAACTTCCCCGGCCGCGAGCAGAGCGGGAGGGGGCGGCGGGGCGGCGGGGCGGCGGTTCCCCTCGCGGAGGCAGAGAACTGCGCGCACGAGGCTCGGGTCGCGCGGCGAGCGCGGCGGCCGCCGCCTCCTCCCCACCCCGCCTCTGCCGGCGCTGCCTCCTCCCTCCGCCCGGCTCGGCCTCCCTCGCTCCCTCCCCTCGTGGCTGGCTCCGGCGGCGGCGGCGGCGGCGGCGGCGCGGCGGACGGGGAGGGCGTGCGCCGGCCGAGAGGTGTCGGCGGTGAGGGAAGGGAAGTTTCAAGTGGAAGGTCGTCCGCCGGCCGGCGCGTCCTCCCGCTCTCCTCCGGCAGCATCATGGCGGAGCCGAGCGGCTCGCCCGTGCACGTCCAGCAGCCCCAGCAGACAGCCCCGGTGACAGCGGCGGCGGCGGCCCCCGCGGCCGCGACAGCAGCGGCGGCCCCGGCAGCGCCCGCGGCGCCGGCTCCGGCCCCAGCCCCGGCGGCACAGGCCGTCGGCTGGCCCATCTGCAGGGACGCGTACGAGCTGCAGGAGGTTATCGGTCAGTGCGGCGGGCGCGGCGGGGCCGGCCCAGGCCGGGTGCCGAGGCCGGGAGGGAGGCGCGGCCGGGGGCGGGAGGGGGTGCGGGATGCTGGGCTTGCCTGCATGCACGCCCGGGAGGCAGAGCGGCCGGCTTCGGGGCCTACCGGCTTCAACAGTATTTTTTTTTTTTTTTTTTTTTTTTTAATTTATTTGTTCGTTCTCTGAGCGCTGGTGCTGCAGGAGGCGGCGCGGCGGATGTGACTCGCACTGCAGACGAGCCGCATGCTGCAAACTTTTATCTCCCGATCGCCGGGGCGGCGGAGCAGGGGACCGGCAACGCCGCCGCATCACCCTCCTCCCGCGCGATGGGGCCGCAGCCCGTGGCGGGTGGCCACGCAGGCAGGCAGTCGCGGGTGAGGTGGGGTTGCGGGGGCGCCGCCCTGGGCTTCCAGCGCCCCCGCGCTGCGCCCGGGGGGCCGCGTCCTGGGGGACTCTGCGGGCGCAGCCGCGTCTCTGCTCTTCAAGCTCCGCGCCCTTGCCTCCTGTCAGCGGCCTCACGCCGTGGGTAAGGGGGCCAGGTAGGAGTCGCGGAGGCCCAGGTTCTTTCCCGAGGTTGGGGAGGATGCCGGCCTCCCTGGCAGCCGCTGCTCCGCGCTAGCCTTGCAGCCCGGCGCGCCCCGGTACCCGCCTCTGGGTACCCTGGCGCGCCGCCTGCCGCCGAGCCTGGCCGCCCGGGGAAGGCAGGCGCCCTGGCCTTCTGCCCTGCACCGGGCCGGTGCTTTCCTCTGGTTCAGGGCCGAGCTGCAAGAATGAAACCCGAGGCTTTCTGTGATCTGCTTCCTGCCATTCGGTGCCATCTAGTCGGCTCACAAATATCACCTTATCTTACATTTTTAAAAGCCTGGCAAAGTCAACGGCAAGAAGCCGGCATTACTTTTCCTTAGGCCGAGCACGTGAAAGGCCAGGAGATTTGTGTTGACCCCTTCACTTAGAACGGTTCCTATCGGATCGTCCTTTTTGAGAGTCTTGTTAAACCTAGTTGGGGAAGCCTCCAGGCAAAGTGCACCCTCAGCTTCTAACCTTACTGGGGATGGGCTAGGACGTAGTTTTCCCATATTTTGATGTTTAAGTACTGTGATGAAAAAGGAATTTCGGATATTTATGTTATCATTATTATTATTTGCTTTTCTTTTAAAGAATTCTCCACACCCCCTTTAAAAAATTAAAACAGAATTTCATTGGGTGTTTAAATGAGCCTTTATCACCTGCCACTGTGTGAATGAAACAGCATAGATCGAGATACGCATATATTTCATATATATGAGAAAATGATGGGCCAAACAGTAACCTAGGATATAAAAACTTCAAATCTAAAAGAGACATCTCTATATAAAATTCTTTGAAAACCCAGACTTTAAACAACTTTTGGCCAGAGATTCTCAAGGAATGTGTCTTTGTGTCATTGGCTGGATTAAATCACCTTAGGGGCTTTTCAAAGCCTATTCAGTGAAAAGTGCTTTAACCTGGCATATAAGCCCTTTCAGTATTTCAGTGTTACTGCCTGTCCTCAACAGGCTTGCCCCTTCCCTTATTCTTCTTGTACTGATTGTACCCTGAGTATGCTGCTGTCCTGTGACACATGGTTTTACATTCCTTATTGCCTGGGCACAGGCTCTTCTCTCATCCGAGTGCCCATCTTTGTAGTGAATCTCACACAGTTCCCGAGGCCAGAGAGAATTTTCTTTGAGAAGCCTTTTGCTTCTCCTGAGGCAAAGTACATTGACTGATCTCCTCTGCCTCTCCTTTTACATACTTCATAGGAAGCATGTAACCCCCTATTTTTTAATTTGTGCCACAAAATTTAAGGGCTTACTGTGTCCCAAGCGTTGTGCTAGATGTTCAGAAGCATGCAAGTTAATGAAAATGGTTCCTGCCCTCAAGGACTTCGGTTCTAGAAGATGTGATGTGTGAGCACTGGGAGAGCACAAAGGAAGGGGGAGGGGAACACAGGAACACCAGAATTCACTTTCCAATTTATTTGGTCATTTTGTTAATTATTAGAGTTAAAATGTGGGCTTTGCCTTTTGAAAACATAGTATTTTGAGTTGACTAGTTTTGTGAATTAATGAATAAAATCTTAATTTAAGTGAAGGGATTAAGTGCAGGGCTTCTCTCTGCTCGCAGTAACAGCATTGTTAATTATGGTTGGTCAATTTACCTAAGGAATTTGAGAGCAAAAACACCTGCTTATTACTTCTACCCCTGTTTTTGTACATTCAGACTGTAGGCATGGCTTTTCTCCATTTTAAATTTATCTCGTCTGTTTTCCAACTAAAAGGTGGTCTGTGTGGAGGCCATGTCATTGAAAAATCAGAGCACGGGAATAGGGTTTTGCAAGAGCTTAATGTTTATAGGGAATTATAAACCCATTTCCATTTAGTGTTTAATGCTAGTTGAGTGATTACAAGTGAACTTGTGGTTAAGCACTTTTGCTTAAACATTACATGCAGAAGAGTTAGTAGTTCAGACACTGAACTAGTTTCAACATGAATGCGGGTGGAGAGCCTTTGCCTCCCCTGTCCGTGTGGCAGGTGTCATATGATAGGGCTCCAGCAATGTGAGCTGTGACCAGCAGGAGGCTCGGATGTGCCTGAGCAGAAAAGACCAAGGGAGGCACCGTGTTTTAACTTTACAGCGTGGCACAGAGCACTTTTTCTTCATTTCCTTCTGCGCAGAGATTGGGGCCTCAGGATTATGAGAGAATAGGTTTACAAAAGTCCAAACAGAGCAGGTTCATTTGTTTGACTCCTGTTTTAGAAGAATAAACACAGGATTTTGCAGGTCTAAAAATAAAGGTTTCTTGTGGCATTGCTGTTCTTTTGTTGTAAAAGATCAATAGACAATTTGTAATGCTCTTAGGGTTAATCTGGTTCAGAAGTTTATGCATGACCTGGAAATGATGTAAAGTCTGTTGGAGGGATTGAAAATGTTGTGAAGTTATTAGGTTCCTCCTTTTAGCTGTCGATACCCTTGTCATAGTAGATTTCAAATATTCGTCTCCTAAATAAGGAATGGCTCTTGGGAGGTTTATACCCTCTTTATACCCTTCAGCCTCATTAACCTTTGTTCCTTACCTCTTCCCTTCATCCCACCCTAAGATTGTTTCTTTAGAACTATCAGGGTTAGCCAACGATAAGACAATTGAAAAATTAGTTTCTTTGTTGGTGATGTCAATAGTATTACCTTTGTTGAACAGAATGAACAGTGAATCGTGTAAATGTTGTCTTGGGCATCTGTTGTAGAATTGAACAACCTCAAGGAACTTTTCTGGCAAAGAGCTGTGGTCGCTGCAATACCAGTTTCTGTATTTGAATCAGATAATGGCGTCAGGGGCTGTTTTCTTGGCTGATTTTCCTCAGAGAAACCCTAAATTGACTTATGCCTCAGAGTAAGTTTGATTTCCTTAGATTTTTTGCAGGATAAGCCTCTCTTTAGTTTTGTATTTGGTTTCTCAGGGTTGCTTCATTTTGCCCTGAGTGGTCATTTAGAATGATCTAAAAGTAATACATTTAATTTTTGGTCTCAGTCAACAAAAGACTTTGGTTCCGAGAATCCTAGCTATAGTTTGATGGAGGGCTCCTCTGAATACTTTCTCTCCTGTGACGCTTTGTTTAACCATTCAGATGCATCTCCCCAAACCCAGATAATAGGGCATACAGCCAGGTTTTCAAGTAGCCTTTCCTAAAATGAGACCTGCCAGCAGCAGCCCAGAGACCTTCTGCCTCACTCTGTGCTCTCAGAGTTTGTGCGGATTCTGTGGTTTAGGGATTAGAACTGGTTTTATGGATACTCTAGCGGGATCTTGAGGACGTTGAGAGCTACGATGGGTCACAGTCGTTTTTCTAGGCCTCAGAGGGCCCAGGCACGGAGTGTGTATTTTGATCTTCCAGACCTTTAAACTGGGCTGCTTTGCTGCTAGTGTTGGTTTGCTAGTTTGGCCATTTTATTTTATTTCATCTTGTAAACTAAAAAGGCCCTCAGATGTATGGCCTAAGACAAGGCTTTGATTTTCATATCGTTTCACCTTTTTTTTGTAAAGAGAAAAATATATATAGAAATACTCTTTTTGTACTTTTGTATTATTGTGGTAAAATATGCAAATACCACATAAGATTTACAATCTTAACCGTTTTCTAAGTGTATAATTCAGTGGCAGTAGTTACATTCATAAGAGAAATGCTCTCTTATAGAATTCACCTGTGAAACCATCTTCACTTAAAGTTTGTTTCTTTTTGAAAGTTAATGTATTACTCATTCAGTTAATGTATTTGCTATATATTGTATTTACTATTTGGATTTTGTCTTTTACTTTGGTCGTTTGTATCTTTCATGAAATTTTTATCTTTATCAAGTTTATCAGTATACCTTTCTGCATAATTTTCACTTACTCTCCCATTTAAATAACAGCTTCAGGGTGCCTGGGTGGCTTGGTCGGTTGAGCATCCAACTCTTGGTTTTGGCTCAGGTCATGATCTCACAGCTCATGGGATCGAGCCCCACATAGGGATCTGCACTGACAGTGTGGAGCCTGCTTGGGATTCTCTCCTCTCTCTGCTTCTCCCCGACTCACGTGTGCGCTCATGCTCTCTTTTGCTCTCTCTCACAAATGAATAAACATTAAAAAGATAAACAGCATTAATGAAGTATACTTCATGTACCATACAATTCATCCCTATATACTGAATGGTTCAACGTGGATTTTGTTTTTTGTTTTTCTATATCCACAGAGCTTATCAACAAGGATAACAGTTTTAGAACACAGAAATGCTCTTTTAAATGTGCTGTCCAAAATGCTATGTGAGAAAATTCTCTAGGTAGAAAAGAAACTTTTGGTAGAATGACTACAGTACTTTATGTATGCTTTTGATTTGTGACCAATAATATTATGAATTTTTCCCTGTCTCTGATAGTCTGTTATACACTACATTTTTGATGATGTTTGAGAATAAATTAAAACATTGCAGGCTCTGGAGTCAGATGGCCTGGTCTATTTCATATCCTGGCAATAGCAATCACTGGCCTTGTGACCTTGAGCAAATTACTTAGATGTGTCTGCACTCAGTTTCCTCACTTGTAACATGGAGATGATAAAAATAGGGTTGTGAGGATTGAGAGAATGTAAAGCACTTAGAAGAGTGCCTGGCACGGGGCATGCTCTCAATTAGTCTTAGTCATAACTACTAAAAGCGACATTTGCTAATCAGATTCAAATTATCAGGAGAGAACACAGCCCTGTCTCTGGTGAGATGTTGGAGTGGCTTGAAGCGTTTTCTCTGCTCGCTTTTCTAGCCGGGGCGGTGGGGGGTGGTGGTGGGGAACAGGAGGGGGAGTTTGCCGGCTGGTGGCCTTCTTCTGGTGTGTGGCTGGAAGGGGGCTCGCGGGAGGGTCCCCAAAGCCCACGTGGGGGGGGTGGAGTGGCCTCCAGTCGCACCTCCCCTCTTCTGCAGGAGGAAGCTGAGGGACCTGTTGGAGCTCCTGGTGGTTTGGAGAGCTCAGGGGTTTGGGTGCCAAATGGCCCTCTGACAAGTGGTGAGAGCATCCTGCGGGAAAGGTTGCTGGGAGGAACAGCCCATTATGACAGGGCTCTGAGAACAACCTGCTAAGACTGCACTTTTCTTCCACCTCTCAGTTGGCCCTGTGGAGGCTGCCATGCTGGCAGGAAATGCTGCTGACTAAAAGAAACATCGCCGTGTCCCAGTGCATGAGACGACAGGAGCGTTTGTGTTCAGATAAAGTCGTCACTCTTGCTCCTCATCTCCTTTCTCCCCTCCCTGCTTTCCCCTCAGCTTAAAATTACTCTCAGGTCTTTCTTATCTTTAACAACAAATGAGAACAAAACAAAACACTCACTCGTCCTTCCTCTTCTAGCCACTACCTTATCTCCTTCCTTCCTTTCACAGCTAAGCTATTTGAAAGAACCTCCCATTCACTTCTCAGCCCACTGTGCTCTTTGCCCTCCTGCTAAGAAACCAAAGTCGCATCTCCACGATCACGATCACGGTGCCAACTCCTGGGGCCACAGCCCGGGGACGCTGCGGTTCCCTTTTCTCTTCTCCACAGCATTTGGCACCGTCTGTCCTCTCTCCTCCTCCTTTCCTGCTCCAGGATCCACTTCACCGTATGTATGTCTGCAGCTGCAGCCGCCACCTGAGATGCTGAGGGTCTCCCTGTTCTGGGGGCTGGTGTGTCCGCTGCCCTTTGTATGTCTTTGTTTAGATGCTCAGGACAACGTGGCACTCACAGTTAAATTCGTCTGTCCTCCTTTGCCTCAATCCTGATGAGCTTCGTCGACATCCTCCATCTTCCTTAAGACCCTGGCGCGTGACGCAAGGACGCCGGTCATCCCACGCTCGCCCGTCTTCTTTCATCTCCTGCATCTAATTGGTCATCAGTCCTAGGTACTCTGCATCCTTAGAATCTTCTTTGCTCTGTCTTTAACAATTCCTTTGGCCATCACCGGTTTAGTTCAGGCCCTTATCGGTTCTTATTTGGGTTCTTGTAATAACTTCCTGACCAGCTTCCTTGTCTCCATTCTTGCTTCCAGCTACGGGATGCACTCTTCCCAAAATGGTGGTGCTTTGCCAACATTTTTGTCAGTTACCCCAGGCTTAAACACTTTTAGTGGCTTTTCTGTCATCTTTAAGGTTAACTCTAAGCATGGTGTTTAAGGCCTTTTGGGAATTGTCTCTTGTCGCCTTTTGCGGACAGACCTTCCCTGTCATTTTCATTTGCAGACAGACTCCCAGCCAGTGGGAACCTTTTGCCGTTCTTGAAATGCTTCATGCTTTCCTAGCCTTGAGAGGCAAGTTTTCACTCTGTTTCAAACACCATTTCACACCATACCATTCAGTTTTTATGTATTTAACAGAGAACACTGTCTCTCCTTTTCATTTTCACCTTTATTGAAGTATAACATACATGTGGAAAAGTGTACATATCATAAATGTATATAGCTTGATGCATGTTCAATTGAACACACCCTGATCTGGCCTCCCTTTTAAGACCTGGAATAAATGATTTCTCTTCACACAGTCTCTGCCCTTAAGCCTCCTTTTCCTTTGCTCTGTTGGGTATTTTACCCCTGGCAGTCCTCACACTGTATGCAAGTTGGTCGCTTCTTTGCCCATTAGGGTGCTGGATATTAACTCCTTCGTGAGGACAGCGTCTCTAGCCTCCATACTCCACACCTCGTATTAAGTATTTGATAAATGTTTTCTGGATTAAAGTCTGAACTCTGGGGACAAACACTCCTTACTTTCTTACATAAGGGGAATGTTGCCTGACTTCTAAAAATTTGCCTCCCTGGATCCTCAAGATTTGATCTTGCCTGTGGTTGACGATGTTGCTTATTTAGTTACGTTAGGGCCAATCAGCTTAAAGGGCTCTGTAGAAATTAGCTCATTAATCTTCCCAGATGAAGAGTAAGCATTTGAGTGCTTCCGCTTGCCTGTACTGTGTAGGTAGGCAGGCGTGCAGCGGCCTGGCTCTCCTGAGGTCATTGGACTGTGGGATGGCCTCTCCAGGTTAAGGGCCCGCGGCCTCCTGCCCCGTGTGGCATCCTTTTACTTAGGCATTGTAGAGTGCGACAGGGAGGTCCCGGTACTGGTCTCCTCTTTTCTAGAACTTTCCTTTCTTGAGCATACCCATGACTTCTCTCTTCCTGTTTATGTATTTATATATAACCCAACCTTAAAGTTCTGCGGGGCCTCTTGCTGTGTAGAAATCAGGACTGTTGGGAGAAGATCAAGGATGTAAGTGAAACACAGGAACAGAACATCAGGGCAGGTGGTTTTCAAAGGTTGTTACGATGGCAGGGGTTGTATTTTTATAAATAATAAGGGACCCAGGGTAATAGGATTTGTGCAGATAGGACAGGATATGGCTAAGACGATAGACCATTTTTCTTTTTACGTCAGAATCAACCTAGTAGGTGTTATAATTCCTCTATGGTGTCTTTATTGGGAAAGCTTTTTTTTTTTTTTTTTCCTGTTTAAATAGAATTCTTCATGTAATCCTACAAAGTTTTACATTTTTCTCCGGGACAGTGTTTTTAAAATTACACCAAAGCAATTTCAATATGGTGATTCCAGTCTTTTGAGCGTTTCTTTTTGCAAATCTGCCATTCATTGGTCAGTGTTTCGATATGAGGGAAGAAATCATTGTGTTAATTAGAAAGGCATGTTAGACTTGGCTTAACAAGGAAGCTGAGGAGAAATAGCTGCTCTTTAGAGAATGGATTGGCTATGCTTTAGTTCTAGAATTGATTTGGATAAACACTTTGGAATCTGATGTGAGTAAATGCTGAAGTATTTCACATTTCTTTTCACTTGCCAGTTATTTGAGAATAAGCTATAGTTTAGTTTTGAGAAACTTCTTGGATATCGAAGAATTAGATAAGTTGACTTTTAAAACCAATTGTATGTGGGAAAACATCATTTTAAGATAGAATATTTTATTTTGAGACTTCTTCCAGGAAGTGATATTTAGTATAACTCTTAGAGGCCTAGGAGTGGGGCTGCTCATTCCAGTCTTGCCTTAGATACAAGTACATTTTGGTGACAATTTTAGGGTTTAGGTTTCCCACCATTAGTCACTGCTAGGGCTATTTACTGGAAGAAATAGTATGGTAAGTAAATATTGGTGACTTTCTGCCATGTGAATGGTAGATCTTCATTTGGGGAGTATTTTTTTTTTTAAGTTTAGTTTTATTTATTTATTTTTTAAGTAAACTCTGCCCCCAACGTGGGGCTTGAACTCATGACCCTGAAGTCAAGAGTCACATGCTTTGCTGCCTGAGCCAGCCAGGAGTCTTCATTTGGGAAGTATTTTGGAAGCCAGTGATCTGTGATAATTCTGAGGTCTTAGAGGAATCTGTGCTCTTGTTTTGGACTGGTAGGATCAATTTTTACTGGGGTTTGTAACAAGGGGCATCCCAATTGCTTTCCTGTTTGCCTGTTTAGTTTGGGGATTGGAAAAAGATGGTATTTTCTGGATTGGTGCCTGTTGGCCTATTTTGTATTACTTACATTTTAATTTGAATTATCTGGTCTTTCTTCCCCTCCCTTCCCCTCCCTTCTTCTCCTTCCTAATTGACAATGTCACCATTCCCTTTGCTTAATTACGGAGTGACTCAAGAAAGCAGGGGGAGAGAGTGCTCAGGGGAAGGAATGATAGGTCACTGCTGGTTTTTTTGTAAGTCACCTCCTAAGTGAGGAATGGCTTAAGAATACAGATCAGGAAATCTAATTTTGGAATAGACTGAAGAGAAAATCCATTCCTGCTCCTTTGTTTTATAGCTAAAGACTCTGGTGGCCTAAGTTCTTCAACTTTTTTTTTTTAAACTGTTGGCCCAAAAGGCCTTAGAATCTCAGGCTTGTGATTCTTGCCTAGTTCAGTATTTTTTTTCTACTTATATCACATTGATTCATCATTAGTGAGAATGAAGGTTAGACATATTATCAACTCAGCTTTATAACTACTATTTTAATAGAGTACATATCTATATATAACGTATTTACCACTAACTACCATAGTAAAAATCTTATTTCTTTAGAGGTGTTAAACTGATCTTTATATGTATTTCTTTATCAGGGTATTTTATTTAATGTGTAATAAAACATGGTGGTGTATAAACATGAAGTCGCTTCTTTTTTTATTTTTTATTTTTTATTTTGTTATTTTAGAGAGCGGGCAGGGGAAGAGAGAGAATCTTAAGCAGGTTCCATGCTCAGTGTGGATCCTGATGCGAGGCTCAATCTCACAGCCCTGGGTTCATGACCTGAGCCAAAATGAAGAGTCAGTCGCTCAACTGACTGAGCTACTCAGGTGCTCCAAAGTCACTTCATTTCAATCATCATCTTTTGCCTGCTCTGTTAAAATAGAGTTGTTGGGGCACCTAAGTGTCTCAGTCAATTAGACATCTGACTTTGGCTCAGGTCATATCTCATGGTTTGTGAGTTTGAGCCCCACATTGGGCTCTCTGCTGTCAGCACAGAGCCCACTTTGGACCCTCTGTGTGCGTGCACACTCTCTCTCTCTCAAAAATAAATAAACAGTAAGAAAAAAACAGACTGTATTGTAACCTTATCATTGAGGTGGAGTTGGGGCATGGATGGGTGTGTTGGAAAGTAGAAGTTTAAGGAGGAGCAGGGTGATGGGTGAAGAAAACATATGAAGTAGATGAACTTCAGGGCTGATCATTAGCTGGAGCAAAGTTTCTGCACTACAGTCAGGTCCCCTCTGCCAGGCTGTGCTTTGTCGTGGTCACAGCAGCAACAGCTTTCCTTCATTTCTTGGCGTGTCCTTGGCTGTTGGGTATGACAGCCAGTAGCCACGTGTGGCTATTTCAATTTAAACGCATGGAAATTAAATAATTTGGGGGGGGGGGATGAGGGATGAACAGGCAGAGCACAGATGTTTAGGGCAGGGAGACCGCTCCATGTGATAGCATAATGATGGATACATGTTATCCTTTTCCCCAAACCCATAGAATGTATAGAATCCAGAGTGAACTGTAGTGTAAACTGTGGACTCGGGGAGAAAAAGATGTGCCAGTGTAGGTTCACCAGTTGTGACAAATGCACCACTTTGTTGGGGGATACTGATAATGGGGGAGGCTATGCATGTGGGGGGGGGGGGGCAGAGGGGAAATATATGGGAAATCTCTACATTCCTCTCACTTTTGCTATAAACCTAAAACTGCTCTAAAAAATCTTTTAAAAAATACAGTTCCTCACTTAGTAACCACATTTGAAGTGCCCAGTAGCTAATTGTGGCCAGTGCAGCTGCAGATTTTGTTTAACTTTAAGTTTGTTTAACTTTAAGTCTGTAATCCACACTATTGTATAAGGATATTGGATAGCTCAGATATAGACTGTTTCCATCACCCACCGCAAAATGTTTTATTGGGCCGCACTGGATGATAATTTCTCTGAAATGTTCAGAAAATGACTAAATATTGTGATGGCTGTAAAAAGTGTGAGGCCACCTCCCGATAACATACTAAGGCATTGCCACTGACTCAGAGGTACACAAAGACAGGCAATGCTACACCCTATTTAAAAAAATCTTTTGTTTTCACTCTGTGCTCTATTTGAAAGCTAATTGATTCATATTTTCAGAAGAACAGTTATTCTTTTTTTGTGTGTGTGGTGAAATAGATACCCCTGTTGACGTAGGGAAGATGGTTTTGAAGTGTGAGTTTTTATCTTACCCACTTAACTCATTCAGGGATGTTCTTGTAATTGTAAACATAGAGAGTCCTCCCAAATGAAATCCAGTATTTTCAGAAGTATCAAAATGTTACTTTTCCTTAAGAAATCACTTCAGAGTCTGGAGTTGGATGTGCTAGACAGTATCACTTCAGTTTATTTTATTTATGAAGAAAGAACTGACTAGGGTTTTTTTTTTTAAATAAAATTACAGAGGAGTTGTGAACTTAACTCAGAAAAATAATACGTCTGTCAATTTTAGTCACTTAAATAGTGAGTTTGAATCATGGACCCTTCTTTTCTCTTGAGTTTAAAACAATTTGGTATTTCAGTCACTAAAAGATGGTTTAACCTAAGTTCTATATTACAAAGAATAGAAAACATCCAGTGTTTAAGTCAGCACCTTAACAGAAATTCACACTCAGTAACCACTGTTTGGGTAGGATACCTGCTTTGTAAGGAAGGAGAGAGAATTAGTGACTGAGGGGTGAAAAAATCTGTGTAGGGAGATTAACTAGGTTTAATTTTGGGCAATTCAGGAACAGTCTGTACTTTTTCATGTTTGATGTCCCTTGGGTAACTGAGTCCATAACAGTATTTTACTATGTAATCCTTTAAAATTTTTCCTTGTATGTGCCCTTTCAAATTTCTGGAGCCCTAACCCTAGTGCCTGACCTTCAACAAGGGTTGTTGTGGAAACAGTTTTAATATGGCACCTTTCCTGGGCACTTGGGAGACTGAAATAGGGCTAGGAGAAGTGTCTCTGTGTAGTTTCAGATTGTGATCACTAGGACTCACTTAAGAAGAGGAATATTTTTGGCATAAGTCAAGATCAGGGGCTAGATTGTTTATCTTTACTAAAATAAATACTCATCACTTGTTTAAAAAGTGACCATCTCTAGACCTAAGAGATAATGAGCTTCTGAGTTCATTTATAGCCATCATCCTGATTGTTTCCATAGAAGTAGCAAGGGGCAGAGTGAGAAGGAGACTCAGAATCTGAAGCAGGCTCAGGGCTCCAACCTGTCAGCACAGAGCTCGACGTGGAGCTCAAACCCATGAAGCGTGAGATCAGGACCTGAGCCGAAGTCAGCGCTTAACCAACTGAGCCACCCAGCTGCCCCTATTTGCTTAAATATTCTTAAAGGTAGGTGTCTGGTGTGTAGTTACAAGAGTAGGTAAAAGTCCCAAGCATTTGTTTTGCTTGTTATTTCACATTTAGTCTACCATATGAAGAGCGAGTAGTTTTCAGCTGTGTACAGTTGTTTAAAAATTAAATCCTCCCTTGTCTCTTGGAGCTACTTGTAAGAAAGAGAATGCCAAAAATATGAAAGGTAATCTTTATGGGATATGACTGACTTTAAAATTGATCACATCAATTTATTTACACAAGAAGTATTACTTCTTTTAAGGAGACATGGTGGGAGGGTATCCACTTATACTTTACAGCTATGTTTCATTTTAAATTTTAAAAGTTACCCATTTCCATCAGCCCTCCTGTGAAGAAATGAGACTGATTCCTAATGTGACATTAAATTGCTCTTAAGATATTTCCAGAAACTGTTTTAAACAGTTGTGGCTTTATTGGAATAATAATTTAATCTTGCAGAATGATTCTAGCCTGAACAGTGCTGTGGGTTGTTTAAAGTCACTGTTTTTAATAGGTTCGGCATCACCAGTTCATAGAAGTGATGGGATTGAGACTACAAGGAGCTGTGTGTCTAGAGGTAGGGATAGCAAAAGGAAAAGCTGATGGTGGACTGAGGAGGCATGGTAGAGTGGGGAGTGGGATTCCAAGATCACATCTGTAAAGCCGGAGACTAGCACAAGGCAGCAACAGACCTCAGATCTGAGCAGGGGTAAGAGATAGACAAAGAACTCAGAGGCATATCCAAGTTTAAAATTTGCAGGAGTCCAGCAAGGTGTCAAGGCAAGGAGGGACAATATAGTTCTTCCTAGAAAAATTTGGTGGCAACATCTTGTTGAGGTGGGCGCCTCATTTAAAGCTTTGCCTTCAGGGGTGCCTCTGACAAACTGGAAGGTTTGGTGTGGATTCTGATGGTCTCTGTATCGGCTATGTATAGTTGTGTGACCAACCACCCCAAAACTTAGTGGCTTAAAACCATGGCTATTTTATTTGCTTACGATTCTGTGGGTTGGCAATTTGGGCTCAGCTGGGCTGGGCAGGTCTGCTGGTCTTGCCGAGCTTATGGCGACCTGGGCCGGGGCTACGTCTCTGAAGATGGTCTTGCTCGTGTGTGGTGGTTCGTGCTGGCTGTCGGTTGGCCCTTTCTCCACTGCCGTCTCATTCTCAAGGAGGCTCCCCTGTAGTTTATCTGTTGGCTGCGGCAACGTTCCAAGTTTGCAGGGACGGAGTCTCAAGGGCTCTTGAGGCCTCGGCTTGGTACTCACCCTGTGTCACTCTGCCTCATTCACATCACAAGGCCACTCAGATTCAAGGAGAAGGGAAATCCATTTCCCTGCTTGTTGGGCATAGTGGTAAAATCACATGGCAAAAGGACATGTATATAGACATGGGAGGGATTCTTATTGCCATCTTTGCAAAGTCTCTACCACAACAGCTTTATTTAGCTCAAGAGTGATGAATAGACAATGTTTGATATTCATTGAACTTTCCTTTTTAACTTGTGGTGGGGGAGCTAATTGCTCAACTACCTTCATCCCAGTTGTTGTAGTGTGATTGATTATGGGTTTCATAAACTAATGTGCTGTGTGAACTATTTTGTTAGAAAAGTGGCTTTAGAAATATATAATTTGCTAAATAGTCTAAAGGTGTTGAGTCTAATAGGACATTTGAAGGGTGAAGGGGTGTGTGTGTGTGTGTGTGTGTGTGTGTGTGTAATGCATCTGATCCTTTCTAGCCTTGAGTTGTTTTATTCCAGACTGACCTTCTTAGAACTTAACACCACATTAAAAATATAGATTGTCTGCACGCACGTATATACTTCTCCTGCCATCTAGAAGTCAGTGAACCAGATCTATCATAGCCCCCAAAATAACATGTTGTCTCTGCATCACTCAGTTTAAGTGTAGATGGTTGCTTACATAATTATGGAAGTTTCTTCACTTTGAAGTCAATCCAGCAATATTTTACTGCCAGTTTTATAATCAGTTTTCAAAAAAGAACTGCCATCCTATTAGGATATAAAGATTAGAAATCCAGTAATAGTTATTGGCAGAATTTGCCCGTTTTCTTTAGTTTATCATATATGAATGGCAGAAATGATGGATGGGAGATGTGCAAGTAATACCATTTATTAAATTGCAGTCTTTCTGGTAAAAGCACTTATGAAATATCATACGCTTTTAGACGTGGGAAGAGGGCTGAGTATTGTCGTTATAAATTTACAGACTTCTGTTTATTCTAAAGGGGGAGATAGATGTGTACGTGGGTTAGATGCATGGGATGTCCTTCTTGTGGTTGGCCCACACCCCTTTCTCACAAAGGGAAGAAAGATTGAGAGAAGGATATTACCCAAACCTCTGAGTTATAAAAACCTCCAAGCTTATTTATCTTAAACTTTCCAAATATTATACAAATAATATGTAGAAAATTTGGATAATGCAGATGAGTGAAAAGGGGAGAAAATCCACCAGTTACCTTATTGTCCACCAGCTATTGGCCTGACTAGCCTTTATTGTCCACCAGCTAGATAGTGTTTGACTTTTGGTGTAAGTTGACATGGGATAGGACTTAAAAAAAGGAGTATAAATTGATATTTTTGGAGATTGATATGTCTTCGCATTCTCAGTGCTTTCACATTTCATTTGTTTTGAGAAAGAAAATAAACCAGTGGCAGATTAATACTTGCTTGGCAAAAGTGATTTGTTTCTCAAAAATTTGACACACACTGAAAGTCAAGCATACTTTATGATTACTGGACAGACAACATACATGTATTTTTCTTACACTTACGTGTTTTCAGAATACTGTTACAATCTAAATGTCTACATTGCAATTTAGTATTTCTTAGAAGTGTCAGTTATTTGCCCTTTGCCCTTTGGGTGCTACGGATCTACCTTATTTGGTACTTTTCTGATTGCAAGTGAAAACATTTTACAGAAAGCTCTGGAATGGAGGGAACTTACGAATAAGTAACTTTCTCATTGAGGGTGTGTTGAACACAGTAATGACTTTTAGATTTCACCTTGACCTTTCATATCAGACCTAGAGCTGACAGTATGAGAATTTTTTATATTTGCTAAATATATGTTATCTTTTTGTAGTGCCAGCTCTTTGATTTCATGGGTATAAGGGAGAAATGAATCTTTAGGAATTTAATTTGATGATCTGAATGTTGAATTTTTTTGGTCTTTTTGGCAAGTAAAAAGCTTCAAGGATTTTATAGCATTTTCAGTGAAAGGGTGAAATAGCTATTGGCCTGACCAGCCTTTATTTTATTAAAGTTTTTAAATTACAAAGATATAAAAAATACTTTAGTAGGTGAAAATAACAACCCTCAGTTTTCATTTCCCAGAATTACCCCCCCGCCCCGTGGTCAGTTTGGTGTGTATCTTTCTGGATGTTTTTCTTTGTATACATATGCCCATAGATTTTTTTCCAACATTTAATTATTATTCATGTAATGTGGTAACTGTGCATATTACTCTACACTTAACAATTTTTACTTCCATAGAGTAGTAATATGTATTACATGTATATTTTACTTCTGGGTATCTTCTGTATGTATGTGTAGTAAAATATACACATTACAAATAGCCACAGCTGTCATTCCTAGATCATTTCTCATAGCTCTCTACCTCATCTAAAGATATTTTATTATTTATGGTTAAATATTTAAATATTCTTATTTCCATTCCAGGTCCATTTCTGTTCTGTGGATTACTTTATCTAACCAGTCTTTTGCTGATGAACTTCTTGGTTGTCTCCAGGTTTCCATAATCTTGTGCGGTGGATTTCCAGTAGTGGGTTTGCAGGGACAAATGGTATTACTTTTGTATTTTTGATAGGTACTATGGAAATGTCTTCCAGTTGTTACATTAATTGCTCCCCTTTCTGGCTTTAAAGGTAGAAAGGAGTTAGACTGAGAAGGCATCTTGCCTTCTCCCCTGTTGACCCAGACCTGAAAAATCTAAGATCAGGAGGAGAAAATGGTGGATGGGGTGGGGTGGGCACAGATCGGAAAAGAGAAAAATTATCATCCAAGTTTGGGAAATAAAAGTTGAATTACCTCATGCACTTAAAAAAATGAAATGTCAAGAAGTTTATTACTGTGAACAAATTTATGGAAAGGTTTTTCTGAATTGGTGAAAAGTTTGGATTGCAAAATGTAACAAAGTTGATATACTCTTTTGGTTACAAGGACCCAGGACTCACTTAAGTTATACCCCTGAGTAATAGGGACATTCTCTATGAAGACAGATGTGGAAATATGGGGACAGGAATGTCCTCCATAACCCCAGGGTTTTGTAGCCATCAGGAAAAGCTGAGCACCCGGCTCTTGGGGAATTGTAGGGTTCTCATGAGCCACGTAAGTGGACAAGACCTGAGCAGAGGGAATTTTTGGGTCCTCACTTCAGAATCCTCTAATGTTGGTGTGATGTAGCCAGTCGGGGTGAGTCTGCTTTTGCCCTGTCTGCTTGCTTCTCTCTCCTCTGTCCCGTGGTTTCTGCTGGGTCAGAATTTTGGCTCATTCATACCTGTCCTGGCCCTTAAAGCTTCTCTTTTCAACCCTTTCCCTTTTGGCCATAGCTATGGCTGCTAATTGCTAGATTTTCTCTTTATTTACCAATTTTGATGCCAAGGATTGAGAATCCAGTTTTTACCAGACTCCCTGAATAGGACAGCTGCCAGCTTAGGTGGCCTCTTTGGACAAGGGCGAAACATGGGAAGCTCCTACCTAGGAAGGGAACTTGGGGGTGGCAGGCGCCATGAGTCGGTGTTTATATAACTTTGCTCTTAGGTTAGTGACCTATCCAGAATGTAATCCTGATTAACGTACTTTTTTTGTTAATACACACACACACACACACACACACACACACACACACACTCACATACACTTTGTTACATAAATATATATACTTGTGATGAACTTAAGAAGCAGTTTATTCTTTTAAGTCAGTGTATACTTCCCTGGGACACAACTTCCCTTTTTCCGCATAGAGTAAATTGGGAAAACTTGTACCCTGTCTCAGTAGTAAATGGTCTTCAATTCTGAAATACCAATGCCTGGATCATGAGGTATGGTCTTGCCGTTTCTGATGGACTTAAATGTCCGATGAAATATTTCATCCTCTTTATGATGGTACAGTTCTGAAAGGAAGAGTATCTGGTCCTCCCTAATTTTATTAGGTATTTGGCACTCCAGTGTTTCAGAGATGAAGAGTTGTTTATATTTCTCTGAGCTGCTTTGTTTTCTTCCTAAGGGTCACAATCAAGTATCCCCCACCCCCTTTTCTTTCCTGTTCTCCTCCTTCTTCAACCCCAGTCAGCTTCTCCTTCAAAGTAATGGCTAGTGGATTGAATGTTTTGGTGACTCTTGAATTCCTGAGCCCTTGACCTTGGTGCCCATGTCTCTCAGCATCTCAAAGGGCAGTTTCCCTATTCCTCTTAAAAATGAGAAACATGCTCATAAAATGCTGTCTTAATTTGGTTTCAGATCACTTGAAATGTAATCTGATTTGAAAGGCAGCATTTAAGCTCCTGTTTACCAAAAGGTTTTGATTATCATTTTATAGGAATTTTTGTTGGGTAAAAGATAGATGAATAGCATAGCGACCAAATGGTCTTATTTCAATTTGGAAAGTTTCTTCTGGTGGTCTTGAATTCGGTGTTTTAATCTGCTTTAAAAATGCCTCTTAGCACATAAGCAAAATTAAACATTATTAAAGTCTGTGCAATGCTTTTTATTTTTTCCGAGAAAAATCTTTTAAATACTTTTTGGTAAGGACATGCATAATTTAAAGCTTTCATTTTGACAGCTTGGTTTTAGCTGATAGGCATGTTAATCTCTATTTGATTGCTTTGGTGGTGAGTTGAAAATCACCTAGTGCCTGGCTTAGAGTACATTTATAAATGTGCTTTCTTTGGTTTTCTTTTTTTCTAAGTTTATTAATTTATTTTGAGAGAGAAAGAGAGCTCGAGCAGGGGAGTGGCAGGGAGAGAGGGAGACAGAATTCCTGATGCGGGTCTCGATCCCACGAACTGTGAGATCATGACCTGAACTGAAAGCAAGAGTTGGACACTCAACCCACTGACCCACCCAGACGCCCTGGTTTTCATTTTGTGAAATAATAAAGTGAATTTTCTTACATGTTGCTGTATTATAGATTTGACTGTTTATCTGATTACCAGATTTAAATAAAAAATTTAGCCATTTTTTCTTTTGGATCTATGTCCCTTTATCCTTTTTTTTTTTTTTTTTTTTTTTTTTTTAAATTCTGGTGTATGGGTGGCAGCCTTTTCTGTTATTTTGTAGCATGATAGGAAAGTGGATTTGTTTTGTTTTTTCAAGAATTTCCCGTTCTTTTCAACTTTGGCTTAATTTTCATTATGTTCTTTCTCCCTTTGGAAGTGTCAAAGTATATGTAAATATGACTATATATAGAATATGTGACTGTTACATCGTTTTTTTTCTTTATGTACATAGAGGCAAAAGATACATGTGTATGAAATTGCATATGACCAAAGAAAAATTACAGGTAATGAAGTTATTTGACTCTTGGGGAGAATTTTATTGTATCTCTTGAGATCTAGTGATCTTTGAAGAAAAACGTTGGCAATTAAAATTCTCCTATTCTCCTCTCTACCTGGAAGACTTGAGGCCATGTAAGGGCAGCGTAAGCTGACAGGATGCTTCTGAGACTCCTGGAGGACCTGCTGTGTGTTGCCTGGCCTGAGTACTTGACATCTTTTATGTGCCATCCTTACCTCATTCTTGCCAGGATTGGTATGATTATCCCAATTGTACACATCAGGAAGTAGAGACGTGGGCCATCGCATAATCTGTTGAAGGTCACACAGCTGGATGTGAACCCAGTGACCTCTGGTTGCAAATCGCTTCCCTGCTTTTGCTATTTGACCTGCCTTTAGGATTTCTCAAGCTATCAGTAGAGTTAGTTTCTAGAGGAAAGGTCCCTATTTTTTTTTTTTTTTTTAATGTTTATTTTTGAGAGAAAGAGCGTGTGCGCCAGAGTCGGTGAGGGGCAGAGAGAGAGGGAGGCACAGAATCCGAAGCAGGCTCCGGGCTCTGAGCTGTCAGCACAGAGCCCGACAGACATGGGGCCCGAACTCACGAGCTGTGAGATCATGACCTGAGCCGAAGTCAGACGCTTAACCGACTGAGTCACCCAGGCACCCTGAAAGGCCCCTATGTTTAAAGCAGCATCACATGGTAGTTGGGCTGAAACTTGCACATCAGGCCGACGTGGGCTCAGATTCCGTTGGCATCATTTTCCAGCTTTGTGACCGGGAGCCAGTTCCTTGGCCTCATTGTGCTTCATGGTGGTTCATCATCAAAATCAGGACCATCATGCTGGCCTTGCTGGATAATATAATGCATAATCAATAATGAAGATGATGATCGTAAGTATAGCAGTTAGCACTGAAGAGCTATTTTTGTAGCTCATTTAGTCCTCACGGTAACACCATGAGGAAGGTTCAGGTATCTCCATTTTACATAGAAAGTCCTCAGCATGTGAAGTCTTTTTAAATTATTTGTACTTTCCACACCAGCGTACCTTTCCATTGCTGTGGGTAATTGAGGATTCACTGACTTGGAGAATTCACTGTCATTCAATAAATTTGAGCACCTGTTATGTGGTCATTCAGGTAAACTTTCTTTCTCTCTCCTAGTATTTTTTATTACTAGATAAAAACTAGATAATTACTAGATAATTTTTTACATAATATAACTAATATTTTAATAGATTGTATTGTTAAAAGAGTAGTTTTATGGTAACTCAAGCACTAATTTAAGCATTCATAAATAGGAAACGCACAGACAGAATATGTGTCCTCCAAATAAATTAATACTACTGTATTGGTACAAAGGGCTCTGGAGATTCTGTGAGAGGACCAGGAATCTTTTAAAAATGCCCTCTATTCATCCACTCATCTCTTTCTTACCATACAAAGTACATAAAAATTTAGTCAATAAAGCTGTTGCATAAGGCAGCAATCCATGGCCTGCCGTATACCTAAGTCCGTGATGGGGATGTGGGGAGGTTTGAAAATGTTATGAACATTAATGCTAAAGTGTTGACATCTATAAGGAACACAGAATTCTGGCAGCGGACTCATTCGTCTCATCGTAAAAGAGAGAAAATCATAGGGCTTTGCTCATATACTTCCCGACATTGAAACCAGACTAAAAAAATTCAGTCTAAACAACAGACTATTAAACATTTAAAAGGAAAACAAAAAAGAAAAAGAAAACACACAAATGCACCCCTCTCTCAACAATCCTGTAATATCCTGGAATCTCCTGTCAGGTAGTACAAACCTTTGTGTCTGTTAAGAAAGTTCTTCCTCACGTTTTGGAGAAGGTAGGACCATGCATCTCAGAATATGAAAAAGTGGGTGGGGGGAGGGATGAGTCTATTCTTCAGAAAGACCTGAGCAGCTTTGGGCTGGCCACAGGTCAGGTTTTATACCTCCCTGCTTTTACTTGATCACAGGATGGGTTGACAATCCGTTTTTTGTGTTTGTTGAGTTCTAGTGTGTGTCACACGTTGCTGCATCTTGGTGATTTAGAGGAAGCTGCTTTTGGGGTCTGACCTTGAGAGACCTAGAAAAGTTTACAGGGGAAAACAGAACTGATTGCACCCCAGTGAGGTAATTGCCTGGTGGAGGTGTGTAACCAAAATTTAGAGCCAATCGCCCCATCCCCAAAGTCCTTCTGTCTTTTGTTAGTAGCATGTCATATATAGTTATTGTCAGAATCTTAAAGGAAGGGATTTCAAATCCAGTTTGTTAAGTTCCCACCACCCACTGTGTGTTGTAAAGTTTGTTTCAAGACAGAATGTAGTGAGAGATTAATAGGACTAATGTTTATTTTTGAGACAGAGAGCAGGGCAGGGGCAGAGAGGGGAACAGAGGATCTGAAGCGGGCTCTGCATGGACAGCAGAGAGCCCGATGTGGGGCTTGAAGTCTCATGAGCCACGAGATCATGACCTGAGCTGAAGGCAGATGCTTCACCGGCTAAGTCACCCAGGCGGCCCAGAATTAATGTTTTGATAAAAACTGGATAATTCGCATAATAAAAACAATTTTTGAAGTTTAGTGCTGTCTCTACAAACATGGGTTAAATGCTAGCATTAGTTGAATACATACGTCAGCACGCGTGTATGTATACATATCTGGCTTTTTAAAGACGTGCATGTATTAGCATCATGCTTTCATCTTGTATGTAAACTGTGGATTCTGAGATAATCAGTTTAAACTTTCAACAAGGAAGAGTTATGATGAAACGAAACAATGGTTTTTTTTGTTTCCCTAGTAACTAAATTTACCATTGTTCTGAGAAATCAGCAAATGACCCCAGGATGTGAATTTAATCGAGTTGTGCCTTTGAACGAAGGTATCCTGGTTCTGGTGGGATTTTCTACTTCTCATCATCCTGTTCACGTGTTCACTTGCCTCCCTGTGTTGAAATCAACAGCAGCTCACTATGATTTAACCAAGTTAACAAACAATAATTTTAATACAAAAGTAATGAATGTGGGAAACAAAAGGAACTGTTATTTCTGGCTCTGTCAGCTCAGCACTCAAAGACTTTTTACCTTTTGCTGAAAAAATGTTTTCCAATTATGGTTTTCCTGTGAAGGCCCACTTTAAAATATAACCCCTTCCACAGAGCCTAGATTTACTTGGAGGTGCTGTTTGATTGTCAGTGACTCAGGATGTAGAATCTTACAATCTCCTCAATTGCACACATGTACAGTTGTATTATCTTTGGCAATTTAAGAAGTTCGTTTTGTTTTTGTTTTTGGTATTTTTTTTTAACATCCAAAAGAAACTAAGATATTTAGCGGAGAACTATTTAGAACCACAACTTGCCCTAGAAATATTGGCCTTCATTTTATGATCTATTTTTCTTGATCCAGTTGAAAGAGATTTTGACATCTCTTCTGGCATTGCCTGTTTGTGTCATCTCTTTTCGAGAAAAGCTCTGTGCCCACGTTAGTCATCTCTTACACTTCATCAGTGCTGTATTAATATAATAGCTACTCTACCAAGGATTTTACACACACATCTCATTTAATACTCCTATCAAGGCAGTGAGGAAACCAAAGCCCAGAGGTTTAAAACAATTGCAAGTCCGATTCAGTTTCCCTCTCTTTCAAGTCCATACTCTTAACCATGACTGCCCACCGCTTAGAGTCTTTGTTCCAGGAGAACCCTCCCTCCCAGGTAAGTCAATAGCATAGTCCCTGCATAGCTCTTTAGAGGCTTTGTTTGGTCTTTATTGCTGTTGGTAGTTGAGCCTCAATATTTCATTCCATTATTTTTTCTCACATTGAAGATTGTTAACAAAGAACAATCTTGATTACCATGATTATTCAAGTACACAAGGAAATGATGACTCTTCCTCTCTTTTCTGTGTGAATGCTCCGTAACGTGCCATTATGTTTTCAAGTGCATACCACACTAAGATAAGTGAAAGATGCTTACATGATAAGGTTTAATGGAGGCTTGTGAATCAAGATTAGCCATCTCTCTACCTGTCTCTATATCTAGATGAAAGCAAGAAAAACAGTTTAAAGAAACTCAGCTTGTCCTCTATCCTCGCATCAAGGTAAGCAAGAGCCTGGATGGTCTGTGTGAAGGTATGAACACAGTCTTATCTTTTTAAAGGTTGATTCTGTTTAAACTTTTTTTAATTTTTTATTTTAGAGAGAGAGAGAGAGAGAGAGAGAGAGAGAGAGAGTGTGTGTGTGTGTTGTGTGAGTGGCGGAGAGGGGCAGAGGAGCAAGAGACTCTTAAGCAGGCTCCATGCTGAGCATGGAGCCCAATGCAGGGCTTTACCCCATGACCCCAGTCCAGGATCATGACCTGAGCCGAAATCAAGAGTCATGCTGAATCAACTGAGCCACCCGGGTGCCCCTTAAAGGTTGATTCCAAGAAATGACTTCTTTTGCTCCTAAGCCTGGATCTTATGACAATGCAGATTGCTAGGAAAGCAGTGGAGAAACCAAAGGGGTGTGTGTGTGTGTGTGTGTGTGTGTGTGTGTGTGTGTGTATTGAGAGAGGAGTGCTTGCTTGCTGCAGACACTTGGAGAGGAAATTAGGGTTGGGCTAGAAGCTCAGTGGAGGACAGAACAGTGGAGGACAGAAGGAGGACAGTGGAGGACAGAAGAGACCTACAAACAACCCTCTGTGGGCTAGTAGCAGGAGAGTAAAAGAAGCCCAAGGGAAAACCTTCCTGTCCGTGAGGAAGAGGGGCAGGAGAGGACTGGGCTAGAAGATCTCAGCATGGGGTGAGAGGAAGTCCCCCCTCCCCCTCCCTTCCCCACCCCCTTCCCCCTATTGTGACTTACCTGTACTCTGCATGGCAGCTAACCAGAAAATTGGGTTAAGTGTATATAGAAAGTGTCTGAAAACACCCAAAGTATCTGAAAAACAATTTTTTTGAAACTTACTTGACATAACGATACATGATTGGCTTACTAAAGTGCTTTAGGTACCACATAGGACTGGTAAGAAAATCGAGATTTTGCCCAGCCAAGGTAGGAGTGCTCCACAGGAATTGGTGTGTTGCCTGCCTTCCTGGGGCCCTGGGATCATTGCTTATCTGTTAGACTGATTACGTGTTCTCTCCTAAACAAATAGTCGTGGATGGCAAGGAACAGAAGAGTACCAGTCATCCCACGTTTTGTACTTCTGTGTTTGGTTTCATTTTGATGCAGGGGCCGTCGGTGATCACAGCAAGTGACACCACTTGCCCAGGTGTCTCTGCTCCTCCTGGCCCTGCTGGTCTCTGTGGGTTGCACCCCCCCCACTTTTTTTTTGAATATTATTTAAGCTCTGCCATGATCTGGTCCCAGTGTGCTTTTTCAAGTAATCTTTCATTATTCCTCGTTAGTGCGATTTCCTGAAAATAAATGGCTAGTATCACCTTTTTGCCTTTGTAGACCCTCTGGCCACTTTCCAGCATGCTAAGCATCTCTCTTTTTTTCCCTAATATATATTCTGAGTATCTTTTAAGGTTCAACCCAAATGGCTATCCCAAATCCTTGATTCATGTAGTTCTTAGAGGAAATCAACTGTTGGTGGATAGTGCAGCTATTTGGGCAGAAGCTTATTTGCTCTGGTAGGAAACATGTCCGCCCCAGGTTTATATCCTGAGTAACGTTTAACAGGGGTCTTGCCACTTAGTGGGAGCTGGTCCCTATTTATTGAATGGCTGTGTGACCATCAGTCTTTTGACTGTGCTACTATTTTCTCTTTATCCAATTTAGGCTTTCCCGCCTCTCTTTTAGACCTTTTGGAATCTGCTTTTATTTTTTTCTCCCACTTTTATTTTATTTTAGTTTTTTGAGAAGTCTCTTCCGTGTTCTTGCCTTTGCTCTCGGTGGCTGGAATTACCTTTGGGGAAACATGACACTTTTTTGAGTTTGCCTCTTGGCCCTTCCAGTCTAATGATCAGGAATTTCTGTCATGAGTCATGTTCTGTAGGTGACCTGGCCCTTGCTCTGGTGAGCCCACCTGGGTTGAGCATTGGCTGTAAACTGGGGGCGTAGAGGATTTCCACTTCTGTCCTAACCTTGGTACATGTGGTGTGTCTGTAGTACACGATCACTATTTTTGATGGTCAAACGTTGTCCAGTCAGTTTCTTGGAAAAGATGATACACGTAGACACTGTGAAAGTGAACTTTTCCTGACATTTCTTCTGGGAATTTTCTCAGCTTTTGTAGTTGTCTCCAGGTGACTTCCCTACTTTGGACATCCAGGGCAGGCTTTTGGACCCTCTGTATGATGAAACAGAAACCTACACTGTCCTGTGGGGCTTCAGTGAGCAACAGCAGCAGTGTTCGTGTCCTGAAGAGAAAGGCTTTGTAGGGCAGAGCAAGGGCTAGTCGGTGGCACCCTTTTCCAAGTTATGTGGTCTGGTGCTGTTTCAGTCTCCTCTCTGTCAGGATTCCCATCAGCAAGAACCATACCAGTAACTTCATTTATTGCCTCCTTAAAGATGACACGGTATTAGAAGATGTTTATATGATCCCTATATATCCTGGTATTTTCAAGGTGGAATTTAAATGGTTTCCTGCTAGTAAGTTGTGTCTGTCTACTAAATCATGACACTGAATCATGGACTTGACCTTGAAATTGTAGTTATGCCTTTTTTTTTCCCCCCTTTTAAGAACACATTGGTTTTCAGGACCGGCTTTGAGATATCTATCTACCTTTGATCTAAATCTATACCTATCTATGACTCTTCTTCCATGATAATGAAAATCAATAGGAAATTGAACAAAGTAGATCTGTAATGGAATGGGTTCCATGTATGGCAAAGAATTCCAGGCACCCTTTGTGGATGTTCTTGGATACCTTGGGAGAGTAGGATGCTTTTGAAGATACTGTTAGAGCTTCAGTGAAGCACATTATCACCTGTTTGAGTTTTGGGAGTTTCTTCAGATTCATAAGGAAGTTCCTTGTGGCAGTATAGTCCTAGCAGGCCTAAGAGAAGTCTGCTTTACCTGACAAGCATATCTGCAGCTAAGAACCTAGGGCTGAAGCTGACCTTAGCCCAGCCACCTCCCTGCAAGCACCCAGGCTAACTTTTTATTTAAAGAGCTTCGTCCCCAGACCTTGTTGGGAAAAGCATCCCGGAACTATGCAGGTATTCACCTTGGTGGGGAGTGCCTGGTGCAGACATGATGAGAGCACCTTGGTTGATCAAAGTCCTCTCCTGTTCATGAGATCATCCATGAATAAGAGGTACCGTGGTCAAATCAGCTTTGTCTTTAGAAGGTTGAAAGAAGACAATGTCTTCTTTTGAAGGAGGCTTACAACAAAATTTCTCTAAGGACTTGTATTTCTGTAAGGTTTGCTCAAGCTAAGAATGATGTCTCACCACTTCATTAGATGACTCATCTCCCTGAAGAAGGACATTTAGCCCTTTCTTCTGGACTGCCCCCAACCCAGGAATTTCTTGCAGGATTCCAAGGAGATCTTTAAACAGCCAAACACAACTTTTGCTTTGGTGTGTAGGCACACTTCTGTTTCTGTCAAAATAAATTAGGCTGGTAAGTCATAAAATTAAGAAGATATTTTGTGACTTGTGTTTATTATTTAACAAGTACAATCAATAGCTGGCCTCAAAAAACAAAACAAAAACAAAAATCCAAACCAATCCCAGCTTGGTTGACAGAAGATCATTTTACTGTTTGCCAACAGCGAGGATGTACCTTCTCTGGACACAGAGGCCTGTCCTCTGTCACCTCTGATTTCATTCATTCTTCCCTGTTCCATGTTTCTTTGGTTACCTTCCTCTTTTCTGCCTCTGTCCTGTGGATTGGGTGGGCAGATGAAAGCCTAGGAGGGAGGTGCTGGGAGCCCTTTCCACATCTCAACTGTTTATTTCCTGTCTTTCCTTCATGTTACAAAGTTTCTCCTTACTTTGCTTTTATCAAGTCCATGAATGACTCCCTTTGTCAAGCTTATTGGAATGCCCTGTGGGAGGGATGCTGTGCAAAAAAATAATTGTATTGCATAACTGTCCAGTCCTTAGAGATGCCAGATCACACGTGGCACTGGAACAGACCCTCCTCTTTAGCAGGTCCTATGAGAGCAGGGCACAGTGCGTCTGAGAGGTAGCTCTGTCCTCCGCTCTAGTACCACGGACATGACCTTTACCCCAGCTCTGATAAAAGGCTTTTTTTTATTTTTCTAAAATGCTTATGTTTCCTTAGCCCAGAAGGAGATGTTTCCGTGTGTGCATGTATGTGTGTGTTCCGTATATGATTCTTTCCAGCTGGCGTTCTTCACAAATGTCTCGCTTGTCTCCTGTGTCACCTTGAGGCAACTGACATTCGTGACTAAGTATTAAAAAGGGCAGACCTTTAGTTTATTTTCATGAAAACAAAATCCCAGAGAAGTCTGTTAGATACAGTGTAATTGAGCAGGTGACATGTTGATGTTTGGGGGTTTGGTAAATATCCAGAAAGTGCAGAGTTTTTGGCATGGTTGTTGAAGGAGCCAGAAGCTCCAAGGTGAACTTCATGGATTTTCTACAACACTGTGTGTATCCTCTGAACTAACTCCAGGTCTTTAAACTTAATACCAAACAGCCAGGCCAGGCGGTCACCAGGCTTCGGGAAGGGTCATCTTGGAGCAAAGAATCATGTGATGAACCATCCAGCTAACTTACTTCTTTTTCCTGTAAAATCACCATAAATCCCCCTCAGCTTGGAGGGCATGGAAATGGACGGAGGGGCATTGCTGTCTTCTGGCTGTTTGGTGGTCACAGTAGTAGTTTGCGGGAGGGGTTTGGCTATGAAGGATGCATGTACAATAGCTCTAAAAATCAACTTATTGGGCGCTTTGTGGTTTAGTCGGTTAATCGTCTGACTTCGGCTCAGGTCATGATCTCGTGGGTCATGAGTTTGAGCCCCATGTCCGGCTCTGTGCTGACTGCTCAGAGCCTGGAGCCTGCTTGGGATTCTGTGTCTTCCTCTCTCTCTGCCCTTCCCCCTCTCTCATTTTGTCTCTCTTCTCTCTCAAAAATAAATAAAAACGTTTAAAAAATTAAAAAAATTAAAATGAACTTATTACAGAATAGGGTTTTATTTTGGTATAGGTAGGAGCATACCGTGTTGATTCTTCATTATGAAATTCTCACTAATTGGCATATTATGTATGATCAAGTATAAAATACAAACCAGTCATGAAGACTGAATAAACAGTGTGAATCATGGTACATGCCTTGAGCTTCAGAACAGCCAGAAGGGATGGTGTGTGCTCACGTGAAGAAAGCGCCAAGGTACATAGCAGAGACTAAGAAATGAAGAAGAGAGGTGAATACCATTTCTTTGGGCAATGAAGAAAGGCAGCAAACCAAGACAACGTGTTGGCCCCAGGTGTGGAGGGTTTAGGCAAGCCCCCCTTTTGTTCAAGGCACACTGCCGTCAGCAGGCCAGGCAGAGCTCTTAGCAGAATTATGCTGTGTCACATTTGCTTTGGCTTTCATTTGTGCTTTCCGCCTTCCTCATTCCTTTTCCCCTTTCAGCCTTCTTGAATGTTTATGTTATCTTTTCACTTGGGTATGTTCTGGTAAAACATGTTGTTTTGCATGCATTTTTTTCCTACAGTGAAATTCACATAATATAAAATCAGTCCTTTCTAAAGTGAACAATTCAGTTGCAGTCAGTACATTGACAATGTTATGTAACTATCACCTCTGTCTGGTTCCGAAACTTCACAATCCCTCCAGAATGAAACCCCAGGCCTACTCAGCGGTCGCGCTCTGCTCTTGCTTCTCCTCAGCCCCTGGCAACCACCACTCTGCTTTCAATTTCTAAGGATTTACCTATTCTGGATATTTCATATAAATGGAAGAGTACCGTACGTGACCTTTTGTGTGTGTGCATGTATTTTTCAGTCAACTTCATTGAGGGTTAATTTACATCGGTAAAACGCACACATCTTTTAGTGGACCTTCTACGTGGTGTTTTTGTTTTTTACATCTTTTGCATTCATTTACTGCAACTGAATGAGGGAAGACCCTATCATCACCTTCATTTTGCAGATGGGCATTGAGACTCAGGGAGGCTGATTTGCCTTAGGTTGAACAGCGTCTGAGTGGCAGGCAGGATGTGAAGTAGGTGGACTGGCTCTAGAATCTACCAGAATCCATGCTGACCACTGTTATCCATGGCCTCTTGGATCTCTATGCAGTCTCAGAGCTTGCTTTCCCCCCAGACAACAGTGTGCTATTTTCCCACATTGACAAAAAGGGGCTATGGAATATTCTGCTGTTTGTATGCACTATAATTGAATAATTTCCCCAGTGGTGGATTTCTTAGGTTGTTTCTATTTTTTTTTTCTGGTCATTAATCATATTGAAAGGAAGATGAAAGACCAAAGAACATTCCAAAGTAATATATATTTGTTGTAGAAATATAGCCCAGCAAGGAGAATAAGCAAAAAAAAAAACCCACATATAATTCCCTTCAGAGGTAACCACTGCAAGCATTTTGAACATAGCTTTACAATCTCTTTTATCTCTTTTTTTTTTTTTTTTTTTTTTTTTTTTTTTTTTTTAAGGAAGGGAAAAGAAAGCCCTTTAGGAAAAAGAATGACACTGTAAATGAAATTTTGGCATAGAAAATTTACAGTATGCTGTGAACTTTTTATCTAATTAACAATAGTGAATATTTACTAAGTGCTTCAAATGTGACAGGGACTATGTTAAGTGTTGTATTCCATTTCACAGGAATCCTGTGAGTTGTGTGGATATTCTAGCAGATGAGGACATTTATGTCTGCTTTAAACTTACATAAGTGGTTTTGTGCTCAAGCTCATACTATTTTTTTTTTTATTTGGAACTATGTTCTTATGATTAATCTGTTTAGGTTGCTGTATTTACCTAGACATTTGTTCCCCTATGTTTCCTTATCTCCTCCATTTCTGGGTCCTCATACATAGCACTGCAGGGGAGATCCTATCATAGACCTATGGAATATATGTCCAGAAACAGGATATAGAGCAGGGAACATATATGTACTTATGACTAAGTATTGACAGAGGCAGATTCTTCCCCTGAATGGGGTTATGTTAGAGTCTATACTCCTATGCTACATGCTTTCTGTGGCTTCAAAAATGTGTGTATAAATGCCTAGAGAAAGGACCAGAAGGATATACACCAAATCAGCAACACTAGGAACATGTACAAGGGGATCAGGAAGAAGAAGAGCCTTACTGGTCATGACTTGAAATTTTTTTTTTTTTAAGATTTATTTAATTAATTAATTAATTCATTCATTCATTCACTTATTTATTGTGGTCTCTATACCCAACGTGGGGCTCGAACTCATAACCCCAAGATTAAGAGTTGCATGCTCTTCTGACTGAGCCAGCCAGGCACCCCGATGATTTAATAGGTTGTAAGGAGAATGTTTTCACGTGTAACTTGTCATTATAATTTACCATTTAAAAATATGGTCTGAAAACAGACTTTTAGCTAAAGTTTACTGTTTTATGCTGTGAACACTTTTGGAATTTTGAAATGTGTGGGTCAAGATTAGTCATAGCACATGGACTGGGTTCTTTCGCAAGTTGGTGCTTTTTGGAGCATGCTCTAAACAGGTTTCCTAGTAATACCTGCAAGCCCTCCTTAGACATTTAGTACAGGTCCCCCACATCTCAGGGGGCTCAGGGAGGTTAAGTGGTTTTCCCAAGGGTGCAGGGTTAGGCGTGTTAGCCAGGTTCAGTGTGGAGAAGTGGTTCTGGAGTGGTGGGCTGGAGGAGAAGACTTCTTTCTGAAGGGTTTATTGACTGGAAATCAAGCTTAGGAGGAAGGTGGGTGCTGTTTCCTGCAGGTGAGGTAGGGAGGAAACATTCTCAAGAACAGTAAGTTTCACTAACTTCCTTATATAAACACTTAACCGAATGAAGGTATTAGTTTTCTCTGTTTACTGAGCACAAGGTATTAAGATAATCTTTGCCTTATAAGTCCCTTCTCTCTGTAAAATGAAGGTGTGTGGTCTTTCAGGCCGTGAGCTTCCTTCTTTTCACCTCTTAAGTGAGAGCAGCAAAGGTTCTGGATGACTGAAGAGGTACTTTTTAAAGGTCTTTCTCTTGCTTGTTAGTTTCAACTGAGATGCCTCATTCTTTCTATAGAGCTGAAATGAATAATGATCAATAAGTCACTTTCTGAATAAGTGTGACAGAGCGGGTCTGTTATCTGCAAGGAACCCTCCCATCTCAGGGCCCTGGCAACAGTGTACAGTTTGGTTTATAGTGGAATCAGTGAGTCTGTGTCTGAATTTTATTTTTGGGACCAGGATTGGGAATATTTACATGAATGCGCTGTGCTGAAAGAGGTGTTTGCACACAGCTACGGTGAAAGGTTTCCTGGTGTAGGTTTCCTCCGATGAGCTACTTGAAGACAGAAGACAGACTGTTGATGATGCTTTATGAAGTAGAATATTATGTAAAGTTAAAATAAGTTGGAAGGCGTATGAAGATACAAGGTCATAACTTTAGGACAGGAGTGTTTCCTGCCAGCAAATACTATCTGCAACTCAATGGTTTGGGTGTTTAAAGGCACAAAGCATGGTTAAGAAGGCAGAACTTCCTGCTTCTCTGTTGTTCCCAGGGTTGGTGAACTCTGTGGAAACTCTAGAACAGAAATGACCATTATGAACAGGTGCACAGGTGTGGTAAATACTTGGTGGATGTATGCTAACCAATAAATAATTAATACTACTTCCTCTTGACTCATATGGTTGAAATGCAGGATGGTCAGTCTAATTGTAATGTATATTTCTGTTGAGCAGAAAACTTGAGCAATCCTGCCATATTCAGTAATACTCTTGAAATGAAATAGGTGGGGTGGGAGAGAGAACGGTCATGCTTTGCCTTCTGGGTGGGTTTTTAAAAAAAAAAATTTTTTTTTAAATTGATTTTTGAGAGAGAGACCAGACAGAGCACGAGTGGGGGAGGGGCAGAGGGAGATGGAAACACCAAATCTGAAGCAGGCTCCAGGCTCTGAGCTGTCAGCAGAGAGCCTGAAGTGGGGCTAGAACTTGTGAACTGCGAGATCATGACCTGAGCCAAAGTTGGACGCTTAACTAACTGGGCCACCCAGACACTCTTGGGTGGATTTTTATTGTCTTGGTTGATAACTAATGGTAATTGTTTGCCTTAGCATATTGAAGGTATAAGATTTGTCAGTAAGGTCAAGAGGATTTTAAGTTTCAGTTTGTTCAGTGTGATTAAATGCCCATGGGGAGGACGAGCCACTAATTAGTTACCTTTCCTTTCTTTCTTTCTTTTTTTTTTTTTTTTTTTTTTTTAGTTTATTTATTTATTTTGAGAGAGAGAGGGAGGGAGGGAGGGAGGGAGAATGGATGAATCCCAGGCAGGCTCTGCACTATGAGTTCAGAGCCGGATGTGGAGCTCAAACTCACAGACCTCACACACCGTGAGATCATGACCTGAGCTGAAATCAAGAGTCAGAAGCTTAACCTACTGAGCCACTCAGGTGTTCTGTTACCTTTCCTTTTTAAACTGTGTTTTAACTTATTTTGAGAGAGAGAGAGAGCTCAAGCAGGAGAGGGGCAGAGAGAGAAGGAGAGAGAGAGAGAGAGAGAGAGAGAGAGAGAATCCCAAGTAGGCTCTCCACTGTCAGCACAGAGCCCAATGTGGGACTCGAACCCACGAACCGCAAGATCATGACCTGAGCCTAAACCAAGAGTTGGCCACTCAACTGACTGAGCCACCCAGGTATCCCATGATTGAAATTTTGATGAGTGTATTTTTGCTTTATTTCAGAGACAGGCAAGTGGAATAATAATCAAATTGTGTATCATTTTGTGTAGATTGCCCTTATGATAAAAAGAAAACCTTCCCTGCTGTTCTCACCAAAAATAAAAAGGAGATTAAAGATTTTTATGAGTGGATTTTAGATACATTATTCAAAGTATGACAGTTTGCTTAACTAGTAGATAAATCAAAGGGCATGTGTGTGTATCTTGATGTTTCTGTGTAGCTTGTATGATCTGGGACCCGGTAATGAAGTTTGCAGTACCTCTAAGCTAGAAACTTTGATGTAACCACAACGTATATTTTCTTTCATAGCCATTCTCTTAGCCTGCATGTGTGGGCCCCTTTCAAGAAAGGGTGGGAAAGAATGGTGGTAAATGACCTTTGAAGGGAATGTTTTATATTTGCATTACAATTCTGTGAGTTTGAGCTTTTAAGTTTGACAATTGTGGGTGGTATTTGTGAAGAGTATCAGTTTCTAGTATGTTCTGAGTAGTGGTGATATAATCCTTAAAAAAATATAAGCACATTTAGATACCTCTTTTATCTGCTCTGATGGCTTTTGAATGGTCATGCCCTTGTAACATGGGTAGGAATGGAGATTGTTTTCAATCATGTTAGTGTGTTATAATAAAAAAGTTGCATATCTAAGTAGACATTGAGCTTCATGATTGAGACTTTTTTTTTTTCCAAAATAAATATTTTTCTGGTTATCTCCCAAGAATTTCCATCTTTCTTTTAAAAGTCTAACTTCTTAAAATTCATTTGACTTTGCTTCCCTTTTTTATTTATTAAAAAATTTTTTTAATGTTTATTCCTTTTAAAAAATTTTTTTTAACATTTATTTATTTTTGAGACAGAAAGACAGAGCATGAATGGGGGAGGGTCAGAGAGAGAGGGAGACACAGAATCTGAAACAGGCTCCAGGCTCTGAGCGGTCAGCACAGAGCCCGACGCGGGACTCGAACTCACAGACCGCGAGATCATGACCCGAGCCAAAGTCGGATGCTTAACCAACTGGGCCACCCAGGCGCCCCTAATGTTTATTTTTGAGAGAGAAAGACAGAGACAGAGTGTGAGCAGGGGAGGGGCAGAGGGAGAGAGAGGGAGACATAGAATCCTAAGCAGGCTCCAGGCTCTGAGCTGTCAGCACAGAGCCCGACACAGAACTTGAACTCACGAACCATGAGATCATGACCTGAGCAGAAGTCAGTGCTTACCCGACTGAACCACCCAGTCGCCCCAGGCTTTGCTTCCCTTTAAAAAAAAAATTATTGGGCGCCTGGGTGGCTCAGTCGGTTAAGCGGCCGACTTCGGCTCAGGTCATGATCTCACGGTCCATGGGTTCGAGCCCCGCGTCGGGCTCTGTGCTGACCGCTCAGAGCCTGGAGCCTGTTTCAGATTCTGTGTCTCCCTCTCTCTCTGACCCTCCCCCGTTCATGCTCTGTCTCTCTCTGTCTCAAAAATAAATAAATGTTAAAAAAAAAAAATTAAAAAAAAATTATTTAATCTCTACACCCAATGTGAGTCTCAAACTTATGACCCTGAGAACAAGCACCCCATGCTCTTCCGACTGAGCCAACTAAGGGTCCCTCATTTGACTTTGCCTAAGATTTTCATCACCGTCAATAAAAGTGTATCAAACTGATTCTGTGCAGTTTCTTCATCCAGGCCTGGGGATGCAAAGGAGGGGGGCAGAGCCTAAGATTTCTGGAGGTTAACCAAGATAGAAGGTAGGTAGGCTTCTCTGGATTCAGGTAGAACAAGGTGGAGAATGATTTTAGGTGGATTTTTGGTGCCCCTGGATGTCCACTAAGCTTGTTTTCTCAGGTGAGCCTGAGCTATGGGGTGGTAACATATGGTGTAACAAACAACCCCCAAATCACAGGAGGTTAACGCAACAGAAGTGTACTTCTGAGAGTCTGGGAGGTGCCTCGAGTTGGCTCTTCTTCCTGCAGCAGCTTGGGGCCCTAAGCTGCTTCAGTCTTGTGGGCTGCAGTCTGGTTGCTGCAGGAGGAGGGGGGCAGGAGGGGAGGAGCTGCCTGAGCTTCCCTCTGCCTCAGCAAGGAGAGCCACTCATCACTGCTCCCACTTCATTGGCCTAGCCATCCCCAAGGCCCTGTCTGTTGCAAGGCGATGCAGTGCTTTTGTGCTGAGGAAGGATACTGGTGTGTCTGTCACATGCATACAATTGCAGACTGGGATCTCAGAGAAGAGACTGGAGCCAGAGATGAGGATTTGAGAGGTCATTTACAGTAAAGGATACAGTGGTGTAAGTTTCTAAGGGAAAGTATGCTCTTAAAGAGGGTTCAGTTTCCCATGATGGATTTTTTTCAAAGTTTATTTATTTTGAGAGAGAGAGAGTGCAAGTAGGAGAGGGGCTAGAGAGAGTGGGGGAGAGAGAATCCCAAGCAGGCTCAGCACGGTCAGCACAGAGCTTGAGGTGGGGCTCGAACTCCTGATCCATGAGATCATGACCTGAGCCAGAATTGAGAGTCAGACGCTTAACCTACTGAGTCACCCAGGCGCCCCTCCATGATGGTTTTTCTGCATTTGACTTTCTTCACAAGCCAGGCAGTATGCTACCCCAGAAAAGTTTAAGGATAGCTGTTGCTAGTGTCAGGAAAGTCAGAAAGGTTGGTGCTGTTAGTTTTCATGCTGTGTTGACATTGTCTGTTTCCAAAAGCATACTTGGAGTTGCTTGATTGACCACTTTAGGGTGATATAGGTCTTATAGGTTAGCTTATCCTTAAGTCTTGATGACAGCAGGTTGTGTTGGCCAGAGCTTAGGTGGTGAGGTGTAAAAAAACAAAATGAAAAAAAAGCTTATTATTACTTTTTGTATCTCCGTAGGCTTAGGAGACAGTTTGTATGTACTCTTATGGATATTAAACATTATGAGGACATTGGCTTTCTACTATCTTTTTTCCCATGAGTGTTCATTACTTGAAATTAGAATGTGTGACCATACATCCACAGAGAAGGGACCTTCTGGGTCAGACCAGGAGCCAGTTTTTGAGTGTTTACTGCCCTAGTTCTTCACTTCTGATCCTTCCTTTCCCACCCCTATTTTTCCTTCTCAGCAGTTCTTCCTGTTTACTTTTCCCTCTGTGGTCTTTGGGAGCAGGCAGACCAGGATTTGGAGCTTCTACTTGTGACCAGCTGTTTGACATTGGTCAGGTCACTCTCCAGGTCTCAGTGAACTTATCTGTAACATGGGGCTAAATAGCTGCCTCATGAGATTCTTAGTGTTAGCAATGTATGCAAAATACTACAGTACCTGGTACATTTTCATTGCTCAATAAATGTTAAGCTATGAGTGGTATTATTGCCATTTCCCATGTTTCAAGGCACATCTTGAATAATTCTTTCATAAAAATCTTTTTTTCATTATTTCACCAGGCAGAGGATAGAGTTTACAGATGTTCCTCAATTTATGATGAAGTTACATCCCAATAAACCCATCATAAATTGAAAATACTGTGAGTTGAAAATGCATTAGTACACCTAACCTGGGGCACCTGGGTGGCTCAGTAGGTTAAGTATCTGATTCTTGATTTTGACTCAGGTCATGGTCTCACAGTTCAAGCCCCAGATCGGGCTCCGCACTGACAGTATGGAACCTGCTTGGAATTCTCTCTTTCTCTCTCTCCCTCTCCCCCACTCATGCTGGCACTCTCTCAAAATAAACTAACAAACATACCTCATCTGCTGAAAGTCATAGCTTGGTCTAGACAACCTTAAGTGTGCTCGGAACACTCTTAATAGTCTCTAGTTGGGCAGAATGAAAACAAAGCCTATTTGATCACAAAGTGTTGAATATCTCATGTAATTTATTGAATACTGTACTGAAAGTGAAACATAAATTGATGTAAGTGTATCAGTTTCCCCTCAGGATCACATGGCCGGTCGGGAGCTGCAGCTGCCACTGCCCAGCATCGTGAGAGAGGATCCCCACTACACATCGCTAGCCCAGGAAAAGATCCAAATTCAGACATCAAAGTACAGATTCTCCTGAATGCATACCACTTTTGTGGCATTGTAAAGTCTCGTGAAGCAGAACCATCCTATGTTGGGGACTGTCTACATTCCATTGAGCTGCCAGAGCACTTTTGATCTCTGCTGATATTTGTATTCTTTTTTGTACACATGTGCTGGTGAACTGAGACCGCACATCTCACAGGGCAGTAGGTATCCTTTACTCATTGCTGTATCTGCTGTCTTGCCTTCATTGTGTGGTGCATTTAACAGATGCCTAATTAAAGGGTAAATTGAGTCAAAATGAGATGTAAGGAAGAGAGGGCTCTACTGTGTTTAGAAAATAGTCCACCTTTGGGTAAATTCTCCTAAGTTGGAAACATAAATACTCTTGAAATAGTGCTCAGTGACTTCCCTACTTAAAGTATATAGATGATTCCCACTGTTTATGTAATTGAAACTTTAAGGCAACAACAACAAAGGAAAATTAAAGAAATAATGAAAGCAACGCAAAGGGCATAAAGGTTATCACTATCATGAAGTAGCTGTTCTTGAGTACTCAGGAGAGCTTAATCCAGCCTGAGTCATTTATATAGCTGAGCAGGTGGCTTTCATTTCCCTGTGCTCAGCTGCTTGCAAGGCCCACAACTTTCTGATTGGTTTTGCACCGGGGAAGTTGTACCTCCTAAGGTAAAAGAGACGTATTAAATGAATCTCTCCAGAAGTTGAAATCCGATAAAGAGAGTGGATTCACCTAGAATTACGCTTGTATTGTGGATCCAACTCAAGTTACTGGAGTTGGTTTCCGTCCCCTTGGAAGGGCATCACAGGAAGCTTGGAGACGTGTGTGAGTTCTCTCTCCTCCTTACCTACCTCAGATCACAGCCTTGGAACATTGGATCCTCAAATATATCCTTGAGAAACTCTTGTGTTTTTCATTCCCTTTTTCTCTTCTAGAAGTGAGTGGAATGTGGGGTGTCTGTCCTATAGATCTGTTAACACTATAAAATGTTAAAGAATGCAGAGAGACTTTAGTATGCTGAGACCAGTACTCTCATTTTAGAGTTCTAGGGGTCATGTGATTTGCTCACACATGGAAGCAAGAGTCTTGATCTCATTTTTGCTACAACACTTAACTCATCAGGTGTATCTTTGTGATTGCGCTGGGAAGTAGGTGTTGTGGTGTGTGCTCTGGACAAAGAAACATAGGTAGATGTGCCAGCTGTGGGCTTTTCTGGAGTCTGAAGGAGGCCCTCATGAGGACACGGCTGTCAGGGAGTGCGCTTTGCGTCGGTGGTAAACCAGATGGATGTAACAGGGCAGGTAGAATCATACGAATTGGGAGCTTTGACTTGAAAATCTGCTTAAAAAGAACTTGAGTGCTAAAACACATTTCCTTGTTATCTTGCCTTAACTGTCGAGAGTAGAGCTTAGAGAATTGTCTTCTCCTGAGCCTTTTTCAAAAATCTAAGGGAGTGAAACCTATATATAAAAAACCCACTATAGTAAAACTTCTTATCCGTAAAATTCTCAATAGTGAGTAATATAAAGTTGGCTTCAGAGATTTTTTTTTTTAACTTTAGTATTATAAAGTAGATTTTTTAATTAAAAAAAAATTTTGGGGAGAGAGAGAGAGAGTGCGAGCACAAGTGGGGGAGGGGCAGAGAGAGAGGGAGACACAGAATCCAAAGCAGTCTCCAGGCTCTGAGCTGTCAGCACAGAGCCCCACGTGGGGCTTGAACTCATGAACCATGAGATCATGACCTGAGCCGAAGTCCGACGCTCAACCGACTGAGCCACCCAGGTGCCCCTAAAGTAAATTTTTGAATTGTAAAATAACACATGTTGATTGAAGAAAAATTGGTTAAGATGTAGGAAAAGCACAAAGAAGAAAATAAAAGTTACTCATAATTCCACCTCCAAAAGAGAAAACGGTATTTTAAGGTGTTTATTGTATATTCACAAAGTTGAGATTATGTTGTACATAATGTTTTATAACCTGTTATCTCTATGAAATATTATTAATTTCCCCTCTGTCCTTACATACTGTTCCAAGATAAATGCTACAGGATTATTTAAAAGTTGCTTTCAACATTTTCTTATGAAAACTTTCCAAACATGCAGCAAAGTTAGAAAAGTTTACAGTGAATACCCATATACCCATCACCCATAGTCTGCCATTAATATTTTACCATACTTGGCTTTATCATGTATCCATCTGCCCACTTACTCTCTCCATCCATCAATCCATCTTAGTGCTTTTTCCATGCATTTCAAAGTAAACTTCAGTGCAATATATTACTTGTAACTGAGCTTGTTTACCTTCACAATTTTGTTTGGTTTACACCATTTTTCAAAGAATTTGTGTTTGCTGAGCACACACAAAGGAAAACCTAGAAAAGTTGCCAAGAGAATTTTGTTGGATGTAGTGAGAAAGGACATGCAGTGATTTAAAATTTGCCTTGGGGCAAAGTATGCATCATTAGCATCTGAAGTGGCAAATAAAGAACCAGGAAGAATGATCTCTTTCTGTCTCTGCTTTTATGCCTGATTCAGACTTGAGTATGGGGACAGGAAAAATCTTTAGAAGGGCTAAGGCTTCTCTCTTCTGTTGGCCCAAATGCTATCATGCTTGGTAAATAGTGAACATGGGCTGACCTGCAGAATGGTTCCTGCCAGCCTCCAGGTGGGGTGGCTGTGGACCCAGGATTGGGCGTTCCCTGCCTCTTCCACCTTGGCTTTCCTGGCAGGAGGGTGAGGCATGCTTATTTCTGCTCTAGATAGATTTCCTGCCAGTTTACCTGGGCTTCCTATTTGCACCACAGGTTCTTTCTGTTCTGGTGAAGGTGGTGAAATGTTGAGGGGCCATTGTGTTGACAGCCTTGGCAGGCACAGAAAACACCCCTTGTTCGTATGTCTTTGGTGCTCACTTTTAAAGTTGACTTAAACTGTCTACTCCCAGGGGCAAGGCCAGGTGTGGTGACCTTGCTTTGTATACGGTTCCTGTCATAGCACCCTGGGTATTAGGCACTACTTGCTGATTGACAACTAGCCTGTCCCCGTTAGGCCTCCCAGAGTTCCTGTAGTTGTTTGCTGTGCAAGCATGGGGTGCCTTCCACAGGCATTTCAGAAACACACATTAGTTCTCCCAATCTTAACCTTTTCTCGTGTTTTCAAGTGGCTGCAGGCTTTGAAGAGAGAAGGCTCTGTTTCACATTCCAGAGTGTTCAATCTTGGTGTCACGTCAACACCATTTAAAACGATAAGAAGCCTCGGCTCTGACATTGGCAACAGCTCTGACATGTTCTTTGTCATAAACTCGGCCCCGGCTAGCTCCCCTTCCTAGGAACCGAGGTCTGTGGAGCCCTAGTTTTACATTAACTGTGTCCCGTAAGGCGAAGTGATTCCTCTTCCCTTCCTTTGTCTCCATTTCTTCCTTTCTGTCATTTTTGTGAGGGCAGTCAGTTCTTGGCCATCTCAGGGGAGTCATCTGGTTTCTGGGTAACCCAGGTTCCTCGATTTTCCCCTCCAACGCTTTCAGTTCTTCATGACTGGGTTGGCCAGGAAAGGACATCTGGTTTCTCCCCCACTTCCTCTCGATCCCCTCTTTTAGGCAGAATCCCTCTAACTCTTAGAGCTACGGTTCTCCACTGAGGGAGATTTTGACCTCCTCTTCCTGCACCCTCTGGGACATTTGTCAATGTCTAAAGTTTGGGAAGCCCTGCCCTTGATCTAACGATGCCTTTTATTTATTTATTTATTTTTTAATCTTGCCGGTGATGTTATATAACTCCCCTGCCATTATTGTACTGTTCCTTGTCAGAAAGTTCATCTGCACGTCTAACCTCAGTCTCTTATGCTTCTCCATCATCTTCTGCATATGATCCTGTTCTCCCAGCCCGATCTCAGTTAACCGTTAAATTTATCTTAGAACCTCATTTCTCTTTTCTTAATCTCTCCAGATGTTTTCCGAATTTTTCAAGTATTCTGTCCATTAAATTGTAGTAACCCCATCCAGAGAGAGCATTCTAGCAGTTTGGACACTGCTGCATATGATGGAAGTGGTTATCTTTGGGGTGGAATTTTGGAGCAGAGGAACATGACTAACCGTGCAAATGACCAGTAGAATAACGAGAAAACTGAGACTTCCGCTTATCAGAGGGAGATTTTCCACAAGTCTTTACTCTGTCACTTATAAAAAGTTTGATCTTAGGTCTGTCGTTTCCTCAGGCATAAAATGGGGATGAAATACTTCATAGGGCTGTTTGTAGTAAAAATGAACGGGATTACGTCAGTACGAATGACCATTAGCACTTGTGAGTAAATAGCACTTGTGATTTCATTCACCGTGTCCATGACTTGTGTTGGAGAAAATAGTCCTGGCTTTGGGAAATCTACAGAGATAGTTTGAGTTTGATGGTGGTTTTCACGCTTTGTTTTGTAGAGGAATTCCCAGGGAGCTTGTTGAAAAATACAGGTCCTCAGGCTACACCCCCAGAGATTCTAGTTGGGAAGTTTGACCAAATGCGGGCATTTTTCTTTTCCACAGTAGCTCAGGTGGGTCTGATACAGCCGGTTCACAGGTGACACTGGGAGAGCTGGTGGCTGTGTGCCTACCAGGCAAGCATACAGGAGGGGCCTCAGCTTTCTCAGGAAGCCTCTCCTGTAGTTGTTTTCTGTTTCTCTGGGGCCCTTGACAGAGGATTATCTGTTAGGGCTGTTTCAAGTAGGACAAAACTGTTCTTTGTTCTTGCTTTAATGACAACTGGAGATATCTTTTTATTGGATGGTCTCCTTGAACATTATTTTGATTCAGAGACCCAAGTCTTTTGGGAACCAATTCAGGAACCCAGGCTGGGAAAATCTCCTTGTTCATTGGCTGATGGAATTGTGATTTGGGGTGGGGAAGGAAGGTTGGAGGGCTGTAGTGTTTATTCTCAGTGGGGGTTAGGGGAGGCTTTGGGGAAAAAGAAGTGAAATGGCGGACGGGATTTCTCCCGGCTTCAAATTGCAGTCTTTTAGGAATGGGATAAAAACGACCAGATTCCATCCACTTGCAAATTATTTGTGTCTAGTTTCTCTCTTCTTTTGTTGAACTGTGCCAGGGAACCTAGAATATTGGCCATATTCATATTTTACAGAGTTTCTTTTTTGCAGCTGAGGATGGTGTGTGGGGGGATGGCTCACTGAGTGGGCCCGTGATGATCAGCGCTCGCTAACTCCTGAACTGAATGTTTGTAGTTTCTTGACATAACGACAAAATAAACGTCCCAGGTTTGCCCAGAAATACATTTCACTGCTTCTCCTTGCCGCAGTTCTGGGTCTGTATGTGTTCTCAGAGAAATACCTTTCTGTGGGATACATTTTACCCACACTTTTCCGTTAGGCACAGCGTCTCCCTGCTAGCTTAAGGTTTGGCCTCTGTGGTGTGGGCTGTGAATCCAAAATATTTAAAAAGAAAATCTTGGAAGGAATTTCCATCATTTATTTAATAAATGAAAGTGTGAGGTAGAAATTAAAAGTCAACTGGGGAGTGTAGTTGGAAAATGTAAACCATGTGGGACGTGCAGTTTTAACTCCTTGTTGGTATTCTGCGTCCCCCCCCCCCACCAAGAACTCTTTTAAGTCCTGTCAGTTGAATTTATTGAGTTTGAAACTGTGAACGTGAATCTTACATCAAAAGTGTATAGACCAAGAGTCAGGTTGTCCTGGGTTGGTGTTTTTCAATCCCACACATAGATTGTTAGTAAGTCTTAGCCTACCTGAGCTACAGGAAATTGTTCTGTCTGATATTAGGTCTCTGAGCCCATGGCAGGTAGAAATTTCCGTGTATTTCATCATTATAAAACTAAGTAGAGGAAATTTAATTATTTATAAACCGGTACAAAAATAAAAGGTGAAAAAAATCATTAAATGCAGCACTTAACAAAATAGAAGGTGAATGTTTAATGTTAAACGGTAGTAGAAAATGAGAAAGAATCTGCTTAACTGAATGTTTTTTTTTTATTCCAGTTTTAACTTATGGTATCCTTTAAATGCATTCGTTTTGGAGTTGAGGGTAGAATGGTAGTTGGGTATATGCTTGTGTCCTGTAGACACAAAGGGTTATCCCTTTGAAATTATTATACAAAACTGAGAGAAAGGAGGATTCGAGTGCGCAGTCTTAGGGCTAACGGCGATAGTTTATGGTTCAGTAACCTGTTGGGATGTTGTATTGCAACTAGTGTAATTATAAACATGTTTTAGAAACATGAGGGGTGCCTGGTGGGCTTGGTCGGTTAAGTGTCCAACTTCAGCTCAGGGCATGAACTTGCAGTTTGTGGGTTAGGGCCCTGCATCGGGGTTCTCTGTGCTGACAGCTCAGAGCCTGGAGCCTGCTTAGGATTCTGTCTCCTTCTCTTGCTCTCTGCCCCTCCACTGCTCTCTCCCTCTCAAAAAAAGTGTGCTGAGTTCTGAGACTAGTGACATAGCATTTAATATTTCCAGTGATTGCTTTTTTTTGTTTTTTTTCCCCCTGCTTAATCAGGTGTAGCCCTTCTCACTTCTTAAATATTTTGATACAGAGTTTTTGAGACATAGATTTAAAAAACCCAGGAAAATATTACTTTAAAGATCAAGAGAGAAACTAAGGTAGATGGAAAATGGAACACTATTTCATTGACCCTGCTTGGTCACTTCGCTTCTCTCTGGAGAATATGAGGAATTGTAATGCATGTCAGATACCATCGTGAAACATGATACGATGTCCAGAGACTCTCATAGCCCAGACACTTCCAAGACCCTGCTGACAGCTTCATTATTTCAAGCAATACTGGATATGGCTGAATACCAGTTGTCCAAAGAATTTGGACGTCCTTTTGGATTTTTTGTCCAGTGTAAGTCTTGGCAGAAGATGTGAAAGTCTGCATTGACATAATGCTAAAATACAGGGAATCATCATGGAATTCTTTAAAGTGGTGCTTCTTACCGGTGACTTTGAAGTACGATACAGTGTGTAAAACTGAACAGTTGTTTTAGTTACCCAGGATCGAGTTAAGGGGTCCCATGATGGGATCTTGCCTGTAGAATGCCATCTCTTTTTCTTCTTCAGACATTCTTCTGAAATGGTTGGACTCACAGGCTAAGGATAGTGAGTAAAATACATGGAAAAGGTGACATTCTGGTGTCCTAGGCTTTTGGGAGTCTCCACAGAGAGGCTGTTGCTGGCTTCCTTTTAAAGCTGAGAACAGGGGCGCCTGGGTGGCTCAGTCAGTTGAGCGTCCGCCTTCGGCTCAGGTCATGATCTCACACTCCGTGGGTTCGAGCCCCACGTCGGGCTCTGTGCTGATAGCGCAGAGCCTGGAGCCTGCTTCAGATTCTGTGTCTCCCTGTCTCTCTGCCCGTCCCCTGCTCATGCTCTGCCTCTCTCTGTCTCAAAAATAAATAAAAACATTAAAAAAAAAATGAAGGATAAAGCTGAGAACAAACTTGAGTTGTGTCAGCCCCATCTCATGTCTGCTACACGGTACATCCCTTTAAGTATCAGAGTATCAAGGGGTATATTAAACATTTTCTGAAGTTAAAGCCCCCTGAAGCTCCCCTTGCCCCTCTGCTACTTTTAGCACTGCCTAAAATACAATGCCAGAGCAAAGACTCTGGGGGACAGCTGGGAGAGTGGCGATGACATAGCATGTCACACTTTTTAGCCATGCCTTGAGGGGTTAGGAAGCCTTAAAGAAAAGATACCTTTAGAATACAGGATGGTGTTCTCTCTCTAGGTGACATTTATTTGTGTCATATATTTATGTAGTTACCCACACATGTTTAAATACAGGAAAACTATTTTAAGGTAGGACTGTACTTAAAGCATTCAGAGCTGTCTCCTGCAGTGTTTCATCTGTGGACGCTTACCTAGTGACGACTGATAAGACTTTGGCAAAATCGACAGTGCGGAGAAGGTGATGGTCCTCTAAGTCCGTATTCCATTCACTCATTAAAAAACAAAACAAAACAAAACAAAAACAAAGACAGTGCACACTCTATGGTGCAGGTTCAGCCCATTTCCTGTTGTGCTTTGTGAGTTAGTCTAGTATCCTAGGTAAATAATCCCTCAATGAAATTGGTGTATTTCTTTTTACTCACTTGGTTTGGCAAATCATTGACAGATAAATGATTTTATAAGCAATTTAATGAGTTTACAGTGACTTTATAAGAGCCTTGAAGCTTCTGGGTTTGGCATTGTTTTAGCTTTTATTTGCACCAAAGGTGGGTGATCCCTTTGAAATTATTATACAAAACTGAGAGAAAGGAGGATTCGAGTGCCCAGTCTTAGGGCTAACGGCGATAGTTTATGGTTCAGTAACCTGTTGGGATGTTGTGTTGCCACTAGTGTAATTAAAAACATGTTTTAGAAACATGAGGGGTGCCTGGTGGGCTTGGTCGGTTAAGTGTCCAACTTCAGCTCAGGGCATGAGCTTGCACTTTGTGGGTTAGGGCCCTGCATCGGGGTTCTCTGTGCTGACAGCTCAGAGCCTGGAGCCTGCTTAGGATTCTGTCTCCCTCTCTTGCTCTCTGCCCCTCCCCTGCTCTCTCTCTAAAAAAATAAACATTTAAAAAAATTTAGAAACATGAAAAAATGTTTACAGTCTAACTCACAATGAAAACAACAGAACATGGAGCCATAATTACTATGACTATATGTATGTGTATGTGTGTGTGTCTGAATAAGGAGTATTTCATGCAATCATGAAATAGTTGTGTTTGGGTAATGAGATTTAAAAAATTATTTAGCATACTCTTTGTCATTGCTGTTTAGCATGGTTTAATTATAAAGAAGGGAGGAAGAAAGCTTTCATTGGGCTGGTTAATTATTTCTTTTGAGCCTCCAAAAGAAAAAGAGTGGGATGGACAAAAAAAAAGCCTCCAAATACCAAATATTTATATTTCTTTTTCTGGTTTTAAAAAATGTTTCTTCATAGGAGGCAGTACACACAAATATTCATTTGTAGGAAAAGACTGAACAATTCTTTTTTCCCTGAAAACATCTCTTGAATATGCGGAAACGCACCCGCCTCCCTTGCTTGCCTCTTCCCTGTAAATGGGGGCTGGGCGCAGCCTGGTTGCCACATCAGGCCCCTGCATCCTCACCCTTCGTGTTCTTGACTTTGGAGGTTGGTTGAGCACATGCATGGTGGCCCAAGCTTTTTAAATTATCCTCGGGAATAAGCAGAATGTGTTCGGGTGGAGGGATAGCTCTGGTGGTAGGGTTTTGGAAAGGGTGAAGGTGAACAAAGAATCAAGTCTATTTGTTATAAAATGCAGTGATGATTATTGTGGAGGTGATCATGCGTGCAGTTTTTTATTTCCTAAATGCCCTCCCCCTTCCCCCCCCCCTCCTCCCGCCGAGTTAACATCTAATCAGTCAGCAAATCCTGTGGCTCTACCTCCAAATAGATCCCTAATCCAGTCACGTTTCTCCCTTTCCTCTTCATTCACCCTAGCTTTGGCCATTAATTTGTGCCTGCACATCTCTGGCAACTGCCTAACCAATCAAGCTGCATCTGCTCTTGCCTCACATTTACAACCTTATGTTAGAGTAGCCAGAATGAGCATTATAAAATGTGAGCTAGTAGTTCTTGCCAAAATTCTCCAGAGCACTTATTTTGGCCTGTAGAGCTCTCTTCTGTGTGTTTATTTCCCTGCCTACTGGTCCGACCATCTCTTTTTCCACCTGCCCTCTCCATCAAGAGCTCTAACCACACTACCCTTTTCTCTGTCCCTTGAGCTCTCCAGACTCATTTCCTGCCTCAGGCCCTTTGCATGTGCCGCCCCTCTTCTTGGGATGTTCCACCCACAGATCTTTGTGGCTCCTTCTCATCAGCCCAGATGTCACCACCTCAGAGAGGCTTCCCTGCCCATCATAGCTCCAATGATCTTTCCACAAATTGCTGTAATATGTTTTATTTTGTCATAGCACTTATCACAGAATCAAAGTCTTATTCATGATTTTTGAAACGGTCTAGGCCTGTCACTTCAACAAAAATGTAAACTCTTGGAGGGCACGCACTTTTTGCTCTCTGCCTCTTTTCCAGCAACTTAAATAGTGGCCAGTGTCTTCTTAGAAGCTCGATAAAGTCTTTTAAATAAATAAACAGACATGTAGTCTTTGTCATGTGATCGAGCAATAAGTTGAAGTTTGTTTCAACTCCAAGATGCTATTATTCTATGTGTATCGAAGGCACTATTGCAGTTGTGCGCAGTTGTAGGTAGATCATGCGCTTTTGGGTGTTCTTCCCACTCCATTCCCATTAATGCCAGTGGAGTTGTTATAAGCTCTGTAGCCATTTTGGTGTCCTGACTGGGACTGGTATGGGTGAAGTAATGTGAAGCTAATGGATACACGAGGGGACTGAATGTGAAACAGGGGCGTTTTCAGGACTTTGGTCCATACACTAGCGCTGGTGGGCCAACAGCTTGGAGCCTAGACCCGAGGCCCTGGCCGATAGGTTTTCCTTAAATTACGTGCAGGAGAGGTCATCTTGACAGTGAACAAAAGCACATTAAGAACGCAGGTAAACTGCCTTCTGAGAGCTTAGAGTTCAAGGTAGGGAGACATTAGTTAACCACAAACTTGACGGCAAACACAGAAAACTAAACACTTCCTATCATTTGTTGAGGAAACGACACAGGAAGGAGATGAAGGAGTTTCTCTCTTAGAAGATCAACTTAACAAGTACGTACCAATCAAAGCAGTCTCGCTGTTTAGAACAAGGTGCCAAGTGGGTGACTACACGTCATATTGCAGCTCATGCCATCCTTTAGCAGCCCTCCACAGACCACACATCTGCTTCCAGTTAGAGATGTGGTGGTCGATCTGGGGACCCGTGCCTCATGCCGGAGAGAGTACTCCCAAGAAACAAAGTTACTGTTTGTAATCATCCCTTTTCTTGAAATATCACACCAGGTAATCTGTATATGTTGAATTCAGACATAGTAGTGTTACTATAGAGTTTAATTCTTTAACGTATGTGAAATACAAGCATTTACAGTGACCTGGCTGTTCACCTTTGTTTACTGTGTACCCTTAGTTACCCATAATATTTGGGGAATCATGTTTTTTGGATTAATGGAATACATTTCCAGGTAACTGGAGCCCAAGTTAATTTCAGCCACAGTTGCTGGAAATAGTTTTGAAGTTAAATTACACTTCGTCTCCTGAGGCAAGAAAGTAGAGTTGGCCTCATCTTTCATTTGTAGCCAGTTTCTGAAAATGTACCTGCAAAATCAAATAATAAACTTAAACGTTAAGGAGAAGAGTGTTGAATCTTCATTTCTGAAGAACTAAATACACATACAGTTACTAAGTAGGGTTCCCTGGAGAGGGATTTGCTCTCTCTGGACTCCTGCCATTCAGGGAGCCCCTTCCCCAGGCTGGTTGGTGCCTCTTATCCTGGACTCCCCGGGCATATGCTTTCCTATGCCGCACTTCCCAGGCAGCCACAGGGTATGGGGAGGTGGGTCGGGAGGTTCCTAGACTTTCTGCTCCTTTGTTAGGAGCAGGGCACCTGGCACCTTCATGGTGATTTGGGTCAGCTGCCTCCCCTGTGCTCTAGCAATTCAAAGTGTGGTCCATGGAGCAGCTGTGTCGTATCACCCGGGAGCTCCCGCCCCAGATCTCCTGAGTCAGCATCTACAGTTTCATGGGACACCCAGGTGACCCCTCCATTGTCTGCACATTTTCCAATTCCTACATAGTTCTCTAGTATTTTGGCCCCCAGCCTCAAAACCAGGGGAGGGAGCGTTCTCTTCATGTCCCACCAGGCTCCCCCTGATGGCACCGTGGGATCCTTGCAGGCGCTTCCTTGTGGGGACCCGTGGGCTCCGCCGGTGGAGGCAGGGATTGACAACATGCTGCTGCTTCCCTCAGGGCCTTAGTGGTGAGAAGTGCCCTTTGTGGGGCACTTCTTCATCTTCTTTGTCACTTAGCTGTGCTCTGGGCCCCTTGGGATTGAGGAGACGTTGCTTTCCACCACTCTGAACCTTGGCATTCTTGTAATTAGAACTCCCTTGTACCTCTCTTCTGCTGTCGTTTCAGACTGTGGCATCATCCCCCACCGTCTAGGTGAAGAGCATGTCAAGAGAAAAGGGCAGGAAGACCTCTACCCTTTAGGGTTGCCCTTACCTCCTCTCGTGTGGCATATCTTGGGGGAGAACCTCAGGTTGCCAGTGGAGACCAGATAAACAGGAGTGGGATTATGAGTAAAGTCAAATCAGATGGAGAGGTGTGTGCGTGGGGGGGTGGCATTAACATGAGTGGACGTTTTTTTCCCCTCTGTCCTTGAGCTAGGAGAATCGTTACTTGTTGCCTCATGGATGTGGTAGCCATGGATATTTACCAGAGAAGTGGATCTTGAACAAAGAATCATTTCCTTGCATAATTTTCTGTACACCCAATCATTGTAGCATAAAAATTAGTTGTCAGCGCTGGCTACCAGGAATAGGGTTGCAAGAGGTGAAGTTAACATCACAGGAAACTAAGTATCGGGGCTCTGTGGGAGCAGAGGTGATCTCAGGGGAAGGGGATAAAAAGACATTTTTTAAAGAAACTTATAGTAGATCTAGTTTCTATCCAGGTGTCTGGGATAATCATACTGTTGATAATATTAATACAGTCAAAACGTAATTAGCTACTTATATGCCAGACACGTTCATTTATATTGTTATGTTTTTATGTATTATCTCACGTAATATTTACAGCCATCCTGTGAGGTAGTTACAATTGTCATTTCCTTTTTATAATTAAGGAAACTGAGGCACAGATGTACAAAGCAACTTGTCTAAGGTCATATAGCTGGTAGGGCTGTCTGGCCCTAGACCCCCACTCATAACTACTACGTGACCAAAAGACAATAGGATGGGGCAAGGGACCCCTGGGTGGCTCAGTTGGTTAAGCGTCTGACTCTTGATTTTGGCTCAGGTCATGATCTCATGGTTCACGAATTTGAGCTCCACATTGGGCTCTTTGCTGACAGTGCGGAACCTGCAGAGGGATTCTCTCCTTCACTCTCTGCCCCTCCCCCACCCCCACTCTCTCAAAATAAAGTTTAAAAAAAAAACTGTTAAAAAAAATAGAATGGGGCTGGGTTAGGGTTGTAAGTACAGAGTGAACATTTTGGGAGTGTTAGATATTAAAAGGGTCATTTTAGGAATTGTGTTTGGAAACAGAATGAACGAGAATTAAAAGAACAAGGCTGGCCCTTGCTAGGCGGAGCTTGGAATAGGCACCAACCTCTTGTTGGAGCTGATGGACATCATACTCCCTTGGCTCCTTATTAAGTGATTGTCTCTAAGCACCAGACAGACCTTCCTAGATGGGCTTGTGTGTTGGGCTGTTACTCAGCAAACTACATTCCTCCTCTGCCTACTGTTTCCTCGTTAAGCTCTGCTACTAGGGGCTGCTGGAGGGCTTCTGGGAGGCTGGAGGAGGCAGAAGGGACATGATTCATTCCATTTCTTTGCTGTGCTTGTCAGCCTCGTTCCAGAAAGGGTCTTTCACTCTGCTAGCCACCGTTGGTACCTGTCTCCAGCTCCTTGCTACATCCTAGAACCAACCTCCTGGACCCCTTGGAGACTCCATCACCTGGCCGTCCTCAGAAGTTTGAGTCCCAGCCCTGCGTGGACCTTCACAGAGGGTCCTGAGAGGCCAGCCATCTGTCCCTCAGAGGTCTGGTCCCAGCTCTGTGGGTCTCCTCCTCTCAACTGTTAGATTCTGATAACCCCACTTCCTCCCTTTGATTCCCCACTGTGCCCCCCTCCCCACCTCCAGCGGTGGGAGCTACTTCCTGCAGTTTTGCTCTATTACTCAGTCTTCTCATTTGTTTATATCAAATAGTATCAGTTGCAATACCTAGCATTGTTTCTATATTTCTAACTGGCCTCTGACTGATAAATCTTCCTGTGTCCTGGCAGGGGAGGGGAGAGGCAAGCTGATACCCAGAAACCATGTTTTTCAAATTTGAGAGTATAGGGGGCTCACCAGAGAGGCTTGTTAAGTAGAACATATCCCTCCAGTTTTAATCATTCTGATGCAATAGGTTGGATATGGGCTGTTTTTGAAACAGACATCTTAGATGTTGCTGATGTAGTTACTCTGTCTCAGAGGCTTTGAGAAAATCTACCCCAATCCAGGGCCTTCTCATGGGGCTATTTCTTAGGTCTGGGCTTTTCCTGGGGTCTAGAAACAAATTTTACTAATTTTTTTATAGGATGGGTGCTATATGCTAATCTTTGTCCCAAGGCCCCCAAGGTTGTACATTGCCCCTGGAGGCTGAACAGCCAACCTTGTTTAGCCCAGTGAGCTAGGATACAATTAACTGGGAGAAAGGAGCTTTTTCCCTTAATTGTGCATTGTCCACTTCTCAGGCCTGGCACATCCAGGTTGGTGTCCATTTAGAGAGGTTCCTTTTTCTTGTTCGTACAAAGGCAACATGCGTGTAGCTGACATAGGATGGATGGGACTGACCTTGAAGTAGAGACAGCCCCTTCTTTTTCATGTGCAGCCTTTCCCGTTTCCAGGTGGCTTAAGGTTGGAGCAGTGAGGAATGGGAGACACCCATTAGAACAGGACACTTGTGTCTTTTGGCCTTTGCCAGTGGGTGTATCTGTTTATCTGTATGAATAGCAGTGGACATTCCTCTGTGGAATGTTGGCTTCCGTTTGATTGATTTAATCAGTAGAATGAGTGGGTTTTGCTGGGAGGGGTTGAATTGCCCCCTCAGAGCAGAACAGGAAGTTTTTCAATCCTGCCAGATCATGGGGCTTTGGGTTTGCAGGGGACAAGGACTTGACTTCGACCTTTAAATGAATATAAAAAATCCAGTTCGCTCTGCAGGAATGTGTCCCTCTTGCAGTCCAGGGCCTGACGCAGTGGTTCCTGGGGCAGATTTGGAGGACTGCTGGTGGCTCCGTCACCTCTTCACACTGTTACGTGTTTTATGTCACTACTTTATTCTCAGGTGGAATCATCAGAGGCCCTCCTGTATTAGCTTTTGCCTCATTTTGTGTAGCTCCTTTGTGCTGATCGGTGGCCCGAGGATTCAGTTTTTAAAAACTGAGGTTCCTGACCCATTCTGGTGGCACACTGCTCTTCAGTATGAGCTTTCCTGTGACATTTGACTCCAAAATTAAAACAGGTGTTCTGCGGATCAGAAATGCCTTCAGGCAGATAGGCTCCCTAGGCCTGTTCTTGAAGTTAACTGCCACTATCCACCGACTGCCTACTCAGAACACACACGACGAGCGGTTCAGAGATGACAACTTGAGTAAAATTGCACTTCCTCCTCGCTTCTACATTGTATAGTTGGCCAGGGCCTGGTGTTCTTCGTGTAGAACACAGCTTCACCTCCCTTGTGGATAGGTGGCCTCCCCAGGGATGGGTTGACGTGAGTTTTGATTCACTTAGCAAACGCTTATTGAAGGCCTCCTGCTCCAGGCAGGGACCTCATAGGAAGGGCTGATTCGAGGAGTAATACGGCAGAGGAAGAGCGCTCCAGGCTCGTGGAAGTGCTAGGATGAGGCCGCACCGGTCCTGGTCCTCGGGAGCAGAGAGGAAATGACTAACTCACCTGCGGTTGTTGGAGAAGGCAGGTCTCAGGCGATTCCCCACCAATCTCTGGGGCTAGGTTGTCAAAAGCACCTGCCCCTTGGAAAGAGGATGTTCTTTTTCTTAGCAAATAAATGCACATTCACAGAGAAAGACATTTCCTCCAAGTCAGCATCAGGGCTAGAATCCTAGAAGAGTTTAAGCTTTAAGGGGTCTAACCCCTAAATGAGTGCTCTTCAGACTAATAAAGTTTTTTTTTTAAACTGGCAAGTAATCATATTCAAAGAGTGCTTTTTTTTAATCTACTGTATATCATTAAGAAAACAGAAAATGTCTATGAGTAAATCCCAGTATGAATCATATTGAATTCAATGGGAGTCTGTTTTTTTAATAATTCCTCATCGTGTACTTACCACTCCTCTTTAACCAGATGCCTAGAATTTACTTACCCCCCCATATTTATTATTGATTTTATTTATATCAGGTAATCCCAATCCATGTACTTTCTGAATTTAGTAAGTGTAGTACAGGGTTTGTTTGTTGTTGTTTTTTTTCCCCTAATTGTTGCTTTAGATGTAGCTTGAGGTCCAAGGTGAGTTTATTGACATTCTCTTCAATTTGATTCCACATCCCAGTTCCCCTCTATCTCTCTTAAGATCAGATCCCCAGGCTACTTTTTGTTTTTCTGTGGCATTATCAGATGGTTCTTGCTGAGTTATATACAAGTGCTGCTTTTCTTTGGTGAGGTCTGTGACCTCTAAAGGTTCCAACAAGCCAGGCTTTCTCGGGTGAGTTACCGTAGTTTGTCCAGATCAGTGGTGAAAGGTAAGGATATTTGCTCAGTGGTCATTTCTCCACCTCACCCTGGTTGCCTGCCTGCCTGTCCTTCCTGCCTTCCTCCCTTCTTCCCTCCCTCCCTCCCTCCCTTCCTCCCTTCCTTCCTCCCTTCCTTCCTCCCTTCCTTCCTCCCTTCCTTCCTCCCTTCCTCCCTTCTCTCCTTCCATCTGTGTGAGCTCTGAATCTCCTCTAGCAATCCCAGAAGGTGGGTCTACCAACTGGTTCTTTTGATGGAGGCAGAAATCCGTAATTCAGGAGGGTCCCCTGCTTGTAGCTTCCTTGAGAAACGTGGCCTTGCTGGGTGCTGCCTGGTGTATACACGCAGTCTGTACCCTTTATACACACAGGCTTAGCAGTAGTGTCTTGTTTTGTTAAGGAATCCATATAGCGAATTACACATAACCCCTGTCTCATTGTTTCTGTTCTGTGTGTTTGACTTGAGAGCTTATTGTGCTGTTCCTTTCACGTAGGATGCACCAAATGACAGGCAAATAGCCCTGAGAGTTTTCTCTTTGTGGGAAATAGTAGGACGAGGTGGACGGTAACATGGTGACATGTAATAAATCAGTTTGGGCCCGTGTCCTGAGTATGTGCATATGTTACGTTGAATCAAATGTGATCATTTTTGATCTGGAAGAATGGCAACTTCATATGTGTAAGCTAATAACTTAAAAACTGGACCATCAGGTAAGGAAGAGTGCACCTTTGAAGCCAAATAGTAGTAACACAGGGAGGCAAAATACAGAGTGCAGCAAGCTTTTATGTGATTCGTAATGCTTTTGTATTTAAAAACATTAATTGCTAACCTTATATTAGGAGGTCTCAAGCAAAATTCTGAGTTTTCAGCTTCTCTGCAAAAATTGGAATCTTGCTGTGCTAGGTCAGCAAGCTTCCGTGGTGACATTAGTGGAGGCAGAATGGCAGCTGTGCCCCTGCAGAACTCACGTGTGTGTCCATTCACTCACTGGCCAGCTTCTGGCTCTCGTGTGACCTTGACTGGCCTCGTGGGCTTTGAGGTTGGGCACATGATATAAATAGAACACATAGAGTAAGTTGGATAAACAGAGAATTGGAAGGAGTCATCTGCCGGACCAAAGCCATTTGTTTGGTTTACTATCTACCACCAACCAGCACATCCAAAAAGAAAGCCTGATACAGCTCTGGACACTACTCACTGAGGAGGGACAGGGAAGCGTAATTAAAGAGTTCTTTCCTGTGCTAAGAGATGGGCAAACTCTTGTTAAAAGTTTTGGCTTGGTGCTCCTCATTTAAGTAGGATGTGATGACAGCTTCCTTCCACCGGCCACCATTCGTGTTATAGGCTAACATATCTACTTTATTTTTAAAATCCTGACATACTCAGGAGAGGTTACTGGACAATTGACCACATCCTAACTTTAACATAAGGAAATATATATTAGTCTAATATATATAAGTCTTTAACATAAAGACTAAAACATATATTTTTGGAGCACCTGGGTGGCCCAGTCGGTTACGTGTCAGACTTTGGCTCAGGGAATGATCTCGAGGTTCGTGGGTTTGAGCCCCACATCCGACTCTGTGCTGACCACTCAGAGCCTCAGGCCTGCTTCGGATTCGGTGTCTCCCTCTCTCTCTCTGCCTCTCCCACGTTCATGCTCTTTCTCTTTCAAAAATAAACATTAAAAATTTTTTTTAATAAAAAAAGACTAATACATATATTTTAAAGTACCAGATCTTTATTGCTACATTATTCATATTGGGCGGAAAACTGGAAATAAAGAGAAGACTGATCAATAGAAGAAGGGCTGAATAAATTATGGTACACCAACATCATGAAATATGTAGCATTGCAACAACAAATTGGCAGGACACCAGTTGACTTGGAGGGATTTCCCTGAATAGTATACTAACTTAAGATTTAATTAGTACTTCCTGTGTAGGAACAGTTCTAAGGGCTTTCCATGCATTAACTCATTTGATCCTCATAGCTGCCCTTTGAGCCCTGTGAGCCCATCATACAAATGAAGAAATTGAGGCATGGAGAAGTTAAGTAAATCATCCAAGGATAAGCATTTGTTTGTTTTTTATTTTTAAAAATGTTTTTATTTTATTTTTGAGAGAGAGCGAGGGCAAGTGGGGGAGGTCAGAGAGAGGGCGGTGGGGAACAGAGGATCCCAAGCAGGCTCCATGCTGAAAGCAGAGTGCAATGCAGGACTCAAACTCAAAAATCTGAGCCATGAGATCATGACCTGAGCTGAAGTCAGATGCTCAACTGACTGAGCCACTCAGGCGCCCCCAAGGATAAGCATTCAGTATGTGGCAGGCCTAGGTTATGAACTCATGCAATCCAGATTGAGATTTTTAAAAATGATTTTTAGGTTATGTATCAAAGTACATTATAAGTAATAAGTTTAGCTATAGAATATTAATTCATAGCTATTTCAGAATTCTCTGGATTCTTCTATTTTATTATGTTCAACTCATTATGTTGTCTCAGACCTTAGAAATCACTTAGTCCTCTGGTTTTCAAACTTAGCCCTCCTCTTTCCCTCTTTAAACCAAGTGAATCTTCCTGGTAAGCAGAATGATACTTAGTACTGACATGGAACGACTTTGCCTTCTCTTTTGCCCTGGGGTAAGTGCAATCTATAGATACAGTCTATGTCCTTTACATTGCAGGTACAGAAATGCATTGCAGAGAGAGAGCCTAATGTTCATTGAGTTGATGTTTCCAGGGATGTAATTAGGCCTCACAGGTAGATTTTATTATGCCCATTAAGGAAACTGAGATTTAGAAATTAGGAAACAGGAAATTGTTACCAGAGTTGCATAGAATGTTTATTGAACCTTCTCTTCTAGGGTCTTCCTTACCTAAGGTTTGGGAGCTACTGTGGCCTACCGGAGGCCCTTCAGTTGAATGTTGTCTTAGCTAGCGCTTAACTCGATTAGGCAGCTGTTGAGAATGTCTAATTTGTAGGGCATTATTTACCGCAGGTGATAGTGGGGCAGTGACGTAGATGGATAATGAAGGGCTTTTTTGTATTAATCAGCTTGGGCTCCTGTAACAAAACACTGTGGCCTGGGTGCCTCAAACAACGGGAATTTATTTCTCACAGAAGTCCAGATCAGGGTGCTTTCTGGTGAGAGTGCTCCTCCCTTCCCTTTCTCATCCATAATGCCAGGGACTGGACTTGACGGTCCTTAAGGCTTCCTGCCCCTCTCTCATTGCTCTTGATCTCTCTTGTGTTTGAAGGCAATCTTTGGAGTCAAAGCGGTCTAAATCGACCAGCGGGTGGTTGCGCGTGTTCATGCTATGGCAGTCATCTCAGGTGCGTTCTCCCTAGAGATGAGAAGGTGCCACTTGTTTTCCAGCCACTCACAGTTGTTAAGTAATAGCAACTCTGAGGTTGTTCAACTCTATACAAGACTTTCCCTACCGCTGCCTCTCTTTCCAGAATTCTTATTTTTGTCCACATGCTTGCATATGTCTGTGGAAGGCAGGAGACTTTTTTTTTATAGTCAAGGACTTAAAAGACTATGGGAGGCTGTCCCCTTTTACAGGCACTTGTGTTATCCCTTCTGGGAATCTGTTTTCATCTTTCCTGTTTTTCAGTTCCACTGCTTTGAAGTGTTCTGGGATGTGGATTAAGGATGGAGAGTGGAATTGGGGAGAGTTTTACAACAGGTAGAGCTGAGAATGGCTTCCCATCAGCAGCTCGTTAAAGACGTTTGTTGATTTCTCTGCTGGATACCAGGCCCAGTGCTAACCAGCTACTTATCACTTTCTCTGTGGCTCCGCCAGTGATGGTCTCTTGTTCTGGAGACCTTGACTGGAAAGTACACTTTGCTATCAGCAGGGCTCTTTGTAGTATTTGGCTCTGATATCTAGAGCATTCTGGATTGAACCCAGCATGCTGTGATCTGCAGGGCCGAGGCCGATGTGGTAGGACTTGGAATAGAAGCTGATGGAGCAGGCAGTGAGATTAGGGACAGGGAGGCCCTTTTAATGACCTCTGACAACAGCACTCTGTCCTTGAACGAGAGAGTAAGGCTCACTTGAATCTTCCCTCTAGGTGGTTTCTCTTTTGTTCAAGCATGGAGGACATTTTTTTCTGGTCCTATAAGGCCAGGACAAGTGAGGAAGGGAAATGTGGGCTCTGGCCTATGGGAAGCAGGGAAGAGCATGGAGCTTGGAGTCTGGCAGACTGACTCAGACCCCGGCCCAGGCACTTGGCTGCGTGGGCAAGTTTTCCAAGTCCCAGTGTTCTCACATATCAAATGAGGCTAGGAACAAAAAGTGAACAGGCTTGTAATGACAATTATTGCATGAGTAGAGATACCATACAGGGGTTGGTTAGTAGATGGAGATTTTCTTTCCCAATGAACACAGGTTGGACTTCCTCGAATGGGAGTCTTGAAGTTTTGGAGCTTAGGGTGATCTGCTTGGGATACCAGGTCAGGGGGCCAGAGCTGACGTTGAGACCACAGGAGGAAAGAAAGGGCAGAATCTCAGCTCTGAAGACACCCCCTTGGGCACTTCCTTGGCGTGGGAAAGTGTTGACTTGTACTAGAAATGTCATCCCTGTCTGTCACATCTGTAAGGAAAGCGAATACTGATCTCCCTTCCGTATTGCCCAAAGCTGCCCCCGCCCACATCTTATGATATTTGATGAGTCATTCGAGAAGTAGCCCTGGAAGAAAGGCTTTAAGGAGAAAGGTCGATGGTCAGATCTGACCCTCTTTTACACAGTCCTGGGCCTAGGCTGTTTTTCTCCTTGGCAGTCTTGCAGGGGTAGAGGATTTATGTGATCAGAAGGAGGGTTTTGGTATTCTTTGCAGAAGTGAGATGCCTTAACCCAGAGGTCTTTTTGCCCCTGTGGAATATAAATCGGATTAGGAGCTCTTTGTGCTCTGCCACAAATCACTACACGTCTACATTTTGCTCTTATAAAATATGGATAATGACATGACTCTGTCTCCTAGGAGTTTGAGTGCATTAGCTAACGATCATGAAACCTTAGAAATAGGAAATTCATATGAATGCCGAGAGCTTTTGTAATTACACATTTGCATCACTCGCTTGGCATCCTTGAAAGTCGTGCTTTCAACACGAGAATACTTGGGTTGATTCCTGTTCTTCTAATTGTAGAGCAAGCGCAGAAGAAAGAAGCTCAAAGAACACTCAGAGCAGATAAGTTCTCACAGCATCTCGTGGAAACCCTGAAGTAGCTCAAGCTGTAGTGGTTTGGCTTGGGCTGAAGTGGAAGAAGAGCTTGAGATATTTTAAGGGCACTGAAGTTAGAGAATACTGGGAGCCAAGGATGGTAATGGCCTCCACGCAGTGTTGTGCTCAGACGCTCATGTCTCTTGTCCCTGTGACCTCAGACCCGTCACTTGGTCAGCCTTTGTCCTGGGCAGCAATACACCTGCCATATGAAAGTGGGCTTTTTCGATGTGGGTCGCCCTCCTGGGTACAGATACTGTTTTTGTAGCCTGTAGAACAGTCCACATTTTCCCTTTCCTCCCACAGAGGATTATTTTCAGATTTAGAAACTCTTTACAAAGATGTCAAAAGGTAATGTTCTGAATACCTTGAGGAGAAGACTTTTTAAAAAATAGGTATTTGTTTATGAAGGGGGTTACGAACATTAACCAGACAGCATGCCCCTTGATAGCTGATGCTGTTTTTATTTCGTTTCAGGCAGTGGAGCTACTGCTGTGGTCCAGGCTGCCCTTTGCAAGCCCAGGCAAGAACGTGTAGCCATAAAGCGGATCAACTTGGAAAAATGCCAGACCAGTATGGATGAGCTATTAGTAAGTAAAAAAGCGGAGGATCCCTGCTGGTTGCTCCTCGTCACTTATGGGTGTGTGGAGATGGGCCAGAGAAACAGGAGAAAGGAGAGCAAAGGCAGCTTGGTGTTCTCTCCTATTTGGACACACGTGTTTCTTGGAAAGCAGCCCACACCGCGTTTCCTCCCCTGCTTAATTATATCGTACCTGATGATGGTGTTGTATAGCGTGTGACTTACTTTGCTTTGACAAGCAGGATTTTGTTCAGTCCTCATAATTCCAGGGTGGGGATGGTCTCAGTGCTGACAACTCTATTTTGGAAAAGCAGGGAGCAGACGCAGTTAGCTGACCTAAGGCCACGTGATACTGCAAGTGCCGAGCCGGGTGGAGAGCTTCTGGCCCTCTGTCTAGAATCACGACACAAACAGGAATTACTCTCCAAACAGTTTGTCGGTCATTGTGCCTTTCAGAAATTACAAAATGACCTACGCATTTCAGTTATTCAGAATACTGCAGGGTGGCTTGGGTTTGGCTAACAAGAGCAGTCTGTTTCTCGTACGTGGCACCGTGTACCTCTTACTCTAAATGAAGTACATACGTTACTTAAATGATTGGAGCTTTTCAGTGTGGGTATGACTATAGTAGCACTGGTTGGTTGCAGGAACATTTGCTCTTGGCTTAACTGACTCATTATTAAATGAACAGCTTGGCAAATGGTTATTAGTTGCCCGGCAAACTGTGAAGGGTTTGAGAGTTTAATCTCATAAATATAGTTGTCCTTCTGCCTGCCAATTTTCTTTTTTTTTCCTTTTGGCCATTTATTTGAGGATAATAGGAAACTGCAGCGGAGGAGTTAACTGATTGGTTATCCCAACCCTAATCCCAGGACAAATATTAGTACGACAGCTCCACACAAGCTACAAAGTATAATGACATTTGGCTCCAAATGAAGAAGCCTTTTGTTGTGTTCTACATTGGGAATGGAATGCCATTAACAAGAGCTTTTTGTCTTTACTCAGAATATAGCTTTTATTTCAGGCTTAATTACAGCACACTATAGTATAAATTAAGTACAAGGGTAAAGCTGTACTTTTCCAGATCTGTTTGGCCTCACATTTTAAATTAGGCTACACAAGGCATAGATTTCACTGGGATTGAAGCGACAGATTGCCAGCTAACTCAGATTAAAGGAAGGGCTACCACGATTAAATGTTAATTTCAGAAAGAAAGAAGGAAAGGAAGGAAAGAAGAAAGAAAGAAAGGAAAGAGAAAGAAAGAAACAGAGGGAGGGAGGGAGAAGGAGGAAGGGAGGAAGGAAGAAAACGCCCCAAATTCACAGAATTTGCATGTATTTAAGGCTTTTTACCTTCTTCAAAATATCAGCTGTGCTTTGCTCTTACTGAAATTATTGCTGCATCCTTCTGTTGCTTGTGATCACAGCGACCAATAAAATTGTGCCTTCGTCACCTGACCAATTTTGAAGGTCACTTTTCCCAAGTGGAAAAAGCACTTAACAAACTGTGGGGAGAGTCGGGTCCTGCTTCTGCCACCAACTTATTTTCTACCTTTGGTCAAGTCATCTAACTGTACTGCACTATTTAGAAAGAGAGATGGGTTGGAAAATCTCTAAGATCCCTTTATAGGTGTCCTCAGATTCTGGGTCTATACTGAGTACACACTAATTAAAAAAAAAAAAAAAGATTGGAGAGTACATTTCCATGTGCCCTGTCTGGAAATACCACTCACAAATTTGCTCGTGATGATTATATTTGATTGTGGTGCTCTGTTGGAGGTCCCATGGCCATCCTGTTGGTACCAGCAGAATATTTACATACGGTCTGTATGAGGCCTGTGCGCATTTGTGTCTGACAATTCCAGAACCAGCCTTCTGGGCAGACGCAGTGGTTCCTGATCTCTACCAAGCCCCAAACTGCCCCAGGCCTCCACGTTCTCCCTCTGTTGGCTTCTCATCAGCAGTCTGCTGCCAGCAATGGAAGTTACAGGAGGGTCCTAGTGGAGGCAGCAGGGTGGGGGAGAATGGAGGGGAGGGTGGGCAGTCCACGCCCTTTCCTGTTTCCCTGAGAGCAGGACCAGTAACAGTGGCATTTGGAGATAGTGCTTGTAATTTGGGCATAGCTGCACATGTAAGGACTGGGGCTTTTCTGGCCTTGTGCTTGTCTCCGTTAATCTGAGGTTTTAGGAGTTACGAGTTTGCTTATTAGCAGTTAGTTTATTTATCTCATTCTTTTCCCCCTCTTAGTTCCCATGTTGTGTTAAGAAAGCATAGTATATGTGTATAATTATCCACTTTTCATTTAAAAGGTGTATTGATTTCTTGTGTCGATCTTTCCTTAACCTGGAACCTTTGAGCTTTTGATGTCTTGATATTTCTAGAGATGGGGGGCGGGGAATGGCTATGGTCCTTTAGGATGTTTGTCCTTTGCAAACAAAAAGAAATGGAACTTACAGTATGGACTACCTAATGTTGCCAGGCTTTGTGGCCCAGCTGTTGGCACATGAGATTGTGTGGAGCAAAGTTGGTGTAATCCTTTTGATTTCTAATACTGCTGTTGCTCGTACTTTTATTATCTCTGCGGGTTCACATTTTGGCAGTGTTTGGACATCCGGCATCCTAATAATCCTTTATTCCCTGTGTGTGTATGTGTGTGTGTGCACATTATGTATAGGTCAGTGCTCTGCATCATTTCACAAACTGTGCCATGTGTTAACTGGAAGCCATTGTTCTTGTAAGAAACAATGGCCACTGGAATCCTTATCCTGTGAGTGTTATGTCATAGAAGTCACAGTTATCAACTATTTGCTGGCAGTTAGAACATCTGCCTCCCCTACTGAAACTGTATCGCCTCCCACTTCCTACCCTCTCTCCTGTCCCTGCCCCCTTGTCCCAACTCCCATAGGAAAGTGGGGTTTACACTCACAGGGCAGATGGACAATCTGTCAGATTCTGTGCTCATGTGGAGTTTATTTTAGGTTTGGCTGATGAAGGGTTCAAATGGTCATGATTTTTCTTTTTTTTTTTTTTTAGCATTTTTTTTTTAAGTTTATTTATTTTGAGAGAGGTAGAGAGAGCGCATGTATGCACGTGCACTTGCACAAGGGGGCAGAGAGGGAGGGAGAGAGAGAGAATCCCAAGCAGGCTCCGTGCTGTCAGCACAGAGCCCGATGTGGTGCCCAAACTCACAAACCGTGAGATCATGACTTGAGCAGAAATCAAGAGTTGGACACTTAGCTGCCTGAGCCACCCAGACGTCCCAGGTGGTCATGATTTCTGAAGCTATCGTCTCTGAGAATGAAGGGAAGAAGTATTAGATGAAATCATTGGTGCTAAATTTAAATTGGTAATTTAAGTAAAATTTATATTGTTGAAATGAGTACTGTAATATTCCTCAATGATAATTTGATTCCAGATCTCATGTATATACATTTAGTAATTTATTTGGTAAATATTTAATGAGTTTCTACATTGTGCTTAGGCCCATTAGAAGGATGGGTTTTGGGTGTGTATATAGGACAACAAAGGCATATGCTCATCTTCATGGCAATTAGGTTAGAAAACCCTAGAACAAATGTTTTTCTTGGCATCACATGAATAGCATTTAGTTAATCTAATTCTTGTTCTATGCATTCTTTTAAGTTTTCATGTATGTTGTAGAGTTTGGCCTGTAACTATATCCTAATCTCTTTAGGTATGATGATTTGGTGGTTAATTTTCCAGGAGGCAGGGGATGTTACTTGTATGTTCTGTATTTCTGACCACTCCAACCTAGAGGCTTTGGTAATTTCTGAGATTTGCTAATCCCACATTTTTTTTTTTTTTCAACGTTTTTTATTTATTTTTGGGACAGAGAGAGACATAGCATGAACGGGGGAGGGGCGGAGAGAGAGGGAGACACAGAATCGGAAACAGGCTCCAGGCTCCGAGCCATCAGCCCAGAGCCTGACGTAGGGCTCGAACTCACGGACCGTGAGATCGTGACCTGGCTGAAGTCGGACGCTTAACCGACTGCGCCACCCAGGCGCCCCTTTTTTTTTTTTTTTTTAATCCTGCAGTGGTGTAAATGACTATAATAGGCTAACACTCTCTGGGAGGTATTTATAGTTTTAGAGCAGAACTTGTGGACTGTGTGATTATTAAACCCTACTAGGTGCTAGACACTGAGCCAGGAGATGGGAAAACAAAGATGATTTCTGTTTTTTGGGGAGCCTGGGGACTGGTAAATGAGTTTCTTCATTTTTATTTTGGGTTGGTGAGCTTTTTGAGCTAAGGATAGCTTTCTACACTTTTTCCATCTAGACATGGCTTAACAGAATATAGACAGATTCTCTAGTGTGCATTCCTTGCTTTTCAGTAGGAATTTAAGGCTTCCTAAATGGGTCTGATCCACTGTCATGCCAACTAGTATATTCTATGTGAAGGTGGCCTTGAGGTTTCTTGAAAGAGCTTAGTTCTCTCGTTTGTGGTCAGCCTCAGAGGTTAGGGATGCTGCTCAAGGGCCCACTTACTTCCCTTAAAGTCTATTTCATGAGTGAAGAATTAACCTGTTCTTTCTGAACTCATCTTTTGGTCTCTGTCACCAGGTGACAGTTCCATAAATGTGACATAGTCGTCCTTCCTTTCATTCGTCTTAAAACCCACTTTTTCCAACCTTCAGGGAACTCTTCATTATTTTTACCCAGGGACTGATGAACATTTTGATTCATCACCTTACTTGACTTCATGATTTTTAGACTTTAGCCATATCCTCAATGTGTTTTCTCTGGACTAGAGCTCTCATATTTTTAGTCTTGTCTTTGGTACCTAGTCACAGAAAACTCAGTAGCATTTTCTCATTCCTTCATATACATCAATGCTCTCAAAACATACCGTTTAATTCTTAGGGACAGAAATGCTATGTGTGTAAGAGAGACCCTGGCCCTGGGGCCAGGCAAAGTGCTTGTTTCTTCAAAGAAAAAAAAAAAGGTCCATTGTGTGATTCTATTATGAAATAATATGTAGTGATCATTAAAATATGGTAGTATATGATGGGTGACAAATGTGAGCAAAATTGTTTCAAAAAGCAACGGCTACCCGTGATTGCTGAAACTTGTGATGGAGGGAGAATTGCTTCCTGGGTCAGAGGGCCCGGGTCTTCACTTGGATCGTGGACTTGAGACGAATCATTTATACCTCAGTCTTTTCATTTGTTCAGTGAGGAATTCTGCTTGATGGCAAAACTTATTTTTATCACCGAAGTCTATGGTTCTATGTATTTAAAAATCAATTCTTTTAATGAAGTTACTTTTAAAAATTACTTGCAGAAAAACACTGATTACTAGCAAATTATGCTTATAATTCAGGATAGAGTCAAGTCACTCCAGTGTTACAGGGTAACAGTAACATTCCACTGTAAGTGCATAGATTGGGGTACATAGGGTGCCATCTGTGTCTCCTGTGTACATAATGAAAGAGCCTCTCAGCCTCCAACCGGAAAGAATCTGGCATTTGCCCTTCTCTTCCTATATCATTTCTGTAAGGATATTTTGCTGTATTTCATGGATACGATTCATAGATAAATCGAGAGCTTACTTTCCTCAGAACAAAGCCCCTGCCCTCATTTTGCTTTTCTGCCATAATGTTATTTCTTATTTCTTTTGATCTGCTCTTTTCTTTCTACTCATCTCTCCCTTTCTCTCTACTCTGTTTACTTGTCTTTAGAGGAACAAATCAACTATGATTTGTAGGTTATTTTGGAGAATAAAGCTTTAGATGTTTATTTTGCCTAATGGTCATTTGAGAGAATAGTTTAATTATCCCCTAATAGTTTAGTTATCTGACATAGGCTTCTCTCATACTTATTTAAAAATAAATTACAATTATTTGGGACCTCTGAGCAGTTCTTCTAGCTAGAAGGGATTTTAATTGAGATTTAGAAAATTAAAATTTTTTTACATTTATTTATTTTTGAGAGAGACATAGAAAGGGAGGGAGAGGTAGAGAGAGAGGGAGACACAGAATCTGAAGCAGACTCCAGGCTCTGAGCTGTCAGCACAGACCCCGACACAGGGCTCGAACTCATGAGCTGAAAGATCATGACCTGAGCCAAAGTCGGAAGCATAACCGACTGAGCCACCCAGGCTTCCCGAGGTTTAAAAAATTAAAAAAATTTTTTTTCCCTGCATTTTTGCCTAATGTCTGTAATTGTGTTCATACTTTTGTAAGCCTTGCTTATTGTAGAAAAAAATTATACTGGTTTGAGGATGTCAGCCTAAAAAGCTGGAAACTATAATGTGTGTTTTCCTTATTATATAAATGAAAGTATTTTTCCATGCTTTTTGAACAAAAGAATTTTTTAATTAGTAGATTAATTATTCATATCCCAGCTCATTAGTGCTTCACCATACGTGGTAATGAATTGCATTTGGCTGTTTCTTGTAGAATCTTTTATACCAAGGGTATAGCATTAAAATACAAGTGTATTTTACTGAATGTACTATTTTGAGCATTTCAGGTCTCAAATATTAAATTATTTTACTTAGTTTTGTAATTATTTTCATACACTTTGGTGTTTGTTTTTACCAAAGTATAATCCAGCTGAGGGCAGGATTAGGAATGGGAGATTTTTGGATATTTTGAAGACATACATTTTTAAGAAATTAGAGAATATTACATATGCAAAACTAATTTATTTTTACAGCTCTAAAGTTACATTAGCTGGCGTGTGATTTGTAGAACCAAATTCATAGAATTTGGAACGTGAAATTTAAATGTTATAGTTGATTCAGGTAATAAACATACTAGTTGAATTTACTTTTAGGTCAGTTTTTATACATGTGTTAGAAATGGCTTGCTGGGGCGGGTGCCTGCATGGCTCCATCGGTTGAGTGTCCGACTTCGGCTCAGGTCATAATCTCACGGTTCGTGGGTTCAAGCCCTGCATGGGGCTCTGTGCTGAGAGCTCAGAGCCTGGAGCCTGCTTCAAATTCTGTGTCTCTCTCTCTCTCTGCCCCTCCCCTGTTAATGCTCTGTCTCTCTCCAAAAATGAATAAACATTGAAAAAAATTAAAAAAAAAAAAAAAAGAAATGGCTTGCTAAAATGTTTAACATCTCATTTTTTCCCCAAAGAGTAAACAGAAATGAATATTGTAAGGACACATGTTTCTGAACTTACATGTGCTTAGTAACAGAGAGACCCAGTACATACTCATTTTCAGAGTAGGAGAAAATGGGGAAAGCACGCTTAGATTGAATACAACTTTAGTTACATCTTGTTTATTTTTTATACCTCCCTTTTACCATCCTTCTGGAAAATGTTATTGGCTTGGGTTCAGACCAAGGATTTTGTTCTTTCCTCTGTTATCTTCTTTGTTTTGGTTTGGTTATTTCCACAATTAATTAGCTGCTGTGGAAACAGAAGGACTGTGGAACAGTCAGAGAGAAGGTCTGAGCGTGTTGGGTAGGGCTCTGGCTGCTTCTGCAGGAGGGCTGTTCCCTGGCAGACCCCAGGCTGCACACTGGCCCCCAGCGTGGGACAGGGGGCACCACAAAAAAAGAAAAAGACACACTTGACCTCACATTCTCATTGTTTGGTGATGAAGCCAAATAGAGCAGCTGTGCTAAAAGTTGGCCTGGAGGTTTCCAGCAACATAAATTGGCGGACAAGAAAAATTCTTCCTGTTTCTGTTTTTAATGAAGTCTTTGACTTGACTTTTTCCAAGACTCCCAATCGTAGTCAATTAAATGATCAAACAGCTGTTATTGATAGCTGAATCTGATTCAGATTCCATGACGGCCAACTTAAGAGCTTCCGGAACTCATAGGGCATCCGTCTTACTGTTTGCTGAAGAACCTCTTAGCCAACAGTGGGAGAAATTGGGTTCCTCCCCATTGGGTTTTCCTATAGTATTTCAACATCACACTTTGATTCTTCCCTTCCTTTCCCTCTCCTTGTTTCTTTTGAAGAAAACAACTATACCGACAGTTTCTTACGTTTCCAAGTAAAATTCTTCTTTTTTGTTTGGACAGTTTTTGCAGGGTGCCCAACTTTGTGACATCATCACCAAGCCGGGAGGCTCTGGGATGTGCATTCTCTTCTGCCAGCAAGTAGATGTTTACCCTTTGTGATTCCCCTGCTGATTTCGAGGGATTTACCCACTCTCCAACTCCCATGACACTCTACCTTTTGTTTTAAATACTTCTCTGCCAACACTGAGTAAGGCCGTCAGGGAATTTCTGCTCCCCTTTTCCTAATTTCTTTTTTTAAGCTTATTTATTTATTTTGAGAGAAACAGAGACAGCATGGGTAGGGGAGGGGCAGAGAGAGGGAGAGAGAGAGAGAGAGAGAGAGAGAGAATCCCAAACAGGCTCTGCACTGCCAGCACAGAGCCTAACGCGGGGCTTGAACCCACAAAACTGCAAGACCATGACCTGAGTCGAAACCAAGAGTGGGGCGCTCAAGTGACTTGAGCCACCCTGGCCCCTCTTTCTCCTAATTTCTTAAAAAATATTTCCCTGTCTTATCTAGACTTTTCCCATTTCTAATCCTGTCTTCAATGGACTTCACTTGGATAAACACAGATACCAAGTCCTATAAAAATAACTACAAAACTAAATGGCAAGGAACAATGGTTGATACATTTGGGTACAAGTCGAAATATTTCACTTAACGTTTTTTAAAGTAGGTTTTTCCCTTTTGATACTCTTCTTTGAAAAGAGGTAAGAGTTTGCTGCACATGTGATACATAGTTTTTTACATTGAAAGACCTGATACTGACATTTGCCTGATTGAAAATGACAGTCCAAAAAAAATACATTGCTCTTGTAACAACTTTGTCAATCTTTTCTTGTCTGACATTTGAGATCATAGAAATTTATGGGTTTTGTTTTTGTCTTTGTTTTAATTCTGCCACTTACAGTATCGGGCTATTTATGAATATTAGGTTACCCTTCATGATGGTGCTATTATGGAATTGTTATGGAATTGCAAGCTGGAGAATGACTTTCTGAAAAGTGTTATTTAACGTGGTTACCCTCACCATTTAAGGAGTTCTTAAAATGCCTGCAGAATGTTGCATACATTTTAAAAGATGTATCTGGTTATCTCTTGCATTTGGAAATATAGGTTTCATTTGATAGTATTTGTAAATCATACATATTTTCCCCTTTTTAAAGGATTAAAAGTTGTAGTGTGGAAGTATGCCTGAGAGGTAGGTGTTTCTCTCAGTGTTTCATTGAAGGAATGATGCATCTTAGTGCCTAGCTTGAAAACAGTAGTTCTCAACCTTGGCCGAACATTAGAATCACCTAGGAGCTTTTGAAAATTTTCATTCCCAGCCTCTTATCCTAAACCAATTTGCATCAGCATCTCTGGGGCTAGGCTCCAGGCCCTAGTATTTTTTAAAGCTACCCAGGTGATTTCAATGTGCAGCCAAGGTTGAAAACCACTGCTCTAGAATAAAGTTAGAAATAACATCTTCTCAGATTTAACTGCACATGATTTTGGAGGCTGAGAAATTTGATTCCTAACTAAGGCTGAGTGGGATATTTTGCCACCAATATCAGATGAAGAAGAATTTATTTAGGATTTACATAAGCTGTGAAAATATGCTAATTTGGTTAAGTGTAGTTTATTATTTTGAATTCAGAATCCATTTAAACTGTTTCTTTTCTGTAATGAAATTTCTTTCAGTACTTTGTGAATCTCCTGGTTTTAGGAACAAAAGACACTAGGCTTTAACTTTTCCTAATTATTATATCTTCAAACTCTTTTCTGTGCTCTGTGTTTTTTTATTTTTGTTTTTAAAAGATTTTATTTTTTAAGTAACCTCTGCACCCAACGGGGGGCTTGAACTTACAACCCTGAGATCAGGAGTTGCACACTCTGCCCACAGAGCCAGGCGGGTGCCCCTATGCTAGGTGTTTTGAACCCTTTGCATAAGTATATGTTAGGCTCCTTATCACAAAAGGGCTTGAGGCGGTGTACCAGGATGCATGAAATATGACAGGGTGGTATGAATTAAACACGGGGTGAAGTACTTAGGAAAACTCCTGTGGGAGACAACGTAGAGTCAGGAATAAAGCTACAGACTCGTGGCCCAGTGACCTATACACACATTACAGACTCTTAGAGCTGGCAGGACACACGGAGCACGTTCTGTGATTGATGTTTCTGTAGGGCAGGGTAGGCGCTGCTGCCAGCGTCTGTCTCCGTTTCTTTGAGGTTGAGTCAGGAATTTGGGACACTTGAGGTAAGTGATCAGTATGGGGTTGCTCATCTGCAGAGAAGGAACCGAGACATTGAGAGGCTGTCTTTTAACGCTTGTGTTATGTGCTAGGCATCCTGCGAGGAGTGCTGTAGGTCTCGTTTCACTTATTTCACAAAAATCCTATGTAGACGGCATTAATAATCTCCTTTTATGACAGGACACTGAGGTTCAAGGACATGGGGTAACCTGCTGGGGTAATCGGGCTGCTCAGTGGCTTAGCCAAGCTTCCAAGCCAGCCCTGTCTTAGGAGTTTAGCTCTTCCTCAGTGGCTCCCAACCCTGTGAACCACAGTTCTTGCTTGTCCTCAGTATGGTTTATAGGAGAAGGTTTTTTTCTTCCTTCCTCCCTTCCTTCCTTCCCTCCTTCCTCCCCTTCCTCCCTCCCTCCCTTCTTTCTTTCTTTCTTTCTTTCTTTCTTTCTTTCTTTCTTTCTTTCGTGATGGTGGTGGTAGGAGGAACAAAGGCCATAGAGCACTATTACGAAAGCCCTCATAAACACTTAAATATACTTTCTTTCCATTTTTTTCAGTTTTTGGTTTTTTGGTAGTTTTTTCTTTTTTTTTTCCTCCCAAGCAATCCTATTTCCGGGATATTCTATGGTAGGATACTCTGTGTGTTTTGTGTCCCCCACCAAACCTGGACTATCCCACGTGAGAGGCCTATATCGTGCCCCGGTTGGGCAAATGTGGCCAGGCTGGCCCCGCAGCTGCACGTGCGTGTCCCTCATAGGTCTGTCGTCCGCCCACCCAGCTCCCAGCAGAGGGCTGCTGCTGTGGCTGCCGCTTCAGTGCTGGCAGATGGGGAGGCCTTTTTCTTGCTATCCCATTTTAGGCCTGTTTTCCCACTCTTGTGAAATTTCGTTTGTGGTGTGTTTCAGATGAAGCTGCATGAGCAGCTCTTTGGTCCACAGGGCAGATTAAATACCAGGCTGTGGCTTGCTTTGGCACCTGATGGCATGTCTGTCTTATTTCACTAGACTCTTCCAAAGGAGTCACTGTGTTACAGTCCTCGACTGCAGTTTTGGCACATGTGTTGTCCAGATTTCAGAGTTGTGTAAGTTCTTCAGATCTTGACCTCGTGTTTTTTTCTCCCTGTGAATTTTTTACTAGTCTCCCCTATTTCTAGCTTTGTTTCCTACCCCTTTCTTCAGGTCAGACTCAGCTAGGCGGTGCCTCTGGGCTTACTCCCCTCCTCAGGCTCTAACCCCATCACCTTCACTGTGGCCCTTGGTGCTCCTTCCTTTCACCTGTCCCCATACCCAAGTGCCTCTGTTTGCTTTCCACCACTTAGTCACTTAGAGTCTGGTTTCTGGACTTAACCAGTTTACTTGGAAGCCTGATAGAAATGCAGAATTTCAGGCCCCACCCCAGACCAACTGAATCAGAATCTGCATTTTCACTTGGTCCCCAGGTGATCTGTGTACACTTTCAAGTTTGAGAAGCATTTTTCCAAATCATGCATCTATGGATTGTATCCTAGTGAAGGGAATAGAGTTTTAGAACCCGCTTATTTTGTAGGGAGAATTGGATAAACCTTTTTTATTTTATTACTTAGAGAGTGAGCATGAGTGGGTCTGGGGGGCGATGGGGAGGTGGGCAGAGAGGGGGAGAGAGAGAATCTTAAGCAGGCTGCATTCTCAGTACAGAGCCTGATGCAGGGCCTGATCCCAAGATTCTGGGATCATGACCTAAACTGAAATCAAGAGTTGGAGCTCAACTGACTGAGCCACCCAGGTGCCCTAAAAACTTTTTTTTTTTTTTAATCATACCCACTTAATCATCTTTGGGCAATACTTTTGTCACTTTTAGAAATAGAGAGAAATGAATATGTTTGGGAATAAAGGGCTTTGCCTATCCTGTGAGTGAAGTTAGGACAATGGGAAAAGCTTGGATAATTTATCTGGTAGACTGTTCCCAGGGAAGGATTCAAAGAGCAGCTGCCATCACTGTTCTGAAAAGAAATGGAGAGAGTAGTTCTATGGAAAGAACATTTGATTCAAGAAATATTTATATTTTCAACATATAAAATATAAAAAGTATATACAGTTGTCTTAATTGATTCAGGCTGCTGTAAGAAAAATCCCACAGATTTGATGGCTTACAAACAACAGTAATTTACTTCTCACAGTTCTGGAGGCTGGAGGTCCAAGGTCAAGGTGCTGGGATGGTCGAGTGGGAGCCTTCTTCCAGGTCACAGACTTCTCACTGCTTCCTGTGGCAAAAGGGGCAGGCTAGCTCTTTGGGGTCTCTTATACTGGCACAAATCTCATTCATGAGGGTTCCATCCGCAAGACCCGGTCACCTCTCAAAGACCCCCTTTCCTGAGGCCATCAGCTTATGAATTCAGGGGGTGGGCACAAACATTCAGACCATAGCAAAAATACAAATATATAAATATAAAATTTTGCATCTCTCTAGAAGGCAACTAAATACAAGGCTTACGTATAAACTGAAATAATGTTGGATAGGCAGGTAGAACACCTCATTTGTTCTTCTGTGAGTGTATTTCTGCACTGCTTGTGGAAATACTTATCATGGAGGCTCAGTGATAGCACAGGTCATACGCTGAGGCTAAGTGACTGTTGTTTCTCCCTAAGGCAGATTTTCCCATGTCTTTAAGTATTAGAGGCTCTGCTACATGGAATGGCTTGTGTAGGAAATTGCATGATGTAGGAGTGGGGATATGGAACCCTAGCGAAGCAGTGAAGAGGAACTGTGAGGCTGCAAGGAAGGATGTGAGGTTATGAGTGGTCAGACTGATGGTAAGTCTGCTCTGAGGTTTTCTGTCTTTGCCTCCATCTGCCTTCGTGTTGGTCCAGGGGTGTATTACTAGGGGCAGTATCTGTGTCCCTCTCCCTGCCTCTTTCTTTTAAATCCTCAGGACGTTTATATTTTATTATTATTTTTTTTTTATTTTAGAGAGAGAGAAAGAGAGAGCAGGAGAGGGACAGAGGCAGAGAGAGAGAGAATCCCAAACAGGTTCCATGCTCATTGCAGAGCCTGACTCAGGACTTGATCCTATGACCCTAGGTTTATGACCTGAGCTGAAAAGCAGAGTCACATGCTGAACCGACTGAACCACCCAGGTGCCCCCAAATCTTCAGGACCTTTAAATGTCCATCTGGTACCTCTAAGACCCAAAATTTTGAAGGACTAGAACTTGGTAAGTTATATCCACAGGTTAAAGAGTTTTTCTCTCTCTCCCTCCCTCTATACATCTCCCCCTGTTCCCTTTTCTCCCTCTCCCCCCTACTTTCTCTCCCTCCCTGCCTCCCTCCCTTTCTCTTTCACACATACACACACACACATACACACGCATATACCCACGCATGTATGCATGCCCCCACCCCCGACACAAATAGTTTGCTCACTGCAGTGTTGGAGAACCTGATACTCTGGGTAGGAAGTGATACTGCCCATCTAAATGGAAAGTGCAAGAAAACGGGTTTTTCCAGAGTTTGGCCCAGTATTGCTTCAGTGCAGAAGAATTTCCTTTCATATGGGCATTGGTTGTTTATTGTTCATTTAGATTAATGATTTAAAAGTTTGGAGTTAGAAAGCTAGATAAGCATTCATTTGCATTAAATGTGAAATGATGAGAATGTGGAGCACCCACACTTTCAAGAAACATCATTCTCCTTTCTGTGAGCAGCGGGGGGCATCTGTGTGTATACCGGACCCTACCTGATGCTGCACGCCTTCCAAGTGAGCCGTCCGTCCCCACAGTGAACAGGTGCTAGTGACTTAAGGTAGGAATGGCCTGTGCAGTGTTGCATTTCTCCTTCAGCGGCATCTCGTGATATCAAAACCCAACACCAGAAACAGATGGAAACTGGACCTCAGGTTTCAGATCTTGTTCAAAGGACAGGAGTAGCTGAATTGAAAAGTGTCAGATTTAGAAAACCTGTAGTTAGTTAAATGGATGAAGGAAATGAGCAATAGAAAGTGTTGTTATATAATGAAAATGGAAAAATTAGTGATTTTTTTCTATGTTTATCCTTGGTAAAAAGCACTTATATAAACATATAAACTAAGGTATATATGTGTGTTACATGTCATAGTGTTTTGGTCCAGTATTCTGAGAAATAGGGTCTTGGCACTTTGAGGATTAAGTAGTACTGGATGTGCAAGGATTGCATCCCCATTTGGAATCTTTCGTCTGGGTGATTTAAAATTAATTCAGAGTTAACTAGATGCTCATTACTATTGAAAATATTTATACGATGCATAAATGCACTTTTCTTTCATCATAAATACATCATAGCATGTATAAGGTTTCTTTGATGACTTACGTTATTTTTTTGTGGCTTTTGGACGGCACCTTGAGAGGGAGTTACACTAGTCTGGTACCCTTGATTGAGGGTTAACTGAAGTTTTATTTTATTTTGTTTTTTTTCTAGTGTTTTTTTTTTCTTTCTTCTTTTTTCATTTTAATGTAATTTATTGTCGAGTTGTCTAACGCACAGTGTGTAAAGTGTGCTCTTGGTTTTGGGGGTACATTCCCATGATTCATCGCTTACATACAACACCCAGTGCTCATCCCAACAAGTGCCCTTCTCAATGCCCATCACCCATTTTCCCCTCTCCCACCCCGCCCCACCATCAACCCTCTGTTTATTCTCTGTATTTAAGAGTCTTCTATGATTTGCCTCTCTGTAACTATTTTTTCCCCTTCTCTTCCCCCTTTGTCTTCTGTTAAGTTTCTCAAGTTCCACATATGAGTGAAAACATATGATATCTGTCTTTCCCCGACTGACTTATATCACTCAGCATAATACCCTCTAGTTCCATCCACATTGCTGCAAGTGGCAGGATTTCATTCTTTCTCATTGCCAAGTAGTATTCCATTGTATATATAAACCACATCTTTATTCATTGATCAGTTGATGGACATTTAGGCTCTTTCCTTAATTTGGTTATTATTGAAAGCGCTGCTATAAACATTGGGGTACAGGTACCCCTATGAATCAGCACTCCTGTATCCTTTGGATAAATTCTTAGTAGTGCTATTGCTGGGTTGTAGAGTACTTCTATTTTTAATTTTTTGAGGAACCTCCATGCTGTTTTCCAGAGCGGCTGCACCAGTTTGCATTCCCACCAACAGTGCAAGAGGGTTCCTGTTTCTCCACATCCTTGCCAGCATCTGTTGTTTCCTGAGTTGTTAATTTTAGCCACTCTGACTGATGCGAGCTGGTATCTCAGTGTGGTTTTGATTTGTATTTCTCTCATGATGAGTGATGTTGAGCATCTTTTCATGTGTTGGTTAGCCATCTGGGTGTCTTCTTGGGAAAAGTGTCTATTTATGTCTTCTGTCCATTTCTTCACTGGATTATTTGTTTTTTGGGTGTTGAGTTAGGTAAGTTCTTTATAGATTTTGGATACTAACCCTTTATCTGATATGTCATTTGCAAATATCTTTTCCCATTCTGTTGGTTGCCTTTTAGTTTTGTTGATTGTTTCTTTTGCAGTACAGAAGCTTTTTATCTTGATGAGGTCCCAATAGTTCCATTTTTGATTTTATTTCCCTTGCCTTTGGAGACTGAAGCTTTATAGGAGTTATCTGGCAATAACTTAAGACAATACACCAAAACCAATGGGAACTTAAGTATTGCAGGAAAATGTGGTTTATTGAAGTTGCCTATTTGATTTCAAAACTTTATTGTTTTGTGTCTCTATATGAAACTTATTTTCCTCTATAGTAGTAGTGTTTCCTAAATTGTGACCCACAAAGCATTATTTAACTGCATTGTTCATGTGGATTCAACTAAAACAGCTTATCTACTGCAGGAATTCTCAGAGTCTTTGACAGTAATAATGTTCCCTATAACCCTTTTAGAGTGAGATGTAGGATCTGATGTTTCTTGAGCTTATTCCACTAGTCTGCCCACCCCTTTTTTTTCTTGATAAACTATCTACCATGAAATAGAATTTGGGAAATTATGTTCTAGCATCTTAATGGGTATTTGCTCATTTACCATCACAGCAGTCCTGAGAAGCAGAAACAGTTTTGGATGAGGGAGGATCTAAGACCCGCCAGAGTTGAGGCTTGGCAGTAGGACCCAGGTCCCCTAATGACTCACTCAGCCTTTTCTTTCTCTATCGCAGCCTTCCTTGCAGGCAGGAGGCACTCAGTCATGTGTGATGGGGCTCTCTGCTACTGAGTAGGGAGTGATCTGGGTGATATGCTCCCTGAGGTTTCTGTGTCCTGGGACCGGTCCACAGGGCTCTGTGGTCTCCTAAAGAGGCCTTTCTGAATTCCAGCAAGTTGATAATTGGATGAATGACTTAGTTCTCATGCAGCTTCTTTGAACTAATGGTTTAAGCAGCCCCCCACGTATGTTTTTAAGTAGGAAAAGTGCCTAGGTGTGCTCAGTGTGTTTTGCTTCCCGATTTTTACCCCGTGAGACTATGTCACGTTTTGTTCTTTTTATAGAAAGAAATTCAAGCCATGAGTCAGTGCAGCCATCCCAACGTAGTGACCTATTACACCTCTTTTGTGGTAAAAGATGAACTTTGGCTGGTCATGAAATTACTAAGTGGAGGTAAGTGGGTTTTGTTATTGTTTGCTTGTGTGTGTGTGTGTGTGTGTGTGTGTGTGTGTTCTTTTGTCTTTTGTGCAAGCCGTAACATTGCATACAACTTTACATTTGGTCCCCTTACTCTTGTATTTAAAGTTTTGCTTGGTTTATTATTTACCTAGAGAATAAAGCCCAGATTTCTTCACGTTGGTATTGAAAAGCTTTCATAATATGGCTAAACTTCCTAGAATATCCGTGTCTTTTTCTGCCCAGCCTTCTTGGTGTAGGTGAGGCTCTCTAAATACCTTTGCACCCCGATGTCTCCCCTGTGCTGCTCCTCAGCCCTAGATGTCTGTCCTTCCTTCTCCACATGCCAAAGTCCTAAGAGGTCACGTCCTCTCTGCAACACAAAAGTTAACCAGTCCTTCCTGTTTAAACTCTGTTTTTAATATTATTCAAGTCCTTAACACATTGTAATATAGTGAATTACCTCAGTGCCGTTCATTAAAAGTTCTGTGATGATGGAAATGTTCTATAACTGTGCTCTCCAGTTTCTACTAGGTACATGTGGCTCTTAAATACTTGACATGTGGCTGGTGTTACTGAATTTCTGGAGGAACTGGATTTCTATTCATTTTTAACTAGCTTATATTTAAATAACCACAGATGGCTAGTGGCTATGATATTGGACAGTACAGATTTAGATTAGATTGTGGACTTGATGAGGAGAGCATGGTCTAATGGACTTCTCCCTTATTGAACCTGACACCCAGTGGGTACTCAGTAAATCTTGTTTCAGTTGAAATGGAGAGAAACTCTGTGCATGCTAAATTATTTGCTTGCAGTGTTGATCGGAAGTGGCACTATTTTCATCCTGTGTTTGCATTTGAAGAGGCAAAGTAGCTTTCACTCTGGCCTCAGGTCAATGAAGTTATAAAAGTCATTGACAATTTAACTTATAAGGCACTTTTACATTGCCGTATTTTTTCTTTTAATCTCTTAGCATCACTAGTTGATAGAGAATGATAATGGTAGCCATTAACTTTATTGAACACTTACTCTGTGGCTAGATTCTGCTCAAGGCAATTTACTTACCTTATTTCATTTAATCTGGACAGCATCTTTGAATGGCTAGTGTCACTGTCCCTGCTCTTCAGAAAGTTCCCCAAAACTTAAGAGAGTTGGGCAGCTTGCCCAAGGTCACATACACAGTAGCTGTGAGCACCGGAATTTGTGGCAGTAGGACCTGTTGACTTAAAAGCTGTGCTACACCACAGGAATTATCACCTTCATTTTACAGACATGAAAATTTAAGCTTAGAAAGCCCCAGTGATTTTCTCTGTAACACCCAGCATTCCCACATGTATCACTCTGTATATCTTTTCCAGACGTGAAGTGTCGTTTAGGAGCAGAGGAAGACATTTTGCACTGCCTGGATGAAGCCAGAACCAGTATAGCTGAATTTATATTGTAGAGCCCGTTTTAACCTGTAGACCTGGTTCCAGTGAAGGCAGAATTGTGGGAGGCATCTTCATTTTTGTTGTTGTTGTTGTAAAGAAACTCTCTTGGATCAAGCAGAGGCCCAGAGCTGACAGGACAAATATGCTGTGATTGCTTTGGGTCCACTTGCGCGGGTCTCAGTGGGGAGCCTGGGAGAGCTGAGTTAGGTTCTGTTCCCAGTCTTGTCAATCCTATTAGTTATTGTTTCCTTGAGTGCCTACTTCGGGTTTTAATTAAACATGAAAAGAAAGAAATGAAAGAAGAAAGAAAAAGGCAGCCTGCTGGAGCCAGACTGCAGGGTTTGAGTGTGGGCATTGCTCCTTGTCTCTGCCGAGGCTGGTGCTTTGTCAGTAAGACGACCCTTCACCCAATCTCTTGTTGCAGGGATCGAGGTTCTGGTGACCTGGGACCCTAGGCAGCCCCAGAAACACTGCTCAAACTGAGAATTTTACTTCCTGTCTTTATTTTGATCCCAATTAACCTTTGATTAGCTTAACAATGTCCCGTATCCCGTTGCCTGAAGACTGGATAGAAAATTTCATTGTCTTTTTAAAAGAATCCAACTTAGTCTGCCTGGGCTTTAGGTAAGAAGAACGAGTTTTAAACAGGTTTCCACAGGTCAGAGAAACCTGGGCCGATGTGGACTATTGCTCATTTTTCTTTTAGCAAGCCAGAAATGCATACATACGTGCCTTACCTGGTATATACTTATAATATGAAAATGAAGCAGTTGTGGAAGTATTGTTTTCAAAACTACTAAAGAATTTAAGATTCAATGAATAAATAGATGTTTTGTTTCTCTGAGGGGGAAATATGTATTTGTTTTCTTTTATAATATTTTATCATATGAAATCTCTTAATGAGGGGCAGGCAGCTAGTCTGGTGTGGTAATACCTGATGTGGAAACTCAGTACTCCCAGTTAATCATAGAGCGCCTAGAGCCAGATTCAGGTCCTGAGGTAAGCCATTTGTTAACTCTTCAGAAATGTTGAACCCCCAGGTAATTAGGGCTTTTAAAATGACCGGTAGGTTTGGAATATTAATTAGTATGTGTTGAAACATGAACTCAGAATGCCAGGGATCCTAATCTGTTCGTGGTAACAAAGTACCGTGTATTTATTTCATTATAAAAGTCAGTACATTATGGATCAAGTAAACAAAAATAAAGATTGCCCAGAGTCACAGAAAGGAATATTCTGGTTATCAGCAGGGGTCTGGAGGCAATATACTTTTTTTTTTCTCCCCTCCTACCTGTGTCCTAGATGTTCAGGGAGACTGTGCTTCTGGCTCTCAGTTCATTGCGGTCTGTTCCCCTGGCCACCGCCTCCTCTTTTTTTTCAGTTCGGACATCTTGAATCCCCTTTTGAGTCTGTAACCAACTGTGCATGTGTGGGAGAAAGGACTAACCCTGGAGTGACCGTGAACAGTTTTTTGCATCCTGACCCAGAGTTATTATTCTTATGCTGAAAGTGCTCTTGCAAACTTGGATCTTGTGTTTCTGGTCACGTGCTGCCATGCAATTGTTTGTGTGCCTTGGGAGCAATTGCGTCAAATAAACAAACGTATTTTGACATTTCCATTCAATTTTCTAAATAGTGGAGCCCAAGCTAGAAAGGTAATGAAGGTGCTTGTGCTTACGCAGATGTTTCGATTCTTCTGTCTCTCCACCTAGGTTCTATGTTGGATATCATAAAGTACATTGTTAACCGAGGGGAACACAAGAATGGAGTTCTGGAAGAGGCAATAATAGCAACAATTCTTAAAGAGGTTTTGGAAGGCTTAGACTATCTACACAGAAATGGTCAGATTCACAGGTATGACTTCTGCAGAGATGTTTAAATTCAGCCATTTGTATATTCAGCTCTGGTTTGTAAAGACTGTTAAGGAAAACATATTGCTGGTAGGTATCAACATTATTTCTGAGCTAGGCCAAATAGTTGTGAAAAAAGTACTTAAAGAAACGAGAATAAATTAAAAAATTATTTTCAATGTTTATTTTTGAGAGAGACAGAGCATGAGTGGGGGAGGCGCAGAGAGAGAAAGAGAGAGAGGGAGACATAGAATCTGAAGCAGGCTCCAGGCTCTGAGCTCTCAGCACAGAGTCCCGACGCAGGGCTCGACCCCATGAACTGGGGGATCATGACCTGAGCCAAAATCGGTGGTTAACCGACTGAGCCCCTCAGGTGCCCCGAGAGAATAAATTTTGATGAAATATATTAGTATCCTTAGCATTGCTTTATCCATTTTCACTGAAATAAAAGCAGAATATAAAAAAGTACCTAGTGAACTCACTAAAAAAAATTAACAATACTACTCTTGAAGTATGCTTAATTGAACAGGATAGCATCTCTAACTATCTAATACAGGCAAAACTGTTCCAAATGTTGTAATATGTTCATTATTTTTGGCATGGTGGTGTGAGGAAAGGGGGGGGGTAGCTAATTTCATCTTCTTTTGTGACATAAAATGCTAATTCTTTAAATAGCCAAACAGCCTAGAATAGGAGTGTTTGATGTTTCAAAAGAGTTAGTATTACTTGGGCCCCTAGGAATAGCTGTGAGTAAATAACCATTTATTAGTAATGCTGGTATTGTAATTCCCCTACCTTGCGCTATATGTGGGCCATATATTTAAGGATATCTGCCATGTCTTTTGGTAATTAGAAAAAAACATGACCTTAGGTTTCAAACTTGTAAGTTGTTATTTTTCTTTTTAAGTGTTAAGACTTCTATATAATGAAGAAATATATTATAGAATGTTATAATTGGGATTTATAATCAGTATCTCTCCAGGGGAGAGGCTGATCCAATCCATTGTTTAAGAGGCTGCTGGGATTAATTTGGAATTGTTCCACAGACAAATTTAAGTGGAAGTAGAACAGCTTTACATAGAATTATCACCTTTAATTCTTGAGAAAAGATAGTATGGTGAGTTAATGGGCGATCTCCAACTCTACAACATAAAGAATGTACTCACTCGTGATTTAATTAAATTTGGATAATGATTTCACATAAAATATTTGTTACTAAAATCCTAACCACCCCCCAGGAGCAAACTATAAAATCGCCGTTTCTCCCTGTAGCTTTTTAAATCTGTGATATAATTTTAATATTTATAAAATGATAATTACTTTAAACAGCTACATTATATGATTGTTTTTAAATCTCTGAGTGAATTGATGCAATATAATGTCTATATTCCATAATTCATTCTTCATTTTTTTCTAATAGGGATTTGAAAGCTGGTAATATTCTTCTGGGTGAGGATGGTTCCGTACAAATAGCAGGTAACGCTGATAAAAATAAAAATTCTTCTGACAGAAGTGTTCCAGTTTCGAGGAATGTAGAATCATTGCAAATAAATAAATAATGAATGAATGAATGAACAAATGAATGCGTGTGATCTATATTAAGCATGTATCTGGGCTGCCCTGTTAGAGAACATTTGGGTCTGAGGCAGAACATGTTTTCCTGTTGTTTTGGTTAAGTTGTTGTTAAATCATCCTGTAAATAATGTTATTTTAGAACATAGCCTTTTGATAGAGGCAATTTTGCTTTCAATTTCATTTTTGCTAAATTTCAGGTTGAATAAAGGTGGTATTTATCTAACTGCAAGAAAAGCAGTTTTGAGAGTTTTTTTGATGAGTTTGAAAGTTTAGAACCTTGTACCCTTCGATTAATTTAAACGCTTCTATTTCTGAAGCGGTGCTGAAAGCACGGTGAACTCTCAAAGTCTGTGGGTTATTGTGGTCTTCAGTGTGACCCTGCATGGCCGTCCGTGACAGTAGGCACGCAGGTGCAGTACACGTTGGTAGAGTGCGTACACTAGACAAGTGCCCTCCGTGTGCAGACCTTATCATTCTGTTATTGCACCAGAGTAACCCGAAAGGTCTGGGGTAAAGTGTCTCCATGTCTGTATTGACTCGTGTCTCCCTCCCATCCATGAAGGCCTGTCTCCTCAGTCCTCTCAGCCATCACTGCTTTTTGCATTTGTGGCTGGACAGCCCTTACCTGTACCGAACTGTCCCTGTCATCATTGCAGGGTATTCAGCCCAGCCCTCTGGCTTGCAGGCATTGAATGTTATTAGCAACACGTCCCAGCGACACGCTTGGTGAGAATCACTGATGTAGCTTCTGCTGTTGAGTGCTGAAGTTTGCCCCAAATATTTAATCAGTCCAGCCTGCTGCTTTTTGAGTTGGAGTGGAAGAAGCCTCTTTTCTAGTATTTAGGGTTAGGTTCTTTCTACATCAAGTTATTAGAGCAGAGTTGATCACAGTCCTTGGTTCTAGTCTAGTTTCTAGACAAATGCGAGGATCTGGGGTATTATTAGAAACAGGAGAGCTCAGCAGAAAACAAACACACCCCCAACACAAAGGATAAGCCTTGAGTCATCTCTTTGATTCATTGTTTGTCCCTCTCTAGGTGCCAGAGAACCTGTCAGGTGATGCCTGACTTGTGTGACAAGCACAGTGCTGACCTTGGGCTCTGTATTTAGTTGGGTATATTCACGGGGGCTTTTATTTATTTTCTTTTAAAGGAGAGAATAGAGGTTTTGAAAATACAAAAGGGAAATGGAGAATTTGTTTCAAATCAAATGTTTCTTCCCTGAAGAACTAATACTGCAAGTGTTAGCTTTTATTAGTCCTCTCTTTGAAAAGATAAGTTTAGTCAAATATTATTAGTCGTTGGCTTAAGACCACTGTGTAGGCACTCTGTATATCAGTTAAACACAAAGGCCTTGGAATCAAAACAGGCCTTCGTTTAGTACCCACTGTGCAGTGTGGGGCAGGCTGTTGGCATCGCTGAGCCTCAGTTTCCTCATCTGTGAGATGGTGATGATAATGCCAATCGTTCAAGGAGACACAGATATCCTTTGCAGGTGTAAAGGATATTTTTGAGTTTATTTTGAGATAGCACGAGCAGGGGAGGGACAGAGAGACAGGGAGAGACAGAGAATTCCAAGCAGCTCTGCACTATTAGCACAGAGCCCGACGTTGTACTTGAACTCACAAACTGCGAGGTCACGACCTGACCCACAACCGAGAGTTGGACGCTTAACTGACTGAGCCACCTAGGCACCCTGTACCTATTGAAACTTAAGCTTCAGGGCCCTGTGAGTGCAGTGTGTTTCTGGGAGTTGCAGAGTGTTCTAGGTGGAGATGGAGTGTTTTAGTTGGAGAGGTGTTCTAGACCATCAGGGGGTATTCTTATGTAGGCATTTTTTGTTCAGTTGTCTGAAACTATTCCAGAAGAAATGACCTTAATCTTTAGGACACCAGTGAATTGGTATGAATTTTTACTTTGAAAGAAATAGACACACTTACACCTAATTTCATATTTTTAATTTTGTGTTGTTTATCTTAAAGAGGGTCTTCCCAGTTGTGTAAGCTTCACATCCCATGAAACTTGGATCTACTCCTGCTGATAACAGTTGTTGCAGTAGTTAAATAAATGTGAGAAATGCATAGTACAACCAAGAAAATAGGGCAGTAGACAGGAGTACACATTATAAGCTTATTTATTAGAGCACTGTTTGTGATTGCAATAGATTAGAAACAACTTAGGTGTCCCGATTAAATATGCTACATGGTAGATCTACATTATGGGACCCCCACAAGCTGCAATGGAGAATGTATACATTGACGTGAAAAAAAGTGTCGCCAGGCTACATAGTTAAGTGAATACAGCAAGGTGAAATAGAATGCATATACTGTGTCACCTTTTGTGAGGGAAATGGGGAGAAATACCTCTATATCTTTGTACAGAGAAACGGAAGGGTAATGGGGAGGGGGACTTGTATAGTGCATACCTTTTATAACATTTTGAATTCTGAACTGTGTGAACAAGTATGACCTGGTAAAACCAATGAAAGGAAATGACTTCATAAACTGTCAATAAGTGAAAGTCATTTTTTAAGCCTTTTATTATAAAAATTTTCATACGTAGCCTAAAGTAGAGAAGAGTAGGAAGAACCTCGTGTACCCACCATGATCAGTTTCAGGCCATTCTTGATTCATGTCTCTTCCCCCTTCCTACTTTGGTGGCCTTTATTATTAACACCAAATTCTGTTCTTGAGCCATCTAAGTTAGTGCCTTATAAGTACACATCTTGTCCTCACTCTAGAGAGAGGCTCCTACCCCACAGGCCAGAGGCATTTAGGAAAAAACAAAACAAAAACAAAGCAAAACAAAACAAAAAACTTCAACGAAACAAGTGACAACAGAAAACATCTGTTCAGGCGGTCTCAGCCCAGGGTACTCAAGGGTACAAGGTCTGGGATGAACTGGCATGGTTGAAATTCCCGGGTCACCTTGTGACCTTGGTCAAGCTACACACCTTCTTTAAGATTCTGTTTCCTTAAAAGAGGGATACAAATATAACCCCCCTCGCCTTTTTTTTTGTGTGTGAAATCAAATGAGGCTCCTCACACGCAGAGATCTTAGCAGTGGCTGGCACACGAGAGGCACATAGCAGCTGCCGTCGTACTTCTGCTCTTCTTCATGTCCCTGCCACTCCTGCTGTTCCTGGGACCAGCAGGCTTGCGCCCATCTCCCTGGCACTGCCTGGAGATCACATGTACCTCAAATTAGTCTTGCAAGGGGTTCAGCTCTTAGGGGCTTTTATGAGTTATAAAAAGCTAATGCTTATTAATAATGGAACTTGGAAGTTAACTTGTCATTAATCTTGCTCTAAGCTGATAAGGAAGTACAACTAATTTTCTCTCTTTGGTGATGAAACGATCATTTCTCACTGAGAGGGTCAGAATAGCAGTGAACGGCCTTTGAAATGTGAAAGGAGGTCAGCCCTTGCCTTATTCTGCCACTTGGCACTGTGCCAATCACTTCCTCTATTCTTCTTGTCAGATTGGTGACCTGAGCTCTTTCTCCGGGCCTTCTGTAGCATATTGGCCTTTTCTTTTTCTCACTTGGGATCCCCTGAAGTAAGGTTTCCTGACTTTTTCTCTCCCTCTTGGGCCTTGGGTTTTTCCCCCCCGCTGTGGGTGGTAGTGCTGAGTGTGACCCTGTAGGCACTTGCCCTGTGGGGGCTGCTGGGTTCAGAAGGTCACATGCAGAAAGCCACCACTACCTGGGTAGTTGTAGGATTAAATGAGCCCGCGCATAAACTGCTTGGAACAGTGCCTGGCAAGCATAGCGAAGACATTGTGTACAGCCTTTCTGGACTCCCCTTGGTATCCCTTTTGTGTGCGTGACTTCATGCTTGTGTCAGACCAACTGAGAAATCGCCATCTCCTGGATGTATAATCGTGTGCAGACAGGCATTTAAATTGTGCAGTTTCTACATCTCTGGGGCTGTGGCTTTCTGGAATTCGTATTTTCATTTTTTCCACATTCTCTAACCTGAGCACAACATTGAATTCAATTCCTATAGTACTTTAATTTTTTTCTGGTTTTAACTATAAAATAAGGTTATTGCTTTAAGAAAAACACTTGTAATGTTTCCTTGGAACAGGCAGGGTGCTACTGCCTGTCCCTGTTTTCTAGGAGTTTGGCTTTCTTGGCCAGGCAGTTGGTTTCTGGGACCAGGAGTCTTTGGGATCTTTGCTGGCATCATTATCCAGTGGGTGGTGAAGGGGGTGTGGGTGGGAGAGTGGAAAGCAGAGACACAGCAGTGGAAGAGGTAGACTCTCTCTTTTTGTTGCTACCTATTATATTTGGATATTTGGGGAGATAGTACATTGCTTTTATTTAGGCTGTTTGTGTCCTTTCCCTTTATATCTTTATGTTCTTTAAGCCCTGTTTTTTGAAATAAAATTTAAGCAAGGGGGATGTTTGCATTTATTTCTTTGAATGTATTGTTTGTTTACCTTCAGAGTATCATTATGAGCATTGTTTTTTATTTTATTTTATTTATTTATTTATTTATTTATTTATTTATTTTAACATTTATTTATTTTTGAGACAGAGAGAGACAGAGCATGAACGGGGGGAGGACCAGAGAGAGAGGGAGACACAGAATCCGAAGCAGGCTCCAGGCTCTGAGCTGTTAGCACAGAGCCCGATGCGGGGCTCGAACTCACAGACCGTGAGATCATGACCTGAGCTGAAGTCGGACGCTTAACTGACTGAGCCACCCAGGTGCCCCTAGCATTGTTTTTTAAAAAAAGTATTTGTGCTATTGTAATAGAAAACATTACAATTTTTATTTAAAAAAAAATACTCCTTCTACCATATATATATTTCCTTTCTTAGAACTTTTAATTTGAAAAGGGGACATTAAGGTGCCTGGTTCAGACCATGAGAAACTCTTTTTATACAACCAACAAGTGTGGTGAATAAGGCAAATATGCTTTGTTTTCCATGTAAAAATACAAATTCTCTGGAAATTATTTATGTTTCTGTTGACTGTGGATATAAAATAAGTAACTGATGTGTCTCAAGTACTTCCCGTGTGCCAGGCCAGGTTCTCTGTGCTGAGCGAGCTGTGACTCGTTCCCCACAGGCCTGTAAATGTGCCCATTTTACAGACCAGAAACTAAGGTCGAGAGATGGGAAGCAAGTTTCCCAGGTCACAAGTAGGTTTCAGATGTGGGGAGTCTGGCTCCAGAGCTGTGGTCCCATGTCTGTGGGATTTCCAGGAAGACAGCCCTAAATCTGTGTGTAACTGATCTCAGTGTCATTTTTTTATTTTTTATTTTTTTATTCCTTTTTTTAAATTTTATTTTTTACTTTTAAAAATTTACATCCAAATTAGTCAGCATATAGTGCAACAATGATTTCAGGAGTAGATTCCTTAGTGCCCCTTACCCATTTAGCCCATCCCCCCTCCCACAACCCCTCCAGCAATCCTCTGTTTATTCTCTATGTTTAAGAGTCTCTTATGTTTTGTACCCGTCCCTGTTTTTATATTATTTCTGCTTCCCTGCCCTTATGTTCATCTGTTTTGTCTCTTAAAGTCATATGAGTGAAGTCATATGATTTTTGTCTTTCTCTGGCTAATTTCACTTAGTTGCAAATGGCAAGATTTCATTCTTTTTGATTGCAGAGTAATACTCCATTGTATATATAGACCACGTCTTCTTTATCCATTCATCCATCGGTGGACATTTGGGCTCTTTCCATACTTTGGCTATTGTTGATAGTGCTGCTGTAAACATGGGGGTGCACGTGTCTCTTTGAGACAGCACACCTGTATCCCGTGGATAAATGCCTAGTAGGGCAATTGCTGGGTTGTAGGGTAGTTCTGTTTTTAGTTTTTTGAGGAACCTCCATACTGTTTTCCACAGTGGCTACACCAGCTTGCATTCCCAGCTGATCTCAGGTTTAGATGGAAGACCAATAGCGATCACTAGCTCTTATACATCTCTGTGTAACGATTCCATTTCGAAGCCAGGGAATGTATTCTGCACCTTTCCTTTCCTCTCTCTGCTCCTTTAAGTTGAGACACAAGTCTTTGGTAAGGTTTTGGGGCATCGGAGAAGCAGTCATTTTGGTGTCGTTTGGTGTCGAATTAAGCGTAGTAGTGACACCAGAGTCTTTTTGAGACTGGAAAACTTCAGGTTTGATGTAATGAATTACAACTTGAGGACTGCCTCCTCATAGTTTAAAAGAAAATGCTTTATTTCTCATATCTTCTGTGCTCAGAGAACCTGAACGTGTGATTTCCTGATCATAAACTTGGATAGAGGTGAAGGTTTTTGCTACAATATGTGACAAAAGGAGTGGCTATTTGAAAGTCATGCTCTTCCCACGGCCTAGCATTTTATTTTCCAGTCTGATGTTCTGTCATATTGTCAGGAAGAGCTTAGAGCTTTGTCTGGCAAGTGACTAAGCCTGTTTGTCTGGTATTAACGAGACACTGCTCTAAGCAGAAATCCGTACAAAACAGGTCACTTTGGGGTGGTCACTGCAAATATATCTACCCTAAGATTCTTTTAAATACTGGCCACTCTTAATGCACTATTAAAATGTTGATTTCAGAACATTTGATTTCTGAAGAACTTTCTAGAAGCACACTACTGGATTATATTAGGTAGATCTCATGCTCATTTTCTTATTTTTGCCTTTTAACTCTGAGTGTGTGTGTGTGTGTGTGTGTGTGTGTGTGTGTGTATGAATGTGAATTTCCCATGCCTGGTTTTTCATAACAAATTGGTACTGAGCTCAGACAGCCTCATACTCCAGAAGTCTGGAAATCTATCATTACATCAATCTCAGTGTATCTGAGACTGTCCCAGTGAAGCTTATGTATGCCTTAGGTTCTTCACTAAAGGACATTGGTATGACTTTGGGTAATGTCTCTGTTTTCTGGGAGGAAGATTATATATCCTTAGTCAGCCTTTGAGTACATCTTGAACTTTATTCATTCTGGGTCTCAAACAACTATGACTAACGTTTCTGCCAGGAATACATGCAACTAGATTTAACTTGCTTCCAGCACTCCAGTATTATTCTCAAGGAGCCAGAGGAAGGTGTGTGTGGTGCTGGAAGTTGTGTGTGTGTGTGTGTGTGTGTGTGTGTGTGTGTGTGTGTGTGTGTGTGTGTGGTGGAGTTTTTATTCCCATAGCTGCTAGGCTCTTTTGTTTTCCTTATGTGCTCTTTGGCCCTAGTGAAATGCATTTAGATGGGGAGGTGGAGGAAACAGGTGGAGGGAGTATATCTTTTGTTAAGAGGGGCTGCTGCTTCACGCAAGGTAATATGGGCTCCTTGTGTACAAGGGAGGCAGCCTCTGATTAATATCAGAAAGGTCTGGCATGCCTGGGTGGCTCCATAGGTTAACTGTCTGACTTTGGCTCATCTCATGATCTCATGGTTTGTGGGTTTAAGCCCTGAGTCGGGCTCTGTGCTGACAGCTCACAGCCGGTAGCCTGCTTCATGTTCTGTGTCTCCTCCTCTTTCTGCCTCTCCCCCTGCTCACGCTCTTTCTCTCTCTCTCGATCAAAAATAAACATTAAAAAAAATTAAAAAACATATCAGAAAGGTCTGAAGGTCCCTGAGGCATCTGAATCAGGAAATGACAGTGTCATTGTATTTTTGGTGCCTTGACCTAGAGCAGGGCTCTGACACCAGACTGCTGTGGTTTGAATCCTGGCATAACTCCTCCTAGCCCTGTGACCAAGTTATTTAAACACTTGCGCCTTAGTTTCCATATCTGAACAATGGAAAAATACTAGAGGGTTAAAGGAATTAACACACATTCCATTTTAGAATTAGTTAGCTCACATTGCTTCTGTATTGAAATGGGGGTGGGGTCCTTTAATTATTTAGGACATTGTAAGATCACAAGGAGGAGGCTAGGAGGCAAGGCTGTTGTAGGCTCTCCGTCTGACCTGCTGTATCATTTTGCTCTCCCGTTTTCTTTACCCCATTGATATCCCCCCATATCACCAGAGTGGAAAATCCACAGTGCACATCTGACCATGTCATTCCTTTGCATAAAGATTAAAACTGTTGCTGTGGGGATGAAGCCCCAGCTCCCCAACATGGCATGTAAAGGCCCTGCCTGTTTTTCCAATCTCGTCTGCCCGTGCTTTTCTGCTTCCTGCTTTAAGGCAAGTTCTGCGTTAGCCAGCTACAAATGAAATGAATAATATGGTGAAGCAGAGCACGCAAATTAAAAGCATTGGCATAGTCAGAAAATAGAGTCCAAGTACAAATTAAGATCTTTGGAGGGTATCAGAGTGCTTCATAGTGAACCACAATGTATGTTGTGAGTTTCAGGTAGTTTATAATTATGTGAATTATGGTTTAATGAATTATGCCAAAATTTTCATATATTCATTTTTTTGTTTGTTTAAATAAATAGGGACAGCAAATTAATGTGGCTTTCCGAATTTTGGGATCTTGACAAATCAAGCGGTAACATTTGGTGAAACCTCTAGCAGGAAGCAAGAATGCCATTCAATTCTGGAAACCTAGTTTTCCAGTCCATCTGTCTATCATCAATGGGAAATACTTGGGGAGATTTTAAGCAGCTTCCTACCCTTTAACAGCTGCTAGCAGTTGCTTGAGCAACAATGTAAGGAAGTCTTATGAGGTGAATGCAATGGGGGGAATACTTTTGCTTTGCTCTTGCTGGAATATTTCCCCGGTGTGCCTATTTAGCTGCATGGGGCACAAGGTTGAGCTTCAAGGTTTGAGCATTCTAGGAGGACATGGGGCAGATGGGACTTAGTCTTCCTTCTTCCTTCCCTCCTCCCCCCACCTTCCCTTCTTCTTCTCTTCCTTTCTCCCTTTCTGCCTTTACGGGCCTGTAGTGTCATTATTAAATTACATTTTGTATATTACCACAAGCTGCTGAGGTCTGGGAAAAACAAGAGTTGTTAGAATACAAGCAGAGCAGTCCAACTCCGTTCTTCGTATGATCATTTCTTCATTTATTTTTCTGCTTCCCAGAGCCTGCATTTGTTATGGCAAAAAAACGGCCCTTCCCTGGAGAAAAGGCGAACATTAACCGTATGGGTTTTATGTGCCTGAAGTGGTTGGTTGGCAGATGTTTACTGCATATTTGCTGTTGTAGGCATAGCCCTCTGAGTGGATGTGGTGTTTAGCAAGAGAGACCTCGTCTGCTGTCGTAAGTTTACCGTTCAGGTGAAACAGGTATTAAACAGTTAACTATTAAGTTTAATTTCAAAAATTTGTAAGCAGAGGGAAATGTGTATACCTGGGCAATCTAGGTTAGCCACATCAAGTCTAGTGTAATAGACTGTCATAGGGAGAAGTCTTTTTTAGTATTTCATTAAACATTTTTTACATGTTTGTTTATTTTTGAGAGCAGGAGAGAGTGAACACAAGCCAGGGAGGGGCAGAGAGAGAGGGGGGACAGAGGATCTGAAGCAGGCTCCGCTGTCAGCATGGAGCCCAGTGTGGGACTTGAACTCAGGAACTGCAAGATCATGACCTGAGCTGAAGTCAGATGCTCAACCAACTAAGCCATGTAGGTGCCTGGGATAGATCTTTTTTTTTTTTTTTTTTTTTTTTTAACGTTCATTCATTTTTGAGAGAGACAGAGTATGAGCAGGGGAGGGGAGAGAGAGAGAGAGAGAGAGAGAGAGAGAGAGAGAGAGACACAGAATCCAAAGTAGGCTCCAGGCTCAGAGCTCCAAGCTGTCAGCACAGAGCCCGATGCGGGGCCTGAACCTCACAAATTGTGAAATCATGACCTGAGCTGAAGTCGGACGCTTAACTGACTGAGCCACCCAGGCATCCCGGTGCCTGGGATAAATTTTAAATGTGTATGGTAAGTAGGAATGATTTGGGAAAAGGCGTTTTTGATTAGTAATATAAGTTACTACATGTATCATACCATAGGTTAGAGATTTTTAGGAAATTTGAATAGGTAACACATTTATACTTTGGAATGTAAATTTAACACTTGATTACAAGGAATACACTTGAAGACACAGGAGTGGAAGATTATCTAGCTTTTCAAGTCACTGATAATCTGTGCCCCTAGCCAAGTCTTGCTGGCCATAGTTTGTATCACCTATAAAATGAGGTGCTTGGATTCTCAAGTTTCCTTGTAACTCTAAAGCTGGTATAATTTAATACAGAAAAACTATAACCCGCATGCCCACTAACAGAATGCCCTTCTCACAGTTTTCCTTGCTTCTTTTAATGGCAGCTCTGTCCTTGCACAGAATAGGCCAGGAATTGGTATTCCCTGGTCCTTCTCTTTCTCTCATACCCATTCTGTCAGCAAATCCTCTCATTAACCACGTCTCACTGCCTCCCCTGCTGTCCTCGTGCTCTAGGCCACCTTCAGCTCTTGCCTGGGTTATTGTGGTGGTCTCCTGAGAGGTCCTCTTCTGCCCTTGTCCCCTCTGTTCTCTATGTGGCAGCCAGAGGGATGCTGTCAAACTCAGTCGGCTTGTGTCATGCCTTTACTTGAAGCCTTCCAGTGCCTTCCCATCTCAGAGTGAAGTAAACAATATTATGGTGGCCCACCTGGCCTTACAAGATCTGTTCCCTAACATTATCTTGTTGATCCCATCTCTTCATCTTCTCCCTCACTCCATTCTAGGCAAACTGGTATCCTTGCCATGCATGCTCCTGCCTCAGGACCTTTGCGTTGGCTGCTCCATCTGGAATAGTCATTTCAGTACCTTCTTTAGAACTTAGCTCAAATGTCACATCACTGAGGCTTCCAAGGCCATCCTGTGTAGCCTCCTCTACCCCATACCCCCTATGCCCTGGTCTGTTTTTCTTTATGGCATACATCAGTGTACCCTGTGTTAGTGTTTTTGAGGTATGGTCTTAGACCAGCAGTGCCACCATCACATTAGGAACTTGATAAAAATGCAGATTCTTGTGCTCTTCCTCCCTGCACCTGCTGAATCTAAAGCTTGGGAAGTAGAGCCAAGCAATCTGTATTTGAAGAGCACACAGGTGATTCTGATGCACACTAGTCTGAGAAGCACTGCTGTGTATTATATTGCATTTCGTAATTTTGTTGATTAACTGTATTTACCTCCCCTTCCACTACTGTCCCAACTTATAGACCAGCTCCATGAAGGCAGGGTTTAAAACTGGAAATGGCACTTAGAGCACAGTAAATAGTTGCTGAGTAAGTTCATGAAAATATGACTATTTAGTAAATTTAGATTAAAAGAATATTGAGCAACAGAGTTTAATGCATGATCCTCATATTTCAGTGACTCTTCAGTGTTAAGAGATTTAAATGTGAGGTTTTCTTTATTGCAGACTTAAAAATATACAGAATCTTTGAAGATTGTATTAGCTTCAGTAATCCTCAAAACTTTGTAGAAATGATGTAAATTGTTTAAATACTTGTGGCAACTGGAATTGTGCTATTTTAATCATCTCCCACAGGGACCGTCTCTTGTAAATTGTACAGATGGGTCATTCTGGTTTATTGAAAGCTTCTGATATGAGAGCTCGTCAAGTGGAGATTTATGTGAAAAAGAGCACCTGCAGGTATATGAATATTGCATTGGAAATTTAGACTTATTAATATTTGATCTAAGTTGCTTGTGCCCGTCTTGGCAGATATGGGCAGCCAGGAGCCCCTGTTGACTTCCAGAGCCTGCCTTTGGTTTGGGAAATGATAGTACCTGTGTAATATGTTTACCTAGTGCTCTCGGTACAACGGCTTTTTCAGTTCAGCAGAGTAGGTCTTAGAGAGGAGGGGATTGAGGACTGCTAAGCCATTGTGGACTCCTTGAAGGTCATTTTGAAGGTCATAAAAGCCAGTCTCAGATCTCTTGACTTCTCTTTCAGTCCTTGGCTCATTTCCTTACCATTGGGCTCCCCCTACTCCTGCCTCTTAACTCTATGCCTTTTGACAGTTCTTGACCCTCGGGATCATTTTTTTTCATCTACCGAATGCGAAAGTTTGACAAGACTTTCTCCAGGACCTGTCTTACATCAGAATGTTTGAGTGGCCCTTCATTAACCTCAGTCACTAGAGAAATTCTCCATCCTGTTTGAAAGCATTCATATCAGAGGATGGTCTTGGGCATGGAGGGGAGAGTAAGCCAAGTGATGTGTCCTGTTACTAGTTTCACCAGAGCATCTTTACAGATACCCCGTCCCCACTGGGGAGTCAGGGAAGAATGGATTTGAGATTTGGGGATTATCTGTGGTTTTCTTTTGTTCACCATAATTACCACTTGTGATAGAAAGTTGACCACTAGTGAGTTCTTGGTCATGCCCATCAATGACTTGAGACAGCTGCCCCTTGCCTGGTTCCTTCAGCACAGCTGGTCTGGATTACTGCTCCAGCCTCCCCAGCCCCCTGCCTTCTGCTGGTGCCCCACCAGGTGTGGCCTCTGGCTTCACTGGTCACTGGATATTCACCTGCTGTGGCTCTGACGTAGTTGGGCACATGATCGGTGGTTTGCTGTCGTCTTAGACTAGTGTTGTTCTTCACGCTTTAGCTAATTGATTACATTAGCCAACTGAACTGTGAACCAAATGTGAATTGATATCATTTTGTCCTTTTAAAGGCTTATCGTCCTGAGTGTGAGAATGGGGAGAATGAGGAATTAGGGAGTGAGTGGCAGCTTGTGTAGCCTCAACATTTTTACCAAGAATTCTGTTGAAATTTTCTTGTTATTTGTCTATCATATCATGAATGTATATCGATTCCATGTACAAAGTACAAACAAGTGCTAAGAACTTCTCCTTTTGTAAGTTAAAATTTAACACATTTGAAGGAAACCTGTCAATGGCACTTTTAAGAGTGTACCCACATGTGAGGCCAGCCATGGGAAGGTTTGCTTCTTTGTGTTTCTTTTATTTTGAAAGGTGAAACTCTACCTTTAGGGAATAAAAATATGGTGTCTTCTGATTTCTTCTTTTGTTGTCAGAAAAGGCTGTGAAATTGTCATTCTCTGATGTTTCATATAAGGTCAGGACTACCTCTCCCTCATTCACAGATGGTAAACATGGATTTGTTCAGAGCAGTTGAAAAGTGACTCCAGGGGGCAGACTCTGGAAATATGGCAGATTGTGTTTTCTGTCAGTGGATGCCTAGACACCATGTTGTGGTTGGGGGTTGTAGCCTATGGAGCCAAAGAAGGCCATTGAACACCTTTTGTTTACATGAAGGAATAAATAGAACTGAAAAAGTGGGAGTCTGATTAGGGGAGAGGAGATTGGGTAGAGAATGAGGGTTTCAGAGAACTCGTTCTGGTTCTGTCTGGTTCCTCTTGGGATGTCAGCCTTCCTCCTGAGCGAGACAGGTGTTGTGTCCCAATCTGTAATGAAGTAGTGTGTGAGTAATTGATCACTAATAGTGGATGAGATGCCAACGTGTATATCATTTGCTGAAAAGACGAGCAGATTCAAGGTTATCACTTTAATGATAATATCACGCTACACAATTGCACGTCAGAGGTTGAGAAGGGAATGGTGTTCCAAACATCTTGTGCCGAGAATGATACTTAGCCACAGCCTATCTCCTCTGTGCCCTGGCGTCTCTATTGAGCAGCTGCTACTGATGGACTGTTCAGAAGTATTGTGATCATAAATTATCTTCCTGTATTTTAAAAAAAGATTTTAAAATTGGGGTGTGCCACGTATGTGGATTTGTTTGTCCTGTTTGACACATTAGACACCCTTGAGGATCACTGGGTGAGTTCTTTGTGGGGCATGATTTGTGTTTTTAGTATTGCACTCCTATTTACCGTGTCCTAAAATACATGAATGTGCACACATAAACGCTTTTTTTCTGCTACTGTGTCTCCACTACCAGTGTGTTCTGTGTCTAAGAGGTAAAAGAGGGGAGCCGTGGAGTTGACATTGCTTTGAGATCATCCAGTCATACTGAATCGTGCCCTGCTAGGGAGACCGTACTCTTGAGCAGTGCTTCTGCACCTTCTCTGTGCATCAGATCAGCTAGGGGTCTTGCTATGATGCCGATGCTGATTTCAGCAAGTCTGGGGTGGGACCCAAGAGCCTGCATTTCTTGGGGGAACCCCAGTGATGCTTATGATTCTGGTAGACCCCACTTTTGAGTGGCAAAAGTTGAAGATACTTCTTTCTCTTATTTTCTTAGAAGTGTATTGTTCTCTGTTTCTGGAAGGTTTATGTAAGTGTAGCCCAAAACAGAAAAAAACTATTGGTAAAAAAAGTGAATTCAACTGTTCTTGCAGTGTGTTATTCCCCCCACCCTCCGCCTCCGAGATGCCTGTGCATTTATTAGTTTTGATTTGTGCCCCTGGCATTAAGAGCCATGCTTAATACCAGAGCTGTTTAAAACTCCGGAATTGCACTGTGTACTAAATTGTTTTCTTGCTGATTTTTACCAAGTCCTTTTGGGGATTGCAGTGATTTTAGCCTCTGATGCAATGGTTAACCCTTAGTGGTCAAGAAGTATGAATAAACATGGCAGGACTGGGGAAGGACAGGTGACTATAAGAATTAAGAAGTCTTTGGGTCCAAATGCCAGAGTGCTTGACTGGCAGGAGATCAAACAGTAAGGACGTTTAATTATCCTGCATCACAGAAGTCTGGGGCATTTGGTTCCAGGGTTGGTGCGGAAGCCCAGCAGTAGCACAGAGGTCTTGCTCCATCCTGCTCTCTGTTCTGCATCTCAGTATGTCGGCCAGAACATGTCTGTATGGGGTGCTCACTCCGAGCATCTCACCCTCACCTGATAGTGTCCTAAACAGGCTGGGGAGTGAGCAGTAAAGGAGCCTCATGTACAAGGTTCTTCTACAGGTGAAGAATTTCTCTGCGAGAGCTTGCGCCGTATGCCCCTTGGATCTCAGGGCCAAGACTAGGGCAGACCTTCAGACCATTCACTGGTAAGAGGAGCCAAACACTGTGGTTGGCTTAGAGCAGTACATTCCATCCCCCGAGGCCTGACACACACAAGCAGGATTCTGATAGAGAAGAGTGGAGGGGCATGGATGTTGGGTAGGCAGCCAACAAGGACTATTAATTGAACATCTTTTGAATCTATTCTATATTCCCCATTTTATAGCTTGTGAAACCATTGCTCAAAGAAGTTAAGTAAATTATCAGGGAGTGTAATTGGGACCACACACAGGCCTGTTTGATTCCAGAGTGCCTTCTGAGGGTGGAAATGTGACTCCTTTGTACTCACCGTGTCCTTCCTTGGTGCGTTTTCTCTTCCCTTTAGTTTCAGGAATTTTTGGTGTAGACTCACTAGAAATTGTCAAGACCTTCTACTATATGCCTCTGAGTGGGGGCCACATATCCATGCCAAGTGTGTTGTCATTTGGCCTCTTTTTTTCTTTTCTTTTTTTTTTTTTTTAAAGTAATCTCTTCACCCACCTTGGGGCTTGAACCTACAACCCTGAGATCAAGGGTCACAAGCTCCCCTGACTGAGCCAGCCAGGCGCCCAGACATTTGGCCTCTTAGTAGTTGTATTCACATTCATGGTGCACTGAAACTATTAGAATGGTAAGAAAACCGCTCCTGTTTCAAGAAGGAAATGAGCCCAGTGACGGTTGGGAGCCACTGTCCTAGGTCTTGCCACATCTTGACTTGGCCTCCTGGGATCTGGGCTCTGCTCCTTGCTCTGGGTTTGCTGAGTTCCTCTGAGCACAACACAGGTACCCAGAGATACGGTGTCCACCTAGAGAATTTGAGGTGTCACCTCTAAGTCAGCGCTGCACCATGCTTTCTCCTGCCCAGGTTTGCAGGGATCCCCGGCAGGCATGAGGGGATGGCTCTCCCTGTTTCCATTCAGACTTGGCTCTTGGTGCCCCAAGATCTGATGACACTCTGAGGATGGCAAGGTTCCAGGGGAGTGAAAAGTTGTTCCTACTTAATTTATAAACAAAACTACAACAAACAGAAAAATGGGTAGAAAGGCTAAAGGTAATTACACATTAAAAAAATAAAAACTGGAAAACAGTGATTTGGTCAGTGAAGCTAAAAACACTGTACCAGAGTATGTGATAATTGGGTGAACATCAGTCAGAAGGAAACAATACTGGAAGCCTGTTGGCTTCCACATACATGATGGAAGTGCGGCCGGGGTGGGGTGTGCGGTGGCTTTGCTATTCTTCAGATGCCGGGTCAGGAGAGTGATTTTGACCAGAGTGTGCTGTGATCAGAACTGTTTTAGGAAGATTAATCTGGACAGAATAGTGGTCTGGATTTCAGTTGGAAGAGGTGAGATTTGATTCTGAAAATGCTAAAGCCTTTACTTACCCTGGTCTGTATTTTCCTTCTCTAACCAAGAAAATCTGCGGGGAAAGGGCACCTAGGAATTGCCAGCAAGCAGAAGATGACACCTTTAATTGCGTATCGAGTGTTGTATGTTGGGCACATTAACATGTTTTTTCTATTCATGTTGTTCGGGGCATGTAACATTGATGTTTAAATTGACATCACATTTCCTCACATTAGCTCTCGCTCGAAGGCCGGGGTTGTGCCTAAATCAGAACTCTGCAAGCCCCCTGGCTTGTAAACCCACACCAGCTAGAGGTTATTGTGAACAGCCCCTGCTTCCCGAATGTCATTGGGGTGCTGCACTACTGGCACACCTGTAAAAACATTAAAAGAACTTTGTTTAAAGTGAAACGGCTTTCAGGGCGCCTGGATGGCTCAGCCGGTTGGGCATCTGACTCTGGATTTCGGCCCAGGCCATGATCCAGGGTCGTAGGATCGAGCCCTGTGTTGGGCTCTGCACTGAGGCGTGGAGCCTGCTTAAGATTCTCTCTTCCTCTACCCCTTTACCCAGCTCGAGTGCGCACGCGCCTTCTAAGACACACAAACAAGTTTCTGTAGCCTCCTCTGTTAAGAAAGTTTTTGCTTCTGTTTTATACCTATTGTTACATAGCTTGCAGAATTTGAATCGCAGTGTACTTCTTTGTATACTTCTTTATTTATCCAACATTGGTGGCATAACATTTTAAGGAAACCTGTGGGACTCAGGAAAGCCGGATGCCGGCAGCCCTGAAAACGTTCCTGGGTGTTTAGAAGTACACTTCAGTTTTGCCAGTAAAGTCTCAAGAGTCTCTTGTGAGAAAACAAGACAAAACCCAAAACCGGGAATCAAACCAAATCGGGAAGGAATTGTTTTTGGTGACATAAATATGACATTTCAGAATAACCGGGGAACCTCAAACTAGTTTTTCTATGTTGTGTAATCACAACTTGATCTTCACTCAGGCACAAGCTCGAGATTTGTGGAATATTAACCCCATTATTCTGTCTTGCGTTTCCTTTTCAGTACAGAAAATTACACTGAACTTTTTCAAATAGGAGACCAAGGCTAAGTGGCTGACTCCTCTGTGAAGGGTGAAGGGCTGTGGATTTTATTCAGACCCTCGATAACTTGCTGTGTGGTCTCTGCCAGGTCATTTAATCTTTTTAGTTCCTTCTTCTTTTTCAATTCCAATATCCACTAAATCTTCCTATTTTCCTAAGAATTTGTCTAATCCTTTCCATTTCCAGAGTCTCTCTTCAGATATAGGGCCTGTTGATTTTACTCCTGAACATCCCTAAATGACTGCTTTTCCCAGATTTCCTCTTGGACTAGAGAGAGCACAGCAGTAGTCCAGGGTGCTGAGCGGACGGGGCTCAGCTTCTCTTACCTGGGAGGAGACTGTGGTTGGGCTCCTCCAGTCTCTGTGCTTCCCTGCTTTTCTAGACCAAGATACTGTGGGAAAAGAGACTGATTCGAATAAAGAGCTACCGGGGTTCCCTGTAGCTGTGGTGACTCCCACTACCCCAGCCCCCCCCCCCTTCCCCCCCATGAGCCGCTTGCAGGTCTGAAGGGATCTGATGCGTCGTCACCCGTTTTGGATACATTTTAGGAAGCTCTGAACCATCAGATGCTGATTCCATTATTCTCTCGCCAAGGGTTGAACTAACCTGAGCCAGTTTCTCATGCACAACTCAGGTTCCTCCTTACAGGTATTCGTAGCTGTTACAGATGTTTGAGGCAGGTTACGTTTGGCCTTTCACCAGCAACGCCACTCCCAGGTTTTAAGGAAATCGAGTTTCAGACCAAATTTTGCCATTCATTGGCAAACAAGCCCCTAGAGATCCCTCACAGATTTGTTCTGCACACTCAAGGAAGTTCCTGCTCTCTGTCTTTCTAGGTGAATGGAAAATTCACTCGAAGCAGACATGCCAACATTACAGATGCAGTTTTCTTACATACTTGTACTTGGGAGTCTAGAATCAAACTAGACCTAGAACTGGGGAGGGATTTAGCTTACTCTTGGGCCTGGCTGGATTCTTTTTATTCACGCAAGAGTGGGGAGTATAGCTAAAATTTTAGCCCTTCTCTGTGTGCTGACTGCCTTTACTTTGGTCAGTGAGAGCCTGTTTCTCACGTGCATCATGGCTACCGACAGGTGACTGGCATTAATATTCTCCAATAATAGCCCCTTTTGGGCATTCACCTGGCTCGTACTTATCTATACTTAGATACAGATAACTGAAATACTTGTAGCAGCTGCCTCTGGCATCCTTCATCAAATGCTACCAGAACCTTCTGGCACTGGGCATTCTGGGTCAGGGTGTCAGTTGACCACTTGGGTCTCATAAATATAACGTTGCATGGTGTATGTGAAAGTATTTTAGGTAAATTTTAGGCATTGTAACAACTTACCAGATTAGTTTTGCAGGCTAAGCCGGGGAGGCATAATTGCTTTATTTTGCGTCATTTTTTTAAAATGAATTTGTTGTCGGCAACAGAAAAGAGAGCTTTTGCGTAAAGGTCTTGATATTTGGCTTGCTCTGGGAAAATTGGGACTTTGGCCACACCAGGCCCTATTCCTCTAAGGTGACTTTGTTTTCCAGTGGAATAGCAGCAGCCCACTTTAGAGCTGGGGTAGGAGGGCACCGAGAATGGGCTTCTGGGGAGGGCCCAGCACTTCCTAGGGTCCCCCTGTGCTGACACTGAGTATCAAGTGCCCTTTAATCATTGGGATTGTGCTGTTGGTTTGCAGGGCCCTCCTCCCTCCTTTACTCCCGCCTGGCCCCTGTAGGTATTTGAGTGTTCGACCCCTGCAGCTGTCAGACACTTTTTCCTCTTGGCTCAACACTTGTGCCTTGCTCACGCTGCTTCTTTGTCTGGAATGCCATTTCCTTTTCGGCTTGCCTCTCCAGGTCTTAACTTCTTCCTGAAGGCCAGGTCCAAGGCCCCCGTGGATGTGGAGTCTTCCATGGCTCTTAACACTCCTGGCTCCTCCGTGTCTACACAGACAGCAGCGCATTGTTGTTGTTAATTGTTTCATGCCTTCCCTCTCCTCAGGGGTAATATTCTTAAAGTCAGGAAATATATCTTTCTTATATTTTGTATCTTCCACTGTAAACATGTTAATGCTTATCTCCCCATCCCAGTCTGAAGGCAGAGAATAGTCCGTCTATTGATTTACTTGACAATTATTTTAAAGCATATTTATACATGGTGAGGAGAAGCAGGAGCATGTTATTGATAGGGTTCTTGAGCAAATGGCTAAGAAAGAATTCTTGAGATGTCTTTGATGTAAAAGGTGATTTTATTAAAAAAATTTTTTTTTAATGTTTATTTTTGAGAGAGACAGAAAAGAGAGACAGAGTGCAAGCAGGGGAGGGGCAAAGAGAGAGGGCGACATAGAATCTGAAGCAGGCTCCAGATTCTGAGCTGTCAGCACAGACCCTGACGAGGGGCTCGAACTCATGGACTGCGAGATCATGACCTGAGCTCAAGTCGGATGCTTAACTGAGCCACCCAGGCACCCCTAAAAGGTGATTTTATTAAAGCACAGGGACAGGACCTGTGGACAGAAAGAGCTGCACTGGGGTTGTGAGGAGCGACTGATAATATACTTTTAAGTTAGTGGGGGTTAGGGATAGCGTTAAGTCTCTAAGGAATTGGGAAGCCAGGCTTTCAGGACCTTGAGGGGCTAGCTATTGTTAAGATAAGTTATTCTTAGTCTTTAATAAAGCAAAAACATCAAGGAAGTAAGGTAGCCCTGAGTTGCTTGAGGATGGTCACGCTCTGCATGTCCCAGGTGACTGCAAGTTGTAAGGAGATTTAATTTTAGCTACATTTCTCTTGCCTTTGTTTCCCTCATGATTATAAATATGAATGTAATATAAAAACAGGCATAACCAAGAAGCCAGGTAAGGAAGGAGACCCAGAAGCCCAGATTCAGGGTGTGCCAAACTCCCAGGGTAGGGGAGTAGCATGGCGTGCAACCTAACTACCGGGACACCTGGCCCCTGCCAGTGAGGACCGTGCTGTTTCCTGGAGGATCTGCCCACTCTCCAAATTAGGTGGCTATGCCCCAAACCTGGGGGATCCGCCGCAGGGCTAAGCATTCACATATACCAAAATAAGACAGTTCCCAAAGTTACTTAATCGTACACCACACATCAGGCAAAGGTGTTGGGTGGGCATCAGACTAACCACACCCCAACACGAGGGGCTGTGAAAGAGCTCCGAGGCACAGGGAGTCAGGATGCCCAAGAGGCTTCCATTATTAATAAGGATGAGCAGGACGCCCCCTGCCGGTGGCCCTGCACTTAGTGGAGGAACAGTGTACCTGGGCGCACAGGCAGCGTCGTGGAGGGCAAGGCAGGTGATGGATTTGGGGAATAAACAGTAAGTGGTTCAGCAGCGCCCAGCCTCAGGGCTGCATTTGGGAGAAGGGGCAGCTGAGGTGGGAGAGGAAAAGGGAAGTCCGATGTGCATGCTGTGCTCGGGGATTCTGACTTTTTCCTAGGGAGCAGAGGGCCTTTCAAGGGAGAAGTCGGGGAGAGAAAGGCCTGCGTGCCAGTCTCCTGGGAAGCAGGACGATGGTGGGGGTTCAGCAGGCTGCCCCAGCAGCAGTGCGGAAGGAGCGGGGTGGGTGGATTCAGGAGATGTGAGAGAGCCTTTAGTGCCTGGGATGACAGCATCCTTTCTGGTTTGGGATGCAGTTATTTCTGGATGCAGGAAGATGGGCGGGCTAGCTCTATGTGTAGCCTGTGATCCCGTGTCGCCGGAGTGATGTTTATGGTTTCTGACCCACGTCTGTCTGGTTGCACTCTTCTTGGCTGTATAGACGGACTTCTCCTAAAACAAGGGCTCTTTTTAGTGCAGTGGTTCACCACCTCGTTCTCCCTGTCCTAGGTACACTGTCTGGTCGGAATATACCGGCTTTCCTTTTTACACAGGCACACTATGTACTCTGGTCAGAATGTTGTTTCTCAGTACATATAAATCTTTCTGTATATACATTGGCAATGTATTTATTCTGTAGTCGTAAGGGTGAGTAGATGTTAGGATTGGCGTTTTCTCCCTCTGGAATTTTTTGTTCTGAGCATTAAAGACATTTAGCCATCTGTTTATGACTTTAAAGTGAGTGTTCTAAGTGGAGCCTATGAATAAATACGTGAATCATGAAGGATACATTGAAGGGGTATTGTCAGTAATAAATTGCTCCTATGCATCTTTTTCAGCTTTTTTTCTAGCTTTAAAAAGGTGTAATGTAATCATATGGAATTTTTAAGGAATTAAAAAAATTTAATGTTAACTATGGATTTTTATATGGATTATATCTTCTAGGAGAGATTGGGGTGTAGGGTTGCTGCAACTGCATTAAAAAATATATTTTTCCTTAGAGTACAGATGATATGTACTTAGTATTACATTGTTACAAATTTATTATTTTTTTTAATGTTTATTTATTTTTGAGACAGAGCATGCGAGCTGAGCCGGGAGGGGCAGAGAGAGGGGACAGAGGATCTGAAGCCAACTCTGAGCTGTCAGCACAGAGCTTGATACAGGTCTTGAACTCGTGAACCGTGAGATCATGACTTGAGCCAAAGTTGGATGCTTAACTGAATTAGCCACCACCCAGGTGCCCCGCAAAATTATTTTATTTTGATTTTAATTTTTAAAAAATATTTATTTATTTTTGAGAGAGTGCAAGTGGGGAGGGGCAGAGAGAGAGAGACGGGGTCAGAGGATCCATAGTGGGCTCTGTGCTGACAGCAGAGAGCTGATGGTGGTCTCGAATTCACGAACCGTGAGATCATGACCTGAGCCAAAGTCAGACACTTAACCGACTGAGCCATCCAGGCACCCCACAAAATTATTTTAATAGAAGTGGAATGTTTGAGGGGCACCTGGGTGGCTTAGGAGTTTAAGTATCTGACTTTGGCTCAGGTCATGATCTCACGGCTCATGAGTTTAAGCCCCATGTTGGGCTCTGTGCTGACAGCTCAGGGCCTGGAGCCTGCTTCAGATTGTGTGTGTCCCTCTCTCTCTGCCCCTCCCCTGCTCATGTGCATGTGCTCTCACTCTCTCTCTCTCAAAACTAAACATTAAAAAAACTAAAAAGAAATGGATGTTGGATTCATTGTTGAACTTTGCAGAAGTATAAATTAACTTGAAATTAATATTTTTCAAAGCTCATCATATTATCTTTTCCTCTAGCTGAATATAGTAGATGTTTACAAATGGTTTTATTCACCTAGCTTTTCTGTAAGAACATGAATTGTATTTCCTCCCACCTACAGGAGACTGGCTTACTGGTTCTAGAGATTTCTTTTCACAAAGGCTTTCACAAGGCTTCATTTTTCTGACCAAAATATAAGAATTCAAATAGTTTTAGTTTGGCACATACGTGCAAATTAAATTATCTAGCCTTTTCAAAATACACTTCTGCTCAGTATTAACATGAGTGTAGCAGTGGGAACAAAGACTCACGTTTGTCAATTTTTATTCCTTTTACTTGTAGTTGAAATCCTTTAGGGAGTTGAGTAAATTTAAATGTAAGTAAAGTAAAACAGTCAACAGATTTCAACTCAGGGAACTGGTTATAGTGTAATATTGCCCTAACTTCATATTGAAGACCTAAAGCAAATGCTAATACATTTTCACCTTGGTTTGTGCTGGACTTTGCTCTTGGGTAAATGGCTGTCATCCTGGTAGTCATGAAAGGGGACCAGCAAAGGAGAATTAAACGAGAGGAATTGGCGGGGACTCAAACTACACAGTCTGCTGTGGCATTTTGAGGTGTTGATCACCTTTTTAAATTACTATTTACCAGCTTACTATTGAGCTGTTCTTTAGTTGGCTCTACCTGGTAGGTCTGTACTAGCCCTGAGTAGTTGGTACGTGAACTTATTAACTAGTTTGAACTTTTAATAAAAATCTAAGCAGAAATGCATGCATTAATAATCACCAGGTATTCCTTTCTCTTTTGTCACATACAAACATTTTTTGCATAAATGCATGTGTGTATTTCCATACAGTATGCCTAATTTATCTGCTCACAAAAAGAATTTTTAGTATGTAATGGATGTTAAGAAAAGTGTTTTTTCATTCTACAAACCATTGTATCTATACCTATGAAAATTATCCAGAAACCAAACATAGGAAGAAAGAAAAAAACAGTCTTTGCTGACGAGCTTTTCCTTTGTGTTGATTGCTACATATGTACAAACCTGGGCATGTTGGCTTTATGTACCTGGGTTTGTGGATTTGCCGTTACGATTTTGCCTAAGGTGTTAGCACTTTTAAGCAAGGTCATGAGAATGTGGGAGATGAATGTTATTTATCCTTTATCTTAATTTTTAATTGAGCTATAATTAACATACAGTGTTACGTTAGTTTCAGGTGGACAACTTAGTGATTCAGCAGTTCTAGACACTACTCTGCTCATCACAAGTGAACTCGTAATCCTATTTCACCCATCCCCCAAGCCACCTTAAGAAAAAAAAAAAAAAAAAAAAAAAAAGCCACTCCCCAGACATTGATGATGTGGAATTAGAGGCTAGAAAGTAAGCATTGTAAAAGAAAGACAAAAAAAGAAACTACATCACAGGGCCGCCTGGGTGGCTCAGTCAGTTTAAGTGTCTGACTTCAGCTCAGGTCATGATCTCATGGTTCCTGAGTTCAAGCCCTGCATCGGGCTCTGTGCTCACAGCTCAGAGCCTGGAGCCTGCTTCAGATTCTGTGTCTCCCTCTCTCCGTACCTTCCCCTGCTCACACTGTTTCTCTCTCTCAAAAATAAATAAACATTAAAATAAAAAAAAGGAAACTACCTTACATACTATTTTTACTGCTTCCAGTGCTATTCTTATACATGATTTCAGCTAAAAACTGAGATCCTTTGTATGTAGGCCATTAAGAATGTGTTATTATTTTTATTGCTGTAATCCTTTATGATTAGTTATGACTTTTGATACCTTTTTGATAGAAAATACAATTTGGTATGCTAAGCTTGTGGACTGGTGGGCTTGCTGACCCATGATGATGTTGTTTAAACTGTAGGATGGCAGGATGCGTTGATGGTCCCTGAGAGAGCTCATGGTGTTTGGAACAATTAAGTCATCATCACTGGAAAGCTCACCAGGAAAAGAGATGTTTATAAAACCAGAATTTGTAAGCAATAATGTCTTACATAAAATAAGGGTGATTTTTTTTTTCTTACAGATTTTGGGGTAAGTGCATTCTTAGCAACAGGGGGTGATGTTACCCGGAATAAAGTAAGAAAAACATTTGTTGGCACTCCGTGTTGGATGGCCCCTGAAGTCATGGAACAGGTAAAAAAAAAAAAAAAATGTGTGTGTGTGTGTGTGTGTGTGTGTGTGTATATATATAAAATAAAAAAGTGATATTTTTGTATCATTAAATACACTAAAATTTCATTCAAATCAATCATGTTACTAGAATGCATCATGTAACTCAGATTTAATTCCCGATTGCTGGGCCTTAGCAAAGTGATATTATCGAAGTTGTACATATATTCTGTAGACTCCTGACATACTGTGGACCTCATGATGTGTGACCTTCCGGTTGTATAATTGTGTTTTTTCCTGGTTCTTTTCTTAGGTGAGAGGCTATGACTTCAAGGCTGACATGTGGAGTTTTGGAATAACTGCCATTGAATTGGCTACAGGAGCAGCGCCTTATCACAAGTACCCTCCTATGAAAGTAATTACTATTGGAAATAATATGTTGGGCTTGAAATAGGATTTAATGGAATAGGTTCTGTAATTCTTTTAAACATAATCATTTTTCTCTTAGTCCTGAGGAGAATTAATGGAGGAATGCAGCCAAGTTAAATGTTGTCTGATGTTCTCAGTGGACAAAATAGGACAAAAGTGGTACAATTCCCAGCTTTGAAGCTTGCTTTTACGTTCTTAGCACAGAGCTGTCTGAAGAGTGTGATCAGATTGGTGGGTGGAGGTTGAGAACTGTGACACATGCTGGTCATTACTCCTCTAATAGCAGAATACCCTAGGCCCCCAAGGAAAACCCGAAAATAGATTATAGTGATACCATCTTTGTGGATAGATTTCCTCAATTTTTTTGGAATGATCTGTAACATTTCACCCCTGTGCTCGTACTGTCATGTTGGTGATTCATCTGAAATAAGTGAGCCCAGTGTTATTAGACAATAACCTACATCTGGATACTGTTTTCAGACTTTTGTTACTCTTAACTGGCCTACGTCATTATTTCACTCAGTTCTGAGATGGTAAATCAGGGCTGATTTACCCGATTAGATTTTATTTGGGGGCTGAAATAGTTGAGTGGAAATTATCAAAGTATTTTACAGAGAGTACCGTCTGTATTTGTTTCAATTTTTTCCTAGGCAAATACAGGAAAAATTTAGGTTTAAAAAAAATGAGGATAAAAAAAGGTTAAATAATTTTACTGATTAAAAAGTTAATACATTCTTACTGGAAAAAATTTGGCAGTCCAAACAAGAATAAAGAGACTAATCATTCATAATCTCATTAGCCACAGACAATCCCTGTTAAGGTTTTAGTGTAGTTACATTACTCTTTTCTCTATATACATATTTAAAAAAAAAACAATTTTAATGTTTTTATTTATTTTTGAGAGGGAGAGAGAGAGAGAGAGAGAGAGAGAGAGAGAGACCGACCAAGCATGAGCGGGGCAGGGGCAGAGAGAGAGGGGGACACAGAATCCGAAGCAGGCTCCAGGCTGAGCCGTCGGCACAGAGCCAGATGCGAGGCTGGAACTTGTGAACCATGAGATCCTGACCTGAGCTGAAGTTGGACGCTTAACCGACTGAGCCACCCAGGCGCCCCAGTCTATATACCTATTTTTAACATACTTAAGATTAGGGTGTGTGTGTGCATACATACTTGCTTTTGTTAGCAGAAAATGTAAAGTTGAGATGGAAACAATTGAACTTTCAGAGAAAGAGTGCTAAAGCAGCTCTTCCATCCGGTTTTTCTGTATTATTTTTTCGTATTGTTTTCTTTCTTCCCCCACTCCTTCACGTTTCCCACCCAGCTCCAAAATCATATTGCTGATCCCAGCCTGCTATCCTGTCCTGCGGGACTCTGCTAGGACTTTGGAACTCTCCCACTTTCTTCTGTTTGCTGTTTTCCTCCACAAACAATAAACTGTCACTGTAATCCTTCATGTATTCACACATCTGAAAGTGTTTGAGAGGAGTCTTGGCATGTATAACATTTGCATAAATTAAGGCTAATTTATGCATTAATGAGGTTTATTCCTTTTATAGGTCAATAGTTTACTACAAATTGTATTCTTTTTTAAAGCAACTAATTATGATGTTAGTGGGAACGAATGGAATTTTTACCTTTTTGATTTGAAGCTGTATTTTGATTTGGTTTTGTCCCCCTCCAAAAGCAGCGCGGCCTTTTGCTCTCTGGTTATGGTTTTTAGTAACTCGTATTCTGGCTGTCTTTCAGTGTCTTACTGTCTCAATTTGGCCAAGCCTTTAAGCAATATTCTGTAGGTTTTCTCAGTAAGAAAAGAGAAAAGGAAATCATGTGTTACCTTCTGGGATGGTGTGGATTTATTTTTAGGGTTGGCAGTGTGTTAATAGAAGCCTTGAGTAGGGGCGGTTCCTTACTCATGAATGACCTGTGCACATGAACTGCTGCTCTGGCCCCCGCCCCCACGCACGTTCCCAGCCAGAGCCCCGGCCCTCGCTAACCCTGTGCTGGAGCTACGTGCTCCTCCAGGCTGTGTGAGAGCCAGTTCCCAGAAGTTCTGTCCTGGCCGCTTTGGGAGATCATTCTTAACACACAGAACAGATTTTGTAAGTTCTGTCAATGGAATAACAGAAAGGTGAAAGGGCACATTGAGCAGATTTGCAAAGGGAAATGAATACTTTTAGCACACACTTTCTGGAAGGTTAAAATCATGGGAAAAGCATGTTTGTACCTAAATCAAGGATGGTCTTTGTGAGAGATTAAAGACTGTAGCCATTGCTGTACTGAGATTCTGTCTTGGTGTTTGTTTCTGCTGCAGGTGTTAATGTTGACTTTGCAGAATGATCCACCGACTTTAGAAACAGGAGTAGAGGATAAGGAAATGATGAAAAAGTACGGCAAGTCCTTTAGGAAATTACTTTCCCTGTGTCTTCAGAAAGATCCTTCTAAAAGGTATGTCACACTTAGTGGATGAGTTAATAATGACCTGGTTTGAATCACCACAAAGCGTTGTTTGTGCATGGGAAAAGGCTGTGTGAGGACACCTGAAAGGTACTGCTAGTTCAAGGGAAATCCTGCTGCGGCCCCTGGTTTCCAACCTGTTAGTGGAAGACAGGGCGGGTCCAAGAGGGAGAGAAGTGAGTGAGGATGAAGGAGAGGCGGAGGAACATTTTTAGTGTTAATAAGATTCACTGTGTTTGTTAGGTGTGGGCTCCGTCATCAAAGGAAATGAAATAAAACAGAAATCAAAAGAAATTGGCAGTGGTGCACTCAGAAGCTGAGCTAATATTCTGCACTGTGTAGGTTGAGCTGACCTCTCAGGATTTGAATATCCTGCTAGCTCCAGTCTAAACCAGGCAGAGCTATTGAATTTTGCATGAGCTTCCTTTTAGTTGCAGAACAAGTTGTGCTGTTTAAAAGATTATCAGTAAAGAAGATTAAGATTTTTGCATTAGAAACATTAATCATATAAACAGAAGCAAAAGGTTTGAAATCAATGTTAGTGTTTCCTCTTTATTCTTGGGTTGTTGCCTTGCTCCGTAGCATGTCTGTTTTCTGAGTTTGTTTCTTCCTTCTTAATTTCTGTGACTTTGAAATATCCTGGCAAGTCATAATATAGTTCAGCATCTTTTATCTCTTAAAGAAGAAAGTGACGTGAGCCCCATAGGCCTTGCCTGGGTAGAGTCCCTTTGTAGAGCTTGGTTGTGTGTGGTACCCTCCTGGCATACAGTCAGCCTGGACGACAGACCCAGAGAGGCCTCTGAGGATTTACTGGCCACCTTCTCCACCCAGGGGCTCAATTTGATACTTAGATTTGAAAATGTAAATACTGGCTTCTCTCCAGAAGCTTTCTGTTTCAGGGAAGGACCTTGCTTTTGGACGGAGGGATTCCTGTATTCCTAAATCCTTTATGAAACTTCAGTTGTGTGGTTTTTTTTGTTTTTTTTTTTAATCTTTGCACAGTAGTCTATTGTTTGAGTCAGAAACCCTTCTCTAGATTAAACATAATTTCCATTATTTTACCCGTTCTTCATAGCTACTCTCTTCATTCCTTTACATTTTACTGAATTTGCCTTGAATCTTTTATCAGTCACCATTCATCCTCATGATGGGAGATCTGAAGACTGTTTGCTATTAAGCATCTTTAAATTATTTATTGTAAAAGGAATAGTTGTTTTGTCACACCAATAGGCTAATAGGCTATTTTTGCTTCAACATCTTAGTTGCCCTTTGTATTTGATTTGTAGGGCTTGTTTTTCCTCCCTAGTTATACTACTCTTTCATTGAGCTTACTTCTTCACTCTCCTATTGGGTGAGAATGCTCTTAGATTCTAATTTTGTTCTGCAACACTTGTTTGTCTTCCCTTTCTTTTTGGTGTCCTCTCCAAACATAAATTTTTGCCATCACCAAGGAAACAATTTGATCCTCCAAAGCCCAGTGAGAGAAGTATTTGTCTTCCCAGTTAGCACTGCATTACTGTGGTTGGTCTTTGTGATTCTCACACTAGTTGAGATCCCACCTAGTGGTGATGATGTGTAATGTCACCCAACTTCAGCCCTTTTGGAAAAAATGCTGTAGGGTAGAATCACGGGTATACTTAATGATACAATAGATTTCTTTAGGAGGTTTGTAACTTAGGATAAATTAGATTATTATACACTATATTTAATGAACTGTCCTTATTTCTTAATTATCTTGAAAGTCTTCCCAGGTGTTAACTATATGAACTCAAATAATAGGTTCCCACCACCCCCACTAAAAAAAAAAAAAAAAAAAAAAAAAATCTCAATTAGAGCCTTGCATCATATATTTGAATTCTTACAAAGTCTTTCCCTCAGAGTGCTCTGTTAGGAACTTACTGAAGTACAAAGTATTAATAGTTTAAGGATTTCTTTTAGATGTTTACATTATAACATAATCTAATCTCACTATTGTGCAGCTGTCCTCTGTAACAGAGTGTCAGTGGTGCACCAAGTTTTTAGGGGACTCTTTTTTTTTTTTTTGTTAATTGAAGCATAATTAACATACATAACTAACATTATATTAATTTCTGGTGTACCATACAGTGATTCAACAACTCTACATTACTCGTTGCTCATCACGATAAATATACTTAGACCCCTTTACCTATTTCACCCATCCCTACACCCACCTCCCCTATGACAACCAGCAGTTTGTTCTCTGTATTTAAGAGTCTGTTTTATTCGGTTTTCTTGTTTCTTAAATTCCACATACGAGTGAAATCATATGGTTACTTGTCATTCTTTGACTGACTTATTTCACTCAGCATTATACCTTCTACGTCCATCCATATTGTTGCAAATGGCAAAATCTCATTCTTTTTTATGGTCGAGTAACATTCTATTGTATTCATATACCACATCTTCTTTATCCATTTACCTATCAGTGGACACGTGGGTTGCTTCCGTATCTTGGCTATTGTAAACAATGCTGCAATAAACATAGGGGTACGTATATCTTTTTGAATTAGTGTTTTCTTTGGGTAAGTACCCAGCAGTGGAGTTACTTGATCATATGGTAGTTCTATTTTTAAGTTTTTCAGGAACCTCCATTCTGTTTTCCACTGTGGCCGCACTAATAGTGTTCTCACTAATAGTGTGCGAGGGTTCCTTTTTCTCCACATCCTCGCCAACACTCTTTTTTTTTTTTTTTTTTTTTTTTTTTACCTTTTGACTAGTCATTCGGACTGGTGTAAGGTGATGTTTCACTGTGTTTTTTTAAAAATTTAATTAAGTTAATTAAAAAAATTTTTTTAATGTTTATTTATTTTTGAGAGAGAGAGAGAGACAGAGACAGAGCACGAGCACGGGAGGAGCAGAGAGGAGGGAGACACAGAATCTGAAACAGGCTTCAGGCTCTGAGCAGTCAGCACAGAGCCCGACACGGGGCTCAAACTCACAAACTGAGATCATGACCTGAGCCGAAGCCGGATGCTCAACTGACTGAGCCACCCAGGCACCCCATAATTTAATTAATTTTTTTAAGTAGACTCTCCCCCAACATGGGCCTCAAACTTGCAACCCCGGGATCAAGAGTCGCATGCTCTACTGAATGAACCTTCCAGGCTCTTCTTTCATTGTGGTTTTGATTTGTGCTTCCCTAGTGATGGGTGATGTTGAACATCTTTTCATATGTCTGTTGGCCATCTGTATGTCTTATTTGGAAAAATGTCTGTTCAGGCCCTCTGCCCATTTCTTAATAGCAGCTTCTCAGGTGACACTCTCTCTCTCTCTCTCTCTCTCTCTCTCTCTCTCTCTCTCTCAAATGAAATGACACGGATGTGGGAAGTTTTGAGGAAAAAAAAGATTGATGAAATATGAGAATGGGAATAAACAATATTGTTGAATTATATATTATATAGGGTGCAGCTTTAAAATATGTATTCATTACTAAATAAGTAAACATTTAATTGCTACACAAACCTGAAAGAAACCATGACTATTTCCTGTCTTCTGTGCCTTTGCTTATGTTATCCAAAGGCTCTTCCTCTTCCTCTATATTCCTTGAACCTCTTTTAACACTTACTTGAAAGTCCTCATCTTCTTAGAGTTAGGTAAATCTGGGTGAGATTCCTAGCTCTACTTTATCGTCATCTGCATGACTCAATTCCCTTTTCTGTAAAATGAGCCTAATAACATCTACTTCATAAGATTGTCATGGGCATGGAATATGATAATTCACTTAAAGAGGATAACACAGTACCTAGGGGTTCCTAAGTATTCAGGAAATTGGGATTGCTGTTCACCATTTGCTGTTTTCTTCCAAACCGAGTGGAATTATTACAACTCTTAGTTTTCCTGCAGTATGTTAGAGATACGTCTCTTGTATACTTACCACATTATGTAAATTTATTGACTTACACATCCAATTTCCTCATAGGTTTGTAAGTTTTTTAGAAGTGTCATTCATCTTTATGTCTTTGTGTCCCCAGTGTTGGGTCTGTATTACATATTTGATATTTCTTGAGCAACTGGAGACAACTGGGAGCTTGCAATTTGGGAATCATTTGGACTCACTGACGAGTGTTTTAGAAACAAACCGGATTCAAGTGGGTTGAGGAGTAAATGCAAGATTTTTGATAATTTTTATTGATTCTGCATATAGTCATCTACTTATAATTTAAAAGCAGTTGATAGGTACCAAAACCCTGGTCTTGTTGAGTTACTTTTTTTTTTTTAAAGTTTTTATTTATTTTGAGAGGGAGAATGGGAGTGGGGGGAGAGAGAGAGAGAGCGCACATGCACACGTGCACGGGTGGGGTAGGGACAGAGAGGGAGAGAGGAAGACAGGGAATCCCAAGCAGGTTCCTCACTGTCAGCTCAGACCTTGATGTGGGGCTCAAAATGCATGAACCGTGAGATCATGACCAGGGCTGAAACCTAGAGTTGTATACTTATCCTACTGAACCACCCAGGCGCCCCATGCTGAGTACCTTTTTGGCAACAGACAGAAACCTATCACAGGGGAACAGTGACCAGGACAGATTCAGTCCCATGTAGGAGCCCTCAGGCTAGCTGAGAATGAGCTGCATTTTCGGCCAACCTTGAGAGCTCATGGAACTTTCCTAATAAAAGAGAGCTGGGGTGTTGGAGCTATTTGCCTCATCCAAGTCCATGCTCTGCATTGGCATAGACTAAGAGGTGCTTATATTTGCATAGCACAACATTTTGCTATTTCTTAAAAAATGAGCCTTAATCTTGTAGATTACATACTTCATATGGATGGCAACTATAAAAAGAACCAGTATTTTCTTTGAGCAACAAGAGGGTGGATGTCACATAGATAATTTCATTAGAAGTGAATAAAACTTGAATATTTCTTTTGTGGGGGAGGGGAGACTGAGAGATACAGCTCTGCCTGAGGTCAATGAGATGTTAGCAATTATAATGCATATTGTTAGAACTACTTAAACTATATCATGTTCATCCTGAATCCTTTGAAAATTATTTTAAGTCTCAGTGGACTTTGGTTCATCCATATGTATTAACTGAATCCTTTAAGATATTTTCTCCTGAGAATGTTGGTACTTGCAGACTACTGCATTGTTTTTAAGGATTTAAAATTAAATCATCATTCACAGCCTGTACCATTATTTGGGTTTCTGGTATAACATTTTAGCTTTCCTCATAAAACAGTATCTGTATTTATATTATGTTGTATTATTTGAAAATTGTTAGCAGCCATGTCAGATATAACATGCTTGCAGAATTCTTTTTCTTATGTGGTACTCAGTTAAGAGGCAGGCAGCACTGATGGTTCCATATTAATCCTGTACTGGTGGTTGCTATAGCATAAAACTAAAACAAACACAAAAGTAAACAAAACACAAAAAAACCTAAAGTCAGATGGGCAGCATGCACCTTACCTTCTCTTGTACCTTCTATCACTTTCTTCCTCCCTCATTTTCTCGTTCTTTCCAGTTCTGTTTTCCCATACTTTCTTATGGAGATAGCTTGGCACTTGTATGATTCTAACCCCCAAGCTATAGACACTTGAGTTATTTTGAGCACATAAAGAACCTGCAATTTAGTTCTTCTCTGTATGGAGTAGACCTATTATTTTGTATGACCCATATGACCTATTAACATAAATCCTAAGCCTGTACAAAGAAGAATATGGCTCCTTTAAACCATTTCTCATTTCTTATGTGATTGAGTGTATTTATTGATGAAGGCTAAGAATGGAGAGTGCAGAGAAAGAAGTTTTCTTTGTGGCACGCTTTTCCCCTTTACAGTTTTGGTCACCATAGAAATGACCTTGCTGGGGAAGGGAAGGTATTTTCCCAGGCGTGTATCTCCAGGCATGTCTGGCATTTCCTAGCCTTCTCTCTACATTGGTCCTACACCTCACCCTTAGTTTGTGGAAGGAGGAGGCAAGGTGCAGAGGAGCAAGGGGGGCATGTGGCTCTCCACTTTTGGACCTCCGCTGTGCATGGACTGACCCCTTTCTGTTTTTGTTTGTTTCGTTGTTTGTTAGCATGAGTCTCGTTTTCATTACATCATTCTCCTGTTCCCTACTCTATTGAACAGATGCTTAGAATTCAGCGTTGACTAAATTTGGCTTTAGAAGTTGTAGTTTCTCTGACTGTCTAGTAGCATCACTTCTACCTTGTATTTGATTATGTTATAGAATTGAGCTATGGCAGTTTTCTGGTCTGTGCTGGGCATTGGGGATATAAAAAATGAATACCAGGTGGTCCTTTGTCTGAAAGGGCTTATAACCTAGTGGGGTGGAGGCAGGAAGACCTAGGAACAGGTAATTACAGAATAGGAGTGTGTGGGTAGATTGGTGTGTGAGCACTGAGTAGGGAGCAATGGATATGTACTTGTAGGAGCTGATAAAAGTATCTCTGAAGATGGTGACATTTAAACTGGTTCTTGACTGATGAGCAAGGCTGTGCCAGTTGGTTACAAAAAATTTTGGAGCCAGAAAAGCAGCGTGTGCTTTGTCATGAAAGAGCAGAGTGGGAGCAGGGTGGGAACATCCGTGTAGCCGGAGGACAGAGTTCACGTGGGGTGTGGTGGGAAATGAAGATGGAGGGAGCCAGCACCTCTCAGCCCACTGAAGTCCGTGAGGATGGATAAGAATTGGGTTTTTACAGAAGCCACCTCTGGAGCAGGGTGGGTGCTGGGCCAGGACGAAGAAGAGAGAAGTAGCAGAGAGACTGGCTGGGGGGCTGTGGTAACTGAACTGAACAAAGGCGATGAGAGTTTTCGACCAAATCGGTGACCTGGAGTCTCTTGATCATCTTGCTTTTCCTGGGTTCCTTAAAAAAGTTCAGTCTAACTTATTTTTTACACCCCTTGGTTTTTAAGATTTTATTTCATGTTACGAGGTGCCAAACACAACACCAAGTCTCCGCGCTGTGTGTAACGGTCGTCTTTAGGTTTTCTGTGCAGCCCTCCCCTCCCGCCACAGCTGCGCTGTAGCGCTTCCACACTCTGACGTCCCTCTTACAGCCTCACCGCACTCGCTATTTCTTATCTGCTAGATTATTAAGTTGCTGAAGGTAGTATTTGCGTCTGTCGTATTCACTGCGGCATGCCTAGCACCTAGTGCGACGCCTGACAAGTAGTAGGTGCTTAATAAATATTTACAGGGAGGTTGAAAGAGGAATTGGAGTAGCTGGAGGCCAGACACCTCGCCGATGATCAGTAAGAGTGCACGTTAAAATAACAGCCACGGTTAAATCACGTAAAATAGCGGTATCATTTTTAGTTCTGCCTGTTTAACAAGGTACGGACTCATGAATCTGGATAAGCTCGCTGAGGGGATGTGGCACACAGACCGTCAATCATGGCCCACCTGTTGTTTAGACCTTTATTTACTCAAAGCAATTACCAGTTAACAGCTGTGTATTGCAGTGGATGTGGTGATTCGGGGGTTCTTTGTCAGGCACTTCTAACCAGTGTTCCACTTGAGGCTGAGGGAAAGAGCAATAACAATTTAAATAGAAAATTGCTCTGCAAAGAAATGCAGTTTATGGCCCCTGTAGACTTACGTAGTTTCTAGAGCGATGCACTTAAAAACGTTCCCTAAGTCTTACGTATCCTTTGGTTCAGTCCCTGGAAACGTTTTAATGGAGCTTCCTGGTTCCCAAGCAGTGGTTTCCGATCTTTTCAAGTATGAGGACTCCTTAAAAAAATTTTTTTAATGTTTATTTATTTTTGAGAGACAGAACGTGAGCAAGGGAGGGGCAGAGAGAGAGGGAGACGCAGAATCTGAAGCAGCTTCCAGGCTCTGAGCTGTCAGCACAGAGCCCGATGTGGGGCTCAAACTCACAGCTGTGAGATCAATGACCTGAGCAGAAGTCGGATGCTTAACTGACTGAGCCACCCAGGCGCCCCATGAGGACTCTATTTTATTTTATTTTATTTTATTTTATTTTAATTTAATTTTATTTATTTTTAACGTTTATTTATTTTTGAGACCGAGAGAGACAGAGCATGAATGGGGGAGGGTCAGAGAGAGGGAGACACAGAATCTGAAACAGGCTCCAGGTTCTGAGCTGTCAGCACAGAGCCTGACGTGGGGCTCGAACTCACGGACCGTGAGATCGTGACCTGAGCCGAAGTCGGACGCTTAACCGACCAAGCCACCCAGGCGCCCCAAGAGGACTCCTTTTAAACTTGCACCCTTCTCAACACAGTAGTATTTGTACCTTCGGTAATCATGGCCTGAATGAATACCTCATAATATTCAGTAACGCTTCCCTCTCCCCTCCCCGGTTTGTTTTTTTTTTTTATGAAAAATTTTAAATACACAAAAAAAGGTGAAAAAAAAATAGTACAGTGTTTGCTTCTATAACACCACCTGGAAGCAGTAGTCACGAATATTTTCTGTATCTGATGTATGTATTTATCTACATTTTATTTGCTGAACAGTTTGAAAGTGAGTAACAGACTTTAATAGTTCAGCTTGCATTCCCTGCAAATAAAAATGTGTTCCCTCATAGCCACAATACTTTTCCACACCCAAGAAAATGACTGATAATTCCCTAAAATCATCTTAATGATCTAGCCTATTCACATAGTCTCTAATTATTTCCAAATGTCTTTTGTTGTTTCTCTCCCTTCCCCTTCAAACACAGGATTTAGGCAAGGGTCTCCTGTGGCATTTGGTTTTGTTTCTTTAAGTCCCTTTTAATGTGGAACAGTCCCCTCCCTTCTCTCCTTTTCCACTTATGACACTGACTTTTTGAAGAGATCAGGCTGGTTGTCTGGCTGATTGTCTTATACTCTGGATTCATCTGATTCTGTCTGCTTGGCTGCTTGTTTTAGAAGGAACTATTTTGGAAGAAAGCTATTCTTTATGGAAGAATGCCATTTAGTAAAGGTAGAAGGAATGATAGAAGTAGGAAATCAGCATTCTACCGCCTGTTAGGAAATAATCATTTAAGACAAAGATGCTAAAATTGTTAGGGGAACGGAAAATTCCTACAATGCCAAACGAAGTATTACCCAACAGAATGCTTGCCAATTGCCCTGGTGAAAACATACCTTGACAATGGAGAGGTCTCAGGCCCGGGGTTCGTTGGTTAAACTTAGCATCACTCCCATTGAGTTAATCTAACATCAGGTACCTCTGATGTGCCGTGGGGAGAAGTGCATGGTGTCATCTATGAAGGATGCTTCCCCTAAATGCTTGATGCAATATAGTCAAGTTTTTAGATTTAACTTTTAGTTTATAGGAAGTACAGGATAGAGAAGCAAGTTAAATGACACCATGAGGAGCCAGACCAATCCAGTATTGCTTTTAAATGAATTTGCATTTTATGATTCACCCTCACATTTACCTTACCCCCCAGAGCCACTAGGGCGTGTGCACTGCACTTGGTGGGCAGAGAGAGCTTGTCCACATGTTGCGGGCCCCTTGTGGTAACTGCTGCTCTTGGGAAATCCTAGGACACTGTAGACTATAGTTTCTTTGACAGGATCATATTGCAGCTTGCACGGCTTCTTAATAAATACAGGAACTTAGCTCACAGATGTGTCAGTCTGCCACCTTTAAGAAACACTGAATTCACTTAGTTGAAGTGTAAGGATGAAGGATGGAAAATTGATCGTGCCCTAAATATTTAACTTACAGCAATTTATGTGTTTTTCAGTAGAGTGGAAAGAACTGGAAAATCGGCACTGTTTGATTTGGTGCCAGCTTATGATTAATTTGTTTTCTGGTTTTGCTATTCCTGAAACTGGTTTTCCAGAAACATTCTGGGATTCAGTTGTTTCATCACGGCAGTGTATTTATTGAGTGGTCATTGTTTCAACTTTAATTTATTATTGATCTTTCAGGCCCACAGCAGCAGAACTTTTAAAATGCAAATTCTTCCAGAAAGCCAAGGTAACATGCTTAAAACCCCACGTAAATCTGCTATTTTGAAATCACTATGAATTTCTATGTGTGATATTTGGTGTTAAACTGTTGGGAATATTTATTTTGCAGAACAGAGAGTACCTGATTGAAAAGCTGCTTACAAGAACACCAGACATAGCCCAAAGAGCCAAAAAGGTAAGCATCAATAGTCTTTGTGACCCAGCATGGGCTCCTCCCCACCCGGGGATATGGAGCCCACAGACAAATAAGAAAAACATTGCCACATACTCAGGATGTGTTATTTAGAGGCTATCGGATTAGCAATTCCTCATATAGCTGCATTTTGCCTTTTGGCTATCTCTGGCTTGTTGTGAATGCATTTGTGGAAACAGTGTGAAACTTGAATGATTTTGTACTTTCCATTTTTCAGCTTTGCTTAAAGAAGGTCGGAGGGGAGGGGATTGTGATGAGGTATGAACATTGGAGAGGTGAAAGATCCTTGAATATCTTTCTTTTGGATTTTATAGAAGAGGGGGCAGTCATTTGGAAGAAGTTTGAAATGATGAAAACGAAAATCAAAATCTGTTTTCAATGGTTATCTTATTTTTAATCCGATTTTATTTACAAATTTAATGGTTATCTTGAGTATCTGGAATATTGGTTCTTTCCTCATCAAAGACCCTGGCCCCTCTTGTAGTTTACCTGATGTTAACTGAATTATGTTAATGATTACCTGCAAAAGTTTCCATTCTTGGTTTTAGATTTTTAAAATGGTGTGTATGTGTGAGTGTATTTATTTACGTATTTATCCAGAGTTTTATTTTTTTTGTAATTACTGATTTCATTATGGTATGAAACCTAACAAAATTTAACCTCTGGTTTGGTTTAATTTGGTTTTAAAATTATGTTAGATATTTATAATTTAAATTATTTATGTAATCACAGATTTAGAAAGGAAGGTTCCTCCCCCTCCTTTTATGGTTAATAGTTATAGGGAAAGCCGATATGAATCTGAGGTATATGCTCTGAAATAAAACTGGCAGAGGAATATGCGTTCGAGATTGCATCTCATCATGCCTCGGTGAAGTAACTCTGAATGTTGCATTCCAGACGTTGCCTTTCCTAAAGGCTCAGTAAGAAGTACATTTAGCGGATGCCTTAAAATTATTTGAAACAGATTTAAAAATAGATTTTAAGAAATGACCCACTCTGGGAAAGAAAAAAAAAAAAAAGGAGCGGGGGTGCCTGGGTAGCTCAGTTGGTTGAGCTACTGTCTCTTGATTTTGGCTCAGGTCATGATCCCAGGGTCGTGGACTCGAGCCCCCCATCAGGCTCCATGCCAAGCATGGAGTCTGCTTAGGATTCTCTCTCTCTCTCTCTCTCTCTCTCTCTCTCTCTCTCTCTCTCTGTCCCTCCCCCGCCACCCCCCTCCTCTGCTCGCATGCTCTCTCTCTCTCTAAAATAAATTTAAAAAAATAAAAAAGAAACGACCCACTCTGTGTAGGTGTGCGACTACCTCCCTGGGGCCAGCAGGATTCTCTCTGGGGTGTGGGATCTTAGCATGGGGCTTTTTAAAAAAAATTTTTTTAAGTTTATTTATTCGTTTTGAGAGAGAGAGGCCATGCACACATGCACACACATGAGCATGGGAGGGGCAGAGTAACCGACTGAGCCACCTAGGTGGTCCCAGCATGAGGCTTTTGATCAGGCATCTAAAGTGTTGAGTTGAAAAACACTGTTAGGGAGCCATTGGCTTGTTCCATTTGTGAGGTCCTCAGAGAACATTTTTGTTGGTCTCTGCTTGTTTCACTGTTTTTTTCTGGTCTCATCCTGTAGCTGTTCCCTCAAGAGGGAGTTTGCCAGGTGTATTTTCTCTCCAGAGCTTTATTTAGCTTCGCACCCCCCAGTCCCTCCCTGTCAGGTGGCCTGCCGGCCTCTCAGGTACAGTGGTTTTCCTCCCCTCCCAAACCTAATCTTCTTGTGTTCTGTGTTTCTGTCTGAGTTACCCAACCTCAGGACACTGGGATTATTTTTGTGTTTGAGACCTACCTTTTCCCTGTCCTCCCTGTCTTCCTCCTTTCTATTCCTTCTTAGACGTTACCACAGGATTAACTTCCTGATCGTATCACCTAATTGCTTAAAAGTGGTTCCCAAAACTAAAGACAACTCCAAGAGCAAATAAATGAAAAACAAAGTTCCTATCAAATAAAGGCCAACCTCCTTAGCCTCGAATTCATGGCACCCTTTCAACATCCAGCCTCACGTTCTAAACTCCAGCTCAAGTCAACCACCTGTAGTTCTCACTCTGTCTACTTTCCTCACTAACATATGCTTTCCTTTGAGAGTCTGTCATTTTGGAAAAGTGAAGAAACTCTCCAGGCTCTGGCTTTATTTTCTTTCTTTTAAAAAAATATTTAAGTTATCTATTACATGTTAGTGTTCTTTGCATTCCACATCCCATTTTGCATGTATCGTAAACAGTAAGCAGCTAGAGTTTGGGGACCTGTGATATTTCAAGCATGTCTTCTGCCGTTTACTTATTTCTGGGTTTTAGACTTAAATCTCAGGCTTGTTTTGTCATCCATCCCTTCAGGTGGAAAGTGGCTGCCCATCTTGGAGTCAGAGAAGTGTAAAGGGAGAATATGTTAGTTCTTTAAACATCATATAGAAAAGAGAGTGTGGGGCGCCTGGGTGGCTTGGTCCGTTGGGTGTCCGACTTTGGCTTGTGTCATGATCTCACAGCTTGTGAGTCCAGGCCCCACGTCAGGCTCTGTGCTGACAGCCCAGAGCCTGGAGCCTGGTTCGGATTCTGTGTCTCCCCCTCTCTGACCCTTTCCCAGCTCACACTCTGTCTGTGTCTGTCTGTCTGTCTCTCTCAAAAATAAATAAACATTAAAAAAATTAAAAAAAAAAAAAGAGTGGCCCATAGTAATGTTATTCTTGCTCTCTAGCTTCATCAAGTCTGCTGTTTTCGTGTTACAATTCTCATTTTAAAGTTTATTTATCCATTTTGAGAGAGAGGGAGAGAGAAAGAGAGAGTGCGCATGCAGGCAGAGAGAGAGGGAGAGAGAGAATACTAAGCAGACTCCAAGCTGTCAGCACAGATCCTGATGTGGGGCTTGATCTCACAAAGTGTGAGATCATGACCTGAACTGAAATCAAGAGTTGGTTACTTAACCGACTAAGCCACCCAGGCACCCCTATTAATTCTCATTTTAAATTGCATCTTGGTTATTAGCTACACTCCTCTCCTTGCCCATAGGCTCCATGGCAGGTATGCTGACCAGAACATCGATCACCGTGCGTGTCTTGCTCATATCAAGTGCCCACAAATGTTTGCTAACTCAGTGAACACATATGCTTGAGTGTACCAAGGAAAGGCCATTTTTTTTTATTCACCTAAAATGCTTGACATACACTTGTTCCTAGGATTCCCGTTAATAGCAGACAAACCTCCCTCTCTCCTTGGTGTGCATGATGTTGGTAAGCGACTATGCTGTTCCTTATTTGAAACTTATCCTGCAGCCTTGGCCACTTGGAAGTAAATATTATTTTAATCACCATGAGCATTGAAAACCTTTGTTGTAGGATGTCTTTGCTTGTCTTAGGTTCTTATAGTGTTTATCCAGTGTAAAAGTTGGTATGGGAGAGTTTTTAGTGTTGTGTCATCCATTTTTGGACTTCTCTTTATTGACATTCACTCAGCTGCTTATTTTCCTGGTTGATCATGTTCTAGTTTCCTGGTGTAGATTTGTTCCTCAGAGGCTACTTGTTGGTCCTTTGATTTTTGTCTCCTCAATTTGTTGTTTAAAGAATAGAAAAAACATGGGGAGCCTGGGTGGCTCAGTCGGTTGAGCATCTGCCTTTGGCTCAGGTCACGATCTCACAGTTTGTGAGTTTGAGCCCCGCGTCGGGCTCTGTGCTGACAGCTCGGAGCCTGGAGCCTGCTTCGGATTCTGTGTCTCTTTCTCTCTCTGCCCCTCCCCCACTCGTGCTGTGTCTCTCTGTCTCTCTCTCTCTCTGTCTCTCTCTCAAAAATAAATAAATGTTAATTTTTTTAAAAATAGAAACAGAGAATCCATTGATATTACCAGTGTTTACATGGAAACTGGGCCTGTTGACCAAGCTCTGGACATTGAGGCAACCTGTGTTGATTTGAAATTTGTTATCATAAACAACAGTTTCTGCTTCTCCTCCCTAATAGTAACAAAAATTAAGAGATATTTTTAAATATGTGTTTTTTTTTAAACATGAATAGTTCTCATATTTAAAAGAGAAAGGGGCCAGTTGTAGCTGTTCTCACAGAGCCCACCAGCGCTGTCCTTTGGCACTAGAGAGGTAGAGGCCTATCACATTCATGTTTGGCCAGAATGTGAAGCATTAGTTGGGGGCCATGGGTAGGTGATCTTGTCTTCATCCTGAGTGATTCCTCTAAATCAGAAAGAAAAAAAAAAAATCAGTGTGGCTTTCCTGGTAATTTAGTGACATAAAATGATTATGTGTGTGTGTGTGTGGTCATCGCTGAAATTAGGGATATTTGTTTTTATCCTGGAGGCATAGTATTTGGTCCATTTGGGGCTCTTTTTTGCTGACAGACAGTGTTGCTTAGGGATCATCTTGATTTTTGTTTACCCTAATTTTTCTCTGAAATGGAAATTCTGTCTGACTTCAGGCATGTGGTGAAGGGTAATGAGAGATTTGGGGTTCCTGGACCACAAGATAGTCTGTGAATTCTAAATGAGAATGTACTAATAATGACCCATGAGAACAAGGTTAGTAAGTACACCTATAATTTCTTTTCAACTCTTCACCTATCCTTGTGCATGAGAAGAAAAGGCCTCATAGCCGTTAACTCCTTCTCATGTGATTTTTTAGGGGCTTGTCTCCAGCCGTCTTTAGGGGTTGAATGCTTGAACGTGAGGTGTTCCACTGTGTGGGGAAGAGTGTACATCCTTCTGCCAGAAATGAATCTGATGCTTAGGGATGTGTGCATTTTCTGTAGGACCATCTAAGTGTCAGAGTTGGTTTGTGTCTCTGCTTTATGTTAGTGATGCGAACACTGACTCACACCTTCTGTAGCTAAAACCCACTGATGGCAGGAGAGGGGCAAAGAGTTAGTAGCTCTACAGATAACTAAATGCCAACTGCTTAACCAGAAAGCATATTGGCCAGAGAAGGGATGAAGTCGGGGAATCGCCACACACTGTTGTTTCTGTGGCAGTTGCCGTGTTTTCATGGGAAGAGGAATCACTGGAGGGTTTTTATTGGAATTTTCTCAATTTTGAAATTGAGAAGTTACAAATGATTAGTCGCTGTCGGAAGGAAAGACATGTATCACTGCTGCATTTGGATGGAACAATTATGGATTGAAAAAAGTAGTGTGGTATTTGTGGGTCCCAGAATTTCTTGTATCAGGCTGTAAGTTTGGCTTTGTATTAAGGACCCGGGGAGTTGACTTCATCTGATCCTCCCATGTGCTTAGAAATAAATGGGTAGGAATTGTTACAGTTCATACTTATTTAATACTTAATGTGTGTTCATGATTTGTCCTTTCTGGTTTTACTTGTCATTTTGAAATAACTTTGGGCTTACAAAAATTTACAAAAATAGCACAAAAAATTTCTGTATTTTCTCTCTCTCTTTTGAAACATTTCAGAGTTATAGACATCATGCCCTTTATCTTTAAATATTACTTTAGTGAACATTCCCTCAAAACAAGGGCATTCTCTTACCGAACGGTATAATTATCAAAATCAGGAAGTTAACATTGACACAGTGCGATTACTTAATGTTCAGATCTTATACAGATTTTGCCAGTTTTGCCACTGGCCATGTATCTGGCCCAGGGTCCAGTCCAGAATCATATAGTTGTTGTCTACCTTTGTCTCCTTTCATCTGGAATACACTTTACTTTTCTCTTACTGACAGTCACACTTTTGAAGAATACAGGCCATTTATTGGGTAGAATGGCACTCAGTTGGGTGTTTTTCTGCTGTTTCTTTGTGATTACATTCAGTTTATGCATTTTTTTCCAGAAATACCTTGGAATGATGCTGTGTTCTTCTCAGCATAGCACGTTGAGAGTCCCATGATGCCGGTTTATGCTGGTTTATTCCTTTACTGGTGATGTTAACTTTGGTCACACATTTAAGGTGGTGCCTGCCAGCTTCTTCACTGTAATAAACACAATCACTTCTTAATAGGAGAAATAACATTTTTTTCATTATATTAAACATTAAAAGGTAAAGTGAACGTACTTACTGTACAGGGTCCTTAGCCTTTTTTCAAGGAAACCTTTATGCTTTATGCCACTGTGGTTGTACATTCATAGGATATTAATGGTAAGAATTCCCTGTGATTTCTAACCAATGTTTTGCATAAGGAACACTTGACTAGAGTGTGATGTTTAGATTTAGCTAGGGAGTAGGAATGGTGTCTGGTCTAGAAGCAGCAGTAGCTGGATCTTTGTCCTTCACTGGGTGAGCTGGCTTATCTCTCTGAGCCCAGTGTGTCAAATGGAGCCAAGGACACTTACTGTGTGTTGCCGTGACGATGAGAGACGATCTGTGCAGGATGTCTAGCACTGTGTTTGACACGTCGTGAGTGCTCAGTCCAACACAGGCTGCCGTGACTATCTTGTAAATAAGGAATGATAATTGTGGGTACATAGGTGGAAAATTTAGAAGTAGGCAGTGAAATAGGGAGCAAGGGGAGTCCTGGAGTTGGGCAGGTGAAGTGGGTGATGAAGGTTGTTTCTTTTGCTGTTGGTCTGGATGGGATGGAGAAGAAGCCCATGGAAAAGTAAAGAAAGAAGGAGAAGGACAACAACCATTATTTCATTGCTGTTGCCTATTCACATCTTCATGTTTTCTTTTCTGCCCTAGCGAGGTGCTGGCAGTGGGCAAAAGCCAGCAAATTTACTGCAGCCAATCCTCTCTACCATGAGAAAGAAGCACTGTGTGCATTTGTGCGTGTGTGTGTGTGTGTGTGTGTGTGTGTATGTGTGAGAAGACCAAAGAATATTGAGAATCAAATACACACAGCTGATACTCATTCACAGCTTTTAGATCACTTCTGCGTATGCTTCCTTATGTATTCTAAACAACCATGCCTGAAAACAGGTTGGGCAGCTATTATCGTTACACTTTGCAGTTGAAAGTGTGAGAGGTGAACTGACTTGTCCGAAGTCACACGGCTAATTAGAGGCAGTTCTTATTTCTGGTTCTGTGCTCTTTCCACCAAGTCATACCTCAGAAGGAAGAAGAGAAGGGAGAGGGTAGAAAGGAAACATAGATGGAGAAGGTGGGCAGTGTGAGAGGGTCTAAGTAGGAAAAGGGGAGGTGCCTTTGTCATTCTCCCCAGCAGGTAGTCTTCCATGTAACAATGTAACACATGCCATTCTTGGGCACCAGGAGATGCTGTAAACATCATTGTAGGACTCTGAAGCTTGCCAGGGTTTCAGCAGATGTGGGGGGAGTAAGGTGCTAAGTGGGCTTTGGAGATTCTGAAGGGAAGAGAGTTGGCTAGTGGGAGTTTGATAGCATCAACAGTTGTCACAGCCTGCCAGAAGCTCAGCTTCTCATTCATGAAATGGGGAAAGTAATGAAAGTAACGATACCTACGTGTGTTTTTCAGGTACGGCGTAGGAAGCGTGTGTGACACAGGGGTTGGTTGGCACAAAATAATAAATGGCACTAGTTATAATCATAGTGAGTTTTATTATTATAATCACACATATTGCTTTATTATTACAGTTGTATTATTATAATGTCATTATTGTTTTTGTAACGTTTTTCATTGCCGTACTGCGGGTACCACTGCTGCTGTTGTCATTTCTGCAGCTGCTGCAATGGCTGCTGCCGTTACAACCATGCTACCAGTAATGGGCACTGAGGTGCAAGTAGATAAAGGACACAGCCCAGGCAGTGAAACTCCCCTTTCAGTGGGGAACACGGTGTAGGCAGCACAAGACGTACTCAAAGAGTAGCAGAGAATAGATGCCTTAGGATGTGGGCGTGGAATATGCACTGCCAGAGTGAGAAAGGTTGTGGAGCTGGTGGATGCAGGAACATGGGGAGAGGAGAGCAGGGAATCCATACATATTGTGTACCTTCATGCACCACGCTAGGCACTTGGCTTACATTTATGTCAATCACTGACGCCTTGTAGTAAGTAACCAGTGAAGTCCTGAGTGACAGGACAGATAGGTGATTAAGAGTGGTTGAAAAAGAGTATACATATGTTGAAGTATGAGTGTAAAAGAGCATAAATATCGCCTGGTTTGTGATCGTTCAGTGTGTAGACCTGAAAATTAAGACCCAGATTGGACCTTGACTGAGTTGTCATACAGTGGCAGTCCAAAGCCAGCCAGCTTCCCAGTTTGCTACCATTTAGACTCTTCTTTTCGTCAGTAAAGAGGGAGAATGATTCTGAGTTTCTACAAAATTGCTTTTTTTAATCTCATGGAATATTATAGCTAATTCATAAGATATTGAAGGTTATATATTATCAAGAAACCAGAGAATAAATACTGTAAGGTGATTTCAAACGCTTGATGGATGGATTTTAATTTTGTTCCAAGTCTTTCCAGTAGAGGGCAGTGAAGGGCTTTAGTTCTGTGTGGCTGTTGCAGGCAAACTGAGCAAAAGTTTTTGGTTTTGTTGAAGGTCTCAGACTTGGAGTAGAAGAATCAAAGGATGTTAGGTACCTACTGAGCCATGAGTTCCAGGCACCTTAGTCAATTGGAGTGTTTTGTTTTTTGTTTTTTGTTTTACTGGATGGGGGTTGAAGGGCGAAGGTTTAAATACTTCTTATTACCATTTTCATTTAAAATTACATTTCTATTAACAGATCAAAGTAACCTAACTTTTGTATTTTACGTAATTCGTGTCAAATTGTGGTCAGAAAATTTCAATTTTGACCACAGGATTAAGATCTTCCAGTATTTTACAGTTTAACTTAGTACAGTTCTGGGTAGTTGCAAACTGTTTCTAGAAAGTTCCTTGGTTCCTGCAGTTCTCCTTAAAGCCAGACAAATAGAGGGAACAAGGAGTTCCGTATGCAAAGCATACGGTAACTGTGAAGGAGAAATGAACAGACCTCTATAACTATCATCATGTATTTTGGATTTAACAGAAAATACTCCTCTTGATTCAGGTCGGCCTGATGGTGCATGTTCTCTTATTACTTTCGGTTCTTTTCCCCTTGTTTAAAAAACAACCAGACATATTGGTAGTATATCTTACTGAGGAGCTCACGTCCTCAAAGGGAGGAGGACTGTGGTGGTTGAGGATGTTATTTTTCCTACTTTAATACTGAGAAAAGTTGTCCAGAGAGGTTAAAATTATTGTATTAACTGGGTCCATAACTGAGACAGATATCCCTGAGAGTGTAAACTCATTAATATCTGCATTATTTTTACATTTTAAATGCATTTTAGTTCAGAATGTAGAGTTCATTTGCTCAGAAAAGCGCTTTTGGTCACTAGGGGGTGCTATCAGAATAGCTCATTTAGGAACCTGTAGTCAGGAATTGTTCACTAGTCTATAGAAACCCTGCAGTTATAGATTTCTTCCTTTGGCATCATGCCTGTAAGGAGCTTGGGTTGTGTTTGTGTTGGGGGTGAATTAGGCAGAGGTGAGGGTAGAGGAAAGAACAAAGGGAAAAAGCATCATAATTTACTTTCAGTTCTGTTGACAAATTGAGTTAAAAACTGTATATATTTTGGGCAAGTGGCCTCTTTCTGGTGACATTGACTTAGAAGAAGAAAGGATCCATGGAGGAAATTGTGCTTTGCCAATCCTGGCAGCCCCAGTCACGGAGAACATCTGTATTTTAAGATTGAGGTGTCTTTTAAAGACACCAATTGCTTAAGAGAGTTTTTAAAACTTTTACAGATCTTGGAGACCCAGTTTTGGAAATTTAAAAATAATGACATACATTCTGAGAATATTGTAAAAGAGACTGTTTGTACAACTTTAGTGTGTAGAGAACGGATTGTTTCCTTTTACTGGAAATGAGTAGACGGAATCAGTGGCCTTATTTCACATCCAGTTAGATTTTTTTTTTAATTTAATTTAATTTTATTTTATTTTTTATTTATTTTTTAATATATGAAATTTATTGTCAAATTGGTTTCCATACAACACCCAGTGCTCATCCCAAAAGGTGCCCTCCTCAATACCCATCACCCACCCTCCCCTCCCTCCCACCCCCCATCAACCCTCAGTTTGTTCTCAGTTTTTAACAGTCTCTTATGCTTTGGCTCTCTCCCACTCTAACCTCTTTTTTTGTTTTTTTCCTTCCCCTCCTCCACGGGTTTCTGTTACGTTTCTCAGGATCCACATAAGAGTGAGACCATATGGTATCTGTCTTTCTCTGTATGGCTTATTTCACTTAGCATCACACTCTCCAGTTCCATCCACGTTGCTACAAAAGGCCATATTTCATTTTTTCTCATTGCCACGTAGTATTCCATTGTGTATATAAACCACAATTTCTTTATCCATTCATCAGTTGATGGACATTTAGGCTCTTTCCATAATTTGGCTATTGTTGAGAGTGCTGCTATAAACATTGGGGTACAAGTGCCCCTATGCATCAGTACTCCTGTATCCCTTGGATAAATTCCTAGCAGTGCTATTGCTGGGTCATAGGGTAGGTCTATTTTTAATTTTCTGAGGAACCTCCACACTGCTTTCCAGAGCGGCTGCACCAATTTGCATTCCCACCAACAGTGCAAGAGGGTTCCCGTTTCTCCACATCCTCTCCAGCGTCTATAGTCTCCTGATTTCTTCATTTTGGCCACTCTGACTGGCGTGAGGTGATATCTGAGTGTGGTTTTGATTTGTATTTCCCTGAACATCCAGTTAGATTTTTGACATCTGCGTGTTCACATGCATTTTGTGCTTCATTTTTACCTTTGGGAAATTTGCTAACTTTTTCCAAAGATTGAGTGCATCAGGTAACTTTGAAACTTAATTGCCATACATGGTGGCTGAGAGAAGTCCCTGACTGCCCGCTCATCTAGGGCTCACTGAGCATCACTGATAATGTAAGAAGTACTGACTCCTATTAAGGCGGTTTGCCTTTTATTCACCTTTACAGCTCACTCTAATACTAGCATACCATTTCTTTTAAAAAGTTGATGAACCATGAAGAATGGAAAGGAATTTGGAATTTGGCTCTAGTTGCAGCAACACAAGTATAAAAAGTTAACAGATGCTTTTTTGATCTTGTCAAAACCCTAATGTGATTGTACCTTTTTTCTGGTTTCGAACCATTCAATGGCCTCTTGTCAATTATAGGGTAAGTTCCCACTTCTGCCACTGATGGAATGAGGTCCGCTCTCTTGTAGGACGAGGACCATACAAGGCTCCCTGTGTCTGGACAGCTCTCCAGCCTTTCCTTCGGCCACTTGCCACCTCACCCTTGACGCATCCTTACAGACTTATACTGCTTCAGCTTTTCTACCAGTGCACTCCTGAAGTCCCACATGTGTTTTCCGTGGAGTTACATGTACTGGTCCCTCTGAATTTGTATCTTTCTTTCTCCCTGAATTTGTATCTTTCCGAATTTAGCACCTGTTGTTTGAAGTTTTCTCATCCCATTCCCCCCACCCCACCCCAGCATCCAGATGTTTTTCATCAGTCTTTTAATCGGTGCCGCTTCTGTACCTGGGGCATCATCCCCCGGTTGCCCTTACCGCCGTTTGCTGTGACTTTTCTCACACATTTGCCTTCTGTACCAGACTGACCTTGCTGGGGTGCAGGAATAGTGTCATTTTGTTCCTGTGTCCCCAGTACCCAGGACAGTATCTCAGTCCATCTGGAATTGAAGTTCAGGAAGCAAGATTGCAGTCATGATGATGGCTTTTATAGGAGTTGATGTGAGAGCATGAGGGGGAGGCCAAGCTAATCTTTTAGCTTTAAAGGAGAATAGTTTTGAAGTTTTTTAGCTGGTGCTATCTTCTTGTATTTTAGGATCAAGACTCAGAGATTATCTGCTTTTTTTTTTTTTTAACATTTATTTATTTTTGAGACAGAGAGAGACAGAGCATGAATGGGGGAGGGTCAGAGAGAGAGGGAGACACAGAATCGGAAACAGGCTCCAGGCTCTGAGCTGTCAGCACAGAGCCCGATACGGGGCTCGAACTCACGGACCGCGAGATCATGACCTGAGCCTAAGTCGGCCACTTAACCGACTGAGCCACCCAGGCGCCCCAGAGATTATCTGCTTTTAGTAGAACATCCTTTGTCATCTCCCACTTGCTGAGAGTCTTGGATGAGCCAGTTAGCTTGACTCACCTTTGCCACTTTATCATGAAGTGGAATGGTTAGATTTTATTATTGAACACTTATGCACCCTCCACTTTGGGTTATTTGCCAGCAGAAGTTTAGTCCCTAGCCTTTAGCATGTTCTATGTTGTCATTTTCTTTTCCCAGCCAGGGATGTACATAAGTTTTCCCATCTTTGGAAGCCATGTCTAATTAGGAAGATATTTTGAAACTAGACTTAAATTAGTTTTCAGTACTCTCTACTACTTTTGGATTACACTTAATCATGATCATGATTTGGATCATGATCCTGAAATCTTTAAAGTGAATATGACATTTTGGAGAAGGGGAAGTGATAGAGATAGAAAGTAATGGAACTTTTGTGCATATTGGGAAAGGAACACGTTTTATCCTCCTTCCTCCCTGCCCTCTCACACTGGTCATTCATGGTGTGGTGAGGCCAGCAGAGGGCATGGTACACATGCTTTAAAAATCCAGTGCTCCCAGGGGCACCTGGGTGGCTCAGTTGGTTGAGCTCCTGACTTTGGCCCAGGGCATGATCTCACAGTTCGTGAGTTTGAGCCCCCCATTGGGCTTTGTGCTGACAGCATGGAGCCTGGAGCCTGCGTCAGGTTGTCTTTCTCTCTCTCTCTCTCTCTCTCTCTCTCTCTGTCTCTGTCTCTGTCTCTTTCTCTTTCTCTGCCCCACTTCTGCTCATGTTCTCTCTCTCTCCAAAATAAATAAACATTAAAAACAACAACAAAAAAAAAACCAACAGTGTTCCTGGGGGGGGGGGGGGGGGGCTGTGCTTGTTTTATGTTAATTAAATTTGATTGATAGAATAAAGATGCATTGTTTTATTGTGTTTTTTTTTAAAAAGGCCAGAATACATTTTGTAATTTGTAAAATACATGTATTTTGTAAAAATTTTTACATCAAATTAGTTTTAAAACAAATTAGTTAGTTTTAAAACAAATTAATTAGTTTTAAAACAAATTAAAATTCAAGAGCTCGGTTAAAGTTGTACTTTGATACAGGATTTTCTAGGCTCCCCATTAAATTACTTCTCACAAATTCAAATACTCATTTAGAAGAGCATATAATAACTTTTAATTGTTTTTCTCACGTACGGAAAGGAAAGAAGTCATTGTACAACTTATGAAATAGTAATAGAGCTAAGAAATTCAAATAACAGTCTTTAATCCAAATTTAAAAGGCCATTTGAAATTGTTTTGGCTGTGTTGCATCCACTTTGTTAGCTGATGAGTTCGGTTGGTGAGGAACCGGGAAGGTCCTGTGTTATCCAGGCTGGAAGGGCTCCCTCGGTGGATAAGGGCAAAGTGCTGAGAGGTGGGCTTTTCTCTGTGACTTTGTGGAAAGTGGTAGGAGGTAGGAAGAGGAAAGTGAGAGACGAAGCCTAGAAAGAGGTGGAAAAGGCCCAAAAGGAAATGGAAATCTTGGTCAGGAAGATGGGATCCACAAAAGTCTGTGCTGAAAGGTAAGTCTAAGCGTGGGTGCTTCAGACAGGCCCCAGCTAGACCCTGGCTCTGCCACTTGCTTACAGAGTGACCTGGGGCATCAGCTAACTACCCCCACCCTGCCTGGCCTCATCTGTGAAATGCAGATGGTTCAGTGGCTTCTCATTGATCCTCTAGAGTGAAAAGTGAATCATGAATTGGGCCTCCAGTGCTCGCCCTGGTCTAGTCCCTTCCTTATCCTTAAGACTTCTCTCGGTATTCTCCACCCCCGCGCCCCCATTCTCCATGTGTCTGTTTGCCCAAGGATCCTGCACAGGCTGCTTTCCTCTCTGCATAGGAAGTATCAGCCCCCTCCATCCTCAGCAGACTTCACTTTCAGGTCAAAGAGGGCTTTCTGCAGAAAGCAAAATTGGAACCGTGCTGTATTCATTGTTCTGTGACTCTCCCTGTGTTTTCATGTCCACCTGTGACATCTTTTTGTGTCAAGAAACCGAAATTTACTAAGTTAGGTTTAATGACTGTATGATGTTCTATAAGAATGACTAATCAGTTCTTTCTTATTGGACATTTAGATTGTTTCCAATTTTTTTCACTATTAACCATACTGAGATGAACATCATTGTGCAATGCACTGTTGCATCCAGTGTTACTTATTTTGTTAGGGTATGTTCCTGGGAATAGAATTGCTTGGTCGAAGAGTAAATGCCTTATAATTATTGATGCATATTGGCTTACTAATGTTTAAAATGGTAGGCATTGTATTTCAGATCCCGGTCTGAGTCTCAGGTCTGTCACCTGTACAATAATGTATTACTCACACACACACACACACACATGCATGTTCTTAGCTCAGTGCCTGGCATACAGTATTTAATATTATTATTTATTTTTGCTATTGAAATGTTATCCATATACATTTATTTTATTTTCCCTTTTTGTAGATCTTCAGTTAACTGTTTTGCAGAGAGCATCCCAGGTCTTCTGGCAGTTTTGCAACCTTGAGACTTTCAGTAGCTTTAGGAGGGATTAGAATGAACCATGTACTAAAAGCTGATCGATATGAAGCCTATTATGGAGGTCCCAGCTTGGGTTCCTGAACTCTTAGGGCCATTAAACGTACTTAGGAGAGAGCCATCAGTGGTGAAAAGTATGGGGAGCCCTACTGTTCTGCAGCGTGTTCTTAGTTAAGGAATTATTTTCAGTGTGTGAGGACGGGGCTAAGTGTGCAGTGTTACGAGGTGTTTTTGCTCAATATTCTGTCACTGAAGTCTCTGTGTCCAGAACAAATGATAAACCAGCTGCCAGCCTGAGAAATGATCCAGCCATTTTCATCATCCCTTAGTTTATGGTTTTCGAGCGCTCATTATGGAGGTCCGACGTCAGCCGTCTGTGCTGTGGCAGGCATTGGTCCTGCCCGGTGTCACAGTCAAAGGACAGCACCCAACATTTTGGGTGCTGAGCTTTTCCTTTTTTTTAATTTTATTTTTAATTTTTTATATTTGATTCCTATTTATTTTATTTTGTTATGTACTCATGTCCTGGTTCAGATCCTTTATGATCTTAACCAGTTACAGCTTTTAGAGTTGGGAACCCCATTTTTTGTTTCTTCTTTTCTGAATCATCACATAGGATGTTTTTAAGAAGTATAACCTTGAGATTATATCCTCACTGCCCCTTGTCTGGCTTTGAACCTTGGGTGAGTCTCCCACCGTCTCTGAGACTCCATCTCCTCACCTTCCCACCTGCCGAGGGTTTTTGTGATGTTTAAATGCGACAGTTTATATCAAATCCTTATGCAGCATCTGTGATATAACAGGGATTCCACTCGTGTGTTTTTTGCCTTTCCCTTTCCCTCATTGTGCCTCAGGAAATGTTCTATAAGGAAGGAGTTGTGTGTTATACAAGTGAGCCTAAGGAAGTATTTAAATGTCATGTGAGGATTGTCTTTTATTTTCTTAAGGAAATTAAAGTCTGAGGTTAGTGATTTCACCTTGTGCTTTCCTTCTTTCTTCCTGTCTCCACAGAGCCCCAGAAGCGAACCCTTGTTCTTCAAATAGAACTGTTTGTTCTTGCTCCTCCGCCAGCACTCACAGGCTTAGTCGTTTCCTTAAGGACCTCAATTTACTCAAGTTTATTTAGAACTGTGTTATTCGTTTCTGTTTTCATTGTAAGATTCCAGATTTCTTCATTTATTTATGGATTTTAAAGTTATAATTAGAAAGGCTCCCCATTTAATGTATTTTTTAACAGACATCATTAATTTATCTGTTAGAACTGTTAAAACCCAAAATTCAGCTGAGTACGTTTGAAGACCTAATTGGCTTTATTAAGCAATTCGTGAGTCAGGCAGCTTTCCATCTAGCAAGTAGAGAGATGCTTAGGAGTTGTTATGAATGGAAGATTTTTATGGGAAAGAGGGTGGGGCAAGGAGTTATTGGCAAAATCAAAGAAAGGATTGTTTTAGGCAAGGTCACCTTCCCTTAGGGGGAAGGGCAGAGGGTCTTCCTAGGTGGCTTACCTCATCTTCCTTTGCGGGATGGAGAGGACCCACGTGACAGATTACCTCATTGGTGCTGACCGGAAAATTCCCACTGCCTGGGTAAGACTGCATTTTCGAGGGAGGTTGGAACTGCACCCAGGTTAGGCGGTAGGCCCTAGTGTGGTGACTTGGTCTAAGTCACTCCATTTTGGGCCTGTGGTTTTCTTTTTAACAGAGCAAAGTAAAAGTTTTTGGAAATAAATGACCTCCTCTCCTGCTGACATTTTCTATAATATGATGTCATTTCCATGGGATCCCTTCTGCTTTTCTTTTAGTTACCACCTTGAGAGATATTCTTCTGTCCCCTTTCCCTGTAGAAGCTTAACACCTAGTGGTTCTGAAAATTACTGTGCAGATACCCAGGCCCCTTAACCAAAGATTCACATTCAGTAAATCTGGGCCATGGCCCAGGACTCTGTGTTTTTAATAAGCTGGTCAGTTGGCAACGGTTCAAGGGATTGAGACAGACCTGGTTTGTCTCCAGATTTGGAAGGAAACCATATTGTTAAGCTCACTCTACGAAAGTGATTTACTAGTCCTGCTTTATATTCTGTAGGTACAGGGAAAATGCCTGTATCTCATCCACTGCTTTTCTCTTTTTTCTATGGACCTTTGAGCAATGCTCTTCCCACCTGTCTTGCCACCTTCCCACCTGTCTATGCTCCGAACTCCACCGAAGCAGTGTCCCCCTCCTAGTTGTTGCATGTGAGGTCTGTTGTCTTATGTTGTGCTGGTTGCGAGCCAGGCAGAGCTGTAGTATCTCCTTAAACCACAGCTTCTTTTTGGTATTAATAGGTCTTATATTCATTCTCAAAGTAGGCAGATCTGTCTTCAGAGTGCTCTGATTTTACTAGCATTATTAGCATAGGCATATGCTAATAATTTTTACCATCCTCATAATGCTAGTGTTGGAAAACAAAATTCAACTGAGTAAACTTACAGATCCAATTGGCTTTATTCAGTGATTCATGAATCAGGCAGTATCCCATCTCCAGATGAATTATACAAAATGGAAGGCTTTTATAGGCAGGAGATGGGAAGAGGAGGTTAAAAGAGTGGATCATTTCAGGCAAGGTTACCTTCTCTTAGGGGAAGGCAGGGGTTCTTGTCATGCAGATTACCTCACTGGTGCTGATCAGCAAATTCCAGACTGACTGGTTTAAAATTCCACTCTTAGGAGAGGCTACAACTGCTGTTAATTTAGGTAGTAAGTCTTGGTTGGGGTTTAGCAGAAGTGACTTAATTTGGGGCTTATTCTTTTTAACAGGACTTTTTTTAATGCGTGATATAGGAAGGTATGTGGCCGACTAACATTTGAGGGAGGCAGGCTGGATCAATAAGCCTTACTCGTATTCTTAGTGCAGAGTGAGAGATAAGGTGATGTGCCATATTTGCACAGTGAGGAGGAGAGTTTCTAATGGAACCTTCCAAAGATTAAATAGAATGGAAATAAAAATCACAAAGGACCTAAAGGTCTGGAAGAGACCCTAGCTGTCATCTCAGACAGAGCTTCCCAACCAGTGGCCAGGGTACATGGGTAGACTGTGAGTGGGTTACAGGTGAGCCACACTACTGATCTTCTCATTCCTCAGGGCAGTGGAGCAGGGCATGAGATGGCTAGGGTTCTGGGGCCAGTTGCTGTGAATCGCTTTAGCAGATTATCCCAGCATGCTATATACATATTACCATTTTCTGTATGTGCCATGAGGTGCACACGTTTGTGAAATAAGCACCCACCCCCCTTGGTATTAACATTCTAAAAAAGAAATTTCATCTAGAAGTCCAGAAATTTGGATATAAGAGATTTTGAGAAAGCTTAGGAGTTCAAAGAATTCAGTTTGAAGACTACTGGTCTCTCCTCCTGGTATAGAGAGCAGATACTGAGTTCTGGGGAAATTGAATGTATTTTAATCAGTGCCCAAGACCTGGATCACTGCTTTTGGCTCCTGCTTCAGTGCTAATTTTTTATATTGCATGAGTGGGGGAGGGGCAGAGAGAGAGAGAGAGAGAGAGAGAGAGATACAGAATCTGAAACAGGCTTCAGGCTCTGAGCTGTTAGCACAGAGCCTGATGTGGGGCTTGAACTCTGAACGGCAAGATTGTGACCTGAGCTGAAGTCTGATGCTTAACCTACTGAGCCACCCAGGTGTCCCTCAAATCAGACTTTCTATAGAGATTTTTGAGAAATTTGACAAGCTAATTGTAAAATTTATTTGAAGAACAAGGGCTCAACAATATGTAATGTAGCTCAATAAGACATTGTGATATTGGGGATAGACAAATGATCAATGGCATAAAATAAAGAACCCCCAAACAGACCCTGGTATATGACAGATGTATTGTAGATTGCATAGAAGGAGGGACTATTGTATTATGTAAGTAGTTCTGGGACAAGAAATACAGCCATCTGGAAAAAAAATTCTTATCCTACACCATATAAATAACTTCATTCCTAACTAATTAAAAATTTAATGTGGGGGGCCTGGGTGGCTCAGTTAGTTGAGCATCTAACTCTTGATCTCAGCTCAGGGTCTTGATCTCATGATCTCAGGGTCCTGAGTTTAGGTCCCTGTTGGGCTTCATGCTAGGCATGAATCCTACTTGAATAAAAAAGTTAGAAGGTAAAAATTTAATGTAAAGGCAAAACTAAAACTTTTAGAAAAAGCAAGCACTTCCTTGGAACAGGGAAGGTCTTCTTAAACAAGACCCAAAAAAGTCTGTCTCTAAAAGAAAGGGCTATTAAAGTTACCTGCATTAAAGTTAAGGACAACTGTCTGTCACTGGATACCATTAATGCAACAGAAAGATAAATCTGAAACTGGGAAAAGGGGTTTTTAAGACCTACAACAGACAAGTGATTGGTGTGTAAAATATGCAAAGAACTTCTTCAGATCAGTAGAAAAATGAACATAAATAGACCAACAGGTGTTTCCCAGATGAAGAAATACAAATGGGCCAGACACATTCCAAAAGATGTTCAACATCATTAGCAGACCTACTATCCCTCTTATAAATAGCTAGTGGGAGTGAAAGGCACTACAGTCAATTCGGAATTGAAGATAGTACCTTGTTGCTTATGAAAGATATTTCTATGTCCTTTTGTCCAACAGTGCTACACTTAGAGAATCCTATATCCAGGGAAACTTTTGCATGCCGTGCTATGAGACCATTTACAGGAATTTTCAGAATAACAATTGCAATTATAAACATAAGAAAATAAGCCAGATATCCTTACACAGGAAAATGATTAAATGCAGTGTATCCACACATCAGAATATCCTCCAACAGTGAACATGAACAGCATAGATGAGTCTCAGAAATGTAATATTGGGGGCGCCTGGGTGGCGCAGTCGGTTAAGCGTCCGACTTCAGCCAGGCCACGATCTCGCGGTCCGTGAGTTCGAGCCCCGCGTCGGGCTCTGGGCTGATGGCTCGGAGCCTGGAGCCTGTTTCCGATTCTGTGTCTCCCTCTCTCTCTGCCCCTCCCCCGTTCATGCTCTGTCTCTCTCTATCCCAAAAATAAATAAAAAACGTTGGAAAAAAAAATGTAATATTGAAGGGTGCCTGGGTGGCTCAGTCAGCTGAGTGTCCAACTCTTGATTTGTGCTCCAGTCATGATCTCACAATTTGTAAGATTGAGCCCCGTGTCAGGCTCCTGTGCTGACAGCGCAGAGCCTGCTTGGGACTCTCTCTCTCCCTCGCTCTCTGCCTCTCCCCTACTTGCATGCCTGCTCCCTCTCTTGCCCTCTCTCATGTTATATATATACAATGGGATACAACTTGGTAATAAAAAAAGAATGAACTCTTGCCATTTGCAACAACGTGGATAGAACCGGAGGGTATTATGTTAAGTGAAATAAGTCAGAGAAAGACAGATATCACATGATTTCACTCATATATGGAATTTGAGAAACTTAACACGATCACAGGGAAAGGAAAAATAAAAGGAAAAGAGATAAAAAGAGAGGGAGGCAAACCATAAGAGACTCTCAAATGTAGAGAACAAAGTGAGGATTGATGGGAGTGGGGAAAATGGGTGATGGGCATTTGTTGGGATGAACACTGGGTGTCATACATAAGAGATGAATCACTGGATTCTACTCCTGAAGCCAAGTCTACGCTGTATGTTAACTAATTTGAGAGAGAGAGAAAAAAAGTCAGGTCAATAAGCAATACCCAGGGGGGAAAAAAAAGAAATGTAATATTGAGTGAAAATGAGTAAACTTACAGAAGAGTATTGTGAGAATGATACCATTTTTATAAAAGTCAAAACTGAGCAAAACTAAGCGAGCTAGTATTTAGGAATATGTGTTTGAGATAATATGATTTTTTAAGAAGTAAATTGCAAACAGAGCAGGACTGGGATGGGTAGGAGCACATGGGTGAAGGCAGCAGTATTTTAAGTTATATATTATTGCTGTTATGCTTCATTACTTACATATGTCATATATTCATTTCTATATATCCAGTATCATATCACAACAGCAAAAAGAGCCAGACTACCTAGATTCCAGTCATGGCAGCTCTTATACTGAATGCTCAACCATGGACAAGTTACCTTGACTTCTTCAAAGCTTGGTTTCCTTATCTGAAAAATGGGATGATAGCAATAGTATCTACATCACTGAGTTGTGATTACTTTTTTTTAGAGGTCTGCGCGCTCTCGCGTGCACAAGTCGGCAAGGGGCGGGGTGGGACAGAGGATCTAAAGCAGGCTCTGAGCTGACAGCCGAGAGCCCAACGCAGGGCACGAGATCTCACAAACCACGAGATCATGACCTGAGCCAGCCGAAGCCGGACAGTCAGCCGACTGAGCCAACCAGTAAATGGAACCCTCTGTAAGACTCAAGTTAGTTGCCTAATACAGAGGAAGCATGTAGTATATTTAGCTTTTGTTATTTCATTATATTTTTCTTAAAACATGATGTGTGCTGCTCTGTGCTTCACTCGGAATTAAAGTAGATCTTACTCCCACATGGAATGCACTTCTGTTCTGATAGTGCGATAGAGATTTTCACAATGTGCATTTCAATATGCATGAGTAATACATACTGATTTCTTCAGATTCCCAGCCTTTGACTGAAGAAGAGGAATTCTGGAGGGAGGAGCAACCTTTCTGGCCTCTAAGTCTTTTTAATTCTGGAATATTAGTGCAAGTGTTCCATTGTTTCTTGACTGAAAGAACACCGGAGAAAGGCAGTTTTCCAAGAGCAGGTCACAGATTGCTGCACAGTGGGGCCAAGACATCCCCAGACTTCTTGTGTTCTTGACTTCAAGGCAGTGACATGTAACTCCAGCAGTTATCAACGGGGCTCAGTAACGCCAGAAAACATTTTAGAAAGTGCAGTTCCCATGGGTAATTTGAAGTGGCATGCATACTCTGTAGGATGTAGGATTTTGCCAGTGTTGTGGAAACAGTTGTTTTGGAATTAGAAAGAGGATGTTTAAAATTTGTTTGGTTTGAAAATGTTTTGGCTGCCCACATTGGGAAACACTAAGCTGGATTTGTCAATAAATGGCTTTATTGGTACAAGAGGAGAAGTCACTGTAAAGTAAATGATGCTTTGGCCCTTTACCCGAAACTTAGGGAAGTATGACAGTTTTTTTTGTTTTTAATTCATAGAGAGAGAGAGTACGCAAGCGCGAGAGTGAGCAAGCAGAGAAGAGGGGCAGAGGGAAAGAGAAACAATCTTTTCAAAAAAAATTTTTTTTGAAAATGTTACATTTTTTTATCTTTTCTTTTTTTAATATATGAAATTTATTGTCAAATTGGTTTCTTAAAAATTTTTTTTTAATGTTTGGTTTTTTTTGAGAAAAAGAGAGAGTGTGAGCGGGTGAGGGGCAGAGAGAGAGGAAGACACAGAATCAGAAGCAGGCTTCAGGCTCCGAGCTGTCAGCACAGAGCCCGACACGGACTCAAACTCACAAGCTGTGACATCATGACCTGAGCCAAAGTCAGCCGCCTAACACACTGAGCCACCCAGGCGCTCCGAGAGAAACAGAATCTTAAGCAGACTCCACACTCAGCACAGAGCCCAATGTGGGGCTCGATCTCACAACTGTGAGATGAGATCATGACCTGAGCCGAAATCAAGAGTTGGGTACTCAACCCACTGAGCCACCCAGGCACCCCAAGTATGACAATTTTTATTATATGTGGTCATAAGACATAGTCACTGTGAACAGTGTTACAGTAGCTATTACCACTTGTTGGATTAATAAGGAATACGAAAATGAATAAAATTCCCAATAATGTCCCAGAATTTGGGTTATGTTCACACATATCTTCATTTTACTATTCAATATAACTGTGAGGCAAAGAAAAGAACAGATATTTCACAGTCATCTGTGTGTTACAAACTTGAATGTAGTAGGTACGTGGATGTGAAGGGATTTGTTTTTAAGGTTGAGTAGTAAATCAATGAGTCCAGATTCCCTTTATTTTGTGGCAGCTCCCTGATAAGAAATGTTCAAGCTAATACCACGTTTAAGTGCTTTATGGAGGCGGACAAACAGAGCTGGTGCATGCCATACACTAAGTAGAATTATCCTGATGTCTTTTAAGACAGATGCTTTCTTCTTTCAAGTAGGCATATGGTAACTGAGGTGACACATCATTCTGGAAAGCTCCAGATTCCCAAAACCTTTCAAAAACGTTTCTCTGTAGCAAGCTGTATTATAGACGAGCCAACCCTCCAGCCGACTTCAAGACCTATGTTTTTTTTAAAAAAAATTTTTTTAACGTTTATTTATTTTTGAGACAGAGAGAGACAGAGCCTGAATGGGGGAGGGGCAGAGAGAGAGGGAGACATAGAATCCGAAGCAGGCTCCAGGCTCCGAGCCATCAGCCCAGAACCCGACGTGGGGCTCGAACTCATGGACCGTGAGATCGTGACCTGAGCCGAAGTCGGACATCTAACCGACTGAGCCACCCAGGCGCCCCAAGACCTATGGGTTTTTAAAGACCTGTTCATCATGTTGTGAAGTTATTCATCTGGGAATTAGAACCAGAAAAAAGCAAAGTTTAGCATACTTGGGAATAAGACCTCAGGGTAAAATCACAGTTACCTTCTGATTTTCAGTTTAATAGCCATAAAGTTAATGATTATTTAAAAAGTAGTTTGTAAGCAGTGTCACTAATGCTAAATAGTTATGGCAAAATAACCAAGTGAGATAAGTTTTAAAATTTAAAGCTGTGTCATATGAAACAATTGCCATCCTCCAGGTAACTCATCCGTGATAAACATAGGAGCCATCAAAACGATGTCACCTCACCACCCGCCCCTCCTTTTGTGAGTTAGATCATCATGAATTCCACATTGATCCCATAATTCTGGTTTGTTGTTTAATAACCCAGGTGCAACTTAATCTGGGGTGTAATCTGTTCCTTTAAACTTAGTTCTAATTTGTATTTGTAGTCAGAAGGAGAGGAAGTGTTAACAAGAACAGTAACAGTCACAAAGATAATGACAATAATAGCTAATCTTTATTGACCTTGAACTGGGCCAAATACTGTGCTAAGTGCATGGCTGACATTTTCCCACTGAATTATTATAAACTCCTAGTAAGGCAGGTACTGTTATATCTTCGAGTTGCTGACAAGGAAACTGAAATTACTAAGTAATTTATCTGGAGTCTCCCAGCTGGTAAGTGCTAGGGTTGGGGGTTGTTCAGAGGCAGTGTGACTCTGAAGTAACGTTTTAAAATATTATGCAGTCCTGATTCCACACCGAGTACCATTACTTTAAAAATATATCAGAGTCTTGATACATTACTCTTCTCGAGGCCGTATCCTAGGACTGGAAGACGAGACTGCCTTAGCTGAAACCCTTATTGTTCTTTAAAGGAAAATAGAATTCTTATCTTGGATTTCAGTGCTCAAGTGAGGTTCTGGAATAAATATAGCCTTCAGTAGGACACAGCTGAATTCATTTCTCCCAGAATTGGAGTCATCACTCACATAAGGTCTTGCCCTTTTGGTTATGAATCCAGCAAACCCTGGCCTTAAAAATCTCAATTAAATGTGCACAGCTCTACATAGTCCTTCCAGAGACATCACTGGTATTTCCTATGGATGTAAGCTCCTCTAAGAACTGGTGTTTCCTTATTTAAAAATTTCCCTGTAGTTTTCCAGGTTTTCTGGCTACACCTTGTCAACCCAAGCTTGCATTGGAAGTTGATTTACAAGCCCAGACTCCCTTTCCCAAGACCTGGCTATTTTATGCCAGGTACATAATATCTCATAGTGGGGGTTTTTCCAAGTATGCCTGCTGAACCAAGGGAGTTGTCTGCCTTTCAGAGACCTGATCTGCTGACTTGATTGTTTTATAAGATAACTTCAAGGTACGTGCATGGGCTAGAACTGGTTTGCAGTGTGCTAAATCATTATGTTGTCCCTAATGGAGCACAGGGCTTGTTTTGTTTCCAGTGGATATCAGGTCAGAGGAGAGCATGGGGACACTGTGAAATTGGTCAGAATGAGTAGGGTGAGCTGAGTTCCCTTCCATTCTCAAGATCATAAATTTCTTGCCCAGTAACTAGAGGTTATAATGAAGAAGCACTTTGAAAGTTCAACTTGTCTAACACGGCAAGGATCGCCTTTTTTGAAATTGCTTTTTACATGTTGTTCATCTGGCCAATATGAATATACAGTCTTAGTTTTTAGTCATTATGGGCCCAAAAGGTAACATATTATACCGTTCTTTGTCTTGCCTTTTTTCACTGAATATATTTCCACATCTGTATGCAAATTCCTCATTGTTTTTTTTTTTTTTAATTTTTTTTAAGGTTTATTCATTTTCGAAAGACAGAGCACAAGCAGGGGTGTGGCAGAGAGAGAGGGGGGGATACAGAATCTGAAGCAGGCTCCAGGCTCTGAGCTGTCAGCGCAGAGCCCGATGTGGGGCTCGAACCCAGGAACTGTGAGAACGTGACCCGAGCCAAAGTTGGACGCTTAACCGACTGAGCCACCCAGGTGCTCCCCCCCACTTTTTAAAATTTTTTAATGTTTGCTCATTTCTGAAAGACAGAGATAGAGCAAAGCAGGAGTATGGCAGAGAGAAGGGGGCAACTTCCTCATTGTTTATTGCTACCTAATATTCTATTGTAAGGCATAATTTATTAATCAGTTTCCTGTTGTTAGACATCTTGGTGTTTCCAGACTCTTGGAATCACAAACATTTCTGCACTGATTATTCTCGGGTACATGTCATTTTGCATGTGTTTAAGTTTTTCCATGGGATAAATACTCAAAGTAGGAATGCAGGATCAAAGGGTGCATGTGTATGAAATTTGGGTAGATTCTACCAAATTGTCTTCCAGAATGTCATGGTTTCCCCTCCACAACCCTCCACTCTTCAGCCAGAATGCCGAGCTTCAGCTCAACGACTTTGGAGCTCTCCTGACTGGCCCTGAAAAAACAGGATATAGATTTTCACCACTGTGCTGGTTCTCTGGATTTCTGGAAACATTACTTCCTTCTATTTCATTCTTCACCTTCACAGATCCCACCCAGATGTACAGGAAACCCCTGTCTCTTTTGGGCTCACACCTTCACAGTTCACGTTGCTCTTCTTTCCTTAATTTTCATGGCGAGTACACACGGAGCACACATCGAAACTCCTGTCTTCTACTACTTGCAACTTAGTTGTTTCTTTCCCAGTGTCTGGCCTGCCCAGCAGGATTATCAGCTATTTGAGTCTCATTTCGTATTCCTTTTTAATGCCTAGGACAGTGCTTTGCACATCGTGGGATTCTTTTTTTTTTTTTTTTTTTTTAATTTTTTTTTTCAACGTTTTTTATTTATTTTTTTTGGGACAGAGAGAGACAGAGCATGAACGGGGGAGGGGCAGAGAGAGAGGGAGACACAGAATCGGAATCAGGCTCCAGGCTCTGAGCCATCAGCCCAGAGCCTGACGCGGGGCTCGAACTCACGGACCGCGAGATCGTGACCTGGCTGAAGTCGGACGCTTAACCGACTGCGCCACCCAGGCGCCCCCGTGGGATTCTTTTTTAATCTTCTGAGGAAAATAGATTTATTGTTTGGTGGCATTAATACTGCTTATTATGAAGGAAAAATGATCCTGGAGAGGGCCAGATATGTAAAAACTCCCTAAATACCCTTATCCAGAGATAACTACCGTTGGCACGTTATTCCATATCCTACTAGCTACCACCCACCCCTTTTTGAAAAATTTTTTTTAACATTTGTGTATTATTTTTGAGAGACAGAAAGAGACAGACTGTGAGCAGGGGAGGGGCAGAGAGAGAGGGAGACACAGAATCTGAAGCAGGCTCCAGGCTCGGAGCTGTCAGCACAGAGCCTGACACGGGGTTCGAACCCACGAACTGTGAGATCATGACCTGAGCCACAGTCAGACACTTAATTGACTAGAGCCACCTAGGCACCCCTCTAGCTGTCTCTTTGTGAATACATATACATATATGTTCAGACAGACGTGTACCGTTTTACATACGGCCTCACACTGTTCCAACTGTTGGATAGCTTGCTTTTCTTCACTAGAAGCTTTTAAACCTTTTCCCATGTCAGCTGATGTGGTTCTATGTGATTTCTAATGGCTACATAGTAATTGTTTCTATATACACACCATGGTTTATTTAACTAGTACTGAACTTACAAACTTTTGTGGTTTATAGTTTTTTGAGTCAGTGTGTCTGTCCCTACTAGTGCAGTTATCTTCATAGGGTAAGGTAAACTCCTAAAAATGAGCTGTGTTAAAGCATGGGTGCACACTGTAGGATCTAAATAAGTACTTTAAAAAGAGAAGAAAGTTTACTGGAATGTTGAGTGCTTTTTCCCAGGCAGCTGTCAAATTCTAATAGTTAGCTGTGGCCTTCAGTAGCGGCATTCGGTCATCAAAAAGGATCAAGACGTTTTATACATAAATAAAAGGGAGGAAAAAAATCTCAAGATTCTCTAGGAGAAATAACCTTTGTGTGTATTTATGAGGGTACAAACAAATCACTGCTTTCTTCCTTTTACCCTGCTGGGCAGTGAGTACCTGCCTTTCTCTTCCCCAAACTATTTGGAAAGCTTGCCTAATTTAGAGGATTATAAAAGGGTTTTCCCTCCTGCTAAGATACAGAGAAGGGCAGTGTTTTCTGTTTCTTGGAGAGTAGTTTGCTTAAGCAAGTACACAATCTAATGAAAGGATCTGTAGCTGTAGGCTATTTTAAAGCCCACTTGAAAACATTCTGGTGTGTTTATTTCTTTACTACTCCACTTTATTTCAGAAAAGATTTGAGATGGTTTACAAAGATGCAAACAATAAATAGATAAAATTTGCTTGATAGTTGAGACAAAGAGGTAAGGGAAAATAAGGAGGAAAGTGAATAGAAAGCCAGGAGTAGGGTTCGTTTCACAAAATGCACATGAAGCACGAATTTGTTGTGTTCAGAGTTCCAGGAAGGTTGGATATGGGCAATTTTGTATGGTTCAACCATAATATTCAGTCCTGTGCCTTTGCTTGAGGTGGACCTCAGATTTGACCCTGAGCCAGTGTGATGGGGTTGTAGCTTTATCCTCGTTAGGATTAAAACACAAACCCCTTACTCAAAAGTCTAAATATTTCTGATATTGAGGCCAGAGAAAATTCACCTAGAGAAAAGATTTTTAAACAGTATGTATGTATGATCCCAGATGATCACAGCGGGAAGGGCCTGGAGGGGCCACCCTGTCCAACATTCTTAGGATTGTGGGAGGCCTCTGGGAGGTGGAATGTCTGCATATGATTCTGACCTTGAGTCAGGTGCTTAACTTCTCCAGTCTAGTTTTTTCAGTGCCAAATAGGGATAAGGATTGGTCCTTACCTCATATGGTTGTCATAACGATTAGATAAAATAATGCAAAGGAGCAAAATGCAAATCAAAACCACAATAAGATATCACTTCATACGTACTAGGTGAGCCACAATCAGAAAGGCAGACAAGTGCCGGCGAGGATGTGGAGAAATTGGAACCCTCACATTACATTGCCAGTGAGAATGTCAAATGTAGCTGCTTTGTAAAGAAGTCTGGCCGTTCCTCAGGTTAACACATGACCCAGCAATTCCACTCCTAGGTACATGCTGAAGAGAAAACACCAAAACCTCTACATGAATGTTTATAGCAGCATTATTTTATAAGAGCCGAACTAGACACAGTCCAAATATCATCAGTTAATGAATGGAAAAAAGGGCAGTGTGTTCCATGATTTCATTTCTGTGAAATATCTAGAACAGGCAAACCATTGAGACAGAAGTTAGATTAGTATTTGCCTAGGGCTGGAGGCTAGGGGTAAATGGGGAGTAATCGCTAATGGGCATGGGATATCTTTTTGGGGGGCATAAAATTTCTTCTAAAATTGATTGCAGTGATGGTTGCACAGTCCTGTGAATATACTAAAAACCACCGACTTGGACACTTTAAACAGGTAAAATGTATGGTGGGTGAGTTTCAGTAAAGCTACACATATTAAAAAAAGATAATGCCCAGCAAAGTTCTTTGCGGAGTGCAGTAAGCAGTATAATAGGTCAACACTCAATAAATTGTAGGCTTTTTCTCTTTCTAAACAAATGATGAACCTGAGGCCCAGAGAGGTAAAATGCTTTATCCTGGTCATGGGGCCTCCTTGGTCTGAACAGGACCCTCGTTCTCTGTGAATATCAGACTAAATCGGCATGCTCTTCCCTCTAGGAGGACAGTGCAAAAGCCAGCATGGTGTTTGCTTTCTCTGCTAATGTGGTTGATTTTTTTTTTAACTTCAGTTGACCTTCATTTGGTCTTGAACCTTTCCACTGTAAAGATTTGTAAGTCTCCCAGTTGTAGATGCAATATAAACCTTGAAATAGTCAGCAAAATTTTCAATTAACCATGATAAACTGTTCGAAAAATTGACTCATGGTCCTGCCTAGTATTGGCTTTTCAGAGACTGATTAGCCCATCTAAGAATTACTCAGGTGCTTTGCTTTTTTTTTTTTTCCCTTTTTCTCCGTGTGGCCTGCCTTTGGCCACTCCACTTTCCACATTTTTCTACTTGAAGTAGGCTGGACAATCAGAAACAATAGAGACTTCTGTCTCTTGAGTTGTCTCAAAAACAAATTTGGGACAAGTTGAAATTTATAGTGTTGGTGCGAAGTGAAATTTGGCTTTCCTTTTACACTTTTTTTTGTATGTTTGTGTTATTAAAAACAAAACCTTTCTGGGGTGCCTGGGTGGCTCAGTTGATTAAGCATCTGACTCTTGATTTTGGCTCAGGTCATGATCTCACAGTTTGTGAGATTGAGCCCCCCATCAGGCTCATTGCTGGCAGCATGGAGCCTGTTTGGGATTCTCTCCCTCCACCTCCCCCCCACCCCCCCCCCCCCCGCCGCTGCCGCCGCCACCTTCGCTCTCTCTCTGCCCCTCCCCAACTCTCTTGCACTCTCTCTCCCTCTCTCTCAAATAAATTAAACTAAAAAAAAAAAAAGCCATCTGGGTATTACCACGTCCTTGTGACATGGAGAAACTATGAAGGTTAATATCAACCTGGGATTGTCAATTCAGTGAAATTGACAGGGTTTTAGATAATTTGAATTATGTGAGTTTGCTATATAGATTGGTGTTAAAAAACTTAAATTATCAACAACCTGAACAATGTGTATGTTTAATTTTGTATAAAGCTTAGTGCCTTAAAAGATATAGCTGGGGGTTTGATAAATATTACAGCAAAATTTAAGCTTTCTAAAAACTAGTTTTCAGGAATACTCAGTTTTCTAGAATAGCTCTCTCTTCAATAGTGGTTGAAGAATAAAGTAATAGGACCCTTCTTTGGAGCATAAAAGTAGCCACCAAATAATACTCATTAATACAAAGTTAACAAAGATTAACTTCATGTTAACATCCCCACTAGTGTTTGGATTGGTAATTTCACTCTGTTAGATGTTAGGGCACACTGTGATGTGTTAGGTTACTATTGATTGTTTTCTGTTGGTTATCAATCACTGCATAATGAATCATCCCAAAATTAGTGGCTTAACTCAGCAACAGTGATTTTATTTTTGTCTCTTATGGTTCTGGGGCATGACTGAGCTCAGTTAGGCAGATCTTGCTTGGGTTCTGTCACGTAGGTGCAGCCCTGAATGCCAGTGGCTTTTTGAGCCAGCCCACTCACATGGCTGGAGGCAATTGAAGATGGTTGTTGTTGAGGACCTCAGCTGTCTGGATACCTACACATAGGCTTTCCATGTGGTCTCCCATTCTTTACAGCATAGTGACTGGGTTCCAAGAGGGAACTTCCCATGTGGACCAGGCAGAAATCCTGTGACTTTTTGTGTGAAGCCACATAACATCATTTCTTCTGTGGTTACAGGCTTACCCAGATTCAGGGCAAGGGAATATAGGCTGTACCCATCAATGGGATGAGTGTCAATGACACATTGTAAAAAGAGCATGATGTGAGATAGGAAATGTTGTGATCCTGTTGGAAAATAACTGTACAGTCACTTTTTCAATCATAGGAAAAGGAGACAAAAAGAAGGGAAAGGAGAAGAAAAGAAGGAAAAGAACCCTGGGGTTGGTAGGAGGGTAGAACAGTGAGCAGCGATAGCAAAAATCAGAGCAGGAAATAAAGCAGGACACACACCAAGTTAGGGGGAGGTGTGGGAGAGGTGGGACAGACAGCTCCCGGTGAACGGGGCATCCCTGACATTTACTGAGCCCACAGCCACAGGAGCTACATCTGAGGGTGTGCCCTTGATGGTATCTGGGTCAGGAGTATAAGGCATATTAACCAGTCATGTTCAGCAGGTGGGAGACAGAGCTGCCCCCTCCTTGCCCTGGTTAGCTGGCCAGGGTAGTATCTGATAAAGTGCAGTAGGTATAGGATAAAAATCACCTGGTGATTGACAGGGATTTCTAGTCTTCCTGTAAGGAAAAGTAGAATATACCAGTATAAAATGATTATGCAGACCTCGAGTGAGAAATGGGCATTTACAGTTGTCACTCCCTCCTTCCCTTGCAGCAAGTATTTATTTTGATTATTAAAATATGTGCACTTGATTTTTAAGAATATCAAATATTTATTGGGTGCTTACAGTGTGCTAGGTACATTTTAGGTTGGGGTGTTGGATTAAAAAAGAGTAAAGAAGAGTAAATCTAATAATTACTTAGTACTGTTTTGCACAGTTGCACAGTTGTTTGATTTACCCCGTATGTATTTGGAGAAAGGGTTCGTGTTAGCTTGCTGTGAGTCCTCGGGAAATCGTTTAGCTGCCATGAGACTTTTTCAGACTCTGTAATACCTGTTTCCCCAGCTCTGGTAGGTATTGGAGACATGTTTGTAAAATGAAAAACACAAAGAAGCACTTAATAAAAGCTAAATTTTAGTACCTTTTTTCCTTAAGTTTATTTATTTAGAAAGAGCAAGCATGAGCGGGGGAGGGACAGAGAGATGGAGAGAGAGAATTCCAAGCAGGCTCCATGCTGTCAGTGCAGAGCCCCACCCCACAAACCCTGCCATCGTGACCTGAGCCGAAATCAAGAGTTGGAGGCTTAACTTACTGAGCCATGCAGGTGCCCCTTTTAGTACCTTTATAGACTGTGATTCAGTTAGATGTTCTAAAACAAAATCACGTGACCTGCTAATACAAACTCAAGTATTTAGTGATTGTATGCATTCGTTCATTCCACAGATCTTGGTTGAACACCTGGAATGTGCCAGTTAGCATACCAGGCTCTCGGATTCAGGGAGGAACAAGCTGGACAAAGTCTCTGTTCTGTAGAACTTACATGAGGAACATTCCTTTGTGAAAAAGACCTGAAAATGCATAAGACTTGGTGAAAAGGTGACACAGATACTCGAGCAAATCTAGTCACCTGTGCACATTTTCAGGAGGGGTACTCCTATTTCAGATAGTTGTGGTATGGAAAGGGTCTTGAGTAGCTATAAAAGCTGTCAGCAGTGATGTGGTCAGAACTCTGGCATCTCAAAGCCGTCACCTCTGAGTGCAGTATGTTGCCGGAAGAGTTTCAGAGGGCCAGAGAAAATGTTTTACTCAGTGGTGTTTGTCAACTTTAACCTAGGCCAGTGTTAGGAGACCTTGTTTAGCAGGACAAGGACACACAGTAGTATGTGGTAAGAAAGGGTCCTAGAATAGTAAGTTAGTAGCCTGTTCTTTCCCTATGCCGTGCTATTTGGGGCACAGCTATATCTCTTGCAAGATTTTTAATTCTGTGCTCACTGATTTGACATATATATTTATAAGAGTATAATTCAGAATATAAATATGGAAAAGGTCTCATAAGGAAGTTTATCTCAGACATTATATCATTAATACTTTAAATCTCATTATAACATTGTAACCTGGGTGCCACATCTTTCTTCCTGTATGGAGACCTTAGAGAAAAATTGTGGCCTGATGCCATCTTCATCCATTTATTATCAGTCTTCATAATGATGATCTCAGATATCCAAAAGTAGTTCTATTAGGCCACATACTTTTAAGGAAATAAGTAAGTCTACAATAGGTTTTTAAACTCCAGGCATTTGGATGTAGTCCACAGTGATTCATTTTTAGAGAGTTCCTGAATATGAGGACATACCCACTTTTTGTTTTTTTCTAGAGTAGAATTCAATACAAACCAGCATTTTTGAGCGCATAATATGTTTTGGGCAGTGGACTAATGAGTATTTTACTCATATTATCTCATTTGTCCTGGTAGTAACCTGACGAGGTGTAGGTATTACCAGTCAGATTGACAGGTGAACAGACAGAGACCTAGGATAAGTAATGACGTCCACTGAGCGGTCGGGTTGGAACCTGGGTCATCTCTGTCTGATGCAGAAATCTTTTTGTTGGTAACCAGTATGTTGTACTGTCACTTAGTGGAAGGAATCGCACTTCGGCCTTCTTTTCTTAGTTCTGTAAATTTTCAATAATAAATGTGAATCAATTTTATACTCCAAAAATTTCAACCAATACAATTTCAAACATGTGTTGTAATACAGGTAGATTAAAAGACATATTTTTTGTGTATGGTGTGAAAAATAGAAAACTACCTGATCCTGAACTATAAAACCCTATATTTAGTGATTAATAGATACTGTAATTAATGCTTACAATAAAATGCAGTAGACATGTTAAGTATTAGCGTTTCTGCTTCAGTTATTTTTCTTGGGAAAGTAATACCTATTGACATAAGATCTTTAGTCCCAGATTCTCAACTGGTTTTGTTTCACTGTGGATGTGATCAGTGAATTGTCTTTTGATAAGGACAAGAAAAGCACACCCTTTGTCTTTGTATTTATGTTTATAGAAAGGTTATGGGTGATTTTTGAGGAAGTTTAGTGACTAAAGGGAGAGAGCTACCCTGAGGGGCTCGAAAACTCAGTAAAGTTCTCTGATGATAGTGGGGATTTGAACGTTTTTTTTCCTTCTTCTCTCTCTTACTTCAGGACTGTAATTTGGTTTCAGGAGCAGATATCAGTACTGTGGGTGACAATTTAGATAATTAAACTGGCTGATTTTAGACTCTTTCTTTAGTTCTTGCCCTCTTTCCTCCCCCACCACCCTATACACCTACTCCTGAAAGTTCCTTCCTTTTTGGCACTGAGCCTGTCCCAAAGATCCCTTGGAAGTTCTGCTTCAGTGGGTCTTGAGAAGGAACTGGAAATTTCACAAATGACCTTGGTAAGGTGTATGATCAGGCATCTTTCTGGCTAGAGTAAAGCCTGAATGAGGAGACCCAGTAAGGGATGAGATCTTCAAGCTGGAGTAAACCCAGGATGTGAAGAGCCTTAGATCATAAGCGTTGGGTTTGGAACGTGGTGCTGTAAGCTATGGGGAGCCAGTGATGGATACTATGGAAGCAGGGAAGCCGCTGCTGGAAAAGCTGGGTTGGAAGTGGTGTAGAATAGGGGACAGTCTGAAGGAGAAGAAATGGGCTGGCAGAGCCGTAAAGGCTTTGAGGCATGAGGGCGTGAGAATCCAAACCAGAACTGTAGCAGAGGTGTAGGGAGAAAAGAACATGAGTAAGTGCTGTTGAAGGGCTAGACTTGAAAGCACCTGTAAATGACCCAGCGTGGATGGGAATGGAACAGAAGGAAGGCAGCAGAAAGCATTTGGGGTTGTATGCACAGGAGGATGGTTGCAGGGTCCCTTTAGGGTGAAGATGGATGCCAAGTGTTTTGGCATCTGTTTGAGTTTGAAGTTTCATTGTGACCTCCATTCGAAAGTGTCCTATTGACTGAAGGAAATGTGTAGCTCAGGAGAGATTGTGACTGAAGAGCTATATTTAGCAGTTTTCTCCATGGGGATGATTGTGGATACCATGTGAGTGGGTGAGATTGCCAAGGAGGACAGTACAGAGAGGATAGGGGAGTCCTGGGGGAACAGTTATGGGCCAGGCGGAGGATGGAGAGAGCTGTTGGAGGAGAAAGAGAAAGTGCTGTCACAGGAGCCGGAAGCCAGGACGGTTCCTGACCACTGGAGGTGGTCAGCAGTTCTGAATTTTGCAGAGAGGGTAAGGATGGTGAGGTCTTATAAAAGGACATTGGATTTTGCTCAGTTTTAATAGTAAGTGGAGAAGATGGACAGTCCAATTTAATGAGTAAAGAGATGATGCGGAAGTACAAGTGGGTAATTTTTCAAAGTTTTATGGTAAAAGGCAGGAAGAGACTTTCATAGCTTGGGGTGTGAGAAGATTTTTGAGGTCAGTGGAGACTTGTGTATATTCAGAAGCTCAGTGGGAAAAAGGCAAAAGAGGAGCAAGGTAGGTGTGTCGTGAGGGATTCTGAAGGGCAGTGGTTTACCAAGACAGTTACTCATTGGTGCACACGTTCTTTTCACATATCAAGTTCTGGGACTGAGGTGGGGCTGCAGAGACAAGACACTGTCTTTTTTCTGTGAGTAACCCAAGAGAAGAATGAAAGTTGACCGTGTGGATTTGAGCCTGGATGACTTGGGGGTGGAGGCCCCACAGACTGGGGGAGGACTTGGCCAGGAGGCAGTAGTCAAGCAGGATAAATGCTATGATGAGATGATGCACAGTGAGCGGGAGCAGGAAGAGGAGGGCAGAGGGGGGAGGCAGACAAGGGCTTCCTCAGGGACATGGTGCTTTAGTTGTCCGGTGTGGGATACGTGGCGGCCTTCCTTCTCCAGAAGGCGAGGGCGCTTATCTCCTGTGGGGGGACCAGCATATACTTGGGGGGCAAATACTTGGAAATGTACTGGAAGAGCAACTGTTTATGTGATTGAAGTGGAGGGAGGGTATACAGGGGTGAGGCGGGACGGGTGGGCAGGACCCAGAACAAAAATGTCTTACGTGTCCTGATGCATTTAGCCTTTTTCAGTTTGTTTTTGTTTTCCTTGAAAGCTCTGGGGAACTGTGATAAAAATTGAAGCAGAGATGTGCAATGCTCTAGTTTGCTTTTAGAATGGCTACCTTGACAGCAGTGTGGAGGATGGTTTGGAGGGGCAAGACTGGAACCGGCAGCCAGGTTGGTAGGGAGATGTTCAGGCCAGGTGAGGATGGGTAGGGACTTTCGGTAGAGTAGTCAGAGAACAGGTAGAAGAGAGATTGAGGAAGCAGAGTTGACATGACTTAGTTTTTGAAAGGTTTTCTTGGGGATGGGCGGTTGAGAGGATGGTGAGGGATGTGAAGATTTTGGGAAAAGCTGTGGTTAGCCTGCTTTCTGACGTAGAGACTGTTTGGAAGGTAGGAAGAAACATTTACTGGAGAAGATACTGAATGATTTGAATGTGTTGAGCTTGAGACACTTTTTGGGACCCCCTCATCTCAAATGGAGACAGTAGAGTAGACCAATTCACATGTCTGCAAATCACAGGAGGGAGCCTGGAGGAAGAAACGTGGGCGTCTTCAGCATAGGAGTGATAGTTGAGACCAGTGTCTGCATAGAGGATCCTGGGAGTATGTTGGCTACACACACACACACACACACACACACACACACACACACACACCTCTTGACTCAAGAACTAAAACACTTTCTGAATTTTTCTGGGTGCCTTCTTTTTAGGTCTTAGCTATCTGCAAGTTAGCCATTGGACTTTTATTGGGATTAGACAGAAAACGGGAAAAAAAATGATGGTACCCAAATGTTTTCTACTGATTAGCAGCAGATGTGATGAGAGGATTAGATCCTTAGAAGAGGATCAGAATCCACAGAGAGACTTCGATGACTTGTGAAACTCATTTGTGTCTATACTTGTTCTGCCCCATCCCTTAACAGGACTCAGAAGCTCCAGTGTTGAAAAAAAAAAAAAATAACCCCATGAGAATACACAACTCTGTTATTGCTTGGTTTCTTTTTAAAATCAGTGGTTGACATTGTCTTCGTTTGGAAACTACATGATTAAAATACATGATTTTTCAGAATCTTTTACAGGGAAATCTATGTGACTTTTTTGCTCTGCTGGCAATCTCCTTTTAGTACTAAATGAACTAACAAAAATAGAATTTATGGCCGTTTTCAGTATTGCATTGAAGCAGAGTTGAGACATTTCCCCAGAAATAAAACCCCTGGCTAGAACATTTTTACACTGGGGCCTTCATCATGGCTTTTATTTATTACTAAGAATTAATTTTCCCAGTGACGTAAAGGATGTGAGTGTTACCCCTGTGGAGGTGGTGTTTCCTGTGAGGAATGGGAAAATAATGAAGCTCTTACACTGTCCTTTTAGTTGAAAAAGCAGCATCTAGAGCAGAGCTTGCTGCCATGAGTATGATGGCCAGCTCCCCTTGAGAGACCCCACTGAGAACTGTTACAGAATTAGCAGTGTGGATCTTTAGATGTGGATCTTTAGATCCTGCTTTGAATAAACAAACTGAAAAACACACTTTTGAGACAGTGGGACGAGATTGAACGTAGACTGATACTAAAGTCTACTAAGGAATTGTTGATGATTTTGTTTTTTGTGAAAATGAGACCGTGATCATGTTTTAAAATGTCCTTATGTGGGGGCGCCTGGGTGGCTCAGTTGGTTAAGCATCCGACTTCAGCTCAGGCCATGATCTCGCGGTTTGTGGGTTTGAGCCCCGCGTCCAGCTCTGTGCTGACAGCTCAGAGCCTGGAGCCTGCTTCGGATTCTGTGTCTCCCTCTCTCTTTGCCCCTACCATGCTCATGCAATGTTTCTCTCTGTGTCTCAATAATAAATAAACGTTAAAAAAAAAAAAATTAAAATGTCCTTGTGTAGGAGACCGTGTGCTGAAGTGCTTACAGGTAAAATGATATGATGTCTAAGAGTTGCTTTAAAAATACTGAAGTAGGAGGGTGAGGGTTGTAAAGATGAACTGTCCGTGGAGGTAGGTAAATAAGGTTCATTATGCTATTCTCACCTTATATACATGTACCAATAGTTCCATTAACGTAAAGCTTTAGCAAAAGCCAATATAGTAAAATGTAGTAGCCAAGAACAGGAGGGAGTTGAAGGTCTGTTTCTCACCTGTTTCTGACACTTCTGTGGGATGTTGTGTCACTCTTTCTGCATGCAAGGTAATAATCTTTCTGCCTTTCTGGCCCACAAATCAAGGAATAAAACACCACAGCTAGATTGTGTTTCTGTGACAATAATGCCATCCCACCCAGGATGTGGACAGTGGTCTGGGCAGTTCCTGTCTCATCTTACTCAGAGTCTTGAGCCTTTCCTGGAAATGACCATGCAGGAGGTTCCTTGTCCCCATTCTTTTTTGGGACTTTTGAATGGGTTGGACTTGGGATGACAGCGTGGGTAGAGTGATCTATTGAAAGGGGTGGAATGGGAGAGGGTAGAAATTTAAATGGGAGTCATGGGATGCCTGGGTGGTTTAGTCAGTTAGGCATCCGACTCTTGATTTCAGCTCAGGTCATGATCTCATGGTCATGAAATTGAGCCCCACATCACACTCCATGCTGGGCATGTTGCCTGCTTAAGATCTCTCTCTCCCTTTCTCTCCCTGCCCCTCCCCCACTCATGTGCGCTCACACGCGCATGCATGCACTCTCTCAAACAAATAAATAAGAGTGATGTTTCTGCATAGAGACCTTGTGATGTGATCATTGGCTCTTCTCATCAGTTCAAACTTATGCTGGAATCAGACCCTCTACTCTTTCAAACCCAAGTGTAAGTCAGTGTTGTGTGTGTTCTTCTTCCGGCAAAACTCCATCTGAAGTCTCTGCCCTTTGCAGACAGTGGGATAGCAAAATGAGTTGGTTACAAAGGAAACATGATTTCAGCGAACCAACATGGACTTGTTTGCTTCTTTGAATTATTCTCAGCATGGTGGGATATTAACATGTCGTCTCGGAGGCAGATGGGCCCGTCCATTCTGATCATCAGCTTTGGTGTTATTTGGCATTTGGAACCATGCCTTTCCTCTCAGGATTTTCAGATGCTTAGAGGATGGCCCGGAGTTTTCTTGACAGCAGCTGTTGCTTTGCTTAAGGAGGTGGAATAAATTAGGCCCTTTAGCCTCCCTAAACTCCTTATACTCTGTGCTGACTCTGTGTCACCACAATGACAGGGTCCATGATGGCAAAGGGTTGTAGTTGTCTGAGGACATGAAAAAATGCCTCAGAGTTGCTGGTTGAAGTATCGTGACCCAGAACTTTTCTTATGTCTTTATCTTTCAGCCCAGGATTATTTACTTATCCAAGTAACATTGTTTAAGTATCTATTAGGCACTAGTGGTCTGTATTGGGCACTGGCCCACAGAGTGAGTTTTTTGTTCACTGCTGCAAACTCCAGTTATGTCTAGATCTGGGGATTACGCAGACATGAGGAGCTGAAAGGGCTTCAGCTTGTCATGGGTTCTTAACTTGCCTTTCCCCTCATATCCCCACAGCAACTCTGTGATGCTGTGTCTCCAGCCCCTGACATCCATCTCCGCCGGGGAATGGTGGGAGGAGGATGGGGAGAGGTTCTCTCCTGGTTACAAGGTTTGCTTTGGCAGATTTTTTCTTTTCCACAGAAAAATGTTATTTGCTCAACAAATGTATATTTGGTATTTACTAAATACAAGATACTCTAAATATAAGGACTCAGAAGAGATTTAACTACTTTTTACCCCCAGGGCATGTGCTTTCCCAGCTCCAAATTTCCTTATGTGTTGGAGCATTTCTTAATATCTTTGGAGTTTTGTAGCAAATGCCAGATGAAGAAAAACAATCCATTATTGTGTAGACATAATATTGAAGAGTACAAACTGACCCACCTGGCGAAGAGAAATGTATAAGCAGAGCGTTAAGAAGCACGAACTCCTGTCATTACATTTCCTATGTTAAAAAATTTGATGACCGGTCCTTTGACCAGACCAATAGTTTATTGTAATGGTGAGTCTTCATCCAGAATTTGTTACATAGAAGTCACATATTAAAAATGTTGGAAATCTTGGGGTGCCTGGGTGGCTCAGTTGGTTGAGTGTCCGACTTCAGCTCAGGTCATGATCTCACGACTCGTGGGTTCAAGACCCGTGTCAGGCTCTGCGCTGACAGTGCAGAGCCTACTTTAGATTCTCTGTCTCCTTCTCTGTCTGCCCCTATCCTGCTTGCATGCAGTTTCTCTCTAAAAAGAATAAACATTAAAAAAAATTTTAAATGTTGGAAATCTTAAATTTTCACATTTATTATAATAAATGTAGGTGAATATAAGTTGATGCTCTTGTTCTGACCCCATTGTCATGTCAAGGTTTTAGAAGGCTTTCTCTCTCTCCCTTTCTTTTTTATAATTTGTTAGGCAACTCATCTTTTCATCAGGGTGGGCCCTTCTGGAAAAGTCACAATCTTTGGACACTGTTTAGAAGTAGAAAGTGGTTACTTTTACTTTTCATGTTATATACACTGCAATGCTGTTTGAAATTCTTTAAAGAGGTATGGACGTCTTTCATTTTCAAATACTGGTTTTTCGACTGACAGCATCACGCATAAAACTGATAAAAATTCAGATGACGCAAAAGGATATACTGGGTGACAGGCAGAGGGAATGAATGTGTCTTCTTCACTGATACTCCTTCAGCAAAGCATTCTTGGCCTTTCTCTGCCCAGTGACTTACCTGATTGGTGAGTTTGAAAGGAGAAATCAGCTGTGTGGCTCAGCCCCTTCCCCTCCCTTTCTACTGGCACTGGCCTGCTCACAGAGAAAGGTGCTCAATCAGGTCACTGTGGCCCTGCTGTGAGGGAGGAATGTGGTGACCATCTTTGCTGAGGACTGGATAGGTAAGTCTTACCTAACCGAGGGTCAGTTCATCAAGGGGGGTGGCTGGCTCAACATTTAAGCCACATTCTTAAATATTACCTTTAAAAGGAGTAAGGGCAATGTTTTGACCTCTCTATACTTATTGGTCTTATTTCTAATTAAGTTCAGAACTAGGGAGAAGGATATTATTATTATTATTATTATTATCATTATTATTTATTGGGTTTCTTAAAGTGTACAACTTAGTGAAAAAGAAACCTCTCTCTCAACCTACAAGCCATTGCTAAGTCCTGTAAACCCTTTCAGAAGTGCTCTGCGCACATACAAATGTACTCCCTTAATTTCATGTTAAACAGTGATGAATGCTTTGTTCCCTGCTAGCTTTTTCCGCTTTGTGTATTTTGTTGATCCACTTGATACCTATTATCAGCTGCATACTATTCCATAATACGGATGTTGTATTGGTCTCACGACCGGAAAGAATAAATGTGACTCCGTTTGAGCTCCACGCCATGATAAACAAACTGTAAAGCTCTGCCAGGCGGCCAACAGGGATGGCAGCTGTTTGCCAGTGCTTTCATTTTTCTACGGAAGAGCCGTGTTCTGTGTCTCCAGGTGATGAGACTTGGCCCTTGGTAGTGGAGAGCATGCTGCAAATCTACGTAGGGGCCTTCTTTTTCAGAGAACCTGTTGCTGACACTTAACTGGGAATTATAAACTGAGTTAATAGCTAAAACATAACCTTTAGGGCAGTTAATAATGATTTTTATGAAGGAACTCTTTGGTACTGACATCTAAAAGTTGTTCTAAGGTGTTCTGGGGAATGTGACTATTTTTAAAACCAGGCATCTTAGTGAGATTATAATATTACAGAGGTTCTCACATTCTGTGGAAGAGTGACTGAGTCTGTAAAACTCAGTCCATTTGGGTATTTTCCACGGGTGATTATACCCTTCGCAGATGTAGTTGTTGCCCAGACATTATCAAGATGGTGCTGTTGATTGTATTACTCAGAGGCAACCTGAGGCGTGTTTCACCAGCAACTCAACCCTAATCTTTATGTTGGGTGTTTTTACAAGGTAAGAATCTAGTGTGTATGAAGTGATGGTAATTCACATCATCTTAGTTATTTTTTTGTTTTATTGTCCTATTTGTTCAACTCTCGTCGTATTTCATTTGGAGACAGTAACATAAGTCCAAAAACCACTGGCTGCTGTTATTGGTATTGCTATTCTGCTAGCTAACTTGGCTTTTGTTTTTCAGTATGAGGAGGCTGCTAGGTTTAGTGTGTGTGAGTTCGATTTCAACCAGAGAAACAGAGCCAGTAGGGGACACGTAAAGAGATTTCCTGCAAGGGTTTTGTGATTATGTGGGCAGGCTAGGCAAGTCTCCTATCCATAGGGCAGGCCATCAAGAAGGGGAAGCCCAAATTCTCAGGCTTGGCTGAAGCCGTTCTAGACAAGTGGAATGTCTTCTTCAGAGAAGCTTTGGCTCAGCAGTTAAAACCTTTCAACGGATTCAGTCAAGCCCACCTAGAATGTCACAGAGGCCATATTGTGAGTCCATCTGCTAAATGCCTTCACCACAGTGCCTAGGTTAGCATTTGATTGAATAGCTGTGGGCTGTAGCATGGCCAAGTTGACCCTTAAAACTGGCCATCACAGTGATTCTCTGTTGCTTGTTAGAATTCTTCTGGTTCTAGAAGTCAGTGGTGCTGCCTGCCTGGAGCTACATTCACTTGGCTGCAGGCTCTTCTTTCTCATTTCTGCCCCTCCTACAGTTAAGTTAACTTTGTAACTTACTGCTGTACCCAGAGCAGTTCCCTTCTGCTCCAGTGCCAGCCATTTATTTTCTCTCTCTCTCTCTTTTTTTCCCCCTTTGGTTTTACATGAAGTGTGTTTTCTCATTTGTGTTATTTGTCTTACCAGGGCAGAACGTTCCCATTGTTTTCTTTATTAGCTAAAGTTACAGATCAGCTTGGCGCCTATTCCGGCAGGAGCTTTAATTTTCAAAGACAATAGTTGCAAAATTGGATGCTGCTTTCCTGGCTCCTAGCTGTTGTCATTGTTCTTTGTCACCCTAACTTGGGGAAATGCCATATTGGAGGTTTGATAGGACTGAAACAGAGTAAGAAATCTAATTGTTTCTCTGTGTTCTGTGCTGCTTCCTAGGAATAGCTCCCTCCCAGCTTCCAGAGCATTCTCTTTCAAGACCTTGCCCTTTCATGTTGGCTGTCCAAAGTTACAAAATTCCATTATCATTATCTGAAGAGCAACATTTATCAAATTTGATTCTTTTCATGTTGGAGAATGTTAAAGCATTGTAAGAAAGTTGTTACAAGTGTGTTCTTCACTGAACTAGCCTAGTGTTTTGAATTGTTATTATTGAATTATTAAAGTCTTTGTTTCTCTAGAACTTTTTCTAATTGCCTGCAGAACATTTTAATATTCTCATTCCTTTATTCTGTCCTTTTACATTTTGGGAAAGAAAAGGGAATGCCAAGTTTTAGCAGAACTAGATAAGCATTGAATTCCAAGAGGTCAAAAAAAAAAAAAGTTAATGTGAATTACTGGCAAAAATGTCTAAGATTTAGCTGTAGCCACTTATCTATGATTAATGGAAAAGGACTATTTTTTTCTATTTGGTGTTTTAATGAGTAATAACATGGTGTGATGGAAATAATTTGTAAGTATAAATTTAAATCTGAGTGTGCAGAGGCCCAGAATGTCCAGAGTCAGAAAACACTGACCCAGAAGCAAAGTGTAGCGGAGTCTGTTATAACCTGTCATGGTAAGGGGCATCAAATATGACCTACTAATTTTCAAAAATCACTAGGTATACAGAAATGGAAATTAAATAAATCACCTTATCACCATCCTTATTCTAGTTATCTATTGCCGTGTAACAAATCACCCTAAATTCAGCAGCTTAAGACAACAGCAGCCATTTTATTAAGTTTCAGTGGGTCAGGGGTTTCTGGTCTTGTGCAGCTGCAATCAGATAGTCAGGCATTCTCATTATGAGGCCAGCCTGGGCTGCCCAGCAGCATGGAGGCCTCTCGGCAGGCCGACCAATTACATGATGGCTAAAGGCCTCAGCTGCAAGGATTCCAGTGAGCAAGATGGGAGTTGCATCATTTTTTCTGACCTGGCCCCGGAAGCTACATCTCTTAGTCCTGTTGACCACAGGTGAGGCACAGACCCACCCAGATTTAAGGACAGGGCACTGGATTCCGTCTCTTGATAGTGGACTGACAAGCTTCTGGAAGAACATGTGGCACAGGAGCTATTGATGTGTGCATCATTGGAAAAAACATTCTGCCACGGTCTGCCCCCTGGCTGCAATAATTCACATCTCTTCCACATGCAAAATATGCTTTTGCCCTTCCAGCACCCTCTGGAAGTTTTCTTCCCATTAGGGTTTCAGGCTCAGGCTCAAAGTCAAGGGCCTTGCCATCTGAATCGGGTCTGGGAATTCAAATGAGGCTGCTCGGGACCAGTTTCCACAGGTACAGTTCCTTGAGGGCTGTTCCCAGTTACCTGCCGAACACACACCCAAACACAGCCGGAGGACAGGCGTTTTAAAGGCCTGCCCCATAGGGGAAGAAAGAGACACACACAGGTCCCATGGTGATCCTGGAATTTAGCCAGGTCCCTGTTACCAGTTCCTGTTGTGTCATTGTGTGGGGTCTCGGTTGTGCTCTTTAAGCCAGCTGTTTCCATAAGAAAGGCCAGTATTTGTAGCTCAGTAGCCTTTTCAGACTGCTTCCTGCCCATAAATTTGAGGGATCCGAAGGCTCCTTTCATTTTGTGCTATTTTAGTCTAACTTGGCAGTGATTTCATAGTACAGGTATCTAAAAAACTGTGAATTTTCTGTGAATCTTGATGGGTTTGTGCCATTAGATGGGAGCCAAGGCCTGAGGATACATTGTCTACCTTAGGCTCCCCCTGAGACTGCTGAGGGACAACACCCACAAGGTGTCTAACCCACGGCTTAGAAGCCGAGTTATTTCATGCAAGTTTCTATAAGGTATGCTTCTGTAAGATCCTTAGAAGGCCTTAGGTCTGTTTGAAAGTGTCTAGGGAGCATTGCCTTAGATCTTTCTGAAATCTCAACAAAGTGTCACACAGCCACACCCTGGATTTGATCCTTGCTGGGAAGCCATTTCTTAATTTCGAGAATTGCTTGACATCAGAAGAGTCTGGGAATGAGGAACGGTTTTATAGGTAACAGTGTGTTCCTTAGCTCCTATCTCTCTGCTCACATTTTATCATAGGCCGCGAGCTGAAGCCGGGTGTCACTTTAAGTGTTCTGCCTGGAAATCTCCTTAGCTAGATCACTGCGTTCATTAGGTACATTTCCATCTCCCACGTTATGGCAGGTAGCAACTCTGCCAGACCCTGTCACTGTGGAGCGGGGGTCCTCTTGTCCTTTCGGCTTCCAGTAACACTGTCCTCACTTCCCTGTAAGTCCACACTGTCAGCCTGCCTGAAACAACAGTCCTTTCATTATCGTGCACTGTTTTTGTGCATCAGGAATGTGGGACCGGCTTCTGCTGACTCCGGGTCCCCATGTGTTCGCTTTGAGAGTGGTGCCCACGCACTTGTGCGGGGCCGGAGCCCCCAAGGAGGACAGGCCACCTGCCATAGGGCTTGAAGTCCCTCGCTTTTAGGGCGATTCGTTACTGGTCAGTAGGAACCAGAGCAATTAACAGTACTGTTTACTTCCTGGCCTTTGTCCCCCTCCAGTCCTGGTTCCTCTCCTGCTCTGTTCTCAGGAATCCAGATTTGATCATTCTCTCTCCCCCCTGCCCACTCAGAAGCCTTCTGTTTGCCGCCATCTGAATTCCAAGCCCCCTGACTTGGTGTACAACAGAGGGTGCAAATGCACAGGCCAGATTTATCCCACAGACACATCGTTTTTAGGCTGTGCAGAGGAATTTTTTTTTTTTTTGCTTGACATACTTGTTAACATTTAAAAAATCAGGAGCATTCACATAAAAATCCAAATTATCTACTTCTCTGGAAGAGTGAGAAGATCCAGCCACTTGACGGCCCCCTTCCTGTGGCTGCAGTCAGCTAATGCTGGGCCCTCCCTATAGGAGGGAGAGGTCCTCTCCAGACCACCCAGTCCTCACAGGGTCTGCTTTCCATTTCCCGCCTGGCTTCTGTAGGCCTCTGAATTTGCCCTTCTTATTGTACAGGCTCTTCACGCAGCTTTTCCAGGTTTATTCTTAGCCATTTCCTTAAAGTCAAGCCCCTAGACCCCAGGACCTCGTGAGCCAGCCACGTTACCTGAGTCAGCAGAACTCGGTAAGTTCTTACCTTCTCTCCTGCTGGAATGATGTCTCTGCTTTCCCTGCCCAGTGAGCTCTTACCGTCCTTCACCAGTAGCCTTCCTCGTGGTCCCGCAGCGGATGCCGTCCTCTCTTTTGCAGTCCCACAGCGCTGGTGTCAGTCTTGTAGTGCTCACATTTTATTGATGTTATTAGTTTAAACATCTGTCCCCTCTCTGGATTGTGAACTACTCCATGTTGTGGATTTATATTCAATTTATCTTTTGTCTAGAACTTGCCACCAGAATAGGTATTGAATAAAACTTTGTTGACTGAATGAATACGTAAGTGGTGTTTTAAAAAGGCTGAGCCGAGCTCTCTGCCCTGAGGGAGTGGACAATTCAGTATGTCATCCATTAAGTGTAGTACGGGATAGAATAGTATACAGTTGCAGGCAGAGATACCCCTTGGGAGAATTGGCAAAAGCTTCTTGCCTTAGAAGAAAAGAGATAAGAGTGTAGAAGGGCAGATCGTGTATACAGGCCAAGGCATGTGTGTAATATACATATGAGAGGGTGGACTCGTCAAAATATGTAATTTGTATATAACTGGACTGTGGGGTGTCTAAAGGGATATGGTGGGAAAGAAGTCTTGGACAGGTACTTTGGGGCTAGGGTGTGGAGAGACTTGAATGTTAAGGAATTTGGACTCATAGGCAATAGTGAGTTCTTGTCGGTTTTTTTGAGAAAGTGCTAGTGTGACTAGTGGAAATATGAAGGATAAATAGGCAGGAGGTTAGTGGCCAGGAGATTGATAAGCAGTTTGTTTTAATAGGAGAGACAAAAAAACCAATGTTGAATGTGGGGTGGGGGTGGGGGGGACCTGATCTAGCACAGTGGCCGTGGAGGAAGTGAAATTTGCAGAGTGTAACATTTGATAGATTTGGGTTGTGAGGAAGATGAAATGTAACAATGCCAACAGCACCTGTCACGTCTTAAGTATTATGTGCGAGACATCATGTTAGGAACTCTATTCGACTGTGCCCCTTGGCCCAGATGACGGGGGACAGGGGTGGGGGAAAGAATTTCAGAAGTGTTGTTTTATTTTAACCCAAATGGAAATTTATTTTAAATATTTTGTGTTTGAGACAATTTATAGGAAATAGGTGCCATATTAGGCCAATATCCAGTGAATGCCAAATGCAGACAGTTTCTATAGACAACTTCTGTAGAGAGATGCTTGCTAGAAATAATACATTTATGTATTTTTATTCTTCTGGGGTTGGAATGTACCAACAGAAATGTAAAGTTAGACCAGTATTTTTCTATCTTTCACATTTTACTTCCCTCTTATTCTACCAAATAATCAAGGTTTCGAATTGTTATGAACAAAATACCTAATTTTCCAGTGACATTTATGTTTATGTTTATTCATGTCACATTAATATTTACAGGAAGTTTGAGAACTTAATTCTCTGCTTTGACCGGCAAGGATATGTATTTCCCCTTTTATAGAAAAACCATCAGGTGCAAAATTCTAGATCCTGTGTGCAGAATTTATCAGAAATTCCTAATAATAGAGGTAACTTGAAAACAATGGGATGCTTTAGTTTCCAAATCTAAAAATTAGAACAAACAAGTTTTCTGATGAGTTTGAATATAGGAACACTTAGGGACATAGATGAAATAACAAAAAACTTACCAATGAAACTTAACAATTCTATGTAACTGTGTTAATACACATTATACCAAACATTTTTATTTGGAAAATACATCATTTGTTTTCCTTTCTTTGTCTTAATGTTAGTTAGGCTCTCGACTTGTAGTGTTGGCATCAGTCATCACAGATCCAATGTTGCGTCATCTAAAACAATTTTTCAGAGTCTGCTGTTGTCACTTTGCATTTTAAAAAGTGGAGGAGCACACTGTGTTTCCTCATGATGCTTTCATAAGAAATGTTAGCCCAGGCCATACGTATCAGTTTGAGTAATATGAAGATAGTTGCCCCCCTCAACTGTACCTCGATTGTTATAGGTTTGGTACGTAAAAGTCAATTTGTGTGTGTTGTTTCCAAGGGTCAAATTTGAGAGGCTTGTGCAGTAGAATTGAGATATTTGCCATCGTAAAATATTTATTCCCAGAAGTAACTACTAAGCTCATGTCAAACATCTTGGTCCAATTTTATAACGTTCCCATAAGGTGAGTCTTTGCACCAGCGATGTGCTGCTAAACATTGAAAACTGGCATTCTGGCAGAGAGGGGGGCATGCAAATTGTAATTTGTACTATTTTCCAGTTTCTGTTGTGTCAGTGAGTGCTTCTACTGGGGCCAACTTTACACAGCCAGTGTGAAGTCAACTATCTTGCAGACTTCCTGAAATTTTTAACAGTGGGCTCTCCTGAGTCAGCATGAGCCAGCTCCAGCACAGAGGGAGGAACTAAGGGAGGTAATGCTGGAAAGGTGTCAAAATGAGGCTGGGGGGGTTGAGCCTTAGTGAGTGGGTTGGAGATGGCTCACTAGAAATTGATCGGACATTCATAACCCACAAAGCATTCGAAAAAGAAGACTGAGAGACGAAGTTTCCAAGGTCATCAGCTTAGAGAGAGGGGAGGCCACTGGGGACCATGTGCTCTCTGGAGGAGACCGTGTCTGGAGGCCGTGTGCACGGTAAAGACGGAACAAAGAACAGTAGGAGACGGGAGGACAGAGAAAAGTAGAAGGAGAAGCTGTACAGATTTGGAGAGGGCACGAAGTAAAAGAATGGGATTCAGCTGTGTCTACAAGATAACATTAGGGCAACAGGGAGGAGCGTTACATTACACAAGTGTGAAGTCATTAAATCTTGCAGGGGAGAGGCAGCTTGAGTGGCCTGCTGGGGACAGATAGTATTTTGTATGAGATTAAAGAGTGAGGATGGGCTGAGTAAGCGAAGGCTGCAATTAGAGACCGTCTTCAGAAAAATGTTGACAGTGAGAGGGGAGAGGGACGGAGTGACTGCTCCTGGAAGAAGCGAAATCTGAGCCCATCCCCCCTTGGGGCAGAAGTTTAGGAGAGAATTGAACATGTTCATGGTGGATGTGGAGAAGCAGGGCCTGGCTGTAAGTGTTTTGAAGGAATGAATGTGTGTATGGATAAATGAGCACACAGGAGGCATTGGCTTTTAAAGGAAAGGGGATCCATTTTCCTACATACAGGAGGGAAAGAGGCAAAGAGGGAGGAAGAGTGTGAAGGAGCTGATCAGAAACATGTAGAAGTGTTGGGTATAGGCTGGAAGGACTTGGTGTGCCCAGGGTGACAGGTGGAGCTATTTGAAATGACCGGAGCTGGGTAGGATGGGGTTCCCCTGTGAGCCACAGTAGCAGAGCCTGGCCCTGGAAAGTTGGGGTCAGGATCCTGGTCCCCCAGCCTGGCACCATCTCTTCCAGCTGTATGGGCTTGAGCCAGGTGTTTCACTTCCCTGCACCTCGGTTTTCCCTCAGAAAAATGGGGGAGTAAAATGATTCTCAACTCACAAGGCTACCGTGAAGGTTAAGTTAGTTAATATCTTTCAAGTTGTCAGCAGGTAGTAGTAACTCTCTTCTATAAATAACAGCTGGTATGGGCTGGGGAGAGGGAGTAGGCTAACAACCAGTGATGAGGACAGTGCTTCTCCAACCTGAGTGAGAATAGGAATCACCTGAAGCTCTTGCTAAAAGGAATGCTCTGATTTAGTGGGTTTGGGGTGGGGCGCAACATGCAGCATTTCTAATAAGCTCTCCAGTGATGCTGTTGCTGCTTGGCCGGGAACTCCCCCGCCCCCGCCCTTGAGTGGCTGGGTTGTGGCAGCACTGATGCCCCTAGGCATGGCCAGAGAGTCTCTCTAATGGCACCAGGCAACATGGCTGTTCTCCATTCGCTCAGGGATGAAGGATGTTTGGTGAGCCCCCCACCCCGCGTTCCTCCCAGGTGTGATTTGTACAGGAGGCAGAGGGGGTGTAGGGTGGGGTGTGCTAAGTGCAGCGTCAGCCGAGTCCACCGTGGGCTCCAGATCTTATAAGGTGGGGGTGAAGCCAGGAGGGGCTGATGGAAGAGGCAGGGGAAGGCTGAGGGCTGGAGAACACAGTGAGGCCAGGCGGTAGGTGGGGGACGGAGGTGTCAGAGAGGTCACAGGAGGCAATATCAGAGTATGAAGTAGGGGAACAGTAAAATATTCACTGCTGAAACCTTACTGAGCCCAATCTTATTCATTATTTTTGATGATTTAGAAGGCTTTTTGGCAGTGTCTCAAGGACATTGTAAACAGCAATTAATTAGAAACTTTTTTTTTTTTTTTTACATTCTGGTCAGTACAATGCCTGATAAAGGAAAAGTTACTGTGTATTGCTTTCTACCATGTCTGGATCACTTGGGTTCAGGCTGTGGTCAGATTACACGTTCGACAGGTGGAGGAGAAGTGGAGCACAGGATTCCTGTTGATGGGGAAATCATTCCGAGGAGACGCTGAAATCCTGCCTCCAGGGAGAAGTTAATGTAGCTGTGGAAGCAGCTGGCAAGTGCCTCGGAAAGAGGCGCCAGGCAGGATTGGACAAATTCTGCTAAATTTTGGTCACTTTCTCTTTGGGTCACATTCATCCTTTGTTAGATGTTAGATGGACACTTTAATTTCTAACATGTTTTAACACCCTGTATGGATAGCTTACCTGCTGGCTGTCTTCTACTGTCTTTCATCCCTTGCTTCCTGTTCTGGTGTCAGGGGCCAGCTGGCCACCTGGGATGTTGTACAGAGATCCTGGGTCCTGATATGTATAGAAAGCTCCTGTTCAGAGGGGCACCCCTGGGAAGACTAGAGAGACCCCTCCAGTGACTTCCCCCTTGTTGCCGCCTTTCCCTACTCGTGGCTGCTTCATCCCCGCTCTGCTTTGGACACGTGACCCTGTGGCCACCAGACATAGCCCGAGACCACACTGTTCCTCTGCGCGTCTGAACCTGACTTCTTTTCTGGTGGGAATCAGAACTTCAGTTCATTTTGTAAAAATGGATTTTCATAAAGACGCAGTTTCAAGAAAGGGAAGAAAATACTACTCTCCTCTTCGGAGGTATGACGTGCGGGTGGAACTGGTCAATTGTATTTTATTCCCAGTCTTGGGACTGAATGTCGCTGCCTGTAAAACTTTCTCTAACTGATTGCTGGGCCTGAGGAATTTGTGAGTTTATGACTGAGCCCATTTCTCTGAGAAGTATCGGATTCTTTTGTTTAAGCCCCAGCTACCACCTCTTGGCTTTATTAGATGATTAAATTATGTAACAGAATGAGAACAATGCAGCAGTAATGCAATCCAGATTCTGAGGGTGAATAACTCCCATCCTTGTCATTGTGGACGATGGGGAAGGACAGAAGCCTTTACACATCTTTATTTTGTTTTGTTTTGAAATTTTTAGTTGGTAGAGTATTCCTCAGTTCCTAAATAAGAACCCCGTTTGTTAAACTATGTGAAATGTAGTTGCCTTGACTTTGGAAGGTAGAAGTTGTTGGTTGTAGTCCCTGCAAACTCCCTGCAAGGATGTAGCTTCCTCGAATTGCTTCCTGGTCTCTTCAGTGTAGATCAATGTCACATAAAGATACCATGAACCCTGGGTTTGAAATGATGTTGCAAGTTCTTTTCCTTTCAGGAAACCAGGAAAGGCTCATTACAAATCTGTATTCTTATTCTTCCTACTCCTGTACCAGTATTTTATGCTACATAGATTTTATAATGCCTTTGTCTTAATTTCTACATTTGTTTGTTCAATATTTATGACTTAAAGGCCGATGCCACCATTTCCCTCAATGTCTGAGGCTATCATCTTAGACATTTTCTTTGTCTCTCTTCCGGCAAATAAAGCTAGGAGGGAGACAGCCTGGGTTCTAAAATAAAATAGAAGATGCCCATTTTATTGTCTGTGGTTGGATCCTGCCTGTAGAAACAAAACTGTTGACAGATCTTGTAAACAGAGAGGAAAAAGGGGCATAAACAAAGTTTTAAGGTGTAAAGCTGTACTATCTCTGCTGTTGGAGGGATTTCCTTAGCATAACCTCTTACGTGTTAGGTACTTGAAGAATTCCACTTTGTGAACTGTGCTTCATTATTGCAGTTTCAGTAAAGGTAGAGTTTTGTTCTATTTCTGATAACAGTTTTCCTTGTTTTCTCACTTCTTAGTTAATAGTATGTTTTGTGATAGATGTGGCTTTACATTCTTTCTTTTAATGTAGTCATTAACAGATTTTCCTGTACTATCATCATGATTAGTATTGCCAAGAAAATAATTTTACTGTACATGTCAATAGAAAATCATTTTCTCTTCCCCTACCCATTTCTTTGTAGTTTTAAAGAGCAGTCTGTTCTGAAAGTGTTGAAGTGAGTTTCAGCATTTTTTCCATACGGTACTTTGCCAGCATCTATAAAGCATTGTCATTAGAATAGGTCATTTCCAATGACTCAGAATATGCAAATGGAAAAAATATCTTATGTCAAACACAGAAGGTGTTGTTTCAAATTCGAATTCGTTTTTTTGGAGTGGAGAGAAGCTCCCCGCCCCCCCCCCCCCCCAATTAAGCATAACTGTTTTACTTATGAATAAGAACTTTTTACTTTTGAACTTTCCATCCTGGAGTTCAGATCTTCTAGACCAAGTGGTCAGGCTTGCTTTTACAGATTCCACAGGATAATTCCTTTAAGTCAGACCCAACCCCGAGCCTGTTTTGATTATGAATTGACATTGATCGAACGTGTGTAAATACTTACCTTACATTTAAGGTCTGTGGAATTTCCCTCAGGGTTAATGAGGCTCCCATGATATAACCAACCAGTTTGTATTACGGAAATTAGTCTTTCTTCACATCATAAGTCTTTCAAAGTCTTCGCAGGATGTTTTTAGACAACTTGGTTTCACGGTTACCATTCAGTGGCATAAGATTTGCATTTGAATGGGAATCTGAAGGCTTTTATTCTTGCCTTAATTTTGTCCCCCTAGCCTTGTGATCTTCTTCAATCTTCCATCACTTTCCGGGGCTGGGCCTTCATTTCCTCATCTGTAAATTGAGGGGGTTGGACTAGACCCTATCCAGGGTCCCTCTCCCCTTGAAGTTCCTCTGAATCAGTGGCTCACTCACTGGCTGTTACGTTCACATGTTCGCTGCTACATTGCTTTGTTCAGTTACATCTGAATCTGTTTTTTTAGCGCAAATTACTTTGGTCAGAGGCTCATCATTCTCAGTCATCCTGTCCTTTTAAAAGTTTTGCTTTTTCAACCACACAGGCATTTGAAGAAAATACCCCTGAATCACATCTACATCTCTAATCACAAGTTCAAATAAACTTGAAATCCTTGCAGAAGACTGTTATAACCTGTTTGGATGATCCGGCATGGCTGCTGATTATCTTGCCATGTTTCTAGCAATCCCCCAAGTCTCAAAAGTGTTACAAGGTGTGTTAAGAATAGTCTGATGCTGTTTCATTTTGCTCAGGTAGGTTGAGCAGAATCTTGGGAAAACAAGTGTGATGTCAGGTTCTGACAAAGAGCAAGGTGGCAACAAAAGGGTATTTGCTTTTTTTGACGGAGGCTTTAGATTGCTGATCAGTCCTAGACTGAGGTGTTTCATTAGGCTGCCTGACTCCCTCGCCTTCCCTCTGTCAGCAGTCTGTTGCTTGCTTGCGTTTCCTTAGGCAGTCTTGAAGCCGATCACATGGCCTTTAGTGTGTAGTAATTAACGAAGTATTAAATGAAGCAAGAGGGAAAGATGGATTTGATCCCTGTGGCTGACGCACGTGGTATTCTTCCAAAATATTTTGCTCTTGGTGTATAGTAATGCGTTTGGAGAACACAGTATCTTTGGAAAGAGGATGAGTGTGGGAGTCTGCAGGCTATGTAGTCTTTTTGGGGTATTAACTGCTCTGCCTGAATTCGTAACCACTCAAGGTATTTCCAGCGTAGGTGTGTGCTGTGCGACCCAACTGGCAGCACCAGCGAGCACTGTTCACGTTCTGCTAGTGAAAAATCTGGGTGGGTGTGTTTTGATTCAGGTGAGAAGAGTTCCTGGGTCAAGCGGTCACCTTCATAAAACCGAGGACGGTGACTGGGAGTGGAGTGACGACGAGATGGACGAGAAAAGTGAAGAAGGGAAGGCCGCTTTTTCTCAAGAAAAGGTAAGTGATGTTGACGATGGTGAGCTAGCCTGTGCACAATTTATGTTTGTGGCATTTTGTGTGTGCACGTATTAATGGATATGCAATTGTTTTACAGTCCCGAAGAGTAAAAGAAGAAAATCCAGAGGTGAGTGGTGGTGATTTATTTTAACATTTTTTTGCCACCTCACCATCCCCCCCTCCCACGAGCCCTCCTCCCCCTTGCAGTATCAGAGTATGATCCATTTGGGGAGGAGACATCAAAATTTCGTCCTCATGGAGTAGCAGAAAAGAAAAGGCATGTAGACTTTGCAGGTCCTGATACTGTCTGAGTTACTTTTGGTCTTTGTAACTTGGGGCCGATTGTTTTACTCTCTGAGCCTCAGTTTCCTCCTCTGTTAGATGGTAATGACCAGTCACACTACTTTTAAGTTGCTGTGAGCATTTGATAAAATCATGCACACGAAGCACCCACTGAGTGCTCAGCTTGGTTGATCTCAACTCTTGATATTACTGCCATGTAGAAAACATAATAGGCATTCAGGCAAAGTCTCTTCTAGATTTTTGGTTTATAGTAAAGCAGATAATTAAAATGGTGGGAGGCTCTAGGTTGAGTGTGCTTTACAATCTAGTGGGTAACTTAGTAGGCAGGAAACACTCTGATCAGCTTCCCTTTGAGAACTGGTCACCTTTTGATTAACTTTACTTCTTCCATCTGGTTAATTATCCTAATGCTAATGTCTAATGATGACTGTAGTTCAGAAGACTTGCTAATTCTCCTAGAGAAAATTCGAGCATATTTAAATAGCTCCAAATATTTTACAGACCTAGTAATTAATGTGTGCCTTGATAAATTCTCATTAAGGAAACCGAAGACTTCAGGATACAGATGATATCCATCCCAACTTTTTCTTTTGTTTTAATTAGCAGACACTTCCTTTTGATGAAGTGAAGTAAATCTTAGATTCCACTACAAGGGGCCAGCTGGACTTTCTGAGAAGAGTACATCCGAGCTACAATCTATTGTTTCCCTGTCATTCTCCCTTCCCTCTGGTCTCTCCATTCTTCATGCCACACTGATAGGCCTTGCCTAGGGATTTCTCAGTCTGCCTACCTCCCACTGTTAACTGTCCTTCAGTTCCTGTTTCTTCCTGTGTTGATCATAGGAATTCATCTTGTCATTTTGTATATAAAAGATAAGGTTTGTCAAGGAAGTTATCTCCCTCTGTTACAAATGATGGTGAGGACTTCCACAATAGGACCCATTGGCCGCACACATGTGCTGGTTTCTAGAACCATCTTAACCAGGTATCGTGCACTCTGCCCTCTTCTGCCCGCTTTGCTGTTTTACCTATAGTGAAGTGCAGAGTCAGGGTTTTTCATCTCTTTCCTGGAGTGTCTCTAACTAAAAGTGTCAGTCCTGCTTAGAAATAGAACAAAATAACGTGATTTCGGGTAGCATCATGATTCAGAAAGCATTCATTTTGGTTCACCACAGGACGTCTTTATTGGCATGTTTTCACTGAGTCCTGCCTTAACCTGGTACAGACTGAGGGTTGTGGGTCCTTCCTCTTGAGGATTTGTGAAGTTTATTGTGACAGTATCCTCCTATGTGCTTGTTGAAGTTGCTTTGATAACTGATCTGTTATGTGGATATTAGCAGTATCTTTTTGGCAAGAATGTTTTCTGCATAGACAGGAAAGAGAGTAATGTATAGCATGCTGTCAGTCATCACTGTCGACCTTCTTGGGTGGGATTTAAAAGTGTTAGACACTTCACCGTGTCTAGACTAATTTGATTTCCCAGTGATATACGTCTGTTCCCGTATGAGTTTATAATTGAGGAAACATGAAACCTTACTTTTGTGAAAGGTTCATGTCTTTGAATGTGAACACTTTCACCAAATTTTAGGAATAATCAGCCCTACCTGCTATTGCACGGCTTCTCAGGCCATTTGTTTTGTTTTGTTATCTTTTTTGTTTTTCACATTTCAGTAGCTGGCATTTCAGTATCCTGAACTGTGTTAAGGGCAGATACAGTGATGGTTGCTCTGTCCTTTCAGCTTTTTAGTTAAAGTAGCCCCCTGTCTTGCCAACCACCCAAATTCGCTTTTTGTGTAAGTGAAGCAAAACGTATTTATCTATTACAAAGGGAATTAGAACTGTTGAATATGTAAATAGGCGACAAATGTATGCACACAAGCACATATATATACCTACTGTGCACACTGTTTTAGGAGGTGTTGGGGATACAACAGTAAAAAAAAAAAAACAAAAAAAAAACATGAAATCCCTGTCCTTGTGGCCCTTACATTTTTTAAATTTTATTTTATTTATTTATTTTGAGACAGAGAGCGAGGGTGAGCAGGGGAGGGGCAGAGAGAGAGGGAGAGAGAGAGAATCCCAAGCAGGCTCCGCGCTGTCAGCACAGAGCCTGACGCAGGGCTTGAGCTCACAGTGTGATCATGACCTGAGCTGAAATCAGGAGTCAGACGCTTACTGGACCGAGCCACCCAGGTGCCCCATTGTGACACTTATATTTTGATGGGAGCAAGTAAAAAGCAAGCGACAGACTTTATAAATCAGTACATTATGTGGTTTGTTACAGTGGAGTAGGGGCAATGGGGAAAAAATAGAACGGTGTGGAAAGTACAGGGAGTGTGTTAAGGGACTGTGATTTTTAAATGGGTTGGTCAGGGTAGGCTTTATTGAAAGGGACACAAAGACTTGTAAAATGTGTGGAAGAACTAAACAAAAAATCCTGAAGAGCCACTTTTATTTTGCTACCTCTCCTGCCCCTGTGACTGTTCCTTCTTTCCATAGAGGTTTTCAGTTTACAGTATTTTCATCCAGACTTTTTTCTTCTCATTTACATACAAATATGTAAATAAAGAAACCTATATCATATTAAAAGTGTGAATGGGATTATAAAAACCATAAATTTATTTTTTTATTGAAGTATAGTTGACGCAGTGTTCTGTTCATTTCAGGTTTGCAACACGGTGATTCCACAAAAATGTCTTTCTGGTTTTTGCAACTTGCCTTAAATCTTGCAAAATCTTTCCACGTTAGTTGTTGTAGATCTGCCTCTATTTTAAGTGCCGAATAGTATTACCTTGGATGGATTGAAGTGGTTTATTTAACCACTAACTTTGTGAACATTTAGGTGACTATTATAAACTGCATTCCATTAACATTTTGTGTACGCATTTTAAGGAGCACGTGTGCAGGTTAAGCATTTTAAAGAATTTAAAGAATCGTGGGTTTTCGTTTGACAAAATCTGGTTTTGGATTTTTCAATAGCTGCTATCAAAAGCTAAACCACTTTAAATATCTTACATTTTTATTTGTCAATTATATCTCCGTAAAGCTGAGACTAAAAAAAAGCACCAATTTATATAGCCTCTGACAGTGTACCTTATACCTTTAAACATCTTTGAGGGTGAAAATGCTTATCTGTGCCAAGTGGCACGTTTAAATGCCAGTGTTCACATTTTGATAAGCTTTTCGAGAATGCTCATCATTTAAATCACAGTTTATTTCCTTGGCTGACTGGAAGCTACTGGAAGACTGGGCTAGTATTTTATTCATATTTATGTTCCCTTTGCATCTAGTAGACGCTCTCTCCATGTTCGTTGGTGACATGAATACCCACACACTGAAGTAAACATTAAACAGGTGCCTGAAGAAGCATATCGTATTTATGAGTAGGTCAGAAGTGAGCAGAAAAATCCAAAGATGCCATTTCATTGAGCTGAAGTTCAGAGAAGGTAGCCTTACTTAGTAGTTACATTCAGACAGAGGAAGATAGTCCAATAAAAGAGGGGGTGCTGTAGAAATGCTTAATTTGTAAAGGGCTATTTGGCTTCCCTAGGAAGGTCTAAGGCAGAATATCCAGGTATTACAGGGTTTGTTGGAGAAGATTAAGAAGGCCAGGGTGGGGTGTTTGTCAGGGGGGCCTTGGGAAGATGTGCTTGGTATTGGGCTGTACCAGGAGATCCTCCTAAATCCGAAAGAAAATTTCCAGTGTAACCTGTAAAGTTCTAGAGTTGTACCACTCATCTTGAGGTTCATAGCCCAACCCATTTAAAAGCTGGTCCTCCTATGTTCCTAACTGGACATTTTAGAAGTAGCCTTGCAAGGTATTAGTTATGACCTGCCAGTAATTCATAGTTTTTTATAAGTAGGTAATTCATGCTCATTTCATTTATTTATTATTGTATTCCACTTGGATGTGGAAGCCAGTGGTAGAACTTCATGTTAATAATGCAACAATAATATTAATAATGAAGTTAATGGAGCAAATACTTAATCTGTGCCTGATTTTTTACATGAAGCAGTGCTAAGTACTGTACCATTGTGGGAATTACACAAAAAACAAGGCAGAGAGTCCTGCTCTCTAGAAACTTCTCATCGCTTTGGAGGTAGGGGTCGGGAGTAGTATTTGCAAGACTGGCTTCCTCATGTGGGGGTTTCCTATTTGCCATCCTAGCTTTTGTAAAACCTTTCATTTATTATCTCATTATTGATCTTTTTTGACCAGTGATTTGGGAATCTGTTTTTGTCAGACTCTGAAAATAATCGATACATGTTTTATAATCTTTTAAAATCAATTTTGCCTTATATCCTCATTTTCTACATAAAAGTAAAAATGCCTTTATCTTTCTTTACATTCACACTTCATTTGCGTTTCCTTTAACCAAGGGAGACATTTGCTAAGTCTTCTACTAAAGAAGCATTCTTTTTAGCACAGCCCCTCTGTTAGGTGGCATGAAAACATATGGTTTGTAACCCTAGATTCACATCAGAAAAGCTGAAAGCTTTAAAAATGAAGATGCCCAGAACTAGCCCTCAAATTATGATTTGGTAGTTGGGGCTGAGGTCCAGGCAAGTCTGGTTTTCAGAAAGCTGCTCATGTGATTGATACATGGCTAGGATCAAAAACCACTGGCTAGGAAAACCACACCAACTGCTCTGAATCCCAAAGTCCACACTGAAATCCGAGAAGATTGTGTGCTCAAAATTTCTGAAGATTTGCTTCAAATATCTGTCTATCAGAAATGTCAAGAAGAAAAGAGAGAGGGGGAGAAGAGAAAAAACTATGAAAGATGATTCAGAGACCCCTTGGAGAAGTTGTCCTTATTTAATCAGGTGTAATGAAGGCAGGTGGAAGGTTTGTTGACTCAGGCCCTCTCTAGCCCATAAGAGATATATTGAAGAATTCTGTTACAGAATCGAGGCTAGGTTAGTTGTGAAAATGTTGTTTCCTATGATATTTTGTTCTGAGGAGAAAAGAAATTTGGTGAGGGTTTAGGTTGAGTTAATTTTATAGCGATTAGTCACAGTGCGGAAGCTAAATTTATTGCTTGTGTTTACTCATTGCTGTTACCTGATTGCTAAAACTGCCTTTAGCTTTTTAAATGTATTTCTGATGACATTGTGTTTTCCAAATGCCTGTCAGCTCTGATACGTGTTTGTTTTATATCCATTTGTAGATGGAGGCAAAGATTTGCTTTCTCCCTCCAGATTTATTATACTTAGCCTTGTCATCACAGATGGCTTTAACTTGATACCTTTATGCCACCATTTTCCAAAAGATGTTCTTATTTTAAATGACTGGCTTTCTGACTTTTTTGTGATAAAAGCTAGATTTGTGATCAGAAATCTTTTTGTATTTCTGAAAATAACCTTCTATTTTGTAATAATTTTAGATTGCAAGAAAAAGTGCAAAGATGATACAATGTTCCCATGCACTCTTCACCCAGGATCTCCCACTGTTAAATTCTTATGTGACCCTGGTACTTTTGTCACAACTAAGAAGCGAAAGTGTTACATTATTATCAACTAACCTCAGACTGTATTCATATTTCACTAGTTTGTGTACTAAAATCCTTTTTTTGTCTCAGGATCCAATCCAGGATAACACACTGCATTTAGCCACAGTATTTTTAAAAATAGAAAATGAGAAGATTAAGCAGAGCTCTATGGAAAATTAGCAGACATTGTCCCTTTCTTTTCCCTATTCTGGGATCTTTGCCTCTCTTTTACCCAGTTTCAGAGGCCTGTTTCCAGGGTGGTGTCCACCATTAATCTGTTCTTTTCCTCTTCCCTTCCTATCAAAACACCCATTTTCTCAAATGCAGTTCTTTTGATTTTCAATGTTTATTTATTTATTTTGAGAGAGAGCTTGAGCAGGGGAGGGACAGAGGAGGAGAGGGAGAGGGAGAGAATCCCAAGCAGGCTCCATGCTGTCAGTGCAGAGCCCGGCATGGGGCTCAAGATCATGACCTGAGCCGAAATCAAGTCAGGTGCTTAACCAACCAAGCCACCCAGGCTTCCCTTGAATGCACTTCTTATAGCAAAAAAAAAAAAAAAAAGCCAAAAAAAAAAAAATTCCAGCAAGCAAATTTATATTATACTGTGATGACTAACACCTGCTTAATATGTTGGCTTTCTTGTAAGCTTTAAAATTAAAATTAAAAATGTATGCCCATTGGGGCGCCTAGGTGGCTCAGTTGGTTGAGCATCCAACTCTTGATTTCAACTCAGGTCAGGATCCCAGGTTGTGGGATTGAGCGCCACGTCAGGCTCCGCTCTGAGCAGGGAGCCTGCTTAAGATTCTCTGTTTCTCTCTCCCTGTTTCCCTCTCCTCGGCTAGCACACTCTCTCAAAAAGAAACAAGAAAAAAAACAAAAAGAAAAAAATTTGCCCCAGAGGGCATAAATAAGCTGAACTGATAGAATTAGGTCCATAATGGTGAAATTTGGAGGATTCTAGTTGGTTGTGAAAGAAGGTGTTTTGTACAGGGAACTTCCCTCTCCATCCCTCTTGTGCATCTCTTCGTATTTTCCTGAGGAATCACCCAGATTGCTTGTGCACCAGTGAGAGTCAGAGGCTGGTCCCTTCATTAGATGCAGGATTACACCTACAGAGTGAGGTTGCACAGGGTGCTTGGGGATCCAGTCCTCAGTGCAGGTAACTAGCTCTCCTTCCTGATGATGGCCCAGGAATAAGGGAGCAGGGCAGGAGATGGGACCTCCCACGGAGGAAGACAAGTTTTCATCTCTAGTAAATGCCATTAAGGTTTTTTCAGTTTACAGTGGTCCTTGGACTAGAGTTGGGATATTCTGTAAGTGCTGATGTGGCTTTTGGTTGTATCTCAAACCTTAAGTGAGACGATGGGATCAGTCAGCCTGAAAGATTCTTCACAAAAGATCATTTGGTGTAGGCCCAGGTCCTCTGGCTGGTTAAAGAATACAGGTTGGTTGTTCTTCTTACACTGTCATATTCCCCCAACATTTTATGAAAATTTTCAAAAATACAGCAACATTAGAAGCATTTTACAGCAAACATCTATGTACCTACATTTAGATCCTGCCATTACTATACTTGGTTTATCATGTGCACATCTATTCATTCATCAGTGTGTCTTCATTTTCTGATGCATCTCAAAGTAAACTGCAGACATTAGTACACTTCCGCCTATGACTTCATCACTAATATTGTGATGAAGCACAACAATTTTGAGGAAGCACAGAGAGTAACAATTTCATGTCTTAAACTTTAGAAAACTTGCTGCAAAAAATTTCTGATGACTTCTGATTGTTTTAGAATTGATAGTAAGCTTAGAAAATAATATGTTTTTTGTTTTTTATTTTTTGTTTTTTTTTCATTTTCATTGCTGTTCCTCTTCTAGTTTTATTTTCTGGTCTTTCAAGTTTTGTTCAAGGGCAGAGTTCACAGAAAGTAGGGCTCAGAAATACTTTTGGTATCACATTAGGGTTGGATTTCCAACCTTGAGGAAAAAACATAACCTGTCGTTCTGACTTTTCCTTTGGGGAAATGTGTTTTAAAAGTCCAATTACTTATGTATTTTTCTTAATCCAGTGAATAAATCATTCATTAGTCAAAGTAATGATTAAAGGTTAAATGATGATTAAAGGTCACTATCCTAATATCCTTTCATTGGGGAACTTTAACGTTGGACTATGTCATATAGATACAAGACCTATGGAAATTGTGTGACAAGAAAAAAATGATCCTAGAGCATCTTTCTGTTACCAAATTTATCAAATTTAAAATATCCAGTAGTCCATGCCTTTTCGCTTTAGCTCAGTGGCTCTCTGAAAACATCAGGAGGATCACCCAGGGCACTTGTTAAAAATACCCATTCTCTCCCGTCTCCCTGAAATTCTGAATCCTAGGCTAGGTGGACCCAGGAATCTTTATCATGCGTCCTAGGTGATTCCAATACACATCATCAAAGGACAACACTTGGGGAAAAACTGCTTTAAAATTACTTATGTAAAATTGTCTCTGATAAGTGGGACTTAATGTAACCACACTGACCTTAATGTCTCATTTTGGTTTCCTTAAGTGCTGTAACAGTGGCTCTCTTAACAGATGGCGGTGAATGCCAGCAGTATACCCGAGCAAATACGGTCCCTTTCTGTGCAGGATCCTCAGGTATGTTTCTCCACCAGTCCTTTATGTTTGAGGTGATTTGTAGACCTATTTTTAGAAAAACCAACATTTTAGGAAGATAGACAGTTTCAGGGTAATCCATCAGAACCGGAGGCTTGTAAACTCTCTCTTTTTTTAATAGGTATGGAGAAGAGAGTACTGTTACTATTGACCATGATTTTCAGGACCCCCAACCTTTAAATGATAGGTTCAAGAGCAAGGATTGATTACCAGACTGCTTCTGAAATTGTTGGTACTGTGTGAAATAAGATAAGGAAAGAAAATGACTCCCCATTCAGTTAGACTCTAGCTATAAAACAGTATAATTAATTGATACTTTTTTTTTTTGGCTTCTGGTTGGATTTCTATAACCTGTTTTCATAATTCTTTTATCATTGAATTTTATGGGCCAATTTATCTCTACAACTTGCCTTGTAAAAATGGAAGTCCACTGACTGTGAAATGCATTTATACTAAAAGTTACATGATGGAAAACATGCACCGTGAGTCGTGTTGGGTGCTGATGAAGGGTGCTGAGCAGTGCAGGGGTGGGAACGTGGACATAGAAGCAGAGTGCAGACCCCCAGTCTGGTTTCACTGTATAATTAGTAAGCAAGCCCTTTTGCTTTCAAAGTCATTATACTATCAAGCATCATCAGCCTTAGGATCACAACTTTGTCCCCCAAATCTGCACATCCGTTGATAAATTCATTTTTATCCTACCTGATGTGTGTTTTATGAAAACAGCTGTATACTGAGGAGAGAATAATGGAATTTTATGGTTGCAGGAAGCCTGTTTTGAAGTCAGACAGCTAGTCCTTTGCCCTTATTTTATAGCCAAGGAAGCATAGGCTTGCAGAAGTTGGCTCACGTGAGGTCATATAACTGGTTAGAGGCAGAGACACGATTCAGTTTAGGTCTTTTTACTCCATATCAGGCAACTCAGTAAAACACCTTGAGATAAACTTCAGGGACTGATTGAATGATAAAAGGCAAGTGAGGAATAGTAATTTGTCAGGAAGTGAATAGAATAAGGGAAACAGGAAAGGGGATTAGGATAACTGATATTATGTAACACGTAGTTGATGAGTTGTTTTCATATATTTGTTCTTCCAGCAAACTTTTGAGACAGGTATTATCCCCATTTTGTAAGTGGGAAAATAGGTTCAGGGAAATGACTTGCTCATGATTGCGTGTCTGGTCAGTGGTAGAGGCAAATCTTGATCCAAAATCTCTATTTTTCTACTCCCAACAAGAAGGTCTGCTCATTTCTTTCTTTTTTTTTTTTTTTTAACGTTTATTTATTTTTGAGACAGAGAGAGACAGAGCATGAATGGGGGAGGGTCAGAGAGAGGGAGCCCCAGAATCGGAAACAGGCTCCAGGCTCCGAGCTATCAGCACAGAGCCCGACGCGGGGCTCGAACCCACAGACCGTGAGATCATGACCTGAGCCGAAGTCGGCCGCCCAACTGACTGAGCCACCCAGGCGCCCCAAGGTCTGCTCATTTCTAAGGATTTGTAGGAGTCAGGAGGAGCTATGGAGTAGAGGCATTTGTGGTTGATGATTTATATTTATGGAAATCAGTTCTAGGTGAGAAACGCAGGGAAGATAAACAGTGACCTAATCTACTGGATTCCACTTTCCTTTGCATCCTGAGGTTTAAGGTGCCCAACCTTTGTGTTGGGACTAAATCCCAATGGATGTAGTCAGTCAGTGGCTCAGGTTGCAAGATGCTCCTTTAAGATGGCTGACCCTTCTTCCTTGGACTTGCTGCAGCTTATACCAATTGTTCATAGGACCCATGCTACCATTGAGGTTTTCTGTTTGAAAACAGATCTGTTTGGATCTCCAGCTGTGTTGGGAATTAGGCATCATTCCAACCTTCATATAGGGGTATTATTGTGGCCAAATGGGACCTGCCCTCTGTAAAGACCTAGTTTTGAAATTTCTAGAAAGGGTCATGTGAATCAAGGGATATCACGATTGTTTTTCCAAGTTGATAACAGTGTTTGCGGTTTTGTCTTTAAAGGGGCTACCCAATGCTAGCGAAGACTACAGAGAAGCTTCTTGTGCTGTGAACCTTGTTTTAAGATTAAGGTAAATAATATTGTTTATTTTGTATTGCTCTTCCTATAGTATAATATTCTTATCTCCTTCATTAACTTTTCATAATATTAACATAAAATAAAATTGTTAACTTACTTGATTTCTGCAAACAGCTAGTGTATGCTGTATTCCCAGGACTAATGGGTCTTTTTCTAATTGCTTACTAAAGAAGAGAAAGAAAGCACCATATGAGTGTGTCTGCAGGCTCAGTGTACCCTTCATTAAGTTGTTTTTTTTCCCCCCTTGCCTTTTCTTTCTTGGGCTTTTTTTCCTTTTAAAAATTTTTTTACAATGTAAGATCACAGTAAGAGATTTTTAATGAGTTTCTTTCACACTTCAGCAGTCACTCTCTGACAGAAATAAACCGTGCTTGTACTACGAGTTGCCTGTTCAGAACATTTTTCAGTGGCAGGTTTGATCAGCTACTGTGGAGAAATGACAGATGTATTTTGAAAGAACCCTCCGTCTTCTAGGAAATGGATACAAGTATGGTGCCTGACAGTGTAGACTTTGTATCTAGTGAATGAAAAGTTCTTTCTGCGTCATGGATTTTTAAATATTGAGGTACATCGTAAGGTGTATATTCTTCGTTAAGAATGTGTCTTAAAACATATTTGCTTCCACTTAATTATAATAAACAGCTTAATTTACCAAGTCAGTGAGATTACGGTCACATTTTTGAAGGTGTTTTAAAATAAGTTACACATAGGTTCTCCCTTGACAATTAAACAAATAAAGCACATGGCTGATGGACCATTTTCAGAGCTGTGGCTATAAAAAGCCGATTTGTTTTCAAGGTTAGTTTCCAGCCCTCTGAGTTATCTTAGACTGTCAGGGTAGATAATCATCACCATAATCACCCCGTGCTTGTGCTGGTCATTTACAATCTGTGGTGTGTTTTCACACACTTAACCAGGGGGACTGCACACTAAGGCTTGGTGTGATTTAATTCAGAGATGATTTCTGGTCAAGAAGTGAAGCTATTACAAGACTATTTTCCTTCTATTTGAAAGTGTCCTTGATCATGGTTCACAATTAAAATATATTTATTGCTCTCCAAAAAATGAGATAGCCCATTCCTTTTTTATTTGACTTTGGAACCAGGTACTGCTTTCATCTATTTTTCACATGTTCGTTTATTTTTATTCATTCCACCGATACTTCCGGTACAACCACTGTGCCAGGCTCCTTGTTGATTCCTGAGATACGGTCGTGAGTGAGACTGTGGAGGTTACCATCCAGCCCACTTGACTGTGCGGTGTTGGGGGTGACCTTCAGAGTGCAGTGGTCCAGTCTCCTACTTTACGTACGCAGGAACGTTCTCTTTAGTGGTACACTAGATATTTAGTTAGCTTCTGTGCATACTTTGACTCTTTTTCCATGGACCACTCCTACGATACTAAAATGCTTTGTTATAGTTCAATCTTCTTCCCTGAGATTCAGCTGATCTTCCTATTCTGGGCTCCCATGGGCTCAAGTTCTGGCCCTTAGAGCAGGTATCAGGTTCTCTGGATAAAAGTCTCCTGGAGAGTGTTTTAAAATGCATACATATTCCTAAGCCTTACCTCCAGATACAGTTTTGCTCTGGGTACTAGAACGATATAGAACAAGTGCATTCCCTTGTTTTTTTGAGAGCCATTTGTGTTTTTACAAGGCTTGTTCCTTTTTCCTAGGCAAAACAGTCCAAGTAACCTTGCTTCTCATAATACAGTTTTATATCCTCCTTACAATTCTGGCTGTTCACCTTTATTAACATTTAGCCTGTATCTGCTTTTTTTACCTTTTTCCTCATGGCTCTGGGTGGTTTTTTCCCCGAGTTTGTGGGTTAGATCCCAATCCTTCATGATCTTAATGAAGAAAGGGTGCTACATTCAAATAGGCTGAGAAACAATGCTTAGTGTCCATCTGTCTATGTACGTATTTCTCCTAAATCAGCCTACATTTTCATTGCTTTTTGAAATAGCTGTGCACTTTGGTGACAGATATAGCATGACCTAACAGCCAAACAAAAGCTCTGATTTTGTGTTTCCCTCTTGGAAGGCTGTCAAGCCTAATTGGAACTGCAACTTGTGTTTTCAAATTCATTTTGTATGTCTTAACATTTGTCACTATAATCATGAACCTGTTGGTTTTGACCCATTGCTTGCCTCCCCTCCGCCATACATTTCACTCATGATTGTCAGTGTGTCATATTAGTTATAATGTTTGGATACATGTCATTTGCCAATCGGATAAACCTGTTTTTATAGCTTTATCCATGACATTGATTTTACATGTTCAACAGTTCGAATAGAACAGTCTTCTGGCATCTGTTAGAAACCACTCATTTTCTACATGGCTTTCAATAATTGACTAGTATTTTTTGGTATAGGTGCTCAACCAGAAACAAATCGTATTGACTTTACTGCTTTTTAGTGGACATTCAGCTGTCTACTCAGAGGGATATCATAAAAGGATTCGTTTAAAAATGTCACTGAAATTAAGACCTATCAATGATATTTTTCTGAATCTAATCACCTAGAAATACTTCCAAAAAATAGAAATGAATTGTGTTTTATTATTTTAGAAATGAATTTTAGTATGACTTTTGTTGAATATATGTTCATGCCTAGTGGTATACATTATTTTTCTAAATGTGTTCAAAGTATTTGTTTACACCAGTTTTTTTCATATTTGAGAACTCATGAATCTCTCACAATATACAGTTGGTCTCCTCTCAGGGCAGTCCCTGTACTTTGAGAAATAACCTTTTAAAGTTAAAAGTTAAATACTATTAAGTTTCTGTGGTCACCCTGTGCTGCCATAAATGTAAGCAGCAAATATACTCATTCATTCTGTAAGTATTTCTTGAGCACCTGCTCTGCACATGGCCCTGTTTGAGTTGCTGTGATACAATGGGGGAACGAAACAAAAGACAAATTTCTTGCCCCCTAAGAACTTACATTCTACAGGCAGGGAGGAAGTGTTCAAATACTCATATTACTTACACGATGTCAAGTTCTCTGAAGGGTAATCTCCATCAGGAGTATAGAAGGTATGGGGGTGCTGTCCCATAGTAAGGAAGGCATACAAGTTTTCTACTGTGTAGCAGGTTACCACAAATTTAGTGACTTAAAACAGCACCCATTTGTTATCTCAGTTTCGGTACGTCAGAAGTCTGGCACAGCTCAGACGGGCTTTCTGGTGTGTCTCACAAGGCGGCAGTTAAGTTGTTCTCAGCTGGAGCTCGAGGTCGTCTTCCAACTAATTTGGGTGTTGGCAGAATTCAGTTCCTGACAGTCATGGACTGAGGTCCTTGGCCTCTGTACAGGCTCCCCATTCCACACACAGTTTACAGTACGACTTTGCCTTTTTCAAAGGCAAAATGAAACCATCTCTCCTCCCCTTCAAGAGCTCAGTCCCTTTGTGAGAGGTTTTTCACCTGATTAAGCCCGTTCCATCTAAGTTAATGCCCCTTTAGATGAAGTCAGAATCAACTGCTTTGGAGCTACATCTGCAAATCCCTTTACCTTTGCTCTATCACATAACTTAATCGTGGGAGTGACAGCCCATCATATTTAAAGGGCTTGGTCATATCCATTGAAGAGGATTATGTAGGGCATGTATACCAGGGGACAGCGATATTGGAAAGTGTCATAGAACTCTGCCTACCACAGAAGGGCTCTCTAAAGTAGTGAAGATACACCTGACAGATGTAAAGAATCAAGCCATGAGATTGTTTGCAGGAAGAGAGTTCCAGGCAGAGCAAACAGTGATTGCTAAGATTCTGAGCAGGAAGCATGTTATAAGCAATTATAAAAAAAGCCAGGGAAATAGTGTGGCCAGAGGGGTAGGGGAGCAGGCCAGATGATGATTCAGGGGCTGAATCATGTAGGGCCACGTAGCCTGTGGTGAAGACTTTGGACTTTACTGTTATTGGGTGGGAAATCATTGGAGATTTGTGAGCATATCTGAGTTATATTTTATTTTATTTTTATTTTGTTTCTAATGTTTATTTTTGAGAGAGAAAGAGTAGGGGAGGGCCAGAGAGAGAGGGAGATAGAGGATCTGAAGCAGGCTCTGCTGTCAGTGGAGAGCCCGATGTGGGATTCAAACTCACGAACTGTGAGATCATGATCTGAGCTGAAGTTGGACACTTAACCAACAGAGCCACGCAGGTGCCCCTGAGTTACATTTTAAAGCAAGCACTGTGATTGAATTATGGAGAATAGACCATACAGAGACTATTTTTAGGGTGGAAATGGAGAGCCCATTGATAGGCCATGTCAACGATATAAAGAGTGATGATGTGACCTGGGCCAGGGTGAGGAGTAATGGAGGCGGCAAGTAATTATTGAATTCTGGAGAGAGAGGAGAGAATGCAAAGATTACTCAAAGTTTGGGCCTGAAAATATGGATAAATGGAGGGAAAGAGAGTTGGAGTTGCAGGTTTGAGTGGAATCAAGAATTCAGTTCTGGAAGTAGTGAGTTTGAGTTGTCTAGTGGACATCTTTATGTGATGTCAAATAGGCATTTGAGTGCATGAGTCTAGATTTCAGTGGAGATCTAGTTCTGGGCTAGAGATAATAATTAATTTGAGAATATTGGCACATACAGTATTTAAAGCTGTGAAATTGGATGAGATCACCTAGGGAGTGGATAAAGATAGAGAAGTCATCTGGCGTGCCCTCAAGTGGTACTTGGGTAAGGAGCAGTCAGCAGATTGGTAAGGACAGGCTGGTGCAGTGGAGGAGAGAATGGTGGTCCTGTAAACCAAACAGAGGAAATGGCTCAGGAAAGAATGGGTGAAAAACTACATCAGTTGCTATTATTAGATCAAGTACAATGGGAACTAAGAATTTGCATATCTGGCAAAATGGAGCACATTCTTGACCTTGGCAAGTGTTGTTTCGGTGGAATGTTGGGGATTAAAGCCTGACTTAACTGGATTCGGGACAGAGTGCCAAGAGAGAACACCAGATAGCAAGAAGAGGTTCCTTGTTAATACAGACAGCTCTTAACAGAAACTTACTATACAGGGGAGCAGAGAAATGGGGTATCCCAGTGAAAATATGGAGGTGAACAGAGTTTTTTTCTTTCTTTCTTTTTTTTTTTTTTTTTTTACTGTTTATTTATTTTTGAGACAGAGACAGAATGACAACAGAGGAGTGACAGAGAGAGAGGAAGACACAGAATCCGAAGCAGGCTCCAGTCTCTGAGCTGTCAGCACAGAGCCTGACGCAGGACTTAAACCCACAAGCTGTGAGATCATGACCTGAGCAAAGTTGGATGCTTAACCGACTGAGCCACCTGGGTGCCCCCGGGAGTTGTTTTTAAAAAAGCATTATTTATAAGTTAATGGGAATGATCCAGTTGAGAAGGAAACATGAAATAAGATAGAGGACATTGTAAGACTGGTGTCCTCAGATGGGTGGGAAGGGATGATACCTAAACATCCACATAGATATCAGCCTTAGTTAGAAGTATGGAGAGGTCACTTGTTGGACAGCACATCCATCACGCCAGAAGGGTGAGCAGACGTGCAAGGAGTTTGGTGGGGTTGGGTACAGGAAGGTGGAAGTCTTCTGTTGTTTATATTGTCTCATTAAAATGAGTGTGATCAGTTGAGAGTGAGGAAGGAAAAAATACTGGGTTTGAAAGATGAAGGAAATCGTGTAGGAGAGCTGGAGAGTAAATTTACCAGGGAAATGTGGTAAGATGAGCAGGCTGCACCAGCAATCACTTGAAGTTAGTGATTGTGACTTTGAAGTGGAGCTGGTAGCTTGATCCCTGAGATGAACTTAATCTTGATGTCCCAGAATATAAATCTGTGTGCATGTGTGTGTGGTTACGATTGACATTTAACAACAACATTTAAAAACCTTCATCGTGGGGTGCCTGGGTGGCACAGTTGGTTAAGCGTCCGACTTTGGCTCAGGTCATGATTTCACAGTCCGTGAGTTCGAGCCCCACGTCGGGCTCTGTGCTGACAGCTCAGAGCCTGGAGCCTGTTTCAGATTCTGTGTCTCCCTCTCTCTCTGCCCCTCCCCTATTCATGCTCCGTCTCTCTCTGTCTCAAAAATAAATAAACGTTAAAAAAAATTTTTTTAAATAAAAAAATAAAAATAAAAATAAAAACATTCGTCAAGGAGTCTGTTCAAGACTCACTGTTAAATCATAAACAAATGTGGGTCATGGAGTCACCCTCAGTGATCTCCTGTGCACAAGGTGGCAGTCACCTGCCCTCTCTAGTGCCACCAGCCAACACTCCCTCGTAGGCCCAGCTGCCTCCTCTTAGAAACTTCCAAAGCTACGTGCTTCTCAAGAATCAAAGCCCTGCCACCTAGTGTTGGTCCCTGCCGCACAGTTTCTTCATTCCCCATTCCCCATTTGAAATCTACTCGAGATCACTTGTCCCCTCTCTGGGCCCAGATAAACTACCTCCTAACCCAGCCCATGTGAGAGGAAGCTGGAAAGATTGTTCTGGCCAGTGTTTATTCGATTAGAAAACCCATGTCTTCTTCTGTACCTTTCTCATTCCTTTCTTCGAGATTCTGATATATGTGTGGACATTTATGTAAATAAACACATATACACAAAAATATGCCCTCACTGTCTTTGCAAATTGCTGGTCTAGACCACGTACAGCTGTTGGGTACTGGGAAGTAGTGTGTTTGTCCCTTCCTATTCCCTGTGGCCATCTGGGCAAAGCATTTATGTTTAATGTGCTCCACGGACTGGTGGGTAGAGACTTGAGTTCAAGCCAGCCTTTCATCAGTCCTTAACTAATGCCGTATGGGTAACTGCCCTCTTACCTCTTGGAAAAGGTCATTCTGACTTTCTTTGTGACATAGCATTTTATAGGCTTACCTGCTAGGAATGTGGCTTCCTTCTCCCTCCCCCGACCCCCAGCCCCAAGATGCCAGGTAAGTCTCCCCTTTATTCTGTAAGTAGGAAACTGGGAAATGGTTTACTTTGCAAAATGTCACTTTTTATAACAAAAGACGAATACATGGTAGCTACAAGTAATATATTTGTTTCTCCACTATTCATTTCTGGTGATCACAAGCAAAAGGCTGAAGAGGCAAAGACTAATTTCTTTCTTGAAAAAATATGCTATTGCTTTTACCTTGTTCTTAAAACTGACCTGTTATTTATTAGTGTAGAGAAAAGGGATTATACCTTAGGTCTCAGTGTTAAATTCTGGAGATAGTTAAAAATTTAGATTTTTTTTCTTTTTTCTTCTGTATACTTTTATGCAAATGTTTTCTTGCCAGTTGTATATATGTATATATTATACATATTTGCATATATGTAAATATACATATATATGTATATATATAGTATGTATATATAATATATATAATATATATAATATGTATATATATAATATATATTATATATGTATACATATATATGTGTATACATATATACATATGTATACTTACATATGTATATATGTATAATGTCATCTGTGTTATCAAAAAACTTGAGTATCAAGGTACAGTATAAGGAAATCTTAAACACATCTCGGAGAAAAATATTAAGTGGGCCATCTCCTAATTTATATACTGTCAATAGATGGTACTATAATTTATGATTTGAGTTGAACATTGTACAAATATTTTGCCATTGGTATATTTTTCATAAAATAGAATAGTCATGTATTTGACATAAACATGTGTTTTTGAGAACCAGGCTCAGTGATTTGGAAAAATGATAAACTTATCAGTTAAATTGTTAATTCCTTTGTGTCAGACACTGTTCATACTTTGACAGCTCAGCCCTATGGATTACAGTTAACTAGCTTTGTTGAAGGCAACTGTGACAGTTGTCATACGTAGATGCTCTGGTATGGTATATCCCATCAGTTTACTCATAATGAATTTACCTCATTACTAGGTTACTATCATTAAACCTTGATAGGCTAGTTAAAGACCCCAGACCAACAAAACTGCTTTCCTGCTTGTAGGGAAAGATGATCTCTAGAGTAGGGTATTTATTGTAACAAAAATCCTTAGCATGACAATATTGCCTAACTTGACCTAGTATTTTAATTTCCCTTGTTAAAAGGTGAACTTAGCTATTGGTATAGGCTTAGTAAATCATAATTTCATAAAGAAAGATGAAGCTGATAAAAACAATGTTGATCACTGTTTTAACACCAGTATGTCTGAATTCTAATTCCACATTATCATCATTCAGGAGGAATTAGAATTCTTAAATGGTTCTCTAAGCCTGTAAAATTGGGTTAATTGCATAATTTTTACTAGGTGGTTGGGAAGCTTGATTAATTTTTCCCAAAAGGTTAAATAGTGTAGGTATAGTGTTCAATTGTGGCAATGCTTTCAGGTACCTTTTTCCCCCTCAACAAACTGCTTATTTATGGCTTTCTTTGTGCAAGGCTTTGTTGAAAATCCAAAGATGAATAAGACAGGGTTTCTGCACTCAAAGAGCTTACCGTGTAGGCGGAGAAATCAGACTCTGCTCAAATGACTCTAACACAAGGTAGAAAATGATAAAGGCAGTAAGAAGATAGATGAAAAGAAGAGCTATGGGTAAAGGAAGGTGAGAGCCCTTTTGTCAAATGTTATCTTTGGGTTACTTGTTCCCGTGGTAACCAGTGTTTATTATTATTTTTTTTAACATCCAAATTTTGAGAAGAGTAATGGTTAGATCGAATCCAGGGGCAATGTCAGACTGTGGTCTTCGGTAAAGGTGTTATCAGACTTAAATTATTTCTGACAAGACCGCATTTGTTGTTTAACAGAGTGGTATTTATTATTGTGTTGGGCACCAAGTTATTACAAATATGGTTCTTTAATATTAAAAATATTTGGCATTTTACTTAATGTTTTTGAATATTCTCTTTTGGTAAATTCCTTTCCTATGAGAATTAAGTCATTGCTGCACAGCTTGACTTTATTGTCAGTGCGATCCTTCAAAAAGATGAAGATCCTACTGTGTACCAGGCACTGAGATGAGCACTCTGTATTGCCTGTCTTGTTGATCATCATAAAACCTCCACAACATCAGTCCTGCTGTTACTGACATTTCCCAGATGAGGAAAGGAAGGTTTAAAGTCATGGAGGTAATTTGTCCAATACTACACAGCTCAGAAGCAGCAGACCCGGTCTGGAACCTAGGACTGTTTAACATGCTGGTCTTTGCTCTTCTCCGCTTGACCCTATGGCCATGAAGATCCCAGTGGACCTCAGAGAGCAGCCACGTTTGCTGGTGTAGAGACAAAGACACCAGAGTATGTGGTAAAACCTGGTGCAGTCTGTGTGTTGTCGTTTGCCATAATCTCTGGACCTCTGCTGCTATGCGATTGCATGAACGTCTTCTGGGGCAAGTTGGCACCCAGCCATTGTTCAGCAAGACCCTCCCCCAGAGAGTCAGTGCAGGTTCAAACCACAGGGGTCTCTCAGGTGTAGGGTTTTGAAACATAACCCCATCTGAGATAAAACTCTGGAGGGAGGTGCTTCCTGACAAGGTGGACAGCTTGGACACAGACATGGGGAGTGGATAGAGGCCTAAGCCAAAGGAGGGGTGCTTGATCGTGGGTGCTTGATCACGGGCAAAAGAGCATGATACAAGACTTAAAGAAATCAGTGACTTATTAAAAAAGAATAACATCAAATCATAGGAGTCCCAGAAGATGAAGAGAGAGAAAAAGGGGCAGAAGGTTTATGTGAGCAAATTATAGCAGAAAACCTACCTAATCTGGGGAAGGACACAGCCATCAAAATCCAAGAAGCACAGAGAATTCCCTTTAGGTGGAACAAAAACCTATCCATCACCAAGGCATATCATAGTCAAATACACAAAATACACAGACAAGGAAAGAATTATGAAAGCAGCAAGGGAAAAAAAGTCCTTAACCTATAAGGGAGGACAGATCAGGTTTGTATCAGACCTATCCACAGAAACTTGGCAGGCCAGAAAGGAGTGGCAGGATATATTCAATGTGATGAATCAGAAAAATAGGCAGTCAACGATTCTTTATCCAGCAAGGCTGTCATTCAGAATAGGAGAGATAATGAGATTCCAAGACAAAAGCTAAAGGAGTTCATGACCACTACACCAGCCCTGCAAGAGATTTTAAAGGGGACTCTTTGAGTGGAGAAGAGACAAACAGAAAAAAGACCAAAAGCAACAAAGACTAGAAAGGACCGGAGAACATCACCAGAAACACCAACTCTACAGGCAACACAATGGCACTAAATTCATATCTTTCAGTACTCACTCTAAATGTCAATGGACTAAATGCTCCAATCAAAGGACATAGGGTATCAGAATGGATAAGAAAACAAAACACATCTAGATGCTGCTTACAAGAGACCCATTTTAGACCTAAAGACACCTGCAAATTGAAAGTAAGGGGATGGAGAACCATCTGTCATGCTAATGGTTGTCAAAAGAAAGCTGGCGTAGCCATATTATGTCAGACAGACTAGATTTTAAAATAAAGACTATAACAAGAGATGGAAGAAGGGCATTGTATCGTAAGTAAGGGGTCTATCCACCAAGAAGATCTAACCATTATACATATTTATGCCCCCAATGTGGAAACACCCAAATGTATGAATCAGTTAATCACAAACATAAACTCATTGATAATAATACTATAATTGTAGGGGGCTTCAACACCATGCTTACAGCAATGACCGATCATCTAAGCAGAACATCAATGAATGACACACTGGACTGGATGAACTTAACAGATATATTCAGAACATTTCATCCTAAAGCAGCAGAACACACACTCGTCTCGAGTACACATGGAACATTCTCCAGAATAGATCACATACCGGGTCACAAATCAGCCCTCAATAAGTACAAAGAGATTGAGATCGTACTTGCATATTTTCAGACCACAGTGCCATGAAACTTGGTATCAACCATAAGAAAAAATTTGGAAAGACCATGATTACTTGGAGATTAGAGAACACATCCTACTAAAGAATGAATGGGTTAACCAAGAAATTAAAGAGGAAATTAAAAAGTACACGGAGGCAATGAAAATGAAAGCATGACAGCCCAAAACATCTGGGATGCAGCAAAGGTGGTCATAAGAGGGAAGTATATAGCAGTCCAGGCCTTCCTAAAGAAGGAAGAAAGGTCTCAAATACACAACCTTACAACTAAAAGACCTGGAAAAAGAACAGCAAATAAATAAAGATTAGAACAGAAATCAATGATAATGAAATAAAATAGTAGAACAGATCAATGAAACCAGGAACTGGTTCTTTGAAAGAATTAGCAAAATTGATAAACCCCTAGCCAGGTTGATCAAAAAGAAAAAGGAAAGGACCCAAATAAATAAAATCATGAATGAAAGAGGAGAGATCACAACCAACACCACAGCAATACAAACAGTAATAAGAGACTATTATTAGCAATAGTCTCTTGTTACTGTTTATTATACACTTATTATATGCCAATAAATTGGGCAATCTGGAAGAAATAAACAAATTCCTAGAAACATAACCTACCAAAACTGAGACAGGAAGAAATAGAAAATTTGAACAGACACATAACCAGTAAGGAAATTGAATCAGTAATCAAAAATTCCCCAACAAACAAGAGTCCAGGGCCAGATGGCTTTCCAGGGGAATTCTACCAAATTTTAAAGAAGAGTTAACACCTATTCTTTTAAAGCTGTTCCAAAAAATAGAAATGGAAGGAAAACTTCTATACTCATTCTATGAGGCCAGCATTATCTTGATTCCAAAACCAGACAAAGACAGTAAAAGGGAAAACTACAGACCAATTTCCCTGATGAACATATATGCGAAATTTCTCAAAGAGATACTGGCAAACCAGATTCAGCAATACATTAAAAGAATTATTCACCATGATCAAGTGGGATGTATTCCTGGGATACAGGGCTGGTTCAATATCTACAAATCAATCAATGTGATACATCACATTAATAAAAGAAAGGATAAGAACCACATGATCCTCTCAGAAGATGCTGAAAAAGCATTTGACAAAATACAGCATCCTTTCTTGATAAAAACTCTCAAGAAAGTACGGGTAGAAGGATCATCCCCCAAGATCGTAATGGCCATATACGACAGACCCACTGCTAATATCCTCAATGGGGAAAAACAAAGAGCTTTCCCTCTAAGGTCAGGAACATGACAAGGATGTCCACTCTCACCTCTGTTATTCAACATAGTGTTGGAAGTCCTAGCTTCAGCAATCAGACAACACAAAAGCATCCAAATCAGCAAGGAGAAAGTCAAACTTTCACTCTTTGCAGATGACATGGTACTTTATGTGGAAAACCCAAAAGATTCCACCAAAAAACTGCCAGAACTGATACATGAATTCAGCTAAGTTTCAGAATATAAAATTGACGTATAGAAATGAGTTGCATTTCTATATACTAATGATGAAATCGCAGAAAGAGAAGGAATCAATCCCATTTACAATTGCACAAAAACCCATAAAGTACCTAGGAATAAACCTAACAAAAGAGGTGAAATCTATACACTGAAAACTATAGAAAGCTTATGAAAGAAATTGAAGACACAAAAAAATGCAAAAAACATTCCCTGCTCATGGATTGGAAGAACAAACATTGTTAAATTATCAATACTACCCAAAGCAATCTACATATTCATTGTAATCCCTATCAAATAACACCAGCATTCTAAACAGAACTATAACAAACGTTCCTAGAATTTATATGCAACCAGAAAAGACCCCGAATAGCCAAAGCAATCCTGAAAAAGAAAACCAAAGCTGGAGGCATCCTTCAAGCTGTAATCATCAAGATAGTAGGATACTGGCATAAAAACAGGCACATAGATCAATGGAACAGAGAGATTCCAGAAGTAGACCCAGAAATGTATGGCTAACTAATCTTTGACAAAGCAGGAAAGAATATCCATTGGAAAAAAGACTGTCTCTTCAGCAAATGGTGTTAGGAGAACTGGACAGCGACATGCAGAAGAATGAACCTGGATCACTTTCTTACACCATACACAAAAATAAACTCAAAATGGATGAAAGACCTAAATGTAAGACAGGAAGCCATCAAAATACTAGAGAAGAAAACAAGCAATAACCTCTTTGACCTTGGCCACAGCAACTTCTTATTTGACATATCTCCAGAGGCAAGGGAAACAAAAGCAAAAATGAACTATTGGGACCTCATCAAGACAAAAAACTTCTGTACAGCAAAGGAAACAATCAGTAAAGTAAATGGCAACCAACCAAATGGGAGAAGATATTTGCAAATGACATATCAGGTAAAGAGTTAATATCCACAATCTATAAACAACTTATCAAATTCAACACCCAAAAAACAATCCAGTGAAGAAATGAGCAAAAGACATGATTAGATACTTTTCCAAAGAAAACATACACATGGCTATCAGACACATGAAAAGATGTTCAACCTTACATCTGTCAGAATGTCTAAAATTAACGACATGGGCAACAACAGATGTTGGCAAGGGTGCAGAGAAAGGGGAACCTTTTTGCAGTGCTGGTGGGAATGCAAACTGGTGCAGCCACTCTGGAAAACAGTTTGGAGGTTCCTCAAAAAATTAAAAATAGAACTACTCTATGACCCAGCAATTGCACTACTAGGTTTTATCCAAAGGATACAAGAGTGCTGTTTTGAAGGGGCACATGCACCCTGATGTTTATAGCAGCACTATCAACAATAGCCACATTATGAAAAGAGCCCAAATGTCTTTCAACTGATGAATGGATAAAGAAGATGTGGTGTGTGTGTGTGTGTGTGTGTGTGTGTGTGTATAAAACATATATATATATATATATATGTGTGTGTATATATATATACACATATATACATACATACAGTGGAATACTCCTCAGTGATGATAAAGAATGAAATTTGCAATTTGCAACAACATGCATGGAACTAGAGTATTATACTAAGCAAAAAAAGTCAAAGAAAGACAAATATATGATTTCACTCATGTGGAATTTAAAATACAAAACAGATGAATATAAGGGAAGGGAAGCAAAAACAATATAAAAACAGAGAGGAAGACAAACCATAAGAGACTTTCAAATACAGAGAACAAACTGAGGGTTGCTGGCAGGGTGTTGGGTGGGGGAATGGGCTAAATGTGCGAGGGGCATTAAGCAACTTGGATTTAAATTTAAAAAAATCATGGTGATATAAAGTTACTTTTTTTTTTTTTTTTTTTGGACAGTGAATCAAGATGTTTGTGAGTGCAAAGACTTTCAGGAATAGGGAATGTAAAGAACTCTTTGTTTTCAAGTGGTAAATGGTTTTCTTAGAAATATAGAAAATCAAAAGAAAATAAAGAACAAGAAAACCATTCACAATCTTACTGCTGAGGGATACATCATTATTAACTTCTTAATGAATATTCTAGTCTATTTTCCTGCACTTATACTAATGTAGACTTAAAATGTCCCTACAATAACATTTTTAAGATTTAGTTTCACATAACAGCGTTTTATAATGTGCTTTATTTGGCATTGTCTTTGTTATCTTTTCATATCAATGAATGTAAAATTACCCAATCCTTTTAAGTGGCTGCCTTATATTTTGACTAAATGTGCCAAAACATTACTTAAAATGTATTACTTGACATTTACAGAGTTCCCAGTTTTTTGGTATGGCAGCACATAAAAACAAAAATGATGTTTGAAAACTGCCCAATAGAAGAAAAGCAATCTCTTTCAGCATTGCTTTTTGACCTTGGTGGTATGCTCTCAGACTTTGAGAAACCTGGAGATATCTAAGCCTGGTGTCAAAGCACATGAGGATTAGAGGGGTTGGTTGTGGGTCTTGGCTCACTGGAGGATGTCACTATCTATGTAGCTGCTGATGCTGCTTTCCCATTCTGTTAGGGTTGAGTTCTTAGAGCAGGGTTTTTTAACTAAGGGATCACACTAGGAAGCCACACAAATGAATGATTCCTGAGTATAACATGCTCACCAACATTAGATCACAAACACGGGTTTCCATTTTACAGCCGCTCTTTTAAGTTTTTCTTCTGGTGTATATTCTTTAAGAAATTCTCTCTTGACTGTTGGCTGCGATCACCTGGGGTTAGAGGAAGTGACATGTGTGGGATATAACCATTGGAGGAGATGAGAGATTGCCGTTATGCTTTTAGGGCCTTACACAATGTCCAGCATGTGATATACTCTTTTTTTTTTTTTTTTTTTTTTAATTTTTTTTCAATGTTTTTTTATTTATTTTTGGGACAGAGAGAGACAGAGCATGAACGGGGGAGGGTCAGAGAGAGAGGGAGACACAGAATCGGAAACAGGCTCCAGGCTCCGAGCCATCAGCCCAGAGCCTGACGCGGGGCTCGAACTCACGGACCACGAGATCGTGACCTGGCTGAAGTCGGACGCCCAACCGACTGCGCCACCCAGGCGCCCCATGTGATATACTCTTAACGTGTGTTACACAAATGCCGACTGAATGATACTTAAGTCACGTCTCACAAACTTTTAATATCAAGATGCCTCATGAGATGATTTTTTTTGCAGCTCCTTATTTTTGACATTATAGTAGAAATGTGTACAAAAAATGCTTCTTTATTAGGTTTCCTCTATAATAATTCCCAAGCAAGGTAATACTTTAATATAATCTCTGTATTTCATTTTTAAAAAATACGTGTGGACTCCATGCTGTAAGCACTGTGAGACAGTTTCTGTAGCAGAGATATACAGGAAGTCCTGCTGAGCAAGAATCCTTACAGGATCATTTGCTGCCCTTCCCATGTACTCAGTTTGGATTACTTCTAGGGTTGTGGCCAGTATCCATTGGCTGTACCTGACTCTGGGTCTCAGGACCAAGTCTTAATGTGTGAGTTTTTTTTTTAATTTTTTTTTTATGTTTGTTTTTATTTTTGAGAGAGAGCACAAGCAGGGTAGAGACAGAGAGAGAGAGGGAGACACAGAATCTTAAGCATCTTAAGAATCTTGTGGCTCCAGCTCCAAGCTGTCAGCACACAGCCTGACGCGGGGCTCGAACCCATGGACCGTGAGATCATGACCTGAGCCGAAGTTGGATGCTTAACTGACTGTGCCACCCAGGCACCCCTCAATGTGTGAGTTTTTTTGTTTTTTTTTTTTTAAACATTTATTTATTTTTGAGAGACAGAGAGACCGAGCATGAGTGCGGAATGGGTAGAGAGAGAGACACCACACACACAGAATACGAAGCAGACTTCAGGCTCTGAGCTGTCAGCACAGAGACTGACACAAGGCTTGAACTCATGGACCAAATAGTGAGGTCATGACCTGAACTGAAGTTGGATGCTTAACCGACTGAGCCACCCCGGCGCCCCTGTGTGAGTGTTGAAGTGTCAGTGTTATATGCTACTTCTTCCAGGCCCCTCTCTGGGAGAAATTTCCCTAGTTAAAGAGTCGTCCTGGCTCCTGTAGACAGCTTAAAGGTAGAAGCTGCATGCCTCTGTGGAGCTTACCCATCACTGTAGCTCTGGTGTAGAATGTTTTTAGGGGAGCTCTCCTCAGCTTCAGAGAAGTGCAGTGAATTGCACCATATCCCTTGTCCCATCACTGTCTGTACCAGGAGTAGAACCCCAATGTCAGCCCGCCCAGGGGGAGCCTCCTTTCTCTCTTCTCTCTCCTCATAAGTTCCTCAGTGCTCTGGCCAGCAGTCCGTTCTCCTTGCTGGGCCAATTGCTTGGGTACATTTCAGAGACTTTCACATCTTCCCTGAACTCTTGCTTCTTTCTTGTGAGCTTTTTAATGTCATTGAACAGAGAGGCAAGGAGAGAAAATGTCTCAAATGTAGCAGGTACCTTAAAAAGCTTTGGTGGCATTTAAGTCAATGTTAATTACTTGATACCCTGGCTGAAATTTTAACAAACGCCCTCGTATTTTAAGTTATCTTTTCTGTCACTATGCAGAGGCTGTCTCCCTCATCCTTTTTTATATTCCGCCCTTCCTAGCTGCTGATGAGGTAACCTGCTGCTCTTAGCATTCTAAAAATTCTCCTCTCCCGTGTTCTCAGGGAAGGTTGTCTCTTAGGACTTGTCCTCTTGATCAGAGCTGAATAATTCTGAGGACTGTTTGCGAAGTTATTTCAGTTCTCAGTTACCATATCCCTGGAGATAATGAGTGGTAAGATTTCTTCCTGGAAATGTTGAATCTTAGAAAGGTAACAAGCGTATTTTAAGTTTGGGAGCTTTCTTCGTATTAACTTTTCTTTCCCCACTGAAACCAGACTCCCTAGAATATACTTGAAGTTTTATTTTGCAATTCTCAGGGTGCTAGAAAACTTTGTTCTCCTTGCTGAGGTTCGTACAGTTGTAACTGGTGGTGTAGTGGGAAATCTGTGCTGCCCAGTGAAGTTCACTGGTTGGTCTTTGTATTCATTCTCTATTGCTGCTATAACAAATTGCCACAAATCTAGTGGCTTAAAACAGTACTAATTTATTATTTTCTCTTTCCATAAGTGGGCAGTCTAACACGGGTCTCAGTGGCCTAAAATCAAGCTGTTTGAGAGGGCTGTGTGCCTTTCTGGAGGCTCTAGAGAAGAGTGTTTTATTGACTTTTTTTTTTTAAGAATTTATTTTTTTAGAGCAGTTTTAGTTTCACATCAATATTAGGAGGAAGCTAGAGAAGTTTCCTTTACTCCTGACCCCACATACACATAGCTTCCTCCACTATCAACATCCCCCAACATCCCCCAACAGAGCGGTACATTTGTGACAGTCTGTGAACCTACACTGTCACGTCATTATCACCCAAAGCCCTTGGTTTACATTAATGGTTCACTTTTGGTGTGGTACATTCTATGGGGTTGAACACATTTATAATGACCTGTATCTACCATGGTGGGATCATACAGAGTATTTTCATTTCCCTAAATTCCTCTGGGCTCTGCCTTTCTGCCCTCCTCTACCTCTGGCAACCACTGATATTTTTACTGTCTCCATAGTTTTGCTTTGCCCAGAATGTCATATATTTGGAATCATACAGCACATATAGTCTTTTCAGATTGGATTCTTTTTAGCTATGAATAATACACATTGTACAATCCACAGTTTATCCATTCACCTGCTGAAGGACATCTTGGTTGTTTCCAAGTTTTGGCAATTATGACTAATGCTGGTATAAATGTCCATGTGCAGGCTTTTGTGTAGACATAAATTTCCAGTTCTTTTGGATAATACCAAAAAGTATAGTTGATGGATTGTATGGTAAAAGTATATTTAATTTTGTAGAAAAAAAAACCCACAAAAAACAGCCAAACTGCTTTCCAACATGGCTGTACCATTTGCATTGCCATCAGCAATGAATGCGAGTTCCTGTTGCCTCACATCCTTACCAGCATTTTGGCCATTCTAATATGTATATAGTGATATCTTGTTTTAATTTTCATTACTGATGGCGTTTGTTGTGGGACATCTTTTCATATGCTATTTGCTATCAGTGTTATCTTCTTTGGTGAGGATTCTGTTAAAGTCTTTGGTCCATTTTTCTTTTCCTTTGTCTTATTTTTGAGTTTCCTAAATTCTTTGTATATTTTGGACAATAGTCCTTTATCAGATATATCTTTTGCAAATGTTTCATTCTCTTGACATTGTGTTTCACAGAGCAGAAGTTTTTGAGTTTAATGAAGTCTAGTTTATCAGTTATTTCTTTTATGAACTGTGCTTTTGCTATTGTATCCAAAAAGGCATCTTTTTACCCAAGATCATCTACATTTTCCGCTAGGAGTTATAGTTTTGCATTTTGCATTTAGGTGTGTGATTCATTTTGAGTTAATTTTTGGGAAGGATGTAAGGTCTATGTTTAGATTCATTTTTTAGCATATGGATGTCCAGTTGTCCCAGCACCATTTATTAAAAAGATCTTTGCTCCATTCTGTTGTCTTTGCTCCTTTGTCAAAAATCAAATGACCGTATTTATAGAGTATATTTTTGGGCTCTCTGTTCTTTCCATTAATCTGTTTTTATGTTCTTGCATGACTACCACAATGTCTTGATTATTGTAGCTTTATAGTAACTCTTGAAGTTGGGTAGTGTCAGTCCCTCAACTTTGTTTTTCAGTTTTGGCTATTCTGAGTCTTTTGCCTCCATGTAAATTTTAGGATCAGTTTGCAGATATCTACAAAATAACTCGCTAAGGTTTTGATTGGTATTATAGAGCAAGTTGGGAAGAACTGACATCTTGAAAATATGGAATCTTCATGAACATTGGATATCTTTCATTTATTTAGGTTTTTTTGAGTTCTTTCTTCAGAATTTTGTAGTTTTCCTCCTGTGGATCTTGTACATATTTTGTTAGATTTATACCTGAATATTCTATTTTTAAGGGGGTGCTAATGTAAGTAGTATTGTGTTTTTAATATCAAGTTCTATCTCATTGCTGGTATATGGAAAAGCAGTTGACTTTTGTGTACAAACTTTGTATTCTATAACTTTTCAAAAATTACTTATTGTCTATTCTTTTGAATTTTCTACATTAGATAATCATGTCATCTGTGAAGAAAAATATTTTTTTAAGAAAAAGGTTTTTTTAACATAAATTCCCACTGAAAAAATTTTTTTATTTTTATTATTGGGAGAGAGAGAGATGGAGCATGTGAGCAGGGGAGGGGCAGAGAGAGAGGGGAACAGAGAATCTGAAGCCAGCTCTGCACTGACAGTAGAGAGGCCGATGCCGGGCTCGAGCTCACAGACCATGAGATCATGACCTAAGCTGGATTCAGACGCTTAACTGACTGAGCCACGTAGGTGCCCCAGAAAAAGTTTTATTCTTTTCCAATATCTATACCTTTTATTTCCTTTTTCTATTGCATTAGCCAGCACTTCCAGTAGGATGTTGAAAAGAAGTAGGGACGTCCTTGCCTTGTATCTGATCTTAGTGAGAAAGCTTTGTGTTGCTCACCATTAAGTATGATTTAGCTTTAGGTTTTTCATAGATATTCTTTATCAAGTTCAGGAAGTCCCCCCTCTAATCCTAGTGTACTGAGAGTTTTTATCATGAATGGGTGTTGGATTTTCTCAAATGATTTTTCTGCATCTATTGATATGATCATGTGATTTTTTTTTTTTTTTTTTAAGCTTCTTGACTTGATGGATTATATTAATTGAACTTTGAATGTTGGAGCAACCTTGCATACCTAGGATAAATCCCATTTGGTCATGGTATATTATTATCTTTGTACTTTGTTGGATTTACTTTGCTAATATTTTGTTGAGGATTTTTGCTTCTTTGTGAATCAGAGATATTGGTCTGTAGTTTTTTTGTAATGTCTATGGTTTGGGTGTTAGGATAATGCTGGCCTCATAGAATGGGTTAGGAGGTGATCTCTTAGTTTTTCTCCACTAAAAGAGGTTGTTAGGGACACCTGGGTGGCTCAGTTGGTTAAGTAACCTGGTTTCAGCTGAGGTCATGATCTCACAGTTTGTGAGTTCAAGCCCCAGGTCAGGCTCTGTAAGAACAGAGCCTGCTTGGGATTCTCTCTCCCTCTCTCTTTGCTCCTCCCCAGCACTCACGCTCTCTGTCTCTCTGTCTCTCTCTCTCTGAAAACAAATAAACTTTTTTTTTTTTTTTTTTTTTTTTTTTTTTTAAAGAGGTTATAGAGATTGGTGTAATTTCTTCCTTGAATGTTTGGTAGAATTCATCAGTGAAACTTCTCTAGGACTGGTGCTTTCTGTTATGGAAGGTAATTAATCATTTATTCAACTTCTTTAATAGATATAAAATCCTATTGAGATTCTTCCTTCTTAAGTTTTGGCAGATTGCATCTTTCAAGGAATTGGTTCATCCTCATTTAGGTTATCAAATTCATGAACATCAAGTTGTTTCTATGTTATTCCTAGGTTATCCTTTTAATGTCTTGGGCTCTATAGTGATATCCCTTATTTCATATCTGATCTTAGTAATTTGTGTCCTCTCTTTTTTTTCTTAGTTAGCCTGGCAGAAAGCTTATTAATTTTGATCTTTTCAAACAGCCAGCTTTTGGTTTTGTTGATTTTCTGTATTGATTTCCCATTTTCAATTTCATGTCTGGTTCTGATATTTGCTCCGTCTCTCTAAATTATGTATTTTTGCCTTTTGGTATGCCTTGTAATTTTTTTCTGGAATGCCAGACATGATGTCCTAGGTAAAAGGAACTGCTGTAAATAGGCCTTTAGTAATATGGTTGTGAGGTGGCAGTAGGGGGAGTGTTCCATAATCCCATGATTAGGTCTCAGTCTTTTAGTGAGTCTTTGCCTCCGGATTGTGAACTTCACGAGTTTCTGTTTTTTTATTCCTCTTCCTTAGGTGGGACAGGATGGCCAGAGCACGGCATTGACTATTTCCCTTCTCCTAGGTCAGCTAGGCTCTGATAACCCCAGCAGGTTAGGCTCTGGTTAATTGGTTTCCCCTGTGGGCAGTCTTTGTGGAGAACAGAGTGCTCTGGTGCATTTCAAAATGGCTCCTTTTTATCTCCCCCTGAAGCCTGAGGGGATTTTTCTGATATTTGTTGTTGAAACCTGAGCTCCTGAAGCTCCCTAAGCTTATAATATTGTGGGCCATCTTATGATTGTGTTCCCCTGGTCTTTTTAACTCTCATACTTGTCTACACTGAGCTTCTAGTGATTTGTCAATTACGGTCAAGATTTTGCTACCCCCATGTTGGTTTCCATTGTGGTTTCTGCCTGAGTCTCTGCTCCGATAGCCATGACTCTCTGTAGTTGCCTTTTTCTCCAATACTGGGACAGTGTTTTCACTGTGCCTCTTCCTTTATTACAGATGTAAGAAGGTTGATTTTTCAGTTTCAGCTTTTTACTTGTTATGATGGAATGGTGACTTTTAAGCACATTTTATTGTGGAACTAGGAACTGGAAATGTTCCCTTGCCTTTTCCAGCTTCTAAAGGCTAGCCACATCGTCAGCTCCTGGCCACCTTACTGTGTGTGCAGAACCAGCAATTTTACATCCCTCTGACCCTGCTTCTGTCATTACATGTCTCTCTGACCACAATGAGGAAAGTTCTCTACTTTTAAGTACCCGTGTGATTGAGAAAGGACCCATTTGTCAGGTCCATTGGTCGTGTAAACTAACATGTTCATGGGTTTTTGAGATTAGGCCATGGGCATCTTTGGGTGGGTGTTATTCTGATTACTGCATTCTTGAATAGTGGTGATAGTAGAGAAAGATTTTTATGTATCTCTCTTTAGTTCATGGTGTATAATTTCTTTTCTAACTTTTATTATGCTTTCTTCCTGGCCCCCACATTTCTTAGAATTATAGGGCCTGATTCATATTACTAACATTTAGGCTCCCCAGAAATCGGGCAGTGAACTTTCATGACTTCGGATCATTATTATGGAACACTTGTTTGGTGCCTAGTAGATACCAGATACTACAAAGAGTACGTGCATGTATATAAATCTTACTTTTTCTATCTTCATAAGTCTGGGAGACAATTATATCGAAATATGCAGTTGCTGTTTCATCCTTGTAGCTGTTAGGAGGGATTGTTTGAACATGCATGGTAATTTGTGAATGTAAGCCATTCTACAATACCCCCGAGGTAGAGATCTGAATCCATGGTTCCCATGTGGCTTCTTCCTTTAGGATCTAACACCCAGGTCTCTACTGGTATACATGTAGAGTTTTTCCAGCTCTTTCACTATTGAAAATGGTGTTACCCTACACACATCTGATTATTTCCCACAGAAGAGTGTGAGTACAGATGTAGCTCTGGAAAGTATAGGACACAGTCAAGAAATAGCAAGTTCTCCATTTTTAGCTGAAGTAATAATTACTATTACAGATAGCATTTACTGCCTGTTAACCATATGCAAGGCGATGTGCAAAATGTCCACTGCCTTATTTCCTTTGCAACCCTGTGAAATAGATAATAAATATTCTCATTCATTGATAACGGGGAAAAAAAAAAAACAATGCTCAGAAGGTAATTTGCTTGCCTGGAGTCACACTCCTAATCAGTACCTAAGGAGAAATTCCAACTTATGTTATTAGATCCTGGTGGACACTCATTTAAGCACGACCCTATAATGCTTGCCATAAAAGAAAAGGCCAGAAACATATACTGGGAGAGACCAAGTTATGGGTTTTATGATACATAATTTGTAATGTAATCTGTAGGCACTGGAAAGTAACGAAAATATTTTGGGTGTGACAGGAGACAACACAGGAAGAAAATGATCAGGACTTTTGCTTACTCAGAATTGGTTTGTCTTTCTTGCTGCCTTCATTCATGTCATTATCCAACATTAGCTATGTTTTCTAGTTGTTAAGCCATGGCTAAGAGGAAATCAGTCAGCTCAGGGAGTGTTCGCCTTCTCTAGTTCACTGTTGTCGATGTTGAGTCTTCTGTGGTGCTGGTTTCACACTATTCCTCTTTGTGCATCAGCTGACAGTTCAGAGAGTGTCTGGCAATGGTTTAAAGACACTCAGTGACCACCTGTTATCAGGACTGCCACTTGTCTTTCATTTTGCATATGGTGATGAAAACCATTTTCTACATTGCATGATGCATTAGGCCATTTGCTAGAGTTGACAGCAGTTAGTCAGGGGGCTGCTGTGGAGGGTGGTACATAGGTAAAGGAAGGTCTGTGCCTGGGGGCTGGAGATAACCTCTTACAAATGGCTAAGCCTGGCCTCTGCTCACAAAATATGATGAAAAACATTAACTCACCCAAACTTAAAAGCAGAGGCTAAGCAAGAGGTTGAATATATCCACTATATTTGAGGGAACCATGGCAAAATAAAACCCATCACTTGATTGATTTAATCAGAATTTGGTTACATGGATTAACTAGAGATTATCTTCTGAGCTCCCAACCTCTGGGCCATGTGAAAATCAGACTATCACACAAATATGAGGACTACTCTTTTTTAAATTTTTCAGAAATTAAAACCCTACACTCTGGTAATCTTGTTTCTGTGAGTTTCCCCAGTGAGGCAAGTGGTTAAGTAACCATAATCTCTGAGAGAAATATGAATTTTGGTGGTGTTTTTAATGAATTTGGATGATGGAGAACTTCCAATGCATGCCTGGCCACAAAATATGTATGCTAAGTCTCCTTCACAATCCTTTGGCTTAGTTTTATTTGCTTCTGCCCTGGGTAAGAAAGCAAAGCACTTTCTCTGCCACAGGAACACCCTGAGTGCTGTTCTCCCACATCCAGAGCACTCTGTGTAGGGACTTTAAGATGACTTTTTTTTTTTTTATTAAAAAATTTTTTTCAATGTTTATTTTTGAGAGAGAGAGAGAGAGAAAGAGTGAGCAGGGGAGGGGCAGAAAGAGAGAAGAAGACACAGAATCTGAACAGGCTCCAGGCTCCAAGCTGTCAGCATGGAGCCCGATGTGGGGCTAGAACCCACAAACCCCGAGATGGTGACCTGAGCTAAAGTTGGACACTTAACCGACTGAGCCACCCAGGTGCCCTAAGATGACTTTTCAATTACATACATGGAAAATTTGCCAGTGTTCCAGTCATTTGCCTTTGCTGTCTTAATGGAAAAGCTCTGGGGTTAATAAAATCAAATTCTACATGTTTGTGTGGAGTTGGTTCTAGATTTTCTTGCAGGTGGAGGTCAGCTCTGTGAAAAAGTTGTTGTGGTTTTTGTACTTTGATCCATTCTCTTTTTATGGGTTGATTGCACCATTATGCTCCCTCCCTGAAAGAGAGAGCTTTCTCTGAGAATGTTCAGATGAAGTATTAGTCCTTTAAATGGCTTAAAAAGAATGTTTATTACCACAGTATGGGCTATCCCATTTTAAACTCTTACATTGTAAATCACACCAAGGATCCTTGTCAGGTTGGCCTTTGACTGCATTAGACTAACTGCTCTGTTGCAGGGAAGTGGTGTGTTTGCTTAGAGTATTTTTAGCAATATACAAGTAGCTAAGATGAATCTTTTTTGTTCCTCAAAATATTCTGTCTTCCTCTACCTTCTCCCTCCCAGAAGATCTAAAAGAAAATGAGAAACTGAAAATATCAGGGCTAGAAGATATTTAATAATCTTTCATTCTTTTGCAATCAGTTTATTGAATAATTTATACTTTCTAGATTAAGAAAATGAAAGTTTTATTTTTCTTTAGTCACCGTATTTAAAGAGCTTTGTTGGAGCTTCCTTTCCCATCTTTTTATGGCATCTTGGGCATTAGGCCACAATTTTCCAGTCAGTTAGGATATTGAAAAGTTGAGTCTAAGTCTAAACTTCAATCTTACATTCAATTTAGCCTTTATCCTCTTCTCCCCGCAACATTGGTCCCCTCTGGCTGAGGAGGGGACACATCAGCTCTTTCACCCCTTTCTGCCTTCCCTTTCTGCACTGTTTTCTCCTTTTGGTGGTCACTGTTTCTCAAACCATTCTCAGATGGCTGCCAGGGTTCTCTTAGGCAAGTGTGCAAAGGCTGACTCTTTGGTGGGAACCCTGATGGGATGCTCTGAAGAGTTCTAGGCCGTCTCCACTTCTTCCCTCCACCCAGGGAGGTGGGCAGGTGTCTTTTGGGGCAGCGTAATGGCAAGGTAGCTTGATTTGGGCCACCTTGCAATTGACTCCTTTAACACCCTAAGCCATGAGTGTGTATTCATGTTCTATAGCTGCTCCTCTTCTCCACTCTGCTGTCTCTTCTCAGTTCTCTTTTCCTCACTCAGGTATCAGGGGTAGGGCTAATTGATAGATTTTTTTCCCTAAGCAGACAAACATCTGGGGAGTCAGATGTCTACTTTCCCTCCTCACAGGCAGTCTGGCGTGTCAAGAGATTCTATGGGAAACTATCGGAATAAACTTGGTAGTGGGAGTCCCAGCACCCTCCCTGGATTCTTTGTCGTTCTGCACCCCACCCCCAAATTTTATTTATAGAGATAAAGGTTGAGGGAGTCAGAGATCTTAATTGAGGCTAGCATAGCCATTTGGGCCAGTTATTAATAAGTGTTAGAATAGCTGATCTCTAATATTTGCAGTACTGTTTAGAACGTGAGGTGCCCCATGCTTGTTAATCCTTAGCTTTTAGCATTCTGGAGCAACAGGAAAAGATTCATTCAGTAGTTACTGATAGAGTCATTCATCCTCATGTAGACTGAACTGCTCTGGGCAAGTTACCATGAGGAATATCATGAAACATAATCCTTGGTTTTTAAGGATCATACGACAGTTTAAGGAAATAAAGATATAAACCTAGGAAGTATTAAATAACTGTCAGGCTGTATGTGATGAATTGCTCAAATGTAACTGAGGATAAATGGTGTAGTTTTTCATGTCTAAGTGTCCAATGGAGTAGCCCACCAAGGTTTCCTCTTTGACCTGTCATGAGGGCTGTGGGAGCGGGTGAGGCAGGAGGCGACTGAGCCTGGGGTCTCCCAGCTGTGCTGTGCAGCTCCCAGCTGGACTTTGCACATAAGGGGAGGAATGGAAGAAGAAGTGTGAGAAGGTGTTAATGCAGTTTTAGGACTAACTTGATTTTTTTTTTACCAGACTGAATTTTGAAATATGATATTCATGTTTATACCTTTTTATGGGGGCGGGGTCTGTCATAGTTCCTAAGGTATGAATGAGCAATGTATATTTGAGAATTGGGCCTCTACTTTTTAAGTGTTAAATAGAAGTTGTAAGGAGCTTGCTGTTTATGAACTGCTTTTCTTTCTGTCATGAGGTTTATTTCTCTTCAGTGTACTCATTCACTTCTTCCTGTATTTCCTTGAAAGGAGAGTTTATTTTTTTTATTTTTTTAAATCTTTATTTATTATTTATTTTGAGAGAGAGAGAGTAGAGAATGAGCAGGGGAGGGGCAGAGAGAAAGGGAGACAGAGAATCCCAAGCATGCTCCACACTCTCGTTGTGGAGCCTGACATGGGGCTCGAATTCAAAAGCTGTGAGCTCATGAGAAAGGAGAGTTCAAAATAAGCACCTTCTTTGGCAGTGGTGCTGTTAGAATTGTTACTCTGTTTGGGCTTTTACTTGTGTTTGGTTGGTTTGCCTTGGGTCTGTGGTAATGCTGCATTCTCGGTCTTATCACATGCTTATCACCTCCCCTTTCATAGGGCTGTTCTTCATTCACTTTCCTCGGAAGCTGTCACTGGTTTCCCTGGGTCTGGCCCATTACAGTCCAACACACAAAGTGTGTGGTCTTGAGTGTTGGTATATCAGGGGGTGTGTACATTTGAATCTTCTGTTTACTTCTCTTTTTGCAAATTTCTGGTCTTTATATACTTAGTTTTTTAGAGAATTATTAGAGGCTACTCTGTTCAGTCTTTTCACCTTTTGTGTAAAAATTCCAGCAGTTTATCAAGATTACTTTAGTGATTGGGGCACCTGGATGGCTAAGTCAGTTGAGTGTCCGACTTCAGCTCAGGTCATGATATCGCGGTCTGTGAGTTCAAGCCCCGCGTCGGGCTCTGTGCTGACAGCTCAGAGCCTGGAGCCTGCTTTGGATTCTGGGTCTCCTTCTCCCTCTGCCCCTCCCCCCACTCAAGCACTGTCTCTCTCTCTGTCAAAAAAAATAATAATAATAAACATTAAAAGATTACTTAGTGACCATTTGGCTGATGCTCAGTAACCTCTCTAAAGCTAGAATAACTTTATGACATTCATTAAATCATCACTTTTAGAACTCCAAATTTATCATAATAGCCTTGGACTTCAAGTTGAATATTGAATGATAAGGAAAAGACTTTTTCCCCCCATTTTATTGTCTATTATATTATTAGTGTTGAAACTGTGGAAAGGTCTATTAAGTCTAAGGTTACCTTAACGGGAGGCTGTCTCTGCCATTAAACTGATAATACCTTTGATGTACACAACAGTATTTCAGGGACCTTTCCACTGTCCTCAAAAGTCAGCTGTTGCTATTTCTTATGCCCCCGCATCACTCAAAGAAAAGGAGCCACAGAAAAACAATACATTTTAAATGGCCTGTAGATACATTTAGTGGCCTACACATTTGTTTCCAAGAAATGTAAGCCATGGATGCCATCTCGATGCTTTCCTTCTGCCTTGCTCTAGCTTACTTACCACTGTCTCCCCAAAAGGAGCTTATACACTCATCTGGAGCCCTGACTTTTGCGGTTGCCTCCCAGGGGAACTTCTAGGTTGCCTGGCTGTGGTGGCCAGTGGAATTTAAATTTGCTGCCCCTTAAGACTGTATATATTTGCATACTTTTAAAAGCTGCTGTCTGAGGGCCTGGCTTCCAGTCAGCCTGAATCTAGGTGCTGAGAGCTTCACTTGCGGGACACTGACAGATCTTGGCACATCCTCAATTATTGGGAGTTATTAAAAATATAATAGGTTGGGGGCGCCTGGGTGGCTCAGTCGGTTGAGCGTCTGACTTCGGCTCGGGTCATGATCTCACAGTTCGTGAGTTAGAGTCCGGCATCGGGCTCTGTGCTGACAGCTCAGGGCCTGGAGCCTGCTTCAGATTCTGTGCCTCCCTCTCTCTCTCTACTCCTCCCCTGCTCGCACTCTGTCTCTCTCTCAAAAATAAATAAAGATTAAAAAAAAGCATATATATATAATAGGTTGCTTGGACAAACACAGATGTTTGAGAGATGACCAACAGCTGGGACAGGGCTGAACAAAAAGGTTCATCTCCTACACGAGGTCACTCCTTCAAGAGTGTCATTGTTTCATCTACTCTATAGAAGTCAATGGAGGGTCCAGCAATATGAAGAAAAGAGTGGTAATAAGTTTCAAATGAAAGAAGAACCTCAAGTGAAAAAAAAGCTTAATGAAATGAAAACAAATAATATACCTTATAAAGAGTTCAAAGTAATGGTCATAAAGATGCTTACCAAACTGGGGTTAAGAATGGATGAACGAAAAACTTCAACAAAGAGATAGGAAATATAAGAAAATAACAAATAGAAGTCACAGAGCTGAAGAATACAGTAACTGAAAAATACACTAGAGGGGTTCAACAGGGGACTTGATGAAGGAGAAGAAAAGATCAGTCAACTTGAAGACAAAGCCATAGAACTCACCCAATCAGAGCAACAAAAAGAAAAAAATGAAAAAAATGTGAAGATAGCTTAAGGGACTTATTGCACAACATCAAGTGGATAACATTTGCATTAGAGGGCACACAGAAAGGGGAAAAAGAAAAACGGGTAGAAATCTTACTTGAAGAAATAATGGCTGAAAACCTCCCTGCTTAGGGAAGGAAACAAACACCCAGATCCAGGTTCACACAAGAGGAAAACCACACGAAAGCATATTATAATTAAATTGTCAAAAGTTAAGAGACAAGGAGAGACTATTAAAAGCAGCAAGAGAAAAACAGCCTGTTACATACAAGGAAGCCCCCACAACATTATAAACACATGTTTTTCAGCACAAACTGTGAGCCAGAAGGGGGTGGCATGATATATTTGAAGTTCTGAAAGGAAAAAACTTCTAACCAAGAATACTCTGCCCATCAAAGTTATCATTTAGAATTGAAGGAGATATAAAGAGTTTTCAGACAAGCTAAAGAAAAAGGAGTTCATCACTAACTAAACTGGCTTTACAAGAAATGTTAAAGAGACTTCTTTGAGATGAAAAATGGTATTAAATAGTAACAAGAATACATGTGAAAGAATAAATCTCAATGGCAAAGAAAATATATCATAAATGTAGTATGAAGGCTAAAAGACAGAAGTGGTAAAACATAACTATGATTACAATAATTAAAGGATACCCGAGATAAAAAGATGTAAAATGTGACATCAAATACATGAAACATGGGGAGAATGGGGGAGTAAAAATGTTGAGCTTTAGATTGTGATAACACTAAAATCATTATCAACTTAAAATAGACTGTCACAGATATAAGTTTATATATATATATATATATACACACACACACACACACACACACACACACACACACACATGCCTCATGGTGATCACAAAGCAGAAACCTATAGTTAAATACACAAAATATAAAGAGAAAGGAACATAAGCCTACCACTAAAGAACATCATCAAACCACAGAGGGAGAGAAGAACAGAGAAGAACTGCAAAAAATAGCTAGAAAACAATTAACAAAAAGGCAGTAAACACATACCTATCAGTAGTTACTTTAAATATAAATGGATGAAATTCTGTAATTAGATGACATAGAGTGACTAAATGAATAAAAACAAACAAACAAACAAGATCTGTCTATATGCTGTCTATAAGAGACACCCTTTAGATGTAAGGACACCCACAGCCTGAAACTAAAGGGATGGAAAAAAGTATTACATACAAATGGAAACCTAAAAAAAGTGGGAGTAGCTACCATCAATGAAAAAGATATTATATCTGATACCACAGAAATGCAAAGGATCATAAGAGACTACTCTGAACAAATTTATGCCAGCAAATTCGACAATCTAGAAGAAACTTATTTCTAGAAATAAATTCCTGGAAACATACAACCTACCAAGACTGAATCATTATGAAATAGAAAATCTGATCAGATCGATTATTAGGAGATTCAAAACCTTCCAACAAACAAAAGTACAGAACCAGATTGCTTCACTGGTGAATTCTACCAAACATCCAAAGAGTTAATGCCAATCGTTCTCAAACTCTTCCAAAATATAGAATTGGGGGGCGGGGGGTTCTCTTCCAAATATTTTATGAAGCCATTACTACCCTGATACCAAAACCAGACAAGGATGCCACACAATAAAAAGAAATTATAGGCCAATATCCCTGATGAACTTAGATGCAAAAATCCTCAATAAAATATTGGCAAACTGAATTCAGTTTTTTTGCCAAAAGAATCATACACCATGATTAAACGGGATTTTTTCCAAGGATACAAGGGTGGTTCATCATCTGCAAATCAGTGTGATATATCACATTAACAAAATGAGAGTTAAAAAATCATATGATTATCTCAATATATGTAGAAAAAGCATTGACAAACTCAGCATCCATTATAATAAAACAAAGTAGATGTAGACCTCTCATCATAATGAAGGCTGTTTATGAAAGCCCACACATAACATATTCAACAACAAAAACCTAAAAGCTTTGCTTCAAAGATCAGGAACAAGACAAAGATGTCCACTCTTCATATTGAAAGTCTGACCAGAGCAGTTGGATTAAAAAAGAAATTTAAAAAACATCCAATTTGGAAGGGAAGAAGTAAAACTCATTATCTGCAGATGACATATTATATAGAAAACCCTAAAGACTCCATAAAAAAACTGTCAGACAAATTCAGTAAATTTGCAGGATACGAAATCAGTACACAAAGATGCATTATTTTACACTAATGAACTATTAGAGAAATTAAGAAAATAATCTCATTTATAATTGTATCAAAAAGAATAAAATACCTAGGATCAAATTTCACCAAGGAGGTTAAAAACCTGTGTATTAAGAACTATGAGACATTTTAGAAAGGAATTGAAGACAAAAATAAATGTAAAACTCAAGCTGTTCCAAGCTCAGGGACTAGAAAAATTAATATTGTTAAAATGTCCATACTACTCAAAGCAGTCTACAGATTCAGTGCAGTATCTATCAAAAATTCCAATGGTATTTTTCACCAAAATAGCATAGACAGTTTTAAAATTTGTATGAACCCTAAAAGACCACAAATAGCCAAAACAATCTTTAAGAAAGAAGAACAAACAGAGCCTGTGGTATTCTACTTCCTGATTTCAAACTATATTACAAAGCTATAATTATTAAAATAGTACAGGGCGCCTGGGTGGCGCAGTCGGTTAAGCGTCCGACTTCAGCCAGGTCACGATCTCGCGGTCCGTGAGTTCGAGCCCCGCGTCAGGCTCTGGGCTGATGGCTCGGAGCCTGGAGCCTGTTTCCGATTCTGTGTCTCCCTCTCTCTCTGCCCCTCCCCCGTTCATGCTCTGTCTCTCTCTGTCCCAAAAATAAATAAAAAAAACGTTGGGAAAAAAAAAAAAATAGTACAGTAGTGGCATAAAAATATAGACCAGTGGAACAGAATAGAGGGCTCAGAAATAAACCCTGGATATATGCTCAATTTACAACCAAGGATCCAAGAATATATATTTGACGGTCTCTTCAGTAAATGGTACTGTGAAAATTGGACAGCCACATGCAAAAGAATGAAACTGGACCACCACCTTGCACCATACACAAAAATTAACTGAAAATGGATTAAAGATCTAAATGTAAGACCTGAAACCATAAAACTCTTAGTAGCAAACATAGGTGTTAAGGTCTTTGACATAGGTCTTGGGAATGATTTTTTAAATCTGACAACAAAAGCTAAAGCAACAAAAGCAAAAATAAACAAGTGGCATTACATCAAGCTAAAAAGTTTCTGCACAACAAAGGAAATGATCAACAAGACAAAAAGGCGACATGTGGAGAAAATATTTGCAAGTCATCTGATAAGGGGCTGTTGTCCAAAATATACAAAAAGCTCCTGCAACTTAGCCAAAAAACAACCTGATTAAAAAATGGGCAGAAGATCTGAACAGGCATTGTTCCAAAGAAGACCTACTGATGGTCAACAGGTACACAAAAACATTATTAATCGTTCAGGAAATGCAAATCAAAACCATGACAACACCTCACACTAGTCACAATGGCCACTATAAAAAAGATAAGAAATAAGAACTGTTGGCAAGAGTGTGGAGAAAAGCGAACCTTCTTGCACACTTGGTGGGAATGTAGATTAGAGTAACCACTATGAGAAAGAGTATGAAAGTTCCTCAAAAAATTAAAAATAAAACTGTATGATCCAGCAATTCCACTCTTTGGGTATTCAGCTCAAGAAAACAAAAACAGTAATTTGAAAAGATGTCTGCAACCGCATGTTCATGGCAGCATTATTTACAATAGCCAAGGTATGAAAACAACAAAAGTGTTCATGGATGGATGAATGGATATCAGTGGAATATCATTCAACCATAAAAAAGAATGAGGTCTTGCCATTTGTGACGTGGATGGACCTCGAGGGCATTACACTAAGTGAAATAAGTCAGAGAATAACAGATATCACGTGATCTTTCTTGTATGTGGAATCTTAAACAACAACAACAAAAAAAATGAAAAACAGACCAGCTCATAGATACAGAGAACAGATTGGTGGTTGCAAAATATTGTGGGGCACGAGGTGGGAGAAATGGGTGAACTGTTTTGTTTTTCTTTTTGGTTTATATAAATAGAATAAAGATTGTTTTAAATTTTAAAAAAAGAGGCAAAGAAACTTTTAACATGATGCTGATATGGATTAGGGCTTTTTTTTTTTTAATATTTATTTAATTTGAGAGAGAGCAAGTGTGCAAGTAGGGGAGGGGCAGAGAGTAGGAGAGAAAGAATTTGCACAGAGCTTTCTGCACAGAGCCTGATGTGGGGCTCAGTCTCACCAACTGTGAGCTCATGACCTGAACCAAAATCAGGAGTCAGATGTTTAACTGAATGAACCACCCAGGTGCCCCTGGACAAGGGCTTGAAAATAACGTCTACAGGGGTACCTGGGTGGCTCAGTCGGTTAAGCTTCCAACTTCGGTTAAGCTTCCAACTTCAGCTCAGGTCATGATCTTGCGGTTTGTGAGTTCGAGCCCTGCGTTGGGCTCTGTGCTGATAGCTCAGAGCCTGGAGCCTGCTCCCAATTCTATGTCTCCCTCTCTATCTGCCCCTCCCCTGTTCATGCTCTGTCTCTTAATAATAAATAAATGTTAAAAAAAAATAAAATAATGACTACAAAGAAAGAAATCATTATTTTCATAAAAATACTGTTTCTCCAATTTGGGAGGTTGCTTTCCAGTAGTTAAATCCTTAGTCAGAATGCCCATGTCCATTATTGTTCTGATAAACAATTGTGAGCATGGGGAATCATTTTATATAAAGGGATCCTTACTCTAGAGGATTTCTTTACTGGATGATCTGCAGTCTCCTAAACTCAAATAAAAAGTGGAAATTAGAATCCTCTAGCTTACAAGTATACATAATACTGCTGTTGAAAGTACAAGGTCAGAGATTATAAGAAGATAAAAATCTTCACAACGTAGTGTGTGCTTTTGGCAAAGTTGGGAGGAGAAACCAAGGAAACGGTTGAAACAGGGCTGTGGTGGGGGGAGCAGTGGCACGTGCCTTTGGCAGTGGTTGTTGGTCAGTTGTGCCTGTTATATTTTTCTGACTTCATTGTAAGCTAACGTAGCCTTTCTTGCCGTGTCACTCCTGCAAGGAGAATTTGCACAGAAAATTCACATTTGCATTGCTTCCGTGTTATAAGGTTTAGAAGCAGCTGCATGATTTAATCAAGCAGGGAAATATTGTTTAGCTATATTTGGGGGGTTGTTTGTTTGCCTTTTTTCTGTACATACACACTTAATTACTCCTATTACTGCAGTTTATATTTATTTTCAATTAAAAATTTAGGAATCATCAGCCTCTAGATTAGACTTGTCGCTATTAGTTATTGGTGAGTGGTTTTTTGCTATCAATGGCTGATAAATAGAACTCCTCAGATTAATTAATTCTATTTGTTCAACAAACAATTTTTTTAGTGCCTACCATATGTCAAGCACCATGCTTGGGGGTATAAAAGTGAATAAAAGAAGTTAAAAGATAAGGGGAAATGTACTCTGGTTTCTGGGTGTAAAAGGTGGCCTTATGACTATGTTTTGTATTTGTGGTCAAGATTTTGGTAGTTGAAGATTGTGTAGTCAGGCAGTGGGGTCAGATGGATGGTAAAATGTAACCATTAAGGAGGTGGTTATAGACTTTTAAAAACTGGATTAGGGGCGCCTGGGTGGCTCAGTCGGTTGAGCATCCGACTTCGGCTCAGGTCATGATCTCACGGTCTGTGAGTTAGAGCCCCGCGTCGGACTCTGGGCTGATGGCTCAGAGCCTGGAGCCTGCTTCCGATTCTGTGTCTCCCTCTCTCTGCCCCTCCCCCGTTCATTCTCTGTCTCTCTCTGTCTCAAAAATAAATAAACGTTAAAAAAAAAAATTAAAAAAATAATAATTAAAAAAAAAAACTGGATTAAAGGGATGCTTGGGATGCTCATTCAGTTAAGTGTCAGACTTTGGCTCAGATAATGATCTCACTGTTTGTGGCTTCGAGCCCCCTGTTGGGCTCTGTGCTGACAGTTCAGAGCCTGAAGCCTGCTTTGGATTCTGTGTCTCCCTCTCTCTCTGCCCCTTCCCAAATTACACATGTGCTCTCTCTCTTTCTCAAAAATAAACATTAAAAAAATTTTTTTAACTGGATTAAAGCCACCTGCCTACACCCCTTCCTCCCCGAGTGCAAATTTAACTTTATGCAGCATTTTGCACACAGTTTAGGTGGGCCTGCTGACCCTCAGAAACCATCCATAAACCCCACAGATTCTCCCAGATTAGAGGGAAGGGGGCTAGACCAAAACCCTTATTACCTGTTGTTACTGTTGTTTTTCCATGAATGCCTAGGATCTTTCATAACATCTACTTTTGTGAGTCAGATATGAACTGTGTCCTATTTGTTTGCTGTTTTGAACATGTAAAAGGCAGATTGTTCATTTCTACAGTGGAGCGTAGGCTATGTGCAAAGATAATTTCTAAAGGGAGACCTCTTTCTCCGACAGGTGGAAGTGACACTAATCCAGTGGCAAAGAAAAAAAGTTGAAACTGCCATAAATGTTTAGAAAAGAATTTCTACATGGTTGACCCCTCGGCAGTGTAAACTTTTTATTTCTCATTAAACCAATTAGATATTTGTGAAAAGTGGAGGGGAGTAGGAAATAAGCACCAATTCAAGCCAGAGACACCAAGAGAGAGAAAAACCTCTAAGAAAACCCTTGCATTTAAGTACAGAATCCAGGCGCCCAGCAAAGCCTTGCAAGCTTTAGTCAGCGGTCTCCATTGTACACCTTTGCTCAGGCTCCATGCCCACTGGATTCTCACCTCCTTTGTGCCTCCCTGCCTGCATCCCCAGCATCCTAGGTCATAGTCAGTCTTCTCAACTAATTTTTGGCTGATCTGGTTTGGTGACCCCCTTGGGTTTCCTTCCCAAGTTTCTTTCGGTTCCTGCATAATTCTCAGTTCTGTTTTCTTCTCTGGATTTCAATCTGTGTGGTCCTTTTCAGAGATCAGAAACATCCCACATGGCCCGTCCAGGCTCTCCGTGAAGGGGTGCTGGTGGACTTGGACATGGAATTTGTGTAAAACTATGTCTAGGCCCATCTGCTCCACACAGTAGGTTCTGAGCATATGCCATCTATTGGAAATGGTAGAGTAAACATGAGAAAACATGTTTGTTTGTGGGTTTTTTTAAATTATATCAGTTTAAACTAAGCAAGAGTTACTTAACTAGAGGAGCTCTGTGATGTGCATGGGAAACAGCATATTGATTACTGACTTGGGAAAAGAGGGTTGACATACCATAAAGCTATATAGACCTGCCAGCAGTTAGGTGAGCTTTGATTTAACCACATGACGTACATGATTGGAGGGTAACCTACATATGAAAACTTAAAGTAGAATAAGTGAAAGTAAGCTAAAATGAGATTTGAAAACTATTCTGAGAGTGGAAAGAGGATTGACTCAGGAGCCCAAAGTGATATAATTACAGTCGCTGAGAAGTAAATGTAGCTCTCAGCTTCTTAGCAACCAGGAAATTACAGTTGTCTACATAGTTATCCTTTTGTGATAAAAGTAAACCTACCTGATTAAAAGATGATATAGAGAGGTAAGATTCTGTCTGGCACTGCATTCAAGAGAAATTGATCTCATGGTTCTTTGTATAGCAAACCTTGGACAACGTAGCAAAAAACTTGACCTGTATTTTTTGCAAAAAAAAAAAAAAAAAAAGCAAAGATGTTCTTGAATTGTGTTTTCTTTGGTTGACTCTTTAGAAATCAGGGGCTTGTCCTCACTGAATTACAGCATAAAGTCCTCACTGAATTACGGTGTAAAATCACAGCATATTTCTTCAGGAGAACTGTTTTCTTCTCTGCTCATCAACTCTGAAAGAAGAGCTCTGAGTTTAGAAAAACTAAGCAAACACTTTTGGCTGGGAGAGAATAACACCTAGTCCAGGTTAAGAGTCTGACAACCCAAGTGCCCCTTTGCATTGTGTTGATCAAATACATAGATACTAGATGAGCAAGTAGCAGTTGCCATTCTCATAGGAATATTCGAAAACTGATTTGTGTGCCACCCAGGTGGAGCCCTTATTTCCAAACATGTTGCAGAGAGAGAACTGTGGGAATAGATGATATAATTTTTTAATGAGTTTCTAATACTTTTTTCCCATCTGTTCATTTACACCCCATAATGCTGAACCATGCAATGTAGGAGAATTGCTTTTAGCTTCAGCAAATTACTTTTCAAGTAGATGTAGTCAATGGCTTTCTCTTCCATAAGCCTAAGGAATATGCTTTAGAACTTTGATTATATCAAATGCTGCATTTTAAGTACATCTCCAAGAGTTTCACCTTAAGAGTTGGAAGGATTGCATATTCTTTCATTTTGGTGCTAGCAAACATTTATCACAAGCAATGATGTTGGCTTTAGCATGCTGATATTGACTTGTTAAAAACAAAGTCAAAAGGATCAGCAGTTCTGGGAAACTCCTAGTGAAAGTCCTGTCTTCTTCCCATTGGGCAGTAAGCTCCTGGCAGGCAACAACCAGGTCTGTTATTTTTTGTGGGAAGGTTATGAAATTAACTATTTAATGTCTTCTTTATCCACCTGAATGTGATCATTCATTTAATTTCTTCTTTTTATTGAGATAATAAGTGACATATAACATATTAGTTGCAGGGATACAACACTGATTGGCTATCTGCATATATCATGAAATGATCACCATAGTAAGTCCAGTTGACATCCATCACCACACATGGGTACGATTTTTTTTTCTTGTAATGCGAACTTTTAAGATCTACTCTCTTAGCATCTTTCAAATATACAATACAGTATTGTTGTCTGTAGTCAACATGACTATAGATCTGTTTTATTCAACTCACTGTGTTCCATGCCTCGCACAGGTCCTGCCACAGAAGATCTTATTAAACACTTCTAAAAAAAGAAAATAAATTAAGGTATTTATATACCTTCATATATGCTTAATTAAAAAACCAAGAGGTTATTTACATGTACTGATGAAAGAGAAATTGGGAAAAAAACCCTTTGAAAGTGCATTGGTATAGTATACGTTAGGAGATGTATTACGCCTTCTGTTCCTGTAATGCATCCAATTTAGAAGGGTGAGTGCATGGGCCCTTCACAAAGTTACCGGTTAACAGTTTCTATGTACTGAGAGAACTCTTTTCACTCAGCTTAATTTTTTTGAGATTCATCTGTATTGTTGCATGTGTAAACAGTTTATCCCTTTTTATTGCTAATATTTCATTATATGGATATACCACTTTTTTTCACCTATTGATGAACATTTGTTTTTTTCCTTGTTTTTAACTACTATGAATACTATGAACATTCACGTACAAGTTTTTATGTGGACTATATTTTTATTTCTTATGAGAGAATACCTAGTTTTGGAATAGCGGGGTCAGATGATAGCTGTATGTTTAACTTTTTTTTTTTTTTTTTTTACTAATTTCTTAATGTTTATTTTTGAGAGAGAGAGAGGGGGAGAGCACGCTCAAGCAGGGGAGGGGCAGAGAGAGAGGGAGACACAGAATCGGAAGCAGGCTCCAGGTTCTGAGCTGTCAGCACAGAGCCTGGCACAGGGCTCGAACTCAGGAACCATGATATCATGACCTGAGCCGAAGTCAGCCACCTGACTGACTGAGTCACTCAGGCACCCCGTGTGCTTAACTTTTTAAGAAACTGTCAGTTTTCAGAAGTGGATTTTCCATTTCCTACTCCCATCAGCAGTGCGTGCCTGAGAGTTCTAGCTTTACCACATGCATACTTGGAGTGGTCCATCTTTTCGAGGTTAGCCATTTTGCTAGGTGTGTGGTCGGTCTCCTCTTGTGGTTTTCATTTTCATTTCTCTCATCGGTCACATTGAGCATTTTCTCATGTGTTTAATAGCCTTTTATATATCTTCTGTTCATATCTTGTGTCAATATTTTATTGAACTATTTTTATTTTTATTGAGTTCTAGGCATTCTTTATATAGTCTGAATATAAGTCCTTTGTCAGATGTATTGTGAATATATCCTGCCATACTGTGGCTCACGTTTTGGTTTCTTAGTGGTATCCTTTGAAAAACAAATTTTAGGAGCACCTGGATGGCTCAGACTGTTAGGGGCACCTGGATGGCTTAGTCTGTGCTGACAGCTCAGAGCCTGGAGCCTGCTTGGGATTCTGTGTCTCCCTTGCTCTTTGTCCCTCCCCTGCTTGCGCTCTGTGTGTGTGTCTCTCTCTCTCAAAAATAAGTAAACATTAAAAATTTTTGAAAACCAAATTTTAAATCTTGATTAACAGTTTAATTTATTCACTTTATGAGTTGTACATTTTGTATGCTATTTAAGAAATGTTTACCTGCCTCTAGGTTGCAAAGATTTTTCTATTTTTTTCCCTATGTTTTCTTTTAGAAATTTTTATCATTTAAGCTGTTACTTTTATGTTGGTACATAATTTTAATTTTTGTGTATGGTAGCAAGTCATGGTCAGTATCCTTTTTTTTTCCCCTTTATAGATATTCAGTTGTTCCAGCCTCATTTGTTCAGTGAGCTGAGTATCTGTGATACGTTTGTCATAATAAAAATAATGTGGAGTTTTTGCTGGGGGGCGGGGGAGGAGGAGTTCAGAAGAATAAGCTCAGAGATGGTTTCCCACCTGAGCAATATACCTGTTAACATTTTGATGTCTGATTCAGACACTTTCTCCATGCTTGTGTGTGTGTTTGTAGTTATACCGTAGACGAGACTTTGTAACCTGGTCTAGCTACCTTCAGGTAACATCTCTGACTGTTTCAGATTATCATTTAGACCTCACCCAAGGATCCTCTATTTCACTGTTGTTTTTTCCCCCTCAGTGGTGACCAAAAACAATTCCCTAGTGTTGCTTTTAGTTTTTAAGTTTTAGTTCAATTCTCTGCATTTCTTTTAAGGTTCCCCCCTGCCCCTGCCCCACAACACCCCCCAAATGATAATGAGTTCTTCTAGCACAGCTTCTTTTTCAAATCCTAGGGGATCTTTTTAAAGAAGCCTCCCCTGTATTATAAAAGTAATACATGTTCATTAGAGGAAATTTGAAAAATATAGAACGTTCTAAAGAAAATGATTACCCATCTAACCATCACTTAGGGATAAGCACGATTAACATTTTGGTGTATTTCCATCTTTTTTTTTTTCTTTGCGTATATTTTTTATTGTCCCAATACTACAAATGCAGTTTTCTGCTCTGCTTTTTACACTTAGTATTACAATATAACCATCTTCTCATGTCATTAAAAATCCTTTATAAACAACATTTTAATAGCTATATAATATTACATCCTGTGGTTATTCCATTGCAGTTTATTTAACTGTCTGCCTATCATTGGATATTTAACTTGTTTCCAGCTTTTTGCTACAAAATAAATTTTCTGAAGACTGGTATTATACAGAAAACTCAGATTTCTATCTAACTTATTTTGTATATCAGATTTAGAGCTATGGAATTGGTAGATCCAGGGGTATGTAATGACTCTTCCAAAATTCTGGAAACATGTTGCTAAATGTCCCTCTCAAAAGGTAGCACTAATTCATACCCCCAGTAGCAGTGAAGAAAGGTCTAATGGATTACATCCTTGCCAGTGTTCCATGTTTCATATTATCATTTTGTAATCTTTGCTCATTTTATTTGGCAGCTTATAAAATAGTGATTGGATTTTGTAGCTTGCAGTCCACTGAGCCAAATCTCAAAATCCCCAGATGGACAAAGCCAGAAAGGGCTTGAAAAGACCCCTTGATTGTCATTGTATTTCCAAACCCAGTAAGATGACTTACCCCCATATGAGAAGACATGGATATTTCTGTGGCTATTCTAAAAGAATTCACAGCATGTCCCAAAATGTGCATTAGTCTTAACAAAGCAAGCCTAAGGCTTTGCTTTGAAATTGAAAAGTTCATTATAATAGCAAAGATAGAAATGAGGTTATTCTGAACTTATTTGTTCTTTGTGATTACCTGCTGAAGTCCAGTGATTATTATTTCCTCCTTTGAGTACGCTCTCAAATTATCCCTTCAATACTGAGATGCTGAGGAACAGCCTCTGTAGCAGTATCTTTGTTTTTTCCCCTTCCTAACCTTTTCCTAAAAAGACTTTGTGCATGCTCTTGCCCTCACCCTTACTCTATCAGAAAGCAATAGGAATTTTGTTGCTGGGTTTCCTACCTGGCTTGTAGATAGCAGGTGCGGGGCATTTGGGGGAAGCCCTTGCATTATGAGTATCCAGTGGGTACTAACCTTGTTAGAGCTTGACTAGTCAGAGGTACCCACATAAGTCCGGAAATACATCACCTTCTCTCCTCAAAACCTCTGGTCCTGAGCTTGTTGTCTGATTATATGGGTAAACATTTTTGCCCAACTCAGGAATAGTAAGCCCAGTTTTAGCTTAGTAGAGCTATTTGGGCCAATACTATTCTATCAACTCTGGAGCCAGATCATTTGGCCTGCCAGGAGGAAATCAACAATATGGCACCTGTTTTCCCCCAAAGGCACATAGTGATGTGTTTGTATAACCACAGTGGGTGAAGATGGGGAGCCCACTCCATGAGCCTTCTTTACCAGCTTTATCGTCTTTTGACCAAGACAGCAAGTCCTTTTCCCTTCCAGTCTCACAGTATTGTGGTTTGGGTATTTGCAGAGGAGCCACAGGATTCGGGCTAATCTCACAGAAAAATATTCTGAGTTTGCATTGTTCCTTTGGTAAACCTGTCCTCATCTTTCTTAACTTGCAAAATGACATTGAAATTCCTCATTCCCTCCCCTCCCAGCTTGATAGTCTTGAATTTTCTTGATAGTCTTAAATTTTCTCTATGCTAAGCGTTTATTTGCCAGTTCATTTTAGGAAATGTGAAGTCTGGGAATGACCTTGGCTCTGTTACCGCTTCCTTTGTAGTATAAGCAGTTCCCTTGCTTTTTAAGTGTGTGTGTTTAAGGTGGGGTGGTGGGGACAGAGAGGAGAATTGGCAGGGTGTGGTAGGGTAGACGTTTTGAGGGTAAAGAAAAAGAGGCACTCATGGTTCCAATGTCTGAGGTGAGAATTCTTTTAAGGACAGCATACCGAACACCTTTGACGTATCTCAGTTTCCTTGCCTGTAGACTTTTTCATCTCTGAATCCTGATTGGTCGTAAGCTCATTGAGCACAGTCTGTACGTTATTTCATCTCTGTGTATTCTCTCCTCCCAGGCTTTACACATTGCCTATGTATGTCCTTCACATGTATCTGAGCTCAGTGAGTGAGTTCTCTGCCCACCTCATTTTCCACTCACCCATCAGCGTAACCTAAGTCTTAGTTCCCAGATAGATTTGATCATATGTGCTCAGTTAAATGGCCTGTTAGATACTTGGTTTAAAATTATATTGATGCATATTTTTACTTGTTATTTTTGACAGAAGAAAGGGAAGACAAAGTAAGAAAGGATCAAACTTTTCTCTGATTTGCTTTCAAGAACTACCCATAAGGATGTTTTAGAATTGCAAGAGTAGTATTTTTAAGTTTTTATTCCAAAATTATAAGAACACATGTTGGTAATCACATGTCAGGTACCAAAGTGAAATAAAGTCTTCATGTGTCCCAGGCAAAAGCAAGACCATCATCACAAGCATCCTTATTTCTGGCCTTTAAAACTCCTCCAAGAGTGGAAATCTGTTTTACATTTGTAATGAATCAAAAGCCTGAACAACATTCTGGATACAGGAGGTTCCCAGCACAAGCTTGAATCATCAGCAGTCAACTTTGATACCAGCTCCAAGTCTTTCAAATACACACACAGCTGTTTGGCAGCCAGATTCAGGCTCTGGTTCATAAAAAAGCATTTTCGGATCACTTTAAAATGTTTTATTAATGGACACATCAACAGGCTGAAGGAGGTCAGTATGCTGAGGCTCAGATAAAAATGAGTATTGTGTTTTTTTTCCTCCCAGTTGGCTCAGTGGGAGATCCTTTTTTGCTCTAAAAAGTTACATAATTAGCATGGCACCCGCCGCTCATTGGGCAAGCCAAACTGGTTTTTGATGTTCAGAATACAAAACATGGAAATGTCATCTTCATGACCTTCCATGCTGTCACTGATAGCCGAGAGCATTTCTGAATGACACATCTGTAATAATAGTGATGATGAGAGTCACAATTAAATAGCACTCTGGGCTTGGAGCACTGTTCCTTCAGGCTTCCCCCTAAACCCAAAGAGGCCCTGGATGGCGGCAAGTCTATAATTTAAATGACCTGTGTGTGCTGTCTTCGACTGCAAAAGAAGAAAATTGCCAGAATTGATGGCCAAACCACTGACTAAATGGGTGCTTTTCTTGTAGCTCTTCTCTCAGGGAATTCTCCTGATCTGGCAGATGAGATGCACACCTTAGGCATGTTTCAGGCTTCTGTTGTAGCTTTCTACCTCCACATAAACTAGGATCTTTGATTTGACCAGACAAAGCAGAGCATTTAAATTATTCGTAAGGAAAAGAAGCGTGGGATGGATTATCAGGAGAATTGTGAGATCCTCGTGGGTTTATTTCACTCTCTAGGGATTATCAAGGATTTTAAAGCAGCCCCATTTCTACTCTGCTTGTTTCTTTCAGACTCTGAGTTGGAGAGTGCTGTTCTCCAACTCCAATTGATCAGGCCCCATTTATTCAGGTATTACTGGGATTCTTAAGGAGATCGAGACTTGTACCCCCTTGAAGTCTTTTTATATATATTAGGGTTTATGGTTAGAAGCTATTACAGGGTTGGAGGAATGGATGCCAACTCCTGCTCAGGTTAGGTGAAGGGACGAGAAAGAACCCATCTCTGCGCAGGGGCTGATGTCTGATACAGAGAACTCAGTAGCTATTATTACTGTTGTTGTTGTTATTTGATATGGACTGAATGCTTGCCGTGTGCCAGGCACGTCCATGCCTGCCTTCTCTCTGAGCTACCTATGAAGCAGTTCCTGTTACTACTTTACTTTACAGCTGGAGATACCAAGACTTGGAGAGTTAAGTAGATTGCCAGAAGGTCTCATAGCTGGTACATGTTACGAACGGTATTTAAACTCAAGAATGTTGTCTTCGGAAACCCAGCTATGACAGGCTGAGTGAACCTAGCAAAAAAGCATTTGTTGTTCTCCTCTGACTCCCCATAAAACCAACTCAAAAATTTTTGAGGAGAGGGTAGAAGAGGAGAAGAGGTGGATGGGAAGCCTGGTGTAAGGAGATGCGCTCCCTTGCCTTCTCTACTTAAAAATAAGTGTGTTGTAGATGTTAGAGCAGTCTGGGGCTCAGGGCACAGGTGGCAGCATTTCCTAATCATAGATGAAAAGAGCCTTGGTGTCAGGCAGACTCGTCCGTAGCTTATATTTAACGTGAGCCTTGTCCAGGTTGATTGCACCACCCTGGATGTTGACGGTTAGCTCACTGCTTGTGAGGACTAGCTCTTGGCCAGAAATCTCTTCAGTGTAACAGACCTCATTTATTTCTCCCAGATCCATTCCTAATGTGGCATCTGTTCTGGTGGGTCATGGTTGTGGGTCTGACCTGCATTGCAACTGAAATGCCTTCAGCCCAGAAGCTCTTTTTTTTGGGGGGGGGCGGTGTATTTATATAGGATTGGCTACCTTCATATAAAGGAGTTTTGCTAGTGTGATTACATTTGACATAATTCCATGCAACAGGTAAGGAGGAATAGTGTACTACTTGATGCAATTAGATTTCTTGAATACTTGTTGAGAGCTTACTATGTGCCAGACTGTGTGCCACGCACTCTGGGGAGAGACACAACATAGCATGATGGCTCCTCTGGCCCATCTTTTAAATTCTGTATATTAAAATGCTCATAATTGTTGACCTTTACCGTCTCTTTATCTTTGTTATAGATATCCACTGGCTTGCTTACTTTTTTTTTTAATCCACTAATTCTCTTAAATTAAACTTGACAGATAATCAATGTTTATTTTATCTTGCCTCAAACTATGGAAAAAGGCTCTCCTCTTATGTTAATCACTTCGCAAAGGGCCCCCTTGACTTTTCTTTCTGAACCCCTTCCCTGTCAGTGGCACTGTTTTTTGTATTTCCTTATGAAAAAAAAAAACATCAATTTACAGTAAAGAAGCAAATAATGAGTAGTTTGCAGGATGCACTTATAAATATTTCTATAGAGTGAGAATTCTTGTTTATCCAGCCTGACCTCCTTTATTAAATTTTCACTGAAGTCAAGAGTTCTAGAAAGCTAAGTCAGTCTTAAAAACTTGTCAGAGATTAACAGGCTGGGGTATAAGGATCTGTCACTGAAAAAACCATCATGAAGAAAATTGTTGGGGTCTTTTTTATTAGGGAATCTTAGATAAGAAAAATGCATGATCCCCACAGTCCTGGCAAGTCCTGCACTTGTCTGGTGCAGTTACATATGTGGAAGTTGCTTTTAACATTCTCAGCATGTTTTTCAATAGCCTTAAAAATGTGCGTGTAGCTCTAAAATAAGGATTCCATGGCTGACACATGAAAATCAGGTTCAGTATTTGACAGTCATGCGGCCTGTGTTTGAACACAGGCAAACAGTTGTTTGGAGCAATTAGAATGAGATTCTGTGTTTGCAAGTCTGCTTTTGAATCTTGTTCTCAATCAACCCTTCCTAGTGGAGGCAGTGACGCACCATCGCAGAGTAAGCATCATGGTTAGGTCAAGGGACTTTGCAATTTCAGTGAACTGTAGGTACTTGGAATTTTCCAATTGGGATGGTTGATTTCCAGGCAAAGTGATGAATGCCATTTCTATTTACTTTATTGGGACTGTTGAAGAGATGGTTTCTTCCTGAAACATTGTGACAATGAGTACCATATGATAGTGCTCCAGAGGCAGAGAATGAATTCAGTGGTTGCTGAAGGTAAAAATGTTTATTTTTAAAAATCTGTTGGGATCAGGGGTGCCTGGGTGGCTCAGTGGGTGAAGCGTCTGGCTTTGGCTCAGGTCATGATCTCACAGTCCTTGAGTTCGAGCCCCGCGTCAGGCTCTGTGCTGACAGCTTGGAGCCTGGAACCTGCTTCGGATTCTGTGTCTTCCTCTCTCTCTGCCCCTCCCCTGCTCATGCTCTGTCTCTCTGTGTCTCAAAAATAAATAAAAACATTAAAAAAAAATCTGCTGGGATCAGATGAGAAGGAAGTGTTCCGTGACAGTTGCATTTTAAGGACCACCATACAGTCACAGGAAGAGTTGTGCATTCGGATCAGCCGTGGGGTTTTCGAAAGGGAGTCCATGGGAAGCAGATAGGACTGAACTTGAGATTTTTTTTCCCCCTCACTTGTGACCATCTTCAGATTGAAAAAGCAGTTTCGTAGAAATACTTAGAAACATTTTAAGGTAATTAGCCCTCACTTTAAATCATATGCAAATAAGGAACGCTTTCACATCCCCTTGCCTTTTTAGGGTATGTTAACACAAAGGAAGCCTCTCACACTCACCCTCAGGTGCCTGCCCTACTCTTAGTGCTTTTTCAACCGTGTTAGTGTAAGTACATAGAGAATCCTACAACTGCAAGCCTCAAAAGCAAGTGGGTGGTTTATTGGGGTTGGGAAGGGGGCGGGGGGGCTTGAGTTTTTTAATTATTTCATTTTTGTTTTTACATTATTCTGAGGAAAAGTCCTGTCCTAATCCAGTGTCTTGATAAGATCTGTCTGATGTTCTCTAATATATGTGTATTTTGTTCTGATGCCCATCAACAACCTATCAAATGCCTAGTAACAAGGTTTATTTTCTGTGCAGGTGTATGTTTTATAAATAGCCATTTGCTGAAGTAATTTCAGGCAAGTCCAGTTTGAAGATTTATGATGTCTTTGCCAAAGGGTCACCCACACTAGACTGTAAATACATTTACTTATAGGCCATTTCTCTGAAATGGACCAAAAGAGAAAATATTTGCTCTGTCTCATTTATCATTAAATTTAATCGTCTTAAGACACTACCTGCGGAAAAGCCAGGGAGGAGTCTGCTTACAAGTCTCACCCAGAGGACACTGATGTTAACACTTATAATTCATTAGTCCTTCACAGTTTTCTTCTCTATCGGATGGTTTTGTTTTGTTTTGTTTTGTTTTGAGAAAGACTGCAGGCACGCCCAGGTGGGGGAGGGGCGGACAGAGAAGGGGACAGAGGATCCAAAGAGGGCCCTGTGCTGACAGGCTGACAGCCGTGAGCCCGGTTTGGGGCTTGAGCTCACTAACTGTGAGATCATTACCTGAACCGAAGTCAGATGCTCAACTGACTGAGCCACCCACATGCCCCTATCAGATGGGTATTTTACATCTAGTTGAAAATGATCGTGTTCCCTTTAAATTTGCTAATTTTTAATGTAGCTTTCCCTGAATATGATTATAGATATAAATTAATAGGAAAGTTAAAGCATAGTTGTCGCTACTTTTGTGATCACCTGGCTAAAGTTTAAAGAATTTTATGGTTATCTGCTCACTTTATATTATTGCAGCTATACTAAAGTTCTCTCCTGACTAACTCTCTTGATCAGAAGCGGGCAGTCTTTAAAACTTTGAAGCAAACAATTATCCTTTCTGTGTTCTGAAGCAACAGAGTTTGGTGTTGAGCAGAGTGCATGTTCAAGTTTTTGGCCCACCACAGAGATGGAGGTTCCTTTTGAAATGCAAGCACCTTGCAGCCTGCCCCTCTTTGCAGTTACCACCCCTCAAGGGGAGGACATAACCTAAGTCAGTCTCCTGTATGGTCACAGCAGAATGTTACCTCTGCACGTACGTGTTAGTCAGAATCAAAGATCTTTGTTTAATCGACATGTAGACTATCAGATGCCTTCAGATGCTAGTCAGAGTTCAGTCACAGAAATCACCCATCGCAGCACTTGACAAAGACACTTTTAGGGCATCAAGAAACAGTCTGTATGGGCCATTCATTTCTCCAGGTTCTTTGGGCTCCCTCTATTGAGGTAAATCATCAGGAAACAATGTACCTCAGCTATATTATTTCAGCTCCCAGCAGAAATGCCATCACTTAGGCAAGATTTAATGTGGTGCCTTCAGCACATGGGAGAAAAAAATGTTCATCTTTCGCACCACATAGTTGGAAGACATATGAAGAAAAGTTTCTGTCCTTTGCAGCAGAGTTGAAGGCATTACTCAAGTGTCCCTTATAAAGGGGCTTCCGTACAAAATTTCTCCTTGATATTAATGCTAAGGGAAAAACATCTGCCTTGCATGTTTCTTTTTTGATAAAGAACTCTATCATGCAATACTTTCCTTTTTTTTTTTTTTTGCCTGAGCTATAGGGAAACAAAGCTAAATTCAGTGTTCAGTGGGAGTAACTCGTGTATCGTATCTCTTTCTCTGTTCCCTTTAATTTCTGTTATTTTTGATAACCAAATATTTGTGTATTTGGTTTAACTTTGAACTACTTACCATCCTTTTTTTTGCAAGAATTAAAACAAATGCCAAGGAAGAGGATAGTTTCCCATGATGATTAGATATTGTAGCCATTTGTGCCTTTTATTTATTTTTAAAAAATTTTTTTTTAATGTTTATTTATTTTTGAAAGAGACAGAGCATGAGCAGGGGCGGGGCAGAGAGAGAGGGAGACACAGAATCGGAAGCAGGCTCCAGGCTCTGAGCCATCAGCCCAGAGCCCGACGCGGGGCTCGAACTCGCGGACCGCGAGATCGTGACTTGAGCTGAAGTCGGACGCTCAGCCGACTGAGCCACCCAGGCGCCCCCATTTGTCCCTTTTAAAGTAAACTTGCATTGGGGTGCCTGGGTGGCTCAGTCAGTTAAGTGTCCGACTTCGGCTCAGGTCATGATCTCATGGTCTGTGGGTTCGAGCCCCGCGTCGGGCTCTGTGCTGACAGCTTGGAGCCTGGAGCCTGCTTCAGATTCTGTGTCTCCCTCTGTCTCTGACCCTCCCCTGCTCATGCTCTGTCTCTCTCTCTGTCTCAAAAATAAATAAACGTTAAAAAAAATTTTTTTAAGTAAACTTGCATTATCTTGAAACTTGACTCATCCTGGAACGCTGCAGAGACGTGCAGCACCACCCACTGCCCCATATGTTGTATTGATCTGCATAAATACACCTGCCACGGCATGAGATCAAGAGCCCAAACGGACATTTGTTGAATTCCAATCTGAGAGGTGCCCTTGCATTTTTAGTATAACTTACATGTCGTGTTGACTTGGGAGCCTGAATGCATTGAAGAGAGGTATCCATCACAGAAACGTGGAGTCTGCGTTTTCTGCAGTAAACCCTGCCATCAATCTTTCAAACCTAAACAACACCAGTGAGGACTGCTTCTAGACTTGTATCAGTGGATTTCAATCAAGACACATCCACAAAAACCTCTAACTAGTAAGCGTGCCTAACAGTTTTTCTTGGCTACTATAAAAATGGGGACTTTGACTAGACTAATGTTTCTACCTCTACCAGCCATACACCTGAGTCTGGTTTTCATGTGGTCATTCCATTTCCTTCTTGCCCTATTGGTAAAAATCAATTCAGTAAATATATTCACTGAACATTCTAAATGCTGAAAAGGACTGCTAGCTATGAAAATACAGTTTCATGAACTTGACAGGAAATAGGGCCCTTATGCAATAATCCATTTGCTCACGATTTACCACAGTTGGGACATTACAATCGAGTTTGTACTGTGTAGGCAAAATGTTATTAAAATTTTATGTATTAAGCTCTGAGGTTAATATGACAAACTGTTACCATTTTAAAAGTTCTGGATGGTAGGTGCATGTGACTTTGTTTCATTCTTCTTTCAACTTTCCTGTATGTTAAAGTGTTTTTCATGATTTTCCAAAGTATGTACTAAAGAAACACATTAGTTTAGGTTGGAGAGTGGGCGGTGTTGGTGAGAGGAAACAGCCACCTCCTCTACCTGGCCGGCAAGGAGATGTTCAAGAGGTTTCTGTTAAGGGTACTTAGGATTATTTCCAGATGAAACTGTTTCTGTAGACAGTAAAGGCAGTTACTTATGATAATATTTTTGCAAGTGATTTATTCATAGGTATCAGCATTGCACAGAGTATCAGAAATTTCTTTGCAAGGCTCTGTACACACAGGTCTAATTTAGAGATCAGCTGTATGAGGGGCGCCTGGGTGGCTCAGTCGGTTAAGCAGCCGACTTCGGCTCAGGTCATGATCTCGCAGTCCGTGAGTTCGAACCCCGCGTCGGGCTCTGTGCTGACAGCTCAGAGCCTGTTTCAGATTCTGTGTCTCCCTCTCTCTGACCCTCCCCCGTTCATGCTTTGTCTCTGTCTCAAAAAAAAATAAACGTTAAAAAAAAAAATTAAAAAAAAAAAATAGAGATCAGCTGTATGAAATCCTCTGCTGCCAGACTGCTTGCTCCCTCCAGGCTGCAAATCTGAAGGGTCCTTCAGGATGCTCAGAAACCAGTGAGATGCATCAGAGTCCTTAGCCTGAGGTTCTAGCTGTAGACAGACCTGCAGACAACCAGTGTGAAAGTCAGATTCTTTAAGATATATCAAGATACAAAATGTGTGTGTGTGCGTGTGTGTGTGTGTGTGTGTGTGTGTGTGTGTGCGCGCGCGCGCACAGCCACTGCTCATGTTTTCTTGTTAAAGGGAACAGTGTGACTTCCTGATCTATCGATTTGACATTGATCATAAGCTGGGTGATGCCGCATGGCTCGGTCTAGACTAGAATTCTGGATGCTGTCAGACTTCTACTTTGCTAGGCCATAGGCATATTTCTGGGTGTCTGAAGGTACAATGCTGAAAGGAATTGTCACTTTCATATTTTAGGAGACTCACTGATCCACAAGATGCTTTTGGGGCAAGTTAAATGCAAGGCCAAGGTTTGGCTGCGAGGGGTAGGTATGTGACTTACACTCCTGCAGCATCATTCAGGGTATATGGAGATCTGCACTTTAAGGAGAGCTTCTGTTTCAAGCGGGGCTTTGAGGCACAGTGCTGATGGGTACAGCAGTGGCCCCTGACCTTTATTTGTGCCATCATCACATCAGTCATGTATAAAACACATTCCCATCTGTAACATCTCTCACTGCGTGCGGCACTTCTCAACTACTGGGGTAGGGGCATCACTGGGGGAAAGGATTCTTCCTTCAGAGCGTGCACCTTGGCTCACCCTGCAGTGTGAGAGCCACCAGTCAAGAATGAAAAGCAGTCATCTAGAAGCCTCAGTCTCAGGTATGGGTGTCATTTCTGCCCTTGATGGCTCCTAGGACTGGCCTGACACCTAGTAGATGATCAATAAGTATTTGTGGAGTGTTGAGTGAATTAGCCAGCTGTGTAATCTTAAGCCACTTAATCTCTTTGGCTTCAGTTCTTCACCCGAGGAATGAGGGAAATGGATTAAGGTGACCTCCAGGGCCCTTGTCAGTTGTAAAATTATATGATTCTGTGATTGGTCCTGTACCTCAGAGAAGATTAATTTGACAGGAGTGTGAAGGATGGATAGAGTGAGAACCAAGAGTGAGACAATGCTCCTTTCTTTGAATTAGGCTAATATTTCTTTTCTTACTACCACTTTTTAAGCACTTATCTATGTTGGGGTTTCCCCGCTAGGTTTCCTCCTGTCAGCTGTCCTTCTCTGTGGGGATCGTGAACCCTTGAAGGACTGGAACCATGACTTTCTGCTTCTCTGGGGTTCAGAATATCAGGCATCAGAACACCTGCCAGCACTGTGAGGGGGCCCACACCGTGTCTGTACACAGCTCCTCTAATCCAGTAGGGAAGCATTGTTTCCTGTTTTTCCTGCAGAAGAACCTGGGGTGGAGGTTGGAGAGGTGAGGTGACTGACTGAAGGTCATCGCTGGCCAGCAACTGAGCTGCAGGGCTCAGGGTCCCTAGTCCTTAGGGACCTAAAGACTCCGCTCTGGGAAAGCCCAGAGATGCATGTGAACACTGTGTCAGAGCAACCACGGGCCTGGACACAGGAGGCTTCTTTTTTGTCTTTCTGATTTTTGTTTCTGGGCTTACTTGTCGCTGTCCTTCAACTTCTCATTGCTTTGGGATCGTTTTCCACATCTCATTAAGTACAACAATTTTCTTCCTTCCTACAACACATTCATCTGCCAAGGATTACACCCTGAGTAATAGCTCCCTCAACCTTTTATGGCCTTTTCCTTTTGCTATACATCTGTAGCTCTAGCGACAACATTCTCCATGTGTATGTGTGTGGTATGTGTGAGTGTGGATAAAATACCCTTTGTTCGTTAGATTGTTCATTCTTATCTGTAGCAGAAATGGTGTCCCGCCTTTGGTCAGCGGTAGTGGAGTTTTAGAGAAATGGGTGATTTGATCTTAAGGTCTAACCCACAGGTTGTGGTAGTTGGCTGTCCCCACCATTTGCTGCCATTGGGCGCAGAGAGAGAAGTGAATTTGAGAGGAAAAGTGATGTATTCCATTGTGGATATGCAGGATTGTTCTGTGTCTGGACATCGCGTGGAGAGATGCTGTGTAGGCACTTGGATAATGTGTTTAAAGCTCTGGGGCAGTACCTGGGTTTGGGTTATGCATTTGGAACTACTCATCAAGAAAGAGAAGGAGAGGGGAAGATCGTCAGGGCAGAACATTTAACACCGAAGGGACAGGCAGACAGCAGGGCTTGGGCACGCAGAGAAAAGGCAGCCAGGGAATCACGGTGGTGGTGGCCAAGGAGAGGCACTTGACAAAAGCCAGGCTTGTAAAATTTTCACTCATTCATGTATTCCTTCCTTCATTCATTCACGTCACAAGTATTATCTGTGCACTCCCAAGGCACTGGGCTGGGTGCTGAGGGGAAGAGCAGTGAACAAGCAGTGAACAAACAAAAGCTAAAGGTCTTTGCTCTTTGGGAGCTTAGTGTCTAATGGACGAGATGGACATTAAAGTAATGACATTCTTGGGGCGCCTGGGTGGCTCAGTTGGTTAAGCATCCGACTTCGGCTCAGGCCATGATGTCACGGTTCGTGGGTTCGAGCCCCACATGGGCTCTGTGCTAACAGCTTGGAGCCTGGAGCCTGCTTCAGATTCTGTGTCTCCGTCTCTCTCTCTGTCCCTCCCCTGCTCGTGCTCTGTCTCTCTCTCTCAAAATAAATAAACATTAAAAAATTTAAAGTAATCACATTCCATTGGTGCAGAATATGAAGGTACTGAGCACAGATCTGGAGGCTAGGAGAGCACACTGGACAGGGCGCCTCATCTGGCTGCCTTTACTCTTCTTTCCCGGTCTACCCCAAAAGACACGACCAGGCCTCAGAGCACAGTTGGCGTCAGTCATGTGGACAGAGAGAGAGAGTGGAGATTTCCTAGCAGTGAGGGGAGCTGGCCCCCCGACATGCTGCAGCCCCAGGAACACTTCTCCATTTCCTCCCCATCTGTTTCCCTCTTTACTTGTCCTGGTAACACACAAATGTCTCTTTTCTCCCATCTTAGAAAAGCCCTCTCTTTACCCTACCACACATTATAGGTATTTCTCACCACCCCCTTACAGCTGAAGTCCTCACAAGAATTGCCCCTGACTGTTATCCCTTTCCTCCCACTGCCTCCCGAGGTCCCTGCTGCACTCACACTGTGCCTTTGCAAAGCTGCATGTGGGGAAAGAGGGCAGGCCAGGAGATAGCAACAAGGTGAGCAGGGGAAAGTGTGGGAGAGCTGAAGGTGGAGAGACAGGTAGAAGCAAGTCTTGGCGGGGGGGGGGGGGGGGGGGGGGGTCATGCTAAGGATTTTAAATTTTGTTTTAAGAATAAGGGGAAGAAATGGAGTCTTTCAGCAAGGGTGTGGCATGATCACATTTCCAGGATTTCCAGGTAACAAGCTGCCTGGCTCCTGTGTAGATCCTGACCTTGAATGTGGAGAGACCAGTCAGGAGCCTCTATAGACTCAGGGCAGGACCCACAGTGCCTCCAGTAAGGGTTATGCACTGGAGAAGACCATGGGTAACATTCATCCCATTCTAGGCTTAGTTCACATCTGCTAATCAGACACATGATTTTGGATATGTCCTTTTACCCTTTCTAGGCCTCAGTTTCCTTGTCTGTAAGATAACAGTGGACAAGAGCCATCCCCACATCAAGGGTTGTTTTGAGCACGGCATGAGATAACATATGCAAAGCACCAAGCATTTACTGGCAGATAGTAAATGCCATTAATTATTATTCTCCCCATGTCACATTTAAGGAAACAGACTACAGATGCCAAATAAGTAGTGAGTGGATTTGAATGTAGACCTTTGTCCCCACAGCTCCGTATGTCCTCAGTCTGTACCAGGCTCTCTGCTGCTGTGGAGGGAGAGGGCAGGAAGCTTAGTGGGAGCCATAGTCCATTTCTCCCCTAAGCTTGTGGGAAAAGACTTCAGTATCAAGAGCAGGAAAGAAGCTTGAACTAAAAATGATGTCCTGATCCCTGGCCCACCCTGTTTGAAAGTCTCCATCCTGCTCCCGAAAGGGGAGAAACATTCCGGGAGTCTGGGAGTGCGAGTCCCTTTGGACTTCCTCGGATGCTGGCAGCTTCACCCTGACCTGAAATCTCAGGTTCAGGTAAGGAAAGGGGGAGCTGTCTGCTGCTTAGAAGGGAGGGGCTGCCCCTGTGCCCCTAGGAAACACTGTACCTGCCAGTGTTACCCCAGCTGCATCCTTCAACCTCAGAGCTTGGGGAAATGGTTGACATTCAGCCTCACTCCAGAGTGGAAAGGATGCAGTGCCAATGGCACTTACAGCTGATGATGCCCTTTGACAACCAGTGGTCTTTGCATTTTGACAACCAGTGGTCTAAGCATTTTGATCCCATGTGGTTCGTAGAGGGTGTGTGCCCCCATACACTTTTTGGCATGGGCTAAAAGACGTTAATGTGAAGCTAAGGGATACACATAGTCCTGACCTGGCATTTTGGCTTCAGAGCCCTCCAGGAGCAATAACTCTATCAGACAGTCCTGACATGGTACATTAAGAAGTGCAGAAAAATGCTACGTCCTATAAAATGCATACTTCAACTACACAGGCCTTCTGCACCTCTATCACCAGGGACAGTTACGTGTTCACTCACATGATTGTCATCACCACCCCCATAGCCAGCTGCTTCATTTGAGTGTTCACTATGTTCCTTGCAGATGAGTTGAGCTAAGGAAGCAAGAAGGAAGACTTTACACGTGACAGTCTGAATCTCTGATTTTCCACTTAGAATGGACATAGCACATATGTATCTTGTGTGTGTCTGTGTCTGTATACACATTTTTTGTTGTGGTGGTTTTTTTAATTTTTTTTAGTTTTTAACAAAATTGAGCCCAAATTCCTGCCTAGCTTAACCAGCTGGTGCTGAGTAGTGGTTGCCCTCTTTAAATGGGAAAGAAGCTTTCCAGTTGGCAGAGTCCTCCTGTCTCCTTGCTTTTATATAGATATACATATACACATATACATGCATATATACACATATATGTGTATATATATATATGCATGTGTATATGTATATATATACTTCTTGCTTTACTCATTTAAAGTTCCTGCAAGGGTGTTTACAAATTGCTTGAGAGAGTATAAATTGGTACAACTTAAATGAAGGGGAATTTGACAATATCTATCAAATTGCAAATACCTTTGTCCTTCGACCAAGCAATTTGCTTCTAGAAATTTATTTTCATACTCGTGTATTTGCAAAATGACATAAGGACAAGGAGTATTATACACAATTAAGCTTTGTTTACAGTAGAGAAAGACTGGAAACAGTCTGTTCACAGAATGGGAACTGGTCAAAAAAAGGACACGGCAGACAACGGAATACTGTGTAGCTATAAAAAAAAAAAAAAAAAAAAAGGGAGGAGAAAGTTTTCTATGAACCAATATGGAGAAATTCCAAGGTATACTATTAAGTTCAAAGACAAGGTGTAGAACAATGGATATAGTATGCTACACTTGTATTAAACAGGTTAGAAGGAACTATGTATGTTTGTTTGCTAATATATGCATGAAACCTTTCAGGAAGGATGCACAAAAAACCTCAACCATTGAGGGGACCAGGTAGTTGGGTGGCAAGAGGAGGCCCAGTTTTTATACAATACCCTATTGTACCTTTTGGGTTTTAAACCACGTGATGGCATTACCTATTTAAAAATATATATATATATTCTGCCTGAGTTCTGTAGACCTCTGCCTTTATGATATAATGTATACCTATAATGAGAAATAAGGGTTTGTGTTTATTACTGAATTTAGGAGTATGTTTTTCATTGGATTGGGTTGGGGGATTCTTTTGGTCATTTTTAGTATTAAAAGGGTTTTTAATAAGAGTTATCAAAGGTAGCCTGGGTCTTGAAGCTGTTAATTTTCAAGTTTTAAGCATTTCCTCTGTAAAGTTGCACAGACTTAGTTTCCGGCCTTAAATCATACCTATTTTCAGCTTCTCTGAAATCAAGAGTATCTTGTGCCATATCAATTAAAGTAAATGTACTTTCAATTAAAGGTGTTAAGTAGGAGTCTGAAAAGATTAATTCTTTATAAAAGGATGACCTTCAGTAGTTAGATCCAATTAGGCATTTTTCCAACCATATTTCATCCTGATGAGACAAGTCTACTACTCACAATCAATCACTGTGATCTTTTCAAAGGCAAGTATTTTAGGTTCAGAGTCATAAAAGAATGACTTGACTAGGCCACCTCCATAACTTGAGCCATAGTTGATGTAGATAGAGATTATGGGTGTTGGATATTACTTCAGTGGTATTAATATTTAAAGAATCAGGATGTGCATGAAGATATTCTGGGTACAGTTCTTATACTTCTTTTCTCATGGCCTTAGTAGGACAAACTAATTTAGATAAGACTGGCCAAAGGAAAGGAAAGGAACAATGACATATATTCCCATCAAATCAAATTCCTTTTCATTTTTTTCTCCTTCTGTCATTTCATTATTAAATACACTATAAATACTTGCTTTCCTAGTGATCATTTTTTTCCCTTATTGGACTGTTTTAGTACTAATTCAGCCTTTTTAACATACAGCACATAAAACCAAGGCTGTTAAAAAGAATGCTTGCTGGTCTTTTTATGGTAATACACAAAATCTTGGGGAATATTGTTTTCTCTCAAAAGTGAAAAGAAATCTACTTTTCTATACTTGTATTAGATATTTCCAATGTAAAATTGTTGGTCCTCACTCTGCCACTAAATTTGTAAACTTGGAAAGGCCATTGAATGTGCTCATCTAAAAAATGGAAAACAAGTAATACCTACTTTGCATATTTCAAAGGTTGATTGCTGGAAGAAAATGAGATTTGATTCATGACATTTGCTATCCATGTTTCTCAAAGTGTGCTCCTATGGCCCTAGGGATCTCTGAGTCCCCTTTAGGAAGCCCATGAGGTCAAAACTGTTTTTATAATAACGCTAAGAAATTATGTGCTTTTTTCACTTTCATTATTGCAACATGTAGAGTGGAATTTTCCAGTGGCTGGCAATGTGATATGTGATATTGCAACAGACTGAATACAGAAGCAAAAATAAGAATCCATCTATCTTAAGCCAGACATTATGGAAGTTTACAAAAAAAAAAAAAAAAAAAAAAAAAACAGTTGAAGAACTGCTGATACATATGAAAGCACTATGTAAATGTGTGGCGACACTGGTAGGTAAACAGTGCCACAGGCAAACAGCCCTTCCTTCGAAGGCACTGATTGTTCATGGCCCACTCCATGTCCAGGAGAGGGTCACTCAGTCTGGGGTCTAAGCTGATCTCTGAACCATCTTCAGTTGTCTGCAATTTCATGTGTTGGTCATATGCCCCCTTTTTAGAGAGAGTTCACGATTTTTAGTTTTCAGATTCTCAGAAGTTCCTAAAAGAAGCACGGATTTAGGAATTGCTGTCATCCCCTAGTCCTATTCTATCTCTGAGAGTAGTCACAGAGTCAAGGTTGGGGGACACCTGGGAAGAGATTCACAGTGGTTCAGGGCTCTTATGTCTGTGGCCTAGGCTTGGGCATCTCTTGAATTCTTGACTCTTCACTTCTTTGCTTGTGGAAAAGTACAGACTGGAACCCACATCTCTAGGCCCTGGGAGAAGGGCTTTCTCTAGGCCGGTAAAATGTCTTTGTCTTTTTTCTGGGCCTCCTGTATTTACTGTGGTAGAATGTCATGGGGCCTAAAGAAACAAGGTCAGGCTATAGACCAAAAAGGGCCCACAGGCTGGTGGCATCATAATGTGGGCACTGTTTGTAGAGACCAGGAGATACTACTCCAGGATCCCAAACAGGACTACTTAACAGGATTTGACCAGACTCTTCTGGCACCAGAAGGAGGAGGTTTGGAATGGGTATTCAGGCCATCTCTGGTCTCTGGCTTGGACCCTTGGCAGCTGAGCAAGTAGTTGAGGGTTTGCAGAAATTACTGTTTCATGTTTCCTACTGCAGTTTCTTATGGTGTTTTTATTAACTTTAATTGTAGCATCTGTTGAGAGTTACCATAACATTTTAGTGTTCTTATGAGAATTTAAAGCCATTCTAATTATAACTCACTGTCCCATATCCTTTCTTGAAATTAATATAAATGGAAAACTCACATCTTAGGTATTTGCTTGTTCCATATTAACCTAGTATCAGTTTTTGGATTGAATATACGTGTATATATGTATTACAATTTTATGTAAGCATTTTATATTTATTTTTAAAAATTTTATCTATTTGGGGCTCCTGGATGGCTCAGTTGGTTGAGGATCCGACTGTTGATTTCCTCTCAGATCATGATCTCCTGGTTCGTGGGTTCAAGCCCCGCACTGAGAGTGCAGTCTGCTTGGGATTCTTTCTCTCTCTCTCTTTCTGTCTCTCCCCCCACCCCCCTCTCTCTCAAAATAAACAAACTTTAAAAAAAGCCTCTATATTCAGTGGATAATTAAACAACATTCAGGGTCCCCTCTATGTAGCAAAGATTTTAATAACAAAATACACATCCTTTTTGGGGCATTTTGTTACGTGATTTAATGCATAGTATTGTCATTGTCATAAACCTTACCACTGAGACTGTTTTTCCTGTTTCACTTTTTTTTAATGTTTTTTTTAAAACGTTTATTTATTTTTGAGAGAGAAAGAGAGAGAGCATGAGCGGGGGAGGGCAGAGAGGGAGACAGAGGATCTGAAGCAGCTCAGCAGAGACCTGGGGCTCAAACTCACAAACCATGGGATCATGACCTGAGCCGAAGTTGGATGCTTAACCAACTGAGCCACCCAGGCACCCTTGTTTGTTTCACTTTTTAAAAATAATTTGATAAAATGCTATTTTCAGGAAAAATATGAAAAGTGTACTGAATATTATTTATTCCAGACGAAAATCTTCTGAAATTTTTAATTATGGAACTACATTGAAGGTTATTGATTTAGTATAGATTTTATAAAAGAATGTTTTATTTTTGGAATTTTGGGAAAGAAACATGTTTATATAGGTAAATTCAATCATTTAAATATCTCCCTTTATTATTGTCATAACTATCTCTCCCATTTGAGGAAGTACCCAGAGGTAACCCAAAATTGTAGAACACTATCTACCTATTAGTAGCATCTTGTAAAGATTGGAATACATTTAGTTTGATGAAACTACACTTCGTTGGATTTTAATGTGCTACATGTTATATATTTCAGAAACTCCAGAAAGGAACTTAATGACATACGATTTGAGTTTACTCCAGGAAGAGGTAAGTTTTAATTGAAATTATTATCTTTTTTTTTTTTTTTTCAACTTTTTTTTTTTTTTTTTTTTTAATTTATTTTTGGGACAGAGAGAGACAGAGCATGAACGGGGGAGGGGCAGAGAGAGAGGGAGACACAGAATCTGAAACAGGCTCCAGGCTCCGAGCCATCAGCCCAGAGCCTGACGCGGGGCTCGAACTCACAGACCGCAAGATCGTGACCTGGCTGAAGTCGGACGCTTAACCGACTGCGCCACCCAGGCGCCCCGAAATTATTATCTTATTGCTGCAAAGAGCCTTTAAGAAATTCATTACAAGTGTGTGGTTATAATCTGCTATTTGAAAATGCTTTCTTTAAAAATGAAGAAAGGAGGATGGAGGGAAGGAAGGAAGGCAGGAAGGAGAGAAGCAGTGAAGGATTTGCAATAATTGTGGGGAATCCAAACCGAGCCACTACTGACTACATGAGTTTCCGTGGCATGCTGCATGGTTTACATACATGTACAAATTACCTGTGTTAGCTCAACCATGAGAACAAGTACTGGCAAGGGGACACAGGGCCTAAAGGACGTTATGGTGAGTGTCATGAGTAACAGAGAGCAATCCTAATGAGAGGTGAGCAACAAACGAGCTGTCACACAAAAAAGGGATCCACTTTGCCCCTCTGCTCTCAGTGCATATTATATGAAGCCTGTGTGGAGGGAGGAATGTCTGTGGTCTCTGTTGATACACCTTGGTAGGCACATTGCCATTCTTGCTTCTAAATACAATTTTAATATTTTAAATAGCTAGTGAAACAGCTTAAAGGCTAGACTGGTTGCTCTCTCAGCTCCTGGATGCCTGGAGTTTCTAGAACTATGTCGCATTTCTTGGTATCTTTAGCACTTAGCAAATGCCTGCTATCCAGGAGAATCTCCAGTAGTTTTGGTTAATTAATGGATAAATAACATCTACGAACAGGCTATGGGGACTGCAAGATTAGTTGTTAAGCAAAAATTGCTACTTCCTCCCTTTAGTGTATAACCAGAACAACCCAGAGAGCTGAAAATCAGATGCTAATGCTGAGACTGTGACTCTTCTTCTTGACGGTTTCAGATTTTTAAACATGTGAAAGCGGCCTCAGTGTCTCTATTGAAAACCTTCTAAAATACATTCTGTTTTATTGTTAAAACAAAATACATTAGGCTCATACACTTGACTATATTAATATATATAAACTAACAACAGTCTGTAATTATTTTACATATTAGAGCTCCATGTACATTTTGATTTGATTAAATTTGATTTCCTAAAATTTTGAAAATCTGAAAGTTTCTAGCATGTTACCTGGTTAATCACTTGACTGCTTTGACCTCCCTACTATTAGAACCTGTAAGAAGACACAAACTCAGATGTGTACAGGAGCCAAAGCAAATGTTTGGGGTTGGCAGGGAGGGGAGGGGGTGTGAGCTTCAGGAAACCAGACAGTTCTGTCTGTTCACGTTCAGTGTAAAACAAAACAAAAAAACACTGCTGGCCAAAAAAATATGTTCCTGGGCCATATGTGGTCAAGGCACACTGGCCCTGATTTCTAGTTCCCTGTCAGCCTAAAGATTTTATGATTCCCAGTATATTTGAATTAAACTAACATACGAAGTACCTTTTACAAACTATATATTTTAAAAAGGCCTAAACAAATTTGCTAATTGATCTTTCTTCTGGGAATATCCATCTTTGACAGTTCGGAGCCGGTCTATGAAATTGTACAGCACCAGTTACTGTTACCCAGAAGCTCTCTATTTTGTCTCTTAATATAAGAATGTTGACCAGCCAATACTGTGACAAAATCTAGTAATTCCATAATAAATGTTTCAAGTACAGTAAGTAAAAGAACAACTTCTTATTTAAAGGTTGGGTTTTTTTTTTTTTTCATCTAATTGTCTAAAATTTACAGAGGCAATAAAATTAATTTTAAGGGATAGCAAAGAAATGAATTTCTGAATTGAGGATTTGGGGAGGGGGAAGATGGCCCTATCAGCATTACCTAGCCCTTTGTGCTGGCATAAGCAGCCTCGTTTGCCATTGTAGGTTAAGAGTCTACTTTTGTTTACCAGATAGAAACCTTAGTGTTGGCTTCCTGAGGATAGCCAGCCATCGCAGGGCAGTGAGCACAGGCCATTAGTAATGGAAACACCATGGATATATCACCATACCTCTGTGAATACTGATGCTATCTTTTCATTCAGATGGTGTCTACACTACATCTGTGCATGCATGTGTGCGTGCATACGTACATATACATACATCTGTGCTCTATGTATACATAAATGTGTAAGATAGCATAGAATGTATAACATAAACATATCCAATATTCTGTCTTCATTTGAGAGTAAGCCCTCTGCATTTATTATTTTACTGTATACTCTGGAAACTAGAGCATATGTAATTATTTATGATTATTTAACCTGTTTGCACATTAGGAATGTTTAAGCAGCTTAAAGAAGAATAAATCACCAATTACCTTCAAGTTCCTGTTCCTAACTTTACTGATATATTACTTACATGCCTACAAGATAACTGCTTAATGGCACACAAGCATGGAATATATTTCTATTTTGGATCAAAATGGCCAACATGACCCTTGTGCTATTTTAATGTGATTCATCTAATATTCAGGAGTCCTGAAAATAGGAGATGCTGGAAACTTGAATCATTTGAGAATGTCATTTGCTTTGGTACTGTTTTAGTGCTAGCCCACAATGTGGATTTGCTTGATTATTCCATTTTCAACTACATTCTGCGATTGTAAATTCTTAGATCTTATTGATACTTTACAGGTGGTAGTAACACATCCAGATGCTTTAACCGATGATCAGTCAGTAGAAATGTAATCACTGCCTAGGTAGGCACTTTAATTCAATATACTTTTTGTAGTCAAGTTTCCAGTGGCATCAGGAGGATGAGATTATGTGGCTGAGTGTCGACTTCACAAAGCTAAATCACATGCAGAGTAGAGCCTCTCATTATTCCACCCTAGATTCCATGCCATGGGATCATTTTGTCCCTGAGAGAATTTTATAAGGTGTTTTTGTACTTCTAATAATAAGGACAAGCCCCAACATTAGCCCCCGTGACGTGGAATCTCACAGTTTAGTTAAAATTCCTTTCTTTTTCTTTAACATTTCCCTCATGTTATATTCCATGTCATTCATTGTAGAATGGAATGAGTAAAATGATGGAATGCGACATTTTCTCTGGATGTACAAAGAGTATCCATTGGCCCTCAGGTTTTTTATTGGAGATCTGGGAAATTGGGCCATGTATGAAAGGGAGAAAGAAAGTGCAGTAGAGCGTGGGGTACATTTCAGATGAGCTTTGGCTGCACATCATCATCACAGTTAACCATTTATTGAGTAATTACTATGTGTCACACACTGGGCTAAGCATATTAAAGCCCACAAATGTGAAAGATAATTTTACCTTTAGCGACATGCTCATGTGAGCATAGAAACACACACACACACACACACACACACACACACACACACACACACACACTGAGGGCAGCCTCAGGTATGACAAACGCAATTCAGTTTAGATGATTGTTTGATTCACCAGCAATACTTTGAGGTGCTGCCTGACTTTGCAAGACACTTAAGTTAAACCTTCATCTAGGTTATTACCAGCTGGTGAGCCAATTTCTTCTTACCCATCTGCAGTTCTGGATGTTTGTGATAATGTCAGAAGGCCACGGGGACCATGTCATCTCCTTTGGGAAGACATGGAGGTTCATAATGGTTCTTTTGAGCACACTGCCATTTATCAATTTCTCTTTACAAAGTCTTCAAACAGACTTCTCACTATTACCATGTTCATTCGTAGCCTTTCAAGTAATTTTGGTTATATTCATTTGATACAGCCTGTCCCATCTTTATGAGATCCCTAACTCCTGTCACTTATCACTGAGAAACTACATTCTTTTATTCAACCACATTTTCTAAGAGAATGAATCTGTTGCTATCAAATGATCAATGTCATGTGAAAGGAGTTTCTTAATAGCATAAATTTAAATAGCTCATCTTAATAGTCCAACAAGCTCAAAGGCTGTTTGTATCAAATATAAGGTTGTGTCAAGTGCTACCTGTTCAACCTTTGCCATAAATTCTGACTCAGTGGCTACTAATGATAGAAAAGGATTGATGATGGCTGGAATTAACCTTGGCAAGAAAGAAAAGCAGTGTCATTGGGGCCAGTTATGAGCTAACTTACAGAGGTACATTTGAGGATTAATTCAGATAGTAGCCAAAGGGAAAATGTTTTTTGGTTCACTAAAAATGAAATAATAATTTTGTGCATAACCTCTGTTGAATGAAAGCAAAGATGCAAATTACATATGGCAAAATATATTTCACATCACTTCTGATCTTTCCTTCTGATAGAATCCAAATTGTTGAATTAAAACACACATAGGTGATTTTTGTAAATGAAAAATATATCTTTTACATTGTAATGGGTTGTTGCTTTTTATTTTACGGTCACTAATACGTATTCATTTCACATTTGGACAGATACAGCAGATGGCGTATCTCAGGAGCTCTTCTCTGCTGGCTTGGTTGATGGTCATGATGTAGTTATAGGTAAATCATTTTCCAGTATACAGTGTCTTTTTGTTGGTCTATCAAATGTAAATGCATTCAGAAACAAAAGTTTTCATAAAGGAATAATTTTCTCTGGATGTTTGAAAATTGCGTCTTGAATTCTTATCTTTTATGTGGAAGAACTGTGTAAGACTCCTATTTCATTTTCTTTTTTAAAAAGCTCTTACTGTAATTCTGTCCCATTTAATAAGAGCCTCACTTACTGGAAATGTAAAGAAGAGCCTAGAAGACCCAAAAGTCTATGATATAGAAAAATAAGATGGTATAAATTCCACATACCAAAGCACAGGAACCTCTGAGGTCCTCTGTCAGAGTTTTCTCTGTTCTTTCTTTGGGCACAGTTCTAATGAACTTAGATACTAGTTTTCCGAGCCATTAGCAAGATGAATCACAAGATCTTAAGGTTGGATGTGACTTAAGAGATCATTCAGGACAGTTCTTTCATTGTGTGGACAAAGACAAATTCCTGAAGGGATTCCATGTGTTTTCTGGAGCCATGCAGCTGGATTGGGACCGAGGCACTTCTCTTTGGGCACATGACTGTTTCTACTGCTTTGAGAATAAACAGATAGCTGCATGGAGATGGGGTGCCCCCTATATAGAGGCTTGCTTTCGGGAGCAGGAGATGACTGGAGGCCTCCCTGCATGGCATGAAGGGAGGGGGCAGGAAAGCTGTAAGAGACAGACACTATCATCTAAGAAAAAGTGTAGCCTGTAGGGTGAGGGTGAGAAGCTCCACGCTCCTTAGATAATCCTATTTGTGAAGATTTTATAATGTAATCCATTGCTGGGTATTCATATTGATGACCCTAAGTAATCAAGATTGGTTAACATTGTACTAATGGTAACAATGACATTAATTAATTATATTGTTAACAATTATTATAACATCATATTAGGGTAATGTGTATTATGATCAAACTTTCTTCAAAAATAACCGAATTAAAAATGATGCTTAAAATGACTTTGGGCCCCATAATTGATGTGTTTTAACTTAAAAAAAAAATCACTTGCTCAAAATGAACCCTTTCCCCGGTGCTGTTGGAGTTTGTAACTGAGGGAGCTTTACATGGATATGCTTCCCCATCTGAGTAATCTGTTCCTGTAAACTATAATGTAGGTCATTATATAAATGAATTATTTTTGAGAGTAACAGGTTTTAGTGGCAGATTAGGATTCTCAGTAAAGAATCAGTATCTAATATGTTAATTTTTTTAATGTTTATTTATTTTGAGAGAGAAAAGAGAGTGCAAGTGGGGGAGAGGCAGAGACATAGGGAGAGAGAGAATCCCAAGCAGGTTCCGGGCTCTCAGGCGGAGCCCAACATGGGGCTCGATCCCAGAAACCGAACTGCGAAATTATGACCTGAGCCAAAATTAAGAGTTGACTCTTACCTGACTGAGCCACTGAGGCTCCCCTCTAATATGTTATTGACATACAAACAATATGTCATAAAGGTGAAGATACTTTATAATTAGATATAATTAAGCTCTTTTTCCTTTCAATTGTATGTGATTTCCCAAGGAAGCTCTGATTCCTCTGCCAAGTGATGCATATATAAAGAGAGAGAGACATAGTTTAAAGCAAAGTGGCATACATACATATACATAGGTATGTATGTATCTCTTGATATTTTCTGTCTCTCACACTTTCCTTTAAAATCTTGGGAGAGATCATGGCCAGCTGAGTTCTTAGCAAAATGTTCTGATCAAATGTGAGGGAGAGCTTGAACAATGAGGTGAGTTCAGCTTTGGTGTCTACCGTAAATTCTATCTCAGAATTGTTTATGTTAACAGTTCCTTGGCAAAGATAGATGCTCTTTATTCTCATTAGAAAAAGTGAGCACACGCCTTTGTTTCCTGGTTGACCTGACAAAATAAGGAGAAAAGTTCATGGCTTGACCAAGATTAGCAAGAACTATGATCCATACACTATACAGCCTGAAATAAAAATTAATTAATAAATATAATAATCTTAAACTTATTTTAAATACCTACTAATGTCTGTTATTGGGCAAGAAGTTAAGGATGAAAGCCTTTTGACTTGAGTTAATCCTGGCAGGTGGTAAGGAACATGGAGAATAAGAGAGATTCATGGAAAGATACTAGGTTACATCTTTTTTGTAAGCATGGGCTTGCTTCAAGCCTTCAGTCAAATTTAGTATACTTCTTTTTTTTGCCTCAGTCTCAGTTGAATCTAAACTAAAGGATTTGGGGTTGTTAAGTTCTGTAAAAGAGGAAATTAAGGCATAATTCCTGTACAATTTATTGAGTGTGTTTTAAATACAATATCAGATAGCCTTTATTTTTTCATACTTATTCTGCCAAATATTTTTATTTCGGCTTTCCCCCCCTAATTGGAGCTAAAGTATAAGGTGTTGGAATAAGGCCAAGCATATGCAATTCCTCCTTATCTAATAGCCCTAAAAATTAGCCTTACATTTTTGGATAATGCCTTACAGTGTTTGTGTATTTCATTTGATTAGTTCATCAGTTACATAAAGTAGAAAGGACAGGTTGTTTTTAATCAGTATTTAATGGATGAAAAGGGGAGGTCAAAAGATTCTGGGATGTTGTAACTTGTCATGGTCTTTGAACTTGCATCTTAGGACTCTAAGCCCAGAGCCTAACCCTGACCCTGACCTTCTGTGTACAATCAATCCAATGTCTTCAGCCTTGAAAAGTAGATCCAGATCATTTTAAATGATGTTTTTTTTTGTTTCTCTTGGAAAAATGAAAAGCATATCTTTACTTGCTTTTCATACACCAGTAGATGCTTTGTATTTTAACTGCAGACTATTTGATAAACAGATAAAGTGTGCTTAACTGTCTTCCTGAAACCAGTCCCAGCAATTCTCTGCTCTCTCCTTTATCATCTACCACCCTCTTTACATTTGTATTTCTCGCATCTTACAGAAAGCCCTGTCTTTGCCCCAGCCCCCATTATAGCTATTTCCCTCCATCCATCCCCCTTACAGCTAAACTCCTCAAAAGAATTGCCCTTGACTGTAATCCTTTTCCTCCCACTGTCTCCTGAGCCCACTGTGGTCAGGCCTTTGACCTTCCTTCTCCACTCAGGCTGTGCCTTGGCAAAGCTGCACCCGGGGAGGGCGCTCACCTGGCGCGTGAAGTGTCAAAGCACAGGTGGGTGTGGCTGGAGCAGAGTGACCCAGAGCGATAGAGGGAGGATCTGTGCTCTGTGAATGACAGCTTGCCGTGTTCCTGGTTCCTCAGCCCAGTTGTTTGTTCTCAGTCCCCCCACAACCACCCCCCCCCCCCACCCCTGCCGCCTCCCACTATGTGGCACATGAGCAGCCCTGGACAGAGCAGACAGTGCCTTTTGCCGTGATAACTTTTTTCATTGGTTTTTAAGATTTCATTCTTGGTCCTCCCACCTTATTGGTATTTCCTTCTCAGTCTTTTTCGTTGGTTGCTCCTCATCTCTCTGACCTGTAAATATTGACATGCTCAAGGACCCTTTTGTTGGACGTCCCCTCTTTTCTATAATAATCACTCCCTTGGTGATCTCCCCTAGTTTCGTGGTATTAATGTTTTCATTCTCTAATTCCCAAATGTGTTTCTCCAACCCAGACCTCTCCTTTGAATTCCAGACTCCTGTCCAGTTCCTTTTGTGGTATCTTCTCATGAAAGGCTAGTAGCATCCCAGGTGTAATTAACATCTCCAGAATCCAGCCCCTGCTGTGTGCTCTCGATCTGCCCCTCCCCCAGCCTGCTCCCTGGGTTGATGTCCTCTCTTTTCCCGTGCTCCAGCTGAGAGCCTGCATTGTCCTTGACTTCCCTTTCTCTCATACCTGACATCCAGTTTACCAGAATGTAATGGCCATTATTCCCATCTTGCTTCCCATCCAATTTCAAGCCTCTTTCATCTCTCAGTTGAATTACTGCATTCTTCCCTTTGCTGGTCCTCCAGCTTCTGTCTTTGCTGCCTTTCAGCCTGTTCCCTTCGCAGCATCCAGAGACATCCATGTAAAAAGTAAGCCAGATGTAAAAGTAAGGCGACATGTAGTGTGATTCCATTTATATGAAATGACCAGAATATGCAAATCCATAGAGTCAGAAAGTAGATTAGTGGTTGCCAGGGCCTGAGGGGGACACTGGTGGCAAGGGGGCAGGGGAATGGGAGTGACTGCTAATGGGCATGGTGTTTCTTTTTGGGGTGATGAAGTTCTTCTGGAATTAGAGGTGGTAATGTTGCACAACCTTGTGACTACTAAAAACCACTGATTGTACATTTACCTCAATTAAAAAAAAAAAGCCAGATTACATTAATGCTTGAAATAAAAACCTCTAGTGGCTTTCCATCCCACATCTCAGTGGCTTACAGTCCCCTACATGATCCATCCCTGTCACTTCTCAGACATCCCTCTCTTCTTCTCTCTGTTGCTCGTTCCACCTCAGCCATATCAGCTTTTTTACTTGCCATTCTTTCTTCCGGGATATTCCTTCCCTAGGACACCTGTCTACCTCCTAGAGTCTAAATACTGCCTCTTTTTAAAATAGAATTTTTTTTAATGTTTGTTTATTTTTGAGAGACAGAGACAGCATGAGTGGGGGAGGGGCAGAGAGAGAGAGGGAGACCCAGAATATGAAGCAGACTCCAGGCTCTGAGCTGTCAGCACAGAGCCCAACACAGGGCTCAAACTCACGAGCCGTGAGATCATGACCTGAGCCAAAGTCGGACGCTCAACTGATGACTGAGCCACCCAGATGCCCCTAAATACTGCCTCTTAAAGGGGCCTTCCTTGACCAGCCTACTTAAAATTGCAGCCCAACCCCCACACCCCTTCCTCATTTATTAAAAAAAAAAAAAACTTTTTAAGTGTATTTATTTATTTTTGAGAAGGAGACAGAGCATGAGCAGGGGAGGGGCAGAAAGAGAGAGTGAGAGAATCCCAAGCAGGCTCTGTGCCATCAGCACAGAGCCCAGTGCAGGGCTCAAACTCACAAACTGTGAGATCGTGACCTGAGCCAAAATCAAGAGTTGTACACTTGACCGAGAGCCACCCAGGTGCCCCCGCCTCCTCATTTAATCATTTTACTAAATCTCTCCCTGTCTAACAGGCTATCTGCTTCATTTATTTAGTTAACCACATAGGTTTTCCCTGGAACATAAGTTCCTTAAAGGCTAGGATTTTTATCTGTTTTCTTAACTGTTCTGCTCCCACCGTCCCAAACTTTGTACTTCATATAGTTGGCACTCTGTGAATCCTTGTTAGAGATAAACAAATACCATTTTTAAATACACAGGTATCTCATTTACTTTGGAAACAAAGGGTATTTTGATCCCAGGATCCCAGGTTTTTAAGAATCTTACTTTTGAGAGTGCAGAATTCAAGTAGTATTATATAAATATGAAATGTGTTCAACTTGACAACTATACAAAGAAAAAGTAGTCCAGTTAAGCTTAGAGCATTGGCATCTAGAGGTTTGAATGATTTCTTAATGTGTAATTTTCCATCTTCCATAATATAAAGCAGCTACCATTTAAATAGGTTAAAAATCTTTTTTCCCCCCATCAGAATTTTCTCCTGAATTAGACATGCTTAGGGCAACATTAAAAAAAAAAACAAAACCTGAAAGAAGCAATAGTATATGTTATGGAGCAATGAATGTTATGACTTTTATTATAGACTTTTATTATAATGTAGCAAGCATACGTTACAACAAGTCTTCAGCACCTGGCTTCAGGGTAATCTGCCTTTAGTGTGGGAACCTTTACAAACCAGTTTGGATTGAAGAAGGAACGGTGTAGTGACATGGAGTGATTGTTTTTGTGCAGAAGCAGAGCAGTGCAGAGATTCAATGCACTGTTTGTAGACTGCAATCATAAACCCACTTCAGTTGTGCTTAAATGCAGTGCTACCTTGGGCAAGAAACAGGAGATGTTTTTAGGCCCTGTGTTAGTGGAAAGGGATAGATTGACAAGGCCTCCTGGGGGAGTGTTGGTTTGAAAAAAAAAAAAAAAAAAGGTTAACTTTGTAAGATGCAAAAGTTGGTGATATGCGTGTATGAATTTGCTTATCTTGCCTGGCTGGGATGGCTGAGAGAGAGACCAGCTCAAGAGAGACCAGTTCTGAGTCCCCATTTCAGTTGTTTCTAAGAAGGATCCCAAGGATCCCTGATACAGTGAAGCAGCAGAGAAACTTGTTTCCTTTGCCTCCTCCTTGAAAACCAGCCAATCAGAAGTTTTCTCTGCAATAGCAGCACAGGGGAGGGGAAAATGTAAAACCCAAGTCACGTTCAAGACACAGCAAAAGTTCTGAATTTTGTTCAGGCCTTGTGATCCATGATATTTTTGAGTCTCTTTTGAATGGGTGTTATAACCTCGGCAGTAGAGGGAACAGTGATGGGTGCTAACCTAGCCACTTGTTTGTCCTGCTCAGGGGCTCCTCCAGGGGTCCTATCCAGGGGCCGGATTCCACAGTGGGTGAACCTGGGGGGAGGTGGCTGCTCAGCAGCTGCCTTCCCAAGTGCCTGCTGACTTCCTTGCTGGGTCTTTATACCACCATTTCCTGGCTTTTAACAACATGTGTGTATATATTTTTTCCCGTAAGTGGAGTTTAGAACCAGATGTTAGAATTTCTGTTTCCTGAGAAGCGAGCTGTGTTTCTGCATTCATTTATGCAATTTTCCTTTGGTGGAGCTTCAGCCTAGCCAACTGGTTCTTACTGCACTGGAAGCTGATATTAGCTATGCGTATTCTCAAAGCGCTCTCAGTGGACGTTCGGACATGTGTTCATGACCCCGGAGTGCTCTTTTCCTGCACATTAGAATCCTGTTCAAAACCTGTCTCCCCTTCAAGAAGCACCATAAATGCCTTCTCCATGCAGGCTTCTCTGATGCTTGCCCCCTCCATGACAGATCCAGGACAGCTTTTCCTCGTGTGAATTCCAGAGAACTGTGTTTTACCTTTAGAGACACGTGGCTTTCATCCTGCTCTGCTTTCTGGTGCCTGCCTTCTCTTTGTCTGGAGGCTAAGAGCGCCTTTAGGGCAAGGCCTGTCTTCTGCTTTATTGAATCTCTGCCATCCTTGCCACACACTTAATAAATATGCCTGCGGATAAAGGAATACATTTAATCTCATTTGGCAGACTTAATGCTGCAATAGTCCGTGGATTGATAATTTATATATATTGTTGTACCTTCCCAAAACTGAAGAGTAATTCACCATAACTGATGTTTTCTATCTTCCTGCCCCCTTCACCTTTTTCTCTTCCATAAGAATAGACTTCTCACACGACTTTAGCGTCTTGCCTCTCGGGAAGGAAATATGGTGGTTCCAGAAGGCATTCTTTCTTCTTGCACTTGCTGAAGCTCCAGTGTTTGTCTCAGCATGGACCCTGAAATGCCCATATCACTCTTTTCTTGGGTGCTTATGAAAAATGCATATTTCTGGATTCCAGCCTAGAGCCACATTTCTGATTCCAGCCTAGAGCCTGGAGTCTTGGGCTTATGAGTGTAGAAATTTGCTTTTATTTGTTTGTTTGTTCGTTTGTTTGAGAGAGAGCATGCGGGGGAGGGGCAAAGGGAGAGGGAGAGAGAATCTTAAGCAGGCTCCACACTCAGAATGGAGCTGGATGTGGGGCTTGATCTCACAATCATGAGATCATGCCCCAAGCCAAACTCAAGAGTCCAGACATTTAACCGACTGAGCCACCCAGGTGCCCTCAAATTTGCATTTTTTAACAAGCATCCCAGGTGATTCTAATACACAGTAGGATCTCATGGCTGCTGCTTTCTTTTCTGCTTCCGGTAACCTTTGGAAAGTGTTTTTAGCTTATTGTGTCATCTGTATCTTTTCCAATCTCACTAATCTTTGTTGCTTTTTTTTTTTTTTTTTTTTTTTTTTTTTTTTTTTGCCTTATTTGATTCTACTTTTTAAGAGTCTGTTTTAAAACTGTACCAGTTTGGGGCGCCTGGGTGGCTCAGTCAGTTAAACATCTGACTTCGGCTCAGGTCATGATCTCGCAGTTCATGAGTTTGAGCCCTGCATCGGGCTCTGTGCTGACAGCTCAGAGCATGGAGCCTGTTTTGGATCCTGTGTCTCCCTCTCTCTCTGCCCCTACCCCACTTGCACTCTGTCTCTGCCTCTCTCAAAAATAAATAAACATTAAAAAAAATTAAAAAAAAACTGTACCAGTTGACGTTTTAAAATTGGAGTGTGTATAAATGGTAGAGATGTGTGGAGAAGCTTCATTGGTATCAATTTTTTACCATAATGAGTCAGTACAGTTTTTATGAGAACTGCTGTCCAGGATGCAGGAGGTCCCCAGTGGCCCTTCAGCTTTTATTTCTAGATAATGGCAAAGTGTCTTGAGTCTCCAAAGTATATAAGCAACAGAACTTTGCTCATTCGTGAGCATATGGTTGGGTGTGTGAAGTGCCTTCTTCCCTCAGCTATAGCCAGGGATATTTTAGTCTGTTGTGAGTGATTTGGGATTTATTGAGGAGCACTATGCTTTTACAATGAAACTCTTGGGAAGGAGTGAACATATTCTCTTATATTCAGTTCGGTGATTATGCTGTGATGTTTACTGATGTTGAAATTCAGTAAAGGAAAACTTCCGCTAAAAAATATCGTCTCTATTATACAACTGGACTATGATTTTAAAGTGGTGACAGATTATAAAAAAGGAAGAAAAGTCCTGAAGTCCTTTCTGGGTTTTAGACAGGGTTGGGGTTAGTTGAATGATGTCAATAAATACAGTTGAGTGATTCCTGATTAAAAGTTGTCTGTATGTTAAGTTTAATAGTGTAAGGAATTAAGGACTCTAAGTGGCTTGGGAGAACTATACTGATTGTTCTTCCTTACATATATTTATCAGAAATAAATGTTGAGTGGTTTAATGTGGTACATAGGGTTACCATTCAAAATGTGCCCCTACAAATTTGATTGTAGCTCGTTGCTCCTGGCTTCCCAAGTATCTGTTTGTTTGTTTTTTCTATTTTAAAATATCTTTAGAAGTGCCTGGTGGCTCAGTCATTAAGCATCTGACTTAGGCCCAGGTAATGATCTCACAGTTTGTGAATTCGAGCCCCGCATCAGGCTCTGTGCTGACAGCTCAGAGCCTAGAGCCTGCTTTGGATTCTGTGTCTCCCTCTCCACCCCTCCCTTGCTCACACTCTGTCTCTCTCTGTCTCTCTCTCTCAAAAATTAATAAACTTCAAAAGAAATTTTAAAAATTAAAAAATCTTTACTGAGGTATCATTCCCAATATAGGAAAATTTATTTTAACATGAAAAATTAGTATGCAAAAATTATTTTAAAGTATTTACAAGTGTTAATCTGGAACTGTCTAATATAAAAGTACCATGCTTTCAGATGAATGACCACCATTTCTAGCTGAATTCTCAAATACTCAGAAATCAAGCTCTTTGGAAAGGACTAGAATCAGTGTTGATGATTAAATATTGAAAGAGCTGTTTGTTCCGTGCAGTGCTGGGACCAGCACATAGAATGTGCAGAGCACATAGAAACACACACTCGACGTTAATTTAGTCACAAACCTAAGTTAATATATTTTTAAGTTTATTCGATTGCAACAGAAAGACAGACTGAATTAAAACATAATTCTTATTTTAACAGAGTATACTTTTTATAGTCTGATGACCATCCCCTCCCCCAAACTTAAGGGAATTAAACAGAAGAAACGTTTTCTTAGGAAACCAAGTCAAAAGCTAAAATAAGCTTCCCACACCTGTGATGAAGTTCACTGTCAGCCCCAGTCGCCCCCTCTGCTTATCTGAAAATTCTAATGGAAAATGATTGAATATCCAGGTAAGGGTTGGCAGACTTACTATTTATAAAGACATTCTGAGTTAGGGAGGGGACAGTTTAAAATTACCTTTCAAAATATGGGCAAATGTTATTTCCAGGAACTTGTAGAAAAGCATAAAATAACATCTGTAATTTCCCCCAAAGGTGTTCTCGGTTTCTTTATTACATGATTATGAATCAGTGCAGCAGTAAACCATACTGTAAGCCCTAATTTTCTAATTAACTTTGTCACTTTTTATTTAGTTAGGAGGTGTGGATCCTTTTTAAAACCACTGATATAGATAGACTCCAGTTAGGATCTGTACTTAATTTCACTTAAGTGAAACAAGAGCTTGCAAATGGATTAGGCCTAGATACTCCAGATGAATGACTACCATTTCTAGCTGAATTCTCAAATACTCAGAAATCGAGTTCTTTGGAAAGGACTAGAATCAGTGTTGATGATTAAACATTGAAAGAGCTAACTTAGTTAGCAGAGTCTTGCTTTTTTCAATTACTTCAGATTGTCCTGTTTTAATTTATGTTAATCTGTATTTTAACTCTAGAATCAGATATGCTTGACGATTGTATTCATTCTAGCCGAACTTTCTGCCTATGAAATTACAATAAACTCCAAATTACCAGTCCCTACTTGTAGTGAGAATATCTTTCTGGTGAAAGTAAAGTAGGTTTATTCTGGTACAGGAAACCTAGTCTTTCTAATATTACCCATTTTTTTTAACACTACCAGCTGTGTAGGATTTAAATTAAACGGCTCTTTTCCTGCACAGTCTATTCTATTAGTAGATTGATTTGTTTTTGGCTATAGTTAGTGTGTGTGTGTATGTATATACCCACTTCAGAAATCTCTGGGCCTACATGAATCCTAACTATTCCATCAATAATACAGTATTGTAGATATAAGTACATGCCCAGTTGTGCTTGTTAATAGATTCGAGGCAAATCTCCTAATCCCAAACCAATTCTCTATTTTTTTTTCTCTACTAATTGAGATAAAGGAGAATATACTGCCTCCTAATTTCTTGTATAACAGAAAATAGGACTCCCTGTTTACCCAATCAAAAAATTTTGAAGCCAAGAAAGAAAATTAGGTCAACATTTTTGATGCACTGTGGGCTTGTCATCACTATTTTTTAGCTTCATGTCTAATTATAATCTTACATTTATTTGATCCTGTAGCTTGCATTTGCTTACCATTTTTTAAAAACAAAGAAGTTCTTCTTGCCAAACCCAAGAAAACCTAGTTTTTATTCTTGCACTGCTAGGTTGAGTATCCAAAAGGTGTATAAGAACGTTTTCAGCCCAGATTCATTTTAAGGCTAGGAGAGACCTTGACTGACCACATTGTAATAGATTGAGCGTTAGGTCCTTTTTCATCACATTTACACTTTTCCCATTGTATCATCAACATTTGTGTCCAGTTGTGTTCCTGAGCCAATGTTCATCAGAAGTAGCCACTGTACTGTGTAAGCCATGGCAAGCATTCTATAAATGTTGGTTTTCCTGGAGGATTTCATGTTGGGTGAGACATAAAGACCACCCAGTAGGAATTTGTAGTTAGGAAAGCATTTGAATAACTGTGGGTGCAAACTCACAGGCCTGGCTCTACAGTCCTCTGGCCATGTACACTGGGATGGACTGCAAAGAAGGAGCTGCCTGTTAGACTTGGGAGGGAGGTTTGTTTTTTTCTTTTTGGGGTGGAGGGGTGCCTAACTTTTTAATAGCAAAATGCCTTAATCTTCACCCTTAGGGAAGTTGGTCTGCCTTAAGAGGTTTGTTACTTGAAATGAGAACATCCCATTCAAAGTATCTTTTCAGTAATGGACCCCCAGGAGGACTAATTTGTAACAGATTTTGAGACTTCTACCAGTTTGTGATTGTTAGCTGGGTCTTTAGAAACTCAATATGCTCATGCCTCTTTCTTCACTGGATGAATGGTTCTGGGGTCAGAATTCTGCCAGCTCTCTGCTCTTTCTCATCTGCCTGTGATATGCAATGCCAGGAGGACAGGAAACGGCTTCCAAATTGCTTAGGCTATAACCTTGCTTCCCTTCCCTCTGAGTTGACTGTCAATTCTTCACATATTTTTCTTAAGGTTTTGCTTCTGATTGTCGTAGTTGTCAGTGGAGCTGAGTGGTAAATTGAAAATGGCATGCACTGGAAATTTAACATCCAATAGAAAGGTAGAATACAAATTAGAGGACATGATTTGGACAACACTATTCTTGGGAAGCATAAAAACATAGATAGTTCTGGGGGACACCTGGGTGGCTCAGTTGGTTGAGCATCCAACTTCAGGCTTCGGTCGTGATCTCGCAGTTTGTGAATTCGAGCCCCACATTGAGCTCACTGTTGTCAGCGCAGAACCCCCTTCAGATCCTCTGCCTCCCCTCTGTCTCTGCCCCGTCCCTGCTCATGCTTTCTCAAAAATAAAAAACAAAAGAAAACAAAACCTTATAGATTGTTCTGACTGATGGGCTTCTCAGCTCCTGCTGGAGCTCTCAGGTTTTCTTTAAAAAAAAAAAAAAAAGGGTTAGCTTCAGTACTCATAAAAATTGTTACCAGGTAAGGAATGAGTATGAGAAATTTTTGATATTTTTGTAGGGTGGATTTTTTTTTTTAACATCAAAAACATAGAACTTTATACTTAAAATAACTGAACGGTGCTTTCTGTAGTTAATTAGCAATTATTAAATATAACACCTCAGGCTTCTTGCCATAGTCTGAAATATCCATGTATTTCAGATGTCTACAGACCAAATAGCTGTTAGCCAAGGAGAACAGAAATTCCCCTGGGATATTACTGAGTCCCCAAAGGAATGTGTCCCAGGGGTCACATCGCTTTGTCTTGCTGGTTGCCATGCGGTGGGCTCACTGGCTCCCCTTGTTCCCTGCCCAAGAGACTGAAGCATCCTCACTGGTGAAATATCACCAGCCAGCATGAGGGACCCAGTGCCCACAACAGTGGTGCTGTTTTTTGAAGGTCTTTGGGCACTTCCTTATTATCGGGCCAGAGTGGTACTTGCCTCCATGCAGAAGTGGGAACAAGGGCCTTCTACCACACTTTGTCATGCAGGCCCCGAAGCTGCCCTACTTCATTTATTCAATAAACAGAGCATGTAATCTACTCTGTGCCAACTACACCAAATGAACAAAACAGAGTTCTTGTCTCCATGAAGCTCCCAGTGTAACAGGAGAGGAAGACACAGGTGTGGGTAACATTAGAAATTGTGAGACGTGCTGTCAAGGAAAAAGGTGCTCTTTTGTGCTATAAAGAAAGTAATAAATAAGGGTCCTCATTTAGATGCAAGAGCAGAGTCAGCCCCTCTGAGGAAGAAACATGTGAGTGAACTCTTAGATTCAGCCTGGTCACACAGGGCAGAGGTATGGCTTGTGCAGAGATAATGATCTTGGTAAAACATGACCAGTGTGGCCAGATCAGGTGAATGAGGAGAGAGTGATGTGAAATAAGGCCTCAACCAGAACACCAGGGCCAGATGGTACAGGACCTTGTAAATAGCCATTCACCATAGTGCCTTGTTAAAACCAAACCCTAGCCGTTCAATTTTCAATTGAATCACTATGTAGGTAAAGTACAGAACTTGAACCTTTCCTGCCTTTTTTTTTTTTTTTTTTTTTTTTTTTTTTTAATCAAAGAGGGCAAATAAATGCTTTCTTCTAGCCTCATTCACCTGCAGGGAGTCTGTATGCACAGTTTACATGGGCTCAGATCCCTTTGTGGCCTGGACTTGATTCCCACTTGACTGAGCTGTGTAGGAACCACAGAAGGACAGGGCAGTAGTTCTGGAGGACTTGAGAATTAAAAGCTGAAATGATGTTTCAACATTCTGTGTTCATTTAACTTTGAGGGCATTGGAAAGTGACTTGTAAGTTAATGTTTAGGGACCAGGAGAGCTTCAGAGATGCCTTCTAGTAATTCCGAATCCAATTATTGTATCAAAGGGAAATTAGGATTTCTAGAAAAGGAAAGACTTGGACATTAATTGCAGATATATGACTTCATGTATATTCCCAGGGAGAATGAAGTATATTTTCCGTTTCATAATATTGCCTTAATCTCACACAAATTATGGTGTGGGCTAAGGTAGCACTAATATATACAGTAGAACTATTTTCATTATAGTAGAGTACAGAAGATATAAAATATTCATGTTCTTTGGGTTAAAGCAGACTTGCCATTTCAAGTCCATTAATTGCACTAGAATTTAGTGAAATTTCTTTCAGGGACTAATACTCTAATTACCTAAATTAAAGTAAGCATTCAGGTTAGCCTGATGTTCAGAACACAGGCATAGTAAAATAAGTTCTTGTTGAACTAACCTTTGTCTTGGTGATCTGGATACGGAGCTGAGACAATGTTTTCTCACAGTGGTGATTTCTAGAGTGTTTATAAACTAGTAAAGCTGTCTGGTAGCACTGACCATTCCTTTTTTACCTTCTCTATGCAGTACTTGCTAGGGAAATAAAAGCTTTCCAAAATTTCTGGAGTAGGGGAGTAGAGATAATAAAAACATTGAATGGCATAGAAATTACTGTACAGAACTCTATTTAGCCTCCAATTTTATACAGGCTCCATTAACTGATATCTCCTGTAATTATTTAAATAACTGACTGCATCTTCTGTACCTACATACAGAACTGGCAGTGCGATTTGCAGGGCCAAGCACAGAATGAAAATATGGGGTCCCTTATTCGAAGAATAATAAATTCAAAATGGTCCCAACAGAGGATTATGGCCAGCACAGAGCGCCTCTGTGCCCGGGGCCCTGTGTGTCTGCACAGACAGAAGTCCCTGACCAAGGGGCTTGGAGGGAGCAGCAGCATTTGAGGATGTCCCCTGGCCCTCTGTCTCCAGTGCCAAGGAGCTGTTTCTTGTGTGAGGCACCTGCTCATTGGTGACTTGCTGACTGGGAGGTCTTGATGTGGAGCCAGACCCATTCTGTTTTAATTTCTGCTCAGTGCAGAATTCAAGTACTGCTTCAAAGCCCACCTTTATTTCTTCTTCCTAATGAACTTTCTTCAGTGGCAGTAGACTGATTTAAACCTCCTCTATCTCATCTCTCTTGCCATACTCTTCTAGTTTTTCTGTATCCTTCTGTAGGGCAGTGTCCATCATTATCCTGTACAGACTCCAGAGTCCTAATGTGATTTGGGGGTTTCAGAGCTTATACATAATGGGAGTACCACATTTCCACTAATGGCATCAAATGCTATACTAGAATTTCAGGTAATATAAATACCATTTCTTATACTTCACTTGATAGCAGAGTAAACTACTTTGTTAAGTTGTTAAGTGTTTTATTATGAAATAATTCAAATTTGCAAAAACAAAAAGTGGGTAAAACACTGCAGTCTTACTCCTCATCGAGATCTAATGGTTGCTGATATATTTGCAGCATATTGCTCCCTGCTGCATCCCCATTGGCAATCTTTTTTCCATCTGGATGCTACTTCCCCAACATACTCTTATTCTGTGTTTGTATAGTTGAGTTTTATGGCCGGGAGGCCTTAACTTTGGCTAATATACTTTTCTTTGTGTGGGCCCATTATAGAGTCTCTGTAGCGGTACTGGAGACTGTCTCCAGGGAGTTCTAAAATCAACGTTCTTTCTGGCATAATTTTTAAGTTTATTAAAATTCTATGAAATGAACCTTGAAAGCATTATGCTAAGTGAAAGAAGCTAGACACAGAAGGTCACATATTATGTTTCCATTTATATGAAATATCCAGAGTAGATAAATCCATAGAGACAGAAAATGGATCAGTGGCTGCTGGGGGCCAGGGGGATGCAGGAATGGAGAATGACTGCTTAATGGGGATGGGGTTTTCTTCTGGAGTGATGAGAACGCCTTGGAACTAGACAGAGGCGGTGGTCGCACAATGTTTTGCATGTACTAAACCACCCAATTGTTCATTTTAAAAGAGTTACCGTTATGTGAAGTTCATCTCAATAAAAGACACTGTATGAAATTATATTTAATTATTTGGAATTTAGCATCATACATAAATACTGAAATCAGTAATGTTGGTATTTCTTTACTAGTAACTATTGTGAATATTGTTTACTATATACCCAGTCTGAAGTACTACCTTTTTCTTGGTAGGTGAGAAGGTGGTTATTGACAGTGTAGCAATTCTTGCAGATACATAGAGCAAATTAAGTTCACATAATATTTGAGACCGTGGTTTCCTTATGCTCATAGCAAATGGGAAGCTCTATAACTTTTTAGTAACATCTTAGGTATTGGTATGTTCTCTCTTGCCATTCACTCAAGCTGTTCCCTGGTTTAAGACGGTATTCCAGATTGGCAAATGAAGTTTTCCTTTGGGGAGACTCCAAAGGAATGTCCTTTGGACAGAATTGTAAAAATGGCTTTGTTTGTATGGACAGAATTGTAAAAATGGCTTCGTTTGTATGTAGCCTATTAACATTCATTACCAAATTAAATATACTATTCCTAGCAGATTGTGGTATTTTAAGAAACTTCTGAGAGAGAAGAAATCTTTCTTTGTAGTCCAGTATGTTTTTGTATGAACACAATCAGTGCCTATCAGAGAACCACACCCACTGGGTAAAAATTGACTCTTAATGTTTTGAAGAATTTGAATGATTCTCTGGAAGAACATATTTTTCAATTGGAATCATTTAAGCTACAAGTAAGAGAAAATAGTTAAAATGGCTTAAACAAGAACTTTAGTGCATAGAACTGGAAATCCAGAGGAAAGGGAGGGTTTCAGGGTTGTTCAGCATCCCCGCGGCATCGGCCAAGGCCAGAATCTTAGCCCAGGTTCTCTTAGCCCAGGTGCCCCAGATTTGACGTTACGCCACAGCTCATCCCTTCATTGTCCTAAGAGGCTTCCAGTGGCAGACAGTGCTGCATGTTTCCTAATCCACATTTGGCTTTTTGTGGTCCTTCCTAAGGAGCAAGAAAGTTTCTCTCGTGGAAGCCGCCTTTGTCACTCACGTCCCTAAACAGACCTAGTGGGGATGGGGGCTGAGATTTCCATGAACCCACTGCGGGGCATCAGCCACCGTAATCACTGCTGGCCCCATAATAATCTTGTTAGATAGCCTTACATCATCTTTTCAAGTCGTCTACATTCTAGGAATAGAAGGGTCTTCAGAATATTTGCTGTTTTCAGGTTATGCCATGGTAGTGTAACATTCTTTCAAATATGCTATTTAGATGTGCTGTTTACAGACCAATTTCAAAAGAGGAATATTAAAGAGAAGTAAAAAGCAAAATGCACCTTCATTTGTGCTCATAATTGGTGAGCATCCCATACTTGACAGAAGAACAAAATCTACTTTGTTTCTGCACCTTTATTTGGTGTGCTACATAGGTTTGTTTTTAACAGACAAACCCTCTTTCTTAAAAATTTTTTTTAAATGTTTATCTTTGAGAGAGGGACACAGTGTGAGCGGGGGAGGGGCAGAGAGAGAGGGAGACACGGAATCCGAAGCAGACTTCAGGCTCTGAGCTGTCAGCACAGAGCCCTGTGGGGGTCTTGAACTCACGGACCGTGAGATCATGACCTGAGTTGAAATCAAGAGTCCGACACTCAACAGAAGGAGTCACCCAAGACACCCCTAGACAAACCGTCTTTTAAAGTTAGTACACTCTTGGTGCCTCATTGCTGATTGTGTTGTTTTGTTCTGTTCTCTTAACTACACTTGGTATGCAAAATTCAACCTTAATTATGTATTATAGACTTTCCCCTGACTTTATGCCATGACTCCTTTTGTTTGAATATGTTAAAAAATAAATTCCCAAACTGTGAAAAACTGGTTTTTAAAATGACTTCAGTCTACATTTTCGATCTCAAGCCTTAATTTAATCACATTTCTTGAGGAAATGAACCTAGACAGTCTTAATTGAATGTCTCTGTGCCTGTGGAATTCTTTTCCTCTGTTGGCATACCAAAATTGAAATCTGTTGAGCTTTAAGTTTTTACCGCAAAGCCTCTGAACCACAGTTTAGTCAATAACTCATCCCACATCCTCTTTTTTTTCTGCTCTGACTCCCAATTCCCGACAGTTCCTTCAGTGTTTTGCTTACAGTGCCGAAGTCGCATCCTTCTGGCCCAAGGTTTGGATCTTGCCTACAAATGTATCTTGTTTGGCTTGGGCAGTGTTTTTAAATTTTGGAATTAGTTGCCAACATTTAAAAAATGAGAGAGCTGACATAAGAATCCAGTTTTGGCTTGTATTAGAAAAACCAGATCTGAAAACAATTGGGCATGAAATCCTAAATGGAAAAAATTCTGCCCCCTCCTCTGTGACTGATGTATATTATCTCCCTGGCCCCTGAAGATTTGTGAGTTTCCCACCCCTGTAGAGTGCCTCAGTGCTAACTGATGCCATCCTGTTGCCTTCCTTCATAAATATCATGCCATCTCTGCAGACCCAGATAAAGTTAAAGATTATTTTTCTAAGCAGAACACAAGCATGATGGTTCCCTCTTTGATCAGGCTAGCGATATAAGGCATCTGCAGCTTTTTAAAGACTCCCTTTCCCTTACAACTCATTGGAAATCACCAGCGTCCTTAGACAAGGCCTTGGACCAGAAGAATTCAGCGTGCACTTAATAGTCCAGTTTTGGAAAAGTTTAATACCAGGCCAGTAGAACATAAAGTCCTACCCTGTTTCCCGTGAGGGAGGAGGAGCTACACACACCCGTGAGGGTTGACACTGGATAGCGGAGGAAACTCAGAATCCTTAGGGAGCCAGGCCCTTGGTCAGTTGTGGCTTGGGTGCCCACACGAGCACCCCAATTAAGAACACCCACAGTGACGGTCAGTCCTGCCGATACTCCCATCTCCTAGGCAGATTCCCTGGTCACTTATTAATACTTTCTTGATCTTGCCCATTAATGCCAAACTCCGTCAGTGTGTGGTCCCCACCTAACGTGCAAGACCGCAGCATTAACAGAGCACGCTGTATTCAGATGACTCATAAAGCAGCAGGAGCAGCAGCAACACACAGTATTCTCGCTCAAAGATAATTACGATATCATCCTAACATCCCGTTATTGCTTTTGGGGATTATAGTTTTGACCTCACTCCAAGACCTCTTCCACCCCCATCAGACAAACCCACTTTAAAGCTATAACACACGTCTCCTTACATCTTTTCAAGCAGATTATTACTCCTTCCCTGCCCGCCCCCCCACCCGTTCCCGTAGCCTGTTCCACACACCAGGGTACTGCCCAGGGCTGAATATTCCAACACTAAGGACAATCTCAGACCAGGCACACAGCTTCCAAGTGATGTTCTGCTCTCGGCTTAGTGTTTCTGATTTAGATGTTTATCATGGGAAGTCCCATCTTTGGGGAAGTGTGTTAAGTTGGAAGAAACACTCATGCTCCCTTAGTAGTGACTTAGTTGGCCATTATAACATTTTTTATAATTAATAGGATTTTGCAGTCTAGCAAGATTTGAGAAGTGTTTATAACACTACTAAGCATTCTGTATAGTAAATGTTTGTTACTTTACCCAACTAGGTAATCTGAATTGTCCTTAAAATTGAAGCTAGTCTGTGCCATTTCACCATGGCAACCCCTTGAAATCCAAGTTTCTAATAGGTCATTGCCACTTTGGACTCTGAGCACTGTGGGTGGCCATGCCTGCTAAAATGTGATTTCCGGGAAATGCTGGTCATTCAATGGCTTTGTTGAGTGAGTTCACTAATCACTGGACTAAGCTCCACACCAGGGTTTTTTTTTTTGTTTTTGTTTTTGTCTGCTTTGTTGACTGATCTATCCCAGAGCACTCAAATGGAGGAATAGGATGATACTGGGTGCCTAATAGATATCCAATAAATATTTGTCGAATGAATGAATGATCAAATTAACTTAACACATACCATTCTACATCCTATAAAAATATGTGAGGTTCTTGGTACTGTTGGGTCTCGTTGGTCTTCATCACATCACTGGCATGTGTTGGCAGTAAAAATTGGGGGTCTGCATTTGTACGGTTCAGATTTATAGACTAAGCAGGATGGGCATTCCAGAGGTGTCTGCCTTCCAGAATTACGTCTCAGAAACCAGAAGCCGGAATGCGGTCGTTTCTTACTACATTACCCAGGCAAGAATGAATTCATCATTTTCATCTCACCATTTCTCATTAAGAGCCTAATGCCAGTATCTCGTCCAGAGCAGTGCCAAATTTCACATTTTGCTTAAGTAAGAATTGAATGTATGTTTGAACAGCAGACTGCGGGTCTCTGGCAGATTAACTTTTTGGAAATGGAAAAAATATATATTTAACTGACCTGCAGCCAGTTAGAAATAAATCCTCTGCATAGACTTGCCAAAATGTCACTTGGTTGTGAACAGGGCTCCTCATTTGTCCTGTGAGACCCTGCGTAGCAAATGTCAGGCCACCGCAGACTCTTTTGTCCCTCTCGTTCTCTCAGGCAGCTGCATCTTTGATAAGGTGGTTTTGTGAAGAAATATAATTGTGTTCCTTTATTTGTGTTCTTGGCTACATTTTTACCTTGGTGAACTATCTGTAGGATGAGGAATTTTTTTTAATTTAGTTTCTAGCAACCATTTACTTGGTGTGTAACTGTGTTTCTGATTTCTTCCTAAGCTTTTAACCTATTGCTTCCTCTCAGTTAGCCCTGGTATTATATCACATCAAGTTCTGTTCTTACCAGCAACTGGAAGCTTTAATCTACCTTCACCATGTTTAAAAATAAGTTCACAAATGCAATCTGGGTGGACAACTTTAATCATGATTTTCCTGTTGCTTAACACCTTGTGTATTTAGGTATACTTCCGATGGATGATTGATGTGTTTCCTTTTTTTAGTTCAGAATTTCCTGCAATTTAAAAAATACCCCGACTATAATATATATGATGTAAATGATACTCATTTCAACTAAGTGTTTCATTTTTGCTCCCCTAGAAAAAACATACCTGTTGCTGAATATATAAATAGGGTTGTCAGCTTAAAAACGGTCTCCTTTTTAAATTTCTTGAGTAATTGTTCTGCACTTAGAGTCCAAATCGTCACCTTGGTCTCATTACTTCCATCACCCACTGCTGTCTGGCCGTCCTCATCAGGACCTCCTAGGCGTCCAGTTTATCACCACTCTTCCTGTATTGGTTGAATATTTAGCATCTTGATTTTGTTTGTTCTTGTTCTTGCATAAAAATCAAATAGGGGGCACCTGGGTGGCTCAGTTACTTCAGCCCAGGTCATGCTCTTGCGATTCATGGGTTTGAGCCCCACGTCAAGTTCCGTGCTGACGGCTCAGAGCCTGGAGCCTGCTTCCAATTCTCTGTCTCCCTCCCTCCCTCCCTCCCTCCCTCCCTCCCTCTCTCTCTCTCTGCTCCTCCCCTATGCGTGCTCTTTTCTCTCTCAAGGATAAATAAACAAAAAAATTTTTAAAAAATGGAATTAAATCCCTACTACTGCTGGTTCTTCGGGGACAGTGGGTAGCAATGTATTGGGTAGCAGAGGGAGTCCCACCTGAGAATAGCTACATAGGACAGTCGATGTGATGAGTTGCCCATAAGGATCAACTCTCTGATGCTATTACTTTTAAAATCACATGTATGGTCCCACATTCACCACAGATTTTTTTTTTAAGTTTATTTATTTATTTTGAGTGACAGAGAAAGAGCACAAGCAGGAGAGGGGAAGAGAGAGAACCCCAAGCAGGCTCCATGCTGTCAGCACGGAGCCCGACTTGGCTGATCTGACAAACCGTGAGATCATGACAGCTGAAATCAAGAATCAGACGCTTAACCAACTGAGCCACCCAGGCGCCCCTCACCACATAATTTTTTATTCCTTGTTTTGAGGAATGACTAGCTCTATTGTTTGGGGATGATCAAGGTGGCCATTCCTTGTAGCTGACAAGTGATGGAACATTGCTCACACTCTTCAACCCTCCCTAGCCCAATGTCATCTGTATCAGCTAACAGATGTCATTACTGAGGAAAAAAGTAACAGCTGGGAGTGCTGCTCCCCTTGGTGTGTGGGGGCTGAGCACTCTGGGCAGAGGGTGGCGAGTATCTTCAACACTGCTCTCGATTAAAGCCGTAGGTCATCGATTGTTCCCTATTTACCACCGTAGCTGCCCTTCACCCTCGCACAAAGCGTAAAGCATAAGGAGGCAGTTAAGCTGCCCATCTTCTCACCCCTTCTCCTGCTAGAGGCAGTCTTCCGAGTATACCCAATACCATAGTTTTTTTAGGTAGTTTAAAATTTTTTTTAACGTTTCTTTATTATTGAGAGACAGAGACAGAGCACAAGTGAGGGAGGGGCAGAGAGAGAGAGAGAGATGCACACAGAATCCGAAGCAGGCTCCAGACTCTGAGCTGTCAGCACAGAGCCCAATGTGGGGCTTGAACTCACAAACTGTGAGATCATGACCTGAGCCAAAGTTGGACGCTTAACCTACTGAGCCACCCAGGCACCCCTAGGTGGTTTTAAACATACTCATTCAGTCAAGAATTTTACATGTGGGTTTCTGAAGTCATCATTGAATATAAACTAAATCTGCTCCGTCACTGTCTTCTACTCCAGCAGTATGTTTCTTTCTCCTTATGTTAACAAGGGGAAACCTTCATCTAAGAAAGAAAGTATTTTGTTTTTGTTTTTTCCCTTAAAGCAGGAAATAAGATGTAGAAGCATCAACAACAAAGTAATTCTCAGAGCAGCTTCACCTTTCCACAGCTTTAACTGGGACTAGCTATCAAGTTTTTGAATAGTTGAGGTGTCTAAAAAATCATAGCTGAAAGGCACTAAGATAAAAAGATGATGGTATTGTATTTTGGGTCATATCAGCCCTAATTTTTCTAAAATGGTCATGCTGGAGAACGTGGAGGGCTTTTTGATAGTGATGCACTTCCTCTCTTGGCTCACTGTTCAGGTCCCCAAGGAGATCGCCATACAGGCCTCATGACTGCCTTGCAGGAGCAAAAATACCTTTTAGGCAAGATAGAAGCCACACCGGTGACAGCTCTTTGATGTAGGGGAGAGGACCCCATATGTGAGGGGCACCAGTTTTGCCTCTTAGATCCTGATTTTTATTTTTAAGTACCTGCCTTAAAACAGTAAGTCTGTTTTAAGGTGGTAGATATCTGGGAGGCAGCATGCACTGTGGTTACGCATACAAGTTCTGGTGAGCCAGCCTGCCTTGTTCAGATCCTGTCTCAGCCCCTTCCAAGCTGTGTCATTTTGAGCAAGGTACTTCCTCTCTCTGTGCCTCAGTTTCCTCTGTAAAATGGGGTGGATGCTAGTTCCAACCTCAGAGGGTGACTATGAGGCTTCTAAGCATAGAGCATGATATGTATAGATACATATAGAGCATGGTAAGTCTCAGTAAATATGTTATCATTAACTATTAATAGTTTTATGTATCCAAAAGTAACAATTTCACTGTTGTCGTTGGCAGAATTCTTCAAAGTCAAAATGCAGAACTGCCAACCCAAGGACTTGGGCCACCAGTGGTCATTATAAGTCAGTGAAATTAAAATCTTTAATTTAGAGGAACGCAGAAAGACATGATTATTTGGGGGTTATTTGGAAGTGTCACTATTCCCTGGGTGACTTTATACAGACTGATCTTTGATTGTGGAAACATCAGGACCTCCCCTAAAGGGGGTTACCCTCTGCCATGCCACCCTAGGATCTGATTGGAATTCCTGGGACCATCTCCTTAATGGTCTCTTTTATTAAATGATTGGACAGCCATGAACAAGGCACATCAGTAAAAGAGAGTGATCATTTACCTTTCACCTTGGAAATAGCATATCTTAATTTTTCTCATAAATGCTCTACAACTGTCCATAGTTAACTCTGCTGCCATAGACGTTTCTATGAAGAGGAGTGATGCTATTACCAAGTTTACATCCTTGCCCTTCTCACAGTTGGCTAATGTAAGTCTGCTAATCCTCTCCTTAACACCCTAAAAGTACAGGATTACGATAAACCTGGCGAAGGGGAAGGGGCCACGGGAGGGGAGGGAGGGCGTTAGTCTAGTCCTGGAACAGCAGTACGGCCAGGAGCTGCATTTTCCTTGCTTGTTCCCTGGTTTTTTGAATCAGGAATCAACTTCAGTTGCAACTTGCAGCTTATCACTCAATTTCTTCCATTGGGTAGGAAAAGCCAGATCTTTCCAGAGTTAATGAGATCTTCTTGCTGCCTTAAATAGCATTGGAATAAGCAGCACTGCCTCGTTCTCTTTGACGCTACGCATACAGCCCACAGTCTTGTTTGCCCTTTCACTGCTGTCAAACATTCTTCTGATTTTTATTCCTCAGTGCATTATTGATGATCATCCCCAAGTCAGCATCTCTTTCCTGGCTCCTCTTCTAGATTTTGATTGCCTGTGACTCCTCTTGGTCCTCGATCTCATTACGGCACATGCCATGAGCCCCTTTTCCACATCCTTCTACGAACAGCTCCCTTCCCTAAGATAGTCAACCACTTTGTTTTCATGGATGGCAAACTACCTGTGCCTCATAATGACCTCACGTTGTTCCTTTCTTGTCTGTTCCCTGGCCAGAAGTGTTTTGTCTCCTTCTGTTCTTTATTCCTCATAAACATCTATTCCACTTATTTTTTATCCGCTACCTGTAGAAAAAAGACTAAGTCCACTTGTGCTCGGGCGTCTAAAGGCTGAAATACAGCAAATTGGTATCTTCTCTATTAGGGAGGGAATGGAAATCTGAAATTCAAATAGTTTTATTGTGTTTAATGCACTTGCAAGGAACTTGTGATATCTGACCCCTTTATAAGTACAGAACATTTCTGAAAGTTTGGTAATCTTCTCATTCAGAAAGTCTAGTATTGTTGCAAGGACCAAAGCAAAAATTATAGCAGTTGTTCCCTGGATTGCCTTGGTTGCTATTTTTAAGCATAAGAATGAATTGATTCCCCGCACCACCCAGTCCTTGGAGACCCAGCACATCCTCACTGCAGACTCTCTTATTTCTCCTGCCATTCTCCTAATAACTTCTGACAATGACAACAAAAAATACCTTTTTCATAATTACCTAGACTGTGTCTGGCCTGAGGGGCAAGGCTCTTAAAGTATACATTTAAGATGGCCTCTGCTTTCCCCTTCCAAATAGGGGATTAGGACTGGAATTCCTAATAATTCAGTTTATTGTGCGGGGTGATGGTGCTGGCCAAGGCACATGCAACTGGTGAATTCCAATCTAGAGAAATAGTAGCAGCAGAAAGACTTAGAGAAGCTATGACTGTGGACACTGTGATCTAAATTTTTGGCATACTCTATGTTTCCTTCCATCTCAATATACTGCGTTTTATTTAATGAATAATCTAGAAGTGCAGATCCATCACAGCAGTGAATCTTAGGCTGCTAAGAGTTCAAAGGTAAGGTTGTTTGAAAGTTATTGAATTTCTAGGGTATTTATTTCTTGAAAACACCTTCTTATGACATGTAGTAGGTGCTGAATTACTATCTTGATACCCTAAAGCATGTAAGTTAGTATTTACTATTTGTTAAAAGTTTCTATTTATTTTGAGAGAAAGAGAACATGAGCGGGGGAGGGGCAGAGAGAGGGACAGAGAAAATCCCAAGCAGGCTCTGCACTGTCAGCACACAGCCTTATGTGGGGCTCGAACCCACAAACCATGAGATTATGGCCTGAGCCGAAATTAAGAGTCAGATGGTTAACCAACAGAGTCACCCAGGTGCCCCTAGTGTTTACTATTGATAGTAATGCCTATGTGGAGTCTTGGAGGCTGTGTTTTACTATTTAGGGAACTGCTTTTCCCCCTAAATTCATGTCACATATCCACCAAGACTTCAGTAAGGCTAGTGGTTTCATTAAGATGCCCTGGCAGGTGATAAAGTTGTAACAGGGTGCACTGTGGAAATGGGTCATGAAGAGATGGAAACTTCTTCCATAGACATTCTCAGATGTAAGATAAACAACTTCCTCGGGTCTTAAATGATGTGCAGATAGTTGTTCCTGAAAAAGAAAGGCTGCAGTCAGGAGCCCCCAGATTCCCTTCTAACCTCAAGACACATTATAAGCTGCTTCTCCACTGCTGACTTTATTCATACAGCTTTGGTAAAACAAATGTACAAACAAAAAAATCAATTTGGAAGTTCTTTCACTGAAGTTGGTTTTTTCCAGTGTCGTTTTTATCTTCTTTGCGATAGTGGCTCTTCTTCTCCATTACCCTGGTGGGAAGAGAACAATGTCAGGAGAGAAAAATGAATTCACTGATACGAGGTTTCTTATCTGTTCAATTAGGATAACTAATATAGTAAGATACAGTGATTTCTTCATTAACGAATCATCTGGGGAAAAGAGCTCCTCTATATAAGGTTAGTTGCATAAAGCCCACACCCCGTGCACCACGGCATCTTAGAATAGCTGAGGCTGCCTGCATGAGAGTACACAAGTCAGGTATTTTAACTCCTCCTTTAATGTGTCTTAACCCAGGCAATGTACTGTAGTAATATTTTTTTCACATTCTGCATGAAAATGTCATTTTACATGGGCAGTAACTACAAATACTGATTGTACACATAGAAAGCTTTGCATTTTAGGGGCACCTGGGTGGCTCAGTCAGTTAAGCAACCGACTTCAGCTCAGGTCATGATCTCACAGTTTGTGGGTTCGAGCCCACAAATCAGGCTCTGTGCTGACAGCTCAGAGCCTGGAGCCTGCTTCGGATTTTGTGTCTGTCTCTCTCTGTCTCTGCCCCTCCCCAACTTATACTCTGTCTCTCTCTCTCTTTCTCAAAAATAAATAAAACATTAAAAAAATTTTTAAATCTTTGCATTTTAAAACATAACAAGTAATATTTAATGATATGTTCAATTCTAATCAACATCTCATATGACTGTTAAAATACTTTGGCTTTTCTAAAGCCAAACCAGAATTTTAGATTTCTTTCTCCACGAACTTTCAACAACAATGATCATGTTTTTCAGTGTGTATAGTCAACATCACTAACTGGTATAATACTTTAAACCTGTTTCCTGGGTGGTAAAGCTCATCCTCTTTGGTGGACAAGGCCCTGATGATCAGCCTCTACCAACTTCCTCACCTGTATCTCCCGTAGTCCCTCTGTTCTAGGCTCGCTGCTGCGTGCTGGACCCTCCGTGGTGCTCTCAGACTTGCTCTGCTCCCGTCTTTCACATGCTCTTTCTCTACATGGAACATTCCCATTCAGCTGACAAACCCCTACTCTTCTTTCTAGATTTGGATTAAGTATCACTCTAACTCGAGTCCTACCCAGAACCACCCTCCAGGCCTTTGCTGTACTTACACCTTATTCCTACCCTGCCAACAACATTTGTGGGATCTTGCTGTCATCATCGGGTTATGAATCTGCCCACACACCAGGCAAGGCAAGGTGCACATTACTTGTGTTTGTATCTCCCCAACATCTATGGTAACACCAGCTTATGGTACACACTTTTGTAGGAATTTGTTTAATAACTAAACATGCACACGTATTAGAACACACACCTGCTTTCAAAAGTCATGGGTCTTAATAGGCAACAGCTTTTCTTGTACATACCATCCCCTTTCCCCATATCCCTAGCCATTGGCCCACAACACAGAGGGCCTAAGTTCTCTGCAGTCTCCTCATGGCTACTTTCTCATGATAAAACATACATGTGAAGGATCTTTGAATCAGTGCTACTGCCCAATCCCCTTTGAGACTCCTGGAGGGTTAGAAACAGCAGAGTCCAGGAGGCTTTGAGTTTTCATGTTGGGATGAAATCAGGAAGGTAGAAGAACATAGTTTAAATCCCATATTATAATTTAGGGAGAGGAGACCCAGGGCATGTTGTCAGGGTCGAAGGGGTAATCTTACGTGAGTGAGTGCTACATACTCAGCTTCCAACCTCTGGAGACCTGGTGCAGACGGGAGGGATAAAGGGGTCTCAGGTTCAAGATACTGTACTGAGAAAGTACACTTGAATGCCTGTATTCCTCATAGGTTTCATTGAATTTTAGGGACAAAGAGAGGCTGCACCCCTTCCTTGTGCAATAAGGAAGAGTAATTTCACCTCCACTAGTTTCTAATTGCCTAAAATTTCTTTACCATGAAATTTATCCTTCTATCCATAATGAGAGATCAAGGCTCAAATTTAATTGCAGATTCCTTGGAAGAGTTAACATTAACATCCTTGACAAAATGTGCTGCCAGTTTATTCTCATTCATGTGTTCTATAATTATTTATGTGTACCTTCTGTGAGCCACGCCCTGTCCTGGGTATTGGGTGTACAACAGTGAGCTAAAAGACCTTGTCTCTGTCTTTCTGCTACCTTGGTCAGTTGGGGAGGGGGAGGAGTTTTTCAAGCATTTATCAAGGTCGAGGAGGTTACATCTCTGGCATGGGGTGGGTAACATAAAATGGAAGCCAGAGGTCTGAAAAGACAAGCCTTACATTGCTCCAATCAGCTCTAGTTTTTCTCATCTTTGTTGGGGGGTAAATATCAACTTCTGAAAAACTACTTCCTAGTCCTGTTAACCAGGTACTTGGAGATCTCTCCTTTGTTAATTATTTAGCACCTACTGAGTGCTAGGCTCAGTGTTGGGTACTGGCTGGGAATCTGGAAGTGACAGGCTGGGGGGGTCTATTTTCCAGGAGCCTCAGTCTAGATGCTTGGGAAGTAGGATGACCATACCTACTTGGTTTATCATGTAAACCAGGACATTTTTGAGAGTGTAAGATGAAAACTATCCCTGAAAGGGTGATATGTAAACATACCTCCTGCATTTGTGCCTGGCAAGTCATTTCCTTCTGGAAACAGCCTTTGAAAAGTAACTGCTAGCTCTTGACAGAGGTTCTTATGCTTTGTCAGGCAACTTGTGTCTCTGGGCATTCTTGGGAGTCAGTGACCTAACTACAGCCCCTGGACGGGTGGTAAACTTTGACAGATGCTGTGCATAGGTTCCGTGGCTTTATGGAAAATGAAAATCAGGACCTCATTTTTTATTAAACATGTACTTTTTAAAAGCTCATTTTGGTGTCAAAATAGTTTAACGCAAAATTTACAAAAGATTGCGAAATAAGAAAATACATAGTTGTAGGGGTGCCTGGGTGGCTCAGTCAGTTGAGTGTCCGACTTCGGCTTAGGTCATGATCTCGCAGTTCATGGGTTCGAGCCCCGCATCAGGCTCTGTGCTGACAGCTCAGAGCCTGGAGCCTGTTTCGTATTCTGTGTCTCCCTCTCTCTCTCTGACCCACCCCTGTTCATGCTCTGTCTCTCTCTGTCTCAAAAATCAATAAACATTAAAAAAAAATTAAAAAAAAATACATAGTTGTAGACTGATCCCATCAACACATCTCAGAACCAGTATAATAGGAATTTCAAACTGTCCTCTCTTTGGTCTATGTCAGCCTTTAATTTCTGCACATATTTCATGGTCCCTAACCTCTGATTTTATAATGACTCTACCAGCTGTGCTTTTTCTGCATTTTACAGGCTGCCCAGTGGACCTTAGCACAACTAGCTGGTGCCTCAGAGTTCTGACAGGGGCATCGGATTGACTCTTCCTCCTACTGCCACCATTATCAGAGCAGTGAGCTGTCCCTAGCCACTCCCTTTATGTTATCAGCAAGCTCCACATGCTGTCATTCTAAGAGAGGTGTAGTTACCTTGCATTGGGAAAGGGGAATTGGGCAGGGGGATAAGGGTGAGGATTATGGAGATGGTCTTTCAGATTTAATTGTGCATAAAAGTGAGGCCTTTGTTCAATGTAATTAATGTCTCACATTTACTAGATAAGATCAAAGCTGCAGGTACAAAGTCTGCTAAACTCATGCCAGCTTATTTTCATGCAACAATTAACAATGATTTGTTAAAAATTAAAAACACAGAACAAATGTTAAATTCAATATGACACTTTGACAAGAAGCTTCTTTATGAAGTTCTGTATTTAATTTTCTTTCATAAGCTCTTTTCCACATTCCTACTAGTCATCTTTTATTCTGCCATTGATTGTGAAGTTTCTGCAGAAAGTGCCATTTAAATATCTTACCTGTGGTTGGAGATACTGTGCAACACCAGTTTTCTTAGACTTGAGCCAAACCAATCTTATCAAGAATAGTGGAGAAAGGAAGGGACAGGTTAGTATTATTTTGGGAACAGTCCAGAGTAGTCCTATTCAGTGTGATCCATATACTGGCTTGTGCCACGATATCAACCAATATTAAGCACATTGTGAAGTTCAACTATCATTTTTTCTTGAGGGGCTTGGGGAATGGGGATAACAAGACTTTATCAATGAAGGAAGCAGTGATTAATTTACGTTCTGGTGCACACTCCATACCTCATGTGGACTGTTAAACATTTTGGCAGCTGACTACTTTGAATTTCACTGGTCTGAGGCACAGGGAAGGTGATTTTCCAAAGTTTATTTTATGTATTATAAATAGCATTAGATTGCAGGTCCTTTATTCTTTCAGCAGAGTCCTAAACTAGAGTGAGGTCCCAGTCAACCCTTGAATAGATTTGATTTCTTATTATTAAAGAAGTGAATTGTTCTACCTTGGTCTGTACCTCTCACGGGCTACTAAACCCTTACTTCCAATGCCTTGGATATATACCACAAAGAAGAAAATAACTCAAGAAATGAAGATAAAATAGATGTCCTCCTCTGGGGCGGTGCACATCACGTAAACGGAAGCCCAGCTCTCTTCCTGTGTGCAGGCTGGCCACATGTGTGAGAAACCTGTGTGTCTGGAAGGCAGGCCACCGCATGCCAGGCTAGGAGTCTTCATGTTTCTCCCAGTTTGTGCTTATGCCAGATGGTTCTGCCTCAGTTGGCTGCATTGGCCCATAATTTAAGTAGCATTCCTCTTATCGGTGTGTTTACTGTCTCATTAATTTTAACTTTTCCAAAGCTTTTCCCAGCCCAGAAGCCACCAGGCTAAATCTCAAGTTGTGTGTGTTTGATTAATACGTGACTATTGGAAAACCTGGTTATAAACAAATCAAAATAGGGACACATGGGTGGCTCAGTCGGTTAAGTGTCCGACTTCAGCTCAGGTCATGATCTCACGGTCTGTGAGTTCTAGCCCCGCGTCGGGCTCTGTGCTGACAGCTCAGAGCCTGGAGCCTGCTTCCGATTCTGTCTCCCTTTCTCTCTGCCCCTCCCCTGCTCGTGCTCCTTCTCCCTCCTTCCCTCCCTCCCTTCTTCCCTCCCTCCCTCCTTCCCTCCCTCCCTCTCTCTCTCTCAAAAATAAACATAAAAAAAATCAAGATGAAGCAAAAGTGATAATAAGAACAAGTTGATTATGTGAATTGTTTCATTTCCCTTTGGTGTATTTCCTCTGACTGATTAGAACTTTTCTAGAATTTTAATGATTTGACAAGGTCGTAAAGACAGGTTAAAGCTTATTTCTGTAAGTGTTTTTGTTTTCAATCAAGTGAGGATAGGCATTGAAGAAGACACACGTTGTTTTTAGTCTTCTACATACAATGGAGAACAGCTGTCCTGTTGTCTCCCTTTGTAGTATGTGCTGCACGGAAGTCTTCTTTCAACCATGTTTGAGAGATTTTCATTAAAATTCCAGAGTATGTCTTACCTTATATACACAGAGTCTTGTTAATATTTTTTAGAGTGTGCTGGTGGGTGTGAGACTTCTCTCTTGGAATCTGGACATCTAGCATAATTAAATAAGACCTCTTGTAAACGGTGAAGACCTGGACAGGTTTTTCTTTTTACGTCTAAAAATCAAAGTTGGGTGGATTTCCCGTGTCTTACCTTGTCTGCCTTCCATGATATGATCATTTCCTTCTCTTCTTTAATTCTACTCAAACTTATGATCTACACATTTAAAAATCTCTAGTAGGGCTGAGGTTTCTGAACTCTATAGATAGGAAGCTTCCAAGAGGTAGACTGATGTTGTTCAAGCTGTAGCTGAGACGTCTATAGTTGTGTTTTTTTATCATTTACTAGATGAACCAGGAGATCTGAAAAGCTTACACCTTGGATGAAGAAATACCTGTAGTTCCTTAGCAAAGATTTTTTGTTCTTTTTAGAAAAAGCCTTCTGCTTAACAGAGAAAAATCACACCTGCATTTATAGAAACCCTTAATGATTAGAAAGTGACTTTAAAAAAGACTACACAAAATAGGCACCTGGAAGGACACAAGGAAATGTAAATTAAAATTACAATCAAGTGTTGGCAAGTGTGTGAGAAACTGGAACCCCCTCATACTGCTTGTAGGAATGTAAAAATGATACACTTGCCATAGAAAACATTTCAGTAATTTCTTAAAAGAGCCAGCCATTCTATTCCTAGGTATCTACCCAAGTGGAAGGACAATGCGTGTCTATATAAAGATTTATACATGAATGCTGATAACTGCTTTATTTGTAACAACAAAACCTGGAAACAACCCAGATGTCTATCAAGAGAAGAATATGTAAACAAACTATGGTATATCCATACAAGAGAATATTCCTTTTTTACTTTAAAAAGGAATGAATTATGGTATATCAAAAAAAAGTCAAACGAGATAAGTATACACCGTATGTCTCCATTTGTATAAAATTTTAGAAAATGTAAGTTATAGTGACAAACAAATCAGTGGTTTCCTGGATAGAGTGGAAGAGAGCAGTGGAGAGGGGAAGGTGGAGGGAATTACAGAGGATCTGACAAAATGTTTGCATATTTGGGATATGCTCATTATATTGTTTGTGGTAATGGTTTCATTGGTGTATACATGCATCAGAACTTACCACATTGGGGATGTCAGCGTGACTTAGTTAAGCGTCTGTTGGTTTCCGCTCAGGTCATGATCTCATGGTTCCTGAGTTTGAGCCCCGCATCACTTAGGATACTCTCTCTCTCCCCTTCTCTCTTTATTCCTCCCCTGCTCACGTACACACACTCTCTCTCATAAAAGATGAATAAATAAACTTAAAGAACTTACTAAAGTGTATGCTTTAAATATATACAGTTTATTATATGGCAGTTGAACTTCAGTAAGTCTGTTATAAAAATAAAGGCCCACCTCTAAGTTGCTTACATTAATATGAGATGTTAGTAAGCATTTGGGACAGCAATTTAAGGTTATCCAGGACAGGACCCCATTCAGTATCTGGTGATAGCCACACACTCTCTCCCAGGAAATGTGCGTACAAACTTTTACTTCCGAGTTAGAGAGTTTCAAGACTAAAAACTTCAGGTTAAGTCACCTACTTTTGAAGGACCCAAGCACGTTTTAACAGCTGTGTGTCCCAAAGCAGTAATCCTCTTTGTTTTTCCAAAGCAAATAAATTCTTACCTTCATCTCAGGTGAACGTTGGATATGCTTGGCAAGCCTGACTTTCAAGTTGAGCCATTCTTCACACAGTATTTTTAGTTTTTTACTTTCTTCATCTTCATGCTAAAGAGGAGTTAAGCTCTAAACATACTGGTATGCCATCTCCACCAGCTAAATAAAGCTACAGTTTCATTGTTTATACCACTTCACTGCTTTCAAAATGAGCAATTGTAACATACTGATTATTGGACCCTTCCATTACCACACTGTGGTCCAGTTCATACAAATCTACCTTAAACACAGTACAGGAAATTCAGGACCAACATATTAATTTTATGATTATGTTTTATTCTTTTAAGGTTATTTATTTTGAGAGAGAGAGACAGAATGTGGGAGGAGGGAGGGGCAGAGAGAGAATCCCAAACAGGCTCCGTGCTGTCAGTGTGGAGTGGGACACAGGACTGGAACCCAGGAACCGTGAGATCATGACCTGAGCTGAAACCCAGAGTTGGACGCTCAACCACCCGAGCCACCCAGGCACCCCTATGATTATATTTTAAAGGACAGATTCAATACCTGTCAGTTTAGCCATTCCAAACTGTTTCAGATTTTCTCATTATGCCAAGATAATACTAAAGGACTGGAATTTCCCTGAGCCATAAGGAGAATGGCAAGTGAATTTATTGTTTTTTTATTTCCCATCATTCTTTTTAGATACAAATAATGCTAATACTCAAGTCTTTTTGAAATTTTTGTCTCAGAGGCTGGTTGCTTATGGTATCTGTAACATTCCTAAAATCTCTTCTAACTACTGCTTTTTCTCACCATCTAACTAATCTAGCTTGGTGAAATACAGGGAAATGGTATATAATATACTCGATTTCCCCTTTTCCTCTAATATTGTATTTATCGTTTGCACTTTCTTTTTTAATATGTCAGAATGGCCAGTGTCTGATTACTTTAATTCTAGTATAGTTAACATAGTTATATTCGTTTCAGGTGTACACTGTAGTGATTCAACACTTCCATTCAACACCTGGTGCTCATCACAAGTCACTCCTTAATCCCCATCACCTGTTTCATCCCTCCCACCCACCCCCACTTCCCCTCTGGTAACCAACCATCAGTTTGTTCTCTATAGATAGAGTCTTTTTCTTGGTTTGTCTCTCTCTCTCTATTTTTTCCTATGCTTATTTGTTTTGTTCTTAAATCCCACATATGAATGAAAGCATATGCATTTGTCTTTCTCTAATTTCACTTAGCATTTATTCTGTAGCGCCATCCATGTTGTTGCAAATGGCAAGATTTCATTCTTTTTATGGCTGAGGAATATTCTATTGTATATGTATACCACAGCTTCTTTATCCATTCATTAATCAATGGATGCTTGGGCTGCTTGCATTGTACATAATGTTGCCATAAACATCGGGGTGCATGTATTCCTTTGAATTAATGTTTTTGTATTCTTTGGGTAAATACCCAGTAGGGTGATTACTAGAATCATAGGGTAGTTCTATTTTTAACTTTATAAGGACCCTCCATACTGGTTTCCACAGTGGCTGCACCAGTTGGCATTCCCACCAGCAGTGCAAGAGGGTTCCCATTTCTCCACATCCTTGCCAACACCTACTGTTTCTTGTGTTTTTGATTTTAGTCATCCTGACAGGTGTGAGGTAATATCTTATTGTGGTTTTGATTTGCATTTCCCTGATGATGAGTGATGATGAACATCTTTTCATTTGTCTTTTGGCCTCCTGGATGTCTTCTTTGGAGAAATGTCTTTTCAATGTCTTCTGCCCATTTTTCATTTGGTTATTTGGGTTTTGGGTGTTGAGTTGTATAAGTTCTTTATATATTTTGGATACCAAGCCTTTATCAGATATATCATTTGCAAATACTTTCTCCCATTCAGTAGGTTGCCTTTTAGTTTTGTTGTTTCCTTCACTATGCAAAACCTTTTTATTTTGACATAGTCCCAGTAGTTTATTTTTGCTTTTATTTCTCTTGCTTTAGGAGACATATCTAGAAAAATGTTAAAGCCAATATCAGAAATATTACTGCTTGTGTCATCTTCTAGGATTTTTATGGTCTCAGATCTCCCATTTAGATCTTTCGTCCATTTTTTAAAAAATGTTTATTACTTTTGAGCGAGAGAGCGTGTGCATGCGTGCTCATGAGTGGGGAAGGGGCAGAGAGAAAGGGAGACAGAGGAACCAAAGTGGCGTTTACGCTGATATCTGGAAGCCCAATGTGGGGCTCCAAATCACAAACCATGAGATCATGACCTGAACTGAAGTCAGATGCTTAGCCAACTGAGCCTCCCAGGCTCCCCAATCTTTAATCTATTTTTCAGAAAGTGGTCCAGCATGTAGCTGACCAGTTTTTTCAACACCATTTGTAGAAGAGACTGTCTTTTTCCCAGTGGATATTCTTTCCTGCTTTGTCGGAGATTAATTGACCATATAATTGTGGGTTTATTTCTGGGTGCTCTGTTCATTAATCTACATATCTGTTTTTGTGCCAGGACCATACTGTTTTTATTACTACAGCTTTATAATATAACTTGAAGTCTGGAACTGTGATACCTCCAGCTTGGCTTTTCTTTTGAAAAAGTGTTTTTGGCTATTCGGGGTCTTTTGTGGTCCCATATAAATTTTAGGTTTTTTTTGTTCTCATTCTGTGAAAAATGCTGTCGACGTTTTGATAGGGATTGCATTAAATCTGTACATTGCTTTGCGTAGGATAGACATTTTAACAATATTTACTTCCAGTCCAGTCCATGAATGCATGGAATATCTCTCCATTTCTTTGTGTCATATTCAATTTATTTCATCAGTGTATTATAGTTTTCAGAGTACAGGTCTTTTACCTCTTTTGTTAGGTTTATTCCTAGGCATCTTACTATTTTTGGTGCGGCTGTAAATGGGATTTTTTTCGAATTCCTCTTTCTGCTGCTTCATTGTTAGTGTATAGAAATGCAACAGATTTCTGCACATTGATTTTGTGTCCAGTGATTTCACTAAATTCATTTATCAGTTCTGCAGTTTTTTGGGGAGTCTTTTGGGTTTTCTATACATAGTATCCTGTCATCTGCAAATAGTGGAAGTTTTCCTTCTTCCTTACCAGGTTGGGTACCTTTTATTTCTTCTTCTTGTCTGATTGCTGTGGTTAGGAATTCCAGCACTGTGTTGAATAAAAGTGGTGAGAGTGGGGTCCTTCTCTTGTTCCTGACCTTAGGGGTAATGCTCTCAGTTTTTCCCCCATCGAGGATAAATTTTGCTGTGGGTCTTTCATGTATGGCCTTTATTATGTTGAGGTATATTCCCTCTAAACCTACTTTGCTGAAAACGATTATCATGAATGAATGATGTACTTTGGTCAAATGCTTTTTCTTTGTCTATTGAAATGGTCATACAGTTTTTATCCTCTCTTATTGACATGATGTATCATGTTGACTGATGTGTGAATATTGAGCCACTCTTCCATCTTGAGGATAAATTGCATTTGATCATGGTGAATGTTTGTTTTTGTTGTTTTTTTTTTAATTGTTGGATTTGGTTTGCTAGTATTTTGTTGAGGATTTTTGCATTGATGTTCATGAGAGTTATTGGCCTGTAATTCTCTTCTTTTGTGGTATCTTTATCTCGTTTTGGTATCAGGGTGATATTGAATTTGTAGAATGAATTTGGAAGCTTCCTTCTATTTTTTGGAATAGTTTGAGAAGAAAAAGTATTAAGTCTTCTTTAAATTTTTGGTAGAATTCACTTGTGAAGTTGTCTCATCCTGGACTTTGGTTTATTGGGAGGTTTTTGATTGCTGATTTAATCTCACTGCTGGTAATCAGTCTGTTCAATTTTTTGTTTCTTCCTGCTTTATTTTTGGTAGTTTATATGTTTCTAGGAATTTATCCATTTCTAGTAGGTTGTCCAATTTGTGGGCATATACTTTTTCATAATGTTGTCTTACAATTGTTTGTATTTCTGTGGTATTATTATTTCTCCTTTTTCATTAGTGGTTTTGTTTATTTGAATCCTTTCTCTCACTCTCATTGTTTTTTTGATGACTCAGTCTAGCAGTTTATCGATCTCGTTGATGTTTTCAAAGAATCAGCTCCTGATTTCGTCAATCTGTTCTATTGTTTTTGTTTTTGTTTTGTTTTTGTTGTTGCTGTTTCTATATCATTTATTTGTGTTTTTTTTCTATTATTTCCTTCCTTCTGCTAGTTTTAAGTTTTGTTTGTTGTTCTTTTTCTTGCACCGTTAGGTATAAGGTTAGGTCGTTTGTTTGTTTTTTTATATTAAATCTGTTGTCAAATTGACAATAAATTTATTGTTAAATTGGTTTGCATACAACACCCAGTGCTCATCCCAACAGGTGGCCTCCTCACTGCGCATCACCCACCTTCCCCTCCCTCCTACCTCTCATTAACCCTCAGTTTATTCACAGTTTTTAAGAGTCTCTTATGGTTTGGCTCTCTCCCTCTCTAACCTTTTTTTTTTTCCTTCCCCTCCCCCATGGTCTTCTGTTAAGTTTCTCAGGATCCACATAAGAGTGAAAATATATGGTATCTGTCTTTCTCTGTATGACTTATTTCACTTAGCATAACATTCTCCAGTTCCATCCATGTTGCAGCAAAAGGCCATACTTAATTCTTTCTCATTGCCAAGTAGTATTCAATTGTGTATATAAACCACAATTTCTTTATCCATTTATCAGTTGATGGACATTTAGGCACTTCCCATGATTTGGCTATTGTTGAAAGTGCTGCTATAAACATTGGGGTACGAGTGCCCCTATGCATCAGCACTCCTGTATCCCTTGGATAAATTCCTAGCAGTGCTCTTGCTGGGTCATAGGGTAGATCTATTTTTAATTTTCTGAGGAACCTCCACACTGTTTTCCAGAGTGGCTGCACCAGTTTGCTTTCCCACCAAGAGTGCAAGAGGGTTCCCGTTTCTCCACATCCTTTGCAGCATCTATAGTCTCCTGATTTGTTCATTTTAGCCACTCTGACTGGCATGAGGTGGTATCTCAGTGTGGTTTTGATTTGTATTTCCCTGATGAGGAGTGATGTTGAGCATCTTTTCATGTGCCTGTTGGCCATCTGGATGACTTCTTTAGAGAAGTGTCTATTCATGTTTTCTGCTCATTTCTTCACTGGATTATTTGTTTTTCAGGTGTGGAGTTTGGTGAGTTCTTTATAGATTTTGGATACTAGCCCTTTGTCCGATATGTCATTTGCAAATATCTTTTCCCATTCTGTTGGTTGCCTTTTAGTTTTGTTGATTGTTTCCTGTGCAGTGCAGAAGCTTTTTATCTTCATCAGGTCCCAGTAGTGCATTTTTGCTTTTAATTCCCTTGTCTTTGGAGATGTGTCAAGTAAGAAATGTCTGCGACTGAGGTCAGAGAGGTTTTTTCCTGCTTTCTCCTCTAGGGTTTTGATGGTTTCCTGTCTCACATTCAGGTCCTTTATCCATTTTCAGTTTATTTTTGTGAATGGTGTAGGAAAGTGGTCTACTTTCATTGTTCTGCATGTTGCTGTCCCATTCTTCCAGCACCATTTGTTAAAGAGACTGTCTTTTTTCCATTGGATATTCTTTCCTGCTTTGTTAAAGATTAGTTGGCCATACTTTTGTGGGTCCAATTCTGGAGTCTCTATTCTATTCCATTGGTCTATGTGTCTGTTTTTGTGCCAGTACCATGCTGTCTTGATGATTACAGCTTTGTAATAGAGGCTAAAGTCTGGGATTGTGATGGCCTCCTGCTTTGGTCTTCTTCAATATCACTTTGGCTATTCGGGGTCTTTTGTGGTTCCATACAAATTTTAGGATTGCTTGTTCTAGCTTCGAGAAGAATGCTGGTGCAATTTTGATTGGGATTGCACTGAATGTGTAGATTGCTTTGGGTAGTATTAACATTTTGACAATATTTTTTCTTCCAGTCCATGAGCATGGAATGTTTTTCCATTTCTTAGTATCTTCTTCAATTTCCTTCATAAGCTTTCTATAGTTTTCAGCATAAAGATCTTTTACATCCTTGGTTAGGTTTATTCCTAGGTATTTTATGCTTCTTGGTGCAATTGTGAATGGGATCAGTTTCTTTATTTGTCTTTCTGTTGCTTCATTATTAGTGTATAAGAATGCAACTGATTTCTGTACATTGATTTTGTATCCTGCGACTTTGCTGAATTCACGTATCAGTTCTAGTAGACTTTTGCTGGAGTCTGTCAGGTTTTCCATGTATAAAATATCATGTCGTCTGCAAAGAATGAAAGCTTGACTTCATCTTTGCCAATTTTGATGCCTTTCATTTCCTTTTGTTGTCTGATTGCTGATGTTAGCACTTCCAACACTATGTTAAACAACAGCGGTGAGAGTGGACACCCCTGTCGTGTTCCTGATCTCAGGGGGACAGCTCTCAGTTTTTCCCCATTAAGGATGATATTAGCTGTGGGCTTTTAATAAATGGCTTCTGTGATGTTTAAGTATGTTCCTTCTATCCCGACTTTTTCGAGGGTTTTTATTAAGAAAGGGTGCTGAATTTTGTCAAATGCTTTTTCTGCATCGATTGACAGGATCATATGGTTCTTATCTTTTCTTTTATTAATGTGATATATCACATTGATTTGCGAATGAATGTTGAACCAGCCCTGCAGCCCAGGAATGAATCCCACTTGATCATGGTGAATAATTCTTTTTATATGCTGTTGAATTCAATTTGCTAGTATCTTATTGAGAATTTTTGCATCCATATTCATCAGGGATATTGGCCTGTAGATCTCTTTTTTTGCTGGGTCTCTGGTTTAGGAATCAAAGTAATGCTGGCTTCATAGAATGAGTCTGGAAGTTTTCCTTTCTATTTCTTGGAATAGCTTGAGAAGGATAGGTATTATCTCTGCTTTAAATGTCTGGTAGAATTCCCCAGGGAAGCCATCTGGTGCTGGACTCTTATTTGTTGGGAGATTTTTGATAACGGATTCAATTTCTTTGCTGGTATGGGTCTGTTCAAGCTTTCTATTTCCTCCTGATTGAGTTTTGGAAGTGTGTGAGTGCTTAGGAATTTGTCCATTTCTTCCAGATTGTCCAGTTTGTTGGCATATAATTTTTCATAGTATTCCCTGATAATTTGCTTGTATTTCTGAGGGATTGGTTGTAATAATTCCACTTTCATTCATGATTTTACCTATTTGAGTCATCTCCCTTTTCTTTTTGAGAAGCCTGGCTAGAGGTTTATCAATTTTGTTTATTTTTTCAAAAAACCAACTCTTGGTTTCGTTGATCTGCTCTACAGTTTTTTTAGATTCTATATTGTTTATTTCTGCTCTGATCTTTATTATATCTCTTCTTCTGCTGGGTTTGGGGTGTCTTTGCTGTTCTGCTTCTATTTCCTTTAGGTGTGCTGTTAGATTTTGTATTTGGGACTTTTCTTGTTTCTTGAGATAGGTGTGGATTGCAATGTATTTTCCTCTCAGGACTGCCTTCGCTGCATCTCAGAGCATTTGGATTGTTGTATTTTCATTTTCATTTGTTTCCATGTATTTTTTAATTTCTTCTCTAATTGCCTGGTTGACCCACTCATTCTTTAGTAGGGTGTTCTTTAACCTCCATTCCATGCTTTTGGAGGTTTTCTAGACTTTTTCCTGTGGTTGATTTCAAGCTTCATAGCATTGTGGTCTGAAAGTGTGCATGGTATGCTCTCAATTCTTGTATACTTATTAAGGGCTGTTTTGTGACCCAGTATGTGATCTGTCTTGGAGAATGTTCCATGTGCACTCGAGAAGAAAGTATATTCTGTTGCTTTGGGATGCAGAGTTCTAAATACATCTGTCAAGTCCATCTGATCCAATGTATCATTCAGGGCCCTTGTTTCTTTATTGACCGTGTGTCTAGATGATCTATCCATTTCTGTAAGTGGAGTGTTAAAGTCCCCTGCAATTACCACATTCTTATCAGTAAGGTTGCTTTTGTTTGTGATTAATTGTTTTATATATCTGGGGGCTCCTGTATTCGGCGCATAGACATTTATAATTGTTAGCTCTTCCTGGTGGATAGACCCTGTAATTATTATATAATGCCCTTCTTCATCTCTTGTTACAGCCTTTAATTTAAAGTCTAGTTTGTCTGATATAAGTATGGCTACTCCAGCTTTCTTTTGACTTCCAGTAGCATGATAGATAGTTCTCCATCCCCTCACTTTCAATCTGAAGGTGTCCTCAGGTCTAAAATGAGTCTCTTGTAGACAGCAAATAGATGGGTCTTGTTTTTTTATCCATTCTGATACCCTGTGTCTTTTGGTTGGAGCATTTAGTCCATTTACATTCAGTGTTATTATTGAAAGATATGGGTTTACCTTGTAGTAAGGTCTCTGGTACTTTGTGGTCCTTGCAAAATTTCACTCATAGAATCCCCCCTTAGGATCTCTTGTAGGGCTGTGTTAGTGGTGATGAATTCCTTCAGTTTTTGTTTGTTTGGGAAAACTTTATCCTTATATTCTGAATGACAGATTTGCTGGATAAAGGATTCTCGGCTCCATATTTTTTCTGTTTGTCACATTGAAGATTTCCTGCCATTCCTTTCTGGCCTGCCAAGTTTCAGTAGATAGGTCTGCCACTACTCCTATGAGTCTCCCTTTGTAAGTTAGAGCCTGTTTATGCCTTGCTGCTTTCAGAATTTTCTCTTTATCCTTGTTTTTTGCCAGTTTCACTATGATATGTCATGCAGAATATCAATTCAGGTTACGTCTGAAGGGACTTCTCTGTGCCTCTTGGATTTCAATGCCTTTTTTCTTCCCCAGATCAGGGAAGTTCTCAGCTATGATTTGTTCAAGTACACCTTCAGCCCCTTTCTCTCTCTCTTCTTCTTCTGGAATTCTTATGATACGGATATTGTTCCATTTGATTGCATCACTTAGTTCTCTAATTCTCCCCTCATACTCCTGGATTTTTTTTTTATCTCTCTTTTTCACAGCTTCCTCTTTTTCTATAATTTTATCTTCTAATTCACTGATTCTCTCCTCTGCCTCTTCAGTCCGTGCTATGGCCATCTCCATTTTATTTTGCACCTCATTTACAGCATTTTTAGCTCCTCATGACCATTTCTTAGTCCCTTGATCTCTGTAGCAATAGATTCTCTGCTGTCTTCTATGCTTTTTTCAATCCCAGTGATTAATTTTATGAATATTATTCTAAATTCTTGTTCCATTATATTGCTTAAATCATTTTTGATCAGTTCATTAGCTGTCACTACTTCCTGGAGTTTCTTCTGAGGAGAATTCTTCCGTTCCATCATTTTGGATAGTCCCTGGAGTGGCACAGAACTGCAGGGCACTTCCCCTGTGCTGTCTGGAGTAACTTGTGTTTGTGGGCAGGGCCGCAGTCAGACCCGATGTCTGTCCCCAGACCACTGCTGAGGCCACAGTCAGACTGAGGTGTACCTTGTCTTCCCCTCTCCCAGGGGCAGGACTCACTGTGGAGTGGTTTGGGCCCTGTCTGGGCTACTTGGAGACTGCCAGGCTTGTGGTGCTGCTTCGATGGGATCTGGCCAATTAGCTGGGGTGGATCCGCAAGGTGCACAGGGGTAGGAGGGGCAGGCTTAGCTCGCTTTACCAGAGGCAGTCCCCTGCGGGAGGGGCCCTGCAGCACCAGGAGGGAGGCCCTGCAGACCCGTCACAGGGATGCATACACAGAAACACATTGTTGGGCGTTTGTGCGGTGCAAGCAAGTTCGGTGAAGGGAACTGGTTCCCTTTGGAATTTCGGCTGGGGATGGGAGAGGGAGATGGCACTTGCCAGCGCCTTTGTTCTCCCTCCGAGCTGAGCTCTGTCTTCTGGGGCTCAACAACTCTCCCTCTCAGTGTCCTCTCGCCCTCCCCGCTCTGAGAGCAGAGCTGTTGCCTTATAACATTCCAGATGTTAAGTCCCGCTGGCTGTCAGAACACACGGTGTCCGGCCCCTCAGCTTTTGCAAGGGGCTCTGCCTTGCTGGTCGGGCTGCCCCTCTGCTGCCCTGGCTCCCTCCCACCTGTCCCTGTAGCACATACCGCCTCTCCGCCCTTCCTGCCCTCTTCCGTGGGCCTCTTATCTACACACTTGGCTCTGGAGAGTCTGTTCTGCTAGTCTTCTGGCGGTTTTCTGGGTTATTTAGGCAGGTGTGGGTGAAATCTAAGTGATCAGCAGGACGCAGTGAGCCCAGTGTCCTCCTACGCCACCACCTTCCCCTCTGTCTATCAGGTTAGGTGGTTCATTTGTGGTTTTTCTTGCTTCTTCCTGAAGTAGGCTGTATTGCTATAAACTTCCCTCTTAGAACTGTTTTGGCTGCATCCCAAAGGTTTTAGACCATTTTCATTTGTTTCCATATGCTTTTTGATTTCTTCCTTGATTTCTTGGTTGACTCATTGATGGTTTAATAGCATCATGACCTCATTGACGGTTCATGTTATTTAACCTCCATTTGTTTGTGATCTTTCCAGATTGTTGCATGTGGTTTATTTCTAGTTTCATAGTGTTAAGGTCAGAAAAGATACATGGTATGACTTCAGTATTTTTTAATTTGTTGAGACTTGTTTTTTGGCCTAATATGTGATCTGTTCTGGAGAATGTTTTATGTGCATTTGAGAAGAAAGTGTATTCTGCTGATTAGGGTGGAATGTTCTGAATATATCTGTTAAATCCACGTGGTCCAGTGTGTCATTCAAAGCCACTGTGTCCTTACTGATTTTCTGTTTGGATGATCTGTCCATTGATGTAAGTGGGGTATTAGAAGTTCCCTACTGTTATTGTATTGCTATCAATTAATTCCTTTATGTTTGTTATTAACTGTTTTATGTATTTTGGTGTTCTCATGTTGGGTGCATTCATATTTACATTGTTATATCCTCTTGTTGGATTGTCACGTTTATTATATAGCATCCTTCTTTGTCTCTTTTTACAGACTTGGTTTTAAAGTCTATTTTGTCCAATATAAGTATTGCTACTCTGGCTTTTTTTGACATCCATTTGCATGATAAATGTTTCTGTATCACCTCACTTTCAATCTCTAGGTGTCTTTAGGTCTGAATTGAGTCTCTTCTAGGCAGCATATAGATGAGTCTTGTTTATTTATCCATTCTGTCACCCTATTTCATTCTGTTGGAACATTAGTCCATTTATATTCAAAGTAATTTTGATAAATATATATTTATTGCTATTTTGTTACTCATTTTGTGGTTGTTTTTTAGTTTTTCTCTGATCCTTTTATCTTTTTCTCTGCTTCATGGTTTGCTGGTTTTCTTTAGTGATATACTTGGATTCCTTGCACTTCATTTTTTTTTTTTGGCATATCTCTAACTTTATTTTTGATTTGTGGTTCCCATTTGGTTAATATATAACATCTTCTGAATATAACAGTCTACATTAAGCTGATGGCTGCTTAATTTTGAACTCATTCTATAACCCTCTCCTCTCCACATTTCACATATTTGATATCATATTTTACATCTTTTTATTTTGTGTTTCTCTTTTGTTTATAAATTTAAACATAGAAATTTCTTCTAAGGTGGTTGTACCATATTTGTCCATGGATTTTAGTCTTAAGGTTTCCAAGGGGAATTCCCAAAGAAGGACAAAGTAAGAGTCATCAGCCAACAATTATCCCAGCAGATGGGAGAACATTAGCCTCATTCCTAAAGAGAAGATTTGGGCTGCACACCAAGTATTCACTGTAGTCCACTGCTTATACTGCTGGGATCCACCTGGGAATAGTTCCTCCGGGTTGGTTTCTTTTCCTGGGGAGAGCTGTAAGAGGGGAGGTTAGTGGTATGACTTAGTCCTCGTTGCTGCAGATAGTCGTGAGGCCACACTGATGCTCATCATGTCTGTCCTCTACTTACCATTGTAGATTTCCTTGTTGGGGCGACCACCTGTGCCAGTCTGGGTGGCTTACCTGTGGAGTGACCTACTCTCATCTCTTGAAAAACAATGAAAAATAGCCAATTTTGCCGGTTCCTTATAGATGGAATGGGTTGGAGGTAGTAAATGAAAAGAAGTAAACAATCTGAAACAAAAGGCAAAACTGTTGGAGAAGGCTCCTCTGACTGCTGGGTAGAGGCTGAGCCATTGAGGGGCGAGGATGGAAACAGAGAGATTCGAGGCTATTGTATGAGTCTAGACAAGAGACAGTGGCGGCTGTACTTGGGTAGCGGCAGTGGAGGTGGTAAGAAGTCATTAGTCTCTCTAAATGTGGGTATATTTCAAAGATAAACCTTTTGCCGAGGTGAATAAGATTTTGTCTGGGTTATCAAAAAATATGAATCCACTGGGGAAACGAGATTTATAATGGATTGTTTTAGCATAATGATGAGAGTAGTGGTAGATACCTAGAGGAGGGGGCGGTTATGGAGCCCTACCTGGGAAAATCTAAGGTAGGACAAGGCAGAATATGAACTGAAGAGGTAGGTTGGGCCACACCGTGGAGGGTCTCACAGACCGAATTAAAAACTTGGACTTAATCCTGAAGTTGACATGTACGATTAAGCAGTATTACCTAAGGAGGTAACGCATTCCAATTTACGACTTAGATTCTCCAAGTAACTCTGGTGAGTGTAAGAGGGCTCATGGGTTAAGATTGAAAGCAAGGAAACCAGTTAAAATATGCATTTGTCCAGGGTAGAGATAGTAAGCTAATATTTGTCATGTACTTGCAATCCGTCAAGCACTAAACACTGTATGTATATTAACTCAATCCCCAGAAGAACCTTATCAGACAGGGACTATTAATATCCACATTTTACAGATGTGTGGACTCCAGCACAAAGAGGCTAAAGTAAACTTGCCCAATTCATAGAGCCATGTGGCTCTAAGCAGGAAGCAGGATTTGAACCCACACACTCTGGCTGGAGAAAGCGTGTACTTATACACTGTGCTACACTCGTGTCCTTAAGGTAAGAGCCCAGAGAGTTAGGGAAAATAGTAGGGTGAATCTCTTGTATTTTGTCCCAAACATAATAGTTAATTAGCTGTAATTTCACATTAGCGTTAACAGCAGTATCCATAAGATCCTCACCCTCCTATCATTTCCTTTCCTTCTTACTTAGAATCTTGCATTCTCTTTTGGCATCTGTGTCTCTTTCTTGCTTTGCAATCTGATGCTGCCTTTCTGCAGCAACACAGGGTACAAAGCAGATGTTCAGGATGTGTCTTTGGATCAGACAGTATTGTGACATCAGGTAACCCAAGTCTGCGCTTTTGTCTTCTCTCAGAATTTCCTCCTAGGGGAGTGCCTCAGACTTGGTGTTCATTGGAGTGCTTTTCTCCACAGCTTTTGTTTGGGAATAGCTCAAATTAGATAAATTAACTCATGGCCGCTGGAACATCAGTACTATAGGAGATTGTTGTGAAATACACTGGTACCTGGGGAGAAAAGTGTATGTTTCCACTAATCACCTGTAATGCAAACACAGACTGTAAATAGTCATTATGTAACTATTACTTTTCTAACTGTCAAAATGTGGAGAATTTGAGTAGTACAAGGAGTTTATAGAGAAAACAGGGTCTGGAAAATGCTTGCCTTAGTTTGCCAAGTAAGTGTCGGCTCTGCTGCCTTACTTCTGATGGATTACCCCCAGGACAATCTTATTTCTTTCTCTTTTGGATTCAGGGAGGTACTGAACATCAACATCTTTTTCATGTGGTTGTTAATGATATTATTACAGTTTCATAAAGCACAATACCTACCGTACCTTAGGCCAAATGTTATTCAAAAAGAGCACATACAATTTGTAGCCCTTCTTCAAGCCTAAAGTATGACAGAGAGACACAAAAATAGCCAAGAAATAGATGGCTCCCACAAAGGTACCTTATAGCCGCAGTGGTAGGACAAGAGGGCCACAATCCCTGGTACCTCAGTGAGTGTGTTCTGTGTCCTCTGTGGTCAAGAAACAGAGCACTTGTGACTGAAGAGAAGGGATGAGGAGGTGGGCAGGGGTCTGCTCAAGGGAGAGAACACAGTCTGCATCAGAAACTAGGGGAATGGGTTCTATTGGGGAAAGCCAGGAAGGATTGGAGAGAAGTTGATGGCCAGTGAGTAGGCAGGGTTCAGAAGCCCCATATTTTGAAGAAATCTAAAGCACCTTAAAACACGAAGTTCAATAATGTCAGCACATACCTGAGAAGCTATAAAGTTAACCAGCCCTGTCCAACCCTTCCTTCTGAGCTCACATTCCAGGTAAGGAACATTTTTATTTTTGAAATCCAGGTGCACAGTCAGGAGAAGGGAGAAAACAGTGACACCCATCTTTTTAATGAGCATTGCTAGTGGAAGAGAAATTAGCATCACCTTGAATTTTATGTGATGTCAGTTAAATGAAAGTATTTTATAGCACTTTACAACAAATTAGAATCAACTAAATTGAAAATAAGCCTAGCAGGTGGGATAAGTAATCAGGTAAGTGGCCAGTTTTGCTATTTTTGCTTTGAGTTGAAGACAGAATTTGAATTTCTAATGTCCCCGAGGCATAGGGTTCACAATTGGGGAGCATGGCTTCTGGGATGATTGTTTAAGATGCTAGCATTTCAGCTTTGCCCTCTACTCTACAACTTGCTTAGCCATGTTCCTGGGAGATGGGCCCCAGCACATGGGCGTGCACGCCAGAGACAGGGCTGTGAATTAGTGGAGGACAGAGCGCTGCTTCTGGCAGAACACTACAGAGCAGACTGGAAATAGATGACCCAGAACAGGGTAGTAAATCATCCACATTAACTCAGGGCCTCTAATGAAACGACTGAAATTCATATGAAGACTTTATGGCCACTCATGAAATCAGCCCAAATCAGAGGGGCTATTAGAACACTTTTATGTTTTAAGAAAACGGTGGCTGTGCTCAGCTGCTGTAATTTGCAGTCAGAATGCCTTGACATCATAAATACTGGCTTTGGTGGACGGTGTTTCACAGCACAGCTTTTCACCCCATGAGGCAGTGTTTCTTGAGTGGATTACTAGATGATTGTAGCATCTGAAATACGTTCAGGAAACCGCTGAGGAGGCCAGAAGATGCTTGGTGCTGATACCTACATTGAGGTTGGTGGCCCAGGATATACCTGATGCTTGTGCAAGTTTGCATGTGGGGGCAAAAGAAAGAGGAGAAGATGTGAAAGGAGGGGAGTTCTTATAAATGAAACTTTGCAGTTCGCTCAGAGTGGACGTGTTAAGGGCAACAAACGATAAAATGATGCTTGTAATTATGGTTTATAAAGAGAAATAGCCATATTGAGTATATAATTTTCATTTTTTCTCTTCTGCAGCTGATGAGTTAAATTAAATAACTAATCTGCAGAAAATCCATGTATCTATGTTGTTTTTAGTCCACCTTAGAGAAACATGAAATATGCAGATTTCTTTCTACTCTCCAGTTGGACTTTTCTACTTGAAACACTTTTCTCAAAATATATGTTATCTTTTTTTTTAATCTTAAAATAGTTACATAACTTTTCAGGTACCTAATTACTGAGCAGCAGACAGCTTTCCACATGAAAAGTAAAAATGATAAACGGAACCTTCTTTAATTTCTTCCATAGTCATTTCTTTTTCTCTAACCAGCAGCCCTCACTTGATTTTCAACACTTTATACTTTATTTTTAAAAAATTTTTTTAATGTTTTTATTTATTTTTGAGACGGAGACAGAGCATGAATGGGGGAGGGGCAGAGAGAGAGGGAGACACAGAATCAGAAGCAGGCTCCAGGCTCTGAGCCATCAACCCAGAGCCCGACGCGGGGCTCGAACTCACGGACCGCGAGATCGTAACCCGAGCTGAAGTCAGACGCTTAACCGACTGAGCCACCCAGGCACCCCAACACTTTATACTTTAGATTTGGATATGGAAAGAGCAGAGTTTTAAATTTCCATCATCATTACCTTTTGATAATTCTGTACCCTAAACTGGAATGAGTACGCAGGAAAGGCTGACTTCTCTGCTAGAGTATCAAATATATGAGGACACCATGGAAAATGGGACGGGTCTCTGATGAATCCTGCTAATACTGAAAACATATCTTCGCTATTGATCCCCACACTGACAGCCTCTAGTGCTTGACCCTGTTCAGCCAACTTGGGTGTTGTTCCAGGTGGCACTTCACAGGTTTGACAGATCATCGTGCTCTGAAAGCATTAACACATATGCCCGAGTCATAGAGGTTATCCACTGTATTTTGTTGCTTTGATAAAAATGGGTGCAGAGAATTGAGTGAATTTATCGGAGAAAGGTTCAAATGTACTGACCTAGGACTTTCAGAGAGGCACTTCTTTGTAATACCTCGCCTCTTTGTTTTGTGCTGCCCTCTGCTGGCTACTAAATATTGTAGTAATGAACCTTGAGAAAAACCAAGTGGTGGAAAAAAAAAAAAAGAGTGGAAGCTGCTGTCACCTCTGCTTTCCATTAGAAAGTAATTTCCCATTTTATTTTGTGAAATGTGGGCTCAACGTGTAGTGATTAATTCAGATGCACTGAAGATATAAATTGGAGAAAATGCATGAGACTAATTTGGTTATTTATATGGACTTTGTAAATGTCTGTGAAAGAAATAATTCTGTAGCTTATTGCATGATTAGTCAGATTTTCTGAATCATCAATGTGAAAATCCAGTGTTATTGTAAATAATTTGGACATGTTTCTCCATGTTTGTATTTTTCAGTGGCTGCTAATTTACAGAAGATTGTAGATGATCCCAAAGCTTTAAAAACACTGACATTTAAGTTGGTAAGTTGAAAGTTCTGGTAAGAAGGTAAATATTTTGCCATGCTCTGCCAGCAAGGAACAGCAACAGTTTAATAACCTGCTCTGCAATGTTGTTGCTATTGTTGCTTTCTTTCGGGATCCATTTTTGCATCTGTCATTTGCCTGTTTAACATCTGGGAACATTTTCTGACCATGACCAGGAGTTTACTCTTCCATGAGTGTAGCTTGCTTCCCAGTACATCTTTAAGAGGGGTCACTGGAGAAATCTTGAAGCCTGTACTGTTCTGCTTCCAGTTTGTATGGCACCTTGACCATACAGACAAAATTAAACTTCATTCCAACCAACACTGTTAATAAAGCTTTCCCAGAGTGAAAGCCAAGTGGTTCTAACTTTTAAAAATTGAGGCTGATTGTTGTAGAAATGGTTTAGGTAATTGGAAGCGATTGTAGAACTACTCGCTGAAGGCTTGTGAACAAAGACCTAACATTTTAACTCCCCATTTCAAATCACAGCAATAGATTCTCGTAGAGAAGAGGTGTTCCAGCAGTTTTTCTGCTCTAGCAGACTTGAAATGTGAGAACTGGCGTGGCCATAAAGATATAGATCCTGAGCATTCTGGCATCATTCTAAAACCAAGAGACACGGTGACCATGACCGGAAATAGAAGTCCAAACAGTCAAAAGTGACTATTTTCCTGAAAGTTTGAGCAAACAGTACATTAAGTGACTCATTTTAAAATTATGAATCTTATCAAGAGCCAGTCACAATGCCACAAGCAATTTAAGATATAAATGACTAACACTTTGCTGTGCACAATATGTATTGATGATCTGTCTTTTTTATTTCTTGTGAAAATTTAATGGAAAGTGTACATGGCCAAAGACATGAAAATGATCAGTTACAGTAAATGTTAGCCCTGTGCTAATGAATTTTCTGGGTCTTGCCTCTCGTCTGATTTCATATGGCTAGGCTGTGGGATGAAAGCAAAACACAAAGATTCTCACAGAAAGAATTTATCTGAAGAAATTTGTTTCGATAACAAAAAGAACGGTTTACTCAGACACAGAATGGTAAAATTAACAAATTGAAAAACCCGTCTTCTGGTTTACAACATTTCTGTCACCTCTATTATGATTCTAATCCGCCTACGTCTTTGTGAACATATTTCATTCATATGAGAATGTACTGATGGAAAAAATGGTACCCTGTGTCAGGATTTCAAGCCAATATTAATGTTTCTTTATTCATTTTTTATACCATAACAAAGAAGTTATAACACACCACCTCCAGAAGATCGGTCTCATTTTGAATATGCAAACAAAGATAAGAGATTAGAGCTTTTGTGCTGGCTTAGCCCCACACTAGCTAAACTTGCTTACCTATGAAACAGGAATAGCAACCCCCCACCCTTTGCCTATTACTGAAGGTCTGATAAGAACAGCCACTATAGGGGCGCCTGGGTGGCTCAGTCAGTTGAGCGTCCTACTTTAGGGCAGGTCATGATCTTGCGGGTTCGTGAGTTCAGGCCCCATATGGGGCTTGCTGCTGTCAGCCTGTCAGGGCAGAGCCCACTTTGGATCCTCTGCGCGCGCGCACACGCACACGCACACACACACACACCCCGCTCCTGTCCCTGCCCCTCCCCTGCTTTCACTCTCCCAAAAATAAATATTAAAAAAAACACACAAAAACACCTACTATACCTTGTAAAACTCCCCTCATCTCCTACTTGAATCAATTTATTGCTTCTCCAGATGCTCTCACATGATTCTGTCCTCTTCATCCCCGTTTCTAGCACCCTTGTGGGATCCTCTTATCTTCTGAAACAGATCTTCCTGCCTACAGTTTGGCAGCCTCTGGCTCCATTCACCACACTGTGGCTGTGGCCAGAGTGCTTCTACAGTGCACAGCGCTCCAAATACTTGAGTGGCTCTCCACTGCCCTCTACTACAACTCAGACCCCTGACCAGACCTCCCTTTAAGGTTCCTGCCCTACCTTTCTGGGTCTGCCCTCACTCTCCCCACCTCTCTCCCCCTCATTCCCTATCTGCTCCTGGCTTCATCTGCTGGCCTCTTTGCATGTGCTTTCTCCTCTTACTTAGACATTCCTCCAACTTCTCCAGGCTGCTTCGTCGTCTCCCCACACCTCAGCATGTTCTAACTTTCTCCTGGCCTTTTGCTTTCTCCAGGAAGCCTTCTCTGACGTCCAGTCCTGGCTTAGATGATCTTCTGTTCCCCCCCATGAATTCATACCTCTTAAGAAGTCTAGAGGTTCCAGTGGCCAGAGGCTTCTGCCTTGGACCCACAATGCCTAGCACAGTGGCTGGCACACAGCAGAATAATACCAGCCTCATTTAGAAAAACTAGCCATCATTGGTTTTTCCTTGCCATTTGTTTTAATCCCTGTAAAATGATTAGGATGGGGACTTCTGCTTCATGCCCTGTTTGTAGAGTCCCTTAAAATTCCTTGGACTTGCCTGCAAAAATCACATGAATGCCTTTCTTATGCATCCACTGTTTGCTAGACAGTGCGTGAAGTGTTTTACATACTTCACCTCGGTTAATTTAGTCCTCACGATCCCACAAGATGGTGATATCATCAGGCTCATTTTCTGTTCTAGGAATCCGAGACTCTGTGCAGCGTCTTCACTTACCCAGGATCATACAGCTGCAGGCACTGCAAATTCAACTCTGGTCTCGCATCACAGCCCAGGCTCTTCAACAACAGTTGATTCTTAGAGACAGGATGCTGCAGCCTTGTGGTTTTATGGCTTTCTGTTTCTTTGTGGATTCCTCCTTTTGGATGACCATAAAGTCACAAGGCTGCGGGGGTCCTGCCTCTAAGAATGAACTTTTGTCGAAGAACCAGCTGTGTGATTCTGGGTAAGTGAACCCCATATTGACAGCGGTTGAGACGGATTCTCTTCTGTGCTTTAAGCAGATTGAGTAGCATTGGTCTGTCTGGCACAGGAGTCTTGTAAGAGAACCCAGACATGTCTTCCCTTCCCCTGATAGCTTGAGAATGTAGTAATGTGCTGTTCCCAGTAAATGGAAATTAATGGCTTTTTTCCCAAAAGGTAGCTAAAGATGTTAAATAAAGCCAGACTCAGGAGCGTCCTTCTATTTCTGTCACTTACCTCTCTATCCAGCCCTAGTTAAACCTGAGGGGGTCTCTTTGTTGTTACCACTTGCCAGCCAGTTTGAGAGCCACTTGATAGAGCTAATTTGAACTGCTTCTTGGCCTAATCTTCTGTGGAACACTAACATCCTGGCGAAACCACAGAGATTCAAACGCATTTGCCTTCGTTCATCCATTTGGCTATTTCCTTGAAGAATAAAAGATCAAAGGATTTCAGAAGCACTTTTCCTCAAAAACTACTGCTGCTCGTGGTCCTTTTATCTCTCAGCTGTTTATCATTTTTATCTCCAAGCTTTTTTTGCTTTCTAAAGGAGAGTGTCAGGAGCCTGAAAATCGTCTAAAGAACACGTTGTATCTTGCTACTGTGGTTCTTTACCTCACAGAACAGTGGTTTACTCAGGGGGTGGTGGGGGCATTTTAAAAAAATCACTGCTGCCTGTGTCCCACACCAGATATCTTTAATGTGATTACTTTTGGTGCAGCCTGGGTTTGGGGCATTTTGAAAGCATCCCCTGGTGATTCCAGTATTTAGCCACAGCTGAGAAACATGCTGTTTTGTGGATAGTTCAGTCTCTGATCTCTTTTCTCTCTACTCTCCCACCACTATTAGAATTATATGGCTCAAGTTTGAAAAGGTGTCTGTCCTTACATATCTGCTTACATAAGAAAAACAATGGCCCAGAGAGCAAAGATACTGGTTATATCAAGAAGAGCATTTACTTTTTTCCTTGCCCAGTGAGATCTTGTACTTCACTTATTATAAGTCAGATGAAGCTAGATTTCCATTGTTGGCATGACCAGAGGCAGGAAGATCAGAAACCTTTTTCATATGTAACACTTTTAACAAAGTGGTTCAAGCACAGAGGGCATTTCAGCTCAAGTGTAACATGCTTTCAGTTTAACATCTCAGTACTGCCTCTTTGTTGATTGTCGTAAGCCTTGCCTTGAGACAACTCTCCATAAATGCCTTTTAAGGCATTTTTAAATTTGCTCCTTTGCAGTTTTATAAAGTAATTGAATCTTGCTGCTTTCGACGTGGAATTTTTGAAATTGCATTAATAAAAATATGAAAGATAATTTGCCCTTAAAGAATACAAATTGTGAGTATATGTAATTAACATCCAGTTGGTACACATTTACATGTGGGTAAGTGAACTCATTTAATAGCATGCATTTACGTACTGAAGTTTAATAACATGCATTACGTACAGTGATTTTCATAGGCATTTTGTCAATTAATGACTAACGGGCCTTAGTTTTCGAGGCTTTCAGCTCAGGTGTAGTTGGAGGCTGCATAACGGAAGGCAGCATTTCCTGAAGCACAGGTAAAGCAAAGACCAAAATGAGATTTAAAACTACTTAAGAGTATTAACTTTTTCTCCCTACTGAAAGGGGAGTAAGGTAAGAAAAATCTTTAGGGAACCTATCAGTTCAAGAAGATCCAGGTAGCCTCTCTGAGCCTCCTGCTCCAGTCTGAGACACTGGTTCTCCAGGTGTGGTCCCCAGACCAGCAGTGTCTGCTTCATCTGGAAACTTGATAAAAATGTAGCCTTCCAGGGCCACATCCCAGGCCTAATGAATCAAGAGTCTCTGGGGGGCAGGGCACAGGAATCGGTTTTAACAAGCTCTCCAGGTGATGCTAAGGTTTGAGAACCTCTGCTTTATAGGAAACATGGAGCCAACTCGGTGCTTCACACTTTGGGAAGCACTCAGGTAGAACAGTGGTTCCAACTCTACTGACCTTTTGCATCATCAAGGGAGCTCAAAATCCCAGTACCCAAGCCACACCCCAGACCAATTCATTCACGACCTCTGGGATGGCAGTGTAGATTTTCAAATTTCTAGTGGTTCCAAAGCGAACACAGGTTTGAGGTGGAATATACTAAATCCTTTGTTGGCATTTCAGCAGTCTTCACAGCATCTGCACCAGAAGTAGGTTCCATTTCAAGACCACTTTGCTCATCCATAAAAAGCAACTCCTCATCTGCTCAGATTTTATCCTGACCTTGTGGCAATTCAGTCCCATCTTCAGGCTCCACTTCTAATTCTAGTTCTCTTGCTGTTTCTACTACATCTGAAGTTACTTTCTCCACTGAAACTTTGAAGCCCTCAAAGTCATCCATGAGGACTGGGAACGGTTTCTTCCAAATTCCTGTGAATGTAGACATTTTGACCACTTCCTAAGAGTCACTCATGCCCTTAATGGCATTTAGAAAGGTGAAGTTTTCCAGAAGGTTTTCGATTTTCTTTGCCCAGATCCATCAGAGAAATCACTGTCTGTGGCAGCTATAGCCTTATGAGAAGTATTTCTTAAATAATAAGACTTGAAAGTTAAGGGGCATGTGGGTGGCTCAGTCAGGTGATTGTCTGACTTCGGCTCAGGTCAAAAGTTGAAATTACTCCTTGACCCATGGACTCTAGAATGGATATTGTGTTAGCAGGCATGAAAACCACATTAATCTCACAGTCCAGCTCCATCAGATCTCTTGGGTGACCAAGTACATTGTCAGTGAGCAGTAATATTGTGAAAGGAATCTTTTCTGAGCAGTTCTTAACAGTGGGCTTCAAATATTTCAATATACCGTTTTGTAAGCAAATGTGCTGTTGTTCCATTTATAGAGTACATATTCTATAAATAGCTCTAACATAATTCTTAAGGGCCCTAAGATTTTTGGAATGGTAAATGAGCATTGACTTCAATGTAAAATCACCACCTAGCATTAGCCCCTAAGAGGAGTCAGCCTGTCCTCTTTGAAGCTTTGAAGCCAGGTACTGACGTCTCCTCTCTAGCTGTGAAGTCCAAAGTGGCATTTTCTTCCAAAAGAAAACTGTTTTGGGGGCTCCTGGGTGGCTCAGTCAGTTAAGCGTCTGACTTTGGCTTAGGTCATGATCTCACGGCTAGTGAGTTCGAGCCCCATGTCGGGCTCTGTGCTGACAGCTCAGAGCCTGGAGCCTGCTTCAGATTCTGTGTCTCCCTCTTTCTCTGCCCCTCCCCTGCTCATGCACGCTCTCTCTCTCTCTCAAAAACATGAAAAAAAAATTTTTTAAGCTGTTTTTGTCTACACAGAAAATCTGTTGTTTAGTGTAGCCACCTTCTTTAATTCTCTTAGCTGGATCTTCTGGATCACTTGCTGCTTCACCTCGTACTTTTATGTTATGGAGATAACTTCTTTCCTTAAACCTCATGAACCAACCTCTGCTAACTTCCAAATTTTCTTCTGCAACTTCCTCACTTCCCTCAGACTTAAAAGAATTGAAGAAAGTTAGGGCCTTGCTCTGGATTAGGCTTTGGCTTAAGGGAATGTGGTGGCTGATTTGATCTTGTATCCAGACCACCAAATCTTTCTTCATATCAGCAGTTAAGACGGCTGTTTTGCTTTCTTATCATTCGTGTGTTCACTGGAGTAGTGTATGTTCAATTTCCTTCAAGATCTTTTTTTGAACTTTGGCATTCACAGCTTGTGAGAGGCCTAGCTTTTGGCCTGTCTCTGCTTTTGACATGCCTTCCTCATTAAGCTGAATCATTTTTAGGTTTTAATTTAAAGTGAGAGATGTGTGATTCTTTCTTTCCCTTGAACATTTGGAGGCCATTGTAGGGTTATTAAGTGGCCTAATTTCAATACAGTTGTGTCTTAAGGAATCAGGAGGCCTGAGGAGAGGGAGAGAGGTGAGTGGAACAGTCAGAACACACACAACATTTATGGGTTAAGTTCGTGGGCCCCAAAACAACTGCAAAAGTAACCCCAGAGATCACTGATGTCATATCACTATAACAAATATAATGAAAAAGTTTTAAAAATTGTGAGAATTACCAAAATATTACACAGACACGAAGCGAACCAATGCTTTTGGGAAAATTACACCAATAGACTTACTTGGTATAGGATTGCCACAAACCTTCAGTTTGTGAAAAATGTGGTATCCACGAAAGGCAACAAAGTGAAGTGCAATAAAACAAGGTATGCTTATATACTGAAGGATAGTGGTTGTCTCCAGGAAAAGCTCTTGTGAGGTTGAGTTGTAAGCTGAACTAGCCATGTTTTCCCCCGTGGAACACTAATTTTATTTGGAAGAATAACTGACAAAATGTGGTTGTTCAGACTAAGGAATTGGCAGACATTTTTTCAACATGAACCAAGTAAGCCTGGCGCTTTAAGGAAAACAACTGGCCATATTTGTTCTCGATAATAAATTTCAGCTTTCGAGCAGAAAAATGACTTTGGAAAACTTGCATCTGCCCCTGTAACCTTGACAGCATCCCAGTACTTACTTTTTCTGATGAGATTAGTGATATGTGATAGTTTTGAACATGATTGGTTGGCATGGTGTATTGAGACATAGAGATTATAGAACAAACTGTGTCAGCAGTGGAAGATGTGCATAATTCAATGATGCCGAAAAGTCATACCTGGGCAAAAGATCAATTCAAAACGCAAGATAGACTAATGGTTTTAATCTAACAGAATTAAATTTCAATACTATGGTTTCAGATTCCACGTCGCAACTAACTTTTAGGAAACTCCACTTGGAAAGTCTCAAAGTAGTAACAAACAATATCCACAATTATCAGAAAGACTTTTAAAATTCTATTTGTTCCCTTTTTCAACTACATATTTATATGAGGCTGGATTTTCTTATATATACTTCAAGGAAAACAACCTAAAACAATAGATTGAATGTAGAAGCAGATAGGGAAATCTCACCATCTTCCATTAAGCAAGACATTAAAGAGATTTGCAAAATGTAAAGCAGTGCCACTCAGTTTGGGTAAACTGGTTATTTTTCATGATTTTATTTATGCTAGCATGTAGTGGGTTTATTATTAGATTTAATGAAGTAGTAAATGAATAATTCAGAAATTTCTCAGTTTTAATTTCTGAGACCTTCAGTATAATATAATCTACATAACCATGTTTGTTTTTAATTATTTTAATACTTAAAAATACTTTAAACATGACTTCAATAATGTTAAAAATTTTTCAGTTTTAATTTCTAAAATAGTCAATATAATAAATGTAACCTGCAAAAACATAAGCTTTTTAAGTTTTATTTTGATTCCAGTATAGTTATCATACAGTGTTACATTAGTTTCAAGGTGAACAATGTTATGATTCAACACTTCCCTACACCCAGTGTTCACCACAAGGGCCCTCCTTAATCCCCATTGCTTATTTCACCCATCCCCCCATCCACACTCCTCTGGTAGCCATCAGTTTGTTCTCTATGGTCAAGAGTTAAGCTTCTTGGTTTGTCTCTTTTTGTTTTCCCTTTGCTTATTTGTTTTGTTTCTTCCACGTATGAGTGAAATCATATGGCATTTGTCTTTCTGTGACTCCTTTTGCTTAGCGTTATATTGTCTAGCTCCATCCATGTCATTGCAAATAGCAAGATTTCATTCTTTTTACGGCTGAATAATATTTTGTGTGTATGTATGTATGTATATGTATATATGTATACATATATATGAACATACTACATCTTCTTTATCCATTCATCGATCAGTGGATGCTTGACTGCTTCCATATCATGGCCACGGTGAATAATGCTGCTATAAGCATACAGGTGCACGTATCCTTCTGAATTGGTGTTTTTGTATTCTTTGAGTAAATACTCCATAGTGCAATTGCTGAATCATAGGGTAGTTCTAACTTTTTGAGGAACTCCCACATATTCTTTTCCGTAGTGGCTGCACAAGTTTGCATTCCCACCAATAGTGAGTGTTCCTTTTCTCCACATCCTCGCCAACAGCTGTTGTTTCTTGTGTTGCTTTTAGCCATTCTGACAGTTATGAGGTCATATCTCATTGTAGTTTTTTTTTTTTTTTAATTTTTTTTTTTTTTCAACGTTTTTTATTTATTTTTGGGACAGAGAGAGACATAGCATGAACGGGGGAGGGGCAGAGAGAGAGGGAGACACAGAATCAGAAACAGGCTCCAGGCTCTGAGCCATCAGCCCAGAGCCTGACGCGGGGCTCGAACTCATGGACCGTGAGATCGTGACCTGGCTGAAGTCGGACGCTTAACCGACTGCGCCACCCAGGCGCCCCTCATTGTATGTAGTTTTGATTTGCAGTTCTCTGATGGTAATTGATGTGAATATCTTTTCATGGGTCTCTTGGCCATCTATCTGATCTTCTTTGAAGAAATGTGTGTTTGTGTCTTCTGCTGCCCATTTTATAATTGGATTATTTGTTTCTTACATGTTGAGTTTTATAAGTTTTAAAATATATTTTGGATACTAACTCTTTATTGGATATCATTTGTAAATATCTTCTCCCTTTCAGTAGGCTGCCTTTTAGTTTTGTTTCCTTTGCTGGTGTAGAAACTTTTTATTTTGATGAAGTCCCAATAGTTTATTTTTGCTTTTGTTTCTCTTGCCCCAGACTTATTTAGTAAGAAGTTGCTATGGCCGGTGTCAATGAGGTTACTGCTTGTGTTCTCTACTAGGATTTTTATGGTTTCAGATCTCATATCTAGGTCTTTAATCCATTTTGAATTTTTGTATATGGGGTCAGAGAATGGTCCAGTTTTCCCAACACCATTTGTTGAACAGACTGTCTTTAGCCCATTGGATACTCTTTTATGCTTTGTTAAAGATTAATTGACCATATAATTGTGGGTTTATTTCTGGGTTTTCTACTCTGTTCCATTGATCTATGTGTCTGTTTTTGTGCCAGCATCATACAGTTTTGATGACTACAGCTTTGCAGTCTAACTTGAAGTCCAGAATTATGATGCCTCCAGCTTTGCTTTTTCAAGATTGCTTTGGTTACTCAAGGTCTTTTGTAGTTCTATACAAATTCTAGGATTTTTGTTCTAGTTTTGTGGAGAATGCTGGTGGTATTTTGGTGTTAATTCCTTTGGGTAGAATAGACGTCTTAACAATATTTGTACTTCCAGTCCATGAGAATGGAATGTCTTTTCGTTTCTTTGTGTCTTCTTCAATTTCTTTCATCAGTATTTTATTCCTAGGTATCTTAGTATTTTTGGAGCAATTGTAAATGGGATTGTTTTCTTAATTTCTCTTTCTGCTGCTTCATTATTGGTATATAGAAATACCACAGATTTCTGTACATTGATTTTGCATCCTGTGACATTACTGAATTTGTTGATCACTTCTGGTAGTTTTTTGGTGGGGTCTTTTGGGTTTTCTATATATAGTGTCATGTCATCTGTAAATATGAATGTTTCACTTCTTCCTTACTGATTTGGATGCCTTTTATTTATTTTTGTTGTCTGATTGCTGTGGCTAGGACTTTCAGTATTATGTTGAATAACAGTGGGGAGCGTGGACATCCTTGTCTTGTTCCTAACCTTAGAGAAAAAGCTGTTTTTCCCCATTAAGGATGTTAACTGTTTTTCATAGATGGCCTTTATTATATTGAGGTATGTTCCCTCTGAACCTACTCTGTTGAAGACTTTTATCATGAATGAAGGTTGTACTTTGTCAAGTGTTTTTTGTGTCCATTGAAATGATACGGTTTTTTTTTTTCCTTTCCCTTAATGTTGTATCACATTGATTGATTTGTGAATATTGAACCAGCCTTGCATCCCAGGAATAAATCCCACTTGATGGTGACGAATGATTTAAAACAAAACAAAACAAAACAAAAGCACAAGATTTTGAAGTCCTTGATAATTTTTAAGAGTATAAAGAGTACCTGAGACCAAGAAGTTTGAGAACTGCTGCTTTAAGGGTCTCTGGTCCCTTTGCTATAGATTCCAGAATCTTTTGCATATTGCCCTCAGTGTTTTGCAGGCCACAGTGAGAGAGGCAAGGACTCAGCCTTGGTTAAGAGAGAGTCGGCAGGGTAGTGGGAGAAGAAGAGCCGAGTGCCTGACTCAAAGCCAGGCAACCTGGTCTGTGCCTCTTTGCCAGGAAACCGAATGTTCCAGTGTCGCTGGGGGAGGGAGGCGCTGGGACTGAGGGTGACAGGTGGACTCCCTGTGTGATGTACCCACAATAACCACTGGTTTGATCACCCACTTGCATTGTAAATTCTCACTTCCACTACTCTTCACAAGAGGGACTTAAGATTTTTCTTTCATGTCTAGTTGGCTTAACCACTATTGGATATTTTGTTTTATTTCGGGTCATTTCAACCTCCTGCTCATCCCACTGCCAAATTTCTGATGTATCTTTGACATGCAGGGATGCGCTTCACAGCTTCACACTGTCTGCTCCCTCCTCATCCCTGCCAGCAGCTATTGGTGCTCCTGGGGTGTTTGTCATTTGCCTATTAATTACATGCGTTGTGTCTGCCCCCATTCACTGCATTGAGTAAGTGAGCAGTAAGTCAGCAGTAACTACATAGCAGGGGAACGTTTAGGGAGATACACAAACAGGGCTTGTGGAACAAGAAAACTGGTGGTGGTGGGGGTTGAGTGTCCTAGTATTTGTATGACAAACACCCACTGGAAAATACCTTATCTGACAACGCTCCTGTGCCTGTACTACTTTGTTAAAAGTGATAAGGAAAGGGACGTTTTTGATCTTACTGCCCTTTACTGAATATCTTGTCAGAGTAAAGCTAGAGAAATCATTGGACAGGGACAGAGTAAATTCTTTAAATGTCAACTAACGTTTCTACCCTTTATGCTTATGTAAGAAAATCAACAGCGTAAGTGCTGACACCATTACTTTAAAGATAATTACTTAAAAATATTCAAGTTATATGTTCTAATTAGCTGCTTATTGTAAGGGAGAATGTTGAGGTTGACAAAGGGCTGAGTTTATGTACTGTTTTTTGGAGCAGCGCAGAGCGGTTCATTGTGATGATTGGAAAGGGCTTTTTTTTTTTTTTTTTTTTACATGGGAAACTAATTGTTTTGACAATAATTTAGCAGGAATTAGGCCAAGAAAAAGTTTGGATGGCCCTTTAGTGATTAATTGCCCATTCCCAGTCATTCATCATACATTTTTCTCCCTACTTGTGGTACTTACATAATGTCTGGTTCTGATTTATGTACTCTGAAGAGGCAGCCTGGAATGGTGATCTGAGTACTGTGTGTGTGTGTGTGTGTGTGTGTGTGTGTGTGTGTGCGCGCGCGCGCACGTGCATGTGTAGGAAAGAGAGGGAAGTGAAAAAAAAAACACTTGAACGAGGACAAGTGAGAGGTTTGATGGACAGTGACTTGTTTTCACTTTTTAATTTTGAAGAAAAATCAAAATATTTGACATGCTATAATTTGGGCCAATTTTAGGCAATAAATGTCCTAAAATATTATAAACAAAACTCTGTCATGGAAAAATAAGTTATCTATCATGAGCCATTCAACTACTTGGTAACCACTCCTTTTTTCTTTTTTTTTCTTTTTGTCAGTATTAGAGAAGACACCTTTTGGTAAAAACCAGGTTTACCCTCAATGACCTGTTAAGTCGCTTGTGCTCATTTTCATAATTTTTTTTTTAATAAATGGAAGTGTGTACATCTTAATTCCCTCTACCTATTTTGCCCATCCACCCAGCCCCTTCCTTTCTGGTAACCACCAACTTTGTTTTCTGTATTTAAGAGTCTGTTTCATTGTTCATTTGTTTTGTGTTTTAGATTCCACATATAAATGAAATACAATATTTGTCCTTCTCTGACTATCTCACTTAGCATAATATCCTCTAGGTCCATCCTTGGTGCAAATGGCCAGATCTTATTCCTGTTTACGGACGAGTAATATTCCAGTGTATATACATATACCACATCTTTATCCATTTATCTGTGGATAGACACTTAGGTTGGTTTGATATCTTGGCTATTATACATAATGCTGCAGTAGACATAGGGGTGCATATATCCTTTCAAATTACTGTTTTCATTTTCTTCGGTAAATAGCCAGTAGTGGAACTACTGGTATTTCTATTTTAATTGTTCGAGGAACCTCCATATTGTTTTCCACAGTGGCTGTACCACTGCATTCCCCGCCAACAATGCACAAAAATTACCTTCTCTCCCTACCCTTGCCAACATTTGTTATTTCTTGTCTTTTGATCCTTTCATTCTGGCAGGTATAAGGTGATATCTCATTGGATTTTGACTTACGTTTCCCTGATGATGAGTGATGTTGAGCATCTTTTCATGTATATTTTGGCTATCTGTAAGTCTTCTTTGGAAAAATGCCTACTCAGGTCCTCTGCCCATTTTTTTTTTTACTGGATTATGTATTTTTTGGTTGTTGAATTGTAGAAGTTATATTTTAGATTATTGACCTGTTATCCAATATATAATTTACAAATATCTTCTCCCATTCAATAGGTTGCCTTTTCATTTTGTTGATGGTTTCCTTTGCTGTGCAAAAGCTTTTTATTTGATGTAGTTCCAATAGTTTATTTTTGCTTTTGTTTCCCTTGGCCTGAGAAGTCAGGTCCAGAAAAATGTTGCTAGGGCTGATGTCCAAGAGATTACTGCCTGTGTTTTTTTTCTAGGATTTTTATGGTTTTAGGCCTTCAATTCATTTTATTTTTGTGTATGGTGTAAGAAAGTGGCCTAGTTTCATTCTTTGCACGTAGCTGTCCAGTTTTCGCAGCACTGTTTGTGGGGGGACTGTCTTTTCTTCATTGTATACTCTTGCCTCCTTTGTTGTAAATTAATTGACCATATAAGTATGGGATTGTTTCTGGGCTATCATGTTCCATTGATCTGTGTGTGTTTTTGTCCCACTACCATACTATTTTGATTACCATAGCTTTGTAGTATATCTTGAAGTTTGGGATTTTGATACCTCCCTGCTTTGTTCTTCTTTCTCAAGATTGCTTTGGCTATTTGGAGTCTTTTGTGGTTCCATATAAACTATGATTATTTGTCCTAGTTCTGTGAAAAATACTACTGGTATTTTGATAGGGATTGCATTAGGTGATATGGATATTTTATCTCTCCATTTGTGTCTTCAGTTTCTTTCATTAGTGTCTTACTGTTTTCAGAGTACAGGTCTTTCACCTTTTTGGCTAAATTTATTCCAAGATATTTTATTGTAATATTCCTTTAAAATTATTAAGGAACTCTAATTTGAAAGTATACTTAAGATCACTTTCTTGGCAGTCTCAAAGCTTTAAGCCTAGACATTGTGGTGTTTTAACGGGAACAAATCCCTCCCCCTCTGCACCCCCGTTTTCTGCACTTGATAGCAAGCATGATGGTCAGATTTGTTACAGTAGTAATTAAGCGCTGGAAGAAATGGGACACTGGCCCCATGCAGATTGTGCCTTTGCTTGGATCAACTGGCACTGAAGGTGTCTTTTTCCCTTTTCAGGCTTCAGGCTGTGATGGGTCGGAGATTCCGGACGAAGTGAAGCTGATCGGGTTTGCCCAGTTGAGTGTCAGCTGATGTATGTCCCTTGACATCTCCCCCTGATCTGTCATGCCCCCACCTCACACCATTTCCCTCGATCTTCCTCCCCCACCCCTACTCCCTCCACCTCACTCCCAATTCCCACAAAATCAGAAGATTGTGAAGAGTCTGGCTTCAGTGACATGGGATAAAAAAGAATTTTTTTAAACTTACAACACTCCGAGTTCTGCTTTATTCTCTAGCAATCCACAGTATGAGAACAAGCAAATGCCACAGCTGCACGACTGTTGCTAATTTTTCCAAAAGCTATTTAATATTCTTAGCAATCAATTCGGATATCCCTTAAGTGAAAAGAATCTGAAATACACTCAGGTGGTCCTATTTATTGGCAACAAAAGGAATTTTTTTCTATCAGAAGCCTATTTCTTCTTTCATTGTTCTTTCTGTTCTACTTTAATTGTACATCTGACAATACTGCCTCTTTTATGTTGTATTTAGAAATTAATATACTTATAAAATTAAGATTTATTAGCCAAACTTGAATTCTAGTTTTAAAACTGACTGTGAATTTTATTTTTCATATATTTATGCATTACACACCTTAGCTATAAGAAGAAAAGTTTTTGATTATATGCTTCTTGCAGTTAATCTCTTGTTATTTAAACAAAAAAAATTCAGGTCTATCTTTGGAGTATTTATAACTTTTGATTTTTGAAATGACTGAATTAGGAACTTAGATGCTTATTCTTTTGGTTTGTTTGCCTAAAAACCAATCCACAATCTGATTGTCTCTTGGGAGAGGGAGGTGCCTTGCAAACTTTCATATTAAGAATGTGCCTGAGGCTGCTTTACTCTGGAATAGTCTCAGATCTAAAACTTCCTCTACATAAAGTGGCATATGTAAGTTTTGCTTCATTGGAACATATAGAATGCTATATAAAATGTTGCCATTCTATTAGACTGCTAATTATGTACCCATCTCTGATTTGACTTCTCTGTGATAGGATTTGTTATTCCAAAGGTGATAAACTTGAAGATACCAGAATCTGAGTTTTACTTGAAATTCTGCAGAATACCCAGATGGAGTGAAAAATAGAAAGGGTTTTTGTGCAATGACTAAAAAAAGGTAAAATGCTGTTAAGTTTCGAGAATAAATACTTTCACGTTTCGAGAATAAATACTTTCACCCAAGTAGCCCTCTGCTTGACTATATATTAAGGAATAGTAAACCTTAGGATTTTCAAAATTGGAGTCTAAACTTTCAGGGAGGTGGGCTCCCAGGATGGTACCATTGCTCTTTCCTAGCTAACCCTAGATATGGCAGCTCTTTAATGTACTTTAAAAAGCAAATATATATTACTAAGGAAAGAAAAGTTATTTATAATTGCCTTGTCATAATTGTTAAGGTGTTCTAGAGCCATTTGCATACAACTTAATGTAATTTCATTCCATTCTATTGTTTACACAACAATTACTCAAAGATGACTGCAAAGGTAAAAGGAAAATAAAAGTGTATTGCACAAAGAGATGGTGTCACATGGTTTCCTTCCTCCTTCAGGTAGCACCTGCATGGCAGCAGTGAGATTTAGCACTTCCATGCCTCCTAAGAACTAAGGAGGGAAAAGTGCCCTTAAGGGAACAAGGCATCCATTCAGTCTGAGAATCAGGTTTGACAATTATTCACACTCCATGTAGTAGGGCCACCGGGAACAAGAGCAAAAAAATTCCTTACAGCGAATTCATTTTAGCCCTGAGGCTTGGAGTGGTTAAGTGACTTTTCCAGGGCCCTTCACAAAGCTACTTACAGAACTGGTCTCCCAAGGCCCTGGTTCTGATATTCAGAGCATGTTCTTAACACTCTGTACAACTTGTAGACGAAAATAGTATAAGACCCTCATCTTCTGAGAGAGTCAAACATACCTGAATAACTGGAGGACCTTGTTTTGCAACATAGTGATAAGTATCATATAATATCTGTTTAATGTATGTCCATAGTCCCACATCTTCACTGCTAGCATTTGAGAGAGTTTATATACATCCATACAATAGGATAAAGATTTTTTTAATGAGAAAATTAGGATGAGAACTGGTTAACAGTATGAATGCAAGGGTCAAGTTCATGCAAAGAGGTGTCTGACTGCGTACAGCCCACTCGTTTTTTTTTCCTTTCTAAAGTTAGGAGATATACAGTTTTTCCTAGTACTAAAGCCTGCAATGAATTTTTCTCTAGGCAGTTACATTTAGGTATTCAGAAACTTCAAAACTCTCCGAACAGCCCTACAAATACATAGTTACGTTTTGAACACTTACCTTTTGTAGTGCTTTCAGCAGATGCTCAGAGTCATGTGATAGGAAGTGCCAGTACCAGTCAGCAAGGAGCTGAGAGCATAGTCCAAGCAGTTACCGTCACTTGTGCTCTAGAAAGACACAGTAATCAAACTGTCTAAAAGGAACGAGTGCACTGTATGACCACGACTGTTACTCTTAGCCAAGCTTTTGAGGAAAGAGGACATACAGCAATGAAGCATTCAAGGACCCAAGCTCCACTGAACACGTATGTCGTATTATTTGGATAGATTCATATGCCTTGACAAACAGGTGGGTTCACAGCCTCTTAGGAAAATCAAGGCACCCACGTCTCATACCTAAATACACACAAAAACTTTTTAACATCAGTGTGCCTCTATTATGGTCAACTTGTAAAGCTGTAGTAATAGAAGCAAGCTCCCTTTTATCTCATTTGAACTCCCAATGTATTGTCCTTGTGCGAGAAAAATGGTTTTCTGCATTTAAAACAACTTTTAGAGATCCTTATAAGTCATGTGTGATAAAAATTTCTTATTTTTCCAGGAAAAAAAAGTAGCCTTTAGTTCCCCATGTGTTCCATATCTTATGTGCTGGTAAACATGGTGGATGGCCCCCACGTCTGAGTAGGGTCAGGTAGTAGTCTTTAGACGAAGACCCAAGAATTCCCTCAAAAAAATATTCCTACATACAATGATGTTGGCATGTAAAATTTTCCTATTAGGAATTTTCATTCACTCATTTCAGTAATGCACCTACAGTCTATTTAGTTTTAAGCAATATACCTCCCGGGTGAACCCTCCAAGTTAAATTACAGAGATGGTGAATATAAGCCCAATTCATGTTGGAGGGCTTCTGCCAAAACTTGGGATTTGCATTTGACAGTAAACGATCTTTTGTTTTTTCTTGGAAGTACATTTGATAACAGAAGCTGTTGCTTAGTGAGGCCCACTGAGGTTGTGACAGTAAAATCATATCAACTTAAAATAAAATGTTACCAATTTCTTATAACTGAGAACATGCTTCTAATTCACCCAAAAGTGGCCTTTATACAATTATGATTCCACTTAAAGGGAACCCAGATATACCTGTTTTTCTGCTGTACATATTTATATTGCCAAATCCTAGCTAAGAACGCTCTCACCAGGATATTTAGGGGTAGTGTGAATATAAGTAGGGTGCCACTGTGGGTGGTACTAGAACATTCCCCCTCAGGACTGGAATGTCCCAGCCTGGAAGTACACGCTGCTTTCCAGGGTTCTAAGTTTCAAGAGGTCTATTACAAGGCCTAACAGCCATAAACAAATGGCTTTCAAGTGATCATTTCCGTTGTGTATCTTCATGAACTAAAAATTCAAGTATAATGAGTTTGATTATAAGTGAGTGTTACCTTTAGGCTAATGCAACACTGCCTGGAGTTTGGTGCTTGGGATGTGCACTCTCAGGAATAATAGAAATATTTAAGGCATGTAACTGGTGCAGACAGTAAGAAAATATGTTTAAAATGATAAAGTGACTCACTCCCTCAGTATATCGATTAACACCCAAACCACCACCAAAAATGAGGGAGCTGGCACTCCACTGGAAAAGACAAGGCATTAAAAAATGGTCAAAAAAGGGGCGCCTGGGTGGCGCAGTCGGTTAAGCGGCCGACTTCAGCCAGGTCACGATCTCGCGGTCCGTGAGTTCGAGCCCCGCGTCAGGCTCTGGGCTGATGGCTCGGAGCCTGGAGCCTGTTTCCGATTCTGTGTCTCCCTCTCTCTCTGCCCCTCCCCCGTTCATGCTCTGTCTCTCTCTGTCCCAAAAATAAATTAAAAAAATGTTAAAAAAAAAAAAAATGGTCAAAAGTACCTGTTTCCAGGGGCATCCAGATGGCTCAGTCGGTTGAGCATCTGACTCGATTCCAGCTCAAGTCATGCGTGATCTCATAGTTCGTGGGTTCAAGCCCCACAACCAGCTGTGTGCTGATGGCACAGAGCCTGCTTGGGATTCTCTCTCTCCCTCTCTTTGCCACGTTCCAGCTCTTGCTTGCTCGCACACGTGCTCTCTGTCTCTCTGAATAAATAAACATTAAAAAAAAAATACCTGTTTGCAAAATGTCCCAGTGGTTGCCCAGCTGATATTATGCCACGGAGAAAAATGCATGGTCAAATAACAGTGATGTCCTTTTATCTGCCTTCTTTTGCCTTGCTCACCAAACCTAGCTGGGTAGTTTGGGTATCTAAGAACAGTGAAGAAAATCCACATGATTAAATTATCAGCCACTGTGCATCCTGTGCCAAACCAACGGATACTGTTTTCTAATCGAGCATCCCCAGGTGGAAACACGAAGACACATAAAACTTCCCCCTACATGAGTTATAGCATACAGAATATCATTAGCTGAAGTTTGTTGAGCCCTTATAATTTAGCTCATAACTCATCAAAGGGCAAGAAATGTTATTAAAAGTTACAATCTTACTCTATTGTTATTTGAATGTGCTACAGAATGATGAAAGGGCAGTAATAGAATAATCATTCCTAGAGTGTACTTATCCCTCATGTAGAAAACCGTCTTAAGAAACCAAGACTTGTAATTTATCACAGAGGAAACTGGCTTACTTTCTAGATAGAATATTCAGTAAAATAGCAGGCCCGTAATCTGCGAGGAGGGAGGATAGTGTGCTTCTTTACAAAATGGTATAGACGATACTCTGGTCCAGCCTTCACCCAGATGAATAATTTGGTGTTGAACAATTCTGGCAGCACTTAGATGTGTTAAGTAACATAAAGTTCAAAATGAATGGTGATCAGAGGAAGGTTGTGTGTATACTCAGGTAGATTTTTCACATACCTCAGTCTTTTTTTTCTCCTCTCCAAACTCAAGGGGATTCTGAAAAAGGAAACAGAATCAAAATGAAACAGATGATTGAGGAAGTATCGTACTGAAATGCCAAGCACTGTTCATACATGTTATTGGAAAACCCTGACTTCAGATCCAGCACTATTTTCCCATGTTCTAGAACATTGTAATGAAGCTTAGCTGTATACAATATCAAATCTGATTCACAGTAGTCCTGTGATAATGTTTATATGTACACTGAGTCACAACGGAAGATCTAATTCTTATTGAGGTTGAGGATTGTAGCCAGTAAAAGTTTGAAAGCCACTCCTTTAAGCCATTTTGAATTTTTTTTTTATTCTTGCAGCCAAAAGCAGTCACTTTGCTAAGTACTTTACATCTTCTCATTTAATCTTAAAAACTCTGTTGGCTAGGTTTTATTACACCACGTTAAAGATGAGAGAACTAAGCCTTAGAAGGACTAAGATGCCCAAGCTAACACAGTGTCAAATATGAGGCAGAACTTGGAATGTAGGTAAATCTGGTTCTAAAGCCCCCACTCTCAATCATATCAGACAGCCTCCCTACATGATACAAGCACATACGTTATTGCAGGCTTTCTCTGGACCATGCGCTAAACCAAAGACTTCCTACCTCACCTTGCTTAAGCCTCTCAACAACTCTGGGAAATTGGTTTCATTATCTGCATGTTACAGATGAGGAAATAGATGTACACAGGTCTTAAGTAACTTCTCCAAGGTCAGTAGGTAACAGGGACTGAACGCAAGTCAGGAGGACTCCAGAACATTTCCACTGTACCTTAGAGAGCTGCCTCTCTTCAGGGCCTATCCAGATTTTGTGGGGCCTGAAATTTCTACGATTAAGGGTAGGGAACTCTAAGTTTGGGTGCAAAGTTACTTGTGGCAAATAGATACCGAGTCTTGCAAGGGGCCCTGACCATTACTCCTGGTAACTCTGCCACCAGGTCACAGATGTTGCATCTGCTTTTCAATTCATGATTCATATTAGAACTTGTATATTCATCAGAATCTTTTGTGATGTGGCTTCCAAATCTAGGAAGGGAAGTAATTTTTCCAAGATCAAAGAACGCGAGATGGTAGTTTGAGAAGGGACAGTTTCAGCCTGATTATTTTAAGTGCCTTTAAAAAAATAATTAAATTCCAATGTAAACAAAAGAAAAACCAATCACATTCCTTAGTAATAAAATATAAAACCAATGTACCTTCTGCTCAGGCTTTGTTGCCAACTGTCAGTGTGACCTCACCCAAGTTCTGTTTCACTCCACTAAGCCTCAGTGTACTCATTTTTAGATTGAGGGGGATTAATTAGTTGATTATTAACTTCCTTTCCAACATGAACATTCTAGAGGCCTAATTGAGCAGAGGAATGAATAAACTGGTTGCTGCTTGCCTGTAGTGGTCCATCCATTCAGCTGTACAGTCGAGCTGTTGGTGAATTGAGTTTTAGAAATTCTAATCAGGTAATTAGGAAAGAGTTGGTGGTACAGGGAGAGTCAGGTTCAAACTACTTCAAGTTAAAAAGATGGGTATGTTAATTAGCTTGACTATTTCACAATCTATATGTATATTGAAACATCAGGTTGTACACCTTAAATATATATTGTTTTTATTTCTCAATTATGCCTGTGGACACGGTCTTAAGAGAGGTAAAATATTTCTACTTTATGGCTATCCCCTAAGCACCTAGTACTTCACAGGGCCCGTTCCACCAAGCTCTTTCTTTCCTCATAGAGCTCCTGTTACAAGAGGAAAGGCAGGAAGTGTGTTGAGGAAAGGAGAGGTGAGGAGAGAGACACCTGACCGACCATCCTACCTACTCATACTGCCTGCCACGTGTGGGTAAAAGCAGCCACAGCGTCCCTGTTGACTCCTATGAGCTAAGTCAAAACCAAAATCTTAGAAATCGCATATCCCTATTATTTCTAGCATTTTTGTTTTATAGTTAATGATTAAAATTATTAAAAATAGTTAACATTACTAAAAATAGTGACCACAGAGTACCTACCTTATTCCAACTGCTTTTCATATGTATTATCTCTTAATCTTATTATAACTATGCAGGGACACCTGGTGGCTCAGTCAGTTGAGCGTCCGACTTCGGCTCAGGTCACGATCTCATGGTTTGTGAGTTCGGGCCCCCGTGTCAGGCTCTGTGATGACAGCTTGGAACCGGGAGCCTACTTCTGATTCTGTGTCTCCCTCTCTCTCTGTTCCTCCCCTGCTCACACTCTGTCTCTCTCTCAAAAATAAGTAAAGATTTTAAAAAATTTTAAAAAAATAACTATGCAAAGCAGGTATGCCTGTGTCTAAATTACAGATGAAATGAAGTTCAGAGAAGTAACTTATCCAAGATCAACAAGTGAATGGCAGTCCTAGAATTTGAATTCACATGTATCTTCTTACTATACCACATTGTCACCCAGTTAAATGCATCGTCCCTATATTTATTATAATATAGTATTATGTATTATATATAATTAAAAAATAGATTATTTAATTGCCTTCCAATCAACCAATAAGCTGCTTACAGGAACAGTTTCAAAGGAAACTTGGTAATGTTGTCTGGTACAGACCCTTACTGAATATGTGTTGAGAAATACAATATATCTTGCAAGAATAAAAAATCCATTAGGAGACATGTCTTGTTGAAAAACAATGACTACAATCAGACCAGCAAAGAATCCGGGCATAAAAATTGCAAATGGTAGTTACAGGGTGATCAAGAAAAGGACAGTCTGAGTGGCGACGTTTTCAGCTGTTCCTCTGTTGGCAGCCTTTCAAACCCACACGACTACTAAATGCATTAGTATTAGGAAGACTGTGATAACACTACAGTCAGCTGTGTAAAATGAATTTAAGAGTGACTGACAGATAAGTAGACTTGAAGTAGCAAATTGCTGAAAAGATCATCTCGGAACTGTGAAGCAGAATGATACTTTGGTGTGGGTTAAAAGAGAAAGAGTTGACACGTCCATCACAAGAGCCACCTTGAGGATCAGTCAAGTACTTCAACTTCTCAGAACCAGCATGGTATAGAATAAGGTTCAGTGTCTCACTGAAGTATCACCTGGACAATGCTCACTACCATAAAATTCACCTTGAGTCTAAATCCTTTCTATTCCTCACTTTATTAGCTCTTTGCCCTTAATCAGAAAGATAGGAGACTTGTATTTAAGCAATAGTATAATGCTGGGCTCTTTGTGGCAAGCCCTGTAGATTTCAGGTAATAGTTTGGTATTGCCTCTTTAAAAGAGTATCATCAATGTCTGTGCTCCATTTGTGCAGGGAGACTTTGCATTTGGTCGCTGAGCCTCAGTATTTTACAGCACAGCATTCTAGACACCCCGATCAATTAGACACTTATGAAGGGAGCTAAACCATGAAAATAAGAACTCTGTGACATTTTATTAACAGCCATATATGGAAGACTTAGCTTAGGGAAACTGTGCAATAATTGAATGAATGGATGAATGCTATGTTTATACAATTCCCTCACATTTAGACTGAGTATACTTTTTAAAAGATCACAGGATTTCAGAAATCATCTGTTTTAATCTCCCGGCAATCTTTCTTGGAACCCAGGCTTTCTAACTCCCAGCTTTGTGTTTTTTGTGCTCTGCAAAGAAATTCCCTTACTATTAAGGAAGAAATATCATACAAATATGAAAGCAGTTTTTTGAGTCAGGTAAATGTGTTTCTGAAGGTTTTAATCTTAGAATATTTTAAATGTAGATGATCCCCAAAATATCATTCACAGAGACAACAGGTCAAGAATAACCACAATGAGTATACAAGGAGATTTGATATATAAACAAAGTTTCATCAAATCACCTTGAAACCCTTAGCAGCAGAAAAATGATTAATTTTCAACAATGACTGAGCCAGGGAAGCTTATCTACTCCTGTGTTCTCTGATGAAGACAGCTAAGGCTCCATATTCATTCTCTGTTCTTGAGTTTGCCATTGATATCTATGAGGTGGCCATATTTGGAAAGTCAACCTCAAAAGAGCCCTTTGACTAAAGCCCATTCAAAATGATGGAGAGCCAGGTACTTGACTATGAGGACATTTTCTTCAAATACATTGTTAAAAGAGCATCATTTGGGGGCACCTGAGTGGCTCAGCTGGTTGAACAGCTGACTCTTGATTTTGGCTCAGGTCATGATCCCAGAGTTGCAGGATCAAGTCACAAATTGGGCTCCGCACTGAGCATGGAGCCTGCTTGGGATTCCCTCTCTCTCCCTCTGCCCCTCTTCCCCAGTCGTGCGCTCACTTTCTAAGATAAAAAAGTAGACAAATAAAAATAGAGCAGCATTTTGTCCACCTAACTCAAAACACAGGAGGATAAGAGTGTAGTTGTCAATAATTTTTATAGCTTCTTATGTAAATATGAAGCTTTATATTACCTCACATAGGTCTTAAGAAAATACAATCAGTACCTGGTCTACAAAAAAAAATTCTTATGTACAAATTGAATCATCTGTCTCCTTTCTCAATGCATATCTTCTACCAAAGACCCCCCTGCTGTGCTGGTAGTAGAGATAGAGAGCTGTGGGTCTCTTAAGTTGTTTGGTTCCCCAGCACCTCCACAATCTCCTCTCCTACTTTACTCTGCTCTCTCAACTTCAGTCATACCCAACTTCCTTGTTGCTTTTTTAACATGTCAGTCACTGCTTTAGTTACTCTTTTGAGATAGTCTTCTTCCAGTTCTTCTTAGCTAATTTCTTCTCCAAGTTTTTGCATAAGTGTTACTTTTTCAATGAGGCCTCCCTGAGCTTTGTATTTAAAATTGAAACCTTCAAGAGGTGGTCCAAGATGGTGGCATAGGAAGACCCTGAACTCACCTCCTTTACAAACACACCAATCTTCACCTATATATTGAGCACTTCCTCCTGAAGAACTGAGGGCTTATTGAACAGCATAAAAAAACAAATGATACGTTCTCCTGTGGACCTGCCCCCTCCGACCTGGCCTCAGTAGGAGTTTTCTAAAGTGGCTCCAGGTCCCCTCCCACAGTGGACCAGCACAAACCTTGCTAACACCATGTACCTGCACATTTTCCTGCAGACCTGCCCCCCAACATGCCCTCAGCATCAGTCCATCCAAAATGGCACCACAAGTGTGGCAGTGTGCAAGCAGCCCTGACAGGGGTCAGCACCACCCCAAAGTGACTCTTGCCCCATGGAGAGGACACAAAAACCACACATGCCAGTTCATCTATGGCCCCAGAGTGGGCTGGTTGCAGACATCTGCTCTGACTGCATTCCCTACCCACCAACAAACACTTCTCAGGGACAACACAGGGAGAAAACCCCGTAGCTTGTTGCTACTGCAGCCCTGCCAAATGCCTGGTCTGACCGAAGCTAAGCCCAAAGCGGCCCAAGACTGGCCCACTAATAACACAGGGACAAAGCCTTGCCCACAGGGTGAGCCAGTGCAGACAACTAGACTGAAGGGAAATGTGGCTCAGCCGCAACAGTAGGGATAGGAGATACCTATAGGACGTATAGGAGATACCCCTGAAGTGCCAGGTTCTGGTGAACAGGACTTCTTCATAAGGCCACTACATACAAGAGCAGGAAATGTAGCCAACTTTCCAAGCACATAGAAATAGACATAAGGGGGCAAAATAAGGAGACAGAGGAATATGTCCCAAATGAAAGAACAGGACAAAGTAACAGCAAGAGAGGTAAGCAAAATGGAGACAAGTAACATCACTGGGACTTGAGAAGAGTAGAGGACCTTAGTGAGTCCCTCAATAAACATAGAAAACATAAAAAGGAACCAATCAGAGATGAAGAACTTAATAACTGAAATTAAAAATACACTAGAGGGAATAAGTAGACTAGAAGAAGCAGAAGAACAGACCAGAGACCTGGAGGACAGAGTAATGGAAAACAAGCTCAACAGGAGAAAGAAAAAAGACTTAAGAAGAACTGAGAGGGGAACTGAGCAACATCATCAAGTGCAGTGACATTTGCACTACAGGGATCCCAGAAGGAGAACACAGGAGAAAGGGGGCAGACATTCTATTTGAAGAAAAATAGCCAAAAGCTATCTGAATCTGGGGAAGGAAACAGAAATCCAGAACTGGGAGCCAGAGAGCCCCAACAAAATAAACCCAGTGAGGTCCACACAAACGCACATTGGAATTAAAATGGCAAAAAGTAGTGATACGGAGAATTTTAAAAGCAACAATAGAAAAGAAAAAGGGGAGTGCCCTGATGGTTCAGTCAGGCATCCGACACTTGATTTCAGCTCAGGTCATGATCTCAGTGGTTCATGCAATCAAGCCCCACATCAGGCTCTGTGCTGACAGCGAGGAGCCTGCCTGAGGTTCTCTCCAACTCTCCCCTTTCCCCACTCATGCGTTTCCTCTTTCAAATAAATAAACTTTTAAGAAGAAAAGGAAAATAGTTACACACAAGGGAAACCCCAGAAGGCAATCAGCTGAGTTTTTAGCAGAAACTTTGCAGACAGAAAGGAGTGGCATGATATATTCAGTGCTGAAAGAAAAAAACCTGCAAACAAGCATACTTTATCAAGCAAGGCTAATATTTAGAATAGAAGGAGAGCTAAATAGTTTTCCAAACAAAAGTTAAAGGAATTCATCACCATTAAACAAACCTTACAAGACATATTACAGGGTACTCTGTTAATGGAAAGGAAAGACCATAAGCAGAAGTAAGGAAAGTAGGAAGCACAAAAGCAGTAAAATTAAATATATCTATATAAAAAATCAGTCAAGGGGTTCACAACATAAAAGGATGTAAAGTATGACACCATACACCTAAAATGTGGTATGGGGTAGGGAAGTAAAAGTTTAGTTCAAACTAGAGCGACCATCAACTTAATATAGACTGCTATATGCATAAGATGTTATATATAAACCTAATGGCAACCACAAATCAAAAATCAGTAATAGATTTGTAAAAAATAAAGAGAAAGGAATCCAAGTATATCACTAAAGAAATCCAGAAAACTGTGAGAGAAGAGAGCAAAAGAATAAAGGAACAGACAAGAACTACATAAAACAAGTAACAAAACTGCAGTAAGTGCATACCTACCCATAATTACTTTGGATGTAAATGGACTAAACACTCCAATCAAAATACATAGGGTGACAGGATGGAAGGAAGGAAGGAAGGAAGGAAGGAAGGAAGGAAGGAAGGAAGGAAGAGAGAAAGAAGGGAGGGAGGGAGGGAGGGAGTAAGGAAGGAAGGAAGGAAGAAGGAAAGAAAAGAAAGGAAGGAAGGAAGAAAGAAAGAAAAAGAAAAAAAAGACAGAAAGAAAAGAAAAGAAAAAACAAAAGAATAAGACCCACCAGTATGCTGCTTATAAGAGACTCATTTCAGATCTAAAGACACATGCAGATTGAAAGTGAAGGGACGGAAATGCATTTATCATGCAAACGAAAGTGAAAAGAAAGCCAGAGTAGCAATACTTCTATCAGACAAAATAGACTTTAAAACAAAGACTGTAGTAAAAGACAAATAGGGACACTATATAATCATAAAGGGAACAATCCAACAAGAAGATAAAACAATTGTAAATACTTATGCACCCAACATGGAGTGCCCAAATATATAAAGAAGTTAATAACATGGGGCGCCTGGGTGGCGCAGTCGGTTGAGCATCCGACTTCAGCCAGGTCACGATCTCGCGGTCCGTGAGTTCGAGCCCCGCGTCAGGCTCTGGGCTGATGGCTCGGAGCCTGGAGCCTGTTTCCGATTCTGTGTCTCCCTCTCTCTCTGCCCCTCCCCCGTTCATGCTCTGTCTCTCTCTGTCCCAAAAATAAATAAAAAACGTTGAAAAAAAAAAATTTAAAAGAAGTTAATAACAGACGTAAAATGAGTAATCAATAGTAATGCAAAATAATAGGGCATAACATCCCACTTAAATCATTCAAACAGAAAATCAATAAGTAAACAGTGGCTTTGAATGACACATGGGACCAGATGGATTCAACAGACATATTCAGAACATACCATCCTAAAACAATACCCATTCTTTTCACATGCACATAGAACATTCTCCGGAATAGATGACATGTTAGGCCACAAAACAAGTCTCAACAAATTCAAAAAGACTGCAGTCACACCATGCATCTTTTCCAACTATAATTCTGTGAAACTAGAAATTAACCACAAGAAAGAACACAAATACATGGAAATTGAATAATATATTACTAAGCAATTAATGGGTCAACCAAGAAATTAAAGTGGAAATCCCAAAACACATGGGGACAAATGAAAATGGAAACACAATGGTCCAAAAGTCTTTGAGATGTAGCAAAAGTGGTTCTAAGAAGGATATTTATAGCAATAGTCCTGCCCCAAGAATTAGAAAAAAACTCAACCTAACCTTACACTTAAAAGAGCTAGAAATAAAAAAGAAAGAAATAGAATCCAAAATCAGTAGAAGGAAAGAAATAATAAAGATTAGAGCAGAAATAATTGATATAGAAACTAAAAATAGAGACAAGATCAATGAAACCAAAAGATAGTTCTTTGAAAAGATCAACAAAATTAATAAACCTTGAGCCAGACTCATGAAAATGAAGAGAAAAGGGACTCAAACAAAATCAGAAATGAAAGAGGAGAAATAACAACTGACACCACAGAAATACAAAGAATTATAAAAGAGTATTATGAAAAATTATATGCCAACAAATTGGACAACCTAGAAGTGGATATATTCCTATCAAAATACAACCTACCAAAATTGAAGCAGGAAGAAATATAAAATTTGAATGGACCAATTACCAGCAGTGAAATTTAATTAGTAATTAAAAAAACAACAGTCCAGAACTGGATGGCTTCACAGGTGAATTCTACCAAACATTTTAAAAAAATAATACCTATTTTTCTCAAAACTTTTCTAAACAATAGAAGAGGAATGAAAGCCTCCAAATTCATTCTATGAGGACAACATTACCCTGGTACCAAAACCAGATAAAGACACTACCAAAAAAGAACTATAGGCCACTGTCTGTGATGAACACAGATGCAAAAATTCTCAACAAAATATTAGCAAACTGAATGAGTCCAACAACACCTTAAAAAAGTATTCACCACGATCAAGTTGAATTCATTTCTGGGATGCAACAGTGATTCAATTTTTGCAAATTAACCAACATGGTATATATCACATCAGTAAAATAAATGATAAACCATATAACCATACTAACATCATGATTTTAAAAAACTGAAAAAAACTGAAAGCTTTTCCCCAAGATCAGGAATGAGACAAGGATGTCCACTCTCACCACTTGTATTCAACAAAGTATTGGAAGTCCTAGCTACAGCCATCAGTCAACAAAAAGAAATAAAAGGGATCCAACTTGGTATGGAAGAAGTAAAACATTAACTATTTGTAAATGCCATGAAACTACATTTAGAAAATCTAAAGATTCCACCAAAAAAAACTACTAGAACTGATAGATGAATTCAATAAGGTCAAAGGATATAAAATCAATACACAGAAATCCATTGTATTTCTATACACTAATAAGGAAGTAGCAGAAAGAAAAATAAGAAGTCAATCTCATTTACAATGGCACCACAAATAATAAGATACTAAGGAATAAACTTAACCAAAGGGGTGAAAGACGGGTACTCTGAAAACTGTAACATTGATGAAAGAAATTGAAGAGGACACAAATAAATGGAAAGATATTCCATTGTTGTGGATTGGAAGAACAAATGTTGTTAAAATGTCCATTCTACCCAAAGCAATATACAAATTTAATGCAATATATAACAAAATATCAGCAGCATTTTTCACAGAACTAGAACAAATAATCCGAAAATTTGTATGGAACCACAAAAGACCCCAAGTGGCCAAAGAAATCTTGGGGAAAAAGAACAAAACTGGAGGTATCACAATTCCAGACTTCAAGCTATATTACAATGCTATAGCAATCAAAACGGTATGGTACTGGCACAAAAATAGACATATAGATCAATGGAACAGAGTAGAGAGCCCACAAATAAATCCATAATTATATGATCAAATAGTCTTTAACAAAAGAAGCAAGGATATGCAAAAGGGAAAAGACAGTCTATTTAATAAACAACTCTGGGAACCGTGGACAGCTACATATGAAAGAATGAAACTGGACCACTTTCTTCCATCATAGACAAAAATAAATGCAAAATGGATTAAAGACCTAAATGTAAGACCTGAGACCATAAAACTCTTAACAACAACAACAACAACAACAACAACAACAACAACATATAGCTAGTAAACACTTGGACCTTGGCCCAGTAATAGTTTTCTGGACTTATGTCCTCAGGCAACGTGGATTAAAAACATAACCTAAATATGAGATCTGAAACCATAAAAATCCTAGAAGAGAGCACAGGTAGTAATTTATTTGACATCAGCAGTCACAAAATTTTTCTAGATATGTCTTTTAAAGCAAGAAAACAAAAGCAAAAATAAGTTGTTGGGACTATATCAAAATCAAAAGCTTCTATACAAGGAAACAATCAATGAAACAAAAAGACAACTTACTGAAAGAGAAGATATTTGCAAATAGTATATCCAATAAGGGGTTAGTATCCAAAATCTATAAATAACTTCTGCAACTCAATACCAAAAACCCCCAAATTATGCAATTAAAAATGAAAAGACATGAACAGACATTTCTCCCAAGAAGACACATACAAATGGCCAACAGATATATGAAAAGACCCTTACCATCACTCATCATCAGGGAAATGCAAATCAAACCACAGTGAGATATCACCTCACACCTGTCAGAATGGCTAAACTAAAAAACCCAAGAAACCACAAGTGTTGATGATGATGTGGAGTAAAAGGAACCCTCACACACTGTTGGTAGGAATGCAAACTGGTGTAGCCACTATGGAAAACAATATGGAGGTTTCTAAAAAAAATAAAGATAGAATTATTTTATGACCCAATAATCCCACTACTGGGTATTTACCCAAAGACTACAAAAACACTAATTTGAAAAGATCTATGTACCCCCTATGTTTATAGCAGCATTTTTTACAATAGCCAAGATATGGAAGCAGCCCAAATGTCCATTGATAGATGAATGGATAAAGAAGTGGTATATATACAACGGAATATTACTCAGCCATAAAAAAAAATGGAATCTTGTCATTTGCAAGACAATGGACTCTAGAATGGACCTAGAGTATAATGCTAAATGAAATAAGTCAGTCAGAGAAAGACAATACCAGATGATTACACTCATATGCAAGATTTAAGAAACAAAACAAACCAGGGGGAAAAAAGACAAACAGAAAAACAGGTTCTTAAATATATGGAACAAACTTATGGTTACCAGAGAGGAGGTGGGTGGAAGGATGAATGAAATATGTGAAGGGGATTGAGCATACACTTATTGTGATGAGCACTGACTGATGTATAGGAACGTGAACACACACACACACACACAAATGATAAAGGGCCTAGAGAAAGAAGGGTAGGAGAGATGGAGACATGGTAAAAACAGGAAACACCCCTCCCCCACTGGCCCTGATGTGGGCCTGCAGTAGGAAGGGATATTACTGAGGGGCTCTTATGCAGACTCACCTGTCCTGGGGCACAGCAAAACAAAAACCAAACCAAAACAAACCAAAACAACAACAAACAGTGGTTTAGGGACCAGGGGATGATGATGGAGTAGGAGACCCCTGACTTCACCTGCTCCCATGGACATACTGAGGCAACAGCTACATATAACACAAGTCACAGTGAAAACAACATGAATACTAGCATGGAAAAATCTTCCACAGCTAAAGATATAAAGAAGAAGCCACATCAGAAGGGTCAGAGGAGCAGAGAGGGTGGCTGAGAACCAAACCCCGGCACAGCAGCCCACAAGCATGAGGGATATTGCAGGCACATAGGTCCTCCCTGAGGGACAAGGGGAATCAAGCCCCACATTAGGCCTCCTCAGCCATGGGGACCTGCACTGGGCAGACAAAACCCCATGACATCTGGCTTTAAAAATCAGTGGGGCTTAACCCTGGGAGATACAGAGAGCTGTAGGAAACTGAGACTCTGCTCTTAAAGTGCCAGGGTACTATTTCATTCATTCTAAGACCCAGAACAGAGGAAGCAGTTTGAAAATCATCGGGTTATACATGAGGGAGATCTGTTGACTAATTTAAGGGCAGGTGCTGAAAGAGCAAAAATTAGGAGATTTCTCTGGGAAGGGAAGTGCTGGTGGGTGCCATTGTTTTGTGCCCTCCTTCAGCCTAGTGAGCACTACTCAATCTGCCTTACAGATCCTCTCCAAGGAAGCTCCTGCCCTGTTACACCTGGTGGGCAGCCTCAGATGGGAGTGGCGTCACCCCAGAGCAAATACCACTTGCCACATCTGTCAGGCAGCCCCTGCTGGGTTGGCAAGTCTCCAAAGTAACTCCAGCCCTTGGGAGAGGGGGAGCCAGCCTCACCCAGCAACACACCGGCATCAGCTACAGCTAGACCTCTCAGCTGTAGCTGGGACAGCTGCACTGGGAACTAACCCCTCTGACCCACCAGCAAGCCCAAAGCACCTACAGCCAGGGATCTCAGCCAGCTACACTGGGGGCCAGCACGACCAACCACTACACCCAAGGAGGTTGTGGCCGCTCATTGCAGCAGCAGAGTTGAAGGCCATGCCTCCCCACCAGCATACCCCAGCAGCTACAGATTTGTCTCCCAGCTGACCACATTGGGTTGCAAGCTCCACCCTCTAGTATCCCTTCAGTAGTCACAGCTGGTCATCAGACAGCTGGGCTGAGGGCCAGCCCTTCCCACCAATGCACTGCAGCATACATGTCCCAGTTGCAACAAAAGGGCCCATGCGGCCCACACAGGAGGCACCCTGAGGCCATCTGGTTCTGATGATCAGGAAGAATTATGCTACTGGGTCCCACAGGACCCCTTCTTCATTAGACTATTGCTTTCAAGACCAAGAAAAGTCGCTTATCTACCTAATACATAGAAACAAATACAGAGAACCTGACAGAATGAAAAGGCAGGGGCATATGTTCTAAATGAAAGAACAAGATAGAATCTGAGAAAAAAATTAAGTGAAACAGCTATAAGCAATCACCTTAAAAGAGTTCAAAGTAATGGTCAGTAAGATTCTCATGAGACTTGAGAGAATAATGGATGAATTCAGTGAGAACTTCAAGAAAAGAGAAAATATAAAAAAGAACCAATCAGAGCTGAAACAAAAAACACACTAGAAATGAAGTGAAATGAAAAATACACTAGAGGGAATCAGCAGCAGCCTAGAGGATACAGAAGAAAAGAATCAGTGACTTGGAGAAGAGGGTAGTGGAAAGCAACCAAGCTAAACAGCAAAAGGAAGAAAGAATTTAAAAAATAAGGATAGATTAAGGGATGACTAGAACATCAAGTGTACAAACATTCTCATTATTGGGGTTCCAGAAAGAGAAGAGAAAGGGGCAGAAAACTTATTTGAAGAAATAATGCCTGAAAGCTTCCCTAACTTGGACAAGAAAATAGATATCCAGAACAAGGAATCAGAGAGAGCCCCAAACGAGATAACCCTAAGGAGGTCCACACCAAGACACGTAATAATTAAAGTGTCAAAAATTAATGATAAGGAGAGAATCTTGAAAAGCAAATAGTTACATACAAGGTAAGCCCTATAAAGCTATCAGCTGATTTTTGAACAGAAACTTTGCAGGCCAGAAGAGAGCAGCATGATATAATCAAAGTGCTGAAAGGAAAAAACCTACAACAAAGAGTCCTGTACCCGGCAAGATTATCACTCAGAATTGAAAGAGAGATAAAGAGTTTCCCATACAGAGAAGACTGGCAGAAGATGGCGGCGTAGGAGGACGCTGGGCTCACCGCGCATCCTGCTGATCACTTAGATTCCACCTACACCTGCCTAAATAACCCAGAAAACCACCAGAAGACTAGCAGAACGGAGTCTCCAGAGCCAAGCACAGACGAGACGCCCATGGAAGAGGGTAGGAAGGGCGGCGAGGCGGTACGTGCTGCACGGACTGGCGGGAGGGAGCGGGGTGGAGGGGCAGAGCCCCCGAGTCTGGCTTGCAAAAGCGGAGGGGCTGGACGGAGTGTGTTCTGACAGCAAGCAGGACTTAGCATCTGGGAGGTCATAAGTTAGTTAACAGCTCTGCTCGGAAAGTGGGAAGGCTGGAGGACAAAGGGAGGGAGAGTTGCTGAGCCCCGGGAAGACAGAGCTCAGTTTGGCGGGGAACAAAGGTGCTAGCCAGCGCCATCTCCCTCGCCCATCCCCCAGCCAAAATCCCAAAGGGAACCAGTTCCTGCCAGGGAACTTGGCTTGCACCGTGCAAACACCCAATGCTGTGCTTCTGCGGATCCATCCCTCCGGCGGGTCTGACTCCCTCCCGCTGCCACAGGGCCCCTCCTGAAGTGGATCACCTAAGGAGAAGTGAGCTAAGCCTGCCCCTCCTGCCCCTGTGCACCTTGCCTACCCACCCCAGCTAATACGCCAGATCCCCAGCACCACAAGCCTGGCAGTGTGCAAGTAGCCCAGACGGGCCACGCCACCCCACAGTGAATCCCGCCCCTAGGAGAGGGGAAGAGAAGGCACACACCAGTCTGACTGTGGCCCCAGCGGTGGGCTGGGGGCAGACATCATGTTTGACTGAAGCCCCGCCCACCAACTCCAGTTATACACCACAGCACAGGGGAAGTGCCCTGCAGGTCTGCACCACTCCAGGGACTATCCAAAATGACCAAACGGAAGAATTCCCCTCAAAAGAATCTCCAGGAAATAACAGCTAATGAACTGATCAAAAAGGATTTAAATAATATAACAGAAAGTGAATTTAGAATAATAGTCATTAAATTAATCGCTGGGCTTGAAAACAGTGTAGAGGACAGCAGAGAATCTATTGCTACAGAGGTCAAGGGACTAAGGAATAGTCAGGAGGAGCTGAAAAACGCTTTAAACGAGATGGAAAATAAAATGGAAATGGCCACAGCTCGGATTGAAGAGGCAGAGGAGAGAATAGGTGAACTAGAAGATAAAATTATGGAAAAAGACAAAGCTGAGAAAAAGAGAGATAAAAAAAATCCAGGAGTATGAGGGGAAAATTAGAGAACTAAGTGATACACTAAAAAGAAATAATATACGCATAATTGGTATCCCAGAGGAGGAAGAGAGAGGGAAAGGTGCTGAAGGTGTACTTGAAGAAATAATAGCTGAGAACTTCCCTGAACTGGGGAAGGAAAAAGGCATTGAAATCCAAGAGGCACAGAGAACTCCCTTCAGACGTAACTCGAATCGATCTTCTGCACAACATATCATAGTGAAACTGGCAAAATACAAGGATAAAGAGAAAATTCTGAAAGCAGCAAGGGATAAACGTGCCCTAACATATAAAGGGAGACCTATAAGACTCGTGACTGATCTCTCTTTTGAAACTTGGCAGGCCAGAAAGGATTGGCAGGAGATCTTCAATGTGTTGAAGAGAAAAAATATGCAGCTGAGAATCCTTTATCCAGCAAGTCTGTCATTTAGAATAGAAGGAGAGATAAAGGTCTTCCCAAACAAACAAAAACTGAAGGAATTCATCACCACTAAACCAGCCCTACAAGAGATCCTAAGGGGGATCCTGTGAGACAAAGTACCAGAGACATCGCTACAAGTGTGAAACATACAGACATCACAATGACTCTAAACCCGTATCTTTCTATAATAACACTGAATGTCAATGGACTAAATGCGCCAACCAAAAGACATAGGGTATCAGAATGGATTAAAAAAACAAGACCCATCTATTTCCTATCTACAAGAGACTCATTTTAGACCTGAGGACACCTTTAGATTGAGAGTGAGGGGATGGAGAACTATTTATCCTGCTACTGGAAGCCAAAAGAAAGCTGGAGTAGCCATACTTATATCAGACAAACTAGACTTTCAATTAAAGGCTGTAACAAGAGATGAACAAGGGCATTATATAATAATTACAGGGTCTATCCATCAGGAAGAGCTAACAATTATAAATGTCTATGCGCCGAATACCGGAGCCCCCAAATATATAAAACAATTACTCATAAACAAAAGCAACCTTACTGATAAGAATGTGGTAATTGCAGGGGACTTTAACACTCCACTTACAGAAATGGATAGATCATCTAGACACATGGTCAATAAAGAAACAAGGGCCCTGAATGACACACTGGATCAGATGGACTTGACAGATATATTTAGAACTCTGCATCCCAAAGCAACAGAATATACTTTCTTCTCGAGTGCACATGGAACATTCTCCAAGATAGATCATATACTGGGTCACAAAACAGCCCTTCATAAGTATATAAGAATTGAAATCATGCCATGCATACTTTCAGACCACAATGCTATGAAGCTTGAAATCAACCACAGGAAAAAGTCTAGAAAACCTCCAAAAGCATGGAGGTTAAAGAACACCCTACTAAAGAATGAGTGGGTCAACCAGGCAATTAGAGAAGAAATTAAAAAATATATGGAAACAAACAAAAATGAAAATACAACAATCCAAACGCTTTGGGATGCAGCGAAGGCAGTCCTGAGAGGAAAATACATTGCAATCCAGGCCTATCTCAAGAAACAAGAAAAATCCCAAATACAAAATCTGACAGCACACCTAAAGGAAATAGAAGCAGAACAGCAAAGGCAGCCTAAACCCAGCAGAAGAAGAGAAATAATAAAGATCAGAGCAGAAATAAACAATATAGAATCTAAGAAAACTATAGAGCAGATCAACGAAACCAAGAGTTGGTTTTTTGAAAAAATAAACAAAATTGATAAACCTCTAGCCAGGCTTCTCAAAAAGAAAAGGGAGATGACCCAAATAGATAAAATCATGAATGAAAATGGAATTATTACAACCAATCCCTCAGAGATACAAACAATTATCAGGGAATACTATGAAAAATTATATGCCAACAAATTGGACAACCTGGAAGAAATGGACAAATTCCTAAACACCCACACTCTTCCAAAACTCAATCAGGAGGAAATAGAAAGCTTGAACAGACCCATAACCAGCGAAGAAATTGAATCGGTTATCAAAAATCTCCTAACAAATAAGAGTCCAGGACCAGATGGCTTCCCAGGGGAGTTCTACCAGACGTTTAAAGCAGAGATAATACCTATCCTTCTCAAGCTCTTCCAAGAAATAGAAAGGGAAGGAAAACTTCCAGACTCATTCTATGAAGCCAGTATTACTTTGATTCCTAAACCAGACAGAGACCCAGTAAAAAAAGAGAACTACAGGCCAATATCCCTGATGAATATGGATGCAAAAATTCTTAATAAGATACTAGCAAATCGAATTCAACAGCATATAAAAAGAATTATTCACCATGATCTAGTGGGATTCATTCCTGGGATGCAGGGCTGGTTCAACGTTCGCAAATCAATCAACGTGATACATCACATTAACAAAAAAAAGAGAAGAACCATATGATCCTGTCAATCGATGCAGAAAAGGCCTTTGACAAAATCCAGCACCCTTTCTTAATAAAAACCCTTGAGAAAGTCGGGATAGAAGGAACATACTTAAAGATCATAAAAGCCATTTATGAAAAGCCCACAGCTAACATCATCCTCAACGGGGAAAAACTGAGAGCTTTTTCCCTGAGATCAGGAACACGACAGGGATGCCCACTCTCACCGCTGTTGTTTAACATAGTGTTGGAAGTGCTAGCATCAGCAATCAGACAACAAAAGGAAATCAAAGGCATCAAAATTGGCAAAGATGAAGTCAAGCTTTCACTTTTTGCAGATGACATGATATTATACATGGAAAATCCGATAGACTCCACCAAAAGTCTGCTAGAACTGATACATGAATTCAGCAAAGTTGCAGGATACAAAATCAATGTACAGAAATCAATTGCATTCTTATACACTAACAATGAAGCAACAGAAAGACAAATAAAGAAACTGATCCCATTCACAATTGCACCAAGAAGCATAAAATACCTAGGAATAAATCTAACCAAGGATGTAAAAGATGTATGCTGAAAATTATAGAAAGCTTATGAAGGTAATTGAAGAAGATATAAAGAAATGGAAAGACATTCCCTGCTCATGGATTGGAAGAATAAATATTGTCAAAATGTCAATACTACCCAAAGCTATCTACACATTCAATGCAATCCCAATCAAAATTGCACCAGCATTCTTCTCAAAACTAGAACAAGCAATCCTAAAATTCATATGGAACCACAAAAGGCCCCAAATAGCCAAAGTAATTTTGAAGAAGAAGACCAAAGCAGGAGGCATCACAATCCCAGACTTTAGCCTCTATTACAAAGCTGTCATCATCAAGACAGCATTGTATAGGCACAAAAACAGACACATAGACCAATGGAATACAATAGAAACCCCAGAACTAGACCCACAAATGTATGGGCAACTAATCTTTGACAAAGCAGGAAAGAACATCCAATGGGAAAAAAGACAGTCTCTTTAACAAATGGTGCTGGGAGAACTGGACAGCAACATGCAGAAGGTTGAAACTAGACCACTTTCTCACACCATTCACAAAAATAAACTCAAAATGGATAAAGGACCTGAATGTGAGACAGGAAACCATCAATACCCTAGAGGAGAAAGCAGGAAAAGACCTCTCTGACCTCAGCCGTAGCAATTTCTTACTTGACACATCCCCAAAGGCAAGGGAATTAAAAGCAAAAATGAATTATTGGGACCTTATGAAGATAAAAAGCTTCTGCACAGCCAAGGAAACAACCAACAAAACTAAAAGGCAACCAACGGAATGGGAAAAGATATTTGCAAATGACATATCAGACAAAGGGCTAGTATCCAAAATCTATAAAGAGCTCACCAAACTCCACACCCGAAAAACAAATAACCCAGTGAATAAATGGGCAGAAAACATGAATAGACACTTCTCTAAAGAAGACATCCGGATGGCCAACAGGCACATGAAAAGATGCTCAACGTCTCTCCTCATCAGGGAAATACAAATCAAAACCACACTCAGATATCACCTCACGCCAGTCAGAGTGGGCAAAATGAACAAATCAGGAGACTATAGATGCTGGAGAGGATGTGGAGAAACGGGAACCCTCTTGCACTGTTGGTGGGAATGCAAACTGGTGCAGCCACTCTGGAAAACAGTGTGGAGGTTCCTCAGAAAATTAAAAATAGACCTACCCTATGACCCAGCAATAGCACTGCTAGGAATTTACCCAAGGGATACAGAAGTACTAATGCATAGGGGCACTTGTACCCCAATGTTTATAGCAGCACTCTCAACAATAGCCAAATTATGGAAAGAGCCTAAATGTCCATCAACTGATGAATGGATAAAGAAATTGTGGTTTATATACACAATGGAGTACTACGTGGCAATGAGAAAGAATGAAATATGGCCCTTTGTAGCAACATGGATGGAACTGGAGAGTGTGATGCTAAATGAAATAAGCCATACAGAGAAAGAGAGATACCATATGGTTTCACTCTTATGTGGATCCTGAGAAACTTAACAGAAACCCATGGGGGAGGGGAGGAAAAAAAAAGAGGTTAGAGTGGAAGAGAGCCAAAGCATAAGAGACTCTTAAAAACTGAGAACAAACTGAGGGTTGATGGGGGGTGGGAGGGAGGGGAGGGTGGGTGATGGGTATTGAGGAGGGCACCTTTTGGGAGAAGCACTGTGTGTTGTATGGAAACCAATTTGACAATAAATTTCATATATTGAAAAAATTAAAATAAAATAAAATAAAATAAATAAAAAGTTTCCCATACAAACAAAGCAAAAGGAGTTCATCAGCATGAGCCCAGCTTCATAAAAATTTTTAAAATCACTTATTTAAGCAGATAATGAAAGGCCATAACTAGAAGTAAAAAATTATGAAAGGAAAATATTTCAGTTCTAAAAGCAAACACCATAAAGGTAGAAGGTCAATCACTTACAAAGCTGGTATGAAAGTTAAAAGATAAAAGCAGTAAAATCAATTAAATCTAAAAAATTAATTAAGGGATGCACCAAATGAAAACATGTAAAATAGGACATCATATACATTAAATGTGGAAAGGGAGGAGTAAAAATGTAAAGCTTTTAGAATGCATTTGAATTTAAGTAACCATCAACTTAATATAGACTGCTATGCACTCATAATGTTACATAGGAACCTCGGGTAACCACAAAACAAAATCTATACTAGATACAGACAAAAGAGGGAAAGAATCGAAGTATAACACTAAAGAATGTCGCTAATCACAAGGGCAGAAAGCAAGAGAAGCAGAAAGAAAGAGAACTACAAAACAATCAGAAAACAAGTAACAAAATGACAATAAGTACTATACTTATCAATAGTTACTTTAAATGTAAGTAGCTTAAATGTTTCAATCAAAAGACATAGAGTGACCAAATGAATAAAAAGTGCCATTTTCATGCTATTTATAAGAGACTCACTTCAGACCTAAAGGCACATACAGACTCAAAGTGAAGGGATGGAAAAAAAACACATATTTTATGGAAATGGAAGCAAAAAAATTTTTAAAAGCTGGATAGCAATATTTTTATCAGACAAAATAGACTTTAATTTTTTTAACGTTTATTTATTTTTGAGAGAGACAGTGTGAGCAGGGGAGAGGCAGACAGAAAGGGAGACACAGAATCTGAAGCAGGCTCCAGGCTCTGAGCTGTCAGCAGAGAGCCTGATGCAGGGCTCAAACTCACTAACCGTGAGATCAAGACCTGAGCCAAAGTCGGATGCTTAACCGACTCAGCCACCCAAGCACCCCAGACAAAATAGACTTTAAAATAAATACTGTAATGAGAGATAAAGAAGGACATTACATGATGATAAAGGGATCAGTCCCACAAAAGGATATAACAATTGTAATATTTATGCGCCCAACATGGAAGGACTTAATTATATAAGGCAAATAGTAACAGACATAAAGGGAGGAACTGACAGTAATGCAATAATAGTAAGGAATTTTAACATACCACTTACATCAACGGATAGATCATCCAGACATAAAATCAATGAGAAAACAGTGGCTTTAAATGATACATTAGACCACCTAGACTTAGCATATGTATGTTGAACATTCCACCCCAAACAGCAGAATACACATTCTTTTCAAATGCACATGGAACATTCTCCACAACAGATCACATTAGGCCAAAAAGCGAGTCTCAGTAAATTTAAGAAGACTGAAATCACATCAAGCATCTTTTCTGATCATACTGGTATAAAACTAGAAATCAATTATATGAAGGAAACTAGAAAAAACAAATACAAAGAGGCTAAACAACTTGCTATCAAATACAATGGATCAACAAAGAAAACAAAGAGGAAATCAAAAAATACCTCAAAACAAATACAAATGGAAACACAACAGGTCAAAATCTTTCAGATGCAACAAAAACAGTTCTATAAGAGAAGTTTATAACAATACATGCCGCCCTCAAAACCAAGGAAACTCAAATAAACAACCTAACATTACACCTAAAAGAATTAGAAAGAAACAAAGAATAAAGCCCAAAGGTAATAGGAGATAGACATAATAAAGATCAGAATGGAAATAGAGACTATAAAAACAATAGAAACGATCAATGAAGCCAAGATCTCGTCGTGTCAAAATAAACAAAACTGATAAACCTTTGGCCAGACTCATCAAGATAAAAAGAAAAAGCACTCAAAATCAGAAATGTAAGGGGAGAAGTTACAACTGACACCACAAAAGAGCAAAGGATTATAAGACTACTAAGAAAAATTATATGCCAAACAACTTATCAGAAGTGGATAAATTCCTAGAAACATACACTCTTTCAAACTGAATCAGGAATAGAGAACTTGAACAGACTGATTATTAGTAACAACAATGAATCATTAATCAAACAACTCCCAGGATGCCTGGGTAGCTCAGTCAGTTAAGCATAGGACTCTTGATCTCAGTTCAGGTCTTTGATCTCAGGGTTGTGAATGCAGTGCATATTGGGCTCTCCACTAGGTGTGAAGCCTACTTAAAAACAATGGACAAACAAACAAACTCCCAGCAAACAAAAGTCCAGGACTAGATGACTTCACATGTGCATTCAACCAAATATATAAAGAAGAGTTAATGCCTATATTTCTCAAGCTACTCCAAAACATAGATGAGGAAGAAAAGCTTCCAGATTAATTCTATGAGGCCACAATTACCCAAATACCAAAATCACAAAGGACATTATAAAGAAAGAAAATTACAGGTTAATATCTTTGATGAACACTATTAAATGTAAAAATCCTGAAAAAAATATTAGCAAACAAAATTCAACATTACTTTAAAAGGATCATCCACCATGATCAGGTGTGATTTATTCCAGGGATTCAAGGGTGGGCCAATAACCATAAAATCAATCAACATAATATACCACATTAACAAAATGAAAGGTAAGTATCACATGGTCATCTAAAGAGATGCAGAAAAGGCATTTGACAAAGTACAACGTCAATTCATGAAACTAACTGTCAACGAAGTGGGTTTAGAGGAAATATATCACAACATAAGAAAGGCCATACATGGGGCACCTGGGTGGCTTACTTGGTTAAGTGTCCGACTTCAGCTCAGGGCATGATCTCACAGTTGGTGAGTTCAAGCCCCACGTCAGGCTCTGTGCTGACAGCTTGGAGCATGGAGCGTGCTTCGGATTCTGTGTCTCCCTCTCTCTCTGACACTCCCCTGCTCGTGCTCTCTCTTTAAATATGAATAAACATTTAAAAATTAAAAAAAAAGAAAGGCCACATATGACACACAACATCATACCCAATGATAAAAAACTGAAAGCATTTTCTCTCAAATCAGGAGTAAACAAGGATGTCCACTCTTGCTACTTTTATTAAACATAAATACTGGAAGTCCTATCCACAAAAATCAAACAAGTAAAAGAAAAACCATCTACACTGATAAGAAAAAAGTAAAACTTCATTATTTCCAAATGAAATGATACTATATGTAGAAAACCCTAAAGACTCCACCAAAACTTTGTAAGAACTAATAACGATATTGAGGATAAATTGCAGGACACAAAATCAATATACAGAAACCGGTTGTATTTCTAATAACAAACTAGAAAAAGAGAAATTAAGAATATCTCATTTATAATTTCATCAAAAATAATATCTAGGATGAAATTTAACTAGGAAGATGAAAGAACTGTCCTCTGAAAGCTATAAGACACTCATGAAAGAAACTGAAGATGACACAAATGGAAAGATATACTATGCTCATGGATTGGAACAGTTAATATTGTTAATGTCTATACTACACAAAGCAATCTACAGATTCAATGCAATCTCTCTCAGAACACCAGTTTCACAACACTAGAACAAATTGTCATAAAGTTTGCATAGAACCACAAAGGGCCCCAAACAGTCAAAGAAATCTTAATAAAGCAGGAGGTATCACAATCCCAAATATCAAACTACAGTACGAAGTTACAGTAATCAAAATAGCATGGTACTGGCACAAAAATAGACATTTAGATCAATAGAACAGGACACAGAACCCAGAAACAAACCCACACTTATGATCAATCAATTTACAACAAAGGACAGAAGAATATACAATGTGGAACAAACAGTCACTTCAACAAATAGTGCTGGGAAAACTGGTTAAGCTACATGCAAAAGTATAAAACTGGACCACTTACCCTATACACAAAAATAAGCTCTAAATGGATTAAAGAACTAAATGTAAGACCCAAGACCATAAAACTCCTTTAAAAAACAGCCAGTAAAGTCTTGGATCTTCCCTCAGCAATAGTTTTCCAGATCTGTCTCCTCAGGCAAGTGTAACAAAAGCAAAACAAAGAAACAGACTACTACAAACTACTGAGACTACATGAAACCAAAAAGCTTTTTTATACAGTGAAGGTAACCATCAACAAAACACAAAGTCAACCTACAAAATCAAAGAAAATATTTGCAAATGATATAACCAGTAAGCGGTTAATATCCAGAAAATATAAACAATGGCTAGGACTCAGCACCAATAAAACAAACACTCCAGTTAAAAGATGGATAGGGGCACCTGGGTGGCTCAGTCGGTTGAGTATCTGACTCTTGATTTAGGCTCAGGTCATGATCCCAGGGTCATGGATTAAGCCCCACATCAGGCTCTGCACTAAGTGTGGAGACTGCTTAAGAGTCTCTCTCTCTCCTTCTGCCCCTCTCCCCTGCCTGTGTGCTCTGTCTCTAAAATAAAAAATAAATTAATGCATAAAAAATGGACAGAAATGAATAGACATTTTTCTAAGAAGACAGATGGCTAACATATGAAAAGGTGCTCAACATCACTAATCCATTAGTTAAATGCCGAGTGAAAAGCACAATGAGATATCACTTCACAGCAGTCAGAATGGTTAGTATCAAAAAAACAAAACAAAAAAAATAAGTGTTGGCATTAATATGGACAAAAGATGACTCTTGTACATTGTTGGTGGTAATGTAAATTGGTGCAATTGATATGAAAAACAGTATGGAGCTTCTTCAACAAATTAAAAATAGAAATATCAAATGACCAAGTATAATACCACATCTTGGTATTTACCCGAAGGAAAGAAAAACACTAATTCAAAAGGATATATGCAGCCTATGTTTATTACAGGATTATTTCCAATAGCCAATATTTCAAATCAACCTAAGTGTTCATCAATAGGTGAATGGATAAAGAAGATGTGATACACATACACAGGAATATTACTCAGCCATAAAAAACAATAAAATCTTGCTATTTGCAACAACATGGATGGACCTAGAGAGTATCATGTTAAATGAAATAAGTCAGACTAAGAAAGACAAATGCCATATGATTTCAGTTATATGTGGAATCTAAAAAATAAACCAAACTAGAAACAGTTTCATAAATGCAAGAAGAACCTGGTGGTTGCCAGATGGGAGGGTAGTGGGAGGATAGGAGAAAAAGGTGAATGAAGTAAGATGTACAAACTTCCAGTTATAAAATAAATAAGTCACAGAGATGAAAAGTATAAAATAATGTAATAAACAATATTTTAATAACTTTCTATGGTGAAGAGATGGTAACTACACTTATGTAAGTGAGCATTTTGTGTGTAGAGTTGTTAAATTACTGTGTTGTACACCTGAAACTGATATTGTATTTCAACCTTACTTCAATAAAGTAAAATAAGCCAGTCTATTTGAAGAAAATAAACTTGTAACATTTTTACATCTTTAAGTTCTCCATGATTTTTTCTAAAGAGATTAATTGGAGTGGGGGCACCTGGAGTGGTTCAGTTGGTTAAACGTCTGACTCTTGATTTCAGCTCAGATCGTGATCTCATGGTTTGTGAGATTGAATCGCACATCATACTCTGTAATGACAGCATGGATCCTGCTTAAGATTCTCTCTCCCTGCCCTCTCTCTGCACCTCCCCTGCTCTCTCTCTTAAAAGAAATAAATAAACATTAAAAAAGGGATTAATTGGTTAGTTTCAAAGAATAACAGGGAATTAACTATTTGTTTTCAAAACTAGAAAATAAAGGGAAAGAATCATGCATTTATTATGCATTTCTTACATGAACTATACTACTGGATAGCCTACAGTAGAGGAGGGAAGGGTCTCTTTATAAACCTATTCCAATGAGTAAAAGAAAAAAACTGCAACTTCTAATGAATTGATGGATCTAGGACATGTGTATCAATGACTGCTCACATCTCAAAAAGAGAGACAAGAGATAGTATATTTCCTGGTGAGAAAACATAAAGCTGCCTACAGTTTTGCCAAAGAGATCAAATGTGAGTTTGATCAAACCTTTGAATGTAGCTGCCAATTTCAGGAAATATCAAGGACACAAAAATACATCAAGTCACACCAAGAATATGAAACCAGAAAAACCCAGTCTGCCTGAAACTTTGTATGTCACTTGGCCTGAATTCTTCAACAGATAAGTTATCAGCAAATGAAAGGGATAGAAGAGGAGCCTATAAATTAAGAGGCATTTAAAAGAAATAATAAAGTTTTTTTAAATAGGCAAAGCTAAAATATAATGTTTAGGTAAGCATATTGGGACAATATTACTTTAAAAATATATTTAAAATAAAACCTAGTGGTTTGAAGGGCAACAGGACTGTTAGTGAAGAAAATCCATTAACCCTAGGGCGTCCACCAAATGGGTGGGGAAACTTCTGGAACTCTCTCTAGGGTCAGAGGTGCCAGTGAGCACTTTTTTTTTTTTTCATTCCCCCTCTATCTTGATAGTACAGATGGGAGCAGAATCCAAGCACTTTAGCTGTCCTGCTAGGGCCACTTCAGTAAATCCCAGGCCCCTAACCCATACCAGCTCCATCCATCCCACCAAGGCTGGCCCAGAATGGTGCACTCTGGTATTCCCCTGGCCTGCACCCAACCCACCCATCCTGCCACATCTACTCCAACTCCAGGTGTCCTACCAGAGCAGTCCCAGGACAATGTACACAGGGACAACTTCAGCCCATGCCTACTCCAGTGCCAGCGCCAGCTATCCTGCCAGGACAACCCTGGTGTGGCATAGCATGACCCTTTCCAGCCATGGTGGACAAGGTATGGCACACTCTGGACCTCTGCACCTGCTCTAGCCACCCTGCCAATGTGGCACCTGATGAAGTGCACCTTGGGACCCCTGGCCTATGCCCACTCATGCTACCGCCATCCTGTCATGTACACTCTGCCCCCAGTTGTCCCATCAAGGTGATTCTAGTGTAATGCACACCAATACCACCTGGCCCACACACGCTCCAGCCACAGCTGTCCTGACAAGTTGCCCCTGACAAAACAAGCCCAAGGAACTCCATGAGCTATACTGCTGTAACTCCAGTTGGCCTACCAAAGCTGACAGTCACATGCAGTCTACACAGAGAACATGACTCCCCAAGGCCACTCCTTCAAGATTGGGGGAGGTAGCTGTTTTACCTAATTTATAGAAAAAACATATAGAAAGTCAAACAAAATGAGTAGACAGCGGAGTGTATCCCAAGAGAAAGAAACAGATAAAATGCTAGAAAACATTTAAAAAACCTAAAGGAGATAAGTAATTTACCTGATAAAGCATTCAAAGTAAGAATCATAAAAATGCTTATCAAACTCAGGAGAAGAATGGAGGAGTACAGTGAGAACTTCAACAAAGAGAAAGAATAAGAAAGAACCAATGAAAGAGTGTAAATTGATGCAGCCACTGTGGAAAACATTATGCACATTTCTTTAAAAATTAAACATAGGAATGCCATATGATCCAGTCATTCCACAACTGGGTATTTACCCCAAAGGAATGAAAACACTAATTCAAAAAGATATATGCATCCCTATGTTTATTGCAGCATTATTTGCAATCGCCAAGAAATGCAAGCAAACCCACATGTTCACTGATAGATGAATGGATAAAGATGTGGTATATACACAATGAAATATTACTCAGCCATAAAAAAGAATTAGATCTTGCCATGTGCAAGAATATGGATGGACCTAGAGGGTATTATGCTAAGTTAAATAAGTCAGAGAAAGACAAATATGATTCCACTTATACGTGGAATCTAAACAAACAAAAAATAGAAACAGACTCATAAATACAGAGAACAAATTTATGGCTGCCAGAGGTTTGGGGGATTGGGGAGGTTAGACAAAATGGATAAAAAGCAGTGGGAGGTGTAGGCTTCCAGGTACAGAATGAGGTAAGTCATGAGGATGAAAGGTGCAGCAATAGTCAGTGGTATTGTAATAGTGTTATATGGTGGCAGAGGTAGCTACAGTTGTAAGCATAAGATATAGACTTGTTAAATTACTGTGTTGTACACCTAAAACATGTAACATTGTGTGCCAATTACACTTGAATAAAAAAATAAAGAACCAGTCATAGCTGAAGAATACAATAACTAAAATGAAAAATGTACTACAGAGAATAAATGGCAGATTAGATGATAGAGAACAGATGGATGAGCCAAAAGACAAAATAGTAAAAATCACCCAATCACAGAGGCAAAATGAAAAAATAATTTTAAAATGAGGATAACTTAAAAGAATCTCTGGGAAAACATCAAATATACAAACATTCATATTATAGAGGTATAAAAAGAAGACAAAAGAGAAAATGGCAAAAAAAAACTTATTTGAAGAAATAATGTCTGAAAACATCCTTGACCTGTGAAGGAAACAGACATCCAGGTCCAGGAAATACAGAGAGCCCCAAACAAGAGGAACCCAAAAATATCCATACCAAGACATATGATAAATAAAAATGGCAAAAATTAGAGAGAGACTCTTAAAAAGGCATCAGGACACAAAGAATCACATCCAAGAGAATCCCCATAAGACTGTCAGCTGATTTTTCATATGACACTTTGTAAGCCAGGAGTAAGTGGCAGGATATATTTAAATCACTGTACAGAAAAACTCAACCAAGAATACCCAGCAAAGTTTTCATTCAGGATTGAAGAAGTGATAGTTTCCCAAACAAGCAAAAACTGAAAGAGTTCATCACACTGAATGGCATTACAAAAAATGTTAAAGGGTCTTCTTTAAGAAAAAGGAAAAGGTATCACTAGAAATAAGAAAATATATGAAAAACTATCTCTGGTAAAGATAAACATATAATAAAGGCAGTGGGTCAATCACTTAAAAAAGCTAGTATGAAGGTTAAAAGGCAACAATAGTAAAATCAACAGTCACTACAATGAGTAGTTAAGGGAAATCTAAAATAAAAAGATGTGAAATATGATGTCAAAAACAAAAAGTTTTTCTCTGTGTATAGGTCAATGTGTATGCACCTCACAGTAAACACAAAACAAAAACATACAATAAATGTGCAAAAATAAAGAGAAAGAACCTAAACATAGCACTAAAGAAAATGGTCAAGTTTCAAGGGAAGAGACCAAAAGAACAAGAAAAGAATGGAGAAAAACTCTAAAAAACTATAGAATTAACAAAATGGCAATAAGTAAATGCCTATTAAAACTACCATAAATGTAAATGGCCTAATAGCTCCAAAAGACATAGGGTGGCTAAATGGATGAAAAATAAGACATGTATATTTTGCCTATGAGAGATTCAATGTAGATCTAAAGACACATATAACCTGAAAATGAAGGGAAAGAAAAAAATATTTCGCAGACATAGAAACAAAAATAGAGCTGGAGTAGCAATACTCGTATCAGACAAAATAGATTTTAAACAAAGAGGGTAACAAGAGACAAAGAAGGACATTACATAATGATAAACAGATCAATCCAACAAAAAGATATAACAATTGTAATATTTAGGCACCCAACATAGAAGCACTTAAGTATATAAAGCAAATATTAATAGATATAAAGGGGGGAACTGACAGGAATACAATAATTGTAGGGGATTTTAACACACCACCTACATCAATGGACAGATCATCCAGTGAGAAAGTAAGGAAACATTGACCTTAAATGACACATTAGACCACATTGATATAATAGGTATTTACAGAATATTTCATCAAAAACTGCACAAAACACATTATTTCCAGAGGCACATGGAACATTCCCCAGGATGGATCATATGTTAGTCTACCAAACAAATTTCTATAAATTCAAGAAGATTGAAATCAGTGCTCACTCTGGCAGCACATACACAAAGAAGAATGAAATCATATCAAGTATCTCCTCCAACCAAACAATATGAAACTAGAAATCAATTTTTTAAAAATTGGGAAAAACACAAACATGTGGAAACTACACAACATGTTACTACCCAACCAATAAGTCAATGAAGAAATCAAATGAAAATTTTATTTTTTATTTATTATTTTTTAAGTTTATTTACTTATTTTGAGAGAGAGAGAGAGCACAAGCAAGAGAGGGGCAGAGAGAGAAGGAAGGAGAGAATCCCAAGTAGTCTCTGCACCATCAGTGTGGAGCCTGATGTGGGGCTTGAACTCACGGACTGTGAGATCATGACCTGAGCCAAAACTAAGAGCCAAATGCTTAACCGATGGAGTCACCCAGGCATCCCTATTTTTTTCACTTTTAAGATTTAGTTAGTTAGTTGGTTTCAGGAGTAGAATTTAGTGATTCTTCATGTACATATAACACCCAGTGCTCATCAAACCAGTGCCCTCCTTACTACCCATCACCCATTTAGCCCATGACCCCCCCCCCCACCTCTCCTCAACCCTCAGTTTGTTCTCTATCATTAAGAGTCTCTTATGGTCTGCTTTCCTCTTTTTTTCCCTTCCTATATGTTCATCTGCTTTGTTTCCTAAAATCCACACACAAGTGAACTCATATGTTGTCTTTCTCTGACTGACTTATTTCATTTAGCATTATATACTCTAGTTCCATCCATGTCATCGCAAATGGCAAGATTCCATTATTTTTAATGGCTGAGTAGTATTCTATTGTGTATATACACCATATCTTCTTTATCTATTCATTGGTCAATGGACACTTGGGCTCTTTCCATAGTTTGGCTATTGATAATGCTACTATAAACATCGGGTGTGTGTGTCTCTTCAAATCTGTATTTTTGTATCATTTGAGTAAATACGTAGTAGTGCAATTGTTGGGTCATAGGGTAATTCTATTTTTAACTTTTTGAGGAATTTCTATACTGTTTTCCAGAGTGTCTACATCAGTTTGCATTCCCACCAATATTTAAGAAGTTTCCCATTTCGCACTTGGGTGGCTCAGTCGGTTAAATATCTGACTCAGTGTCAGCTCAGGTCATGATCTCATGGTTCGTGGGATTGAGCCCTGTGTCCTGGCTCTGTGCTGGCAGAGTGGAGCCTGCTTGGGATTCTCTCTCACTCTCTCTCTACTTCCCATCCTTGTACTCACTCTCTGTCAAAATGAATAAATATTTAAAACACGAAAATTAAAGAGGGTTCCCCTTTCTCTGCATCCTCTCCAACATCTGTGGTTTCCTGAGTTGTTTTTTCAGTCATTCTGATAGGCGTGAGGTGATATCTTATCATGGTTTTAATTTTGTATTTTCCTGATGAGTGACGTTGAGCATCTTTTCGTATATGTCTTCTGTTCCTTTCTTAACTGGATTATTTGTTTTTTGGGTATTCAGTTTGATAAGTTCTTTATAGATTTTGGATACTAACACTTTATCAGATATGTCATTTACTACTATCCTCTTCCATCCTATAGGCTGTTTTTTGTTTTGTTGACTGTTTCCCTTGCTGTGCAGAAGCTTTTTATTTTAAGTCCCAATAGTTCATGTTTACTTTTGTTTCCCTTGTTTCCAGTGATGTGCCTAGTAAGAAGTTGATTTGGCCAACGCCAAAGAAGTTGTTGCCTGTGTTCTCCTCTAGGATTTTCATGATTTCTTGTCTCACATAGGTCTTTCATCCATTTTGAATTTATTTTGAGGTATGGTGTAAGAAAGTGGTCCAGTTTCATTCTGCATGTTGCTGTCCAGTTTTCCCAACACCATTTGTTGAAGACACTGTCCTTTTTTCCTTTGGATATTATCTCCTGCTTTGTCAAAGATTAGTTGACCACATAGTTGTGGATCTATTTCTGGGTTTACTATTCTGTTCCACTGATCTATGTGTCTGTTTTTGTACCAGTACCATATTGTCTAAATAACAATAGCTTTGTAATATAATTTGAAATCTGGAATCGTGATGGCTCCAGCTTTGCTTTTCTTTTTCAGGATTGCTTTGGCTATTCAGGATCATTTGTGGTTACATGCAAATTTTAGGATTGTTTGTTCTAGCTCTGTGAAAAATGCTGGTGGTATTTTTATAGAGATTATTTTTTTTTTAATTTTTTTTAACGTTTATTTATTTTTGAGACAGGGAGAGACAGAGCATGAACGGGGGAGGGTCAGAGAGAGAGGGAGACACAGAATCTGAAACAGGCTCCAGGCTCTGAGCTGTCAGCACAGAGACCGACGCAGGGCTCAAACTCACGGACTGTGAGATCATGACCTGAGCCGAAGTCGGATGCTTAACTGACTGAGCCACCCAGGCGCCCCTATAGAGATTACTTTAAATGTGTAGATTGCTTTGGGTAGTATAGACATTTTAACAATGTTCTTCCAAACCTTGAGCATGCAATTTTTTCCCATTTCTTTGTTCCCTCTTCAAATTTCTTTCATAAGTATTCTATAGTTTTCAGAGTATAGATCTTTTACCCTTTTGGTTAGGTGTATTCTTAGGTATCTTATTATTTTTGGTGCAATTGTAAGTGGGATTGATTCCTTCTTTCTATGCTGTTTTATTATTGGTGTATAGAAATGCAACTGATTTCTGTACACTGATTTTATATCCTGCAACTTTGCTGAATTTGTGTATTAGTTCTAGCAATTTTTTTGGTGGAGTTTTGGGTTTTCTGCATAGGGTATCATGTTGTCTGCAAATAGTGAAAATTTGACTTCTTCCTTGCTGGTTTGGATGCCTTTTATTTCTTTTTATTATCTGATTGCTGAGGATAAGACTTCCTGTACTATGTTAAATTGTAATGATGAGAGTGGATATCACTGTCTTCTTCCTGACCATAAAGGAAAAGCTCTGTTTTTTCCCATTGAGGATTATATTAGCTGTGGGTCTTTAATATATGGCTTTTATGATGTTGAGGTATTCTCCATCTATACCTACTTTGTTGAGGGTTTTTATCAAGAAAGGATGCTGTATTTTGTCAAAAGCTTTTCTGCATCTATTGAGAGGATCATATGGTTCCTATTCTTTCTTTTATTAATGTGGTATATCACATTGGTTGATTTGTGAGTATTGAACCATCCCTAAATCCCACTTGATTGTGATGAATAATTCTTTTAATGTACTGTTGAATTCGATTTGTTAGTATCTTGTTGAGAATTTTTGCATCCATGTTCAGGAATATTAACCTGTAATTCTCCTTTTTAGTGGAGTCTTTGTCTGGTTTTGGAATCAAGGTAATGATGGCCTTGTAGAATGAGTTTGGAAGTTTTCCTTCCATTTCTATTTTTTGGAACAGTTTGAGAATAATAGGTATTAACTCTTCTTTATTTTTTATTTTTATTTTTTTAGTATGAAATTTATTGTCAAATTGATTTCCATACAACACGCAGTGCCCATCCCAACAGGTGCCCTCCTCACTGGCCATCATCCACCCTCCCCTCCTCCCACCCCCCATCAACCCTCAGTTTATTCTCAGTTTTTAAGAGTCTCTTATGGTTTGCCTCTCTCACTAACTTCTTTTTTTCCCTCCCCTCCCCCATGGTCTTCTGTTACGTTTCTCAGGATCCACATAAAAGTGAAAACACATGGCATCTGTCTTTCTCTGTATGACTTATTTCACTTAGCATAACATTCTCCAGTTCCATCCACGTTGCAACAAAAGGCCGTATTTCATTCTTTGTCATTGCCAACTAGTATTCCATTGTGTATATAAACCACAATTTCTTTATCCATTCATCAGTTGATGGACATTTAGGCACTTCCCATGATTTGGCTATTGTTGAAAGTGCTGCTATAAACATTGGGGTACGAGTGCCCCTATGCATCAGCACTCCTGTATCCCTGGGGTAAACTTCTAGCAGTGCTCTTGCTGGGTCATAGGGTATCAATTTTTAATTTTTTGAGAAACTCCACACTGTTTTCCAGAGTGGCCGCACTAGTTTGCATTCCCACCAACAGTGCAAGAGGATTCCTGTTTCTCCACATCCTCGCCAGCATCTATGGTCTCCTGATTTGTTCATTTTAGCCACTCTGACTGGCATGAGGTGGTATCTCAGTGTGGTTTTGATTTGTATTTCCCTGATGAGAAGTGACGTTGAGCATATTTTCATGTGCCTGTTGTCCACCTGGATGTCTTCTTTAGAGAAGTGTCTATTCATGTTTTCTGCTCATTTCTTCACTGGATTATTTGTTTTTCGGGTGTGGAGTTTGGATTGGAAGAATAAATATTGTTAAAATGTCAATACTACCCAAAGCTATCTACACATTCAATGCAATCCCAATCAAAATTGCACCAGCATTCTTCTTGAAGCTGGAACAAGCAATCCTAAAATTTGTATGGAACCACAAAAGACCCTGAATAACTAAAGTAATATTGAAGAAGAAGACCAAAGCGGGAGGCATCACAATCCCAGACTTTAGCCTCTACTACAAAGCTGTAATCATTAAGACAGCATGGTATTGGCACAAAAACAGACACATAGACAAATGGAATAGAATAGAGACTCCAGAATTGGAGCCACAAAAGTATGGCCAACTAATCTTTGACAAAGCAGAAAAATATCTGATGGAAAAAAGACAGTCTCTTTAACAAATGGTGCTGCAAGAATGGGACAGCAACATGCAGAAGAGTAAAACTAGACCACTTTCTTACACCATTCACAAAAATAAACTGAAAGTTGATAAAGGACCTGAATGTGAGACAGGAAACCATAAAAACCCTAGAGGAGAAAGCAGGAAAAAAACTCTCTGACCTCATCCGCAGCAATTTCTTACTTGACACATCTCCAAAGGCAAGGGAATTAAAAGCAAAAAAATGAAATATTGGGACCTCATGAAGATAAAAAGCTTCTGCACTGCAAAGGAAACAATCAACAAAACTAAAAGGCAACCAACGGAATGGGAAAACATATTTGCAAATGACATATTGGACAAAGGGCTAGTATCCCAAATCTGTATTAACTCTTCTTTAAACATCTGGTAGAATTTCCCTGGCAAGGTATCTGGCCCTGGACTTTTGTTTGTTCAGAGATTTCTGATTACTGATTAACTTTCTTTGGTTATGGGTCTGTTCACATTTTCTATTTCTTCTTGTTTCAGTTTTGATAGTTTGTATGTTTCTAGGAATTTGTCCATTTCATCCAGATTGCCCAGTAGATTGGCATATAATTTTTCTTAATATTCTTTTATAATTTTATTTCCGTGGTATTAGTTGTGATCTCTCCCTCACTCATGATTTTATTTATTTGGGTCCTTCATTTTTTTCTTCTTGATAAGTCTGGCTAGAGGCTTATCAATTTTATTAATTCTTTCAAGGAACTAGCTCCTGATTTTATTGATCTGTTCTACTGTTTTTGTTTCCATATCATTTATTTCTGCTCTTTATTATTTCCCTTCTTTTACTGGCTTTAGGCTTTATTTGCTGTTTATTTTCTAGCTCCTTAAGGCATAAGGTTAGGTTGTTATATTTGAGACTTTTCTTGCTTCTTGAGGTATATCTGTATTGAAATATACTTCCCTCCTTGACTGCCTTTGCTTCATCCCAAAAGTTTTGGATTGTTGTGTTTTCATTTGCTTCCATGTATTTTTTTTAAATTTATCATCTAATTTTCTGGTTAACCCATTCATTATTTATTTGGTAGGATGTTCTTTAAACTCTACATATTTGTGGTCTTTCCAAATTTTTTCTTATGGTTGACTTCAAATTTTATAGCATTGCAGCCTGAAAATATGCATGGCATGATCTCAAATTTTTTGTACTTGTTGAGGACAGATTTGTAGCCTAGTAAGTGATCCCTTCTGGAGAATGTTCCATGTGCACTCAAAAAGAATTTGTACTCTGCTGCTTTGGAATGAAATGTTCTGAATATATCTGTTAAGTCTATCTGGGCCAGTGTGTCATTCAAAGCCATTGTTTCATTGTTGGTTTTCTGCTTAGATGATCTGTCCATTCCTGTAAGTGGGCTGTAAAGTCTACTACTATTATTGTATTATCATCAATGAGTTTCTTTATGTTTATTATTAATTGATTTATATATTTGGGAAATTACAAGTTGGGGGCATAACTATTTACAATTGTAAGATATTCTTTTTGGATAGACCTCCTTTATTATGATATAGTGCCCTTTTTCATCTCTTGTTACAGTGTTTGGATTAAAATCTAGTTTTTCTGATATAATGATGGTTACTCTGGCTTTTGTTTGATGTCCATTAGCATGATAGATGGTTCTCCATCTCCTTACTGTCAATCTGCAGGGGTCTTTAAGTCTAAAATGAGTCTCTTCTAGGCATACAGATGGGTCTTGCTTTTTTTTTATCCATTCTGATACCCTTTATCTTATGACTGCAGCATTTAGTCCATTTACATTCAGAGTGATTATTGAAAGGTATGAATTTAGTGCCATTGTGTTACCTGTAAGGTTGGTGTTTCTGGTGATGCTCTCTGTTCCTTTCTAGCCTTTATTGCTTTCATTTGTTTTTTCATTCCTCAAAGAGTCCTCTTTAATATATATTACAGGGCTGGTTTAGTGGCCATGAACTCCTTTACTTTTTGTTTATCTGGGAAATTTTTTTCTCTCTACTCCTATTCTGAATGACAGTTTTGTGGGATAAAGTATTCTTGGCTGCCAATTTTTCCCATCTAGCACATTTTCCCTTGCTGCTTTCAGGAATCTTTCCTTGTCTGTGTATTTTGTGAATTTGACTATGATAGGTCTTGGTGATGGCTGGCTGTTGTTGAATTTAATGGGAGTTCTCTGTGCTTCTTGGATGTTGATATCTGTTTCCCTCCCCAGATTAACAAAGTTTTCAGCTATAATTGGCTCAAATAAGCCTTCTGCTCCTTTCTCTTTCTCCTCTTCTTCTGTCACTCCTATGACACGAATGTTTTATGCTTTAAGGAGTTGCTGAGGCCCCTAAGTCTACATTTGTGATCCAATACCTTTCTTTCCCTCTTTTTGTCTAGTGTCATTTTTTCCATAATTCTATCCTCTGTATCAGTGATTCATTTCTCTGCTTCATCCATACTAATTGTCATTGCATCCATTCAATTTTGCATCTCAGTTATAGCATTTTTTTATTTTGATCTGACTAATTTTTAGTTCTTTTACCTGCAATAAAGGATTCTTTAGTGTTTTCTATGCTTTTCTCAAGCCCAGCTAGTATCCTCTTGATTATTGTTTTAAATTCTGGTTCAGACATCTTATTTGTATCTATATTGATTATATCCCTGACTTCTTCCCATTCTTTCTTTGCTGTGAATTCCCCCATCTTGTCATTTTGTCTGGATCACAGTTTTTTTTGTGTGTGTGTTTTGTGTGTTTGTGTGTGTTTTGTGTGTTTGTGTGTGTGTGTGTGTGATTGTTAGGAAATCCTGTTGTATTCCTGCTCCTAATAGCTGTATTAAGAAAAGGTCCAAAAAAAAAGGAAGTTAGGTCTGTTTTAGTCTGCTTGCTAAAATATTCTAGATCCCAGAAAGAAAAAGAAAAGAAAAGAAAAGAAAGCTAGATCCTATTTCACTTAGAGCTGAAGTTTTGCAGCACTCTATAAATGATCAGTAGCCTTGGTGTGAGAAAGAGGTTTGTGCACTACTGGAGATGTACCTGTAGAATGCAAAGTGAACAGAGTTTGGTGCAAGCAGCTTCAACTTCCACTGGGTGTCACTGTGTTGCTCACTGAAATCATCAGTGCTGAAGGATTGGGCTTGGCCCAGCTCTCCTCCCCAGAGTGGGGAGTTTGCACCTGCCACTCTTCAGGAAGTCCTCACAGAACAAACAATCACCATCTTGTGTCCCTGGCTTCTGCCAGATCCCTGCCTTCACCCTCCTTGCATTTGAGCTGTCTGCCTGCCATGCACAGGACAGTACTCCTATATTTTATCTCAGGCATGTAGCTAGGTTTAAAATCTCCAAATGCCAAATTTTAGTACCCACATAGATACAGACCGGTGCTGATCCTCTGGGGCAGGGTCTCCCTACGCTATTGCCATTTGCCAGTCTGTCCCAGAAAAGCAGTCTCAGGGACATACAGTGGTTAAAAGTCTATAGTAAAGTGCAGCATAAAGCCATTGCCAAGTTTTGCTGCCCTGAGTCGGTGTCTTTGTTCCAATGCTAGGGAATAGGGATGTACCTTGGTGACACCAATTCTTTTTGTCCCTAGGGAGGCCATGCCACCACTCCCAAATGCACTCCAAGAAGGGGAACTGTTTCTCCCTGTGTGACCCAGGGGCTCCTCAGGCCATGCTGCCCACTCCTGGGTCTTCTAAAGAGAAAATTTTAAAAATTTCTTGACAAGTGAAAACACATAAAGAAGATGTATTATACATATATGCAGTGGAACATTATTCAGCCATAAAAAAGAATGAAATCTTGCCATTTGCAACAACATGTATAGAGCTAGAGAGCATAATGCTAATGGAAATAAGCCAGTCAGAGAAAGACAAATATGTTATGATCTCAGTCATATGTAGAATTTAAGAAACAAAACATGAGAAAAGGGGGAAAAGTGAGGCAAGCCAAGAAATATACTCTTAGCTATAGAGAACAAAATGATGGTTACCAGGGGGTAGGTGGGCTAGGGGATGGCTAAAATAGGGGATGGGAATTAAAGAGTACACATATCATGATGAAATGTTAACCAAATAAAATTAAAAAGGGAAAAAACTAGCACTGGCATTACTTATAATCAATGCAAATATTTTGATAAAAAATATGAAGCCCAATTTTAATCAATGTGGAATATATTTAGAAGTTCCTTAGTAGAGAAATATTTATGGAATTGATGGAATGATGAGGAGATATTCATGGCACAATTTCAAAGAAAGTTCTTGAGAATTAAATAAGATAATATATACACATATTTTAACACATAATAAATGTAATTTATGAAAAATATAAATATATTTGGCATTTTATAAGTTTACTGGAGCCCCCCCCCCAAAACATATATTTGTTATTTTTCAAAAAAGAAAATGAAAACACAATTTCCCCAAATCTATGGGAAAGAGGAAAAGCAATCCTAAGAGAGAAATTTATAGTGATACAGGACTAATTAAATAATGAAGAAAAATACCAAGTAAAAGAAAAATACAACTTTACACTTAAGGAACTAGAAAAATAGAACAAAGCCCAAAATTAATAGAAAGAAGGAAATAGTAAAGATCAGATTGGAAATAAATACAATAGAGACTAAAACAACAATAAAAAAGACCACTGAAACTAGGAACTGATTCTTAGAAAAGATAAAAAAAAATTGAAAAACCCTTTGTCAGACTCTTAAAAAAGAGCAAGAGCCCAAATAAATAAAAGTAGAAATGAAAGAGCAGATACAACTGATACCACAGAAATACCAAGAATCATAAAAGATTATCGAGAAGAATAGCATGCCAGCAAATTGGATCATCCAGAAGAAATGGATGGCTTCAAAAGTGAATTTCTAACAAACATTTAGAGTTAGTACCTATCCTCAAATTACAATTGACCCATGAATAATGTGAGGGTTGAGGCCGCCAAGCCCCTGACCAGCAAAAAAAAATTTGTATATAACTTGTGACACTCTAAGAACTTAACCACTAATAGTCTACTATTGACTGGAAGCCTTATTGATAAAATAAACAGTCAAAATGTGTTTTATATGTTATATGAATTATATACCATATTCCTACAACAACACTAGAAAAAGGAGAATATCAAAATCTTAAGAGAAAATACATCTACTGTACAGTAGACTAGAAGGAAGCATCACACATACCCTTATCCCCACATGGTTAGGAAGGCTGGATCCTGGAGTGACACCCACTCCTTATTTCTCTAACCCAGGAATGAAGGAAATCTTTTTGCAAGCAAAGTCTAGGAGAAGGGCAGAGAATAGAGGAAGGCAGAGTACCTTTGCCCATCTCTCTAGGTAGGTCACTTACTCCACCTGACCCCCTTTGTGTGGTTCTAACACAGTTTCTGCTTGTGGAAATACTGGCAAGGAGGGAGTTGCCAGTTCCCCAGGGTATTAGCTCTCTGTTTCAAGGAACTTTCAGCACCAGTGACAGCAGCCCTTCCCTGGTCAGCTCTGTGTCTCAGGCTACTTCCTTGTGCTCTCTTAACCCCAATGTTCTCCTGGACCCCTTACCTTGGAGGCAAGCAGCTTATCATTTGTGGTCCTTGACCAACTTCAGCCAGTGACTGAGCTTGACACTTTGACTAGAATCCCACCTCAGAGCCAGTTGTTTTGCCTCTCTTAGTTCAAGACCTCAATTAACCAAGCTTTGCACAGGTGATACAAATGCCAACAGCAGGTGAGAAACCTCCCATTTCAATCTTCCCCACATCTTTCTTCCACCTCTTCCTTTAATGTCTAGTTACTTGACAACTTCTATCTTTTCAATCACAATATAAAATATGTATTAACAACAAAAATCCATATATAAGTGGATCCATGCAGTTTAAACCCATGTTGTTAAAGGGCCAACTGTTTTCCAAAAACTGAAGAGGAAGGAATGTTTCCAAACTCATTTTTACAATGTGAACATTATACAGATACCAAACCCAGACAAGGAGACATCACAAAAAATGAAAATTACAGGCCATATCTCTGATGAACATAAATGCAAAAATCTTTAACAAAATATTAGCAAACCATATTCAACTATACATTAAAAGGATCATTATCAACTGTGATTTATTCCACAGATGCAAGGATAGCTTGACATTACCAAATAAATCAACAAGACTCACCACATTAACAAGATACAGGTTAAAAACTTGATCATCTCAAGTCATGCCCACTTTGGGACTTTTATTCAAGTATTTCAAGTCCCAGCCAGAGCAATTAAACAACAAAAGGAAATAAAAGTCATCCAAATTGGAAAGGAAGAAGTAAACCCTTTACTATTGGCAGATGACAGGATACTATACATAGAAAACCCTAAAGACTCCACTAAAACTATTAGAATAAATGAATTCTGTACAGTTGCAAGATACAAAATTAAAAGAAATCAGTTGCCTTTCTATATACTAATAATGAGCTATCAGACAGAAATTAAGAAAACAATTCCATTTATACTTATATCAAAAAGAATAAAATATGTAAGAATAAATTTTATCAAGGAAGAAAAGATTTGTACTCTGAAATCTATAAGACAGTGATGAAAGAAATTGTAGACAAAATAAATAAATGAAAAGATGTTATATTTCATGGATTGTAAGAATTAATATTGTTAAAAAGTCCATATTACCAAAAGCAATCTACAGATTCAATGCAATCTCTATCAAAATACCAATGGTGTTTTATTTTTATTTTTTTACAAAACAAGAACAAACAATCCTCAGATTTGTATGGAGCAATGAATGACTCTGAATAGCCATAGGAATCTTGAGAAAGAGGAAAAGGGCTGGAGGTGTCATCACCCTGATTTCAAAACTGTATTACAAAAGCTATAGTAATCAAAACAGTATGGTATTGGCACAGAAACAGTCACATAGATTAATGGAATAGAATAGAGAAACTGGAAATACTCATATGGTCAATTAATCTGTAACAAAGGAGGCAAGAATGTACAATGATGAAAACACAATCTCTTCAATAAATGGTGCTGGGAAAACTGGACAGTTATCTGCAAAAGAATAAAACTGGACCATTATCTTACACCATATACAAAATAAATTCAAAATGAATTAAAGACTCTGAATGTATGACTGAAACTATTAAATTCTTAGAAGAAAACAGGCAGTAAGCCATTTGTCCTCAGTCTTAGTATTTTTTTGAACCAGTCTCCTCAGGCAAGGGCAATAAAAGTTAAACAAATGAACTACACCAAGGTAAAAAGCTTTTGCACAGCAAAGGAGAAACCATCAACAAAACAAAAATTCAACCTACTGAATGGGAGATAATATTTGCAAATCATATACCCGATAAGGGGTAATATCCAAAATACATAAAGAATGGATATAACTCAATAGCTAAAAATTAAACAACCTGATTTAAAAAATGGGAAGAAGATTTAAACGGACATTTTCCCAAATATGGGAAAGGTCAACATATGGAAGGTCAATAGGCACATGAAAAGATGCTCAACATCACTAACCATCAGGAAAATCAAATCAAAGCCACAATGAGGTATCACCTCACACCTATGAGAATGACTAGTATCTAAATAACAAAAATACCAAGTGTTGGTGAGATTGTGAGAGAAAGGGAAGGTTTACACATTGTTGGTGTGAATATAAATTCGTGCAGCCAGTATGGAAAACAGTATGGAGGTTGGGGGTGGGCAAAATAGGTGAAGGTGATTAAAAGGTACAAACTTCCATTTATAATAGAAATAAGTTATGAGGATGTAATATACAGCATAGGCAATATAGTTAACAACATTGTAACATTCCAACTTTGTATGATGACAATAATTAGACTTACTGTGGGGATTTTATAATGTATAAAAATATCTAATTACTATGATATACAGCTGAAACTGATGAGATATTGTATGTCAATTGTACTTTAATTAAAAAAATAAATTTGCAAATCAATCCATCTACCCAGCACTCTTAATTCCCCTTATTCTGCTCCTTTTCTCTTTTCCCAAAGTAGGCATCACCTTCTAACACTCTTTAAAATGTACTTTATGTCTGGTATATAGTCTCTCATTCTGCTCCCCAAGGTTACAGATCTATTGTTTACTGATGTATTTAAACTCCCAGAATAGGGGCGCCTGGGTGGCTCAGTCTGTTAAGCATCTGACTTCGGCTCAGGTCATGATCTCACAGTCTGTGAGTCCGAGCCCCGCATCGGGCTCTGGGCTGACGGCTCAGAGCCTGGAGCCTGCTTCCGATTCTGTGTCTCCCTCTCTCTCTGCCCCTCCCCCATTCATGCTCTGTCTCTCTCTGTCTCAAAAATAAATAAAAAACATTAAAAAAAAAAAAAACTCCCAGAATAGTGATCAAAATATTTTAGTATCTCAGCAAATACCAATTAAAGAATAAATGAATTCTTACGGAAAATCATGTAAAAAGCTATGAAACAACAGGAATAGTTCAGAAAAATCTGACCAAGAGAGCACCCTTCTGAAACTTTATTTATCTTCATTATTCAGCCTGACATGTCACCAATATTATGAATTTGACTTAAGTGATCTCATCTTTTAAAGTGAAAATACTATAGTAATGTGCTTAGAACTCAGTTACTGATGCATTATTGTGAACTGATTTCGGTTCATCACTCTCTTTCAGTCTCTAATGGAGAACATCTTCCTGATGAGAACAAAAAGAGCAGAGAAAACTAGGACATTTTGGAACACAGACCACACTAGGTAGTGTGGAAATCCTGGCTTAGAGCCAGAGTGAGGTGGCTTAAGGCACCTTAATATGGCTCAGCCTGGAGAGATGAGAATGGTAATGCCACATTTACATATCAATGCTTAGTTCTATGATGATCTTTTCAAAATCCCTACAAAAAAAAAAATCTTGTTTAGATCAGTGACTGCCTCCATTAAACTGATTACATCTGTTGGCCAAGTATAACCTAATTCCCAAAATGTGCCCAGCAGGAACTTGTTTAAAGGAGTAAATGGGAACAGGGATGGTCTTTTGGTTTCCTAGATCTCGCAATGCGACTTTTGCCAGGAAACTGAAAATGCTTATCAGATTTGCTTCATCTAGAAAGAATGGTTCTGTTTCCCTTGCAGGTCTCTATAGGCTGGTCCATCTGATGAACTATCCAGATTTTACTGCCCAACATTGTGGCGCTTCCACAATTTATTTGGCCTCCATGAATAATGCCAGTATTACAGCAAACACAAACATCATTTTATGGCTATTTTATGATTGTTAGATTGTTGATGGTCAGGCTGTTTTCAGAGTCAACCCATCATCCCATAGTGTCCAGAGATTTCAGACCCATTCAAAGACCTGAACCAAACAACTTTGGGATAATGATGAAAGACTGTGTGGGGTTGGCATGAGCAGTGGTGCATTGAAGAGAGCTCATGCTTAAACATTTTTGGCCATTAAAGTTATTCATAATCTAGAGGGCTGCAGAAGCTTAATGAAATCATTTTCCTCTCATTCTTCCTGAAAACCAAGTGACTTATTTATAGCATGATTTCAGACATTTGAGAAAACAAGGAAAAGAGAATAGAATGAGAAACCTACGGACTCACAGGTCTTGTGTCCCTGTGAGCCAAATGGAGGGATGTTTTGACAGAAAAACTGGAAACTCCACAAAAGTACTCTTCTGACTTGAAAGTCTTCTACAATAATAATAGCTACTATTTACTGAACGCTCATTTCTTGCAAAGCACTATACACACAAGATTGCATTTAATCTTCATAATAGCTCCTAGAGATGTTATCTTTGTTATACAGATGAAAAAAACCAAGGTCCAGCTCACTGCATATCTACCCAGGTGGCCAAAATGAGGAGGGAGCAGAACCAGGGCCCCAAACAGCGGCTGAGCTAACACCCATGTTCTTCTTTACTTCATTATTTTGTCTTTGTCCAGAATGATGAAGGGGTATCCAGGTCTCTTGGCCCTGTTTTTAGAGAGAATGTCTCAAGAGATTTGTTTTATACCAGAAATTTTCCCTTTTAGAGCTCAGTGTCACGTTTTAGAATGAGAAGTCCCTTCATCCTTGTCTTCTCACCAATCTCTAGGATTAAGAGTGGTGGGACTCAGCTTCTTCCTCCCACCTGGGTTCCCAGCTGCCCACAGAAAACACACATTTTCTGGTGCTGAGTGCCATAAGCTACAAATGGTGAGGCCTGTGGATAAGATCTGGGGAGCAACATCACCAAGATGGTGACATGGACATTCCTGATGTTGCTCCCTGTCAACAAGAAGAACAACTAAGAACTATTTATGAACGAGACACCACCAAAAGGACCCTAGACCATGGGGGTGAGGCTATAGCACCTCTCTGTACCACAGAGACCAAGAGAGACTGAATTAGAAAGAATTAGAGAGATGGCTGCACAATGATGGCACTGCTCATGCAGAGATGTTTCCCCTGAGCCTCTGGCTCCTCCAATGGGAAAGAGACAACTAGCACCCAGGAAGGCAGCCAACATCTCCCAACCCATAGCACTGTGAGTTACTATGTAGGAGCCCCTAGTCTGGTCTTGCCTCATGGGGGTTGCAGGGACTCAACCAGAATCTGGGGATCTGACTGTGACAAAGGAAAGGGACTTACAAAAACCAGTAGATGAATCTTGGGCACTGCAGTTACTAATTCTTAAGCCAACTAGTAATCCCAACCAGTAGCTTGCTTATTTGCAGAACCAAGTCAGTGGTGCATTCTGACGAGGGAACTCCATAGGGTGTAGATCTGCCTTTTTAAGGTCCTTAAATGAGGAGTTTTCCTGGTTCCAGAGCCCAGTTTGCCCATGCCAGACCAGGTGCTGAGTCATAGCTCCACCCACTGGGGAGAGTTATCCAGGCCCCATATGGCCAGAGGGGCTGGAGAGATCACCAGAAAGCTGTGTAGCCCCACATTGCTTGAGTCAAGAGGTGAGCAGGCAGAGCTGATCACTCCTAGAGTCAAGCCAGTACTGGGCATGGAGAGTTACCCTGGTGCACCCAGGCAGGGGAATAAATTCATAGCCTCAGGTGAGCCTCTCCTGACAAGAAATCCTATCTGGAAAAATTGGGACAGACCTGATATGGTCCCTCATCATCCTGCACAGACAAGGGAACTGAGACATAACCCCACCTGCTGTGGAGTGTCTCCTGGTACCATGTGACCATAAAGACTGGAAAAAATATCTGGAAACTGTATAAGCCAGCAACATGCAAGCAGAGAGAGAGGCAGGCATAACTGATAATCTGCAGAGCAAAGCTCATGGCCTTGTTTGGCCAGAACACTTAACCCATAGTCAGCTTAAGTTAGAACAATGATCAAAGAGCTTTACTTATTTTAGAGCTGCTTCTCCCTCTGCTCTGACAGAGAAATTAATACCTGGCTCCATTCATTGCTGAATACAGCTTTCAGTCTGCCTGACTAGTGAACATAACCAGAGCATTTGGGAAGCTGTGTAGGATGTCTAACAGCCCTAATTACGGTGCACTTGAGCAGAGACACAGCTTGTGACTTTTCCCTACTGAAGAACAAAACTGGTGGCCTCACCTGACCAGAAAATTCAGTGCACATTCTTGCCCAGTTCAGGTCCCTAAACAATAAGCCATGCAGGCTTTGGGTCTCATCAAGAGCAGGGAAGTGAATTCATGACCCCATCTATTACTAACTATAGAACTTGTTCCTGACTATCTAGTAAGCCTGACAAGTCACATAGAGGTGACTCAACAGAAATTTTCCAGGCAAGAAGAGAATGGGATGACATATTCATAGAAAGAAAAATTGTCAACTCAAAATTGCCTACTTGGTGAAACTGTACTTGGGAAATAAAGTAGGGGTAAAGGCTCTTTTGAGAAAACAAAATTTTCAAAAAAGTTTTTTTGAGACAAACAAAAATAAAAACACAACATATCAGGGGTGCCTGGGTGGCTCAGTCGGTTAAGCATCCGACTTCAGCTCAGGTCATGATCTCATGGTTCGTGGGTTCGAGCCCTGCATCAGGCTCTGTGCTGACAGCTTAGAGCCTGGAGCCTGCTTCAGATTCTGTGTCTCCCTCTCTATCTGCCCCTCCCCCACTTGCACTCTATCTCCCTCTGTCTCAAAAATAAATAAACATTAAAAAAATAAAAAAAAAACACAAAAAAACACAACATATCAAATCTTATGGGATGCAGCAAAAGCAGTTCTAAAAAAATTCATAGCAATAAAGGCCTGCATTAAGAAGAATGATCCTAAATAAACAACCTACCTCTCTACCTTAAGGAACTAGAAAAAGAACTAAGCCCAAAGTTAGCAGAAGAAAGGAAAAAAATAAAGACTAGAGTAGAAATAAATGAAATAATAGAAATATAATAAAGATTAACCAAACTAATATCTGGTTCCTTGGAAAGATAAGCAAAATTGATAAACACTTAGATTAACCATGGAAAAAAGAGAGAAACCAAATCAATAACATTTATAAATGAATAATGAAGGAAACAACAGAAACCAGAGAGATAAAGATCATAAGAGGTTACTATGAACAACTCTCTGCCAACAAATTGGACAACTTAGTAGAAGTGGAAAAATTCTTGGAAAAATATAATGTATCAGGATTGAAACAAGAATAATTAGAAAATTTGAAGACATCAATTACTATTAAGGAGATTGAATCAATAATCAAAAAATCTCCTAACAAAGAAAAGCCCAGGACTAGATAGTTTCACTGGCGAATTTTCCCAAACATTAATGAAAAATTAACACCAACCCTTTTCAAACTCTTTCAAAAAATCTTAGAGAAGAGAACAGTCCTCAATTCATTTCACAAAGCTAGCATTGTCCTGATACCAAATCCAGATAAAGATACTATTAGAAAAGAAAATTACAGGCCAATATCCTTGATGAATATAGATGCAAAAATTCTCAACAAACTACTAGAAAACTGAATTTGGCAGCATATTTAAAGGATTATTTAGTGTGATTAAGTGGGATTTCTCCCTGGATGTAAGAATGGTTCAACATATGCAGATTGTTCAATGTGATACATCATACTAATGGAATGAAAGAATTATATGATCATCTCCGTAGATGCAGGAAAAACATTTGACAAAATTCAACATCTGTTCATGATAAAACACTTAACAAATTAGGCATAGAAGGAACATATCTCAACATAATAAAGGACACATATGACAAGCCCATATCTAACGTCACACTCATTGGTGATAGTTTGAAAGGGTTTCCACTAAGATCAGGAACAAGAAAAGGGCGACCTCTGTCACCACTCCTATTCAACATAGTATTGTAAGTCCTAGCTTGAACATTAGGGAAAGAAAAAAAAGCATCAAAATTGAAAAGGAAGCAGTAAAATTGTTTCTATTTGCAGATGACATGATTTTATATGTAGAAAATCCTAAAGACTCAACCAAAAAACTGTTAGAACTTATCAACAAATTCAGTCATGTTGCAGGATACAAAATTAACATACAAAAATCAGCAGTGTTTCTATAACAGTAAGTTTTCTGAAAAAGAAATAAAGCAATCAATTTAATTTACAATAGCATCAAAACAGTAAAATATGGTTAAACCTTGGATTGTGAGTAACTTGTTCTGTGATTGTTCCACCAGATGAGCAAACATTTCTAATAAATTTTAACTTGATAAGTGACCAATGTCTTGCAATACAAGTAATACATGACACCAAATGTCACATAATCACAACTGAGCCAATGGTTCTTGAAATTCGCTTTGATATACAAATCCTTTGGATTACAAGCATGTTTCTGGAAGGAATTATGCTGCTATGCTGCTGGCAAACCAAGGTTTTAACTGTACGTAGGAATAATTTTAATCAAGGAGGTGAAAGATCTCTACTCTGAAAACCACAAGATACCGGTGAAAGAAACTGAAGATGATACAAATAAGTGGAAAAGTATCTTGGGTTTACAGTTTGGAAGAGTATTATTAAAACATCAATACTACCCAAAACCATATATAGATTCAACACAATGCCTATCAAAATTTAAATGGCATATTTTTTTATAGAAATTGAAAAAAATACACTTTAGTTTGGATGACATTTTAGGAAAATATTCCAAATAGCTAAACAAATTCTGAGAGATAAGAACAAAGTAAGAGGCATCACAATTACAGTTTCAAGCTATACTATAAAGCTATAGGAATTAAAGTATAGGAATTAAAGCAGACATCTAATAGGTCAACTAATATATGACAAAGGAGCCAAGGATATTCAATGGAGAAGACAATTTCTTTCATAAATGGTGCTGGAAAAAATGGATATTCACATGTAAAATCATGAAACTTGATTTTTATCTTACCACTCACAAAAACTGTCTACAACTGAATTAAAAACTTAAATGTAAGACCTCAAATGATGACATTCCTAGAAGGAAACAAAGGAAAAAAGTTCCTGGACGTGGGTCTTTGTAACAATTTTTTGCAAATCGCACAGAAAGCTCAACCAGAAAAAAAGTAAATAATAAAATGGAATAATAAAAAATAATCAAACTAAAAAGCTCTGCATAGCAAAAGAAATGATCAACAAAGTGAAAAGACAACATACAGAACGGGAGAACCTATTTGCAAACCATATATCTGATAAAAGGTTAATATCCAAAACATGTAACTGACTCATACAACTAAATAGTGAAAAAAAAGGCAAAGGGAAGGTGGATAAAAGTGGCAGAGTAGAAGGATCCTTAGCTCCTTAGGTCACCTCCTTGTATGAACACACCAAGGCTGTAATTACATACAGAGCAACTCTGAGAACAACGTAAAGACTAGAAGAATAGCTCTTCTGCAGCTAAAGATATAAAGAGTCACATTGAGAAGAATAAGAGGGATACAGATTCAGTCTTCAGGACTCAGACTACCAGTACAGTAACCCATAAATGGGAGGAATATCACAGGTGTGAAGGTCCTCTCTGAGGAGTGATGATTTCAAGCCCCACAAAAGGCACACCTGCCCTGGTGTGTATCTACACCAGGAAGTTAAACCCCCTTAATATCTGGTTTTGAAATTAATAGGCCTAACTCCAGTCTGGGGACCTACACCAGAAAAAGAAAACCCATAACATCTGGCTTTGACAATCAGTAGGGCTTAACTGCAGGAGAGCTGAAGGGCTATAGGAAACAGAGACCTCACCCTTGAGGAGCCTTTCCACAAGTTCACTCCTTCTGAGATCCAGCACAGAGACATCAGTTTGGAAAGCATCCAGCCCATACATGAAAGAGATCTATTAAGTAATTGAAAAGAATGTGTCAGAGAGGCAGGGATCTGTAGGAAATTTCTCTGGGAATGGAAATTCTGATGGGTGTCATTTTTTTACACTTCTTTTACTTGGTGGCCCAGCACTGGAAGGCACCATTACTAACACCCTCCATATACCTTACTAGCACCACTTGCCCATCCCTGGCATTTGCCTGTGGATTCTTCTAGTCCAACACATCTCCCCCAGCAGGCACCCCTTCAAAGCAGCTCCCACCCTCCTGTACTGGGCAGATGGCCTTGGCCTGGATTAAGTCCCTACCAAAGAGGCTCCTGCCTCAGGGGTATGCCAGCCCTGCCCAACAGCACACCTTCAGTAGCCATAGCCAGCCACACTGATGGCTCGCCTTGCCTACCAGTATACCTGCAAGAGAGCCAGCTGGGCCTCTCAGCCAGCTGCAGCAGGGGCTAGCTTCACCCATCAGTGTGCCCATAAGAATCATGGCCAGAACTCACAGCTAGCTGGGCTGGGGGCTGCTCCACCCACCAACATACTTGCAGCAGTCATGGCCCAGCCACACCCAGAAGGTGCACACAGTTCACACCTAGGACATCCCTGGAGTGCCTGGTTCTTGTGACCAGGGGAGATTGTGCTTCTGCATCACAGGACACAATCTATATAAGCCCACTCCTTCAAGATTGGGAGATGTAGCTGGTATACGTAATATATTGAAACATAGAGATTAAGACACAATGAAAAGGGGAAGGAATATATTCCAAATGAAAGAACAAGACAAAACCTCAGAAAAATAACTAAATGAAGTAGGGATAAGCAATCTACCTTATAAAGAGTTCAAAGTAATTCTCATAAAGATGCTCACTGAACTCAAGAGAAGAATGGATAAACATAGTAAGAACTTCAACAAACAAGTAGAAAATATGAAAAAGAACCAATCAGAGCATAAGAATACAATAACTGAAATGAAAAATACTCTAAAAAGAATCAACATCGGATTAACGAATGCAGAAAAATGGGTCAGCAAACTGGAAGATAGGTTAGTGAAAATCACCCAAGTTGAAAAGAAAAAAGAAAAATTTAAAAATGAAGGTAGTTTCAGGGACCTTTAGCACAAAATAAAGCATATAAATATTAGTAACAAAAGGGTCCCAGAAGGTGAAAAGAGAAAGGAACACAAAACATATTTGAAGAAATAATAGCTGGAAACATCTCTAACCTGGGGAAGGAAACAGACATCCAGGTCCAGGAAGTACAGAGAGCTACAAACAAGATGAACCCAATGAGGTTCACACCAAGAGAAATAATAATGAAAATCTCAAAAATAGGGGTGCTTGGGTGGCTCAGTCGGTTAGGCGTCCAACTCTTGGTTTTGTCTTATGGCATGATCTCATGGTTTGTGAGATTGAACCCTGCATCAGGCTTTATGCTGACAGCTTGGAGCCTGCTTCAGATTTTCTCTCTCTCTCTCTTTCTCTTTCTCCTACCCCCGCACCCCAATCACATTTTCTCTCAAAATAAATAAACTTTAAAAATAAAATAAAATGTCAAAGATAAAGACAGAATTGTAAAAGCAGCAAAAGAGAAGCAAATAATTACATACAAGGAAACACCCATAAGAGTATCAAATGATTCTTCAGCAGAAACTTTGCAGGCCAGAAGGGTGTGGCATGATACATTCAAAGTGCTGAAAGGAATAACATAAAACCCAGAAAACTATACCTGGAAAAGTTATCATTCAGAATTGAAGGAGAGATATTTTCCAGACAAATAGATGTTAAAGGAGTTCATCACCACTAAGCTGGCCTCACAAGAAGTGTTAAAAGAATTTCTTTAAGCAGGAAAAAAAGGCCATAATGAAAAGAAAATTATGAAAGAAAAAATTTCACTGGTAAAAAGCTAAGTTATAGTAAAGGTAGTTGATCAACCACTTACAAGGCTAGTATAAAGGTTAGATGACAAAAGTAGTAAAATCAGCTATATGTAAAATAATTAATTCAAAGACACACAAAATAAAGAGATATAAAATATGATGTCAAAACATAAAATGTGGGGTGGCATTCTAAAATAGTGTTTTAGAATGTATTTGCATTTCATAATTGACATAAAACAGACTGCTATATATGTAGGATATTATAGATGGACTTCATGGTTACTACAAACCAAACACTTATAATATATACACAAAACAATAAAGAGGAAAGAATTCACACATACATAGCACCAAAGGAAGCCATCATTTCACAAGGGAAGAGATCAAGAGAAGCAGAAAGGAACAGAGAAGAACTACAAAACAACCAGAAAACAATGAACAAAATGGCAATAAGTATATATCCATATATATACTCAATAATTATTTTAATTAATTATTAATTTAAATGTACGTGGACTAGGGGCGCCTGGGTGGCGCAGTCGGTTAAGCGTCCGACTTCGGCCAGGTCACGATCTTGCGGTCCGTGAGTTCGAGCCCCGCGTCCGGCTCTGGGCTGATGTCTTGGAGCCTGGAGCCTGTCTCCGATTCTGTGTCTCCCTCTCTCTCTGCCCCTCCCCCGTTCATGCTCTGTCTGTCTCTCTCTGTCCCAAAAATAAATTAAAAAAAAACGTTGAAAAAAAATAAATGTACGTGGACTAGACATATTTGCTGCCTACAAGAGACTCACTTTAGATTTAAAGACACATACAGACTGAAAGCAAAGGGATGGAAAAAGATATTTTATGCAAATGCAAACTAAAAAAGCTGGGGTAGTAACATTAGAGAAAATACATTTTAAAACAAAGATTGTAACAAGAGACAAAGAAGGATGTTGCACAATGATGAAGGGATCAATCCAACAAGAGGATGTAACAATTGTAAATATCTATGCAAGCAACATAAGAGTAGCTAAATACATAAAGCAAATATTAACAGACATAAAGGGAGAAATTTATAGTAATAGTAGGGAACTATAATACTTTATTTATATCAGTGCATAGATCATCTATAATAGAAAGCCAATAAGAAACAGTGACCTTAAATAACACATTAGATCAGGTGGTCTTTAAGATACACACAGAACATTTTATTGGAAAATAGCATAATGCCCATTCTTTTCAAGTGCACATGGAACATTCTCAGGTCAGCTCAGATGTTAGGCCATAAAACATGTTTTAATTAACTTAAGAAGACTGAAATCCTGTCAACTATCTTTTATGACCCCACCCATATGAAAGTAGAAGTCAATTATAAGAAAAAAAAAACTGGAAAAAAAACACAAACGTGGAAACCAAACAGCATGCTATTAAACAACCAATAGTCAATGAAGAAATCAAAGAGTGAATTAAAAATATACCTTGAGACAAGTGAAAATGGAAAGCAATTTTTTGAGAATCTATAGGATGCAGCAAAAGCAGTTCTAAGAGGAAAGTTTATAGTGATACAGGCCACTTCAAGAAATAAGAACAATCTCGAACAATCTAAACTCACACCTAAAGGAACGAAAGAAATAAGAACAAGCGAAGTCCAAAGTTAGTACCTGGAAGGAAATAATAAAAATCAGAGCAGAAATAAATGAAATAAAGACTAAAACAACAATGGAAAAGATCAATGAAATAAGAAGCTGGTTTTCTGAAAAGAGAAACAAATTTGATAAGCTTTTAGCTAGATTCACGAGAGAGAGAGAGAGAGAGAGAGAGAGAGAGAGAGAGAGGGAGGGAGGTTGGGGGAGAGAGCTCAAATAAAATCAGAAACTAAACAGGGGAAATTACAACCAACAAAAATACAAAATGTTATGAGACCATATTGTTGTATGGCAACAAATTGGACAACCTAGAAGAAACGGAGAAATTCCTAAAAACATACCATTTTCCAAGACTGAATCATAAATAAATAGAATATTTGAGCAGACATTTCCAGTAATGGATTTGAGTCGATAATAAAAAAATTCTCAATAAACAAAAGTCCAGGGCCAGATGGCCTCAAAGGTGAATTGTACCAAACATTTAAAGAAGGATTAATACCTAACCTTCCCAAACCATTCCAAAAAATTGAAAAGGAAACAATGCTTCCAAATTCTAAGAGGTCAGCATAATCCTGATACCAAAACCAGACAAAGACACTACAAAAAAGAGGGAAAATTACAGGCCAATATTCTTGATGAATGTAGATGCAAAAATCCTCAATAAAATATTAGCAAACCAAATTCAACAATACATTTAAAAAATTATACCCCATGATCAAGTGGGATTTATTCCAGGGATGTCAGGATGGTTAAATATCCACAAATCAATCAACATGATACACATTAACAAAATAAAGGATATAAATCATATAAACATCTCAGCAGATGCACAGAAAGCATTTGACAGGATTCAGCACCCACTTATGATAAAAACTCAGCAAAGTGGGAATAAAGGGAATATACCTCAACATAATAAAGGCCATATATGAAAAACCCACAGATAACATCATACTCAATAATGAAAAGCTATAATTTTATCCTCTAAGATCTGAAATAAGATAAGGATGCCCAGTCTTGCCACTTTTATTCAACATAGTACTGGAGGTTTGAGCCAGAGCAATTAGATACAAAAAAAGAAAAAAAAAAAAAAAAGAAAAAAATAAAAAAGTCATTCAAACTGGTAAGGAGAAGTAAAACTGTCACTATTTGCACATGACATGATTCTATATATAGAAAATCCTGAAGCTCCCACCGAAAAAACTTTCGCAACTAAAAAAATGAATTTAGTAAAGTTGCAGGATGCAAAGTTAATACACAGAAATCTGTTGCATTTCTATAAACTAATAACATACTAGCAGAAAGAGAAATTAAGAAAAACAATTCTATTTACAACTACATCAAAAAGAATAAAATACTTAGGAATAAATTTAGCTGAAAGGTAAAAGTCCTGTACTCTGCAAAGTATAAAAGAGTGGTGAAAGAAATTGAAGACAACACAAATAAATGGAAATATATATTATGTTCTTGAATTGGAAGAATTAATATTAAGATGTCCAGACTACTCAAAGCAATGTACAGATTCAATGCAAACTCTATCAAAATACCAAAGGCATTTTACACAGAACTAGAACAAATAATCCTAAAAATTGTATGGAGCTTCAAAAGACTCTGAATAGCTAAAGCAATCTTGAGAAAGAAGAAAAAAGCTGGAGGTATCACAACTCCATATTTCAAAGTATACTACAAAACTATAATAATCAACACAGTATGGTACTGGCACAAAAATAGACACGTGGATCAAAGGAACAGAATAAAGAGCCAGAAAGTAACCCACACTTATATGGTCAATTAATCCAGGACATAAGAGGCACAAATATAAATGGGAAAAAGACAGTCTCTTCAATAAATGGTTTTAGGATAACTGGATAGCTACATGCAAAAGAATGAAACTAGGTCACTTTCTTATGACATACATAAAAATAAACTCAAGATAAATTAAAGACCTAAATGTGAGACCTGGAACCAGAAGATTCCTAGAGGAAAACATGGACAATACACGTTTGAACATTAGGAATATTTTTTTTAGATCTATCTCCTCAGGTAACAGAAGCAAAAATAAACAACTGGGACTACATCAAACTAAAAAGCTTTGCAAGCAAAGGAAGCCATCAAGAAAACAAAAAGGCAATATATGATGGGAGATCATATGGGAGAAGATTTTTAAAATGATATATCCAGTAAGGGGTTAATATCCAAAAAATATAAAGAACTCATATACCTTAATACCACAGGAAAAAAAAATCCATCCAAATAATCTGATTAAAAAATAGGTAGAGGGCCTGAATAAACATTTTTCCAAAGAAGACATACAGATGGCCAACAAACACATGATAAGATGCTCATTATCACTAATTAGCAGGGAAATGCAAATCAAAACCAAAATGAGATTATTACCTAACACCTATTTAAATGCCTAGTATAAAAAAGACAAAAAATATGTACTAGTGAACATGTGGAAAAAGGGAAGCCTTGTGCACTGTTGGGGATGTAAACTGGTGCAGCCACTGTGGAAAACAGTATAGAGGTTCCTTGAAAAATTAAAAATAGAAATACTCTATGATCCAGTAATTCTATGAGTATTTTTCTGGAAAAAAAATGAAAACAGTAATTTGCAAACGTATATACACCACTATATTAATTGTAGCTTTATTTATAATAGCCAAGATATGAAAGCCACTGTCCATCAATAGATAAATGGATAAGAAAGATGTGGTGTGTATATACACAATGGAATAGGCCTCAGCCACAGTAAAGAATAAAATTTTACCCTTTGCAACAATGTGGATGGACCTAGATGGTATCATGCTAAGTGAAATAAGCCAGACGGGGAAAAACAAATATCCTATGATTTTGCTTATATGTACAATCTAAAAAACAAAACAAATGAACAAACAAAACAGATACAGACTCATAAATACAGAGAAAAATATGGTAGTTGCCAAGTGGGAGGGTGGGGGATGGGATGTACAAACTAGACAAAGGGGATTAAGAGGTACAAACTTCCAGTTATAAAATACACAAGTAACAGGGATTCTAAAGTACAGCATAGGGAATGTGTTCAACAGCATCGTAATAATGTTGTATGGCGACAGATGGTAACTAGACTTATCTTGGTGATCATTACATATATAGATACAGATATAGATATAGATATAGATATAGATATAGATATAGATATAGATATATAGATATAGATAGATATAACATATTATATATATAAGCAATATATATATGACATAATATATAAACAATATATATGGCATAATATACATATATGTTATATATAAACAATATATATATATATAAACAATTCATTATGCTGTACACCTAAACTAAAATTATGTCAACTGTACTTCAGTTATTATCTAAGTGAAATAAATCAGTTGGAGAAAGACAAATACCATAGGATTTCACTTATATGTGGAATTTAAGAAATAAAACAAACATGGGGGATAAAAGAGAGGAAAACCAAGAACACCCTCTTAACTATAGAGAACACACTGATGGTTACCTGAGGGGGTGGTTGGGGGGTTGGGTGAAATAGGTGATGGGAAGTGGTGCCTGGGTGGCCCAGTTGGTTAAGTGTCCAGCTTCAGCTCAAGTTACGATCTCCCAGTTTATGAGCTCAAGCCCTGCATCAGTCTCTCTGTTGTCACTGCAAAGCCTACTTTGGATCCTCTGTCTCCCTCTCCTTCTGCTCCCCCCAGTCCCACTGTTCTCTCCCTCTCTCAAAACTAAATAAACATTAAAAAAAAAGGTGATGGAGATTAAGGAGTACACTTGTCATGATGAGCACTGGGTGTTATATGTAAGTATTGAATCACTGAATTCTATACCTGAAACTAATATTAATATTACACTGTATTAACTAACTGGAATTTAAAACTTAAAAAATTATTACTATAAATAAAAATAATAAAATAAATGTTTAAGGTGGACAAAATACCTAAAAAGACATTTTTCTAAAGAAGATGTATGAATGGCCACCAGGTACATGGAAAAGTATTTAACTTCACTAGTCATTTGGGAAACACAAATCAAAATGACAACAAACCATCACCTCACACCTGTTAGAATGTCCCTCATCAAAAGACAAGAGAAAACAAGGGGAGCTTGGGTGTTCAGTCGGGTTAAGCTTCCGACTCTTGGTTTCCACTCAGGTCATGATCTCATGATTTTTAAGATCTGTGCTGACAGCACAGAACCTGCTTGGGATTCTCTCTCTGCCCCTCCCCCCTTATGCTCTCTTTCTCTCTCTCAAAATAAGTGAACAAACTTAAAAAAAAAAGACAAGAGATAACAAATGCTTGTGTGGAGGCATAAAAAGTGTACTTTTGTACACTGTTGGTGGAAATGTAAATTGGTGTAGCCCTTGTGAAAAACAGGTTCCTCAAAAAATTAAAAATAGAACTACCATATTATCCAGAAATTCTATTTCTGAAAATATATCCATAGGAAATGAAAACATTAACTTGAGAAAATATCTACAACTGTATCTTCATAGCAGCATTATTTATAATAGCCAAAAGAGGGAAAAAACCTAAGTGTCCATCAGTGGATGAATCAAGAAGTTGTAGTGTATATATACAATGGAACATTAGCCATAATAAAGGAGGAAATCCTACCAGTTACAACAACATGGATGGAACTTGAAGGCATTTATGCTAAGTCAAATAATTCAGACAGAGAAAGACAAGTACCATATGATCTCAGTGTGTGTGGGATATAAAAAACAAAAAATAACCAAAGCCCCCAAGAACCAAACTCCTAGAAAAATACTAGGTTGGTTATTACCAGAGGCAAAGGGGTGGGAGGAAGGAGAACTGGAAGAAGGGGGTCAAAAGCTACAATCTTCTGGTTATAAGATAAATAAGTACCAGGGATGTAATGTACAACATGATGACTATAGCTGACGTTGTTGTAGGATATACAAGAAAGTTAAGACAGTAGATCCTAAGGGTTCTCATCACAAAGAGAAATTTTCTGTTCCTCTCTTTTTATTGCATCTATATGAGATGATACCAACAAAAACACTGCTGCTATCATTGTACAACATATGTAAATCATTATGCTGTACAACTAGAACTTGTTGTAGGTCATTTTTCAATAAAACTGGGGAAAAGTTGAATGAATAAACAAAGTATGTGTTTGGTGGGGGACAAAGTGGTTCATATTAAAAATATTGAATTCACTGGGGTATATATCCTACTAACATAGAAGAATAAGAAGAGGATGATTTTATTTTATTTTATTTTATTTTATTTTATTTTATTTTATTTTAGAGAGAGAGAGAGCACGCAAGCAGGGAAGAAGGGCAGAGGGACAGAGAGAGAAAATGTTAAGCAGACTCCACACGCAGCACTGAGCCCAACACGGGGCTCCATCCCATGACCCTGGGATCATGAAGTGAGCAAAAATCAAGAATCAGATGCTCAACTGACTGAGCTACCAGGTGCCCCACCCCCTTTTTAAAATAAAAATGTTTACTCTTCATCTAAGACACACTATTCATGATCAGAAAGTTTTGTCCAGCCTCCACATAAAGAAATTAATTTTTTTATAATGTTTACTTTGAAAGAGAGAGAGAGCACAAGCAGGGGAGGAGCAGAGAGAGAGGGAGACACAGAATCAGAAGCAGGCTCCTGGTTCCAAGCTGTCATCACAGAGCCTGACACGGAGGCTCAAACTCACAAACCATGAGATCATGATCTGAGCCGAAGTCAGACACTTAACCGACTGAGCCAAACAGGCACCCCTAGAAATCAATTCTTTTGTGCATTCCTAGAACTGCCTTTCTACTCTCATTTAGCAAATCTCCCTCACCATTCATCTCTGTGAGCTTTAAGGAAGAAAAGGCAAAGCATATGAGGCAAGGTCTCAGTTTGCTTCCTTCACAAAATGAACCAAATGTTTTGTCTTGTGAAGCAAGAACCCAATGAGTTGTCATTAGTTGGTAGCACTGATATGGGGATTAGGCGACTTCACATGGTCTCTTTAAGTGTTTTCAAAATGGGTTAATGTGAATGAACATTACATTTCTCTGTTACCAAATGCCTTCGGGGATGTGAAAATGAATAGTTTGGGTAAAAATTGGGAAAATATCTAAGATAAATGCTTCTCTTTGATTGGACAGGGACAGGATGTAAGAGCCCTAATGTGCTATAATTTGGAAGGGCTTCTGGAGAGGAGCCAGTTCCTTAAAAATTAAGTGTACGCTCAGCTTTTATGGTAAACTTTATAAGTACTTATGCCATTGGGTATCACAGAAGGAAAGTTGAATTACAAAGCCTATAAAACAACACATAACCATAAGAAAAAATAAAGAAGAAAAGTTTTCTCTTTATTTTTTTCTTGACCCATAAAATGCCCTAGGTCCATCTGAGTGTTTCTTGAAGAATTTCTTTACTCCATATACTTCTCTTGGTACTACTTACATGGTATAAGCTGCTACACGATGCTTTTTTTACCACTAAAAACAAGTCATAAAAAACAATCTATAATGAAAACCACAAAAGCCCACAACCCAGAAATAAAGCATATATATTTCCAAGTATATTAATTTTTCTGATAAGTGAACACAGAAATAGCACATTTCGAAACTCCATCAAATGCTCAAACTAACCACAGGATAGTGAAATGTTGTTCTTTAGTGAGGACATTAAACATTTTGTCTCTGACAGTCCAATGGGAACTTCATTCATTCCTATCTTATTCCTGCAATAGTAGCTTGGAACTAGATCTATGTATAACCTCGTCAATATATGTATATATTTTTTTGCTTATATTACAAAGTGTAGTCAGTATTTTTACAATAACACAAAAGTGAGTGCCAGGAATCCTTGATGCTTAAAAGGAAATGAATATATAGAACACTAGGAAATATAGAATACCTAGCCAACTATGTTCTCCATTTAACTAAAATGAATGTAAAAGGTCAGGATTTTCAGTTTTGATTAAAAGAGTAGGAAAAGAGAAAATTCTAGACTGGACATACTCCACTGTTAACCAGCTTATCTGTTCAAGGTATCTTTCTGGAATTCCACATAAATGGAACTGAAGGTAGACATTGGCTTTCTCGCCCACAATCATAACTACCAACACAGAACTGGAGCGAACCTTGGATAGGATATAGATTCTCTGCATAGTCAGCAATCAAGTTTTCCCAAGCAAACTATGGGCTAAACTATACAAGTTTGTACCTAAGAAATATTGGTGAATAAAAGAAGCAATGGACAAACATACGATAGACTAAGCTCTGTAAAGTATGGATTTTCTCATAGCGTTCGAAGATAATGGACAGGTCATAATACTCTGAAAGCTTAGACTCAGAAGATTCTGACTGATGTAATAAATTTGAGAAATTCTCTGTTCCAGTCATGTATGTTCACATCGGAAGAGGGCTGGATCCAGGGAGATGAAGCTTATTGCCTCCATCCCACATAGGTTGGGACCGACAGACCCAACCCTAGACTCAAATTTTAACTTTACCCCCAGGCTCATGCTCCTCCTCTGTGCCATGCTGCCTGCTCTTTACTGTGGCAGTCTTAACTATGTTATTCCTCCCATCCTATTGCAATGACTTGCTGGCTTTTTGTAAATGCTTACTTATTTGCATTAGTAAAGGGAATACCTCAATTATACAGTGTGTAACTGTACATCCTGTTAGCAGTGAGTCTTTCGGAGTCACTTGAACATTAGTACCTCATTAGTTTACATTTAACCTGCTATTTTTTTGTAGCTGACCACATGGTAAATTTTTCCTTCTTTTTCCAGCTTAGTGAGGTATAGGTGGCAAATAAAAATTGTATATATTTAAGGTGTGCAGTTTCATGTTTCGATATACACAGTGAAATAATCAACACGGTAAACATTTTTATGGTGGCTTATAATTTCACAAAGTTCAACACCAAGGGAAATACTTTGTTAATGAGTATTATTGATTCCAAAATGATAGTGCTAAAGTAGCAAAAGAAGGAAACATTTTACTAGGCACATTTTAATATGGAAAAAGAGTTGATCTTTTTTTTCACTTGGAAGCTCAATTATGCCTGTTTAGCATATCATGTTTATAGTTAGGCAGTAGTTAATATGTTAGCATGTGTCAGCCATTATATTTCTGACAGAGAATTAAACACATATAAATGACACTTTAAAAAAATGTTTATTTATTTTTGAAAGAGAGAGAGAGATACAGAGTGTGAGCAGGGGAGGGGAAGAAAGTGGGGGAGACAGAATCCAAAGCAGACTCCAGGACCTGAGCTGTCAGCACAGGGCCTGATGCAGGGCTCAAACTCACAAACCTTGAGATCATGACCTGAGCCAAAATTGGACACTCAACTGACTGAGCCATCCAGGTGCCCATATAAATGACACTTTAGGGAAGCTTTTATTTCATTTTATTTAAAAAAAAAATTTTTTTTAACGTTTATTTATTTTTGAGACAGAGAGAGACAGAGCATGAATGGGGGAGGGTCACAGAGAGAGGGAGACACAGAATCTGAAACAGGCTCCAGGCTCCAAGCTGTCAGCACAGAGCCCGGCGCGGGGCTTGAACCCATGGACCGTGAGATCATGACCTGAGCCGAAGTCGGACGCTTAACCGACCAAGCCACCCAGGCGCCCCTAGGGAAGCTTTTAAATCCTGCATTTATACTTATGTTAGGATCCAGAGAAAAGGCAAAGTGATGCACCTAAATATAAATACGCATGACTGGTAATGGAGTGATGTTCAGCTGCCTTTTTGGTATCAATGAAGCCAGTTGAACACATGTAGATATTATACACATTTTTTTTTTTTTTAACATGGAAGCTATCTTTTTCCTCCAATGCATTCTGTTACCTATGGTCATTTTCATTAGTTGAGTGAGTAGGTTTCTTAAGCTGCTTTACCTTCAGTATTAGTTTGGTAGGAGTGTATAAACCACAAACTGATAGTTTAAGCAACATAAATACATTTCCTCACAGTTCTGGAGGCTGGAAGTCGTAGATGAAGGGGTCATCAATGTTGGTTCCTTTTGAGGACTGACGGGCAGATATAATATATATATAATTATATATTATATTATATTATATTATCTATTAATCTATATATCTATTAATTATATCTATTAATATTTATCATATTTGAAATTAAAAGTTTAAAAATAAATATTTAAGGGGCACCTGGGTGGCTCAGTCGGTTAAGAGTCCAACTTTGGCTCAGGTCATGATCTCGCAGTTCGTGGGTTTGAGCCCCATGTGGGGCTCTGTGCTGGAGCCTGGACCCTGCTTCAGATTCTGTGTCTCCTTCCCTCTCCACCCCTCCCCTGCTCATGCTCTATCTCTCTCTCTCTCTCTCAAAAATAAATAAACATTTAAAACAATTTAAAAACTAAAACTAAAAATAAGTATTTAAAAACAATGAATCCATTACATGTTACTATAAATAACATTTTTAGTGAAAGATGTTTAAAAACGTCTGTGAAAAATATTGCATTGCTTCACATCTTTGTAAATCTTTCTAAAGTTTGACAATAGAAGACAGCTAGATTCTCATGTCTGCTTTTGCATTTAATTTGTTGTGATATTACATGTCATGTAACCTGTGGAATACCTCACTATATCCTCATGAGAAAATGAAAATGAAAAAGGCAAAAAAGCCTTAGGATTCTCATAAAAATAACTTTGATCTTGTAAAATCTTGAAAGTGTGTCAGAGACTCCTTCAGAGGCCCTGGACTAGACACTGAGACCCATTGCTGAGGACAAAATGGAAGACTGGGGTCCCAATGTGACCACATGCCACAGAGCCCTCTAACCCCATACACCCTAGACCACCTACCAATATACACCTTTGTGCAAGTGATAAATCTTCTACCTTAAGCCACTGTGCTTTGATCTCTGTGTAAGCAATCAAGCCAACATGCTAACTAAGACAATCATTTGAGAGGCATGTTGTTTTCCTTAAAACAGAGTTAGGAAGAAAGCGAGATTTCTTGTACCAAGTGTGAACTAAATGTGGGAAACAAATTGTAGACTTAGGAAATCTTCGCTTTCAAGATAAATGGGAGGAAGTGCGTCTCCTTATGGAGCTTACAGAGACTTCCAGGATTTCTGGGACTGTTTTACTTTGACCCACTTTGCTCAGTTATGACACTTGCTGGAGCCAGCAGGCAAATAAGCCAATGGAAGTTTTGTGGTAGGAAAGTGGTCAGAGCAATATTCAGGGAGGTCAGTCTGAGGGCCCTAGGGCAAGTGGACTGGAAAGGAGATAGCCTAGCAAGAGGAGAGCCAGGCAGTCTATGGAAGGCTACCATAAGATTTGAGGATAATTAATGAACGGTCTGGATTAAGTCCACGGAGGAGGGTAGGAGGAACAGAGTACATTAAAAATATTAATTTCTGAATCTTTGTTACCTACACTGTAATAGTTACAAAGAACCATGGAACAGAGCACAACCCAACTGCCCATAGACTATTCCTTACATGGCTTGTTTTCAGCCTTGTCTGGACCATGCAGGAACATTAAGGGTCCTTTTAAGTCTTTTCCAAGACTGCCTAAAGCTAGACCTAGTATTTCTTTCTCCAGAGCCTGACCCCCTGCCTCAACCCATCTCCCCATGTTGAGCAACTCTAAAACAGAGGGCACATTTGGCCACATTGCACCTGTTGGCAGAGGATAAAGAGTGGCTCCCTTCAGGCTGTCTGCATTATAATTCCACCAAAAGATTCTGCCTCACAGTCCTGGGAAGGGAACAAGGGGGTCACCACCCTGGGTGGTGGTCCTTACCTGTATCCAGGATATCCTTGATGGTTCTTGGAACTTATCCTAGCTACCTTCTTCCTGAAAGCTGGAATGAAATACAAGAAAGATCGTGTGCCCAGCGATAGGAAGAATAACGATAGCTAACATACATAGTTTATAAATGTGCCAGGTATGCATTTATGTGTTTTAGATACATTAAGTTGTTTAATTCTTATAACAATTTAAGACAGGTACTAATATCATTCCCACGTTACCGATGAAGAAACGGAGACACAGAATGTTAAATAGCTTGCCAAGGTCATATGTGTAATAACTGGAGAAACTTGCAGTTAAGCCAGGTCCTGTCTCCAAAAGCCTGCACCCTTAATCCGTATGTTGGTTTGCAACTGGCAGCCCCCTCGGGAGCTTCCTGGGTATAATGTGGAATGAGTCCCCATGTGCAGAGTGCAGGGAGCAGCCGAAGAAAGGCAGGTCACTTCAGGTTGGTAGGTGGCAGTTTTGATAAGCAAAGGAAACTTACATGAATGGATCCCCACACTGGCCTGCTAAATCTCAGAAGTTTTTAAAGAGGCCTTGACTGGCTTCATCACGTATACTGTGCAGGTGTTTTCAGTACCATATCACTATCTTTAAGGTATGTCCTGGGAGCAGCCTCTGGGAACAGGAAAGGCAAGCAGAGTGCACAAGCACAAGTACAGGGGAGGGGGTGAAGCACTTTTAGCTCACAGGTCAACTGGTGGTCATTTCTTTTGATGAGCTTCCTCAACACCATAGCATCCTACCACCTCTAATACCGTGGTAAGGGTTCAAGACTGAGTTGTGGAAAACAGCTGTTTCCAAGAGTAGGAGCAAAAGAGAAGGCTTGATATTATGTATCTATTCACAGTACCTGATACCCAAACAGAACTGGAGAAAAAATCAGTTTGATTCTTTCTGTGCCTTTATACCACACGCCTAAATTCATCAGGGTCCCATGTGCCAAGGGCAGAATGGAATGAAAAAACAAGTCTAAAGTGATGAGTCTGGAGTGCTGGCCTATTGTTTTGAATCCACTCAGGAGCTTTTATTTATAACCTGCTGAAGAGCAGGGAGAAGTGTCCCCAGTTCTAGGTTGCTACTGGGCTTCTAATTATACATCATTTAAAGAAAAATCTGTCAGCAGGGCAGCCTCTTGGTGCATTCACAGTCTTACCTGTGTTCTGAGAGGAAGCTGGCAAGATCCTCAACTCTCTCTTCGACAGGGAGCTGATGGCCAGGGGAGTAGATTCTCCATGTTTAATCAGTAGATAGGGGAGAATTCGGCACAGCTGGTCAAGGGCCATCCATGTGTTTTCCTTTCAGAATGATTATGAGTTCCTATTTGCTGCATCCAAGCTTATGCCCTTGGCAACCAGGCCAATTTTGTACTTATTTTGAAAATATCAACTCAAATCTTACCAACTACACAATATCTTTTTCTCCTGCCATATGCAGAATCCCCTTCCTAGGGTTTTCATAGCACCTTGACCATAGCTTATGTACTAAACTGCATTGTAATTGGTTGTTTATATACTTGTTCTTCTATCAGATTATGAGCCTAAGACAAGGACTGTGCCTTACCCGTCTGTGGGCCTCTGCACCGAGTAGAGTGGCCTGACACACAGTAGGTCCTATGGTTGATGAGGAAAAACAAAAAGAGTGGCAACTGAGAATGAGAGGCAGATATTGGTGTTAACACCTTTGTAGTATAAGATGTTCTGAGAATAATGCTCCTATCTGCCCCCCCCCCCCCCCGATCTCCTTTCTGGGCTTGCTTCTGTATGTGACATTGTACAATAACCAAAGAGTTGTGAAAATGCAAATAGCATTGGGAAAATAATTAATTATTCATCAGCCTATAGCTATCAGTATAGGATGGAATAATTTTGAAAAGGTGAGTTTAGGAGTGGCTATTTGGTTAGGTGTCTGACTTTTAATTTTGGCTCATGGTCTCATGGTCATGCAATAGGGCCCTGTGTCAGGCTTCACGCTGAGTGTGGAGCCCGCTTAAGATTCTCTCTCTCCCCTCCCCTCCCCTGCTGGCTCACACGTGCTCTCTCTCTCTCTCAAAATAAATACACATTAAAACATAAAATAGAAAGGTGAATTTCATGGAAGAAAGAGACTGGGAAAGATCAGGATATGATGGTACCTATAATGGGTCATCCTAGACAGAAGGGAAAAAACCAGAGACATTGAGTGTCTCGGCTGGTAAGAGAAGGGGATGGGAGGATTTCAGAAACATTTCCTTACATCATAATTGTCTCTAGAACTAGCCTAGAAGGGAAAATATGATTATTCTGCATATCCCCTTGATATATTTTGGAATCATGGTGCTTATTTCAGTATCAAGTTTATGTGTAGCTATCAGAGTTATATCAACTAGTCTAATTCTCTTGGCAATGTGGGACTCAATGAGCCAAACTGTTGAAGTATATAATTCAGTGATTTCAAGGCCAAAGCAAATGCTGCATATTTAGTGTTATTTTTTTTCCTGAATAAACTAATCAATCCACTGGATGAATCCATAGTTCCTTTTCACAGCCAAATCCCACATAACGTGATAATGATTTTCCAGCTCCCAGTGGTAGTTTAATCTGGAATTGGTTGTACTTTATGATTTGGGGGCTTATTAAGCATTTTAAGAGACCTCCACGACTGTATTAGCCCTGGAAAACAAACCACACTGAGCTGCTGTGAACTGTGGATGTGAGACTCATTTCTACAGGGACCCTAGTCTTCCCGCTCCTAACCACCAACTCCCTTCCACCGTCATTTGCCTCTCCCCCCACCCCCTCCCCTGCTGCCTACCTTCAGGGTCATTTACTCTTCCAAAGCCACCTGCTCCTCCTTGCCTTTGAGTTCCCAGGTGCCAGCTCTCTAAGATTTGACCTTGGGAACTGCCAACACAGAGCTGGGATGGCTTTGCCCATCTGCAGCAAAAGCCATTTCAAAAAGCAGAGAGAGAGAGCTGGGCTTCTCATATTTTCCTTGCTGGATGTGTTTGTGGCTGCAAAAACCAATTACTGAAGCTCAGCTGTAAGAAATGAAATGTATTTAGTCACAGGTAAAGTTCATGAACACGTTATTAGCTGCAGAATGTGTGTGGTGGCATCTTTTACAAATGAATGCATATCCCAGATCCTGCTCCTTTTACAAATAAGCCATCTCCAGAGCAATATTGATGGCAAAAACAGAAGCAAGTCTAATGGCCTGGCAGCCTCAAAGCTGCTCAGAATAACGAGCTATGGCACATAGCACTTCATCTTCATCAGATTTTTCCCTCTGCTTGTTTAAAACATCTGAAATGCCCATATTCCCTTGGGATCAAAGAAGCTTGCAAGACCCTCAGGACAAACTCTTCCCTCCACACTTTTTGGGTTAACATTTGAAGCTGAGCTCCAGGAGAAATTGTTGCATAGAGAGAACTCAGAAGGCAGATGAAGGCACATATGGACGGCATTTTGGCTCTACCAGCACCATTTCTGAGAATGACTATGTCCTCCCTTCCAATTGGCCAAAAACCATTTGGGAAACAAAGAACCGACCAACAGATTTGTTGGTCAGCTTGTTCTCACTACATACAAACTTTGGTGCAAATGAATCTTTAATTGAGAGAGCAATTTGCTTTTGATGATTTGTGTTTCTATAGAGACGTTAAACCTGGAAGACCACCCAGTATCAAATGTTATTCTAGGTGAAATGGAAAAGCTTTCTAAAACCACAGATCTGAAAGGACCTTGAAGAGGCCTGGAGAAGTCCGACTTGCTAGGCTGTTGGCTTATTGTTCAAACCATTAGATGAAAGGTATTTGTGTGGTTCACTTAGGTCTTTGATCCATGGCCTCTGCTGTACTTGGTTTTCCTTGGTTTCCCTCCCTACAGGGGGCAAGCTGACTTATCAGGCTAGGTGCTGGTTCCCACTGCCAGCTCCCTTATAACACCGCTGGGCAGCACCAGGTTAATCCTATATTATTTCTTAACTGTTTTTTTTAAACTCTCTTTTGTTCTTTACTTTCCATTTGGAGCCACGAAGGGGTAAAAAAAGAGTCTGAAGGAGATCTAAACTTGAAGAAGACAGAATTTGTTATGAAACCTTGCAAATGCTTGAGGAGACCTCTGTCCCGCTGAGCTCTTCTCACTTTCCGCCAGTGATCTGCTTTCTTTACTGGGAGGAAAGAAGTCCTCACGTGTCTGTTTTCTTGATACCTTCTGGTTTCTTCAAAATTCCATCTTTATATGAATCCTCTTCTCTTTTTTTATGATCTCAGAGGGTGTCTGTTTTCCCAAGCTTATTAGCCAGCCTGAATTCATAAACCCATGCTCTCCTCTTCTTAGTGACTTTGCTCTTTTACATTTCCTCTTCCCTCAGCACCCTCCATTTCAACTTCTGCCTTGGCTCCCTTTTTCAGTTGCCTGCAGATATGCACACACCTGTGCCTGGAAGATTTCCTAAGCTATTCTGCTAATTTACTTTTGCTTTTCCCTACCAAGACCCTTGGCCAAATACCACCCAGTGTCTACCTCCAGTAATAGTAACACTAATAACAAGAAATTATAAATAACATCTGAGTGTCTACTCTGTGCCTACCCGGTGTTGAGCAATTTACATACACTTTTAGTCTCACAAAAATCCTATGAGGTAGCTATTATTATGATAATTATATCCATTTTAAAGATGGAGAAATGGAGGAAGAAAAGAGTTTATTTAGCAGCTTTCACAAGATCACATAGTAAACCTGTGCCAGAGATAGCATTGAAATCCAGGGTGTCTGGTCTCAGCGCCCACAGTTTACAGCACTGTCTCATACTGTGTTTCTCTCTTTTCTGCAGTCAGCCCTCCCAGAATTCTGAACCCAGATGCAGGAAGTGTGTAGCCTCAAAAGATCTGAGTCCACTGACATTATCCATTTCTCATACTCATCTCCCTTTCCGAAGTATAGGATAGAGTTGATCTTTGGTACCCCTCTTCCTTCTCATCACTACCTCACCTTTGGCTCCAAAGCACCATACGATTGTGGTTCTTGTCCATTCTCTCTGATCTTTCTGTCTTCTTTGCCAGCTCCATTTTCTTCTCTTAATAAATATGAGCACGGCCCAAGTTTCAGTCATTGAGACATGGATAGATGATCTTGCACCTCATGCCTTCAATTGTATCATCTGCCAACGATCTTAGTTTTCTAGTTCCAGCCCCATTGTCCCTGACTCTAGGCTTGGATTTCCCACTGCACAGTGAACTTTTCCACTAGATTACCTCACCTTCACTTCAAATTCAGTATGAGTTAATACACATGAAATCATATTTTCCCCAGATTGCTAGAACGTTGTTCTCCTCTGTCCTTCATCTCTGCTTTAGTTCAGTGGTACTATTTAGTTGTCCAGTAACCTAGTTAAAGCGTGGATGTCAATCTTGAAGCCTCCCTCATTGTCACCATTCAGCATTATCTAACTAGAACTAGATTTTTCCAGTTCTTTCATGATTTTCACAACCTTCTTCCCTATTCCGTTCTCTCCACCCCCAGCACTGTAGTAGATGCCCTTATTAGCTAATGCTTGGCCTACAGCTTAAGTCAGTCTCTGACCTTCTTGCCACTTTTGCTGACCCCAATCTATATGGCTGGCTGCCAAAATGTCATCAGTCTAAAACATTACTTCCATCACGATATTACCCTGCTCGTAAATCTGAAGGAGCTTCCTATGAGCAAAATCCAAACTCATTAGCCTGGCATTTAATGCCCTCTCTAATCGGACCACAATTTATCTTTCTAGCTCTTTGTCCTCTATTCCAGGTGGGCTCTTGCCTACATCCAAACATTTTCAGCCCAATCTTGTGTCCATACTGTTGCTCTACCTCCTTGGGATGACACCCCCATTCTTCTCCACAGACTGCTTACCTTTCAGGATCTAGCTTCAGTTCTCACTTCTTCAATCAATATCTTATGACCACATCCACTAGAAATGATCTCCTTTGTCTGAATTCTATAGTAATGATCATCTACGCAGTCAATTTAGCACTTAGCATTTCCTGCCTATATTTTCATTTGATATGTATCCCCCCCCCAACTATATATATGTGTAAACACATTGAGCGGCTGTTAGAGTCTGAGCACTATACTAGGTGTTCTAAAGTCACCATATTTTAACAATAATCTTGAGAGGTATTTTATAGGTCAGGCAATTGAATGTCTGAGAGGTTAATTGGCTAAAGATGCTGCTAACATGAACCCAAACGGAGATATTACCCAGGGAATGTGACTCTAGGGCGTATTCTTTTTCAGTTGTACCACATCATGTCCTTTCAACTGCCTTGAAGGCAACGATCCAATTTTATATCTCCCAGTCCACCCCATGGCATCCAGCACAACTCTGGAACATAGTGTTCTAAATGTTGCTATTGGAAAGATGTATTGCCAAAAAATAGCAATTTTGTAATATGAAAAGACATGAATAAAATTTGAAGGCAAATTATAAAATGGAGATTTTTATTGTCATACTAAAAATAAGAATTGCTATTATATAGGGAGAAAACCTTAATTTTTTAAAATTTAAAGTTTACTTGGTTATTTATCAATCCATTTATATAAGTGGCTAAAAACATTAAAATTCAAAAATTTCAAAAGAGCCCTGTCTGGGTTGGGTTCTGTGGGAAAACAGACTCTTTTTCTTTTTAAAGTTTACCCATTTATTTTGAGATAGAAAAGCAGAAGGGCAGAGAGAAAGGGAGAGAGAATCCCAAGCAGACTTTGAACTTGTCAGCACAGAGACCAATGTGGGGCTCAAACCCACAAACCTTGAGATCATTATCTCAATCGAAACCAAAAATCAGATGTTCAACCAACTAAGCCACCCAGGCACCCCAGGAAACAGACTCTTAAATGGAGATTTAAGAAAGCAAGCTTATTGGGGAGAGCCCTGGTTGGCTGCATCAGTGGGAGAATGAAGGAAACCAGGTTGGGCAGAGGGAAAGCAGAATGCTGATGCAGATAACAGTGTTATCAGCTAATAGCAGATCAGCTCAGCTGAAAACACAATCCCGTGACCCATGAAGAGTCTTGGAGCTGAGATCTTGCTTTAGATTTGTCCTTCCTTGAGGTAAGGGGGTCAGTGTTTATAACTCCCTCTCCTCATCAGTTTCATTAACACAGGATGTCCTGGCCAGCTGAGGGCAATTTCCAGAGAGGGACTCAACTGAGAACCAGACATTTCTGGCAGATGCGGACATGAGAGCCTTTGACACAAAGAGGAATGTGGTAGCACCTCACAGCATCCACTACAGATCTATAATGATATGTATAAAGATATTCCCATGTTTGCCAGGCATCAAGTTGCCTCCTACAGAGGTAACAAATGTTAATCACTTGCTTTTGTATCTTTCCAGAGATCTTTCATAATACTGAAGCAAACACAAATAGATATTATTTTCCTCCTTTTCACACAATCGGTAGCATACTATACATGTTGTTCTGCTTTTGCTCCTTTCACTTAAAATACGTTGGTTTTAAAAAAAAAATACGTTGGTTTTCATTCATGCCATTTTTTAAAGGAAATTGCTGCTTCTTTTTTTTTTTTTAAGGCAGCATTTCATGTGGATGCATACTGATTTATTTAATCCATTCCCTATTGGTAAATACCTAGACTTGTTTCCAATCACTTGTTATTACAAACACTGCTGTAATGAATAACCTTGTATTTGCCTCTCTCCATTCACATGTGAGTATATACACACAATAAATTCCTAGAGGTAAGATTGCTAGTTCACAAGATTTGTAAACCTACAAGAGTGATGCATCTGGCCAAATTGTCTTCCATGGAGTGTAGCAATGTATGAGAATGCCTATTTCCTCACACCCTCATCAAAACAATGAATTATCAAGTTCTTTAACCTTTGCATATTTGATAGGCAAAACAGTGGCATATAACCATAATTTAAGTTTGCATTTATTTAATTTTACAGCATTTATATGGCTCTTAGTATGTGCCAGACATTGTTATAGCATTTTATAAATATCAACATATTTAATACTCAAACTTCCCTAAGATGTAGGTTCTTCTGTTGTACCCAATTTATTTATATGAAAACTGAGGCACATTGAAGTTAAATAACTTGTACAGGGTCATACCCATATTAGAGGTGGAACCCATATTAGAAATTTTGGCTCTAGAGTGCTTCTTTTATTATGAGTGAGGTTGAGCATCTTTTCATATGTTTAATTTAGATTTTTTCTGTAAATTCTCTCTTCATATCCTTTTTGTATATTTATTTTTAATTTTTTAAAATATTTATTTTTGAGAGAGAGAGAGAGAAACAAAGTGCAATTGGGGGAGGAGCAGAGAGAGAGGGAGCCACAGAATCCGAAGCAGGCTCCAGGCTCTGAGCTGTCAGCATAGAGCCTGACGTGGGGCTCAAACTCACAACAGCAAGATCATGACCTGAGCCAAAGTCAGCAACTTAACCAACTGAGCCATCCAGGCACCCCCTTGCTGTGTCTTTTAAAGTGAGGTTGAGTAAATAAATTATTCATCCCCAAATATGTAATAGCACAAAAACACTACAATCAGATCAAATAAAAATAGTTAATGGCTTAACACAATGTTTAAAATGCAAAGATATTTTTTGTGCTGTGTAAAATGTATTCTGATAAAGCCAGTTATCAAATAGATTGTGTAGCTTGATTCCCAAATCTACATACTTTTCCATATCTTTGTACCTTTATATCCATATAATAAAGCTATATAAACACTGGAAGATGTGTATAAAATATTAAAAGTTGCTATTCCTACATAGTAGTATGGTAGAGGGTTTTAATTTTCTTCTTGGTGCTTTTCTATATATTTTTTAAGTTTTAACATTTACACATATTATTTTTGTAATCCCTAAAAAATGAGATTTTTTTTTTCTAAAAATGAAATAGAAAAAAAAAGCCGATTGGCTATTTGGCACCAAAATCCTGGCAACAGTTAACAATAGGCCTCCTTATCACCTGTCATATTCATCCTGCATTCTGGCAGAGTTCTAGAAAGTATATAGTTTTCCTTGAGTAGAGTCCTCAAAACTTGGGCACCAGAAGGAACTCAATCCCTGTCCTCAATCTCTCCTGGGGACTTCCGCCTGATTGTCTGGAACAGGGTGGAGGGTGTTCCTTTTCTAGGAGACCCATTTTCCCTCAGGCCCAGTGCTAATAGTTTCATTTTACCCAGGAGGTTTCTGCAGCTCCTCATTCCCAAGAATTCCCAGAATATTTCCCAGAAGAACAAGATGTTCTTTTTCTTTCTTTCATTCCCTCACTCGTCTTTGTTTACTTGGGAGACAGGAACATTTTTTTGACTAAAAACCTGTCAATTTTGCTTTTCAACTCCTTCAATGGGTAATTTAACTGTCTCATTAGTTTTTTTATGCTTGAATTTTAAGAGAATTTCATGGAGTTTTTGTTGTCCTTTTACCAGTTGATGTGGAGACACAAGCTATCATTATAAAGCCTCTTAAGAAATTAAAACCATTTCTCTGAAACAACCTCTATAAAGAACTCCCAAGATTTGTGTTTTACATCTCAGGCAGGACCTTCTCTTTGATTAAATGCTTTATTTGTCAGCTTCTGAGGCTGAAATGAAGTTTGCTGGTGCTTTGGTTGTATTTCTAATTCCAATGGCATGAAAGCACTTGCAGTGTGTGCTTTTTGTTTTTTGGTTTGATTTTTGCTTCTGTTTTGTGTTATTTTTATTATTGTTTCTACAGACGTGGCTATTTCCATAAAGGTTGGGCAACTGCATAACCACCCAAGGAAAAGAATGGTCTACAAAAGAAACTAGACACAACAAAATGCAATCCCTCAAACCATTAATTTCAACTTCTCTCAGCATAATTTGGGGTTGAGGCGATATTCAGAGTAAAAACCTATAATTTTGTTCTAAGTGTAGTATACTCCTTCCTCCTGTTAAGCTTCTGTGTCCAATTCCCCAGCGAGTTCTTAGAGCAAGTGCTGTATTGATTAGGTTTTTATATCAAGTCTACTACTAGACTGAGATAAAACTGACCTAGCTGATAAAACCAAATACTTCCTTCTTTTTGTTTCAGAAACAGGGTCAATCCTAGGAAAAAAATTATCAAATGCATAGATTGTTACTCTCTCGTCTCTTATTTCGGTCCTCTCTTGGGGTCCCTGGCAATACACTCCAAGCAGCGTGTTGCTTTGGAAGACCCCTAAACCAAACACTGCTGACAGGCTGCATTTTGTCTGGCAGACATATTTTGTGAGGCCTGTATGCAGTTAATAATTGGTAAATGTCATATCAAGACTCAAATACCAGAATCTCTTGGAAGAATGAAAATTTTGGCCTATAGAACATAGAATCCTGCAGAAAAACAGGTTACCCCTTCTCTTTTTAAAAGGTTTTTGGGGCACCTGAGTGGCTTAGTCGGTTAAGCATCTGACTTCAGCTCAGGTCATGATCTCACAGTCCGTGATTTCAAGCCCCACGTCAGGCTCTGTGGCTGACAGCTCAGAGCCTGGAGCCTGCTTCGGATTCTGTGTCTCCCACTCTCTCTGCCCCTCCCCCGCTCACATTCTGTCTCTCTTTGAAAAAAATAAACATTATAAAAAATTAAAAAAAAAATTTATTTTTGATAAAATTGTATTTAGTGTATACAATGTGATATTTTGATACATGTATACATTGTGAAATGATTGCCACATGGAGTTAATTAACATATCTATCATCTCCCATAGTCACCTTTTGTGTGTGTGGTGAGAACACTTGAAATCTACTGTCTTAGCAAATTTCAAGTATACATTATTATTAACTATAGACACTATGCTGCACATTAGGTCTCCAGAACATATTCATCTTCTAAATGAAAGCTTGTACAGGATGGTACTGGCACAAGAACAGACACTCAGATCAATGGAACAGAATAGAAAACCCAGAAATGGACCCACAAATGTATGGCCAACTAATCTTTGACAAAGTATGAAAGAATATCCAATGGAATAAAGACAGTCTCTTCAGCAAATGGTGCTGGGAAAACTGGACAGCAACATGCATAAAAACGAACTTGGACCACTTTCTTACACCATACATAAAAATAAACTCTAAATGGATGAAAGACCTAAATGTAAGACAGGAAGCCATCAAAATCCTAGGGGAGAAAGAGGCATAAAACCTCTTTGACCTCAGCTGCAGCAACTTCTTACTCAACATGTCTCCAGAGGTAAGGGAAACAAAAGCAAAAATGAACTTTTGGGACCTCATCAACATAAAAAGCTTCTGCACAGTGAAGCAAGCAATCAGCAAAACTAAAAGGAAACTGATGATATGGGAAAGATATTTGCAAATGACATATCAGATACAGGGTTAGTATCCAAAAGCTATAAAGAACTTCTCAAACTCAACACCCAAAAAACGAATAATCCAGTGAAGAAATGGGCAAAAGACATGAATAGACACTTCTCCAAAGAAGACATCCAGATGGCTAACAGACACATGAAAAAATGCTCAACATCACTCATCATCAGGGAAATACAAATCAAAAGCACAATGAGATACCACCTCACACCTGTCAGAATGTCTCACATTAACAACTCAGGCAGCAACAGATGTTGGCGAGGATGTGGAGAAAGAGGATCTCTTTTGCACTGCTGGTGGGAATGCAAACTGGTGCAGCCACTCTGGAAAACAGTACGGAGGTTCCTCAAAAAATTAAAAATAGAACTACTCTACAACCCAGCAATTGCACTACTAGGTATTTTCCCAAGGGATACAGGTGTGCTGTTTTGAAGGGACACATGCACCCCAGTGTTTATAGCAGCACTATCAACAATAGCCAAAGTATGGAAAGAGCCCAAATGTCCATCGATGGATTAATGGATAAAGAAGATGTGGTATATATACACAATGGAGTATTACTCAGTAATCAAAAAGATGAAATCTTGCCATTTGTAACTATGTGGATGGAAGTGGAGGGTGTTATGCTAAGTGAAATTAGTCGGAGAAAGACAAAAATCATATGATTTCACTCATATGAGTACTTTAAGATACAAATCAGATGAACATATGGGAAGGGAAGCAAAAATAATATAGAAACAGGGAGGGGGACAAAACATAAGAGACTCTTAAATATAGAGAACAGAGGGTTGCTGGAGGGGGTGTGGGGGGGATGGGCTAAATGGGTAAGGGGCACTAAGGAATCTACTCCTGAAATCATTGTTGCACTATATGCTAACTTGAATGTAAATTAAACAATAAATAAATTAAAAAAAAAGAAAAACAGCAAAAATTGTTTAAAAAAAATAAATGAAAGCTTGTACTTTTTGATCAATATCACCAGTTTTCCTATTCTGCCTCTGTTACTAGGAGTTCAACTTTTTTTTTTTTTTTAAAGATTAAGACCATGTCATGTCTGCCTTTCTGTGTCTGGCTTATTTCACTTAGAACCTGTCCTCTATGTTCATCTACATTGTTGCAAATGAGACAATTTCCTTCTTTTTTTTAGGCTGAATAAGGGTCTATTGTATATTTTCTTCATTCATTTGTTGAGGGACTCTTAGGTTGTTTCCATATCTTGGTTTTGGTTTCTGGGAATAGTGCTGCAATGAATATGGGAGTGCAGATATCTCTTCAAGATCATAATTTCACTTCCCCCAGATATATACCCGGAAGTGGGATTGTTCAATCATACCGTAGTTCAATTTTTATTTTTTTAAAGTTTTCAAAAACTTCAGTAATGTTTTCCATAATGGCTGTATCAGTTTACATTTCCACCAAAAGTGCACAAGTGTTCCCTTTTCTTCACATCTTTTCAGGTTCTGGATAATAGCTATCCTAAAAGGTGTGATCTGAAACCTCACTGTGGTTTTTATATGTATTTCCCTCATGATTGTTGATGTTAAGTGAATTTTTATAAACTGGTTGACCATTTATAAGTCCTCGAGTAAAATGTATATTCAAGTCCTTTGTTTATTTTTTAATCTGGTATTTGCTTTTGTGCTATCAAGTTGTATAAGTTACTTATGTATTTTTGATTTTAACCCTTGTCAGATATATGATGTGCAAATCTTTTCTCCCATTCCATAGGCTTCCTTTTCATCTGTTCATTGTTTCCTTTGCTGAGCAGACACTTTTTAGTTTGATATAGTCCCATTTACTTGTTTTTGCTATTGTGGCTTGTGCTTTTGGTATCAATTCCAAAAAATCATTGCAAGGATAATGTCAAGGAATTTTCCCCCTGTTTTCTTTTATGAGAATTATGGCTTCAGGTGTTATATTTAAGTCTTTAATCCATTTTGAGTTGATTTTTGTGCATGGTGTAACATAGTGGTCCAATTTCATTCTTTTGCGTGTAACTGTCCAGTTTCCCAACTGGACATTTATTGAAGACATTATCCTTTCCTCGTTATATATTCTTGGTGCCTTTGTTGAAAACTAGTTGACCATGTATGCTTGAGTTTATTTCTAGGCTCTTTGTTTGGTTCTGTTGATCTGTGTGTCTGCTTTTACGTCAGTCCTGTATTGTTTTGATTACTAGAGCTTTGTAATGTAGTTTGAAATCAGGAAGTGTAATGACTTCAGCTTTGTTCTTCTTTTCCAAGATTGCTTTAGGAATTTGGGGTTTTTTGTGGTTCCATATGGATTTTAGGATTGTTTATTTCTGTGGAAAATGCCACTGTCTATAGTTCACTTTGAGTAGCATGGACATTTCAACAATATTAGTTCTTCTAACCCGTAAACATGGGTTCTCTTTCCATTTGTTTGTGTCATCTTCAGTTTCTTTACATTTTAAATGTACAGATCTTCCCACCACCTTGGTTAAATTTATTCTTAAGTATTTTATTCTTTTTGATGCTATTGTATATAGGATTGTTTTTTTAAGGTATTTCACTGCTAATGTATAGAGTATAACTGATTTTTTATGTTGACTTTCTATCTTGCAACTTTATGGAATTCATTTATTAACAGTTTTGTTTATTTACTATTTATGAATAACAAATGTTACATTTATTAACATGTTTTAGCAGGGTTTTTTTGGTAGAATCTTTAGAGGATGCTATATATAAGTTCATATCATCTGCAAAGGGACAGTTTTACATATTCCTTTTTGATTAGAAAAACTTTTATTTCTTTATCTTGCCTAACTGCTATGACTAGGACTCTTAGTACAATGTTGAATAGGAGAGGGTACCCTTGTTTTGTTCCTGATGTTGAAAGAACACCTTTTAGCATTTCACCATTGACTAAGGTGTTAGTTCTTGGCTTGTCATAATGGTCATAATTATTTGAAGTCTTTTCTACTATACCCACTTAGTTGAGAATTTTTATGAGGAAAGGACGTTGTATTTTGCTAAATGCTTTTACTGCCTCTATTGAAATAATCATATGAATTTTATCTTTTATTCTATTGAGGTAGCATATCATATTTACGGATTTGCATATGTTGAACCATCTTTGCATCTCAAGGATAAATCCCACTCCATCATGGTATAGGGTCCTTTTTAATGTGCAGTTGAATTCAGTTTGCTGGTATTTTGCTGAGGATTTTTGCCTATATGTTCATCAGGGATATTGGCCTATAATTTTTTTCCTTGCAGTATCCTTCTCTGGCTTTGGTATCAGGGTAATGCTGGCCTTGTAAAATGAGTTTGGAAGTGTTCCCTCCTCTTACATTTTTTGGAGGAGTTTGAAAAGGATTGGTATTAATTTTTCCTTAGATGTTTGATAGAATTCCCCATGAAGTCATCTGGCCTGAACTTTTCTTTGTTGGGAGATTTTTGATTATTGATTCAATCTTTTTACATTGGTTTACAGTCAAAATATGTATTTCTTCATGATTCAGTGCTGGTAGCTTGTATGTTACTAGGAATTCATCTGTTTCTTTTAGGTTATCCAATATGTTGGTGTTTAATTTTTCATAGTAGTGATTCCTGATCCTTAGTATTTCTGTGGTATCAGTTGTAGTGTCACCTATTTTATTTCTGATTTTGAATCTGCTCTCCTTTCGTCATAGTCTTCATACTTAGTCTAGATAAAGGTTTATCATTTTTATATCTTTTCAAAACCCAACTCTTTTACTGATATTTTACTATTGTCTTTCTAATCTCTATTTCATTTATTTCTGATTTTTGTTATTTCCTTCCTTCTACTAGCTTTTGGGCTTAGATTGTTCTTATTTTTCTAGTTCCTTAAGTTAGGTTGTTAATTTGAGATCTTTCTTTTTTCTTAATGTGAGCATTCATCACTATAAACTTCCCTTCTAGAACTGCTTTTGCTGTATCTTTTAAGTTTTGGTATGCTGTGTTTCCATATTTGTTTATCTCAAGATATTTTTAAATACCCCCTCTGATATCTTCTTTGACCCATTTGTTGTCCAGAAATGTATTGTTCAATCACCACATATTTGTGAATTTTCCATGTTTCTTCCCATTATTGATTTCTGGTTTCATACCATTGTGGTGGGAAAAGATATGTGATATGATTTCAATTAATCTGCTTAAATTTATCATTATGATTATTTCTATAAGTTTATGTATTTATTTTGAGAGAGACAGAGAGAGGTAGAGAGAGAAAGTGTGTGTGCTTGAGCAGAGGAGGGGCAGAGGGGGGAGAGAGAGAGAGAGAGAGAGAGAGAATCCCAAGCAGAGCTCTACTGGGGAACTGTGAGATCATGACCTGAGTTGAAATCGAGGGTCAGATGCTTAACTCACTGAGCCACCATGCCCCAGTCTGCTTAAATTTGTAAGACTTGCTTTGTGGCCTAACATAAATGTTCCACGTACACTTGAAAAAAACATATATTCTGCTGCTGGTCTACAGGTATGTGCTGAGAAATCTGCTAATAGTCTTATGGGGGATTCTCTTTTATGTGATGAGCTTCTTTTGCTGCTTTCACATTCTCTCTTTGATTTTTGACAGTGTCATTATAATGTATCTCAGTGAGGTCTTCTTTGGGTTTCACCTGCTTGGAGACCTTTGTGCTTGATGTACCTGGCTGATGACATCTTTCCCTTGACTTGGGAAGTTCTTAGCCATTATTTTTTTTAAGCAAGCTATCTGCCCCATTCTCTCTCTCTTCTCCTTATGGGACTTCTATAATATGAACACTGTTTTGCTTGATTGTGTCCTATAAGTCATATAGGCTTTCTTCATTCCTTTTCATTGTTTTTCTGTTTTTCTCCTCTGACTGGATAATCTCAATCTCAAAGGACTGTTTTTGAGCTCATGGATTCTTTCTTCTCCTTGACTGGGTTTCCTACTGAAGCTCTCAGTTGCATTAAGTTCACTCATTGTATTCTTCAGCTCCAAAATTTCTGTTTGGTTATTTTTTATGTTTTCTATCGACTTGTTGAACTTCTCATTTGTTCTTGTATTGTTTTCCTGAATTTGTTAAATTATTTATCCATGTTCTCTTGTAGCTCTCTGAGCTTCTTTAGAATAATGTTTGAATTCTTTGCTGGGTAGTTCGTGGATCTCCATTTTTTGTGGTTACGGAAGTTGACTGTTTTCCTTTGGTGGTGTCATATTTTTCTGATTCTTCATCATCTCTGTAGCCTTGCATAGAAGAGGGCACATTTGAAGAAGCAGTCACCTCTTCTAGATTTTATAATTCATTTTCATAAGGAAATATCTTCATTTGTGGGTAGGGGCATGCTGGAGCATGCTGTGGCCTCAGGTCTACTGGTGTGGGGCACCAAGTGTGGGGGCCTGTGGTTGGTCTGGATCTGGGGGGACATGGTGAACTGTTGGCTCAGGCAGTGGGGATCCATGATATCAATGACTGCAACCCTTGTTGGCAAGAGCTGCAGGGATACAAGAGCTCTTGGAGTTCTCAGTAGCACCTCCAGGCTTCATGGGAGCCAGGGCAAGTAGTGGTGGTGGTCAGGGCTGGAGGTATGCATATAATCAATTGTGGGAGCTGGCTGCAGGTGCTTGTGTGGTGGCAGGGTGGCAGCAGGCACATGCATAGTGGCAAGGACAGTGGCCAGTGGCTGGGGCTGAAGCCAAGTGCAGATGCAGCAGGGCTCTAGGCTTTTGTTGTCTACTGATGAGGCTGCCAGACGAACCACAGGTGCAGGCATGGTGGTGGGGACCGATGACGGGAGTTGGGGCTAATGCATTACAGATGAAAGGTTTCAGAGTTTAGCTGCAGGCACCTGTGACCGTACAGGCTGGTGACAGGAGTCTGGGATGGCTCTGGGCAGCAGAGCAGGTGCACCATCCTAAACTGGCACTGTGCACACACACAGCCGCGGGAACTGTGGAGAGCTGTGGGTGGGGTGGCCATTGTTGGATCACAGGCATTGTCTGTCCAGCCTGGGGTTGGCTGGGGCAACTCCGGTCAGGGTGGAGAGCAAGGAGGAACTCAGGCAGCTGGAGTTTGCGAACACAAAAAGCGATGGGGCCTCCAGCAAGGGGTCTGCAGCAGCTGTGTCGGCCATTGGTTTCCTCTGTGGCAGAAGCTGCTGGGATCCTCTGCAGAGCAGTCTGCTGGGCTCTGTGATGGGGTCCTCAGTGATGAGAGCTGTAAGAGTCCACAGCATCCATAAGCGCTGTTGAGAATCTTGGTGGTGAAGGCTGCTGGGGTCCTCTGCAAAGCAGGCCACTGGGAACTGTGGTCATTCCTACCAAGTGGTCAACATGGGTAGCCCATGCCCTTATTTGCTCCTAGCCATTTCGAGACGTCTCAGCTATGCCAATCTCTGGGTGGGGTAAGACTGAGGTGGGTCCTTTCTTGCAGTGTTTCAAATGCTGGGGAAGTGGTTGCTCACCCTACTTTTCTTTTTCTAGTGAGAGAAGTTCCCTCTCAGCTGAGCTATATCAGCCTAGAGGATGGGCAGGTGTAGGCAAAATGAGATCATTTTTACCCCTTTTATGTGGTTACTCTCATTTGTTTTTTCCTCCACAGTGTTGTTGAAGCTCCTTAAGCGGACCCCTGAACTTCCCCAGAGCTATTTTCGTTTGTGGATAGCTAATTATTGTTCCTTGTTGGGGAAACCAAGGTGGGGTCTCCTACTCCACCGTGTTGGTGATGTCACTAGAAGCTTTTCTCTTTAGGCGGAGCTCTCTGTTTTGCTACAGTCACCACTCCTTATCATTTTATACCTGTTTCCTCTATAGCACTCACTTATGCAACTTTCATTATTTCTCTTGTCATTTGAGTCTGTTTCCCTCCGTAAAGCAAAAAAACAAACAAACAAACAACACACACACACACACACACACACACACACACACACACCCCAAAAGAGCAAAAAACTGATGAAGACTTAACTTTAAGGTGTGGTTCTAAAAATTTAGCACATATCAAAATCCTCTGGAGAGTATGTTAAAGCACTGATGGCTGGGCTCAACCCCCATTTTGTAGGTCTAGGGCAGTGCCTGACAATTTACATTCCAATAAATTCTTAGATGATGCAGATACTGCTATTCTAGAGACCACACTTTGGGAACCACTGCTGTAAAGCATTACTTCTTGGTGCACCTGGGTGGCTCAGTCAGTTAAGTGTCCAACTTCGGCTCCGGTCATGATCTCATAGTTTGTGGGTTCGAGCCCCACACTGGGCTCTGCACTGACAGCTCAGAACCTGTAGCCTGCTTTGGATTCTGTATCTCCCTCTCTCTCTGCCCCTCGCCCACTTGTGTGTTCTCTCTCTAAAATAAACAAACATAAAAATAAAGTATTACTTCTCTGAGGGTATCTATATTTTCATTCATTTGTATATTCAATATTTATTACAAAGTACTTTATTCTATATTGACGATTCTTCAGTGATCAAATATATATGGTCCTTATTTTGATACTCAGGCAAAATTTACAATTTTATTCATTTGGGAGCACCTGGGTGGCTCAGTCAGCGTCAAGCTCACTCTTGATTTTGGCCCAGGTTATGTTACCAGAGTCGTGGGATTGTGCCCAGCGTCAGGCTCCACACTGATAACACAGGGCCTGCTTGAGATTCTCTCTCTCTCTCTCTCTCTCTCTCTCTCTCTCTCCCTCTCTGCCCCACCCCTGCTCATGATACTGCTGTGAAGAGTATTCAGAATGGCTTCCTTAAGGAATGACATGAAGCGAATCTATAAAGGGAAAGTAGGACTTGGCCAGATGGGTTAAAGAGGAGAGAGAAGCTTTCTAGGTCATAGGAAGAGCACATGTGAAGCCAGGCAAAGCTGCCTCCCAGACCTAAATGAGGAGCCTCTGATGGGAGTTTCAGAGACTGTGGGAAATATTTCAGGTTGGGGCACTTCCCAGTCATCATTCCAAGGAACCAGGTGCCTATTCTGATGACTTCTGGGGCTGACTGTTTGCAAAATTGCAGAGTACAGAGCCAGGAGAGAGGGAGCCGTCAGCACTGGCAGTCTCACCCATCAGTTCTAATGAAGTGGGCTGCATGAAGGAGCAGTGGCAAAAGTTCTTTCGAAATCCTGTTCTGGGGGAAATCCCAGTGGCATGTTGGCAACTCATCCCAATTTCTCTCTACTCCAGTTTCTGGGCCTTGGAGCACTGCTAGGAAAAATGTAAAAAAAAAAAAAGATGCCAACTGCAAGATCAGATCATTAAAATTTCAGGCTCAGTTCACCTGTGCCTCTGCTCTGGCTCATCAGTCCTTTTCTTCTTCAGTGCATAAGCGGTCCATGATGCAGTCGTCCCTCAAACGTCCAGGTCTCATCCATGCCCTCTCACCTGTGGCTACTCACCTCTCATGTTATCTGGGGATCCTCCTTCTGTGCCATCTGAAAGCATTTATTTTAATCTCTTTGGCTTATCACTCTTTCTCCCTATCCTCAGATGTCTAAATGTAAAAGCATTTGTTTTTGTTTGCCTTCTGTCTTTCCTTTTCTCTTTTTGCCAAAATCTATGAACAAGGATGCCTCCTATTAAAATTTTTTTTTTCTAGGGCACCTGGGTGGCTCAGTTCATTAAGCATCCCATTTGCGCTTAGGTCATGACCTAATAGTTTGTGGGTGTGAGCCCCGCGTCGGGCTCTGTGCTGACAGCTCAGAGCCTGGAGCCTGCTTCAGATTCTGTGTCTCCCTCTCTCCGCCTCTCCCCTGATCGCACTCTGTCTCTCTCTCTCTCAAAAATAAACATTTAAAAAATATTTTTCTATATTTCTTCTCAAATGTCATCTACCTTTTTTTTTCTATTTATACACATAAAATTCATTTGCAAATAGTAATATCTAATTCAGCTCTCCAAGCCTCTGCTTTTACTTTTTTCTTTGAGAAAGTGGAATGTTTTTGATGTTGGCAACCACTGTTGTCTCTTTTTAAGGCTGAATTGCTTTCTGCCTCTTCATTATTCTTTATGGATTGTCTTACATATTCATTTTCTAACATAGCAGTACTATAGAATGCTCCTTGAGGTTGCCTTTAGTTCTGAAATATTATGATTACAAGGAATTTGCTTCTCTTCCATATGAATTTTAATTGAATTCCCAGCTTTTAATAAATTAATTTTGGTTATTTTCATAGCATCATAAAAAAAAGAACATGCCTTTCACTTACATTTTATGACTTGTCTCCTACCTTGCAAATTAATTGCATCAATGCTACTAGCCAACTTCTTTTTATGTGATTTTATTCTGGCTTCTTAAAGTGGATATCTAAAAATACGCCCTTTCCTAAAACTGTATCTTACACACTGATTTTAAGTATTTAACTTTGTTGGTTACTTTTGTTCCCATTTTTCTCAAGGTGGTGGGATTATTATACTATCTTTCTTACATGCAGAAAGCATAGCAGAGCTTCAAATAACTTTCTTCTTACATATCTTTTGGGTTGTGCATGCATCTTGAAAATCCAATCTGTGTCCTTTCCAACTCATACCTTGCATTATCTTTCCAATACAGATCTCTTGGATCTTCCAGTATCTGATGGATAATCCAAAACTTTACCCAGCATCAAGCCCCCTAGGCTCTGCTTTTCCTAACATACCATTTGCAGGAGATGCAAATCTGTCTCTAGTTTACTTCCAATAAACTTTTCTGTCTCTCTTGTCAAATATGACATTTACCATTTTCTTTTTTATGGTCTGATAGCATTGGCAATTTTGAGTTTCCTTACCTTGTTTGCACTGTTTTTCCAATTGAGCCTATTTTTATTTACTTGGTTAAGTTTTTCTTTGGCCTCACTCACTTCTTTTAACTCCTTGGGTTCCAGACTCTCCTGATGAGGGTGCTATGTTATTCCTTTCTCCTGTATTTGAATTTCTTCTATAGTCTGCCTTATTATTTTCATTTTCTTTGATATCTTTCTCAATGCTCTTGCCTTTTCTTCTCCCCCTGTCCAGGGATTCAAATGGAGAGGTGTCATTATGCTGTAATAACTTCTAATGCATTCACATAATTTTAAATTCTATTACTTATAATCTTTATGTTGAACATGTTTTAATTCATATTTCTTGAATTGTCAAAAACACACAAAAAACATAAAGATCTTTGACACTTGTCTATATAGGCTAAGGAATTCAGCAAATTTTAATTTCCCCTCATCTTTTCTTAAAAATTTTCTTAAAAATACATTCTAGTGTTACATTATCTGAACTTTCATTCAGATTATTTTCAAGTCACTAGTAATTTAGTACTGTGTCTTGATTTTTAAAATATGCAGTTATGTAGACATATTAAAACAATTATCTTATTTAATCCTTTGTTTAAACACTTTCCATGTTAGCTGTCCAGATTTTTCCAATCCTGAGTTCAATATTTTTATTCATCTCTAGATCAACTCAAGTAAACCTTTAATTTTATTGGAGAAGTCCAGTCAAAATATCTAGACATCTCTTATTGTTGACTTCTTGTAAGAAAGATGACTTAAATATGAATGGATTTTTGAGGATAAAATTTTTTACTTTGAAAACTCTGCCAAGTGGAAAGAGTACAGATGTTCATCAATGTGGGATTAGTTAACTCTATAGTGGTCATCAATATAACAAAATATTATGACATTTTTAAAAAAAGAAATAAACAAAAACTCTCCATACAGAATATGAAAAGATCTCTAAGATTCATCCATCCACGGATGAATGGATAAACAAAATGTGGTATATACATATAATAGAATATTATTCAGCCTTAAAGGAAGGAAATTCTGACACATACTACAGCATGGATGAACCTTGAGGATGGTATGCTAAATGAAATAAGCCAGTCACAAAAAAAACAATACTATGTGATTCTATTTATATGAGGTGTCTAGAATAGTCAAATTCATAGAAACAGAAAGTAGAATGGTAGTTGCCTGGAACTAGAGGAAGGGGAAAGGAGGGGTTGTTGTTCAATGGGTACAGAGTTTTAATTTTGCAAGATGAAAATTTCTGGAGATTGGTGGCACAATAATGCAAATGTATGTAACACTACTAAACTGTATACTTAGAAATTGACTAAGACAGTAAATGTTATATATATTTTTTTACCACAAGAAAAAATATGGTACAGAATATGAAAACTTTGAGGTTAAAAAATGAGTTAAAAATTTAGATGTATTTGTAATTGCTTGAATATGCACAAACAATATATAGTATACACAGGGATATGTCAATAGTAGTTGTAAGTGGGTAGGTTTGGAACAGACAGATGTGACAAGCAGCATTAGGAAGGATATTTTAACTACATATTTTAAAAAATACTCTATTCTTCAACCATGAGAATGTATCACTGATTCATTAAAAACAAAACAAACCAAAACAGTAAGTAGATGATGTTGGCATTTATGGCCCCAAATCAATCTCCCACTTCCTAGTAGGAGAGCCTGTGTATCTAATGGGGAAAGAAGGCCCCTCTTGGAGGCCCCATTCTCAGTGTTCAAAATGTTTCTTTTACTGATAAAACTTGTTTCCTGGCTGTGGTGGGCAGAGTAAGAGCTCTCTCAAAGATGTCCTCATCCGAATATCTGGAACCTGTGAATATGTTACTTTACATGGCAAGGGGGAAATTAAGGTTACTAATCAGTTGAGTTTCAGATAGGGAGGCCATTCTGGGTTATCTGGTGGGCTCAATATCATCACAAGGGCTCCTAAAAGGGGAGTTAGGAGAGGAAGTCAGAGTGACGTGATGTGAAAAAGACTCTATGTACTTTTGCTGGGTTTGAAGAAGGAGGAAGGAGGCAATAATCCAAGGATGCAGGGGGCCTCTAGAAGCTGGAACAGGCAAGGAGACAAATTCTTCTTTAGAATTTGCAGAAGAAATGCAGACTTTCCAACACCTTGATTTTAGCCCAATAAGACCTGGGTAGAATTTTTGACCTAAGGAAGTGTGAAGTAATCAATTTGTATTGTTTTACCTGCTAAGTTTGTGGTCATTTGTTACAGCACTAGTAGGATATCATGATTATGGAGTGGGCTGAGGAAGTGCTTGGGAACAAAATAATCAAACTCGAATAGTGTCTTTAAAAATCTAAGTGTTTCTGGGACACCTGGGTGCCTCAGTAGGTTGGACATCTGACTTTGGCTCAGGTCATGATCTCATGGTTCGTGAGTTCAAGCCCCGTGTCAGGCTCTGTGCTGACAGCTCAGAGCCTGGAGCCTGCTTCAGATTCTGTGCCTCCTCTCTCTGTTCCTCCCCCGCCTATGCTCTGTCTCTCTCTCTCTCTCTCTCTCTCTCGAAATAAATAAAGATTAAAAAAATTTAGGAAAATCTAAGTGTTTCCTCATTTTCTGAATTAAATTTGGGTACAGATGAAAAAGAAAAAAGTAAATCTTCATGGATATTGGCACGTCACCATCTAGTCTTTAATATTGGAGAGGATTAAAATCGGTGATTCTTACTTCGAAAGAAATCACTCTTACTTTGAAAGAATTTGAAAGTAACATATTTTTCTATTTTCCTAATTGTGGGACTCCTTTTTTCCTTCAACCATGAAATTAAAAAAAACCCTATCATTACTCATCAGAAAATAGAAAATACAAAGGAACAAGAGCCACTCTTGAAATTAAATACAAATGAAGACATGCCTATGTAGGGACCACCCCCCCACCCACTGCAAATTTAGCTATTTTGGAGTTCTTCCTTGGTGTCTAGCACAAAGCTTTAAATCCAAAAACCACCATATCAAGTAGGAATAATTCGTACCCCATTTTACAGGTGATAATCCCAAGATTAAAATAGTTGAATATTTTTTTTTCAAGTGGATCACTTTAAGTCTATGCCTGTTGACTCAAGAGCCCCCATTCTTAACCACCAAGGTTCCCTGTTCTCATGTCCTGCTTCAGTTCCTCCTGGCTCTTCTTCAGGAGCACTGTCCTTCATGTGTTGCTTCTGTATTGCCTGGCTGCTCCCTATGAAAGATTTCTTATCCATAGACTTCATGTTATCTTCTTCCCTCACATTTTGTCTTTCAAATCATTGATCCCTATTTTTCTGATATCACCTCTGCTCTTTACTACTTTCATTGTAGATTTTAATATGCTACTATACTTTTAGTGTCCTGGTCTGTGTGTGTGTGTGTGTGTGTGTGTGTGTGTGTGTGTGTTTTATATGTTTTAAGGCTGATCATTTCAAATAATTCTATATTTGAACTTATTTTCTCTATCATCTCTTGATTCATAGAAACACATAGGAAAACAAAAAGTACAGGCACACCTTGGTCATAGTGCAGATTAGTTCCAGACCACCCCAATATAGTAAATATTGTAGTAAAGCAAGTCAAATAAAATTTTTGGCCTCCCAGTGCATATAAAAGTTATGTTTACACTTTACTGTAAGCTATTTTCCTTTCATGATTTCTCTGTAGCAGATGATGCTGTTTGATAGTATTTTACCCACTGTAGAACTTCTTTAAAAATTAGAGTCAGTGTTCTCAAATGCTGACCCTGCTTTATCAACTAAGTTTATGTAATATTCTAAGTCCTTTGTTGTAATTTCAACAATCTTCACAGCATCTTCACCAGGAATAGTTTCCATGTCAAGAAATCACTTTCTTTGCGCCTTCCTTTGAAGTAACTCCTCATCTGTTCAAGTTTTATCATGAGATTGCAGCAATTCAGTCCATCCTCAGATTCCACTTTTAGTTCTAGTTCTTTTGCTATTTCCACCACATCTGCAGCTACTTCCTCCACTGAAGCCTTGAACCCCTCAAAGTTATCCATAGGGGTTGGAATCAACTTCTTCCAACTTTTTATCAATGTTGATATTTTGACCGTTTCTTGTGAATCATTCATCTTCTTAATGGTGAAGTTTTCCAGAAGGTTTTCAATTTACTTTGCCCAGATCCATCAGAGGAATCACCAGATAATCCAACTATATATGGCAGCTATAGCCTTATGAAATCTATTTCTTGAATAATAAAACTTGAATGTTGAGCTAATTACTTGATCCTTTGGCTGCAGAATGGATATTGTGTTAACAGGCATAAAAACCACATTAATCTCATTATCTCCATCAGAGTTCTTGGGTGACGAAGTATATTGTCAATGTGCAATAACGTTTTGAAAGGAATCTTCTTTTCTGAGCAGTAGTTCTCAATAGTAGGCTTAAAATATTCAGTAAACCATGCTGTAAAGAGATGTGCTGTCATCTAGGCTTTGTTGTGCCATTTATAGTACACAGGCAGAGTAGATTTAGCATAATTCTGAAGAGCCCTAGGATTTTCCAACTGGTAAGTGAGCATTGGCTTCAACTTAAAGTCACTAGCTGCATTAGCCCCTAACAAGAGAGTCAGCCTGTCTTTTGAAGATTTGAAACCAGGCCTTGGGGTGCCTGGGTGGCTCAGTCAGTTAAGCATCTGACTCTTTGCTTCAGCTCAGGTTATGATCTCATGGTTCATGGGTTTGAGCCCTGAGTTAGGCTCTGTGCTGGCAGGGTGGAGCCTGCTAGGGATTCTCTCTCTCTCCCTATCTTTCTGACCCTCTCCCCACTTATACTATCTTTCTCTCTCTCTCTCTCTCTCTCTCTCTCTCTCTCAAAACAAACAAACAAACAAACAAACAAACTTAAAAATCAAAAAAAGAAACCAGGCCTTGACTTCTCTTCTTTAGTTATGAAAGTCCTAGAAGCATCTTCTTCCAATAAAAGTCTGTTTAATGCTTAAACGTCATAAAAGCCATTTATGAAAAGCCCACAGCTAATATCATCTTCAATGGGGGAAAACTGAGAGCTTTCCTCCTGAGATCAGGAACACGACAGGGATGTCCACTCTCACTGCTGTTGTTTCACATAGTGTTGGAAGTGCTAGCATCAGCAATCAGACAACAAAAGGAAATCAAAGGCATCAAAATTGGCAAAGATGAAGTTAAGCTTTCACTTTTTGCAGATTCCATGATATTATACATGGAAAATCCGATAGACTCCACCTAAAGTCTGCTAGAACTGATACATGAATTCAGCAAAGTTGCAGGATACAAAATCAATGTACAGAAATCAGTTGCATTCTTATACACTAACAATGAAGCAACAGAAAGACAAATAAAGAAACTGATCCCATTCACAATTGCACCAAGAAGCATAAAATACCTAGGAATAAACCTAACCAAGGATGTAAAAGATCTGTAGGCTGAAAACTATAGAAAGTTTATGAAGGAAATTGAAGAAGATACAAAGAAATGGAAAAGCATTCAGTGCTCCTGGATTGGAAGAATAAATATTGTTAAAATGTCAATACTACCCAAAACAATCTACACATTCAATGCAATCCCAATCAAAATTGCACCAGCATTCTTCTCGAAGCTAGAACAAGCAATCCTAAAATTTGTATGGAACCACAAAAGACCCCGAATAGCCAAAGTAATATTGAAGAAGAAGACCAAAGCGGGAGGCATCACAATCCCAGACTTTAGCCTCTACTACAAAGCTGTAATCATCAAGACAGCATGGTATTGGCACAAAAACAGACACATAGACCAATGAAGTAGAATAGAGACTCCAGAATTGGATCCACAAAAGTATGGCCAACTAATCTTTGACAAAGCAGGAAAGAATATCCAATGGAAAAAAGACAGTCTCTTTAACAAATGGTGCTGGGAGAGCTGGACAGCAACAGCAAAAGTAGACCACTTTCCTACACCATTCACAAAAATAAACTCAAAATGGATAAAGGACCTGAATGTGAGACAGGAAACCATCAATACCCTAGAGGAGAAAGCAGGAAAAAACCTCTCTGACCTCATCTGCAGCAGTTTCTTACTTGACACATCTCCAAAGACAAGGGAATTAAAAGCAAAAATGCACTATTGGGACCTCATCAAGATAAAAAGCTTCTGCACTGCACAGGAAACAATCAACAAAACTAAAAGGCAACCAACAGAATGGGAAAAGATGTTTGCAAATGACATATCGGACAAAGGGCTAGTATCCAAAATCTATAAAGAACTCACCAAACTCCACACCTGAAAAACAAATAATCCTGGGAAGAAATGGGCAGAAAACATGAATAGACACTTTTCTAAAGAAGTCATCCAGATGGCCAACAGGCACATGAAAAGATGCTCAACATCACTCCTCATCAGGAAAATACAAATCAAAACCACACTGAGATACCACCTCATGCCAGTCAGAGTGGCTAAAATTAACAAATCAGGAGACTATAGATGCTGGAGAGGATGTGGAGAAATGGAAACCCTCTTGCACTATTGGTGGGAATGCAAACTGGTGCAGCTGCTCTGGAAAACAGTGTGGAGGTTCCTCAAAAAATTAAAAATAGATCTATCCTATGACCCAGAAATAGCACTGTTAGGAATTTACCCCAGGGATACGGGAGTGCTGATGCATAGGGGCACTTGTACCCCAATGTTTATAGCAGCACTTTCAACAATTGCCAAATTATGGGGTGTGCCCAAATGTCCATCAACTGATGAATGGATAAAGAAATTGTGGTTTATATACACAATGGAATACTACGTGGCAATGAAAAAGAATGAAATATGGCCTTTTGTAGCAACGTGGATGGAACTGGAGGGTGTTATACTAAGTGAAATAAGTCATACAGAGACAGATACCGTATGTTTTCATTCTTATGTGGATCCTGAGAAACTTAACAGAAGACCATGGGGGGGAGGGGAAGCAAAAAAAAAAGAGGTTAGAGAGGGAGAGAGCCAAAGCATAAGAGACTCTTAAAAACAGAATAAACTGAGGGTTGATGGGGGGGTAGGAGGGAGGGGAGTGTGGGTGATGGGCATTGAGGAGGGCACCTGTTGGGATGAGCACTGGTGTTGTATGGAAACCAATTTGACAATACATTTCATATAAAAAAAAAGAAAATCTGTTGTTTAGTGTAGCCAACTTCATTAATGATCTGAGCTAGATCTTCCAGATAACTTGCTGCAGTTTCTGTATCTGCACTTGCTGCATCATCTTGCACCTTTATGTCATGGAGATGGCTTCTTTCCTTAAACCTTTTGAAGCGAGCTCTGCTAGACCTCTGCTGGACCTCTGCTTCCAACTTTTTTTCTGCAGCTTCCTTACTTCTCTCAGGCTTCAGAGAATTGAAGAAAATTAGGGCCTTGTTCTGGATTAGGCTTTGGCTTAAGAGAATGTGGTGGCTGATTTGATCTTCTATCCAGACCACTAAATCTTTCTCCACATCAGCAGTAAGGCTGCTTTACTTTCTTATCGTTCATGTGTTCACTGGAACAGCACTTTTAATTTCCTTCAAGAACTTTTCCTTTTCATTCACAACTTGGTATGAGAGGCTTAGCTTTGGGCCTGTGACTGCTTTCAACATGCCTTCCTCACTAAGCTTAATCATTTCTAGCTTTTGATTTAAAGTGAGAGACTGGACACGTCCTTTCACTTGAATACTTAGAGGCCATTGTAGGGTCATTGATTGGCCTAATTTCAACATTGTTGTGTCTCAGGGAATAGGGAGACCTGAGGAGAGGGGAATGCCCAGTGGCATTCAGAACACACAAAATATTTATCAATTAAGTTCACGGGTTTTTTTTTTTTTTAATTTTTTTTAACGTTTATTTATTTTTGAGACAGAGAGAGACAGAGCATGAACGGGGGAGGGGCAGAGAGAGAGGGAGACACAGAATCGGAAGCAGGCTCCAGGCTCTGAGCCATCAGCCCAGAGCCCGACGCGCGTCTCAAACTCACGGACCGTGAGATCGTGACCTGAGGTGAAGTCGGACGCTTAACCGACTGAGCCACCCAGGCGCCCTAGTTCATGGTCTTTTAAGGGTGTGGTTTGCGGTGCCTCCAAACCAATATGGTAGTAACATCACTGATCACAGATCACCGTAGCAAATATAATAATAATGAAAAAGTTTGAAAAATTGTGAGAATTGCCAAAATGTGACACAGAGACATGAACTAAGCAAATGCTGTTGGAAAAGTGTCGCCAACAGGGTTGACTTGATCTATACAGGGTTGCCACAAACCTTCAATTTGTAAAAAAAATAAAAATAAAAAAAAAAGCAATATCTGCAAAGCACAATAAAGCAAGGTATTTCCACAAGTGCTTTCTAATTTTTTTTGTTTTCTATGAAGTATTTCCCTTCCCCCCTTCCAATCCATGGCACCTTTTCACTTCTCTTGGGCTTTACATTCCCCAGAAGATAGCTCTATAAGTACAATATGTTAGGAACTAATGGTTCCCTTACCTTCCACATGGAGCTTGCCAGGGCTGTCCAGGGCTGATTCTGACAAATGTGATCTAATGCAGCTCTCTTGAATGAAGGAAAGATTGTCTACTGCTTCCTGTTCTTCGGATTCAGTGGAAAGCAATTCATTCTTTCATATTAGGAGTTGTCTGCACATTTACTTTTGAATTTTCTCTGAAATTTCAAGCAGAAGCATGAGAAATACAATCTCCAGAGTGCATTACTCCTTGAAGCTTCCTGTTTATATGCCTTCCTGAAGCCTGATTGCATATGACAATGTCATCTACCTCCTGTCTGCTCTTACCATTTTCTCCTTGCACTAGAGGGTAGCTCTCGGTATATGGGAACAGAGGGATCACTGAGGTTCCTATGAATGTGCACATGTGTGTGTGCATGCTTTACTCTCTGGCTTAGGATTCACATCTTTGAGGTAAGGATCTATCCAGGACGAGAGGGGTGGGGAGGCGTCTCTCTCACTCCATCTTCTCTCCTGCCCCGTTCTCCTCATGGACACGCTGTTCTGTCTCACATGGTGCAGCATTTGCTTGGCACTGCTGTTTGTAACCACATGACCCCTTGTAGGCTTTGTCCAGTAGAAATTCCTCCCAGAGTGTCGGATGGTTGGTATTTATTTCTGATTTTCAGTGCTGCCACAACTCACTGTAAACTTTTGCTGTTACTACAGTGGGAAACAAGAGAAGGGCGGATTGGTACCACCATCAAACCCCAGGAGTCAGCACCGTGAAGGTGTCTTTGCTGTATACATGCTTCTTGCTTCTGTCCTCAGCTGGAGCCCTCATCTCTGTGTACCACGCCTCCATCCATAGCTACTTGCTCTATTTTCCTTTACCTTCTTCTTCTTTACTTCTCTCCATTTGTCTTTGAATCTCACCTAGGCGATGTGCACTAACCAGTGCCGGGGACTTTGTGTGTTCAGTTAGGCAAACGTGTTCTGTCATTGCTGTCATCTTTCATTGCGAGCCTTTGAAACTGGCACTGGTTGCCTATCTCCCGTGTGGGGCCTTGAGCACTTTGCTTATATATAATCCCCTTTTATCCCAAAGGCTGCACAAGATGTTCTTCCCGGGAGGCTCTGCTGGGCCCTTTTCTCCATCCTAACATGCTTTTCCTGACTGTAGGTTATACTCAGATGATTTATTGAGCCTCATCTGTAATATGTCTTTGATTCCCTCACACTCACTGAGAATCTTCTGTGTCCCTAAATGAAAAGCACTTGGCAGGCAGTTAACCTTATCTTCCTTTGCCCCAGTTCTATTTCACGCTTGTATCAATGAAACCAACTCCTAAACTGTCTGCTACTCTTACTGACACCATGCCTATGTCACAATCTCTTCTTAACAAGTCATAGAACTATTGATCTTTAGGGTTGAAAAGGGTCTTAAAAGTAATTCAGTTATATATGATGACATGAGGACACAAAGTTATGCGAAACTATATATACAATGTGGCCTTCATGCGTGTGTACGTATGTGTGCTGAATGTGTGTTCTGGGAAGGTATATATCACAATGTGAACAGGGGTGTCTCTGGGTAGCAGGATTACCGTTGCTTTTTATCTTTCTTACACTTACTTACATTTTTCAAATTTTCTTTAATAAGCAATACCAGATTATAGGAAACACTGGAGAATCACCTTAAAAATTCTGAGGGAAAAAATTTCAGATTCAAATTCTGTATCAGTGCAATTAATTATCAGTAGCCATCTAGAATAACAACATGTTAGAAATGAAAGTACTAAAAAATTTAGCTTCAATTTGTCCTTTCCGGGAAGCTCAGTGGAATAAGCCAATGGAGTGGAAGACACGGATGCAAGAAACAAAACACCCAAACAAACAAAAAAAAAAAAGAGGAAAAAAAGAAAAAGTTTGAAAAAGTTCTTAGCATAGCAGACATACAGTCAGTCCTGGGAAGTAATCCCCTCAGGAAGGAACAGAGGCTGAGAGGGAGAGCTGATTTTTCCCTTTGGGAGAAATAAAGAAGAAATTAGCTCTGACATGTCCCTACATGTCAGTTATAAAGGATAGTGTTATTCACACATTCATTCCTTCAACACCTATTTATTAAGCACCTATTATGTGCCATTGCTATGCTTAAGTGTGGGGGACACAATAGTGAACATCCAAATCCTGTTTTTATGTAGCATAAGAAGAAAATGGCTATTATCTCCTTTAATTTCCCCCACAGCCCCATATATAAATGAACTCGTCACCCCCTGTTATAAATAAGGAAGTAAAGTTCAGAGGGTTTGCATAATGTACGTGCTCAAGGCTGCCAATTAGCAAGTGCCAGAGCTAGGATTCAGTTATGGACTTGAAGCCTGTGCTTTCTTTGTTCCACTCTAAGTAAAAGCTTTTTCTTTAGGGGGAAAAAATCTTTGCCAAGAAATTTGCTTCCTTAGAATTGTATACTTAGCAAAAATGGTGAGGAAAATAATTCTGAAGACTCTCCTGGCTGGCCATCTTGCGGACGATGTGTCTGGGCAAATCTGCACCTGATCGTCTGTGACAATCCGCTCCTGTACAGATGGATGCACAGCAGATGATGCTGCAGCCTGAATTAGTGCTGTGCTTCCCAAAATGTCTGCTCAGCATAACTGCAAATTGAAAATAAACTTGTAAACCATTGTCAGTGATGTAGCTCAAAGACTTTATGTGCTGAAGTGTCTTTAAAGCTGTTTTTCATTATAGTCTGCCCTTTTTCAATGGGCAGAATTCGTTTTCTCCCCTTTAACTGTGCTCAGTGAGGGGAAAACAGATCTTGAAAGCAAGACGTAGGTCTGATTTCCTGGTGCCGGATGTGAAATGCATCCTATTCTTGAAAGCTGGGATCATTTCTTTCTCTCCCCTCCCTACCCCCGCAAGGCTTCTCCCACAGTCTGTCATTCTCAGGCAAGCTACTCCAAGGTACTCAGACTCTGTATTCAGCCAGGAGATAGCTGCTGGGTGTAGACAGGAGAGTCCACGGTCACTGTGATGTGAGGTTTGATATAAATTCCTAAGACAACCTCAGCTTTGGATGATACAGTGGTTTTAAGGTTTTGAGTCTGAAACCGGGAATGCCTGGGTTCTAATCCTAGCACATCTCTAACTAGCTCTGTGAACTTTGATAAGCTACATAATGCCTCTATGCTTTGGCTTTCTGTGAAGTAGCAATATTATTGGTAGCCCCTTCTTTGTAGGATTTTGATGGGAACTAAGTGAGGGGATCTATGTAAAGCACTATAATAATGCCTGCAAAAGGTGTGAGTGATTTGGGGTTTTAAGAAACGATTTCCTCACCAATGATTCCTTTTCACCATGCTTTCTTATCCCTAAAATAGCTTGACCCAGGATTTCGAACATATGACTCCCTCCTAAACGCCAGTATGATCTGTTTACATGTAATTGGTTCTGGATTCAAAAAGCTATCTGTTTTCATTTCCAGTCTGTTCTCCCTGGTCAGATACTGTGTCCTGCCAGGGAGCAAGAATTCCTGTCCCCTCAAAGGTCTTCTAGCTGGACTGAGAATCAAATTGACATGAGACAGATTAACAGAGGAAAATCAAACTTAATAGCTTATGTACACAGAATCCACCCAGACATGGGATTTTCAAAGATGGGCAAAATGAGGTATATGTGTCATCCTGAACCAAGGTAGCAGGGACAGGGGGTTGGGACTTTGGAGGAAAGGAATGCACTTCCCGGGGCAACAAGGAGAGCAGATGTGTGGTCATCAGACTGTTGCCCTGGCATGCAGATGGGTCACTCAGATACAATTTATTTCTGCGAATCACCCTTATTCTGGGAAGGGCCCCCAATTTAGATTCTGCTCCATAGGTAAGGGAGGGGCAAAGGTTTCTCTTGAGCTTTTAGGATCTTGATTGCCTTTGGCTCTGAATAGTCTTCATGCCAAAGGGGCACATCTTGGGGCAGCCTGCCCTGGCCCTTCATAGTCCCTTCAGGAAAAGTAGTTAGTTCAGATGCCTCACCTCTGATAGATTTCCTCTCCCTGCTAGTATTAAATCCTTAGACCCAGATGCTTCTACACCATCTGAGGGTGAGCACCTTTCTTGGCCCACCACTGCTCTTCCTCCAGCACCTCACGGCACCTGCTAACTTGCAAGATCCGTGTCAAGGATTCTGGCAAGAATTGGTAACTTTTGCAAAATTTAACATCATTAAAAGGTTTGTAATGGCCAAACCAGATTTCAAAAAGGACAATACTTCCTCTCAAACCCAGAAAATGTAACTAGTGTCTGATATTACATGCAAAAACTCTTCCATATGCAGTATTACCCCTTACCAAACCTCCTCCATGCTCTTCCTGGGCAAGCTCAAGTCCCTTGCGGTTCACTAACCAGCAATTAATTCAGAGACAAACCTGTGTCCAGCCTGCTATGAACCTCCAAAGACTCTGAAAACCAAAACCAACAAAACCTGTAAGGGAAAAGAAAGCCTACCCTTTCCTTACAGATAGGAGCTCCTCCAGGATCTATCCTAGGTCTGTCTCTATTTCTCTCCATTTTTCTTTCGTCTCCTCTCCGCCCCTCACTGTACACACTCTGCATTGGTAGATATCTGGGAGGGGGTGGCCTCCACTCTCTCCTTATCTCTCTCCAAGGCACAGAACACTCATCTGATGACTGGCCCCCCCTTCAAAAGTAGGCACATCATTGCATGTTGAAAGGTCAGTTTATGGCTGTGCCTCTTTTCATTCATTTCTTCCTTTCTCCTGGCTTGAATACTACCGAATGATTCTCCATCATTCATGAGAAGAGGCCCTGCCACCTTGCTCGGTCTCTTCTCTCTGCGCAGCTGCCCTGATTGGCTACTCTGGGGTCTGCTGCTTCCAAGTGGACCTGGCTACCATCTGCTGTTCTCATGATTTTGCCTGCACTTCCCTTTCTCTTCACCGTGGTTAGTATGACCAGGACCCCGGGCCCACTTTGCAGACAGTAGAGACTTAGTCCTTATTCTTTGTCTCTCAGCTTCTCTCTTGCCTTTTTCTCTTTCTCACACCTAGCTGCTGGACTATGGCAGCTGCTATAGTTGGGCCTTGTCTGCTGAAGCAACAGGACTCAGGAACCAATGTCCTTTTAGAAAAATTGTTCCTTTTCTCTTTTCTTTCTTTCCTTCGTTTGATTGTCAACTCTACTTTTTACCACTGTCTCTTTCTCTCTCCATCTGGATCTGATGGATGTTTTTCAGTTGTATTTTCCATGAAGCAAATTGAAATTTATTAGCTTAGAAGAAGGTTGTAGCAGACTACTTTCATTTTTACTTCCTTAGACCCACTCATTCACCTCCTGGAGACAGTTACCCAGTTTAATTCTGGGAAGCTACCCTTTTCCCCAACCTCCATTCATGTCCTTTGGGTTGAGCCCCCATGCCCAGGAGCATGTGGCTCGGGTCTGAGTAGTCAAAGCATTCTTTTGTCCTGGCCACAGTGCTTGTTTCAGGGATCAGAAACTAATAATACTTTTCTCGGGACTGTTAGGAAATGTTCTTTTCCACTGGACTTGAGATGAGAGTACGTGACGTTGGAAACTTCTGGCAGCGATCTTCAATCACAAGGGGACAGGCTTCCTGAGAATGGAGACAATATGCAGGGATATGTTAAGCTATGGGTGGCAAGATACCTGGAGACTGAGCTGTAGAACAAAGCATCCCTGAAGCCAGCTCCACCCTTGAATTTTTCATTCAAACCCAGTAAATTCTATTTTGTTAAGACCGTTTGAATGAGATCGTCTCTCACTTAAAATGGGAAAATGACAACTAAAGAGAGGGGGTTCAGTTCCAGACTCTCCCCTTCAGTTTACCAGATTTGGGGCCCATCCCCAATTCATCATAAAATGAAGTGATTTCTTCAGCTATTATTCTTTGCACTTTTATCTTCCCCAGGATACCGTTCAAGAGGCAGGTTTGGAGTGTTCTTGGATTTCCTAGTGGCATTATCTTATTCATCCCAGTTTGATAATTCTTAGATCCATATCTTCAGACCAGACGTTTTGCCCTTATATTTAAGTCAATGATCCATTTTACTTTTTCTATACAGTGTGAGGTAACAGTCTAAAATCATTTTGGGGGTGGCTCGGTGGCTTGGTTAAGCATCCAACTCTTAATTTTGGCTTGGGTCATGATCTTGTGGTTCATGAGTTCGAGCCCCACATTGGGCTCTGTGCTGACATTGAGGACCCTGTCTCCCTCTCTCTCTGCCCCTGCCCCCATTTGCACTCTCCCTTTTTCTCTCTCAAAAATAAATAAAATAAACATTAAAAAAAATAAAAAATCATTTTGTCACATGAGATTACCCTATTGTTGCAGATCATTTGTTAAAAAGGCATTCTTCCCCTACTGACTTGGCACCATTGTTGAACATCTATGGACCATAAATGAAAGGATTTTTGAACCCTCAATTCCATTGATACATATTTCTATCCTTACACTAGTGCCACACCATCTTGACTTGTGTTGTAGTAGTTTTGGAATTGGGTAATGTAAGTTCTCCAGGCTTTTCCTTCAAAATTGTCTTGGCTATTCTGGGTTCTTTGCATTTCCATACAAATCTAGGATCAGGTTGTCAGATAAAAAAAAAAAAAAGCCTACTGAGATTTGGAATAATGAATTTTCTAATCCATGTACATGAAATGTCTTTCCATTATTCAGATTGTCTCTTTATCTGACTAATTCATTGTAGTTCTCAGGGTATAGAACTTGCACTTCTTTTGTTAAAATTATTCCTAAGTATTTCATTCTTTTTGATGCTACTGTAAATGAATTGTTTCCTAAATTCCATTTCTGAATTGTTCTAATCTTATGTCTTCTAAGCTCATTAAGAGAAGAAAAAATATTTATACAGGCCGCTAGTGGTTGTTATTTCTTTCTGTAGAATCTCTTTAACATCTGGTATCATTTCCTGTCATCCAGAAGGACTTTAGTATTCTTATAAAGCAAGACTGCTAACAACATACCTCAGTCTTTGTTTATCTAGGCATGTTTTTATTTTGTCTTCATTTTTGAAGGATAGTTTTGCTGGACATAGATTTATTCACTGAATTTTTTTAAAAAAAATTTGAATGTCATTGTACTACTTTCTGGTCTCCACTGTCTCAGATGAGAAGTCAGCCATTAATAACACACTGTTGTTCCAAGACCTCCGTGTTGAAGTTCTGGGTCATCTCGGGTCACACTATTCTCCCCAACTAGAACGGCAACTTCAGGCTAGCACAGCTACTGACTGCCTTGGCAGAGCTGTTGCTGACCAATACTGATACTCTAACAGCATAAGGAAACCTGGGTTTCACTTTCTACTTCAAATCAAGCCAACCCCCTCCAGCAGTGAAGCTCTTCCTTTTCATGGCTAGCCTCACTGTGGCAAAAGTACCTCATTGACTGAGCTGGGGTGGGGGGAGGTGAGGAATGAATGGGAACCACCCCAGGCAAGGAAGAATCCCTATGCTCTTACATAAAGTTCTAGCAGCTTTTTAATAAACATTCCTCAATTTGTTGTTTGTCTTTAGTCCACTTCCAGAGCCATGAAATGAATGTTTATGAACATTTGAGACAGTTTTTAAAGATTATTTATTTTCAGGGAGAGAGAGAGGAGAGAGAGAGAGAGAGAGAGAGAGAGAGAGAGAGAGAGAGAGAGAGAGATGGCACGTGAGTAGGGGAGAGGCAGAGAGAGAGAAAATCCCAAGCAGGGCTCCACATTGCCTGTGCAAAGCCTGATGTGGGGCTCGAACCCATGAACTGTGAAATCATGACCTGAGCTGAAATCACTCAGGAGCTGTGTCCAACACTTAACTGAGCCACCCAGGCGCCCCTTGAGCAAGTTTTATAGTTGTCTTTTAGGAAAGAGGATTTGCCAAACTCTTCACTTTACCACAGGCAGTTGTTGGGTGATTTGAACTGCTTTAATAATATCCACTTATAAATATATTCACATCTTTTATTTTCTTTGACCATTTTTGAATCAATAGGAAATACCTGTTGGTCAAAGTCATTCTGTTGTGATTTTACAAGAGCTTTAAAATTTGGTACTCTTGGGGTGCCTACATTGTTGGTTGAACATTGATTCTTGGTTTTGGCTCAGGTCATGATCCTGGGGGTGTGGGATCAAGCCTCTCATTGGGATCTGCACTGAGTATGGAGGCTGCTTAAGATTCTCTTTCTCTTTCTCTCTCTCTCTCTCTCTCCCTCTGCCTTTCTCCCCTATTCTCGGTCTCTAAATTAAAAAACTAAAAAAGAATAAAAAATAAATAAAAGTTTGGTAATTCTCTGTAATCCACTTACCATGACACTCACCATGCTAAATAGAAAATTGCCCAATTAATGATCTTTAGCCATCACCAAACTGTAAGGTTCATTCTGGTAGGGACTCTATCTCTTTTGTTCATCAGCTATATTCCTAGGACATAGCACAATCTGATGTATTACAAGGTATTTAGACTTATTTTTAAATATTTGGTAATCAAATGAGTAAGTTTCCCCTACCCTTTTCTTTATCTCATGTAAGTGAGGTGGTGCTGCAGGAATAGGGAATGTTCCCGGAAGGAACATTCCAGGAAATGTAGGAAGCATTTTAAATAGAATTCTGTAGCTAAGTAATTACTCACTGGGGTCTTTGTTTAGGAAAGCAATGCTCTGCCCTCAAAATGAGTGATCATTTAGCTTATTAATATTTTATTTGGTGAACCCTACACTTGTTTTTGAAGGCACGTAGCAGGTTTTTATGGTTTTAGGAAGAAAATGTAATAGGATGGGAAAATTAGGACTTGGAATTTTGATTTGCTGCTGTCAATAACTGGTTGAATGTCATTCTCTTTGGTCCTCCATTTTTGCATTTAAATGTGAAAGTTGGACTATACTTTATTCATTTCCAAACATGGTTGAGCAGAGAGAATCACCCATTAAGATTGTCCCAATGTTACAAATTCCAGGATTGAGGGTGTGGTACCCTGTATCTTTAAAAGCTCCAATAGTGATGTTTTTGGGTTTTTTTGTGGTTTCTTTTGCTGTTGTTTGTTTGTTTTGTAGTTAGCTAGACTGGCAAATGGATGGCATTTGAGAATCACTGGACTAGATGAACTCAAAGGTTGCTTTCAGTTCAAAAACTTATTTTCTTCCATTCCTCTCAGCAAAAATGAAAGTCTCTTTGGAGTACGTCCCCAGGGTCACCCAAAGCCTCTGTAGGGAGGGTAAGTCTTTGAAGATGTAGTTTATTCAGTCAGCAAAAGACAAGACAGGTTCTGGCTTGTTTTGGTGTAGTCATGCAAAACTTTGGTTGCATGTGAAATGGGAATTGTATAAAGGAAACTTACATCTTGTTGGCTGACTGACAGTTGATATAGGTAGAGAACTAACTGCTAATTATCTAATAAATGAGGCTGGAAGTGTATTTTGATCATTTTTTTCTTTCTGAACCTGCAAGTGAGTGAGTGTCTGCTACTGTCTCTTTCATTTCTCAGCCTTTAGGAAAGCAGCCCTTCCCAGCATGAGCTTATTTAAAATAAATTGAATAAGGCTTTGCATGTAAAGAGGGTGTGTTGGGCACTGTGAGCAAGTCTCTTCTTAACCTTTTCCACAGTCTGTTTTCCTGGAAATAATATTAAATAAACTTTGAGGAAAGTGTGACAGATAGCTGCCTAGACTAGTAAATGTTTTTGCTCAAACACAGGCATTTGATTCTTTTTTGTCTGTGAGATATAAAGATCTACCTAGGCCCCTAAGAGGAAAGTTGAGATCAATGTGATGGTTCTGAAATGTTAGTGCTCTCTGTGTTGCTAGAAGAGAATGCTCCCTTTAGATGCCAAAACCCAGTATTTGCAGAATTAGACTTTCAGCAGGCCAGCCTAAGTGTGTGTGGAATGACTGCTCCCACAGCACCAGCAATGCATTCTGTTCTCCAAGTAGAACCACAGGCTGTATTTCCCTGTCCATGGGTCCTAGTGAACTTGGTGCTCTTTCTGACAGGTAACAATTCTATTTTGGAATCGGAAAATAATAAATAATTTTAACGTGCAATTTCCTACCCCGTGATTTTGTCTTCTTGGAACAATGAACCACTTTGACAGAAATTTCTGGTAGTTTAGTAGACAGTTTGATTAAATTATAATATGTACCCTAGAAGAAATGTAATCTAGTAAAAGTAGTGTATACAAAGAGTGGAACAACATATAAAATGTTTACAGCTTTAAATAATAGAGACAAGATCGAAGATAGTATAGAAAATATTGATACTATGAAAAAATAGAAACAGGAAAATTAGTTGAAGAGAATGTATAGAATAAATAATAACTGCATTAGAATAGTGGGATTTTTTTTTCTTTTTCATACTTTCAGTAAGGTGGCTTACAACAATGAGAGTATAACAACGGTTAATTAAAAATGAAAGCTAATTGAATGAAGATCATCTACTGGTCTGAGCACCTCTTCCTCTCTGACTTCCATTTCCCTACACAGTCCTTCAATCAAAAAGTAACAAAGGGAGGGAACAAGTGCTCCTGTATCAGAAAAAAGAGTTAGGGGGTTGAGTTGATTGCAAGCTTACTATGGGTCTGGCTGTCCCAAGCTCTGGTGATTTAGAGGTGATGAACCCACCAAGCACATCTAGACTATTGTATTAAGTATGAGAACATCTATATTACAAAGGATATTGACCAATTATATTGGCAAGGAGGAACTCTGACAAATGAATGCTGAAAACATTGATTCACTTGCTCCATCATTCTTGTACTTAAGTGGTCATCTATACCTATCCCAATCTCCACTGCCACTACATTGAATACCCTGTTATCACTATCTACTCTGCTTCAGAACCTTCAGTTATTCCTTATATTCTACAGCAGCCACTTTCTAATACCATCTTCAGCCAAATGAACTTTCGAGGCATTTTTATCTCTTCTGTCTTTGCTTATGCAATCCTGTCTATCTGGTGTGTCTGCCCTTTTCCTTGATTAGCTTTTACTCGTCTTACTTTATTCAGCTTATATGTCACCTGTTCCATAGCAATTACTACAAATTCTCCATAGAGTGATGTGCTTTCTCAAAGACTCTTTCAACATATTCATTTCATACCTGTTACATAAGTAATCACATTATATCATTAGGATTTACTTCCAATGTTTGTTTCCTTTGTACTCACACACTCAACTCATCTGAGAGAGGAGTCCTGCCTTATAAATTGTGGTATACCCCCACTTAATGATTTTTGACACAATAAATGCAATAAATATTTGCTGAGTGAAAAAACAACCATTTATCAGTTACTATGTGAATGAGTGACTGAATCAATGAACTCTCAACAATCATTTTCCAGAATAGTAGAATAGGAACCTCTGAAAATCTGCTCCTCCATGAAAGCAATGAGGTCATTGGAAAAAACTGTCAACTGTCAAAGTAAACTTTTTAAAAAAAATAATAAACTTTTTCAAAGCTCTGTAAATGAACTAAAGGCTTGCAACAATCTAAGAGTTTATTTAAGAAATAGGACTGGATCTTTAAAGCAACAGTGAAATTTGTGGGGTTTTCATTTGCCAATTCCATCCACCTCTTCCTAGCTCTGCAGTTGTCTTGAAAAATAACATGTTTGCAGTTATGGTAGCTATGGAAACCAGCAGCTTAACAAGCCACCGGAAGAGGCATACTGGGTTTGGAATACTCCCCAAATATCCCATTACCAAGGAATTGTTACTATTTGACCTGACAGCTCACTGAAGAACTCCATTATCAGGGCTTGCTTTTATTGAACCTGATGCAGATTTCACTCTCTGAAAACAACCCTACCCAAAGAGTGTTTGTCAGATAAAACCAGTGGAAACTACTTAACATTACTGCTGCCTGAGGTAAAGTTACCAGTTGGGACTAACAAAAAACTGACCAAATTCTTAAGAGAAACCCTGTAGATTGAGATGTCCATAGCAGGCTTTGAAAAGTTCTGGCATATTCCTGAAGGTCTAAAAGGCCATGCACATACCAGATTATGGTGCCCAGAAACGACCTAAGAAGGCCTGATGGTCATAACTCTGGCTAGCTTGGAAGCTCTGTGCAAAAGCAGGAAGTGAAGGCTAAGGTGGAGTTGTACAGTGCTTGCCAGAGCTTTGAAAGCATGTCTCTCCCACTTCACACACAGAGCTCCTCTGCAAAGACTGGAAAACATATTGGTTCAAGGCATTTAAGGACATCTCTGTCCAATAACTAGCTGGCCACTAACCTTACTGATTAGAGACTTCAGTGGCCATACATGCTAAAGAATATAAACTATATAAATTTAGTCCATGAAATTCAGTAAACAAAGAAATAGTTTAACAACCACCACAACAAAGAGCAGTAACAATAGACCCTGGGGAGGGGACAAAAGTCGAATATCTAGAATTGGCCAATTGTATTATTTAAAATGTCCAGTTTCAACATAAAAAGAATATGCAAAGAAACAGGAAAGCATTTCCCATTTAGAAGAACAAAACAGTCAATTGAAACTGTTCCCAAGGATGCCATGTTGAACTTACTAGATAAAGACTTTAAACTAGCTATTATAAATACATTTAAAAAACTGAAAGACACTATATCTAAAAAAATAAACAAAAATATGAGTACAGGGCACCTGGGTGGCTCAGTTGGTTGGTTAAGTGCCTTGATTTAGGCTCAAGTCATGATCTTGTGGTTCATGAGACTGAGCCCCATGTCAGCCTCTGTGCTGACAACACAGAGCCTGCTTGGATTCTCTCTCTCTCTTTCTCTCTCTGCCCCTTCCCTACTCACACTCTCTCTCTCTCAAAATAAATAAACATTTAAAAAATATATGGTAACAATGCTTCACCACATAGAGTATCAATAAAGAGAGAAATTATGAATAAGAACCAAATAGAAATTATTTAAGAGTACCTGAAATGTTTTCCAGGATAGGCTGTACACTTGGCTATAAAATAACAAATTACAATAAATTTAAAATAAATGAAATAATTCAAAACATTTATATTCAAAAATATATAAAAATGATTCAAAATAATACAAAACAATTCAGTTTGACTGGAAACCAATAGAAAGATACTGAAAATCTTCAAATATTTGAAAATAAAGTAATATTCTTTTAAATAATACAAAGCCAAAGAAAAATCACAAGCAATATTAAGAATATTTTGAACTAAAAGAAAACAAAATCAAAACATATCAAAATGTGTGGGATATATCTAATTTAGTGATTTAAGAGAAATATATAACCCAAAGAAGCCTATATTAGAAAATAAGGAAGGTCAGGTGCCTGGGTGCCTCAGTGGGTTAAGCATCGAATTTCGGGTCAGGTCATGATCTCACAGCATGTGAGTTTGAGCCCTGCTCAGGTCATGATCTTGCAATTCGTGGGTTCAAGCCCTGCACTGGGCTCTGTGCTAACAGCTCGGAGCCTAGAGCCTGCTTCGGATTCTGTGTCTCCCTCTCTCTCTGCCCCTCCCCCACTCACACGCTGTCTCTCTCTCTCTCAAAAATAAATAAAACATTAAAAAAATTTAAAAAAGGAAAAGAGGGTCTAAAATTAATAATCCGACTTCACAAAACCCCCCAAAACTTTAAAGAATGACAAAACAAAGCAAATAAAACTAAACAGTAAACAGAAGGATAGAAATAATACAGACCAGGGTGGAAACCAATAAAATAGGGAAATAAAAGCAATAAGGAAAAAATCAATGAAGCCAAACTTGGTTCCTTGTAAAGACCAATAAAATTGATGAGCTTTTATCTAGACTGAGAAAAACGAAAGAGAGGACACAAATTACCAAAATCAAGAATCAAAGAAGGGATACCACTACCAAAACAAAACAAAATTAAAAAGGATTATAGGAAAGAATATGAAAAATTTGTGCCAGAGTGGTATATCCATACAATAGAATATTTATTTAACCACAAAAGAATGTGCTACAACATGGGGGAACCTGGAAAACATCCTGCGAAATGAAAGAAGCCAAACACTAAAGACCACATACTTCATAACTGTATTTATGTGAAATGTCCATAATAGGTAAACCCACAGAAAAAGAAAATGGATTAGTGGTTTCCAGGGGCTGAAGGGAGAAGAATGGGAAGTGATTACTGATGGATATAGGGTCTCTTTCTGGAGTGATGCAATGTTCTGAAATTAAAGCAAATATTTTTCTAAATTTTTATTTTAGAGACAGAGAGAGAGAGAGAGAGGGCATGTACATGGGAGAGGGGCAGAGAGAAAGGGAGAGAGAGAGAGAGAGAGAGAGAGAGAGAGAGGGCATGTACATGGGAGAGGGGCAGAGAGAAAGGGGGAGGGGGAGGGAGAGAGAGAGAGAGAGAGAGAGAGAGAGAGAGAGAATCCCAAACAGGCTCCACCATGCTCAGTGCAGAGCCCAATGTGGGGGGTTGATCCCATGACCTTGGAATCAAGACCTGAGCTGAAATCAAGAGTTGGATGCTCAACCTACTGAGCCACCCAGATGCACCTGAAATATTCTGAAATTAGATAATGATCAACCTACAACTATGTGAATATGCTAAACGCCCTGAATTGTACACTTTAAAAGAACCAACTTTATTGTATGTGAATTATTTATTAATAAGGAAAAAATTTACATGGTTAGAACAGAAAACTAATGGAGAAAATGAAATTCCCATACCCACACCCCGCCAAAAAAAAACCCCTCCAGGGTTTTAATTTGCTTCTCTCCAGTTCATTTTCTACAGAGTATTTCATATGGTTTAAACTGAGCTCAAGCCATGCTATTGCCCTCCTTAAAACTCTTTGAAGTTTTTCTAAGTGTGGTATGTGGCCAATTTGGGATTCTTAGGAACATAAGATTCCTAAAAAGATTTATTGCTAAAAATACAAATATTACTCTCTTTGTTAGAATAAAAATTCTCCTCTTTCAGTTCTTATACATGGTAAAATCTAAGAATTGCTGAGTTTGATTTCAATCTAAAAATCAGTAGTTTGTCTTATAGGGACTTGTATGACTTGGTTCTCCTTCCCATTCCAGCATTATCTCTAATTCCACCTCCAGCTCACCATGTTCTAGCCACATCATCTATCTTTCATTTTCTTGTATAGTTCATAGACAATTTATAAGCAAATGGGCATGGCTGTGTTCTAATTAAATTTTATTTATAAAAACAAGTGGTGGGCCATACTTTGCTGACGCCTGCTCTAATGAATAAAGATCTGATATTTCAAAAACAGGGGATAAAATATCTGATACTTTAAAAATGGTATAAAATTAATATCTGATACTTCAAAAACAGGGTATAAAATTAATAATTTTCTGAAAAGTGGCTGAAATCTCAGTCTTAAATATATCATTAGTTTGAAATTTGCCTCCTTTAGAACATAAGCTTTGGAAGAGTAAAGTTTGAGTTTATTTTGTTCAGTAGTATATTCCCAGCTCCTAGCATGGTGCTCAGTATATATTTGTTGAATTAATGAATGAGATAAAGAACACATACTATCAAAACTATTGTAGGAACTGGCTATAGAACTGTGAACAAGAGAAAACCAGGAAGTGTAATGGCAAAGGTTTTTTGTCTGATTTGTTTATTGCTATTTTCCCAGTGGTCAGAATGGTACATGGTACATAATAGGTGCTCAGTCAACATTTGTTAAATAAATGCATAACTGATTGAGTAAATGAATAAAGGTGGATGCAACCCCTGCCCTCATGGAATTCTTTTTGGGTGGGAGATAGAGATAGGTCAACGGGTAATTACCATGTATGATCATCAGGTTTAAAAAGACAGAAAGCAAATAGAATATAGCTCAGAGTTGGTAGAGAGGAGTGTCAGGGAAGGCTTCCAGCATAATGGGCTTCTGAACTGAGGATGAAAGATTAGGAGCAATTATCCAGGTGAATAGGTGGGAAAATGACAGAAGGAAGAGGGAGGAAGAGAGGTTCAAGCAGAAAGGATAACGTGAAAAGCCTAGAGGCAAGTGAGGGAATGTATGGAGTGTGGCCAGAGCACAGAATGGTGAGAGATAATGCTTGAGAGGAAAACAGGATCTGGTAAACCTTTGTAAAAAGGCATTTGGCCTTCATTCTGCAGCCATGGGGAGCCTTTGGATTGGGAGAAACTAACATGATCAGATCTGTGTTAGAAAGATTACATGTCATAGGATGAAGTTTATGGGAAAAAGAAAGGATGAAGGGACAGAATGATAATTATTTTCTAATACTTAAAGGAAGTCTAATGGCCTGTCCAGGAAGGGCATGGGTGGCCTTAGGAATGCATGAGCTCCCTGTATCTGGAGTTAAGTAAAGCAAAGGTGGATGAGCATCATTGGAACTGAAATTGGTTGAACTAGGGCATAAAAGTCTCTTCTGACAACTTAGGTTTCATAATTTATGACTTTTCTCCTTAAAGGATGAAATCAATTAAAAGGAAAACTAAAATAAGGGAAAAATTAACTTTATTTTGAGTACTATTTGGGACGTTGGCATTTTCCTCAAGATAACCGAAAATTTTGTTAATTTAGTTATCTAGTAAGTGCTTACTAAGCACCTTCTTTGTCTGACTATTTTTGATGCTGAACATACAACGTGGACAAAGCAGTCTGCCTTCATGGAGACTATAAAGGGAGACATAGATCGGAATCAAATAAGGCTGGTTCCCAGATTTCTAATTTGAACAACTAGGGCTAATAAGTCCAATTACTGAGATGGGAAAATTGGAAATGGAGCAGATTTTGGGAGAAGATCAATAATGTCTGCAAAATCTAAGGTTGGTAATCATTGTTTTGATCCATTCTAAAGGAGCTCATCTGCTCTTAAAACATGAAGGGCAATAACCCAGAAAATCTTCCTCTTATACCAATGGAATGATATTAGGGAATATTTGTGACTTCAGCATTCTATTTGGTGAAACTCTTATTTAGAGAGACTGTATGGTATTATCAAATGCATTTCTGAAGGATTTTGTATTTTAGAAACCCTACAACTCTCATACCATGATTGCCCCTACCTGCACGCTTTGAGTTAAGAAAGGGTGATAAATAATATCAATGTGTAGCATTTGACGGGAGTCTTGAAGTTTGTGTAAAATGGAGGTGTGATATGGGGAGATCACCCCAGACCATGGAGTAGATACCTTGATACAGAAGACTAAACAAGCCCTTGTTGAATGTTTCTGTGAAGTTTAATAAAGTTAAGTGAGAGATGCCTTCATCCTAGTTGGGCAATTGCTGAATAGTCTGGAGATTTTAAACCATGTCCAGTTGCCCATGCATAGCTGTGAACACAGATCGAACATGGCTGCTGACTCAGGATAGGGGGCAGGTTTGCTTGCTCAAAGCTCTTTAGCAAATTCTATTGCCCATCGTAAAATCTGCTTCTCTTAATTTCATAGAAATATATTTTAATATTACATTTTTAAAGCTATTTAGAGTTTTGTATCATCTTCCATTTGTTTGAAGGAAAGAAAGTATCAGCCCATAATGTAGATGAAACTTACTGGTTCTTAGTTGGGGTGGGGCTCAAACACAATTTACATTGCAGGGAGAATGGATTTAGTATTTGAGATACTCAAATATATAGACTACATATGCATTACTATGTTTCTTTTCTGGTTAGCAGACACTAATCAACCATGTTCTAATCCATTAAGTTTATTCATGAAAGAATAAAAATGCTGAGTCCATGGACCAGGTTATAAACAATGCTGGCTTAGTGATCATGGGATCACAAGTTCTTCCATAGTGAACTAGCTCCCACTAAAGCATCCAGGGATTAGGAATTCTACGAAGCATTTTCTGATTTTGAATAACAAGGAAGCTTGAGCTTTGAAAATAATATTGGGCAATCCACTCCTAAAATGTATACACACTTGGTACTAACATTGTGCCTGATTCCTGGTTAGCCTTCAAGAAAAATATATTGAGTTAATGGTTGAATGAATGAATATGCCTCCATGGACTTACACTGACATTCTATCATCTATTTAAGAGTAATAAAGCAAAATGATAGCTTACTCCACTGAAGTTGATTTTATAGTTTATCAAAAACCTAATGTGAATGTTTTTATTTTGATTTTAAAGTTAGCTTTAAAGCTAAGGTTGCCTTAGGTCATACCTGCCTTCTAATATAGAGACGAGTATCCAATGATCTTTTTCTCTGCTGAAAATATTAGGGATTTCACTTATTACTTAATCCATGTCTGTGGAAATCCAAGCAAATCCAGTCTCTGGGATTCAGTTATAGCACATGTGCAAAATTTAAAGCAAAAGAATGTAGCATTTCTAGTATGGGCATGAGAACGAACTAAGAATAATTATAAAGCAAAAGTAAGTGAAGGAAAACAAACAAGCAAAAAATCAAGCTGATATACAAGAAAATGCGAATTGACAATCACCACCTTAGAGAAAACCTTGACTGACAACTGCCTCTTGGGGACTCCCCTTGTTTTAAACTTCTCTACCTAGAAAAAATTGGATGGAGAGTGGCTTGAAATCCATGACACTTAGATACTTTTCACAATGGCAAAAGCAAAGTAACATTGATCAACATAATCTGAAAACAGGTGACCTTTTCTTCATCTTCACGTCACCCTGAATTAGTACTTTCTGTTCTCTTACTTCCCGTCCTTCTGGCCCTTTGCTCACTGTCTCTTTCAAACGTTCTCATTGTCCCTATTGCTGATACTTTTCCTTTGTTACTTGAGTCATTTTCTCCTCTCTCCATTTGCCTTGAAAATAAAAAATGGATGCACAAAACTTTATGAAGTGTGCTTTGTGTTCTTGGTGAAAAATATTTATTTTACTTACTTGTGGCTACATATGATCTAGGTTACTTCTTTTATTTGATGTTTATTTTTGAGAGAGAGCAAGCAGGGGACAGGCAGAGAGAGATGGAGACAGAATGCGAAGCAGGCTCCTCGCTGTCAGGCCAAAGCCCAACACTGGGTTTTTAGGAGTTTTTATGAGTTTTTAACTGAAGACTGCACTAGAGATTTAAACCTCACCTTAATCCTTAATGAATGCTAGTATCTCTAGACTCTAGCCTGAATACTAGGGTCTTGATACAAGAGCATTGTCATTGCCTGAGAGCTTATCAGGAAATCGGAACTTTGGTTGTACACTGAACTACTAATCTGCATTTTAACAAGATTCCCAGGTAATTACTAGGCACATTACAACGTGAGAAGCATTGCTGTAGAGTGTATGTGTCCCTCATGCTGTTTTTCCTGCTCCAGGCTCCTGCTTTGCTCCCACAGCCATGCTGCTTATAGCTTGGATTGCCCGTAAGACTGAGGAGCATATTATTATAAATGGCATGCTTTCCAAGTTAATTCAGATACTTCTGTCGATAAAGTTTGAAGAGAACCTATGGTTGTGAAGTTATCTTTTCCTAAAGGAAATGTGGACTAGCAAATGTTGAAGAAACCAATAGAAAGGGAGAACAGGCAGATGCAGAAATAGAGCTCATCTGAGTGTGGTTTGAGACAAGTGTGGAGACAAATCCCCAAGTGCAGAGAGGGCTTGCCTTCTTAATGAGCTACCAAGTGATGGATGCCTCTCCAGAGGATCCTTTGCTTCCAAGAGGGAAAAAGTATAATTGAACTTATAGATTGTTCTTTCTACTTTACAGAAATGTGTGTGTGTGTGTGTGTGTGTGTGTGTGTGTGTGTGTGTGTGAGCTCTGAAGGATAGAAGCTCTGTTAAAAGTTCCTACTGAGCTGGGCTAGACTCTGAGTGAGTGGGGTTATAGATTTTTGACTCGCACCTTCTTATTAATATTCATTAGATTTGGATATTCTCAAATCAATGTGGTTTGTTTTTAAGTTACAGAAGCTTTTACCTGTCCTTTCACATTGTTTAAGATTTTTTTAGTCTTCTCTTCCTCTCCAGGCTTTTCCTTTTCTTTGTACTAAATTGTCATAATGGGTTATCTGAAGAACTTTCATATGCATTAGACATTATGCATGGTGCCTACTGAATAAAATGCAAACCTCGTGTAAAATAGAAGTTTGGAACTTACTTGGCAGGTAAGTGAGTGCCAGGGGCTGGAGAAGGGGGCTGACTACAAAAGGGCAAGAGAATTTGGGAGGTGATGGAACTGCTCCATATCTGGCTGGTGGTGGTGGTTATCCAAATGTATCATTTGTCAAAACTCATAGAACTGTACACTTAAAAGGGGTGAATATCAAAGTGTGTAAATTATGACTCCAAGAAAGTGGTGGGTGGGGTGTTTTAATCTGAAAACAAATGAAAATAATTACACGGACTTCATTGGAGTGGGGCTAGGGGTGGGACTTGGGGTGCATGTTCTTACCTTCAGAGGCAGCATGCTGCACTGGTTACAGACACAGCCTTTACAGCCAGAGGGCCTGAGCTCACTCTGTAAGTTACACAATTGTCTGTTGCCTCAGTTTCTTAATCTGTCACTTGAGATAACAGTAACACTACCTCAGTGGGGTTACTGTTAGGACTTAAGAAGCCAGAGGGATGGGCACTGAAAATTTAAGGCTTTGCAATGGGAGAGAGTCTGGTGTTTTCTTTTCCCTCACCTCATGCTTGGTGAGGTCATCCTTGTCTCTACTGAAAAATAGTCTTCATCACAAAAGCCCCACAAGTAACACTGCCCAGCCTGCCGTATCAGGCAGCCACTGCTGAGTAAACGCTCTGGAATAAACCTCAGAGAGAGAATAAATCACCTTTCACGCCATCCTCCCCCCAGGTGAGGACTGAGGTCATTGCAAGAGGCATAACAAATAGTCGACATAATGTACCAAACTAATAGATTCTATAAGGAAAACTAAATGGAAAATTTTTCTTGAGTGCTGGGCACCTCTGGCTGAAGAGACAGTGGAGCCAGTGTTATTATAGATGTAGTTGAATCAATAATACTTTTTCATTCATTTCTTTTTCATTTCACAAAAATGCCTATTTTAACCAGCAAAGAAGTAAGGAGATATTATCAAGGGCAATTTTTCATGCTCACATGGATTATATTCTGGGACACATCGTTCTTCTAAATAGTCCCATTTTTTTTTTCCTCTCAGAAATGTATTCAGTTCTCTTCCAGCAGTGTGAATTTATCTGGAAAGCTTTGACAATCAATTAAGTAAATGAGAAAATAGAATGCTTGTAATTATGATAATCAAGCTATATGAAACCCACCCTCTTAGGTCTAATACCCACACATCTTTAAGCAATATATTAATTAAGCTTTGGATAATTGTTACAATTAGAATCAAGTTTTTATAATTTTTAAAAATCACCCAGAGATAAAAAGGAAATATTTAAAAAATATATGCAGCTGTCGGTTTTTAATGCAATTCATCCTCATGACTACATTGTCATTTCCCGGGCTGCATAGAAACAATTCCAGTATGCTTTATCGATGTGACTTTTCATTTACAATTGGAGGAAATGTGCATGTAACACCTTGGTCAGATGTCTCCCTGTTTCTGTAAGTCAGAGGTTGGCAAACTCTTCCTGTAAAGGACCAAGTATTTTAAGCTTGCCGGCTAAGAGGCAAAATCGAAGATATCTGTAAACTTGCTTAAGAAACAGATCTGGGGCGCCTGGGTGGCTCGGTCGGTTAAGCATCCGACTTCGGCTCAGGTCATGATCTCGTGGTCCGTGAGTTCGAGACCCGCATCGGGCTCTGTGCTGATAGCTCAGAGCCTGGAGCCTGTTTCAGATTCTGTGTCTCCCTCTCACTGACCCTCCCCCGTTCATGCTCTGTCTCTCTCTGTCTCAAAAATAAAATTAGAAAAACGTTAAAAAAAAAAAATTAAAAAAAAAAACAGATCGCCACAGTTTCTGTACTAATGAAATTAAAATATAATAAAATAATAATTAAGTACATTTTTGGCAACACACATCTAATGAAAAGAGTAGAATTCTTACCCTTGGGAAACCATGTTGCTTAGTTTGGGGTGCAATGTGAGTATCTCCCCTCATCGAGTCTTTGCCAATATTCATCCTGAAACCACTCTCAGAGCGTTGGCAGCAGTCTGGCTGTGGTTCACACAGGGTAGTCGGCCAGCCCCTGAGCAGCGTTCTCAACGTTAATGGGCCTGAGAATGGCCTAACCGGCTTGTTAATATAGATTGCCGAGTCACACCCCCAGGTTTCTGGTAAGTTCCAAGAATTTGCATTTCTAACAAAGTCCACTTGGTACTGATGCTCCTGGTTAAGACCAGGCTTTTACAATATTGCTCTTGATGTTGCTCCTTTAAAAAAAGTCACGCCGAATACAAATCTATATGTTTTATGTTTTCATTGTTTATGCCGCCTGTATTTTAGCTCACCTGATGGACTTAACTTTTTGAACTCTTGAGGTGCAGTGGCAGTAAATCCAGTTAAATTTCCATTAGAAAGTAAAGACCTATTTAAGTGAATTCAGGATTGATAATAAGAGGAACTTTTGTCTCTTAAATAGCTATTAGTCTCTTGTTTCCAAAGTCAGGCATCAGCAATCAGCATCTACTTGTCTGCCGTTAAGAATGCCTGAATAGCATTTTTCCAGTACGAGCAACCTTTTAAAATAGTATGCAATATTCCAAAAGATATATGTGGGTGACACATAAGAATGACAGTTTTATCTTGATTTAATAGGTCCTAATTCACCAAGCATGTTATCAATATACTGCTCTCTGAATTATAATTTGTTGACATGTTCAACCTGTCAGAATTTAAAAGAGACTTTCCTGAGGCCTCCAAGGGTCAAGGGAGATCCCAGTTTTCTAAATCCTCGGGCAGCCCATAATCTCCGGACCAAACCATCTCTAAGTTGGCTGCATTAGGCTCTTGGGATGAGCTCTGAATGATTTGAACTATTACCTATATTGAGGTCGCGGAGAAGGTTAATGATAAACAACAGGGCATCAGCTAATTTTAATGATCGCATCTCGCCAAAGAGGTTTTTTCCAGAAAAGAAGCACAGTGGAAAATATGTTCTCCTTCTGTTTATTTGTCCCAATGGTTTAAAAAAATCAGCTTTACGGAACCATAATCTTCCTCATGACAGATGGGCTTATACATTGGCATCGTGCTTTCAATCCACAGTTTACATTTCAAGAGGAAGGTGAAGAAACTGAATGTAAAGACATCTATTTTTCAGTGTTATAACATTGATACAAAAAATAGTATTCTGATTAGCAGCTTGATTGGCAACCCATGTAACCCTAAATAGTACTACAAACCTGGAGAGTGCACTTTTACAGACAAGTACGTTTGGCGAAATAGTATGTACAATTTTGACAAATAAATACATAAATAAACAATCATTCATATATAACGATATACCTAAATGTCAATTATCATCAACAAGCGTTTCTAGTAAATTACTTCTTTCATTCACAAGTTACTTTGTTGCTTATAAAAACTATCCTCACCTTTACAGAAGAAATGACAGAATCAATTCCCCCACTAAACCCACATATTAGGAAAGGTAGAAAATGAATCCCAGAAGCTTTATGTAAATGTTCCATTGTCTTTTGATAGAAGAGGTTTGACTGAAAAACTCCTTCCTCAGCTTCTCTGTAAAGAGTTTGTTTCCCCCATATCATCACACAAAGGGGTTTTGTTCTTCTGATTTTAATCCAAATCGAAAACGATGTTCATTTTTTTGATTCCGGTTATTTAAAAATACAATATTATATATCGAAACTGGCATTTGGTTCAATAGAAGAAGACCCAAAGCCACGCAAACTAACCAGCAAAGATAAAACTTTTTTTTCCAAAAATAAACTTAAAAAGGAAAATTTAAGAATACAGACATTAATTATTGATACCTTTTGTTATCCAATGCATAATGAACACAACAGGTAGGGGGACAGTCAGAAGGTTTTTATAAAAATTCTCTGAACGACTCCTGGTACAACATTGAAACATTATTTTATGTAAGAGAAATGATAATACATTAAAAAATGGCTTAAATAATTGAAACCATAACTTGGCCGGCACCATAAAATTAAGAAAAGTAGAAAATTAGAGCTTTTTCATGATCACTTGACTTAAACTTTTTTTTTTTTTTTTTTTGAACATTCAAAAAATGAAGGGCAATCATGCTTTCAGCTATTGAAACACTGGACAAATGGCTTTGCCTCACCGAGCTCCATGCAGAAGAAAATGTACATAACAAGCAGATTCTAGCTATACATACAGGGGAGAAGGGAAAAAATGCCTTTAAAATATATACATATGGTCTTTGATGAATATTTACATGTTTGTCACATGGGCACTACCTAGCATAAAAAAGTTAGGAAATAGTTCTTTAAGACATATGATTCTCTGATTTTTGCTCCTTTTAAAGATTAGGGCTCTATTTATAGTGGATACACACACACACACACACACAGAAAACAATTCATAGATGTACATATACGATGTTCGTAATGTGCAATTCCTTGACGCGAAGGTGGCTTGACTGAGCATAAGGTAAATGCAAAATGGTAGTATAAGACAGAGGCTTGATTCAGCTATGTGACTGAAACGCAAACCAAGCACAAAGTCATGAGACTTTTCCAATGACTGGAACTCACAGCAGTTGAGGGGTGGGGGTTAGAGAGGGGCTCACCTTGTGCTGATCCATCTCTCCCCAGTCTACCTAATGCTGTTTTCCAATCAAACTCGGCAGTCCAGCTGTTTGATGAAGATGTACTGAAGGACAGGAAGGCCTGTCTCATATTGCATTCTTTGTGGCTGGGGATAAAATATCCAGTGTTTTCAAGAAATAGGCCATGACTTCCATTTGTTCATTGTGTTTACTTGTTTGCTATCAACTTCTAGGGGGGGCTTCCAAAGGTCAGGTTAAAAGAAAAGTTATATTCTTTCAGTTGCAGGGCTTTCTTTGAATGAAAACAAACAAACAAAAAGAAGTTTTCTAATGAATAGATGATGTGCAATGTGGGGGTTTGCTGAGTGCCTGTTCTTCTGATAGAGGGGGGCTAGCTTTACCGGTCACTCTTCAAAGTTCTTATTGAGAATTCAGATCACTGTTTCCTGAGATCCAAGTTGATGGGATATAATACATTTTGCAAAGCATGTGATTCATTTATTGTAATACACTTCCAGCCAGAGGCTCCTCCCTGAAGAAACACAGCTGCCTTCACCTGCAGCACCCTGGGAAATCAAGGCAATGCACTGAAGTAAAAACTTGTTCATCGAAACCAGAAGAAATGGTAGAGAAATTGAAGCTTCTCCAAACACCTAAGATATCCAGGGAAAAGTCAAAAAATCTTAGAAGAACCAGATGCACAAACAGTTCATATTCGATCTTTCTTTTAGCAGATTTTACATTTAAGCTGATGTTACTACTACTGATTACAGTGACCATCATTGTAATGAATTATTTTAGCATTTGGCATAACGCATGACACATTGCATTAGCACCTTGTAAACTAAGGATCTCAAGATTCTTAGCAAATGCAATTTGCTCTCACAGCACCTGTGAGGTAGGTGTTTTTTCCATCCATTTTATACATGAGCATACTGAAGCACAGCAAGGTTAAGACGCCTGCTCACATGACCCAACAAAGATGATGGTATCAACAGGAACTGATTCCAAGCTTCTCCACCCTTCCTTCCCGTGAACCTCAATCACAGAGCTTGGAGCTCCCAGAATGCCTCCCAACAGCATTGCTGCTGGAGGTGCTTGGATGTTTCAGATGTTAGAGTATTCCATCTATCACCTACAGAGCTAAATCATCCAATAACATTGGTACCCATTAGAAGATTCTCTCACATGCTTTGCAAATGTGTGGGCGTGGCATCTATACTATTGCTAAGTTTGCTTATGTTAATTTTAATGCATACATAAATTTGTATTTTCTCCATGTAATTTATTGTTTTTCTGCCCTCCTTCCAACTTATTTCTACACATGTGCCTGCCTGTCAGAAATTGTAAAATGCACTTAGCAACACTGTATGGAGGCAGGCAGGTAAGATTACATTTGGCAAAATCTCCTTGGAGGCACCAGGTAATGTTTGTTCTGAAAGGGAAAAAAAAAAAAAAAAAAAAAAAAAAAAGCTCTTGTTTATTTTGTTAAGTAGCATTTTATATACATTCCACCCAATGACCAGGTTTAATCCTTGGATGAGTAGGCAGAGTTGTCTTCCAAACATACAGGATATTTGATTTTCAAGTTTAGATTTCCATTTATTTAACTGCAGCCTTCCTGCCAGGCCTAAGTTCATTTCTTGCTGGAACGGCAAACACTGTACATGTCCCATGGCAATATATGTAAAAATTCAATATAACAGCACACACAATGTTAATAATCACATCGAGCGTGTCTTCCTGACTGTGTATTATTTCTGAATTATTTCTGAAAAAGCGCTATTTACTTATTCATTTTTGCAGAGCTGATATGAAGACATTACAGTGAGTTTCAGTTTCCCAGAACCAGATTTTTATCTCAGATGCACAGTATGTAAATCCTAGCAGTTTTCAGGAAGTTGCTTTTTCAGATAAATGCAATGCCTTAGGACCTGAGAATGAAATCTGGCCCTTCAAACTCGTGTATTGTTTCTATGACCAGAGCCTGACATTTGTAAATTGGTAATCGAAGAAAGAAAGTAGGAGTGGGAAGGAAACCCTTTTTACAAAACCCCTTCGCCAGTTCATTTCCCTTGGTGACACCTGTTAAATACCAACACCCTAGGCCCCATTTCTTAAAAAAGAAAAGAAATGTATTTACATTGGTAAAAATCCTAACATCTGAGATGTTTCTTGCTTGACATGTCATTCCAGATTCTGTGCATTTCTTCCGGAGAGATCTGATGCACGGTGATAACTCGGCGATACCTACACAAACTATAGGCCATTTTCCAGTGATTGAAGCCACTGTTCTGGAAAGGATGTATGCCCAGTTTTCGAAGACACAGTCCCACATATACATCTTCAAGGTGAAGCAGCCTTGTGTGGAGTGAAGTCTTATAAATGAGTTCAGCCACATCAGCTGAAAAGATATAGCCAGTCCCCGAACAGAATGGTGGGTAGTTACTGTCAGGGTACAAATCCCTGGGCATATACCACTTACTGCGGACGTCCCGGATTGGTCCTCCATTGATGACATAGCCAGTAAAATACCTTCTCCTTGGCTTGGTGGAGGGTTTTAGTAGTTTATAAATAAGGTTGTCCATGTTTACAAAAATGTCACTGTCTGTTTTCATGACATACTTGGCTTTTGAACAAAAAGTGGCCACCCATCTCATTCCCATTAATGTCTTAAGGGTAAGGTTATGGTAGGAGTCAATAAAGTCCTCCACAATAATGTCGTGGAAGATTTGGCTCTCTTGCTCCACCATCTGATTCAGAACAGGATCAGCATTCTTGCCCAGGAGGAAGAGAGTGGCTATCTTGATCCCTTTGAAGTTGTTCTCATCCCCCCACGTCTCTCGGATTGCCTGGCGGGCATCGAATTCTTTGTGGGTGGTGCTGATGAGGATAACAAGGAAAGGAATGTTCTTTTCACATTTGTTGGGTTCATTTATAAGAAATTCAAAAGAATGTGGGTTTATAGGTCGAGTTCTTATGTTGCCAAAGGTGAAGTTTTTCCTGGCGACTGTTAGGTGGCTGAATGGCTTGGAGCCAGTGTAGGAAGAAGTGGGACGAGTTATACTCAGATACCAGAGGGCACTGGCCCAGCACACGACTGTCAAAACATATAGGCAGGACACCTTTGAAGCCATTGTCTTAAGAGCACGTCTATTCCAAATATTGAAGAATATGCCTTCTTGGCATTAGTTTCTTTTCATCTTGCAAAGGCAGCATATTACTAATAAATCTTAAAGTTCGATAGAGAAGCGTGAGTGCGGGATTGTCCATGGGTCTTCGTGACAGTCTGGCATCTCTGCATTCCCTCTACTTTCTTCCAAACTTGTTGGAAGGTTCCATCCCTCCCAAGTCTTCCTCTTAACTCTGCAAAATCAATAAAACACAGTTTTCATTAAGGTTTATTCAGTTACTTTACATCCCCACATAAACAGAATAAAGGTGTTAGAATTACCCATGGTGACTAAAATAAAAAACATAATCATTCATTTCCACCACTACTGAAAACTCCCCAACACAACCAGCCTCCTTTTTCTCCCCTTGATAGAAATTATTTATGTATATTTATACCCAATTAATAAATATTAGATTATCAACTCTAGAAGAATATGAAGTAAACTGAACATTAGTAATTAAAACGAGTTTTCCCTCGTCACAAGAGGACTTCTTTGCTGTTAAATACCTTTGTACACTAAAGGCTTCTTTCAAGCAGGAGAGTCTCACATAGGGCCTTGTATCTCTTTTCCATGTTTCCAAGTCTGAGCTTTCATTCACTTAATTCTGATGAAATAATCAGTTCTCAACATCTCTTTGCTTTCTGTAGCCCTGTGTTTGAAAATGTGCCCATCACCACTGGAAAATCTCTGCTAAAATGGTCTCTCTAGGCTCTGACTCACAAGTAATTCTTTACTTTTCCTCACTTTTCCCTAACTTTGGCTTTCACAAATGATAGTCCCTTATTATCAGTTTTCTAGGAGGCATCCTATGAAGAAGAGCCTTTCCTTCAGGCATGGACACCATCACCCAAGTGTCCTTTCAGACAGCTGGCAGCATGCATTTTGTAGTTGATCTAAATGGTATCACTTTTTGTGGTTTTCAACAATTCACCCTGATGTTCCCTTGATGAAATTACGTTGGCCCCTTTCAATTCTTTTTCTGTGGTTACACTTGTCAGTAAACATAGCAGGAGTATAATGAGAGACACAATTGAGCTTAGGGCCACAAATCCAATGAAGATGGACACAACACTTTGATTGGTGTTCAAATTAAAAAGTTGTCCTTCAGAATGCTACTCCTTTCTAGAACCTGAGTTGCTATCACACCAGTAAAACAATATATGCCAGGCTACAAAGTCTATTCATGTTAATAAAAACTGTCTCTTCCTTCCCAGTTAGAGCAAAACATGGTAGCCCTGGAAGACGGAGATAGCAGATAATGGATATCAATTTCAACAAAGTCTGCTTTGAAGAAAACTATGCACTTAAACATACAGACTGTGTTGAAAGGACTCAACTGTGATTATAGATGGAAAATCATGCTTCCATGCACAATATTCATAATGCAATGAAAAGAGGTGATGGGCAATAGCAGAGATAATACACATCATCTTGCCAAAGCCAAGGGCTGACTGTGAATATATGATCCATATGAGACCAGCAATAACTCAGTGTGGTTACCATTCTAACTAAATGAATATTAGAATGGCGTCAAGCAGCATGACTCCAGGCATAATCACACCTTCATCCAACCCGTAATAAGTACTCTCTAAATATAAGCTCCAGTATTCTTGGCTCCTGAAGGAAATGTCCACTCTAAGGTGCACCAGAGCTGATAAAAGGGATGTGATGTGCAGCAAGCTTTGATACTTTAAACAGTAAGCAAAAAGAAGGAAGAGAAACCAGCAGTAGAGTATAGAGAAGGGTTTCTCAACTTGGAATATACAGACATGGACTCCATTTGAATGCCAAAGGGATATGAGTGAGTCTCAAGATGGTAATCACAACCAAACTTTCTCCCTCATTATTCCAGGGCTTAGTATCTGATTCTTACAAGCCTACCGTGATCATCATACAGCCCTTGTCACTTTCCATACTTTCCTACTAAAGTGTGAGTCACCTATCACTAAGCTGGTATACCAAATATAGTCACTGGAAGAAGTTCCTCTCAAGTTCTTTTCTCGAGCCACTAATCACATGGGTGCATGTAAAGCATTGGGAAAACAGAAATAGAACCCATACTCCTCCTCAAGGAACTCATATTCCAGGAGGAAAGACTTCGTGTAAATGATTAAAACAGAGGGATAAAGGGGCACCTGGGTGGCTCAGTCTGTTGAGTATCTGACTCTTGATTTTGGCTCAGGTCATGATCCCACGGTCATGGGATTGAGCCCTGCATCTGGCTCTGGGCTAAGGCTGTTTACGATTCTCTCTCTCTCAAAATAAATAAATAAACTTAAATAAACTTAAATAATAAAACAAAACAAAACAAAACAAAATAAAATAAAATACATGTAGTACACCAGGCATCAGGCTACGTGCTGTGCACTCCAAGGCCTGTATTGTATGGAGCTTAATTCCTTATGATGTTACAAGAGAGTTATTGCCTCCATTTTACAGTTGAGAGAATGGAAACTCAGAGATATTAAGTAGCTTACTCAAGATCACACAGCTAGTGAATGAATAATTGAGTAGTCATCTTGAGCTTCGAAAGGCCTGTTAGGACAACAGGCAAAATCTTGCACAGGAAAATGCAGGGTGGCAGGGAGCATCTCATGCTGCTATTCTTCCAGCAATCCGCACATTTATTTTCTTAGATGTATGTCCGCAGCTGGAATTTTTGCCTAGTTCATTCTGGTTTGCTACACACTGCATGACACCGATTCTATGAAGATTCTCGATCACCAAAAACTGATGTCTTGCAAAGAGTACATTAAGGCTGGGGGCAGGGAGAGAGAGTGGCTACTGTGGAAGAGGCTCAGACACACTTTGCTTTCCCCTTTCTCTGATGTCCTCAAACACACACATGTGCTCATACTCACACACTGCAAGAATTGCTCTTACTACTGACTTTTTTTCAGACATGAGAACAAAAGTAAGCACAGCATTAGTTACATCTTGGTCACCAGTAAATGCAAATTATCACCAATAAAAACGGGATTGGAAATGGGCAAAAGAACCAGCCTAGGATCTGAAGAGCAGCCAAGGATAACGTGCACCTACAGCGAGGGGTGTTAAAAAACATCCTTTTTGCTTACAAGAAAACACATGTCTCCGGTGGCCAAACGAACACAAAAATATACCTCTGGAACAGATAGCAATATAAGGAAAGGTAAGAGAGAGTAGTAGCATGCTGCATTTAACTCTAAAGCATGATTTTATGCATGTTGATTGAAGTAGTTAGTGATGGGCCAGATGTCCACGTTTTACTCCTTGAGCAATCCTAACTTGCTGCGAGGCTTTCTGGGCCTCGGTAGCCTTAAGCTAAAATAAGGACAAAAATAAAATGTACATTATTTCCAAACACATTATACGTGTTAACGATCATCACCAATCCTTTGAGTTTCTGAGGGAAATGTTGTTACACAGGGAGACAGTATTATGATATAAAGAACAGGTTCTAGTGGTGAGGAGAGGATTATGTCAGCTTATCAGTTCATGATTTGGGGTCCAGGTCACACACGTCAATTGATTCTTCTCAACACAGGATTGCGATCAGTTTTTTGGTTTAGCAAATGCACTGTACAGATTTTTCACTAGAGAATTCTGTTTTCTTCCTGGAAAACATGAAGGCAAAAGTCCACTAAAAAGCAAAGAAAACGTCAGCTGAGAAGTTCTAGAGAAAGGAGCTGAATGTCACAAAGAGGAATCCTCTGGGGGGTTCTTTTAGTTTCATGAGATTTAAAAAAGTCCTGTTTAACAGACGCGTTAATGTATTAAAATACAAAGTTGCATATAGAACATTTGTCATTCCTTTTAGCAGTCCTACCACAACCACAGACACTGATGACACATTAACTTGTCATCCATTAAATACAAATCCCTCCAAATAACCTTCCTCTAGAACTCTTGAAAGATTTCTTCCCCAGGAGCCATCCTGTATCACAGATTACCTCATTCACAAGACCCTTCAGGAGCTACCCACCTTCACCTTTCAGGAAGTTAATGGAGCAGAATTTTCAATTTAAGGAGCTCATGATTCTCCTAGAAATCACATTGGATAGTCTGTTATTTTGAGTAGTGTATTTTTTAAAAAGCCCCTAAGTTGCCAAAATTCTTTTCTTGTATGGCCGGAAGTAAGTCCTGCAGCAAGTGGGCAGAATCTCTTGGGTGAATTGTGCATAATTTGGGTGTCAAGTTCGGTCACTCTCCATCATATTCAGGCAGGTAGGAGTCAGCACTGATTCCCTACGCCCTGACTGTCACTGAAGGGGCCTGCAGTCATTCCAGCTTCCCTGCACCCACGGGCAAGGCTGTCCAGGCCCCATCAACTCTCTGGTGTCTCAAGGAATATAATATCTCCATGTTCTGATTTCCCTTTGATTTTCAAGTCTACTTCATTTGACCATGAGAAACGTGCGAAACACCTAATGCCAGGTACGAAACACCTGATGCCTGCAGAGATGACAGGCACTGCTCTCCACTCTGGTAAGACAGATGGGGGCTTACTTTCTAGGAAACGGTGGCATACAATAAACGCATGATAAACGAATACAAAAATAGTTTCAGGTAGCGGCAACTGATGTAAATAAGTCAGGCAATGGGATAGAGACTGAGCAGAGGTGAGAGGGGAGCTACTTTAGATGAATCGGTCACTCTCTGAAGGGTGACATTTGAGCTGAGAATAGAAAGTCTTGTGCTCTTCAGTCTAGTCATTGAGTCTTTTACTAACTTTTTGGCTCTTTGCTTGGCTCTTTGGGATTAGTGTTTCATTAGGAAACACTTTCTTTTTGGTTTTTGAACTCTGCTCTTCTCTTGTCTTTTGGATCTTCTTGGCTTCATGTTTCCCATTTGTGGCCTTTTTGCTCACTCTTGCAAATGCCCTCAGCTTCTAGAGATGGAGGTTATTGGTATTAGCAGGCTATATGTATTAGTTTGCTAAGGTGGCCATAACAAAGTACCAGAACCTGGGTAAATTTATTGTTTCACAATTCTGAAGGCTATAAGTCTGAGAAGATATTGGCAGAGTTGTTCTTTGTGAGAGCTGTGAGGGAGAATCTGTTCCACGCTTTTCTCCTAACTTCTGGTGATTTGCTGGCAATTCTCTGGCACTCCTTGTTTATAGATGAATCACCTAGATCTCTGCCTTCATCTTTACACAGCATTTTCCCTTCTCTGTGTCCCAATTTACCCTGCAACCCCTTTTTAGGAGACCCGTCATATTAGATTAGGGCCCACACTAATGACCTCATTTTAATTTCATTACCTCTATAAAGACCCTATTTCCCAACAAGGTCACATTCTGAAGTATTGGGGGTTAGGAATTCACCATGTCTTTTTAGGGGGGAGGGACACAATTCCATCCACATCTACTTTCCTGGATGGCAACAAAATGAAATACTTTGCTCCCTAAGATTTCATTTCTTCACATTTTATGCTCTTGATTCGAGCAGGGAAATTATTGGGTTTTGGTAAACTAACTTTTAAAGGGTAAAAAAATGTGTAATTAGCATTCAAAGTAGAATGGAACATCAACGTGCAAGGGGACACAAAGTTTGGCTTATTTTTAGATTAAAAAAAGCTAGTTCATTTATTTTGTAAGACCACATGAGGAATATGGCACAGACTTAAAAACAGTCCTGTGCTTCTGCCTTTTTTTCTTTCCCTTGAGGTATCCCCCACCTCCCCTGCAAAAAAAAAAAAAATCAACCCGTAATTAGTTGGGAAAGTGAAGTCAAGGCTGTGACACCTTTCCCAAAAGGTTGGGGTCAAACAATTCTTGAGAAACTGACTTGTTTTCTGGAGAATAAGGACGATTCTCCTGTGTCACCTCCAACTACCAGCATTCCTATTATTCAGAAATGATTTTGAATATTCAGAGACCATATGGCACTACAAAAGTGGTTTTAACATTAAAATCCATGAAGTCATTTTAAAACATGGTACAAAAGATAAACCTGTTGAAAACAAATCAACCCAATTTTAACCAGTTAAAAGGGAGGGATAAAAGGAAGACAAAAATTCAAAAAAAAAAAAAAAAAAGATAATAAAGAAAAGAGAAGGCGGGGAGAGAAAGGGCCAACCACTTGTGTTTATGAAAAGCTCCTGAAATGGATGAAAAGTTGGTGGTACCACACATCACCATCCTGGGGAGGGTAAAAGAGATTCTGCCTGAAAAATGTTTTGATCTCAAATGACTTTCCTCAGAGCTGGTGTATGAGCGAAATCAAAGAATCTTCATTCTATGGGGAAATCCAGGAACTCAGACCGCAACAGAACTAATTGATAAACGAGCCCCAAAGGCCAGAGATTCTACTCAGCTGCATTAATTTGGCGAATGGTTATCTTGATGCCCAACTCCCTCCCTTCCTCTCGCTCTTGTAATTATGCTCTAAATAAGCACAGGAGAGGAAGAAATAAAGCACTATTAACACTAGATAATGGTCCTTGAAGGAAGAATTTCATAAACCATTATGTTATACAGCTGGCTAACTTATTATCTCTCCAAATCACAGAGGGCTAGCTCTCTCTCCTAGCCTCCCTTTGAAGTCAGCCTCCTTGGCTGTGAAAGGCACTATACACACAGAAGTCGAAATCCCTGAATGCTCATAGAGGTAAACGGTCTGACTCTCTGCCTCAGAAAGACAAAAAGCTAATTTGTTCCTTTAAAAAATTTAATTATGAATCCTTTCAGAGACCCCATAATTGAACTCATCCAACAGAACGTTTGCAACAAGCAAGTGGCAGAAAGCAAAGAAAGGTAATATTCATCATGATTTGGCAGCTGAAATCCCTTCCCTCCCAAATCTGGAAGAGATTATTCGAACCTTTCTCCTTTCAGTTCACTATACCTTGAAATTTGTTGAAAAGGTCCTTATAAATCCCTGCACTCAGAAGAATGGGGCCAACTTGAAAGAGGAGTGGTCAGGATGAGGATGTTCATGTGTGGGCTTAGGGTTCTTGCTATTCTGAAAGCTACACTCTATTTCCTTGCAGAAAAAAGTGCACTTCAAATTAGAGAAGATTATAGCTTTCTTCGAATCAATGTGTTGCCCTAGTTCTAGAATTCAGAGAATTTTTAAACATCGCTACAATCCTCTCAGGGAAAAATGAAAATGAGGATGTCTCATTATTTTAAATAAATGCTTGGCTTCCTTTGCAGTGATGGATATGGTGCCTTGACTGCCTTATATGAGACACATTTTTAAAGGTGGGCAGAGCCATCACTTATTTAATCATAGGAGCCTGGGAGCCTGGCAGTATGGTCGGGCCTTGGGTAGGGCTTCTCCACTGGGAAAGAAACGCCATGATGTTTTATTACAGAGGTGGAAGAGGATGAGAGGAAAGACATCCTACTCATATAAACAGCAGCTGGGAGAATTTAAAAATGATGAGCTATGCGACACCAAAAAGAGTATTCATTTGCCCCATTATTTTGGGTAGGGGAAGCTGATATAAATGGATATTATTAGAAACCAGAAAGATGTTAGTGTATTGCTATCTAAAATTTACAAAGTCTAAGGAGATATTTCCTAGTCCATCACAGAGAGGTAATATTTTGGGTCATATTTCAGAGAATGACATTAGTACCATGAGGGAACTGATAACATCATACAGAAAAGACCTTGCAATTTTTATTTTCCGTTTGTTTCCTTTTTCTAACTCAAATGCCCCTTTACACAATATCAATTTATCAGAACACATAACAGGCAAAAATAATTTTTTTATTTTTTTTTAATGTTTATTTATTTTTGAGAGAGAGAGAGAGAGAGAGAGAGACCGAGAGCAAGTGGAGGAGGGGCACAGAGAGAGGGAGACACAGCATCCGAAGCAGGCTCCAGGCTCTGAGCTGTCAGCACAGAGCCCGACGCAGGGCTCAAACCCACAGACTGAGAGATCGTGACCTGAAAGCAGAAGTTGGATGCTTACAACTGACTGCGCCACCCAGGCGCTCCTAAGCAAAAATAATTTTGTGTAGCTGCTGTCAATAGAAATTATTTTGTAGGCAATCTTATGGCACTGGAAGATCTGGATTCAACTTCCAGATTTTTAGTAATCAGCTCTGGACTCTGTGCATCTCTCTACCTTTGTTTCCCCATCAATGAAATGAGAATAATGACATCCGGACATACTTTGCAAGGTCACTGTATGGATCAAATAAGATACTGGATTTGAAAATACTTTGTAAGCTAAATACTGCTACCAGAACGAAGAGTATTATCATTATTAATATAAACATGATAAACAAAAGACAAATCTTGAGGGTATCACCTATAAAATGTTTAATGAGCAATAATCAGTCAACTCATCTTGACTGGTGCAAAAGCAGTTTTCTTATTTGGCTGATACTCAAAAGGGGTGGGGGGAAAGCTCGGCAGTTGACTGTTCTCACAAGAAGTTTCAATTTCATTTTATAATGTGAATATTAAGAGGTCCTATACTTCTGTGAAAAAAGGATACACAAGTTAGAGGAAATATTATTATTATTAGCACTAATGTGATAAAGAACTAGATTTTTTTTCAAATACAACTTTAGAATATCAAAAATCTACCAGATTTAAATAGCCCTCTGAGTAGCATGTACATAGTCATAATTAATATTCTATGTCCACTTGGACAGGCTCAAATGGCTATACCATGAGTATTTTAGAGATATTCAAGACAAAGCCAATTCACGATTTACCAGTTTTTCTTCACAGGCTTGTCAAGGTCGTAACAGAACTTATCCACAATGTAATATTACAAAGCATGTGATCATTTCATCACTCAACTTAAGGGACTTGGCAATTTTCAGCATCAGAGTTAGCTTTATGAATTGCTCTGGAGATGTACCCAAAGGAAAGCCTGGGTGACAATGAGTCCTGTTTGGCAGAGTAGCTGTTTAACCAAACCATTTTGTTTCTGAAATCTGTGATTCTGTGTATACTTTCTCAAGTTGGTACCTCCTGGCCAGTGAGGTGACAAATGCTGCCCTGGATTTCACCAATATCCTCAGTCACCTGTGTTGGTTCTTCACAGTCCTTACCTCCGCCAATCCCCAGTGTTGCTCCCCACAAGCTATTTACCAAACACTTGCTCAGCTTCCCCTCACCAGACACTATTTTGTGTTAGAGATTTCCCTTTCTACACATTCCCCTCTTTTCATAACTCCCTTTTTGCTAATGATTCTTATTTCCCCAATGGTTAGAGACCCAGCCTGCCAGTTTTCATCCTACTGGCACCTTGAACTCTTTACCACAATCCACCTTGCATAGCTCTTGAATCTGTTTGTGGCTACACTGGACTCTTCTCACTTGGATTCCATGGGCAGGGCTCAAGACATTAACCGCCCCCGCCCCCCCCCCCCCCCCCCCCGCCAAGGCCTCTGAGGTTCAACTCTCATTCTTGTGTCAGTTTACCATTCTCTCTTCCCCACTGCATCAGCTCTCCACAATCATTTGCAATCTTTATTCCTACTCCTGAGCCTTTAAATTTTGTGGGGCAAGATCTCATCGTCAAAGCGACTGAGACAATTTGGCCTCCTGGAGAAAGCACAGGATTGACAGTCAACAGAAGAAATCTCAAGTTGTAGTTTTGCCATAAAATTCTTGCGAAACATTTTCCTCCTTAAAAATTTCTCTTAGTTTCAAAATTGCATTAATTTTCACTGATCAGGAATTCCACACCAGTCCATGATTTCTCAACCCACTTGATGAAAGGCTCTTCACTGCACTATTTGGCATTTTCAGTCCTTCCATTACCATTGGCTCTTTGTCTTTAGAAGGGCTTAGAAAAATGACGAGAATAACAATAACAAAACCTCTTGACCCTGGCATCACTTTCAATTATTGTCATATATTTCTCTTTCATTTCATATCCAGAGCCCCCAAATAAGTGCTCTCTCACGCTTTTATGCATGAAAACTCTTTAAATCGTCACCCATTTAAAGTCTCGCAATCTGCATGGTGCATAACGTCATTCTGAGTAAAGCCATAAGACCTTCCCTGACAGCTTAGTCACTCTGTTCTTCCAACTCTTGCCTAGGATTCCTCCTTCCTGCACTCTTATGTTTCTCTGCTCACATTTCTGGTGGTCTTTGTACTTTCCTCTTTCCCCCTCCTTTGCTTGATCTACCCATTTTCCACACCATACTCAGCCCCACTTCCAGTCTCATTAGCATAGGGAACTCCCTCAGCAGTCAGCTCTCTAGCAGAGTTCACGGGAAACGTGGGTCAGAGACCAATGAACTTTATACATCCCTTTCCATTTTCATCGCGGTTCTCTCTCTCAGACCGGGTATAAATGTAAGATGATACCAAAGTGGAGAGACATTTGCCTTCCTTCTGCTTTCTGCTTTTTCTTTTCCCTGTAGAAAATAGATTTCAGAGCATGTGTTTGAGTCCAATTTCTTTTTAAGCTAGGAAGTCTATATCGTAGACAAACTTAACAGGCATTGAGGACAAGTTTTGCTAATGACAACAAAAGGTAAAAAATGATTTTGTGCTTTTTGTACATGCTCTACACATGTGAGAGCTTTACTCTTCTTTATAATTGAGATGTCAGGCTGTTTCTGAAACTGTTAAAATGTTGTAAAGTCCATTCAAAGCATGTTTTTACTTGGTCCATTAGAGATGAGTTTCCATGAAATTCTGAGACTATTTTTTTTTTGTTTAAAGACTGCATTTTAACAATCATTTTTTTCCAGTAAGGCCTAGACAGATGGTACAGGTGACTTTTCTAAGAGATATCAAGCTATTTGCTTCCCCTTTCCTTTATTATGTTATTTGAAAACCATCAGACAGTTTGAGTTCTATAAAGGTAGAATTTAGGAAAGGTCTCTAAGTATAATTGGAAACAGGTCAGTTGTGGAAGGAAGTAGACATTTTGTTGTTGTTGTTAAAACACATGAAGCCATACAAATGTAAAACTATCAGAAATTAGAGGAAGAAAATCTCATTTGTCATTATTCTCTATCATAGCTCTTCAGTGAAAAGTGTAACCACTCCCTCATCTACAGCCTATGGAACAAGGACATGAAAGGGGCCTTCAGGAGGCTCTTGGGGAAAACGATTGACTTCTAAGGTGTGGGGCCGAGGGAAGAGGAAATAAATTAATATTCTGGATTGCCTAAAATAAAGTGTAACCATTTTTATGACTGGGTAGATTACCATAGGACTTCATTTTTCAAATTTGCTCAATTAAGGTTATGACATTAATTATTTTAAAATAATATTTTAAATAATAGTTTGTATTTAATCAATACTATTTGCTAGGACTATATAAAATGTCTTACAAATAACTATTTGTACATATAATTGAGAGGACACACCATTGCTTCTCTGCCTCTACTCATAATATTCTCTATAACTTACATATAATCCTACTAACAATTATAATTGTTAGTAAGCATCCTTGTTCCTGTTTTACAAAACAGGAAACTGAGGCCCAAAGAGTAAGCAACTTGCTCCAGTGTCACAATTACTGAGTGATTAAACGTGGATGTGAACACGATCTCTTAAACTGGAATGTGTGGGTCTCTACACCATATCCTACATTTCACTTTTTAAAAAAAAATTTTTTTTTTTAATATTTATTTATTTTTGACACAGAGAGAGAGCATGAACAGGGGAGGGTCAGAGAAAGAGGGAGACACAGAATCTGAAACAGGCTCCAGGCTCTGAGCTGTCAGCACAGAGCCTGACGTGGGGCTCGAACCCACAGACCGTGAGATCATGACCTGAGCCGAAGTCAGACGCTTAACCAACTGAGCCACCCAGGCGCCCCTACATTTCACTTTTTACATGTAGTCAGATTAAAAATATTTGTTTTCCCTATTTCCTTTAGTTATCCAGGGAATAATGTGAAGGTAGGGAAAATGAACTCACAGCTGCTGTGCCTCTCACCACCACTCAAGGCTCTTTCTGGCCCTGAAACCACTGGTTGCACAATGTAAATGCTGTCATTATTTTTAAAAATTTTTTTAATGTTTATTTATTTTTGAGAGAGAGAGAGCGTGAGCAGGGGAGCAGAAGATTGAGAGGGAGACACAGAATCCAAAGCAGGCTCCAGGCTCCAAACTGTCAGCACAGAGCCCGATGCGGGGCTCAAACTCACAGACCGTGAGATCATGACCTGAGCCGAAGTCAGACACCCAACCGATTGTGCCACCCAGGCACCCCCAATATCTTTAAATGAGAGCTTGAGAAAGGATAAAGGATTCATCTCCCTTCACAATATTAAGATATCTAGAAAATCAAACCAATAATGATGCTTAGAGCCCATGCAATTCTGGGTCAAAAGGAAACAGTTGCTCTTACAAGATATGTTAATAAAGCTCTGAAGGCCAGATGAACTACTCATCTCTACCATAATGACTCAATCATTTTATCTTGGGAAGAATGTAAGACTTGGCTCTGCCACTTACTAGCGACGTGACTGTAGTCAAGTAAATTCTCCATTTATGGCAGATTTGGTAGTTTAGCTATTCTAATCTATTTCTATTCCAATTCCCCTTTAGCTTTTCTTCCAGGAAGTAGGCCAGTTGTAAAAGAAGCTGAAGTCCAAAAACTAAATTTCCCAGGTCCCTTTACAACTTGGATAAAGGCATATGACCTAGTTTCCACCAATCAGATGCCTCTGGGCAAGACATAGATGCAGGGGTCAGCAACACAATATGGCAGGTGCCTTCTGGTGATTTGGATTGACTGGAGAGTACATGGAGTGACAAAGGTGTCTATTCTCAAACTGCTGTGATAGAATTTCCATCCTCCAAATGTGACATCATAGGTGTGAGTAGAGGCAGTGGAAGCAATGATGTGCCTCCTAAAACAACTCTAAAAATTGTCAAGCACTGTTTGGGCTGTGCTGTTCATGGTCATGCTGTTCTGGCTGGTGAGTAACCTGACGTGGGTCTTGTCCCCCCAGAGATTCCATGAACTACCTAATGCCCTTTGAAAAGTTCCTTTCTCTTTTACCTGTAAACTGGCTTCTGCTTTTTAAACTAAGGACCCCAAACCACACACCATTTTCTCTACTCTTTAAGTATAGAATGAAATGATGACATCTCACATTTGTCAGAATGGCTAAATTTAACAACTCAGGAATCAACAGATGTTGGTGAGGATGCAGAGAAAGGGGAACCCTTTTGCACTATTAGTGGGAATGCAAACTGGAGCAGCCACTTTGGAAAACAGTACAAAGGTTCCTCAAAAAATTAAAAATAGAACTACCCCTATGATTTAGCAATTATACTACTAGGTATTTATCCAAAGGACACAAAAATGCTGATTTGAAGGGGCACATGCTCCCCAATGATTACAACATTGCTATTGACAATAGCCAGATTATGGAAAGAGTCCAAATGTCCCTCAACTGATGAATGGATAAAGAAGATGTGGTATATAGGTGTATGTATGTGTATGTGTATGTATATACACACATATATATATATACATATGTGTGTGTGTGTGTATATATATATATATATATATATACGTATATACACACATATATATATATACATATGTGTGTGTGTGTGTGTGTATATATATATATATATATATATATATATATATATATATATATTTGGAATACTACTCCGTGATCAAAAAAAAAAAAAATGAAATCTTTCCATTTGCAACAATGTGGATGGAACTAGAGTGTATTATGCTACGTGAAATAAATTATTCAGAGAAAGACAAATACATGATTTCACTCATATGTGGAATTTAAGAAACACAACAGATGAACATAGGGCAAGGGAAGGAAAAGTAAGATAAAAACAGAGGGAGGCAAACCATAACAGACTCTTAAATGCTGAGAACAAACTGAGTGTTGCTGAAGGGGAGCTGGGTGCGGGATGGGCTAAATGGGTGATGGGCATTAAGAAGGACACTTGTTGGAATGAGCACTGGGTGTTCTATGTAAGTGATGAGTCACAGGGTTCTACTCCTGAAGCCAGTACTACACTGTATGTTAACTAACTTGAATTTAAATTTTAAAAGATGGAATGATGATAATCTAATTTTCAGGCTGGTTGTGAGGTACATGCATTGTAAGCTTTAAAATGGCATATAAATTTGCTATTTAAATTGCTGGATATTTAAGCATTGCTTGAGAGAGCTACCCACCACTATAAAATGAAAGAATCCCTGCTATACTCATCTAGAAAAATGCTGTGTAGCATTGTCCATGTAAGGAGCCGCCTTTGAATTGCGGATCATATTTGAAAACCCTATTTTCTCTCTCCATGCTGTCTAAAAATGTATGGATGTGTGTTTTGGCTGGATGTCACATGGCCCTCTTGTGACCTTGCTTAGGGCAAGATGCCCTGGATGACAACTGCTTATCTCTTTCAGGAAACTCTGTGCGCCTTTCTTCTAGGTGAATTCACTGAAAACCATGGAGTCTTCATTTAAAAATAGGCCACCATAAATACACTCTCAAAAATTACTGAAAATTCATTCATTTGGTTCTTTTTTTGTGATGTGTTAATTTTACCTATATAATTACACATGGCACCATACATGTGTCTATTACTAAGTCTGAAGACGTGCTGATAACTCATTACTCTCTGTTCTTTTTTTAATTTGGGAGGATTACTGAAATGCTTTTGTTTGCATTTACTCATTCATTATATTTGACAATCCCCTGAGAAACATTTACAAATGTTGGGGCGCCTGGGTGGCTCAGTCAGTTGAGCATCTGACTCTGGTTTTGGCTCAGGTCGCGATCTCATGATTTCCTGGGTTTGAGCCCCGAGCCCGTGTCGGGCTCTGTGCTGGCAGCACACATCTTGCTTGGCCTCTCTCTCCCTCTCTCTCTGCCCCTTCCCCACTTGTGCTGTCTCTGTCTCTCTCTAAATAAATAAATAAACTTAAAAAAATGGAATAAGCCATAAATTTAAAAAAATTTATAAATGTTATTAAATATTCATATTAAAATGCAAATTCACTACCTTTAAGAAGCTTTTGTTATATTAACCATAATCCATGTGGTAAGAAATAAGAAATAATTAGAGTTATGGTACTCTAACTGAAAATAGTTCATCTTTGATTTAGATGACTGGTTTACATTCATGGAAGACACAAATTTTGACTTGGATCTCAAATTTTAAAAAATGAATAGAGAAATCTCAATAGGTGAAAACTTGGTTGTGGGGAAGAGACATTCGATGTTAAGAGAAAAGCATTTGCAAAGAAACAAAAGTGTTAAATTGATTTATTTGAGAATAGGGGGCCATCTGGGATGGTAGAGTGTTGGATTCATGATAGAATATAGTTGAAACTGAGTATGCAAAGGGAGTCATTGTTCATGAATTTATTTTTTTCTCAACCATACTTTCACCATTTCTTCATTTTCAATACAGTTTCATAATTTACCACTGGTTGCATTTTGGGTTGATTGTTTCTTTATGTCATATGGAAAGACCCCTTAATCACTAGGCTGGTTTCCTCATTGCTTTTAACCATGTCCATTTGATAAACTGTCACCTCTATAAGGACAAAGATTTTCTCTGGCTGTATCACTACTTTTATTACTCTTATTATTACTTCTATCTTTATCACTGTACCTAAGTGTAATAGCATGGTGCAAGAAATGCTGTAGCTGATGAGTAAATAACTGTGGAGTAAATGGCTTCCAGATAAATAGCCATCAACAGTTATCTGTCATACAATAGTAGCCTTGTTGAGGGCTCTTGAGAGCTGAGATATCATACCTAAGTGGACTGTATTCCAGAGCAAGCATTTGTGTGTTGTGCTAGAAAGATACACCAGAAGGTGTTTCGTAGTCTGAATATATGATATCTTCTCCCAAGCCTGGACCTTTTCACTATGCCATTCAAGGCAAATTTCTGCCTCTGATTTAATTCCTGAACTCATGATTTTGTTGTAATTGATTCTAGATTAAAAGTAAATTTTCTAGATAAAAGATAACATTTCTGGAAATGACAATAAACACACACACACACACACACACAGAGCCCAGCATTAATAAAAAAGAAATTCAGGAAACATAATATAGAATCTGAACTTTTTCTGGGGTGAATATTTTTCAAAATTTTTCACAAGTTGTCAACTGTCAAATCCTTGAATTATTCTTTCCTGAATGTCTTTCTGAACCATTTTTTAAAAATAAATTATCTGGCTTGCTGTTGTGGTGGGTCATTTGTGATTACATCCATCTTGTCCAGTTACAGCAGTAACATGTGTAAATTGGATCTCTAAGGAGTGATAACGTGATGCAAATAGTGCTTTTCACCTGGGGTTACCATAGCCACAGTCATTATTCGCAATAGCTACTGTACTGTGTTCTTCTGTGAAATCCCCTAACAAGACGCTCACCTCATGTCACTTCCAAGATACTGATAAGAGTATAAACATTGAAAAGTTTGGAGACAGCATAACTTCACTGCTAAAAATGCCCTTCCAGGAAATTATCTTCAGAGCTATTATTATGTTGGCTTTAGCATGCTTGGAAACTCTGTATAGTGGCCATATGTTGCCAGATTCAAGAGGAAAATATGCATTTTGGGTAATAGGAATGGGGGCAAAGTATAACCTCTAATATCTGAAAAGTTTTCAAGGCATGAAGTGAGTAACAATAATGAGCTCCTTGGTTCCTGGGCATCTGTCAGTCCCAGAAGACTAATAGAGAAGTGCCAATGCTTCTGTGTCCCTGGGGAGCTCTAGGGCATGGCTCCTGGGGCAATTGTCAGAAATCAAGATTATTATTTATCTTGCACTTGGAGCAGAGAGCTAAGCAAATAAGTAAATGCCCAATATGAGTAATGTATCTATGTGGTCTGAAAGAAGAAGTTTTTCAGTGTCGCCTCATCACCAGACTTCATCCCAATATCCTTATTACTTGGGATGTGAGATGCTAATGGGAAGAAAACACTGGATTAAATGAAGTTTTCAAGTTAATTTACAGCAGGACTGCTCAGAGCCTTTAATATGATGTATTCTTTTGAGAATCTCAAGACCGACATAAAATAGCTCACTGAATTTTGCTTTTACTAGAAGCTTCTTGGCAACACAGTTTGAGATGGACAGTTATTGGACAGTTAAGATGCTCCGTGACCTCCCTTTTGGGACTGTAAATGACTCTCATCACATTATTGTTACTGTATTTTTTGTTTCTTAAAAAAGGGATTTAAAGAAAGGCAGATTGGTCACAGCCTTCTGGTTACTTTATGGGGTGAACATAATCCTATTTGAGTATCTATTTAAAAAAATTATTATAAGCCTAGTACCTTATAACTCCTAATTTCCTAAACTTTTCTCTTTCTAACTGCATTTTATGGCTATATTGCTTTTGAGAAAGCTTTTGTTTTAGTAGTACTAAAAAGATACAAAACAAAGATACATACACAGGACAGAAAATTAAGACGATCAAAATAAACAAAAGGAAGAAAATAAAAATCACACATAATCCTATCAAGCAGATACAAGGACTGTTGACAAGCAGATACAGATCTTTTCTCTATTTGCATTTTATATTTTTTATTTATAAATAAATCATGTTATATGGACATTTTCATGTTTTTTTTCCTTCTTAGCATCATCAACACCTTTGCCTGCCATTACCAATATTCTCATGACACTTTGTTTTCAATTACTACCATATTTTATTTATGTAATCATCCCTCCACTATTGCTTACTTAGTCTAACAGACTTCCTGCATTTCCTGAGTTTATTCTGTTAGCATCCTCAGAGACTCCAGGGATGTGAATATTAGAACAGATGACAGTGTTCTTGGTTCTGTAAGCCTTGTCCTAGAAACTTCATGTCTCAATTGCAGTGTCAGAGAACAAAGGCACCAACAATGATCTGCTGCCTGGAGTCCCTGAAATCATACTCATGGTGCTGCTGACAGTCATAACTTCCCAACCTGGCTCATTAATCTGCAACTACAACTTACTCCCAGGCCACTAATATTTCAGAGGAACAATACAAGCAATCGAAACCTGCAATTTATGGGTCAAATCCACAGAACAGTCCTAAGTCAACCCTTCTGCTCTTGGGATGAGAACAGTATGGCATCTGAGAGCCTTTATGATGCCAGTATGAGACAGGTCCATCTTTTGTTTGAAATCTTCCAGATTATTTATCCTGCAGCTCATTCTGTAATCAACGCCCATATCACTCACACAATACACAGTATCGTCAGCACAGTAGGGACAGTTATTAAGAGGGTGAAATCAGCAAATCCTGGTAGTCTGTTTGATGAGCAACTCTGATGATGATTTGAGCTGACTGTCACGTATTGAGGATACCTATCTGGGCACTCGCCACAGAAGTTCTTCCAGGTCAGGTATGATGAGAGCTAGCCTGGTGGGCTGGATCTCCCTGGTCAAGTGGAGCTCTACTCCAGGAATACTATCTTATGAGGATGAGATCTCAGTTTCTTTCATCCTTGTTTCCCTCACTGTGAAGCGCCTTGAAGTAACACTTCATATAAAGGAAGTCAAGTTGGACTAGACATACCATGGGCTATCTCTATGTGTCAAATAATCACGAAAATTTGCAGCTACAAACTTTAGTGTTTTAATTGCCAAGAGTCTGGATTTCATCAGTAATTTTGAAAAAGCGTTTGTTAAGGGACTTGTACCAGCGGGCAGTATTGTGAGGTGTTAAAAACGATAAAACTGCCATTTGCTAACTGTATCACTGTTCTGCACGCATTTCCTCAGAAGACAGGAACTGTGCCTACTTCAGATTCATGAAAATGAAATGAAATAAATATCAGGAAAGCACTCAATATCAGTCTGGGCACGTATTCGTGCTCAGTAAATACTATTTTTAATTTTAATACTTGAAGAAAATCAGAAATGTATTTAAATATTTTAATGCATGTTATTATGAATTAGGATGCTATTATTAATGGTCTCTCTTATGTGCAGGCACTGTGTTAGCTCCCGGGGGTAGAAGGTTGACCATCATACTGTCCTCTAAGGAGCTGAAGTCCAGTATTGTCACCTGGAGTTTATTTACTTATTTATTTACAAATTTTTAATGTTTATTTACTTTTGAGAGAGAGAGAGAGCGAGAGAGAGAGACAGAGTGTGAGTGGGGGAGGGGCAGAGAGAGAGGGAGACACAGAATCGGAAGCAGGTTCCAGGCTCCAAGCTGTCAGCACAGAGCCCGACGCGGAGTTCGACCTCACAAACTGTGAGAGCCAAAGTCGGGTGGTCAACCGACTGAGTCACCCAGGAGCCCCTGGAGTTTATTTTAATATAGCGTTGTAAGTGATGAAATAAATGGCATAAAGTGTGTATGAGATGTTGTGAAGCTGCACTGCTCAGTGTGGACAGATGTAGGGAATATTTGCTGGAGTCATGGTACAGGCAATGCAGTGTTACTTGCTGGGTATCAGCATGGGCTACAGAAATGTCATTGGTGCTCTCCTCCAAGGCTTTCCACTCGGGCTTAAATCTAAAGAAGTGGAGAGAACCCAAGTAAGTGTTTTTGTTTCAACCATTGGTTTTGATTGCCCTACAGAAGATGTGATACAACAAGCCCCTACTATTCCGTATACAAAGTAACTTTTGTAATAATACATACCTTTTTTAGATTAGTTCAAAGAATAAATTTTAATTCATTTTTTTTTCAGTTTTGTTAATATTTACGCCAAACCACATTCTATTCAAGTATTCAAAAACCTGGACCAAGTCAAAAGTTTCTGGTGTTTAAGCAAAAATAAGCCAAAAAAAAAAAAAAATCCAAGAGGCAATTATATTGAAAAGGAAACATACTACAGTAGTGAAAATTACTTAAATATATTAGCCTTCTATCCTTATTTCCCGTGGTTTACCATATTTTTCCTTCTCCCTGAGATATTCTCGTGGCAGCAAATAGAGAATCTCAAAATCTGTACTTACGGTAACCATTTGCGTTTTTTGTACTTTTGTCTGGGGCATTTTACTTTCTTAATTAGGAACATGGCTTGAGTGGCTGCGGGCTAAAAAACAGCCTGGTACTGCTTCTCATCCCCTGTTAGGGAAAGGGGGAGGCTGGCACAGGCCTTTGATGTCATTAGATGGCTGATACATTTCATTTGTACATTTTGCAGAAGGTGCTTGGGTAAGTGTGGCAATGCCACAGTGGCCACGCTTGCTATTTGGGGAACGTGAAAGAGTATCCCTACAATCTTGGTATCTTTGAGGAATCTGCCAAACTGGAGGTTTAATGCCACTGTTTTGTTCCTCTCCTAAAGGCATAGAAAGGCACCTTCTCAAATTTTTAGTCTCCCTTCAGACATGAATGTGGCTCAACGTGGATCAATGTGGCTCACAATGATCAAACGTCAGATGTGAATGAACCACAAAGCCAGCCTTCTTTCTGACGGGTGAAGACCTGGGGTGTGTGTATATTGTGTTCTAGCACTGGATGGAGGAAATTGCTCTGGATTAGCTTTTAAAGAAATTTTAAAAATATCTTTTTTTTTTTTTTTTAACAGCACTGTATTGGGAGAGAGGGTAACTATACTTGTGGTGAGTGTAGCATAATATATCAACTTGTTGAATCACTGTGTTGTATACCTGAAACTAATGTAACATTGTGGAGAAGCTTTTTAAATTTTTTTAAATGTTTATTTATTATTGAGACAGAGAGAGACAGAGTGCCGGCAGGGAGGTGGGTGTGTAGAGAGAGAGGGGGGACACAGAATTGAAAGCAGGCTCCAGGCTCCGAGCTGTCAGCACAGAGCCTGACACGAGGCTCAAACTCATGGACTTTGAGATCATGACCTTGAGGCAAAGTTGGACGCTTAACGACTGAGCCACCCAGGTGCCGCTATGGAGTAGCTCTTAAAAAAAGTCTTTTCGAGGAGGCTCTAAGTATTACACAGGTACATCTAACAAGTTGTCATTCTCAGTGAAGTGCACGGCAGCATGTAAGGCAGCAGAAGTTTCTTAGCTTGCCTAAAAAGGATTTCAATACGTCTATAAACATGATTAGTTTAGAAGCCTCAGCACAACGTCTTACAAGGAGAAAGTCTGTAGAGTGATTAACCATTTGTGACCAAAGTAAAAGAACCAGGAGAATCTAAAGCTAGAATTTGGGTCTTTGATTCTATTAAGAGACTTGTTATCTTCTGGAGAAGAACCCACACTGTGCTTTCGAGGACAGACAAGCCAGGCTAGGTAAAGCTGGTCTTTCTCCAACTTCCCACAAAAGATGTGCACTAAGAAGACTATTATTCAGATGGGGCTGACTTTTTTATAAAGAAAAATCCAGGCTTTGTTTGGGTGCCATCCATGTGTTTACTTCAAGCTTAACTCTTCTATGGTTGACATAAATGTTGACAGAGAACACAGTTACATGCACTAAGCCTTCATGCAAAGATACAAAATGGAGGCTCCTTTTAGTCTGAGTGGATATAAAGATCCTATGACCCACGAGAATGCCATTGCTCTGACCTGATTCTCTTTTATTTTTGAATTCTGACCTGTGTTAGAGGGTGCTTTTGAAATGGACACTGGCACACCATATTTTGTCCAGTAAAGTTCTCTTTTTTGATAATAACCTACTCTACCATAGAATTCAACCCTTCATTGATATAGAAGTCCAACCCTGCGCTTGCTTTTGTTAAGAACTCTGATTTCATCCTTACAGTCTAAATTTCAATATTAGAAGTGGTCTTAAGAGATAATTTAAGGCAATAATCTACCCCAGGGATAAATCAGAGCATTTTAGATATAGATATTTCTTAGGAGCTCTAGGAAGAGAGTTTTTAGAATTTCCGTTGGGAATCTGTACTAGGATCTGATCATGTTCACTTAAAGATGTCATTTTTCATGTATGGGCTAACTACTCCTGTAATTTCAGCAGCTATTTTCCAGTTTTACCCTGGGACTTGGTGGGAAATGGTCAGTTCAGTTCTCCTTTACGGTACTTAAGTGAGGATCGATCAGAAACTTACAGCTTTCATTTCCCCGGATTAAGACATGTCCATTTTAATGGTGGCACAAAAAAGTTTCTAGCCCACATAGTTATTATTCCATTCTTCCAGGGTCACTTTTCAATGAGCAACTCAGGAAATAGCTACCTTTGGCTATGGTTTTCACCTGGCCCATTGGTGCTGAAACACTGTCAAGATCTTTCTGATTTTGTTTAAAGAATTGAATTTCCCTGAGATCCTCACTGTATGATCTGCAAGGACCATTGGTGCCTCTATTTTTGTTTTTGTTAAATTAATTTTCTAGTCTGGGAGTTTTGAGCTCATAACCTCTGCAAGGAGACACCGCCATCTGCCACGTAGCTCAGCCTCTGAGCTGTGGGGCTTAGAGGAAGCTGTATTTCAAGGACAAGGAAGCCAAGGAGGGGAATTTATTTTCGCTTTTCACAGACAACGGTGGGAGTGATTCTAAACTCTGGTAGGAGACTGCGTTAGGTGCCAAACTGCTACTGTCATCTGCATAATGTGTAATCTAAGGTGTTGATTCATCTCAGATAGACAGGCACATTTAGTGAGGGGAGGCGAAATTACACATTGCCCCTCTGCCTGCCCCTTAAGAAACCAATCACATCCTTGTCTCCATCAACTCTACAGAGGCAGGGACCTTTCTGCTCCACTGAACTTGCTTCTTGTCTCTACTTAGCAAATTGACTGATGGCACTGGCTCTTCCCCTGCTGCTGCCTCTGACGCTGCTAAGTGCGGCTGCTCCCCCCACCCCTGCAAAGGAAAGAGACCATATAAATGTGACTGGCTGCGTTGGGGTGCAGTTTTTACTTTCTTTTTGTAAAATTGCATGCCATCCCTAAATAAGACTTACCCTTTGAAGACTGGAGGAACATGGTTTGGAAAGTAGCGTGCTATTAAATTCGAACCATTTGATGTTAATGTAATTGCAGAGTAACTGATTTTAGTGCGCAATTTGTTGAAGGTAGCTGTTTGGCATAGAATTTAGGTTTTAGAGACTGGACATACAACTGCATGTTTAGGAAAGGCATCGAATGCCTTTGTTTTAACAAATGGAGTCTCTCATTTTAATAAAATTCCTAACATTAAATATTTAGTGTAGCTTCTATTTTTAAATACACAGCGATCAGAAGGGAGGCTCCCACAACTTTGACTTTTTGCAACATTGTCTTAACTTTGTCTCCTTTCCCATTGTACAGCAATGGTGTTGCTTAGTACATTCTCTGGGGGGACGGAGGGTAGGAGGTTTCTACATCCATCCTACTATAAACTTTTTATAAGTATTTATATGAACATTTGTTATAAACATCTTTTTTTGTTTGTTCTCCACAACTTTATTGTATTTAAAAACATTTTTTTAGTATGAAATTTATTGTCAAATTGGTTTCCATACAACACCCATTGCTCATCCCAACAGGTGCCCTCCTCAATGCCCATCACCCACTTTCCCCTCCCCCCACAACCCTATCAACCCTGTTTATTCTCAGTATTTAAGAGTCTCTTATGGTTATAAACATCTTATAAACATTTTCTCTGATTCTCAAATAATCATCCTCCTTTTTAGCAATGAAGAAACTGAGGCCCAGACTATTTGAGATTTTCCCATTCTTTTTGGTCGAACCACATGAAATTGCCACTATGTAGTTTAAAAATGGTTGAACATCAGCAGCTTCATATGGCTCAACCCAACAGCTGTTCAAGAGAGCCAGGATTCAAACTCAAGTCAGCCAGGGTCAAAGTCAGCCTTCCCTCCATTATGCTGTGATGCTGCCTTATTTATTTATATTCTGTATTGTTCCAAGAATATAGCCTTGTATGCACTACCTACTTACTCTATGTGTTAATAAAATATCTATTGATTGGCTTTTTAAAAATGGATTTTAAGGAAGTACCATAGAGCTATGTTTTGTAACCGGTTAGTAAAGTATTAGATATCAGTTTTTACTGCTATAAATGTGGGTAGTAGTAAAGGACTAGTAGATACTATGTCTTGAATCATTAATTCCTCTACTCTCTGCATATGGTACAAGTTTCCCAGCTTCCAAACAGCATCCAAAGAGTGATGGGCTTCTCTTGGAACAGGTGAAATCCTGCATCTCTGGTCTCTCTTCTTCCTGTGTTTTCTCCTGCCAGCAAGGCTTAGCAATGTCACAGCTCTTAAGAAATGACTAAAAAAGCAATTAGATGATTTCCCTTCAAAATACCTCTCCCCTTTCTTTCTCACTCTATTACCATCTTCTTCCACACTTTAATGTCTTTCCCTCCAACACTTTCTCTCTTCTAGAGATAATATTCTAATTTTTTTGGCCACAGGTGTTTAGCTCAAATCCTTATACTGACCATTATAAGAACATGGCTGCACATTTTGGAAGAACCCAGGTGGTTTTCATACTGAGTATGTCCAAAAGATATGAATTTTGATTGCAAATCAATGACTGCACGATTTATAGTGTAATTATATAGTAATTACTCAATTTGCTTGTGAACACTGACTCCCCTCCATGGGTTTTAAACAGATGTCACAGCAGATGCACTTCATTTAAAGGAGAATTTCTATTAACTGCCGCAGTGGTTGGGCTTATCATTGTCAGTGGTGCTGAATTAAATCGGTAAGAAAGGGCACTGTTGAAAACTATTAGGGAATATGACTCAGACAGGAGAGGGACAGACAATGTTACACACGGGAGGGCTCCCAGTCTTTGAAGGGGATTGATGAACACTTGGCTTTGGGGTTATGTGACAGTTATTGATGGTAATAACTGAGTTTTGTACCAAACTTTCTAGTGTGCAAATTTATTTCTCCTCATGTTTTCTCATGTGATTATCACTGGAGTCCAGGATTGAGGTATGAGTATCCTGAGACTCAGAGGTCACCCAGATTCTTACCAGGGTGTGTGTGTGTAGGGGAGCCCAAACCAGTGCCCAGGCTGCTCGGCTCCCAAACCCACTTCTGTTTTCATCACACCATGCTGCCTCTTCAAGCAAAGAGTCAGTGCAGTCAACAAATCAATTAGACGGTTCCTGTGTTTTTAATCAAACTGACTGACCTTTTGATTTGCTAATTTAAAATCAAAGCAATTGAATCACTTGTTTGCAAAAAATACAGACTAAGAAGCGCTTGTTTAGTTTTCCATCAAACTCTCGGTTTTGGTGGTGTGTATTTTCAAACAGCTACAGTTTGAAATCAACTTTTTGTGCAACACGGGAGACTGCCAGACATGCACCAGCTTGTTCAACTAAATCTATACAAAACCAGGATAATCACCACTAGTAGCATCCTCTTTAAATGTGTAGAACAATGTGCCCGTATTGATATTGACAGTTTAAAATTATGGGCAAGTTTGAAATCAAAGAATGTACAAACTCCTCAGTTGAAATCTTGATAGCATTTCACTGAAGCCTGGGAATAACTTGCATATATATATTGGGGAGAGAGAGAGAGAGAACAAGCAGGGCAGGGGCAGAGAGAGAGGGAGACAAGAGACAGAATCCCAAGCAGGCTCCACACTATCAGCACAGAGCCCGATGTGGGGCTCGAACCTGCAAACAGCAAGATCATGACCTGAGCCAAATTCAGGAGTCAGATGCTTAACCCACTGAGCTGTCCAGGCACCCTGCATATATTTTTTATTTTCCTTTCTGACCAACACATACATACATACATACATACATACATACATACATACATACACTTATTTATTAAAGTGACTTGATCCCTACTCCACTCCATTCCAGCTTCATCCAAATCTGGACAGTGGTATGTCTGGCCAACAGCCTGCTCACTACTGAGCCCTGCTCCCTGCTCTGTGAACAAAGGTCCAGCCTTAGTCAGGCTTGTCATTCAGGAGGCTGCTCTTGGGGCAAGAGCTCCAGAGTACTTCCTTTTGCTTAGTCCTTGAGGGCATTTCCCTGGGGCAGGGCTTCCAGTGGTGATTGGTTAGAACAACAGAGAGAAATGATCTGGTTGTCTGTCAACAGGACTCCCACACAAATGTAGAGCTTGGCTGGAAAATCTGTTTTTTCACTTTCTTCCTGGTTCTCCTTCATAAAAAAAAAAAATCTTCAACGCTGTCTAGAGATTTCTTTTCCTTTTCCTTCCCTTTTGCCAGACTCTGCCAAAGCCTGGGGCACTTTCACCTGCCTTTCCCATTTTCTCACCTGAAGGATCTGGCTGCCCAGCTGTGCTCTCTCCTTGTTCATTTCTCCATTCTCCTGCTTGGACTCTGTACCTCCCTTGGGAACACATACCCTCCTACAGCTTCTCTTTCCACCATTTCTGGTCTTCTCCTCTCACCTTCCTCCCACAACTCTGAGGACAGTCCTCCCAGACCTGCTCTTGGCTGGCAAGTCAGTGAGTCAAAGAGTCTCTGCTGGGGGAGCAGTGGCCCTGAGGCTGGTGGAGAAGGAAGCAGAGGGGGAGGAAAGGCAGCACATGAAACTTGAGGAGAATGGGGAAAGGGGAAGTCAGAAGCCCCTGCAGCCTGAATATAAAACTAATAAGTGGGGTAAGACTTGGCTTTTCTGTTCTGTTCCAACTTAAAAAAAAATTTTTTTTAATGTTTATTTTTGAGAGAGAGAGAGCGAGCGAGCATGAGCAGGCAAGGGGCAGAGAGAGGGAAAGACACAGAATCCAAAGTAGGCTCCAGGCTCCGAGCTGTCAGCACAGAGCCTGACGCAGGGCTTGAACCCACAAACTGCAAGATCATGACCTGAGCTGAAGTTGGACGCTCAACCGACTGAGCCACCCAGGTGCCCCTGTTCTGCTCCAACTTTAATATAACACTTTGTATATCTATTACATTAGAAATCTAATATTTATATATATAAATAAATCTATACAATATTAGAAATATTTTAACTAATCAATCTAATATTAGAAATAATTTCTGCAAAATGTCTGAGATAGTGAAATATAAACACTCCATAAAAGGTGGTCATTACATGATTATTTTTTAAGACTTAACATGACTCAAATAAATGAATTGGGTTCAAACCATGGAGCAAAATCTAATTTCGATAAAAGCAGCACTGTGTCCTTGGTAAAAAATTCTCTATGTTATAATATACAGATTGTGGCAGTCAGTTGTGAGGGATGTCACAGGAAATTTATAATAATAGTCACCAAGTGCTGAAGTTTGTGTATGATTTTGGAGACAGGAGAGTGTAAACGAAAAGACTTAGATTCAACTTCTAGACGTGTATTAGTCTTGAAACATTCTGTAATCTCTATAGACCTCTCTTTCTTAGCCTGCAAAATGAAGATGCTACAGAAGCAATCGTTCACGGTTGCTCTTAGCTCAAATGGGATCATATACACAAAACTCATGGCACTGTGCTTAGCACACAGTAAACACTCAATAAAGGCTGTCCACTACTGGGTTTCAATTTAAAAAGGTAGAGCAGATTTGGGGCATCTGGGTGACTCGGTTAGTTGAGCATCTGGCTCTTGATTTTGGCTCAGGTCATGATCTCACCGTGAGTTATATGATCGCTACCTATCATCTTTCTGGCTATTTCAAATGCCCACAGGTCCTTTTTCAACAGGGTTACATTAATTAATTTATATAGAAGTTCATCGTATCCTAGACTTATTTCACTAGGGCATGAGGGATATTTTATACTATTAGAAAACATATGAAAAGCCCTTTGTGGGATCTCAGGTAGATTTTATTAGGGAAGAAGGATTTGTTGACCCTTTCATATTATAGGGTATTTTCCAAATGCCTTATAACTATATGGTTTATGGTAATTCATTTGACCAACATCTATTGAGTACCCACTACTTTCCTGCTCTAGCCTAGATGTCAGGGAGCCAAAGCATTAGATCTGTCACAGTCTGGTGAGAAAGCATGGCGCCTTACCCACAGCTGAATAAATATTTGCCCAGGCAACTGGAAAATAAGTCCTTACTTAATCATACTTGCTGTTAGAGACCTAAGAACAAGCCAGCCTAGGAGGAAAGGTGGGGGAGCCACTACTCTGAGTTGCCACAGGTTTGCTGCCTGGAGAAGTCTTTACCGTGCTTAAAGATCTTTCTGTGCTGTCTCTCCAGGGCTCAGTAAAATTCACTGAGAATACCTGCCACAAAGCCCCAGGAGAGAGCACTGTGATGTGGCCAACCTTCCTCTTGTTCTCTCTTTTCAACCTACGAATTGTGTAATATTCTGGTTTCCATTCTGGTCTGTTCAGTGACAGAGCCACAGGTCAGGAAGGACTTTGGTTATAGCACATCCAAGGCCATAAATAAACACAGCATTAGAAAAGCAAACTCTTGGACGCCAGCCATGCAATGAAGGGAAACTGCCATATCTGTGGCCAGAGAGAGGGCAGGGTGAGTATCATTTGCAGAGCTCCCTGCTCCTCAGCCCTCCACTGCCCAAAGCCAGAGCTGCTTAGCATCATCTTGTTCATTCTGTTTCACCCGGGTGCCAGTCTAGGCTGGTCCAGTCCCCTGTAAGCACGTAAGGTTACAAGGCAAGTAAACAACGAGTTAGCATTCTAACTCAGGCCATCTGACTCTGGGGTTCACACTGTAAACCACAGTATAGGTCACATTCCCAGCACCTAGAAACAGTACTATTTCTGGTTTTCCTTTTATGTCTCTGTGATGGTTAATTTTATGGGTCAACTTCGCTGGGCCACGGTGTCCAGATATGTGGTCAAACATTATGCTGGATGTTCCTGTGAGGGTGTTTTAGATGAGATTCACATTTAAGCCAGGACTTTTGAGTAAAGCAGAGTTCTGTCCACAATGTGGTGGGGGTGGTGTGGGGTAGGGCTCCTCCAATTAGATGACAGTCTGAATAGAACAAAAGGTGGATCTTCCCCCAGGAAAAAGGAATTCTCCAGCAGACTGCTTTCAGACTTCATCTGCAATGCCTGCTATTCCTGGTTTTCCAGCAGAATGCCTTGGGACTCCAACTGTCATTCTTACCTGAGTCTCCATCCTGCTGGCCTCCCCTATCAGATTTCACACTCCCCAAGCCACCACAGTCCTTAAAGTATAACTAGACACACACACACACACACACACACACACACACACACACACTCACACACACACTCCACTGGTTCTGTTTGTCTTGAGAACCCTGACTGACTAGTATAGTCTTCTTTGCTTATAAATTCCTTAAACTAGGTTCTAGACCCTCTTTTCCTCTCAGGTCTAAGTTTTGCCTATTCTCTAAGCAAATTTTTCCTGCCCATGGTCTCAGGTATTATCCATATGCCAATAACTCTTGAATTTATACTCTAGCTCAGATGTGTCTATGGAACTCCAGACCCATATATCCAACTGTGTACATGGCATGTGTTCTTGGATCTCTGGGGAGCACCTGAATGTAGTGTGTACAAAAGTAAATTTGTGATCTTGCAACCCTGATCCTCTTCTAGGGTTCCTTATCTGTGTGAAATGTACCCACAACCCTGTGACAGACCAGGAGCCATTCTTAACAGCACTCTCTCCCTTGTCTCTGCACTTAATTGATCACCATGTCCTTCCCATGTCACTTTAGAAACTTCTTATATCTTTACTTCACTCTATCCCCACTACCACCACCTGACCTATCCGTGAGGATTTCTTGCTTTGGCTCGTACAGTAACTTTCCCAGTGGCCTGCATGCTCCTTTCTGTTGCCCTCCAATCATTTTTTCTTCATAGCCACAATGACCCTTCTAAAATCAAAGCTGATCATGTCATTCTGTGCCATGACGTGTTTGAAACCATTCAGTGACTTTCTACGGCACTTTAGGAAGAGGGTAAATTCTTAGCGTGACTACAAGATGGTTCCCGAGGCTCTGCATGATCTCATTCTGCAGTGTTTCTTCATTGCTCTCTGTATTCCAGCTACTCTTACTTTTTTTTCAAGTCTTCCTCACATCACTGGTCCTATGCACATACTGTTTTCATTTTTAAAAAGGTGCAACATTATTCCTAACCTCTCAACTCTCATATCAGGAGTCACTTTGAAAGACAAGTTTTTTTTTTTTTTCTTAATGTTTATTCATTTTTGAGAGACAGCAAGAGACAGAGTGCAAGAGGGGAGGGGCAGAGAGAGGGAGACACAGAATCTGAAGCAGGCTCCAGGCTCTGAGCTGTCAGCACAGAGCCTGATGCAGGGCTTGAACCCACAGACCACGAGATCATGACCTGAGCCGCTTAACCTACTGAACCACGCAGGCGCCCCACCCTTCCCTCATTCCTACCCAGATTTTTTTGTTGTACAATCTTATTTACCCCAACTAACACAAATAATAATAGCTGAGATTTATTGAGTGTTTACCAAGTTCAGGTGTCAAGCACAATGCTAAATATTTCACATTAATCATATTTAAATATTATATAAGTAAAAAATACAACAAAATCTGAGCAGTATGTAATATTACTCTTTTTCACAGATAAGAAGCCTGAGAACCTGGGTGGGAAGCAGAGTAAAGACTTAGTGGATATTTGGCTCTCCCACTGGACTGTGTACGGAGTGAGGTGAGGCCATATAAAATGTGTTTAATACCTACTTGTTGATCGAAATAATAATGGATATTTGAATGAATAATGAACTAGGATATATTTTAATATGGGAACTGAGTATCCCTTTAATTCTCCACTCTAGTCATCTATGAGATTATTTACAAAATTCTGGATAGTTGCTTATAAATGACAAAATGGTATCTCCGGTGTTAGAGATGTTTTAGAGTATCTTCCACTCTTCATTTTGATGATTATCTGCTCCATTTCCACATGAGGCAGCTATTCAGTTTAATTCTGCTCACAGTGAAGGGTTGTTTTTTTGTCCCAGTCCTTCTAGGGCTTATCAAATAGAGGGGGGTCACACACACCTAGCCTCATTCTTCCAAACATGAGCACGCTGTGTTAGGTAAGCCCACATAGCTGCTATAATGAATAAACCCTAAATTTCCAAGTTTAGTACAACATATAGTTATTTTTTATTTGTGTCACAACCTAATAGGGGTGTTCCCACTTGGCCAGACAGCTTTCCACCTGGTTATTTAGGAGCCCAGTTTCCTTCCATCCCTGAAGGCCTCAGAGTTCCTCCTCTCACTCCAACAGCATCAGGGGAGAGTGCGCATGGAGAAGGCACATGTACTTCCTACAAATCCTGGCCCCCAAATGAAGCATGTCATTTACACTCACACTCCATTGTGAGAAAGTCGTCATGTGGACATTCCCAGTTCTAAGAAAGGCAAGGAAATGCTGTCTCGTTAGATGCCCAAGAAGAAAAGAGAGAAAACATATTTGAGTGAGTCACCAACCATTTTTGCCCTAGCTCCCAACCCTATAAAACAGAGCAGAGACAGGCTTTAAGATTAGTACAAAGTACCCTGGAAGATGGGAAGATGGAGCTTCATTTGAATGGTGGGTATCTTAAAGACCAGTGGAGGAGGGGATTTTGAGTCTTGAAGGAAAGGTAGGTCCTTGATAGAAAGAGATGCTAACAGGTATAACTGAGACCATGCCAAAAATGCTGTCAGAAGCCAGGATGGAGTAAGTGTATGAGAAAAATGTATGCCTGGGCCTTGGTCTATGTGTATATATCTCAGAATGATGTAGAAATTATTTTAATGATATCTTTTTCCTGGTTTTCCTGAACTCCTTCTATAAGTAATTAAAGAACAAACAGAATTACCCCCTCCACCATATCTTATCCCTAATGTGAAGATATGAAATAATTAGAGGGTGTGCTGTGTAAGAACTTTAATGCCATCGAAAACTTCTATTTTTAAGACTGTGCTAATTATACGGGATGAGGCTGAACAAAAGGAAGATTTACAATTAGCAGAGCACAGTTTATTACAACCATCTCTGTTTAGAGGCTCTTCTGAACCTATATATGTAATAAATGAAGACTGATCTAGTGTTTACCTTTTAGAGGACAACTCTGGAGATCATAGAAATGCAAGGCTGGGCTACTTTGGATATGATAGTGGTGATGGTATAGGAAGACTTTTACACTCTAGTCTAAGTGGTAGAGAGGAAAGACAAGGGTTTTTAGAGGGGGAAGACCTCTGTTCCTTCCTTGGTCTGCCACTCATTGGCTGGGTGATCCTAACCTTTCTGGGCTATTTCCTCCACTGTATGGGGATAATACTACATATGAAAGCACTTAACACTGAGCCTGGACTACATTAAGGACCCAGTTTTTTTTTTAGATCCATTTCCCTTCCTTTCTTCTACTTTTCTTTTTCTTAAGCAGGATTTCATTCACCTCAATAAAAAATCCTTAAGACTTTAAGAACTGTACAAGAATGACTGTAATATCAGCTGGATGTATTTCCTCTAAATCTACCAAACTTCAATAAAGGCAGTTATAATATCTGTGGCTCTATCTGAGCAGTGTCAAGGATAAAGAAATACCTTAGTTGTCAAATCCAGGAGGGCTGACTCAGCTCTTCTTTTCTTCCAAAAAAGATAAACTGCATCTCATGCAATTTGCTTTTTGCTAGGGGGTTTTTGTTTTGTTTTCAAACAAGATCTTCAGTGCAAAAGACAATCTCTCATACATATACATAAAAGGAGCCATGATGAGTCCCATGAAAGTTTGGGCTTTTCCCTAGATTCTGTTGCCAGAATATTAGAAATTGATATGAAAAGCTGAAAGCTTAAAAATTGCACAGTATTACATATTATTGAATTGTGAAATGCTGTGGGCTTCCCATCCCAAGCCTCAGCTCAGCTATGAATGGCCTGTATACTTAAGTGCATCTTCCTATTGACTGAAAGGATAGAGGCCCTCACTCCTGAGAAGGCATTAGGATTGCATTATCATATCAATAGCCCACATGCAAAGTTCTTGATAAAAACGATGATAATCCAGAGGCAAGAGATAAAATATGAGAGTTTGATTTGTGTAAACAAATCAAAAGCATTTAGAGTCAGCTACTTAATCTATCTCTAAGCATTGCCAGGAATATAAATATCAGAACAGCCTCAGAGTCAGAATAGGCAAGAGTTGAGAGAGTAGAAGGAACTCTAAAGATTATTTGCTACTTTTTTCTGATTTACTATAATCCACCCATATTGACCGCCTTTCAATTCTGTGAACCAGCCAAGCTCAGAGCCTCTTGTCTTAAAGCCTCTACAAATTGTCTTTCTGCCTCTTCAGATATGTCTCTTGTAATAGTCTGGATTGTCTCTGTTAAGCTACATTAACAAAAAGCCTCCATATCTCAGTGGCTTAAGACAATAAAAGTTTGTTTGCTCATGCTGTAGGCTGTGCATCTCCAGTGTGGGTTGGCTGGGGGACTCTGTTCTTTGGTGTCACACAAGTTCCAGGTGAAGGGACCAACCACATCTTGGACCATATGCCCTGTCAGAATGCCATAGGGAAAGGGAGCTAGAGCAACATCAATTAGATGCTCCAGCACGGAAGAGACACATATCGTTTTAATGCATAATTGATTGGCCAGATCAAATCCCATGGCCCCATAGAATCTTGGGGAGAGCAAAGCGATGCAATCCTATCACAAACCTGCAAAGGGGAGGGACAGGGAACCGCTCTCCTGCCTCACACCTGCCCTGACTACCTGTATGAAGCAAGGTCGAGCTCTTCACTGTCTTAGCACCCCTTTCATTTTTCCAGAGTGCTCATCACGATTTGTAATTGCATTGTTTACTTATTTCCTGCTTTCATTTTAAACTTTTTTTTTCCCCCACTGAATTATAAGATCCCTACAAGGAAGAACTACAACAGCAGGCTAATCCTATGAAACAGTTCCCCCAAACGGTCAATCTGCCTAATATATTTAAGTCCTGAATATATTTGTCTTCAGTTTGGAGAATCCTTATGGTGTCACAGTCATGTCCCTCAGTCTATGTCCTTTTTGGCTATGTGCTGATGCCTCTCCATTCCTCCTCATTAGAGGATCCTCTCCCCTAAATACCAGCAGGGCTAAGGCAAAGACAAACTGGGCATTCCTTCAAATGTTGGTTTGGAGCAAACTGGAAAACTATCAATTAAAACCTCACAGAAATCTCCAAAGATGGTAAAAACCAACATACCCAGTGCAAATTGCTGTAAACTTTGTAAATAATGAAAAGAAAGGAATTTGGCAAACCAGCATTTTGTTGAATTTGCCTTAGGCAAACAGATTTGCAGGGAACTAGCTCAAGGCTCCCCACCCCTACAGTGGTACCTCACTGTCAAACTGAGCCTGGTGTTTAGAAATCTGAAATAACATCACTTCATGGCCTTATGGCTAAGATCAAGTGTAGCAGTCTGAAATAACAGCCCATTTCATGGGCAAGGAAACTGTAGTTTGGAGAGATGAAGTTATTGGCTCAAATCACAGAGGCGATAGTGGAAGAGATAAAAGTATGATTCAAGTCTCCTGGTGCCAATGGGGGCTTCTTTTCCTGAGTCATACTCCAGGAAGGCTGAAATCATTTCAATAAACTTAGCATGCTATTTAGGGCAAAAAGTTAGTGTATAAAGGAATATTCTGAGTATTTGTTGTGCGTTTTATCATTTTAAATAAAAATATTTTAACAATCTATGTGTTCTTATAGATACTTTTTATAACTATTCTATCATTTTGTATAGAAAAAGACTATTATTTTCAAGTGAAATAAGAAATAATTGAAGCGCAATTGCCTGTGGGACAAGGTTATTTCAGCAAAGAAGTTTCAAGAATCAATTAACTATCGCCTTAGAGAGATGGATTTTTAAATAGGCATTGTCTCAGGTCACCTGAGGGATATATTTAGCTCCCGGATGTTTCATCCTAAAAGAGGCCACCACTAAAATCAGTCAAAGGTTTCGTAGGCGCTTGTAAATATGAATTTTTTAAAAAGGCCACTCTCTGTTTAGCTTTCATTTTTTTCTCCTCTATCATTCAGGAACAAGGGTTATTTTATGGCTTATGGCAAGGGTATTTTATATGTTATAGCAGGTAAACAGTAGTGAAAGGAAAAAAGGAAATGTCTCGCTTTCCTCATTAGTCCTTAGATGTTGATTTCTGATTTTATAGAATTGCTATTAATTTCCCCAGTGACGGGCTGCATAACCAAACAGCGCCTTCTTCTCTTACCTGTTGGGCCAAAGCTTGCCGTGTACTTTTTCTCTTACTATAGGTGCAGGGCACAAAGCATGGTCTCAGCTTGTCTGATGAGGACAGTGGCTTGTGCCAGGAGAAGCTGCTGCTTATTAGCAAGCTGCAGGATCCTATGCAGATAACAAAAAGAGAGAAAATGTTAGGGACAATGGAGATTAATTCACCTCTGAGAAGTGAAAAAAAAAAAGACTTGTATTTAGGTTACAAGTACAATAGACAAGATGGCGTGAAAGCACTGAATACAGGTTGATCAAATGAAAAAAAATAATGAATAAATGAACAAATGAAGGTCGGTACTGGTCCTAGGTTTGCAAACCCATATGCCTACAAGACCAGGTAAGCAGCATGAATGAGGGGCAGACAGGTGTGAGACAATAGGGAATGGTGGGCTGTGGACAGCACATGTCCCATCTTAAAGGGGGAGCCAGCACTCGCATCTAGCCGATGGTTTTCACTGATGGCATAAGGAAAAACAGGCCCAATAATACCACAGCTTCAGATTTTCAAAGGAAGACAGAAATAAGGATTTTCATGTGAAATCTCTTGTTTTATATTTCATAAATATAAATTAAACAAAACTTTGTGCAGGTCAAATGAGGTTAAAGCCAAAGCCTACCGGAGGGTCAGGGTTCGCTCATGGGTGGCCAGTTTTTACCTAAGATCGAATGCAACATCTTCAGTTTCCAAATGGAGAGAAAGTGAACAGTTCAGGGGGCAGAAGCTTCTTGGGCAAGGGCTCAGCTAGTGAGTGGCAGAACTGGGGCTTCTTATCACGAGTATCTTCCCTTTTACCTACAACCTTTCACTTCCACTTGGGACCACTCTGAGGTTGGCTGAATTTGATCAGATCTGTTTAAATGAAACATTGGAGGCTGCCTTCAGTTGATCTGAGCCTTGGGTCTCAAGATGCATTTATATAAAATCATAATAGGAGGCATAATTTTCTCTCCATTTATATTACGGAATGAGTTCTGGGTAAAGCTGGATGACTAAAATACGATGGTCCCTCATAGGAAATAAAACTCTGATTGCAGGTATTTGTTTGGGATGGTGTTTAAGCAGTGTGGCCAGATAGGAAGAATGGCAGTGCTGGAGTTATGGGCAGAGGCCTGAGGGGGCCGCCAGGAATCCACTTGCCGGTTCCAGTTTCTGCTAACAGGTTGCTCTGTTTATACAAGAGGCAGTGCTATGTGATGGCTAAGTGTATGGGATGGGTTGAAATACTGACTCAGCTGCTCACTGGGACTTAAATTCTCTTAAATAGTGATAATGGTACCTGGATCATAGATTATACTGAGGTTTAAATGAATCGATACGCAGAAAATGCCTAGAATGGTATTAGCACTTAGTACATGTATGCTAGTATTTGTAAATGCATACGTGGTAGGGTCCTCTCCCTAAGGGGAGAAAAAGGAAAACAAAACAAAACAAAACAAAACAAAGAAACCCTCAAGGCAACCTGGCTATATGCTATTACGTGACAACATCCATCACGACCTTGTAACATGAGACCACTTAACCTCGTAACATGAGACCACTTAACCAGACTACATGTTTGTGTGTTACCATATATGGGAGACAAAGAAATAGACAATGTATAAAAAAAAAAACTATGCCACGTGGGGTTTGGGGCTCAGTTCTTCGGGTATGAACCCAATTGAGCAGTGCTGGCATGAATAAAGTCGCTTCTTGGAAAGACAAGCTTTGGTGTCACTACTCTCTGTGCGAAAATCCTGCTACAGTGCCAACATCTATTGAATGCCTAATATACCCTAACTTACTTACATTTATTATTTGTAAGCATCACCACATTCCTCTTCATTTTATATTATTATCTTTACTTTAATAATGAGATAACCATGACCTTGAGAGATGGTCTCTGGTCTAATATCACCCTGGCAGGTAGTAGAACCAGGTTTGAAACTAGGTCTACACAGCTTGGGTATTTTGTATAACCCACCTCTCCAGTGTTCAACTGAAGACTCTATTTAGATCTTTAAAGGGAGGTAAAGCCAACTTTGGTCAAACGCCAAATAATTACCAAGTCAAACACCAAAGCAAAGGAGTCCTAAAGCAAACAATTGAAAGCACTGCAATGCTTGATAATCTTCTGCCTTATATAAAAATGTACTGTTCTAGAATGCGAGTGCACCACATGACTGAAAATAAGACAGGAGAGTATGTGGCCAATTTTTAATGTGTGCAAAGCCTCATGCTTATCTTTTAAAATGCTATGGTTCTTAATAGATTAATAATAATAAATCAGGGGGTGCCTGGCTGGCTCCGTCAGTAGAGCATGTGACTCTTGATCTTGGGATCATGAGTTCAAGCCCTACATTGTGGGTAGAGATTACATAAAGAAAATAAAAATAAATAAAATCTAAAAAAACTGTGATAAATCAAATTCCATGGAGGTAGCTTTTAGGAATTGAAACACATATTGTATATTAACATTGGGAAGATAACAACTGGATGATTTTATTTTAACATATTAAAGAAATTCCTCATTTTCACAAAATGAATATTTTCTATACAAAAAAGAATGGAATAAAACATAAACATTTGTTAAGGTCTATGAAGCATTCATATGAAGCATCTTATATAAAACATATTGAATGAAGAAAAGGAAGCAAGGAGTAAAAGAAACAAGCAATTATGGACTGCTAACATGAGCTGGATCCTATGCCAGATAACTTTGTATACAATTTAGCATCTACTGAATGAAAAATAACCAAACCAGGGCCAAAATCTGTGTGGAAAATGTATGTATGGCCAACTCAATTTTCCACAGGCAGATATTTCCATTTAAACATCTTAAATCTTACTTGGACATAACTCCTTGCCTTGACCACCCATTCTGTTTTGTTTTGTTTTTTTGACACGTACACAAAATATAACTATAATTAACTTTAGCCAAGCAAGGACAGGGAGGGATGGCGTCCTTCTAACCAAAGTATTAAATTATCATCAGTGCCAGGAAAATATAAACTAGGAAACATATAGATGCAAGTTTTCTCTACTTTAGGATGAACTTAATATATCCTAAGAGATAATATCTATTTTCAGCAATAATATAGAAAGCAGGAATGTACTGCACAAGACAGGATGAAAAATATAAGCCACTTTCTACCATCTGATTTTGAAAGTATAATTTTAGTATTCAAGTTTGAGGCATAGCAACCTTACAGAATAAAAAAGGCATCCACATCCAAATGTTGGTTTTGGAATACAAAACAGTATTTCAAAGTCAAATAGAAATTAATTTGTTCATTATATACTCTTTTGGATAATTGCCATTATTGCTATTTCTCCTTGGGCAGATAATTGAAAATTGGCTATATAAATTGTTGTGTTTTTCTGGGGAAATAGCCTAGACTCAAAATTTGTCACCCACATCTTAATCTAAGTTACAATTTTACCAGGATTAAAAATTATAGCTACTCCAGTGCATTATTCTATTACATCTCATTAATATCTTCCCTTCTTTTTAGCTTCATGTGGCAGAAAAGAATTCCACCAGGGCCATATTTGAGGAATCACATTCATTTTGTGTGTCTCCACATGAGAGTTAGCTATGAAGTATTTTAGTGAAGAATAGGACAAATAAAATAGTAATAATATTTGGACATAAGATTTTTTTCTCCCCAGTTCTGCTTCAGCCTTCTTTGCAGCAACAAAGGGATTTGCACTGTGAATCTCTAATGTCAACATCTGGCCATATTTGATTCCGGTTTGTGTGTGGTCTGTCTGCAACCAAGGACTTGAATAAAGGCTGACAGAACAAAACAGAAAGTGCTGCTGAGTTGCCTATTTATTAACTTACCAAAGTAAGTTTTGTGATTCATTAGGAAATCAGGTGAAGGTAATACCTGACCTAATTAGTTAACAAATTTAGAAGACAGAACAGGGTTTTCACTTTGTAAGTTTCAATGATCATGAATGTAATTTTCCTTTTCTCTTCTCACAGCCTGAGTTCCTGGGAAACAGACTTTGAGACTCTGAGATATCCACGCAGCAAGTTTATTGGGGCATGTTCTTGGGAGTGACACCCAGGCCATGATGAGAGGAGAAGGAAGAAAGGGAGGGATAGGTTGAGCTGTGATGCAGTCACAAGGAGGCCTTAATGGACCCCAAGGCAGTGCTGGAGCAGGGATACACCTGTAGAGGTCAGTGTGTGCCACAGCCAGCTTGTATTGCTGTAACTTCTGCGGTTAGGTCTTCCCTATTCTACACAGGGTATTATTCTAATCCCAGGATTTCTAGCCCTGCTATGTTGTCAGGGATCTTTATTGTTGCCTTTCTGAAAGAGGCAACTGAGCTCTCTTGGAAACAGAATCAGCCCTATGCGATAAGACTCGGTGATATGACTGCCAAAGCCTAAGTGACAGAGTTATCAAAAGTAAGTACTGACGATGATCGGACAACATCCTGGAAAAAAATACTTAGAAAAAAATAAGCCAACTGAAATGATTTTGTTTCAAAGTACTTTCATTTCCTTGAATGTAAACATGGTCATTCATACCAATAAAGTAGAATGGTAATAATTGCAGCATGTCTTTGTTTAATGAAGTCATTAAATATTTATGGAGGCAGTTCAGGATGTATACCATAAGGAGGGAGAAGATTTTTAAGTGTATTAACCAAGCCACACAAAGAATTTCTGTTAAAATAATTCCAGTTTTTTAAAAAAGTTAATTCCTAGGAAAGATGAATTAAGCCAACTTCCGTGTGCAAATACCAACATCTTTAGGAAACTCAGAGAGGTGGTGTTGAGAGACTTCACCGTTGGCTGGGGCAGCAGAAACTTTCAGGGGGACCATTCTGCACAAAGCTGCACATCTATCAAGGTTCTTTCTTCTTCTGAGTCCTTTACGCCTTAGAGAAAGGCACTAGAGAGACCCAAGATTTGACGAGCGGTGACAGATTGTACATAAACTTTTCTCAGCTTTGCTCTTTAACGTGCTACGCTAAATCTTGGCATGGCAGCAATTGTCAAACTCCACTTGGGCATCCAACTTAGCAAAAAACAGTAGACTTCACATGGAGAAGAAGTTCTCCCAATTTTAGCACATGAGGCTAGAATTATGAAACTCAGTAAGAAAAGTGTGGATGATTCCAGAATTCAGTGATTAAAAAGTGACTCATATTGACTACATCTATTCCATTGTCTATCATGTTTCTGTAACAGGCATCAAAGCAGAGAGAAAGTGAGGTTTCCAAAAAATGTTCTTCCATGACGTAAAATCACTGGGCACAAACTCCATCTGACGTGTCACAGCTTGGCCCAGAGCCTTGTACCTGGCAGGAACTCAGTCTCTCTCCACACTTTGATCTGAGATGAACTGATGAAATATAGCCATGGCCACATGTGGATTCTAGAATCAGCTTCTTAATTCCTCTCCTGTAATATCCACTGCTTCATTCAACAAAACTATGTTGAATATCTTCTATTATTAAGGTGTTCTACTAGGAGCTAGAAATATACAGAAGAACTCATATCCTTCCTGAGAAAGATACAATTCAGATAACAAAGTATAGTAATGGAAATACTGAAGTACAAAGGAGAGACACTGAACTGAGCGTGGCTGTGTGTGCACACACATGCACAGCACTTGGGGTGTAATCAAATGCATTTTTCTCTTGAATGAGGTGTTCAGAACACTGAAAAAAATTATTTGTTTTTATCTGAGAGATTGAGCATGTGAGTGGGGGAGAGGGGCAGAGGGAGGGAGACTGAGAGAGAGAGAGAGAGAGAGAGAGAGAGAGAGAGAGAGAGAGATTGAGGATCTTAAGCAGGCTCCACACTCAGCATAGAGCCCATTGCGGGGCTTGATCCTACAACCCTGGGATCATGACCTGAGTGGAAATCGAGTCCGACACTCAACTGACTGAGCCACCCAAGTGCCCCAGAGTACTAAAAATTAAGACCAATAGCTATGCCTGTTCTGACTGAAAAATACAAATGCAATTAATGTTTCTGCCAATAAAACTGGAGATATTGTGAGGAGAAAGGAGTTTAGCATGGAGCCCCAGATCATACGGCCTGTTTTTCCTGATGTTAAGTTGAAATACATGTGAGCTAGTCTTTCAACAGTTAAACGATATTTTTATTTTCCTTTTAAGAGCAATTCACATACTAGGTCCTGGTGATTTAAAGAAGAATGAAGAAAATCCAAGTTGTTTTCAAAGTCTTATTAAGTAAGAAATTCCAGGGGCACCTGGGTGGCTCAGTTGGTTAGGCATCCGATTTTGGCTCAGGTCAAGATCTTGCGGTTTGTGAATTTGAGCCCTGCATTGGGCTCTGTGCTGACAGCTCAGAGCCTGGAGCCTGCTTCGGATATGTGTCTTCCTCTTTCTCTGCCCCTCCCGTGCTCATGCTCTTTCTCTGTCTCTCAATAATAAACAAACGTTAAAAAAATTTAAGCATGAAATTCCTATGAGCCTTTTAAAAGTTTGATATAATTTCATGACATTTTTCAGGAATAAAAATGTCCTAATTTATGTTCACTTATAAAAGTTTAGTCTGTATAAATGAGTTGCTTCACAAATGATTTTGGTACAACGTGAATTTACGCTGATAACAAGCAAACACAGAACAATGGAATCGATCATTATTTGTGTTTGGCTGTCCAACTTTGTAGCTACAGCTTTATCTCTGCCTTTATAGCTGCTGAAGTTGGTTCTGAAAATTAAGACCATTCCAAAGCATATGTGGAAAGAAATTCTGCAAAGCTTGCATATTGACTGAGTCAACTATTGCCTTGCTGGATTTCTCAGTTCGTGCTCCACATATCTTGAAAATACTGTTATTGTAAATCATGCCATGTGAGCTCGTGGAATTTGAACATGACTGCTGATTTTGAACATGACCTATTTGAACATGACTGTCTGCAGCCAGTTAGTTCCAGTGAGAATTCAGTGTGACCCATCTGTGGGCAGTTGCTTTTTTTTTTTTTTTCTATAGGCATTTTATTCTAAATCAGTCTTTTTAGGAATGGATATGGCATCTGTCACTAGAGATAATGGGTGAGAGAATAGGCCAGTGTTCGTACAAATACATCACCACCATTAAAAAAACAGCAAAACCAACGGTCTGAAATACATGCCCTATAGACAATTGGAGCAGCAGCGGCACCTCTTAATTCAAAGGGCAGCATCTTGAAATCTGGAAAGTGATCCTCCTTCTGACTTAAGAGGTTCCCCACCATACCCAAATGCATTTGGTTCAGATGCCAACAACCATATTGACCAGTCAGAGGCATGATGGAGAACCTGCGGGAGCTTCTGCAGAGGGTGGGAGGTGGGGGAGGTGGGGACTTACAGAGAGGTCACCTTTGTCCTTAATGGCAATTTCTGTATTTCAGGGTCAGTGAGACTTGCCAGAATTGTGGCATGGTAAGCAATTGGTCCAGTTTGGGAGCAGTGCATCTTTTCTTCAAAAACATAAAGCACTTCTCTTACCCTAGGTTTGATGGGTACTTAGATGCACAAAGAAGAGGTACTCTGTTACTTCCAAATGAGGCATGCTTTCCTCAGTAGACCTTCCAAAGGAATGGGGAGTTAAAAAGCTGCTGTCAAAGTGTTTTCCACGCCGTGGCTAACTTACCCAGAAATCAGTTGAGAAATGTCTGGAACAGCTGGAACTCATGTTAGAAAACACAAGTCTTTGGGGTGCCTGCATGGCTCAGTCAATTAAACACCTGACTCTTGATTTTGGCTCAGGTTATGATCTCATGGTTTGTGGGTTGGGGCCCTGCATCAGACTCTGTGCTGGAAGTGCTGAGCCTGCTGGGGATTCTCTCTCTCTCTCTCTCTCTCTCTCAATCTCTCTCTCTCTCTCTCTCTTTCTCTCTGCCCCTCCCCCCTCTCAAAAATAAACAAACATTTAAAGAAAAAAAAACACAAGTCCTTTTATTTGGAAAACAAAGAAAGGTGAAGCTTATAGACTAATGAGTTCACAGGAAGACTACATTTGAATATCAGACACTTAAGAAATGGGTTCATAACAGAAAGCTTACAATTTTGACTACAATTACACTACATGAATGCACTTTTATATCTTTATGTTGGTACTTTGTTTAATGCTATTTTTTTTTTCAAGTTTGGAGATCCAGAATGCCCTGCTCACTAAAGGTCCTGGAAACCACCTACACCTCACGCCCTCGACAGCAACATCACCTGGGCTGCTTACCATTCTTTGTTGCCTTAAACTTCTCTGATGTTTAGGCAGCCCACTCAGTCACTGAGAATAGGGTGGGCGAGCTACACCCTCATCACGTTTTCTTCTTGTGTTACTATTTTTGCCTGATTTCTTTTCAGGAGGAAGCTGTTGTATGCTTTAACTGGACAGATATGAGGAAAAGAAGCTCTTTTTCTCCCAAGATAACAATAAATGACCTTGGGCAATACGTGCAAAGCTCTCTGGAATTTTATTTAAAAAGTATCTGATAAACTGCCTTTGGGTCCATGTGTTGTTTTCTTTGTGTGGGGCAGGAAGTGGGACCTACTAAGCTTAGCCAGCTTAGCTGGATGTTACTTAAACTGTAGGCAGTGAACAAAGATGTGCTCTATAGTGCATGGATAGCTGGAATGATCAATTTTACAGTTGAAAGTTACATTAAACCTGATTCTGCCTATATTCATTAAACTTAGTGCAATAGTGGCCTCAAAGATATGGTACCTGATGCAGTCCATCTGTTGCTTCCCATCAAAACCTTCTTGGTCTGGCTCCTAAAAAACCAATCAGTTCCTTTTTTTATTTCAATGAAAAATAAAAAAGAAATGTTGAGAAAAGTCACAAATCAGGGCAACTGTGTGTGTACTCCTTGTAATATATTTCCCCTGGAAAGAAATGGTGATAAATACAAAAGGGCCTGAGAAATATACCTCTATTAAAGTAAAATACAACTCTTTCACTGGCTAAACGCATACCTAGAACTGCCCACTACTCCACAGGATCGTGACACATTTGATGGAGTGAGGGTGTAAATGGGTCACTCAGAATGTCCTTTTTTTTTTTTTTTTTTTAAAGGTATTCCTTGGGGGAGTTGTGGATAAATGGACTGAATGTTCTTTCATTTCTGAAGCCTCTGTGCAGGAAGTGAAAGAAGCGAACTAGGCAGAGCAAAACCACCTGCTAAAGGTCAAAGAGATGGGCAAACTGTGGAAAGCCCCCGCGTGGAGGAGGCCCTGCCAGAGGCACAAGCAACCGCCCATCTTCTTCTCTTCCTTCCCTGGAAGATGCCGTACCTGAAATCATGTAGAATCAAACAATGCGTGTTCCAAAATCAATAGAGCTAAGTAGACTGTGAAATCTCTAGGATGATAAAACACCACACGTGCCCACTCTATACCACCACCACAGCAACAGTTTTTATTTTTGTAAAGCAATTATCAACTTATGTATAAATGATTACAGTATTTGAGATCCAAGATCCGTGGAAAATCTGATGTTGCAATCAAAACGTAATTGAGCTATTTTGGAATAGAAAGTCTATTTGCTCTTCAAAACACATAAATATCTAAAAATTAAATGATGACCCATTTAGAACAGTGTTGCAATCTTTTAAGGGTTTACTTAAAAATTTTTTTTTTCAACGCTTTTTATTTATTTTTGGGACAGAGAGAGACAGAGCATGAACGGGGGAGGGGCAGAAAGAGAGGGAGACACAGAATCGGAAACAGGCTCCAAGCCATCAGCCCAGAGCCTGACGCGGGGCTTGAACTCACAGACCGCGAGATCGTGACCTGGCTGAAGTCGGACGCTTAACCGACTGGGCCACCCAGGCGCCCCTTAAGGGTTTACTTTAAATGAACTTCCCTGCTTGATGGAAAGTTTTTATAGTCTGATGCTGTTATTTCTCAACTGGGGGCGTGTGACTGTGTGTCTGTGTGTCGGGGGGCAGGGGTGGGCAGGGCAGGGGGGGTAGGTGGATGTGGTCAGCAGTGATGAATTAATTTCCCCATGTGATCTGATCCGAAAATCCTTCTGCACACCAATCATTATTTGGAGCCTAAATAAATTTCATCTTGTACATGTAGGTATATCATTTTCTTCAAATGCGTATATATGCCCATGTGATAAGAAAAATGTGAATTCATTTTAAAGTGTTGTCAACTTCATTGCAGATTTCTGTTATAACTATTTTTCAATCCATGGATTATAAAAACATAGCAATTACCTGTGGGAAACCACAGCACTTTAAATGTTAAGAAGGAGTTCTTCTTCCTGTATTAGATGCACTGCAGTAATGAATTTCAAGAGTTGCTAAAAAAAAATAGTTATAATAGGGACTTGCTAGAGATCTATAATGGGGATATGATAGATATAATTGAATTTTCAACTATGAATGAGTCCCATTAGAAGAATCATTAAACCATTTGGTTATATTAAGTTTAAATGTTTAGGCCTAACCCCAAAATAAAACAAGAAAACAATTAAAGCCATTACCTCTGGGGATACCAGTGGGATGATGGGAGCGGCCACTAATTTCTATTCTCTCTACCTCTCTATTGCTTATATTATTTACAAATAATATGAATTCAAATATTACTTTATGTTTCAAAAAATGATTAAAATAAAAACAACCACACAGTGATCTCATGTGATGAGATCAACAGTCTCTTTCGAGGCCAATGAGGTGCTGGCTTCTGGGCGCCTCTCACACATCCATTCTTTTCCAGTAGGCTTGCCTTAGAAGGTGGAGCATTATTTCTCATTCTGTGTAACTTTGGAGGCTTCTCCCAATGTGACAATCATGTCCATCACATGTTAAAGCCCTAGGCTGGGCACCGGGCTGTACACTTTACATGAAGTCAGAGCTCACAGGGAGGACTATAGTGCAAGCTGTTATGTCCACACGTCCAAGTGTCTGGAGGCTATGGGACTACAGCAAACTCCCATCCAACTGTATCTTGTGGCACAACTGCCTATGGGTGCAGAGAGAAAAATGATTCTTGACTCCTGACACCAAACATGTGGGGACACCCCTGGAGCATTTATGAAATCCCACTTTGTCCTATACCAGGGGGACACTAGAGCTGATCCATACTGTGTTCTCACGATAACTCAATGAGAGCTGGCATTTGGTGTTAGGGATGCACAAGGGTCATGTGATATTTAATGCATTTATACTCAAAAAGCTGTAGCAAATTCCATGCAACGCTTGCTAATATGGTAAATTACTCTAAAATACTTTAAATTCTGTCCAAAAAAGTGCTGTCAAACTGAATTACCCCAGGTTAAGTATTGTCATGTTGTATTATGGCATGACATTCAGGTAGCTCATTGTAGCAAACAAAAACATTTATATCCTTTAGGGAGATTTCATGGAGAGCAGATGCACTGTTATTCTTTTCTAAGGGATGTAGTCCAATTTTAGTAATGCATATGTGAAGTGGATAAAACAAAACAAATATAAGACTCCAGGTTTTTTTGTGTGTGTAAACTAGACCTTTAAATTTGAAGTATAGTTTGAGGGAAGTGAATTATTTAAATCTAAGGTTCACATTCTCTTTTCCGTTGCTCATGTCCCCAATGATTTTTCTTATTCATTTAAAGGGAGGACAAATAAGATGGGGTAATTTTTCTAATCGATGGCTTTTTAAATTTAGGACCAATATACACCATTTGGCTTTGTTTTCACTATTGCCCTTAAGGACTTAATCAGAGCCTCATGTCCTGAGCTTTGCAGTAGAGTGTTGAAAGTATATGTGTGTGTGTGTGTGTGTGTGTGTGTGTGTGTGTGTGTGCGTGTGCGTGTGTGTGTGTGTATAGACAGAGAGAGAGTTTTTATACTCTACTCTTCCATTCTTTCTATCATAAATCATATACATTATAAATATACATGATTAGATACAGAATAAGATTATTACATATATCATGATATATATATGATTATATAATCTAACCAAGAGCATGCATTGCCAAGGAGCCCATGCATCAACGCATTATTCATATGTTTGGCTATTTCACCTTTCACCCTTTGAATTTCTGCCATGTAGAAATGACTCATCATGAATATATTCAGCAAGTGGCTCTTTTGGAAGAGTTTTTCATGTATGCTTTTTAAATTCAGGTCCAGAGCATGTCTCCTTTCTGTGAATGCTTTCTCTAGACTCCAACACGCAAGCTAAGTGGGTTGAGGGCTCCTAGATTAGGACATAAAAGCCGTCGGCCTAAATTCTTCCTGGTCTGTGAGGACTCATCAGGGACAAGTCTCATTCACACAAATGCCCATCCCCAGACACAAAGACGAGGATCAATAGATTCCTTTGGTTCCTCACTGAAAGCCTCCCTTTTTTGAGGGAGGGAAAGATGAATTTAAATAGGGTTGAAGCCAAGTGGTTTACAGAAGGCTTCTCAATATTAAGGAATAATTCTAAAGTTTCAAAGATTTATGGTTAGGTAGGGAAGCTGAGTTGCAGATAATACTTTTAGTGTATTTACCACTTTCATTTTAGTTTGGGACTTATATTTGCCTATTTTTATGTTTCATGATTGTGCTTGGTCGAGAAAGTTTAGGGGGAGGGTTTGAATAGGGTGGGTGATGGTGGGTTGTAGGGGAGGACGGTACAGGTGGCAGTTTTCCCTTCCTAAATATTGGATTTAAAGGTTAAAAAAACAAAGACTCCAGAGGTTGTTTAACCATGGGATTCCAAATTTTAGAAGGCACCACATAAGAATGCTCACTGCTGACTGACTATCCTGGGAGCTGCGTGTATGTCCCATATTTTTCCTCCTGGGATCCCTGTCTCAATGATTTTATGTATATGAAATAAAGAGAAAACATTTAGTTGGACTGAAATAGAGCAAATAATGAAATGCTATCATTCCCTCAGCATGATATTTTTATATTCATTCAACAAATGTCTAATGAGAATGAATATATATATATATATATATATATATATATATATATATATCAGGCACTAATCTAGGTGCCTGGAAATACATCAGTGCATATAACTGATAGAAATCCCTCCTTTGGTGAAGCTTATGTTTTAGGGGGAGAATCTATGTATTATACCATGTGTGTATGTGTGTGTGTGTGTGTGTGTGTGTATACATACATATATATATATATATATATATATATATATATATATATATAATTCATCAATAGAATTAACTTATTCATTTATTGAAATCAGAAATTTTATTAAGACTAAGAACCTTTGTCTGTGGGTCTTGTACACATCTTATATTTCATAAAGTAATTAGATTGCCCTTTAACATTTGCTTTAAACTTTCCCCCTCATTTCTTAATAAGATTACATTGTACCACAGCTTGACAAGAGCAAGCACCAGGCATAAGGAATAAAACCACAAAGAACCATTTAGAGTGTTCTAGAAAGCATGACTTCTCAAAACTAAAATCAGACTTAATGATTTGGTTTGAAACACTTTTTCAAACTCTCTCTTTGCATTTGATGGACAATCATTTTTAGCAAAAGTTAGTGAAGTAAAAAAAAATCTTAATACGTTACATTTATGTTTTTGGTTTCTGAAAATGATGGTTTGTTTCTAAGAGTTGATTTTGATACACTTCATCAACATTGAGACAAATGCTTGGATGTAGGCTTCTTTTAATCTGATACTGACCATTCACAGATGAAATGACTAGAGTCAAAAGGCTGTATCAATCAGCATATTTAGGACATGGTATCTATGGCAACATAAATTAAAGTGCATTCATTGAAATCACAGGATTAGAAAGCACTGTGAAAAACTTACTCACTCAGGAATACCACTGAATAGATGGAAACTTATTTGGCATTCAAAAATATTTATTGAAGCCCTACTATGGATCAGATATTGTACTATATATTGGAATGGCTAAGTCATGGGTCATATTCTCAAGAAGCCAACAGCTAACAACAAAGTCAGAATTATAGACAATCTAAGTATAACTCAGTGTTATAATGATGGCATATTTAAGGTGATATGAAAACCTGCCAAAACTGTTCTCCAATTCATGGCCTCTCAAAAAGTTTCCTGCAATCTTCCTCATCCACTTACCTCACTAGAGAAAAACCTTTATTTTTACTAATTACTGCTTACTGTCTAGTGCAATCCACCATGTTCATTTTTGTTTTACACTGCTTTCAGATGTCTAACTAGTATTTCCTTAGTGAAACCTTTGTTATATGTTACTTTAAAAAAAATTTTTTTTTAATGTTTATTTATTATTTTGAGAGAGAGACAGAACGTGAACAGGGAAAGGGCATAGATAGAGGGAGACACAGAATCAGAAGCAGGCTCCAGGCTCCAAGCTGTCAGCACAGAGCCCGACACGGGGCTCGAACTCACGAACCGTGAGATCATGACCTGAGCCGAAGTCCAACGCTCAACCGACTGAGCCACCCAGGCGCATGCCCATGTTATGTGTTATTTTTTAAAGATATTTATTTATTTTTGTGAGAGTGCGTGCATGCCGTGCAGGCAAGTGTGAGGGAGGTGCAGAGAGAGGGACACAGAGCATCAGAGGCAGTCCCTGTGCTGTCAGTGCAGGGCCTGAGGTGAGGCTCGAACTCACAAACTGTGAGATTATGACCTGAGCCACAGTTGGATACTTAACCGACTGAGCCACCCAGGCACCCAACCTTTCATATGTTTTAAAATCAAAAAAATTATTATACCAAAATAAGATTTTAATTGTTGAATTTACTTGCAAACTATCTCTTTCCGACAAAGATTTCAGGGGCATAAAGCAGAAGATATAACTGTAAGGCAAATAAAAAAGAAATGGAAAAATTGACCTAAGTTATAAACAATCAGATAAATTAACCATAAGAGTTATTGTTACTAATAGTTGGAGGTCTCTTTTAGATTTGTCTTTGAGCTTCCTGGCAGCCAATGCAAAAATGAGAAATGTGACAAGTTGGTTACATAGTTTTTTTAAATATGAACGTAATAAACATGCCAGTTTATCAGGGGAGATAATGTTTTTTTTTTTTTTTTTTTTTTTTAATTTATTTTTGGGACAGAGAGAGACAGAGCATGAACGGGGGAGGGACAGAGAGAGAGGGAGACACAGAATCGGAAACAGGCTCCAGGCTCCGAGCCATCAGCCCAGAGCCTGACGCGGGGCTCGAACTCACAGACCGCGAGATCGTGAGATCGTGACCTGGCTGAAGTCGGTCGCTTAACCGACTGCGCCACCCAGGCGCCCCGAGATAATGTTATTTTTGACATTAAAGTCTTTTACATGGAGAGGGGAGACTAAATATATAATGGCCACTATCCAAATGTTTAAACGTATTTCATATGACCAGTTAAAATCAAGTGCAATAAAAACAAAGGACAAATATTAAAGCACAATTCAGTGAAGGCAGTTCTAGATCGAAGCAGGTCATTATGGTATGAACACATGACCCAGGATATGAATACATAGATAGATCAGTTACTCAACATTTTCCCTCAAATCACTCTTTCATCTGGCATTAGAAATATCTGCATAGCTGACAATTCAAGGTTAATTCTCTGGGGAAAAACAAACACACAAACACATTGGAGAGCTAGTTTTCTTTAATGCTAACTGATGGTGGATGGATCGTCTCTAAGCTTTGAAATTTCTATCAACTAGTGGTAGGACCGTTTGCTGTTAAAGATGAGAAAACAAAGCAGCATGGATCTCTGCTTGTTCAGAATGTGCGGAAGGCCCCATCCTAGCACCGAAACAAATGAAAGGAATCAGGAGTCTCCTTAGATACAGCATTGGATTGATTCTAAGTCTTGAATAAATATCCCAAATATTACCATAGGATAGAGAAGAAAGGGTTTTACGAAGGAGTTATTTTTAAGACAGATATAAAAGAACCAATTATTTTTGTTAATTCAGGCAAATAAAAGGGCAATTCTGCCAAAAAAAGCAACAATGACTCTAACCAGGACAAGAGAAAGCAACACACATGCAAAAGTGAGTCGCTCTGAGGCGTTTTTTCCCCCTAATTAAAATTTCAAAGGGAGCACTGGTGTCATAATAGTCTCAGAATATTCTTCCCTGTAGCTTTCCACTCTAGAGCAATATATCAAATTGTTTCTACCTTTCCTTATAATTTTGGATTCCAAGAATTTTTTAAATTAAACTTTTTATTCTGAGATCATTAAAGACAACATGCAGTTGTAACTTGTAATTGTTTTTTAATTCTCTTTACTACGTATCTGCTATGTAGGTTCTTGGGGAAAATACAAATCATAGTTTGCCAATAGAATTTTAATCTAAATAATCAAAAAGCCAAAGGCAAGCTGAGTTTAATAGTAGAAATCGACCGGGCTGTCCCGGTGCTGAGACTGCCTGGGGACCGGGTTACCTCTCCCACTTCACCCACGTATTGGTCCTTGTTCAGGAGCCGTTGTCTGCAATCAGAAAGCAAGCGGGTACTTGAGGCTCTGAGATTTATTTTACATCAATCCAAATATAATTTCAAAGGTGGGAAAGGGAAGCCATTTCTTTCTTATCTTGATATCGGTAATTGGAGACCCGTGTGACTGTGTTGACCTTCCGTCCTCCATGGAGGCAGTGAGATGAAAGAAGGTGAGGAAGAGCCTAGTCTTTGATCATTTTGACTTTGTGGAATTGGGTGACCAGGATGAAAGTCAACAGTTTATCACATTAATGCATTCCAACTTAAACTTTTTAAAAGGGGGAAATAAAAAGGATTTGTTCAATAAACAGCTTGTTGGAAAAATAGCGACAATGAAGTTGACCTTCCTGTTACCGCAAAGGGGCTTTCCTAAGTGTCTTATGGATAAATTTCAAGGTTGAGGAAAATAACCAATACACGGCAAAGCTTTCTGTTTTTTTTTTTTTTTTTTTGGTCTGGTGGATCATCTAAAGAAGGGCCAAAATCCAAAGCTATCAATTAAACTGGATGCCTGATAGATGAGGGAATTTTCACCATATAGTTTGTTTATTAAATGCTCTGGTTACTGTTATGCAAAACACAACAAAGGAGCTGGTGTTCCTACTACGCTTTTTTGCACAATGGCAAATCGACAGAAAGAATTTTATTCTTTTACATTATGAACTAAGGCAACGTGTTCCAGAAAGTGTGTTTCTTTATTAAAAACATCAAATTCAACCAGACTTATTTGAATAAGACATATATTCATTAGGCTCACTGTAAGGTTTTAGTTTATTCAGTGATAATAAAGCTGAAAAATAATTGAGCCGGACTAGTGTTAATCACTGAAGAACACATTTTTGTTTCAAACATTAGAAATATTTCTAAGCAGTAAGAGACGGATCTCCAGAATGTGAGAAAGACTCAGAAGACTGGGGCTTTAAGCTGCTAAAAGTGCATAATATGCCTGTTGAGTCTCCTTCCTACTAAAACAGGTGGTGGTGGAGAATCTTCAAAATGTCACCTTTTTGGAAAATCCTTTTGAAAAATGGGCTGGTTTTGAAACAAAACAGTTTCAGGTTAGGAAGAGAGTGTGTTTGAAAGGAAAGGAGTCCGGGGGACTTATATAGAGATACATCTATATAGCCTGTGAAATCCTAACATTTGAAAGTAACATGAGTGAATATCCATTATTTGAATGTTTGCTAAGTGTCTAGAACTAGATACCATGCAGATCAAACATCAGGTTGGGGGATGAATTTTTCATTTCTAAAAATAAAAATGATGCAATACATCTACTTTATCCTCTGAGTCTGCAAAACATTGATCACTTTGGTTATTTATATTTGGGAAATTCTACTCACCACCTTACTTTTTTACAGTTTGTCTTTAGCCCACAACTAGACTGGAAGAAGCCAAACTAATCATTTTCCCTGTAGCAGACAAGGTTCATTCCTACCTGGTCCTCATTGTTTTCTGCCTCTTCCTTAGAAACAGGATTTTGCTCTGGTCTGTACCCTTCCCGTGCTCCAGGAAGGGCAGACACCAGCCTGAGCTGAGTCATACTGACTTAAGCTACTTCATGGTGGTCTTGTTTCCTCTGTCTGTGGTTAAGTTAGGCAGGGGCATTTGCCTCAGTTCTGGTCATGAGACTTCAGAGATCTGCTGAGGGATTCTGGGGATGGCTTCCTTCACTCTGAGAGAGAGAGAGAGAGGCACTCAGTGTACAAGCTCCCTTTTTACGCCGTCACACGTTGGTATGGCCACAGGTGGTGCCTGCACGTATAAGCTAGCACTATATTGTGACCGTGAGCAAAAGGGACAGTGGAAAGATGGAAGGAAAGGGAACCTGAATTCTGATGGACTTGGTTAATCAACTAATCCTGGGCTTACCTGACTTACACAATTGTGGTTATTGGAGACAATAAATCCCCTGAAAGCACTTTAATTGATACATTTGTATCAGCTACATAAGTGAGTAGCCAGCTTCATTTCTTTCTCTTCCTCATCTTCCACTTCTGTCTGTCTGTCTGTCTGTCTGTCTGTCTGTCTATCTATCTATCTATCTATCTATCATCTATATCTATCTATCTATCTATCTATCTATCTATCTATCTATCTATCTATCTATCATCTATCTATTTAAATTCTGTCCTCCTGTCTTGTTTTTGCTCCTGAATGTCTTTTTTGTGGGCTCTTAACAACAATTTCTAATTGACTTCATGTCTGCAGCCTTGGTCTCTGGACACATCCAGCAGACTGTAATCACCCTGCCCTTTCTAGAAGGGAAACTAAGTCATATTATTCTTCCACTTAAATTCTTTAATGTGTCTCACTGTTGGGAATGGTGACTATAAGTCTGTGTTTTCATATTTACAAGGTATTCTATATTCTGATTCTTGCCAAATTTTCTACCCTGAAATACTCCTTTTTAGGAGTATTCAACTGGTAGTAGTGTTCAACTGGCTCCTACTCCTCCTTCAAGACCTAGCTGAAAAGCACGAAGTCCCCTCTGAGCTTCTGCTGGCCCTCTGGTCAATTGATCACTCCATCTTTGTGCCACCTCAGTATCCTGTAGGTGATTTTACTGATGCTTATCTTACAATATTCTGTGTATTTGTCTGTAATCTGTCTTCTTCAATAAAACACAAACTCCTTGAAGCCAGGGGGTATGCCTTAGTTTTCTGAGTTTCTAATGCTCAATACAGGGATTTGTACATAGTAGGTATTTAATAAGTGTATTGTGATTGATTCTAGAAGGAGGTCTATGGTGCAAAGGTGGGAAATTCTAACTCAGCAGAGCTCAAATTTCAGTATAAGAAATGTATAGAGTGTCTCTGTGTCTTTTGTCGGTACCTTGGGCTAATAATGCCTATGTAATGATATGGGGTTGATCAATACTACAACCCATAAAAAAGATTAGAGTAAATTATTCTTGTTTTTCTTCTTCTTCTTCTTCTTCTTCTTCTTCTTCTTCTTCTTCTTCTTCCTCTTTGGTTTGTATTTGTTTTGGAAAATCATTCAGGAGGTAGTGATAAATGGCTTCTCAGAAGTCATAAATTGCTAACTAATGATCAAAGCATGAATTGTTCAATAGTTCAATCCATAAAGAAGTAGTTACTGCTTGTCTATTGCATGCCAAGGTTTTAAAAATACCTTTTCTTTCTAGCAGCAGCTCAAATGACTGTCAATCTTTATGAATTCTTTTGAGAAATACATAAAATAAATATAAAATCTAATTCCAAAGGTCAAAAATGTAATTTTTATCCTCATTTACAAGAAGAAAATATAATTTTGGTTAAGGGTGTATCACTATGTTCATAAAAACATGGCAGCCTTGATCCCTGCTCACTTTATGTGGGGATATTTTATGGCTTTCTCTGTAATTTACAAAATGGATTCCTAGGCACATGTGTTCTGCATTAGAGTCCTGATCAAATGATTATATTGACTGCAAAGTCAAGTGGGGAAATAAAATTCTATGGCCAAAATTCCTTCATGTTCATCCTTCAGAGACTGTCTGAGTAAACCCAAGCAAGCAGAAGGCAGTATATCAAAGCCAGATTTTGGATTTACAAGACTGCTCTGAATTTGGTATCTAATTGTGACTTGGAAAGCTGCTCAGACTTTTGGAGTCCAGTTTTCTTTCATATCTAAAAATGATCATAAAAATCACCTACATCAGGAATTTATTTCAGTGAGATAAAAAATGAGATAATGGCTCATGTGACACAACCAGAGAGGATGAACTATTGTTTAAGGCATGGTCTCCAGAGCAAGGCTGCCTGGATATGAATCCTACTACTATACACTCGCTGTGTGCCCTCTGTTGAATTCCTTACCCTCTCTGTGGTTTCATTTTCCCGCATGTAAGTGGGGATGATAATAATGCCTACCTATAGGGTTGTCATAAGGATTAAATGTGCTAATGTTTGTAAAACACTTAGAGCACTGCCTTGCACCTAGGAAGTGCTAAGTAAGTGTTTGATAGATAAACAGTAATTTGTATTCATCTCCTGACACAGTTCCGGCAAATAAAAACCTAAAGTGGAGATCTCTGCATTTATGCCACATCCACGTAAAAGGGCAACTCAAAGAAAATAATGTAATAATGTAACTAGGAGGAAAGGGAGGCACCTTGTTTAAGAACGTAATTAGGTCAATACCAATGGTAATTTCAAAGCTTTGGCTGGGTATTTTTGTAGTTAAGGGAATAGCCATTAAAGGTAAAAAAAAAATCACTATTTTATATCCTGATAGAACAACAATTGGCATGATTAGACAGGAAAGGAGGAAAAGAGGAAGGAGATAACCAGGATTTGCACAAGAACACGGACACAGACCCCATTCTGGGAGAGAGCTGGAGTCTTTCAGGCAGAGAAATGTTCAATTTCAAAGCCCTGCCTCTTGAGTCTGTGCTTGGGGAGTGTGTGGTTATATGGATCTGGGCTGTGCCAGGAATAGATACCATAGAACCAGAAAGTTTTCATTTGATTTAGTTGGTAGACCCTACTCCTCAGTTTTAGCATTCAGGTAATTTTTCTGACCTTCCAAATTCAGTTCATTCACTGAGAAAATAGGGACTTTGTTGCATTAATTATTGATAGAGCTATCAGTTTTAGTACCTGCTAGTATGTATATTTCTTGACTTAAACCTCATAGCAGCCCTGTATGATAGGTGCTGTTATATCCATGTGACAGACAAGGACATGGGGGTCAGATCACTCACTGATGGTAACAGTTAGAATGGGGCAGCCCCAGATTTCACTCCATGCTGATTCCAAAGTCTGTACTTTTTTCAATATTTCTTTTCTTTTTTTTTTCACTATTTCTGATTGCATGTCCATGGCTGAATTTAGATAGTATGGGTATGACAGTCCTCTAGCTGGCCCAAATATGGACTGCCCAGGCCATAATTATGGCCTACGGTTACTTTATTTTAATCAAAATGTAAAACCTGATTCTCAGCCTTACGTGTACATTTGAATCATGCAGGGAGCTTAAAAGAAAAAAAAAAGGCATGTCTGAGACTAATCCTGAACCAATGAAATCAGTATCTCTGGGCCTGGAAATGGGCTCACATGTGCATTGTGCCCGAGCTTTTCAGGTATTTCTAATTGTAGCCCCGGCTGAGAACCACTCATTTACACAAAGAGATAAGTACGTGTCTAGGTTGTAGGTGAGAATCATGATCTTTAAGAAAGTAGAAAGGAGGTTTGAGAAAAAAATACTAGTAAATACTTCTATAGAATCAATAGGGAAGTTACAAAACAGTGCATCCTTGATATTTCAGTTATAAATATTCCATGTTCCTAAATGCCAGTCCATGCTAGTATGTGTGATAAAGGAACGAAGATACATTTATTGTATTTATTAGTGCCTGCCACTTAACTTACTTTAAGTTATCATTTAATTTACTAAAATACTTATAACATGGAGAGAAGTCCAAAAACAGAAGGAAGATTTTTCTGGCAACAATCTGAGGTCATATTATTAAATAAGCCCCCAAAGAGGTTAGTAAGAATGTGGCCAACACAGAAAATGAGTACATTAATTACCCAAACACCACTCCTTTTAAAGAGAATCAAATAGTGCTGTGGAGCTTAATTACCCTTTCCCCATTTATTACCATTTCATCTGATCCTTATAACATTCCCAGAAGGATGTGATGCTATTACTCCTGTGTGACAGGTGAGAATCCTGAGATTCTGTGTATGAACAACTCACCCAAAGTGGAACTAAAACCCAGGTTTCCTGGCTGCAAATTGTCCTCTTTCTACTACTTCACACTAATGGGAATGATCTGGATTCAACGAATCCTTCATGATGTCAAAGCCGATCCAAATTCACAGAGTGAGAGGCAGACCTGCCATTTGCATCTGTGTTGATTTAATAGCTATAGTGATTCAGAAAAGCTGACTAGTGAGAATGATTGGAAATGAGCAGTGGAAATTGCTTTCAATGTAGCACCCATGAATCAATGGTTCTTGCTGATTTGAACAGTTGGAAAAAGTTTACTGATACGAAGTCGGAAAAGCAGTTGTAGAAAAGCCCTAAGGGTGAACAGAGCTTTGTCAATGTTCACAGAAGGCTTTTGACTTCTCATTTGACTTCATGAACAGTGAGCTGAGTGAAAAAGAATACCGCTCCCTAAAGCAGAACACCTCAGTAAGAAGGAATCTGGGGTTTGGCCACTGAGTTGATAAGGAAATCCTTACATAAATAATTGTGGATCCAAGCACTCCTGTTTAATGCTCAGCAAAGCATGACATTCAAGGATTTAATGTATTTTGTTCCAATTAGCTACTTGATTTACTCCAGCAATAGAAAATAAGATATTTCTAATAATATGACTTAGACCAGTGCATTACAGTGTCAGTCGCTAAAAATTATACTGTTTACTTAGAATTCAGAATTCACGTGTCTCCTTAACTGCAACACAAACTGAGTGGACCGGCATGTGAACTCTTTCTAGAAAACCTAAGATGGGTCTTGTCCAAGGGGTTGCTGTATCACTGTCACCTGAAATCTGAAAACAAGGACGGAGGAGAAAAAAGGCTGCCCCGGGGACGATAACCCGGTACATGAAGCTCTTTTTGTGATCTGCTTCTCAGTCGATTCTCTATTTCAGTCTGTGCATCTGGCTGTTCTCTCTCTGCGCTCTGCTCCTATGATTCTGACCATCTTCTCACAGGTTCCTCACTTGTGCTTCCACATCAGATCTGGCCTTCTGAGTCCGAATCCCCCCATGTCTGGTTCTCAGTTATGGTATTCTTGACCTTGACTTGTATCTCCATTCAAATGGGGACCATTATTGAAAGCAAAGTTAGCACTTACTTTTAGGTAAGGACAATTACATATTGTTTAAGTGCACTGGCTTCTCTATGGCCACTTGATCTTGTGGTAGAGGTCAAAAGTACACACCAAATGAATGGGCAGACTAATATATACAGACGGTTTCAATGCTTTTTGAACTAGAGTAATACATGCCGTATTTAAATACTGCATTTTAAGACATGTTTACTGTTTTGTGTTTAAGAAAAAAGCCAGCTTTGGGTCGCCTGGGTGGCTCAGTCGGTTAAGCGTCCGACTTCAGCTCAGGTCACGATCTCATGGTGCACGAGTTCGAACCCCGTGTCGGGCTCTGGGCTGATGGCTCAGAGCCTGGAGCCTGCTTCAGATTCTGTGTCTCCCTCTCTCTCTGCCCCTCCCCCATTCATGCTCTGTCTCTCTCTGTCCCAAAAATAAATAAAAAAAGTTAAAAAAAATTAAAAAAAAAAAGAAAAAAGCCAGCTTTAAAATACCATAACAATACAAAGTCCTCATTCCCTCTAGAGCACTAACTATATATAGGAGTGGTCTCTTCTGTTTTTATCATTGTTCAGATGTAGTTTTCGTTGTGTCATAATAATTTCATCGTACTGTGCTTGGAATAGGGTGTGCTCTCCTTTAAATATAACGTTGTTTTACATATACTTTCTAAATATTTATATAGTGCAGATATTCATCATTTTTACTGCTACAGACTTTATCACCGTATTAAAGTTTAAAGTTTGTTTAATCACTCCCTAATTGTGGAGCATTTGTGGTGTTTCCAGTGATGTGCTATAACAAGGTAGTTGTAAACAACTTTGCAAAAGTAGGCCTAAAAGCTATTTTCTTTAGATAATTCCCCAGTATGAGGATACCAGCTCAAAGGGCATGATCATTTTATTTGGCTCTTGCAGTGCCAGAATGTGCTCTAAAAATAACGTACTAATTAACAGTGGCACTGCCAATGTAAGAAGGCATCGCTATCCCTTTTTATCTCTATGAATGTTTATATTGTCATGAAAACAGCGACACGGCCTCAGACTCTCCAAAAACAATAGGTGTGAACAACATTTTTTTGCAGTCAAGTGTGCGCACGGGACTCCTCAGAGGCACACACGTCTCCTTGTCGTTGGCCACTCATCTGCAGGCCCAGTAGCAGGGCCTCTGCGTGTGCTGAACGCTCGGTTTCGTGCCCTTAGCACATTTTACCTGGCCTGCCGGAAGTCAGTGCTCTGCAGACAGCTTAGGGAACAGGAGCAGGGAGCAAGGGTTTGGAGTTTGAGAAGGAACTGGGCTAGGTAAAGTATGGGAATTCTCCCCAGACTCCCAGCTTCAAATGCCTCATGCCATCTACGTCATACTCATTTGTAACTACCACTGCCAGTTCCTTCCCAGATCCAGCCTCCTACTGCTGCCGCTGCAACTGTCATGCTTATTTCTGCTTTAGGCAGTCTTAAGCCTCGGCTATGGCCAGAGGTTACTGGCCTAGAAAAACTGCTTTTAAATCTAATGATATGGGTGTTGTCCTTAAGACAAAGGAAGTTAATGACCACAGCAACTTTGCGGAATTCCACTTCACCTGACTGTAGGATTTGGCATTTGAAATCAAGATTAGCTAGAAGGGCACGTTGTCTCTTTGCCCTCTGTTCCTTCCTTCCCCAGATCCCTGGGGAGCCACGTGGACAGGATCAAAGTTTCTTTCCCCTCTCCTCCAACCTATGCTAAGTAGTCACCTAGCTCTTCCTTATTATTTGCTTTAAAAGGCAGCAGCCCTGTCGGATAAGGGAAAAAAAAAAAAAAAAAAAAAAAAAAAAAAAAGATCCCAACGAGCTTCACGATAAGAAAATGTGTGGAAAATGACTACACTTTTTTTTTTCTCTTGCAGATCTAGAAAAATAACTCCTACTCTGCTGGTAGAAGCATTACATAGTGACTCAGAGTCAGGTGTTAGGTGGAGGTGGGATGGGAATATAATGGCTCTTGCAGCTCACTTGGGCTCAAGGAAATAATAATTGCACGGACTCTCAGCTCTACCATCCTCTTCCCTCACCATCATCACTTGTAGTTGACACAGAGATAAACAAGCAAATGTCCCCTGGCGGGCCACAAACATCGGCATTTTTTTCCTTCACATACTCCTGTAGAATTCAATAATTAAACCTCACTGAAAGGGGCATTACATTTTTTGTACCCTCTTTCTTCTTTTGAATCACTTTTCCTTTTTTCGAGCTTTAGTTGTTTGGTATGAGATTGAGGGCCTAACAGAAGGCAGAAGTGGTAAGCTTAAAATTCTCAACCTTATTCCCCCACGAGTGCAGAACTGCGGCAGAAAGCCGGCTTTCTTGCTCTCCGCCAACCCACCCATAAACTAAACATCCCACCAGACTCTGCCTGTACATATGAGAAAATTCTCCAGTAGTCATATGCATCATACAGTCAGCAGCTGCATCTAGTATTTAACCTAAAATGTTTACTTCTTTAATATATTATTACTCTCTCTCTATTTTTACTATTAAGATAATTTCATGGCAATATTAACATAGCTTTCAAAGGGACTTTGATAGTAAATATAATTTTACTCATTCACTCAATTTTTAGGCAATTCCAGAATTTCAAAAATGATATTTAGATTTTTTTAATGTTTATTTATTTTTGAGACAGAGAGAGACAGAGCATGAACAGGGGAGGGTCAGAGAGAGAGGGAGACACAGAATCTGAAACAGGCTCCAGGCTCTGAGCTGTCAGCACAGAGCCCAACGCGGGGCTCGAACTCACCGACTGTGAGATCATGACCTGAGCTGAAGTCGGACGCTTAACTGACTGAACCACCCAGGCGCCCCTCAAAAATTATATTTAGAAAAAAAATACTTGCATACATTTCTACTGAGAATCTTAAAGTGAGAGCTCTAGTAAAATAATGTTCTTTCTAGGAGTTGAGAAGAATACGGAATAATCGAGATAATACACTACATTCATTTGGATGAACAGATCCCTTCATTGTGTTGTTGTATTTAAAAGTCTAGAGTTGATCATGTTTTTTTATTTTTTTAAGAGTCGCATGCTCCACCCACTGAGCCAGCCAGGTGTCCCTAGAGTTGACCATGTTTAAAAGGATATTTGTAAGGTGAGATTCATATTACGAAAACAGGTTAACTATTTGGCTAGAATATCCAGTTGTGCCCCATCTTATCAGACAGACGCTGCCACTTCTTGATGGGTACTTAGGAGATGCCATGTATTGCCTCTCCCAGAATCTTGTTGCTGGGTTTCAGACTTTCCCATCTCTATCCTCCCAGATCCTTTTCAATGAGCCCAGCACACGCCCCCCCAGACATATGCAGTGATGTGAAATAACATCACGAGGGACACTTCATTCCTCTTCAGAGTTTCCCTTGGCCACCTTCATTGGTTTGTTCTGCTGTTGCTCTCTTAATGTCTCAGCTTCTCACTCAAGCCTGGAATCTGGGTTCATAGTCTCCACCCAAGCCCTGCATCATGTGGAAATAAACTAACACTGGGGTTTGAGCTGAAATCCTTTTGATTTTTCAGATGCTTTGTATCTTCCTCTTCCTCTTTGGTTCTTGAAGCTTTGTACACAGACATAATTTCCAGGGGAGTGATTGTGTGTCTTGGTAAATGGAACGTTGTACTCATTTGGGAAGACTGACTTCAAATAGGAACAGGAGACAAATCCCTAGCTTTGGGAAAGAGCTCGTAAAGAAACCAGGTTTGGTCCCTTTCAGTATATTCTGTTCATGACTATACAGTGATACCTCCTACATTCTCTCAGGCTGCTCGTCAGGTACAGTAACACCTGCAGAGCTGAAATCAACGTGGATCCCTTCACTGAAACTTCAGCATGGATCACTTCTCTGACTTCAAATGGCATTTTGGTAGTGTCAGGAAACAATTCTGGGAGACAACTGTGCTTCCAAAATATAGCAATCTAGTCAATAAGTAGGGCTCTGTCAACAAAGTGTGCATCTGTGAGAGTATGTCAAAATGGACTAACAAAAAGATGTAAAAGAGTCCCTAGAAGCTTTAGGAGCAGAGTACTGTTGTTGGAACTGAATGCCTATTTGAAAGTGCTTGTCAACGGACAGCTGTGTAGATGTCATCATAATAGCTGCCTTCTCTTTGTTAGTGAGTTCTTAAATTTTAGTGGACCTTGCAGAATGCAAAATGACTTTCTTAGAGCATGATTACTATAGTTAATTGTTGAAGGCAGCACTCTTAACCTTTTCTATGCCAATATATACACCAAAAGTAATATTAGAGCAGCGCACTGGGGACAATGGTCAAAGCTGATCATTTGTGGAGATGACTGGACCAGGGATTCTGGACACTTTGAGCTCCATGAGCCACACTTAGGGCTCAGAATTCAGCATGTCAGCACACCAGCTTGAAGACTCTAATCTAAAACATTGTGTGCAATGCAATATGGTCCATAAGTATTTGTCATTCAAGATTCTGTTAGTCACAGAAAATCTGTGTTTGCAGAAACTGCTTTGAAATCTTGATTCACCGTCTTGGGGCACTGTCTTGAATATGGTGGAGGTATAACACAGCAAAGATAAAAAATAAACTCTTGTATTATGTTTTCTTGAATCTCTTTGAAACTTGCCTGAGATTTTTGATCCGTGCAGTGAGATAGACCTTGGTAGTTAGCAGTCAAATAATTTTCCTAACATTCACATTTTGATATAAATTTTTAAATGTTGAATTTTTTAGGACATGTGATATTTAGTGGAAGGGACTACATATGTGGTAAATCTTTTAATAGTTTCCCACAATTCTCTGAACAGATGGATGGCACTCTATCATGCAGTGATTACTCTGAAATTAATAACAGTTATGGGTTTGAGTGGTACTCTGAGAACAATACAATATGTGATGCTTCAGTTCTTACTGTTCTTTTTGATCGTTGTTTTCACAAACAGACATTCAGATTGGGCCCTGTCTCCTAAGCACTGAGCCACAGAGCCCCTGTACGCATGAAATGACCAGTGTCTACAAATTAGCGAGAGGCAATAATAGCCCCTCAGAACATGCAAACCAAGAAGTTTATATTTCAACAGTCATTCTCAGTGTAGTAGCTATGATCAATAAATACCAAGCAGTGAAAAGAATCCTTATTGATCAGGGCTAACTGCATCAGAAAAACAGGAAATGACTGTGGATGTATTTTATGCAAGTCAGAGCCTTTCTACAATAGAAAGAAAATGCACCTATCATAGCAGGTATCTTAGAGAAATCTGTTGGTCTTTATATGTTTACCAGCCTGAAACAGTTCCAACTCTCTTCCTGATTAGAGTCTGCCATTCCCTTCTCATCATGCAGATCATTGAATTCAGATTATTTGCACATGGCAAGCAATTCCAAGTGGCTCCAAATGCCTTTCTTCTGCTATGTGGCTTGTTTTAAAAGCTTGAAAAAAATGTGTAGATGGAAACTGACGTTGGTGGTGAGAGAGAGGGAAAGAGAGAGACAGATAGGGAGGGAAGGAGAGAGAGAGAGAAAGAGAGAGAGAGAGAGAGAGAGAGAGAGAGAGAGAGAGGAAAAGAGAATGAATGACCTGGACATGCTATCCAAATACTTCACTTATGTCTGATATGAATGGATGAAAAAAGAGAATGAATGAAAAAGGCATTTCTGCTTGGTAAACCCCTCATAATGCTTGCAATCACCTGAAAGTTCAGAAAAGTAAATGTCAGAACTGGGATGTGGACAGGGGTCTTCCAATTCTAGGGTCAGGGCTTTTCCTCTAATCAATGTTAATTTCCATGGAGGGATGGTTGGGGGAGAGTGGTGTGGAATGTTCCCCACAAAACACTCCCTCCTCACGTGGTTCACATCTCACAATCCCTCACCATTCACATCTATGTTCACATCACAGAACTGATATAAATGCTCAAAGATGGAATAGAGAATATCTGGGTCTGGAGGTGCCAAGAGTCAGCACACAGGTTAGAAGAATCTCCGTGAAGGTTGAAGATCTTTCTAGATACCTGTAATTGCGTGTGTGTGTGTGTGTGTGTGTGTGTGTGCGCGCGCGCGTGCACAGTTACATAATTATCTATTTCTCTAGTTAATACATTTTCTGATAATCTTTTTGTACTCTGGTTTCTTTCCTTTTGACTACAGACTCCTGATGGGTAAGGGCTATGCTGATGGTATCTCTTGGGTCTTTTGACAGAACAAAAAGACTAGATTAGGCTACTTTCAGAGCCCTGGATGTACAAAAACACATTTCCTATTATTGCCTGATCTACATAAAGAGGTTGCTGGTCATGCAGAGTAATCAGTTGTGTAGGAATTGGTAATACACGCAATATTATTTCTTCATATATTTGGATATGGAGGCACCTGTTTAAGTTTCATAAGACTCCCATGAATACCATTTAATTAAAAAACCCCAGTGTTGCACAATCTTATTTGCAGTATAGATAGCAAGAAACTTGGGAAATCTTCAAAATATGCTATTTAAAAATTCCTTTTGTTATAACATTGCTTTTATAAGAGTTAAAAATCATGCACTGGAAGAGAAGTACTTCCTACAAATTATAAAATTATAAAATAATTATAATTCCTAAAAATTAATAGTGTATCTCACAGTCTTCCTTTGAATTTGGTTATCTTCCTACTTTTGTATTTTGATAATCTTCTATTCCATGCCACTCATTTATATAAAACTGGGGTTTCCTGAGATAATTAAAAATAATTATTTACTGATTACTCAAGTTTACTATAGAAAATCCAGAAATTATAGGAAAGTGAAGAAAAGAAAAGAGTATCATCTATAGTTCAGGGATAACCACCATTACTGTTTTGAGCGGTTTGCGTTAGAGTCTGATTCCCATAAGCATAAGCACATACAGTTTTTGTTTCTCTTCCTGTTTCTTTCTCCGTCTGTGTGTATAATATGTGTGTGTCTGTATAGTTTCAAAACTACATTGAAGTTATACTTTTTACAATTTATGTTTTTTATATAACATGATATCATAAGCATTTCATAATTTTTGTAAACACATCTTATACTATATAAAGATATGCCATCATTTATATGTATTATAATTTAATTTCATAATGTGAACATTTAACTAGCCTAAAATTTTTGTTTCAAATAACAGTATAAATAATTTCCTTATTCATGAATCTTTGCACCTATAGTTATCTTCCTTGTTATTTGGTTCTAGAACAGAGAGTATTGGGTAAAAAGGCAGAAAGACTTTTTAAAGAAGGTTAAATTACTATAAATTGCACATGGGAATGATTATCTGAAGTAAACTCATCAGCATTAAACATTATCATTTAAAAATTATTGCTTCTGCTCTGAGAGGCAAATGATAATATCCTACCACTACTTTAATTTGCATTCCTTTGATTGTTAGTGAGTTTGACTTTTAATAGGTTTATTAATGTAATTAAGAAAACCCAGTTCATTAGCTTAAGTTTTAAGAATAAACACAGGGAAACTACAGAAGCCAATATTCAAAGGATAGTGTTTTCCATAGGTTCATATAGAAAGATAAAGGTCTTTGAGTGACAACAGAAAGGGAAAATGGTTCTTCAATCTTACATGTTTTCAGTAATATTCTCATTTTGATATGGGCTAGAGGTGCCTCCCCAGGTAAAATTATAAGAAACGGTGGGGGCTTTGGCTCCTTAATCCATATTTATTGTAATGCTGACTAACAGTAAATCCTTAAATGATGATTATTACAGACTTGGAACATCCTGGGTCACATAGTTGATTTATGGCAACGCAGCATTATTGAAACAAATAGAAATTACCTTCTCAGTGACTGCATCATCACCTATTTAACAGCCATATGATGATTCATCAAACAAACAAGTAAACATTAGGTTATAAAAAGGCCCTGTAAGTTTGGGCATAAATAGTAGTCTTCCAAATACTTTGAAAAAGTGGGACGCCATTTCAATTGGAATGAAACATGGATCTTTACATTGAGCACTCAAAACAGCCAGCTATCAGTTTAACCTTTCAATTAACTCATTAGCAATACATCCAGGCTTGGAGCTGGGCCTCTTCTAGGTCAGAAGGATAAATATCCTCCAGATTAGGAGATGGGCAGGAATGAATGACCACTTGGTTGATTATGGCTGCCCCCACATTGTTTTACTTAGGAGCCAACTGGCAAGTATGTAAAATAGAGATGAGAAATCAGAATACATGTGACTGAATGTGGCTCCTACTGCCTTTGGAATTCTGTCCAGAAAAACAAGTACACTACTTGAGCAGCCTATGTGTAGTAAGAAATCTGCCAAAAGAGCCTAGAATTATGTGTTCATTGACTTTGTAACATTAGCTTGGGGAAGGTAAGGTAGAATTTATGGGTCTGACCACTACCATACAGGCAATGTCTTGCTCTACTACAGTTCATTTCTTTCTCCATTTTTTACTTATCATTAGGCCTATTGGAGGCCCCAAACCTAACATGTCTGCTGCTTGTGACTTCTATTATTTTATGCATATTTTATGAGGTTCTTTGTAGAGGTGATCTAGTTTATTGAAAACCATTTATAAGTGCCAGTCATGGAGACATATCCATGAGCTATAAATTTAATATCATGAAAATGAATAGGAAATTCAAAGCAAAGGAATAGCAAAGGAAACTTGATGCTTGATGCTAACGCTTCCCTTAAAAAAAAATATATATATATATATACACATACATATATCTAATATGTATATTTGTGTTTATAACTTTGAATATAACATGTACAGTGTCAAAAGTTGCTTCTAAATTATCTAGTTCTAAGATTCAGGGTAAGTTCTAAGATTCTAGTTCTAAGATTCAAAAATATTGCTTTAAGAGCTAAAATGTGTCAACAGATTAATCAATTGATCCATCCTAAAAACATTGGAGTTCATGTTTGCTGATAGACCCATTCATTCATTCATCAGCACAACAAACATTTCTGATCCTCTTCTCAAAGTAATTCATTGTACCATGGTGAATAAGATATTTTTCTTTCTCCCGGAAACACATAGACATTTTTGATGTAAGTTATTTAGAAGCTTCAGATCTTCCCTGCCTAAGGAGTTATGGGAATGTTTTCTTTTGGCTGGGGAAATTCTGCATTTAGGAAATTAGGAAACATTTGGACAGCTCTATTAAATGATAATTACCTCTTGACAGGTATCCATAAAGTTTAATCAGCAACACTTTAGATGAGCCTGAGAAGAGTAACATACTTGGTATATTATGCATTTGACAGTGCTAAAATGTTTAGGAGATTAATAAGGAAACATAAAACTAGAGTGACCTTTAATCTTGTAATTGGGAACTGAAATACATATGTACCTAATCAAAAGGCCCTCTGCTGCATATCTAGAAGTTAGGAACATTACGGATTCACTGGGTGTCCAAAATACAGACTCCATGTTTTAGAGAGCACTTCTGTAAGTTGTAAGCAATGGAGATAAGGTGACAATGCTTAGCAGTTAAAAACAGGGCTTTCCAGTTTTATAGACTTGGGTTCAAATTCTGGGTCAGTCATTTATTAGTAGTGTGACCTGGCAGTGGATATTTAACCTAAACTTGCAATTTCTTTGTTTATAAAATCAGGAGAATAATAACACCCTCTTCATGGGGTTGTTACAAGAATTAAATTAGATAATATACAGAAAGCCTCAATGACACTGCCTGGCATGGAGCATATGCTTAATAATAATGGCAATATTGTTAGAAAAAATAGATAACCATGATTTTCTTTTCAGGTCACTTCTCAAAATAACCAATGTAAGAGCACTTCAATAGGCTGTACTAGACTATGCTTCTAAACTAAGAAATTTGGGGGTTTACTTTGTAGCTTGTCAATGAAGCAACATGATTATGCAGTTGTCCAACTACTGTCTGGGACTAGGAACTCTTTTTGGTTCCCTCAGTCAGTTATTAATGAGCAAGTTCAAATAGAAATACCCTTTTACTTCAATAAAAATTTAAGATTAATAAAATGTAGCATAACTTTACATTTGGTAAGTTATTGATAATGATCTGATAAGCAAAACATGAACAGAACCATTTTTCCTCCAGCTTGCATTTAATTATTAATTAGCATATCGATTGCCAGGTTCTGATTCAGACTGCCTTGCCAAATTCCAATAGGTGTGAGAGGGGTTCCCCATGCAGACTACACTCTAGAATTATCCCTGTGCATCCTCCCCAGTCTAGCCCCTTTTCATTCCCTCTACTGTGTACAGGAGAAGGGCAGTTTTAAGGAGAGAACCTGTTGAAACAGCCATGTTTGAAACCATTTCAGTCATCTTTGCTAACAATTCATGCACACATGAAAGAATATATTCAAACGGCAGATATGGAAGACATTGATTCACAGCATGAACCACCTGACTCTTTACAGAGTTCCCAATGTATGTCAGACTCCGTGAAGACACTTTCACATGATGTCACACTTCATCCCCACAAAAAAATCTTAGACTGCATTATTAGCCCATATTTTAAAGCCAGGAAACCCTGCCTGAAGAACCTAAGTAAAATGCCTGCCCAAAGTCGTGGAGCCAGCATGATGTGGAGCTGTAATGTGAACACAGAACTGATGGTGAGGCCTGTCCTTCCCGTGCTACACTACACTGAAGTAATCACTTCTCTGAGAGGATTGGTCAGTTCTTACTATGTGTTTATTGAACACCCAGCTGCCGGCAAGGATAGGCTAGGGCAAGGCACAGTGCTGTCACTGTGAGATGTAGAGTTTGACTTCAAGGAGCAGACACTTTCTCTGATAATTTAAATCTTCCAGCCATTTAAATACTCAGAATTCATAGAATACTCAGTGACCTCATTAAGAGGGGGCACTGATGTAAAAAAGCTATAAAGCTTTTGGAGGAAAACGTAAGAGGGAATTTTTGTGACCTTGGGTTTGGCAAGAATTTCTTAGTAGTACCAGTAGCATGATTCATGAAGGAAAAAGGTGATAAATTGGACTTTATCAATATATGAATTTTGCCCTGAGAAAGACACTGCTAAAGGAATGAAAAGACCCACCACACACCAGGAGAAACTATCTGCAAACCACACATCTGAGGAATGACTAATATCAAGAATATCTAAAGAACTCTCAAAATGCAACAACAATTCAATTAAAAAGTGAACAAAAGATTTGAATGGACGCTTTGCCAAACAGGATATACAAATGGCAGCTAAGTACACAAAAGAATACTCAATCTCACTAGTTTTTTTTTTTTTTTTTTTTTGAGAGAGAGAGACAGAGCATGAACGGGGGAGGGGCAGAGAGAGAGGGAGACACAGAATCGGAAGCAGGCTCCAGGCTCTGAGCCATCAGCCCAGAGCCCGACGCGGGGCTCGAACTCACGGACCGCGAGATCGTGACCTGAGCTGAAGTCGGACGCTTAACCGACTGAGCCACCCAGGCGCCCCATCAATCTCACTAGTCTTTAAGAAAACGAAAATTAAACCCACAGTGAGCTATCACTATATACCTATTAGAATGGCTAAAAGAAACACTAAACAAAGCAAACAAGCAAATGAAACAAGCACAGAGGAGGATGTAGACCAACTGGAACTTTCCTGCATTGTTGGTGGGGACGTCAAATGGTAGAACCATAGTTTGGCTGTTTCTTACAAAGTTAAATATACACTTAGTATATGACCCAGAAATTCTACTTCTAGATATTTCAGATGAAATAAAAACCTATGTTCACAAAACACGCCAAATGTATTGCTAATATTTGCCCAAATCTGACAACAACCCCATGTCCTTCAGCTAAGGAATAGATAAACAAACTGTGGCACATTCCTATAATGAAATATTACTCAGCAATAAAAAAATAAATAATTGATAAATGTAGGCACATATATCAATATATATCATCTATAATGCATTTGGATGAATCTCAAATGCAATATGCTAGGCAAAAGAAGACAGACTCAAAATGCTGTGTACTGTATGGTTCCATTCATATAATATTCTGGCAATGACAAAATTATAGAGACAGAATAGCTCTATTCTCTGTTAAGGATGGGGGGAGAGTTTAACTAAAAAGGGGTAGCATAATGTTTTTTTTTTTGATGAGTAGGATAATGGAACTATTTTACATCTTAATTGTGGTGGTTATATAACTTCATATTTGTCAAAACTCATAAAAATACAAACCAGAAAGTGAATCTTATTGTACATAAAATTTTAAAATATGGAAAATGAAAATTCAAAACATCAAAAAAAAAGAAGGCACTGGGATTTAGTAATTCAGTAAAAGACGCTATTCTTGTCCCTACCTAGCTGTGGAGGAGAGTGGAAAGCACGGGGAAGGGCTAGGACTTGGCTGCAATCTTATTTCTTGCAGCAAACCACATCCTGTATGTTCCAGAATTTGTGCAGGCTAAAGTTACAGCTACAAAGTCTCAGAGTTCAGAGGCTTGTCTGTCATTGCTGGGACTGGGCTAGGATCCCCAGACAGGCTGAACTGCCTGCCCATGGGCCCCAGGTACCCCAAGGAATCCAACTAATTCAGTGCAATTTCAAATACATTTTTTTCCTACTGCCACCTAGCTCTGTAAAGGTGGGTTTAAGAGAAAATATTCTTGTATTACTTAATCCTGTAAAAGTGAGAAAAGTAGGCAATCCTGGAAGTACATTACCGTTCTACAATGACTAGGATCCCGTTAAGCAATAATTTCCTAAATGCAATAGCAAAGGTAACAAGATTCTAATTCACAATTTAGATATCAGTAAAAGCAAATAGGATCTGAAGGCACCTTGACTATTGTTAGGATCTTCCCACGATTGCTACCAAGCGCAGTCAAACCTTGTGATTTCCAAATGTCTGTCTTGTACTCCAGGCAACATCAAGTACATTTTAAAGTGGGGAAATTTTAGGTGTCGGGCTGAGTTGCTGGTGACAACACCAAGAACAGATGCATTTTTGTGAACTTGTCAGAGGCAAATATCTACTTTACACGCTAGGAATAACCTTTGTTTTTTCAACTGTCAGTTTGAGAATCTAATATTTTAATTTATGTTCTGATATCTTTGAGAATAATTGTGTTCCTGTCATCAAAATAATTGCCTCCACTCCAAGTGGTATTTGTAACTGCATCATTATTCCATATTGAGAAATCGGGAGTGCACATGCCACACAAGTGAACAGACTTTTGTTGGAAGGCGATAGCACAATACTAAGTGGGGACGTCTTGTTGCCCACCACTTTTCAGATCATGATGACTTTTAGTTTTTAAGGAGAAAAAAAAAAGGATTCCAGGGAAATGCAAATAAACCCAGTCCTGCTATTCAGAGTAGAGAAAGATTTTGGTTGTAGGGAAGCATGAAGTGAATATATGACTACAGTGTTTAGAAGTTGTTTCATAGGGGTGCCTAGGTGGCTCAGTCTGTTAAGTGTCTGACTTGGGCTCAGGTCATGATCTCATGGCTCCTGAGTTCGAGCCCCCCATGAGCCCCACGTTGGGTTCTGTGCTGACAGCTCAGAGCCTGGAGCCTGCTCCGATTCTGTGTCACCATCTCTCTCTGCTCTCCCCCTCCCCCTGTGCTCTGCATCATTTAACATTTTATTTATTTTTGAGAGAGAGGGGGAGAGAGAGGCAGAGAGAGAGGGAGACACTGAATTGAAAAGGCTCCTGGCTCTGAGCAGTCAGCACAGCACCCGATGTGGGGCTCGGACTCACCAACCATGAGATCATGACCTGAGGTGAAGTCAGATGCTTAATTGACTGAGCCACCCAAGCATTCCCCCAAAATAACCATTTTTAAAAAATTAAAAAAAGGAGTTTCTTCATATATTTACAGATGCCTTCCTAGTTAGAGCTGTAAAGATTTATTAACTTTTTGCATATAATTCTCCTTTATAGAAGATACTTTATAATGACCTTTACTTAATTACAGCTAAGGTTAACTAAATTGCTTGCTTTTCTTTTTCCTTCAACCTCGCAAGTTAACAAATATATGTGATTTTGCTACATGACTGAGCTTTCTATAGAAAGTTTTATTTCCAAGCTTTATCTCATTTCCTAGGAGTAATGCTACGAGACTCATGTCCTGTTGGTGCACCCACATCACTGAATTTTAAATGATCTCCTTGCCAATCGCAAATCCCTTCTTTGACACTGGTTCCAACTTTGATTCCCCATTGATGGGTTTGTCAAACCTATTCAAGTGTACCCTTGCTTCTTTGGATACAAATCAAGTAGGTAGAAAGATCTTTAGAGCATTATTAACCTAAGGGAGCTAAACCACTTTGTATCCAGCGTGTGTGTGTGTGTGTGTGTGTGTGTGTGTGTGTGTGTGTGTGTAGGGGGGCGTGGTTATTTAAAATACAGTGGAATGTTTAGGAGAATCCTACTCAATATGCCCCTCTTCACTCCACTGCACCTTACTGGGCAAAGGGGGCTGGCAAATGAGCTGGCAGACTGGTAACAGAAGTAAGCTTTTACTTGGTCACAAAGGTATTATTCATTTCTCATGTAACATGTTAATAAATGGCAACAGAGTCTGAATGCTCCTGGAAGATCCTTAGCCAGATTATGAGAAAGGTATCAAGGAGGTATAAACTTATAATGGTGCTACAAGATTTCAATAAACAACACATGTTAGTCTACAGTCAGTGTCCACGATTTATCGGTTCTGTCTTGACAGTGAAGAAAAGGCATCTTCTAAACTATATTATCTGAGTTTAAACTTATGGTTTAAGGCATTTTTAACTGTCTTTACTGTCTGGTCAAATTTGGTATCCTGTTACATTGTCATGAAAATGTATTTGCTCCTTATACAAATGGTATGTTTTTTATTTGATACAACAGAGGCAAGCCAAATAAGAAAAGAATAACATTCATTTGGCTAATAGGCAAATTCTAGTTATCAATCCATTTGTTTAGAAATAACACCTATTCTGAATTACCTTGGATCAAGAACAAGAGATTTATTGATCGTTTCTATTTTCCCACTAGGAACATGTCTTATGTTCCAACCAACCTTGACAGAGCTTATACCGAAGGGCTCTCCCACTTCCTTTTGAACTCACAAATTTGCCATACCTCCAAGCAGAACAAGAGGAGAGAAGATTCTCATTAAACTTTCTACCTGGGCTTCCGTTTCTCCTCAGTGTAACTGTTCTTTCACAAACACACACAAACAATGCTCAGCCGCATAATAATTCCATAATAAATCATGAATCATGAGGCAATCTAATTGCAGGCAGGAATCTCCCTCACTGTGCTGGGTCTCCAGACTGCATTTCTAGGTAAGCCACTTCACACAGTCACAGTGCTTAAAGGGTGATATAAAACCAAATCTGATGACCTTGTAAGTGGGTAGGATCCCTGTTCCTTTCAAAATGCTCATGAGAAGTGTTTTCTGAAATGGGTCAAGATTCTTGCCTCCACATTATCTGGTGATGGTTCACTAAAAGGCAGGGAGTGTCAGCAATACCCAGAGAGACCATACAGCTATATCATCAGCTTGCTTTATCTGGCCTTTGTAAAGCATGGACTATCAAGGTTTCTGTGATTCACCCTCAAACAGTCAGTCTATCAGCATAGACCAAGATCCAGGGTAGAAAACCATTACTCATTTTACTTACTTTCATGTTCTCATGTTCTAATAAATCTGGGGCTGAAGGAAAGCAATATGAGGAGTCTTTCCTCATTTGCATTCATTATTTGCTCTGTTATGTTTTGGGCCCTTTAGGTAATTTGGAATAAATCAGGAAATAATTATTTTTCTTTTTTTTATCAGAAAGTATGTTTATCTAGGAATAGAATTATAAAACTCATTAAACTCTCAAAATGTGTTCACTTTACATATTTATAAAAGTGTATTCCAGATGCATAAACAAAAATGAATGTTTTTTTTCTGTATTTATGCCAACCTAAATTAGACCTTTATGAAACAATAACAAGGTAGGACTCCATTGGGGACTCACCCAGTCATGTCTTTGGGCTTCAATATGCATCTGCAGTAACCTTCGCCTGAGTATGCACCTCTTCCTCAGCTGTGCAGACTACTACTTTATACGCTTATATTATTAATAACTCTACTTACTGAAAAGTATGGACTAAGCCATATAATTGAAAGGGAAAAGTGAGATGCCAACTTTGAAGGACTGTAATCTATTTAGGGTTAATTTTTTGAATGTGATGATGGGAGCTAATGCAGGTACCCTAGTGAGGATTATTTGGAATTCACTGACTTGAGTAGAGCAGAGCTTTGTAAAGGAAAGGGACACTTATGTTTAATGTAGGTTACAGTACAATTTGGAGCTCTTAAACCTAAAAAAAGAGAATGTTTTCATTGCAACAAATCTTGCTGTTGAAAACTGAGGTAATTTTATGTATAAGTGCAGGGTATCTCTTCCCACAACACTTAAAAATTGAGACCTTAATATGCCAGACCTTTTAAGCATAGAGTGATTTCATTTCCCAAAGTATCTTCTATGCTTTCATGTAAATTACTCTTTTTTTAAGGAGGGGAGGAAGGGGCAGAGAGAGAGGGGGAGAGAGAGAATCCCAAGCAGGCTCTGCACTGTGACTGCAGAGCCCAATGCAGGGCTCAAACTCACAAAATGTGAGATCATGACCTGAGCCAAGATCAAGAGTCCGACGCTTAACCAACTGAGCCACCCAGACACCCCATGTAAATTACTCTTGACTGAGTTTTATCCCCAACTATTGATCCTGTTTGAGAGCTCATTAGCACTAGGATTCTTTGTCTTTGAGGATATGTTTGCAGCTCATGTTTTCCTTTATTCTTTTGAAGACTATTTAGTACTTTCTTTAAGGTCTAGAGGCGACTCTAGTGCTCAAAAGTCTTTTATTTTTGAACACAAATATACTAGCTTCTATTTTCACACCTGAATAGATTACTAGAGGTCTCAAAATGACCCTGTTGGGCATGGAGCAGGTTATTAAGAAGGAAAAACAGACCATAATTTCTTTCCTCTTTTGTCTCCACAGAATCCTGACCAGTGTATGCTTGTTTTAAAATACGCAGCTGTTTGTTATACACATTCAAAAGTGTTTATTTACCTTTTTACTGATGACTTTATTAAACCAAAGTTGTTCCTTTATTCTCTTCTAATCTCCATTTAAAATTTGTTTTTAATGTTTATTATTTTTGAGAGAGAGAGAGACAGAGAGAGAGACAGAGCAAGCAAGGAAGGGGCAGAGAGAGAGTGAAACACAGAATTGGAAGTAGGCTCCAGGCTCCGAGCTGTCAGGACAGAGCCAAAAGCAGGGCTCAAAGTCGCAGACGGTGAGATCATGACCTGAGCTGAAGTCAGCTGCCCAACCGACTGAGCCACCCAGGCACCCCTTCTAATCCCTATTTTAAAAAAGCCAACTAAATATTGAAAGAAAACATTAGTTTCCCTGATGTTTACTCTCATGAATATTTTCAGCATTTATTTTATATTTCAAGACAGAATCTGCACAGTTATCCACTGATAGCATTTTCAGAATACCTAGTATCATTCTATATACAATCTAGGTACTTGACAAGTGTTCATTGTTTTAAATTGTTGTAACCATAAATGCAGCTTAATTCTTGTGAAACCTAGAGGTCACTTACAGAATCAGTATGACTATGAAGAAAAAATGCATTTTATCAACAGATGTAATTTTACTCTATGGCTAATGAGTTTCAGGTTAATTCACCCTCTGGGCAAGAGTGATAGCAATTGTTTTAAAATCACAACTTGAACAGAGTTCTTTCTGTGCTCTAAAGCAAGCATTTTTGGCAAAAGATTAGTTTTTACAGAAGAAAGAATTTTGCCTTTGGGATCGTATTGGTTTTCTCACTATTTCAACCTTAAGTTAGCTAAATTGAGCCACTTCTGAAATCCATCACATAAAACGTTCAACCTTAATTTTTCTCTAGCCTCTCAGGGAAAATTTGGTGGAGTTCTTTCTTTACAAAGGAGCCTGGACACATCCCAAACTCTAAGTGTGAAGGGGTGTCAGCTCAATCAGCACATAAATAAATAATTAAGCAAGAAGTAGCTGTCTTCTTAAATTTTACCTTTTCACTTCATTAGGTTATTTTGGGTCCAGACTTCCTTTGTGTTCACAAAATATTTTCTTTCTTCAAAAATGTCTTAAAACTTCCTCAGGCACTTGGTTTACCTGAATGGCAGGAGTAGTGGTCTACTCCAGAGGCAAAAGGCCCCGTTTTCATTTTTTGTGTGTGTGTGTGAAATTCCTGGTTATTTTCTCAGCATTGTTATAGGGGGATGGGCACGTTTCCTCTGAAAAGAGGATTGCAACTGCAAAGGAACCAGAGTAGAGGAGAAACAAGTTCAGTTCTCTTTTGAAATGCCATATTCTTGGTCTAGCAATCTGTATTTCATGCACTGGTAAGTACTGGTACGGTTTTAATAGACTCACATGAAAATATTTTTAAGTTTTTAATTTTCATTTGGATTAAGTATCAAGTGATGTGTCATTGTGCTAAGAACCAGAGGGAAGAAAATGAATCCATTTTGAATCCAAACAAAGAGGTTGAAAACTACTGGGTGGTGGTTATGAGGGCGTTCACTTTTTAATTACTTGTTTTACAGTACATATATATTTTATGTACTTTGTTACTTTTTTTTTTCTTTTTACTAGAAAAGGGAAAAAGAGAAGTAGGAATCTGATCATTTCCTTTTCAGATCTGGGCTTCCTCACTCCCTCAAAGTTCAAATTGATTCAGTTATCACTAGTTGTGTGCCTACTATGTGTCCCAGGTGTTGTGACGGGGAGTCCTCAATGAACAAGAGGCAGATTGTTCAGAATGTGGATATTTAAGACATGAGAGTCTATAATATTTGACTTTGTTCTTAAATATGTGTAGATTGAATGTCTTGGTTGAATGTATTCATAGGAGTAAGAGATTTTTTAACCTATGGAGATTTTAGGGGTGGGAGAGATTCAATTTCTTATCTCTGTTTCCAGATGTTGAACTCTGCTTTGGAACGACTAAACCTCTGAACAAAAACCCAGAAGGATGCTTATGAAATAGCAAGGGTTTCGCTTGCCCTGGCCAGTTACACATCTATGAAGGACTGATTCACTGCCCTGGGTTAACAAATAAGAGCTCTTTTAAACAATCTCTGTTCTTCTCACACTTCTGCTTCAGCTTATATATCTAGTAGATAAATAGGGAAAAAAAACCTTGTTTTAGAGTAGTGCCAAAACAACACCCCAGGAATGAATAAAATAAAAATAAAGACATATATAAAGAAGAGGAAATGCTTTGAAGGCACTGACTTGAAGTGCATTCTTCCAGGAATACCTGTCTAACCTGTGATTGTATTTCTAACTTTTATAAGTGTATTCTTTTTTTTTTTTTTTTTTTGTATATCATTTCCCCAAGGAGGGAACATGATGATGACAGTGGCAATGTTCTGGGGGAAATGGTGCTTTGTATTAATCCAGCATCATCATCTGAAAATCTATCTTTTGCTGTAGAAGAAAAAAAAATTACTACAATTCAAAGTTGAATTTTGTTTTCATTCCTGAAAACAGGTTCCACTATCACTAGGTGACCACTATTTGACACTATTTTGTATTACTTTTTAATCTGGAGAAGTTATCTAGAGTCTTGGAACACTGCTGCCAAGAAATGCCCTGATGAGGAGAGATTGTTCACAACGAGTTAGAGGTCAAATAGCCACACATAATATTGAATTATAAAGCCCCCTACTGAGCTCCAAGTTCAAATATGCTGTATCCCAAACCCTGTCTCAAGTTCATGCAATAGTAAAAATATTAACACCGTAACATGAATGCCAAGACATGGATGGCATCCTTACCCTCTTTTTCTTCTCTTTGCAGAACATTCAGTTATTATCACATATTTCTTAAGCATCCTGACGCACCAATGATAAGAAATTGGAGTCATACTTATTAGGCTGCCTAAGAAACTACTGGGGAAGCCAGAGGAATGCAAGGGTCAACTGCTATTCTTTAGAGGGGCCTGTGTCTTAATACATTCAAAAGGTAAAATTAATCTGGTAATAAAAGATAATTTCCTTACGTCTGAGAGGAATAGGATAACAAATAAAAAGAAGTTTAGCATTTCATTTTATCTCAGACCAAAAAGGGTGACTGTGAGGTTGTGGTCTGATTTTTGGCAGGTTGTGGTCTGATTTTTAGCAGGTCCTTCTTGTCATTTTAATGCATGACACTGTCCTTGATTATGTACTTGCTCAGCATGTTACAGGTAGTAGGTTGGCCTGATTATTACTGAGGACAATAGCTGCTGTGATATCCAGCTTTCTTCATTCATCAGAACAATTCACTCCCCCTTACCATGGTCCCTACACTCTCAGTGATTCGCAGAAGTGTCACTGTCATTGTAATTCCAGGCATGTTAATATTATAAATTGCGGCCTCCAGTCAAAAATTAGTTCCTTTTATTTAGTATGAAATGGGGTCTCTTACTTTAATCAGAAACTTAAACAAGTATAAATTTTCCCCCTCTGGTCTAAAACAATCCCATAGCAGAAACAAATTTTTGTGGTTATTATATGTGTTTAACTTTTCATGTGAAGTAAACTAAGCATGGCTGTATCCTTAAATGAACTCTCAAGTCCCTCTCTAATGACCTTCCTGGCTGTTAATTAATCTTTCAAACTAATACCGTGGGTTGAGACTCCAATGATGATAGAAAGACTTCGAGTGCTGTCATGTATTTTTCATACTTTGCTTTTCCCAGGAGTAAACTTAAGTAAACAAACCCTCAAAATGGTGTCTCAGCTACAATAGCATCCTCATAGGCCTAGATGAACATAAAATCAATGCCAATCTATAGAAATTCTATGCTTTCCCATTACAACAGGATATGTGTTTTGCAAGATAACAGAGTAGCTTATTACAGACATGGTGGCAATTGTCTCTTAGCACATGGGCCTGCCTCAGTCTTCCCCTACATGGTTGTCTTTGGCTTCCTGTCAGGATGGACCAAAAAGTGCAGCGGCTCAGGCCAGCACAGCAGGCCAAAGCTGTCACTGTGTTCTTGGGTTGTGGCCATGGCCCTGCCAACTTGCTCCAAACAACTAGTGCTCAATAGGAGCTTCCTGGCCTCCACTTCCTCCTTTTTTGCTTTCTATGGTACTTTATGGATTCTTTCATTTTAATATGTAGGTTGCATTAGAAAATATATGGCTATTCTTCAGTAAGGTCTCTCATGTATGCCAGGCTCTATGTTAAGTGATTTATGTATCATAATATCATGCAAGCAAAGAATTACTATACCTGCATTCCAGTTCTCCACAGAGCACTAGGCTGTGTGGCTACCGAGCTCATTTCTAGGTCATCTTTACTTCCCGGTATATTCTCAGTACAAAGCTGTACTTTAAAGTTAAGCCTAGGGAAGTTAAGGTTACCCAGCTAGCAAAAACACCCCAAAACCAAAAACCAACCAAACAAAAAAACCCAAAGTATAATTTAAGCTCGTATCTAAAGCTCATGCTCTTATGCTTTCAACAATAGCCAAAGTATGCAAAGAGCTCAAATGTCCATCATCTGATGAATGGATAAAGAAGATGTGGTTTATATATACAATTGAATACTACTTGGCAAGGAGAAAGAATGAAATCCTGCCATTTGCAACAACATGGATGGAACTGGAGGGTATTATGCTAAGTGAAATAAGTCAGTCAGAGAAAGACAGATATCATGTATTTTCACTCATATGTGGAACTCGAGAAACCTCACAGAAGAACATGGGGGAAGGGAAGCGAAAAAAAAACAGTTTCAAACAGAGAGGGAGGCAAACCATAAGAGACTCTTAAATACAGAGAACAAACTTAAGGTTGATGGGGGGTTTGGGGGAGGGGGAAAATGGGTGATGGGCATTGAGGAGGGCACTTGTTGGGATGAGCACTGGGTGTTGTATGTAAGTGATGAATCATGGGAATCTACTCCCAAAATTAAGAGAACACTGTATACACTGTATGTTAGCTAACTTGACAATAAATTATATTTTAAAATAATTAAAAAAAATAAAGCTCATGCTCTTAGCCATTGTCATATGCTGCTGCTCTTAGTGGCTTCCATTCTGTCTTTTGCTACTAGTCTGTGTGCACCTTGAGAATGGGGGCAGGGTTTTAGTCAATCATTCTCTCCTTTGTGTTTGGCACAATGTTGGAATTTAGTGGTTATATTCATGCTTGTGCTCATCTTTTCAAAGAATCTATTATTTGTTATGCCTAAAGCAAAAGCTCAGTCCCCCAGAGCCAGTTGGCCGTCTAGAAAACATTTTTGGAGAGCTTATTCATCTTTGCCGGAGAAAAGGTGCTACAAAGCTGAGGACCCATCATACCTAAAGCTTCTCTCTCTATAGAGTATCCACAAGTACACTGTGCTCAGGTGGACATGTTTTGTTGCAGGTAACAAATCTCTTTGGGCCACAGCTGACTGAGTTGGGGATCTGAATGTGGCCATCTCTGGACTGTGACCTATGAGAAAAATCAATGTGAAAGCCCTGTATAATAATTAAATGAATCAAATCCACTCCTTGAGAATTTGAATGTGAGACACACAGAGAAGGCACTAATACTGAGTTATACGTTAGAAAAATGCACCAAAGAGGTCAGGAGACAACAGACGAGGGCGTTGAAGTTTGGGTAGAGGGAAGAGGCAGGAGTGGAGGCAGCCAAGTCAGTGAGAAGGATGGGGTCTCTGTGTGACCCACCAGAGTTGTTGGAGTGTCCCCAGTGAAGACCAGGAAGCACTAGGTTGCAGACTGTTCAGCCTGCCTCCTGGGCTTCCGACCTTCCATTGTACCCCCATCACTGTCTCATAGCCTACTGCTGAGGCAGGGGTGAGGGGGTGGGTGGGACTAAAAAATGGTGAAAACACATGATCTCAATCTTTAAGGAGCTATGATCTAATGAGGCAGATGCAGATGTTCATAGGTGATTATAATCTAAGGCTAAATACGCTTGGATGGATTGGACTATATACCAAAGGGCTCTCTAAAAGGACCTCTTGGGACATTGTTACATGTTCTGATTACAGGCCTGTATGACAGAGCTGGGGATGGAGGGAAAGGAGAGAAAGGAAAGGGTGGGACCTGGAAAGACTAAAAAAGCAAAAACCTGTTATAATTCTGTTCCCATTTGAATTTACATATTTCAGTAATTGCCTGCAGTGCTAAAAGAGAACCTACCCTTTTTATTAATACCATGTTTAATAAAAAACTATCTCTTAGTATATTTTGGGTGAGTTCAGTGCTCATCAGAGTTAGGGACAAATAGCAAATGAGCTATAGCACTGCACAATGAGGAGGGGCACTGTGCCAATGTCTTCAATCCTGGGCTGGGGAATTTGCTCCTCTTTCATCTGAATTATGAGCTGGCTTTATAATGTGCACTCTGGATGTCCCAACACTGGACCTGGCCCACATTTACAAAGTAAATAGGAAATCAAATCAAATCAACCACAGGCTGTGCTTTGGATATACAAGGCCTGGATAAGAAGGGGTCCTTCTCTCCTTTTCAGACTGTGGTCAGTCCAGTCCTAAAATTTTGAGGGAGAAGGCCATGACCTTCCAGAAACTTAACTGGTCATTCTTTTCCAGCCCATGACCAAGATACCTATACAATCGAAGTCACTGAAAGATAGCTTTGAGAAACAGTATATCTCGTCCCTCTACACTTCTAGGTCATAAGGGTTGTAGAGTTGGCCTATAGAGTAGTGATTCTGTCTGGATAGGTAGACGAGGATGCTATTACACATAACCCATTATTACCCTGAACTAAATGGTCATGAAAGCAAATTATGTCCCTCAAGCTAATAACAGCTTACACTTTGTGAATGCTCATGGAGTGCCAGGCCCCTTGAAGACAGGTCTTCTTCTTTACCATTTCCACTGAGGTAGAGGGTGATAATAACTATTATTAGTCCCACATTACAGATGAGGAGAGGGATACTTGAGAAAATAAGTAACTTGTCCCAAACAATATGGCTGACAAGTGGCCAAGTGATGGGATTTTAACCCACTTATTTGGACCTGAGAGGTTGCTCTATTTTTGGTTTGAGACACTGCTTCCCAGCATTAGAAAGAGCACCTTACTCTCTTACAAAGAGAATGGAGTGAAACCAAAAAGTGTTTGCCTTCTGTAGTAAGTGCCAGGAAATAGGCTGGTTCTTCTGGCTGATTTCGACTCAGGCCCCAAGATCCTCTTGGATATCTACATCATGTCTTTCTTTCTCTTTACACCTCTGGAATTCTCCTGCAGTGATTATGTTTTGTCATCTCTTCAGAGGTTCTCTGATTGGAACTCATCAACAGAGAGCAGTGATGTGAAATGATTTCTTCTGCCTCCCAAAGCTTAGCCATGCACTAGTTTAGTCCATAAGCAAAGCAATGCATATTTCAAATTCCATTCCCGGAGTAGCCACAGTCTGCAGTTTTATCCTGCTGAGCCAAATTAATTAGAGATGAATATCATAATAGAACAGCATTGATCGTAGCATATCACTAAGAAGTGTTGGTCTGTGTTAATTAACGTGATTTGCCATCAGCACTCAGTATATTTATATACAATCAGCATGGGTATTTGTCCACATAAACCAATACATTTTTCAGTAGTGGCAGAACTTACCTTAGAAATGGTCCATATGCTCAAATGCTTGTTCGCTTTACCTCTCCCTGACTCCTGCTTATCACACACATTGGTGGCCTAATTGCTCCTATATGGCTGCTTCAAAACATAATGTGTAACCTTTGGAAAATCTGAATACTTGGAAGTGGAGAAATAAAAATTGTTGATATAAGTGTGAGAGGCATATTGGGCGGCAGGCTAAGAGAAAATTTCTAGGCAAGTCCAGCCTGCCTATAATCTCCCTTTCCCCTTCAAAATCTGAATATTTCTCTTATGTTCAGGTAGGTCTAACACTATGCTACACTGTTTGCCATTTTGACAATTATAAGGCAAATGTTTCCTGGGAAGCTAGAGGGTTATAGGTCATTTATCTACTTAATCAAATTTGTTCAAATTTCTTTCTATTACATTTAGTGCAGAAATATTTATTTTAGGAAAGTGAGTTTTAGGTATAAATTTTGTAGCCCAGGGTCATTCTTGAATGCAGAAAAGAGATAAAATTCTTCGTCTCTTCCTCCTCTTCCAGAGAGCTTCATGGGGGCAGCCTCCCTCTGTGACTTAGCTGGGTAATTTAATCCATACCCAGCTTTAGCTATGCCATGGACTAAACAGCCTTCTGTGAACTGGCTTGAGCAGTTAAGCACTGCATTTAACATGGTTTTTAGAGGAAACTATACATTGAATGTTGAACATCTAAGTTACAAACCAACCTCTGGAACAGAATCTATTTGAAATTGGGGACGGTCTGTGCCTGCCCCCAGGGCGTATCTTGCCCCTCCACCCAGCAACACACTCATCAGACACTGACTATTCGAGTGTGGAAATGTACATCAAACCAGAAGGCTTATATGAAGCGCATGACTCCGTACACAAAGCCAAAACATCTGGATGAACTGTAGACTACGTTATCCAGATGTTTTAAAATAATTAGTAGGGCAGGCAATACATTTGTGTGATTGACATTTTTACCTTAAAATTTTTTTTTTTTATTGAGCAGCCCCAGTCTTCGTAAATGCAGTGTCACTCACTAAAATGTGCCTTTATTCTTGAGAAGCAGGGAGTGTTGAACTCAGTGGGGGCATTAAAGACTATGGGGGATTAGCTCCGGGTTGTCTTGTAAGATATGGACTTTGTGTGGATCAGGAAAAGGGGAGCAAGGTGAGCAGCCCAGCTATATATATTCCTTTTTATCCTTTCCCTCTGTTTTGGCACTCTACTCTGGATCGGCGGCTTGATCTCAGCTCTGATTTCAGCTATTTTAAGCCTCTTAACGTTCAGTCGTCTTTCTTATATGTGTCCTATGAAATCTGATTCAAAAGCAGGATGTACTCTTTACAGTTTTTCTCAAAATACGATCAAGGCCACAAGCATAGGAATGCATTGGATATTTAGTGTGAATGCTGATTCATGGGCCTTTTTGGCTCCTCTGACTCAGAGTCTCTGGAGACTATGTACTGATGTCTTTTAAATAAACTCTCTAGGTGACTCTGGTGCAGACTTATGAAAACTGCTGCCTTGTTCTGACTATTGTGTTCATGAAACTTTCACTCTTCAGTTTTATTAATCTATAGAATCTAGAAATCAACGTGATGTAGGCAAAGTTATAAATCTAAGTATCAGAGTTCTTCTAAAAATGTAATGTAAGCAATTTAGGAACTTGATAACATTTCATCATAGATACTTGCTCTAGAATCTATTCTTAAACGTGTTGGGCATTTTTCTATCTGAAAACTGATTTCCATAGAAGATCAATAGGGGAATATTTACACTGCCAATATGGTAACCATTTATTATTTGATTTTTACAAAATCCTTGCCTCTAAGCCATTGGCATTCAAAACAAATCATTCCTTCATTAGCCATAATGATACTTTATCGCCTTTGTTCTGAAGTATTCATTTTATTTCCATTATCCCTATTGTATGAAGCAGGCAGAAAACTAGCAAACCCCAGTTTATCACAGTGCAAATTGAACAGAGAGACTAAATAAATGCAATCTGATGGGTTTCCCCCTCAGATTAGCAACCAGGAGAGTTCATCTTCTCTAAGAGCCCCCGAATTAGTCTTTGGGGAAGCAGTGTGAGTGAAGAAATGTCGAGAATATAGAGCTACAACTCTTCCAAAATCATCGATAAGCTAGTATATTGCTATTAAGCTAATTACCAGGTGAGTTGTTTGGCCTAAAGACAAACCGCCTGAGAAGTGAATTTTTTTCCACATTTTCATGGGAAGGACAGAAGGAGATTGTGGTAACACAGTGCATTTTAGAACCTTTGCAGGATGCTGGCTCAGTGGCACTCCTAGAAGTGAAAAAAGCTCCATGAAGGTGTTTTTAGTGTCTGAACTCAACTCTCTGCATGAAAAATGGAAGGAAGTTAAACAAGTGGCTTACGGACAAGGAACGTCAAAGCTGGACCCAGGTTTTACTTCTCAGCAGGGTGTAAGGTTGGGTTTCATCTGCTGGTCGATGATTCCCCTAGCCTAGCATGGTTTTAGACCAAGAGCCTGCATGCACTGAGGGACCTGGGACTTGCCAAGCAGTTTCTGTAGAGGCGCATGGCTCTGGGTATTTCTCTAGTCTGGACAAGTGTGAATGGCCTTTGCTTTTACCTTAGGTTTCCTATTTTTTTCTCTTTACTTACAATGAGTGCCACTCAGACTCCTGTTTCAAACTTGGGTGTCTAGTTGGATTTTGGCTCTCGGTTTCCAAGAAATAGCCCCTCTTTCCAATGCTCTACATGCAGTAGGACCTTCATCAACACTGACGGGCTGCCTGGCATATGATTATTTTCCAGAATTAGCCTTTTATATATAGGTAGGTACATATTCTAACTTGGATCCAGACCCTACTTTTCACATGTAGATTTATCCTGGGAGTTGAGGGTGCTGAATACAATGGGCACTGCCTGCATTTTAGCTGTCTCATCTCTCCTGGCTCACTGAGGAAGCATCTCAGTTCTGTTTATCTCAAATTCAGCAAGTCTCCTGTCAAACAGTTGCTCCCCAAATGAGGTTACCAAAAAGCCATGTGACTAAAGTGTCAGTCCTAGTGTTTCCAATTATTGTAAGGTGCTGAGCTGAATCTTTTTTCTTTTTAGAGTTTTGTTCAAGAGATGTTAATTTCTTAGAACTCAAATGCACTTTCCTCTCAGGCAAATTTTTCTGGAGAGGCACTAACTGAGAAACTAAAGGGTGGCTATTATTCTCCATTGATGACAAAGCCTGCAGTTTATTAAAGAACAGTGTATCTCTTTTTGGAAATAAGCCTACACAAATGGTATACAAAGTCATATGGGTCTCCTCATGACTATAAAAGCAATATGCTTTACATTTACACAGCCTTTACACGATTAATATCAAGCATTCCTCTTAACTTTCATTTGTAAGTACATTGAAATTCTTAGTATAAAAAGTAGAAATGTTTTATGAATGTTTAAAGATACACATAAAGGTTAAAAGTACTGCTCTCTTTATTTTTAAAAAATTCTACAATAAAATAACTCAACTTGAAAGGTCTACCGAACATAATACCTATTATGCTGTTCATTGTTTCCACTTCTCATCTTGAAAATACTCCCATTTTCAAGTAAAATTCTCACTGCATCTTTTAAAATCTTTTACAATGTAAAAGTTCTTTATGTGCAAAAAAAAAAAAAAAGGTAGACGATATGACTTTCAGTAGCTAAGACTCTCATGGAAGAATGCAGTGTTAGGCCTTAGTGTCTGATTTTCCTGTGGAGGTATAAAGTAGACTTCATAAAGAAAGAATCCATTTCTGGGCCTTGTAGCTTTTGTCCAATGTGGGCATAATGCCTCTGGCTCTATGTCAGCAGCCACCAATTCTTGGGTCTTGACAATACCCTTCCTAAGCCTCTGCAGTGCTCTCTGCAGCCATCTACCTGATTTGTAGATCAGAAACTTGGTCACACACTCCTGTGGTGCCTTAATTAAATCTTACAATACCCCAGGAATTAGGTCGCCTGAGAAAAACTTGGGTGTCTAAGTTAGCTACTGAATCATACAAGTTTCCGTTTCCCTGAATGTCTCATCAATCATTCCTTGCTTTTTCCCTTACCTTTACCTCCACTGGCTGCCCCAACAGCTCTATCCCCACAACACAGATACCTTTTATCAGTCCAAAGTGGTGTCTACCAAACAGTCCAATATCCTTACTGGGACTGACTCTCTTCTAGTCTACTATCTACTAGGCTGGAGTACCATTATATTGAAGACTCCTAATTCCTTAAGCTCTTGGATGGATTTTTATTTGGAATGGAAACATTGGCAAGAACTTCTCCCCAGCCCAGCTTCCCTCCTCTACTCCCATTTCAGCGTACCCCACCCCACGTTATTTTTATCTGGGAAAACATACTGGGTGGGTTTCACTGTCTGGTGTCTCTACCAGGTCTCAGATGGTCCTCTTTTGCCTTCTATTGAAGCACTTGTTGCCTCAGGCCCTGAAGGCCTTAAGTAAGGGTTTGCTGGTATTAGGACATATTTTAAATAACTTCTCAGTATCCACATGAACTCTAATAATTTGTATGGACAAGCAAAGCAAATTTATGTGGTTACTCAGATCCTCAAGGGGCTGGTACCTTATACTAAGGGTTAGCAAATTATGGCACACAGGCCAAATCTATCCTGTTCCTTGTTTTTGTAAATACAGTTTTATTTGAACACAACCATGATCATTGTTTATTAATTTACCTGTTTTCCTGCCATAATAGCAGAATTGAGTAGTTGTGACAGAGACTGTATAGCTCAAAAGCCAAAATATTTACTATCTGACCCTTTATAAAAATGTTTGCCAACCTCCACCTTATGCACATCCATTACTTCATCTCTCTGCTTGGACCCTAAATCGAGTTCTTCTAGTTACTCAGGTACCAACTTGGTTGAATTCCAAATTATTTTCACCAAAAGGGATAAAATCTCTTTTCAAATCAGTGGCATCCAACTAAAGACATTAGTATCTGTAGGGGGTAAAATTCCCCTGCAAAGCTAAGCTCAAAGGCTTCTAGAAGAAATTACTTAAAAAATGCAGCCTAGAGAGTAGCAAACTTGAGATAAATTATTAACAATTATTGCAGTCCAGTAGGAATTCAGAAATACTGGTGCTCTTTTTGCAGTTCATTTACTCTGACCACACCCTGCTGCTGGAGGAATTCAACCTCACTGTTTTGGAGAGAGAATTAGCATTGATTTTTCTACCATTAAATAAAATATTACAAAGGCATGCTTATAAATGATTACATCACCAAGACTTGCAAATAGACAAGATAAACATTTTTTTTTCTTAAGCTCATTTGCTAAATTGAACCTGAGAGAAAGAAAGCAAAATTTCTCATGTAAATCAAATGACATTTCGTTTCACAAAGTAGTCTTTCTACAAGGTTACACATAGGACTACTAAAATTTAAAATGGCTGAAGGAAAGGGTTTTACATTCTGTTGTGCCAAGTTTTATTTTTTTCTCTGCACTGATTAAAATAAAGGAGTTATCATGTCAATGGGAAGAGCCCGTTACATTGCTTTTATCAAATGCAAGGAGGTATAAATACAAACTGTAAGGTAGAAGAGAAAAGATCATGACTCATTGTCTGACAGCAAAGCTATTAAACACAATCAAAGACTCAGAGTGAACTCACGTTACCTTTCAACACATTGCTAAAAAATCCTTTTTGCTATAAAACTAGCATAAAGTATCACAATCCTGCCACTGCTGTTGGAGAAACTTGGTTTCAGGCATTTAAAACAACTTCAAGACTGCGAAGGAAGAGGAGTTACTTACCATGGGATAAGTCACACTGCATTTAGTCTGGACACAAGGCCCCTCAAATCATAATCAATAAGTGATTAAAAGTTGATCTCTCAGGGCATTATATAAATTTTAGGACACTTATTGGTAATTAAAATAGTTTGTTGACTGAAGGCAGATTCACATATGTTAACGACAAAGTCAATGTTGCCTCTTACAAAACACAAGGACAATGATTTATTCTCAGGAAGTCCATTGGACTATGAGGTAAGGTACATGGTTCTATATTGAGAAGTGAAAATCCTGCCCATGGTGTAGGATTCCTGGACCTTGAATGAAAGGAACAGATGGGCAGGTGGATGTGACGTGTAGGTCCAAGAGAAGAGATGACAATCCACAAGAGCCCTAAGCGTTACCTGAAAAAGCCTACTTATTTTCTGCTTATCAGTCCTTTAAAGACATGTGTTCTCAAAATCCACTTGTTATAATTCATCAGTCTATGAAAACTGTTGTGAACCAAAGGACTTTTAGGAGTTCTGAGGGAAGCTTAATCATGACTATTTAAAAGTTGAAGCTAGGCTTCTAAGGCCAGCCGCTGGCGAGCCTTATGAAAATACATGTAATTTAGCTTGTCTGGCCTACCAGTGTTTTATTTATGCCCTCTGGACTCCAGGTTCTAGAGCACCAATTTCCACTTGACTCTCCATGTACACTCAGAATGGAGCCTGGAACGCAATAGTTACTTAATAAATGCACATGGTCTAGGTGACCACAAGAATAATTCTCATCACCTTTTATTAAGCAATGTGAAAACACAAAGATAGAGATAGTGACTTGTCCAAGGAAGACTGGTTTTGGTTGCCAATATCCACTCAACTTCTGGCCCAATAAATTTGACCTCAAGCTTTCCTCCCATATCCTCCATAAAAGTAAGTCACAGACACTAACATTTATTGTAGGGTCCAAAGTGACTAAGTTATTATAGAATTCAGGCTTTACACCCTAATATCAATACCTGCCTCTGGCTCCTTTTAATCTGTTGTTCATTAAGTTTCTCCTTCTGAAATTCCGGATCATTTACTTCCACATACTGGTTCACTTTGAACCTTCCCTTAGCCATGGTACCTTCTGCTACTTTAGCTCAAAAGTCCCTGCTCTAGCATCTAGCACTTTGGCACTTCCTGACTGACCCCCAACCCTAATCTACTATGACAAGGAGAGAACCTGACCAGAAGGAATAATCTGGGGAAAAACTTCGACAGATATTTTAATTTCTGTTTCCTTCCTTGAAGCCTAGTGGATCTTTGAGAATTTTTAGCAAAGGTAGGTAGAGAGAACTCTTTTCTCAATGATAAATATCCAAAATTTTCTAGGTAACTCTCATCTTAATGGGTAACTGATGGCTTTTCTTGGGAAATCTGCATGAAAGGAATTGTCACCCCCAACTGCCAGTCTTTACAGCAATAGCTGAAGAGGTTATTTATCACTAAAGGGTTGAGGATTATGTAACACTCTCCATATACCACGCCATGCTTCATCTGTACTTCCCAAAGAGCTCACATCACTGCTTACCTTGTGTTATATTTATTATTTTATTTCTTTCTTGCAGTACTTTGGTAGCTAACTGAGGACAGCTCTTTTGATTTTCTTACTCATTGTATTTCCCAGAACATCAGCAATGAACCTTGTACAGAAAGGACACTAGAAATGCCTACTTAACGTAAGACAAGAAAACAGAAGCATATGCAAACTTACCCAATTCTAGTTTGGTGAAATGAATAATTAACCATTGTATTGAAATGAGCTTCTTCAGAGTGGCCAAAATGAACAAATCAGGAGACTATAGATGCTGGCAAGGATGTGGAGAAACGGGAACCCTCTTGCACTGTTGGTGGGAATGCAAATTGGTGCAGCCGCTCTGGAAAGCAGTGTGGAGGTTCCTCAGAAAATTAAAAATAGACCTACCCTATGACCCAGCAATAGCACTGCTAGGAATTTACCCAAGGGATACAGGAGTACTGATGCATAGGGGCACTTGTACCCCAATGTTTATAGCAGCACTCTCAACAATAGCCAAATTATGGAAAGAGCCTAAATGTCCATCAACTGATGAATGGATAAAGAAATTGTGGTTTATATACACAATGGAGTACTACAGGGGAATGAGAAAGAATGAAATATGGCCCTTTGTCGCAACATGGATGGAACTGGAGAGTGTGATGCTAAGTGAAATAAGCCATACAGAGAAAGACAGATACCATATGTGTTCACTCTTATGTGGATCCTGAGAAACTTAACAGAAACCCATGGGGGAGGGGAAGGAAAAAAAAAAAAGGTTACAGTGGAAGAGAGCTAAAGCATAAGAGACTCTTAAAAACTGTGAACAAACTGAGGGTTGATGGGGGGTGGGAGGGAGGGGAGAGTGGGTGATGGGTATTGAGGAGGGCACCTTTTGGGATGAGCACTGGGTGTCGTATGGAAACCAATTTGACAATAAACTTCATATATTGAAAAAATAAAAAAAAAAGAAATGAGCTTCTTGATCAGTTTTTGTACCTAGTTTTAATAGTCATTATCAGACTTACATATGTATTCTAAACTCTTGTATAAGCAACAAATAACATCTACTTCCCCTACATCTACCCACACTCCTTCATGCTTTTGATCACCTACAATTTAATTTCTGTTGATGCTTCCTACTTTCCACTATACTTGCCTAATGTGATGTTAAATGAAATTATGCAGGAAACTATGTCTCCTGCTTTAAGTTCATGTGGATATTTTTTTCTTAATTAAAAAAAATTATACTTGTTAAAAAGGAGGGGCAAAGCGGGAATTAGTTGAGTTTCTCTTAAGCCTCTTCAGCCTCTAGTTGTTGTTTCTCTGCCTGCAATGGTCCTTCTATTGCTCTTTGGACATTCTATGACCCCATTCAGTCCCAAATCTCAAACTGAATCTCTCTAGTTCTCCTTACAAAATATGTTCTTAGTCTAGTTCTGCTGGAAAGATTCCAATATATGAATTAGTCATATGATGTTAATGAATGATAGCAGCTTAAGGCATTTTCTGGCCAGAGGAATTTGCATTTTGATAAGGGGCAATGCTCTAACCCAAAGGGTAAAATTGCTAATGGTAGAACTTAAGTCTTCAGAGATGGCATCAAGGGGTCAGGAAGCCTTCCAACCGTATCATATTGGCTGCCAGCTTTAACAGTGCAGAGGACTTCCACTTTCACAATGCAGTAGCCCTTTATCACCATGAATAATCAAGAAATTATATTCTATGTAAGTCCCAAATGCTGACAATGGCAAATGCAGAACTCATTAAAAAGGGAAAAATGTCAACACAGTGGCTCCAAATAAGTTTTGGACTTGGTGGGAGGAAGAAGGGCAAGAAAGAAAGCAGGAAGGGAGAGAGAAAGGCAGGAAAGGAGAAAGACTGTCAACATAGGGAATGAAAGAAGTATTTATTTAATCTGAATGTTACTGAAATATATTATAAGGGATCTAGAATGAGTGTATTTTTAACCCATTTCTGAAATCAAATTGTATGTATTAATCCAATTTTTTATGAAATAAAAAGGACTGATTTATAATCTGTGGGGAGGGGAATTCTTAAGAGACACAAGAGATTTAATGACCATTAAATGCAATATGTTAAAATTTAAAAACTAATGCAATATGTTAAAATTTAAAAACTAATTTCATAATTATAGCTCTGTATCTTAAGTTAGTGTATAAGAAGAACACTAATCTTGACAAACAGGTGTCTCAAGGCTATTTACCAAATTGTTATTAATTGAAGTGAATAACCAATTTGTCCTTGCTAAGAATGGTGAAAAAGGAGTCCTGTAGTCATATATTTTTGAAGAAACTCAATAAGAAATGCATTTGCTCAATAGCAGGAGAATTCAGCTGTATTTGTGGAACACATGACTTTTTGATCTTTTTGGAAAAAAAAATCACACACTCACAGAACATGGTGTTGGCCTTTCATTAGGTCATGCATACCTTCTTACAGATGTGTGTAAAAGTCAGGAGAGGGCTTGAGAGATGAACCCACAAGAAATAAATCAACGAAGGGAGTTTCCAAATGCATTACTGCACTGACTCTTAAGTTTCTTAACTAAACTTTGAAACTTTATAAAGATATCATTTTATTTCTTTTAAAAATAAAAATGAATGAAACAAGTGATGAGAGTTAAAATTTCTTCTAAAGTAAAAAATTCAGTTAATTGTACAGATTGAGTTTTAAAGAAATTCTAAAGCAAACAGAATAATAAGAATAATGGTTATTAATTTAAGTTACTTAGAAAAAACTGATCTGTCTCTTGAATCTTTGAAATGACTCTACCACTCCTTAAACTATCCTTTGCTTCTCTATTTCCATTCATAACCAATTTATGAGATTCAGCAGATTCAATGCAGATGAAGACTTAGATCTGATATAATTATGTACATGCAAGAAGATGAAGATTATTAGAGAGAATATAAGAGACATGGAGAATAATATCAGAATACTAATCACATATACATATATATATGTAGTCCAGTTAGAGAGACCAGAGATAATGGAGGTGATACAATAATTAAATTCAATATTTGGTTGAAAAATTTTCTGAACTGATGGAAAACATGGCTGCACACATAAAGAAAGCACACAATATGCCAACAAAATAAATTTTTATAAATATACACCTAGACAGAGCCAGTGAAACTGAATATTAAAGATAAAGAGAAGATCTTTAACATAGCCAGAAGGAAAAGACAGAACAACTTTAAAGGCTAAAAATTTGACAGTGAGATTCTCAACAATATTAGAACCTGTAAGCCAATAGAATAAAATCTTCAAAGTACTGAGAAAAATAATTTTCAATATAAATATAAAAACTACCTTTTAAGAATGAGGATAAAATAGGTGCATTTTCATTTAAAAAACAAACACAACAAAATAGAGTTTCTAATAAGAGGTGATTATGAAGAGAATACTGAAGTTTTATACTTCTTAGAAGATGGCAAGTGATCTCAAAGAGAGAAATGCAAGGAGCAATGGTGAGAAGAAACTGTTTGATAAGCAGATATATCTAAATAAACACTGTTTCTATAAATAACCATAATCATCATTAATGTAGGGAATAAAAGAGAAAAGATAAACCATAAGGTGAAAGTTAGGAGAGAGACTAAGCAATAATCAACATTAAATATTTCAAGATCCTCATACAGTTTTAGGACAGGGTTAATATACTAATTAACATTAGACTTTATTAAGTATGCATGGTAAAATTTTTAAGACAACCACTAAGATACTGTAAATAAAATAACTTCCAAACCAGTAGATGGAAAACAATGTAATAATAAAAACATATTCTCTGAGAATCCAAAATATAAGGGCTCAAAAGGGGGGGGAAGAGGCAGAGGAAAAGTGTTGAGAAAAATGATAAAAAGAAAAAGTTAAAGCATATTAGTAACTACAATACATGTAAATGATCTAAGATTGCTAATTAAAAATAAAAATTATTATATTAAATATGAAAACAAAACCAGCTTTGCTCTATGTATAAGAGGCATGTCTATTAAAAAACAGAAAATTTGAAAATAAACAGAGAAGTCATACCAGGTAAATATTAACCAAGAAAAGGCTGGAGAGTATAAAATATTCTTAAAGATAAAAAGTCATCGGAAATAGGAAGGGTTGTTAATTAATGATAAAAAGGGTCAGTGCACTACAGAGCTATCATAACAGTCATAAACTTGTATGTGTCTAATAAGATAACACACATATACACAAAGAAAAACTAGAACTACAGTTCTAGTTAGGGCAAGTTAGTGCTACAGTATTAGAACTACAAAGAGAGGGGCACCTCTGTGGCTCAGTCGGTTAAGCATCCAACTTTGGTTCAGGTCATGATCTCCCGGTTGGTGAGTTCGTGAGTTTGTAAGTTTGTGAGTTTGAGCCCTGCATTGGGCTCCATGCTGACAGCTCGGAGCCTAGAGCCTGCTTTAGATTCTGTGTCTCCCTTTCTGTCTGCTCATCCCCCACTCACACTATCTCTCTCTATTACTCTCTCTCTCTCTCTCAAAAATAAACATCAATAAAAAATTAAAAAAAAAATAACTACAGAGAAATCTCTCATTGTAACAAAAGGTTTCAATGCAATCTTTTAAATTATTAATAGATAAAGCAGATAAGTATAATGAATTATAAAAGATTTGAACAATACAAATTACAAGCTTGATTTATTTATTTAAAAATTTATGTTTTTAAAGTTTTAAAATTCTAGTTAGTTAACATGCAGTGTAATATTAGTTCCAGCTGTACAATGTAGTAATTCAGCACCTTCATACAACACTTGGTGACAAGACTGATTTATTGACCCCTGTATACAACTAGTGATATTTAATTTTTATCAAGAAATGTGGGGTATTAAAAAAAATTTGCACACTAAGCCGTTAGGCAAGTCTCAATGTTGAAAAGTCAATATACATAAACCATTTTTTGGTAAATACAGTTTAAAAAAATTAGAAGACAATATAGTCAAAAGATTAATAAAAATCCCCATGTAGTTGAAAATTAAACACACACATATATGTGAATAACTCATAAATAAAGACATTTTAAATTAAAATTAAAATATTTAAAAGGAATAATAATGTTATATGGAAATAGTACTCAATAAAACTTTGCAATCTTATATAGTATGTCTAAGCCATTAAATTAAGAAGTTAGGAAAAGAGAATAAGTTCTAAGAAAGCAGAATAACAAAGATAACAAAGGTGGGTTTTAAAAAAGTAAGCAAAAGTAAGAAACATTAAAATAGATGGTTAACAAAGTCAAAGTTTGTTTCTTTGAAAAACCATTAAAATAGACAAACTGGTGGCCAGATTGATTAAGAGAAAAAGAGAGAAGATGCAAATATATTCAGAGAAACTATGGCAATAATATGTAAATGTAGACAAAATTGACAGGAAACACATTTTTATCAAAACTGATTTAAAACTGAAAATTGCCAGGGAAATCTTGAAAAAGACAAAACTGGAGGTATCACTGTATCAGACTTCAAGTTACTTTACAAAGCTGTGGTAATCAAAACGGTATGGCACTGGCACAAAAATAGACACACAGATTAATGGAACAGAATAGAAAACCTATAAATCAATCCACAACTATATGGTCAATTAATCTTTGACAAAGCAGGCAAGAATATGCAATGGGAAAAGGATAGTCTCTTCAACAAATGGTGTTGGGAAAACTGGACCACTACATGCAAAAGAATGTAACTGGACCCGTTTTTTACACCATATATAAACATTAATTCAAAATGGTTTGAGGACCTAAATGTGAACCCTGAAAGCATACAAATCCCACAAGAAAGCACAGGCAGTAACCTCTTTGACATCAGGGGTAATAACTTTGTTCTAGCTATGTCTCCTGAGGCAAGGGAAACAAAAACAAAAATAAGCTATTGGGACTACATCAAAATAAAAACCCAGCAAAAGAAACAACCAACAAAACTAAAAGACAACCTCCTGAATGGGAGAAAATACTTGCAAATGACATTTCTGATAAGGAATTAGTATCCAAAATATGTAAAAAATTTATACAACTCAATACCCAAAAAACAAATAATCCAATTAAGAATGGGCAGAAGACATGAACAGACATTTCTCCAAAGAAGACATACAGATGGCTAACAGACACATGAAAAGATCTCATTATCACTTACCGTCGGGGAAATGGATACCAAAACTACAATGAGATATCATCCCACACCTCTGAGAACGGCTAAAATAAAAAATACAAGAAAGGATGTGGAGAATGAGGCACCCTCATGCATTGTTGGTGGGAATGCAAATTGGTGCAGCCACTGTGTAAAACAGTATTGAGGTTCCTCAAAAAGTTAAAAATAGAACTATCCTATGATCCAGCAATCACACTACTGGGTATTTCTTCCCAAAATACAAAAACACTAATTCAAAGGGACATATGCACCCGTATGTCTATAGCAGCATTACTTACAATAGTCAAACCATGGAAGTAGCCCAAGTATCCACTGATAGATGAGTGGATAAAGAAGGCGTGGTATATTTCGACAATGGAATATTATTCAGCCATAAAAAAGAATGAAATCTTTCCAATTGCAATGACATGGATGGAGCTACAGAGTATAATGCTAAATGAAATAAGCCAGAGAAAGACAAATACCATATGATTTCACTCACATGTAGAATTTGATTCCACTCATATGTAGAATTTAGAAAACAAAACAAATAAGCAAAGGGAAACAAAAAAAGAGAGAAAGAGGGGAAAAAAAGCAAGCAACAGACTCTTACCTATAGAAAACAAACTCATGGTTATCAGAGGGGAGGTTGGTTGGAGGAGGAAGGGTTAAATTGGTGATGGGGATTAATGGGTACACTTCTCATGATGAGCACTGAGTAATGTGTAGAATTTGTTGAATCATTATATTGTACATCTAAAACTAATACAACGCTGTCTGTTAACTACACTGGAATTTTTTAAAAGTGCTTGTTTTGGCTCTTGGAAACAGAAATCTTAAGTTAAAACTGCATAAAAATCAAGGCTATTCCATCAACAAAACAGAAACACAACCTACTGAATGGTAGAAGATATCTGTAAATGATATATATGATAAAGGGTTAATATCCAAAATATATAAAAACATATACAACTCAACACCAAAAAACCCAAATAATCCCATTAAAAATGAGCAGACAGCTTAAATAGACATTTATCAAAAGAAGTCATACTGATGGCAAACAGACACGTAGAAGATCTCAACACAGTCATCAAGGAGATGCAATACAAAACCACAATGAAATACTACCTCACTCCTATCAGAATGGCTAGAATCTAAAAGACAAGAAATCACAAGTGTTGGCAAGGATGTGGAGAAGAAAGAACCCTCATGCACTATTGCTGGCAATGTGAAACAGAACAGCCTCTGTGGAAAACAGTATAGAGGTTCCTTAAAAAATTAAAAATATTAAAAAATTAATAATTAAACCATATAATCCAGTAATTCCACTATTGGGTATTTACTGAAAGAAAACAAAAAACGCTAATTTGAAAAGATATGTGCACCCCTATGTTTACTGCGGCATTATTTGCAATAGCCAAATTATGGAAGCAACCCAAGGTTTCACTAACAGATGAATGGATAAGATGTATTACTCACACGTGCACACACACACACATACACACACACACACACAGGAATACTACTTAGCAATAACAAAAGGATGAGATCCTGCCATATGTGACAACATGAATGGACTTAGAGGGTTTATGCTAGGTGCAATAAGTCAAATACCATGTGATTTCATTTATATGGGGAATCTAACAAGCAAAACAAACAAAAGCCAGAAGCTGACCCATAAATTCAGAGAATAAACTGAGGGGTTTGGTTGCCAGAGGGGTAGGGGGTGGGAGGATTGACAAAATGGATGAAGGGGAGTGGAAGATACAAGCTTCCAGTTATGGAATGAACAACTCATGGGAACAAAAGGCACAGCATAGGGTATATAGTCAGTGCTAATGTAACTGCATTGTACAGTGACAGATGGCAGCTATACTTGTGGTGAGCATTGTATAACAAACAGACTTGTTAAGTCACCATGTTGTACCTCTGAGACTAATGTAACACTGTGTGCCAACTATTCTTTAATAAAAAATAAGTAAAATATAGAAAACTAAAAATGTTCTATAACTATAAAAACATTTCAACTGAAAACTGGACAAGAGAATAGGCATGTCTTAAAAGAGACATAATCATATACAAATATGTTGAAAATACTCAAGGGGTGCCTGGGTGGCTCACTCAGTTGAGTGTCTGACTTCGGCTCAGGTCATGATCTTGAGTTCATGGGTTTGAGCCCCGCGTTGGGCTTTGTGCTGACAGCTCAGAGTCTTGAGCCTGCTTCTGATTTCGTGTTTCCCTCTCTCTCTGTCCCTCCTCCCCTGTTTGTGTGCTCTCTCTCAAAAAATAAAATAAAACGTTAAAAAAATCTTTTTAAAATGCTCAATTTCATTTGTAATCAGGGAAATACAAACTAATACTAAAATGCTAGACATTTTGTTGTTTCCTTGTTTTGCAGAAAAAAGCTTGACTCTCCTGAATGCTACTGCTGCTGATGTGGTTCATACTGGCTAGTGTTTAAATTATTTTAACTGCTTTAGAAAAATATTGGCACTATTTTTTTTTGTTTTTCTTTAATTTTTTTAACGTTTATTTTTAAAATTTTTTTTACATACAATACTTTTATTTTAGGCATGCAAGAAAAGTGATTTCAGAATCTACTAATTTAAAGCAAGCAGCTGTATACAAATAACAAAAGAAGCAACATCTTGTTACAGCTCAGCACACAGCATCCAAAGCAAACAGGCATGAGACAATGCATATTCGGCATTAAAACCAGATGAATACCATATTGCAGGGTTGGGGGAGGGGCAGAGGACAAAAATGGAAATGAAAGACCAGTGTTTCCCAATGCTTTCAAGGTATAATGCTAAGTTTCTCATTTGATAGCCCATCCAGGTGCTTCAAATGTCATGCAGTACAGCGAGAATGGAAAGAACTGGTCTGCATACCTGCCTAATAGACACATTCATAGGTCATCTTTCGGTGGTAAACCTGTTTGAGCATCTTTTGAATTGGTTTATTTTTGAAAGACAGAAACAGAGCTTGAGTGGGGGACGGGTAGAGAGAGAGAGGGTGACACAGAATCAGAAGCAGGCTCCAGGCTCCTAGCTGTCAGCACAGAACCCGACATGGGATTCAAACCCACGAACCATGAGATCATGACCTGAGCCAGAGTCGGACTCTTAACTGACCAAGCCATCCATGTGCCCCGTATTGGCACTATTTTGTAAAATTAAACCTCATTAACCTAACTTTCAGCAATTCCCTTCCTAGATATCCCTGACAAACTCTTGCTTTCATGCATCAGAAGTCATTGCCTGTAGTAACAAAAAATTTGGAATGTTCATTAGCAGAAGTATGGATAAATAAATGTGATTCCTTCACACTTGTATATTAGACAATGATGGAAATGACTGAACTGTAGCTATAATAACTGTACAGTGATCCATTTAAAAAATAATATTCATAGAAAAAGCAAGTAATAAAGACCACTTGTAATATGTAACTTTTATAAAGCTAAAAACCAAGGGAACCAAGCAGTATATTGTTTAGAGATATAAACATGCTAAATATTTTTTTCTTTTTAAATGGTGAAGAGTGATAAAAAAAATTCACTATAGTAGAGAATTCTGAGCAGCAAATGAAGGGCAGGTTAGAGGTAAAGCAAAGTACGTATGCAATGGTATTAGGATTATTTTAATTATTTAATTTGGGTGATAGTTTCATAGATATTAATCATATTATTATTCATAACATATATTTAAAATATTTTTGAATGTTCAAATATTATATAATATAAAATCAAAACAGAATTATAGCATTTCTATGGTCACACTTTTGGTTTCTTAATATTTACTAGTGTTTCAAGTAATCAGCACGATGTTCTAGATGCAACTTCTGTTCACAAAATTAGGTCATCTTTCTGCAATGTTAGAACATATTTCTTTCTGTTCTAACCACATATCCTGCCACATATATTGCTGCTTTACTTTCCTTTAATAAATATATAGTTTCATACTCCTGTATCTTTTCTTAAACTGCTTCCTCAGCTTTCAATGCCTTCACTTTGTCCCCTGCTTGTACAAATCTTCCTCATCCGTCAGGATCTAGCTTCTCCTCATCTCCCCGTGAGGACTGACTTACCCACTTACCCAGTGTCACTTTTCCCACTCCATATTACCTATACCCACGTTGCAGTATAATCTGCATCCATCAAGTGGGAAATAGCCAAGCTGTAATGGTGAAGTAACTGTCACACTACCATGGAAAAAGACTACACTTAAAGCAATCTTGGAGCAAACATTCATCAGAAAGTGAGAGTACAAAGCACCGATAGAATACAAGGACAAGGACAGATTACGGCCAGAATGGGAGATGCACAGAACAGCATCAGGATTAAACTACCTTAGCAGGAACTTCTAGAATCATTCAGAGTCATTACAGTTTGTTCTCATAGCCACACCTGGCTAAGAGACATCATCAGTTTGTCAGTAAGTACAAACCGGAAGTATTTATCAGCTCTCCACTTCATAGCATTCATATATTGTGACATGTAATTTTCTTAAAATGCCATTATGTACCTTCATATAGTTTCAGTACGTTCCTGAGTTGCCTTCATACAGTAGTGAATTAAACACTCCCTGTTGCCAACATTATTATAGTTAGATAGCTTGACTCTATTACTGCAATCAAGAATTTGGTTCCCATCGATCTAAGAGCAGCATTCTTTAGAAACCTTATTTCTATAAGGGTGATTCATCAGTAGTCATTTAACCATGGCATACAAGGTTTGGGGGCCTGAAGACAGTGGGAGTGGTCCCCCCGGCAGGGAGGGCCTGCACTGACATTATTTGGAATCGAATAATGTGGAATCTTACTTGTCCACATCTGTGATGGACCACTCTTACTGTGTCACCTCACCTTGGTATTTACTTTCTGTTTCTACTACCAGATTGTAACTTCTTTGAGGGTATGAAAGGGATGTTAGTTACCTTTGGATCACAAAACCTAACATTTAGTAGATTCTTAGATGTTTGTTGAAGAAAGGAATTTCATTCGTTAGGACGTATTTGGTGACAAGTACCCAAATACCCATTTACACTGATATTAACAATGAAGCAGATACAGTGACTCACAAGACAAACTTGGTTCAGTGACTCAACAATGTTGAGGTCAAACATGTTGAGGTCAATGTTGGGTCAAACACCCACTTTCTTTTTGCCTCTCCACCCTACCTTCTGGGGTGTCAGATCACCCCTACAGATACAAACTGGCTGCAAACAATTGCAGAGGCTACAGAAGTCCCTCCAGAAGTATCCTCACAAGAACAAGGAACCTTCTTTTCTCAGTCTTGTTCTCCATTCTCATTTTTCTGGCCTGGTCATATGCTTAGTCCGGAATCAATGACTTCTAGAGCCAGGGGAGAAGAGAGATTCTCCCACAGACAGGAAAGAATATTCAATTAGTTTCCAGGTAAAGGGGGAAATGAAAATTGTGAGGCCATCACAGGGTCTGCCAAAAGAATAAAGTACAATTGGTTGTACAGTGGGCTCTGAAGGTAGGTTTTGACTTGGAAAAGGGCTTATGATATTGGGTGAAACCTAAAAAAGGTCAAATATATATGAACCATTTCTAGAAAAAATTTTTATTATTTATATGTTTGGCCATTTTTATTGCTAATGTTTTATTTTTTACAGTATTTGCCTAAAGATGATCTTATCTGTATTGTGTTATTATCATTCAGAGAAGTAACCAGGAGATATTTCTACTCTGCAGTCTTTTAAAAATTTTTTTTTTTTTTTTAATTTTTTTTTTTTTTCAACGTTTTTTATTTATTTTTGGGACAGAGAGAGACAGAGCATGAACGGGGGAGGGGCAGAGAGAGAGGGAGACACAGAATCGGAAACAGGCTCCAGGCTCCGAGCCATCGGCCCAGAGCCTGACGCGGGGCTCGAACTCACGGACCGCGAGATCGTGACCTGGCTGAAGTCGGAGGCTTAACCGACTGCGCCACCCAGGCGCCCCTTTTAAAAAATTTTTATTTTAATTAATTAATTTTAATTTATTTTTTATATTTACATCCAAGTTAGCTAGCATGCATATAGTGCAACAACGATGTCAGGAGCATATTTCTTAATGCCCCTTACCCAATTAGCCCATCCCCCCTCCCACAAACCCTCCAGTAACCCTCTGTTTGTTCTTCATGTTTAAGAGTCTCTTATGTTTTGCTCCCTCCCTGTTTTTGCACTGTTTTTTAAAAATTTTTTTCAATGTTTATTTATTTTTTTTGAGAGAGAGACAGTGAGAGTGGGGGAGGGGCAGAGAGAGAGGGAGACACAGAATCTGAAGCAGGCTCCAGGCTCTGAGCTGCCAGCACAGAGCCCTGAGTGGGGCTTGAACTCAAGATCTGTGAGATCATGACCTGAGTTGAAGTTGGACACTTAATGGACTGAGCCACCCAGGTGCTCCTACTTTGCACTGTTTTTATTCCAATTTACTATATGGGCTATTCCTGTAATAAATTTGAAAAGTGTCTAAAAACATAATAAAGTTGGGGTGCCTGGGTGGCTCAATTAGTTAAGTGGCCAACACTTGGTTTTGGCTCAGATCATGATCTCAGGGTTCATGAGTTCATGTCTCACATCAGGCCCTGCACTGACAGTGCAGAGCCTGCTTAGAATTCTCTCTCTCTCTCCCTCTCAGCCTCTTCCCTCTCTCTCTCTCTCTCTCTCTCTCAAAATAAATAAATAAAAGTTAAAAAAAACCATAAAGTTACTTATTATCATGCTTTAATAATACTGTATTACTTGCCACATTTGACTGTTTAAAAGTAAGTCCTCAAAAGTTTTATTCAGTATTGTTTTGCATCCAAGTCAAGAATGACAAACAGGCCAAAGATATTTCACTATACAGTATTTTCACTGGTGTTCAAGAGCAGCATGTACTAACATTGTTGCAAAGAAATAGGCCAAAGAACCTTGAAAATTCTGTATTTATATATTAAAATATATGCTTCACTTTGTGGCATGAAATTAGAGAGACTGGATATACTATCCATCTTTACTGGTGTAAAAAGTGGACTTGTCAGAGAAGCTATTAAATGTGATCCATTTATCCTAATTTGAGAACTACCAAAAATATTGCTTTATAAGTTTCCCCAATAGAATTGCTTTTAATGTAGTGTGGATTATAATAAAAGAAGCTGTCTCGCCATTCATTCATCCCTTTATTTCACAAATATTTAATGAACTCTTACCTTGGGCTTATCTTTGGAATGAGAGGGAGCTTATAGTCTATTGACATGGAGGTAATAAACACATAATTATATGCTGTTAGAGGAGAAAATTACTATGGAGAAAATAAGGTAGGCTAGAGTCAGAAAAAAGGGAGAAAACGCTAAATACCAAGAAAATACGTGGTTGAAGAGAAAGTAGTTTTCTCATATTTTTCTAAACATGAAACATAAACCCATTTGAACCACAGTCTTTCCAACTGCAGCTTTCAGAAGAGTCCTTAGCTCACCTCACTGTGTTCCCTCATGTTTTCCTTCTTTGGACCAAGAAAGCTACCATATCTTATGGATAGCTCTCTGACTTTCTATTTTAAAGGATTAAATTTTCCATCACTACAAGCTCTCTTGTAAGTTATATCAGAGCTATATGTGATTCATAAATTTAGAAATTACAATTGCTTAGAAGAAAAATTAAAACAACAATTTAATTTAAAAATCTCTCCATTTGGTAGAGTACAATTTAGAATGATAGCTAATTTATCCTTCAACACACTTCCCCAATTGTTACAGCTTAGGCGGCAGAAATCAATCCAACCAAGGGCAAGAAAGGCAAGAGGAATGGAATCTGGACCGGAATTAGCCATTATGAAACTGAAAATTAGGGCAGGCTGAGCTTAGGGAGACATAATATTTCACATCTAATCATAAAGGAATGACTGCTTACAATATCGTCTTAAGAATTATACATCTATTATTTTTTTTTAATTTTTCATGTTTATTCATTTTTGAGCGAAAGAGAGAGAGTGTGTGAGTCAGGGTGGGGCAGAGAGGGAGACACAGAACTTGAAGCAGGCTCCAGGCTTTGTGCTGTCAGCAGAGAGCCCGACACAGGGTTCCAACCCACGAACCATGAGCCAAAGTCGGACATTTAACCGACTGAGCCACCCAGGCACACCAAGAGTTATACATTTCAATCCAAGAGCTTTCAGGGGAAACCTGGAAAGGCTTCAGGTTTAGAAGATATCAAGGATACAAGGAGTTCAAAGGCAATTGTTTCTTGATTTCAAATATAGGCTAGAGTTGGTCCCACAATGGAAAGTACACAAACAACAAGCCAATCAGAAGGGTGATTTTAACTTTTTTCTAAAACTTCTAGCTATTCTGAAAGGCTGAGAATCTGAAGGTATTATTTAAAATGTCTCTTCAGAGGTTTGAATTGTAACCCTGTCTGGAGAGGGATTCCAAACTAATTTTTTGTTTGTGTATCCATGCGTGTGTTTCACATAGAAGATATTAGGGGTCTTTGAGGTTGAAAGAAGAAAAAATATAAAAAGAACATCACTGTAGTGACTTCTTTAGGAAAATATCATTTGAGAAAAGCTAGAGATGAAATTGATCCCAGCTTCAGGATATTTGCTGAATGGCTTCTATCATTCTCATTGCGTTCATCATTAGGACTGATTTTGGAGGGGGCTTTTTAAAAAAAGTAATCTCTATACCCAACGTGGGGTCCTAACTCACCATCCTGAGATTAAGAGTCACTTGCTCCACTGACTGAGCCAGTCAGGCACCCCAAGACTGATTTTACTGAATTTTAAAAGTGAATTTGATCTTCTCAATTAATTTGAAATTTTCACTCATTAAACCACATCCATTTTAGTTGCATTTAATCAAAGAAGATTCCCTAGTAATTAGGAATGTTGCCTCTCTAACTTGTTGATACTATTTATATTCCCTAAAACTTGAAAGGAGTTTTGTTCTTTTCAAAATATTTTCTTATGAGTTATCTCATTAGTTCTTGCAGAGATTTTTTTTTTATTGTGGCAAAAAAGCAAATACCATAAAATTTACCATTTTGACATTTTTAAATGAACAGTTTAGCGGTGTTAAGTATATTCATATTGTTGTGCAATAGATCTCTAGAATTTTTCATCTTGTAAAACTGAAAGTCTCTGCCCATTGAATAACAACTCTCCCTTTCCTCCAACCCCCAGCCTCTGGCAACCACCATTCTGCTTTCTGTTTCTAAGAAACAGATGCCACATATGAATGGAATCATGTAATATTTGTCTTTTTGTCACTGGCTTATTTCACTTAGCATAATGACCTCAAGTTTCATCCATGTTGTGGATATGACAAGATTTCATTCTTTAAAAAACAAAAATGGAAAAATATTCCACTGTATATGTACCATGTTTTGTTTATCCATTCATCTGCCAGTGGACATTTAGATTGCTTTCACCTCTTAGCTATTGTGAATAATTGCATAGATTTTCTTACAGCCCTACCTATGTCATTTTATAACTCAGGTACAGGAGTTGAGAGCTGATGCTACTATCATTTTAGATTCTTGTCTCTATTCTTCTCTTTCTACTGGAGGCTACTTGCGATGAACAAAGGAAACATGGGATCTCAGGCTCAGAAAACTTAGCACATTGTTTAAGGGTTTGTAATCATGTGTTAATGTGTTAATTCATGATCCTCTAGCCTGGGAAAGGCATCCAGTTGAATCACCCTATATTTACATTTCCTTTCCAAAAGTCCTGCCAAGTGTTTTTCTAATCTATGCTAGAAATCACAAAGATTGGTTGAATCTGAGGCATAACTACCACCATTAGATTGCTCTAGTAGAAAATTCTTCCTCAGGCTAGACTGACATGCAGTTTCCATTGGTTCTACTCTGCTCTGGAGTGAATGTCTTTGTCCCCCACCAAATTTATATGTTGAAACACTATGAGATGGCATTAGCAAGTGGGGTTACTGGGAGGCAATTAGATCATTAGGATGAATGCCCATGATGAAACTAGTGTTCTTATAAGAAGAGGAAGAGAACCAGCCCTTTGTTCACTGTCTTGTGAGGATGTGAGGAGATGGCCAGCAGCAAACCAAGAAGTGTGACCTCCCCAAAATACCAGTTATGCTGGTGCCTTGATCTTGGACTTTCCAGCCCCCAGAACCATGGGAAATAAATGTTTGTTCTTAAACCATCTAGTCTATGATATCTTGTTATAGCGGCCTGAAATGATTAAAATATACACCTTGGATTCATGAGTAATATATCATAGGGTCACAGGATGTTAAGGAACCTTGGAAATGTCTCTTCTGGGCCCCTCCATTCACAGACTCATTTCACTTCCTTAAGGGCAGGTCTTCAAATATCTGAACACAAGATCATATTAAGTCTTCTATTCTCTTGGGTAAGAATTTTTGGCTCCTGGGATCTTTTTTCAACTGAAATGGTCATGGGCCCTTTGTCCTTCAAGTTGCTCTTTTCTGAGCACCAATTGATCTGTATTTCTTTAAAACTTTAAGACCTAGAACTGAAAAATCACAGCCCTTCAATGCTGACAATGATCTATTAATCTACACATTTGAACATGATCATCTGACTAGTATGAATCCAACAAACACTGATAAGAGCTCAGGCTCTGTAGTCAGAAAACTTGAGTTTGAACCTGAGCTCTTTCTAGTTATGTGACCCAGGCAAATTAATCTCATTAAGCCATTGTTTTGTCTTTCATTTAGTAGAGATAACATAGTATCGACTCACATAACAGAATGCAAGTACTTAGCACAGTGCTTGGCACACAGTAAATATTCAATTAACATAAGTTCCTGTAAATCCATACTTTCCACCTATTCAAAATTGACACTGTGAGAGACAATGAGATCTAAAGAGTTAAAGGGGGAAACAATGACTGGAATAATATTTTTTAAAATCTGCATCGCTTAGGATAGTTATCAAAGGAAAGAGTAAGCATCATGAATTGTTTTAACCCTGTACAAGGGATTTATTAGAATGAGTTAATTGGTTTCATTCAGTTTGGAGCCATAACATCTGGAATTTATTCTAGCTGAGTGCACATACCCCTTTGAACTTATTAATCCAGTTCATCGGCAATCTGCTAATTCTGCATGAGCAACAGAATTAACTGGATATGCTGACCCTGCAATTTTAAGACTGCTTTCTTCTCCCACTAGTCCTACCTTGAACCCCCAGTTGCATTCTGACAAGGGAGTTCTACCTGTACTGCAGTGATGACAAAATGTTGAAGAGCACTCTCTAGACATGCTGAGTTATCTTTTGACATAACCCTTTCAGTACTTGGGCTCTATTGGCATGCTATCCACATTTTAACTTAAAAGACTTTTTATTTTTCTTGAATATGGCACTAAAATATATTTTTGAAGTTGAATTTCCATTTCAAATGTTTCAAGAGACATGGTTATACAGTGAAAAGCATGCAGATTTGGAGTTAGCAATGAGAGATCTGAAGTCAGTTGGTGATGGTTCAAATCCTGGAGCTTTTACCCACTAGCTCTGTGACTTGAACAAATTATTTTACCTATGCTATCCTTTTGGCTTTCATCAGTAAAATGGAAGTAGTAATATTACCTACTTCAGAGAGTTGCTGTAAATGAAATAACGTATATGAAATGCTTATACAGTACAAGGTCTGGCTCAATAAATGTTCCTTCTTGTTCTTCATCGTCATCATAATCTGGATTCATAGGTCACATTACCATTTGCTAGGTGACCATTGGCAAGTTACTTAACTATCTGGCAGCTCCATTTTCTTACCTTTTTTAAAAGGTATAGCTTTAAGGAAGTACTTTATGATGTAAGTACTCATGGGATAATTATAAGATTAAATAAGGTAATATATCTAAAGCACTTGGGATAGAGTAGAGGCTCAGTGAATCATCATGCATTATTTCCCTCCCTTTCTGTTCCCAACCCTTTCTTCATTCTTCACTAATATATATCTATATCTACATCTATTTGTATTTGTGGTAATGTATGTAGGAGAGATGTATTTGTTTTCTTGCTTTTGCATAACTTGCTTTAAGCCAGTGAAAATGTTTCTCAAATATTATGCTACATATTACCAAATATAAGCAGTCTCTGCTAAGATGGTGAGGATAGAAATAGGTAGAAATTCACACTCTCATCGCTCTTGCTCTGTGGATGGCCCATTGAGATGTTTAGCTGCTCTTGGGGCAAGAGGTCTCTAGACAGTCTATTGGAATTTCATCTGCCAAATGCTGGAGTTAGCAGAGACCAAGGAAATATATTAAAAAGGCATGGCTCCCAGAATTTATTGGCAAGTCCAAGGTAATAAAAAAAGCAAAATTTTATATAACCAGGGGCTTTTCATACTATCATTTTTCACCTTTGCCACATCCTCTCTAGCTGACCTAAGCTGTTTCTTAGTAAGGTTTTAGAAATCAGAAGGGGGATTTAATGCCTTGCTTGAGCACGCTTTCACTTGGCTCAGGCTGATTTATATTGAAGATTGTATTCTTTTCTCCAGAGATGGTTGGAATATTGTTGGAGTGATTGTTTAAAAATATAAAAGCCATGTGCAAACTCAGTTACTCGAAGAAAGAATGAGAAGATGATGGAGGCAGAAGAAGAAAGGGAAGAGAAATGAAATATTGAACATATTGAAAATGAGAAGGGGTAGAAAAGTGGCAATTATTAATGAGGTATTTAAAAATGGTTGAAAATCAAGCAAAGAAAGATAGAAAAACACATGAAATGAAATAGTTGGAAGAACTGAATATGCAAACACAACATGCTAAAAAGAAGTTAACTGGCTTTGAATACTTCTTTCTGTCCCCTCTTTATGTTGTCTGCTTGATTTAATAGAAAAGGGTCCAGGAATTATATTTGAGGAACTGGACTGTCAAAGAGATGAAAATTTTAAAAGAAGGCCTTTCGTAATTCATTCTCAGTTCTCGAAGATCCATGGTTTCGTACTTTTTTAAGAGTGACCATTGTGGCTGTTGGGACTGTCTGTACAACTTTCGTGCCCTCAGGAACAAATGGCTCATGATGCTGGTCTCCAGGCCAAGGACTCACATTGTGCATGGGACGCTCACTGATATAATTCACTTTTTGATGATGTCTGAATAATCTCTGAAAGTTTTCAACACATTCAGGCCATGCTGACAGCACCTGAAAAGTTACTATTGCCTTAGAGCAATAATGGCCTGGAAATTAACTTGGTGTTACAGTAGCATCCACAAGCAAAGAAACTTGTAACCTGGTAGGAAATAAGATCAAAGACCACTGCTACTTTGTTTTCTTTATATCCTGGCTTGGGTAACTAAGGACTGGATCAACATATGTTTACTTCTTCAGTGACTGGCTCTAGAAAGTACCACTGGGGAGTTTATTCTACAGACCATTCCCTGGACTCGTGTTTCTGAATCCTTGTAGCAAAATAATTTTTATAGACCCATACATATGACTCTCAGATTTCAGAAAACCAATGTGTTAAATGTTCTGCCTGTGCAAAGGGGGAGTGACATGTTGCTTAAAGAGCAGTCTGGTTCTTCTGTCTGACTCACTCTATCTTAAACTTATACTGCCTGCTTTTTACTTTCCTGGCCTTGCAAACTGAGTAATATTCATCAGGTTAAACCAAGAAAAGGCAAAATTCCCGGTGCTTTCAGGTGAATTTAGTCCAAGAACATCACCATGTCAATGGTCTCTGCCTAGTGCACTGGGGGAATGCAGGGGATTACAAGGTCTCATGGATCCTATCAATCACTGCAGAAGCTCTCCTCAAGACCATCAGAGACATGATGAAGCATCCCCATCAGCCATGTTTTTGGAAACCTGAGTCAAAGATTAATGGCTCTGAGGACTTAAGTTTAATAGAAGAATACTATTCCTGAGTTTTCATACTGACTCTATCAGCAACCAGATTTGCATTCTTGGCAAGTCATTTGAAATCTCTCTGAGACTCTGCTGCTAGTCTGCAAAATGGAGATAATATATCTTATAGGAATGTTGTGACAATCAAATTGTATTCGATTGAAATGGCTTTGGAAACTTGGGAACTATTTAAACAAATGAGGCACCAAGAGGTAGGTCACCATAATGGCTAAGAGCATACTGGAGCCAAACCGCCTGGATGAGAAACACCCAGATTGTCATTCATTTAACTGAATGTGTAGGTGCCCAGTGGCTCCCCTCAGTGCCCTTCTCCAGAGATCCTGCTGATATGAAAATCAGGTTCTCCTCCCACCGCCACCCAACAACTCTCCTAAAACTGTCCTCACAGGCTCACAGGTAAACCTCTGTATGATTAGATCCAGCAGACTCTTTTCAGTACAGCCCTGCCACTTACTGGTTGTGTGACCTCCTTTGCTTTATTCTCTTTGGGTATAAAACAGAAATAAAAATAGTTTCCAATATTGATAAGTACATGCCATTATACATTCCTCCAAACCCACAGAATACACAGCACCAAGAACGAACCCTAACGTAAACTATGGATTTAGGATTTTTCATTTAGGTGTCAATGCATGTTCATCCATTGCAACAAATGTGCTCACTCTGGTGGAGAACGTTGATAGTGGGGGCGGCTGTGCGTGTGTGAGGATAGAGTTTATGGGACATCTCTGTATTTTCTGCTCACTTCTGTTGTGAATCTAAAACTGCTTTAAGAAGAAAAGTCTGTGAAATGAAATGAATCATAACAGAATCATAACAGAATGTATTTCATAAGGCATTATGAGGACATAAGAAGGTAGCATATCTTAGGAGCCTGACCATCCCCAACACATAGTAAACACTCAAAAAGTGTTTGCGGCTGCGACAGCAGTTTCCATGAAACTCCCAGTGACTATTCTTTGTTCCCTCTTTTCCTTTCATTTCATTATCTCCAACGTAGGGCCGTGATAGATTATTGTTATGTCAACAGACTACCAACACTACACGAATAAGAGTAATATCTTACATTAAAGAACATTTTGTTTAGTTCACACAAAAGAACTAATTCAACTGGTTCATTCATCTCCCTTTTATGTCTCTTTCCCCTACTCTGTTCAATTATGGGTTTCTCACCAAACCGACCCTTGTTTCAGTCCTATGAAGAAACCCTGGAACTTTCACTGGAGGCAGCCGTTCTGTTGAAGTTACAGCGACATCACTGTCAGAGTCAGCAGTTTCCACCCCACTAGCTTATTTGCAGGTGAAGTTAAATCCTTGCCAATAGTAGATCTTACTGAATGTTGGCTTCACTGCTGTGGAAAAGCCTCACCAGGACTTAATTCTGGCCATCTGCTCAAAGTTTAAAACTGTAATTGTCTCCAGGGAGCGCTGTGACTCCAAATAGGTTCAACTTCTAATTACTTCCATACTACTCACAACTTTTACTGTTTTTTTTTTTAATGCGGTGCCCCAAAATGAGAAGATTTGACAGAAAGTTTCACCATAACATTTTATAATATCAATAAAGCTCATACACATGTCCAATTTACAATTTTATGCCTCTTAATGTATTCTACTCTTTGCTATGTTGGCTGGGTGGGCTGAGTTTACAGAAATATTCAGATTATAAAATGTCTCTTCTAATTAAAGGCATTTTGCATTTGTTTTATCACAATGGCATCAGGTTTGACATCGAGCTTAGAGTTTTGTTCTTGGACACATTCATATAGAACAGTATTACATAAGTCACAATACTGTGTAGAAAACACTGCCCTTCCAAGTGGAAGTTTGCCAAGTAACTTCTGTGGGTGGATGAATGGGAAAACAGTATCTTGGGAAAAGACACTTGACAGTCCGGGCAAAGGGGCCTGGAAACAAATCCACTTACGTGTAGAGACCTATCAAGCACTGCTGTTCTGACTGTGAGGCATCAGTCCATGATCCAGTCCATAAGCAGAAAAGAAAGTGGAACAGAACGAAAGAGGAGACATTGAGATGGAAGGCCTTTGATTTAAAATCATGCTGTGGAAATGGGAGATGTCTATAGTGAAACAGACTGGCTTCCCTCATTCACAGGAGAGGGTGTCCTCAAACAGCCCTAGAAAAAAGGCAAATAAATTCTGGCATTTTGAAGGAGAAATCAGCAGGAGACAGAGCAGTAGTAATGTTGCAAAGCAGAAGGTGCTGGATTTACAACCTCACTTGGAACAACAATAGCAATACCAGGTGAAAAGTGAGGGATCCTGACTCCATGTGCTGAGAGAACTGTTCCCGTGCAGGAGAGAAGGGAATGGACGTTGGTGATCTTGGGGGTGCATAAGTAATGGAGGTTCTGAAAACTGCATGTGTGGAGAAATAAGAGTCTGGCACACGTAGTTGGCGTTCTATATATACTTCAGAAATAATGAGTACTGGGTGTTGTATGGAAGTGTTGAATCACTAAATTGTACACCAGAAACTAACATTACACTGTATGTCAACTAACTGGAGTTTAAATAAAAACTTACAAAAAGAAATGAAAGAATAAATGAAACTGTGTATAGCATCAGTAGAAAAATACGAGCTAGCAATTATTGACTATTAAGTAGGTTCCTGTTTTTGTCAGCTTGTTTAATAATTCTACAGATAGAAAAACTGAGCTTCAGAGAGATTAAATACTTGCTCAGTTTAAGGAAGCTCGTCACTGGTGCAACTAAAATTCTAACCTAAGGTTGATTACAGAACCAGGCATTTTAATCCCTATGCTTTAGTGATTAAGAATGTGCTCAAAGGAACCATTTTTCCTGGGTTCAAGTCCCCGCCTCACCACTCATTAGCTTGAGTGACTTACATAATCTCTTACAACTATTTCCTCATCTACAAAATGGGGATGATACTGATTACGATGGACTGTTTGTATACCTCCCTCCCCAAAATCATATGTTGAAGCCTTAATCCCCAATATGATGGTATTTGGAGCGAAGCCTCTGGGATATAATTAGTTTTAGATGAGGTCATTGGGGTAGAGTCCCAATGATAGGATTGGCATCCTTACAAGAAGAGGAAAGGACCTCTCCCTCTCCGCCATGTGAAAATACAGCTAGAAGACAGTTATCTGCGTGGGAAGAGGGCCCTCACCAGGAACCCACTCATACTGGCAGACTGATCTCAGACTTTCAGCCTCCAGAACGTGAGAAAGAAATTGTTTAAGTCACCCAGTCAATACTATTCTGTTACAGCAGTCAGAACTAAGATCCTAGTACTTTCTTTGTTATTTGTTAATTAATTGACACAGTTTTTGGAAAGTCCTGAGTATAGAGTATGGTGCATTGTATGTATTCAATAAACGTTAGCTATTAATACCTTTAGAGGCACCAGCTCCTGCTTCTGTATGTATTGCTTTTATATTAACAAGTACAAAATGACACAGTTTGACCAAAAGCTACAGTAGGAACATCTTTCTGGACACTGAGATTTATTCTCCTACCTGTTAAATAATAATACTTATATTTGCTATCCATAATATCTAGTGTGAAAACACATGGGAAGGCACTAGGGAGGCAGCACTGTGTGATATAGAAAGCATGATGTTTGGAGCCAGAAGACCAGCTTCAATCATCACTCTGTGAGTAGTTGTGTAGCCTTTGACAAATCAGTTATATCTTCAAGCCTCAATCTCTGCCTTGGTAAAAGAGTTCCAAACAATACCTCTCTCCCAGGAGATTATGGGTTTGAAAGTATTTTGTAAACTGTAAAGCACTGTACAAATATTAATTATTATGTTAACACAGGGTGAAGGTTTGAAAAAAGCAAGAAAACAACACATGACTGATGAAGTTTGAAGAGCTTTCTAATTTAGGAACTGCTGCATATACTATTAAGAACCGAGACACACTGTACTAAATTTAGTTTAAAACAAAGAAAAAATGAAATGTGATTCAGTCTTGAAAAAATGTAACTTGGTATGCATGAAGAAAGGACTCTGAAAGAAATTCAGAGAAACCTAGAGAGCAGTATTGTGGCTGAGTGACCCAGTGGTTGTAGGAAGTCAGAAAATGGATTTGAACTTTTACAATGTCATGCAGCATTTAAAAGGGCAGTTCTATTTCAGGCTTTTATCAAGAGACAATGGGCTCCTTTCTTCCTTTTGAAGCCAGGACAGTGCTGGCCGAACACCCTTCTGGGCACTGCAGGTCATCTCTAAGGCCAGGATGCCTCATCCAACACACACACACACACACACACACACACACACACACACACACACACACACACACCTTGAGTTTCTGTCTGTGAAGGAGGAGCGAACCTAACTGGAGGAGGAAAACCTTCGGAGGGTTTAGCCACCACCCACAACTCTGCATGTCAGTGGAATGTCCTTCAGCTATTTTTGTGGTTTTCCCAAAGGGATTTTGTCCACTTTGCCTCTCTACATGATTCTTTTGGATGTGTTTAAACATGACCTGAGTGTAAGTGTACAGAAAACAGGTAGGAAAGGACACTGAGAACACACTGGAAAGGATAGAGGGATGTGGTAATAGATAAAAATGAATCATAACATTTGGTAAGGCAACATGTTGAAGAATTAATCCAGACTTCATTTATTAAAGATTTTTTTAAAAAAGCCTTAAATGATAGGGGGAGAGGGAGAAATATACGGATTCTACAATTTTTACTCTCAGCAGAAGTTTCCATGGCTGGCCCCAGTGAGGTGTCTCTGTATACAATTCCAGGCTGTTGCTTTCCTCTATACTTAGGAATACAATGACTGAGCCAGTGCCTTCCATCTGTCCACGACTCTTCCCTAACATCATTCTTATGTTCACTATTTCCACCTGTCATTTTACAACAGAGAAATGGTAGTGGTAACTATGTTAGAGTTTGCATGAGATGAATCCTTTGGGTATATTAAGAAGTAGGCAACATCTGCCTTCCGCCATCCTTCATCATTTTTGTTAGTACCTGTCACCACCTGTCCTTTCAACAAGGTTATTGCCTAGTGATTCTTAGGTGGCCCTCTGAGCGGGCACAAATGACTTTCACCGACACTCACTCATGGTCCAGGACTTCCCCTTTAATCTCTCCTCTCCCACTGTCACCACTGCCATGTCCCCTTCCTTGGGTCTTTCTAGTATGTTAAAACTAATGTGATAGATACATAGATAGATAGATAGATAGATAGGTGTTAATGACCAATAATGACTTAAAGGACTACCTAATGAACTTATTCAAACAAAGAATACACTGGAAAGTTAAAATAAGGGTGAAGAAGAAAATAAATAAGAAATTGAAAAAAATGGTATTTTCTTTAAAAAATTTTTTTTTTAATGTTTATTTATATTTGAGGGAAAGAGACAGAGCTTGAGTGGGGAAGGAGCAGAGAAAAAGGGAGACACTGAATCCAAAGCAGGCTCCAGGTTCCAAGCTGTTAGCACTGAGCCTGACATGGGGCTTGAACTCATAAATCACAAGATCATGACCTGAGCTGAAGTCAGACGCTCAACTGACTGAGCCACCCAGGCGCCCCCCAAATTGTCTTTTCGTTTGCATATTAAACAAGATATCTTCTTAATTCCCATTAAGATACTACTTTCTAGAATAAATGTTAAATATCTGAACTCCATTTCAGTACCAGGATATCTACTGCAAATCCCTATTAGAAAAACATCAGAAACAAACTAAATGTTTAATAAGAAGGGCTGATTGATACATTCATTCAATAAAATAATATGTAGCCATTGAAAATGATATTGTAAAAGAATATTTAATTATATGGAAATACCATGTCACCTTAAGTCTAAGCTATACATAGTTTGCTTTTTAAAATTCCTTAAATTGGGAAGTATCTCACAACCAATCTTGAAACAATCACTAAGCAGATGAGTGAGTTGTGACTTAAGATATTGCCTTCATGTGCACATGTAGCTATATATAAAGAGAAAGACTTCTGTTTATCCATATGTTACCTCACTTGAGTTATTTGTAATGGCAGGACCATCTATGTTGAATTTTAACTTAAGTTTGTACTTCTGATTGTCATTTTAACTGTCATTTTAATTGTCTTAAAATACATTTTGATACAGCTTTGGCATGAAAAATATTGTGTATGCAAAAGATTGTGTCTGTCACATGCCAGACAATGCAATTAACACACTAGAAATAGCCAAATCTCTAGGAATAGATTACAGGATTTTAAAAGCCAGGAGATGCTAGTGTGACTGATTCATACATCATGAACGACTCTCACCCAGGCACCAACATATCAAAAGCTTCTGGCTGATGTTCAAGAGAAGCTGTTTAAGTTTCATCCATTGTTAATACAATTAAGCAAAAAACCCAAAACTGAATCTATCACTTCCCCCACACCCTCCCCCCAAATGCCTATGAGGCTTTTCCGGTCCTTTGATTTGCCTCATGATTTTGAAATCAACCCCAAAGATGGAAAGATGTCAAAATAAAGATCCTATGTTATGAGAAGTGACATGTCCCTAGGAAGCAATGCATAACTGTTTGTGGCCTATATGGCAAGCAAAAACTTATGACGATAAATGGTGTAGACTGCAATTTCATTTTTCCCTTTGGAGTGGTAATGTCTATAACTGTTATCCTATGCCTGTCCCACCACTTTATTTTAGAAGTAGATAACTTTTCTTTTTCTAGTTTCACAGGTCTATAGATGGAAAGAAAATTTGTCTCATGATGGAACATACCCAGACTTACAGATACTTGATTTATATGATGAGATTTAGGACTTACAAGCTAATAATATTTAGGTGAGAATTTTTGCTTCAGTTGATACTGTAATGGGTTAAGATTTGGGAGGATGATGGGATAGGATGTATTCTACATATGGGATGGATGTGAATCTTTGGGAACCAGAGGATGTATTTTGGTAGGCTAAAAAAATGCTACTCCTCCCCAAAGGTATATTTTCTTTCTAATCCCCAGAACCTGTAAATATTATCTTATATGGCAAACAATGTGATTAAATTAAGGAGAGTAGACATTTAGCCTGGATGATCTGAGTGTGCCCTAAATCTAATCACAAGTATGCTTATGAAAAAAGAGGTAGAGGTATGGCCATCAGATCTTTGACAAAGCAGGAAACAGTATCCGGGGAAAAAAGTCTCTTCAGCAAAAGGTGCTGGAAAAGTTGGACAGCGACATGCAGAAGAATGAAACTGGACCATTTTCTCACACCATATACAAAATAAATTCAAAATGGATGAAAGGCCTAAATGTGAGATAGGAAACCATCAAAATCCTAGAGGAGAAAACAGACAACAACCTCTTTGACCTTGGCTGCAGCAACTTCTTATTCAACATGTCTCTGGAGGCAAGGGAAACAAAAGCAAAAATGATCTATTGGGACCTCACCAAGATAAAAGCTTCTGCACAGCAAAGGAAACAATCAAAAAAACTAAAAGGCAACCAATGCAATGCGAGAAGACATTTGCAAATGACATATCAGATAAAAGGTTAGTATCCAAAATCTATAAAGAACTTAACAAACTCAATACCCAAAAAACAAATAATCCAGTTAAGAAGTGAGAAGACATGAACAGACACTTTTCTAAAGAAGATATCCAGATGGCCAACAGACACATGAAGAGACGCTCAACATCATCAGAGAAATACAAATCAAAACCACAATCAGAAACCACCTCACACCTGTCAGAATGGCTAAAATTAACAACTCAGGAAACAACAGATGTTGGCAAGGATGCAGAGAAAGGGGAACACTTTTGCACGGCTGGTGGGAAGGCAATCTGGTGCACCCACTCTGGAAAACAGTATGGAGGTTCCTCAAAAAGTTAAAAACAGAACTACTCTACAACCCAGCAATTGCACCACTAGGTATTTACCCAAAGGATACAAAAATACTAATTTGAAGGGGCACATGCACCCCAATGTTTATAGCAGTGCTCTCAACAATAGCCAAATTATGAAAAGATCCTAAATGTCCATCAACTGATGAGTGGATAAAGAAGAGGTGGTGTGTACACACACATACACACACACACACACACACACACACACTGGAATATCACTCAGCCATCAAAGAGAATGTCATCTTACCATTTGCAACAACGTGAATGGAACTAAAGTGTACTATGCTAAGTGAAATAAGTCAGAGAAAGACAAATACAATATGATTGCACTCATATGTTGAATTTTAGAAACAAAATGGATGAACATAGGGGAAGGGAAGAAAAAATAAGATGAAAAACAGAGAGGGAGGCAAACCACAAGAGACTCTTATATACAGAGAACAAACCGAGGGTTCCTGGAGGGGAGCTGGGTGGGGGGATGGGCAAAACGGGTGATAGGCATTAAGGAGGACACTTGTTGGGATGAAAACTGGGTGTTATATGTAAGAGATGAATCACTTGGTTCTACTCCTGAAATCAACAGTACACTGTATGTTGAATTGAATTTAACTTGAATTGAAATTAATTAAATAAATTAAAAAAAAAGAAAGAGGTAGAGGGAATTTTGAGCTAGGCACACACTCTTACAGTGGAGAAGGCATTATGAAGATGGACGCAGAAACCAAAGTGATGTAGCCAAATCCAAGGATCAACTGCAGCCACAAGCTAGAAGAATCAAGGAACAGTTTCAGCCTAGAACCTCAGGAGAAAGTGCAGTCTTGCCAAAAACCTTGAGTTTAGACTTCTGGCCTCCAGAACTGAGAGGTAATAAGTTTCTGTTGTTTTAACTATCAATCTGCAGCAATTTGTTTCAGCAGCCCCAGAAAACTAATGCAGAAGACAGGGACATATAATAGTATGGTATGGCGTGATGAGGACTGATAAAGTAGAAGAAAAGGTTAAAAATACAGTGTAGTGTAATGCTATTTTAACTTAAAAGTAGCAGATATAAATAGATGAATAAAAAATAAAGAGATATCTAGAAGATAGTATGTCTTAGTCTGTTTGGGCTACCATAACAAACTACTATAGAATGGGTGGCTTTTTTTCCTCACAGTTCTGGAAAGTCTGAAATCTGGGTGACAGCATGATTGGGTTGTGGTGAGAGCTCTCTTCCTGGCTTGCAGTCTTCTTACCATGTCCTCACATAGTGAATACAAAGAGAGAGAGAGAGAGAGAGAGAGAGAGAGAGAGAGTGTGAGAGTTCTGACCTTTCTTCCTCTTCTTACAAAAACACCTATCCCATTAGGAAGGCGTTACTATCATGACCTCATTTAAACATAATTACCTCCGAAAGGCCCCACCTCCTAATACCATCACATGGGGAATTACTGCTTCATCATATGAATTTTGGGGAAACACAAACATTTAGTCCATGACACCATATATAACATGATATTTCTGGAAACTGAGAGTTTAGGTGATATTTAATCATATGCTTTTATATGTATTTAATGGGATACAAATATTTAACCAATTGTTGATATGAAAAGCATTCTTCCCCTTGAATTGATCATGTGACCCATTTAGGGTAGGAAATATAATACTCTTCAGCAAAGAACATGGGTAATTCTCTTAGTTTACAGTGAATAAAGAAGAAAATATTTAATTGTCTTTAGGAAAGGGAAACATTTTTTTCCATTGTCAGTGATGATAACTCTGGTTTTAACAGATTTTCAAATACTTTAAAAGAGTCCAAAAATAAATAATGATAAGAGTATGGGACTTTGATGGAAGGGATTAAACGGATGGAAATATGAATAGATGGGGGGCTAAGGAAGAGGGGTAAAGGGAGAGGGAGCCTGGCAAGTGGTATGATAATGGCCATTGCCAGGGCACAACACTGAACCCAGTGTGCTAAAAGTGTGGCCAGTGCTTATAAAGGGGCACTATTTTAGGATCCCAGGGGCATTTTGGTTCAGGTCTAGATACCAGGCTATATGATAATTGGGTAGGTACTTTACCACAGGAGTGGGAGCCATGTCTGGCAGATGCCAAAAGTTCCAACTCCTCCAACCATCCAGCAACCTTAGGACACCCTCAGGTATTTGAAGAGTAAAGAAGCCTTTTGGGTACTGGCGTGGTGAAGACAACCACTGACTGTTGTACTTAACAGTGAAAATAAAGTCCTCAACCTGGGATAGAGGATGCTTCTTTTCACATTTTTTTATAGTGGAAATACTTTTAAAAATAGAAAAACAGCACAAAAAAGAAAATAAAAGCCTTATAAAATGAAGTAAAAGAAGATTTATATATCTATCGAAACCGTTTGTTGAATATTTAAAAAAAAGAAGGAGGAAAACTCTTCAGTGGTGTCATATCATGGGTTAAAAAAACTGGCTGACTGGTTAAGTGAGCGCTTGGCCCAGAGTTAGTTCTCTGAGCCCTAGGACTGTGGAATTAGAAGAAGCTGAAGATTAAGTGAAACTAAAAAATGAACTCTAAAAGTGTGAACAAAAGCTGATGGAGATAATCACATCTAGCTCCCAAAGGATAAAGCTTAAATCCGCCACTCACAAAACTTTCCTTCATGGGGCTCTGTGGTGTTAATGGTATCTCTTTCTAAGCTCAAAGAAAGTATAGATGCCTTGTGCTGGTCAATGAGCTTCTGGCCTGGAACAAAACACTCTGATTTAATTGCCTGTTACCTGGTAGAGAGGAAGGGATTAGATGTTTATGATGACATAGCTTTGTACCTTCACTCAATCAGTTGGTTTGTAAAGAGCATAAATTTCCCCTATCCTTGGTCAAGGGTGAATGAGCATGTGACCTAGAAATGATAAAGTACCTAAATCAAAGAGATATTAAAGGCCAGATGCCAAATGTTGCTTACATATAAATAAAAATGAATTTAAGGATGCCTGAGGTTCTTTTAGACTCCTTCTGCAAGGCAGAAAGCTCTGAGTGCAGAATCAGATAGTCCTAAGGTTCAAACTACCTCTACTAAATACTGTTTGTGCCAAACTGCATACGGTAGTAACTTCTCTGAGTCTTTGTTCTCTTGACTGTAAATTGGGGGATAATGATATCTATCTCATGGGGATGTTGTGAATGTTAATTCGACAAAGTATCTATGAAGTATTTAGTCCAGTGCCTTATGTAAATCCAGTTACTCTTGTTCTTTGATGCTATATCACCAATGTGAGTGTTGTCACTTTGCAAGTCTCTAAGGGGGAGATGCTTCTGGGCAAGGGAGGTTTTCCTGTCATCCTTAAATCATTCTTACTGCTTACTCTTAAGGTGAGTCTTGGCCATTGCTCTGTCTCAGGCAGGGCAACATGCCTGGATCAATGGAGGCTGAGCTAGTAGCAGAGGCAAGTGGGCAGATCCCGACAAACATAAGGCTATCAAAAAGAGGGAGATGAACATGTAGGGTGTAACACTGACAATAAATAATCATAGCAAGTCTCACAAAGAAGCTTAGCGTTCCAAAAATACTTGGAAGCAGGGCAGAACTAAGCTGGCAAAGCAGGCTGAAAAATAATGCCCTGAGATGAGCACTGTGGATAGCTCCAAGGGAAGCCATTTCTTCTTGCTTGAAAAGGAGGCAACTCAGGATTATTGAAACCATTTTTATGAAGAAGCCAAAATCTCTCTGCCTTAAAGAACCAAGGTCTATTAAGGCATTTTTGATCCCCAACACCAGAGGAAAGTTTTATCCATTTGATATTTCTAAATATAGGTCAGCAATAGCATAATGTCTGGATAGAACTGTTCAGAACTGGTTCTCCCTGTAGAGGAAAGAAGATATGACATGATGCAAATTGGTTTGACTTAGGGTTGCTCCTCATTCTCAGAGATCCTGAATTAATTCATGGTTCTTTCAGGAAGGTCTGTGCTTCCTTTAACACTAATACCAGGTTGGAGTTTAGGGTTAGTGGTGGGACAAGTGTAGAATATTTCAACTCTGTGAGGTCACGAGTGTGTAAAGGGCTCCCAGGTGTATAGTTCTAGGGCAATTATTTATTCCTGCCCATTAGACAGTCTAGCCATACTACTGTTCAGAGGCCATAAAGGGGTGAATATAAATTCCACTCTTTTTGTGTACCCTTGGGAAAGTTATTTGGTCCTTCTTCGTGTCTGTTTTCTTATCTGAAAGATGAAGAAATTGAACTATAATATCTTAGGGGAAGATAAGTTCCTTATAAAAGATAAAATAATTTGCAGTATTTGGTTTAAAATTATTAGTTCAGAGAATCCAGAGACATAAAATATATCCAGGAGGAAAGAGAAAATAGCTGTAAAAGTATGTAGAATTGAGACTCAGCCAAGCACTCTGTGGCCACAAAAAATGAAGGGGATAAAAAAACCATAAGTGTTTGGTTTTAAAATACCATTGTGTCTTAGAACTGGAACAAGGGTGGATTTGCTTCTTAGACTTCCAGGAATTGGTAGAAATACAGGCTTTGCTTAATGGTTTTGAATTGACAGCTGTCTTCCAAGTTTCAAGGCCCATCGATAACACAATGTAGGGCTTTATAATGTCCGAAGTGTCTAAAGGGCAGTGGACCAGAATACAGGAGAGAGCTGCAGGCTAAAATGATCGTTTTGAGACATACAGGCTTTGCATTATAGGAATCCCTCTAATAAAGCAATGTTTTTCTAATGGGCTTTTATGTTTTCTTGGAAAAAGGAGTCTCATTGTCATTTCTGAATTATGAAACTGGGGCTCCTCGGTTGTCATGTTCTTCAAGTACTGGGCAGAATAAAGCCTTGTATTTTCTGGAACTGCAATTCTCCAAGTGTTGTTCTTGGTCTCCTGTATGTCTCTGCTACCACTTTCAGAGAATATAATATCCTCCCCTTTCCAACTACATATCCCCATGAGGCCTGTTTTCTTCTTACACTTCAACCAGAATAATGGATCACAACAGACGGACTGCAAAGCAGATATGAGAACCCAGACAGTAATGAGATTTGCAAGAAATGCAAAAACAGTCCTATTCTTCTTAATAATTTGTTGTGAAAAATGTAGTTATTGTCTTTAAAAAAGATTCTATTTATTTTTAATACATAATGACTTCATTGCACCTTAAAATTCATTAAACAAAAATGTAAATCTCCCAGTTTTAATTTCAAATATGGCAAATACTGATAAATATAACCCATATAATAGAAAGTTCTTTGGGAGTCTTCAGTAATTCTTACGAATGTAAAGAGATCAAAATATTTATTTGCCAATTGTGGTTGCAAAGGTATCAGAATTCAAGTTCTTCTGAATAGTCTCTTAAAAATAGGGTAATAGCAAAAACTTGGTTTCTGAGTTTATATGAGATGTTAAGTTGTCTGGGAAATATAGAGGCTGCCCTCAGGGTATTTAGATTATTTACTCAGGTTGACTGTGGCCTGACACATGTGAAGTCACCCCTTCATGGCTTTGAGTCTCTCCACTTTGGACTGGCTTTCAGCGTGACAGATAATACTAATTGGCATGACCTTAGTCACTTACATTTCAGCCTTTAGAATAATCCAGTGATGAAAGAAAGTGTCCTGCAACTAGGCATAATTGAACTGATTGAAGAAAATCTTAGGATAAATGCAAGGAAAATCTCTCTATTGATGTTGGTGAGAAATGATTCCATTTTAAAACATTCTCTCTTGGTAACTGGTTGAAGTTTCATCACTTAGATAATATCAGATGCAAAAATATCTCTCAGTATTTTACTGGAGTGGAGTTTAGAGAAAAGAGCAAACAATTTACCTTTTGGATCAAAAAGATTTATGACTGTGGGTGAACCTCAGTAAACTAGGCTAATGAAAATAAAGTCCAAAAAAATACATGAAAATAAATTTAGAATGAAAATACTTTCAAATAAAAAATTAAAAGATGAGATTTTAATGTTTTGAAATATATGTGATATTTCTGGCTAATAACAGAATGAAATTTTAAAAAATACCTATAGTATTGAACCTACTTTAAAGAAAGCAAACTATTGTTTTGTGGTTTTGAACCGGTCATTTAGTCTCTTAATTTTTTTACATCTACTGAATAAGGAGAATGCATCAATGATCACTAGCTGTAACATTCATTTATAAGTAGGCCATAAACCGAGTAGGTTTCCTAAGCATACTTTTGCTCTCTCAGGTAGTAAAACATGTCATCTGCTGTTTTATAATTTTTTCTGTTTACCCTATACACTATTTTTACTATAAAGTTCAAAGACAAAATTCAACACAACCTTAGATCAATTATGACAAAACAGTGAATGTTGACATAAGTTCAATGACGTTTTATAAACCTCAAGACCTTCATAGAAAATTATGGTATTTCAGGCAAGAGTAGAATTTTCACCCTTAAAGAATTTAGGTATCTCAATAAGATAACTTTGGATTCACTTGATTATTGAGTATTGTTTTTCCTTTACATGTTTTGCCGGATGGTGGTAGTGGGGTAGAGAGAGAGGTGAAGGGAAATAATAATTCTTGGGCCAGTTCATTGCTTATTTCTTTGGTTCATTGATATTTGTGTCACTTGATTTCGGACTTTCAGTTTTCACCACTTCTAAGTTTTATCCAATTTTAAACAGCTTTTTCCTAAAGTTTATGATCCCAAGGCAGTGGAATAAAAATCTTATCAAAGACCATGCTAATTCAAAGTCATCAGCTTATAGCTTGTCTGCCATGCTACTGCATTGTAAGAAACCAATTATTATGTAAAATTCTGGCTTCAGTGGCTTTAAGAATATGCAGAAGTCATGAACTCTGCGTGATTACAAAAAACTTGAATCTTCATTAAAGAACATAGAAAGTTAATTAAAAGCTAATTAAAAGGAATGAGGATTTTTAAATATCTGATATCCTCTACTTATTCAATACATCTAGAAAGTTGGAAACTGTTGTCAATGTCAGGTAAAAGACACTAAAGTCTTTCTCTTGGGGTAATTTCAGCCTCTTTACTTTGAGAAGGGTCCAGTGTTTTTGTTATGTAATCTACTCATGTATCAAAAGGAAGAAGGAATATTCAATCTTTAATGTATAGCAAAGATTCACAGCATTTGTGCCGGGAATTCTCTAATACAAGTGGAATTTATATTTACATTATGGTACATTATACTGTAGCCTATGTCAAAGCCTATAGTTACTATACAAAGATTCTGAGTAAACAAGTCCTGGAACTACAATTAACATTTGAGAAGAGCAATTAGTTGGCTCCTTTATCCTTTTTACACAATACTGATTTCTTTTCTAACAAAAGCACCAAAGAAAGAATACCCCAGCAAAACATTCATGAAGACAATCAAAATGAATAAAAAATACAGAATTTATCATCAGAGAAAGATTGGTGGCACATAAGCCTACCCACAAAGAGGTCAGAAATTGAAAAGAAAATAATAAGACTAATATGGCAAATGCCAGTCCCTGCCTGCTCTTTACTACAGGGCTGGATTTCATCTGTTTACGGGACCAGCCCTGCCCAGATTTAGAGCCATCAATGCTTGACGGCTAATGTGTATGTGGAGCCCTGGGCAGCTAGGAGTCTTGGGATGTGTCAACCTCAGCTGGATCCCTGAGAATGTACCTTGACTTCCTGTTCTGTCCTGGTTAGGACCTTTCCTGTTTTGAAACCTTGTCTTGAGCTCTGGCACTCTGAAGAACTTTTATTTAATTTTCTCCTCCCTTCTCCATTTTAAGGTCTGATTTTTGTCCTACCAATTCCTAGTTGCTGCCTTGATAATTTTTCCAATAGGCTGTTCATCCAGAAAACACATACTGTTCTACTTCTTTTAAGCTATATCTGTTGTTCTCTGACAGGGAAAATCTTCTAATTTTTTTGCTGCTATTCCTGCTCCTGTCCTTGTCTGTCAACAAAAGGAATTTCTATAATGGAGAATGACCAAAGGCAGTTCAGACCATGTGATAGACAAACTCTCCCCTTTGTGCATTGCTTTAGCTGCTCACAAATTGTTTGCCTATTCCCTGCGTTAACTACATGCAGACCTGCTAAATTCTTTCCTGTTGTCCTTAGTTCCTCTTCAACTAGGAGCTATGATCAGATACCAAAACTTTCTGGTTGCATTAAATAAATTGTCTGTAACTGTGTATTTGCTCTAGCACATAAACTAAATTGTCTGTAACAGAGTGTATTTTCAATGATGAATAACACCTGCACGGCATTTCTAGTTGAAATGAGAGAGAGAGGAGGAGAGGAAGAGAGGGAGAGAAGGAAAGAGAGAGAGGATGCCCAACAATAAAGACAGCAAAATACAAATAGAAAGTTAATCCTACAGGATAGGATGGCTTATGTCAAGTCCTCAATACATCCTCCAAGTGGATGATGCACCCCTTGCTCCTCTTCTCTAGGTAACTTTTAGAAAAATATATTTATTCTCAGTGCATAAAGGACAGGAATCTGCCAGTCAGGACGTCCCATGTAATATATTCAGTCAAGAATTAATCAAGCCAAAAGTGCAAGAATGGTAATAAGGAGGGTAAATGTGCAGCAGAAGATTTCTCTAGGAGAAAATTTAAATAATGTCACTCTAATGCATCATTTCCAAAAAACCAAACTCTGATTTCAACTGCATTTCATATACTTACTGGATAAGTGAACAAGAAAGCAAATTAGTGAATGGATGGGGTAAAAGCCAAGAATTCCCGGAAATTCCATGTCTTATCCCTGGTATTCCTTCTTGGTGACTATGTAACTGTTTGGCAGCTTTTTTTTTTTTTCTGAACTCCCTAACTGGGATCCACTTCATGGATGCCTAGCAAGTTGAATGATCCTAATACTTTAATGCAAGAGGTATCTATTGACTGTCTATTGGTGATTGAGTTTGGTACCATTTATAATAATCTGAATAGAAATTAAGAACAATTTCCAGTGTCCAGACATTTGGAATAATGTAGATGGAGCATTCAGATAGTTAAATGCTTACTTTCTATCCAGATATTTTAGTTGGTATGTCCACAACATACTTTTTACCACCAAAGTCCAAGTAAGTGAGTAAATTAATAAAATAGCCAATATAAAACCACAAAAATAAACAAGAACAAACAAAAAAACCCCCAATTTTACTACAAAAACCAATTTCTAAATAGCAAATGTTGAGATAAAATGAGTACCATTTTTATCAAAATGATCTTTCCTGTTATATCCCCAGAGTTGCATTACCAAGAAAACCTATTTTAAAAACTCACATTTTAACCACAATATAAGATGGAAAGGGAAATAGGGAGCTAGAATTATAGACACGGAATAACGTTGTTTTTCATGCACAAGTTTCAATAATGCAGTTGTATTGATGGTTATATCGTTGGGCAGATGAAGCACAGAAGTAAAGCTCACTTTGCTCAAGAGCAGTGGGCTGCTTCTTCCCAATCACTAAGGAAACCAAGCCAGAGTTCTTACACTTTCTTATCATCTTTATCACCCATTGCTCTGATAAAAAAAAAAAAAAAAAAGCTTCTCAAACAAAGCAGTGTCAAGTGAATAACAAAATTCTTCTGTAGGTAAGAGGTCTAGGATTCTGCTATAACAGATGACAATCACAGAAATGAATCCTATTTTCTCTAGATTTGATAAGTGTATGTATGGTAAATTATATTACATAAACTTGAATGCAAAAAAAGTACCTGTGATCATTTAATGTTTATTGTTACTGTTACGGCACATTAATAACAAATTCACTGAATCTGTCTGTACATCAAACATATTATTTGATAAAATTAATAACCAAAGTAGCAAAACTTATTTATATATCATTTAAAAACATCTCAAAACCAACACATGCACGCGCGCGCGCGCACGCACACACACACACACACACACACACACACACACACACGAGAAGAAAACATAAAGAATGACTAAAATCAAGTTAAATTATAGTCTGGTAGCCTGGGATAATTTTCAAACTCTGTCTGAGTAGGAGGGCTTTGGTAGTCATATTGATTACCTGACCTTGATTGCTGTAACTAATGCTACTATTTTTAAAGTTCTTTTGTGTATTGATAATTAATAGGCTACTGGGATGACACTGCATTCCACACGTTATATAATTTAGTTTATACTGTCAACTGGAAGCTAGAATTCTTGTTTACTTATCCTCCATTTAAATTTCAGTGATTGCAAAAACGAACACTGACATTCTAAAACATTTGTTAAGAATACATTCACCATATGCAGAAAGACATGGACATATTTTTATTACACCTTTGTCCTGGAGACCAAAGAACATATTTAATTGCTTCATGAGTCATGAGGAAGAAGAGAGGAAACTGTGGATTTATTACTTTTTTGTTGTCACTGATGAACAGCTGTGAATAAATCTTATTTAAGAACTGTTAATTCACATCTGACATAACTCTTGCAAGAAAAGAATACTTAAGTCTTGTTCAGGAAATTGTTTTCCTGTCCCTGACCTCTATGATTTGGTCACAGCTTGATGTATAGTTTTGTTTCCTGCCCTCCTCCCTTGTGTACTCTATAATCCAAACAAATACATGTACCTTGCATTTATTATGTGTCCCTTTACCTGGGCTTTCTGTTGAAAAGACCTCCCCACAATTGGGCAAACTCATTTAAAAACAATAATAGATCATACAAAAAGGAGGAAATATAATTATTACTTAACACAGTAATTGAAGAATGGAAATGAAAGGATAAATAAAATACCATTTTTACCTATTACATTTCAGAGAGACAGATGGTTAGATGTACCTATGTTGGTGAAGTTGAGGTGAATCCGAAACCCTCTTATATGGCAGAGAAAGAATTATTTTACCTTTGCAAAATTAACTTGATATAATAAGAGCTATACAAAATTTTCAGAAGCAAAGATCTGAAAATCCCACTTTTATAAATTTATCCTAAGAAACCAAAAGAGGAGAAAAAAAATCTTACCTGTAAAGATGTCTACTTCCAATGTCATTTTTGATATTGAAAAGAACTTGAATGTCAAATAATAGTGTAAATATTAATTAAATAATGGTAAAGCTACCTGATAGAATATTATGTTGCAACCCCAAAGTGATAATTATGAGGGTGGTTATGGCAACAAAGGAAAAAAATCTTTGATAATTTTAAAAGTTTTAAAAAAGTATATATACAATATGGATATTTATATATAAAATATGTACACATGGGCAACATCTTGAGAGACATATAACTCATAATAGTATTAGGATGGAATTATGTGTGTCTTCAAATGTATTTTTCAAACACTCTGTAACATTCTCATGTCATTTTATGATAGTGATTAGAATTCATTTTTAACCTCTTCCAAGAACACTTTCATAACACCTTATTTACATCTTATTTTTGGAATATATATATGTTCTTGCATTATAATGATCAGTTTGTAACTTATAATAAGTTAATAAGCTGCTAGAGTTTGGCCCTAGGGTTTGTAAATGGACATTGAGTATCATTAATAGTAAGTATTGTGACAAAAACTTGTGGATGTATTTACTCATTTGTATATTCTGCCTAGAAGGGGTAATAACTGCTATGTGTACACCTGCAAAATTCGTGAGTCCTCCTCCAATGACTAATTATTACCCAATATTTTCATATGGACATGCTCTATTCAAAATGGTCACTAATTTCACCTCTTGATGTGGTATTTTTTCCCCCTATAAACAGCAAAGAAATTATTCATTGCAGTTTTTTAAAACAAATATGACTTTGAACACAGTATTTTCCTAAATCTCTGCTACTAGAGATGGGGTGACTCCCAACAGGAAGCAACACTTTTTCCTAGAGTTTGAAATGGAGACAACCCTACTCCTCAACTCATGGAATCCTCATGGCTCAAAGAAATGCATATTCAGTATGATCTCAATGAATAGGCTCTGAAAAACAAAAGGGAAAGGGCCTTGTTTCAAGTCCAAGTTTTCCCAAGTAAGCACAGAGTTATCCAATTTGCTAGAGACTTAGTCTAACATGGCTAGCAAATTTGTTTTAAGGCATCTTTAAATTAAAAAGAATTATAAACAATGACTAAGTGCTCAGGTATGTAAGGCTGATTCAACATTGGAAAATCAATGGCTGTCATTCATATCAAGAGTCAAAGAAAGAAAAATCATATGATCATACCAATAGATTTTATATATTGGGTAAAATCCAACACCCATTCATAATAAAAACTCAGGAAATTACTGAGGGAAACTTCTTCAGCTTGATAAAGAATATCAAAATATCTACAGCTAACATCATAATGGTGAGAAACTTGAAGGTTTTTCTCTAAGATCAGGTGCAAAACAAAGATACCCCTCTCATCACTCCTTTTCAACATCGTACTGGAAGTTATAGCTAATGCAGTAAGACAAAAAGAAAAGAGTATATATATCTGAAAGGAAGAAATAAAATTGTCTTTTTTTTCCTGCAGATGACATGATTATCTATAAAGAAAATCTGAAAAAAATTGACAAAAAAACACCCTAGAACTAATAAGTGATTATAACAAAGTTGCAGGATGTGAGGTTACTCTACAAAATCAATTGTTTCTTAAACACCAACAATGAACAAGTGGAATTTGAAATTAAAAACACTATACTATGTACATTGGCACCAGAAAAATGAAATTCTTATGTATAAATTTAACAAAATATGTACAATATCTATATGAGGAAACTATAATACTTTGATGAACAAAATCCAAGAACTAAATAAATGAAGAGATATTCCATGTTCGTGGATAGAAACACAAAATTGCAAGATATCAGTTCTTCCCGATTTGATCTGTACATGCTGTGCAATCTCAATAAAAATCCCAGCAACTTATTCTGGTGGTATCAATAAAGTGATTCTAAAGTTTATATGGAGAGGCAAAAGACCCAGAAGAAACAATGCAATATTGAAGGGAATAACAAAATTGGAGGCCTGACACTTCCCAACTTCAAGACTTACTATAAAGCGACAGTGATCAAAACAGTGTGATATTAGCAGACGAATAGACAAATGGATCATGGAACATAATAGAGAGCCCCCAAATAGACCCACATATATATAGTCAACTGATTTTTGAGAAAAATCACAGGTGCTCACAGACACACTGCCTACAAGTCCCTATGTGATATTATTGTAAACACAGAGGGGAACTAAGGAGGGCTTCACACAGGGTCACCACAATCTGGTCTACACTCAGAAGATTTCTGCCATTTTGGAAGGAGTGGAAGTAAGGAGAACAGCTGGGAGGCCACTGTCTTAGCTCAGGTGACAGATGATGTTTTTGCTTCGGGAGGCTGATCTCTGAGGAGTTGGGAAAAGAGTGGATGGATTTGCCATGTGTTTTAAAGACAGATTCATTGGGGCTTGCTTGTTTATTTGATGGGATGAGGGGTAAAAGGAAGAGACGATTCGAGGATGATCTTGTTAAACAGACTTAAAAAAATCAGCAAAAGTACCCCTAACTTTCCCAAACTAATGGGAAACAGGAGGCTGGACTTGAAGAACTTCCAGTGAAGTGATATTTGGATTGCAATAGGTATATGCATTTCTATGAGACATTAATGCCCCACAAAGTTGGTCTGTGGTCTGCTGAGGACCCACAGATAAAGCTCTGAGCAGTACAGCCAATTCTGAAAGGCAGCTGGGGAGAGCTCCTACTGGAAACTCCGCTGTGGTTCTCCACCCTGGGGGAGCTTGGCTGCATAAGCCACAGTCAGGCTGCTTCCAGTCTAAAATGTCTGTGCTGTAAAACCCTGCTGGGTCTATTCCCGGGATTTTGGATGTAGAAGCCATACGCAATAAGTAAGTTACGGTAATAAAGATACTTGGGCTGTTTTTTATTGTTTCATTCCTACACTTAATTCTAGATTCAAAAAAAAATTTCTTGTTTTGGTTTAGTATTTATAGTCCTTCTGAAGTGATAGCATGTATAGTTCTTTTTGCTTGAATATTCTGTCTACCCTTTGCCCCGAGACAAAACTATACCTTTTCTTTTCTTTTTCTAACATTTATTTTTGAGAGACAGAGAGAGACAGAGCAGGAGCAGGGGAGGGGCAGAGAGAGAAGGAGACACAGAATCCAAAGCAGGCTCCAGGCTCTGAGCTGTCAGCACAGAGCCCGATGTGGGGCTTGACCTGAGATCATGACCTGAGCCGAAGCTGGATGCTTAACTGACTGAGCCACCCAGGTGCCCAAAACTTTCTTTAGAGGTACATAAGCCCTAGTTGGAATGCTTCCCTTTATTCTAATAAGCTTTTTTTTTTTCTTGTAGGATCAACTCCCCTGCGTGGAAAATACATTAATATTACCTATACCTATGGTATTCTGATTTAAGGGCTGAAATAAATTCACTCTGTTTTTCCCCCTAACATCTATTTGTCATTACTGAGCATGTGGTATGGGTCACATACTGCATTGTGGTAAGTGATTTTCACATATGATCTTATTTAATCCTCACAACAAGAAGTGGCTGGTGTGTTTATCCCATTTTGCAAATGAGTTAATTGAACCTTGGCATGTGGTAGAACACGGATTTCAGGCCAGTTCTGCCAGACTCCTTGGCCCAGGCTCTTCCTCAGCAAGAAAGGCTCTCCCAGCTGTTCCCAGTCGCCTCCTGCTGTGCACCCATCAGTCCGCCTTTTCTGCTACCTGCTGCTGGGGTCTTTCTGAATTTTTCAAATCATTCATAACTCTCCCCCACTCAAATTTTCTATCAAAGCTATCTCTCCTCAAACAAATATTAGCACAATTTTAGCGTACACAAAACACCAGTGACTTCTTGAGCCCTCTGGCACCATTTAGAAGAGGCTTTACGCTCCACCTGTGGCCTTTGGGTTTGTTTCCCCAGCCACCTGTCCTTCCCTCTCTTTCTCACCTTATCCAAAATTCAGCAGAAGTCCACAGGGCACAGAGCTCAGAATGTATTATCTGGTTATTAGTTTTTAATTTTCCTTGGAAAGTCTGAAGTGTTCCTGCAGACGCTGGGTTACATCTGGCTGTTCTCCTTCCTGCCTTTGGCACCACACTGCTCTGGGCTGAGGCCAGCTCCTGGCAAGAACTCCTCCTTTTGTTTTTCAAGCACACATTACCAAGTACTTTGCCCTGTTGGTTAGCAGGCTCCTTGGCTGGCTTGCTTTGTCTGCTTTTTGGTCTCTGGGTCACAGCAGGGCATGAGGGGGTCAGAGCAAAAGAACCAGAAAAACATTTATCTTGAGATCCACAGGTCCCTGAATGCACAAGCTTTCCTAAATAGCAGTGTTACATAAATATTTCCTTTATGTTCACATACCTGAATGTAGGAGAAAATATATTTTAAAGCAAAACAGACAGGAAGCTTTGCTGCCTTCTAAGGGGGTAGAGGGAAGTACAGGTGTCCCCTGCTGTTCACAAGTCTGCGTTACACCACTTTGCTTTTAGGAAAGACTTCCATTAGTACCTGTTTTTGCGAAGTGAAAGAAATCCTAAGAGGAATGTTGCTTTTTTTTTTTTTTAAGATGAAAAGCGAAAGCCTCGGTCAGCATTTGTTTTGCAGTGAGTGGTTACAGAGTCCGCGTGCACCCTGAGCAGCGAGTGGCTCTGCCAAGCTCCTTCTTTGGGAACCACACTCAGCATCCTAGCATCAAGCCACTCTAGCTCTGAATTGTGTCTGTGAGCACCTGTGATTTTTCTCAATTTATTCTGTGCATCTGTTAGCAAGATGTGTTCTAAGGTATGAGATAAGCCTAAGAGAGGTTATTTTTTGGGTCTGGGAATGCTCATAATATTTTTTCCCCTATAAATTAATGAAGATTACTTCTTTATACTGTTTGGGTTCATATCAAGGTGTTCATAGGAACACTATTTTTGGACAGCAGGGGAAACCTGTATTGTTTTCATTACTCTGGAAAGAAACCTCTCTCTCTTTCCTTTCCTCTCACAGACATTTACGAGCGAAGGAGAAATGAGAAATGGGGCACATCAGTGAGCTTTGTGTGTATAGTAGAGGACTAGAGATGAGCTTGGGGTTGGAGGCTGGAGGGAGTTGCCTCGTTCTGCATGAAGCAATGAGATGATTATATATTTTGTTTTGCTTTGGAAGAGAGAGCCAGGCCATGTGGGGAGGAAGATCTAGGTTGGAGGAGCTGACATTTGAAGAGAATGTGTAAAGGGTAACTTGTAATTTCTCTTGTGATGTTCTCCCCTTCTATCTCCTCACACTTTTAGTATAATCTTACTGTGGGCTTCATTTTGTATCATGTTTGGTTTGATTTGCTTTGCTCTTTTGTGACAATCCAGGAAAGGAGGGCTGCTATATGTAAGTGAGATAGAGTACAGAGCAGGGGCACTATGTGTGGGATGGTGAGAAAATTCACAAACTTGACAAATGTAGGAGACATGGGAATATAAAAAGAGAGGTGACTACGAACAATGTAAGCCATCGTCTCCTCCACCAGAATTCCTGGCATGATTGGAAAGAATGTGAAGCCTTGACTAAACATGATGTTTGAACCAACTGCGCTTAAATCTCAACGGATGGGGTGCCTCAGCTGATACCTAGAGGCCATGAACCAATGAAACTGTTACTTTAAATGTATAATGCAGATTTCATTGATTCTTGTCCATATTTGTGATAGCAGAGTAATGGCCCCCCTGAAGATGCCTATATCCCAATACCTGGAACCTGTAGATATGTCAGGTAAGATGGCAAAGGAGATTTAAGGCTGCAGGTGCAATTAAGTTTGCTAATGAGCTTGCCTTAAAATAGGGAGATTATCCTGGATTCTCTGGGTGGACCCAATGTAATCACAAGGGTCCTTAAATATGGAGGAGGGAAGCAGAAGTAAGTGTCAAGGTGATGCTGAGAAGGAATCCACACCCTTTCTGGTTTTCAAAATGGCAAAAGGGAGGCATGAGCCAAGGAATGTGGGAAGCCTCTAGAAGATGGAAAAGCTGGGAAATGGATTATCCCCTGGAGCTTCCATAAAGCAACTCAGCCCTACCAACATTCTGATTTTAGCCCAGTGAGACTTGGATTGGATTTCTAACCTACCAAAAGGTGAGATAAATTTGTTGTTTTCAGCCACTAAGTTTGTTATGGTAGCAAAAGTATACCTATTTCAGTTATCTATTGCCACATAATAAACCTCCTGAACATGTAGTAACTTAAACAACAATAATCATTTATTTTGCTTGTGAATCTGCAATTTGGCCAGGGTTCCATAGGGCAGTTTGTCTCACTTGGGTATCCCATCAAGTTGGTACCTCTTTTAAGGGGTGGAGAGTCTACTTTTGAAGATGGCTCACTCCCATGGCTGAATAAGTATTAGCTGTTAGCTGGCAGTTCACTCAGAGCTCAGCTGGGGCTGAGGGCTTAGGAACTCATTCCCTTCCCACATGTGTTGCCACACAAACTGTTTGGGCTTCCTCACAGTGTGATGCAAGATCAAGCATTCCAAGGAAACAAGGGAGAAGAACAAGGCAGAAGTGCATGACATTTTTCATGATTTAGCTTGGGAAGTGACATAATTTCTCTTCTGCCATACTCTATTTGCCTGATGTGACTCAAGGGGAAAGGACACAGATTCACCTTGTGTCATGGTGTGGCAAGATTCTAGTAGTGCATGTGACATGGGAAGACATTAGGGAAGCCATCTCTGAGAGACACAATCTGCAGCACTCACTTAATGCGAGATCTCAGCCTTGTGTGCACTAGCTCCCAAGATTATTTCTGGAAGATTGCAGCATGTTTCCCATGTATGTTTAAAAATAAGATTTGTATTTACTATCTGATATATGCAGTTTTATTCTCCTTCTCTTGCTTCCAACCCTTGTTTCTCAGCAGGGCTATGCCTTCTGGATAACGGATGGTTTTTTTGGTATTCCCACTGTGCTATCACTCTTGAGGAGCCATATGCATATGTTAGGCTGTAACAAAAGAGGGATGTCAGCTTTTGGTCTCTCTGACTTTGGTGTTCCAAATGAAACACTATTCTTTTTTTTTTTTTTAACAGCTTACTTGTTTTAAAAGTTTATTTATTTATTTTGAGACAGACAGAGACAGCACAAGTGGGGTAAGGGCAGAGAAAGAGAGAAGGAGACAGAGAATCCCAAGCTGATAACATGGAGCCTGCTGTGGGGCTCTAACTCAGGAAACCCTGACATCATGACCTGAGTTGAAACCAAGAGTCAGACACTTAACCAACTGAGCCACCCAGGTGCCCCTGGATCACTAGTCTTAACATAAAGCTCCTCAGTCCCTTATGCAAATGGAATGTAGCAAGACAAGACCCAATTAAACTCAGAAGTAGTGTTAAGCTTGTACTCACAGTAACAGAATTCAGATTTAAATAGCCTTTGGAAACTTGCATTACTCAAGGTACATGATCCTATATAGTCTTAGCTGATTGGCGATTACAAAGATTAAAGTCTCTTCTGCCTTCTTTACCTCAATATCCTTATTTCTGTCTTTCCTATCTGGAAGCCTAAGTTTGATTGAGTTATAGATAAAATAGGTAAAATGACAGCTGTTACAATTTTTATCCTCTGCTTTTTTATGTTAAATATATGGACATCCCACTTTTTATAATTGCCCCCTTCTTTTGGGCCTTTTCCTTTTTCAAACAAGGGCTTACAAAATTTTTGCCTCAATCCCAAATGATTTCAGCCCCCATGACTGTAAGAGATGACTAATGAAAGGGTCCTCTAACCTGTAGTTAGTGCCGTCTAAAAGATATTTTGCGATGATGAAAGGACTCTATGTGAGCTATCTGAAATGGTAGCCACTAGCCACATGTGGCTATTAGGTATTTGAAATGTGACTAATGTGACTGAGCAATTGAATTTTTCATTTAATTTTATTTCATTTAAAGGTAAATAGGTATATGTGGTACTATATTGGATAGTATGACTAAACGATGGCATCCTAGTGAGAATTCCAGGTCCTCTGTTTCAGAAAGCTCCCTCAAGGCTAAGGTAGGAAGGTTGAAGAAATCAGAGCCCCAGTAAGATTTAGGAGCATGTAAGCCTTTTTATATATTGTTATAATTCTAGCTGTGCCACTGAGGAGTTCAACTAGACTCTGGTTTTATCCCTGAGTAGTTTTATTTTATAAGATTAGCTTCATTCACCAAAGACACAACAATGCCAATTATCTTGTGGCCATGCATATCGTGGCTGCTTTTACTAGAAAGAACATCCCGATTCTTCTTGCAGAGCTCCCCAAATATTGCTCTAACATTGGCAAAGTCTGCCTCAGGCCAACATCACCTTTCTCCCAATTCTTCCACTATCATAAATAGCTCAGCAGAGTCCAAAAGAAGAGTTCCTCAGGGCTTAAAGCTGAGACAAATTTTTATTTTGGGTCAATTATAACTACCAACAAATCAGCTATTGCAACCATAATGCTGTGTTACAAATCATTTTAAAGAACGCAGTGGCTCGCAACACAAACAGGTTGTCTGGGTTCAGCTGATCTAGGCTAAGGATAGCTGTGTTTGCCAGCAGGCTATAGGATAGTTCAGGTCTATTCTAGGTATTTCAGGACATTGTTTCTCATAGAGAGAAAGCTCAGCCTTGCAAACACATTGCAAATTTTTGCTCAGATTATATAGGCTAACATCCTGTTGGACAAAACAAGTCACATAGCCAAGACAAGAGTCAAAAATAGATTCTCTCTCTCTCTCCCTCTCCCCCCCACCGACACATACACTTTTCTGGTAACAAAAATCAATGCTAACAATGATAACAAAATCAATGCTTTTAAAAAGCCCTTTTTATACCCAGAAAGGCAATGCTTTGACTCTTCTCTTTTTTAATTCCATCTTTGGGAAAGTTCTTTTAAATCACATTTTTTTTTTTTATGGCAGATATATCAGCAAATTTAGTTATCTGGAAACTAGTTTCCTAATTGTGCCTTCAATAACTTATTTGATAGTCTAAATGAGGTGTGATAGAGGAATTAGTCTCAGTGCATCCATTTTGTTACCTTTTCTCTTTTTCTTAAAGCCTTTGGTGTTCATTTATTTAAAAGCAAACCCACTAATTTAGCATCCAATCCCTCTAGAGCTATCCCACATGGAGCTCAATGGCATCCAAGATAATTTCAGCTTAGTCTAAACTGTTCAAAATTTTTAGAAAACAAATCTTCAGTATTAATGACATATTATTACTTTTAAAAAGTAGGTTAGAGTAAAAGATAGAATGATATTATTTATATAAATAAATATTTGTGTTTACATGTGCTTAGAAGAGATCAGGAAGGCTAAGTTACCTCTGGGGAGAGGTGGCAATGTCTCATTTTCATCTCATGCTTTGGATACTATTGTGTTATTATTCAGCAAGCAAGTAGTATTTTTTGACAAATAGTGGTTAAAAATAAAAACCATATCATTATACTTCAAATATTTTGACAGGCTGTCATAGTTGGCAGGATAGAAAGAAGCTTCATATATTTACTATCTAAAAGTTTCTAATTTTGAGTTACCTTTTCAGAGAAGGAGACAAGGAGAGGTGGGTGCTTTTGAGGGGTCAGTTAAATTCGGTCAGGGTTCAGTAGGCAATTGCATTTTGTGTTGCTCTAGTTCCATTTTTTTCTTCAGTGTTTGATTTCTAAATATCTCATGCTCTAAAATGATCTGTCCTTGCAACCGTTTTTACGCATTCCAGATTGAGCTCAGCTTCCCTTTAAAGAGAAAGCACTTAGAGAAAAAGTGACCAAGAGTTTCTGTTTTCTTAGGAAAGCTCTGTGGTCTCTGTAGCATCATTTTGTGTCATCTTAAAATGAATTGTAGCCAGGCAACAAACGTCATCTATCCTAACAGCAAAAGCTTCCTTTTGCATTGTTCAAGCATTCCTGTTTTTACCTTAAAATAATTTCCATCCTTCAGTAGCAGCTCTCTAGCAGAATAAATGACAAAAACACAAATTTCCCAGGACAAGGCTCCTCCTGGGGCACTTTAACATGTGTCAACATTTCATAAATCAAATTCATGACCATTCATGGAAGTTGGTCCCCCTACTCTGGCCGTTTCTGGGTATCTAATGGTGAGGACAGAGGTCCGGCAGTTAGAGCAAACTGATTTTTGAGTTTGAAACCTGGCTGTTTCCATTACTATGTTGTATAACCTCTGGCAAGTCACAATTGCTTTACTATGCTTCTTTTGTAGATCTTCCTTATGTCATTACAGAATATATATGTGATTGAGTAAAAAGGGGCAAAGAATCCCTTGCTTTTGACACAAAAATCCCTTTAAAACTGGAATTAGAAGACAATAAATCATGTAACATTGTTTCAATTTTATTATAATGTACTTCAGGGAATGAATTTGATTTTCTAAAATATTTCAACAGGAATAGCATCATTTTTCACTTTCCAGGGTTCTAGCTATATTGAATTACACATCATCACATAATGTTACCGAACTTTATTTTCATATTATATATTATCCCTCTGAAATCAATATCTGGAACACTTAATTCCTGTAAATGGGAATCTGCTTATTAAAAATGCATAGAATGTAAAACAAACTGATGACTATTTCATCTATATTGTGCAATACCTTCCTCTGCCCTTCAACATATATGCACATTATTTTAATCACACTCTCCTAGAAATTGAAGATGGAAGAATATTGCCTCATTGAGTAGAACATTTCTCAGAAAAAATAATAAAATGCAAAGACAATATACAATATTTGGTGGATAAAGGCATGAAACTGACTTAAGCTCCACAAGTGAAATATTTTCTCTTCTGCCCACAGTTGCTGGTGAGTGACCAAGAAAGATTTTGGGCTTTTGGTATGTTGGGGCAGTAAGTGGACTAAGAGTTCCTCAGGAAGCCATCAAGGGGGAGCTTCTGGGAAAAAGAGGACTGTATCACAAAGAGATTCTTTTTTTAAATTGTTAAAAATGTTTTTATTTTATTTTAATTTATTTTATTTTATTTATTTTGTCGGGGGAGGGGCAGAGAGAGAGAGGGAGACACAGAATCTGAAGCAGGCTCGTCTCTGACCTGTGAGCACAGAGCCCAACGCAGGGCTCAAACTCACCAACGGTGAGATCATGACCTGAGGTGAAGTCGGATGTTCAACTGACTGAGCCTTTAAGGCACTCTAAAACATTTTTATTTATTTTGAGAGAAAGAGAGTGAGGGGGTGCAAGAGAGTGTGTGAGTCAGGGAGGGGCAAAGAGAGGGAGAGAGAGAATCCCAAGCAGGTTCTGCACTGTCATTGCAGAGCCCCATGCGGGGCTTGAACTCATAAACCATGAGATCATGACCTAAGCCGAAATCAAGAATTGGACACTTAACCAACAGAGCCACCCAGGTGTCTCTTGCACAGGGATTCTTAAAAGCCACTGCTATGGAGTTTAGTTCAAAGAATCACGGGTCCTAATATTTTGAATGTATATTATTTATTCTGCAAAGGACTCCGAAAGTTCTCACCTCCTTTAGAACTCAGTCGTAACTCAGGCTGGTAGCTGACACACCAAATTTTAGTGGACATAATTAAAATGGATGAGAAATTATCACAGGTGTTAGGTCTAAATGCAATGCAACCAAAGCACCAACGCTGTCCATAAAGGACTCGAAAGACACTTGATATGGTGTGTTGATGCCTGCCAAATAGCATCTGTCCTCACAATGCCTGGCTGAAGAACTTGATGTCAAATTAAAAGTGTAGCTGAATTTTAGTCAAAGAAACAGATAGCCTTGTATACTGCATGTTATTTGTAATTATCAAAACCCACAGATTTATATTCTAATTAATTTTTGATCCTGAACATCTGCTTTGGCAAGAAACCGAGGAACATAAGTCTTAAGATCTTAAAACTCTTTTCAATTTAACAACCCTTGGGAAAAAAAAATCAAGTTCATGACATAATTTATTTTTATTGTTATGAAACCCAGCGTTCATTTCTCTTAGAAAGGAAACTATAGAAAGCTGCTAATTTTCTTAAGGAAGGTGCTGCTGGCTTTGGCTACTATATGTATCAGTGCTTTGTCTCTGTTCATATACTGCTGCAATGGAAACCTTCAATTAGTAACTCAACCACATTGGGCTCTTTCTCACTCACCTTCTGTCTCTGGTAGCCACACCTCTCATCCTCCCACGAGCAAGGGTGAGGTATTAGTGCTTTAGCATTGCTGCCTCCATGCCCCCTCACCCCCAGATACTTCTGAATTTCCATCTAGCTCCAGTCTTGTGAGAATTCATCACACTAGTGGGACCTTGCCAACTGGTATGACGCTTGCTCACTCCTCTCCCTAATGGCGGTACTCTGTGTTGTTTGTTTTGTTTTTTGCCATCTATAAAATAAAGACAACAGCAGTGCTTATCTCATAAGGTTGCCAGGAATATTAAGTTCATATAAGTGCAAGGCACAGACCATGGTACATGGTAAACACTCAGGAAGTTATTACAATTATGAAGGTGGGCGTTAGCATTTGATTCTGAGAAAGAACCATCTGTTGGGTCAGAGTGCTACAGGGTGTTCTGCATTTACAGCTGCTTTTCTGAATTCTTTTTACTACTTCAGTCACTGTACCTTCTAAAATTTATAATCTTTTCAAAAAAGGATTATGTCAAAATGAGCAGTTAGACAACAAACAATGAGTGAGGTTAATTGTCTTACATGACATATGGAATAAAAAAAGTTTTCAGTGTGTATTTACCAATCAAGAATGTTCTCACTGGAAAACAAACAGATAAACATAACCTATGTGACTACAAATGTCACACTTTCTTGCAGATATTTTATTCTGCAAATAAAGGGGTTCCTCTTTATTTCTATCCCTACCCATGGGTGAACCCCTGGTATATCAGTGCTAACCTAGGCCAGGCTTGGTTCCTGATCTACCTGAAGACCACTGTCCTTTGGGACTCTGGTGAGAATCCAACATGCTTTTTGAACCCATGAGTTAGGACAGGGAACAAGTGTATCATTAATTTATTCCCTGTGTTTCTCTTTGAAAAGATACATTTTTATGACCTAAATAAATTCTAGAAACTTATCCATTAAGAATTAGATGTTAAATCTTAAGAAAATACATATTTTTCCCCAAGCACATCAGTTCCCAAAGTTGTTATTTCAAAAAGAGATCATATCTTTTACATGGGTGACAATAAAGACATACTTTTCCTTTTCAATGAAGAGGAGTTATTTTTTTCTAGGTTACTTCTGTAGTGATGCCAAACTAGGAAAAAAAAAACTAAATGATCAAAACAACTGACCTTTCCCCTAGTAATGTTTATGTTGACCAATGTAAGATTTGATAAAATAGATAGCATAAGTCTATATTAAACTCTAATAAATGTTTAAAATACATTGGCTCACAATCTTGCCTAGGTTAAGTGTACTGAATGTTCCTTAATATTTTATTGGTTATCAAGATGCTATAGTGACTAAAAGTAACTTTTTGTGAAATTCAATCTTACTTTTAAAGATTTAGACATAGAAATCTTAAATATGCTCTTGTGAGGGTATATTTGAGAAATGTCCTTAATTTTTGCAAAAGTTCCCTATCCAACTTTTTTAGTCATTTACACTCCACCTAAAAGCAGAGTGGATCATATTCTGGTTAATTGTGGTTTTAGTTAACAGAATTTTTAAAAATTAGGAATAAAAACAACAACAACCAAATACCTATGTTGTGCTCTCCCTGGCAGCAACTTTAGTAAGGCAGTATTATATAAATGATGCTTACAGATTTATCCTTATACATGTATGATTCTGTTAAGCAGTCATTTTTTAAAAATTGTGTGAGAAACAAAATAAAATAAATTATTATCTTAATACTATTATAAACATAGTGAATGTTTATATGTAAGAGAGAAAAAATCCAAATCTTTGCAAATTCACAATAACTTTATGGTATGTTTTATCCCCCATATCTGAAAATGTTAGGGATCCCCTTCAGTTCTTGGTGATTCTTTTTTTTTTTTTTAATTTTTTTTAATGTTTATTTTTGAGACAGAGAGAGACAGAGCATGAATGGGGGAGGGTCAGAGAGAGAGGGAGACACAGAATCCGAAGTAGGCTCCGGGCTCCCAGCTGTCAGCACAGGGGCCCGATGCGGGGCTCGAACTCATGGACCGCGAGATCGTGACCTGAGCCGAAGTCGGCGCTCAACAGACTGAGCCACCCAGGCGCCCCTCTTGGTGATTCTTCAAATACACAAAGAAATTGTGGTTTATATATACAATGGAATACTACTTGGCAATGAGAAAGAATGAAATATGGCCTTTTGTTGCAACGTGGATGGAACTGGAGAGTGTTGTGCTAAGTGAAATAAGTCATACAGAGAAAGACAGATACCATGTTTTCACTCTTATGTGGATCCTGAGAAACTCAACAGAATACCATGGGGGAGGGGAAGGGAAAAAAAAATTTAGAGAGGGAGGGAGCCAAACCATAAGAGACTCTTAAAAACTGAGAATAAACTGAGGGTTGATGGGGGGTGGGAGGGAGGGGAAAGTGGGTGATGGGCATTGAGGAGGCACCTGTTGGGGTGAGCACTGGGTGTTGTATGGAAACCAATTTGACAATAAATTTCATATTAAAAAATTAGTTTAAAGCTATGAAGAATAATTTTTTTAAGATTTCTTTACTCTCCATTTTCATTCTGAAAATTTAAAAAATGGATTTCCCTTTGGGGTTGGAAATTCCACAAACAATATCCTCGGAAGACTTATTGTATATTCAAAGATAAGTGGAGAGGGAAATACAAATCAAAACCACACTCAGATATCACCTCACGCCAGTCAGAGTGGCCAAAATGAACAAATCAGGAGACTATAGATGCTGGCAAGGATGTGGAGAAACAGGAACCCTCTTGCACTGTTGGTGGGAATGCAAATTGGTGCAGCCGCTCTGGAAAGCAGTGTGGAGGCTCCTCAGAAAATTAAAAATAGACCTACCCTATGACCCAGCAATAGCACTGCTGGGAATTTATCCAAGGGATACAGCAGTACTGATGCATAGGGGCACTTGTACCCCAATGTTTATAGCAGCACTCTCAACAATAGCCAAATTATGGAAAGAGCCTAAATGTCCATCAACTGATGAATGGATAAAGAAATTGTGGTTTATATACACAATGGAATACTACGTGGCAATGAGAAAGAATGAAATATGGCCTTTTGTAGCAACGTGGATGGAACTGGAGAGTGTGATGCTAAGTGAAATAAGCCATACAGAGAAAGACAGATACCATATGGTTTCACTCTTATGTGGATCCTGAGAAACTTAACAGAAACCCATGGGGGAGGGGAAGGAAAAAAAAAAAAAAGGAGGTTAGAGTGGGAGAGAGCCAAAGCATAAGAGACTGTTAAAAACTGAGAACAAACTGAGGGTTGATGGGGGGTGGGAGGGAGGGGAGGGTGGGTGATGGGTATTGAGGAGGGCACCTTTTGGGATGAGCACTGGGTGTGGTATGGAAACCAATTTGACAGTAAATTTCATATATTAAAATAAATAAATAAATAAATAAATAAATAAATAAATAAATAAAAAATAATTAAAAAAAAAAACAAAGATAAGTGGAGAAAAATATAACCATAATGAATAAACCCAAACTCCAACATCAGACCATGTTAGGGGCCTACAGGGTCAAAACTGCAAATGCTAAACCTCCAAAGGCCAAAAGATTTATTAAACAACAGTATTTTCTTTGTTTTGTTAGTTACTTTATTGAGAATAACCATTCTTTGACATTTACATTTCAACAAAGTTTTCTTGGAGGGGTTTACCCTTGAATAAACTTGTCAAAGTCCTACCCTTCATACAACTTTCAGAAGCACTAAAATAATAGCCGTTTTACATTTTACTTATCTTTCTTTCTTAATCAGGAATGACGACTTGGTACAGAGTTGAAAAAGCCCAGCAGACTGGGAGGCGGTGAACTCAGTGGTTTAGTTCCTGCCTTGGCCTGGATTGAGTCCCTTGACTTTGAAATGCTGAAGTAATTTGTAAAATGAAGTTCTTACAGGGACATAATCTCTAATGCCCCATTTTTTAAAATATCTTTTTTTAATCTAAATCCATTTACACACTAATGGATTGCAGAATAGGAAGCAGATGACCTTAAAATAAATGCTTTAAAAATCACTTTCTATTTTTTTCTCACTGACTTTATTTCTCAGAGCATTTGTGAACCTGAAAGCGTTGCTTAATGAGCCATAAATAAAATTCAAACCACAAAATTTTGAGTTGCTTATAAACAAAATATCCACAACGACCAAGATGTTTCAAAATACTTTCCTTATTTTCATAAAAACTACCAATTTACAGAACCATATGCTAAGTAATGTAACTAAATCCCTATAAAACTGTGAAGCTTTCTAAGACCAGCCCAGGAACCACAGAAGAGGAATAAACATGATCTTTTAGAAAAAAAAATCAATTATTAAGTACAATCATGACAATATCCAGAAAGGAAATATATTTTGTTTTTAAAAATTTTTTGTAATGTTTATTTTTGAGAGAAAGAGAGACAGAGCACAAGTGGGGAAGGAGCAGAGAGGGAGGGAGACATAGAATCTGAAGCAGGCTCCAGGCTCTGAGCTAACAGCACAGAACCCAACGTGGGGGTTAAACTCACTAGCCGTGAGATCATGACCTGAGCTGAAGTCAGACACTTAACCAACTGAGCTGTCCAGGTGCCCCAGAAATATATTTTCAATGCTACACAATTTAAACATTTCAAGGCTTTTCCACAGAAGACAAAGTAAGGCTGATGGTACAACCTGGTTCTGAAGTACATGTATTAATACAGATAGGTGAAATACCAAATTAAAGTGGCCAAGTGGTGTCTTCCTAATGACCACCAAGCTAACTTCTAATTGGAGTGTGTGTGTGTGTGTGTGTGTGTGTGTGTGTGTTTGCAGGGGAGGGAGTTGTTTGTTTTTCAGTGTCAATCTAATCAGTGCCTTGACTTATCTCCTTCTTGAACCAGGCTCTCCCAGGAAACATGTCAGGCACCTACCTCTGATACTCTTTTTACTTTCTAAACAAGTACCTACCTCTATTATAACATCTCTAAATTCCTTGGTGACAGGAATTACATCTCAATTTTCATGACAAATAGAACCAACTTGACAATAAATTATATTATATTAAAAAAACATGACAAATAGAACCTTTGTTAACCAGACAAGGAGATCAAATAGGACTCAGTGAGAAACCCACTGTAAGGAATAGCCAATTTGTTGTGTTATTCAGAAAAATCTGTCAGGGGACTCAGTGCATTTCTCAAATAAGAAACCAGGGACAGTGGGTTGCCTCACTGAGCAGGACCACAAATGTGATTGCCATGCAGCCATCACATTTACGTGCACACAACCATCCTGGCCCAGTGTGGAGCTCTGGTGTTAGGATGGAACAGTTAGTTGGTCCTTCACAATTGCCTTCAAGGCACAGTTTGCTTCCCTCGGCTGACTGATTCTTTGTTTACTCATTTCTATGAATCCTTTGATCATGAATATGATGACTATATGTAAACTTTGAAAATGGGCATGTAATTGTCAACTAATTTCATAATATGCTCATTTCCATTCAATACGTTCAATTTGATTTCATCCAGGGCAATTTTTAGAATCTCTCACATCTGAGTCACTCAATTAAGGCAATATCTATTATGAAAGCAATGCATGGAACGCCACCAGCAGCACTAATTGCTCAATATTATGAAGCCCTAACTGTATTCAACATGCACCATACAAAGTAATTTATGTGCATTATCTCATCTAATCTTTGTAATAACCCCATGTATTAGGAGTCACTATACCTGATTTTGTAGATTACAAAACAGAGGCCCAGAGATCTTAAGTAATTCCCCACAGTTAACTCAGATTAAGTAATCATTGTTGTGAAGATTTCTCATCTCTTGATCAAAGAGATGGACAAGTCTTCCTGAAAAGTGTTAATGGCAATAAAAGCCTGCTATACAACATTGTTTTTACTTATGTTCCCATTTATTTCATGGTTTCGTGGTTTCTCAGCATTAAATGAAAACCTATAACGTGGATGATATTCTTGTCTCTTGATCCTAGGTTATTCAACATTGACCTTGATTGTGAAATAGTTTGACTATTTTATTATGTGTGGGATCGGGCAATGTGGGGAACGTCTATAGAACAAAAATATCACCTGGTTTCTGTTCATAGTTGAAAAGACAAACACATAGGAAACAGTGGACAATCTGTTTGATAGCACGGAACTGATCGCTCTATGTGTGAATCCTAATGTAAGGCTGAGGCACTTGGCAAGTTTTAATAAAGGAAGTAGTGCAACATAATCACCATAGTAACCATCATATATTGAGCACCTACTGCATGTCAGATGCTATGATAGGTGGGGTTTTTTTTCATAATTGAAGTCTTTTTATTTTATGTACAGTGAGTTAGCATTAAGGTAGGTATCTTGGATATCTGCCGTTAATGTAGGGAACTTGGATGCCCCATTCAAGGAGGCTTACTTAATCCATCTTAATGGAGCCTATGTTCTTGGTGCACTGATGGAAACACTGGTGGTACAAGTTGAGGCTATATTTCTGGATCAGTCCATGCCAGTTTGAGTTGGCCTGGCAAGAAGGAGAGCCTGGCCAAATTTACTCCGATGGCTCCAGTAGAATTGCTGGTGACTCATCTTACTTTCAGGGATGCAATGAGGCAAAAAGTGTGATAGGTATTTTATATGCACAGTCTTCTCACCAGCCTTGACAGGTATATACCATTTTTCACATTAACCAGTGAGACTAAGAAAGTTTAAATCATTTGCCTAAGGTAATACAACTAGTGAGACGCAGGGCTGGGATTTGAATGTTGCTCTGTCCCGCTCCATAATATGTTAGGTTTTTGAAATATGTAAACAGAAGTGTGGCAAAGATAACTTTTTATTCCCGGTGTCCATTTTCTCCTTCTTTAGGAATAGAGAGAAACTTCAAATTGTAGTTGAGCACATGGATACCAGTTAAATTCTACTTTCCATCATCTCTTTGCAATAAAATGTGGCCATGTGCCTGTAGTTTAGTCAGTGGGACATGAGCTAAGGGAGGTGTGTAATTTCTTAAAAGAATAGCTACACAACCTTCATTTCCCCTGCATCCCTTCCCTCAGCTGGAATGTGGATGGGATGGTGGGAGCTAGGGAAGCCATCTCAAGTCCTGAGATGAAAACTGCATGTGGAGAATGGGGGGAGGAAGAGAGGTTCCCAGCACCACTGGCCTTGCAATCGTTATGTTTTGTCTTATGTAAGAAAGAAGTGGCTTTTGGGGCACCTGGGTGGCTCAGTCGGTTGAGTGTCTGACTTCTGCTCAGGTTGTGATCTTCCAGTTTGTGGGTTTGAGTCCTGCATCAAGCTCTGTGAGGACAGCTCAGAGCCTGGAGCCTGCTTTGGATTCTGTGTCTCCCTCTCTCTCTGCCCCTCCCCTGCTTGTGCTCTGTCTCTGTCTCTCTCAAAAATAAATAAACATTAAAATAATTTTAAAAAAGAAATAGCTTTTTAAAAAAATAGCTTGTTTAAATCACTTGTCATCTCATATTTAATACTATAGGGACCTCTATCTGAAAGAGTTCATCAAGTGGGGCAATCAAGAATAAGAGGCAAAGCAGTGATAAACATAAGGATGTTGGAAAAAAAAATTAAAGCCAAGAGTGCACTGATAAACAGAAAAAGATATTCTTTGATGCATAAGGGGTCAGGTTATGAAAGGATTTCCTTGGTGGGGCTAAGGATGTACATTTGAGTACACAAGAGCAATTGAAAGACTTTTGAGCAGGGGCTTGTATATTTATTAACCCACCAACTCCCATGCAAATACATGTTGATTATCAATTCTGTGTGATATAACAAAAACTTTTCCTCAAAGATTAACCCATGGTTAAAGATAATCAATAATTAATAATTTGGGGAATAACTAGTAACAGATAGCCAGGAAACAGGAATGAAAGTTAGGAGATTATTTAATAATCTAGATACAAATTCTATCTACTTGGGGGGGGGGTACCGATATACACATTAGAAGCTTTCACCACAGAGTGAATTCAATTCAAGAATAAGAAAGAAGATGACATATTATTGGAGTGTAAAAACGACTCTGACTTGGATAATAAGAAAACATTCTAGAAGAAACAATGCCTAATTTGATACCTACAGAATGAGCAGGAGCAAATCAGCTGAGGAGAGAAGAGTTATATGGAAAAGGATTAAAAAAATTTTTTTTAACGTTTATTTATTGTTGAGAGACAGAGAGAGATAGAGAATGAGCAGGGGAGGAACAGACAGAGAGGGAGACAAAGAATCCAAAGCAGGCTCCAGGCTCTGAGCTGTCAGCTCAGAGCCCGATGTGGGGCTCGATCCCATGAACCATGGGGTCATGACCTGAGCCGAAGTCAGTTACTTAACCAACTGAGCCACCCAGGCGCCCCTGGAAGAGGATGTTTTGAGTGGAGGTCATGTGAGACATATTGGCTCATTCTGAGATCAAAAGCAAGTCAGTAGAGTCAGAATATAGAAAGAGTTGGGTGATACTTGAAGAGCTTTCAGATGAAGTTCTGTGAATAGAGAAATTTAGGAAGAGAGAAGGAGAAAACTAAGGTCCAATTCTTCAGCAATAAAAGTACTGGTTAGCAAGACAGAGAGGAATAGATGAATGTGGCTGTATTAGTTTGTTTTTTTGCCATTCTTCTCATTAAAAGGTACAGCCTGTGGCCCCTTACCTTGAATCTGGTGACTTGCTTTTACCAATAGAATGTGGTGGAAATGTCACTGGACAATTTTCAGACCTAGACCTTGGAAGGTCTTATTGCTTCCATTTTTTGTCATCTCAGAGGCCTACTCCACCAAGCCTGATACGCTGATGGAAAGAAAGGCTCAGCCAACCTTAACTAGTTCCAGTCATCACAGATAAGATAACCAGTTCCAGACATCACAACCAGAGATGTGAATGAGGCCGACTTGGATGTTCCAGTCTCAGCTGAGTTCCTAGTAAACACAGCTGTATAACATATCCTAGCCAACATCACATGGAAAAAAAAATCATCTAGTTAGACCAGATAACTGATAGCATTGTGAGAAAGAATTGCTATGTTGTTTTAAGCCTCTGTGTTGGTTTGTTATATAGCAGTAGCTAACTGATACAGTGGAAGAAACTAAAATCTAGGAGGTGAAGAGGTAAATCAGAATCATGTAGTCTTGTGGAAGCAGAGGAAAAAGACTATTTCAACTAGGGTACAATCTATAGTGTTGAATGTGGGAAAGAATCAGACAGCAACTCACATTAAGAAATTATAGGCATTATCTGTAATGCCAATTACAAAGTGAAATATCTAAACTTGTCATTACTGTAGTCAGTTAATAAAAGGGCATTTTCTTTTTTTGGCCTACTGAATTTACCATCACTGTGAAGATTCCTTTCTCCCAAATTATAATACCGTGTTCAAAAAGGAACACAGATAGAGCATCCTATAGCATACAGTCTTTTTCTTTATTTGCCACTCTTCATAAAGCTGGATGAAGCTTAAAGTTCTATTGATTTCCTTATCTGTTCAAGGCTGCTCAGGTTCACTCATAGCCTTCCACGAGGGTCTTAAACAAGAAATAAGCCCAACGGTCTGTGCCTTTCAAGTATCAGGTTTCTGCTTCCTATACTTACAGACCATCATGCTCATTAGCATCTGGTGCAACATCTACTAATACTTCTTTGTTTGTTTGTTTCCATCTCCCACTGATTTCAAGTTGGTATTCAACTGTGAGTCTGGTACTTAAAAAAAAAAAAGCCTCTTGAAACTACTGAGATTAGATAAGCATTTACCCATACTCTCTACAGGGTTTTGCACCAGGACCTTGGGCACTCTTGTGTTGTGAATCTCATTTGGCTTACCAAGATCTTAATGCGCCCACTGAGAGCCCCAGACAATTCAATCACAAGTTCAGCAACCCCTTACGCTGCTTTTGCTTCCTTAAGGGCTATAATTTCCCTTATCATGCTGTCAGTCTGCACTATTGCAGACTTTCTTCCTTTTCTTGGCTCATCAAACTGGTTGGAAATTGGCCTGAATTGCATATGTAAGGAAACTGGAAGAAGAGCCCATATCATCGGTTTTCTCTTTGATTACCCATGGGCTATGATGTCTTTACTGAGTTCAGATAGCAGAGCCCAATTATCTAAAAAACTAAGATACTATTTTCTTTTAGTATCATTTATTTATAGTTATGTTATCAACTAGATGACACTTGGTATTTGATTTTTATGATTTGAGGTAATTTTAAAACTCTTGAACAGTTCTATTATTTTTAAGTTTTTACTAATCAGAAATGTATCCAATCCCATTAAAGTGAAAATATCTGTTTAAGTGCAAAGACATAAAATTTAAACTACAGGGCACTTATAAAGCTTGTACCAACTGCGTTAATAATAAGCACACTTTGGTTCTCAAATCGTCTCATTGGGAAGAAAAAAGAGGGAATTGTGCTGAGTCCTAAAATTTTTTAAAATGAGTATGCATGCTCTTTTTATTATAAAGTAATACATACTTATACATACTACCATTATGAAAATTATGCCATATGGATATGATGCAAGGTGGACTCTAAGTTTGTGGTTTAGTAAGTTACTCCAGAGACCATGGAACAGAAAGGGTCATGGACCAAAATAAGATGCTCGAGTCACTCAGACCATTAAGTCATTTTAAATACTTAGCAAGAAGAAAGAGGCAAGAGATGTGACAGGAAAAGGGAAAGTAGAGTAGGAGTCTTCTGCCTGAATTCTGGATTATGTAATGATATAAATACCATCTTTCTCCTGCTGATGCTGATGTGGTTATGAGGAGCACAGGTGATGTTTGAGCAAAAGGGCTTGGCAGATGGAAGGTGCCTACACCAACACATACATTTTATAACAGAGGCCAGTACACCTGGCCATAGTTAAAGGTTGCCAATTAACCTGATGAGCAGTAACAGGCTTTGTCAGAATGTATGTCATCCGAAGGTGGACGACTTAATAAACCTGAATGTTGAGCGCCCCATCTAACTCATGTACATTTACCATATGATGCATATTAGATACTTAGTACACACATGCTTTACTTACTTGATCCATAGCCAGCTTGTCTCATACATAACTAACATCTACATCCATGGAACACGCCTATTCTGCAAGCTACTTGCTTATTCCTTCTCTTTACCTAACACGGTTTATGAATTTTGCCTATGCCTTATAAGATACTAAGTTATTCATTATGCTTAACATATCCATCCCATTTTCTTGTCTTCCAAAGCAGATTTAAATATTCTCAAGTACAGGAAACACATATCACTCATTTATTCAGCAAATGTATATTGAAAATGTACTATATCCTAGGCAAAATTCAAGTGGTGGTGATACAGCAGAGAACAAAATAAACAAAATATTTTGCTTATTCAGCAGAGAACAAAGACACAAAACCTTCTAATAAGTTTTGAGTGGTTAAAACTTTTTATTCACAGTGATGCATGATATATTTAAAATTTTTCTTGTAATGATCTTTATTTTGTTTGTATTAATTTTTACTAAATGTGGAAAAATACAAGTAAGCCTATAATTATATTTTGAGCACATTTGAAAACATAGTGATTACACACTTAAAAGAAAATGTAACTTTTCAAAATAACCTGTAGGCAATATAGGAAAATGTAACACTTGAGGAAGGATGTTTAGCTGTGATTAGAAAAAAAAAAAGAAAAAAAGAAAAGAAAAAGTCCTCATCCCACATGGGAGGGATTAAATGGGCCATTCAAAGCCAGTTTAGATTCAATACACTTTGGAACAGAAGGGATAAGGATACAAATATAAAGGTAAGATCTGATTAGCTCTGAAGAAGAAACAAAATGAAACAGCAACATTATCTTAAACCACTGTGAGGGCTTTAAGATTTTATAATTTCGCTGCAACTACTTTAAAAGACACTACCACAGAAAGCTATGTATTTGGGAGTTTAAATGTCAATTTTCTACATTCAGGTGTTCTGGTATTTTGTGCTATTTTAAAGAACCGAAATACTTATATTTTTGTTGGTATTGTTATTGTTATTTCAGATCTTTTTAAAAAATCTGAAATTTGAATCCTTTCTATCTTACATTTCAACCAGTTTTAAAAATTTTCATATAAACAAGGTGCATCTGCTTAGAAAGCATTCTTCCATATGTAAATAATTTCCAAAAGAAAGAGAACAATGAAAATTGACAGAGCAAAGCTTCAACTTCACAAACAATTCCTACTTTAGTTCAAAGACTTTCTGAAAAGTAGAATACCCATCTGTAAGTGATAAAACTAAAAGAAGATAAATTGGTAATATATTCTTTGAAACAAATTTTAAACAAATTTAAACTTTCACTCAATAAAAACATTTCAGCTCTTGCAAATAACAAAAAGTTGTTTTAAAAAGTCTTCAAAGGTATCAAATAATGCACAAATTGTTTGAAAACTAAAGAGTCAAAGGAACATATCTGGAGTTGGTTTATAATTATGTCCTCATTTTCCCCAAAACCAAGGCTCCAAAAAAACTTTTTTTGTAAGAGCTAAAAAATACGCACAAAGAATACATAAAAAATACACTCAAAACTCTGCAATGACATCATTAATACCCTTTGTCTTTTTAAGGATTTTACCTTTTGAAAAATAAATATTATTTTACTTTCTTTTTAAAAATTATTGGTTGAATTTATTTCATTTTTACACTGGGAATAGTTTGTTATTTCTGTTCATTTTATTGTAATTACTCTTGCTTAGTAATTATTTTCACTGGAATGTTAAGGTATGGCTATCACTCATATTTTATAGTTCATTTTTTGATGTTTTATAATATTTATAAATTTTCATATTTTAAGTGTATTGAATACTTACTTTTACAGTTTTTAATTCTAAACACTTTTATTTATTTTTATTTATTTATTTATTTTAGAGAGAAAGAGAACAAGCAGGGGAGAGGGCAGAGAGAGAGAGAGAGAGAGAGAGAGAGAGAGAGAATCTCAAGCAGGCTCAGCTCAGCATGGAGCCCAACACAGGGCTCAATCCCACAACCCTAGGATCATGACATGAGCTGAAATCAAGAGTTGGACGTTCAACTACCTGAGCCACCCAGGCACCCCCTAAACACTTTTAAATGCAGTTTTGTCATTTTTCTCTTGTATTGCATCATTGTGTATGTATTGCTCAAATCATAGTTAACAGTCTTGATATTTCCAAATCTCCAAATTTGAGGTTGATACTAATACACAAACAGATAAATGTAGCTTTTAGGATGTTTGTATGAGAAGATAATCAAGAAATTTAAGTGTTCTAAAGTTTTAATTTTCATTGGCTTATTCCTAAACTCATCTTTCTCCACAGCTGTTCAGCAACCTTATGCTTCCAATTGTTGAGAACAAAAATCATGGCATTGTCCTTGAAGTTCCTTCCCTCTTGCTATACAATCATCAGTAGCAAATCCTGTCGAATGCACCTTCAAAACATTTTCAGAAACAGAGCACTTTATCATCTTCTCTGCAGATGCCCTGGTCTAAGGTCTCCATCATCTCATTCTGGATTACTCTGGCATCCCTATAGCATCCAGGATGATCCTCCTAAATTTCAGGTCCAAACACATCACTCCTTTGAGCCAGACTTTCCTAGAGCTCCCCATACCTTTTCAAGTCCAGATGTTCTTACAAAATTAGTCCTCACTCCTTTCTTTTTTTTTTTTTTTTTTTTTTTTTTTTTCCCAACGTTTTTTATTTATTTTTGGGACAGAGAGAGACAGAGCATGAACGGGGGAGGGGCAGAGAGAGAGGGAGACACAGAATCGGAAACAGGCTCCAGGCTCCGAGCCATCAGCCCAGAGCCTGACGCGGGGCTCGAACTCACGGACCGCGAGATCGTGACCTGGCTGAAGTCGGACGCTTAACCGACTGCGCCACCCAGGCGCCCCAGTCCTCACTCCTTTCTGAACACTCAAGAGGGACGGGGAAGTCTATTGCATTTATTCATGTTTTTGTTTATGATGTTCTTTCTTCCTGATGCTTCCAAACTCCTCCTTTTATCATTCCTTTTCTGTTTAGAGAATTTCCTATAACCATTCTGTTAAGGCAGGTCTGTTGACAGGTTTTCTGTTTTGCCTCATCTGAGAATGTCTTGATTTCCCCTTCCTTCCTGAAGGATATTTTTTGCTGGATATAGGATTCTGGGTTGATCTTTTCTTTCAGTACTTTAAAAATGCTGTACCACTTACTTCTGGCCTCCATGTTTTCTGATAAGTCCACTGTTACTCAAATTGCTTCCCCCCTATAAATAAAGTGTTTCTCTCTGGCTTTTAAATTGTTTTTTTTTTTTGGTCTTTATTTAAGAAAAAAATTTTTAACGTTTATTTATTTTTGAGATAGAGAGAGACAGAGCATGAATGGGGGAGGGTCAGAGAGAAAAGGAGACACAGAATCTGAAACAGGCTCCAGGCTCTGAGCTGTCAGCACAGAGCCCGACGTGGGGCTTGAACTCACAAACCGTGAGATCATGACCTGAGCCGAAGTCGGAAGCTTACCCGACTGAGCCACCCAGGCGCCCCTGGTCTTTATTTTTGAAAAGTTAGACTATGATGTTTTTTGGTATAGATTTCTTTAAGCTTATATTATTTGGGATTTGGTCAACTTCTTAAATCTATACATTTATGGTATTTTTATTTGTTTTTTGTCAAATTTGGGAAATTTCTGGCCATTGTTTCTCCTAATACTTTTCCAGTACTGCCTCTTTCTCTTCTCCTTCTGGGACTCTGAAGATATGGGCATTAGATCTTTTGTATTAGTCCTATAGGTCCCTGAGGCTTTGTTCATTTTTATGTTTTTAGTCCTCTTCCTTTATTCAGAATGAGTAATTGCTATTATTCCATTTTTTGGCTTATTGATTTTTTTCTCCTCTGCCCCTCTGTTCTATTGCTAAGTCCATCTACTGAGGTTTTCTAATTTCAGTTATTTTACTTTTTAGTTCTAAAATAAACAATTTTCCATTTGGTTCTTCTTTATATTTTCTAATTCCTTGCTGAAACTATTTTTTTCCATTATTTTTAAGTGTGTTCATAATTGCTTATTGAAGCATTTTTGCAATGGCTGTGTTAAAACCTCTGGCAGCAAATTCTAACATTGTCAAATCTGTTTTGACATCTATTGATTGTCTTTTTAAATTCTGTTTGATATCTCCTGGTCCGACAATGGCCCTTAGCTAGAGGTGCTTTTATTATGTCTTTTTTTCCATATAAGGGAATGGAAGCTCAGATGGGCCCCAGAACATAGCGTTCAAAATGGGGCTGGGAGCTGAAACCAGAATCCAACTATGTATGATACCAAAGCCAGGCTCTCAAGCTCTCAAATTACAGACAAATATGTGTAGTGTGATTGTATTTTTATAAGAAAAAAATGTACAGCTAGATATGGATTTCTAGCATAGAAAATAAAACTTAAGAATAGATTTCAAAATCTTAGCTGGTATTTTTTTTTTTTTAATTTTTTTTTTCAACGTTTTTTATTTATTTTTGGGACAGAGAGAGACAGAGCATGAACGGGGGAGGGGCAGAGAGAGAGGGAGACACAGAATCGGAAACAGGCTCCAGGCTCCGAGCCATCAGCCCAGAGCCTGACGCGGGGCTCAAACTCACGGACCGCGAGATCGTGACCTGGCTGAAGTCGGACGCTTAACCGACTGCGCCACCCAGGCGCCCCTTAGCTGGTATTTTTAATGAACATAATATATAGATGATTTCCCTTTTTGTTTTTCTGTGTTTTAAATTATCTGCAACAATCTCAGCTTAATCACCTATCCATTTTATGATTTTGAATAAAGCTCTGAATATCTTGCATATTTGTTGAAACTAATTGAAAGTTGTGTTTTTGATGTTTTGTTTCTCATATGAATAGTCACAAATTATGTGCTCTAAAAAAAGTCAATTAAATGTTAAAAAATATAAAATTACTCTTTACTTTTAAACTCTTATTTGCAGGAAGTAGATTTAACACAGTTTTGTTAAGGGAGAAATTTTGTTTTCTGTTTATTTTCCTCATATTCTTTAATGTCCATTTCATCTATAGTCAAAGTAATTTAGAACTTAAATCAGATTATCTTCAAACCAGCATTTTTTTGGTAGTGAAAATAATTAAATATATTCCATGGTCCCTCCATTCCCTCACCCTCTTCTTTCCTCTTCTACAGTCAGTATTTAAAGTAGCAACAGAAACCTTTGGAATGATAATATATTTTTTTCTAATAGACTTGAATGACATGGTATATTTTCACATCGTGTTGCCATGACTACCAAACCCTTCAGCTCATCTTCATTTAAATATGTTCACTGTTAAATTAGACACGTAGCTTAAGCAATTTAGGATGTTCCACAATTTTTGTTTAAAACATTGGTTATATGCTAAGTCTCAAGTTCACTCTTTCAGTGAGAATAATGCTAGCATGTTGCTGGCTATGGAACATCTATTCTGCTTCACAATTCTTCCAAAGGCTGTTACAAAGAAAAAGCCAACACTTGTCTAGAAGAGATTTTCAAGTTTCAAATTCAAAGGAATTTGTCACTCAGGTACAGAGCAAAATTTATGAATGTTGTGAAATAAGTCAGAAAAGCGTTTCCTAAATTCTAACATGTCTGGGTTGACATTGAGACTTCTTAAGCATACCCACAAGCCCACAGCAGAATACTGAAAAACCTTCAAATGACAACAAAGGTCTCTTCTTGGCTGATTTAGAAATGTCTGTCTAGATACAGACCCCTTTAGTCCCTCTCTCTGTGTGAAGGTGTGATTGTTGCACATTGCAGGGAATTCACACGGACTTGCTATTCAGGGGTGAACTTTGCAGAGAAAGAAGCAGTGGCCATAAAAGAATAGTCAGCATCCAAAAGTTTAAACTTGGCCACCTCTTTTCAAGCCTTGCATACTAGAGAATGAAGATATGAATTTAGTCTGTATGTGTTTGTGTGTGTGTGTACGTGTGTTTGTGTGCGTGTGTGTGCAGGCATGTCAGGGTAAGCATAATTTTGCACACACTAGACTGCTTAAATCCTGTTTTTTAAAACCTGACTAGCTTTGAGGAAGACTTTAATGTTATTCAAATACAAATCTTTCCAATTGAAAACAAAACCAAAATATTTGTTTTACTTAAAAAAGATTTTTTTTAATGTTTATTCATTTTTGAGAGACACAGAGAGACAGAATGTGAGCAGGGGAGGGGCAGAGAGAGACAGATACAGAATCTGAAGCAGGCTCCAGGTTCTGAGCTGTCAACACAGAGCCTGATGCGGGGCTGGAACCCACGAACCGTGAGATCCTGACCTGAGCCGAAGCTGGATGGTCAACCGACTGAGCCACCCAGGTGCCCGTGTTTTTTTACTTTTAATTTTTTTTTCCAAAATCTTTAAATAAGTAACAATATAACAAAGAGAAATAAATTGGTTTGATCCTGATAACTCTTAGACTGCATCTTTAAAATGATACTTCTTTAAATTTTACAGATTTAAAGTGCAACAAATATCTCAATTCTTCTAATGTCTACTCAGAAATTCACATGAATTACTAAGAACTGCTAAATTTTCTAAGATCATATTTCATTTTCTATTAAAAATCTATTAAGATGAGCTTTTGCCTAGGTGAAACTATAAGATCAAATTCTAAACTATAAAACTATAATGCTCAATAAATAACTGTGGATAAATGTATTGGAAAGGATGACGGTCAGTATATTTTTATTAGTAAACCTAATTCTCCATAAAGTATTAAGGTTTTTATTAAAATGAGCTGTTCATAACTCCTAATGCACTGTCTAATCTTCCTACCTGCAGTGTCTCTCAAAATGGAATACTAAAAATAATTAACAAGTCAAAACAGGGAAGGAATTCTAATAATCCTTCATTTTGAATTCCAGGATCACTGACTGACAGTCACTACTTATTGCAAATGACCCCTGGTCTTATTTTGGTTTTCAGTAAATCAAACCAATAATAAATAAATTAAAAGTGACCTTTTCATTTAAGTGAAGCAGGTGGAGTAAAATATTTAACAGGTTTAAGGAAGCAAACAAAAGTGTGTGAACTTAGTTGGTTTAAATTTCCCTGAGACAGTCCTTATCTACTTAGCCCTTTCTTCTGAGGCGAAAAATTAGCTTAAAGAGTAGGGTTACTGACATGTGACTACATTGCTTTAGAATTTTCCAATGGTGTTCCACTGCCCAAAGAATAAAACCCAAATTCTTTCCCTTGGCCCCCACCTCTCCCTCTGATTCATATTCTTCCTCTTGTGCATCATTTTCTATGTTCTAACCTCAGCAGCCTATTTCCATTCCTTAAATATATCAAGTTCATTCCTGCCTCAGGGCCTTTGCATCTGCTTAGGATAGTAATCCTCGTATTTTCATAGCTCTCAAACCAAATGATACCTTTTAGGTCTTTCCTAAGCTTCACTGTTAAAAGTAGCCCTCTCCGACGCCTTGAAAATTATTTTAATAATTTATTTATTTACCTATGTGTTTGTTTTCTGTCTAGTCTAACTAGAATAATGGATAAACTTATTTTAGAACCATGCCTAGAACCGCATCTGACACATATGTGCTCAATAATATATACAGACTGAATGACCCTCAGGTTATTTCAAAGGTAGGTTCTGTGACAGTGTAATTTTATCTAAGAACTAACATTTGCATAATCATTTTGCAACTTACCAAAATTTCCATGTACAATATCTGATTATATTCTTAGACCTTTATAAAATCTGAAGAAATTAAGGTAAGATGATATTGTTCTTTCTACAGTTTAGAAACTGTATGAGCCACATCGTGACTCCTATCCGGATTTAAGTGGTATGGTTGATGTTGATATCATGTACTTCACTGTCACTTCTCCATTCTTCATGAGCCCCAGGTGGCTGGGATTAAATGATGGGACAGCAACACATGTAACGCATATGGCCATGTGGACTGTGAACCAACCTACCCACATTTGGCATCAGTGCTACCTGATCTGACCACCAAGCTGTTGCTATCACCAGTAGGCACAAAGTCACCATTTCTTCCTTCCAATATTAATTCTGCTTAGAATAAAGGAAAATAAACGCTATGTGCTTAAAGCCATTGGATCTTCATCAGTGTTACAAAACCGGGTCATGGAAACTTCTATCCCTAGGGGAACAATCTAGCATTATAATCAGAGGAATAAGTATTTTGCCTGAAATATGAAGATATTTTTTTGGATTCCTGGAATCTTTGGGCTAGAAATTAACTTTTATAGGTGACAAAAATAAGGAACGGAGAGGAAAAAGTGATCTGTAAAAGATCACTTAGCTACTTAGTGGTTGAGCCAGGACTGAGTCCAGATTGCTGCCCTTCCAGTCTATACGATTTATGCCTTTTTTGAAATTATATCAGACACTGGGTAATTTTGCAGGGCTTGAAAGTATGGGAACAAGGAGAACAAGATAAAAATGTAAGTAATCTGTAGGCTGTGATGATACCCAGTGATTTTTATTGAACAAATACACACATACCATTGATTTACTGGACAAATGTTTATTCCATGCCTATTTTATTGTAGGTTCTATTCTAGACACTAGGGATATAATGGAGAACATGATAGCATTTCTCTCTTCAAGAGCTCATGGTCAAATGGGGAGACTAACCAATACTAAATGTGTAATTTTGACACACAGTGTTAGGTGCTATGATAAACACAAGCATTTGGGAACACAGAGATGTGGCAACTAACCCAGATGGTGACCAGCTGGGAAGAGCTCCTGATGCATACTTTTCCCAGACTAAGATCTAAAGGATGAGAAAGAAATGTTTGTGTGAAGAGGGAAAATGTTTCAGGTAGAGGAACATGCATGTCAAAGTGCATGCCTTAATGTATCTTCTCATCCATGATGACCAAAACACAAAAAACAAAATAGCATTTATTCTTATTTTTTTGTGAAAAATGGTACTTTAATACCTGATTGCCTCATATGTGTTTTTATTTGGACTATCACCTTATAAAAGATTCATCACCCTGGCAAAGTGGGTTATAGTGAGATCCCATCGGCTGAAAGTGCAGAGGGGCAGGTCTTTATGAACTTTGAAGAAGGCCAGGTTCACATTTATCTAGATCACTTATACCTTCCTCAGAAAATCTTTGGTGTAATTTTAAAGTCTTTGGTGTGATTTAAAATAAACATATTAAGGTGGCACTTACTTATTCTTCGGCCAACTGCCTTGAAGCATTTAGGCTCTAGGTCTTTGTAAATTAATAACCCAGAAAATTAAAAGCAGGTGAATTGTTTTTCTTTTTTTTTTTTAACGTTTTATTTATTTTTGAGACAGAGAGAGACAGAGCATGAACAGGGGAGGGTCAGAGAGAGAGGGAGACACAGAATCTGAAACAGGCTCCAGGCTCTGAGCTGTCAGCACAGAGCCCGACGCGGGGCTCGAACTCACGGACCGTGAGATCGTGACCTGAGCTGAAGTTGGATGCTTAACCGACAAGCCACCCAGGCGCCCCAACGAATTGTTTTTCTAAAAATCTACATGTTTAGAACTATCTTCACAATAATTATAGAAGTCATAAATTAGAATTTCCTTCTCTAAGGATAATCAGAAATAGATGTTAATCAAAACAAAAGCTGAATACTCTTTCTTTCAATCTTTGTCCAATTTATGCACTCATTTCAGGTATCTGCCAAAATGTCACATGTTTCTAGTTTTACCGAATCAAGCAGAATGATTTTGAGTATGCATTTGCTTCTTTCCTTCATTGAAAAGTAACTATGGAGAGCCATCCATTTCCTAAGTACTCTTCTAGGTACTAGGAACACAGTCACATTCCTATCCGCAAGGAATTTACAGAAAGAGGGAGAGACTGGAGGGAGGGTAGAAATAGAGGAGCTGCCAGTAAGAACAGCAGGAAAGAGGGTGTCTGTGCCATAGTGGGCTGGATCCTGTAGACTCTGCAACCCAGAACTATGGAATCAGAATCTTGGGAGGTTTGGCCTTGACAATTTACATTAACAACAACAACAACAACAACAACAACAACTCTTCAAGTTATTCCCAAACACATTCAAGTTTGAGAACCTTTGCTTTGGCAATGTGAGGTCACTGAAGAGTTTTAAGCAAACAAGTAGGGTGAGGGGTTAAATGTTTTAGGAGGAGTACGTTGGTATCTGTATGGGGAGGGAGGCAGGGTAGTTTAATTTTGCAATGCGAACTGGACCATTTTGATAATATGGCATCAAATATGGGAGGAAGTGTGGGGTTATGCACAGAGATGAAATAACATTTAGGACTTGGATGAAGAATTAATTTCACATGTTACTTAATCATTAGTTGAAAGTTAGTATTTTTATTAATTTTGTCTTTTTGTGAAAGCATATTTCCATTTGATCCAAATGCCTTAGTTAAAATATCAGGTAACAAAGGTGACAATGATTTGGAGCTAGGCAAGCACAGAAACAGGGAGGGTGCAATAATCTAAGCAAGAGATAAAGAAGATGAAAAATGGTGGTAGGAACAGGGTGTCATAGAACAACAGCAGAAGAATTAAAGGACTTGGCTCCCAATTGGATGGAAAAGACAAGAAGCAAATAGCTGTGACCTAAAAAAAATCATTATTTTGTAATTATTGGATATGGAACTGAGTCGATATGATTTACCTTAATGAGATCGCTTTATGGAAGTGCTTCAGTGGAAAGCAGGCCAAAGAAAGCACAGCTTAGCTTTATCCTTCACTGTTCTGAAAACAGCCGCCCTGATGACAGGGTTTGTGCATCATCACCTTGGATTTAAGCTTTGCTATTCTGCTTTGGGCTTTTGCACACTGTGCTGCAATGCTGTGCCTGTGCGCCCGCCTCTCGCATCGCACTATAAGTGCCTCAGTAGCAGGGTCCATGCTCTTCTACTGCTACAGTGACCTGCACCCTGGAGACCCTCCATACTTGGTTTTAAAATATACAAACTGATGAACTGTGGCACTGATTGTAAGTAGCATTTTCTGGCTTAGAATAACTTCCAGAGAACCCTTAGCGCATGCCACTACTCTTCAACAAGCCCACACTGTCCTCTGGCGGTATTCCCATCCTGGAAAATCCAAATGAAAGGTGTTCCAGGAAGTCACACAGAGAGTTAGGGTTCTACATACCTATCAGGGAAAGCTTGAGTCTGAGAACTCCTGCGTGAACTGTAGCAGATGGCTTTCCAGATGTTTTTCCTGGTTAACAGCTGTCATGAGTTTGACTTTGGAGAAATGACCGGGGCTTTTCCATGGCCGTTCAGATTAAATTCTACAAAACTTTTACATAAAAGAGTGAAAGTACTGCTACTTGTAAAGATTACACTTAGTTGCTTAATAGAATTTTTTTTAAAAAACTGGAATTTTTAAAGCTTTGGATTTACTTTCAAGACTTTAGTTGCTAACATTCTCCAATTCAAGACAATTCTAGAAGGGTAGAGGCGAATGGGACCTGGAAGATGATTCAGTCCAGGCCCTACATTATAAATGAGGAAACGCAGACCTACCCAAGCTGAGTGACATGTGTAAAGTCTGTGGCTCACTTGTGCAGAGGTTTAGAATCCAGTACTTGTGGGAGTTTGCTTAATGTATAAGAATTCTGCCTTAGGTTTATTTTGATTAAGTGCTTATTTTACTCTCCCACTTATACCTATTGTCCTTTTTTTCTTAAATTCCTTCTATTTCTTTGGTGCCCATCTCTCTTTCCTCCATGATTTGTGATTAATAAAGTTCAGTCGAATGGAGTGACCCTAATATAAGACAGCAAATATTATTACTGGTTATTTGATGAACACCAAGTCCATATCTATGTAAATCAATTATGTTTATGGTAGATAATGAAATTGAGAAAGAAAATTCTATGGTCTAATGAAAATGTCTATTTAGTGGGTCTGATCATGAGTTAGTGAAAAGTTTACCTGTTAATATATTGGGGCACCTGGGTAGCTCAGCTGGTTAAGCATCCAGCTCTTGACTTTAGCTCAGGTCATGATCTCATGGTCATAAGATTGAGCCCCATGTCATACCGAGTGTAGAACCTGCTTGGGATTCTCTCCCTCTCTCTGTCCTTCACCACTGGTTTTCTCTCTCTCCGTCTCTCAAAGTAAATAAACATTAAAAAAATAAATAAATGTTAATGGTATCATGCTAAGCCTTTCACATATATCCTTGTATTTATTTTTTGTATTTATTTTTATTTTTTTTCAATATATGAAATTTATTGTCAAATTGGTTTCCATACAACACCCAGTGCTCATCCCAAAAGGTGCCCTCAATACGTATCACCCACCCTCCCCTACCTCCCACCCCCCATCAACCCTCAGTTTGTTCTCAGTTTTTAACAGTCTCTTATGCTTTGGCTCTCTCCCACTCTAACCTCCTTTTTTTTTTTTTTTTTTCCTTCCCCTCCCCCATGGGTTTCTGTTAAGTTTCTCAGGATCCACATAAGAGTGAAACCATATGGTATCTGTCTTTCTCTGTATGGCTTATTTCACTTAGCATCACACTCTCCAGTTCCATCCACGTTGCTACAAAGGCCATATTTCATTCTTTCTCATTGCCACGTAGTACTCCATTGTGTATATAAACCACAATTTTTATCCATTCATCAGTTGATGGACATTTAGGCTCTTTCCATAATTTGGCTATTGTCGAGAGTGCTGCTATAAACATTGGGGTATGAGTGCCCCTATGCATTAGTACTCCTGTATCCCTTGGGTAAATTCCTAGCAATGCTATTGCTGGGTCATAGGGTAGGTCTATTTTTAATTTTTTGAGGAACCTCCACACTGTTTTCCAGAGTGGCTGCACCAGTTTGCATTCCCACCAACAGTGCAAGAGGGTTCCTGTTTCTGCACATCCTCTCCAGCATCTATAGTCTCCTGATTTGTTCATTTTGGCCACTCTGACTGGTGTGAGGTGATATCTGAGTGTGGTTTTGATTTGTATTTCCCTGATGAGGAGCGACATTGAGCCTGTTGGCCAATCCAGATGTCTTCTCTAGATAAGTGTCTATTCATGTTTCCTGCCCATTTCTTCACTGGGTTATTTGTTTTTCAGGTGTGGAGTTTGGTGAGCTCTTTATAGATTTTGGATACTAGCCCTTTGTCCGATATGTCATTTGCAAATATCTTTTCCCATTCCGTTGGTTGCCTTTTAGTTTTGTTGGTTGTTTCCTTTGCTGTGCAGAAGCTTTTTATCTTCATAAGGTCCCAGTAGTTCATTTTTGCTTTTAATTCCTTTACCTTTGGGGATGTGTCAAGTAAGAAATTGCTACGGCTGAGGTCAGAGAGGTCTTTTCCTGCTTTCTCCTCTAGGGTTTTGATGGTTTCCTGTCTCACATTCAGGTCCTTTATCCATTTTGAGTTTATTTTTGTGAATGGTGTGAGAAAGTGGTCTAGTTTCAATCTTCTGCATGTTGCTGTCCACTTCTCTCAACACCATTTGTTAAAGAGACTGTCTTTTTTCCATTGGATGTTCTTTCCTGATTTGTCAAAGATTAGTTGGCCATACGTTTGTGGGTCTAGTTCTGGGGTTTCTATTGTATTCCATTGGTCTATGTGTCTGTTTTTGTGCCTATACCATGCTGTCTTGATGATTACAGCTTTGTACTAGAGGCTCAAGTCTGGGATTGTGATGCCTCCTGCTTTGGTCTTCTTCAAAATTACTTTGGCTATTCAGGACCTTTTGTGGTTCCATATGAATTTTAGGATTGCTTGTTCTAGTTTCAAGAACAATGCTGGTGCAATTTTGATTGGGATTGCATTGAATGTGTAGACAGCTTTGGGTAGTATTGACATTTTGACAATATTTATTCTTCCAATGCATGAGCAGGGAATGTCTTTCTATTTCTTTGTATCTTCTTCAATTACCTTCATAAGCTTTGTATAGTTTTCGGCATACAGATCTTTTACATCTTTGGTTAGATTTATCCCTGGGTATTTTATGCTTCTTGGTGCAATTGTGAATGGGATCAGTTTCTTTGTCTTTCTGCTGCTTCATTATTAGTGTGTAAAAATGCAACTGATTTCTGTACATTGATTTTGTATCCTGCAACTTTGTTAAATTCATGTATCAGTTCTAGCAGACTTCTGGTGGAGTCTATCGGATTTTCCATTTATAATATCATGTCATCCTCAAAAAGTGAAAGCTTGACTTCATCTTTGCCAATTTTGATGCCTTTGATTTCGTTTTGTTGTCTGATTGCTGATGCTAGAACTTCCAACACTATGTTAAACAACAGCGGTGAGAGTGGGCATCCCTGTCGTGTTCCTGATCTCAGGGAAAAAGCTCTCAGTTTTTCCCCATTGAGGATGATGTTAGCTGTGGGCTTTTCATAAATGGCTTTTATGATCTTTAAGTATGTTCCTTCTATCCCGACTTTCTCGAGGGTTTTTATTAAGAAAGGTTGCTGAATTTTGTCAAAGGCCTTTTCTGCATTGATTGACAGAATCATATGGTCCTTATCTTTTCTTTTATGAATGTGATGTATCACGTTGATTGATTTGTGAATGTTGAACCAGCCCTGCATCCCAGGAATGAGTCCCACTTGATCATGGTGAATAATTCTTTGTATATGCTGTTGAATTCGATTTGCTAGTATCTTATTGAGAATTTTTGCATCCATATTCATCAGGGATATTGGCCTGTAGTTCTCTTTTTTTACTGGGTCTCTGTCTGGTTTAGGAATCAAAGTAATACTGGCTTCATAGAATGAGTCTGGAAGTTTTCCTTCCCTTTCTATTTTTTGGAATAGCTTGAGAAGGATAGGTATTATCTCTGCTTTAAACGTCTGGTAGAACTCCCCTGGGAAGCCATCTGGTCCTGGACTCTTATTTGTTGGGAGATTTTTGATGACTGATTCAATTTCTTCGCTGGTATGGGTCTGTTCAAGCTTTCTATTTCCTCCTCATTGAGTTTTGGAAGAGTGTGGGTGTTTAGGAATTTGTCCATTTCTTCCAGGTTGTCCAGTTTGTTGGCATATAATTTTTCATAGTATTCCCTGATAATTGCTTGTATCTCTGAGGGATTGGTTGTAATAATCTCCTTTTCATTCATGATTTTATCTATTTGGGTCATCTCCCTTTTCTTTTTGAGAAGCCTGGCTAGAGGTTTGTCAATTTTGTTTATTTTTTCAAAAAACCTGCTCTACAGTTTTTTTAGATTCTATATTGCTTATTTCTGCTTTGATCTTTATTATTTCTCTTCTTCTGATGGGTTTAGGCTGTCTTTGCTGTTCTGCTTCTATTTCCTTTAGGTGTGCTGTTAGATTTTGTATTTGGGATTTTTCTTGTTTCTTGAGATAGGCCTGGGTTGCAATGTATTTTCCTCTCAGGACCGCCTTCGCTGCATCCCAAAGCATTTGGATTGTTGTATTTTCATTTTCGTTTGTTTCCATATATTTTTAAATTTCTTCTCTAATTGCCTGGTGACCCACTCATTCTTTAGTAGGGTGTTCTTTAACCTCCATTCCATGCTTTTGGAGGTTTTCTAGACTTTTTCCTGTGGTTGATTTCAAGCTTCATAGCATTGTGGTCTGAAAGTGTGCATGGTATGCTCTCAATTCTTGTATACTTATTAAGGGCTGTTTTGTGACCCAGTATGTGATCTATCTTGGAGCATGTTCCATGTGCACTCAAGACGAAAGTATATTCTGTCACTTTGGGATGCAGAGTTCTAAATATATCTGTCAAGTCCATCTGATCCAATGTATCATTCAGGGCCCTTGTTTCTTTATTGACCGTGTGTCTAGATGATCTATCCATTTCTGTAAGTGGAGGGTTAAAGTCCCCTACAATTACCACATTCTTATCAATAAGGTTGCTTATGTTTGTGAGTAATTGTTTTATATATTTGGGGGCTCCTGTATTCGGCGCATAGACATTTATAATTGTTAGCTCTTCCTGATGGATAGACCCTGTGATTATTATATAATGCCCTTCTTCATCTATTGTCACAGCCTTTAATTTAAAGTCTAGTTTGTCTGATATAAGTATGGCTACTCCAGCTTTCTTTTGACTTCCAGTAGCATGATAAATAGTTCTCCATCCCCTCACTCTCAATCTGAAGGTGTCGTTAGGTCTAAAAGGAGTCTCTTGTAGACAGCAAATGGATGGATCTTGTTTTTTTATCCATTCTGATACCCTGTGTCTTTTGGTTGGCACATTTAGTCCATTGACATTCAGTGTTATTATTGAAAGATATGGTTTTAGAGTCATTGTGATGTCCGTAGGTTTCGTGCTTGTAGCAATGTCTCTGGTACTTTGTCTCACAGGATCCCCCTTAGGATCTCTTATAGGGCTGGTTTAGTGGTGACGAATTCCTTCAGTTTTTGTTTGTTTGGGAAGACCTTTGTCTCTCCTTCTATTCTAAATGACAGACTTGCTGGATAAAGGATTCTCGGCTGCATATTTTTTCTCTTCATCACATTGAAGATCTCCTGCCATTCCTTTCTGGCCTGCCAAGTTTCAAAAGAGAGATCGGTCACAACTCTTATAGGTCTCCCTTTATATGTTAGAGCACATTTAACCCTAGCTGCTTTCAGAATTTTCTCTTTATCCTTGTATTTTGCCAGTTTCATTATGATATGTCGTGCAGAAGATCGATTCAAGTTACGTCTGAAGGGAGTCCTCTGTGCCTCTTGGATTTCAATGCCTTTTTCCTTCCCCAGATCAGGGAAGTTCTCAGCTATTATTTCTTCAAGTACACCTTCAGCACCTTTCCCTCTCTCTTCCTCCTCTGGAATACCAATCATGCGTATATTATTTCTCTTTAGTGCATCACTTAGTTCTCTAATTTTCCCCTCATACTCCTGGATTTTTTTATCTTTTTCTCAGCTTCTTCTTTTTCCATAATTTTATCTTCTAGTTCACCTATTCTCTCCTCTGCCTCTTCAATCCGAGCCGTAATTGTCTCCATTTTATTTTGCAGCTCATTGATAGCCTTTTTTAGCTCCTCCTGGCTGTTCCTTAGTCCCTTGATCTCTGTAGCAAGAGATTCTCTGCTGTCCTTTATACTGTTTTCAAGCCCAGCGATTTTGTGACTATTATTCTAAATTCACTTTCTGTTATATTGTTTAAATCATTTTTGATCAGTTCATTAGCTTTTGTTATTACCTGGACGTTTTTCTTTTTTTTTTTATTTTATTTTATTTTATTTATTTATTTATTTGTTTGTTTGTTTATTTATTTATTTTTTAATATATGAAATTTACTGTCAAATTGGTTTACCTGGACGTTTTTCTGAGGGGAATTCTTCCGTTTCCTCATTTTGGATACTCCCTGGAGTGGTGCGGGACTGTGGGGTATTTCCCCTGTGCTGTCTTGAATAACTTGCCTTGGTGGGTGGGGCCGCAGTCAGACCTGATGTCTGCCCCCAGCCCACCGCTGGGGCCACAGTCAGACTGGTGTGTGCCTTCTCTTCCCCTCTCCTAAGGGCGGGATTCACTGTGGGGTGGCGTGGCCCGTCTGGGCTACTTGCACACTGCCAGGCTTGTGGTGCTGGGGATCTGGCGTATTAGCTGGGGCAGATCGGCAAGGTGCACAGGGGTGGGAAGGGCAGGCTCAGCTTGCTTTTCCTTCGGAGATCTCCTTTGGGAGGGTCCCTGTGGCACCGGGAGGGAGTCAGACCCGCTGGAGGGATGGATCTGCAGAAGCACAGTTTGCGCGGCGCAAGCAAGTTCCCTGGCAGGAACTGGTTCCCTTTGGGATTTTGGCTGGGGGATGGGCGAGGGAGATGGCGCTGGTGAGCGCCATTGTTCCCCGCCAAACTGAGCTCTATAGTCCGGGGCTCAACAACTCTCCCTCCCGTTGTCCTCCAGCCCTCCTGTTCTCCGAGCAGAGCTGTTAGCTTATAAACTTCCAGATGTCAAGTCCCGCTTGCTGTCGGAACACACTCCGACGGCCCCTCGCTTTTGCAAGCCAGCCTCGGGGGCTCTGCTTGGCCTGCAGGCCGCCTTTCCGCCCCGACTCCCTCCCGCCAGTCCATGGAGCGTGCACCGCCTCGCAGCCCTTCCTACCCTCTTCCGTGGGCCTCTCATCTACGCTTGCCTCCGGAGAATCCGTTCTGCTAGTCTTCTTCAATTTTCTGGGTTATTTAGGCAGGTGTGGGTGGAATCTAAGTGATCCGTAGGACGCGGTGAGCTCAGTGTCCTCCTACGCCGCCATCTTCCCAGAAGCCTATATCCTTGTGTTTAGTCCTTACAGTGAACATATGAGATAAGTAAGATCATCTTCACTACACACCTTAATAAACTAATGCTCAGAAATATTAAATAACTTGCTGAGCTCACACTCCTACAAAGTCACCGAGCTTGGCTGATAACCTGGAACCACATCCCCTTTATGGAAACCCCTGTGTAGCCCCTGAACTGCCATGTGAGTCTTCTCTTAGGGGATGAACAACATTCATGGAGAGTGAGAAGTTTGGGAGGAGATTCACAATGGAAATGGTTTCAGAGACTGTTTGCGTCATTAAAACAAAGACAGGGAAAACTCATTTGACTCAAACCCTCGGTTTTATCCAGCAGAAAATGCCAGTGTAAAACATATTTTTGGGATGATGGGAACACCCTGCATTTGGTGGCTGCAATTTCACTCCTTGAAAGCAAAACATTATGGTTGGAGTTAAGGCCACCATGTGGCCTTCTCCCGAGCTGTGCGCTTGCCACGGCATGGTCATATCCACCTCCTCTCCTCATTTGTATTCCATTCCCTACCCAATCTCATTTCTGGTTATACAGGGCTCTCTCCTTAAGTCATAGCCTTTGTTGTCATGTTTTATGCCTTCAGGTTTAACAACAACACCAACAACCTCGCAATTATACATTTTAAAATTAATTATCTAGCCTTAGAATATTTTAGATGACTGAAAACATTCATAGAAAAAAAAAGCACTTTGCTTCTACATTAGATCAAATTTCTGAAAATACGTGAAACTTTGTATTGTATTTCATTTAACTTTGTATATTTTATTTTAATGGAAGTATAATGAGAAACACCTCTCAATGCTTTCAGTTCATAGAAAGAAGTAGCTGTGCACCAATACTCAGGGAAGATATGAGAAATGTCTCCAAGTCTGCATTCACGCTCTGCCCCTGACATTTTTGATGGCCTCAATTCAGACAAATCCTTTAACCTCTTGATATGTCTATTTCACTCACTAAAAAATCATATGAATCATAAATAACTAGTTCTTTCAGAATCTGTGAACTTAGACAATATTGGAAAAATATTTAAACTACATAAAAACATGTAAGATAAAAATGGAGGGAATAGGCTCTTAATTCCCCACCCTCCTTAAAAAAAAAATCCTCATCCAGTGACCTGAATGCTTTGGAAACCTGGTTATTTAGAAATTAAATCATTAGAAAGGTTGCCTTCCCATGTGCTGCCATGCATCATGCAAACCACGAGCAGATTTGGATGTGTGCTTATGAATGCGTGCAAGGCACTATCACCGCTAAAACCCCACCTTCACCCCACCTGCCTCTCTCTCTCTCACTGTGTTTTGAAATCTTTTTTCTGAATATTATCACAAAACATCTGAACAGACCAACTTGTGAATAACTTTTTGTTTATCAGCTTCCTTAACTGAAGAAACAGAAATACAGTCTTCCTGAAGTTTTTACAATATGGCAACTCTAAATCACTGATGCTTATTTATAAATCTGTTCCCTGCACCAAAAAAGGCTTAGCTTTTTATATATTTTTCATTCAGAAAATATTTATGTAAAATTAATCCTTCATTAAAAGTATGTATTTGTAATGAATTACCAGAGTGAGAAAAGAAAGCAATTAACATTTAGAAAATGCCAGGTCCAAGGTTTCACCAAAGAACAGTGGGGAAAAAGAAAAGGGTAATTTAGACATTGATATGGTTTATTAAGTAGAAAGAACTCATATGTTCATGAATTAGCAAGACCAATCTCAGATAATACATTCTATCAATAAAAGGAAACTAAAAAATAAATATATATTGCTTGCCACAAGGTAAGTGACAAAGGACACTCCGTCGAATAGAAAGTTGAGATACTTACATTTAAAAAGCAGCCTCTCCCCCAAGATAAATATGGAAGTTAAAAACAACTAACATTTACTGAGCATATTACTGAGCCACTCACTGAGTTAAGCATTTTCAAGATGTTGAGCTAGGGACAACTATAATCCAGTTTTACAGGTGAGAGATGATGGGTAACTTTGTTCAGTGTCTTCTGGCTAGTAAACGGCAGAACCAGAGGCTGCCAGATCCTGAGACCCATGGCTGTAACTACAGGAAGCTCTGAAATCTCAAGATCTGGAAAACTCTTAAAGAATTCTACCAAGGCTGAATTAAGATGTGTTGGGAAGAAGGAATGTAATTGCCTCAGTAGGTAGGTAGAAGAATAAGTATAAAAAAAGGTTGAAATGTTTGAAATTACACACAATTGATAAAAAATTTAAAAATGAGTGTTTGGAAAAATAGAAATATAATCATTTCTATGAATATATATCTCTATAAATATATTTTTATGAACTCCTATGAGTAAAAGTGTTCAAAAGGTACAAACTTGCACTTACAAAATAAATAAGCCATGGGGATATACAGCATGGTGTCTGTAGTTAACATGGCTATGTTGTATATTTGAAATCTGTTGAGAGAGTAGATCTTAAAAGTTCTCATCACAAGAAGAAAATTATAACTAAGTGTGGTTGTGGTGATGGATGTTAACCAGGCTTATTGTCATGATCACTTCACAATACATACATATATTGAATCATTATATTGTACACCTGAAACTAATACAATGTCATATGTCAATTATATCTCAATAAAAATAAATTTAAAAAAAGATATAGAGAGCCCCTCCCCCAAAAGAAACATATTAATTCCTTATTTTAGGATAGGATAAAACCCATTTATTTTATTTTTTATTTTAGAGAGAGAGAGAGGGAGAGCTCGAGTAGGGGAGAGGGGCAGAGGAGAGAAAGAGAGAATTTTAACCACAGAGCCCAACATGGGGCTGGATTCCACAACCCTGGGATTGTGACCTGAGCTGAAATCGAGAGTCAGACGCTTAACTGGCAGAGCCACCCAGGGACCCCCAGAAAAAACCTATTTAATATAGCAACACAAAAGCTACATAGTAACTGAAACATACCTCTATTTAATAAAGATGTTTAATGTATTAACATAAAGTTTGTGGGGCACCTGGGTGGCTCAGTCGGTTAAGTGCCTGACTTCAGCTCAGGTCATGATCTCACCGTTCATGAGTTCGAGCCCCACGTCAGGCTCTGTGCTGACAGCTCAGAGCCTGGAGCCTGCTTGGGATTCTGTATCTCTCTCTCTCTCTGCTCTTCCCCTGCTCACATCCTGTGTGTCTCTCAAAAATAAATAAAGGTTAAAAAAAATTAAAAAAAAAACCCATTAAGTTTGCTCAGCAAACAATTATTAATCTGTTTACTGAATTACTTTTCAACATTTTCAATTTCTACTACCATTTGAGCTGCATGCTGCTGCACTGTGAGCTAACATTGTTAGTTTTTCTTTGAATGTTTATTGATTTTGGAGAGTGTGCATGTGGGGGAGGGGCATAGAGAGAGAGGGGATAGAGAGAATCCCAAGCAGGCTCCACACTGTTAGCACAGAGCCTGACTTGGGGATTGATCTCACAAGTTGTGAGATCATGACCTGACCCGAAATCAAGAGTCAGATGCTTCTGAGCCATCCTGGTGCCCCTAACACTGTTAGTTTTATCATTTATATGAAAGTGGGGAAAAAGAGAAATTGTTCTAGGAAGCGCAATAAATATTTCATGAATTTTTGAGTTAAAGTCTCTCACAGGGAGAGTAAATTCATTTTGATTCTTTCAACAGTATATTTTGAGGTTTATTGAGTGTGCGGTACAAGAAGATGAGTAAGATGTGACTGATGCTTCAGGGAGTTCCCAGTGTAGAACAAGACATCAAATGTAAGAAAAGTAAATAAAAAGGTGTGGTAATCCGATCAAGCTAACTCCCTAAATTCAGATTGTGGTGCCTCTGCTTCCTAGTCACAAACAACCTTGGGAAAGTTGTTTAGTTTTTTTTTTTTTGGGGGGGGGGTGGGGCTCAGTTTCTTCATATGTAAAATGGGACTCTATTAATACCAGTATGATCAGGTGATAATGAAGGAGACTTGTGTTAAAACAGAAGAGGGGTTAGAAAAGCCCCTGGTATATGACAAACAATCAGTCGATGCCAGCTGCCATTATTAAACACGTGATGGGTGGCGGCACAGAGTGGGGTGGGAACACAAAGGAAGAAGAATTGATTAGCTTTCTGTGTGATGGAAATATCTCAGGAGACGAGAGCCGATAGGACATGGGTGGGCATCTACCTGGCTGACTGGCAACAAGAGATGTCTAGGGGAAGAGAAGCAGTGAAAACAAAGAAAGGTACAAAGGCAGGAGGCATCTGGAGGTATTTAGTGAACTGCCCCTCACAGAGTATCATTAGATGCTTTTGTGTGAGGGTGTCCATAGTAAGGGAGGTCTTTGGGGTCATGCTAACTGCCACAAATTCTGTGGGTTGGTGCCTTCCAGGGTTCCCAAAGCCCTAGGATGGCAGGTTCTGTGGGACTGCCTCAGACACTACTAAGGAGAGGCTGGGATGGCCACAGTGCCTGGCCCCTCCCCAGTTCTAAACCAGAGCAGAACTGCTTTTATCTCTTTCACACATTGTGTTTCCATGTAAGATTTTTTATTTGAAGAAAAGGATCTGCTCCATAAAAATTACTCGAATTAAAAAATTTTTAAAATGCTTACTTATTTTTGAAAGAGAGAGAGAAAAAGAGAGAGAGAGTGTGGGCAAGGGAGGGGTAGAGAGGGAGACACAGAATCTGAAGCAGACTCCAGGCTCTGAGCTGTCAGCACAGAGCCTGACGTGGGGCTCGAACACCTGAGATCATGACCTGAGCCAAGGTCAGATGCCTAACCGACTGAGCCACCCAGGTGTCCCAGAAACTATTTGAATTAAAAAAAAAAACCCTCAAATTTCTGATTAAGGGAGAAATATGTTGAGATTTGAATTTTGGAATAACTTTGGGAATACTTATTTAGTTATTTAGCAAAGACTATATAGCACTTAATATGTAACCAGAAACTCTTCTCAATATTTTACAGATATTAATTGATGGAGATTGGGGAGGAGGATGTGAAAAATATAAGACAAGGGCTTCTCCAACAACTCAGCACCTTTAGCACTGAGAGCCCTCATGTATTCACTTAAAAAAAAAATATCAGTACTTTTTGCTTCTTTTGAACTTTACATTTTTTTTCTTCACATAGTTGTGAGAACAAACTTCTAAAGAATTTGGGGCTAAAAATTTTTTTTTACTACTTTCCACGTTGGAATTATTAGGAATTATTCTGATAGACAGGAACTCAGAATAGGCATAATTTAGGCTTTCCCAGGATTGGGGCGGGGCAGAAGTGGTAATGATCACATGCCCTGCTGAGAACCAGGCATAGCTCTCAACAGCATCGGTACCACTCCTCGGAGGGTGTTTTGAGGATCTCTGCAGATGGTTTTGGTTGCCACAAAAACAGAGAGGGTGCTGCTGGTATTTAGTGGGCAGAGGCCAGGGATGCTAGGTACCCTCCAATGTACAGAGTAGTTCCCCGTCCTACATGGCTTTCCTACATGCATGAAGGTAAAACACCTGGGTATAAGTACAGAAGCCTGCAACCTAACACTTTTACACAAGGTGGAACACATAGCATTTTTGGCATGGTTTTCATATATACTGAATTTATCAGGAATGGCACTAGCGTGTGTATGGAGGAAAGACTGTATTTTGTTCAGGTTTTTTATTTGCCGGGAGTTGTTCACTGTTTTGGAAAATAACATCACAAGGCAGTAACACTGCTCTTGGCATTTGAGTTTCCAATACACTCACCTGTATCAGTCAGCCTTTGTAGCTGTCACACTCACCACGAGTCTATGGTGAGTCTACCTCGGGAAAGATGCAAGTGTTTGATTACTTCATTATGTCACCTACTGACGTTGTGCTTCAGGGCATTTATGTATTTTTCCTTTATGTCTAGGGCATTGTATTTGTTTCTTTGAGATAGTCTGTGCAGGGAGGTTATATTGAAATTTCTTTGAGGCAAATAAAGATGTCTCGTAAAATATTTGCTATAAAAACGGAGCTTGGAGTATGACAGGGTTGAGAGTCAATGTGTCAAAACAGCACAAAAGCAGTTTCCAACCATTCAGTTTCTCGTATACTACAGTGGATGGGGAATCAATTTCATTTCTTGATTTGACTTTAACTTTTCCAAGCGGAGGCCATTTTTATTCACACGCTGTGGAAAATGGAGGATGATAAAGCACTCCAAAAGCAAGACGACTTTTGTGTGCATGCCACACAAGGGTCCAGTCATTAGTGGTGCTGGGGGTGGTTCATCTGGCAGGCCCACATCACGGTCCTGGGAAAGATGCTTGAGGTTGTTGTATGTCTGTGATTTGGGAAAATATACTTCCAGCATCAGGTGCCAGGCTAGCTGCTTGTCTTGACATGCAGTCAAAAGTAATTCAGGAGGTGATTCTAACTCTGCCTTTTTTGTACTGGAGACGAGTGGTTCTTAATAATTTGTTAATATAGGGGCCCCTGGGTGGCTCAGTCGGTTTTCATCTGACTTCCGCTCAGGTCATGATCTCACAGTCCATGAACTCAAGCCCCACGTTGGGCTCTGTACCGACAGCTCATAGTCTGGAGCCTTCTTCAGATTCTGTGTCTCCCTCTCTCTCTGCCTCTCCCCCACTTACCCTCTGTCTCTCTCTCAAAAATGAATAAACATTAACAAAAATTTTTTCATCTATTTTGTATACATATAACAAAAATGCAACTATTCATTCTGTGTCAAATTTCCCAGCATGTAAAAATAATCAAAATACAAATTCTTTGAAAAAATTATCATTTCTTAAAAAAAAAAAAAGACAAATTTTGATTTCCTTCTCTGGTCTTTCATCTCTTTGGCCTAATATTTTCATCAAATTGTGCCAGTTTATCAATAATGCATTTGTCAGCATATGATTTACATCTGTCCAAAGCAAGATGTTGTAGACTTTTTTGAGTTAACCTGGGTCTATATACTTTTGAACAAACTCAACTCAGCATGGACTATTTGGTTACTTCATGGACTTGTTTTTATTTGACAAGAGCTTCTCTAGCGGGTGCATCAAAAAATTTTTCAGTCCAGATGCCTCAAGCTCACTAACTGATCATTTTATGTTACAAGTACATTTCTAAGTATTGATCTTTTGTTTCCATAAAATAAGTTGGAATACATATTAAAATGTTTTCCAAGGAAATGAGGAAAAGATATATATCTATAATGGGATAGGAAGCAGAGGGAGGGAAAGATAGAAACCATGCTTTCTAATCACTAAACCTTCCATTCACAAACTAAGATAAATTCTTGTTTTATAACTCTACTGGGTATTTCTGAACAGCCTGTTGGCAGGGACCATCTTAACAACAAGTAAAAATATTTGATTCACAGTTCTAGAGGCCCTGAATATGACTGTCAATTTCCTTCCTCTTTTAATACTATTATTAGTTGTATCTAATATATACTAAATTCTGGTAATTGGTGGTTCATGTAGATCCTGAGGCCACTTACATTGCTATTTACTGCAGTTGTGCCTTTAATTAAAACAATAATTTCCATGAATAGATAGAACAGCAAAGCTTAATTCAGGACTAGTTAATGTCTAACTTCCAATTTACTTGTTAGGATTAATCGTGCATGGCAAATGTGACAATAACCAGTCATTACTTTGTAATTTTTGCTCAGCAGTGTGATAAGGGGGACATATTTTCTGGTTATTCAGAGGTCCTTAGAAATAGTTCATATCAAAAAGCTTTCTTAGATAACTAACTAGATCATAATATCTAATTATTCTAAATATCTAACTAGATAATTCTGAAGTAGATAATTCTCGTGACTCTTAAGGATTCTAATTGGACAATTTGGTATCTTGAAAAACATATTTGTTAGACCCCTTTATGGGCTCTTAATATAAGGATTTTTATCTTGATTTTATAAATATATATTTTGAAAATATTCACCATGAGCAAGATAGTGTACAAGGTGCCAGTCTTGTTCAACAGTATCCCTAGTGCTGGGCTTATTGGGAATAATGGGAATGAAATCTGATGAATAGCAGTTACTCTTTCTAAGGATTACACAATCTGCTAAGTATCACCCCAGTCTCCTATAAGAATTAGTAACAGTTTCTCTTATTTCAGAACCTAATTATTTTCTGTCTAGAATAGCACTTTTTCTATCTTTCAATTTTCTTTATATCCCACCTTAACAAATACAGCGCCTTAGTTTACCATTTATGGCTCACAGTGAGATAACCCAAAGCCTGCTTTTTCATTCATTTTCCTCTTCCCTTCTCATGCTCTAAGCCATCACCCAGTCCGTGAAGCATTTTCTGAGGTCTTGTATTACAAAGGGATCTTGTTCCCCTTGATGCTCCAGACATTCTCCCATGCTTCTTTACAGGAATCACCACATTTGATCTAGTTTTCTAATTGTTTATGTATGTGTATTTCCCAACTCTAACTGTTATGTTTCGGAGGGCTGGGCTTCTTTTACTGTGTACCTTTATTAGACCAGATACCTACACACACACACACACACACACACACACACACACACACACACAGAGGTAGCCCATTCTCAATAGTACCCATTTGTCTTTGACAACACTTTCTGAGAAATTTTAGGTTAAAAATTTTCAGATGTATTATTTAGTTTGGAATATTTTCATAAAATATCAACAATGCCAACATGTTTTTTAAACTATCATATCCTCAGAAAGCTTTAGGATTTATACTTTAGAGTTTGAAATGCAAAAATGTGAGGACATGCCAAAGAAAACATGACATTTATATAGGCATGATTAAATTAGTAGACATCACTGGTCTCTTATGTACCAACAGCTTCCAAAATTCCACCGCGAAATTCAGTCACATTCACTTAATGACATTTACGTCATGTGTTCTGACTGGTTAGTACCTACAGCTTTCCGGTTGTTAAGTATTTTGAATACAGCCACATGTATATCAATTCTTGCTTTAGTGTCAAGTCACAGGGTCTCTTTTCCCATTACAATGGTTGAGTGTATTATTGGGCAATACAGAGAAGCTATGACCCAGTTTTCTCTGTAGGGTTAACTGAGTTAAAGCAGCTTATAGTGACTCCAACACCAAGGTATTTCCTGAAAAAAAACCTCTCAGTTGAATAATTAGAGCACTGAAGAGAATGTGCTCATAGAGAAGTTGAACATTGTGTAGTTTTGAGAAAATGAAAGTTGTAGGAATGTATTTGTCTTGGGGCCATTACCTATGTAACTGTCATTCTTTTAAGAAGGTGGTTCTGAAATGTGTATAATTTCCTTTCAAATACTGTATAAAAAATGAAAATAACATTTAATAAGACAGAAGCCCCTCCTTTGAAAAGAAATGTTACATTTATACCATTTTTACAATGGAATAGAAATGTACTTACAGTTGTCATAAACCTTCTCCTCTAAATTTGCATTCATCTTTACATGGAGAGTTTTCAATACAAAAACATTCAGAGATATTTTTTAGGTAGGCTCCACGCCCAATGTGAGGCTTGAACATACAACCCTGAAATCAAGAGTCATAGGCTCCACCAACTGAGCCAGCCAGGTGCCTCAAACATTTAGAGAATTTTAAAAACATAATTTTTTGACATTATCTCAAATAGTTTTTGAAATATTTGTTTCCTTCACATAATAAACAACATATGGCCTTTACTTTTGAAGACAATGAGGATATATATAGTTTTGTTCTAAAGTCATTATTTGGAAAAAATCTTTAATACTTAAGAAATTGTAGAGAAATTTGGAATACAATGCGATAGTACATTTTGTGCCAACTTGACTAAACAACAGCATGTCCAGAGATTTGATCAAACATTATTCTGGTGTGTCTGTGAGGGTATTTTTGAATGAGAATAGCACTTTAATCTTTAGACTGGGTAAAGAAGATTGCCTCCCTAATGTGGGTGGCCCTCATCCAGTCAGTTGAAGACCTGAATAGAATAAAAAAGGCCAACCCTCCCTCAAGTAAGAGGGAACACCTTCTGACCCATGGTTTGAGCTTGGACACTGATTTTTTCCTGCTTTTGGATTTGAACTGAAACATTGACTCTTCTTGGGGTGCAATCCTGCTGGCTTTCTATCTGGAACTTAAACCATCAGCTCTCCTGGGCTTCCCTTTTGCTGACTGCAGATCTTGGGACTTCTTAGCTTCCATAATTGCATAAGCCAATTCCTTAAAATAAACTTCTTTATAAACATAAATATATTCACTATATATGTATGTGAAATCCTGTTGGTAGTGTTTCTCTAGAGAACCTTGACTAATGGACACTATATAAATTAGAATTTGGAACCACTGACAGAAAGTCCCTTGAGTCACTATCTAACTTATGTTTAAAAAAATCATTTGATTATATATACCCTACATATATCATTCCTAAATGAAATAGATTAGTTATCTTCTCCTAGTGTGTTTTCCAATAAATAAAATATTTAAAGCAATAAATGTTAGATCCATCCCTTTTTCCTCAACCGGATTCAATTCAAATGATAATCATCTAATCATCGGCATTTCTCCACAGAAATATGATGACTTAAAAAACATTTAATACATTTCATATTTCAAAATGAGAAATTCTTTGAATTATAAATTATTCCTCTCCATGGCTGATTGCTATCTTTTAGGGTAATAAGGATTAAAAATAGACCACATCAAATGTAATTTGAAACTCCATTCTTCAAAAACACTGAGTATCAAGAAATCTTGAAACTTCTTGGTTTTTGCATTCATATTTTGAAAATCATTTTGATTTTCATATCTATTATTTATTTTTATAATACAGATTTCAGAATCATACATATATATCAACTGTCTTTATTAGGCTTTTGTGATACAATAGGAGATCATGTAGTAAAAAATCTTTGTCTTCATTGAATTTTGATTTTTTTTCTTGGGAGGAGTGGAGAATACAAACCAAAACAAAAAGTACTTAATATATTAGAAAAACACATGTTATGGGGAAAAAATAAAGGGAAGGAGGAGAAGGAGAAGGGCAGTGGGATGGGGAGGGTCATGACATATCAAGTTTAAATAGTCTGAAGAAACCTCCCTGAAAAGGTGATATTAAAACAGACCTAACGGAAATGAGGAAGTGATACATATCTATATATCTATATATAATAAAGATATTTACACGTATATATATTTCCTTAGAAAAGCACTGCCAGCACTAGAGCTGATGATTTCAGAAAACTGAGAAGGCCAATGTAACTGGAGTGGAGCGACCAAGGTGGAGAGGAAGAGATGAAACCAGAGAGATGGGACCTTGTAGACCATTCAAAAGTCTTTAGCTTTTACTCCCAAGTAAGATGAGGAGCCACTGCAGTGCTTTGCACAAAGTATTTACACGATCTCCATGATGGTTAATAGGATCACTATGTTACAGGGGAGAGAATAAACTTTAAGGGGCAAGATGGAAGCAAGGAGACTAGGAAATGGACTATTGCAACATTTCATGTGAGAGAGGATGCCATTCCATGTTGGTTCCATGTGAGCATTGATTGCTTGCAGATGATGACATACTTGGCTTTTCACACTATAGCAGGACCAGTACTCTCTCTGGCAAATTCTTAGAGAATTTTTTCTGTATATGCAAAATGAATGCAGTTTTTGTTTTGATATATTTTTGAAAACTAATCACGGCTCTGATAGCGAAGTACTTAATTACTAAAGAATACTAAGAATAATGCCATTTATATACAAAAAAAATGTACTTCTAGGGAAGTACTTGGGTGACAAATACTTTCATGTGGATGGGAGCAAAGCACTGATGGGGTAGGAGTAGTGTTATTATAATAACATTTTTAGTTGAATTATACTATAATTTGTTATTTTCTTTGTGTTTTTTCTTTATGAAAAACTTACAATTTTTATGCCTTTTAAAAATATATAGGATCAGAAGAGTCTACAATGAATAACAATGACCCTGTGCGCTTTTGGCTGTTTCCTCACACATCTGAAAGTTTTAGTTTTTCCCTTACAGAAATTGTGAGACAGGGAGAGAAGCAAATGCCATCATCCTCCCTGTCTTCAAACCCACCCCTGACACTAAATTATCTCACAGTGTAGCTTCATGTTGCAATATTGAGTCCCTAAGCTGAAAGCATCGGTTTTACTGATTATATAATAACTTCTGGCTAATCAATTCATCCTTTGGTTTTATATTTAATCATCATAATTACATGGGTGAGAACTAGTTCTGGAAATATCTGACCTTATCCTTCCAAGGCATCTCTAGCTGAAAAAAGAGCACTTTAGAACAATGGTTCTCAACTGGGTCAATTTTATGTCCCAGGGAACCTTTGGAATGTCAGGAGATATTTTTGATTGTTACTTTTGTACGGAAGGTACTTGTAGCACCTCGTGGCTAAGAATTCTGCCAAACATCCTACATACAGATCACTGGACAGCTCTTGTCGACATAGTCCCAAATGTCAGTAGTAGTTAGACTGAAAAACCCTGCTGGAGTACAACAGCTTAGAAGCACTTGAATGGGGTGGATGGCATTCCAAGCAGACAGAACTTTTCGTTGGTGTGAAGAAATCAGACTGTACAGATTGGCCCTCCTGGGGCTAGAGGGAGTTAACGCACCACCAAAACAGTCTTTTCCATAGAGTAACTCAAGCAGCAGTTTGGCACTTGCCATAGTGTATTATAGAGATTGCTTTGGGGTTTAATGAAACACAAAGAGCTATAAAAGCATCTCCAATAAAATACTAGTGAGATTTCACACATTGGAATTGAGGGATAAGAGGGTGATGGCATGGCTTCCCAGATTTAAAGGAATATTTTCCCACTTATTCAATTAATTTCTTTTGTAGCCTAATGGTGATGGTAGATGTCCATCCTGCATTGAGGATTTAAGCTCCATTGCCTGATGAAGAAAATCCAGAGATTTATAGCTTATCTTTCTTTTCCCTCCTGTTGATCAAACATACATCTGAAGACTACAAATTGCATTAACAAAGACAAACTATCAGGAACAATTCTTCATAGGCTATTTATCAAATCTGTAAATGTGATGGAGCAATCCAGGAAATTCTCCCTCATTACGTTATTTCATCAACTGTCAGCTGCACATATTTTCACTTTTTAACCTTTCTGAAACAAGGTTTACTTTACAAGGCAAGGCGTTGTGCAGTCACTGTCAGCCAGGTAGCAGTTATGCTTCAGTTATGTAAAAATCTTCTGATAAGATAATGTCACCATCAGTGTATCCCTTATTCAATAAAATAAGGGTGGATTCCTAGAAGTCTACTAACAGAGGCGTAGCCAACACCTTCCGGCCACAAGGAAACTCACATGCATAATAAAAAGAGGATCCAGACTCTCACAAATTATATTTTGAAAGATTCTTCATATCTACTAATTCACACAGTTCCTTCATAAATTATTCTAGAAAGAGCATGCAAGCAATTAGAATATGGGAAGTACTCAGGCCTCTGAGACCCAAAAAGCCAGATCACAATAACAGAATCTTTTCTCAAGATACCTTTGGAATTGTAGAGAACAGCAAGCTTGTTCCTTCTACTGAATCTCACTTGAATGTATCTGAACTTTATTAACATTGTTCCCTGACCTACTGGACTGTTTCTGGTTCTTTAAAACACAGGCCAGGTACACTTGGACACTCCATGGTACCCGCCATTATTCCCATTTCCATACAGTAGAGAACCATACAAGTAAGAGATAAAACAGAACAGCTAGAGACAGTTTCCTGCAATAACTTCCAAGGTTTGCACCTTTGTTATGACTTAGGGACAGCTATAAGAAGAGCTCTAAATGCTCAAGTGACAAAATCCACCTTTCACACATGCTGCATAAACTTCAGATTTCTCTGCTGAAGAGCATTGCTATGTTTATGAAATGTCACTTAGCTTACAAATAGGAGGACCTCCTATTTGCAGATGGGCCAATGTTATGGAGGGCAATTGAATGCCAAAGACTTTTTCCAAAAAATAACTTTGTTGGGAAAGACCAGACTCAGAGCAAGACAAACAGACTTCCTGAAACTGGGATAAAAATTGGAATTGGGTGCCACTCACTGCTACTCATCATTCATAAGCAAGAGCAGCTGAGACTTTGGTTCCAGGGTAGGACTGAGTTCTTTTCTCCACTGAAGAAAGAAGAGAGGAGATTATCTCTCTCTGAAATGCCCAAAGACTAAACTATCGGTGAAATGGTAGGGATATCAGCTCATTAGTGTCTCCCTGTAAAAGAGCAATCCACAGAAGCAATCCACATCAGACTACAGAAATATTTTCCAACTGGAGTGGTTAAAATGCTCTCTTCAGAAATGGTCCTCTGCCTTTACCATAGGCTGGGAACGGAGCAAAAAGACAGAACTCAGCACAAGTGCACTTTTCAGGATTAGTATCACTGCCTTACAGTCCACTGAAAACATTATTTTGCTTTACATTTTCCTCGCATCTGTATAATTATGTAAATGTCCAAGGAACCAAGGTCTTCTAAATAGTGTTGAAGAAATAATAAGTAAAATAAGTATTTTACAATTGGTACAAGAAAATTTCTAATATGCAAAGTGTCAATTTTTAGTTCCCCTTATGGTTTATTCTGATAAAATTTCAACACCTTTAATCAAATATGACTTCAATATTGAAGTTTTTGTCTGATTAGTCACTTGCCCAAAGCCTTCTCTGTCTACTTATACATATTAAACTACCCTGTAGTACTTGCATTGCAACTTTGAGCCAAAGAAAAACAGAACAACTGTTGACAGTGGCCAAAAATTAAAATATTAAAAAAGTAAATTCCAAACCAAAAAAACATTTGGAACTAGTCTAGGATGCTTTTCTAATTAAAGTTCTTACACCATTTCCACAATTTCAACTATTTAAATATACCTCTTGTCCTCATCTCAGATTTGGTTCTTTTGTTCTTCTAAATCACAATCAATTTCTAAATCATAGAATTATAGATTTTTCAAAATGAAACTTAGTGAGCAATTGAATAGTAGTGATAAAAAATAAAATAAGAAAAATGACAAGTGATTCTTATATCTACAAGTCTGGGAGGAAATTTGGAAAACTAATTTAAAAAGTGAATTAGAATTTTTTGCTCCTTAGTAGCACTTTTATAATATCAAATATTCATAGAGTTGGATGGACTTTCAGGATCATCTAGTTCAAACTCTGGCCAGACACAGGAATCTACACAGCAGCAATTGAGGTTTTATTTAAGTGCCTCAAATCTTCTCTCTACTACTCTGTAGATGACTTTGCTTCATACTTCATAGAGATAAATGGATACCAGGCAGAAATGCCTTATCTAATTTTTTTTAAAGTTTATTTATTTATTTTGAGAGAGAGAGAGAGAGAGGGAGAGAGCAAGTGCATGAGTGGGGGAAGGGCCGGGAGAGAGGAAAGAATCCCAAGCAGGCTCTGTGCTGTCAGTGCAAGCCCGATGCAGGGTTCAATCTCACAAACTGTGGGATTGGGACTTGAGCTGAATGAACTCAAGAGTCTGTTTAACTGACTGAGCTACCCAGGAGCTCCAGGAATGCCTTATCTTCTTAAGATGAAGTAGATCAGTCTATTCATACACTTTGCCAGTGATATGTTGGCAAATGTTTAACAAACATTAGTCCATGAAAAATAAAAGCCTTTATTTGTATCATACGCTGATTACCATGGTGTAAATATTAATGTCAGGTCCTATTTACACAAGTGAATCAAGTTTGTGTGCTGGTAGGGGAAACATAGTGTATGCATGGATCATGAAAATACTTTAACCGATTACTTGAGGGAATCATATCATTTTGAAGTAATTAATAAAATACATGCTCACTTATTCTACACTCATATAAAGTATACCACATTAACTTAAATTGCTGTCTATTGGTAAATGTCTTGACCACTAATGTTAAGGAAGGGTTCAAAAAACCTTGATATCTTTCCTTGGTTATGAGTCTTGGTAAGTGAATTATAAAACATTTGTCCATATTTCATGTATATTTTCACACTCTAGACAAAATCTAACTGATAAAATTTTTACATGAATGCTACGTAGATGGGCTTTCTTAAACATTTTGGCAAAAGATGACAACATACCTCATAAAGTTGATCCCAGCTCCTTTGTGGCTGTGAACACACACTGGCTTGCATCTTTCAGCATTAATATTGTACCTCACAGGCTGCTGTGCAGGCTTCCCACCCTAGTCTACCCTTCACATTTTAGTGACCCTTAAGATTTCTTCCCTGGGCTCTCTCCTTTTTTCTCTCTGCACACTCTCCCCTGTTGATCTCAGTCAGTCCTGATGTTTCAAGGATCAAAAGTTGACAGTTCTCCCAGATTACTCTCCAGCCCAAAGGCCTCTCTTGAGCTTTAAAATTTGCAAACTCAATTGTCCATTAGACATCTCCATTTGAATAACTAAACTAGGTACCAAACTGAACAATTTTCCTCCAGGTCTGCATAAGCATACTTTTATCTGCCAATGTTGTCTATCTCCATCCAGGTGAAAAATAATTTTCCCCTATGAGAGACCTTTATCATACTCATTCTGAGTTGCCTCTTATCCTTCCCCTCACGAGAGGGTGCGCTCCATCCTCTTCACTGTGGCATCCCCAGCACCCAGCACTGTACTTTACAAATACATTTTCTCCGTTAGTATTCGTTAAAACCTATTTTTCTCTAAGGTATTAGGGAAAAGATCTATGGATTTTTTAGGCTTCCAGCCCTGTCTAAAATCCAGACACTACATTTCTTAGATAAGTGCCAAAATTGAGTATTTATTAAGTGAGTGTGGTCAAATTCTGTATAGATTATACACTATAATCAGTTTTCCCAATGCTGCACCAATAATAAGCTTTAGGACGGCTAATCCAGTATAAGTCACAACTTTCAAATATGCCAGTTCAATGCCTGAATGCCTTGTCATTATTCTCATTTTTGATGCCTTTTTCTTTCCAATTACATGCTTGAAGCACAACACACTGAAGTACAATTCTTCTTCCTTAATATCATAGTGGTTTAAATTTAGATTCTTTAGAATTTTAAGGGAAATGCATATAGAAAAGGATTGAAAAAGCTGTTAATACTTCACAAGAAAATTCAACTCTGCTAAGTGCAATTCTAAAAGAAAAAAAGTCAGACCCTGAAAATTTCTCTATTCAACAATGAGCTTTATACTTATATTCGTAGTGGTTACTTTGCTTGCTTTTGCTCTTTGTCTAAGGTCTCCATGGACCCACTGTGTGATTAGACCTAAGTGATGAGCCACAGGCAAAACCTTTGAACAACTGACTTCTCAAGTTCAAACTGGGCTCCACTATAACCTGGAGAGGACACCATTTGAATGGGGAAATTATGGGCAGGATGAAGAGTATTAAGTGGTTTGCCAGTCTGAAGATCTCTACTGTTTTAGAAAATCTAACATTCTTCCCTCACATAAGTCTAGAAGGTGTCTATGGGATGGGAATAGAGGGTGACGGCAGGGTTATCTAAGTCTGCTAGACTGTCATTGTAACATCTAAACATACAGTGAAACTCGCAGTCTGTGTTAGCGAGGGCCAGGAGCTGCAGAGTTGCTGTCCCTATGTAGGGAATCTTTCTGAAGTGAGTAATGAACTTACATGAATGAAAATGTTAATGGTATGTGAGCGTGGATATTTATACATTCAGACATTTTTATTACTTTGCTGACATTTGATCAGATATTTAGAAGTCTTTGGAGTGACTAACTCACAAACCTACGTTGTCAATTTTCACAAGTACTAGACAATATAAAATCAGTCTTAATAACAGCTTTGACAGGATTTAATAAAGCACACAAAGAAAACTTGTAATTTGCACACACTAATTTACACATATGTATAACTGAGAAATGATTTTGGAAGATGTTAGCCTCCCATCTGTACCACACAGAGAAAAAAATGGGAAAAAATGACTTACCAACTGTCAATAAACAATTTTAAATGCATTTTCATGTTCTCATCCCAAAATAAAATTTTCAGTGCCTAAAATATATTTTCTGAGCTCCCTTGCTAAGGTGGTATTTTGTTTCCATGTGATTCTATAATTTCTATACATGTGTCACAATATGTTGATTTCCAGGACCTAAATTATTATTTTTTAAGACTGCATAATCAGATTTAGTCAGTGTAGTTTGTGGTTGAGAACAAGAGAGTAATTTGGCCATTTGGTCAAATGTATGGATAGTTCTTCAGTTTTACTTTTCTTCTGAATTTTTGAAAGTTCAACTTCTTGCATTGAGATCGTAATTTCTACTCTTCTGAGAATCTCTCTCTCTCTCTCTTTCTCTCTCTCTCTCTCTCTCTCTATATATATATGTATAGATATATATATATATGTATATATCTATACATATATATGTATATAGATATAGATAGATAGATATATCTAAGCAGATATATCTAAGCAGATATATCTATATAGCTATATCTATCTATCTATCTATCTATCTATCTATCTATATCTAGTGGACTTAGAGAACCCTGCTGTCATCCTTTATTCCCATTACATAGACACATTCTAGATTTATGTGAGGGGAGAATGTTAGATTTTATACATAATACATATGTGTAAGCAAGACCTGAGCTGAGATCAAGAGTCAGACATTTAACCCACTGAGCTACCCAGGCACCTCTCTCCTGAGTTATTTATGAAATCATGATGCACACCAGCCTGCCTTTTGCTTGAATGTTGAGATTTCTAGATTACAGAGTTAAGTAGTCTTTGTTAACTTTCTTGCTCGTTTTAAGCTCTAACTTATAGTCAATCATTTGGTAGCATTCAAATGTCTCATTGAGTATGGTACAAGTTTTTTAGGATTAAGTAGTTTGAATAAGATATTAATGTAAATTTCTGGGTAAGAAGTATAGTTCCAGATTAATATGACAGGATACTGTTTCTAAGAATATGAATCAATTTCCTTTGCCAAGATTTGTTCATGGAATTTGCTATTCTACTATGGAGGCCTTTTTATCTTCCCCAGACAAGTAGAGGCACTAATTACTAATTTAGTGGGGAGTTACTTGGGGTTGAAGGAATATGAAAGGTATCATTACAGGACCTGAGAGTACAAAAATAACACAGTCATAAGTTAAAAAAGAAAAACAAGTTGGTCTAGGTAGATGAGAGATGATGTAAACTTGCAGAATAAATTTTTAGCTCCCTCTTCTAACTCATTCCTGGACTGGAAGAGGTGGGAAGTAGAAAGACTAAAAAAGATTTCATAGGTCAGACCTCACAGTTCAGCCTGAACAGCCAGCAGCAGGCTGTCAACAGAGCAGAAGCTGGTAATAAGGAGCTGGATGGTTTGTTCTTCCAGTTCTATTTGATGAGGTTAATACAGCCAGTATTGTTACTAAGTATTTCTTAAATGCCACCTAGCCTACATTAGTTATGAGTATCGATCCATTTACTCCTCACAAGAATCCTATAATAAGTACAATTATTATTAATTCTACTTTATGAAAAGGGAAACAGAGGCACAAAAGGTGAAATGTCTAGGATCACACAACCAGTAAGTGCTGAGGCCAGGATGTCAACCTGCCAGAGACCATATTCCTCACCACCACTTACTACCCATCCAAGTAACCAACCTGTGTATCACCTGTTTATTGTCCAGCAGGAGTGCAACCCAAGAACTTGCCCATGAACCCTACAGACAGATGACCAAGTCTTAAGTTGTATCTACTGTGTGTAGATAGCTCTATTTCAGTGGCTGGGGAAAATCACTCACAATCCTCCAAGAATGCATGGCAGGGACCCTGGATAGCTAGAAGGGGTGACGAATGGGTAGGGACGGACTAGATGGAACCAACTGATGAACTCCCACGAGGGCAATGGCAGTAGTGGCACACATAACTTTTGGCTACTCAAATAGTTTTGATACTTTCATTTGTGTAGTTTCAAGGAGACTCAAGCATACTGAACACTGCATGCAAGCTTTGCTCAGCTACTGCGGACACCTAAGAAGAGGCTGAGCCTGTCAATCTCCTGTGAATCACCTGGTAGAGCATGTGAGACACTGGGGAGGGAAGCTGAGCCCACTGACTTCTAAAGCCTTTGTTTTTCAGAAGCTTGATAATTCTGTAATTCCAGAGAGATATTGCTGCTCTTTCTGTAGTTTCTATCTTTTGATGTTGGCAGCTCAAACAGGTTCTGGGATGCTGGAGTAAAGCTACTTATTAAAAAATAATTAACAGTGAGATCACCATGAGCGAGGATGGGTTTTAACAAAAGAGCTCATGGAATTTTCAGAGTATTAAAATTGCTATATGTGAGCCTAAAAACTAAAATTAGCAACAATGAATAGGAAATGAGGCACAATGGTTAATGTCCACATCGGCCACAGTTGACTGCTGTTTTGAATCCTAATATTTTTTAGACTTATTTGTATTAAATACTTTTCAGGACATAAATACACACATAGTCACACAGATGAAATGACTGCATTTTATTTTTGAAGCGTAGCAGAGGAGTCTTCTTCATATACGTCTACTATTGTTAACATTTAATATATATGAACATTTAAAAAAGTCCCATTTGTAGGTATTCCCTTCAATACCTAGAGAAGGAATGCTCCACAAATCCTTAGCATGTGCAGATACCCAGCTATTAATGAAGGTGAGGTGGTTTCCCATTTTCTACACACAGACACATATACGTGCACATTGAGAAATACTCATGTTCGTACACAGTTAAATCCATAAAGTACTGCATTTTTCTTATGATTTGACTTTTCAAGTAAAAAAAAAATGTATGAAAATGTGGCATAAAGTGATGAAAGAGAAACATCAATAGTATTAAATTGTATTGAGTGCCCACCATGTATACAAGGTATGACAGTCACTGGGGACAAAGATGAATGAGATGTAGGTCTGATTCCAAAGAGCTTCTGGTATGGAGGGGACAGAGGTAGGAGAAGTGAAGGAGACAGATAAATATAAGTAGTGTGTGATAAGGGCATCATCAGGTGTACCACATTTAGGCACAAATAAGACATGTCAAAGGCCTCTGTAAGGCAGGCATCCACATATGACATATGACATGAGACTCTTAACAGCAAAAGACCTGTTGGAACTTTAAGAGGAGTATCAAGGGATTCATTTGTGATGAGTGAATACATACTTCGAAATAAAAGTAGTGGCCATATAGTGAATGCCTACTTTATATTCATTTTCTCTAATTCTCACAATCCTGGAAGGTTGTTTTACAGGCGAAATAATCTAAGCTTCAGGGAGGTTCAGTGACTTACACAATGTCACAGCAGGAGAGTGGCAGAGCTGGGATTCAATGCTAGGTCTCGCCACAATTTCACACCAATAAAGCAAGAATGAACTTGTTCAGCCTTGGCTCTGCTGATGTTCTTTTCTGTAGCCAGGGACACTCTTTTCCCAGGGTGTCTGTTCTGAGATCGGCTGCTTCCTCATTTCTGTACTTTGAGTTGTTGGTAGATTATCTCACACTTGGCTGTGGAGATTGTGTTGGGTAAAGACTGCATCAATGGCTTCCCGGTTTTGCTTCCCCCCAATATGCTCAGCAAAGTGTTGGCTTCCTACTTTCCTTGTTAACCCCTGGTGTGGCTCTTGTTGGTTTGGTTGATCCTGCAGCCTTCAGTCTATTGTAAGCATTCAGCACTCTCTACTGGATCAGTGATGTGGGGCGTGCTGGGGCAAAGGGAAGAGATTTATTCTAGTCCCTTTGGCAAGAAGAATTGCTTCTTTGTTGAGGTTAGAGTTGCAAACAGATGCCCCTTTGTACAGTGTCATGATACTTCCTGGGTAACACCATTAAATGTTTCCTGGGCAGCAGAAGCTCTGGGGTCATTGCTGAATTACCATTTAACTTCCACTGGTATGTGAGCCTCCAACTGTTTTGTTCAACTGCACTACTGAACTCTGCACGTGATAAAAGTAGGATTCTCATGAACTGGATCTTTGACAAAAGGAATCATGCCCTGAATCTTTGACAAGACAAACCTGTTTTGTTCAAACTATGTACTAGATGTCCCACATAATATATGCATCACACATAGTAGGTGTTCAATAAATGCTTATTGAGTAACGAACTTGGAGAAGCAGCTGGTGTTTTCTGTGTGTGTGTTGTGTGTGTGTGTGTGTGTGTGTGTGTGTGTGTTTCTGCAGTGTTCCTTTTCTCCCTGGAGAAGCATAATTATGTTAACTACCCACACTAAAAGATAATTCAGGTGATCAGATAATATGAGGTAATAGTTACATAGAGAAAGCAATAAATATATAGGTTAGATCAGAAGACATTTTGGGGTGTGGGTAATACTATCCTGACTAAATGCTACATCAGAGTGGCTAATAATCACAAATAAAGTGGCTATTTTATCCTTTCTTTTCTCTTACACACACACACACACACACAATCTGTTTTCTGCTCTTCTAGTAATATGTTTGAATATGCAGAGAAAGCTGATACACAATTTCTAGGAGAAGCAAAATGACAAGAGGACCAGAACAATTGTACTATGAGTTCCCTAAGCAAAAGGATAAAATATTAAGAGTATTCTTTTTAGAATCTCTGGACAACTTACCTTTATAAAAAATAGATCTAGAAAGGCTTTGAGAGGTCAAACCTAACAGCTGTTTGTTTTCCTTAGGAATTGTTTCAAAACATAGGAACGTATAATGAAGGGAAATTTATTGTATGGAAGGGAGAGATATTTTCTTGCCTCATTTAGTTTTGGTAAAGAAGCTGGCTTAACTCTAGTTAATGTGTTTCCATTTAGATTTACTTTCAAAAGGGGAACATCTTTCCTCTGGCCTTCAGCTTTATTTAACCTCTGGAGATGGAAGGAAAAATTAAATGTGATTAAGGAAAGTAAGAGATCCAAGAAACACAGAAACTACCAAATTGGCTTAAGGAGAAATAGAAAATCTGAACAGACCTATAACAAATAAAGAGATTGAATCAGTAATAAAAAATCTCCCAAGAAAAAAAGCCCAGGATCAGATGCCTTCACTGGTGAATACCAGATGAATGTAAAATTAGTGTGGCTTAAAGATGAGGGAGAATATTTCATATGGTAAAGGGGCTTATATTGTATCCTAAGGAATGGGTAGGCATTGGTCACAGATGAGATGAGTAGAGTCATTACTTGCAAGTAAGGAACAGAATGAAATGGACACAGCAGGAAGGATAGAGATAGTGACAACTTTGTTCAGTGTAATAGTTTATGTTGTACAGGAAATTGATAATGGATATGTAGGTTAGGGCCAAACAAATGAAGTTCTTAAATGGTGATGTGAAGAGTTTGGACATTATCCTAGATGGGATCAATTAGAAGATTGTGGGCAAGGCTATGATATTACAAAAGGAGATTTTTAGAAGATACATTTAATTGCATTCATGATGAATTGAAAACATGGGAGAACATAATAGATGACTGGTTAGGAGGTTTTGATGGTGATTCAGGCAAGATTATCATAGGAAAAGGATGATTACGCTGAGATTGAAAGAAAACAATTATATGGACATGAAACTTAGTGGCCAATAACTTATAAAAGGTGAATTAGAGTTGAAAAACTATTAGATGATTCCAAGGTTTATAAGATGAAAAACTAGAAGGACAGTGGAAACACTATCAAAAATGGAGTGACTAGGGCAAAAAACCAGATTTGGGGCATGAACAATGAATGCAACTGGACATTCAGAGTTTGAGATCCTAGGAGCATATCAGGGTGGAAATTTCCTATAGGGCAAATATCCAGGACAGGATTTAGAGAGAAAATCCAGGTTAGGGGATATAGATTTGAAAATCATTGCTTGACCACTTCTAGTAGTCTCCCAAAGGGTTTCAGAGAGCTCTAGATAAGTGACGTAAATAGTACTTTAAATCATTATTTAATGGGGGATCTCTTCACCTTTCCTCTTGCATTTGTGTATTCCAGCCAGAATGAAGAAACAGAGATGTGCTATGAGATACAGAGGAGTGCTCCCATAGAGTACCACCCCACAACTAAGTTGCTTCTTCTGAATGATTCTCCTCCTGGGCTCCCCTTCTTTCCTGTTCATGCCCAACTCAGCTCAGTTCTGAGGATTTGATGGGGGTGGGGGGAGTCTTCTGTGTAAGATTGTGCTTGGTGCTATAAGAAACATGAGTCATGTAGGAAATATAAACTCAAATGTATACAGTCTAGTTGAATTTTCAGGAAAATTTATGTGTAAATACGTTTGTGGTCTCTGCTTGCCCCATTATTCAAGCTGTGTGGGGTGCCTTCATGTAGAACATTGCCACTTCCTCTCTGAGATGTATGTCGAGTGCAGTTGAGAAGGTCCATGTCCAATTGTAAGCTGGCTTATCTGGCAGGGGCCTTGAGGAAAATATATTCTATTAAAGGCAGTTTCCTAGTATAAAATGTGAGATAAGGGTACTAAGTGTCAAAAGCAAACACAGTAAGACCAACTAAACTAAGACACATGAGCTTCACACTTAGGCTTTCAAAGAGGAGATCTCTAGAAAATTTCTCAAGACCCAATGGCACAACAATGCCTAATGAGTGAATCAAGAGAAGACAAAAATCAATTTTTTATATTAAGCTCCTACCAATTTTGAAAAAAAGCCCATACAAATCTGTTAATAAAATTCACCACCTTTCACAATTCACTGTCAGAAAAGTGTTACGTTCAGCTAACAAATGATCACTGACCAGCCTAAAACTATTCCTTTCTTTCCTCGCCATTTTAATTTATTTTTCTTCTCACAAGGCTGAGTGGGTCCTCAGTCACCCTCAGTTAATGAATGGCCACAAGAACTCTGCCAATTCAGATTTGTTTGCTGAATGAATTTTTACAAGTATCTGATTTTCCACTGCTGTGGCTGTGAGTTTAACTGGATCATGTGTTGGTGGATCAGGATGAATTGGGAAGTAAAGCAAAAACAAAAACAAAAACAAAACAGAAAACAGGGACTCACAAAAAGGTAGCTTCAGCTGGGTCAGCAGCTATACTGGAGGGATCAGACAAAGTGAAAGGGAGGTGGTCAGAGGCTAGGATGGGAGATGGGGATGGGATGGGGAATGGCATAATAGTAAAATAGTGCCCTCTTGCTCCCCATACCCAGGGAAGAGCTCCTTTCTGAGTAGGAAGACATAGATTCAGGAAAAGGTAGGAGATACCTCAGGTCCTGCCCATGAGAGACGAAAGAGTCTAAAGCAAGGACGCCCTTTATTTCTTTACCCAACCTGCCTGGTCCACTTAAAACTACTTGCAGGCCTGTGGTGACTCTTGTTGAGGATATGGTCGCTTCTCACAATTTATCCTTGGGAAATTTAATTCACTGTACCAAACGATTTCCTTTCATCAAGCCTCAGGTACATTTCTGTAATAGGAAGGAGTCAAAAGAGATAATCTCTAAGCTTTCTTCCAACTTTAACATTCCATGGCTTTGGAGATGGTACAGAAAACTATTTGCTAAGAAGGGAATTCAGGCAGATGTAATTTACCCACAAGTCATTTCTGCATTTTCATTTATAGTTTTTGAAGCCAATCTCCTGAGGGTAAATCACACAGATATTTCACAACTGCTACAAGCCCCCAATTATAATTTTTTTACTGGTAGTGGCCGAGAGTTTAGAACAAGTCCAAACACTTCTAAAACCACTGAAGCATTATGAAACTTGTTGACATCTTAGTTCTCAGTGTAGCAGTGCCTGTTATTGCTGATAATGTCCACAGCTTTCCCCTTCTGAGCTCATAATTTGATAGTTAAATACTATATCTTGTCTTCATCATCCTGCTTCTCCAAAAGCTGTGACTTTTTAGAGAAGAACGTATGCAAAACATTGCCAAGAATTTTAAACATTGTTTCATTATAGTAATTTCTTTCTTCCTTACTTCCTCCCTCCCTCCCTCTCTCCCTCTTTCCTCCTTTCTTCCTCTCTCTTCCTCTCTTTCTCCCTCCCCGTCCTCCCATCCCCTCCCCTTCCCTTCCCTTTCCTTCTTTCAGTATTCCTAGAAAAGATCTGGAAGAGCCATGAAAAATCAATCAGGGTGATGAGCATTCAGTGGTCATTCCTGCAGGCAGCCTTTCCTAAATAGCAATGGATGGCTGAGTCCAATTAAGAGTCAGCTCCTTAAACCTTACCTGCTTTGATAGGAGTTTTGGTTAACGATAACAAGAGGAAGGGATTAGAGTGGAAGATAAAGAAAGCTGTTGGCCTAGTGCTCTCTGTAATTCTGTACTCAGAATAAATGAGAAACATATTGGAAAATATTCTGAAAGTGAAGTTTCAAAATTTCTACAGTAAATATTCACTTGCAATTGAGCATTTTGGGCGAACATGGCTATGAGTCTGAATGGTGCGAAAGCTTAGATAATAAAGTCAATATTGTAAATTCTAGAAAGAAGGTTCCTGTGTGGAAGTGCAAGAGAAAATTTATTAGGAATATATTAGAAGAAAAGCCAGAAAAATGTTTTTTAGGATCAGCTCAATAGGTGATCCTGAATGATATTTCTTTTAGTTACTTGGGGTACAGGATCTTCAGAAAATGATATAAGTCAAATCAATGGTGGTGCTCCTTTTAAGGCTTCTAGAAAATAGTACCCCTTTTATTTAACCAGATAATAAGAGTTTTATTGTTTATTTTCTACCAATAATAACTTATTTTCTCATCTAAACATCTCAGTTGAACTCCTTCATACACATTCTTACTTTAGATCTGACTTTCTGACTTTTGACCATTCACTCCAAAATTGGCGTTCCAACGGCTGCCTACTTCTGCCAGTATCAAAACACAAAATCAACATGTTTACACATTACAACATGAATCACAAAATAATTATGTGATTCAAGAGGCTGCAGTGTCACTCAACCTCATTTGTTACACCAAATCTGGAGAACACCTGAGTTAAGTGGCCCAGGGGAGTGTCCTCAGATGGGGGGAATAAGGGAGAAAATGGTAGCCATTTTTACATTGTTTTGCATGGTATTTATTGATCCAGGAAACAAACACAAAATTCTGAATAAAATGACTTGGAAACAAAAAACAATACAAAATAATTATTGCTAACAGTTCTAAACACCATCTTCAGAACTGTGAACCTTGGATTCTAGTGGTTATTTTGTGCTTTTTCATCTTGCTTTACACTTCAGTTTTAGGTTGTATTGTGCTCCTCTCTTCTTCCCACACAGATAAACCCACCCAATTTACAGTCATTGACAGTTGTGTATACATGAAAGGAGATGAAGGTAATGACAAGACAATTCAAAAAAACTGCTTCAGTCTTCCATTTCACTTTGCAAAAGGACTATACCCATAGATAACTTCTATCATAATACAGACCAGTCTGCACAGGGCACCTGAAGTTGTCAGGCTATATAAATATATTGCCAGTTACTCACACCTTATACACTTGTAAATAGATAAAGTTCAATTCAGATGAACCTCATGAAAGGAGAATGTGTTATATTAGGAAGAGTTAGGTACCTGTGGGGGATATCTTCCATTTAGCACAATGACTGTGGGGAATAGGGTTATGGCATGTTTGTGTAAGATATGAGTAATTTGGCATCATTGCCTTTTTTCTTCCTTTCTCTTTTTCTGTCATCAGTTGCCTATGTCAGCATTCCAAACTCAGGTTTCAGTATGATCACTCCAATTCTCCATAGGCAACTTTAATTTCACACTTTTTCTTTTCTTGCCTCCACTACTTTACAAGAGAAGTCATGCCAGCGTACCTCCCTGGCCAGGAATGACAATAGATGAGCAATGTTATAAACCATGGGTATCATAGATTTTGACCTAATCCCAATTGTATTGCATACCACTTACAAATGTGATTGGTGACAGCAGAAATAAAGAGGTAATTCACTAATAACATTTGAGTCATCAATAAACAGTAAAGGATAAGCTTTGCATTTCTCATTCTTGATGTAGATAAATAATTTCCCCTTAAATCTCAAAGATAGATTTGATGTACTTTGGTTTTATATTTTGTTTGTAAATGAGAATTTTAGAAATGGTATGTACATAAAGCTTACTAGCTGAAAAGCTTACTAGCTTACTAGGTTATTTTCATATAACCTAACCCATTCCATGGTTTATAAGATATCTTTAAAATATACTGTAAGTAAGCTGCAGCTCTAACCAACTTCTTCACAAGGGAAAGTTCCTTATATCCTTACATATAACTATATCCTTAGATTCTTATGTGGAGAAATGATGCGGGACGAGCCCTTTGACAGCACTCATTTGCTTATTCATTTTACACAGTAATAGCATTCATTCATTTATATGTTTTCTTACCTATTTATTGCATGCCTAATATGAACCAATGTTTTAGTTGCTGGGCATATCATAGGAGCAAAAAATATGAAGCCCCTCTTCCTGTGGAGCTTCTATTCTTGAGGAAAGAGACAGATAACAACCACCACCACAACCATTACAGTGGCAAACAGCTCAACAAATCAAGATATAATACGTAAGAAGACAAATAAAACAGGGAGAGTGAGCACAATGTGATGAGTGCCATTTCAGATCAGGTGTCAGGGACAGCAGAGACCTGAATGAAGGTCTCATCAGGAAGGACCAGTTTGAGAGTCACTGAAGGAAGGTTTATCTTCTGATGGGCTACATTTACACCACACGAATCTAACAAGGCAATCAGAAAATAATATTAAATCAACCATTTGGTCTAATAAACATAATCTAAGAAGTGATCTGTCCTCTGAATCTGAATTTTTCATTCTTTATACCAGCTGTTTTTAATGGTACATGAATACAAAATAAGATATAGTCTTAGATTCACCAGTTCTCAGGGCAAAATAAAATCCCTGGGTACAGCTTCTGATGGTGAATCATCTTTGGTGATTATCACTCTTTTCTTATTCTGGAATTTTGGCAGCAAGTGATAAATCCAGGCAGTAGTTGGAAGCAGTGATTGCTGTCTCCCCAAGTGTGCAGTGAGTAAGTAGCTGTCACATGCCAGCAGGGATATCAGCAAACTAGATGGTGCTCACAGCAATCAGTCAACCAACAGAGATGCATTGAGTGATTTGAACTTAAAAAAATAAATCATTCTGCTGCTTTATGGAGAATGGACTCTCTAGAGAAAGAGTCAAAATGGGAAAACAGATGTGTGAAGGGCATCAGGAGTTCAAGTTGGAGCTGCCTGATATGTATGTTGAGAAGGCACATGGGTTGTGCATGCCTAGGGTTTAGGGACAAAATGTCAGGGATAAAGATACAAATGTTACAGTCATGAGACTGTAGACGGCCTCTAAAGCCATGGACCAGACACGATTACAATGGAGAGAGGTACCCAATAAAGATAAGGAGGCCCAGTACCAAGCTCTGGAGCATTCTGATATTTGCAGGTCTCACAAGGAAAGGAAGCCAGGAAAGAAAACCAAGGCCAGGCACACTACAGGGAAGCCTGGAGAGTGTGACTTGAGGAAAGGCAAACCAAGGGAAGAGAATGTTTCAAAAAGGGAATGCCCCTCTGTGTCAAATACTGCTGCAAAATGACTAGTAATGTAGTAGAGTAATAATTTAACACTACTGGTAATAGTAGTAATGATAATAGCTAATGTGCTTGTACCCTTATTATTTGTCAAATATTATTTTAAGTGTTTGCACGGATTATCCCATACAATCCTCACAATATTCCATACAATCCATCCTCACGTGGATCATCTCATACAATTGTACATGGTGAATACAGGTACTGTCATAATTTTACAGATGAGGAGACTGTGAAACAGAATATCAGTAACAGGCTACTTCGTCATGTAATCTGATTACTTGATTTAGGAAGATAGAGACAGTTGATAGTCTTAAATGGAGCTGTTTCTGTAAAGCAGTGTAGGCTCTGGGCTGACTGGAGTGGTTTGAAGAGCAAAGGGGAGTGACAAAGGAGAGAGAGTGGATATGCACACACACACCATTAGTGTGTCTAGCACCTAAAATATTCAATAGTTGGCGGCTATTATTAAATAGTGCTGACAATATTTTATTGCAGTTATTCTTTCAGATAACTGTCTTTGCTGCTGAACTATGAGTACTCTTTGAGGGCACACCTTGTATTTTTTTACCTCTGTATTTCAGCCCTTACTCCAGTTTCTCTCATCAGTTGAGTGTTCAATTAGTGTTGAGTAGGGTTAGAATAAGGAAGAAGTTAATGGAGGAAATTCATTTTGGAATGGCTTTATAGAGAGGTAGTAAATCAAGTATAGTATCAGCAAAGATGCTCAGACCATTTTGAGTTCAACATACAAAATTTTGTGAAACGTTAGGGCAATAATTTATCCAAAATGTTCATTTACAGGATGATAGATAGGTCTGTCTAGATCAGAGGTCCAAAGCTCAAAAGCCTAGGGCGATCAGGCTCCAATGGAAGTGAGTACATTGAGCCAGTTGTAAGCTTTGGAATAAGAAGACTGGGGCACATTGGAGAAAAGCCAGAAATCTAAAATTTTTATATGAAATTTTGTAATGCTGACATCTAATTCAATTTAAAATTTTTTTTAAATGTTTATTTATTTTTGAAAGAGAGACAGAGCATGAGCAGGGGAAGAGGGGAGAGAGACACACACACAGAATCTTAAACAGGCTCCAGGCTCCGAGCTGTCAGCACAGAGCCCGACGCGGGGCTTGAACTCACACACGGCGAGATCATGGCCTGAGCCGAAGTTGGACACTTAAATGACTGAGCCACTCAGGCGCCCCTCAATTTTTTGATAATACCGTTCGGTGTAAAAACAAAAGACATCTGTGGGATGCAACTGGTCCAAGGGGCACTAATTTGACTTCTGGTCTGCACAAGGTCAATCCCGCTAGTCAAGAGAGTTGATTTGGGGGAGGGGGAAGGCAGAAATTGATCAAACTTACAGTAAAAAAGCGAATTAAAGAATTTTTTGACATAGTGTATCAGATTTTTAGATAGCATGACAGCTGATAGCTTAAAAATAAGAACCACAGAAGAAAAAATATATTTCAAGGTCTTTAATGAGAGTAGAAAGAGAAGCATAGGTAACCTGCCATAATTAGTATTTAAAGCAGATCTGCCTGAAGAATTGTGTGATCCAAGGAAAATCCAGATGCATGGGGATGGCTCTAAGGATCACTATATGGTGTACAGTGTATTATATCTCTCTCCCAGTTTTGGTGATAGGCTGAGGCAGCATTCAGAGACGTGGAGGGTGTGAGGTCGACTTTAACTAAGGGAAAAAATGTCTTCCACAGTCAGGTACATATTTTGTAACCTCTCGATACTCTCCACAGCATACTGCTTAGATCAAAAGAATGTATCTACAGAGATATGTGGAACATTATATTCTACAAAACTATTGCCTGTACAATGCTGACAAATAATATTCTAATCTATCATTTAGTCTTAAATGATTTTTTTAGGCAAATCAAATCACACTGTCTCCTAGGAAACCTCATAAGAAGTTTTCTTTCATTTTCTTTCACACATCACACCACTTCTCCTAATGGGATCTTAGGGGTTTGGCACCAAGAGAATGTGGAACTAAAGTGCTATATGCAGGGGCCAGCTAATTCTTCAATGATGTGGACATCAACTAAATTACTTCTTTTGATCAACAGGACAGCAGAGTGCTTTGTTGTCTGAATCCATAGAATGATACATCATTCATACAGAGACAGACCAAAGAAAGATTATGTAACCTAAAAAATTCTTTAAAAAGGCAGTACTGGATTTTTAAAGTATATTGGTACATCAGAATAAATTAGTGGGAAGCTGACTAACCATAATACTGTCTATCTTATCCCTCTATCTATCTAAGTCTATAGTAACTGTCTATCTTATCCCTCTATCTATCTAAGTCTATAGTAACTGTCTATCTTATCCCTCTATCTATCTAAGTCTATAGTAATTGCTTAGTAGATAGTTCCCGGATTGAACTGAGCAATCACAGTACTTGAGCAAATAAACATGGAATGTCAGTTTACTCACAATTTTTTTTTTTTTTTTTTTTACAAATAAACAATGTTTGAACAAGTTACCCAAAAGAACAGGCTATCTTTCTTTAACGTGTTTCTGTTTTGACTGAATAATCTGTACAAGTTTCTTACCTGATATTTAAAAATAAGTTAGTTCAATAAGCCTCAAATTTTAAATTAAAAATGAAAATTGATTACTTAAAATACAGCTCAAATCATAGATACACCTAGTATAATACTGTGGAAAGAATACACTTTGCAACATGACATTCCTTAGGTCTAATATTATATACAATGACCCATCAAGGTTTACAATATGTAACTTTGTATCTTATCTCTCCCAAAGAAAATATATGTCCTGGAAGAGAGAATCATACAGACTTCTTATTTGGGTTCCTGTGGCTACTTCTTGCATCTAATCATTTTTAAGTCTATATAAAACATGTCTAAATTAGAAATTTAAGCTTGTAAGAATATTATCTAAGGATACCTCCTTGCTCACACCACAGGCAGGCCAATAGAAAATAAAACTCTAATAACAGAACGTTAGAACAGAGTTATTAGGCCAGGAAATCAAGGGCCGAAAAGTAGCGTGCCTAAGTTTCTACAGCTAATCAATAGGAGGGCTGCAAGTAGAATCCTAGATTGATGTTCCTTTACTTTATTAATGGACTGTTTTACAATTAAAAGCATGATATTCAAGGAAGACTTGAGAACTATAAATAAGATTCTAATTTCATTTTTAAATTTGTTATGGATATTAGCCCAACCATTTTCTAAATGGAGGCACAAACATATACAATCATAAACCTTAATGGATCCAGTATTAATGTCAGATTCTAGATCAAAAAAGCAAATGTTTAAGATCTTACATCACTATTATTTTGGAAGATGACTGAATTATTCTACACAAAACTCTCACAACCAGTACATGCCTTTGAGCCATGCAAGTATGGGTCTCCTGCTTTTTTTTCCTTCTCTGACTTATGAGGCTTCACACACAAATATCATTGCTTGGTACAGTGAAACATGAAACAAGATAGCTGCTGACTATGGAAAGCCAAAGAGCATGGCAGCTTGCTTTAAGTGAGATCATTTAAAAATCAGTTTGCTTTAAGTTCATAAAATGTCATTTCATTAAACTGTTATCATGTATGAAATATCACAGCCATGCCAATGCTGTTTTATTTTTATAGTGAAGATATAAAAATGTCCCTTTATTATATAGTAGCACAAAGCACATTTTATATACATTTTGTTGGAATATTTATGAAATGATAGCTCCCCAAGCTTAATTTTGAAATTTACTAAATAAAATCTGAGGGGTTGGTCTCTCCATGTATCCACTTCAACAGCGTACGTACAGATCTGGAATTTACAGATATACTATTTACTACTCTTATTCTGTATCCAAAGCAGTATTATATAGTGTCCAGTACATGATAAATACTTGTCACAGGTTGATAAAGGAAGCAGTCTGCCTGATTCTGACTTTCTGCTTGGCTACTCTTGCTGAGATTATTGGCCCAATGACTATGGCTAGAGATTGTAGAGAAGGAGATATAGAGTAGGCACGCAAACCAGAAACAAATCAGAGGTGGAGGCATCTGACTGCTTTGTGCCCCAGTGTGGTGGTGGTAGTGGCTAGGGCCTTCTGGGTATTTACTGGTGACAGAAGAAGCCCTATAGTGTTTCAGTCTCCTACAAATTTTAGGCCCTTCTATGCCACTGAAGCACTGTATGCACCAGAAACTAGAAACAGGACAAGCAACAGATGTCCTTCTTGATTCATTATGTGAGTGGGTGTCTGATTATCCTTCCCATGTAATTCCTACAGGCAGGGGAAATAGCCAAAACACTAACAAGCTCAAATAGCCTGAGCATTAACCAATCAGGGTGGGAGAGAAGAGCCTTAGTAGCATCCTGCTGAATATCCACATTACCACAGTGAATGGTTTCAGTTTGGTGGGAAGAGGGTCCTCTCTGCTTTCCAAATGAGCTGGACTAAGCCTCTGTATTCCACTGCTCCAGAGGTGCCTGCTGCTGCCCTGTCACGCTCAGAACAGACGAAGAACGAGTGATGGAAAGTTAATATTGCCTTGAGAGTCTTAACCTTTTCAGCTGCTGACAAAGCGGCTCGCAGTCTGCCTGTTACTGCATCGCTCGGTTCCATTTCTTTTTTAATCATTTTGGGAAAGAAGAGGTAGGTGAGGAGTAGGGGCATGAAAGGCTTAAGAATACTTATAGTTAGGGGCGCCTGGGTGGCTCAGTCAGTTGAGAATCTGACTTCGGCTCAGGTCACCATCTCGCAGTCTATGGGTTCGAGCTCCACGTCGGGCTCTGTGCTGACAGCTCAGAGCCTGGGGCCTGTTTTGGATTCTGTGTCTCCCTCTCTATCTTCCCTTCCCCTGCTCACACTCTGTCTCTTTCTCTCTCAAAAATAAATAAACATTAAAAAAAAAAATACTTGTAGTTATCCACACTCTAAACAAACTGAAGTTCAACTTAGGCAAGAAAATATATCCCGAGAGTAATTGTACAAGTTACATTTTAACAGTGAAAATGACCATTCAAACAATCTGTATTTTTTAAAGGCAATTTGTAGAAAATAAAGAGCAAGTATTTGGATATTTCTTCTATTCAGATAAATGACAAGTTTGCAGTGCCAACAGTTTTTCTTCTTCAGGTCTTTGCATCCTGATTAAACCCTCATTTTCTTTATCGTCAAATAGCTATCTCCAGCTGGTAAACTGCACGGGAGCACTGGTTTCAGAATACGGTACCCAGACACATTCATGGGAAGATTTTAATTCAGAGAAACACTATTTTTGTTAAACAGCTAATAATAACTATTTAAAAATTTTTGCCTGTTACTTTATTTAAACATAAAAAAATGAAGTTAAATCAATATATGACTATGGTAAAAATTCAAACAATATTGAAAAAAAGAAAATGGAAAGAACATCTCCTTTTCTTTACCCCCAATTACAGTTCTCTTCTGTAAAACAAATTATGGTTTACAGTTTCTTATTTATTCTTCCAGAATAAGGAAAAAAAATGGAAAGAAGGACGAAAGGAGGAGAGGAGGAAGAAATAAGAATGATGCATACAGTGGGATTATTCAGTGTACTCCTTAGCATTTGGCTTTGTTTTATAGTATACTTTGGAACCCCTTCCCTATTTAGATCATTTTTGAGAAGTTTTTATTATGGGAATTTTCAAATACACAGCAAAATATGAAGTTGGGTACAATAAGCCCTGATACACCCCCATCAATTAAAATTGTTAACATTTTACCCAATTTGCTTATTTCATCTTTTTTTTTTTTTTTAACGTTTATTTATTTTTGAGACAGAGAGAGACAGAGCATGAACAGGGGAGGGTCAGAGAGAGAGGGAGACACAGGATCTGAAACAGGCTCCAGGCTCTGAGCTGTCAGCACAGAGCCCGACGCGGGGCTTGAACTCACAGACCACGAGATCATGACCTGAGCCAAAGTCGGACGCTTAACCGACTGAGCCACCCAGGCGCCCCGCTTATTTCATCTTTTAATCATTTGTCTTTATTTCTTTGCTGAATCATTTCAAAGTAAACTACAGATATCATGGTACTTCATTCCCAACTACTTCAGGACTTATCACTTAAAACAAAGAAAGAATAGGCGTGACTGGGTGACTCAGTTGGTTGAGCATCCGACTTCATCTCAGGTCATGGTCTCACAGTTCATGAGTTTGAGCCCTGTGTGAGGCTTTGTGCTGACAGCTCAGAGACTGGAGCCTGCTTAGGACTCTGTGTCTCCTTCTCTCTCTGCCCCTCCCTAGCTTGCGTTCTGTCTCTGTCTGTCTCTCTCTCTTTTTCAAAAATATGTAAACATTAAAAAAAATAAAAACAAACATTATCCCATACATTTTTGTACCTAACAAAACCAACAATAATTCTCAAATATTATCTGAATCCAGTGACTACTAAAATATCTCCAAGTATTTCCCAAGTATCATTACTAGATATGTTTTCTAACTTGTATTTAATTAAGAATCATACTTTGAATGTGGATACCAAATCTTGTCAATTTCTTATAATCTAGAACAATGCTCCACTCTGCATTTAAAAAAGTTAGACTGACTCTATGAAGAGATGAAAATTGCTCGGTTGTTTCCTCAGGGTGTTACTTGTTCCTCTATTCACTCACCTTTTTCATCAGCTAGCCAATATACTTACAGTTCATGAATGGCAAGAAGTGCATTTTATGCATTTAATCTCATTGAATCCTCAAAACAAAGCTAAGACAGTAATACTATTACTACATCTATTTTGCTGATAAGAAAATGGAAGTCGGAGAGATTAACTCAATTCTCTAAGGTCACATATCATTTGTGTTTTCCTCCCTGTTCTTTGTATGTGTCTCACATAGTTTTGTCTAGTATTATATCATTTAGAGTTGAAAAGACTTAATTTTATAAAGAAAAAAAGGCCCAGAGAGACCAGTTGTGTGATAGGCCTAGTCATGTAATTATTTAGTATGTAATTTTCAAATGTTAAAAGCATTTAATGAGTCGGTGTCACTGTGGAAGGTCAGCTGGATCTTCACATGGTGGCATTACATTTGTAAATCTGCCAAGGTACAGAGCAGTGTTTACAAAGTGTGATATGCAAGGTAATGTTAGGCCCATGCATAAGTAATTTTTATTTTTGCAGTTATTTATTTTTATGCATTTTAGAGAAATACTGTAACTAGTACACAAACCTTATATATTATTCTTTAGCGTGAGGCTCAGTTAAAAATAAACGTGAGTTAACTTAAAGTAAATTTAAAGAGAAATGTTAGGACAATAATGGGACAGAGAGCATATAGTTAGGGCAAAAACATCATGATGATGGAGGGGAATGACTCCAAAGAGGAGCTCTGTCTTTTAGGGTGAGGTAATATCCTAATTCATGTATAAAATCAGAGTGCAAATGTATCAATATATAATGAGAAATAAAATAGTTGTGTGTACTGAAATGCTCATCTATGTAGCAAATACAGTATCTGCCTGTAGGCAGAACCCAAAATTAAAACAAAGAAAGTTATTTAAATCATCCTTAGGTTTAACAACTTCAGGTCAAATATGCCAAGTTTACCCATCTTCAGAACAGTGGTGGCCTTGACAATGGGACCTATTGAAGCTCCACTGTCCAAAATTTCCTATCTCTCAGAGGTTACAAGGTGACCAATTCTCTCTTCTAGCTGATTAGATATGTTCACATTCAATATAGTTACTAGAAAGCCATGTCTGGAAGGGTGTTTTGCCTTTCAAAGGAATCATTAAATATCTCTGCTCCAACCCATCACTTTTTTGGATACACAATGTAACTCAGAGGTTATACTTCTCTTACATCTAATTATGGTAGGCTCCAAATACTAACAGTTGGTGCTAGTGATCTTACCCTAGACTGTTGGCGTGTCCCCTTACTCTGTGCGTTTTCTCCTATACTACTTAGCAGGAAGTAATTTTCTCAGAACAAAGAACATTTCTCACCCTAAGGAATCTGAAACCTATAAAATCCCTCGCATGAGATTAGCATCTCACTCTGAACACATTTGTAGTAAGTAAAATATGTAATAAGTAAAATATATCCTCTTACTGCTTGTAGTTAATACAATGAAGATGTAGGCATGGTAATTTGCTACCAAAGTCCCACAGAGCTTAAACAATTTGCTCCTGGCTATCTTTCCTTCCTCTACTTTTTTGTTACATTTACCTAATTCGGTAATAGAGATAAGGGGAGGATTTTGAGCGAATTCTTATCACTATATTCATTCAAAGGATCTAAAAATGAGGGTTGTTAAATCCACTACCGAGTTTGTCTATTTTTACCTTTTTAGGTAAATGCTGCTGGTTGCTGTGGATTCAGATGAAACCTGGAGACCAGGTACATTCATCTTCAAAGGTTAGCCACATATCCACCTATGTTCAGGTTAGGGATTAGAGATACATTTGGAGTTTTGATTGAATGGTACAGCAAGCCAAATTTCCAAATAAGACTATAGAAGCAACTATCTCCATTCTGCCCCCCCAAGAGTTTACTCTCACAGGCTTGAAGCTAAATCAATATATGTGTTGACATACCAAGGGCCACCTCCACTAAAAGAGTTTTGGTTTATTGTCTCCAATTCACAACAGGATATCATATTAGGAAAATTATTTGGGATAAAAAGCGCAGTGCATACTGTTAAGAGAACACAAGGGCAAGCTGCAAAACTGAAAGAAAACATTTACAAAGCACATATATTATAAAAGATTGCTCGCTAGATAGAATATGTACAGAACTATCAAATCCCGATAATGAGAAAACAATCATCCTCAGTTTTAAAAAGGAGATAAGCAAACAAATTGAATTAGAAACTTCACCAAAGAATACATGTAGATGGAAAATAAGCACATGAAAAGTTATTCAAAATTGTCAGGAATTAGAGGAATACAGATTCAATTCACAAGACCTCACCACACACCTATTAGCATGTCTCAGTTAAAAATTTTGACCAGACCAACTGCTGCAAGAATGCAGAGCAACTAGGATTTTCATGCAGTGCTGGTGGTGGGAATACAAAACGGTACAGCCGCATCAGAAAATGGTTTGTAGTTTATTTAAGGAGTTGAGCATACACTTATCATGGGACCCAGCTATTCCACTTCCAGATATTTATCCAAGAGAAATGAAGACATACATCCACACAAAATCCGTACACAAATGTTTCTAGTAGCTTTATTCATAATTGACCTAAACTGGAAACAATTCAAATGTCATGAACTGGTGAAGGGATAAACAAATTGTGGTACCTTCACACAATGGTATACCACTCAGCACTGAAAAGGATAAACTGCTGATATGTAGCACCATGGGTAAATCTCAAGTGCATGATGCTAGAAGAAAGAAGCCAGTCTCGAAAGGCTACATACTATATGAAATTCCATTTTCATAGTCCTTTGTGAAAAAGGTAAAATTATAGGGAAAGAAATCAGTTAGTGGTTGTTTGGACAGTGCAATGAAGGAGAGGAGGAGACTGATGATAAAAGAATATGATAGAACTTTTGGGGTGGTGGAAATATTCTATATCTTGATTGTGATGATAGTATAGGTTTGTCAAAACTCATAGAAGTATACATTAAAAAGGGCAAACAGTATCATATGTAAAGTATGCCTTAAAAATACCTGACAAACACAAACACAAAACAACAGATGGATATACTTGCATTAGTGAGGCCTGAGCCTTACTGATCCCAAACCATAACTAGACCAACAGCATCTGTCATTTCTGGCCTGAGATTTTATTGTTTTCTGGCCAATGGAAGGGCTATTGTTTAATGTTAGGAAAGGAATTAAGAGAGCATTATTAATATTTAAGGTTCTTTTCTTTGTCAAATGGATGAAAACTGAGGATGTCCTATTAATTAAACAAATGTCTACTGAGGACATACTATGTTCCAGGCTCTGCTGTAACATTAGTTGGCAGAATGAAACTGCAGACAAAAATCTCTGCTCTTTTTGACAGAGATTATTAGAGAAGACAAAAATAAATGATACCCTAGATAAAATATATCTTATGTCAGATGGTCATAAGTTTGATGGAGGAAACAGAAAAAGCAGAGAACAAGGTAGTGAGAGCCAGTGGTATGGAGGTAGGTGGGTATGGTAAAGTTCTATCATGAAATCATTAAATATACGTGTGTCCTGTATTATACTGGGCACAGAAGATAAAATGATGAGGAAAAATAGATAGTCTTTGGCTTCCTGGAGCATTCGTCTAGTGGAGGAGAGACATTAATTAAATAGCTATATAAACATGAAAACATACACTGCAATAATTGCTTTATATTTTGAAGAAAATTGTATGAAGGGTTCTATAATCAAACAAGTTTGAGAATGTTGTATACCATATGCAACCCTTTCTACTCCTCCCTTATTAATATATTAACATATTAGGAAACCCAAGAGTCTCCACAGTGACTATAAACATGTTTAATTGAATATTTTCCAAATGTATCTGTCTGTGGAATAATTTGTCTACTAGTATCTCATATAATGTTCTATTGAAAGAGACCATGGGGACGTGCCTGGGTGATTCAGTAGGTTGGGTGTCTGAATCTTGATTTCGGCTGAGGTCATGATCTCATGATCAACTGAGCCCAGTGTTGGGCTCTGCACTGAGTGTGGAGCTTCCTTGGGATTCTCTCTCTTTCCCCCGCCCTCTCTCTCTCTCTCCCCCTCCCCCACTTGACCTCTCTCAAAATAAATAAATAAACATTAAAAAAGGAAGAGACACAGGAATAAATATTCATAGTATATTTTTTTCAATTATTCTTTCTTCATTAAATGGATATTAGCAGAAAGATAAAAAGGTAAGCCAAAACCACCAAGGAGAAAAAAAATACACTTTTGTTCGATATTTCTCTGTTTTTTGGTCTTTGAATAAGAGAATGAATCAGGAACTGAAAAGAACTGTGTGCTTTCTCCAGATCTATTTCTCAGAATCTGCCGGTTTGGCAACAGTTTCAACTTCCAAATGTAATATTCACACACCAAACTTCTTGACATAGAACCATAAAGAAATACTGACTTTTACTTAAATGATTTGCTGTGGTGGTATATTGCAGGATGGAACAAATGAGTTAATGTACTGATACTGTTGAATGCAAACGTTCATTATTGTGAGATAAAGAAGATTTAAATACCCACCAAGGGAAGGAAGGAAAAAATCCATGTAGGATTGGATTAGAATTAGAACTACCATTATAAATTTAAAATCAAAAAAATTCTTGGTACAGCTAGGGGCTACTATGCCACACAAAAATACAGTATTTACTAAAATATTTCTTATTCTACTCGTGACCAACTTTATGCGTCTTTTCAAATTACCTTCTTTTTTTCTTTTTCCTAACTCTATTGCCGTGGTTTCGGTTGAGCTCAAAAGTGTTCCCTTAAAAGTGAAATTGTTTTGGAGGTTTCAGCAACCACTGTCATGGCTTAGATTTTGAAATTTCTGAAGTGAAAAAAAAGAAGGATAAAGGAGAGACTAGACGTTGATTTTTCTGTCATCTGGATGGTTTCTAATTTATATGACCTAGCTTCAAGCAAAAAACAAACATTACAAATATCTCTATCCTCATTGATTTCTACAGCCTGCCTTAATTTGTCACATCCAGAGATAATTCTGAAGTCAATAGGCAGTCATTACATAAGATAGAGAAATTAAATGGGAGAAGAAGACAAAACCAGTTTCCAAAGATTAAAAAGAAGAAAATTAATTACAAGCAAAGTGCAGAGAAACTATAGTTTGGAATGAATCATGTCATACAGCTAATTAAAACACTAAAGCTCTCCTTTGACATAGAAAATAGATAGGTGTTAGTGGATTTTTCCTTCTGAATGTGCAAATACAAATCAGTATGTGGGTTGGTTGGGTTTAATGTTTAATACCCAATTTCTTCCTCTGATATTTCAGCTTTTTGTGTTTTTATTTTACTGATCAAATAACCATATTATATAACAGATATTTGCTTTGTAGTGCTCAAGTAAATACTGATTTTGGTTAAAAAAAGTTTTAGGCTAGGGGTACCTGGGTGGTTCAGTTGATTGAGTGTCCAGCTTTGGCTCAGGTTGTGATCTCACAGTTCGTGAGTTCAAGCCTACCATTGGGCTTGCTATTGTCAGCTCAGAGCCTGCTTTGGATCCTCTGTCCCCTCTCTCTGCCCCTCCCCCACTTTTGCTTTCTCAAAAATAAATAAAACTTGAAAAACATTAAAAAAAAGCTTTAGCCTATTATATAGTATTTGAAAGCACTTCAAATAAAGGAATAACAAAGCTACTACAAAAGGAGTAAACTGATGAAGGTCAGAATGATTGTGGCTAGGTCTCTACTGCCTCAAAGGTTAGCTATCCACTTTTATTTCTATGGCATTTTGTGGCCTTTAAAGTTGCAGACTGGTCTATACTTAAAAACAAAGTACATGACTTGGATTTTAAATTGTTTGAAAGAAAAAGATGGAAGGTTTTATACTTTTCTATTTTACTGTCACTTCAGCGTGCAGTACTCCAAAATTTTTCTGAAGTTCCAGGCACCTCCATGACAAGTTATTTGTAGAAAATAAAATAAAATCTATATTCCTCATGATGCATGCCTGAGATTTATTCTTCAATTAGGCTTGGCCCTCTATTCCTTATGGAATGAAATTTGGCCCAACGGAACAGTAAATACTTTAAGTTGATAGAAAATCACTAGCTGGTTGATCAGTTGGGATTGACCAATCTGTAGACAGCTATTCAGTAATTTTTTTAATGAAATAGGTAATTATAGGCTATTTCCTACTAATAAATATTAAATGTTCCCCATGAACATTCTTCATAAGGTTTAATGCAAACAGCAAACTAAAGCAAACAGGACTCTGCAAGAACAAATAAACTAAAGAAACAGAAAACTACCTCTGAACCACTAACTAAAACAATTCCTCCAAATCCCTTTTCCAACATGGCAAACTAAGGAGCTAACTCCGCCTATTTAAAGCCATGCTTGAAAACAGATTGGAAGATAGTAAATTTCGTGAATGTAAATTTAAATTTTAGGATTAGATGGACCTGAAGCCAAATCCAGCTCTTATTTAATAGTTGTTTGACCTTGAGCAAGGTACTCAAACTCAATTTTCTCACAAATAAAATGAAGATCATGTCTACATCAGAAGGTTGTTTTGAACATTGAATAAAATAATACATAAGATGTTTAGCACAGTGCTGACATTGAAGATAGTTTTTTTTTTTTAATTTTCATTTTAATTATAATGACTATGAATGTTCAGTTGCAGTTTCCTTTCTGGTTCTGCACTGCACTGCACTGTGCTGTGTCTTGGGAAGACTATAAGGAAACATATTAAAGACGGTTGAAGGTCCAGATCTTGCTTTTGAGGAATTCCAACATAAATGAGAGTGGGAAGGTAGTAATGGTCAGGGGTCAAAGACTAGAATTTCATTCATAAGTCTTTCTAGAAGATGTAGGTGAATGAGCATACATCTATCCTCAGCCTACCTGTCAACACTGTCTCCCATTATTCTATTCATTTTAACATTTTATCGGTAGGCCTCACTGTTCCTAGAAAACTCTCTAACCATAGTAGGTTCTATGAGTTTGCTTCGAACAGGTTTCTTTGTTTGGAATATTGTTACCCCACTGTATCTTGACCTGTCTAAATTCTTCATAATACTTCCCAATACTATTGTAGAGTATCCATTTTTACCTCGTTGGTGTTCACGCAGCAGTTAATATCAGGACTGGGACACTGCTCTATGTTATAGTTACTTGTATGCCTGTTTTATCTTCCTAAAGTGTTATGAGTTACTAGATTCCATCCCCAATGCCCAGCAGAAGTTTCCTGTTACACAAGAGTCACTGCTGGCATTCAATGATTTATGTTCAATTAATCAGAAACAACTTTGTATTTTCAAAGCAAATAGCTATGTTACTTCAGCAGAATGAATGTTAACTATATATATAAGAATATATTTGAGAAGAATCAGAAGATTATCTTACTCTTGACTGCTTTATCTTGAGTTCACCATAATAGTTCATGCTCTGTAGTTGTATTTTGTAACTAATATAATGGATGATTTATTATTTTGTTTTGGATCAGCTTAATATTGATTGCCTTAGTTTCTATCAATGGCCAGATACCTTAGAATATCACAATGGTACCACTGTTTAATGTAGTGCTCTTGTATGTTATGTATGTGTATATGTATATACATGTATATATTTATTTATTTATTTTCCAGAGAGAGAGAGAGAGAGAGAGAGAGAGAGAGAGAGGGAGAGAAAGAGAAAGAGAAAGAAAGGGTTCATGCATGTGAGTGAGCAGGGGAAGGGCAGAGGGAGAAAGAAAATCTTAAGCAGGCCTCATGCTCAGTGTGGAGCCTGGGGCTCATTCTCACAACTGTGAGATTACGACCTTAAGCAAAATTAAAATTCAGATGCTTAACCACTGAGCCACCCAGATGCCCCAGTGCTCTTGTATATTTTAACATTGAATATTAAGCTTACGAAAGAAAAAATTGCTTTCATTCAATGAATTTAAGATAGTATCAATTGTAAGGTGAATGAATCCCTTTTTGGATATATTAAAATGTGCAAATATGTGGATCATAATTACGATGAAGTATGATACAATAAACTCCTTAATGGTAGTACATATTAGGATGCTTTTGGTTGCAAGTTATAGAAGATTCAAATCAAAATTACTTAAACACAGATAACAATTAACTGCGGATAACAAAATTTCCTCTGTAGGTTCCGTTAAGTGGCTTAGCAGTGACATCACATCCCCAGGTTTTAACATATTTCCTCGGGGCAATAGCTTTTATCCTAATGCTTGAGCTGCTACAACTGCAAGAGAGCTTACACATCTGGCACCACTGGGTCACTTAGACCCACATTCAGAGACATGTTGTTTTCTGTATATCTCTTTTTATCAGTGGAAAATCCTTCTCAGAAGTTACCCTAGTAGACTTCTCCCCATGGTTCTTTGGGCAGTGTTGAATCACATGACTTTTCCCAAGTCAATCCCTGGTAGAGGGGATGAAATGACAATCTTTGGCTAAAGTGGTTCCTGTTCTAATTTTCTGGTGCTGATGCTAAGATTGTGGTTTTTTGAGAACACGGATGTGAGAATAGCACACACATCATAGTGAGCTGCTGCTAACAAGAACAAAGAAGGTATCTATTTGAGTCGGTACCCAATGTATCCATGGCAATGTTTATGCTTCCGCTTTATGCTTCTAAAGCCAGTTTGCTCATTATTTTCAATGGCTGAGTACTAATATTCCATTGTATATACATATCACCTCTTCCTTATCCATTCATCAGTCAATAGACATTTGGGCTCTTTCTATAATTTGGCTATTGTTGATAATACTGCTATAAACATCAGGTGCATGTGTCACTTAGGATCAGTATTTTTGTATCCTTTGTGTAAATACCTAGTAGTGCAATTGCTGGGTCATAGGGTAGTCCTATTTTTAACTTTTTGAGGAGCCTCCAAACTGTTTTTCAGAGTGGCTGCACCAAGTTTGCATTCGCATCAACAGTGTAAGACACTTCTGCATTCTCTGCATCTGTACCAACACCTGTTGCTTTTTGTGTTGTTAATGCTACAGGTATGAGGTGATATCTCATCATGGTTTTGATTTTGTATTTCCCTGACGACGAGTGATGTTGAATATGTTTTCATATGTATGCTATGAAATTGGATGTCTTTGGAAAGGTGTCTATTCATGTCTTCTACGCATTTATTAACTGGATCATTTATTTTTTGGGTGTTGAGTTTGATAAGTTCTTTATAGATTTTGGATACTAAATATCAGATATGTCATTTGCAAATATCTTCTCCCATTCTGTCGGTTGTCTTTTAGTTTTGTTGATTGTTTCCTTCACTGTGCAGAATTTTTTTATTTTGATGAAGTTCTAACAGTTCATTTTTTACTTTTGTTTCCTTTGCCCCTGAAGACATGTCTAATAATAAGTTGCTATAGCATCAAAGATGTTGCTGCCCATTTTTTCCTCTAGGATTTTGATGGTTTCCTGTCTCATATTTAGGTCCTTCATCCATTTGAATTTATTTTGTGTATGGTGTAAGAAAGTGGTCCAGTTTCATTTTTCTGCATGTTGCTGCCCTGTTTTCCCAACACCATTGGTTAAGAAGACTGTCTTTTTTTCCATTGGATATTCTTTTCTGCTTTGTTGAAGATTAGTTGACCATATAGTTGTGGGTCCATTTCTGGATTTTCTATTCTGCTCCATTGATTTATGTGTCTGTTTTTGTGCCCAAACCATACTGTCTTGGTCACTACAGCTTTGAAATACAATCCGAAGTCTGGAATTATGATACCTCAAGCATTTGTTTTGTTTTTCAAGATTGCTTTGGCTATTCAGGGTCTTTTGTGTTTCCATACAAATTTTAGGATTGTTTGTTCTAGCTCTGTGAAGAATGTGGTGTTATTTTGATAGGGACTGCATTAAATGTGTAGAATGCTTTGGGTAGTATAAACATGTTAACAATATTTGTTCTTGCAGTCCATAAGAATGGGATGTTTTCCATTTATTTGTATCATCTTCAATTTCTTTCATAAATGTTCTGTACAGTTTTCAGAGTATAGATCTTTTACGTCTTCGGTTAGGTTTATTCCTAGGTCTCTTATGGCTTTTGGTACAATTGTAAATGGGATTAATTCCTTGATTTCTCTTTCTGCTGCTTCATTACAGGTATATAGAAATGCAATAGATTTCTGTACTTTGATTTTGTATCCTGCAATATTACTGAATTTGTGCATCAGTTCTAGCAATTTTTTTAATGGAGTGTTTAGGGTTTTCTACATAGAGTATCACGTTGTCTTTGAATAGGAAAAGTTTGACTTTTTCCTTGATGATCTGGATCCCTTTTATATCTTTTTGTCCTCTGATTGCTGAGGCTAGGACTTCAGTACTATGTTAAATAACAATGGTGAGAGTGAACATCACTGTCCTGTTCCTGACCATAGAGGAAATGCTCTCAGTTTTTTCTCATTGAGGATGGTAGCAACTGTGATTTTTTCTTAGATGGCCTTTATGATGTTCAGATATTTTCCCTCTATTCATGCTTTGTTGAGGGTTCTTATAAAAAATGGATGCTGTACTTTGTCAAATGCTTTTTCTCCATCTTGAGAGGATCATATGGTTCTTACCCTTCCTTTTATTAATGTGGTGTATCACGTTGATTGATTTGCAAATATTGAACCATCCTGCAGCCTAGGAGTAAATCTCACTTGATCATGGTGGATTATTCTTTTAATGTACTGTTGGATTTGATTTGCTGGTATTTTGTTGAGAATTTTTGAATCCATGTTCATCATGGATATTGGCCTGTAATTCTTCTTTTTAGTGGGGTCTTTGTCTTGTTTTGGAATCAAAGTAATGTTGGCCTTATAGAATGAGATTGGAGATTTTCCTTATATTTCTATTTTTTGAACAGTTTGGGAAGAATAGGTATTAATTCTTCTTTAAATGTTTGGTAGAATTCCCCTGGGAAACCATCTGGCCCTGGACTTTTGCTTGTTGGGATATTTTTGATTACTGATTCAATTTCTTTTCTAGTTATCTGTCTGTTCAAGTTTTCTATTTTTTCCTGTTTTTGTTTTGGTAGTTTATGTGTTTCTAGTAATTTATCCATTTCTTCTAGATTGTCCAGTTCAATGTTCTCTTATAATTGTTTGCATTTCTTTGCTGTTGGCTGTGATCTCTCCTCTCTCATACATGATTTTATTTATTTGGGTCCTTACTCATTTCTTTTTGATTAGTCTGGTTTGGGGTTTATTAATTTTATTAATTAATCTTTTCAAGAATCAGCTCCTGTTTTCATTTGATCTGTTTTATTGTTTTTTTCTGCTTGTTTCTATATCATTTATTTCTGCTCTTATCTTTATTATTTCTCTCTTCAGCTGATTTTAGGCTTCATTTGTTGCCCTTTTTCTACCTCTGTTAGGTGTAAGGTTATGTTCTTTATTTGAGATTTTTCTTGCTTCTTGAAGTAGGCCTGTATTACTATATACTTCCGGCCTGTATTGCTTTTGCTGCATCTCAAAGGTTTTGGATCACTGTATTTTCATTATCATTTGTTTCCAAGTATTTTTTCTTATTTTTCCTTTAATTTCCTTGTTAACTCACTCATTCTTTAATAGGAAGTTCTTTAACTTCCATGTACTTGTGGTCTTTCCAAATTTTTTCTTATGGTTGACTTCAAGTTTCATAGTGTTGTGTCTGGAAAATATGGATGGTATTATTTCAATCTTTTTGTAATTATTAAGGCCTGATTTATGACCCAGTGTGTGATCTATTCTAGAGGATGGCTCATGTGCTCATGTGCACTCAAAAAGAATGTGTATTCTCTGCTTTAGGATGAAATGTTCTGAATACATCTGTTCAGTTCATCTGGTCCAGTGTGTCATTCAAAGCCATTGTTTCCTTTTTGTTTTTCTGCTTAGATGATCTGTTCATTGTTGTAAGTGGGGTGTTAAAGTCCGCAACTATTATTGTACTATTATCAATGAGTTTCTTTATGTTTGTTATTGCTTTATATATTTGGGTTCTCCCAAGTTGAGTGCATAAATATTTACAATTGTTAGATCTTGTTTTATAGACCTCTTTATTATGATATAGTGCCCTTCTTCATCTCTGGTTACAGTCTTTGGCTTAAAATCTAGTTTGTCTGATGTAAGTATGGTTACTCCAGCTGTCTTTTGATGTCCATTAGCATGACAAATAGTTCTCCATCCCCTCACTTTCAATCTACAGGTGTCTTTAGGTCTAAAAAGAGTCTCTGGTAGGCAGCATACACATGGGTCTTGTGTTTTTGGGTTTCTTTTTAATCCATTCTGACACCCTGTGTCTTTGATTAGAGTTAGTCCATTTACATTCAGAGTGATTATTGATAGATAAGAATTTAGTGCCATTGTGTTACTTGTTAAGTTGTTGTTTCCGGAGATTTTCTTTCTTTCTAATCATTGTTGCTTTTGGTCTCTTTCAGTCCCTTTTAATATTTCTTACAGGCCTGGTTAAGTGGACATTGAACTCCTTTAGTTTTTGTTTGTTTGGGAAACTCATTATCTCTCCTTCTATTCTGAACGACAGCCTTGCTGGATAGAGTATTCTTGGCTGCAAAATTTTCCCATTCAGCATGTTGAATATATCATGGCACTCCCTTCTATCCTGCCAAGTTTTTGTGGAGAGATCTGCTGTTGACTTTGTCTTCCCTTGAAAATTAGGGACTTCTTTTCTCTTGCTGCTTTTGGATTTTTTCTTTATATTTTGCAAATTTATCTACAATATGTCTTGGTGTTGGCTTGCTTTTATTGATTTTGATGGGAGTTCTTTGTCTCCTGGAGTTGGATGTCTCTTTCCTTCCCCAGATTAGGGAAGTTTGAAGTTTTCAGCTACAATTTCCTCCAATAAACCTTCTTCCCCATTTTCTCTCTCTTTTTCTAGGACTCCTATGATACAAATGATATTATGCTTTATGGAGTCAGTGAGTTCCCTAAGTCTCTATCTGTGATCCACTATTTTTCTTTCCTTCTTCTTTTCAGCTTCATTATTTTCCATAATTTTATCTTCTATATCACTTAGTTGTTCACTGCTTCTTCCACCCTTGTGGCTATTACATTCAATCAGTTTTGCAACTCAGTTATAGCATTTTTTAAAATTTCGGCCTGACTAGTTTTTATGTCTCTTATCTCTGTGGTAAGGGACTCCCTGGTATATTCTATATTTTTCTCAAGTCCAGCTAGTATCCTTATGATTGTTGCTTTAAATTCTGGATCAAGAATATTACTTATATCTGTTTTGATTAGGCCTCTGGCTGTGACCTTTCTTGTTCTTTCTTTTGGAATGAATTCCTCTGTCTTTGAATTTTGTCTAGGTCTCTGTCTTCTTCTTTGTGTTAGGAAAGGCTGTTATGTTTCCTCCTCCTGAGACTAATGGCTTTATAAAGAGGAGGTCTTATACTGTCCAGGGCCTGGAACTTCAGGAAGTGTCTCTGATGCATGTTACGTGCACTCTGCTGCTGTGTTTTGGCTGCTCTTTCTCTCAGGTCACTACTCTATAGAGTTTTTCCTTGACTAGAGTGGGGTGTGTTTGGATCTTGGCCAGATTGTGGTGAGTTTTAACTAGGTGTGCTCTGGTCTGCTTGTTAAAAGAGATCTGATGCTATTTCCTCTAGAGCTAAAGCTTTGTAGCAGACATAGTGTATGCAGGAGGGGTGCTGTTTGTGCTGGTCTTCTGGGGGAGAGGCCTGCTGCTCTGGTTCCCAGGCACTGTTGCCCTAGAAAAGCAGCACCTGCAGAGAGCAAGGGAGCCAGGCTTGGTGTAAGCAGTTAAGGCCACCATTGTTGGTGCTGTGCTGCTCACTGAAGCCAGCTTATTCTGAGGGGCAGGGAGATAAATGGTGCCAGCCCCCTCCCCCATCCTGGAGAGGGGAGTTCTCATCCACCACTGTCAGGGAAGCCCTCCTAGAAGAGTGAACAATCTCCGCTCATGTGTCCCAGGCATCCCTCAGATCCCTGCCTTCACCCTGACTATTTCCAGGTTGTTTGCCCACCTGGCAGTGCAGTGCACCTGTGCTCAATCCCAGGCTGGCCAGCTGACTTTTAAAACTCCAAATTTTAGGGAGCTGGCATGGCATGGACCCATGCTTGTCCTCTAGGGGAAGGTTTGATTGTGCTGGGAATGATGCAGGTTTGTCCCAGAAGGGTAGTCATTCCAAAGCACGGGGGAGTAGATTTTGGAATAAAGCACGGCTAAGAGACAATGTCCAGGTTAGCTGCCCTCAGCCAATGTCTGTGCACCTATGCTGAGGGACAGGGGATGGTAATGGTGCCTACCAGCTCTTTTGTCCCCAGACAGGCAATGCCACCTCTCCCAGAATAGCTCCAAGGAGGGGAACTGTCTCTCCCAATGTGTTCCAGGGGATTCTCAGATCATGCCCTCTGCTCCTGGGCTATCTGCCCTACTTCTCCACAGGAGCACCACAGTGCCCCCAGGGTTCCACACTGGCCATACTGAACACCTCTACAACTCTGGTCTTTGAGCCCTGTTGGTTGTAAAACCCCATGAAAATTAGCCCCTCTCATGTTCCCAGTCAATATCTTTGGGGAAGTGTTTTCCTTGTGTGATTTCCCCCTGTGCCCCTCTCTCTCGTCTCTCTCTGTGACCGGGGCTCCATGCCCTCTACAGCATCTGTGACCCTTTTCTCCCCCAAATTACATCTCTGCACCTCCTATATTCATGTTGTGGCCTCTTCTCTCCTATAGTTGTGCATTTTGTTCTGTCAGTTCTCAGATCAATTTCTTGGGTATTCAGAACGATTTGATATTTACCCAGCTGTGCTTGAGGGAAGAAGCGAGCCCAGGGTCCTCCTACTACTCTACCATCTTACCTCCCTCTCCGGCCCTGTCTAGTAGTTATTTTAAATGGGAGAGATTTTTTTTTCATTCTTTTTGCTACTGATATTGTGAATAACATATATAGGGAGACCCTGAATTTTTGTGTAATCGAGTATAGCCAACTTGTTTTATAAATTGTTTCATTAAGTATTTATTTGCTGATATACTTAGGTTTTCCTCCGTGGACATTCATATCACCTATAAGTAATAATAATCTTGGCAATTTTGCCCCTTCTTTTCTAATACTCATACTTTTATCTATTATATTGTTTAATTTCATTTTCTAAAACTTTCAGAAAAATAATGAATGCTAATAGTGTTAGTGGGGTCTTGGTCTTATCTTCACCTTAGAAGAACATGACTTCAATATCTCCTTGTTTCTCAGTTTCTGGTAGATTATAATTTCAAGAAAAAAATACTTTTATTTCTAGTTTACTAAGAAATTTCTTGGCAATAAAAGTTGATGTTTTTACAATTACCTTAAAATATCCTTGATGATGTAAATTCCTAGAAACATATAACCTACCAAAACTGAATCAGGAAGAAACAGAAAATTTAAACAGATACATTAGCAATAACGAAATTGAATCAGTAATAATAAAAACAAACAAAACACTCGTTCAGGACCAGACAACTTCACTAGCAAATTCTATCAAACACTTAAAGAAGAGTTAATACCTACTCTTCTCAAACTATTCCAAAATATGCAAGAGGAAGGAAAACTTCCAAATTCATTCTATGAGACCAGTATCACCCTGATCCCAAAAGCACACAAAGCCACCACAAAAAAAGACAACTATAGGTCAATATCTCTCATGAACATGGATGCAAAAATCCTCAACAAAATATTAGCAAACTGAATCCAACAATATATTGAAAAAATCACACACCATAATTGAGTGGGATTTATTCCTGGGATTCAATGGTGGTTCAATATTTACAAAACAATCAATGACATCATGTCAATAAGGGAAAGGATAAAAACCATCTGATCACCTCATTAGATGCAGAAAAAACATTGGACAAAGCACAACATCAATTTATGATAAAAACCCTCTGCAAAGTAGGTCTAGGGGGGAACATACCTCAATATAATAAAGGTCTTATAAGAAAAAGCCAACATAATACTTCATGGTGAAAAACTAAGGGCTTTTCCCCTAAAGTCAGGAATAAGACAAGGATGTCTACTCTCACCATTTTATTCAAAATAGTACCAGAAGTCCTAGCCATAGCAATTACACGACATAAAGAAATACAAAGCATCCAAATTGGTAAGGAAGAGATAAAGTTCTATTTGCAGATGACATGATACTGTATAGAGAAAACCTTAAAGATTCCACCAAAAAACTACTAGAACTGATAAAAGACTTCAGTAAGGTCCCAGAATACAAAATCAATGTACAGAAACCTATTGCATTCTGTATACTAGTAATAAAGCAGCAGAAATTGAAATTAAGAAGACAATCCCATTTACATTACACCAAAAACAATAAGATACCTAGGAATAAGTTAAACTCAAAGAGGTAAAAGGCCTGTACTCTGAAAATTATAAAACACTGATGAAAGAAGTTCAAGATGATGTAAGGAAATGGAAAGTCATTCTATACTCATGGGTTGGCAGAACAAATATTGTTAAAATGTCTATATTACTCAAAGCAATCTATGGATTTAATGCAATCTCTATCAAAAAGGCAACAATATTTTTTACAGAACCAGAATATAGAATCCTAAAATTTTTATGGAAGACCTCAAATACTCTGAAAATTACTCTGAAAATTACTCTGAAATATACTCTGAAAATTATAAAACACTGATGAAAGAAGTTCAAGATGATGTAAGGAAATTGAAAGTCATTCTATACTCATGGGTTTGCAGAACAAATATTGTTAAAACGTCTATATTACTCAAAGCAATCTATGGATTTAATGCAATCCCTATCAAAAAGGCAACAATATTTTTCACAGAACCAGAATATAGAATCCTAAAATTTTTATGGAAGACCTCAAGTAGCCAAGACAATATTGAAAAAGAAAAACAAAACTGGCAATTTCACACTTCCAGATTTCAAGTTATATTACAAAGTGGCAGTAATGAAAATAGTACGGTACAGGCATAAAACTAGGCACATTGATCAATGGAATAGAATAGAAAACCAAGAAATAAACACACAGTTATACGGTCAATTAATTATATGGTCAATTAATCTCCAACAAAGGAGGAATGGATATACAATGGGAAAAAGATAGTCTCTTAAACATATGGTGTTGGAAACACTGGACAGCTACATGCAAAAGAATGGAACTGAACTACTTTCTTTTACCATAAACAAACACAAACCCAAATGTATTAAAGATTTAAATGTGAAACCTTAAACCATAAAAATCCTTGAAGATAGCACTGCAGTAACGCCTCTGATGTTAGCTGCAGCAGTATTTTTCTAGATAGGTCTCCTGAGGCAAGAGAAATAAAGCAAAAATAAAACTATTGACACTACATCAAAATAAAAAAGTTTCTGCACAGTGAAGGAAACAATCAACAAACTAAAAGGCAACCTACTGAATGGGAGAAGATATTTGCAAATGACATATACATTGAAGTGTTAGAATCTAAAATATATAAAGAACTGATGCAACTCAACACCCAAAAAACAAATAATCCAATTTAAAAATGGACAGAAGACATGTATAGCCATTTCTTCAAAGAGGACATGCAGATGGCCAACAGACACATGAAAAGATGCTCAACATCAATCATCATCAAGGAAATGCAAATCAAAACTAAAATGAGATCACCTCATACCTGTCAGAATGGCTAAACTCAAAACCATAAGAAACAGCAAGTGTTGGCAAGGATGTGGAGTAAGGCAAACTCTCTTGCACTGTTTGTAGGAATTCAAACTGGTGGAGCCACTCTGGAAAACAGTATGGGGGTTTCTTAAAAAATTAAAAATAGAACTACTCTATGATCCAGTAATCACGTTGGATAGTTCCCCCAAAGTACAAAAAACATAGTTCAAAGGGACATATACACCCCTATCTTTATTGAAGCATTATTTACAATAGCCAAACTATGGAAGCAGCCCATATCCATCCATAGATGAATGGATAAAGATGGCATAGCATACACGCATACAGACACACACACACCAAAAAAACCCCCAAAAAAACAAAAAAAAAAAAACCCAAAAAAACCCCCACACACGATGGAATGTTATTCAGTCATAAAAAAGGATGAAATCTTGCCATTTGCAACAACATGGATAGAGCTACAGAGTATAATGCTAAGGGAAAAGAGTCAGTCAGAGAAAGACAAATACCATATGATCTCATTTATATGTGGACTTCAGAAACAAAATCAATGAGCAAAGGAAAAGAGAGACAGAGAGAGAAAGAAACCAAGAAACATATTCTTAACTATAAAGAACAGACTGGTTGCCACCAGAGAGGAGGTGGGTGGGAGGATGGGTGAAATAGGGGATGAGGATTAAAGAGTACACTTATCATGATAAAAAAAATAAAATTAAAAAAAAATTAAAAAGTAGAACATGAAACATATGAGAAGTAAAAAAAAAAAATTCTTTAAAAACCCTTAATGTTTATTTTTAAATTCTTGTAAGACCTTTTTTATATAGTAAATACTTTAAAAAGCAAAAAGTATAGATGAGTTTTGCAATATCTTGACCTATTTTTATTGTGCCCCCGACAAGATAAAGCACGGCAAGAAATTAGTGAATTGCCAAATACTAGTTCTATCAAATCTGGGCTTCCCTTCCAACATATCTGAACAGACATCCTCAGAGGAAAAGAGTTTAAGAATGTTTTAAAAACATTTTTCCCTATAGACGTAACATGTATTCATTGTTTTTTAATTACAAATTTAAAAAAGACAAAAGAAAAACAAAAGTGCATATGATCAAAAACAGAAGATAATTACTAATATATTTTTGATATTTGTTTTTTATATATTTTCTTTCCTCTAATATGTGTACAAAATACACATGTGTATTAAAATAGAGTTATAATTTTATATCTTGATTTTAAAATAGGATTAAAAATAGCAGTTATATAGAAAGTACAAAAAGAAGGTCTAGGATTGTCCAAGTTAGTAAATCTTCATAAATTTCCCATGATCCACTGTGAGAGTCTGGCATTATTATCAATACTCATGCTATTCCTTAATGCAAGTAGGATTTTAAAAATTTCCCCATTGTAAAATATTGCAAAATGTCTGAAAAATAGCAAAAATTATCTAATATTTTTAAAAAGCAAAGAAAAGGTTGTTTAAATTTTGACTATCAGTCTACAAGACATAAGAAAGTTGGATCACTTATCTTAGGCAAAGCAACTATAGAGCCCAGTGGATTCAATGTGTTACTGGGAATTACAACATAGAAGATTATCAGAGAACTGATTAGCTTGCATTGTGGAATTCTATGCTGATTCACAATTCAAAAGCACAGTGATCAAGCTGTAGTAGGAAGCACACCTCACCACTACAAGAACAAAAAAAGGCCCCAATGATGTCTGTTAAAACCATTTGACTCATGGTTTCAGGCAAAGATTTTAAAAGGTTAATGTCTCATTTACTGCAAACATATTACCACAGGGAATAAAATATTGAATTTTTAGGTCCACTATTCATAAATTAACTGTCCAATGATAAAAGAAACAAACTAGATCTTTCAAAGAAATTGGTAATTTTCTTAACTGCCCTTTAACAATGAAAGATGGATTTGCATACAGCTTAAGAATGAAGTAAGTTAATTCCTTTGTTTATCCACAGGCTATCACCAACCCCCTAAAAAGTCCCACTGTTAATGATTATATATAAAGACATTTTTATCAGGCTTCTCCCAGTTATGTCAGGAACTAAAGCAATTCATCAAGAGGCCACTCATTCCCTTTTTCAAATTAAACAATCTGTTAGATATTCTTTTCCATCAGAGAAGAAATATGATGGATTCTAGTTCCCAGACTGTAAATGGTTTTTGAGACTTCTTGGCTGAAATGTTTCTGCTTAAACTTTGAAAAAACTTTCACAAGGCAAAGTCATCCTTAAGGTTAAAACAGATGTGCTGCAGGAGCATAAGACCACTGCAGCCATGGCATAGGAGAGGGAATTAGCAGCTGGATACTAGATGCTCATTTTAGAAACCACGAGTTTCAAACATTAAAAGATTAGGCTTTACTAGGTAAAGAAAATTGCCTCATGGTGAACTGCACGTCTGTGAAGCTGTCGTTAAACTCATTTCCACAAGGCTTTAGCTTGTTTGACTGAGATGGAACTGTGTGACCCAAGGGCACTCCACTACCTTCAAATTTGCTTGGTATGCTGAAATTCTCACAGAACTCCTTCTTGCTGAGCACTGCACCCTTAACCATGTCTTAACTACAACTCCCTGGCAATGTCTATTTACACCATAAATAGTCTTTATACATATATATTTCTACCAGCTATCATGCCAGGGTGTTAATGCAAAAATGACTTTGTAACACTTTCATAAGTGAAACTCCAACATGCAGCCTGGATTTGGCCAGAAGGAGAATTCTGAGAAAATGAAATAAAATGATGAAGGGCCAGAAAGGACAGCTTTGCTATAATTTAACAGGAATATAATGTTGTATCATTAAAAAGCCCAGTTTTTAAAAACAAACATATTTGGAGACACTGTACATATGCCTAGGATTATTCTATATAGGCACTGAAGTAATTAAGTTCTTATATGGCAAACTAATCAACATAAAAATTAATCAAAAGCTTGAGGTCTCAATAGGTTTTATGTTTTTTGTTTTACCCCAAATGAACCAGGAAGGGAATTTCCTAAAAACTTCTGCCCTAAGGTTGGCTCTATGACCCTGACATCTTAAAATTCACATGGCTTGTGACAGATTTTGATCCCTAGGTTCTGTCTTAGGATCAGATGTGTTTTCCTCCTTGGTCTTCCCCTTAGTCACAGACACTTTTTCAAATACAGAGGTCTGCTCTGTTGCCTATATTTTGAGGTCTGGGCTGGTTTGGAATTAAACTTGTTAAAGAGGCAAACCTTTTGGAATGATTACCACTACCAGGTTTGGTTCTTCTCACTTCCCACCTGAAATAATACTATTACAAGAAACCTTTTGGTTATCGATATTTCCCTATGGCCTGAAAATTCCTTCTTTGGGAGGGGAGTTTGTCAGTCCCAGAGGGATATGTATTGACACCTTTGGATAGTGATAGTGCACAATTTGGAGCTGGTACAGGTACACACTTTTGACCATGAAATGGTAAATCTTTCCCTGGAGCAGAAATCCCGGAAGAGATGTAGAGATAGGCTTTCTATAAGGAGCATGCATTTTCCTGTATGCACAGGAGAAGGCTCATTATAGCCCATCAAAAAGACAAGTCCATTGATTTTACGTATAGTTGAATTCCTCATTATCTATATACTCTGCCTACTTTTAACAAACCAAGTAATATGTCAACCCTTATGTGGTTGAATCTTTCCATGTAAATAAAATACATCCATAGAAACAGGATCAATAGGTCAGTCTTTCTCATATGTAACCCTTATCCCAAAACGTGAGATAACATTAAAAGATAGTACTGTCTTCTTATTTTTCTCTTATCCTCTTTAAGTATAACCTCTTCTTCCTCTCAGAAAAATACCATAGCTCTAGTAATAAATATCCATATTTTGCAAAAGTTTAGCATCCCCCCTTTTTATAAAATAGTTCTCATCTATCTTTAAATTGTCATTTCTCCTTCTCTTTTACCTTCACTATTTTGCTTGGCTTGTAGTATTTATTTCTCTACCACTGGCAAAGGTGGTACCAGTCAGCCTCCAATGTCTTCTTTCCATGCCTACTTCTCCATTATTTCCCTGGCTTACTCTCCTTGCACTGATCCCATTGTGGTAAACATTATGGTTACTCACTCAACACTTATTCCATTCCTTTTCTGTGGGGAAGCAAAAGTACAATGAAGAAATTACCTTATTGTGATCAGTCTTTGGGCTTTTCCATCCTCTTTGGCAGTAATTAGTTCAAGAACAGCATGTGACAAGAATTAGAACAAATAGTACTAAAATCTGTATGAAACCACAAAAGAACCCAAATAGCCTAAGCAGTCTTGAGAAAGAAGAACAGAACTGGAGGTAACACAATTCCAGATTTCAAGATATACTACAGGGGCGCCTGGGTGGCGCAGTCGGTTAAGCGTCCGACTTCAGCCAGGTCACGATCTCGTGGTCCGTGAGTTCGAGCCCCGCGTCAGGCTCTGGGCTGATGGCTCGGGGCCTGGAGCCTGTTTCCGATTCTGTGTCTCCCTCTCTCTCTGCCCCTCCCCCGTTCATGCTCTGTCTCTCTCTGTCCCAAAAATTAAAAAAAAAAAAAAAAACGTTGAAAAAAAAAAAAAGATATACTACAAACCTGTAGTAACCAAAACAGTATGATACTGGCACAAAAACAGACACATAGATCAATGTTACATAATAGAAAACTCAGAAATAAACCCACAGTGATATGGTCAATTAATCATCAAAAAAGGAGGCAAGAATATGCAATGGGAAAAAGTATATTCAACAAATTGTATTGGAAAAACTGGACAGCTACATGCAAAAGATTAAAACTGGGCCATTTTCTTACAGCATACACAAAAATAAACTCAAAATGGATTAAGAACCTAAATGTGATAGCTGAAACCATAAAAATCCTAGAAAAGAGCACAGTAATTTCTCTGACATTGGCTGTAACAAATCTTTCTAGATATGTCTCCTCAAGCAAGGGAAACAAAAGCAAAAATAAACAATTGGGACTATATCAAAATTAAAAGCTTTGGTACAGTGGTAGAAACCACCATCAACAAAACGGAAAAGCAACCTACTGAATAGGAGAAGATATTTGCAAGTGATAATTCTGAAAAGGGATTAATATCCAAAATATATAAAGAACTTACACAACTCAACACTAATTATAATACTATGATTAAAAAATGAACAGAAAACCTGAATAGACATTTTTTCTAGAGAAGACATACAGATGGCAACAGACACATGAAAAGATGATCAACACCGCTGATCCTCTGGGAAATGCTAATCAAAACCATAATACGATATCACCTTATACATGTCACTATGGCTGAAATAAAAAAGACAAGAAAGAACAGGTGTTGGTGAGGATGTGGAGAAAAAGAACCCCTCATGCACTGTTGGTGGGAATATAAGTTCATGCAGCCTCTGTGGAAAACAGTTGGAGGTTCCTCAGAAAATTAAAAATAGAAATACTATAGGATCCAATAATTCTACTCTTGAGTATTTACCCAAAGAAAACAAAAACACTAATTTAAAAAGATATATGCACTTCCATTGTAGCATTATTTATAATAGCCAAGATATGGAAAAACCCAAAAGTGCATTGACAAGCAAATGGATAAAGAAGACATGGTATATATGTCTGTGTATGTATACATATACATTTGTATGTGTGCATATACACACAATGGAATATTACTTAGACATAAACAAGAATGAGATTTTGCCAGTTAAAACAACATGGATGGACCTAGAGGCCATTATGCTGAGTGAAATAAGTTAGTCAGAGAAAGACAAACACCATATGATTTCACTTATATCTGGAACCCCAAAAACAAAACAAAGAGCAGAATCCAACCTATAAATACTGAGAACAAACTGAGGATTGCTAGAGGCTTCCAGTAATGGAATGAATAAGTTATGGGGATGAAAGTCGCACTATAGGGAATATAGTCAATGGTACTATAATAGCATTGTATGGTGATAGATGGTAGCTACACTTGTGAACATAGCATAATGTATAAAGTTGTTGAATCACTATGTTGTATACCGGAAGCTAGTGTAACATTGTGTGTCAACTATATTAAAATAAAATAGATAGATAGACAAATAAATAAATAAGAATAAAAAGAACAGCATGTGACACAATAATGGACAAGAAATACAGATAGATGTGCCCTGGTGGCTTCTGAGAACATCTCCCTATCTCCTACTAGAGAATAGCTGAAGTTAATCTCTCTATTTTCTTCTGGACCTGAACATGGAGTATATAATACCTACTGGAAGTCATTCTAAATCAAAGGGGAACCAGCCTCAGGAAGAGGATAATACTCTGGATGGCAGACAAGAGAGTACAGAAAAAGTTTAGGACCTGAGGCTATTATCGAGCCCTTAGACCCTGCCCCATCTTCACTCTGCTTCCTTATTGCTTAAATCAGCTTGAGTTGGCTTTTCTGTTATTTGTAGTCCAAAGGACCAAAACCAACACACTTTGATCCATGTATTACTAGCTGTAACAGTAAAAACTGTTGCATTGGCAAAGATAGCCTCCAAGGGGAAGCTAGGGTTTTACTTCCTTATAGTTTTCCTTTAAATCTAAGTCACAAAAAACACAATAGATTATTACTGGTCTCTATGTCTAAACAGCTTGAATATCCAAAAATATTTGTATGATCATGACAACTTGTCAGCTTCTGGTTGGGTTAAAAATAACAAACTAGACAGCAGCCATGAAGTTATAAAGATAAGTAAATCGTGGGTAATTTTCTCAAGACACAACATCTAGGATGAGAAAGAGCAATGGATACATCAATAAGTATATATCTTTTGATCTAATGATGAATTACTCTAGGATCATTAGAAGCCAATATCATCATTGAATCCTTGAGGTGGCTTTCACTTGCTACATGAGATGAAATCCATGTAGAGTACAGAGGATTACTCATATTTATGAAAGAGATCCTGGAATAATGGTATTGATATTAAAGGGCAGTTCTTAATTTCAGGATTATGGTCCCTTAAATCTACTTTTATCATAGTTATGGGTTGTGTTCAGAATATGTAACATCTTTGGGGCCATTAGGGCTACTTCAATTTCAGTATTCTGGGATTAAGACCATTTCTTGCCTATGGATCTGAGCCCTGTCTAAAATTCTTAAAGGCTTTACATTCAAAGATAGTAATTTTCAGACCATTTGATTAAGATGTACCTTTATTCAACTAGTTATCTTTCCTATCTCTATTTTTCTAGGTATGTATTATAATTACACACACACACACACACACACACACACACACACACACACACACACATTACCTAACTAATACAAAACTCTGAAGGTAATCAGACATGTCATCCCCAAATAAGTCACTTCGTCATATTATTTTGAGCTGTGGGTTACTGAGAAATAGCAAATGCATAAAAGGCTCTCTGACCTCTCCCTTTTTACCTAAAAACAGGGCACAAATTTTCTCTGAAAAAGATGCCTTCCCTGTGCCAGGAAAACATTTTTATCACCAGAGATGGGGAGTTGATACCAAGAGGAAGCTGTACAAACAAACCTACTAAAATAACCCTTATTTTCCATTATTTCCCCCATATATTTCCTAATCACTTTTCCACAATTTACTGCCTCAGCCAAATCCCTTTTTCCTTTGTCTTGCCACATCTCCACAATCTACTATTCTTTGTTAAAATGGTAAATAAGCTCTCAGGCCTACCTGCTTCTTTGGGTCTTCATTTCTTATATATGAAGGCCTTTGTGTTCACATAAAAATATTAACAAATTAAATTTGCAAGTTTTTCTCCTGTCAATCTGTATTTTATCAGTCTAAATAGCAGGTCCAGTCATGGAAACTTAGAAGGCAGAGGAAAAAAAATCTTTCCTCTACCAAACGTCTGTTTACCAAAACAATGGCTCTTTGTAAATCTTATAACTCTAATGTCAAATTAATTTAAGTCTCAACAAATAATAAACTATGTTACAGGCCAAATATGCCAGCGCGAGAGAGAGATATTATGAAAGAAACAACTTTAATGCCTCTCAAGGGGGAAAATAACTTCCTAAATCCCTATTTACAAAGCAACTTTCTCCCCTCTTAGTTATCCATTTACATTTGTTTAATTCTGATTGATGAAAAGCCAGTGTTGTTAGCTTCCCTGTCTTTTGTCTCAGGTAGCAGGTAATCATAATAATAACAATTTATATATTTTGCTACACCTTATTTAATTTACATGGGCAGTTAGACATATCAGCATGTTGGAATGCCTTCTTTTCATAATTTTGTCTATGGGAACACTGTTGCATAAATCGTCTGCACTAGAGGTAGCCATGGGTGAAATGGCCTTTCTTATTAAATGTCACAAGATTTAATGTCACAGTATAATTGGGATGGAAGGATAATTGCGCTAAGCTCAACATGTCTTTTTCTGCTAACACATTATTAATCCACAGGAGTGTTAAAATATGTTTAATAAAGGCCCCATTCACATGGAAATGGTTGGCACTTGCTAAAAATTACACTATTTCATTGCTCAGCCCTAAGAATTTCTAGTGGAATTCACAGCAAGTCTGATTTTCAAGTGACATTATAATAGAAGTCCACACTAAAAAAATTCAACATTTGTCCTGAAAGTATATTTTTTAAAGGATTAAAAATGGTCTTGTACTTGAAGCACTAATGCAGTCTAGTATTACACTGGCAGGGCCATAGTTCATGTTTAACAAGTGCTTTGAAAGAAGATCTGTTTGGATATGTTCTTAGCTTTGTTACTTTCTCCTGCACCCCTTTCCCCCACACACCTAGGCACACAGCAAACTTACATTGCTAAGTACTAGCCTCCTTTGCAGTAAGGTAGGGTCATATAACTAGCTCTAATGACTGTGGGCAGAAGCCATGAAAACCCGCTCCACAATTCTGGATGGTCTCTTATTCTCTGTACATAAAATAGAAGACCCAGGACAAGACTTTAAAACCTGATGCTTGCTGAATATCCCATAGTGACCTATGAGTGAGAAAAAAAATTATACTGCTACATTTCTGAAAATGTACGAGTGATTGCAACGTAGTTAGACAATCCTCTTTCTTCATTTCTTCTTTCTTTCCATATATTTTTTCATTTATCTAAGGGTAAAATTTACCTACTGAAGAAAGAAGGGAAAAATCATCTTCTAATACTCTATATTTTCTTATTGTTCAGTCAATGACAAACTACTTAACTTTGTTGGGCTTCACATTCCCAATCATTAACTCAAGGATATATACTCATAAATTCATAATGTACAATCGTTTTTGTAGGCAAACCCCTGTTTCCATACCTTCGTGTAGGAACTCTCCCCTCAATGATACAACCTAGATGAGAATTTTTATTGTTTTTAATGGAGTTTATGATAAAAGAGTCTGTATCCTTGTTCCGGAGTCTATTCTGGCATTTATAGTGCCATTCTTGGTGAAATTTACTTGTAAAAGAGTCTAACCACCCACATTTGCATTTGCCTTACTTTCAATAGAGCATAATTCTTCCTATCAGTGAGAATACTTTGTTTTCCTCAATCTTTTCTTTTCTAGGCTAAACTAAATCACACTGGCCTTTTAATCTTTTCTTACAAATGAGTCTCAAAACTTCAAGCAGTTTCAACTTTTCTATATCTCTCTTTCATAAGCCACAGCCACATAATTGATCTGTTTGGTAGAAAAGTAAACTGAAGCAGAAAAGAAATCCATACACCCAGCTGTTTATACAGACAAAACTACTTTTGATTGCATGTTCCTTTTTCTTTTTTTTTCAAGTAGTTTTTATAGCCTTAAAGAATAGAATCTGGAACTCAAGACAGAATACTCAAGGAAAACTGTAATAAATGAACTTAAAGGAATAATTTTTATGGGTTTAAAGTGTTAGATGTCTAGGCATATTTTATAGTACAATCCATTTGGATTTAATTTAGTTATAATAATAGTTATTTTCATTTCAGCTAGGCATGTTCCCCATAGGTTTCTATCTATTAAGTATATTTGATCAGGCCACAACTGGACATGATTGAAAAACTTAGAGGCATATTTGCCCTAATCTATCTTTGTGACTATTTAAGTGGTAAGAACTCAACACACCCTTTTTTTTGAAGAACCATGAGAAACAAAGTGAGCTAGTATAGAAAATCATACCATGGAAATTTTTAGACACTTTAATTAACTTAGCTTTATCGGCTTAAAAAATCTTAATAATTTTAAGATAATAGGAATGGGGGAGGGAATTCAACCAACAGTTTGGGATCCACTAAGACAGCAATATAACTTACCTAATAAATGCATAAGCAATTGTCATTGCTATACTTCTTCTCTATGGCTTACTGGAGCTTTAGAGACAGATACACTTGGATCAAAATTCTACTTCCTTCTTTTATTAACTCTGTAATTTAATATCTCTGATCAAATTTCTTACCTGAAAAACTGACAATAATGATATTTAATCTGCTCTGTGGTTCTGAGATTTATATAAGATATGAGGGATATGGCAGTTACCAGAGTGCCTGGAATATAGTAGGTGATTGTGGTGAACTATCTTTACTATTCTAACCATCTAAAAATGGAATCTGTTTCTTGCCACCTTGAATATGAGCCTTTTCTGAGACCTGCTTTGATCAAAAGAATGCAGCCACAACATTGCTATATAATTTCCAAAGCTGGGCCTTAAGAAACATTCACCTTTCACTCTCATGCTGGGAATGCCTCTTCTTTGAACACAGTCACCATGCCATGAGAAGCCCAAGTCACATTCAAAGGCCATGTGGAGGAGACCCAAGGCACTTGAGTTGACAGTCTCCTGTCAGCTAATGGTCAGCAAGTACCAAGCACCAACCATGTGAGTGAGCCTTCTTGGAAGCTCCAGGCCAGTCAAACCTCCAGAGAACTGCAGCCCTAGCCAACACTACATGGAAAAGGATAATCATCCAGCTGTGCCGAGTCAACCCACAGACTCTTGAGATAATAGTTTTTTCTTAAGCCACAAAATTAATTTTTAAAAAGATTTTTTAAATGTTTATTTTTGACTTCTCCAAAGAAGACATCCAGATGGCCAACTGACACATGAAAAAATGCTCAACATCACTCATCATTAGGGAAATACAAATCAAAACCACAATGAGATACCACCTCACACCTGTCAGAATGGCTAACATTAACAATTCAGGCAACAACAGATGTTGGCGAGGATGCAGAGAAAGAGGATCTCTTTTGCATTGTTGGTGGCAATGCAAGCTGGTGCAGCCACTCTGGAAAACAACATGGATTTTCCTCAAAAAACTAAAAATAGAACTACCCTACGACCCAACAATTGCACCACTAGGCATTTATCCAAGGGATACAGGTGTGCTGTTTCTTTTTTTTTCTTTTGTTTTTTTGACAGGTGTGCTGTTTCGAAGGGACACATGGACCCCCATGTATATAGCAGCACTATCAACAATAGCCAAAGTATGGAAAGAGCCCAAATGTCCATCAATGGATGAATGGATAAAGAAGATGTGGTGTGTGTATATGTGTATATATATATATATATATACACACATACATACATACAACTGTGTATATATATACATATATATATATATATATATATATATACCGTATGTATGTATATATATATATATATATACATACATACAATGGAGTGTTACTTGGCAATCAAAAAGAATGAAATCTTGCCATTTGCAATTACGTGGATGGAACTGGAGGGTATTATGCTAAGTGAAATTAGTCACTCAGAGAAAGAAAAAAATCATATGACTTCACTCATATGAAGACTTTAAGAGACAAAACAGATGAACATAAGGGAAGTGAAACAAAAAATAAAAACAGGGAGGGGGACAAAACAGAAGAGACTCATAAATATGGAGAACAAACTGAGGGTTATGGGAGGGGTTGTGGGAGGGGGATGGGCTAAATGGGTAAGGGGCACTAAGGAATCTACTCCTGAAATCATTGTTGCACTATATGCTAACTAATATGGATGTAAATTAAAAAAATAAATAAATAAAACAAGTTAAAAAAATAAAGAAATTTGAAGTTCAACAAATGAAATGCTTAGATATAAATCTAACAAATATGTACATTTGATGTTTGTATTTGTTTTCCTAGGGGTGCCATATTAAAGCATCACAAATCAAGTGGCTTAAAAAAATGTTTATTTTTGAGAGAGTGCAAGCAGGGGAGGGGCAGAAAGAGGGGGACAGAGGATCCAAAGTGGGCTCTGTGCTGACAGGCTGACAGCAGTGAGCCCGATGTAGGACTCAAACTCACGTACAGCAAGATCATGACTTGAGCTGAAGTCACACACTCAACCAACTGAGCCACCCAAGTTCCTCAAGCCACAAAATTCTAAATTAAGCCACTAAGTTCTTAAGTTTTGGATAGTTTGTTACTTAGCAAAAGATAGCCAAAACAGTGCTCAGTAAGTGGAGCAATTATTATTATTTTCCCCAATGATGAGGGAAAATAGCATACACTAGTATTTCTTTTCTTTACTTGAGGACTTTAGGATTCAATACATCCTGTACCACCACTCAATGTATGAATCCTCTCATTATATCACACACATGTGGGTTCTTAAATGATTATAAATCATAGGGCAGAGAATATGCTTGTTCTAAAATCCAGGATCACAGCCTGTTTAAAGGGTGCAGCTCTCAAAGACTCACTCATTGTTCTTTGCCTATGGCCTTCCAAGATTTACATTCTGTTTGCCCCCTCCCCTGTTCCTTGTCTCATTTATCTTTGTGTATATCACAGACCTAACACCTAACTTGCCTATCTGCCCCCATTCCCTACCTTTATAGACTTTCTGTACTTTCCTTATAGTAGTTTATAAGTTTCTCCCTATGCTTACTATCTCTCTCCCGCCCCCACTCTTGACCTTGACTAGTTATCTCCCTAGAGCTATTACATCTAATGGATACTACTTTTAGATTTCCAGTCTCAGCCTTTCTTGTCCTATGCGGAATCATTGTTACTATGCCCAGTGAAGCACTAGACATAGTATTATCTTAATTGTAGGTATATAAATGCACAATGTCTTCTTTCCCCAGGACACAAATGAATGAAAATTATAGTAATCTACAAAACAAAATGGTTATGTGATTCTAGGTAAATTTCCTAATAGAGGTGACAATATCAAAATACAGAACTGCATATTCAGTGACAAGTCATATTCTTTGCTTTCGATATATAACCAAGCTCGTGAGTCCCTTGAGAGTTTTTGCTTCCAGGGGAGCAAATTCTTGCCATCTCTGGTGCAATTTGTAATTCAGTATAATAACATGGGGGCAGCTGAGCAATTATTATGACAAGCTTGGCGTCAGTACATTAAAGTTGCTCTGTTTTGGGGAGCTACCTTTCCTTTACCAAAAGAAGCCACAACCAGTTTAGGAACAGAGGACTTATTGTGTATGTGCAATGTAAAGAAAAAGGTTATTGTAAATTATAATGACTTAAGATTTCAGTATGAACAATACATTCTGTTCAGGAAATTTCCTCTTAAACATAGTAATTATTTTAATTATTTCTTTTCTGGCAATTTTTCCATTGAAATGTTCTCATTGTGTTGTTTTAATTGAGATAACTCAATTAAGCCATAGAAATTTGAAATTATTCAAAATTGCAGCAGTTTTCATTCTATGTGGATTAAAAAAAGTTTTTTCTTATAAAGTTTGAAGAAATGTTTTACACGTTTAGTCCTCAGCTATGTGTTTCTCGGCTGCCGCAATCTACCTCCATCTATATGGTAGGAGTCTTTCATATTTCCCAAGAATAGATCTCCTGGTGAGGACAATTCAGACTGCAAGGAAAGCAGGATTCAAGTTGAGATCCAGAAAGCCAATGAAGATCACATTTGGAAGCATCTGAGTGTCAAATATGGACCCGAACAAGGAGGCAAAGAAAGCAATTCTAACAACTTGTTAATAGCATAGATAGAAATATTTAGATGACTAGCTTGTATGGATCACAGGTGTGATGAAAGGAGCTGTCTAATGAGGTTCCTTTCATCTTTACATTTGTGTAGTAATGCTCAATTTACAAAGACCTTCCACATCCTTTATCTCATTCAGTTCTTACAACAAACACATGATGGAGGCCAGAATAGTAATGTTTTTCCCCTCTTCACCTATGAGAAACTGAGGTTCCAAAAAGATTGCTAACTTTCCTAATATTATTAATTTCATTAGGAGGCAATCCAAAACAGCTAATAAGACAGAGCTGCCATTATCTGTGTCCTCTGACTCCTGGGCTTGAGTCCTTAACTGTATCATTCTGTGGCTCAAATTTTGAGACACATAAAATTGTGAGTGGTGATAGATGAAGTTTAAAAATCACACAAAAGATCACATTTGCACAGTGCTAAGGAAGAACTAGAATTGGTTATCTTAATAGAATGTATGTTCAGTAAATATTTCTTTATTAAAATCTTGACATATGCACTGAAAACTATACCTGTTTTCTGCAGGAGGAAAGCTAAAGAAGCTTTCCACACAGGATATCTATCAACAGTACCACTTCATTTGCTCACGCTAATTATTGACTAATGTGGTGACCTCCCTCATGTAAATGTGTTGCACAGACAAACAAGAATGAGTCTTGCTAAAGGAATATTATTCAAGAGGTGCTGTTTATCTTATGTGCTCTACTTTGTGGAGTTCTTATTTGGGACCACCCCACCCAGATGAGTCACCTCTAACAATACATTTTTTTTAAAACTCACGATTTTGTGTAGACAACAGAAAAATGAACAAATGATTACTCTGGGTTGCGAATTAAAGGGTTAAATATAGTTTGCATCTACAACAAACTGTAGGTAACATGTCTGTAGTCAGAGTAAAATATTCTCTGGAAATTGTGGAAACCTGTAGAGAAATGTACTCAAAAGAAAGATTTCTCATCAAGACTAGTATTAGTATTATACTTTTATCCCAGATCATTGATCTACTTTTCTGCTGGTTACAAGCCTAGACTAATCTATAGTAGAAAGCCATTACCTCATATACAGGCCTTTAACACAAATGGCAGATTATCCGGAAATTATTTGTTTCTAAGTTTGCGGTTATTTGAAAATAGAGTCTTAGCCATATTTCTAAAGTGGTTTTCTTTCCATAAATATGCTTTACAAATTGCCCGTGATTAGTTGCTGATTACTCTGGAAGTCTCCATTTGTGTGGCACTGCAGCTCAGTCTCTCTTTATACTCTTTGCTGGGAGCTCATTTAGTTCTGAAAATGCTAGTCGTAGCCTCTGTAAACTGCTGTTTTTCCAATCAGCCTGCTATCCTTTACTCAGCTGCTTCATGGTCGTAAGGCAAGGATTTTCATAGTTCCTGGCTATTTTCAAGAAAGTGGAGTAACTTTCAGATCACTCTGTGATAAAACATAATCTGCCCCAATTGCAGATACTCTATGTCAATGTTATTTATTTATTTATATATTTATTTATTTATTTATTTATTTAATGTTTCAAGTTTTTATTTAAATTTTAGCTAGCTAACATATAGTGTAATATTGTTTTTAGGAGTAGAATTTAGTGATTCAACACTTTACATATAACACTCAGTGCTTATCCCAATAAGTGTCCTCCTTAACAGCCATCATCCATTTAGCCCACCCCCCACCCACCTCCCCTCGAGCAACCCTCAGCTTGTTCTCTATAGTTAAGAGTCTCTTATGATTGGCCTCCCTCTCTTTTTTCCCCCTTCCCCTAAGTTCATCTGCTTGTTTCTTAAATTCCACATATCAATGAAATCATATAGTATTTGGCTACCTCTGACTGACTTGTTTTGCTGAGCATAATACACTCTAGCTCCATCCATGTCATTGCAGATAGCAAGATTTCATTCTTTTACATAGCCAAGCAATATTCCAGTGTGTGTGTGTGTGTGTGTGTGTGTGTGTGTGTGTGTGTGTGTGCCATTTATCAGTTGATGGATACTTGGGCTCTTTCCATAATTTGGCTATTGTTGATATTGCTGCCATAAACATTGGAGTGCATGCGCCCCCTTGAATTAGTATTTTAGCATCCTTTGGGTAAATACCTATTAGTGCAATTGTTGGGTCATAGGGTAGTTCTATTTTTAACTTTTGAAGAACCCCCTTTTGTTTTCCAAATTGGTTGCACCAGTTCGCATTTGCACCAACAATGTAAGAGGGTTCTTCTTTCTTCACATCCTCACCAACACTTGTTGCTTCCTGTGTTAATTTTAGCCATCTGACAGGTGTGAGGTGGTATATCATTGTAGTTTTGATTTGTATTTCCCTGATGATGAGTGACATTGAGCATCTTTTCATGTGTCTGTTTGCCATGTAGATGTCTTCTTTGGAAAAGTGTCTATTCATGTCTCCTACCCATTTCTTAACTGGATTATTTTTTGGGCGTGGTGAGTTTGATAAGTTCTTTATAGATTTTGGATACTAACCCTTTACCAGATATGACGTTTGAAAATATCATCTCCTATTCCAAAGGTTGCCTTTTAGTTTTATTTATTGTTTCCTTCACCATACAGAGGCTTTTTATCTTGATGAAATCCCAATAGTCATTTTTGCTTTTGTTTCCCTTGCCTCCAGAGACATGTCTAGTAAGAAGTTGCTATGGCCACAGTCAAAGAGGTTGCTGCCTGTGTTCTCCTCTAGGATTTTGATGGTTTCCTGTCTCACATTTAGGTCTTTAATCCATTTGGAGTTTATTTACTGGTTAAGGAGATTTTTTTCCCATTTGTTATTCTTTTCTGCTTTGTTGAAGATTAGTTGACCATACAGTTGTGGGTCATTTCTAAGTTTTCTATTCTGTTCCACTGATCTATGTGCCTCTTTTTGTGCCAGTACCATACTGTCTTGATCACTACAGCTTTGTAATATAACTTGAAGTCTGGAATTGTGATGCCTCCAGCTCTGTTTTCTTTTCAACATTACTTTAGCTATTCGGGGTCTTTTGTGTTGCCATATAAATTTTAGAATTGCTTGTTCTAGTTCTGTGAAACATGCTGGTGTTATTTTGATAGGGATTGCATTAAATGTGTAGACTGTTTTGGTTTGTATAGACATTTTAACAATATTTTTTCTTCCAGTCCAAAAACATGGGATGTTTTTCCATTTCTTTGTGTCATTTTCAATTTCCTTCACAAGTATTCTATAGTTCTCAGAGTATGTATCTTTTACCTCTTTGGTTAGGTTTATTCCTAGGTATCTTATGGGTTTTGGTGTGATTATAAATGGGATCGGTTCCTTGATTTCTCATTCTGCTGCTTCATTATTGGTGTATAGAAATGCAAGAGATTCCTATATGTTAATTTTGTATCCTATGACTTTGCCAAATTTGTATGTCAGTTCTAGCATTTTTTTTCGTGTAGTCTTTAGGGTTTTCTACATAGATTATCCTGTTATCTGTGAATAATGAATGTTTGACTTCTTCCTTGAAATGCTGGATGCCTTTTATTTCTTTTTGTTGTCTGATTGTGGGAGCTAAGACTTCCAGTACTATGTTAAATAATAATGGTGAGAGTGGATATCTGTCTTGTTCCTGACCACATTGGAAAAGCTATTTTTCCCCACTGAGGATAATATTAATCATGGGTCTTTCATATATGGCCTTTTTGATGTTGAGGTATATTCCCTCTATCCATACTTTTTGAGGGTTTTTATCAAGAATGGATGCTATGTTTTGTCAAATGCTTTTTCTGCCATCTGTTGAGGGGATCATATGGTTCTTATCCTTTGTTATTATGCCAATGTTTTTAAAATTGTGGTTACAGACCTACAGATCCTGAAACCTGCATAAAATATGAATCCATGATTGAGATTTTGTTTATAAGTGGTAACTGAGTTTTTATATAAGACATATTTCTTATTAGGATCATGATATTAAAAACTTTGAAAATTACTCTTCTATGTTATTTAATGTATAATTGTAAGTATCCAACTATTTCCAGATATTTGAGATTTTACTCTTAAGCTTTTCATGCTCACTGTTGGGTATATTTACATTGAAGTGAATAGTTGAAACAATTACTTAAGAGTTGTGAAGAACATTATTTTATTTGGTGTCACTGGTCAAAGACTTCTTAATTTGGGCAGCCTGGTATGTGAGAAGAATGCAGGCTTTTGAGCTGGATGGCCTTTAGCTTCTAATCTGTTTCTACATTTGCTTAGCTGCAGTCCTTGGGTAAGTCACTTAATTTCTTTGAGTGCCAGTTCCCTCACCTGCAATACTGGGATAATATTTATCTCACATATTTGTTTTAAGGATTAGAGAGATGCATGTAAAGCACTTAACAAAGTACCTACACATAGAAAGTACTCAGCATATGAATACTATAATTCTAACAGTGGAAAATTGGTTTATAAGAAATATAAAAGAAAGTTATGGAGATATTAGAGCAGTTTCAAGTTAATGTGACTACAGCGATAGATTTTAAAAATCTGAAATACATAGGGAATTCCAATAGTTAAATCTGGAATTGAAATAAAAAAGGTAATTAATGCTCTTTATGACCTAAAAGTCAAGTATAAAGAAAGATCTAGTTGTCCTCCACAGAGGTCAAAACAACATAATCTGAGAGTAAGAGAATCAACTTATATATAAAAATAAATTTATTTAAAAACTTAAGAATGGCTAAATAATGCAGCAATTCCACTCCTAGGTATATAAATACTCAAGAAAAATGGAAATGGAAGTTAATACAAAAACTTGTACATGAGTGTTTATAGGAGCATTATTGATAATAGCCCCAAAGTAGAAACAATACTTTTTGAATGAATAAAGGGTTAGATAAATAAAATGTGGTGTATTTGTATAACCAAATATTATTCAGCTATAAACAGGAATGAAATACTGATACATGCTATTTATGAACCTGGATGAACCTTGAAAGCATTATGCTAAGTAAAAGAAATCAATCACAAAAGAACACATGTTATGTGGTTCCATATTTATGAAATGCCCAGAATAGGCAAATCAGTGGAGATAAAAATTAGATTAGTGACTGCTTAGGGGTGGGGAGATGGCGGGGGGGATTTGGGTATAATTGTGAAAGAATATAGGTATATTTTTGAAATCATGAAAATGGTTGAAATTTAATTATGGTTTAGTTGTACTACTCTGAATATATTATAAACTATTGAATCGTACCCTCCAAGTGAGTAAATTATATGACTTGTATATTTTAATAAAGTTGTTATAAAAATACTGGGTAAACATTGGGAAAAGCTATAAAAACGATGAATCCTTAATACTTTATGGGGCTGGCCTCTTGCAATAACACAGTGGCCATGGAGTTGTAAATGGGGGTAATGACTCACTCTGGGATGCTGCCATGGTAGGTATTTCTTATCTTTTTGCCAAGTTTTGTCCTACTTTGGTTTTAGAACACTTCACTCTTGATCATAGTTGTAGGATTTTCCTCCTTTAAGGATTTTTATTATTCTGAACTGGCTCTCTCAATACAGAGGAGAAATAAATAATGCATCAAGGAACACAAAAGCAGATTGGTAATGTATAACATCAAATGCTTGCAAACGCATGCATCATATGGAGACACATTCCTGCTACATACAGATAAAAATGAGATAGATGCCCTTTTTTGCTTATTGCTGTCTTTTTCCATATCTATAATTAATGATCAACAACCAAGTGTTTAATACCCTGGATACAACTAACTTTCCCACAGAAATAACCTGTCAGAAATGGGAAAAAATGTGCAGTTGGTAGTGCATCTGAATTGTTCAATTCTGTAGCAATAGCAATTTTAGCCATAAAGCAGTGTACATTGTGATAAAGGATCTGAGTTTAGTTTATATTTATCTAAAGTTAGGAATATATAAAATGTAAAATGAAATGTTCTACTACAAACTGACACATAGTTTGGTGATACACAACAAAACTATTTAATTTGGGGATATTCTTATGACATGTGGGAAAAAACACCCACAAAATCACAGCTTTCTCTAACACATGCATCTCGAAAAATTGCCTGTCTCTTGCCACCTATGCAATGTGAAGTTTAATTTCTAACAAAGCTTGTAATGGGCTCTTAAATGTGCTGTACAGATGGAGATTTTGATAATATCATTGAAAACCAAAAGCAGAAATGTGATCTGTCTGTTTTTTGGATTTGTTATCTTCATAAAATGGAATCTCATTATTTTTCACTTCTTTGATTATTGTATCTTGTATTATAGATGAGTTATACTCCAGACTCTAAAAGTCACACAAAACATAATGAGAAAGAATGAAATCCTATTCATCATAAAATATTATTAGTTATAATAATTTCTGAATCACAGAGAACTGAATATTTTGCATCTAATAACCAGTACCAAATACAAATGCACATACAGGCAACTTGGGGGAATAGTGAGGACTGTGAATGGAGGAACCCTAATTGCACCTGCTCTGTGTGGCTTACCTTGAGCAAGTAATCACTCTTTGAGCCTCAGTCTTCCCATTTGTAAAGAAAAGATGGCCTCTTATCTGTATAACATTTTTTAAAGCTATAGCTGACTATGATTCTTTGATATGGCACTGGACAGTCTTAAAGACTGAAAAAGAATAGAACTCATGTCCTCTACCATATATTTTTTTTAATATATGAAATTTACTGTCAAATTGGTTTCCATACAACACCCAGTGCTCATCCCAAAAGGTGCCCTCCTCAATACCCATCACCCACCCTCCCCTCCCTCCCACCCCCCATCAACCCTCAGTTTGTTCTCAGTTTTTAACAGTCTCTTATGCTTTGGCTCTCTCCCACTCTAACCTCCTTTTTTTTTTTTTTCCCTTCCCCTCCCCCATGGGTTTCTGTTACGTTTCTCAGGATCCACATAAGAGTGAAACCATATGGTATCTGTCTTTCTCTGTATGGCTTATTTCACTTAGCATCACACTCTCCAGTTCCATCCACGTTGCTACAAAAGGCCATATTTCATTCTTTCTCATTGCCACGTAGTATTCCATTGTGTATATAAACCACAATTTCTTTATCCATTCATCAGTTGATGGACATTTAGGCTCTTTCCATAATTTGGCTATTGTTGAGAGTGCTGCTATAAACATTGGGGTACAAGTGCCCCTATGCATCAGTACTCCTGTATCCCTTGGATAAATTTCTAGCAGTGCTATTGCTGGGTCATAGGGTAGGTCTATTTTTAATTTTCTGAGGAACCTCCACACTGCTTTCCAGAGCGGCTGCACCAATTTGCATTCCCACCAACAGTGCAAGAGGGCTCCCGTTTCTCCACATCCTCTCCAGCATCTATAGTCTCCTGATTTGTTCATTTTGGCCACTCTGACTGGCATGAGGTGATATCTGAGAGTGGTTTTGATTTGTATTTCCCTGATAAGGAGCGACGTTGAACATCTTTACCTCTACCATATTTTAATTAAGCTACCTTTATAACAAATAGAGTTTATCTGCTAAGAGTTTTAAGCAATTATAATTTTAAGCCAATAAAAATGGAAATATTAAAGCCAGTTCAGATATTGTTGCAAGGATGCCTATTATGTATGTAATAAATACCTAAAGCTAATAAAAGAAACTATTCTGCAAGACACTAATAATGGACACACCATCGGAGAATGTGTTAAGGAAAAACAGTTTACTTTAGTTCTTCGGAATAGACTATGTCAATTATACTTAAGCTTGTATGTGATTCTCTGGTATATAATTTTGCCAAATATTGCTTTTGAAATTTTTTAGGGGTAGAATTTTCTCTCTCCATTTTATGAATACTGTTCTTTATTAGTGATAAAATGTAAATCCTGCATAAACCTGATACATGAGGCAATTTACATTGAATCTTTTTGCCAGTCATATTGGCTGTGTCTCCCTAACTCTGAAGAACTAAAAGTTTATTTAGATAATTTCTTGAAATATTAAAGCAAATAAATATATTCTATAATATATAATATGTAAATTAAAATACATATATATAAAATGTATGTATCTATAGCTATATCTATATCTATATATAGGGAGACAGATGGAGTGAGAGAGAGGGAAAGTCAGAACTGAGCATTTGAACATAAAGGTAAATTACATTAATTGATTTATTTGGCTATCTATTTCAACTTTCCTCCATTTTCAATAATGAAATAAATGCAATCCCATTGTTAGTCTACATCCAAAGGATAACTGTTAGAATTGTCTAGTTTCTGTCAGCAGCTCTCAGTAAACAGGCCTATCTTAGATGCTAACTTCTTACCACTACCTACTCTCTCATATAAGTATCAAGAAATCTGATGGAAGAAAAAAAAATCTGACGAGATTTCAGTTTCTGAACATAGTTTGGGGATGAGCCTAAAACTCATTTGGGGAGAACCAAAGTTGTTCTTAATATACAAAGATGGCATCATTGAACTTTCATTTTTATAGGTTATTTCCCCCAGCAGCAGAAAAGTGACGTCAACATGTATCTACAAAATGGACACCTAGTTTCAGAATCAAGTTTTTCTCCTGAATAAAACTATAGTACACCAGGGCTCTAGCTTCAATAATACGTTATTCTAAAACAGTAACAGGCAACACGTGGTAATGGATTTGCAAACTAGAGCTGATTCAGGGAAGGCAGGTGATATGGCAATATATGGAAACCCCACAGCTCCTTCATTTCCCTGAGATGGAACCAGAACTTCTCCTTTAGTTGGCCATACTATTTCATAGTGATTTTACACCTTTACACATTCTGCCCTTTAATGGTAGCTATAGCAATGGAGAGAGAACTAGAAGGATATTAATGGCCCATTAAAACATGACGATAGACACACATTACCGGCATTAGTGGATGATACACTGGAATAATAGTCACTAAATCTGGAGTTTCACTCTGCCCCTATCTGCATACCCCTGGATAAGTCATATGTTCTCTAATTTTTACTTTCATTATCCTTAAAATAAGGATTTAGATGAACTCTCAAGTGCCTGCCATTGACCAATTGGACATTTGCATAAGTTTTTATAGCTTGCAAAACATTTCTACAAATCTTATGCCATTCAATCCACACAACTCTGTTGGTTATTTATGCCATTTCCATTTTATAAATAATGACATTGAGGCCTCCCCACAAAAAAAGTTGTAATAAATGTGTTATCCAAGTTCCCTTTAAAATTATTCAATTGCTGTGGGCATTAATATGGTCATCTTAATGCATATTACTTAAGTGTATTATGGTTTTCTACAATATTCCTGTTTTGTATTTTTATATTATATATTAGAGGGGAAAAAACTAAAGGGCAGAAAAATTAGGTAGATCTCAAAAATAATAACAAAAATTCTATTATTTATTGAAAATTTACTATGTGATATATACTATACTAAGTGTTGCATACGGGTTATTTATAATTCAACCAGCCTTCAAGTGTATAGTAATATTATCCTTGTTTTGCAGATGAAAAGAATGAGACTTGGAATGTAAGTACATCTCAATGGTTATGCAACTAGTAAATGGTAGAGCCATCTTTGGAACTTAGATAAAAATCACTCCAAAGATGGTTTTCTCTCAACTATAGCACACTGCCTCTCTCTTTCAATAACATGAGCAAGTATGGGGTACCTGGGTGGCTTTATTGGTTGATCTTCTGACTTTGGCTCAGGTCATGATCTCACAGTTTGTGAGTTCGAGCCCTGCATTGGGCTCTCTACTATCACCTCAGACCCTGTTTCAGATCCTCTGGCCCTCTCTCTCTGAACCTCTCTCTCCCCCATTCATGTTCCCTCTCTCTCTCTCTTAAAAATAAAATAAACATTAAAAAAAGAACAAGTATGTAAAAATTCAAATATATATACAGCCCAGTGTTAAATCTAATAGGCACAGTTAAATTAGGCACTTAACATCCTATGCACTTCCTATTATAACTGGTGTCCTCAGCAAATGACCTGTCATTCTCTGAGTTTAGGTTGTTTTCATTCCATTCCCCTCAATAGAGGCTCTGCCTGAAAGTCTAAATATGATGAACACATTCACAAGATATCGATATTCTTTTAAGCTAAAAGGAAAAAAAAATTAATTTCCCTCCTCAAGAGACCAAACTGCAAATGCACAAATGAATTAGCCATTACCAAGTGACGTATGTTACACTGCTGAAGGAGACCAGGGACTCCTCCACAATTATCTCTTCCAGGAGGGCTCCTAGGACCATTTCTTTCTCTTAGCAAAAATAGCAGTATTAAAATGTAAGAAAATAAAGTCAGAAGAATTCAAAAGCTTAAATAGCTTTGGAATGAATGAGAATAACTGTTACATGCATATACCAACAAAGAAAGAGACAACATAGCCCTCTCAATCTCTCTCAGTTGGTCTTTTGATATTTTAAGACCGAGAAACAATTTTCATTTTTATTCTACCAAGATACATAAGCTTACATTTCAATTCACGTAACTATTGAGTTGTGTGCTAGTTACATTTTAGTGGGATTAACGTTGGAAATTCTGTTTCTTAAGTGATTAATCGTTTTCCCTTTCCCTCATCCTGAAGTCATCAGTGAAAGACATTGGTCAGTGCTAAGGAGTTTCCATGGTGTTTTGAGTTTGGTACTCAGTGATTTTCCAGTTTAATTTTTATATGTAAAGCAGAATAAAGAGTAGAATATTTTTATAAATCACACACACACACACGGATGAAGGCACAATATTTTAAAATTTCTTGGACAATCTGAAGGCCTTACTTACCTGTGATTTAATAGTATCATCTTTGCTCTGATAGTGTTTAATTCTAAAAAGAATAAACTGGCAAAACAGACTAAGGAGACAACATGTGATGTAGGTGGGTGTTCTAGAGCAGACAGCTACAGTGTGACTTATTTTTGTACATTTCTACTCTATAACCTCTAGCTTTATGACCCGTTTCAGCTCCCTAGTGTTACTCTTTCACTGTCATCTCCATCAGGACTTTTTCTCTGGCCCCCGCTACACATGGGCACCCTGTCCTATCTCCCTGCTCTGCTTCTATCTTCCAACCTGCTACACTGTCTCTTGTATGCCTGCCTTCCAGCTCCACCATTAAAGTTGAGAGTAAGTAGCTGCCTATACCTTTGTCTGTTATCTAAGTTTTTCATACAAATTTCTAATGCAGGGCTGTGAAGGCATATGAGATTAAGTGGCCACTTGATTTCAGAAAGCTTAAGAACCACTCTGGAAAAAAATGTCCTGATATGGCAACAAATCAGGTTCTATGATATACATCAAATCATACTTTGATCATGCCACATATCAGGAAACATATGCATTATTTTACTATGCAGTCATGGCATTTTAGTCAACCAATTAATCCAGAATATTATTTATAATGACAAAGTCCTGATTGAAAAATAAATTTATGGAAATACGTGATATGCATCCAGTAAAAGCAAATAATCTATGATTTATTGAGCAAGATGTACTAAAGACTTGCTTTGCATCCACTTGTCTAATGCCACCAACGTGGGAAGCAGCAAAGTCTATGGATTTGACATTTATACCATATAGCATCTGAAAGCAAAACCTGAATGTTTTATTTCAGTTATCCTGAAACATAAGCACTATGCCATGGACTTTGTGGGTGGTACTGTACTTCAGCACCAGCTTTCTAAACATTAACAATTTTAATTTCACATAAACTTCAAATAATGTGAGTGACATTTGGGTCATATGGCTTTTTTAAATAGTTTGGTGCCAGGAAATTTGTAAAACTGTATTCAATGTAGCCAATAATGAGTCACTTTGCATGGTCTAGAACAACGGTTCTTAACCTTTAGAGTCACGAATTTCTTTGAGAATCTACTGAAACCTATTTACTTATACTTTCAAGTCATTTCAAAACAGGATAAGGTGGCTACAATTATAAACACAATGCGAAAGATTTTAAAAAATAATCAAGTTGGGCAATGGAGACAAAGAGGATATAAGAATGGGAAGAATGATGCAGTTCAGATTAGGGTTGAAGTACAAAATGTGCACTTCTGTAGATTTGTTGGAGGTGGACCCAAGTTTTGTTGCTGAGTTTCTCATTACTCAGAGCATTATGACTTTCAATGCTAATGAAATAAAAATGAAACCTCTCTACTTTGTGCTATTAGCAAACTGCCTGTGTTTTATTGTATCTGTAATAAAAATTTAAAGTAGGTTACAATGATTTTTCAAAAAATAATATATAATTTTAATGCAATCCAATAAAAATCCCAGTGAGTGGTACTAGTGTCAAGAGAGGAAGACAGATTAATGGAATGAAATAAAAATTTAGAAAGAGATCCAATTATATCAGAACTATGTGATAAAAGTGGGATATTAAATTTGTGGGCAAAGTTTAGATTATTTAACAAACAGTACAAGAATAAGTAGCTAGTTAGTTTAAAATAAGAAATTTTTTGATCCCTACCTTATACTTTGTAACAAAATACATTTTAAGTTAAATTTTGAAATAAAATCATAAAACACTTATAAGTAATATGCACTTTTATTAAAAGGAAGGCTGTCCTAAGCATGACAATGAAGGCCAAAATCCTAAAGGTCTGATAAGTCTAATCACTTACAAATTTGAAACTTCTATATATCAAAAACATAAAAAAGAAACAATTTTAGAAATTTAGAAAAATATTTAGAAAATGGTTATATGTATATACCTGGATTAATATGTAGATACATGTAAATGGATCTATCTCTCTATCATCTATATATCTAACAAGACAGCAATAGAAAGTGAGCTTACAAATTAGTAAGAATAACCTGAATAGCATAATAGGAAAAAAATAGCATAAAGAAACAATTCTTCCCCAAAGAAATTCAAATGTCAATAAACAATGGAAACATTCAACTACCACAGTAATCAAATGAAGGCAAATAAAATATTGAGATGCCAATGAATCTGATAAAGATTGAAAAATAACAAGCTTTTAAGTATGGATCTTGGAAACTGGTGCTGTTACATGCTGTTGTGGGGAGTGTAAATTGTGTCAAAATTTCAAGAAAGCAATTTAACAGTGTGTATCAGAAGTCTAAAATGGGGTATGCGGGTGGCTCAGTCAGTTAAGCCACCGACTCTTGATACTGGCTCAGGTCATGATCTCAGTTAGTGAGATCGAGCCCTGTGTGGGGCTCTGCACTGAGAGAGTACATACAGCCTGCTTGGAATTCTCTCCCTCCCTCTCTCTCTGACCCTCCCCTGCTCATGCTCTCAAACTCTCTCTCTCTCTCTCTCTAAATAAATAAACATTAAAAAATAAAAAATCTGAAATAGCATTTGTTCTAGCATGTCTTTGAGCATTTAATACACATAATACTGGTCAATTATACAAATATCTGTGGAATCTATAACAGTATCTTCTTTTCCTGTTGGTTTCGTCAACATAGAGGTTAATATTTGTTAGTAAAAGGAGATAGGAAACATATACCACAATGTTAGTGGTAATTATGGATTTTTGAGATCTCAGTTAATTTAAATTAGTTTTCCATTTGTGTGCCCATATGTTTTGACTAGAAGCCCCAATTTGGAAACAAGAGGCATACTTCTCTGGGTCCAGTCCAGAGATGGTTATTTTCAGAAGCACAGTGAGGTTCCTGAGCACATTTAATATGCGGCAGTTAAGAAGAGCAAAGTGTGTTTAAAGAGGTGCAATGACTTCCTCAGGATCAGTGAGCAAATTCTCATCAGTGCCAGTCAATTTCTGGTCCTCAAATATTTAAGAGTGTACTACACTTTCATCTAATGAGCCTTTGTGATACAACACAGCAGCTATTTGGCTGACTCCACAATAGGACCTGAAGTTTGTTTCCAAAGGACAGTAAAAGAATTAGTTAAGATTCCCTCTTCAATTATATTCACAAGGTTATAAACTTTTTCTAAGATAACATAAATATATTGCAGTCCTAGACTGGAGAATTTGCAAATAGATTAATTAATGTTAAGCAGTTCAATATTAGTTACATAAATTTAGGACTAATTTTAATGATATAATTTCAAATAGTCTTGTGAAGAAAATACAAATTCAGCAAGAACAGACTTTGTGTCCCATAGCTTCTGAAGTAAAGAAAATTTCGTTTTAATTAAGAAAAAGCCAACATTCTATAGAAAATGCTTTAGATTCTGGAAGCACATTGGAAGCTTTCTTTTTCTACTGCACTATGCTAGGCCCACTACACAATCAAGATGCAGCATTAGGTAGATTTTATCTATCTATCTATCTATCTATCCATCCATCCATCCATTTATTTAAAAAAACGTTTTTTTAATGTTTATTCATTTTTGAGAGACAGAGAGACACAGGGCGTGAGCGGGGAAGGGGCAGAGAGAGAGGGAGACACATAATCTGAAGCAGGCTCCATGCGGGACTTGAACTCACAAATGGTGAGATCATGACCTGAGCCGAAGTTGGATGCTTAACCAACTGAGCTACCTAGGCACCCCAGATTTTAAAATATAGGTTGGGAGGGGCGCCTGGGTGGCTCAGTCGGTTGAGCGTCCGACTTCGGCTCAGGTCATGATCTCACGGTCTGTGAGTTCGAGCCCCGCGTCGGGCTCTGTGCTGACAGCTCAGAGCCTGGAGCCCTTTTCAGATTCTGTGTCTCCCTCTCTCTCTGCTCCTCCCCTGTTCATGCTCTGTCTCTCTCTGTCTCAGGAATAAATAAACATTAAAAAAAATTTTTTTTAAATATAGGTTGGGAGCTCCTACACATAGTGTGTGATGCCTTGTAAACATTCTGTGCAACTTAGTTATCTAATTCATAAAATAAAGATAATAATAGGAAGTCCATAGGGGTTCTACTAAGACTAAATAAGTAAATGAGCATATTTAATAAGTAGCATGTAAGAAGAACAAACCACGTTTTAAAACGTTACAACAAACAGTAAATCTCCAATAAATAAACTATCAACACAATGACAATATGTTTTATAAATTATAAATTAAACCTACTGAATTTTTTTTTAATGTTTATTTATTTTTGAAGGAGAGAGAGAGCATGAGCGGGGAAAGAGCAGAGAGAGACAGGGAGACACATAATCCGAAGGAGGCTCCAGACTGTCAGCACAGAGCCCGATGTGTGGCTGGAACTCACGAAGCGTGACATCATGACCTGAGCCAAAGTCAGACACTTAACCTACTGAGCTACCCAGGTGCCCCAAACATACTGAATGTTTAATATTGTCTGGACATAGCAAATTTTCCAGGCAGGCAGTAAAATATTTTGAAGAAAAATAACATGGATAGAAATTTAACAGCTGGGGTTGCATACCACATAATGACGATCAGTTAAGTGATACAAATAATAATTGAATAGAAGTCAAAGGCAAGACTAGTAATTAGACTTTTTAGAGAAGGTGGGGTTAAAATAAGCCATAGAAATAAAAGTAGGATTCAGTTTTCTGGAAAAAAGGCAGGAGTTTGAGATGTTTAACTAAAACTTGTAGCTGAAACAAACAAAATTTTAGCATCCAATTTTGTATATTATTTCTTTTTCTGACTCTTCTTTGTCCTCCTCTATGGGAATCTATTTGTAATGTAAATTGTTTTTGCTGCTGACTAGGCAGATTCTGTGTTACCCTTCTTAAAAAAAAAACTTGAGAAAAATTTTAAACATACACACAAGTAGAAGAATCATTTAATGAAATCCCATCTTAACTCAACTTCAAACTGGTTATCAATACTCTGATTTTCTTATTCCATGTAATGGATTAATTAGCATATAACTTCAAACACGGGGATCTTGGTTATCACCAACTGTAAATGTGTAGTCGAGGTAACTATGAAAATATGGCTTTTTTAAAATTATTGTGCAGGATGCCCCAAAGGAGCCTTCTGGACTTTGCAAATTGCTTCCTGGAATAACGAAGGATTAAAGGATTTTGTTCAAAACAGTCTCCCATAAGTTTAATAACTCTTGTAAGCAAACTTTTTAAAACTTGAAGAATAGCATAAATACAGAAAAATGCACATATCGAAAGTATACTGCTTTACTGGTAAATACTCCAAGTGACTATGCCTGTGTAAGTATCATCCACTTCAAGAAATAGTCTATAACTTGGATATTTCCCTTATGCTATCCTAAGCATTATTTCCCTTGAAGAGTATCCACTATTTTCACCTTTCACCACACATCAGTCTGTCTGTTTTTGAGTTCATATATATATATGTATATATATATTATTCATTCTTTTGTGCCTGCTTAATGTGAACAACACTATGTTCAAGACAAGCACCCATATTATCTTTATTATTACGTATTCCTCTACAGTGTGAACATACCAAAATTTATTTATCTACTTTATTATTGATGGATATTTGAGTTGTTTCCAATTTTTAAAAATATTATACATAATGCTTTTATAACTTCTCACATCTGTCTTCTGGAACTTATTCATTGCTATTGGGTAAAAACCTGGGAGTAGAATTATTGATCATACTGATGAATATTCAGTTTTGCTGGATTTGGCAAAACAGGTTTTCCAAAGTGGATACACAAATTATATTCCCACTAGTAGTGTATAAGTGTGCACCTTTCTCCAAATCCTCAGATTTGTCTTTTTCTTAAATTTTAGCCATATTCTGGTAGGTGTAATGAGATGAACATGTGTATTAACCATTTAGATAGCTCTTTTGTGAAGTGCTTAGTCAAATTGGTTGCCAATGTTTTAAAGGAGGTTTTGTCTAACTGATTTATAGGACCAACTAAGCTCTTTGAGACATGAATTCTCTGTCCATCCTGAAATGGGCCCTGAACTCTAATTTTAGTTTGCGTACAACCATGACACTACCAAGAGCTATGCTCAGTCTTTGAGCTTAGTTATTAGCAAATGCCCCAATTGGCGAAGAGCTTATGTCTCTCTTTTCTTTTCCCAGGAAATCCTGCATCATTGCTACTCTTAATTCTAATTTTCGTCTCCCTCAGCCTTATGAAACTGCTGAAAGCTCTAGGTCACCACATTCTGCTTGGCTTCTCAGCCCACATCACTTAAGGAAGGGTAAATATTTTGAACTGAAAGGCAATAAAAAATTCCAAGTTCTCTTGAATGCATTTCCCTTCTCCGTAGGATCTTACAGATCCCACTGGCTACCTCGGTTGCCCTCCAATAACGCAGAGGGCTTGGTATTTTTTTATTATCATTATTTTGCTATTGTACGTCTTTTTAGAGAGATGGTTAGTTTGATATAAGTTATTCTGTCATGGCTGAGAGCTGACTCTAGATGTGGAATTTATAATCTGGATTTGTTTTTTAAATTTAAGCAGAATTTTGTGAGTGTGAAAGAATTTGGCAAGGGTCGGGGGTGCAGAAAATCCATGATTTTTTTATCGGATTCTTAAAAATATATGACATAAAAAAATCTATTACTGCTGTAGTTCCTAAGAGCCCACAAGAGGCTAAAAAATATTGGGGTTTGGCACGAGGTAGGTAAAAATAAGAAATGCTGCTGTGGATATTTGAAGTGTCTCATCAAGACCTTACAAATGAAATATATATGATCCATACTGTAGGGGTAGAAAAATTTCCTTTTTTTATTCTAGGTTCTTTGGCTGGCCTAATAATTAAACTGATATAAGACAAGAGAAAATCAAATACATGTTGTATATATGAGAGCCCCATAAAATATGAGATACAAAAAGTAGCCAGGAGATTGAGGCTTATATGACATCCTAAGCCACAGTGGAAAGGGATGGGAGTCTGGGGATCCAAAGAGGAGGAAGGCCATTCATGGGAAGGCAGAGGAAATTTTTGGAAAACAAAGGTGCCCTGTTATTTTGATAAATTTCTTACGTTAAAAAAAAAAAAAAAGCTATCTCTAGTAATAGCTCTCTTCCCAAGTCAGACCCCTTCTCCAGCTGTGTGAGGGGTAGGGTGGGGGACAGGGATGTAAAGTGTTTTTCCTGAATCTGCTGAGTTTTTATTATATTTAGGTCAAAATAATCTTTATGCCAAAGAGTCATATTTTGGGGTAACAAAATCTACTCCCTTTCAGTACTAAAGGAGTTCGGAGTATGCCACCCCAAAATATGCCACTCTGACATAAGGGTTATTTTGAGCTGAATGCAACTGCAAAGAAGCAGACAGCATACACAAAAAACTCTCTGCCCTCCCTCTCTCTACCAGGAAGAGCAGGATGATTCTTAATCACCAAAGACAACTGTAGACTCAGCCTACAGAAGGCACCAGAATAATCAACATAACATACCTTACTAACTAGCTGTTATCTTCCATTAGTTTCCTCACATATTTACCTTCTCACAGTTTACGACCCCTAAGAGCCTAAACCCCTTTTCCTTCGCCTCATAATTTCTCTAAAAAATGTATGGTTCTTTGTTCCTATATTATACAAGCTCCTGGTTCTAATCACCCTTTGGAGAGCCTCATCACTGAGTTCTCCCACACGCATGTGTGATACATGTGTTAATAGACTATGTTTGATTTTCTCTTGTTAATCTGTCTTTCATCACTGTATTCTGAAGCCCCAGCCACTGAACCTAAGAGAAGTAGGGGAATATTTTGGTCCCATAAACTGGCAACCCAGATGAGATACCTGGAAAATTCCACTTACCCCAGAGGCTCCAGTAAATCTTAGGGCAACTGATCAAGGAAGCAAAGAATTCTTACCAAAATCAGTCTTTCCGATTAATGTCTGTAGGGTCCAGTCAAGAAAGTATGGTAAACATTTCTCCTTTCCAAATTAAACTTAACAGGAAAAAACATTTGTGTGAACTATGTTGGGTATGTGGTATTTTGGCCATTTGCTATCGCTCCATTTCTCTCTCGGGTAGCTACAATTTCCCTTTGTCTCTGTCTTTTGTGTCATTTGTCACCAGGGGGAGAATCAGAGGGTAAAACACAAGCAGAAATCCTATAAGCCTGTTGTTTGAGCTGGCCTCACAGCCCAGTCACTTTATAGTTCTCACCAGACCAAAGTCTGTTTGGATGACAAACTTTGTTGTGGGTCATCAATTTAAAAAAACAATATGGAGTCTCCTTCTGACTTGTTTTGTGTCTTGAGAAGTTGGCTTGAATCCAGTGGATGTGGACTCTCCCTGATCTCTCTGCTTCCTGGGAGATATAGGTTGTCAGGCCTGTACCTGCAGATGACCATCTATCAAGATGAGGACCCAAGACACGTCCCCACTGTCTGTGCCAGCTCTCAGGAATTTGTTCAAACAAGGGGTCTCATCCCATAAGGGCCTTTATCATCTTTTCCCTTCATTGCCTTGTCAGTGCTGGGAAACCTCCTGCCTAAATAGCCTACCAAGTATAATAGATTAATGGCTCTGTGATTGGAGGCATCTCATTTTTGTGGGAGACCTAAGTTTTCTTACTGTCTGAGACAGTGAAGTCTTTGCTTTCTTTTATTATCTTTGGAAGTGACCTTTTTGGATCATGGGGACTATGTCATCTGTACCGAGTCCAGGGATGCCTCTTGCATCCATGTAAGCATTTACTCTAAGCCTGGAAAGTTGCCTGTGGGTCTGTCCTTGAAAAGGCTTTCTGGTTTGTGCTGCAATTAGAATGGGTATACCTTTGGAGATCCTACCTTTTGAAGGCCTGATGATGGATCTTCAGTTTGGAAAAATACATTTGGAAAATATCTAAGAAGATTTTTAGAGAGCTCTCATCATAAACAAATGTCCTAATGGTACCTATTGGAAGATCAGATTAAACATTAAAAAAAAGGGTGGGATGGTGGGGGGGGGGGGGGTGGGAGAAACAGGAGAATTCATTTCCTTGCCCTTAACAAGATTAGAAAGTGGAGTTTAGATTTAGAACAAAAAATTGAACATTGCAAAAGGCACTCAGGCAGTTATGAGATAAGTAAATACTGATAGCCAGGAAATAGCTTTAGCACAGGTCCTGGGAACACACAGTAAGCCTGTGTTTACTGTCTCTTACTCTATAACTAGACTCCAACAACTTCAGATCTTCTCATACAAAACTCTTGGCAAATATATTTTGGATCTCCCACCAAAAAGAATTCACTGGACTGTCTATACTTAAGAAAAATAAAAGATTCAATAGCAATTGTCCTATATTTCTGATAATAAGCAAATATGCTCCTGAACTCCTTCTTAGAACCTTTTGCTTGAAACATTACTAGTTTAATAAGACTCTGTTCTCCTTGTAACAGGACACCATTGAAAACATTGGTTATATTACCAAGGCTTTGACTGGAATTTCATATTTAAGAATTCTTTGCATAGAATCAGATATGACCAAACAGATTTAATAAAGTAAGATTTACTTTACAGAGTCACTGCTTACAAGGTCTCTTGAAAAAAACCAGTGTGGTAGCTGACTTACAGGGTTCCTGGACTTATAGGTGAGTTAAGAAAGGTCAGTTCCTAGCAGGCCTGGCAATCTTAAACTATTTTGGGAAACTCAAGAAGAGAGAAATATACTAAATCTATAGGTATTAAATTTTTTCATGTCATATAATTTATTTCTATAGAATTAAATCTAATCTGTCAGTGTTTAGTGATAGTTTCATAGGTACATCCATAGGTTACTTCTTGGCTTGACCTCCTAGTATAAGAGGCATTTAAAAGTCTAGTCTGAGATTCCTTATTAAAAGTTCCAATAAAGGAAAACAGTATGGAGGTTCCTTAAAACATTAAAAACAGCGGGGCGCCTGGGTAGCTCAGCTGGTTAGGCGACTGACTTTGGCTCAGGTCATGATCTCACAGTTCGTGAGTTTGAGCCCGTGTTGGGCTCTGTGCTGACAGCTCAGAGCCTGGAGCTTACTTCAGATTCTGTGTCTTCCCCTCTCTCTACCCTTTCCCTGCTCATGCTCTGTGTCTCTCTGTCTCTCAATAATAAATAAACGTTAAAAATATTTTTTTAATTAAAAATAGAACTACCCTATGATCCAGTAATCATAGTCTGGGTATTTACTCAAAGAATACAAAAACACTAATTTAAAAGGATGTATGTACTCCTACATTTATTGTAGCATTATTTACAAAAGCCAAATTATGGAAGTAGCCCAAGTGTCCGTTGATGGATGAGTGGATAAAGAAGAAGTATATATCTCTATCTCTATATCTGTCTATGTGCGCACACACACACACACACACACACACACACACACAATGGAATAATATTCAACCATAAAAAAGAATAAAATCCTGCCATTTGCAACAACATAGATGGAACTAGAGGAAAGTAAAGGAAATAAGTCAATTAGAGACAAATACCATATGATTTCATTCATGTGGAATTTAAGAAACAAAACAACTGAGCAAAGGGGGAAAAAAAAGAGACAAACCAAGAAATAGACCCTTAACTATAAAAAGCAAACAGATATTTATGAGAGGGGAGGTGGGTAAGGGGATGGGGTGAAATAGGCCCAGTGAAATGGGTGATGGCGATTAAAGAGTTTTACTGGTGATGAGCACAGAGTAATGTACAGAATTGCTGAATCACTATATTGTGCATCTGAAACTAATATAACACTGTATGTTAACTATGCTGGAATTAAAATAATAAACTTAATAAAAAAATTTTCATTATAAAAAGTTCCAGTAGAGCAAACTTAAACAAAAGAGCCTATCTGGCCAGTCACTATTCTTGCTGCACTTTTGTAAATAACCAGGCCAAGTTTAACTTGACCAGGCTCATACTGTGAACAAATTAGTCTTACTTTGGTTATCTTTAATAGAAATTGGGGATGGGGGCACCTGAGTGGCTCAGTCGGTTCAACGTCTGACTTCAGCTCAGGTCATGATCTCACAACTCTGGCTCAGGTCATGGTCTCATGGCTTGTGAGTTCAACCCCTACATCGGATTCTGTGCTGACAGCTCAGAGCCTGGAGCCTGCTTCGGATTCTATGTCTCTCTCTCTCTCTCTCTCTCTCTCTCTCTCTCTCTCTCTCTCTCCTTCCCTGCTCACACTCTCTCTCCTTCTCAAAAATAAATAAACATTTAAAAAAAAAGAAATAGGGGGTAATTGTAGGGAAAAATTCTATGTTTCAGTGAAAAATTATAACCTACCCTTATGTATGTTCAGTATCTTTGAACTATTTCCATCTCTTTGTAAATTGGATCTTATATCTTTGTGCATTTTGTCAGTAATTAAGGTTTCCAATTTATCTCTCACCCTCTTGGCTTGGTGTCACTGAGAACTAAAACCCAACTGCCCAGATCTTTATCTGAAAATTCCCTGCAAGCTGAAGCTGGATGCTTTCCTGCTCCACTCTGAAAAATAACTGTGACTGTGACACTGATGTATACGCCATCGGCAGAGACACCCAAACTACAAAACAGAAAATTCATCGGATTGCCACTGTTTATTCTCACTCTATCATCTAAGGATGTTTCAAGCCCAACATCTAGAAATCTTGATTCCCTGTCTTCTGGATTAAAAAACTGGGTTTATAGTTTGTTCTAACTATTAAACTTTGTTTTCCTTTTGTTTCCACAGAAATGCCCCTCATTAAATGTCTGAATGCTCAACCATATAGGGGTCCCTTTAAGGGGGTGCCCTCTTTCCACCTGCACCACTGCCTCTAGAAATGAGACACAATTGTTTATCTGGACAGACCTATTCTCAGGATTGAGAGACTGATTCAATAAGATACGGAGCAATGTACTTAGGTTTGTTCTTTCCTGCTTTTTCAAATCTATGTTTTTCTCCTCCTTTACAGATCTTTAATCTTACAACTTCTAACTCAGATCTTCCACCCTAGCTACCAACATGACTTTTAATGTACAAAACTTAAATTTTCAAATGGGGGAGAGAAGAGGCTCAGAGTATTCTACCCCAAAACATGTCACTCTGACAGGAGGATGATTTTAAGCTAAAGGCAACTAACAAGCAACACACACACACACACACACACACACACACACACACACACACACACATTCTGTCCTCTCCCTCTCTACCAGAAAGGGAAGGATGATTCTCAATCAAGAAAGACACTCTAGACTCTTATTAGCACAGAGACAGCTCTGAGAGGAATCTCCATAACAAACCTTACTAAAACAACCCTTATCTTCCATTAGTTTCCCTATACATTTATCTTCCCACAGTTTACCACTACTAAGAGCCTAAATTCTTTTCCTATGTCTTGTCACTTCTCTAAAACGTTATTCTTTGTTAGATGTTATATAAACCCCAAGATCTAACCACCCCGTTGGCTTACTCATCACTTAATTCTTCCACGTGTATGCAGCACTCTGCACATGTTAAGAAGATTCTGCTTTTCTTTTGTTAATCTTGTTTTTATAAGTCTAACTTCCAGAACTTCAGTTGGAGAACCTCATAGGATAGAGGGAGAATGTTTTTCCTCCCCTACAATACTAAACACAGTATCTCAAGTATACTGATAACAAGTTTGATAACACTGAGATGTCACAGATGATATTCACACTATCTGGAAAAAAGCACAGTAGTTTGAAGTACTAATACATTAAGATGGATATAGAAAATAGATTAAGGTAACAAATATAATATTTGTAAATATATACTGGTGCTGCAATTTACCCTTTCAAAACATTCTTTCATGAGGTGCTTGAGTGGCTCAGTCCGTTGAGGGTCCAACACTTGATCGCAGCTCACATCATGATCTCACGGTTAGTCAGTTCGAGGCCCACGTCAGGCTTGGCATTGACAGTGCAGGGCCCGCTTGGGATTCTCTCTCTCTCTGCCCCTCCCCTGGTTGTATGCTCTCTCTCTCAAAGTAAATAAATAAATTAAAAAAACAAAACAAAACAAAAAAAACAATTTTTCTGCCTTCTGACATCCCAGAGAAGGGATGCTACTTGATGCTTTTAACAAAAATAATGACCTTGACAAGCAAGAGGGAGAGAGAGCAGGGAGAGACAGGAAAAGGAAGATGAACAAAGAGAATAGATTTCTTAAATTTCTTTAACATATGAACAAGAATATCTAATCATGAAAGTGATAGATCATAGAATTTCTCCCTTAATGTAGAGAAGATACTCCTTTTGGAACTACATTATGAAGTCTGCAGTCATATGGTAGGAGAAAGAAATGGCTTGGGGAAATAAAATAAAAGCCTGCCCCTCACCATTTGAGGGATAGCAAAAAAAAAAAAAAAAAAAAAAAAAAAGTAATAACGATGGTAGTGTCAGAATCCTGAGCCCAAATCTCGCTTCTTTAGCTGAAGCTACAAGTGTGTCACAGATGTTTCAGGCAGCACTGAGAGCAGAGGAATTCTTATCTCTCTCCCTAATGGTGCCCTGAGGAAAGAATGTAGTGTGGAGTAAACTTTCGAATAGGGAGCTGCCACAACCAAGTCGCTAGGGTCTTATGGAATGGCCAGGCATAGAGTGAACTCTAGCCTCATGGTTCTTTCAGTGCCCACATGGCAGAGCCAGTGGGCCACTGTGGTGAAAGTTCAACATGAGTATGAGACAGAGCTTGCCGGGATCCCTGGGCCTTGATATAGATAAGAGAGGTTAGGGCATGGATGTACCATGCTCTGACTTCTGTATGAAGTCTCTGTAAAATGCCCAGAGATGGGTCTGTGTGGGCCATTTGTTTGTAGCCTCCTTGTGGCGGGACAAACCGAGGATCAGCAGGGTGCCTGCAGGACCCCTCCTTGCCAATGTACTAGATCTCCTAACCCTCTAATAAATAGCCCAAGTACCATCTTAGGAAAGGTCAAAATAACAAAGAGATAAAATGGTGAAACTAAATAAGTTTTTTGAAGAAGCAGTTAAAGAGAAACTAAATTATTGACTCAGATTATGTTTGGGCTAACTTTAGAACGTCTCTACTTTCTACTCCTCACTGTGTGGAAGCTGGTGAAAGAGATAAGGGCTCTTTTACAGAACAATGGCACTATATTTCTTGGTACATCTGAATATACAGTGAGTAAATCTGTGATGCCACGGCAGCATTAGCTGAAAAACCAGTTGCATAATACTTATTACTACCGCTGTACAAGAGTGTATTGAGTCTGTAAACATACGGCGGCCAACAGCACTGCTTTCAGGACCATTTCAATTTATTTAATTTATTTTTTATTTTTTGTGGGGTAATTTTGGAGAGAATTAAATCCCCATGTTGGCTAAAAGAAGAGGAATCTAGCTGGATTCCAAAATAATTAAACTGATCAACTGGTTCGAAGATACTAACAGCCGCTGTTTTAATCGCTAATGAGATAGTCAGTTCATATAATCTGGGAGATGGACCACAAAATGTGGGCTTGGTTTTCCTTTCATTTTCAACGGGTTCACTAGAGAGGAGCTATCCTTCTGTCTTAGTACTGTTACTCTGCAGGCTGCTGATAACCTGTGGCAGAGAGGGAGCATCACTGTATCACCAAGACACGTATACACAGATGAGGAAGCACATTGAGTTTGATGGCTGTTAACAAACACAAACATACAACAGACCTAAGAAATTATTTCTGGGCCCTCTGATTTGCAGGACTCACCTGACCACTGACAGGCAAATACATAAATAGGAAGACAATTCATACATAGGAAGGGTAGCTACCTTCTGGAAATATTTGGAGTGTGCTCCTCAAACAATTCACAAACCCCTTTATGGTTTTTCAAAAGCCTCTCTGTTCCTGAAATTAATGTTCTGATTCAATGGATATTGCGTTGGTGTTATAATACAGTTCTCTGTCATTAGTTTGTTACTGATGAATTTCACTTGATGTAATTGCATGACTGGCACAGGAGGCTTGGTGGGACTGGAATCATAAAGGGCCTGGTTCATAAGAGCTATGAGGTACAATGATGTCCAAATGTGTCCGCTTTGAAAGCAACAGACAATGCAGCAGAGGTAGTTAGTCTGTTTCAGGTGTATTCAAGGCAAGTATATTTTCCAGTGGCTTAAAAATCTCAAGGAAGAATAAGGGAATGATTATAAATTGTTGACTAAGTTAATAATAAAACAGTCCATTGGAGAAGTATGATTCTAATGATTACTAGCAATTTATTCTAGCATTTCCAAGGCATAATTTCTTTAAACATTTTATATGTACCTCTACTACAGCATATAATATATGATATTGAAACTGCTTATTTACATAGTTGTTTCCATAGGTAAATGTAGGCATGTTTTGGACAGGGACAGCTTTTAAAGTCTCATTAAGATGCTCTCTGGCATTCAATCAATGCTATTGAACGATAACATATGACACTTTATTAGAATGAAAAACATCTAAGTTGAATCAAACTGAAATACTGTGGAATAATTTTAAGAGTTTATTAAGATAAAAAAGTTTGGGGATAAATAGAATATAGTATTTCTTAGCTTGAGCTCAGAATGGAGTTAATGGAGAAGGGTACAGTTTATAAATTATAAAGATTGAAGAGGCCATTCTGATCTCATTTTTTTAATCGGATATAAAATAATACAAACTGTAGTGAACATATTTCAGTGTCCCCATAGATCTTCCTCTATAGTCCCTTGGAGCCTCTTCCCTCATTTTGCCCCATCATTACAAAGCTAGAAGGCTCCTAGAAGGGAAGACCCCTTAGTCTACCTTCATCTGGGACACTACTGTATTCTCCAAACAATACTACAGAGATTTGATGAAAAAAATAAAAAATCCAACGTCTCCCCAACCCCAGCCTGAATGTTAGGAAGTAAATTTTTTTTATCAGTTGAAGTGAAACTAACATAATTGAAAAACAAGGAAATTTGCAAAAAACATACTAATGTGGTGATGTAGAGACAGGCCCAACAAAGAATAGTTTGTATTTCTATAGGATGGTTGGGTAGGGAGGCTGCAGGGGTTAATGTCTTCTTGAGAAGTTAGATACAATTTCTCACTAGGGCTACTATGACTTTCTCCTCAGGGTCCCAAAGCTGGGGAACAGTGGAAGGAAACAGAGGGGTGGAGTCTGGCCTTTGTTCAAAGACAGAGAGAAGGAAAGAAGGACGGAACAGGGCAATGCCCAGTTGGATAAGAGAAGTCAGGGGAAGGAGAGTGTGGGGGATTAATAGGCTACTTGTAACAAGTGGGTTTTATTTATTTATTTTAAAAATTTTTTTAAATGTTTATTCATTTTTTGATAGAGACAGAGCATGAGTGGGGGAGGGGCAGAGAGAGAGGGAGACACAGAATTCAAAGCAGGTTCCAGGCTCTGAACTGACAGCACAGAGCCTGACGTGGGGCTCGAACTCACAGACTGTGAGATTGTGACCTGAGCTGAAGTCGGATGCCTAACCGAATAAGCCACCCAGGCGTCCCCAAGTGGGTTTTATTTTAAAGGAGCTAATGCAAAATATGTTTCCAAAAGACTTTGTGTCTCAATTTCATCATCTGAAAAGATTACACATTTTAGTGTCATGCTTAATCTAAGTGAAAACAGAAGCCTATTTTAAAAGTCATCCTTTCATGAGCCCACCCATGACTTACCTCTTGTCTGACAGCAGAAGATGCATTACAGTACTGAGGACCAACATCAAACTCTCTTAAGTTTATTCAACACTGTTTTCCCAAATTGTGAGGATGTTGTGAAGGTGATCGAAATTTATCAAGGACTAGTCTATTCCTCGCAACAGCCTAAATTTGGTTAAAAAAAATTGAACTTCACTATTTTTCAATCACCTATATAAAGGCTAGATACTTGAAAGGAAAAAAATATATATATACATATTTAAGAAATCCCCTAACCTCTGCCCTTCAGGAGTTGGTTTTCCACAGCGTGTTATGGAAAGGCTAGGAACTTGAAAGACAGAGATATTGCCCTGTATGAGGGGAAGAGAGACAAAGAAAGCAATAAGCAACAATTATGATAAAACAGGATAAGTACTATGATAAAAGAAGCCCAAGGTACTGGGCATCAAGGAAGAATGGCTGCCAATTCAGCTAAACTCCTTTTTTGCTCAGCAGTGTTTCAAAACGCCAGTTACTACAGCTTATGTAAAAAGCTTCCTATTTTTGAGGGCTTGAATGCAAAGGTTATCCACGCTTACTGAATGTCAGAATCCCCTGAGGACATTTTGAAAATATTCCTATGCCCAGACTGTTCAAACTAGGCAGAAATCGAGAGATTTCTAGAAATTTAATTGTTCTTGGATGGAGACAGAGCATCAGCATTTAAAGGAGAAAAAAAAAATCCCCCAACTGACCCCCAACTGACCCCTAGCTGATTCTGCTGTGCAGTTAAGGTTCAGAACCACTTCCTTCTCCAGGTTTTTCTAGTTATTATGCCAAATTTTAAAAGAGAATGGTTGAGGGCTAGAGTTGCTTCCTATAAAATTTCATTTTAAGAGAGGAAAGATTGAAGAGAGGGTCCTAAAACCAAAATTGGGGTCATGAGGTTAAACAAATGCAGCATTGGACATGTAACATTAACAGAGAAAGGCAACATCATGTTGCAACGAAATTCATTCTCTGAAGACTTATGAGCAGGCAAAGAAAGTCACTGAGCAATGTAAAAAATGATTTAAGCCCCACCAATGCCATTCTATCTGGGGGCAAGCTCTGTCAAAGACTATTTAGTGCTTCACCCTACTGCCATGAACTTCTCACCATCTGTTCCTTTTGTATGTTCCTCTCTCTCTGCTGAAAGGAAATGCTTCCCACTATATTATTAGGTTTCCCATTATACACATCCCGTACTGTGGCTTGAATATCAGAGTTTTGCAAGTAGCAAGCAACATATTTGCCCTCCAAATGTCCTCACAACTTTCAGTACTTGTTAATTTCCACAGCATCACTGATTTTCAACTTCCGGGACTTCCCTGAAACATGGGGAAACGAGAAAAAAGATTGTACTAAAGCTCATGAACATACCTTCATTCCAACCCAGGCTATTTTTGTTTCTTCACCTCTATCAGGACACCTGTTATGATTTTAAGAGAAAGTTGCGCTGTTTTCCGGAGAAAATACATTTATTACAGAAGCTGAAGATATCTGTGCTTAATTTTTAGAAGTGAGTTTTCTTTCCCACAAAAAAACTACAAGGAAAAATTTGTTTGACTATATTCATGCAAGTGGGGAAAATCCTGCCCTAATGTTTATTTAGACGTCATTCTGGTAGCACTTTAAAATTCAATTTCTCCTTAAAGAAGTAACACTAACAGACAGAATGTAGGTCTGGGGAGCCTGTAGTGCGGACACAATCTATAGCCAGCATTGCATTTTGGTTTGTTGTTGGATAGACTTAGAATTTCTCATTAACCACATTTCCACATCTGTAATTGGGAAAATTTTTATTTTTATTACACTGAGATGATTTGGGTATGTTCTTCCTGACACAGAGCTAGGCTAGATGATAGGATGGCTCCTTCCATAACTCAATGCTGTGCTTTACAAGCATACAAGGCTGATTGCTCACATGCCAATATAATGCTGAGAACTCATAAGCATAAAAAACAAGGAAATGTATTCACTAACATTTCTGTTGCTTAAAATTTATGGTAGATAATAAATCTCTGAATAAAATTATGTGGGATAGAAAAAACATTTGACTGCTTCATTTATGCAGGGTTTTTATATACTCATTTTCAAAGGACAATTTGAAAAGTTAAGTGTCTAATAGGGTTATAGGGGAAGATTTTTTGTTGTTGTTGTTCACTAGGAAACATCTTGTTTGACTTCTCTTAACATTTTTCAGTAAATTACTATGGGGATTCTAAATTAATTTTACTAATTAAGAATGTTCTTGAATAAAGTAACCTTAGCCTGCTGCTTGTTATTTCTTCCAAAACATTTCAAGACCTGTAGGAAATTCATTTCAATGTCTATAATCCCTGAAGCCATATTTCATATGAAAAAACATTCCCACATTACATACAAATAAGAAATATGATTGAACTAAAAGAAGTACAAGTGAGTCAGGAAAATAAATATGCTCACTATTACTGGTTTCACAAAGTATATACTATGTGGTCAATTAAAAGCAATTAATTAAAAGCAATGTCTTACCGCTCCACCATTCTTAAACTTCAGAACATTACCCATCACTTTATACAGATGTTGATGATCAAAATAAAAATAAACGTGTTGGCTTTTAATTAATTGATATGCCATTACTAATCTAGACTCATCTTTCCATTTTATAGATGAGTATTCTGAGACACCAAAAAGGAACCCCACACAAGCAGGGTAGGAGTAGGGGGGAGAGAGAGATTGAGAATCCCAAGCCGGCTCCATGCTGTCAGGGTAGAGCCCAACCCTGACAGGGCTCCATCCCATGAATCGTGAGATCATGACCTGAGCTGAAATCTAAGAGTTTGATGCTCAACTGACTGAGCCACCCAAGTGCCCAGGTGCCCTAAGAAGGAACTTTTTCAATGTAACTGAAATCCTGTTAGTATCAGTATTAGAATTATAGTCCCTTGGTTTCAACTGAAGTGTCTTCCCATAATCTGGGTCCTTCTAAGTACCAGGCATTTATTAAATATCATGGTGGGGTAAGTAGGGTGCACAAGGTGGTGAAAGAATTCGACATCATACTAAGACAGAGGAGGAAATTTAATAATTGCCTTTGAGGTTATTAATGTTTCATATTCACTGATACCAAAGAGCCATTAGTTTCACAAGCTGTTTATATGACCAAGTGGTTGGCTGTTTAAGAAGAGAGTGCTTAGTATATGAGGAGATGAGGGGAAAAGGAGGGAGCAGAGACCAACATGGTGAAAGTCCCCACATACATTAAGTCTGGTGCTCCTGGGGACCTGGGATAATGGTACATGGAAAAATCAAAAGTAGGATTTTTGTTCTTGCTGTTCTCACCAGTAACTTCTCTGTACAAACTGTATGATTTGGAGTTTAAGGATAGGTACTATTCATTAGACAGTAAGGGAATTTTTATTTGTGGGGTTTATTAAAAGTCTAGGAATTTAGAGATAATTGTATATGGTTGACTGGTTGACAAGGCAACTGAAAAACAGATATACAGATGTATTTCATATGTATCCTAGAAATTAAAAATGTGAAACTCCTATTTTTAAAACATTTGGGAAGCCATTAAAGCCAAGTTATAATAATGATAATAATAATGAATTATTCTATTGGTTCACCCTCCTTTGTTCTTTGTACGTGGGAGATATATAGATAATCTGCAATGAGTGAGATAATTGAGTAAGCCTACAGATGGCCTATATAAAACTTCAATTAAGAGGTGACTTGGAGAGACAGGCATTGTTAGTTTTATAAAAGTGTATTTCAGAAAGGCTTTCCACAGTATCTCTCATGACACTTCATACACAAGATAGGGATGTGTGAGCAGAATGATAATCTGGTTAAGCAGATGCAAAGCTGGTTGAACTACTGTATGAAGAGTGTGAGATTAGTGGATCAGTTTCACCCTGGCAAGGAGACCCCTGTTGGTGTGCCAAAGAGCTCTGTACTCAGCCATGTCTTGCCGAAAATTATTGTGAATGACTTGTATGAAGATATAAATAAAATCCTGTCATATTCGCAGATCTCATAGAGCTAAAAACTATAAAACAGCATCAGGGTCCTAAAGCAAACTGACAGGCTGGAGTGAAGGGCTGAAAATAACAATAGGGTATCGGTGTTCTGAGAGAGTCTGTATCTAGACTTAAGACAAAATTTTACAGTTAGCATTTGACCATCTAATCCCAATATAAAATGAAAAAGACAGTAATAATAGTGACAACTTCTATTTCAGTCCTAACTATGGACTGGAACTCTTGCATGTGTTTACCTGTACATTTGATCCTTACAACAGGGCTACGAAATAGTTGTCATTCCCATTTTACAGATGAGGAAACAAAAGCAAAGAAGTAAAGCTACTTTCTGTAAGTCATGGAACTAGTAAGTAGAGAGGAGGTGAGGATGGAGAGCTCTGGCCATCTAACTCAAGAAGTACTGTGTCATAAATTCTGCCCTGAGGTTTCAAAAACCAAATACAGAAGCACAGGTTGCTAGGGGAGACACTGCTCAACAGTCCATCAGTGAAAAATTTCTGTGAGAGTTCAACGTGAGGCATCAGTGTTGCCAGAATGGCTAATGGCATCTTTAGCAGCATTTGTGCAGAAATTCCTCTAGATCAAGAGAAATAACATTCTAGTTTTTCCATATGGTGGTGTCCCTGCTTCTAATTCATTCATCATCTAATTTTATGCTCTCTACACTTTCTGCATTTATATTGACACTGATAAAGCTACTTGACTCATTAACAAAGAAACAATAACATAAAACAAAATACAGCACAATTTGAGCTCAAAACACAAAATTTTAAGAAAATTTGAGCAGTTATTCAATGAATCAGGTTGGTGAATATAGGAATATAAATTAAAAAGTGAAATTGAAGCCTGTGCTTCATTCATTTTCCTGTCCATTCATTTTTCAATCATATTAATGTACAAGTACCACATAGTCATTTGGATCGACGGGGTAATCTGGGATGACCATCATGTTTCCCAAATAACCAGAACTTCTTTTTTTTTTTTTTAATGCTTGCTTGCTTGCTTATTTATTTATTTATTTATTTATTTACTTTTTGAGAGATAGCAAGAACAAGCGGGGGGAGGTGCAGACAGATGGGGGGCACAGAGGATCTGAAGCAGGCTCTGCACTGATGACAGAGAGCCAACGTGGGATTCAAACTCACAAACCATGAGATCATGACCTGAACCAAAGTCAGACACTCAACCAACTGAGCCACCAAGGCACCTCTAACCAGGCCTTCTTTTAACATTCATTTCATTTGGTCATATAGTCCCTATTTTTTTTATATTTATTTTTAGTTGAATGCTATTGGTTCAATTATGCTAGGAAAAAGGGAACCAGACCTACACTTAGTTGGCTTCAATCTACTCTAATTATTCCAGATTAACAATTTTATCAGATTTTAGATTTGAATTTTAAATTCAGGACTGGATTTCTAAATTGTCTATGATGTACTTTTTAAAGATACTTTTTAAATGCTAAAAATGCCCTTGTAGACCCTTTATACAATATTACTCAGTACACAGCTTATATTTTATGGTATCAAATTTGAAATTTGTGTGCTTTCTCTAATATCCTAAGGACTGATGGAAACTTGGATTCTGTAAACAAAATAATTTTGGAAGGTTCTGGAAGCAAAGTAAAATTGCAGGTTCAACCCTTTTGGCAAGAAAGGTCTACTATAGTACATTTTACTACTCTTTTATATATCTTCATCTTTCTAAACTAATGACAAATTATTTACTCAATAGACAAAGAAAACTCGGACACAGAGTTAGATTACTCATAGCATGCAGAGAAGCCTCGCCTCTTGAATTGTAACCTCACGATGTTTACCTTCAGTATTTTCTCCCCTCTGAGAAGCCAATAGTCATTTTCAATATACTTGCACATTTTTGGAACTGGTTATTTTTGAAGCCCATTCATTTATATAATGAACTTCAGAAACTATACATTCAGTAAAAAAAAAAATTAAGTACAATAGTCTATTTTTAATCATGAAGACAATACTAATTATAATTCTCCAGATAAACATATATAATTATAGTAATTACAATTCAACAATAACTCACTGGTACTTACTATTATAAACTCATAAACTATTATTCAGCACCCTATAAAATTCAAAATCTAATTGAAAGTGCTAGTTTAGCATAATTCCCACAAGCCATCATTCTTTAATATTCTGGAATGAATGAGGTTTTGGTTGAGCTATTAATTGATACTGACAAGCAATAACCACCGGAATGAAACTGCAATTATGAGTGGCAATTAATCACATTTGCTGTCATCTCTGGTGTCAAACAAAATTCAATAATATTCTAAATAGTTTTAAAAAGTTTATACCTTTTATGTTTCAATTCACTTAATGGAAACCAAAAGCTGTTTCCTGGGACAATCAAATGATACCTACAGTGTATTTATGTAAAATATGGATACTGCATTTTTTTAGTTTAAAAAGGTTTTGTTTTTCTTCTAAAATTATTTTCAGGATAAATCTGTGTTTTTGCCGACCTGCATTATCTCAGCAAATCTTTTTGACTCACAGATCACCTTTGGACCTGGCAGAAATTGTAAATGTAGAGAAACTCTTGGGAGCAGGAACTTTGGCAAACATCATTAAGGACTTGAGATAATTTGAGAGGGATCTTTTAGAAGTTTCAATTGATCAATGTCTCTTTGAATGGGGACAAGGAGGCAGCAGGATTTAATTTCTTTTCCCTCATTATTTCTAATGAACAGGTCAACTAATGATGTCCTTCTCTCTAACCTAAGGCATCCATATACCAGCATCACTCACCCCAACCTGGTCTGTTCAAATGTCACTGGAGGGCTCCTTATGGCACCAATGCTGTGACCTTAGGCCTGAATCATAGCAATGTATTTGTTGTAAACCAAGCAAGGTCACTGCGTAGATGATCACTTCCAGGGCAGTATTTACAACAAAAGATCCAATCCCAGATAAACGAAGCACTTTGGGCAAAGTGGAGGTTGTGACCTCAATAGGCAGGTGTCTGTCTACCAGATTTTCAAGCAGATACACAGGCTTACTTAAATATTCATGAATCCCAATTTTTGTTTGGTTAGTGAGACATGCCTACAAAGAAAAAGTCTTGTTTCATTTTACATGCTTACAGTTTGTGGCAAGTTTAATGCACTGAGATAGTTAATCCTCAATAAACTAAGAAAAGAAATAAAGCATCTGTTCACTCTAAGCTCCAAATCTGAAAAATGTTTTCTGGAAGGGTCTTCCATAAAGCTGAAAATGCCAACAACTTAAAAATAAAAAAAGGATTTATGTGCTATAATTAAAAACTTGAATAGATGGAGCAAAGTTACTTATTTAGAAATATTTCTAAATGCATAGCATTTATGTATGTTTCAAGGAATGTTGTTAAAATGAAGGGACTTACTAGCAAGCAGACACTTAAAGAACATTATACTAATTGCCTACACTTATTAATAATATAAACAGAATGACCTTCATTTTAATTATTCTGTTTTTTTCCTTTACTTCTGTTTCTACTAATTGCATTTATGTTCGTTATTGACTTATAATAATATTAAGAGGTAGTGGTCAAGACTTAGGTTCCATGCAGTTTGAGAGCTGCATCAATACAATATGACCTTTTTTTCCTTGTTATTTATGGTTCTGACACAGCTAGGTTATGGCATCTTTTTGTTTCTTTCAAGAATTATTGAAGTTCTACTCTGATTTTGGATTTTTCTCTTTCTCTTCCCCCTTTTCTCCTGTTGTTTTCATAATTGTAATTTTATAAAATTTCCAGTGTCTATAAAATTTCAAGTTACTCAGTTAGCAGGTCAATTATTTTCAGGTGTCTGAAGCTGTATGTTTTAGCTAACTCAGGTTGGCAGATATACTACAAAAAATAACTTGCTTAATTCAGAAGTACAGCAGGAATAGTCCTGAAATTCTTATGGTTGGTTAGAATTACAGTTTGCTCTTAATCCTTGAAAAGTTCAGGTTAAAAAATATTATTGTATGCAACTTTGGGATCTGAACTGAACCCTAATCTGAGTACATGCTCAGAGCTCATATGCTTCTAGAAGAAACTTTGCAGCAAATTTCTGTGTGAGGTGCTCTGGGTAAGATCCAAGTGAGATTTCTCTTCTTTCCCAGTTAAGTACCAATCCGCTCTTTGTCTGCCTGGTGCCCTTCAATCAGAAACACAGAACATTCAGAATAGAATCTCCTATTTGCTCTCTCCAGACTTATTAAATGTCTGGATGCCAAAAGTAATATTTAATAAAGAGAGTTAAGGGGAATCCTGTTCCTACATGGCATGAACTCCAGTATTGTGTCAATACATGACTGGAAAGGTGCAAAGCACATCGAAACAACATGAGATTCTCCCACTATAGAATCACCGATACAGAATTATACTTTCAGGTTAACGCAGAGCAATTATACAGCAGCTACAGGAAATATTATGCAAAGAATTCTTCTATGTTTTCTGTTGACGTTCCTATCTACTATGTTATTTAATGTCTCCTGCAAGTCTCCTATCCCCCCCATAGTGCATTTCTTTTACAGTGTGATACCGAGGAGAAATGTGTCTCTTGAAGAAATAGAATGCTTCCTTTCACCAGAATGAGAATTATGTAACTTAACAGTTTCCAAAATAGTTTTAAAAGAAATTATTGTGGAGGATGTTATTACATACGAAAAGTGAAAGTCTATGCCTGTGAAACCAAATTTGTTTAACAATTGAACCAAGATTCAAAAATTGAACAGGTTTCTTTTTAACTGTAGGATGTCCTCAAGACTTTGATTTGCTAATGTGTACTGTGAGTTTCTAAAAGGGAGATTTAACAGCCACATTTCCCAGCTCACTGAAAGATATAACCCTTGTTTTCAGAATGCTATTAAAATCTCTCCACATAATTAAAGAACTAAAGAAAAATCTAAAGAACACAGTTTTGAATACAAGGATAAAATTTTTGCATTCCTTTTGACTTAACTGCCGAGAAGCACAAAGCTACCACTCAATCAGAGTATCCAAAATGCCTCTTTAGTTAATATAATCCCTCCATCACATTAAAAATTATAACACTTTTATCATTATCCACTACAACATCTTGGAAGCAGTAAAGTATAAATGCATGAAACTTTAAAAACACTTATAGCATTATTGAAAACACTGCAAGAAACATGAATAGTGATGGCAGTTTTCAAATATCAGTTTGCTCAGCACTGTCACTATCATTTCACTTTATTTCAAATATGAAACGTCAAGAATGATCCCTTTATTCAAGTAATACACAGAGTTTAATACATCCTTGAGATGGCCTTGGATTATCAAAACCAAATAAAAATTCCATGCATAATAAAAGACAACTCCTATATTTAAATCAAAGGATTACATTCATTTGAACACTATTTGAAAAATAATCAGGTATTATTATCTACAGTCTTGCAGATTAATTCTATTTCTTATTTTCTTAGGTTGTAAAATACAGTTTCCTAATCATCGAAGCCACTGTCTTAATATCAATTTAATGAAGCTACACTCTTCATTTTCAAAAAAAAAAAATATCAGATCTTATTCAGGGAAGGGAACGTCATTCCCCTTTAATTCAGCTTCTTTACAAGTACTCTTTCAAGTCTGTGTCCACATAAATCACCAAAGAGCTTGTTAAAAATGCAGATTCTCTGAGTCATTTCCCAGAGATTCTGATGCAGTAAGACTGCATGAGCCCTGGAATCTCCACAGTTAACAAGTACCCCAAGTGATTCAGATGGTGAACTCTGGTCCAATATTCAAAAATTGCTTTTGAAGAGCATGTTGCCATGAGAGACCAATTTTAGTTGTACTTAAACTCAATTTCCTTCCAACTCCTAGATGGCAGAGCCACTAGCACTATTTGTAAAGGACTTAAAGGTCACTCAGGACTTCAGCAAAGCAATGCCCACCCTTCCTTGCTTCATAAGCCCTTCTAACTCCTTAAGCAGTACACTTTGTTCAGCCTGGACATGTGGGTTCGAGACCCAGTAATGCTTTTCACTAGTTATAGGGGCCAATTAGTAAACCCATAACTTTACTAAACGATATGTCATTCAAATTGTAGATTAGATTACATCATTTGGTTTCAAAGTTTTGTGAAATCAGTAAACCTTAGTTTTTCTTTTTCATTTTCTCTCCGTATTATTTTATCTAAGCCATATGTTTTCAAAATGAGCTCTAAGGGCACTTTTTCTGATAAACCGACTTGTCTTTTTCAAAATACCATACATTGTCTGCATTCTCTTTCAGAGATAAGACATTAAAAATGTTAAAATTCCAGAGCACTGTGACTTTATCTGGAACTCAGTATTACTCCTCTTGACTCCAGCTGGATTCATGAATGACTTACTAAGTCCACTGGGCCAAAAAGGTTTAAGCCCTGAAGCAGCAGCAGCAGCAACAACAACAAGAACACAGCAACAACAAAAGTGATCAAACGTATTGAGAGTCCCCCCACCGCACTTTTTCTTGAACTGGCAAAATAACTGAATGCAGGTGCAACCTCATACTTTGCAAAAGATGTAGACTGAATATAAAACTCCTGTGAAAGTGACATCAGCATATAGGTTTGAGTCTTCCTTTCTGAGGATAAAATTTCAATACACACTCTTCTTGGTCTCCAGTGAAGCCAGCGATTTATATTTATGTGGAATAGAAAAGTACATAATGCTCATTTGTTTTGGGTGAGTTAAAGAAAGCAACACATGCCCTTTGTCTTCTACACCAGCTATGAAGCAAAAACAACAAACATCTGTTGCCTGTGGGATAGAGTGTTGTCCACGATCACCTTATCAGTGCAGGGCTATGGCTACAACACGGGCTTCTCTGCTCTTCTCTTCTGCCCTCCAAACAAAACAAAACAAACAAAACAACCCAACAAACAAAACAGGGGCTGCCTTGTGTCCTGCCAAGTATTGGTTTGTTCTTGATATCCAAGATACTACGTTTCTCTCTTTTATTGAAACTTTCATTAACAAACAATTTAGATATTAAATAATATATAACAAATCTGAAATTTCAATCAGGTAGAGTAACTTCTATTCTGTAGCCAAGTATTTTACACTTGATCTTAGCCAAAAGGTCGAGAAGCGATAGTAGCCAAGTATTTTATTACTTAGCATTAAGATGATATGGTCTTAGTTGAGAAGATAAAAATATCCGTAACTTTTTATGAGAAAAGGTGAAATGCTTTGCAACAAAGAATGCTTGTCGATCAATATTTGTAATTCATAACAGCATATAAAATAAGATGCTTAAAATGTTTTCGATCACATAAACCATCCCCAAACTCACTTCACAATTTACTTTGGTATACAAATAGAATAGAAAAAAAGGGAAAAAAACAAAACCCAGTTGTGGGTATTGTATAGATAGCTAGCTTGTATCACCAGTAATTATGGAAGTAGTTACAGAGTATTATTCTACAATGTAGAGTGGTCTATATTTTATAGCCAAATGGCTTATTTTAAGGGATGAGCTCTGGAATTATAGAGATGCAGAACTGAACACTGGCCTAACCCAACGGTACATTACCTTTCTCCAAGCCTTTCACCCCCACTAAGCTTCACCTATGAAACTAGCACAATATTACCTAGAGGAGCCTTGTACACAGTAAGGAGTAAATCAGTTTTTTTACCAGAGAACAATGCTTCCTAAGTGGCATCGTGAAGAGATGCATACCTATCTTATCCATTTCTCATTGTAATTGCAGTATAGGAAAATGTCCCAGCTAAGGGCATCATTCACAAGTGAAGATGAGGAGGATAGCCTACTCACTGTTTCTGCAATGCTTTGATGAATATTCCCTCACTGTCTTCTCTCCAGACTTCAATAAAGCAGTGAGATTTTTGAGTTTAAATATTTTGATCATAATAAAACCGCTTTTATTGAAATAAAGTTTTAAAGACTGGAATTTATAAAAAATTCTAAGACCTCCTAATGCTACTTTAATCTCCCTGTGGCATCCTTATATTACATTTTTAATACTTCCCTTGCATGCTTGACAATAATTATTTCTGAAAAATTATGCATTCCCACTATTGTGCACTATAGATAGATAAATTTATAAGTAGAGCTTTTTCACATTAAAGAATTTTAAGTGCTTTGTTCAGTTCTTACAAGAGTGTTTAGCCTCTTCTATTCCAATGCCTCATTTGTGCTAAATTTTAAGCATCGTGATTGAACCAGTATTCTTTTAATCTAACCTGAGTAGGTGAATACTCCATAATTATGATTTAAAATATATTCTAGATAATGTTACTGAATCCTTTCTTATGAAGAGATTTTTCTTGTCATTACTTGTCCCTCAGATTACCAATAAAGATGTAAAAGCTTTTTTTGTGTTACAATTATAAAAAGGGTGATTTACAAATAATCGGTATTTAGCCTTGATCCCTTCCACACTGTCCCTAAGACCCATGGAGTAATCCCTGGAGATTCCATCCTGTTGAAATAGTTCATATTTGACTGATGTCAATAGCTGGAGAATGGCTCAACATGCATTCAAAGAGTCTGGTATTTCATTATCGTCATGGAGTCATTGTGCATGGTGTTATAATCAAAATCCATTCAGACTCAGATGATTATTCAATACACTTTCGAAGGATTCCTTTCTCCTTTCCTCCTTAGTACATTCTCGAAGGAAATAGGATATATCAACACACCATATGGCAAGTGGAATCAGTCAGAGCACCACATTGTATCTTCTATCATATGCTATTTCACAATATGACATGCTCAAGTTCTTTTCTGATGAACACTGTAACTCCTAATATAGATTTGGCAATAGCACTTGCTTCTTCCCCTTTCATAGTCATCCCTGTCATTGCTATTAGCTTATTTTTATGTCTGAATAAAAGCCTGTGTTTCTTCCTGAAATGCAGCTTTTTTATAACAGTGTATAAAAGTAAAATGTAAGCAAAAAGATGAAATAGCTCCAGATGTGGTAATTCAGTGACAAGTAGTTGAGCTATACACGGGTAAGAAAAAAATGCCCATAAAAGATTGAGTTTTACTTTATCCTAGAAACATACTATCGTGGAAACAACAGGGACTTTGCAGTTCTTTCTCAGCTTATGACTCATTGTGTGACCTGGGAGAGGGAGTGGGGGCAGTTAGTTCTGAAATTTGAGAGATAAGAACATTCACTCCGTGACACTGCAGTGAAATTTATGCGAGATAACGTGCGCAAAAGTCCCAGAGCCCAGTGCCATGGCACAGAATTTAAGTGCACTACATCCAGTAGCTGTCTTGTTCTTATGCCTTCTATACCCCTTAATGCTTTCCTGAGATTTCTCAGATAGATCAGATGTAAACTCTGAATTTGAAAACTGAAGCTTATACATAGGTCCTTTATGCACAGTCATGGGATAGTTCAGTTAGCTGAAATATTAGTCTATCATTAGAATATGAGTTTATATATCATTCAGCATGTTATTTATCATCATGCAACTACCTATTTTAAGGTGGAAGACTCAGAAGATAGGCCTCAGGCTTCCTACCTTATGTTTCCGTGTCCACACGATGTAATTATTTAATAAAAGTTATATGATGAGTTGCATGATATCTTCTATGGTGACATGTAAAGAAATATTATGAAAGAACACAAATAATTAGCTCAGTTGGCTAAAGGTACTAAGTACCGTATAAGTAATTCAAAAGATAATTTGACTTAGGTAATCTTCAAGGAAATAAACAAAAAGTCTTATATGAAAGATTTTCTAGGAGCTTTATGGATTAGCAATGAGAATCAAGTGTGAAATCTAAATTTCTAAAATATTATATATTCTCATTTCATACACTCATTTTCTTCACACCAGCCTTATAATCGAAGGGGAGGGAAAAGAACAAAACTAAGGGTATGTATATTGAGGAGGTAGACAGTAGGCAGATTATTTGCATACTATTGGTTCCTAAGAGTACTGGTTTTGAAACAATCCTTAGTGTTACCTTGATCTGTCATCCAGTCATCTAACTCTTGGTTCATCCAGCCACTATTTACCGAGTGATCCTTCAGTGAGCTGGCACCTGGCCAGGTGCTTCTCTGTGTGAAGATATTGTCTTTCTTCCCAATCACTCCTAGAGACTCATTATGGACAGGGGGCCAGGTTCAAATTATTTAACAACTTGTACAATGTAGGAAATGATAACTCAGAAAGGATATTTCTTAGGCATTTACATGTTAAGACTGCTACTAAATGCTTATATATATTATTGCCATGTATTCCCTTAACCATCACAATGTAAGTACTACTCTTATTCACATTTCAAACATGAGAAAACTGAGACTTAGAAATATCACTTGCTCAGAGTCATATTATTTGCAGGTAGGAGGGCCAGAATTAGAATCTAGGCCAGTGACAATCAGAGGTCATGCTCCTAATAAACACAGATCCCACGGAAGAAAATCTGTACTATCATGAGTCATGGTACAGCTTTTGCCTGATGGATGCCCTTATTTTTTGACATTTTTCCTGCACAGTTGTTGACTAAATGTACCATATAATTATGCCTCTCATATCTGTCCTTTTACCTTCTTTTCAATCACTAGGAAAAGTGATTGCAAAATTTGTTTTCTGAATTTCAGAAAATTGCATCAGCTTAAGTGTTCAGAAAAAAATGCTTTGATGATTAAGAGCCTCATATCCATAGTTATAGTTCCAAAATTATAAGTTTAAATTGGGCCTGAGAAAAAGATCTGGTTTATATTACTAAGAAAAAGAAACCATGGCAGGGAATTAGAGCGATTTAGGACTAAGAAAGATCGACACCCTTGTTTTGTCCAGCCTTATCATTCTACCGATGAGGGTGGACGACACCGAGAGTCCTTGATTATTCCCAGGTCCCACTGTTAGCAGAGCTGAAAGTGGAATGTAGACAAAAGATTCTATGTGTTCTCTTGGAGGTACAAAAATAAAAGCAAAAATTGACCAGTACTCAAGGGTCCCCTACATCCAAGTTCTGCCCCTAAATGGCAATGCTGTCTTTGGGTAGTCATTTATGCTTTCTGGGTCTCAAGTTTCCTAATGTTAAAAGAAAGTTTTCTTATTTTTTTGTAATTTTTTTTTGGTTTGTTTAAAACTCTGACATCATCCTGAGTTTCATTACAGTACGGTCAACTTGGTTGTGTCAGACAGACGCTGTTATTATCCACTCATGTTTCAGCCTACCGCCATTCTAATTCTAAACGCAAATACTGCCCTCGTTTGCTCTTTTGATACAAATAGATTTTATGCTAAGATTTACATTTTGTTTTGGATTTGGTTATCTTGGAAGCCTTTAAAAAATATCTACTGAAATAGTTTAAAAATTCTTCCCTGTATAGGAATTAAATATTTTAATAATGATGATACAATAAATATTTGATGATATGTTTTGGTCACATAATCAGGGATAAAATAGTACACCCCTGAAGATGTTTAACAACACATCCAAGTACTGAAGGCTTGATTACGATTGCTTTTAAAGTAGAAGAAATGAAGACAAAGGTGGCCAGTGGAGAAATTCAAGGACTTGAGGCACATTTAAAAAACAACAAAATGTGACATACCATACAACTGAAAACCAACTGAAACTATCTTGCCTAGAAATCCAGGCCATTTTAATACACTTTGCCATTTTAACTGGCTTGGACCCCCAAAAAATATTTCAGTAAGGGCTCATTAGTGTCCTTATAGAAGGCCAAAAAGTCAACTAGAATAAGGGGACTTAGAAACACATTCCAAATTCCACTAAAATGCAACTTCGGTTTTGAAGAAATTTTTTTTATCACAGGTGGACTATTTATAATATCGGTCCTAGGGTGGAAAGAGTGTTAGTAATAATAATAATGATAATAATAAACAACACACACTTATATTGTGCTTACTATGTGGTACTGCTCTAAAATATATATAAATACATTAAATTTCATTTTGTACACTTATTTTACTGTGTATCTGCTTATAATAATCCTGAGTAGTTTACAAGTTTTAAAAAAGCCATTTTACTTTTGTATTCTAAATAAGCAGTTTTGTTTATTTTCATTAAAACTGATAAATGCAAGGTTATACATTTCTGGGTCTCTTAAATGTTTATATGAAAATATCTTTGTCTAAACTGTTTTGCTTGCTATGTACCCTAGAATCTAGTAATATAAGAACTATAAAGGGGAAATAGGTAATCATGTATTCAAGGAATCATCAGTACAAATACAACAACAACATTTATGACTGAGATAATGCAGAGTCGAAGATGTCAAAGACTTTCAAGGTCATCCAGCTAGTTAGGGGTAAAGTCAGATCCAGTTCTCTTTGCTTCCAGCACTGAGAATTTTCCACTATAAGCAAAACCCATGTAGCTACAAACTCCTGGCAGTAAATAGCAATAAAGGTAAAGTTATAAGAAGAAAAAACAGGCTTCTTACAATAAGTCTTTAAAACCTTAGGACATGACAGAAATGTTCCACAGTCTATCTAAAATACTGGGGAAAAGAGGGGCGCCTGGGTGGTTCATCGGTTAAGTGTCCAACTTTGGCTCAGGTCATGATCTCATGGTTTGTGGGTTCGAGCCCCACGTCGGGCTCTGTACTGACAGCTCAGGGCCTGGAACTTGCTTTGGATTCTGTGTCTCCCTCCCTTTCTGCCCCTCTCCTGCTCACACTCTGTTCTCTCTCAAAAATAAATAAACATTAAAAAAATTAAAAAAAAACAAAATGAAATACTGGGGAAAAGACAGTAATTTCAAATAAAATAGCAAAATTTTATTTATTTTTTATTAAAAAAATTTTTTTTAACGTTTATTTATTTTTGAGACAGAGAGAGACAGAGCATGAACAGGGGAGGGTCAGAGAGAGGGAGACACAGAATCTGAAACAGGCTCCAGGCTCTGAGCTGTCAGCACAGAGCCCGACGCGGGGCTCAAACTCACAGACCGCGAGATCATGACCTGAGCCGAAGTCGGCTGCTTAATCGACTGAGCCACCCAGGCGCCCCTAAAATAGCAAAATTTTAATATAAGGATGCAGCTTGGGGACTTAAGAACCTTTCTTCAGCATCCCTTCCAGTGTGTTCCCAGACCTGCACACTGGGGAGGCATAGAACTACTGTTGCATCCACACGACTCCTGAAACAGAATGCTACGGGCACCAGTGACAGTTGCAACAAAGTTTATTACAATGAGAGGCAAGGCCGACCGATTGGGACCAACACTCTTGATAAAAGTGTGGCCCCGAACAGCCGGGGTACAGAGTTTTTAAAGTTGATCACATCGTTTTATCATTATCTGGGAACAGAACAGAGAAACAGTTCCCAGATGAGTTAGAAACAGTTGCCAGATGAGTCAGAAACAGTTATCGAATGAGGTGATTATTTTAGACTTTCTGCCGCTAAGTTGCAACCAGTGGATCTCCTTGACCTTGTCTCTGATGCTCTTTCTTTGAGCTTTTGTTTCCTTCATTGGTAAAGCCTGATTCACAAGAGTATGAAGTATGATTTACAAGAGTAAAAGCAAGGCTGTTATCTTTTGACCTTCACGGTCAGAAGGTTGTTCTTTCAACCTTCAACCTTGTTCTTTCAAGGTTGTTCTTTCAAGGTTGTTATCTTTCAAGCTAAGCATTAGCCCTACACTACAATTTGACCCTTACACTACTTCTCATATATCTGCTTTAGTCTGGCCCAAGTCCCCTCTGATCTTAGTAGGGCCACTTTTAGCTCATACGGTGTCTTGAATGAATTTAGAAAAAAGAACCCTCTCTGCACGGTTGAATTAGAAAAAGATACCTCATCTGGGTGATCGGCAGCCTGTCAGGAACAAGATGACTTTGTGCCAAAAAAAATGTTCCCTCTTCCAGGAGAATACAGATGTCCCCAGAGCACACTGCATAGAGAGCCAACCAATGCCTCTTCTTCATCTCTTCCTGTTTTTTTTGGCAGAGCACTTCTGTGCAACACGCAAACTACACAACTCTATGTGGTGATCTTGCTTTTGGATCTGCTGCCTCATGAATTCCCCTGGAGATTAGAAGGCAATGTCATGGTTGTAGAGCCCTCCACTGAGCACCTATTAACACTTAAGTTGCCTTCTCTCTAGTGTGAGAATGTGTTTTTCTACCTCTTGTTCAAAGGCAACATCTCCACCAATACCTTCTATCTCATCTCCTCCTCACTCAAATAGCATATTTTTGCTTATTTATCTTCACCTTCTTCTGTATCGTGACTCCTTTCGTGTTTGTAATTATTCTAGCTAGCTGATCACCAAAACTCTCTTTTCCTCCTGGGCACACACATGAGCCACATTTCCCAGCCTTCCTTACGGTCAGGGGTGCTTTTTGACTAAGATCTGGTGAATGGGCAGATGAATGAAAACAAACAACTAACATGTGGATCTAGCATACAATTCCTGTACAATCCACAATGTTCTCCATCCATTCTCAAGTAAAGAAGATCCAGGAGAGGTCTGTAGGCCTTGGGAGATAGTACAGTCATTATATCAAAGAAACATGAGTCCCTAAATAACTGTAGAATGGACCACTCATGCCAACATTTACTGGGCTATAATGGAAGTGAATACGTTTTTTGGGTTAATTAACTGAAATCTGGCAGTTGTTTTTTACAGTAAGCCACCAAAGCCCTCTGCAAAATATGCCACTTTCCAACATTTGCCAGGCTCTACTGAGGAATCAGACAATCATCAGAGACAGCTATCCTTTCTGTGGTATAGGAAATTCAATGACATCATGCTTTCTCACTCTACTCTCAAAGACATCAAGCCTTCAGGATAGTGACAAGTAACTCCAGCTTATCCAAACTTGTGAGAATATCATGCAATTTCTACCCTTCCATGCAGATATTGTAGAATTCACTCAGCATTTGGGTGCGACATACCTTCTCTATGATTGTAAAAGGACAAATGGAGTTTGGTTGTTCTTAGTCATACCACCACAGGCTATTCTTGAAAGAAAAATAAGTTTCCAGAGACTGCATTTCAGATCACAAAATCCAGTATGTATGCTTTAAACTCTATGACTTTCCCTCCAAGTACCCAGGCTGTCATTTAAAGGATAATAAATGTAGTTAATTTTTTTGAAGATGTATGCACCACACAAAACTACCTCATTATCTGAGATTAACTTGCATATTCTAATTCTTTTCTCCCACTCCCTTAGAAGACAGTAATGCATAGAGATGACCAGGATGTTTACCTTTGAGATTAGAACAACATGTTATAATTAATTTCAAGTTGGTGGTAACATAAGTAGATTCACAACAAAGTAGAAAATGGAAGGAAATAGTACTAATCATCAAAGACCAGAGTAGAAATTGAGACCTGAACACCAAAAATCTTAAAAAATATTATGGGGATTATATCAAATTGCAAGATAGGTCTGGCATAGCTGTTCATCAGAGCAAAAATTAAGAGCATAGAGTATTTTTGAAGTCTTTTTTCCTTGTAACAACTTTTGCTTTAGAATAACCTAATACAAACACTAAAGAGGAAAGTGAAATGATGAGATTTTAACAGTAATAATATTTGAGGCTAAAATTAGGTTAGGAGAAAGAGGCAAGTTTCCGTAAGGTTTTTACATCATACAGATTCATATTCTCTGGCTATATAAAATACTCACTGATTGATACTTAGTTCTGCTGTGAGGTCCAGAAAACCATTTGAACACCCAGACCACCCGATGCTAAGAAACAGCCTCAGTGATGAAATGGCATCACGGGCAGGGAGAGAAGCTGTCTTCCACCTTCCAGTGGCAACCCCACAGGTGAGTGTGGAAGTATGCTTGTAATATATAGTTAAGTCACTTCTGCTCTTGTCCCCAGGGATATAGCTGAGAATAGAACATAGCAAGGGAGAGGGATAATTATTTGCTAGTATGAAGGAATTATCTATCAGTGATAATGGTTAGCTCCTAAATGGCAGGGACACCATCGAAGTATGCCACACTGAGTGAAAAGCATGAAGTTATTTGTGACTTTAAGGCAGCAGGGTCTAGTGTAAAGTCTGTGTTCTGAAGGTCAGGGTTTGGTTTTGGTTCTATCTCACCTAAGATGAGCATTTTAGGAAGGTTATTATGCAGGGTATGAACTTCTTTGATTCTGCTTCCTTTTCTGGAAAACAGGGCTTCTAATATCTGCCTCTAATATCTTGTAAGGTACACACATAAACACACACATATGTTGCTGGTTTTAACTATTATAAATAACTACATTGATAACAAACATCAATAATTCATGTAATATAGTTCTCTAAGTATTTACTGAGAGGCTTATGGGATTTCGGTATTAAGTTAGAAACCATAAGTGATTCTAAGAAGTTGTTGGACCTTCGTCTCAAGGAGATTACGATTATTTGGGGAGTCAAGATATACTCAGGAAGCAATAAATATTAATACAAAATCATACGTTATTAAGAGTGAATGTGAGTTTTAGGTGATGAATAATACAAATGAGAGGTAGGCCTTGAACTGGGGGAAATATATTTCTGAACAGGAGATACTAAATATTAGTTAAGAAGCAAAAGATAAAAAAGGAGCCCATTCAAGTTAAGAACTTTAATTGGAAACTTAGTTGGATAGGATTTAGTTTGCCACATGTGACAGAAGTAAGAGTAATTTCTGATTTCAGCCAGAAATTTACCTCCTTCTCTCCCTCTCCCTCTGCCCTCTCCCTCTCCCTCTCCCTCTGTCTCTCTCTCTCTCCCCACTTCCCTCACTCATTCCCCACACGTCTGAATAGACAATCTAAGGCTGGTATGGCACCTTCTCAGAGTCAGACTTCAGGTTCTTTCTGTCTTGATGCATCCACTCCCATCACCGAAGCTGCTAGAACTGCAGTCATAGATCTTCATTACAGGCAGCTGGAAGGAGGGGAGGGGGAAGAAGGGCCCACTTCACTTCTTTTAAGAAGACATTCTAGATACAAACTATATGTCCATTCACTTCTCATTTTCAGAACTCAGGTCTGTGGCCATATTGAGACACAGAGCTTCTGGAAACTGGATTCTAAGCATTTATTAGAGAAAAAAAGAATGGGCATGGGTGGCAGAGCTGGGCGTGGGGGTGGGTAGAGAGTACGGGCGGTGAGTCTCTGGTAGGCTTGGTTTCTGTTTTCTTTTTCCTCCTCTAGTCAGAAAACTACACATGCCCCTAGAAGAGAGTGGGAAGAGAGGAAGGAGATCTGCAGTCCCCTTCTGGTGCTCTCGCGAACTAGGTAAGATTGGTGCATCTCTCCCCACTTCCTTTATCAGCTGTAAAAGGAGAGTGAGGTTTCTTAACTCATCTGAAACTCTCTAATTTTGTCATGGGTAAAATCAGACTGATGGAGCTGGACCCAGTGACTTTACAAAATGGGAAATATTCAAGAGTTTAACACTTAAAAGATTAAGTTAGATCACTGAACTAGAAAAAGGTTTATAGTCCCAGAGTCATGAAGGAAGGGGTTTCCTTCTGCAGTGATTTTGGTCCTGATATACAGAGCCAATGGAAATTCTCATTTAGACGTTGTTGATTTGATGCTTCATGAGCCTCAGCAAGCACAAAATTTCATGCAGCAAAGTCTGTTGGCCAGTGGCCTGAGGAAAGCAGGGAAAGAAGTTAGAGAACCTTAATTCCTGTCCTGGCTTGGTCACTCACTATCTCTGGGACTTGCAACCACTCACTTAACTTCTTTGGGTCTCAGTTTTACTAATGCAAAATTTTTGTAGGTATCCCAAGCAAATAATGTAAAGACCCAGAGATTTCTCTCCCTCCTATTCAGTGATTTGATGAAGATGTTAATGTACAGATGTACCAGTTAAGTTGGCCACGTGGAAAATAAAATTACTACCAAATAATCAGGTGAAACATGTGGCTGCTTCCCAAGTGGAAGGTTCCAGGAATAGTAGTAGCAGCAGCAAAAGCAGGATGGCATCTGGAGCAGAGCAACTCTGTATGGCATTGGGAAGACCAGGGATGTGCAGCAGTGATGTGATTGATACAGCTAAGAGCCCCTACTTTCTGAGCTAGTGAAAGGTCATTTCCAGTAGCCCATGTGCCCAGTTTATGGAGGCTGAGTAGCAGAATCCAGAATGTGATGTGGAATGCTGGGTAGTGGCCAAGGGCCATGATGGGGGTGGGGGAAGGAACATGAAGAACGTGGATGTATCTTGACCTTGAAGAGGTTTGGCTCAATGCAGAAACAATGGTGAAATGACATTTGTTTTCTGGTGCTAAGAATGCTTCATATTCCTCCAGGTTGGTGTTTTGAGAGATACTTAATGGTACCACAGGGGGAATGTGGGTGCCAGGAAAAGTTTAAGGTCAAAAAGAATTATAGCAGTGATGTGGAAAGAGATGCTCTATATTAAGCAGGAATCTAACTTGTAAATTGGTGGTACATTTGGATGCTAGACTTATATGAGAGCTGAATCAGAAACTCCTTTTTCAATTCATTTGTGTAGTGAAGGATTAACTTTTTAAGCCAAAGAGATGTCTGGCCATTGCCCTCTGCTACTAGGAGGTGATCTCTGGGCCCTGGGAATATGCTGCCTGATAGGACTGTCTTTGTTTGCCTGTGAGTTTTGATCACCAAACTGTTTAACAACATGAAATATGATGGAGCTTAGAAACCATCATGTCAGTTTGACCTTGGAGGAACTAGAAACTACAAGTATTATCCCTAATTTCCAGGATGCATTGAAACTAGAGATCAGCCATGTAGGCACTATGTGATTGAGCCCCAACAGAAACTATGGACACCAAAGGCTACAGTGAGCTTCCCTGGTTGACGATACCCTGAGTTATTGACTCTCAATGTTGAGTCCCGCATCATAGTTGGGAGAAAGTAATGCCTTCCTTTACCACAAAGGAGAAGATGAGAGTGCTTTGACCCCTCCCTGGCTCTGCTATGTGTCTCTTCCTTTTGGTGGCTTTAATTTGTATCCTCTTACTATAATAGAACTATAATTTAACTGCAGCATTTTTTGACTTCTATAAGTTATTCTAGTGAATTACTGAACCCAGGGAAGTCTACAGGGAATCCAATTTTGTAGCCAGCTGGTCTGGATAAAGTGAGGGTGGCGCTGAAGTTCTCTCAATTTGTGGCTGTGTCTGACATGAGAGCAGTCTTGTGGAGGACTGTGAGAGAAGGGCTGTGGGAGGACTGTGCCCTCAGACTTGCTGTTTGCCAAACTCATTGCAATTGGTGTCATGTTTTCTGTCAATTTGGCAATCTGTGGCCTGTACCCTTAACCTTGAGTTTGAATAACTCTGGGTACCCCTTCCTTTTTTGGGAGGAGGTAAATCTCCTTCCTTTTTTGGGTCTGTTGGATCCTTCTGATTGACACTGTTAGTTGGCCATTCAAAATCCACTGTCTTTTTTCTTGATATTTTTAAGGGCAGCCAATGTACTTATTGAGGCCAGGTACTGCATTAGATTTGGTCAAAGTCAACCATAACAATTCTGTTTTCTCTATCCCTTTAATGTATGAGTTTCCATGTGACCCAGTTCTGACCACTGAGCCCTAAAAAGAATTCTGCTGGGGGTGCATGTATTCTGGGAAAGTTTTTGCCTTTCTGATAAGAGGATGCATATAGCTTTTCACCTGTTGCTGGTTTGTCTGCCTTGAATGTGATATAATGCCTAGGTGTGTGTGTGGGGGGAGGGGGGACCATAAGTCTATACAAACCTATAAGATTAGGAGAGTTGGATTGAGCCTGGAGCACTAACGGTATTTTTGAGCCACTAGCCTTCAGCTGCATATTTCAGGACTTCTGGCTATGTAAGAAAAATAAACTTGTATTTGTTTGCAGCCTGTATATATCTGCTTCTCTGTGGTTTGTAGCCAAATGTACTTGTAATAGGTACAAGCCCCACCCCGAGAAAGCAGAAAGAGGAAGCACCATGTTCAAAGTCATAGGTGCACTAAGACGGAGCCCTATTCTCCTAAATCCTGTGCCAACACCTTCCTCAATACTCCTTTTTTCTCCTGTTTTGTCCCTTATCTCATAAATAATAATGAGCTTAATATTCTACATACTACTCTGTGTAGTGACTGAAATAACCTTCTAGTTAGAGAAAGTTACTTGAAGTAATAAAGCTCAATGTTCCATTACTAGACCCTTAAAACAGTAGATTGAATAATCAATGTGTCTTTCTTATAACTTATAGTTTCTTATATTTTTTTGAGAGAGAGAGAGAGAGAGGGAGGGAGAGAGGCAGAGGGGAAGGGGAGGGAGAGAGAGAGACAGAGACAGAGAGAGAGAGAGAGAGAGAGAGAGAGAGAGAGAGAGAGAGAGAGAATCCCAAGCAGGCTCCATGCTCAGCACAGAGCCTGATGCATGGCTCCATCTCACAACTCTGGGATTGTGACCTGAGCCAAAATCAAGAATTGTATCCACAACCAACTAGCCACCTAGGCACCCTTACTTTCTTGCTGTTTTAATACATCGTTTCTCTTGACTTTTACCAACTCCCCTCTCATCATCCCCAGTGACTTCATACGTGGTGCATAACCATGTCATATCCATTCATATTAAAAATACTTTATCCCATCCACCAAAGCATTAGTACTTTTAAAGAACTTCAAAAAGTTTTTGAATCTCATCTTAGCTGACTGAAAGCATCTATATAGTCCTTGTTTCAAAATAAATTTATTTCTTGCTTGGTTTAAAATAAATATTAAATTCATTGTTTTTCTAAGTAATTATTAAGTAGATTTCTTCAAACATGTTGTTTATTTACAAAAACCAGCACCCCAGTTCTAGAGGATAAATCCATAAATAAAAATTTCTCTCTTATTGACCCAGCTGAGAGCATAATTAGTATATATTTTCCTTCCAAAATGTCTGAGCGAAATAACAGCTAATAAATCAATCATGTCTAGTCCCTCTAATCTCTTAATATTAATGTTTAATTAGGAAACTTCCTATGAGACTATTTCCAGTGGGAAAATATGTTTTCACAGGGAGAACTTTAAGCTCCCTCTTCAAAATGTTCTACTCTGGAGTATTTTTTTTTAATGTAGAGTGTGAAAATTAAGACGGCACACATGTAAAAATGTCACTCTCAGTTTCAGAATCTACCTTTCTTTCCTTTAATCTTACAAAACAAAAAGCCTTAATACCAAATCATACACAGATCTCTAGAATAGTACTAAGAAGACTATATATCTACAGTCTATCCTATAACCCATGCATTTTAAAAACAAGATAGAGGAGCAGAATTCCACTTTGTAGAGTTGATTTTCCATCAACACCCTGGTAACATCTTTGAGAATAGAGTATGTTTATACAAGTAGACCAGCGATTACTACAGTCATTTCACATACTCTGCTATTCCTTTGTAAAAGCATTCTACTGAATTTATATCTCATTTTATGGCATAAAAACAACTAAAGGCTTCTAAATCACTATATATAGTTTTGTCCATAAGGAAGAAACTGTGCCACTGCTTTTCCCTTCTTCCAAATATGGAGATTTTCAGGTGGAAAAGATAGACCCTGACTTGCCCACATTTTAACAGAACAAGCATATAGCAAAACCACCATCTGGGTTCCCCATCACAGTTCTATGTTTTGTAGGATACCTCACAGCAGAATCACTTCTTAAGGCTTATTTTAAATCTTTAACATTATCTTAGAAAATTGAATACAACTGAGTTACATTGTTGAAAACACAAAAAGAATACAGATAAATTATGAAAGGGCAGATCCTTTCCTTTTTTTTTTTTTTATCAGAGCAGGCAGAAAAATTATCTTACATCGTTTATACGCGATGACAAATGAAATATATTTGTCTCAAATTTTAAAGGGGTAGAGAGACAAATGTAAAAACTTACAGTAAAAGCACTACAAAGCAGCTAACAGTTTGGATTTATTTAAACCTTGGTTCAGAAGAATTTATAAAAAAGCATTTCATGTGTCTTCAAAATATCCTTCCAAGTTCAGTGTCAGTATTAATATTGCCATTAAAAAAAATGGAGCTCAAGTAGCTCCTTCTGGGACATCAGTCAGCAAACAGCAGATTCAAGACCCAAAACCTTGTGTTGTGACCTCTAAACCCAATTTAATTTCCACTAGATGATTTGTCTTTTAAGGTAATAGGTCATATTAAAGAGATTAACCACTATGGAAATTCAAAGCATAGGTTAATTAGGAATAACGAGTTACATAATTTTGCCTTATGGAGCCACTGTTAGAAGTTTGGTGAGTTGGAAAACATTCATGGAGGATGATACAATCATCACATGTAAAAATCTAATAGGCCCTCAATAAATGTGCGGAACTATTGCAGTCATTGTAGAAAAATCTGTGTGTAGGGATAAAAAGGAAGTAGAGAACTCAGGTCATTTCTAAATAGTTCTGACTTTTTCCAGATATCAAAACTGAAATTTCCAGATTACTCCAAAAACACTCGAGTTACCTCAAACCTTCATCTACTTCACAATAGTTTAAATCCTTTGTGAGGCATTTTCAAATACCTCTGGGAAAGAGGTGAAACGGGAAAAAGCCACCCACAATACTTTTCCAACTTCAGGTTACTGAAAAAGTGGTTTTAGTCCTCATCTGATAATTGCTTATATATAACCTGGTTGCTATAAAATAAATTAGTATTTAGAGATAAGGAGAGGAATAGAAATGAAAGAAACATGAGTTGAGCAAGCTCTAGCATCTTTAATCAAAATAACTCAGGAAGGCTAAAAAGTCTATCCTCCTGATCATATAATCAGAGTAAAATCAGAAAGGGGAATACAGCTTTTTCCTACCTTAAAGGGAAGAATGCAGAGTAAGAATGCAAAATGAGCAGCCTGTTTGAAAACCAAGGCCACAGAATTTATTCTTTACTAAAAAAGCATATGCATGAAGAGTTTATTTAAAAAATAAGAACAAGCCATTAATTACAAAAATGTTACCATTTGGCAAGAACAAATAATTTTCAGAATTTTACCCAAACAAAGCATAACTAATGCTTTTATTTGGGGTTATTTTAATGACTGATTTGCATGTGCCAAGACTGAAGAGTGATCATTTCAATGATTTATTATTAATAATCCATTGCTGCCATTTGGTTGGTAACCTTGTTTGAATAAAATCACTCCATATTCCCAATATCTCTGCCTCCTCTTTCTCAAGGTTTGAGAAAGAAAATAATTTAATTTTTCAGAAATAGATGTAATGGGGAGTAAAATAAAATCTAAAGGTAGATGTAATGGTACTTTAGAAATGATAGACATGTGAGGTAAAACACACTTCTCCGCCAAAGACAGCCAAAGACATAAAGACAATAAAATAACCAAAGAAACCAGAGAAGTTAGTTTAACACCAATTGGCATCTCTAAAATGTAATAGAAAGTCAGCATCTGATATTTGGCATAATATAGATTAAAAAGGCACGATCCATAGTTTCAGTACTTAAAAGGAAACCAATGAACATTAGGGTAATTAACAGAAAGAATGCTCAAGCACCAAGTAGCCTAGAGCAGCACCTCTCAAACATTAACAGGCATATGAATCATCTAGAGATTTTGTTAAAATATGGATTCTGATTCAATAGGTCTGAGGTGGGGCCCGAAATGTTTGTGTCTCCAACAAGCTTCCAAGAGAGAAGGATGCTGCTGGTTTGGAAACCCTTTTGAGTAGCAGGGCACTATTACATGGAGTAGGAACATGTGCAGGTGTTTTTTGGTCCATTAGTTGAACGAGTTAACCCAGAGCTGAGGCAATCTGGGCAACTTCTGGCCTAAACAGTTCTCTTACTGTTATCATCCGAGGTGGACCACCACTAGACAAGAATAAAGTCAACAGGATTCTCTTGGAAACAGAAAAGATGACTAGTGTTCTGCCAAATACAAGACTGGGGAAATGACCATTTTGTAGGTAGTTTAGACTCATTTGTTTCAGGGGATTCAACTTGTTCCTAATAAATAAAATCTGAGTCATGTTCCATATACCCTTTCTCCTTTAAGGAACAGGGATGTCTTTTAACAGTTGGAAGAAGGGAAATTCATGATTAATTTAAATATAATCCAATATTTGGAAAACAGAAGAATTAGAGGATTTCCAAAAAGCTGTTTGAATTTAATTTAAAATTATATCTGATAATTTCCTATTTTTATTAGTATTTTGTGTAAACCAAATTATATTATCTTTGCTTCAGCTTACCTTCTGATCAATAAAGTAAAAAACAGAACAAAGGCTGGTTTTGGTTAACTATGAATAGAGTTATATGAGAAGAGAATGGGTATAGTTCTGCAGGTGACTTCACTATAATTCAATTTCTGCATGTTTATATTACCTACAGTTTATGCTATAATGTCAAGGAATAATCAGCACTATCCTCCTGTCTTTTCACAAAATATATCAGTGCCATAAATCATATCAGGTTGAGGTTCAAAATACATCACTTTGTTTAAAGAGGGTAACCTGTATTTGCGAAGTAATGTATTGTTGCGGTTTATTTGGGATAATGAATAATTTTTGTCTAACCTTTGCTTGAAGTGTATACCTGCACCAATCTGGGAAATTACAAATATTTGCATATTTGGAATTTTTTTTTTTTGTCCTTGGCGGTCTCATTTGTCTGCTTCGTATTACAGTACAAAAGTGTTTTGTGTTTTTTTTTTTTTTCATTGATAAAGGTAACTTTGGTCTAGTCTAAACCTTGTTTAAATAGAAAAAGAAATGAGTATACTCTACCTAAGCTCTTCTTAGGAATTCCAATCATGTTTATACTATTGGGGAAAGAATAGAGGCTGCCATAATTTATGTGAGCTTAAGGAGATTAACCTACTTTTACTTTTGTTACTCTTATTGGACTGCTTTCATTTGTCATTAATTTTTGGCACAGTGTCTTTAACAATTAACCAACAATAACAACAAAAAACACCCAAACAGCATATTTATCTTTTTACCATTTTTACATTAACAATTATATATATACACATACATCTATATATGTATATACATAATTAGATCTGTCACCTTTAGAATATTTTTAACAATAATAAGGCAATGATTTAGAGTACAAGAAACATCTGTCACATAGATTTTAAGGTACAATTAGGCCTGATGAATAAACTATTTTTTCTTTAGTCTAATATCAGTTGTATTATCTATCAGTGCTCTAGAAGCAGGTATAGATTTTTCATGAAAGTCAAGAAACCTCGGGTAAGAATTTTTAAGAAGTCCCTGCTAAAAATCTCTTTACTGTCATATTTAGTTCAGCAATTTCTGTGATTTACATAATGTTCTAAAATACTATTTGGGTTATACAAGGATGAACTGAATTTATTTTCTTTTTTCATTTTTTCATGTTGGTGAGCATAGCAAATCTAGTTTGGAGAATAATCAAAGCTGCCTTCTGGGAACAGTGTGATAAGATCACTGCTCTACCCAGGGTGACTTAAGGGAAGGTGCTCACTAACGTGTTAGTCTTAAGCAGTCAGCTCTGTTAGGAGCAAAAGAGAGACAGCACTTACTTACAAACCCGAAAGTGATACCCTTCCTACATTCTCACCAATGCTGCAGGTTTTAGGTTCCCAACCATCCTACTATTTGCAAGACTTTCAAAAAACATATATGTTTTCATGACATATATATATATATATTTTTTTACACACATATATACACAAAGCATACATATCCACATACATGTGGATATACACACTTTAAAAATGTACACATCTGTGTATGTATGTATACTCATGCATACATCTGTATGGTTTACTCGGCTACACCAAGTCTTTTTGTTTACAGTTTTTTAAGTCTTTTGTTTGCTAGTTCTCTAGTATCCAGACACAGCATAGATCTTAGTGTATGAGTCAATATGACATGGATCAGAGGAGGCATTTGCAAAGGCAAGAAACTGGGAGCACAGTGGACTTTAGAACAAGCATCCAGGAATTCCAAGAAAAAGTTTGGAAAGGGCTTCCAACTGCTAGACATCATGGATTTTGGGTTACTTTGGACCACCAATAGGAGCAGAAGGAGGGGAACAGCTTAGATAGGTGGCAAGAAACAGTCAGAAATGTCTTGAGGTGGAATTGCGATTTGCTGCTGCTTGTGCAGGAGGGGCCTGGAGAGGGAAGGAGGAGTTCACAGAACTGGTGTTTTGGCTTCAACCATTGGGTGGATCCATGTTCTATTTGTAGAAATAGGAGCAAGGGCAATTGAAGGAAGAATAAATATATAAATATATAAATATATAAATATATAAATATATATATATATATATATATATATATATATATATATATATATATATTTAACTACCATCTCTTTAGATTTGAAGTCCTTTTTTGATTGTGTCCCTTCCTACTATATCTTCATTCAGTTCTCTCAGAGACAGACTGCAGATATAGATATTATGATTTTTCCCCCTATCTTCTTGATCATTACATCAACCTTCAGTTACTTGCATCAGGGATCTGGGACTTTTTTCGGGCTTTTAGAAATCTAAGTTTAGCAAGAAGTAGGCAGATCAAATTTACCTTCCAAAACACAGTGTTAGAGTGTTGAGGTAAAAGGGCAAGCTAAAACTTCCATTTTTGTCTGCAACTTTACTGGGTCAGTTTCCAGTTCCTTAGTCCTTGTGTTACGGTGGCAGGGAGGAAGGGCCTGGGCATATTGGTTCCTAAAGGACCCTTAACTCTCCTGGAGTCTTCTGGGGACAAATCCTACATAAAAGTACCAGAGATGTTTTGTTTTCCTTGTACATTTTCCTTTCTCTTTTGTCTCCTCTCAACACACAAACACATCCTTATCTCTAAAACAGAATTGCTTTCTTGAAGGCTGAAGGCATAGGGAGGCAGGAAGGGAAGGGTATTCAAATACAAGGTAGAAGACTTTATAGAGCAATGATGAATGACATGTGTGTGTAGGTTTGTGTGTGTGCATGTTTCTTTTTGCACATTTATTACTTTAAGACAAATAAATGTTTTGCAATCTGCTTTATAAAAAGAAATTATGTCTTTTTATTTTTTTATTTGTTAATTTTTTAATGTTTATTTATTTTTCAAGAGACTGCATGTGAGGAAGGGGCAGAGAGAGAGGGAGACACAGAATCCAAAGCAGGCTCCAGGCTCTGAGCTGTCAGCACAGGAGCCTGACATGGGGCTCAAACTCATGGAGTGTGAGATCATAACCTGAGCTGAAGTCAGATACTCAACCAACTGAGCCACCCAGGTGCCCCGAAATTATGTCTTTTTAAATGACAAATATGTCAGTTGATTTGATGCCATTTAAGAATTTTTTGATTATTATTACATCACTATTCCTCTTATCCCCTTTCTCCTTCCTCCCTTCCCTAATTTCTTTATTTCCTATTATCTCTTTCTTCTTTCTTTTCTCTTCCCTTCTTCCCCCTTCCTTGCTTCCTTTCTCCCTCCCCTACCACCCCCACTCTTTCTTTGTTTCTTTGTTTCTATGTTTCTATGTTTCTTTCTTTCTCTTTCTTTCTTCCTGACATTTTAGAAAATGTGTATCTGGAATGAATTGTTATATCTAATTGTAATATTGTTATACTGAATGAAGGCATTTTTAAAACTAGACTTTTTGGGGCGCCTGGGTGGCTCAGTCGGTTAAGCGGCCGACTTCAGCTCAGGTCACGATCTCGCGGTCCGTGAGTTCGAGCTCCGCGTCGGGCTCTGGGCTGATGGCTCAGAGCCTGGAGCCTGCTTCCGATTCTGTGTCTCCCTCTCTCTCTGCCCCTCCCCCGTTCATGCTCTGTCTCTCTCTGTCTCAAAAATAAATAAAACGTTAAAAAAAAAATTAAAAAAAAAAAACTAGACTTTTTGACCTTGTATATTACTTAAACGCAAAATACAATTTGACTTATAAAGTCTTTTATGCCTATATTCTATATAATAATAAAAGTTGCCTAATAGAAGTGACATAAACAGCATATTTTTTAATATAGAAGAAAAATTACCTAATCTAATTGCTGTAAAAATGTAATTTTTGCCAACCATTTATTCCTGAGAAGTAACATAGCATTGGTTAAACTGAAGGGATGAAAGCAATGGCTCTCCTTCACATCCTCATTTTATTTGTATATTTTGTCTTTGACTTCTTCCCAGACTAAACAAATTCGAAGGATAGAGCCACTTCTTTCTAGAAGAATGGGCAAGTAAAATGTTCCAGCACTAAATTAATTCAGTCAACTGACCAAACTCAATTTTCTCTGAAATTCAGCATCCCTTCCTCTAATGTTTTCCTGAAATTACATTGCAGGTCGCATGTCACAGCTCCGAAGACCAGATGGCCATGATTTTCCCATAGGGGGCTGCTGCACTGTGTCGGGTATAAATTAGAGAACTCAAGGAAGCACCATTTTCATCAAATTCCTAGAGATGCACAGAATTCAACTTGTGCAGCCATGTTCTGTGGCCTTACCAATTCATCCCTACCATAAATAGAACAACAACAAAAAACAACTATAATTCTGATTTCCTGTTTTGATTCTTTCCACCCTCTGGTTACTTATTCTATGAGAATAGGATAATCTTTTTCCCCCCTTGTTCCTTTGTTTCTTTGATGATGTAGGCAATAGGACCTATGATAAAATAGGATGGTTTTGTGAAAGGTCATGGTCCTTGGAATCAGACTTGGGTTTGAATCTGGCTCTGCCAGCTGCTACCTTTGTAATCACAAGTGTCTATGCTCCTCTGAGTTTCTTCTTTTATAAAATGAGGATAACAAAACCTCCTCAGAACCATTGTAGGTGTTAAGTGTACACAGTGCCTAACACAGAGTATCATAAATCCTTAGTAAATACTGATTTCCTCCTCCCTCACAGTTGCCAGTCTAGATTTGATTACTAAAACTGTAGGAAAATGAAGCACTAATAATATGCCACAAATTACCCCAAGATCACCCAATTTAACTGTAGCTGTGTCCCCAAAATATAAATATTGGACATACATATATATTTTCTCTTTGTGTTTGTGGTCATAGGTGACTTGACAGAGATACTAGGGTCCTTAGGGTAGCTCGTGAGTCAGCTCAATTACCATCTTGGGGTTTCTCTTGGACCATTCCCTATAATATACATTCTATTTGTATCTTCTCAATTTATAACAAGATGTTTAATTTTACCATAGTTTATAAAGGCTTTCTTAAAAATTAAAAACGTATAACTACATAAGTATTTCTAAATAATATAATATCTAAAAACAAAGCAAATCCTAAATAAATTCCTTTCTATACTCTAATCCTCCAAAATTTCATTATCTTACTCTCTTTTACTCTTTCCTCCAAGAATATAATCTCTTTACTTGAAAAACAGCACTAAGCATACACAGTTTACATATAAACATTAACACACAATGAGCAAGAATGTTATTTTTATTTTTCCCCTTTTCCAAAAAGGAAGATAAGTAAATGAATGAGAAATGTATGTGTGTGTTTGTAAGTATAGGTAAGAACACTGTAAATTAAGAAAATATATAAAAGTGTGGACAAAGAACCATGCTTTACTTGATTTGAAACAACACACACACACACACAAAATTATCCTATAAAAGAAATTTAAGTAGCTCAGTATTGCCTATAAATAAAATGATTCATGATATTTTATTTAGAACCTGTTTGGATAGGGCATAAAAAAGGATATTTTCTAAGCCATTATGTGGTACATGGACTTTAACATTTCTTTACTATTCTGTAGTGTTAAGGTAAACTGACTAGCAGAGAAATGAAATGGACCATGAACTAGTTAGTCTTGTTCTGACTCCAGAAACTATTTACTGAAGAATGTAAATACTAGGACCCAAATAGTATATTGACATATTATATGAAAAAATCCCCAAAGAAGAAACACAAATGGCTAATAAATATGAGAAAATGTTCAATTTCAGTAGCAAACAAAACTATTCAAATTAAAATAACAATGATATTCAATTAGCAATTTAAAATAAAATGATGATGGGGGCACCTCGGTGGCTAGTTCCAAATTCGGCTCAGGTCATGATCTTGAGGTTCGTGAGTTCGAGCCCCACGTCGGGCTCTGTGCTGACAGCTCAGAGCCTGGAGCCTGCTTTGGATTCTGTGTCTCCCTTTCTCTCTGCCCCTCCCTTGCTCACACACACACTCTCTCTCTCTCTCTCTCAAAAATAAATAAAAATATTTTAAATTTTTTTAATAAAATAAAATTATGATAAATGCACAAGACCAAAACTGATAAGAAGACAAGTTTTTAGAACATTTGCCCCACATTCTTCTTTATACAAAGAATTTATCCCAAAAAGGTAATATAAAAGTTTTGTGCAAGGAAGTATAACACTGAATGTTAGAAGTAACCAAAGTATTCACAATAAGTAAATGGCTAAGTAAATTAACAAACCTTAATAAATTATAAGATATTATTGTGTGATCATGAAAATTAGGCACTTGTAAGAATAGGCATATACAGTAATAGTAATTAAAATTATGGTACATAATTATAGAGTATAATTAATATTATACTCTCATTAATATATTAAAGTATATGTAGGAGAAAGATAGGAAGCACGAAAATATTCATAATGGTCGTATCTAGATGGTAGCATTTTTTGTGAAGACAAATTTTTTTAGAGCAACATATATTATTCTTATTTTAGTGCATTTTTATTTATTGGAAGTAAGCCATGCACTATTTAAAGAAAAAATAATTTCATTAGACTTTCCTATCCTGGAAATATGCCTTTGTGACTGGCTTTAATAATGCAGTCCCTATTCTCACTGTTAGCTTAAATCTTCATATCTGATGTCTGGTCATTTATTTGGGTTAGTCTTAACACATTATAGAAAAATAAAAATAAAATGGCCGAATTATAAAGAGGTTCCACCCTTTCCTTAATCTTCTTCAAGGTAACAAACATAGAAAGTGAGCATCAATTTCCAGACATGACCTTTCTTTCTGCTTGGACCCCCTTCATTTACTCTGCCATCTCCAACCCAGTTCACCCCCAAAACATTTGTGTTGAGCACCTCATAAGCCAAATAGAAGAGCTATTATTTAAAACTTTAACACGACATTGAGACTATTATTTTGACATGCAAAACGTTGGGATTTTTATTTTGAAGTTAGTGCAGTTCATTTACTATATGGACTGTTGATGTCTGTATTTTTAGTAAGAGAAGGAAATAAAGTATGTAAGGCAAACAACAAAAATAATTAAATGAATAAAAACATGTTATAAAAACCCTGAAGTACTTGAAGTATCTAAAAATTCTTGTTCACATACGATTAAATCGGCAGCATTTGAGCATTAGCGTTTCCTAGTATGTACACCTATACTGAATACGCAGGCTAATCTGCTTAAGCATTTTGTAAGCAGAATTAATTTTCTATTTTCCCACAAGATCGCCCAAAAAAAGAGCTTAAACCTTTGTGATCAAATCTGATGTGACTTAAATAATAGATGTTCAATTGAAAGAATAATTAAATATTGGAAAAGGTTTCCCATCAAGGTTGTAAAGCTCTGAAAGAGTAGTAAAAATAAGACAAGCATTCAATAAAGATGGATGGTTGCCTGAGTGCTATACAGGCAGGAGGGTGGTAGGTGATTCAGATGAGCTTTTGGGTTTTCCTATATCCTTGATTCTTACAATTCTAGTATACCTATTTCCCAGTCTCACTTAAAATGAACCTTAAATATCAAAGAAAATGGATCAGTCGACTAAAAAAATGGAAAATTTTTTTAAGGAATTATTGTAGCAGCATGTAATCCATTTGTATAGAGGTCACTTGCGCTTTCATTCTTTCCTTCAGAAGATGCTTAATAGGCACCTTTGTGTATCAAGCACTAATCTAGGAGCTGGGAAATCATAGAAATCCTATGTCCTCATGAAACATACATTCTAGCCAAGCAAACAGCAAAAAGAGATAAACAAAAATTCATAATATATCAGGTACTGTGAAGTATAACAAACAAAAATAAACCCAGATAAGAGACAGAGAGAGACATGAGTACCACTGTAGTTAGCACTGGCCAGTGGTGGTAGTACCTATTTGAGAGGGGGATATGTGAGCAGAGACCGTAATAAAATGTGAGGGAGCAGGCTATACAAATACCTGAAGGAAGACAGTTCTAAGCAGAAAGAGCAGCAAAATCAATGTCACAGAGACTAGATCGGCTTCATGTTAGGACAGAATGGGCAAGAGAGACTGGTAGCAGAAGTAAGGAGGGGTTAGATCAAATAAAGTGTCATGGGGCACAGTAAAGATTTTAGATATCATTTTGAATGGGATTCCACTAGAGAGCTGAGAGAAGTAGAGAGACATAATCTGCTTTGTGATTTAAAAGAATTGCTTCTGTCATTGTATGAAGACTTGGGAGTTAGGGTGGACACAGTGAGACCTTGTAAGAGGCTATTGAAATAATTCTGGTGATAAATAAAATGGTGACTCATACCAGAGTAGTAGCAACAAAGTGTAATGAGAAGTGCGTGGATTCTAGATATATCTTAAGGTATAGCCAAGAGAATTTATCAAAAGATCAGATTAGAAAAAAGGAAGGCATTAGGGATGATTCCAAGTGTTCTACCTTGAGCTACTAAGATGGGGGAAGCTATTGGTGATGTCCATTTGGAAGAGAGATCATGAGTTAAGTTTTGAATCATGAGCTGAGTTTGAGTCTTCTATTAGGTGTCAAGGAAGTAAATGTTAAGGATATATCATCTGTGGAGGTTTGGGCTAAAGGTGTTAATTTGGGAGTTGCCAGTGTATAGATAGTATTTTAAGATATGTGAAAAGAAAATTACCTATCAAGTAAGTGCAGACCTAGATGGAATCAAAGGTTTACCCTTGAAATATGCCAGCATTTAGAATTAGGGAGATAAGGAAAAACTAGTAATAAGAATGAAGAGGGAACAGCTTGGGAAAGAGGAGGAAAACTGGGAGGCTATATGTGCTGGAGGCTAGGTAAAGGATTGGTTTGATAAGGATCAAATGATCAATGTGCCAAATCCTGTTGACAGGTCAAGTAGGATGAAAACTGAGCAATGATAGGGGTTTCAATGAGGTGGAGACCACTGGAGACATTGATTAAAGCAGTTTCCATGGAGGGTAGGAAAGAAAATACAACTGAAATAAGATCAAGACATAAAGGCAGATAACAGAGAAGGTAGACAATTCTTTGTAAGAGTTTCACTGTAAAAGGGTCAGGGAAGAGAGAAGCAGATTTAGAGTCATGAGCACAAAGCTGGAAAACAGGAGACTCCTTAGGAATCCTAGAGATCTATGTTCAGAAAATAAGACAAAACATAACAAAAGCTATTCCAATAATTACCACCTTATTTGATGGAATAGTTTCTCTTTGTACTCTGCCATTATTGTGCAGACCTGCATTAATGAAAGAAGAATTAACGACAAAAAGAACTGCTTAAAGTATGCAGGTTTATTTCATGTAAGAGTACTTAGTCAAGGACATTTGATATGTGAAAAAAAGCTCAGGCATAGAGAGAATAAGTGACTTGTCTAATGGCACACAACTATAACCAGTAGAATTTCATGTAGGTTGTCTGGCTATAGAGCACACACTCTTGACATTAATCAATATTGTCTCTGAGGAGTAAACATGGGCCCTCCTCAACTGATGATAGAAAGTGCTGTGAAGAACGAGAACAGAACAAGGTGAGAGTGAATAAAGGGAGGAGGAGAGGCTCCCCTCATAGCGTAGCCAGAGACTCCAGAGGCACAAAACAGATCTAAGGATAAAAAGGAGCCAAAATAAGGAGTGGCCTGAGGGTAGAGTTCTCCAGATGGAAGAAATGCACATGCAAAGCCCTACCACAGGAAAAAGTTGACGTTTTCTTGGAAGAGAGTGAGGCCAGCTCAAGTGAGAGTGGAAGAATGGGGTTAGAGAGACAGGCAAGGGCTGGCTCATGTCTGGCTCACGGCCCACAGCAAGAAGGGTGGCTGCCATTCCAAGCACAGGTGAAAGATTATGTTTACTTCTTTGTGCTGGCTACTGAAAAGCTGAAAACAAAATGTGTGGCTCATCTCTCCATGGTACACAGTATTTTACAATATGCTTTTTCTTTTTCTATCCTCCTGACTTAATCGTCCCCTTCATACTCATCCGATTTCCTCTTTAACTGAAGATCAAAAAAGAACAACAATTTCTTGAATTCCTTTCTTTTTAAACACAATTCTGGGAATAACTTAACACACACACACAGAAGTCTTTAAAAATATTCTTTTTCTGGTTAGAATGGGCAGACTTTAGGTTCTAAATTTGGTACTGCCAATACACAGCAGCAAATCCTAAAAACCACTTGACCTTGTAATGTCTCCATTTCTTCAATTATTAGAAATGAAAAGCACAACAATGTTGTAAGGGGATAGGATGGGGTTTTAAATGAAAACAATCTTTTAAATTATATACAAATGAACAGTATTGCAATTATTATTGTGCTATAAAGCATGATGTAATATGGTCAAATCGATTTTGTTTGGATGAATACACCTGTAGTTTGGAAATAAAGTTCTATTATTTATGGTTTTGTGAAAAGGAAGTCAATTAGTTTAACAGTCAAACTCATCTGAATAAATGAATATTTTATAACTAAATGACAAAATATGATCTTTAGTTTTAGTCTGCAAAAGTGATCATAAATTTATTAGCCTTTTTCTACTCTCATAAAGTGAGGTTGTAAATAAATAAATGGGGAGACTTATTTATATCAAGTATAATGGATGAAGATTTAATATCCTTAATATAAAGAAAATGGATTAAAATGAACCAAATAGTAAAGTTCTAGTAGGAAAAAGTGAGAAAGTGAGAAAATATATAATAGATTCTTTCAAGATCATAACATTGACAGCATTGTGAGATGGGCAACTTCAAAAGCCATTAGTATGGCTGCAAATTGAAATTTTCAGAGAAATAAAATCTTGTAGTCTATATCAAAGGACATAAATATTTCATACAATCGACCATGGCACTTTCACATTTAGGAATTTCTTCCAAAAAAAAAAAAAAAACAGAAATAGAAAAGTAGAAAGAATATAAATATGACATTACAGGATATGATTAAATAAATTAAGATAAATTCATAAACTATAATAAAATCCAAACATTATGGAAATACTTAGAGAAATGTGTTCTATTTACCATCAATTAGAAATTTATAATATAATAAAGAGCATCCAAATGTATATTCAAAGAAAAAATTTTGGAAAGAACTACAACAAAATATTAACATGGCTCTGTGTAGGTGGTAGAAATATTGGTAATTGGTACTACATTCTCTTTATTTTACTTTATAAAATATTAACAAGTACCATAAATTATTTTTATAATGAGTAAGAAAGAAGAGTATATATAGTTAAAAATCATGAAATAACGCAAAGCAGCCAAAATATTTGAAGTTTCAAGGCCTTAACCGGCCACACTGAATTCCATCATTTGGAGGAGCCCTAAAGATAAAAATGCAAATGTCTTCATGTTCACATGCATGTGTCTGAGTTCTTGGGTACTTGTGCCTATGAAACACACATGCACACATTGTGTGTGACACAATGGCACATGGTGACACAAGACATATTTATAGGTACTTAAATGAAGAAAATAGGCTTAATTATTTTTTACAAGCATGAATATCTCAACTTTTGTTTACTAACTTTGTCTAATAATCTAATACAGGGGTTGGTAAACTACAGCCCATGGGCTAAGTCCGGTTGGTTTATTGTCTATGCCTGCTTTTGCACTGCAACGACAGAGTTGATTCATTGTGACAAAGACTTTATAACCTGCAAAACTCGAAGTATTTACTATCTGGCCCTTCACAGAAAATGTTTTCTAACTCCTGGTATAACAGTCCAACAGATCCATTATTTATCCTCTTAAGTAAAAGTTGATATTAAATTAACTGAAAAATATTTTTGAGATGATTTACATTGCATGCCCTTTAGAATAAAGTCACAAATTGTTAAGAACATAATAAATGTTTGTATGATAATATTATGTTTAAAAAGCTAATATAAAATTGTGTACATTACAGGATCAAAAGATAACAATAGGGGCGCCTGGGTGGCTCAGTCGGTTAAGCGGCCGACTTCGGCTCAGGTCATGATCTCGCAGTCCGTGAGTTCAAGCCCCGCGTCGGGCTCTGTGCTGACAGCTCAGAGCCTGGAGCCTGTTTCGGATTCTGTGTCTCCCTCTCTCTGACCCTCCCCCGTTCATGCTCTGTCTCTCTCTGTCTCAAAAATAAATAAACGTTAAAAAAAAATTAAAAAAAAAAAAAAAAGATAACAATAACCCTATGAATAGAAAGATTAAATAAAATACATCAAAAAATTAAGAGAGGTAATTTTGAGAGGTAAGAATAGAAGTGATTTCCTTCTCTTTTTTTCTAAGTTTAGGGTATTTTTCTCAAATATGTCATAATGAATATACTTTGCTTTTACCATGGAGGAAATGTTAAGTGAATTCATTATAAAAATAGAATTGGAGACAGAGCATCAAAACATCTATTTTCCACCAAACCCATAAGTTTAAAAAGGAAGGTTGATTTTTAGAAAAACAATAGGCTAAAAAATGGAAAAGCTGAATATTAAATAATTAGTTTAGAGAACTAAATGAACTAAGAGAACATGCTAGCTAGTTGGCTTTTTTGCCTTTTTGTTTTGTTTTGTTTTGTTTTTGCTAGCTAGTTTTATTATCAGGATTTATTCTTGAGGGGAAATAGAGAAATTTAAATTGTCTATACTGGAACCATTAAGGACTCTACTGTGTAAGTTCATGTTTAAAAAAGTCAAGGGGAAGAAAGAATAGATGGATAATTCATGATCAGCAATTAACCTTCTAATTATTTGTCTATGATTCACAGTTCAGTATTTAGGTCTTAAATGGATACTTGACAGAAGCATAGTTTTGTTGCTTAAGGTAAAAAAGCTTCTACACTTCATGTAAAGTTTATTTTGCATAAACTAAGTTTAAAATCTATTATAGTTATGAGAATGCTAACCATAGAAGATATATCTGTAATACATATTAAGATACTTGTCAAACAAGAAGTCTCCCACTGGTTCACCACAGCTTAGTCCTGTTGTAATAAAAATTCAGTGCCATAACAGGTGTAGGACCTGGGTTATAAAGTATAGTAACTGCACTATGTGATTGAGGAGCAACTAATTTGCAGAAGATGCTGTGGTTGGCCCTGAGAATTAAGTAATTATGTGTAGAAGAAAATTTTACAAATGAAGACTGTCAGATGTTTTCCCTGTAGAAATGAAACTATCTCCTTACATGCTTTGAGTTAGGTTGGTTATAATGTTGGTGGAAGGTTTCTTTAAAATAGTTTTGCAGTAACTTACACTCTTACTAGGATATATTCTGCTAAGAAAAGAGCCAGTAAAAAACAAAATACAAATCAGGCAAATACCAGTTCTCATGTATGTAAGTGAGATTTTTGGACACATATATGAAAATATAAGATTTGGGTACACAAAAGAGGTGGTAACACTTTTTTTTATTATTTGGTTTGAAAAAATCTTATTATATGCTCATCGATTCAGAGGATTGTGTATAAACTTATCCTCCCAGTAGAAAAAAAATAAGTCAAGTTAAAAAAACGTTTTATCCAGAAGGTATAAAAGATTGATATATTTATCTTCATATAATACAAACATTTGCATGGATTAGTACATATATATATGTATGTGTATAAATATAAATACACACACACACATACAAATACAGTCCAATGACAAACTGGAAACATATTTGCAACTCACATCATGGATCAAAGGCTAATTTCCTTAGTGTAAAAAGTAATTACAAATTTATAAAAATTAGTAATAACTCAATTTTCAAATGCATGAAGAATAGAAGTACTCAAAAGAAAAGCAAAATCAAATGTTTCTTAAACATATGAAAACATATATTTTCCTGGCTTATATATAAGCCTTATATATATATCCTGGCTTATATAAAAAAATGCAACTTAGAACTACCAAAAAATTGTACTTGCTAAGTTTCTCACATGGATATAGGTTAATAATTCTAAAAATGTTTTACACATACACTGGGGTTGAGCAAATAAGTAAACAGATGATGGATAGCGAGGGCCAGAATAATCACACTGTCAGAGAGGGAAGTTATAGATACATAAGAAAAGAAGATTTGAATGAACCCTTCACTGCCAGATTGGAATTGGAGACATGAACACAGACGCATGTTTACCTTAACATATGTACAGAGATATAGATAAGGAAATAATCACATATATACATATATATGTGTACATACATACATATACACATACATAGACACACATACATATATTACTTAATTTGGTCCAGTGAGAGGGCCTTGAATCGCTAACACTAGCAGCAACAAATATACTCTGACTAGACTTCATTATTAGATAGTACCCTCCATCGAAGGAAATGGAGAAATGATGGTTTCGAGGCCGGGGCAAGGAAAATACAAGATGATCCTGGAGCATCTTGTATTAGAAAATAAGGATGTGCTCAACTAACAAAAGGTTTAGGCTATGTCAGAGGGACATAGGAGCCAACCTGAAAAAAGCCCCAATGGCTAAATTTGGAAATTTTTGAGTAAAAAAAAAATAATACTTTAGTGTTGGATTGATTATATCCTAAGATGTGAAACATACATGAGTCCATAATGATACAAATAAATGACTAAATAAATGAATGAGGAGCAAAAGACAAATGTGCTATCATTGCAATGCTTCTGTAAATTTAAAATTATTTCAAAATAATATGCTTATTTGAAAATGTTAATAAGGAATATTTAATAAGTAGGAAATGTTCTTAATATTTTGCTAAATAAAACGTAGACTGAAAAACTTGGTAATACAATTCCAATACAGCAAGCAACAAGGAAAATACGCTGAAACAAATCATAGCAAAATATGAATTCCTTTCTCTAATGCTGACAAATGTCAAACCATTGATAATCCAGAGTTGTTCAGTGTCTGAAGAAACAGGCAATGTCATAGAGATGTGTGGAGGTGGAAGTACAATTGACATGAGGTGTCATGGTGGACAATTTGGCGACATTTGCCAATTGAAAACGCACCTACTAGTTTACCTAGGAATTCTCCTAATAATGTATCCTTTGTATATATTTTTACATATGGGAAATAGCATATGAACATGAAAATTCACTGCAGCATTTTTGGTAATATCCAATGTTTGCAAATAGCCTTGATGTCTGTCAGTATAGACTAGAATATACACACCCAATAGAATGCTACATAGCTGTTTAAAAATGACATCATTTTATACTTACTGATATAAAAAGTCCTCCAAAATACATTGTCTAAGGGAACAAATGCAAGGTGCTGCTGGTGTGTCTATTTTGGCTTGATATACACACATTCCTGTGGGAAATTGGTGAAAAGTATTTGTCCTCTGGAAGAACTGGCTGATGGAGTATCGAGAAGGATGGGCAAGGACTTTCTCTGTACACTATTTTGTACTTAACTTTCAAAAAATGTTCGTGAATTAGCCACTCTAAAAACTGAAAACTCAACATAATCTCTCTAAAAATGCAATTTTTTTTTTATTACATCCTGCTAACAAGTTAAACAATTAATATGGGATGTACTCGGAATGATACACAAGAAACTTCTAACAGTGGTTGTTCTTGAGTAGAATTGAATGACTAGAGGATAAGAGTGAGCCTTTTTATAATTGGTGTGATTTGAAGTATTGATCCAAAATATATCTTTGACTACAAGATTATAATTCCCAGGGCGCCTGGGTGGCTCAGTTAAGCATCCTTCAGCTCAGGTCATGATCTCACGGTTTGTGAATTTGAACCCCGCATCAGGCTTTGTGCTGACAGCTCACCCTGGAGCCTGCTTCAAGTGCTGTGTCTCCCTCCCTCTCTGGTTCCTCCCCTGCTGGCATACTGTCTCTCTCTCTGTCTGTCTCTCTTTCTCTCTCTCTCTCAAAAATAAATAAAGATCTAATAATTTTTTTTATTCCTATTATAGAAATCAGTCTTTGGACATTAAGATGTTTTTTCTAAAAGTCTAAAACAATCTCAGTTTTAATAGCATGGAACTATGAATGAGATTAAATTCGGATAGGATTCAGGCTGGGGGAGGGGAACAGGCTGGGGGAGGGGAACAGAAGAGGTGTGGTGTCTGAGTGCTCACAGGATGGTAGGGGCTTTTGATAGGGAGTCAGGAGTATTCAATAGCATGTAAGAGGAGGAAGGGCCAAGGGAAGAACGAACATGAACATTCCAAGTTACCATTAAGCTCTGGGCTAATCCTATATTGATAATCTCCCTCAAATACTTATGGAGTTCTTCCTACTTGAAAGTACTTTCCTGCTTTATAGTACTTTCACTATACATACTGTGGGGAATGTAGAAGCACACATCAAGACCTCCAGTGAACTCTATTCTTTAATCTGAAAAGCATTGGAAAACATTTAAAATCTCACACTAATACAACAATTGATGGAAACATTCCATTTTGAATTCAGAGAGATCAGGTAAGGCTTAATCCTTTTTTTTTTTTTTTTGTACTCTTTTCCTACTTCTGATTCTAAAAATATGTTTTCATTTGAAAGAAATGCTAAAAAATTTCTAATTGGCAAAATATTTTAATTTGAGAATGTAATACACAAGAAACACTGGGGAACTGGGTAATCTTTCTTCCTTGATCAAATATATCTTTGGATAGTGAAAGATCACCCCAACACTGAAATTTTCATGAACATCTTGGGGTGTGACTATGAACAATAGAGACATCTGGAAGGTTTGTGAATCTGCTAATTACGTACTTTTAACGGAGTATGCTTTTCATCACAAGCGAGCAAAACTAGGGATAGAGGCAAACCTCTTCTGAGGTTGAGAAATGTGATTGACTAACTCTGATAAGAATTTGTACATGTAGTTTGCCCTCTCAAAGAATCTTAATAGATTTTTCAGACCTATCCTCCAAGAGGCTGAGTATTTTCAAATACTCTACTCTTTAGTACAAATACCAACAAAAGTTCGTCTCATAAAAGTTAGGTTGCTGCTTCCTTTCTAGAAATCTTATGGCAGAAGTCACATTACAGTCTCTCAATTTTGTGGTACAATGGCCATGTTAATAATACTTAATATATCTGGGTCAACATTTAAATAATTTTCTCTTTTAAAACTCTCATACATATATCTGATCTATAATTTATCTATATTCATCAATTTACAAAAAACTAATATTGCTTTGTGGGTAGAATAGATCTTTCTAAGTAATACCTCCATGTTTTTGGTGCAATGAAATAAATATACATGAATTACATATCTTTTAAAACATAAATTGGCCTAAAAATAAAGGACATAGGAAGTAGATTCTAGGAATTACACAAAATTGTAGCAATTAATGATTTTAAAATTGAAACAGTAGATGTGGTAGGACTGTGAAGAATTGAGCACCCTTTTATTCTGATGGTGGTAGGATCAACTGGGGTAATTTAGGGGGAAGAGAAGAAATTTGGCAATCTGTGATAAAAGACTTGAAAATATTCAAACCATTTATCCAATAACCTCAGTCCTAAGACTATCTAAAGAACCAATGTGGACTCTCTCATCTACATTGGCCAGATTTATAAACAAAAATGTTCACTAAAGCATTATTTCAAATAACGAAAAAATATGAACAATGATAAATCCTAAGGTTGGGTAATAGTTAAAATTACAGTATATAATTTAAGCCCTAAGTCATTAAAGCCCTATATAGTGATTAAAGTAGTGTTTTTGAAAAATGACTGATAGGAAAGTGGGGGAAAAAACCAGGCTATAGTTTGCATCTATATTTCATTCTATTTTTCATATTGATACTTTTTTTGCATAAAAGGAAAAGAAACATAAAAGGAAATAATTGTGTTTACTGGCTGGGATTATGAATACATCATATATCCATTTTATTTGAAATTTTACATATTTTCCAAATTCCCTAGAGTGACCACATATTTCTGTTAAAATAAAGCTATTGAGTTTTAACTTAAAAATCAAATAATTGAAGGCTAATTTAATATATTCATAACAAGCCTAAAATGAGGTTAGGTTTTTCAATTTTACTGTTAATATCCCAACAGCTGGCTAATATGCAGAAATCATATGGCACATATAAAATGTACTCACAATATCCATGTTGATTAGCTAAGATTTGCCATATCAGAAACAAACAAGGTAAAGTAACATTTAATATAAGTGCTCATCTCAGTATATGTATCTAATAAAAATATAAATATTTTCCAAGTTGGTATTACTCAGTTCGAGAGAACATATATAGCAATTAAGGAATAAGTCTTAATAATTGCTCTAGCAGGGGGCCATTTCTCAATTATTCTTTGCATTCTGCAGTTCTAGTCTGTGCTCAGTATTCCCACTGATGCTAAGTGATTTCCAATGGTGCAGAGCTAAGGGAGAAATCAACTAAGTCCATACTCCACTTAAGTGTCCACTTAAATGCTGATATGTAGACTTATATAAAATGATGATGCTATTGTCCAGTTGACAAACTGCATGCTTTAAATTATTTTAACTTTTTCTATCTTATTTTTTTTAACCCAAGGAGAAAATCTTGCTTTACAACTCATATCCTGGGTTCTGTTTCATAAGAATTCCACTGGGGATCAAAATCATGGCCTTTGAATAGCCTTCTTCCATATAAGACTAATTGCCTTATATGGGAATCAAACCTGCAATTTTAATCTCATTAGCACCATATTCTAACCAATTTAGCTGACTCCTATTTACTTATTCAAAAACCAGCAAATGGAAAATCATTTTCTTAAGCTTAATGTAAATTCACACTACTCATTTTATTCTTCCCAGCAAAAGGCTTATAATAATGAAAGATATTGAATTTACTAGACCCTTTCACATGCAGTTTGGAGTCTTACAAGAAATACAGGTACAAACTGATTTAAAGAATAACTGAATGAGCAAAGAAAAATCTTTGGGAAATTAGGGTAAAATGTGACAGAGATGAAGCGAGTAACTACTGAATATTGAATATTTGCTCTATCTAGGTAACAGAAAGCAAATGATTGGTAAGAATTCAGCAGTCAGTAACTGATACCGACAGCAACTTGTGTTTTTACAATGTTTTATCCCTGTTTGAAAGCTGGGTGTCTGTTATATTCAGATGAAAATCCAGAACAAAATCTCATGATTTACATCCAATCAATCAATTTCTTACTTTCCATTTGTTAGGATTTCCCAGTGTTTCGTAGTATGATGCACTTGAAGGAAAATAGTTAATGCCTGATTTTTCTCTTCTTACAGCCATAACCTTTCTCCCTGCCCCAGGAACTTCTCTTTTCATGCAAAGTCACTTAGGATCAAAATTCTATTGATGAAAGCACATTGAATCCTCTGACCAGTAAACCCCATGGCAAGGAGAGTTCGCAGATACTTGGATCAAATTAGATTATATTGTTTTAATAAAACAGTTTCTATAGACTTGAGTGTCACACAATCAGAGGTATGCTTCATAAAATTAAAGATAACGATTTTCTTCTAAAACTGTTTGGGACTAAGCAACAGACTAACATTTTGAAATGCCTGTTTTGCTTATGTAAATCCAGCATGGAGGAGTCTGTAGAATTATTCATAAATTCCTGTCAAGGAATGTAAAAGTGGATAATGATGGTAAATGGAAGAAGTTTATGTCCACTACAGAGCTAGTTTAAAGTTTCATTTTTAGTTGCCTGGTGACTGTTAAATCTTTAGAGAAATTTCCAGTTCACCTTAATTAAATTAGATAATGTAATTCATGGGTTGTTTCTGGACCACTGCTCTTCTCACTATAACGGAAATCAATGAAAAAGTAAGAGGCTTACTTATAAAACAGAAAATAAAAAGTGCATATAAAACTTCAGAAGAGCACTTCTTGATTATATGGGCAGTACACCCACTGGCTAGAACTGGTTAACAGTAGTATCATGTTAGTATAAAATTTGCTGTATTTTTAACTCTTTCCAGACCGAAAATGGTTTTCCTTTGAGAAGATTTTCTTGTAACTCCTATAAAGAAACAGCATTTCCTTTAGAAAATACAAAAGCTTGCTCAGTAGGTGACCTGTTGCTTTTACTAATCTGTTATCTCTGAAGGGAAAGGTAGCTTCTATATATTGTATAATCTGATTTCCCTTTAAATGTGCAGTAAAAACATTGATATCATCTCAATGCAGAAAGTGATGGCATCATGTTTAAGCAAAGGGAAGAAAATTCATTTGAGGAGAATTTTTTATTTTTTTCCGTTTTGTCTACAAACATACCATCCTTCACATACCTGATCTCATCTTTGTCTCTGTTTCACAAAGACAAATGTTCAATTATTTATCAAGCACTTAATATATATTGGCCTCTGTCCTGTTCATGGTACATAGATTTTAAAATATCTAAAACAACAAATTTCTGTCTTCAAACTATTTATAATCTTGTAATGTTGATAGTCAAGAAGGTTAAATTTTATATGTTTAACTAAATATGGGGACATCTGACTGGCTCACTCAGTAAAGCATGTAACTCTTGATCTCAGAGTCATGAGTTTGAGCCCTAAATTGGGTGTAGAGATTACTAAAAAAGTAAATTTTAATAAGTAAGTAAGTGGATGGCATCTATGACAAACAGGTAACACATATGAGGAATGGTCACAAGATTGAAAAATGAAATAAATCTTGAAGAACAAAAGAAAGTTATAGAGATAGACAAAGGAGCACTCTGAGTATGATCAGATCGTTGTGGCTGCAGTATAACGTGTTTGTACATGGGCTTGGTAATGCTGTTATAAGAAAAATGTTTTAAAAAGTAACAGTGGGGCACCTGAGTGTTTCAGTTGGTTGAACGTCCAACTTCGGCTCAGGTCATGATCTCACAGTTCATGGGTTTGAGTCTCACATCGGGATCCACACTGTCAGGTAGAGAGCCTGCTTGGGATTCTCACTCTCTCTTCTCTCTGACCCTCCCCCACTCACACTTTCTCTCTCGCTCTCTCAAAATAAATAAATAAACTTAAAAAAAAAGTAACAGCAACAACAAAATAATAATAGCTAAAGTTATATAGTTTCTACTTCATGCCAGTCACTGTTCTAAGCAGTTTACATATGTTAACTCATTTCAATCTCTTCAACAATAATGCCTTCTTCATTAACAGTACTATTATTTCCAACATTTCACAAATGAGAAAACAGAGGCCCACAGAGATTAAATGACTTGCCAAAGGTGACCCAGCTACCTAATTACAGATTAAGAATTTAAGCTTATTCTGATACTTTGGTCAGAATTCAAGATTAGAGTGATCAGCCTGGCCTTGTATGTCACAGGAAAGTTTAACATTAATTCTTAAGGTACTATGGAAGCACTGAAAAATTATAAGCAAAAAAAATTTTAAAAATCAAATTTATGTCTTAGAGAACTTTCATACGCAGAAATATTGAGGATGGTGTAGAAAGTAGCAAGACACCACGAAGGCAATCATTAAAGAAGTTCTTGTATCAGTCCAAACAAGAAATAAGGGCCTGCCAGAAGAAAGAAGGTTGACAAAAAATGTCCCTTGGAGATAGAAAAAAATTACATTGGATTTTTTTCAGCATAATTAAACAGAATCTTCTACCTCTGTATAGTATCACAGCAACTAAATAGGGTGGTCATAATAGGATGAAAGGGAAAAACCATAAATGGGCAAATATGATTTAAATTAATGGTTAATAGAAGATAAAATCCATTCTAACTTTGCTTAAGAATAGGAATTACTAGAATATGTTAAACACATATATAGGCAGACGTGGGAAATTTATGTAGTTTGTCTTGTGACCTAGTAAAGTTGGTTTTTAAAAGTCACTTGTTGATAGAATGTTCTTTTTTTTTAATTTTTATTAATTTATTTTGAGAGAGAGAGCAAGTGAGAGAGAGAGAGAGAGAGAGAGAGAGAGAGAGAAAGCAGCAAGCAGGCTCCTCGCTATTAGCTTGGAGCCTGACGCCAGGCTCAATCTCCCGAACCATGAGATCATGACCTGAGCTGATATCAAGAGTCAGATGCTTAACTGACTGAGCCACCCAGGCATCCCACGACTAGAAAATTCTTTAACCATATAGCATAAAAGTTATTTTATAATAAAAAAAATCTTGATTCCCAAGAAAGGTTGAGCAGATTCATGAGATAAATATGTCCTAAAGAACATCTGAAATCTAAAGCAAATACACCATGCATTTTAGAAGAAAATTTTGAGGTAAACTTGCTTTATGAGGGCTTAATTTCCCTAGAAAAATAAAGTAATTGAAGGTAGTAAGATCGAAAACAAAGATAATGTCAATATTCCATCCTAATGAACAAGAATGGAGGTGGCTTTGTATCCAGTACAAAGACAATGAAGAGCTGCACATCATCCTTGAGGCATTAACCTGTTGGCAGAGGCACTTTTCAGCATTTTGATTTATGCTTCACTATAAGCAGATGAGTGCTCAGCTAATGCTTCATCAGTAGGACTGTGTTAACTAACCCTAGTCAGTGGCACGTGGCTAAGGATTCCTTTGTAAACTCCAACATGAACACGAAGACAATCTGAAGAGAGCACCTTCTCCATGTCAACTGTGTCTCTTTTAAGATGCCTGATTGGCCTTAAACATACTAAAGGAAATAATAACATTTGAAGTAGATATGTAGATCAAATCCATAGGTATCTAGCTAAATCTAGTTATCTTCTTACCTCCAGAGGAAAATCTCTTTTGTATCTCTGGGTTTTCCCAGCTATATTAGATTAACTCAAGCTGAAGACAATTATTTTTCTCCTCAGTATTATTTTGGGTATTAAATGCAATATCATTAAAAGTGATAATTTGTAAAATGACTATACCAAAAATGGTAAATCCGTTACGAAATTATCAGAATATTCATACTCACTTTTAAAAATAAACTTTTGGTGTATTTTAAAGTTTATAAATCACAATGATGATAATGATAGCAAGATGATGATTATTAAAAAATTATAGCAGTTTGCATATGTGACCAGGCTACTCATTCACCCTTCACCTTTTCTTCACAAGGGTAAAGAAACTACCTCATGAAGTAGATATGATTATTATACCAATGTTATGGATGAAAAGACAGTGGCTTGGAAAGTTTCAGTAATTTACCCACATTTGCACAAGTAGGAGACAGGATTTAGCTGCTTTTAAAAAGTTTACATCCGGGGTGGCTGGGTGGCTCAGTCGGTTGAGTATCCAACTCTTGATTTCAGCTCAGGTCATGATCCCAAGTGCTTGGAATCAAGCCCTATGTGGGGCTCTCTGCAGGGCGTGGAGCCTGCTTGGGATTCTCCCTCTCTCTTTCTTTCTCTCTCTCCCTCCCTCCCTCCCTTTGTCTCTCTTCCCTGCTTGCATACTCCCTCCCTCTCTCAAAATAATAATAAAAATGAATAATTGAATAAAATAAAATTAAAAGTCTACATTATTAGTCACTATTCTATACAGTTTACATAATTTGACTACAAGTAACAAAAAATAATACTAGATCAAAATTTACCACATAAAATAACAGACACTCTGCTTTCCAGTTATCATTATTATAACTCAGTCTCAAATTAACTCATTTACACTCAGCTCTGTGAAGCTGGTGCTGGGACTCTGAACTTTATTTCTCCTTTCCCCCATGGCTTCCAATTAGATTCTTTCAATAGGACACATTAAAGAGAGATTGGAAGGCAGAAAGAAAAGAGAAAAAACAGTCCTTGTTCTTGTTTACTACAGGGAACTGTTACTGGTCGACAATCCTCTAATGTTCAAAAATAAATATTTTTTAAAACTGCCGTAAGTTTGCTCATTTGGTTCCAAATATTTATTTTTCTTTTACAAAAACATATAATTGGTATTCTTTCTAAAATGTAGTAAAATCTCTTTAAAAAGTAGCTAGTAAAATACATATCAATTTTGAAAAAATTCTCAAACTTTAAAATAAACCATATACAGTAGGGAAACACAGGTATATTATTTTATAGCAGCAGTAGAAATAAGAGTGGAGCAAAAACTGTACATTTGTAAGCTGACGATACCTTTTTATTCTTTTTTTTTATAAAGCACTGAACTGTATGATAGACATTTCCAATATACACAAAGATAAAAAAGAATATTATAATAAGCCTATATATTACAGATAATTCAGTTTTAATAACAGCTTGTTGATGTTCAAGTTTCCACAATGTCTCAAAATGTCTCCTGTAGTTGATTTGTTCAAATTAAAACCCAAGGATGGAGGGGATGGGCTACATGGATGATGGACATTAAGGAGCACACTTGTTGGGATGAGCACTGGGTGTTATATGTCAGTGATTAATCACTGGGTTCTATTACTGAAACCAATACTACACTGTATGTTAACTAACTTGAGTTTAAATAGATTTTAAAAAATTGAAAATTAAAAAAAGGAAAAAAATTAAAACTCAAATATGGCTTACCCTTGCATTTGTAACTAACTACTCCACCTTTCATTTTCCCCTTTCTGTACCAGGCAATAGAAAGTACTACTTGAAATAGAAGTTGTGATAGAAAGATTTCAATTTTAACCTTTAAATATGATGAAAAAACCAGGTCATTTATCCTTTAAATTTTCTGCTATTTTATATATGGCTGATTACTTCTTCAGGTGTCATTTAACTTGTTCCTGAATCCCCTAAATTTTCTGTGAATTGGTAGTTAGATCTGTAGGTTTGAAAAGATCCCACATTATTTATTTACTTACTTTTAGCAAGAATGTGCCATAGATAGTCTGTGAATTCTTTCAAACATTTAAAGAAATAATAGGAATTGTACACAATTTTTTCCCACTGAATATAAATATACTTAAAAATTATGCAAGTATATATATTTATATAAATAACACACACAGATTTCTATGGATATAAAATGCAACTTTGTGGGAAGGCTGGGTGGTTCAGTCAGTTAAGTGCCTGACTCTTGGTTTCAGCTCAGGTCATGATCTCCTACTTTCATGAGTTCAAACCCCACGTTGGGCTCTGTGCTGGCAGTGTGGAACCTGCTTGAGATTCACTCTCTCCATCTCTCTCTGCCCCTCCCCCACTGATGCTTTCTCTGTCTCTCTCAAAATAAATAAATAAACTTAAAAAAATTAAAATACAACTTTGCATCTATAATCCTCTATATGCATAAAATATTATTTAAGTTTATATAATAAATATAATTAAACCAAAGTGGGTTTATTCCAGGAATATTTTTGGTTTAACATTTGAAAATTATTTCATGCATTTTACCAGAGTGATGGAATAAAGAAGAAAAGCAATGAATTCTCAATGAATATATAAAAATTTTGATAAAATTCAAAATTTATTCATGATAACAATTCATAGAACACTAGGAATATAAAGGATACCCTATAACCAATAAAAATTTTCTAGACAAGTATCTGTAGAAACATCATATTTAATAGTTGAAATATTAAAATCTTTTCACCTAATACTGGGAATGAGAAAAGGATTCTTGTTGTCTTAGCTTCTATTTCCAACTGCACTTTTAATTCAAAGTATGTCATTCATTTAACAACTTGCCCTCTATCCTGCTTCATTTGTCTTCATGGTACCTATCATTTGCTAACATATCTTATGCTTATTTTTGTATCTCTGTCTTGTCAAAATGTGAGCTCAACCATAGAAGGGACTTTGTCTTTTGTGTTTAGCACTGTATCTTTTTGGTGTACAATGATGGGTTCTCAATAAGAAATACATTTTGCATGAGTAAAGGTAGTAAGTTAAAAAATGTTCATTTTGGGGATGCCTGGGTGACTCAGTTGGAGGGGGATCTGACTCTTGATTCCGGCTCAGGTCATGATCTCATGGTTCATATCGAGCCCTGCACTGGGTTCTGCGATTACTGTCTAGAGCCTGCTTGGGATTCTCACTCTCCTGCTCTGTCTGCACCTCCCCTGATTGTGTTCTCTGTCTTTCTCTCTCTCAAAATAAATACACTTAAAAAAATGTTCATTTTATTAATATTCAAGTCTATCTTATTAGTTGTCTTATGTTTTTCATGTCATTCATTGTTCCCTTCTTTTCAAATAACTTTTTTCCTCAACATATAATTTATGTAGAAAATTAAGAAAGTACAGAAGAGTTGAAAAAGGAAAACCTACCATTCAGCAATAATTGTTTCCTAACATTTAGATGACTCTCTAAATTAAAAAACAAATATGCAAAAATATTTTTTGCCTATCTAAAATCATGTAGATCCTTAATCTATTGCAGTTTTTATTTTCCATATATTTGTTCATTATTTTTAATAAATGAATGAATATAATAATTAACTACATTCTATCATGTGTTGTTTTTAATGTCTTATTAAAATAACACTATAGGGGCGCCTGGGTGGCTCAGTTGGTTAAGCGTCTGACTTCAGCTCAGGTCACGATCTCGCGGTCCGTGAGTTCGAACCCCGCGTTGGGCTCTGAGCTGATGGCTCAGAGCCTGGAGCCTGTTTCAGATTCTGTGTCTCCCTCTCTCTCTGCCCCTCCCCCGTTCATGCTCTGTCTCTCTCTGTCTCAAAAATAAATAAAATGTTAAAAAAATTAAAAAATAAATAAATAAAAAAGTAAAATAACACTATAATAAATATTCTGTAATTCCATGATTATCACACACAGTACATTACTAAAACTAAATTTCTGAATATTATTTATTTTTTAGTAGTTAAGGCAGTCACATGGTTCAACATTTAGAAAATACAAAGTGTATTCAGCAAAAAGACTGTCTCTCATTTTTTCATTTTAACAATCTCCCCTCTCCTCCAGAGTCATAAGAATGATCAGCCTATTGTATGTTCTTCCTGATATATTCTTTTCACATATATGTAGATCTACCCATATTCCTTTTTATTACATTTATACAGATGGCAGCATATCCTGCACACTGATCTGTCTCTTGCTTGCTCACTTCATATATTTGGAGATCTCTATATATCAGTATATAGAGAAATATATACTCCTTTTTATGGCTATATGCATTATGTTGCATAGTAACATTTAATAAATGTATTGTTAGTAAATTAATATTTACAATTTAACAATTCTACATTTAGTAAATGTACCTTTAATTTATTTATTTTTGTTAAATTAAGCATATTTCATTTTTATTTTTTTTTTTTATACTTATCTATTTTTGACAGAGAGGGAGAGACAGAACATGAGCAGGGGAGGGGCAGAGAGAGAATGAGACACAGAATCCAAAGCAGGCTCCAGGCTCTGAGCTGTCAGCCACAGAGCCCAACGCGGTGCTCAGACCCATGAACTGTGAGATCATGACCTGAGCTGAAGTTGGACGCTCAACCAACTGAGCCACCCAGGCACCCTATTGTACCTTAATTTAATTAACCATCCAGCTATCAATGGAAATTGAAGTAACCTATTCCTTTCTGATAAGCGATTTTCTTCCTATATATTTTTTAATTTTTTTAACACTTATTTATTTTTTGAGAGACAGAAAGAGACAGAGCTGAGCAAGGAGGGGCAGAGAGAGAGGGAGCACAGAATACAAAGCAGGTTGCATGCTCTGAGCTGTCAGCAGAGTCCGATGTGGGGCTTGAATTCACAAACTGCGAGATCAGGAACCTGAGCCGAAGTCTGACACTTAACTGACTGAGCCACTCAGGCTCCCCTCTATATTTTTCTTTATCAACAGTTTAAAAGAAAAGAGGTATCTGTATAGTCCTGTAATAGTCCTATAATTTGCCTCTGCATGAAAAGCAATCATAGTGAAAACAGAAAAAAAAATTGACCTTTAAATTTGAGATGATTTGAGATCCTAAAAACTAGCTAGTGCTTACCTTCACAGTTGACATATAGTCACTTACAATATCTAATATTGAGCTACTTATAACTAATAGTAGGATATGGATTCTAGGCTAGACTTTAATCCATTCTAATTCAATGTTCTACACCATCTCAGGAAATGATTATCACTAAGTAAATAAGGCCAGCTAAACAACACCAGGCACTCAATCTGTGGGCTTGGCACAAAATTAAGAAACTTCATTATGATTCAAGTATAGCTTTTAAATTCTGAGACTATTTTAACTTCTTCATGATTGCTGGCAATTAATCTGTTATGGAATTGTACCCACTGCGTATTAATCCAGGGAGCCAGAAAGTTCCTGATGATGAAGATTCAGTAGTTCTTTTGCTTGGTGGTTATTGATAACTCTGCTCTTTTTCATCAACCCAGCAGCATGCATTTACTGAACACTGAATATGGGAAAAGCACCCTGACCTCAAAGATTTAAAGAAAAACCATCCTAGAATATAGGACAGCTATGGAAATGGAATCTATGTACAAAATAATGAAAACAAAGTGCACTTGAAATGTTAACACAAAGAAGCCAATTCAGTTTTGGGTTACCAACCAGAAGGGCATCCAGGAATATAGAATGTTATTAGAGAGTTTGTATGATTTCTAAATTGGAATTCAGATAAAAAAAGTACTCTGGAGTGGAGTGGTCAGTGATGATATTATGAGGATCAAGTAGGCTTTTGAAGAATAGAAATTGGGAGGGGGCACTTTAGATGGAGGAAATTTCTTGGAAGTGAGATAACTTAGGGTGCCATTAGGGGAAAAGTAAATGAACTACTTTGGCCAAAGCATAGACTGTGTGTCGCGAAATAAAGGGGAACGTGCTAGAAGCGTAGGTTGGAGATCACATTTACTATAAAGAGTTTTTACAGCCAAGCTACTGTATTTTGACATTATCACATAAAATACAGCAGCTATTGGAAGCTTTAAATAATCTAACATATTAAAACTTAGCAGTAAGCTTTTTTACTTTTTGCAGGTATTCAGGAACCAGCAGTAGCCCGGGTACTAGTCAGGTGAAAGGAAACTTCATGGCAGGTAGATACTCTGCAGATCTTGAAGTATACACACCCATAAATTTTTCACAAATAACCGCTCATTAACACTCATCAGATCTATTCACTCCTTTAAATACTTATGTAATAGTTGAGTTAATCCACGAGGTTGGGGAGGAAGAAGGATTGTGAAGAAAAATTTAAGAAGTTTTAGTGGACAGTATGTCAAAAATCTTAACTTTAAAAATATCTGAAAATATATGTTATAAAGCAGTAATTAAAATCTTATTCAATTACATTTATAGTCCTTTGGTTTTGTCCATTTTTGTTCAGGAAATATCTTAATGAATATATCCCTCAAACATTCAGATTGCTTTTTCCAGGATGTTCCCCTTCCCTTTAACTAACTTACTCCTGGATTTTCATGACCCTTTTATGGTAAGGCATTCTCTTATATGCACTCACCTCCTGTTCTTTCCTTTGCAGTATTTCTCATAATTGCATCTGTGGATAGATGGGTGAAATGCGTTGTTCAGTGTGGATCTCTACTACTAAATTGGAAGCTTTCACCACCTTGTTCACTGCCTAGCATAAAAGAGACTTTTTAGTAAATGTTCCTTGAATGAATGAATGAATGAATGAATGAACCATCTATAGTCCACTGTCTTTTGCATCTATTGTAAGAAAAATGGAATGTACAAGTGATATAAGACAAGTTTATTTTACTAGGATGCTTAAAACTTCAAAGGATTTAACACTTTAAGAATTTAGAGAGGAAATGAGACTCTAGAGCCTTGCTATAAATGTCATATGTAATTCATTTATGTACTCATCTCAAACTCAACACTACTTTGAAGGCTAAATTCCAACAAATAAGCAAGTACTTCAAGGTAAAGTCCAAGGTATGTAATTACTGCAAGAGTAGCACACTAGTGGCTCAACCTTACTGACATTCTTTTGCTGCTGTAGATGAGTGAATTAATATTTTGGAGAGTTGTCTTTAGGAGCAAAAGGTTTCCAAATTTGGAATAGATCTAATCAATCTTATATTTACATTACAACTAAGAGGCAATATAAACTGTTTCATACATGTTTAAAACATTGATTTTGTTTTGTAAATAAAAGGTATTGGTGTTTTTTATTTTAATTTATTGCTTAAAAGTTTGAACTTCAAGGTAAAATCAAGAAATTATTTTTAGCGTATTTAAAAGCTTATATGGAAAAACAAAACTTGAGATTTGAAAACTAGAAATAGTTATTAGCTGCATTATGTATTAATTTTACTAAACTATGATAGAAATTATAACTTAAAGTAAAATCAATGTAAATATTTTTGAATTTTGAGTTAATAAATATTGTATTTGCTTTCATTTATACATAACAGATATATTATCAGAAAAAAATCAGCCTAAATATCCACTTTAAGAGGTTTTCTACTGTTGTAAACTCAAAGCCCATTTCATTTACTTCTATGACATAATATCTTATAAAATTATTTAAAAGGACAATAATTTTATAATCACTGCATTTTAATTTATTAAAATATGTTATAAAGTTGTTTACCTCAACGGCTACTTAAATGTCATTTTTTAAAGGGTGTCCTATTATTCTACTTTAGGAATTTATAACTAATAGTTTCACTATTCCAGATAGTATGATAGACCTATCATCAGTAAAGAATTGTGGTTCAAACAATCAACTATTATTAAAGAGCCTATAATTACCTCACTGGGATCAATCTTCCTATGAATCATTCTTTGCAAGATTTTTCTACTCTTACCCCAGGAATAAGTTAGAATCAGCAAGTGAATTGAAAATTCCAATAACATTAGTCAAGGGATTGTCAGTCATATTCATTTTAAGACCCATGTAGTAGCAATGTATTAAAGAATTACTGATGCTCACAAAAATGAAGCTGTGAACAAACACTCTGGCTTTTATAACAAGCATAAAATGGGCATGTTTTGCTCCTCCTAAGTTAAGTTCTGTCTGGGGTCCTAGTGTGGAACAGAACTCAAATGCTTGCAGTTACTCTCATGATGAATATAGCCAGATCCTCCAGATATGGTCAAACCAAGAGAAGATGCCACAACTCATAAAACAAATATAGAGGAAAGGAATTTTCTCCAAAGATCCCATCAATGGCACAACATGGGAACTTTGTCTGATGAGCTATCATTTAGAGTAAGGAAATAAAACTGGGCATATTGAAGCCATCTTTTAGAAATGCCACTAAAGAAGGTCAATTTGCAATTTTCTGGTCATTATTTAACTAGCATTTTAACAATTTGTAAAGAATTGTTCTTGCCTACTATTCTGTGCAACTGATGGTTTGGTAATAAAACAATCAAATTCTCAATCTGTTAAATTAAGATTGACAGAGGCTGCAAATGCCTTTGCAAAACTGCATCTTCAGTCCTGAGAGTTCGTACAAGCTTTTAACAGGGACTATTAAATTGTTCCTGTGAGGCTACTGTGACATTAAGTGGATGTTTTTCCCAGAAAAATTCAGATGCAAGAAGTTGAAATGATGTTTCCAAAGCAACAAAAGCCATTGGTAGTGTCAAACCATAAGCTTGAAAGATTATCAAATATCTTCCTCTACTTGGAACTCAAATTCTTCCCTCTGAGCTTGTTTTTGTACCTGTCTTTTAGACTATTTCTTATACACACACACACACACACACACACACGTTCTTTTCTTGCCTTTTCTTTCTTTCTTTCTTTCTTTCTTTCTTTCTTTCTTTCTTTCTTTGTTTCTTTCTTTCTTAGTTTTCTCACTCTCTCTCTCTCCCTCCCTCCCTCTCCCTTTCTCCCCCTCCCCCCACCTTACTCCTTTCCCACCATCCCCAAGATTTTACTTAAACTACTCTAGTAGTAGGGCAGATAAGTGAATTTAACTAAGGTATCTCCAGGTTCCAAGCCAGTCATGCATTCCTCACTTGGTTCACTTATTTTTCCACCCAAATTGTTCTTGTGCTGCTCTTTGCAGGGGAAGGGAAAACATAATTTCTTTCATCTTTTAATATAGAGTTTTGAGATGTTTATGTTATTTTCCCTACTACTCCTGTGAAAATTAAAAACAAATGGAGATTAACCTTGACAATCCTTTGGTCAGACAAAACCAGTTAGTCATACAAGCAAAGCCTAATTTATCTTATTTCATAAGACTAACTTGACCTGGGTCATTTCTTGCTTATTCCTCTGGAAGTCATAAGCAAAACTTAAACTGTTTCTCAAGGTTGATATGAAGTAACCACTGACCAATTCCCTATCATTTAAGAAAATTCTACTATTATAACCAATCATTGTGAAGAATAAGCAGTCGCTGCTTTCTCACTACATAAATTGCTTTATAACAATATTCCCCTGAGCCTCATTCCACATTTTGGTCTGTGGGGCTGCCAGTTTGCAAATTATCTTCTTGGTGTGTGCACAATAAACTTGTACAAATGACTACTTTGGTGGTTCACTGGTTTTACTTCTATTATTTCTAAACTTTTGGCATGCCATGGCATCAGACGTAGGATCCAAAGAAGATGCCTAAAGACTCCAAGGCCTGTAAACAAACAGGTGCTGTACCTACAGAGCTTGCTGAGCTCACTGCTTTCTTACTAACCCTGGTTTTGAGAATAAATCTCTCTTGGATCCCAGTACTGATCTCTTTGCCTTTTGAGCTCTCTGACTTTATTGTGCATATCCATATTTTGCTTAATAAAGCTTCTTTGTCCTATTCTTTTCAAAAGGAGGAAAAAATACATGATTCCCTGTGTTTTGGAACAATTGTTAGAAAACAAGGCCCCTCATAGTTAAGATGACTTAGGGAATCTTAAGGCAGAGATGGGTTCAACCTGGTCTATGGTCCAGGATCTTGTGTGTTTTTGGAAAATGTAGGAGCTTTGGGAACTGTAGTAGCCATGTTGGAGAAACTTTAACTTAGATAAGTGCACCTTAAGTGGCATCCTCAAAAAAGAGGATTCCAAACTTCTTAGAGGCAATGGAGTGCATTCTTTGATTGGTGTTTAAAAGCTTCTAATAGACAAAATTACTTCGAAAATAGCTTTAAAAGGATCCTTGCAGCGTGCAAATAAAAAGTCTTCAGTAAAATCTCTTTGGCCATCTGAGCAGGTAACCGTAACTTAGGCCACCTGGTGTATGTTGTAAATATGTGATATTTTTCAAACTCTGGATATTGCCAAAACTAATTTGTAAGGAGATCAATTTAATTGGCTTAAAGAAAAACAAGCACTTATAAAAATTAAGTACTCCTAAAATTCCCAGAAATACAGAAACTAACCCAAACGTTTTTCAAGTGTAAATGATCTGGGATAATCTTTGACAAATAAAAGCTAGTTTAAGTTTGTGGTTTAATAAAAACAGGAATGTCTTGAGAGTTGTAAATATTAAATGTAATGCAAACATACAACTTTTTCTACCTAGTTTTACTAATCCAATAAGCTCAGGGTATCTCTAGTTCTTCAAAATTGGTCAACAAGAAAAGTTACTTAATGTAACAGTTAGCTGTTCAATGTCTAACCCAAACATAACTGTTAAAACCAATTAATTTAAATAAATGCAAATAAAATAAAAGTTGATACTAAGTTAAACTAAATAATGAATATTCATTGAATACCTAAATAATTTCCAAGTAAGAAAAACATTAAATAATAAACATAAGTTCATCTTTTGGCTTTTTAATTTTTAGAGAGACAACAGATATTTGGGTCTATTAATAAACATGTTTTGTGCCACACCGAAAAATTTACTATGAGGAAGAATATACTTTTAGAAATTATGAAATGTAATTATGAATTTGCCAGTCCACATCTGCTTACTTCTTAGTTTTCACTAGGCATTAAGGATTCTAGGAGATTAGAATTTTAATTAATATATGTAATTAAAACTACTAGAAGTAATAAGGATAAAAGAAAATGACTGAATATGAAAAGTGGGTAAGGAAAATAGAATTTTGGAGGGGTAAGAAAAGATATGAAGGACATGGAATGTTTTTGGTTTTTTGTAAAGGACAAAAGAAAGTAATTTTGTCCTAAAGTAATATAATTGTTCCAGAATAAGAAAAGATAGGACAACAGCTGAATGGATACAGAAAATTGTAGAAGGTTTGTGAAAAAGAAATCTTCAGAAAGGAATTTTATATGTAGTCAAGCTAAGATTGGAATACATTTATGTTAACAAGGTAAAAAAAAAAGAAGGGGGGTACTTTTAATATCAAAAGAATACTGGTGCAAAATTATAATTTGCTTCTCTCCTTTAAAATGACAAAGTTTGTTTTAGATCATCAGTTGATCTTAATAAGAAATTATAAACAAAGATTTTTCTTTACCTTTAATGTATTCTGCCTAGGAAACAAAGATTCTGTATCTTATGAAAATAATTCCCTGTGCTTCATGTTGTCTTTGTCAGGTCCTGGTTTTCTTAAAGAAAAACCCAGAATCTTCTCCATTAATGGAGTTAAATTCAATAGTTGTACATACTAGTTGTATAACCATGTAACTTTGTATTTGCCTCTGACATCTTTTAAGTTCACTTTTGAGTTGAATGGATAATGAAGTGTTGTATCACAGAGACTTATGATCCTATTTGATCAAGTATTTTAAATCTTTTGACATTAAAAAAAAATCTTTTGACATTTAAACCTCCTCAAATCATATCTGAATGAAATTTAAAAAAAGAAAAGTTAGTTTATTTAAACTTGATATATTAAATTTCATGGGGAACATTGTCAAATAACAAGTAATGTTTAACCTTCTTAGATCATATTTATATGGGACATATATCATTAAAATAAGTAAGTTAAATTTTTATATAAATTCCTTAAAAATTGATATGTTATTAGTCATAATTCCAGCTATTACCTTAAAATATTGTAAATCACACACACACACAAAACAAACTTACTTGTCAACATTGTGCGCACGCGTGTGTGTGTGTGTGTGTGTGTGTGTGTGTGTGTGTGAACTCTCACCAGATCTTTAACCATGGCTCTTTAACCATGGCTCTTTTGTCACTCACAAGTTTTTGTTATAGTTGATTCTTTGAATTCAAAGACAAACCCTTGGCTTGGCTTCCTAGCCTTGAAAGGCTTTTGAAAGTCTAATCTGAGATACCCTATGAAAAGGTCCAGCAAAGCACATTTAGAAGAACTATATGGGGGCACCTGGGTGGCTCAGTTAAACTAAATAATGAATATTCATTGAATACCTAAATAATTTCCAAGTAAGAAAAACATTAAATAATAAACATAAGTTCATCTTTTGGCTTTTTAATTTTTAGAGAGACAACAGATATTTGGGTCTATTTTGGGTTAAGCATCTGACTTCAGCTCAGGTCATGATCTCACAGTCGGGCTCTGTGCTGACAGCTCGGAGCCTGGAGCCTGCTTCAGATTGTGTGTCTCCCTCTCTCTGACCCTCCACTGTTCATGCTCTTTCTCTGTCTCAAGAATAAACATTAAAAAAATTTTTTTAAAGAACTATATGGTTTGGACATCTGTTGTCTCAGTCTGTTAAGCATCTGACTCTTGATTTCACCTCAGGTCATGATCTCACAGTCTTATGGTCATGAAGTTGAGCCCCACAGCAGTCTCTGCACTGGGTGTGCAGTCTGCTTGGGATTCCCTCTCTCCCTTGCTCTCTGTCCCCACCCTTCTTCTCAAAATAAATAAATAAACTTTAAAAAAACCAAAGAACTATATGGCCAATCACTGTTCTTGCTACACTTTTGTAAATAACCGGGCCAAGTTTATTGAAATCAGAATTAGTTTGCAAACAAATTAGTCTTAGTGTGGTTATCTTTGAAGGAAATGGGGATGATTATAGAGAGAAAAATTATATTTCAGTAATACATTTTTGTGGGTATCAGATCCTAGTGCTGTTAATGTTTTTGAGGTTTTGTTTTCTACCCATAAACTGGATTGGGTCCTGAATTCTTTTAGTTTCCTCTAATATTTGGCTAGAATTTTTCAAACTAACATTTCCAGTTTTCTCCCATTCTTAAGATTTGGAATCACTATGAAACTAAAACTGTCTTTTTCTTGAAGTCATGCAAGCTAAAGCTGGACAACTTGATATAAACTCCTGAGAAATCACCGCGCCAGTGGATGTGTGGACCATCTTCATGCCTGTTGCTATGTGGACACTCAGATCATCAGACACATTCACACTGCAAACCAGGAAAATCTGTCAGATTGTCCCTGCTTGCTCTCACTGTATCTGAGGATGCTTTAGAATCCTGTATACGGAAATCTCAACTGGCTGGTTCCCAAACTCAGAAACTTATAAATTGTTCAAATTATTAAGCTGTGTTTCTCTTCTGTTTCCATAAAAACACCTCTCATTAAATTACCTGATTGTTCATCTCATATATTCCACCTAATTTAGGTGGAAGCTCACCCACAACACCATCTCCTAAAATTAAGCATCCTCAATATTCATCCTGTCCTAAGTAAGCATAAGGATGTTTGCTAATACATCACGTTGTGCCTACGTAAATAACTTAAATTATAACCTACTTGAAACACTTAACTGGTTAAATCTTGGCTCATGAGAAGCTGTCCTCCAGTGAATTTTTTAATCCTTGGCTATTTTTCTTCTTATAGTCACCATATAGACCTCTCTAGTGCACTGTATTACCTTGAGGGTCTTAAAAGCCTGTTGTCAGTCAATCACATGCCAAATGGTGTTCATCAGGATCAGACAACTAGATCAAATCAACAATAATCACACAAATGATGAATCCAGTGGTTACAAGGCCCTCTGGCCTGATGAACACAAACACTGACATGTGATTCTTCAGTCTGACTACATCAATGGTAGTAACCAAAAAACTGCTATACTGCTTAGTCATATTCTTAGCCTGCTGAGAGAATAACCAAAAGTGGGATTTGTTATAATCAAAACAACAGATGAACCTTGAAGATTTCCTGGGCAGCCAAAACCATTTCAGTCACATATGCAAAGCTTTATTTAGCTTATTTCAAAAGATGAACTTGACCTGGATCATTTCCTCCTTCTGCCTCTGGAAATCATAAGCAAATTTTAAACTATTTCTCAAGGTAGATATCGAGGTAACCACTGACGAATTCCTTATTGTTTAAGAAAATTCTAACATTATAACTAATCACTGTCAAGAATAAACAGTCACTGCTTTCTCACTATATGAATTGCTTTATAACAATACGCTACTGAGCCTCATTCCACACTTTGCTTTGCAGGCTTCCAGTTTGCAAAGTTTTTGGTGTGTGCACAATAAACTTGTACTAATTACTACTTTGGTAATTCATTGGTTTTACTTCTGTTATTTCTGAACTTTTGACACTCTGTTTCTATAAAGCACATGTCTTAAGTATTTGGGGATATTACAGGATTAAAAAAACCTATGCATACTTCTGTGCTTGTAAAAATTAAGAATTCTGTTATTGATGCAATTACAATAACTAATTCAAATAAAAAGCTTTAGGAAAACTTTTACTTCTAAGTAACTACTTCTAGTGTTGCCAGACTTGCAGTCAAATATAGCAATTCAACTCTCTTCCTCTTAACAAAATATGCCAATTTTTTCTTCAGTAAAGATTTCATTTTATTGCAAAATCCTTGAGTCTCATAATACCAAATGTACTAGATTACTATTTTACTACTACTCTGACTGATGTTTTTCTCTCCAGAAATGAAACCAATAGTGCTATCTTTTAAAAAATCATTTCTGAGACAATGCCTTCAAGGACAAAGTGGTGATTTTTATCACAGAATATAAAATCTAGACTTTAAGATTTTTCTCATGTGAAACACAATGGAAGTACCAAACAGTCCACAGTAAAAGCAATATGCAGCTAGTGTAGTTACATTTTTTTGTTTGCTAACCAATTTAGCCAAATTAATTGTGGAGTTGAGAAAGAAAAAGGCAGGTTAATTAGAAGCTATGAGAATCTCATCATGTTGCAATTATGGGGACTACACAGTTCCTTTACTATAAATTACCAGCAAAAAGAAAATATATTTAACAATGCAACTACCAGGGTGCGTGGGTGACTCAGTTGTTAAGCATCAGACTCTTGATCTTGGCTCAGGTTATGATCTCAGGGTTGGTGGGATCGAGCCCTGCATAGAGCTCCATGCTGATAGTGCAGAGCTTGCTTGGGATTCTCTCTGCCCCACCCCCCTCACGCAGGTGCATGTGTGCTCATGTTCTCTCTCAAAATAAATAAATAAACATTAAAAAAAAATGCAGCTATGGGGTGGGGGTGGGGTGCTTGATGGCCCATTTAAGAGTCTGCCTTTGGCTCAGGTCATGATCTCATGGTTCATGAGTTTGAGCCCCACAGCAGGCTCTGTGCTGACAGCTCAGAACCTGGAGCCTGTTAAGGATTCTGTGTCTCCCTCTCTCTGTTCCTCCCCACTAATGCTCTGTCTCTCTCTCTCTCTCAAAAATAAATAAAAAACATTAAAAAAATAAAAAAATAAAATAAAATAAAAATAAAATGTAAATATGGGGCACCTGGGTGGCTCAGACTGTTGGGCATCTGACTTGATTTCATGTCAGGGCATGATCTCATGGTTCATGAGATGGAGTCCTGAGTAGGGCCCTGCACTTACCATGCAGAGCCTGCTTGGGATTTTCTCTCTTCCTCTCTCTCTCTCTCCCCTCTTCTCTGCTCACATGCTCTCTCTCAAAATAAATAAACATTAAGAGAATAAAATGTGGGGCGCCTGGGTGGCTCAGTCGGTTGGGCGTCCGACTTCGGCTCAGGTCACGATCTCTCGGTCTGTGAGTTCAAGCCCCACATCAGGCTCTGTGCTGACAGCTCAGAGCCTGGAGCCTGTTTCAGATTCTGTGTCTCCCTCTCTCTCTGACCCTCCCCCGTTCATGCTCTGTCTCTCTCTGTCTCAAAAATAAATAAACGTTTAAAAAAAATTAAAAAAAAAAAAGAAAAGAAAATGTGAATACACATGGGAGAAGTAACACACTGATTTAAATTCATAGGAAGTTATAAAAGACTGTGAAAGTGGATCCTTTCCTGAGCAGGATCCTGTTTTAATAGGGGGAGAATGATGGGAATCTAGAAGGAAGAGGCAAGAAGAGAATAAGGGCAAAGAGACTGACCTTAAATATGAATCTGATCTCCAGAAATTTCCTTACCATCAATCCTGAAATTCCAAATAATCTCCATGACCTATCACATCAATTTTAACATACTTTCCCTATTTGTTTTCTGGAATGACAAGTCTACCCCTTTTCTTATATTTAGATGTTTTTCCAGTCTTTAAATGGCTAATATCCTACTGCTTTCAAAGCCCTTTTTTTCTGATAGATTCACTACATAACACAAAAAAGATGTTTTAAAAAGTGAATTCTAGGTCATAGCACAAGAAGCAGGAAGCATGGTTGAATGTACCAATTTTATAAATCCCTGACTTCTATACGTTTTGTTATTGACATTCTAATAGAAGTATATTGAGTCATTATTTATTGTGATGTTTTATTTCTTGTTTTTTTTTTTTTAATGTTTTTAATTATTTATTTATTTTGAGAGAGAGAATGAGCCAGGAAGGAGCAGAGATAGAGAGGGAGAGACAGAATCCCATGCAGGTTCCACATTGTCAGTGTGTAGCCCTAGGCAGGCCTTGAACTCACAAACCCATGAGATCATGACCTGAGCCAAAATCAAGAGTCAGACGCTTAACTGAGCGCTATTTATTTATTGCTGTTTTTTGTTGTTGTTATTTTCGTTTTGTTTTTTGAAAAACTGTTTTAATGTTTATTTATTTTTGAAAGAATGAGAGAGAGCACAAGTCAGGCAGAAGCATAGAGAAGGGGACAGAGGATCCAAAGCAGGCTCTGTGCTGAGCCCCATGTGGGGCTCAAACTCATGAACTGTGAAATCATGACTGGGCTGAAGTTTGATGCTCAACCAATTGAGCCACCCAGGTTATTTATTGCTATGTTTTAATTTGTATGAACTTTAAAGGAGATATTTTGCTACCAAATAATGACAGGTTCCACTCTTAACTCTAGGATAACCATATGTTTCTGCAAGCCTTTTGAAACCAGAACAACACCATGTGCTAGAAAAAGACTTGAGTTGATACATTAATAAAATACAAGCTTTGGTGATGACCTGAAGAAAACTATACTTCAGGCCAGAGAATTTTTTTTTTATGCTTATTTATTTATTTTGAGAGGTGGGGAGGGGAATTAGAAAGCATGTGAGTGGGGGAAGGGGCAGGGAGAGAGAGAGGGAGAAGAGGGAGGGAGAAAATCCCAAGCAGGTTCCATGCTGTCAGCGAAGAGTCTGACAAGGGGTTCAATCCCACAAACCGTGAGATCATGACCGGAGCTGAAATCAAGAGTTCAACGCTTAATGGACTGAGCCACCCAGGTGCCCCAGTCCAGAGAATTTCTGCAAACTGATCAATACTGCAACATTACCCAACCCCAGTATGTGGAAACTTCTTTAACATGTCAATATTGTGCCTTGTGCCTTGTTAAAAATCAGAACAGAAGGGAAGAGCAAAGGGATAAAGAGAAGTTGCATACATCCTCAATTTGAAGCCTAACACATTTCATTTTACTCTCTCAAAGTTGTCAACACTTTTTATCAAAGATAGATTTCAAAACATTATTAAAATATCTTTAATGGATTGTTGATAATCAACCTGTCTAGGATACTACTCATTCTTAACAGCACAGATTTTCCATTGTTCTTGGTATAGCAACATGACTAGATGAGCATTTCATAAAACTGTGCTCTCAATCAACTGAAACTGCTCTCTCTTGGGTCATCAATGGCCTTCATAACCCCAACACCTCTTTTCTCAACCCCACTGTTTTTTTTGTTTCTGTAATCTGTATTCTCCCTTAATCTTTTTACAACATTTGGCATCTGGGAGTCTCCTTTTCTTAGCCAAGCCCTCTTTAATCAGCTATAAGGAACAAATGAGATTCTGGCTTCTCTTTGACTTCTATGTCCTTTATTTTCTCCCACTGACTTTAACTATGGGCATGGCCCAAGGCTGACTCCTTAATTCACTCTTCTATTTCTTTTGTCCTTTTGAAATGTAACCCAATTTGGCCTGAAGCAGCACTGCAAAGCAAGAAGATTCTTTCCTGCAGCAAAATCTCCCATTTCAGTAGTTGGTAATTGGTACAATTGAGCATCTTGCCAACGGATAGATTTTAAATTCAAAATGTGGCTATTAGCAGCACATCCCCACTTTAGGGTCTTTGCCCTTCCTTTTCCTTCTGCCTGAAAGGCTCTTCCCTCAGGGTACTGCTTCACTCACCTTCCTCAAACCTTTGCTCCTTCTCAGTGAGGCTTCTTCCCCTGACTATCCTATGTAATATTACAAACTGCTGCCCCTACCCCCTTCACTCTGCTCAGATTTTTATTTTTCTATAACATTTAAAATTTCCAATGATAAGTAATAATATACATTACTTATTATATGTATTAGTTATTGCTCCTTATGCTTGTTTTCCAGATAGAATATATGCTCCATTTTGTTCACTGATGTCCCAGTGGCCTAGAACAGTGATTGGCACTTAGTAGGTGATCAATCAGTATCACTCTAATTGAGCTGAAAAACTTTGCTCTTATCTTCTAGTTTCTTTTTCTTTTCACTGCAAACAGCCTAGTCCAGGTTTCCTCTTGTGGTAATTAGCTAATTAGCATGCTAATTGCATTTCCTGTTCCTCCTCTCTTTAATCCATCTTCTTTACTGTTGGCTGATTTTCTTCTTCAAAACCCACATTTATCTTCTCATTATCATTTTCAGAAACCTTCACTATAAGGCCAAGTCAAAATTCCTTATTCTGGAACTTGACACCCTGTTTAGTATGACTACCAATCATGTTCAGCCTCACTTACGCCATTCCTTGGTCCACTCGAGTCAAGCTGCTATTGGCATTTTTTCTTTAAGAAGTATTTGTTGACCTCCTACTCTTGGGTCCTATGTGGCATAAAACTAATTTACTATCAGTTTAGGCAACACAAGTTAGAAGAATGTGAGTGTAAACAATGGCATTTGTATTAAAGAAGAAATTGAGTCTACAGAAGAAAGACATTTGGCAGATTTAGGTATATGTGGTCCCCATCACTGAAATGCCTCTCACCTCTACCTTTCATGTTTGGCGGGGGTGGGGAGGGAATCATATCTATTTGTAAAGGTTCAAGTTCAACTTACTCTGTGACTGATTCTCTGTCTTTTAGAAGTCATAATTCATTTTTTTTAATTTTTAATATTTATTTATTTATTTGAGACAGAGAGAGAGAGAGAGAGAGCAAACTGAGAGGGGCAGAGGGAGAGAGAGAGGGAGAGAGAGAGAGAGAGAATGAAATTTACATAAAAACTCAAGGTAATTTTTATGTATACTGATGTTTAGAAAACCAGGCTTCCATATAATATGATATCAATGAATTTGCAACCTAGAATTAAAGTACAGTCCAACTTAAAGTATATCCTAGATTTAAGATACATTTTATTCTATTCTCTATAAAATTTATATATATATAATCTGTGATCGCTAATACAAAACAATTCCCCTACCCCTCTCCCCCATCTCTCCTCCACTAGAGTGCATCGTTTTTAGAAAGAACATGTCTACTTTATCTTTGCATTTTTGTTACCATTGAGATTGTGTTTTGCACATAGAAACTGCTCATGTATATTAGTTGTTTTATTTTTTAGCCAAATCCATGCTTTAATAGCTTAGTCTTGAACATTACACAGGATTATTTACATCATTTTAAGTGATTTCCCTCTTTTTTCCCTTAAATTATAATGCTTGCCTTGTGTCTTTAGGACTTTGTTAATTGATTTCTATAGTATGTGATGGATAGCCATCTATATAACAACATCATACATGTTCACTAAAATTCTACTATGTGTCAGGTGACAAAGACTCTCTCCTGGACCAAATCTGTGTCAGGGTCCTCTGAATCCTCTTCTCAACTGAGCTCTGACCTTGGGTTCTCTCTTTGACCTGTTTAGTGGAATTTTAGCAAAAATTCTGCTATCAGTTCAGTGAAAATACTCTTCCCTTGGTATCTGATTATCCTTGATATTAGATCAAATTTCTCATTCTCCACATTCCATATCTTATCATCCTGGCCTGCCTTCAGTAAGAATCCTGTTGAGTCAGTCTAAGGAGAATTCCCCTAGCCTGGTACTTTTCCATCCCCTGATCCCTACCCTGATCCTTGGCTATAAATTTCTACTTATCCATGTTGTATTGGGGATTGAGGTCCATCTCTCTCCCCTTTGGAAAAACTCCACTGCCATAGTCTCTCTTGAATAAAGTCTTCCTTACGATCTTTAATAAAGTGTCATGAAAATTTTTTCTTTAACACAGGCATTGTGCAATGTTTTAAAGATAGAATTATGAGAGAAGTAGTCCTTATGCTTGAGAAAGTAGTCCTCTAGAATGGAAGTTTATCACATCAAGCATACTTACAAAGCAATATAATCAAATCTAAAGGAGAAACATGCACCAAGCATACAGAAAAATTACTACAACTTGAAAGGGCAATAAAGAATTCCTTCCTATAGATATATCTACATGGCTGAATTTAACTGAATACAAAAATTAGGAATGCCTAATTAGAAACAGCTTACCATTGTCAGAGATTTAGCTTTAAATAACATCGAGCATGGTCTGTTCTAATATCAGGATCTATAGAATACTCATATTTCATTTTTAGAAACTATCTTTGATCTACTCTTCATATTTTCATTTTAAGGGTGTATTATTAGAAAAGTCTTTGCCTATTACTCCTTCTTTGTATAACAGAGAATAGTAGGTATACAGAGACACACATAAATATACACTTAGGTGTACACACATACTTCTCTCATAAAAATGTACTGTCACAGTCAATGTTACCAGGGGAAAACCCATATTCTTAATAATTTTCCTTGTCAAGTAAATACTGAAGAAATTTCTAGTGGCTAAGTGTTCACAGTATTCTGGGCAGTTATGATCTTGTGTAACTAATTGTGTTAAAAATCTAAGACAACGAGAAAACACTACTCACTTATTAGAATAGCTAAAATTCAAAACATTGACAACCCCAAATTCTGGTAAGGATGTAAAGCAACAGGCATTCTCATCATTTTGAATGCACAATGATATAGCCAGACAGTATGGAGATTTCTTACAGAACTCAAGTTACTCACACGACATGGTCCAGTAATCACACTCCTTGACATATACCCAAATGAGTTGAAAACTTATGTCCATGCAAACATCTGTGCAGAGAAATGTTAAGAGCAGTTTTTTTTTCATAACTATCAAACTTAGAAGAAACCTAGAGGTTCTTCTGGAAGCAAATGGATAGACAAACTATGGTATATTTCATACAATGGAATATTATTCAGCAATAAAAAATGAGCTATCCACCCACAAAAAGACATGAAGGAAACTTAAAAGCTAAGTGAGATATTACTAAGTGAAAGAAGCCAGTCTGAAAGCCTATCTTCTGTATGATTCTGACATTCCTGAAAAGGCAAAATTCTGGAGGTAGGAGAACGATCAGAGGTTGCCAGGGTGTGAGGGGAGGGAAAGCACATGAAATTTTTAGGGTGGTCAAAATACTCTGTATTTTCTGTATAATGCAGTGTCCAGTACTGTATGGGATACTATATGGCACAGTAACAATGGAAATATGTCATTACACATTTTTCAAAACCAAAGAACGTACAATACAAAGAGTGAACTCATACGTAATGGATTTTAATAATAATGTACCTACCAATACTAGTTCATTAATCATAACAAGTGCACAATGCTTATACAAGATGTTAAGAATTATGTGTGTTTTGGGGTAGGATACATAGGAACTCTCCATAGCTTTCAATTAATTTGGCTGTAAACCTAAAACTCTAAAAAAAAGTTGTTTACCAATTTTTTTTTTTAAAGCAAGACCCAATACACCAAGGTTATAATACCAAAATAAACCAAATCAAAACAAGACAAAATCCTGGTAAGATAAGACAACTTCTAGAATTGTGACCAAAGGCTATTTTATGCCAGTCTTTCACAGTGATACCACTGGACACCCTGTTGTCATTTATTCTTGAGATAATAATTATGTTGATACCTGTGATGATACTGGAATAAGGCACAGAAGAAATACCAGAGAGTATCCAGGTCCCATTAGCCTGAAACCTATAATTCTGCAGTATTCAGTCTGGGTTTGAATCAGGCCCCAAAACTGATGAACACATAATCATTTTTTAAATGACTACTAAGACAACTAACAGGACTTACCCAGACTAGATTGAATATTGAAATGAGGCATAAGCTGTACACATCTCAGACTCTTGGGGAAACTTGTGACTCTTAGGGCAGATTTTGTCTTATGTAAACCTCCCCAGAGCTCTAGGACAACAAGGAGCCTGCCAGAATTGAAATGTACCTGTGGATTCTCTAGGAGAGAGCTTCTTTATCATTGTACTAACAGAAAGAAGGAGAAAATATTTTAGGTTCATTTTTTTTGACACAAAATCAGGGATACTGGTCAAGTTTTAGGTCAAATTACCTTCATGTGAAAATTTGGGATCCAAAGTATCCTATTTTTTTTTTTTTCCTCTAAGAAAAACTCCTCTAAATCCAGACTCCAAGCACCTGGATGCCTACAAAGCTGGGGATATTTAGCACTTTCAAAAAGGAAAACTTCTATTGTTCCCCAGCAGAGCTCCCCCAAATAATGGTTTATAGATGTCCTAAGATTCAAATTCTTCAGCTGTGGAGTTGCTCTGGATCTGATTATTGGTGCGAGTTGTCTCTGGTAGTAAGCAGTCTCTGCGGTGTATCACAAGAATATTATTCTCTTCTACATAGGCATGCTAAGAAAAAGGCTGAGAAGCAGCTCACAAGAGAATCTTTGCTAAAGATGTTTTCATCTAAAATGGCCAGATTGGTGTTTTGCAATTCCCATTGTTTCTACATATCATCCTGTTTCAAACATAAGGATAATACCTGCCAAGGAATTATTTCTCAACATACTTCACATGAAAGGTATAAGGCTTAAGCTACTACAAAGCTAAAATCAAATTCAGAGCATCCTCATACTTCTGATAATACTGCCCAATTTTACATCACAGTTTCATTAATTTTCAAGCACTACAAAACCAAATGTAGGAATCGGCTCTTACCCTATAATGAAAACCTCTGCACTTGGTCTCAGGGTAAAGCACTGGGGTCTTCACATAATCCCTCCACTCCGGGACTGAGCAGTTCTTGAAGCGTCTCTACCAGCTCTGAGGGGCAAGAGAAATATATAAATAACCTTGGTGCACTTCAGCTAACATTAACACTCTTTTCTGAGTTCACATTCTCTTTTGCCATTTCATGATTGCCACATATCTTGCATCCAACCATCTTGTACAAAATAATCAGCATTTACAGAACATTTAACTTGGACAAGGAATTTACTTGCTTTCAATCATTTATAATCTCCCCCACATCCATCTTCGAATGGCATCTTTCTCTGTTATAACATCATATTAACTATTTTTCATGATTATTTACTTCCTTTCCCTAGATCACAATTCGATTCTTTGGTCTCATTAGTAATAGCAAATGCTTCTGCAAGAAAAGTTAAAAATTGTTAGGCTTAGCCAGTCCTGTCTGTGGCTTTGCTAAGACTGTTTTATTTCTCTGCTCTGCTATGAAATAAACTAACACATTTTGGTCCCTAATCTCCTATGCCTAATTTTTTTTCTGACCTAAAAATCTCTACCAGAGCCCTAAGTACCCCATCGAGTCTATAATAATACTGACCTGAGCCAGTGAAAAAGTGTGCTCTGCCAGCATGTTCTATAAGATAGCCTTCCATCACCACAAAGTTTCAGACATTCTTTTTTGGAACTAGCAAAGAAAATAAGCCGGCTCTGGCAGTTGATCATGGACTGCTCTAATTCGATGAATCCATTTTCTGCCGGCTTTACTTGGCAAGCCTCTTTCCACTGCCTGCAAACTGACTACAGTTCTTTGCAAACCTCCTTTGCAGCTCTACCCCAAACACCACCCTCTACACCACAAAGAATTATATGTTACTGAAAATACATTTTAAAGGAGACTTTTAGTGGAAATATCTAATTTTGGAGCTCCTTCTTAACCTCTCCAACTTGTTACACATACGTTGTTTACCCACAGAACTGTTTCGAGGATAAGCGAAACCAATGGTGCAGTGCTGTGTAAAGCTCAGAGAAGTCAGGAAGGCGGGCTGCCTTCCCAGTTCTAAAATATGCCCCTCTTGATCGGCTTGATTTGTCCAATGATCTGACTATGGAGGCACACAGTACAATGATATTAGTTTGATGGTACTTCGGAACTCTACTTCTGGGAATCCTATTCTGTATACCTTTGAAATTCTTAAGAGCAAATGATTAGAGAGTGGGAAGGTAGGACAATAAATCCTCCAAGGAGAGGCATACAGCAGTTTTTTTTAAATAACACAGCCCTTCCTTATTAATCTTATTACAGACAAAAAAAGTACATACTTTATTTGGTTATGATTATACTTATATGAAGCTCTAGAACAGGCACACACACACACACACACACGAGGCTATGGTGATCATTAGAACACTGGTTGTGAGAGATTAACTGGAAAATGGCATGAGGGAACTTTCTGGGATAATGGAAGAATCCTGTCTTGATGGGGTTAGTGATTATATAGACACAATTGAAAAACCTCTATGGCTCTATGCTCATAAAGCCTACATTTTATTGTAAGTAAATACCATAATAAAAAATGAAAAACAAAGGGACTCAAAGAGACCTCTCAGTTTTGGGATGATTTTCAATCACCTAGTATTTATGAAGAAGTCTTTACCGCCTTCCTGGCCAGTGAAAAACAATTCTTCATTCTTCCATTTAGGTATCCACTTAACAAAGATTTATTAAGCACGAATATATCCAGAGTTAACACAGTGGCAGTGTGCTAGAAAAAATAATGGTTAGCAAAAGAGACACAGCCTCTATTATGGAGCTTAGGGCCTGTTGGGGGAAAATAGACAATTAAAACGGACAAAAACAAAGAGTTATGGTTGTAGCTTTGAGAGAAGGACCATATTTTAACTAAGGGCTTGCATCAAAACAGAATGAACTATTTTATGCTAAACCCCAAGCTAAGCTAAGCTGAAAATATTGGTGTTCACTGAGTCATTAAAAGCTGTTAGAGTGATCAGGCTAAAGCAAACTAAATGATGTTTTTCTATTAAACCAAGCCTAAATATTCTCTAAATCTACTGAATCAAAACATCAAAATACTTTTCATGTCAAATTTCATTTGGACATTGAAGTCTTTTTGTAAAACAGAATTTAGGTCTTCCATACCCTAGGGCAACTTATAGATACAGCTGTCCATGAGGATAACATGGTGTTAAATGACCCTCTTTCCCATGAGCAAATCCCAGCTGGGAAGACAGGTGCATCTACTTCTGGTGACGGCTGCCAACAAGGGATTTGCAGGCTTTCCCAACAACAAGCACTATGCATACGCACAATAAATCCAAGCTTGTGACAGGTACAGTATTTGATACACAAACAAAGTATAACCATGAATGGACCAGCATTCCAATATAAAGTACTTTTAGGTAAATACATCTCCCTCACCATCACCCCAACACACTTTTAAATGAAGTCTCTCTATGGGCAATCTAATTTTTAAAGTATGTGAAAATATTCCTTTGTCTAACTGGTATAAAAATCATCTTTCTCTTTTTCATGGCTTTCTAACCTATTTGTCCAAAGTTCTTTCCAAAATGGGAGGAGTCATTTACAAGATCAGAAAGATGAAAAAATATAATTTAAAAACAAATAAATAAAACATGAACCACATAATTATTGAATTTCCAAGCCTGTTAAGGAGGACTATGCTGTGGTTTATTTTGTGAAGCTGTCTACAAGAAAACCACCATGAGTTTTTAAAGATTGCTCTATGAGAAACCTCATAGTGAGACACTAGAAATAGTGAGTAATTCAAAAATTGGCCTCGGAATGAGAAGCGTACTTTAAACCAAGGCCGTGATGGATAATGAATGTTTTGTATTTAATCAAGCATGCATCCACAACATTGCCTCTCACTGATTTCTACTGTCCTTCCCAGTCTCTGACCAGACAATTTAGGATTTGGGTTGCATTCTACTGGAAGGACCACAAATAGCCACTAAAACTCAAAAGTAACTGGAACTCTTAACTCTCTCAAAAATGACAACTATCCCACGTATCCACAGAAAATACTGTGAGCTTGTACTTCAAACTGTGGAATGACATTTTTACTACTTTCTAACTCTGGTCAGTGACAAATTCAAAAGAAATCCTCTATTGCTAATTAGGAATTATGGTTCCTGTTTGTGTAGGCTTAACACATTAAATATTTAAGAAATGTAAACATTTTGACCAAGTAGTACATTTTATTAAATCCCATGTTTTGTTTTTTATCCCCAAAGAGCTGATGATTATAATAATTAACACAACAGAATATTTTCTTGTAATTTTTCCTTCTACTTTTCTAATTTTTACCCTACCAATCTGACTTTAGTTTGGTCTGCATTCTTTCTTCCTGCCAATGTAAATATCAGCTCCCTGGGTTCCCAGTTCTTTAGTCATTCTTTGATAGTCACTGGTATTTTAAGAAATACTTTAAGGAAAAAACGTGGTGTTGAGTTCGTGATATTTGAAGAACCTTATAAAAACTGGCACTTAAAGCTCTCTCAATCTCAATCCATTAGGTACATAATTGTGGTGCAAAGTTCTAGATGATTTCTAATGGTTTTTGCATTGTCACAGCTTCCTTCCCCACTCTCAAAGAGATGTCACATCATGACATTCAGCCTGCAGGCTTTGTATCCCATAAGACAAGGCTTCCCATGTGTCCTTAGAGCAAATTCTAAGCAGCTCCAAATTTAATGGATTTATTAAGTACTAAAATCTATATAACAGCACTGAAACATTTAGAATTAGTGATTAGGACTCAATTTTTCTAGAGGTTCAATTGTAGGAAATGGCTTTATTACATATGCATTCCTTAGGTAAGTTCAAAGGTATATATTACCTCCTAGTATATGCCAGTCACTATGCAAGTCACTAGGGGTATATGAATCAAACACGGCTTTTCCTCTAAAGTAATTCATAGCTTAGCCATTGATGGTAAGAAGATGTAAACATATAAAAAGATAATTTAATCTCATTTGGCAAGTGCTATGACAAATGCATACACAGGGCTCTGAAAAAAAATAAAAAGTAAGTTGGGCACTCAGTTTCCCAGGTGAGGTGGGAAGGACTAGGATGTGTTCCATAAATATTGACTGAGCTGATTTTGGGACAACATGTGTCATCTAAGTCCTTAAGATATTTTCCTAATTACTAATGCAGATCTCATTAAATATACATTTGGTTTTGCCCTGTTTTTCATCTAATAATCTTTTCTTTAATTTTTAACATGGGGTTAGTTCAGGCAGAATTTTCTTATAAAATACATATATCTATAGGCTTATTATGATATTTAATGAAATAATATATATATAATACTTAATGCAATACCTGGTATTTGGTAACTGCCCAATTGCCCTCGAAAGAAAGCAAAAAGGAAGGAAGGAAGGAAGGAAGGAAGGAAGGAAGGAAGGAAGGAAGGAATGATGGAAGAAAGGAAGGAAGGAAGGAAGGAAGGAAGAAGGAGGGAAGGAAGGAGGAAGGAGGAGGGAGGAAGGAGGAAGGAGGAAGGAAGAAAGGAAGGAGGGAAGGAAGGAAGGAATGATGGAAGGAAGGAAGGAAGGAAGGAGGGAAGGAAGGAGGAGGGAGGAAGGAGGAAGGAGGAAGGAGGAAGGAAGGAAGGAAGGAAGGAAGGAAGGAAGGAAGGAAGGAGCAAGGAAGGAAGGAAGGAGGGAAGGAGGGAGGGAAGGAAGGAAGGAAGGAAGAGAAAAAGAGAAAGCTCTATCATTCTTATTGAAGATTTGGCTTATCGTTAAAACTCCGCCTTTGGGCACAATTTCCACATGTAAAAGATTTGGGATTAGTTATCATAATTCTTCTTCCCTTAGAAGTCACTGAATGCAAACAGCTGCTTAGTGTTTATATTTGAAGGGAGAGCTACAAATTCCTTTAAGACTAAAGGCTCATGATGGGGCATTCATTCATAGCTAGAAGTCATTTCTCAAGAGGAAGAGCTGAGCTGAGAAGATTTCCAAGGTTTCCACAGAGATAGGTTCTGTACAGTCTGCATATTCCTCTTAAACATACTGGATGGACAAATTGTGAAAGACTGGAATGGACCAAAAGAAGACTGAGTATCTTTAATGGAAAGGAGACATTATCTAGCACATATTTCTTGGCTATCTAATTCTTTTGGAGGGCAATTTTAGCTATTTTACAGAGCTGTAAACTATACATTACTGATAACAATTAAAATAATACTTATCCAAAGACCTGCAAATTCCTCTTAATGGAGAAAAAATTGATTTCTCTCTCTATTCCAACCCTAGGGGAAAAGGCCAGCTTTATATCTATTTGGAGATTCATTTCAACATTCCTGACTTGACCATGTATGTGCGGTATTCTGAATACCCTACTGAGCCAGGTGATAACATTTTATTAGTTCCTCATTAATAACTAAGTGAAATATTTTTTAAATTTTTTTCACACTTGTATAATAATTTTGAGTTTGCCCTTCTAAAAATTTTCCTTTAATATTTTTTTATGTTTGTGTTTTGATTTCCCACAGTAATTCAAAAAATAATCCAAGTGGTTTCTGGGTCTTCTAGACCACTATTTTAACAGCAACATATTCTCCAATGAACCCAGCATTCATATTTGTAAATACAATGGCACCAGGAAGTTGTAATAAAAACAGAGCTAGAAAAAAAGCCAGTGATGACACTGTACGAAGAGAGTTTCCACAAATAAAACATGAGAAGGATGGTCACTATACTGCACACCATGCTGTCATACTGGATAAGAATCTTCTATGTAGCAAGCCAATGCCATATTCACATAGTGAACAAATATTTCATTTTAATAAAACATTTCCTGCTACATTAAAAACCAATATTGTGAAATTGAAATTCTCACATTTGTAGATTTGTATTTTATTTGTTGTTATGTTTTGTAAGAGGTATAAGCATAAGGTATTTATGCCTGGTTTTAGGTTTGCATAATTTTAAGTAACAATGTAATAAACGTGATTTAATACTGGGGCTCAAAGAGAAGATTTTTGTCCTTGTTTGTGCTTTTCCCTTAAAAAGACTCTCTATATTATGCAAGTTTAATAAGAACTGACCTACCTACAAGATTGTGGAAAATGTATATTTTAAATTTTGCACTTGTGGATATTTAGTGTCTAAAAGATAAAGCTCTGGTGTCCTGAAAGAGTTAATTTACTGAAATCTCATGATCATCCTTAATTCATCCTGACTTCCCACCAGATCATGTACTAAAAGAAAAAAGAAGGCTTAAAATAAATGTCATTGTTAAAAACAAACAAACAAAAAACAAAAAAACCCAACCAGTCCTAGTGGAACTGTGAAATCTCCCTTGTATAGCTGTAAAATACCATTCAACTCCTCAGATTTTGATATACTATTAATTTCAATTTAGCAATAATAGAATCTGACTATGAGATTATTTTACTTGCTAGGAAAGAACTATAAAGAGAGATGAATTTATGCTCTATCCAATTTTAAATCCAAGAAGAAAGGAAATATATCAAATTTCTGTCGTATAAACTGATGGAGTCATTTTCTAGTCTTCTAAAAACCAGTTGCATCTTGAGAAATGATAGCTATTGGTGGACAGTAAGTTGTAATTATTAACAAAAAGCACGTTTCTTTCTGATACTATTTATTTACAAGGTTCTTCTTTTTTAGAAATCAGCCTTAAAACTGTGTTCCTCGGGTTAACTCTTTTGGGGATCTAACAGTACTCTCTGTGGTGATGGAGAATGAAATGCCAGATATGGTTTACTTTACCACCAGACAGAACACGTGAAGATTCTAGGTGTGGCTTTGAACATCTTGGAAAGATAGGGTTTCGGAGATTACACAGTGTGAGATGTAAGCTTGAGGATTTTTGATGTCTATTTGTTGGCTGAGAAATTCTTAGCATTTAATAGATCAGGGACATTTCCATTGTTCTTTTTCACTTATTTATCCCTAGTTCCTGGCATATGGTAGGCATTCAATATATAAATTAATGATGTTTATAGCTAGAAGTATTAAACCAAGATAGTATGCTCATGTTAAAATATTGTTTTAAATGTTTATTTATTTTGAGAGAGAGAGAGCGCACAAGCGAGCATGAGGGAAGGGCAAGAGAGAGAGGGAGAGAGAGAATCCCAAGCAGGCTCCACACTGTCAGCACAGAGCCTGATGCGGGGCTTGATCTCCCAAATTGTGAGATCGTGACCTGAGTCAAAATCAAGAGTCTTATGCTTGACCAACTGAGACACCGAGGTGCCCCAAAAAGATTTTTAAAAACAGAGTCAGTGATAACATGTACAGCTCAAAAACATTATATATATTATACATATTAACATGTTAATATATGTAATATATAATATATATATAAATATATACATATATGCACATAACTAAAACACACACATATATATGGCATATTTGTTGTTTTGATTTTCTTTTACCTTATGGAGCTGGGCAAACATAGATAAATATATAGTATACTTATTACTTCATTTCACTGTGGATTTCTTTCTGTAGTAGGTATTTTGCTATTAAACTAAGTATTGAGTTTTTTCAATTTCTTTTAGTTCTATTTTTCTACTATATTTAAGTGGCAAAGAGTACTTTTCTCTATGCCTCAGGATATGGTTGATTCAGAGAGAACAAAGAATCACATTTTTGGCCTTTGAGCAATTAATTTGACCTTTGTAAGTAAACGTGCAGACAATGGTCTTTAAAACCAAGGCTTTGAATTCCAAGTACCAGCAGCTTTAAAAGAAAAAAAAAAATCCAAAAGATTGGATTTAAATATCAAGAGCCAAATCCTGGAGCAAGGGTTCAGGCCTTGGAGAAAGTGTAAGAAAAAGAAGTGATGCCATTGGAGCAGTTTTCCTATAAAACAGGTGATAAAAAAATCCTTTTTGGACTAGAAAAGGAGAGATAGAGAAAGGAGAATAAAAAGAGTATAGGTGGCCTTATTCCCTGAAACTATGTTGGGATTGAAATTCTAGGGTTGGGTGACAGAAATTCCCCCAAATATTTAGTAACTCTTGCATGCTGACTCCCCCACATCTACTCTGGAACTTGAGAAGAAAATAACCTTGGCAGTTACCCTTCACCAAACCAGCTGACTGCAGTAGGTAGAAGTGTCAGCTAGGCAGATCTAGATAAAGAGAAGGACTGAGATGGACCCCAATCCTACCCAAGCTTTCTTTAGCTCTCATAAGGTAGGGAGGAAATAAAAGAAATTTTCAAGACCATGACTGAGGAACAAATGAGAGTTAAAAGTTGGGAATCAGTGAGCCTAGAATGTTACTCTAGCTTGATGTGAGGGGATTCCATAGCTAAACAAAATTTGCAGGATGGACATCTCTAGCTAGGGGTCAGGTGGAGGACGCTGCTAAATTGTAGAGGACCACAAAGTCAGCAAAAGCCAAACAGAGTCTGGGTGTTCAATGGCAGAACCCTATGGTCCCACAGAACAACTTCCATGTTTTCAATGCCTACAGCACAGAAGTCAAATGACAACCAAGACTGCAGAAAACAGAGAGGCAACCACAGATCAGATATCCTGATTCTAGGACAAGACAAAAGAACTCAATGGGAAGAAGGCAGGGGGGTAGAAAAAAGTGGTGATACAAAACCCTGAAGTGAACCAAAAGTCAATGAATTTGAGAAAAGAGGTGCAAGTTACCTTCCACTGGCAAGATCAGAGTTTCTGCTAACAATCAAAAAAGGACCAGAGAGGTGACTTACATTTACTTAGTAGTAGATAAATAAAAGTTGTTTTCTTCTACACACTTGAATCTGTGACTTGTTATATCTTCTCAGTCATATATATTTTTAAAACAAAAGCTAATCAGTTTACTTTTCAATCCTACAAATGCATGGCAGACCACATTTAAATGTGGAGGCTCAGTATTAGGCATAATTTTTGACATAAAATATATATGAATATTTGTGAATAGGTAACTGAAGAATAAATTAATCATGGCCAATACACATCTGGATAACACTTAGTTGGTACTACATTTTAGCCTATATCACCTTACTGAATCCTCACCTATATAGTAATATCATTATTCTTATTTAACAGAGTAAGAAGTAGGAAATTGTGGTTTATAAGGAGTTAGATGATCTGCCCAATGTCTCAGAGCTAGTTAATAGTGCACCTAGGACTTAAAGGTGTGCAATACAAAATACTGCAATGCTGAATCTTAATTTAAAAAGTTGTTCTTGAGCATTTGTGACAATTTTGGAAAGCTGGTTCCACACTACCCTTTGCTTTAATTTGTTGTTTACAGTTTTTATTTTCATGCCCCCGCTTGGCATCATAGCATTGTAGATCTGGAGCAGGGATGCTTTATAGATCACCTTGTTCAGTCCCCTATTTAACAATTGGTGGAACTGACTCAAAAGCACAGAGCAAACCAGTAGCTCTTCCTAAAGGAAAACCCCTCTTGCTCTCCTCTTTCCCTTTTTTTTTTCTTTTTTCTTCATCCATTTTAATAATTAAAGGAGTTGGAAAAGAGAAGGGTAGTGGTATTTAGGATTATAAAGGATTGGGAACATGAGATCAGTCAATGAAGGTTGAAGTTAGAATTGGTAAAGCAAACTCCTTTACATAAATATAGTACTATAAACAATATCTGAAACTATGCTTTTAAAGAGCTTGCTAAATCTATCTGTTGTAAAGAAATTCCTTATAATGGCATGAACCCTACTATTTTGGACTTCTAAGCTTTTTCTTGCAAAGCAGATTTTTACTATTCTGAAGATCTATGTTGTATATATTTTAATATTCTAGGCCAACTTACATAATACCCAAAATGTAAAAAAATACCAATTGTATTTGAAATAATAAATAGATCTTACAAATTCCATTCACACACTGTTAGTATTTTCTAGTCTGTCATTCAAAATGTGTTTTTGTTGTTTACTTTTCAATCAGCTTACTGAAAAGGCAAGGGTGGACAAATAGAGGTACTCAAAATTGATGATTCAATGGACTGTACGTGAGGAGAAACAATACCTTTAAAATGTTGAATAGTGTTCACAAGTATCCATTCTTTAAAGTTACTAGACACCAAAGTACATTGACAAATGGGACTAATAGTTTCTCTGCAGTGGTCATCACAGAGGAATCGGTAATGCACTCTATTATTTTGTTAGACATGCACTTCTAGTGACATTATAGTGCCCATAAAATGGTCTGATAACTTACAATCAGGATAAAACTAAAGTAACACATTATAGACTTCATAAAAATGTTTCTTGGGAACTTACTCTCACATTATTGCAGGATCTCACTGCATCATCCTTCCTTCTTGGGTCTAATCATCTCATTTCATTTTTCATATGATCCTTAAACTGTTGTTACAACTATTTTTCATGTAAAGACTCAAGTACCATTATTATATATGGTCAATCATTGCTTGGCCTGCAGCATCAAATGTACAGCCAGGCCAAGGAGGCGGGCACAATAGGGACAACCTACGAGTAGGTCACATAAAGCCAAGGATGTCATTTTGTCCTGCACCTGTAGCCCTACTTGCTGACACAATTTTTTAAGCACCTTTAATTTATGTCCTTCTTTCCCTTTTTCCAAAAGGGTAAACTGTCAACCTCCTTCCCATGGACAGGGTTTAAATCAGCCCAACATTCAAAAGCACATATGTCATAAGTGGGAGAAATCTTAAACATAAAAAGCATTTGCCAGTGCCTTAGCTTTTGCTCCTCCTTTGGAGTTATGCATTAGGATTCTTTGATGAGTCCTAAAGCTTGAATAATTAATGAAAACATGGATCTGATCAAACAGTTTGAAAGTAATTGGCCAATCTGCTCCTTTTATCTTCAGCAGTCAGAATTATTTACGGAACTACAATACTTACTTAAGAGAGGCTTTCTGAAAATTCAGAACAAAGTCTTTTCTCTGTTTTTCTTTTCTTCACATTTGGTCATCTCTCTTTCTCTTTTTTCTTTTTCTTCCTTGCCTTCTCTTCCTTAATTTCCTTCTTTTTTAATAATTCCATTTCATCAATTAACATGAAATATGGATTATAGGCAACTTTGCTCAAAAAATTAAGGAGACCATTATCTCCATGAGAGTATAGAAGTTGGAATTTCAAAATTTTAATTTGAATGGGGTACATATATTTTTATATGAGGGAGTCAATTTTTTCACAGAATGTTTTTTAAGATACTACAGCCCTAAAACAGTTCACAGAACTTCAAAACTGTCCATACTACTCCCCCCTTAAAGGAAAAACCCAAAAAGCTTCAAGGTTTAACAGGACAAGAAGGATTGGACTGTGTATCTTTCAGCATCAGTTACTTTTACAAAGGTGCAGGCCCTAGAATTGAAATGTATTTGAGGCCACAACCTGTGGGCAAGATATGATATTTTCTGAACTCCAGACCATAAACACAGTACATACTTACTTATAACTATGCCCACTGTCATTAGAAACGTGCTCAATACTTTTAGCTCTGCTGACTCTGGCTGTGCCTCCTCAAGACAGATCCCTAGAGCTACTAACTTGAATTGTAAGCACCCCCCCTCCCCCAATAGAAGCAAGCCAACTGTATACATGTCAATATTCCTTCTGATTTATTTACTATCATGAGTTGGTAAGGTTTAAATTCTGTTCCCTCAGAGTTCATATGTTGAAGTCCTAACTCTCAGCATTTCAGAATCTAATCTTACTGGAAAATAGGATTGTTGCCCATGTAATTAGTTAAAATGAGAACACCCTGGGCTAGGGTGGGCCCTTAATCCAATATGATTAGTGTCCTTATCAAATGGGAAAATTTAGACACAGACACACACAGGGAGAACACCATGCAAAGATGAAGCAGAGACCAGGGTGATGAAGCAGCAGCCAAGGAATAAGAGAAATTGCCAGCAAATCTGCAGAAGCTAAAAGGGAGGCATGGAACAGGTTCTTCTTCACAGTTTTCCAAGGGAACCAGCCCCGTTAACAGTTTGATGTCAGACTTCTCGCCTCAAGAACCGAGAACACAACAAATTTCTGTTGTTTGAGCCACCTAATTTGTGGCTCAAACACTTTGTTATGGCAGCCCGAGCAATTTAATACAGTTGTTAAATAAGATGATATATAAAATCTGATGTGATGTTTACAAAACATTGCATGTATATTTATTTGTGATTATGAGGAGATAAAATTTTCCATCATCCAGTAATTATATCTGAATTGGCAATTCAAAACTTTTAGAATCACTTTAGAATCACATTTATGTACTCCCTTTGGAGAGCAAACCTCATGATGAATAATTTATATTTTAACATCTGGGTCAAAATCACATTAAATTTTTGGAGTCTACCAAACAGTGAAAATAAGGAACTACAATTTAGCTTCAAGAACTGACTGAAATACTGTTGACGGCTATTTCAACTTGGGCCACATATTTATAGCTGAGATTACTGCAGGAGTAGATCTAGGTGTGATGTGGCCTGCATGTTATACAACTTTGGGATCCCTATTTAAGAAGACAAGATTACAAGTTAAATATTAGATTCATATGGAATGAGCCCATGTAAGTGATAGGCCCTGAAGCTTAGTCTTGATTAACTTCACCTGAAATCCACCTCTGGTAATAAAAAAATGACAACAGAGCCCAGAAAGATTACAACCAGTTTCACAGGGATGAAGGGATATCAACAGAATTTTGCTAGCCTATAGTTGTGAAACAGAAGTACAAACACAGGGGAAGGATAGACAATGTGCTGAGACATAATGCAAATGTCCTGGACAGATTAATCCAGTCTAATTTTATGCCAGCATTTCTCTACAAGCAACTTCACTGTATAGACAATGAGTAAGACTGTGCCAATGAGAAGTCAGACCAATTAGCTGGCCACTTTGGCAGTTTAATGCTCACAGTAAGTCAAAATAGCTCCTGAAGTATGAACCAAGTGGCTGATTAGAAATTTTCCATACTCCAGTGGTGTATCCCATAGACAAGCTTCACATACTTACATCTCCATTCTGTTACATTCCCTTTCTCTCTACACAATATTCAGTACGAAGCTTTTTACAATCACCTCAAGAACCTACGCTATGGTATGTGTTTATGTCCCTGTCCGTATCCTTGCTCTCTGTCTTCTCAGTAAATGTCTTCTTACCTTTCTGCATCCAATGTTGTTTAGCCCTAGACCTTAGAATAATGGGTTGAGCACACATTTCCTTACATTACTCTCTATTACTCCTGGATAGTTATGTTCTTGACCCCATATATGTGATATATAGTCTAAGAAGAGCCACAGTTTTAGAAGTCTCTACTTTTCTGTCCTATTTACAATAGCAACCTCTATTCATATTCCTACTAAATTATCTCCAACCTTCTCCTCCAGTTATGATTCACTCAGGACTTCTTTCTTCCTTCTCTTGACTTGTATAATTAAATACTGTAACTGATTAGCCAAAGGCAGAACCTTTCTAGAAGAACAGTGGGGAGACAGAAAATTAAAAAACAAATAAACCAACAAACCACCTTTACCTCCAGGTGGAAGGGAAAGATGGGGAACATTCCATGTTGGTTGAGAAATACATTGTTCCTTCTCTTTTCAAAACTCAAATACTCTCAGAAACCCCAGGAAAAATCCCCTAATGACCCACTGCCCCCTCTCTCACTATTAATTCATTATTCCTCCTTCCTTTTTTTTTTTTAACCTCTGTAACATATCATACTTAGGAAAATATATTCAAAAAAATTTTAAGTCTATTTCTGCCAAAGAGTGTAAACTTCTGAAATCAGGGGCTCTAATGTTCTCAATGCTTAGCAGAGTGATAGGCACATAATACATTCTCAGGTAATGTTTGTAAGAAAGTAAAATATCTTTACAGTTTATTCCCTATGTATCTTTTCCTTGGGATCATGTTTCTTTACAACAGGATAACTGGAAATGTTGCATGCTATCTTTTAGAGTGACTGGCATATAGCAGTTACTCAATAAATGCCTATTGGCTAAAAAAATGAATTTATAAGATTTGGGTTTGTGAATAATTAACCCCTGCAAATAGACTTTCTGGTCTGAGGTAGCACTCATTGCAGATTTCTAAATGCAGAATGTGCCTGACATAGATTTCTTAATAGAAAATGGCTTAACTATCCTTCATTTTTTTTTTTTTTTTTTTTTTTTTACAAAAATTAGGAAGGACATTTAGACCTCCCTCACATATATATGGCAATTTGTCACACACACAAAAAAAATACAAAACAAATGGAAATATTGACATCACAGCAAGTGGTTGCCATTTTTCACCATGTTTCCCTTAACATTTGACAACTCTGTTGCTTTGATGTTGCCAGATAAAGACTATATACTTCAGTTACAAAAATGAAGAGTGAGGAAGAGCAAACAGTGGGCAGAGAGAAGAAAAAGGCAAAGGCTTTGAAATAGGAGGGGCTTTGAAAATTTAGAGAAGAGTAAGGATACCCAACTATTTCCTAGAATATAGACAAGGTTTGGTGGACAGGGGTAAATTTGTATAGGATCATACAGGCTATGATAAGAAGTTTGAACTTTATCCTAAAGTTTAATGGGAAGTCATTGAAAGTTTACTAGGGTGTGAGTCATCAACCTGAGTCCACTGGAACGAAGGGACAGAGGCCAAAGTGAGATTGGATTTTTTTGGAAACACTGGATTAGACCCATGAGTTGGAGGGGTGCCAAGTTGGAGGGGTGCCGAAATGGAGGGGTCCAATATACTTGGGGGCAACAGTCTTTGAGAGAGATTCCTGTTCACTCATGTTAGTATCTCCCACCTCCACTTTAACTCCATACCCTTCCAAACTCTGATAGAGCAGGATTGAGTAACTAGAAAATGTGTATGTATGAATTCTGACTTGAAGTCCCATGGCAGCATCTTATCAGCATCAATATATAAAGATTGCCTAATTTGTATATCCTGAAAATCTACAGCCAGATGTGCAGGAATAGCAGAGTCAAATATGCACTAATTATATTTATACACTGAAAACATACTAAAACACTAAACACACTGAAATTAGGTAGTTAGTATATAGCCAATCATAGAAAGGAAACAAACAGCAAAACCACTAGGAGAACCAATTATAAAAAAGAGTTCCCGACCATGGAGTACAGGAACCCTGAGCTTTCATACTCTCCTTACACTTTGTCTTACTACACTTCATACCATCCCTCTGCTCTTCTAATGGCTGGCTGAAGGCTCTGGAACTCTCTCTGAGAGTCAACTGCATATTAACCACAGGCCTGCCCTAGATAGCCTCCATGAAACAAAGACCATCCATAGCGTTATGGTGACTAATGAACCATGTAAGGCACCTACCAAGAGTTTAAAGTACTGTGAACTTTTACCTGCTTCGAAAAGAGTAGGTATGGTGCAAATATTAATAGGAACATTAATTCTAAATATATTGAGTAATACTACACTGGGTAGTCTTTTATAATACTGAATAATTCTATACATGATTGGGAAAGACTACCTCTGGTCAGTTTCTGTGTGCCACCTTGAAGCCAATTCACTGTAGCTGTTAGACACCCTATAGTTTAGATAGTAGTCTATCCAAACCCTGTATCAGCTGGATTTCCCCAGAGCTCATTAGCTTTTGACAGGGCTGCCAAAATCTCAGTTTCTACATCTGCTCTCTTAAATCTTCAACTCCAAAACCCATCTTTCATTTTCAATGGGAGTAATTTAGAAGATGAGGTTTGATATATTGATTTTTTTTTTCCTTCTCAGCTAACTTTGAAGGGATGAAACTACTCCATCTATGAAAGAATAATTTGTATATAGGAATATGTCTTTACACCAAGGCTTAGATCTATTCATGGGGCATAAATGAACCAAATGTTGATTTTTATTTTCAAAATGCACAGATATTTAACATGTGCTAATTAATTAGCAGGACCTGTTCGGAAATAACAGTTCCCACAGGCTTTTTCAGGAAAGAAACCTGAACAAGAAAGGGTCTCTTCGTTTTGTTTATTCAACATTCTGCTTATCTATTTTTAGCAGATTCTTCTTCAGTTTTCCACTGGACAGGATCAAGGAACTGAAACTACATTATAATGAATCTCTTCAATCAGCCTGCTCTTTCCTACCTATATAAAGGATAACAAAATATCAAGCTGCCAAAAGCCACAAAGCCTATTTTCTATGTAGAATAATGAATCCTTAGGGCAGAGACTCTGAATGCTCCCATACAATAGCTAAATGAAATTGATCACGTTATATGGAAAAACAGGTACATATTTTATTTTTAATTTTACATTTCCTCAATGCTTTTCAAATTCTTTAAATAGAAATAAGCTCCTAGAAACTGGTCTACCATATCTCACAAAGTAAAACAAAAGACAGGTGAATATAACCTTATGTAATACAGTAAAGACTTCAACTTGGGCTGAATGGAACATGATATTGGGTAGTCAGTAGTATAGGAGTGGACTGTAGACATGGGGGGAGGGTAGCCTAAACTCATAAAGTGAGTTACAGTCTCTCTCCTGCTCCTTCTGTTTCCAACTGCAATTTAGATAACATTAAAAAAAATGGAATACTTAATAGCTTAATAATTAATACTCCATGAAGTATTATTTAAAAGTCAAACCTTTACAACTTTCAATAAATTGCAATGGATTACAAATATATCTACATATTATTTACATTTTAAAGTGAAGATGGCCCAGGAGCGCCTGGATGGCTCTGTTGGTTAAGCAACAGACTCTTGATTTCTGATCAGGTCATGATCTCAAGGTTTGTGAGTTCAAGCTCTACATCATCTCTGCCCTGACAGTGTAGAACCTGCTTGGGATTCTCTCTCTCCTTGTTCCCTTGTTCTCTCTCTCTCAAAATAAACAAATAAGATATACATACATACATACGTACATACATACATACATACATACATACATACATACATACATAAAACAAGGATGCCGAGACTAAAATCTATTTCTCAATAAAACAAAAGGAGAGAACATATTCTATTTCTACTTATTTTTTAATTGCTACAATCCAGAAAAATGAGTTAACCAATTTTTACTATGTCTTGGAATGATCTGACAGCAGAAAATGATCAGTGGGTCCATTCTCAGGGATGACTATGTCAGTGAACCTAGTGGACCTTCTTGGTATTGTGAAACTAATGGTATCAAATAAACTCCCTTTGGGGTAGAGCAAGGGGTCAAATAGACAGACATTGGGTTTGAAGATGGAACTGAGCCCTTCATTCTGGAACTCATGAATATACATCAGGATTATGATTGAGAGGAAACCCACTGTGATAGGAGTTTATTTTTGAAAGTGGACAAAATGAATGTCCAGAAAACAATACTGATTTAAATCTTGAGAATCAACACTGTGGGAAGACAGTCTTTTGTTGCAAATCCCACATAAATAATTTTATATAATTTGCTATTAATAAGGAAATAGGGAATACCTGACAATTTGTATAAGTTTTGGAATATAAAAGGCTAGTCACATTTTAATGCTAACATAGTTTTTTCTTACCTACTATGAACTTTTAACGGTCATACATATTAATTAAAATCATGTGTTGATACCTAAAAACATGAACAATAATTAGAAACTGCTTTCGGAGAGCCTGGGTGGCTCAGTCAGTTAAGTGTCCGACTTCAGCTTAGGTCATGTTCTCGCAGTCCGGGAGTTCAAGCCCCGCGTCGGGCTCTGTGCTGACAGCTCAGAGCTTGAAGCCTGTTTCAGATTCTGTGTCTCCCTCTCTTTCTGACCCTCCCCCATTCATGCTCTGTCTCTCTCTGTCTCAAAAATAAATAAACATTAAAAAAAAAAAAAGAAAAGCAAAAGAAACTGCTTTCTAGTATAGTTTGATGTTTCTAGGAAGACAACTACAATTTGACAGTATGTTATCAGTGTCTTTGCTTTATGTAGATAATATTTTTAACTGTTTTGTTTTATCATGATTGTGAGTATCTATAGCAATTCAAGATGTTATTTTATTAAGATTCAGAATATGTTCTTATCCTGGACACATTTGTTTGCATGTACTGCTTAATGCTTAAGTGCACCTGTGTACTGGTTTATACAGGCTAGTGCAAAAGAAGAAAACCATTTAAATTCTAAACATGAAATCTCTATAGTTCAAATTTTGTTTGTTTTCCCAAGATTTTATGTACTAAATATATCCTAAATACACTATACATAAATTTATAATAAATATAAATACATACTAATATTTATTTAATAAATATATACTAAATATATATTAAATGTTTAGGCACTATTATAAATATTTTAGAAGCATTAACTTATATAGCCCTCAAAGTAATCCCCTAAGAGAGATAATTATCCCAATTTCACAGATGAGAAATGGAAGCACAGAAAAGTTAACCCAAAGTTACTTGGCCAGCAAGTGGTAGGTGTGGGAGACTGGGTCCACTGTCCACAATTTTAACAATGCCTCCAGGCTGCTTCTCAGATACTGCTAAGTAGCTTGTCTTGCAGATTTGGCTTCTACAATTCTCTTAACTGTAGAATGAGTGTTTCAGGCTATTTCAAGAATAGCAGCACCATACTTACTCATTCTACAACTAAGAGGATTGTACCTCCACATATCACTCCTTATCTCTTTCTTCCCAACAGGTCATCATTATTCTGACTTGTAACAACAGTGAGTAGTTTAACTGTTCCTCAACTTCATGTATGGGTTTATATATCTGTCTACCTATCATCTATCTATTTATCTCTGGTTGCTACAGTATTCTCTTCATTGTTATTCCCATTCCAATGCATGAATACATCTATTCCAATATGTGAACACACAACATTAAAAAAAAAAAATCCATGCTGGGGCTCCTGGGTGGCTCAGTCCGTTGAGCATGCAACTTCAGCTCAGGTCATGATCTCGCGGTTCGTGAGTTCGAACCCCGCATCGGGGTCTGTGCTGACAGCTCAGAGGCTGGAGCCTGCTTCAGATTCTGTGTCTCCCTCTCTCTCTGCCCCTCCCCCACTCACACTCTGTCTCTCTCTCCTTCAAAAATAAACATTAAAAGTAAATAAATAAAAATAAATCCATGTTACCATTGATGAATATTTGGGTTGTTTCCAAATAATTTAGATGCAACAAATAATACAAATATGAACTGTTCTAGTTTCCTAGGGCTACTGTAATGAACTGTTCAAAACTGGGTGGCATAAAACAGACATTTATTATCACACAGTTTTGCAGGCAATCAGTAAGGCCATGCTCCTGAAATGTGCGAGGCAATCTTTTGTTGCCTCTTCCTAGCTTCTGGTAGTTTGTGAGCAATCTTTGGTGTTCGTTGGCTGATGCATCACTCTGGTCACATGGCTATCTTCTTGTGTGCATTCACATTGTCTTCCTCCTGTACACATCTGTCTCTGTGCCCAAATTTCCTTTACATAAGAATACCAGTCATATTGGATTAAGCCCACCCTATTGACCTCACTTTCATTTGACTACCCGTGCAAAGATTCTACTTCCAAATAAAGTCACATTTGGAGGTAGAAGGGGTTAGGAATTCAACATTTCTTTTTGAAATCCTAACAAAACTTTTGAACATATCATATGTCTCTTTCTTTTTAAGGTTTTTAAATTTATTTTGAGAGAGAAAGACAGAGCAGGGGAGGGGCAGAGAGATCAGGGGAGGGGCAGAGAGAGAGGGAGAGAATCCCAAGCAGCAGAGAGCCCCACATGGGGGTCCAATCCACAAAATGTGAGATCATGACTTGAGTTAAAGTCAAGAGCCAGATGCTTAACTGAATGAGACACCCAGATGCCCCTATCATATGTCTTTTGATATATATGTCAAAATATATGTATTTGGTGACCATTTTTTCAAATCTACCACAATGTTATAAAGAAATACATTTTTTTTTAAATGTTTGCTTCAGGTGCAGAGACCTTGCTAAATTTACTTTCTACTCTAATAACTTTTCTGTAGAATCTCTTATATTATTTTCATCTACAACTTGTCAACTTTTTTTCTAATCTGCTCACATTCATTCCTTTTCACTTTATTCACTGGACAGTTTCTATAGTACAATATTGGATAGAAGTGGCTATATGTATCCTTGCCACTATATTAAGTGAGGTAAATATTAAGCATCTCATCATTAAATATAATGTCATAAATATTTTGTCAGACTGGGAAATCTTTCTCATTACTAGTTTAACAGCTTTACTTTTTTTAACTGTGAAGGAATGATTTTGATCAAATTCCTTTTCTATATTAGTGGAGATGAATATGTCTTTTCTTGTTTTATTTTGTAAGTTATATTGATTTAATTTTTAAATCTTGTGCCATTGGAATAAGCCCAACTTTATCATTTGTGTTATCCTTTTTATGTATTATGGAACTTGGTTTTCTAATACTTTGGGTAAGAGTTTTTGCATTTATGTTATAAGAGAGAATAGTCTGTAATTATCTTTTCTTGTAAGGTCTCTGTCAGATTCTGATGAGATTTGATTACAAAACCATCTTATAGTCTATACTCAAAAGTAATTTATATTGAAAATTGTTTAGCATAGACCTAATGTCATAAAATCTCTTTTCTATAACATTATAGTACCTTAACTTGTGAAAATCAGTAGTCTACAGAATCTTCCCAGATAGGCATCATTCCAGAAAGCTAGGCTCTTTCACAATTTCATGGCCCTTGAATCCCTCGCTGAATAATAAATGACATCACTATTTGTCCCTCTCAACCCCTTTACTGATATTTATATATCTTCCAAGCACTTATCACCAATTAACCCATTATATGTATATTTGTTTAGATGTTTATTAAATGTTTATTTTCCTCCACTAGATTATAAAATGCATGAGGTAGGGTCTTTTGTTTACCGTTATAAGGGTACATGTTATGCCTTAATAAGTGTCTAGCACCAACTAGATAAATTTGTGGAATAAATACATTATACTATATACTCTAGATGGTCTATACATATGTATACTGTATCAAGTTTATACAGTAGATGCTGAATTAATTTGCTTAATTGCTTTTTTGCTAGTTGTGGAAAACAATTTTGACAAAATACAAATGCTACACAAAATAGCATTTTGAGTTAAAAGCCACTTTATTCATCTCCTTATTATCTTTATCTTTGAATGGTCTTCTGCCCCCATCCTTTACAAGAAACACAACCCTGCCAAGTCAGATGTCATCATGTCAAAACTCTGGCTGACAGGACAAAACAAAGACTCACCAGCCAACATTTTATAATATAGTGTTTATGAACTTGCAGGAATAATAACTCAAAGAAATAAAGCAGTCTTCTTTTTGAGAGTCTTTTAAAAAAATTAATGTTTATTTATTTTTGAGAGAGAGACGGACAGAGAACAATCGGGGGAGGAGTGGAGAGAGAAAGAGAGAGAGAGAGAGAGAGAGAGAGAGAGTGAGAAAGAGAGAGAGAGAGAGAGAGAGAGAGAGAGAGAGAGAGAGAATCCGAGGCAGGCCCCAGGCTCTGAGCTGTCAGCACAGAGCCTGTTGCAGGGCTTGAACCCATGAACTGCGAGATCATAACTTGAGCCAAAGTTGGATGCTTAACTGACTGAGCCACCCAGGCGCCCCATTCTTTTGAGAAACTTAATGTGACATTTTTGTTTTTTACTGTTTGCTCTGCTAGGTAATATTATAACTCAACATGGTTGATGAGGACTATTTAGGAGTTATCAAAAACAATGTCTGAGAGAGGCCCTACATTAAGTAGTAAGCCAAGAGAATACCAGGGCTTCTGTACTTTTCATTTTCTTCCCAGGGGAACAAAGAATAGTTGTAGATTAGCTCAGATAAAGATAGATAATATTAACGAGGGCTTGAGTGGGTCAGTGGGCTTTATACTCCTTTCCTTGCTAAGCATGCCTCAATTTTCTCTTAATTCTGCCTTTTCACTGCAGAAGGCATTCCCTATCCCTACTGGTCATTAGATTGACTAAAGGGAATTATAGATGAGTTTACAACCATCCAGAGGCCTAATGTCACAGCTCAGTGTTAGTTTTTAATATGAAGGACCGTGATAGCAGTTAATAATTATATAAAAAAGGTACACATAGCCTACTAAGACCAAGTTAATAGTTTTTTTTTTTTTTTTTTTTTTTTTTAATTTTTAGGGGTGCCTGAGTGGCTCAGTCATTAAAGCCTTTGACTCTTGGTTTTGGCTCAAGTCATGATCTCACAGTTTGTAAGATCGAGCCCTGTGTTGGGCTCTGCACTGACAGCACGGAACCTGCTTGGGATTCTTTCTCTCCCTCTCTCTCTCTGCCCTTCCCCTGCTCATGCATGTGTGCTTTTCTCAAAAAAAAAAAAAATTTTTTTTAAACCATCCTACTTAAGATATTTCTAAATAACATGAATATTGTTTTTAATGTTTATTTATTTCTGAGAGAGAAGGAGAGACAGAGCTCAAGAGGGGAAGGGCCAGAGACAGGGAGACACAGAATCCAAAGCAGGCTCCAGGCTGAGGTGTCAGCACAGAGCCTGACACGTGGCTTGAACCCACAAACCGTAAGACCATGACCTGAGCCGAAGTTGGACGCTCAACCGACTGAGCCACCCAGGCTCCCCTAACATGCATAATTTTAATACATGCTGCATATATCCATATATGATTATCAAATTCATTGTTTCCTCTTTTGATATCTTAGCATCTTCTTTCTTTTCTTAAAAAAAAAAAAACAAACCCACAGTTCCTTGAACACATTAACAAAACTAGAGTGTAAGTAACATTTCCTTTTGAGGAATTCAAGTTTTCCTGAAATACAAATTTTCTTTGACTTATGATGGGGTTACATCCCCAAAAACCCACTAAGTAGGAAATATCCTAAATCAGGGTGCCTGGGTGGCTCACTCAGTTAAGCAACAACGTTTTATTTTGGCCCAGGTCATGATCTCAAGGGTTTGTGAGTTTGAGCCCCATGTTGGGCTCTGTGCGGACAGCGTGGAGTCTGCTTGGAATTCTCTCTCTTCCTCTCTCTCTGCCCCTCCCCTGCTCACAGGTGTGGATGCACTCTCTGTCTCTCTCTTAAATAAACATTTTTTTAAAAAATAAAATATTCTAAATCGAAATGCATATCATTAGCCAGGGAAAAGATCACAATTCAAAATTCAAAGTACAGTTTCCACTGAATGTGTATCATTTTTGCACTATCATAATGTCAAAAAACTGTGTCAAACTATATTAAGCTGGGACCGTCTGTATTTCAGTCTGACTATAAGAGATGGGGTTGCATTTATAGGAATGTGAGGCTTTCTGAAGATGACACACTGAGGTGTGACTGAGAGCAACGTGTTTTCTTGCCTTGAAGCAAAAAACCTATGACTGACTTTAGAAGCAGCAGATGATTTCTGCAGGCAATGTCATTGAGTTTTTTTTTTTTTTTTTTTTTTTTTTTTTAAGAAAGGTTATTGTGAGAAAGGCCCTTGGAGATGGAAAGAAATAACCTCAGTGAAAGGAGGGAGAAAAATCCAGTCAACATCTTCATTGAATTGTCAACTTTCCCTTTAGGTAATATGAAATTATTTTTTATCACCTGCCGCTATTCTCTTTTATACTGTAATCTCAATTACTGGGCAATGTCTTAGATAATTAAAAATAATGTATATTTGCTCTTTGGAGTTATTTTTGAAGCACATTTGAATAGACAGATCTTTGATCTTGTTATGAACAAATACTTTATCCCACATCAAAAACATACACAAACCCAAAGTTCAAGAGACTGATTTTTCTTAAATACCTTCCCCTTTCTTAATACTTGACTGTTTCTTAAATATTTTTCTCTTCATATTCCAGAATGGAAAGAAAATCTTAGATTCATACAAAGGACAAAAATAGAGTAGTTAGCAGGTACCTCCTAAATAACTGTGGCAATATGTTGTCTGGAAATTACTAAGTATATATCTACTTACCTACCTACCTACCATCTATCTATCTATCTATGCTTATAAGACCCTCCCTATGAAAAACTGCAATACTTTGAAATAGTATCTTATTTATGTCAACACATAAAGAATTGAACAAAATGGACCACAATGCCAATACAAATTTGAAAAATGTTCTTGTGATCAATTATGCTATGAATAATACATGAATGAAAAGCAAAGTGTTGACTTTACGTTATATCATTGTAATTTCCATTTATTTCACTCAGCACCTCATGTCTATTGGATCATCTATTTCCTGCAATGATCCCCTGAGTCAATATTTCCATTCATATCCATGTCAGAGATTTGGAAGTGGGGCTTAGGAAAAATTAGGTAACTTAAGGTCATCCAACCAATAAGAAAAGCTGAGCTTCTAATTTAAGATTATCTGACTTCAGCCCCTACTGCTCTCAGGCAGTGTTGCCCTACTCTATTTTATATCAGATGAGTTCTGATTCTACTGAACAGATAAGTACTGGACACTATTAGAACTCAAAATATATTTTTCCAGAAATATACATTTTATCCAGAAAGAGGCTGGATTGTATTTTTTTTCTTATTTGGAATGTCATAGAACTTTCAAATGACCAAATAAAATCTTTGACAGGAAACAATAATTTTAACTTCTTACAAGTAAAAAATTAGTCCATTCTAAATAATATAAAGAAGACTGATGACTTAATTGAGGCCCCAAACTTGCATTTCTGTTGTCTTTATTTTCAGGTTATCTCCTTTAAGAAATAGCTGAAGCAGTGGAATAGTGCATATGATTATCACCCTGATCCTTTAGGATTTCCAAATCATTATTTTAAATAAAAAGATATCCTTTAAAAAAAAATCACACAGGACTCTTGGTTTTGGTTATTAGTATTGAATTCCTCATATAAATCATTTAAGCAGACTGTGTTTCAGAAAGCCTCTTTTAGTTGGACTTTTCTTAGAAATTAAAGATTAGAGATGGAATACTTAAGTTTCTTGGACCTGAGTAAGGCAGAGCCTTGAAAGGATGGCCCAACCCAAAGCTCAGCTTGCCTTAGCTCTTGCAGGTCCTCTGGGTTAAGCCTTACAAAAGACGTGAACTGTGGTTCTAAAATGTCACATCTAATCTTCCTGCTTCCTGTCTTCCCAGTAAATTTTTAATGAATGACCATAAGTGTCTTGTTTTGTTTTTACTTTCTAAGGAGCTCAAATCACATTGAGTTTATTCTCATATTTCCTCATGTATTTGGTCTCACACTTGCCATTTTCACATCATTTACTGGGTTACACTTAGAGAACTTCCAAAACTCTAAATTCCATTTGTACAAAATCTTAAAAGCACTGAACTCCATCAGTGTTGGGATTTTTGTCGGTAGACTTCTGAAACATGCTGCTATCACTTGATCATATCTGTATGTGAGATGGTAGAGAGAATGATTATGGGTGCAGATTTTAGACCCAAACTTCCTGGATGCTGGTCCTTAAACTATATGATCAGGAGATAACCTTCTTTCTACTACCTAAAGTTTGTGGTAAGAATTATATGAATAATCCATGTAAATTACTTAGAATAGTGCTAGCATTATTAAACACTAAATAATTATACTAATATATTATTAATATTATTAGGGGGAGCTGACTGTGTAGGCTCATGTACAGAACCTTACACTTCTTTCTAATAGACTTTAAAAGGCATTGAATACTACTATGTTCCTGATGCTGGTAGAGGTTAGAGAGGACAAAAATAAAGCAAAATATTCTGTTGTTATAGATCTTAAAATTTAATGAAGGTAAGATGTTATTGAGAGAACAATAGCTTTCTAATTTTGCCACAACAAAATATGTATAATAGATATCAGAAAAATAAAAAGTAAATAAACTGGAGCAAGTCATTAAGAATGATTTTGCAAAGAAGATAGGACTTAAGTTGTGCCTTGAGGGAAAGGCTTATGATGTTTTCCACCAACTTAAGTGGAAATTAAACATCATTCATAAATAAGTTTGCATTCATTTTATTATTAACATGCTCAAAAAACTCTGAGGAAAAGTGCCAGAGAAAAAAATTATATGGCAATTATCTTGTTGTTATATTTGAAATTTTGTTCCCTGCATAAGGTACTTCCTTTGATACCTTCTCATGAAATATTAGAGACAATATGTAGGCAGAATGGATTTCATTAGTTATTTGTTTTTCTTTTTTTTTAATATTTATTTATATTTGAGAGAAAGAGAGCATGTGAGCAGGAGAGGGACAAAGAGAGAGAGGGAGAGAGAAAATCCCAAGCAGGCAAAAATCCCAAGCAGGCTCTGCACTGTCAGCAGTGAGCCCGATGCAGGGTTCAAACTCACGAACCATGAGATCATGACCTGAGCCAAAGTCAGACACTTAACTGACTGAGCCACCCAGGTGCCCTTGTTTATTTTTCTTAACATATCATTCATTATGTGATAAAGCTTATTGTGAGAAAAGCTTCTATTGAAGGAATCCTTTGAATGGTAAACATGATCCAGTCAACTGCACTTAAATTATTATTATTCCTGTCTCCTCATTGAAGTTAATGACACAAAATTATACCAATCTTTGGATATCAGATGGTTTTCAACTCCTCTCTTCCCTTCAGTGCCCAAATCCAATTCATCAGGTATATTAGTTTGAAGATGGATACAGTTGCCAATTTTTAGGGATAAAATAATATGATTATGGAAAAGAGGAGTGGATGGAAATCAGATTTCCTTATTTTAATAGAGAAGTTTAGGTAGTCCAGAGACAGGATAAAGGTTTTGAAATGGCTTATTACATTGGCCATTTTCCCTCAACATTTGAGTCAGCAGAAAGCATGGGGAATGGCCTAAGCCACTAGCTCTGAAACTTTCTGGCACAGCCTACTTGTATTTGAGCTGGCTTCTACCAGCTCACAAGAGCTGATTATTAACTTTTTGGGAACACTGTGAAACAGTTGTTAAAGATGGCCATTATTAAACATTAAATTATATAATTTAAAATCAAATGCTTAAAAATAAAGGCAATAAATGCTCAAAACCTAACAATTTCTAATTATTACATTTTACTATATGCTTGAGGCTATTTATACTTATTTTTAGGGTTGAAATACATTACAGTGGCATGCATTGTGCATCCACAGACAAGTGGAGCCACACTGGTAGCCTGACATCTGCCATGGGGCAGTGGAGAGGTATAATATTTACACTATGCAACTGACAACCTATAAGCCAGAGCAATTTGCCCCCAGACACCTAGTTGCTAAATATCTTATATCACAACTTAGTAGCACACATGTATTTACACATATAGATATCCATTTGAATAAAAATTTCACACTGCTGCACTCTATTTTCTACTATTTTATTCTCTCTACTAAATCTAATATATTTTTTTTTAAAAATTGGTCATGATTAAATAAAGCAACTTCTATAATCACCTTTAAGGAGCACAATCCAAAGTATGAAAAATTAACCACTCAAATAAAAATGTATCTCATTTAACATATACTCCAAGAAATGACATTTTACAACTTTAATAACTGACTACACATAATGCTTTTTAAATTGTTCCCTATCAAATAAGTATACTTTATATGCTTTGTGTGTGGTTGACTTTATGGCTGTATCTATAATGCACTTCACTTCTCTTCAATTAATTAGTAGCTGTGTAGTTTGATGCTTTGACTCCAGCTCTAGATAAGCTTCTGATTAGTCAAAAACAGTGGTTCTCAAGTTTTAGTGTGTACAGACTCTTCTGGAGGGCTCAATAAAATACAGATTGCTGGGTACTCCCTCAGAGCTTCAAATTCGTTGGTCTAGAGTGAGGCCCTAGAAATTACATTTCTACAAATTCTCTGGTGATACTGACCCTGCTAGTTCGGGGACCACACTTTGAGAAGCAGTAGACTAAGTTACTCAAGATAACCCCAGTGCTCAGTGATTCATTCAAGATGGGCAGCTGACACCAGGGTCATTCCCCTGGTGATAAAGATTTGCCCAAGAAATAGGTGAATAATCGATTTCAGACCAAAGACATGTAAGGCCAGGTTGATGATGGCTCCTGGGATAGCAACTTCAATTATGGGCCAAATTTTGAAAGTCACTCTGTCTGCCTTTGATCTGCTTATAAATGTGGAACAAATTTATAAAGCATTTTATAAAGAGACTGATGATGAAACCAACACACAGAGGAGGCAGAGCTACAGAACAGAGAAATGAACTTGCTTCCTGAACCACCTGTGAATTTATTCAGTTAATAGACACCCCTCCAGAACTCTCAATATTTAAGCTGATTTGAATTGAATTTTCTTTTCTTTATAGTGAAAACCATCTTAACTAATATACTTATATCCTTGATGAAACAGAGTATTTAAAAATCCCTAGAAATATACCTGAAGTCATTATGCCTTTTATAATAATCTCTATGAACTGAGATATTGCTGTGGGGACGCTTCATAAGTGGATGTAAAACTGACATTTTGTCTTGTCACCATCAAAAGTGTGCACATCAGGAATTCCATCAGGAATCTGCATTTTGCATTCCAAGAAAAAAAAGTCAGTTGAGTAAGTGAAGTTTCTCAAATAAATGAAAACACAAGTATTACATATTCTAACAAAACAACTTAACCCTGAATTTTGCAATGCTGATTTCTTAAGATATGCCCTGTCCTTTGCAGATATGATATTCATTTGAGGGGGAGAATGCTGCTTTCCAACCATAAACAGACTGGACATAAAATTGGTAACCTTAGACATTTTGTGAGTTTTTTTTCCATTGGACTTATATTTGATGACTCAGTCCTTCTGAAGTCTGATTCTCTTCCAGTGGTTTACTACCGAAATGTCTTCTTTCTTTCACAAAAATGTTTCTGTCTCTTAGCCTTCCTTTCATTTATTTACATTTTCTAGACTAGGGGTTAGCAAACTATAGCCATAGCTCAAATACAGAGCTTTCTCCCAGTCTGTACCTTGCCTTTTCACTTTCCTTGTGGTGCATTTTGATGAACCATTTTAATATGGTCCGATTTATCTTTTTTTTATTCTTTAATTATTGGTACTTTTTGATTCCTATTTAAGAAATCCTTGCCTACTCTATGAAGATTTTTTTTAATGTTTTCTTCTGCAAGTTTTATTGTTTTATTTACCAGATATTGCTGAATTTATACCAGATGTAATCTGAAATTATCTACGGTTGATTTATATGCATGGTATGAATTCGAGGTGAGATTCATTTCACAATTTATTGAAAAGACCAAATTTTCTCTATTATACTGTCTGGTCTCTTTGTCATAAATCAGGTGATCATAGACGTTTGGCTGGACCACAGTTTTAAGGGAATGTGACATGTGGTATTCTATGATTCTACAGATATTAAGAGTATACCATTTAGAGTGATCCATTAAGAACAAAGAACTGAATTCTGCTTTAAGAAGAAGGAGCAGTGGCATTTTTATTCTGCTTTCTTAAGGCCCACCAAAATGAACAAATACATGTATTTTATACAAATAAAAAAAAAATAAGGAACTTGCCTCATCTTCCAAATGATATTATGTATGTTTTTTCTAAATTTAGTGAAACTTGCATATAAATCTGGGAAAACACTGAAAGCTAACCTTGATTCAGTTAGAACTTTCCCTAAAGGTTAATGTTATCATTCTGAGAGGTCTAATATATGAGCATATGTTTTAGATGTTCTCAATCTAGGGGATTAATAGGGTATAGAAAAACTATGGAATGTACCATGCATGGAAACCCATGGGGGATGTTTCAATTTGCAAATGTTGAACTTAGATACATTAAATTCTTGCATGGTGTTAATAAATTGAAATAAGGGACTGGTATTTTGAAACACGTTCTCCAAAGGGAGATTTGTCTGACTTGTTGTTCTTTGTTTGGTTTTAGAGAGGTACAAACTGCAGGCCTCTGTATGTACTTCTGGATCCTCGGGGGTGGGTGCTAAAAACTATCATTTAAATACTCTGATTTTCTTATATGAAAACCTGGTATTACAGTACTAACTGCCATCTCACTTTATTTTTTTAAATTTTCTTTAATGTTTATTTTTGAGAGAGGGACAGAGTACGAACAGGGGAGGGGCAGAGAGAGAGGGAGACACAGAATCTGAAGTAGAACCTAGTCTCTGAGCTGTTAGCAACAAGAACCTGACATGGGGCTCAAACTCATGAATCCAAGCCGATCGTGACCCGAGCCGAAGTGGGACTCTCAACCGACTGAGCCACCCTAGCGTCCTGCAACTGCCATCTAAAGAGATGTTCTGAGTAGCAAATGAGGTAACAGGACTTTTGTTTATTACTATAAAATCCTATTCAAAGGGGTTATTATTTCTAACATTGCTTTCCTCTCTTTGCATATTCAGTTTTCCAGGAGAACAAGGTTGACACTTAAATAAGCAGATGGTATTTACATGATGCCTAAGTCTGAACCACATCTCTCTGCTGTATGAATTGCGTTTGAGAAATTGGTTTGGTTTCTGAACTTTTAAGGTGTTTTTCCTTCCATATAGCTCCCTAACTTCCTTTTTGTTTCTTTTGTTTCTTTTTTTTTTTCTTTGTGCAATGATGATGTTGATTTTAGGTCTTCCACAGCGTAGCAGGTAATGGAAAGACCTTGGGGAGGGCTGGGATGGATGTAGCTATATGTGACAGTCAATTTGATGCGTCAACTTGACTGGGTCATGGGGTGCCCAGATATTTGGCTAAACATTATTTCTGGGTGTGTCTGTGAGAATATTTCCAGGTGAAATTAGCATTTGAATCTGGACTGAGTAAAGCAGATTGCTCTCCCTGATACCGGTGGGCATCATTCAATCCACTGAGAACCTGAGTAGAACAACATGGTGGAGGAAGGGAGAATTCCCTTCCTCAGCTTGACTGCTTGAGCTGTGCTGTTAAGTCTTCTGCCTTCTGACTGGGACTTATGGCCTCTTCTCTCCTGCTTTTCAGGTCTTCAGAAATGGACTGAACTACCCCACTGCCTTTCCTGGATCTTTTGCTTGAAGATAGATCACGGGACTTTTCAGCCTCCATAATCATCACATGAGCCAATTTCTTAATATACATATCTTTGTTAAAAACAACAAATGTAACATACATATAGAGAATACCTGCCACTCTCCAGGCCAGATTCAGGCTTCACCCCACTTTCTGAGGATCTAAGTATTTTAGTTTTGTTGATTTTGATGGGTTTCAAGATAGGGGAGCAAAATAAGAATCCCATCACTCCATCATACGTGTGTACTATTGGCTCTGTTCTCTGGGGAAAACTGATTAATACACTATCCATTTCTGGGCTCTATTGCCATATGTTATGGCTTCTTTAGAAAGTCAGGACTGGTATCTCAAGCCAAGTTAATATTCCACTAGCAGATTCTTGGCTTTGTCTGTGATTTACACACATACACACCCACACATAATATTCCTGTTATTACTATATAACAGTGGTTCATCTGCAATTGTGTGTCAAGTATATACAAATATATCACATAGATAAAAAATCTTAGGTAATTTTGGATAAGTATCTGGTATGGATAAGTAAAACTCCAACCATGCAAGATTCTAGTCTAGACTATTTTTATTTTTAAAAATCTGTAATTTGTATGCCAAACAAGTAGAAGCTGAAGCTCATTTAAAGTCAAGGTAAATTACAGCTGTTACTTCACCTGATATATCGGTCCTATCATTCTGACAGAGAGGAAAATTCAATTAGTCTGACAGAACTTCACAAAGAAATTCTGATTACTACCTCTTTCCTTTTATATGTCTTCACAATGATACGTTGTTAAAACTTCCATTGAGTTTAATGGTAGTAAAAGTTTACCCCCTCCCAAAAAGAATAATTCTTGGTCAGCCATTTTCCCACTTAAAATAAAAAGTCAAATGCTCCACCAGCACTTGTCCAGTGCTCAGGTTGAAGTGCCTTTGTAAGAACATGCCTTTGTACATATCGTTTCAGTTTTATGTTAAACACTTTTTCTAAATGACAGAAAAATGTAGTACTGTTCTATGACCCTAAACTAAAATACATTCTACTCAATCTCATTTCAGTTTTGTCTTCAAATATTACATATTGCATCAACTTGGTGAAAATTAGCAGAATATATACTGTGCATTTCATGTATTCATCTAATTGATTCTGAACAAAAGATTTAGGAAATACAAAGTCAGCAGGTGTGTGTCAAAGAAGAAACCCAAAAAGTGGGAAATATAACAGAAAATACATGTCATATACAAAGAAAATCTACCCTAAGGCATGAACTATGAAGTGAACCATGGAGGTGATGTTGAAATGTCCACTTTTAATCAAGAGGACTAAGAATTTTGGGGAGCTGGAAATACATGATTCAGTAAACAGAAATAAACAAAGTATAAGTCTTGCGTGAGCTAATACTAAAAATATGTTTCCAAGAATGAAGAAGAATACCAGAGGTGGGATAGTCTGCCTTCGTATACAGACAGTGGGAACTCAGAACGCAAGAATATAGGAAATGAAGAAGGGCACCAAAGGGGTCTACCTGTACACTACACCCTCTCAGGTGTATCCTTTTGTGAAAGGATACCTAACAGACTTGATGAGGTTAGCCGCTTGGTTATTTAACCCCTTCTTTTGTGATTTCTACTTCCTCAGGTGAGCCACCAACTTCATATTGGCTCCCCATGTAGACATATCTTCAGGAAGGAGCATGGTGATCAATTGACATTGGCATCTGATCTATTTTGCAATGTAAATCAACGGTCCTCAATGTGGCTGAATATCAGAATCACCTGCGAAGTTTTAACTATGGATGTCACTACCACTGCAGACCGATTAAATCAGAATTCTCTGGAATTGGGGTCAATTCTGTATATATTGACAATCTATATGTGAATCTCACAGTACTCAGGGTTAAGAACCAGGGCAATCATTAAGCTGGTAATTTGGCTTATACATCAGCCTCTTATCTCTTTGGTTGTTGTGTGTTATCTTTTCATGATCAAATTCTGTGAATTGACAAAATTGAGATTTTGGATTTGTGAAGCTGAAGCCCAGTCTCGACACCTTGTGCTACTCAGGGTATTTTTCTGAATCAGCAGCACTGGCATTATCTGGGAGCTCTTTGAGAAATTTAGAATCTCAGGGAAAACCCAGAACCTACTGAATCTGAACTTAGTTGATTCTTTTTTCCCATTTAAGTTTGAAGAGTGCTGTGCTTTAATGTTTCTCAAAGTACAATTCTTATATCTGCATCTCTAAATAATACTAAAAGTGTACATTTCTGAGCCCCACCCAGACTGAACACAATGAGCCCCTGACTCCACAGATAGGCAGCTTTCCACTGTGACTACTTTGTCACCTCTCTCTCTTTCATCATCAATTAATATTTCAAATACTCCTGAGAGACGCAGATAGCCATGATTACGCCTTGGTTACAAAATATGAACTATTTTAAAATTAATCATCTAGTCCAAAAATACTAGAAGAGTGGCAATTCTTTCTTTGATAAATCTACGCTGTTATTCAGTCACTTAGAAACCAGCATGGCAATAAAAGTAGTTACTAAAAAGGAATAGGAATAATATTTTTAAAAAATATTTTACATTTAAAAAAATTGTCATTGAGTTATGGTTATTCATGCAGCTGGCAGAGGCTCTATTTAGAAGAAAATAAACCATCCAGCATTCATGTGGAATTGGTCATTCTACCACAGCATTCTGAATAATGTATGAAGGATCCAGGGAAGATTAATTTGAATGAAAGAATATTCTGAATAACTTTCACTTTTTAACTCACATCAAAATCGAAAACAATATTACTGCTAAATCATTCATTCATTTTTGTTTTCATTCTGAAGGTTGCATGGCTGGGAGTCTCTCCCAGGAAGAATGACTTATTTTAGAAATTACCCAGTGCACATTTGTTTTTCTTTCTTCTTTAATAGATAACAAGTCCCTAAATGGTCATGTTTTTGTAGAGCAAGGGAATAAAAGATCCTTCTATTATTTAAGGGAAAAGTTTAAGGTGGAAAATACCTGCTTATCAATAAGAGTCCATGATCCTGATCCATTAAGTACCTCAGAAAGGAAGAGCTACCACTTGGGAATGATTTGAAAACAAGCTTTGCAGATACGATTGCCTCCAAACACAACTGCTTGATAACAGAATAACTGTGTTTAGGATGCTATGTTATGACCATTTTCCAGTAGAATTCCCACCTTAAATCATATCTTTAATGCTTACTTGTTTTAATAAGTTATAAGATGCAGATATGAGGAGGAGTCATTGCCATTATTTGCTAGTAGTAGCAAAAGAACATTGATTCTTTCCCCTTCTACACCCTGGCAATCTCCTTTGTTTGAGTAGGAGGAAAGCATCTGACTGAATGTTTTGATCTGGAATTCAGGAAGCAAAGGCAATGCAGCTGATATTCTTCCTGAGTATTTCTGCTTCTGAATGTGTTATCTTGGCAGATTTTCAATGTATCTCCTCAGTAAAAGTTAACAAATGTGAGAAGGAGAAGTCATAAATAACAAAACATCTTACTTCTACTATCTGCAAGTAAAATAGTTCAGAGAACTGGATATCAGAATCACAACTGTTTCAAATGATTATTCTGTAAATATTACAAGACATCTTACATTAATATAAAGAGGTACCTGCTGTTTAATAATCAGATATCTAAATCCAATAATCTGAGTTATTAAAACCCGAAGGGCATCTGTATATTTTTCTTCTTTCCAAATTCCACTAAAATGTTAAAATATAAATAAAAGTAAGAATAAATCCAGTATACTAATGATGAATGAGAAAGAATGCCTATCAAATCAAATATTGGAGAAATTCTGAAAAATAACATACATATGTTATGAGATTGGTGGAAAAGCCAAGCAAAATTTAAGAAATCACAATAGTTTAAAAAACAGAACTGCTAAAAAGTGAGTGTTTTAAGAAGACCCTTGTTACAAATATAAGATGAAGCAGTAGGAACTGGGGGCAATCAGTGGACCCATTAATAAAAAGGCTGTACAAATCTGTTTAATTCCCCTGCTCTCAGAATTGCTGGCTTCAGAGTTCAAACCAGCTAAAAATGAAAGAACAGCCAGCTCTCTGTTTTAACAATAGAACAATCTGCCACCAGAGAGTCATACTCTGGGTGCCAGAAACTAAGTCAAAAATGGAGTCATGCTCCAGGCAACTTTTAGATTTCTTCATGAATGGTGAAATTCAACTATGCAGAGCATTTCATACTAAAATCCATTTGACCAAATACTTTCCATCCAAACCATGGCAGCCAGCGATTCTCTAATCATAATACATGTACTATCCTAGGCCTCTAGAGATAAATAAGCCCAGTCTAGCAACTAGAAAAGGTCTACCTACATTCCATCCTTTATAATAACAATGACCAAACATATCCAATTAGAATTCTCAAAAAGTAATCGTGATCATCGTTTTTAAAGAATCAACAAGAAGACTGAATAAAATAATGGCTAAGGCTGGAAGGGAATAGAGAAAAAGAGCAAATGAAAAGATTAAGTTAGGGACAGGGAAAGGTGAAATAAGAAATTGTCAGAACACAACGTAAAAGGAAAGGCAAAAATTTGAGAGAAAAGCTATGAGATATGGAGAACTGATTTAAGATGTCCGATAACCAGCAAAATGGCCATTCCAGAGAGAGACAACAGAGAAAATGGAGAAGAAATAATCAAAGAAAATATAAAGGCCAATATTAAAAAAAAACACATAGACCAACAAAATTAAGAAGTGAAAAAAGAAAAAAATCATTAAAACCATACAGAAAAATGTTCTTTCCATAAGCAAAAAAAAAAAAAAAAATCTTATGTTACGCTTTTAAAAAAATGTTTACTTATTTATTTTTGAGAGAGAGAGAGCGAGCAAGAGTGAGCACAAGCAGAGGACAGGCAGAGAGAGAGAGGGAGACACAGAATCTGAAACTGGCTTCAGGCTGTAAGCTGTCAGCACAGAGCCTCACATGGGGCTCGAGCTCATAAACTGTGAGATCATGAGCTGAGCTGAAGTAGGCCACTTAAGGGACTGAGCCAACCAGGCGCCCCTATGATTTTAATCTAAAACATGAAATTTTAGAAAAAAACAGCAGTATCTCTAAGATATGAGGAATGAGGAATGCAAACTTCAAATCTTATGACCAGTATTTTGAATTCATTTTTATATTCATAATGTACTTAAAACCTCAAAATATTATGATTCATGGGCATTTAATAGTTTTTCTTGCTGATATCTGTCAAAATAACAAAACAAAACAAAAATACAAGAGATAAAAGACAGGTAATCTAAGATATAAGGAAAACATTTATTTAATTCCAAATAATTATTTATATTGTACCTGTGAAATATACTGTTTTTATTACATAAGGATTCATAACGCAAATACATAGTATAATATACTGCAATTAAAATTATGAACAATTGCTACAAAATGTGAAAGTAAATAGAGAGGAAAAATAAATACCTAAAAAATTTAGTAAATGTTTGCTCATTCACAGGAGAGGTTACTGATTAGATGTGTTCACTGATAGCAAAATATATGTTTAAATATGTCTATTAAAAATTTAAGGGAAGCCCATGTCAGGCTCTGCAATGAGAGTGGAGCCTGCTTAAGATTCTCTCTCTCTTTCCCTCTGCCCCTCTCCTCCATTTGCATTCTCTCTCTCTCTCAAATTCTATTTTTTAATTTAAAAACTTAAGGGTAGTTTTTGGTACTAGGGAAATAAATTAGAATAAGATGGCAGAAATAATACCAAAAGATATCTGTAATTTTAAATACTAATTCTCAGATTAGGCAAAGCATGTGTATATGCAAACCCAACAGCCTACAAAATAACATAAATTTGAAAATAAGGTAATATAAAATAACATATTAGGAAAACATTAATAGAAAACAAGCAGAGTTTATAACATTGATGTAAAAATTAGGATTGAAAAAAATTGAAGTGGTCTAAGATAAAATAAATAACAGAAACCTTTTGGGTCAAACAATATAGCTTTAAAATATAGAAAGAAAAACTTGTTAGTGTAGAAGAAACTTGACAAAACAACAATCACACTGAATTTCACACTACTATCTCAGGTATCAGAAAATAAAAGCAAAACCTATTCAGGATGTAAAGGATTTAAATAAGAAAATGAACAATGTTGATACATATATGTATATACATATGCATGTAACATATAATGTGCATACAAATTATATACAATGTATAATGTATGTATAATATATATGTATTATAGTATATATGTATATTTATATATTATATATGTAAATATATAAAATGTACGTGGCATATTCAAAGGGCAGAATAAAAAAGCAAAATAAGGCAATTGTTTTTCATGACTGCTTCTGAAAATTCACTCTTGAGGGCAAGTCTTTTTTTGTCCTTGGATAAAATCTCAGGCAAATCCCATCTCTCATTTGTTCAATTTTAGATAATACAAAGTCCTTCTGTGTGCTCTAGATGGAAACATTTCAAGGAGAAAGATGGGCATAGTTACTTCTACTCTGTTGCCCCATTTGAAGCCAGCCACTCTCTCTCTACCCACACCAGTTCACTGGAATGCCAATACTCTTTGAAGCTGGAAAGGTTGTAGAGATTAATAAGGAGCAGAGAATAGCTCCTTAAATGAAAAGAGTTGTAAGCTGGATTCAGTTCTCTCTTAGCTTGGTATATGTTATATGCCGACTTGTACTTTTCAGTGTGCTTTGTGGGTTCCATGAAGGATATTCATTGGTTGGAATCTCTTGCTGAAATTTTTTATGTAGTTTCCAGGGGGCTGATGATGATGACACCCCCAACCCCATCACCACCATTGCACATTTTGGTTCTCACCAGTCTGAGCCCATGAGAAAATCTCTTTTGGAATTTTACCAAAACTCCAGGTTGTACTCTTAGGAATAATACTAGTAAGAGAATCCCACACAACTCTCTGTGCATACCTCCACAGGAAACATGTATTTTTATGTCTTTGAGAAAGCGATTATTCTCAAAATCACAGCCTTCTACTGGGCTTCTGTAAGAAACTTCCATTTCTTGTCCTTTGGTTCTTTCAGGCATCTGAATGATCTCTTTGAAACTTCCCTCAATCTATTTGAGGTTAAGGTTAGAGAAAAAGCACTTCCCTTCCCCTGTCATGTTGAATGTGGGGATATGCCATAGCATTTCAACAACTTTTTACAAAGACATTTTCTCTCCAATCTCCTTTCATCTTCTCTATCCTCTTTTACAATTGACCAGTTAGCCAAAAGTTGAAAACCTCCTATGCAAGGTATATGCAAATAGTCTCATAACTTATTTTAGAACATGGGAGAAATTGTCACCTATTGTTTTCTACTTTGTCACTTTGGCTTCACTAGAAACTACTACTAACACCCCATTAAACATCCTGTTTCACAGTGAACTGGATTAGGGACAACAGGTCTACTCTTCCAGACTATAATTTTCCAATGTCTATTAAGAATCAGACATCAGCAATAAAGATGTGAATTTCTCAGCTCAGGTCATGGAAATCATTTCCCATTGAGAGTGAAGGCAGTCTGGGACTCAATGGTGGCATCAGTACTCTTGGAGAAGAAATAGCTAAGCATTTGGGGATTTAGCTGTGGCTGAGGAATGTGTGACACTAGGAAAATCTCCATTACCTCCATCATTTCAAGTGATAAAGAAGAAAGGCAAAAGCTAGTTGAACAGATGGACTAGACCTACTTCCAAGCCTTAAAATGTTACTTGGGTAGTGAGTTCACAAGTAATGTGTGGTTCTCTAGGTTCAAGGTCAGAAGATAAAATTGGCCTTACTCTGTGAGTATCTCCCTGCTTTTGAGAACATCATATGTATGAATGGGGACATAAATTTTAAAACTAATCTAGACAGTGATTTCCCCCCCCTACAATTGCAGAAGTATCAGATCCAAAATTGGAAAATTTGTGCCTTCTGCTTCTGGCAGAATGTCCTACCCACACAGGCAGCTTAACTTAAGGACAATTCATACAGGACTCATTGGAATTAGTGTTCATAGACTTTTGTGCTTAAGTAGGGAATATATTTGCAATTGCTGAAACACCTCACCTTTTAGGTCCAATTTATCCCACTCAAAATCAGAAGGCATGAATGAATGCTCACTTATCACTATAGGAGTTAGTGACTTCAGGGAAGGTTTCCAGAACCCCTTGATGTGGAAAGTGCTCCACCTAGTGGGAGTTCAGATATCCAGAACCTTCTATCCCTCAAGAGAGACCCTCAATAAAAGATTAAATGAAAGTCTACTAAATATCCTGGGGATACATTCCCCAAGAGAAAAGGACATATACAATGTTTCTCCATAATGCCACCAGGACCATGCCATTGTTTCCCTCCATTTTTAATATTAGGGAACACATCTCAGCTGCCTTTTATTTCTTTATTGCCTTTTATTTCTTTATAGTATGAATGATGAAGACTATATATCCAGAAACCAGTGTGCTGCTAACCTCAGGGACAGATTTCAAGAACAATACTTCCAAATATCAATGTAGTAGTTAGCCTACAGTACTGAAGCAGAGAGTATGTTCCTGAATTGGAGACTGCAAGGTCAAAGCAAAATGGATGATTAGAAGCCCCAACGTATCTCTCATATTAGGGTGTTAGAGATTTCACCTGTATGCAAACAGAAAGATGAGAGTGGGTTACATTCATTAACCAAATATTTATTGAGTAAATGCAGTGTTCTAGGACCTGGGGATATAGCAATGTAGTTTGTATTCCAGTGAAAGGAGACAGACAATACACAAATATATTAAATAAATAACAAATAAATGTATAGATAACATATAAACATACAGTGTTCTATGTGATGATTAAGAGCAATGAATACAATTAAATCAGCATAAAGGGATAGGTAGGTGTTAGCAAAGGTTAGACAGGTTGGCAAAGGAAGGACTCCTAAATAACACATTAGTAGAGACCTGGAAGTAATGAGAGCATGTCCTATAACATGTCTGGGGAAGAGTGTAGCAGGGAGGGAGTGAACAGTAAAACACCTAGGGCGAGACTATACTTCGCAGGTTGAAGGAAGGGCAAGGGGGCCAGTGTGAGTACAGCAGTTAGCAAAAGGAGAAACGAAGTAGGAGAAGTCAGAGGAGACGTCAGGGGCCAGATGGTGTAAGTCATTACAGGCCTTGTTAGGCACTTTGAATTTTATTTTGAGTGAGATGAAGGTTTTGAGCAGAGAAGTGACATTATATAAGTCATTTTCAAAAGGATTCTTCTGACCATGTAGAGTACAGAGGGTCAAATGTTGGACAGGGAGATTAGTTAAGTGTTACCGTAGGAGTCAAGATGAGACGTAACAGTGGCTTGGATTAAGGGAGCCTGTGTGTGAGACTATGTGTGTGTGAGGAAGAGATGGAGAAAGAGACCAGAATGGAAAGACAGAGCAATTCATACCCATCCAACAAAGATGACCTATTCTTTTCCAAATAATTATGAGACATTTATAAAAATAAATCATTTAGTAAGGTATCAACTCAAACTCAATCAATTCCAAAAAGTAAAATGCAAACAGGCAACATTCTTCAATCACAATGAAATTACACTAAATATTAACTGTGACAGACTAGACAACAAATCTAACCCACCAGAAATATTTTAAAGTCTCAGTATAACTTTTAGTTTATTATCTAACAGTCTTTATTAAACTAGAATCCATGGGACACCTGGGTGGCTCAGTCAGTTTAGTGTCCAACTTCAGCTCAGGTCATGATCTCATGATCTCATCGTTCATGAGTTTGAGCCCTGGGTCAAGCTCTGTGCTGACAACTCAGAGCCTGGAGCCTGCTTCAGATTCTGTATCTCCCTCTCTCTCAGCCCCTCCCCCCACTCACACTCTGTCTCTCTTTCTCAAAAATAAACATTAAAAATTTTTTTTTATAAAAAATAAACTAGAATCCATGTGGCTAGCCCCTTTTTTTGCCCAGGTATAGAATAAGAATGTAAAACTAGGAGGCTTACATTTCTAGGATATATGTTTTATAATTTTTCTCCCAAGTCCAGGGCTTATGATTTCTCCCCATACCCTGTCTTTCAGTATTTAAAAAATTATACATCTCTCTCTCTCTCTTTTGGAAACTGTACGTTTTTAAAGTGCCTATCTCTCAGTAAAGTCTTTCCTACATTCTTTCCTATTTTACATGTTACTAGAATTCAGAGTTTTCTTGTGCACACCAAGGCTAGAGCTTAACTAAAGGTCCTGCCACAGTGATTAGAGAAAGGGGGCTGCTCTCCCATGTGAATCTGCTAATGTTTTTTAAAGGACAAATTATCAATGGAGGCTGTTCCACAAGGATTTCCGACATAGAGTTTTTCTACCATGTGTTCTTTGGTGTGAATAAAACTGAGCTCTTTAGCTGACATCTCCTCCACATTCATTATATTTATATAGTTTATCACCCTGTGTTAATTCTCTGGTGTCTGCGTACATGCACACTCTGAAAGAAGGTTCTTCCACATTCATTTACATGGTGTCTCTCCAGTATAACATTTCTGATGCTAAGGATACAGTATAAATTGAAGGCTTTCCTATAGAGACTTTATGGTTTCCCTCCATGAGTATGAATTCACTTATGGTGCTTGAAGAATGAATGGCCACTGAGGCTCTCTCACATTGATTACAAACATAGGGTTTTTTCTCCCATGTGAGTTCTTTTTCCGGAAGAAGGAATCTTACTGGGGGAGACCATGTATTTCATGCTGCAGAAGCAATTTAGTGAAGTAACACTGGAAATCTATTACTCATAGAGCATCACTTGCAGAACATGTGAGGATTCATACTTCATAAAAGACTCTCGGTGTCACAAATGAAGGGATATCTTTAATGATCACTCATTTCTTAGCCAACATTAACAATCTCACATTGAGGATATATCAGTCCTAAAGTAAAAGGGTAAAAAGCACAGTTAGAGTTCACATCAGAATATTCACACTGGGAAGATAATAAATGGCTCTTCAGAGTCCGAGGGGGATGATGGTAGAGTCAGAGGATCCTGAACTCACCTCATCCCATTGACACACTATTGCAACTGACTCTGAAAACTGGCAGAATAGATCTTCCACAACCAGACATAGAGGAAAGGCCACATCAAAAGGGGGGGAAGGGCAAAGATGTGGTTGGGAACCAAACCACAGGGTAACTAATCACAAATGGAAGGGCCATTGTAAGCACAGAGGAGAAAGATCAGACTCCACACAATGCTCCTCAGCCCTAGGAACCTGCACTGGGAAGACAAGTCCCTATAATGTCTGAAACTAAATCCCCACTCTTAAAGAGACAGCATGCTAAATAACTTGGCTGAAGACACAGCACAGAAGCAGCAATCTGAAAAGCACCTGGGAAATACTATAAGGAGATCTATTGATTAATCTTACTTTTTAGGCTGGAGGGGCAGGGATCTGCAAGAAACTTCTCTGGGAACAAAAATGCTGGTGGGTGCCATTTTTCTTGCCCTCCCTCATCCTAGATAGCCAGATGCTGTGGGAGCTAGTTCTGACATGCTGTATCTACCATGTTAGTATGTCCTTCCCCAGCATTCTCCTGTAAATCTGCCCCTTTCAAACCATCTGCCAGGACAGGCACCCTTCTGAAGTTGCTCTTTCCCAAGCACACCTGGCAGGCAGCCCCTGACAGGACCAGTGGCCCACCAAAGTAACTCCTGCCCTGAACAGGGAGGGAGATAACCTCACACACCAGTGTTCTGGCATTTCCTGCAGCCAGGCCTCTTAGCTGGATGTGCAGTGAGCAAGTGCTGCCCTTTGGTATGCGTGTAGCTGTCACAGACACTAACTGCAGACAGAAAGGCTGGGTGTTGGCCTCAACCACAAGCAAGCCTATGGTGGCTACAGCCATGCCTCTCAACAACATGGGAACAAACCCTTCCCAGTGTACCAAAGCAGACAGTGGGTTATTACAGCCAGCTGGTCTAAAGGCCAACCCCACCCACCAGTGTGCCCACAGCAATCATGGCTCAGCCACAACAGTAGGGCATATGCAGCCCACACAGGGAACACTTCTGGAGTGCTTTTAGAATGTGTTTGAACTTAAGTGACCATTTACTTATTATAGACTGCTATACACATAGGTTATTATATATGAAACCAATGGTAACCACAAACAAAAAAATAATAGATACACAAAAAATAAAGAGAAATCCAAGCACAACATTAATGAAGGCCATCAAACCACAGGTAAGAGAGCAAGAAGAAAGGGACACAGAAGAACAAAAATAACCTGAAAACAATTAACAAAATGGCAATAAGTACATACTTATCAATAATTACTTCAAATGCAAATGGATTACATGCTACAAAAAAAGATATAGGGTGACTGAATGGATAAGAGAGAGAGAGAGAGAGAGACACATATATATGTTCCCTAAAAGAGACTCACTTCAGACCTAAAGACACATACAGATTGAAAGTGAAGGGATGGAAAAAGATGTTCCATGCAAATGAAAGAAAAAAAAAAAACAAAACAAAAACAAAGCAAGATAGGAAAAAAAAAGCCAGGATAGAAATACTTATATGAGACAAAATGGACTTTATTTTATTTTTTTAGATTATTTTTTTAATTTTTAAAATTTTATTTTAGAAAGAGAGAGCACATAAGTGGGGGAGAGCACAGAGAAGGAGAGAGAGTGACAGAAAAAGAGGGAGTAAAAGAAAGAGAGGGACAGAAAGAGAGAATCTTAAGCAGGCTCCATGCTCAGTGCAGAGTCTGACATGAGACTCAATCTCAGGAACCTGGGATCATGACTTAAGTCAAAATCAAGAGTCACACACTCAACTGACTAAGCCACCAGGTGCCCCCCAAATAGATTTTAAGACAAATACTGGAGCAAGAGACAAAGAATGGCATTATGTATGACAAAGGGATCAATCCAACAAGAGGATATAACAATTGTACCAATCTACACAACCAACATAGAAGCACTAAATACATAAAGCAAATGTAAACAAATATAAAGGAGAAATTAACAGTAATACAAAAGTAGTTGGGCACTTTAACACCTCACTTACATCAATGACTAGGTTGTCCACACAGAAAATCAACAAGGTAACAATGGCTTTGGATGACACATTAGATCATATGGACTTAACAGATATATACAGAATATTCCATCTCCAAACAACAGAATATACATTCTTTTCAATTGCACATGGAACAATCTCCAGGATAGGTCACATGTTAGGCCACAAAACAAGTCTCAATAAATTTAAGGAGATTGAAATCATATCAAACATATTTTTAGATCACAACTGTACAAAACGAGAAATCAATTACAAGAAAAAAATTGGAAGAAACACAGACACGTGGAGGCTAAACAACCAAAAGTTAACAAAGAAATTAAAGAGGAAATCAAAACAAAATGGAGACAAATGAAAATGGAAACACAAAAGCCTAAAATTTTGGGATGCAGCAAAAGCAGTTCTAAGATGGAAATTTTTAAAAATACAAGCCTACCTCAAGAAACAAGAAAAATCTCAAATACATACTTTAAATTTATACCTAAAACTAACTAGAAAAACAAGGACAAACAAAACTCAGAGTTAGTAGAAGAAAAAAAATAAAGATTAGAGTAAAAATATATAAAATAGAGACTAAAAAAAACCAGAAAAAAATAATGAAGCCATGAGCTGATTATTTGAAAAGATAAACAAAATGAAAAAAAATCTCTAGCTAAACTCATTTAAAAAATAAAAGAGAGAAAGAGAGAAGACTCAGAGTCAGGAATAAAGGAGTAGAAATGACAACTGACATTACAGGTATACAAACAACTTTAAGAGGATATTACAAAAAATTATATACCAACAAATTGGACAACTTAGAAAAAACTGATAAATTCCTAGAACACACAATCTTCCAAAACTGAATCAGAAAGAAACAGAAAATCTGATTAGACAAATTACTAGTAATGGAATTGAATCAGTAATCAAAAATCTCCCAACAAACAAAAGTCCAAGACCAGATAGCTTCACAGTAAATTCTACCAAACATTTAAAAAAGAGTTAAAACTTATTCTTTTTAAACTATTGCAAAAAAAAAAAAAAAAAAAAAAAAAAAAAAGAAGAAGAAGAAGAAGAAGAAGAAGAGGAAGGAAAATTTCTAAATCCATTCTATGAGGCCAGCATTACCTTGATATCAAAAGCAGACAAAGGCACTACAAAAAAGAAAACTATAAGCCAATGACCCTGATAAACAGATGCAAAAATCTGCACCAAAACATTAGCAAACCAAATTCAATAGTACATTAATAGGATCATTCACCACAATCAAGTGGGACTTATTCCAGGGATATAAGGATGGTTCAATGTTCACAAATCAATGTAAGAACATCACGTTAACAAGAGGGATGATGAAAAACATATGATCATCTCAATGGATGCGGAAAAAGCATTTGACAAAATACATCTGTTTATGATAAAAACTCTTAACAAAGTGAGGTTAGAGGGAACATACTTCAGTATAATAAAGGTCATATATGTTAAACCCATAGCTTACAGCATACTCAGTGGTGAAAAACTAAGAGCTTTTTCCCTAAGATCATGAAAAAGACAAGGGTATCCATTCTTACTACTTATATTCAACATAGTACTGGAAGTGTTAGCTACAGCAATCAAACAAGAAATAAAAGGCATCTAAATTGGTAAGGAAGAAGTAAAGTTTTCACTATTTGCAGATGATGTGATACTATATATATATATAGAAAACCCTAAAGTCTCCACCAAAATTATTAGAACTAATAAATGAATTTGGTAAAGTTGTATGATACAAAATCTGTTGTTTTTGGGGTACCTAGGTGGGTCAGTCGGTTGAGCGTCTGACTTCGGCTCAGGTCATGATCTCACGGTCCGTGGGTTCAAGCCCCGCGTCGGGCTCTGTGCTGACGGCTCGGAGCCTGGAGCCTGTTTCAGATTCTGTGTCTCCCTCTCTCTGTGCCCCTCCCCCACACATGCTCTGTCTCTCTCTGCCTCTCAAAAATAAAGAAAACTAATAAAAAAATTTTTTTAAATAAAAAAAATTAAAAAACCAAAATCTGTTGTTTTTGAGCAGCAGAAAGAGAAATTAAGAAAAAAAATTCAATTTACAATTATACCAACAAAAAAATAAAATATTTAGAAATAAATTTAACCAGGAGATGAAAGACCTATACTCTAAAAACTATAAGATAGTCATGGGAGAAACTGAAGATGACACAAATAAATGGAAAGTTATACTGTGCTCACAGATCTGAATAATTAAAATTCTTAAAATGTCCATACTAACCAAAAGGAATCCCTACGGAAATATCAATTTCATTTTTCACAGAATTAGAACAAAAAAATCTTAAAATTTGTACAGAACCACAAAAGACCCTGAAGAGCCAGAGCAATCTTCACAAAAGAAAACATAGCTGGAGGTATCACAATCCCAGATTTCAAACTATACTACAGAGCTATAATAATCAAAACAGTATGGTACTGGCACAAAAACAGACACATAATCAACAGAACAGGATGGAAAGCCCAGAAATAAACCCATGCTTATATGGTCAATTAATCTATGACAAAGGAGGCAAGAATTACAATGAGAAAAAGACAGTTTCTTCAACAAATGGTGCTGGAAAAACTGGACATCTATATGTGAAAGAATGAAACTGGACTGCTTGCTTTCTTACACCAGAGGCAAGAATAAACTCAAAATGGATTAAACACCTAAATGTGAGATGCGAACTCCTAAAAGAAAACCTAGGTGGTAATCCCTTGGATATGAGCCTGAGCAACATATTTATGGACATGGCTCCTCAAGGCAAGGGAAACAAAGGAAAAATAAACTACCGGAACTAACCCAAACAAAAACTCATACTTCTGCCAAATGACTTATTATTGGAAAAAAATGTAGGATAAAGATAGGTATTCTTGGAAATATTGAGTCCAGAATTTAGTAAAGTGGTAAACAACTAAATAAATCCTCTTCAGTATATTTGTACTTGTGATGAATATTAAGCAAAGTTTTTGAAAAAAAAACTTTTTAAAAAGTATATATGTCTTAAAATTGCTTTTATTTTGTTAAACTTTGCTTTCTAATTACCCACTTTAAGCATGAAGGAGAAATGTGTTGACTATCCACTACAAAAGAAAAGATCAGTTTAATATGGTTTTATTGAAATCATCTAGGATTACAGACTCAGACATTATGTACTTTTGATTTTAAATATCAGTCACGACATTTTCATCCTACTTGGTAAGGTAGATTTGTAATTTTAAGAGTTAATCCTTTTTCATTGCCAGTTCTATACCACAACATTTCCAGTTTGAGATTCTTTATTTTCACAGATTTTGTTGTTTGTTTGCATTTCAGGAAAGGTACATGGATGGTACATTTTCTAATCTCATGGACAAATAAATTAGCTAAATTTAGAGTTTTTAAATCATAGTGTTTTCCCTCCAACACTATAGGATGGAGAAATAACTATTTCCTCAACAAATAAGTTATAAGGAAAAAAGAATGGGAGAGGACATTTATAGCTTAAATTACACTTTAGAGACTAAACCAAAAATTTGTGAATGTATTTGGGATCCTGATTTGAACAAACCAAAAGTAAATATATAAAATTGGGGAAGATTTATACACTGACTGGCTATTAAATGGTATTATAAAGGTATTTTTTTAGATATGGTAATGATTTATTATTATTCAGTTTTTTTTAAAAAGAATACTTATAATTTAGAGATATGTAATGATGTATTCATGATCAAAGATTGGGGTATGGGGGAATGGGTGGAGATATAGAAGAAACCAGGTTGGCATGAGTTGATAAATGTGGAGCTGGGGGGGAGAGTACAGAAGGTTTATTATACAAGTTTCCCCATGTTTGTATATATTAGAAAATTTCCATAATGGAACAAGAAGTAAAAAAAGCCTAGTTATTGTTTACTCTTTTCTACAACTGTAGAAGACAGATCTGAGTATACTGTTGCCCTGGCAAGAAAAGTGTTACTTATTCACTATTTCTTGCTGGAATGCTTGTTGGATTTCTTTTGCTTAAATTTCAATAGTATTACCATGTCTTATTCTTTTAAAACGAATTCTATAAATTTTGTTAACTATCAAATTACATCCTTAGCTATGGAATATCTTCTATGTGTTTTAGTATCATTTAAAAATTTTTTTAATTTATTTATTTTGAGAGAGAGAGAGAAGGGAATGTGGGAGAGGGGCAGAGAGAGAGAGAGAGAGAGAGAGAGAGAGAGAGAGGAGAAAGAATCCCAAGCAGGCTCTCCTCTGTCAGCACCAAGCCCAACTCAGGGCTCTATCCCATGAACTGCTGAGATCATGACCTAAGGTGAAATCAAGAGTTGGATGCTTAACCAACTGAGCCACCCAAGTGCCCCAGTATCATTTTTAGTATGTTCTGATTTCTTCAGCAATTCTATGCTGTTTTCCACATCACTCATCTTTTTTCTGTTCAGTTAAATGTTGTTGTTTTTATTATTATCATCCACATTCTGAGATCTATAGCACTCATTCAGCTGCCTGTTGTATAGTTCCTGTTCCTAATTGGTTTTTAAAACATTTTAAAATTCTTCTATAACTTCATAACCTAATCCCTTATGTTACTGATCTCTCTTCAAACACCTGCTTGCCTCTCTCTTCTTTCACCTTTTATCTCTTGGCTTGTATAGTCCATGTTTTCTTCCTTTGTCAAAAGGACAAAGCAAACAGAATCTGAAATTTCTTACTGTATATATAAAATCTTTTTCAAGAATATGTTTCTGGATGCTGATAGCATCTTTATTCATAATTGCACAAACCTGGAAGCAACCAAGAATGCCTTTCCATAGGTGAATGGATAAATAAACTGTGGTACAACCAGACAATAAAGTATTATCCAGCTCTAAAACTAAATGAGCTATCAAGCCACAAAAATACATGGAGGAAATTTAAATGTATATTAGTAATTGAAAGAAGCCAATCTGAAAAGACTACAAACTATATGGTTCCAACTTTATGACATTCCAGAAAAGGCAAAACTATGGAGACAGTAAAAGATCATTTGTTGCCAGGAGATGCAGGGGCGTGGGGAGAAATGAATAGGCAGAGCACAGAGGATTTTTAAGGCAGTGGAAATACTCTGTGATACCATAATGATGGATGCATGTTATTCGTTATACATTTCTCCAAACCCACAGAATGTACAACACTAAGAGTAAATTGTAATGTAAACTATGGTCTTCGGGTGATAATGATGTGTCACTGTAGGTTCATTGAATGTCACGAATATCAAACTGGTGGGGAGTGTTATTAATGGGGGGGAGACTATGTATGTGCGGAAGCAGGTGGTATATGGGAAATTTCTGTACTTTCTGCCCAATTTTGCTGCCCTAAAAAATAAAGTCTATTTCTTAAAAATTTTTCCCCTCTGCATCTTGAATGCTTTGTGTTCAATTTTATTATAAAATCTTTTCATAGGCCTCTCTTTGAATTTCTTTATTTTTCAAAGATGGCAAGGCCACCTATGTCTATTATTTGCCATGAAAACAGGGCAAGAGGATTCTTCTTAGGCCTCCTCATTTTCCACTTGCATGCTGTCAGAGGAATTCTTTCAAAGCTCGAACTGGAGGACATGCTGCTAATGGGCTGACAGTGTGTAAGAGGACTGGGGCCACTAAGGGTGTGAATGATCTCAGCAGGCTAACTCCATCTCTGCATGCTTTCTCCTTGGTTTTTATTTTTTATTTAAAAAAATTAAGTTTATTTATTTATTTTGAAAGAGGTCACAAGCAGGGGAGGGGCAGAGAGAGAGAATGAGAGAGGGAATTCCAAACAGGCTCCATGCTGAAGGGCCTGACAGAACTCGAACCCACAAACTCTGCAATTGTGACCTGAGCCAAAACCAAGAGTCTGATGCTTAATGGACTGAGCCACCCCAGCACCACTCTCCTGTTTTTAAAGACACCTCTGGATCAGTAGCTAAATTTGGTGAGACCCAGCCTTCTTTCAGGTGCACCAATAGTCTTATTTCTTTGGACCAATCTTACTAACTTTCCAGCCAACAAAGCCTCCCACTCAGTATCAGGCTACCACTATTTCAGATCAACAGCTCCTAAAGCCCTAATACAGTTTTATCTTGGAAGTGACTGGAATGTTCCCCCAACTCACTGCAGTCATTGTTACTGCAGCCGTTCTGTTCCTTTCACCTTTCTGAGCTTCCAGCTTCAGTGCCATTATGACATATGACCTATGGGATCCATGTAATTCAATAGAGCCCTACATAGGGTTTGCCTGGTCAGTTCCTCAGTTTATTTCTCCAAATCCAGTAAGGGTTATGTTCTCCAGGATATCAACTGCAAAAATTCCTATAAGAAAAATCCTTCTCTTTGGAGCCAATGATTTACAAATAGATTCTTCTTTATTCATGCCCCACTCACGCTGATTGCAGCAAAATGTATTTTAAGTTAGTGGCAGGTTTATGGGTTTCCTTAAACCTTAGTTTCCAGCATTGTTCCAGATTTCCCCCTATTTTTATATTTTCTAGATATTTTTCATAGAATGGAAGGGGATACTACACTCGCCAAAAATTCTCAAGCAATCACCTTTTCCAGAAAGAATGGCCACATTTTAGATAATAATTTTAGGTGCTCTGAAAAAGCAGTGTTTTTTTTACCCATCTTTTCTTAACAGGTGTGCCTGAAACTGCTTTTGACTGATTTGAATGCAAACACCTCTATCACCACAAACAGTAAGTTGCCACTGATGTGCTTTTATTATCTCAAAGTAAGAGAAGTCTCAATAGACAATTAAACATCATATTCAACTATTGTCAGGACAAAGAATTAAGGACTAGTATTCTAAAAGCAAAAAAAAAAAAAAAATCTGTATTTGAGGGAGATGTCCTATAACACTTAATTATCTACTAAACATCATATCTTATAGAAGGTCAACCCACATAGCTACTCAGGGATGCATTTTTGCAACTTAATCAGTCTTGCTGAATTCATAAGGAATTTATATTACTTGAAAATTAAAAGTCTCATGGGTCTTTTAACGAAAAGTTTCTATGTTAGGTGACTGGTAATACTCCTTTGAAATTTTACCAGGTCAAAGTTATTAGAGCAATGTTCCACGGAAAAGAATTTGAGGGCCTTTATTTTTCTATTTGTGTTGTTTTCTGAGGAAAATGTTTACCCTGACTGTGTACTCCCTCACCTTCTTCTTTGTGAAGGTGGGATGATTATCTCTTCAAGTGCAATTCTTTTTTTCATTTTCCTTTTAGATCATTAATTATACCATCCACTCAATTGACTATCAAAGCACATGGGTTTTCCCTAAGTAGTAGTGTAAAGAACATGACAGTTTCATGCCAAAGAATTCTCTGTTGTCCAAATATTATCAACACTGCTGCCGTAAGAAATAACTTGGAAGGTTGCCTAAAGGATAAGCAGTTCATTAATTCCTCCTAATATCCTAAATTTACCCTTGAATTAGTTAGACCATCAAAAAGCTGCACACTTATACTACATTCTCTCAGATCTTCATTGAAGTGCTTTTTCTGAATTACAGTTTGGGGATATGCCATCACTTTGCTCCCAGGAAAACAGTATTAACAACAACAGTGATAATGTTGATGCTGATATTATTTTCCCTGTGACTGGTACTCCCACAGTCTTCCCCTAGCACCTCTAGGTCTTTATCTAGTTGGCATCAACTCAATCTTTCCATTTGCTAGATCAAAAACTTTGGGGCCATCACTGCCTCCTCCTCTCCTTTGATATCCCACATGTAATCCTTCATCACATTTTGTTGCCTCTAATCTCAAAAAAAAAAATCCACATGATGACCAGTTTTCACCTCCTCCACTGCTACCATCATGATGCAAGCTATGATTACTGCTCACCTGAATAAACCCAGAAGCCTCCTGACAGAGGAATCAGGTGGCCTCATTAAAATGCAAGTGAGATCACATCACTCTTCTGCTCTAATTCTAGTAGCCCCCTCACGTGCAGAAAGCAAGAAGGTATTTACAAGGTCTTACTGGGTCTGGCCCCTCATCAGCTCCCTGGCCTCATCTTCTGTCACTCTCTTCCTCTTTCCTTTGCTTCAGCCAAACTAATCCCCTTGTTATTCCTTAAACACTTATGAACAGCTATTCTGCTCCCTCTGTCTGGCATGCCTTCCTTCACATAAACTCATGCCTTCTCGCTAACCCATTAGGAGAGGCCTCTACCAGCAACCTTATTTAAAACTGAAACCATCCACACTTACCTTTAACACTATTTGCCCTCATTCCTCTTTTTTCCCTGTATTTATGGTCTCCTACCATGCTATGCATTTTACTTAAGTATTTTGATTGTTGTCTGCCTCCTCCTAGTTTAATTCAAACTCTTAGCAGGCAGGGATTTTGATCTGTTTTCTTCATTGCTGCATCCCCAGTGTCTAGAATGGTGCCTTGCATACAGTAAACATTCAATAAATATGTGTTGAATAAGTGATTATGAAGAAGAATGACAATATTAGAAACTAACATAAGTTGCCTCTTTGTACTGGACAGACAACATCTTTACAGGAATTATTTAGGCTCACAGTCTTATAAACTGGGTGCTTTTGTTCTCCATCAGAGGAAACTGAGGCCTTCCATAGGAAATACTTAACTGAGGTCACACAGATGGCAGTGGCAGAGCTGAAATCCAAACCAAGTCTCTTCCTCCCCTAAGTCTCCACTTTCTTAACCACAACATTGGACTTACTTTCATCAGAAATGCAATGACATTTGATTGTGTGTGTGTGTTATTTTATGTAGACGGCACTCTTCACTATTTGAGACAGTTTCTCTGTTATGTAGATGGAAGAAATTTCAGGTCTCAAGGATGGACAAGCTATGTTGGCTCATTCTTCATCTTTTGGACTCTATGAAATGTCTAAATGTTTATGTTTCCATTTGGGTTCTTGACTAGGAAACTCAGACATTGAGTGCTAAGGTTTAGCATGCAATGTTGGGTGCTAATCTTAACCTTGGATTTATACTATTTTCTAAAATCCCCATTCTCATACACATTCCAATTTCCCTTGTTATGTACTTTACCTTTTATAGTATACAGTATTTGTATAAACTCCCCAAATGCATTTCAGAATGAGATGGCATGGAGATACATATATTTATAAATTAAAGAATTATGTTCTTGCACCAAATTGCTTTAGCCTCTTATACAACTACCTATTCTTTAGTTGTCCTTTAGTACTATGTTTTCAGCTTTGTATTGTAGGTGAGATACTAAAAGGAGCAGCCATGAAACAAAAATAGCATGCAAGTATTTCTTGCTTCTGTTTTCCATATGCCTATACCCTTAAAAAAATTGCAAAGGGGTTTGTGGAAGAGGGAAAGAGAAGGAAGAATGCTCTTGAGAGTGAAAAAGGTGGGGGATGAGGGAAAGCAGAGGAAGGCCAATGAAACCAAGAACAACAGAGATGGGTCCTGTCCCTGACATTTTTGCAAACCTGAGTTTGTGGACCTGTACATACATAAGCTGCTTCAAGCTCCTTTTGGAACCGTCATAGTCCAAACTAACCAATCAACCCAACAGAAAATAAATACAGAAACCAAAAAGAAAACATGCAAAAAAAGTGATATGAATGAAAGATAAAGAATCCAGAGTTAGAATGATATTATGTTCAAGGTTTGAAGTATAATCTTTAAATGATATTCAAATGATCTTTCTATTGAATATCCTGAAGGCTGAATTAAAATCTGTTCTATCAAATTTCTCTTTCCTGCAAGATGCATTACACATCTTAATGCAGTTGTGAGGAACAACCAATAATTTAATGTGAAGTACTTTATTAGTCTAAGTCCTTGGTAAATAGTGGTTACTATTATTAATTATGCATTTTCAGTTCTGTACTCTGAATTTTGAAACATGATCTTCAGGCCTTATTTCCCTTCATTTGTTTTCTTTCTTTCTTTTTTTTTTTTAGCTTTAAAAAGTGGTTACGGCACATGGGGAACTGAATAATAATGATCACATCATGTTCTCAGTTAATGTGCATTTTACTACCATTAAAGTAGTCAAGAAAATATTGGTCGCTTATATGTGTAGAACAAACACAACTTGCAAACTCATTACAACCTTTTGAGTGTCTTTCCAGCTCTACTTCCAGAATAATTCTGGGGTGCTATGTTTGCAATCTGGACCACTTCTATTAAGCAGGAAGTGCATATTCCCTGAATGGAGGGTCACAGATAAAATCTGCTTTTCCCATTGCTGCTATCAGGATAATCTGCCTTTGGTCCTGGAGCTCTTGTAGAGATGTGAGATCAGAAAACGTAGTTACTATGGTGCTCTCCACTTCCTGGTGCCCATAATTCTCTTTAAAGAAAAGTAAGATCCACTGTAGAAGACAGTGGATCTTAATTCCAAAATATCCCATAAGATTTCCAGCTTGCAAAAAATACTGGAATAAATAGGGTCTCAGGCAGTTTACAGTGTCATTTTAAAATTTATTTTCTTTAGATAGCTGAATTTAAAGATTAATTAATGTTCTGTAAAGGCTTTTATAAGAACTTACAAAGTACTTAAAGTTTTAGGCCTAAACTCTCTTACTTATTTATAGAAACTCTAGAGGAGCTATTGCAGTGAAAACTGGCATTTTTGTTTATAGTTTCCATGGTATGTGCCTTTTACAAATGTTAACATTTATAATGTCATATTATATATTTTGTGAGATTCAAAAAAAGTCAAAATTCCACTAAAAAAGAAAAAGCTAAATTCTTCAGGTTAAGGTCAATCTGTATGTAGCCTCATAAATTTTTGATAAAATTTTCACTTTTAAGAAGTTGTTAAGAAGGAAGATTGTAGGGTCTAATCTCAGTCTAATCTAATCTTAGGTTCTTAGTTTAATTGGCTTTCAAAAACTTCTGCATCAATCTCAATCTTTCATCAAAACCTCCACCTGAACCCCCTCTGCATAAAAAGACTAATGATTCATTTTGCGCACAATTTAGCTCACATCAGGGTCAGTTAATACTATTAAGCCATGGTCTCATCTTATTCACTCTACTGCAGCTAGACTACGGAGGGGGAAAGTTAGAAAAAATGTATTATGACATGAATAGCCAATAGCCTGAAGGAGAAGAAACCTGAAACCAGACCAGGATGGAGGAATGAGCATTTTCCCCTTAACTGTCTTGACTGGAGAGAAATTTAGAGAAAAAACACTGCAGTATTAGAGAGAAACCAGACTGGCATTTCTGGCCTCTAACACTGAGATTTACCTACACTTAGCCAATTCCCTTTGGTCGCAGTGGCTTCATCTGGATCATGACATAAAGGGTTGGACTACTTGACAGTTGACATTAATGTTTTATGATTCCAATAATGACTTGATAAGTATAATATTGGTTATCAGAAGAAAATTATTAGAGACCTGTTGTTAGAGATATATTGTAGTTAACAATACCATATTGTATATTTGAAAGTTGCTAAGAGGTAAGATCTTAAAAGTTCTTATCGGACACAAAAAATTGTAACTACGTGAGGTGAAGGATGCTTCAACTAAACTTACTGTGGCAAACATTTTGTAACATATACATATATCAAATCATTATGTTGCATACCTGAAACTTGTACAATGTTGCGTGTCAATTTTATCTCAATAAGGTTGAGGAAAAATGTTACTTTTGCCAGTAGCTTCTTGCACAAGAAGTTTATGATAAATATACTGTCCAACTGTTTTAATGGTAGATATAAATTGAATTTCTACCTGTTTTACTTTTTTATTGTGAAATATATTTATAGCAGAGTATACAAACCTTCACAGAGAGTTTAATCAATATTATTATAACAATCAATCAGGTCAGGAAGTGGAACATCATTACAACCAGATACACTCCCCAGGTCATGCATATTTTTCTAACCATAGCTCTCTCTTTCCCATAGAGATAACCACTCTCCTGACTTTAGAGCACTAATTTCCTTACCTTAATCATGTTACCCCTATTTACTTTACCTAAACAACATAGTTTTGTTTCGCCTATCTTTGAGCTTTGTACAAATGGAATTGCATTTTGTGTTCCTTTGCGATTTTCAGTTTTAATCAATATAATGTTTGGAAATTTTATTTTAATTGATGTATAATATTCTTTCATATGACCATACCATGGTTTTTTTATCCATTTCACTAGTGAAGAACATTTAGGTTGAATCCACTTCGGGGCTATATTAAAGAATACTACTATGAACATAATGCATATTTATTGTGCTGCACATAGCCATACATTTCTCTTGGAGATATATATAGATATGTATATAGATAAGAGTGGAATTCAGTGTCACAGGAGATGCATATCCTCACCTTAACTGGATAATGCTATACCATTTGGCAAAGTTGTTTTGCCAGTTTACATAATTATCAGCAGTGCATGAGCATTCCTGATAGTTTTGTCACTAATTGTGTAAGTTTGTGTTAATTATACTCATTCACTCATCCATCCATCATTCATTCAATAATTTTTAACATTTTCTATGTCCCAGTGAGTGTGCTAGGCACTGGGAACATGAAAATGAATACAACAGACACAATGACGCTATGTCCACTCTAAACTGAAATAATGATAAACAAATCCTGAGCACCCTTCAGGATTCAGATTTCCATCAGCACTCCAGTGGGTCAACAAACTATGACTATGATTTTTCAGGAAAAACAGCAGTTCAAGTTGCTTCCCTTCTATTCTATTGGTTTGATATGTGCATCTTATTTGAGGACTACTGTTCTTGCACATCACAAGAAATTATTCCTGTATTGTTGCTTTGAGGTTATAGGTTACATGTCTTAGCTTGACAAATTACTGATGGAATGAAGAAAAGGTGTCTCAAAGCAGCAACAAATGGTATATTATGCTTCATGTCGGAATAGTATTTAATCAGTTCAGTTTTTAAATAGGAACTCTTTTATTTCATTTAAATTCAATGGACACACTTTTCTGAGTGCCTCTGTTTTTGCATATGCATCTACTGTGCTCATAATTACAAAATTAGTGCATTTAAATCATGTACAAAGTCACTGAATCATTATAGCTTTGGTACTCAGATACAAATGTACATTTGTGTGCATAAATGTAGAATGAAAAGAAAAAAAGAAACCGAGAAAATGTGGCATTGAATATCAAGTAAAAGACTTCACAGCACAGCAATTCTCTTATTCCCACACTAATTTGCCAGAGGAGTTAATTCTGGTGACCCAAGTTTGGCAGTGGTCCACACAGCATGCAGTTGGAGAGTTATATGTCATCTGCAGAAGTATGAAAAAGTAATTTTTCTCAACTATACTACTTTATGCTATTCCTAATCCTTTAAACATAAATGCTTCTTTTAAAAATAGGTGTGTTTTTTTTCCTTTGGTGAGATTCATTTTTTAATAATCTTTGGTGGACATTTAAACCTCTATAGAATCTCTTAATTATTTAATGCAACTTGTCACTGCATTACTTCAAAAAAAACATGAAAAAAGTATGAATCACATACAAAATAACAACCAAAGCAGTTGTAGCCTTCCCATATAGCTTAATGTATAAGTGTCAACGGCCAACAGAACGTGTGAAGCTCATGGTTTTGGATTCGCACTCAATACAGGACACAAACAGTAGGGTTCTGTCTGTCATGGACAAATAAAGACCGCAGACTTTGTGAAGTGCTTATCACTGAGAGCAGTTTGCCAGTACTGTTTACAGTCACAAATACAAATTATTTACCGCAGCATATTAAGTAATAGGGTAGATTTATAGTAGCAGGAGAGGCTGATAAAACCACTGGCAAGATGCAGCTTGTAGAAATAAACAAATTAACCAGAAGGAGCAGCTGGGGAAAGAAGTGCAGGCATATGTGTGTGCATTTGGTTAAAATGCAATGTTGACTTCAAAATGACGGGAAAAGAATTCTCTTCCTTCTCCTATGCTCACCCTAAGGCACAGAATCTAAACAGGATACTTTCAAATTTCATTGTCTGTCTACCGCTGGAAATCAGGTGTAGTATATGTAAGCCTTCTACTATTGCTGTTAGTCTGCGATCTTTCATAACAACCCCTTTGGCTATAAAAGGCAAAGGCTGTTACAAGAGTGTGTATTTTCATTGTCAGCTACAGAAAAATGAGCAGGGAATGAGAGCCCTAGGACTTACAGACTTGCCTCAATCTAAATATGGCTTGCAAACTATTTTTGCTCTATCATTTTGGAAATCACTACACACACACACATGCACACACATTACTGTAGAGAACACTTCTGAAAGTTTCAAGTTAAAAAAAAAAGGCTCTTCCTTGGGTTACATAATTTTAATTATGTCTTCCTTCTGGCATTTTAGCAGGTGGCATTTCAGTGATCAATGAAGCTGTGGCATCTGCGCTTCCTTGTATATTATGCTAGTCTGCCAGTCCACTGATCTAGAATTACATTATTGTCACCATCATTTTTAGATGCCTATAAAAACCAGGTCTTCTGGCACCTTTCCTCATTTTTTAGCACGAGAGTTATCCCGGATTCCCTTATATTTTATTCTTAAGAAAACATTTTTGTCCCCCAATTCTTTTTCTTTGCCTCTTTGGCATCATTTAAGATCCTTACATTTATGTCATGTGCAGCAGTCAAGACACATTGGAATAGACATGCCAAAACAAAAACACTTAACCTAATCAGGCACTTAATAAATTGTAGTTGAATGACTAGATACCAAATGTGTCTGGGAAATATGGCATCTGGACATTTCAAATCACTTCCATCCTGCATAAAGACACTTTGTATATACCTTTGGCTTTGGTGTAGTGTTTAAAACATGTCATGTATACCACCTCATCTGATCTTCACAGTATTCTTATAAAGTAGGCAGGAAAGACATTCATTCAATGTTTATTGAATATCTCTTATGTGCCAGGCACCATTTTTGGCACTAGGAATAGCGAAATAAATAAAGGAAACTTCTCTGTTTTAAGGAAGAGGGATAGTGTTCTAGAGGCTATCATTGCCCATCTGTAAATGTGGAAACATAAGTTCAAAAAATTAAAAGTTAACCCGTGGTAAAATGCTGGTTCCCAGGTTACTCATAACACTTCTTCAGATTGGTGCTAATTGCTTCAAAAAATGATGATGACAAACTCTGAATGGAAATAATTCGGTTAATCTGAATGGAGATCCTCAACTTGGACTCGACAATATAGCATGTGAACTTTTAAAAGACTATTTAAAGGATTTAAAAATTTTAACTGCACTGGGGAGAAATACTTTTGTTATATGTATCAGATTTATTGCATAAACTGCTTCTGGTAAGTTATAAGCAGAAAGCAAATAAATTCTTTCTCACTAAGTCCCCTTCAGTCAATCGCTATAATATCTTTCTTCCTTTCTTCTTTGTATAGTTGTTTCTGGTATTTCAAAGATTAGCCCAGTTTAATGTAATCACTCATTCAGGTGAAAATTTCTCTTTCTCCTGGCTGAAGCCTGGACTCAATACCCCCATATGAACCGGGGCTACAGTCAACTTCTTTACTCCCCACCTCTGGCTCTTTTAGGCTTCTCCCCCATTCACAGTGCTTCCTCTTGATTCCTCAGGTATGAGTGGGGAGACAAAGGAGAAGCAAAAAGAAGATAGGTCTCACTTGACTGGTATAGGTATAACCTAATATTGGGACCCTATGGATTTGGTTAACCAAATGCTGTTTCTTTTTTTCCTTCTGGGATGCTTCTGAGGGATTTCAGACTCCTGTTGCTGGAGGTCTTCTAGCTGCAATCCTCTGACATGGGCAAGTCTCTTCTGGTTGATGAGTCTGTCTTTCCTCTGTCCTGTTTTGTCCTTTGTCCACTGCAAGACAACCTAAGCCTGGCTCTCTTCTGTAGAATCCACATCAGGTTCATGGAAAAAATGTGCTTTTGCCCTGCCAAGCTCTGGAAGGAGAGGCCATTCCTAGAGTGCTGCTCTTAGCCCTGCTCTCAGAGCTGACCTTCCTTGCCCACCTGCCAGCCACTGACCTTTACACTTTTATAGGCATGAATCAGATACCCATAACCTCATCCCCCAATTTCTAGGAGACTCAAGTGAAGAATGCCCAAGGTTCCTCTGGAATTCTCCCTTACTTGGCATGAAGTGAAGGCGAAAGAACCCTCTTCCTCTGCACTGAAGATAGGAAATGCAACAACATCACATCTAGCTTGTCTCAGAAGAAATCCTGACTATCACACTTCATCAACCCATAGCCAAATGGAGGTTGTGTTGGTTGGCTCGAACTGCCATTATAAAATATCACAGATAAACTGGTTTAAACAACAAGCATTCATTTCTCACAATTCTAGAGGCTAGGAAGTGTAAGATCAAGGTATCAGCAGTTTGGGCTCTTTTTATTTATTTATTTATTATTATTATTTTTGAAAGCAGTTTCCACACCCAATGTGGGGCTTGAACTCAAGACCCTAAGATTAAAGGTCGCATGCTCTACCAACTGAGCCAGCTGGGCACCCCCAGATTTGGTTCTTGGTGAGAGCCTTCTTCCTGGCTTACAGATGGCTGCCCCCTTGCTGCATCCTCACAGGAAGAAAGGCGAGGTGGGGAGAAGAAAGGAAGGAAGAAAAAGAAAGAACATACTACTTTCTTGTCTCCTATGTCACTAATCCCATCATGAACGCTCCACCTTTATAATCTAATTACTGCCCAGAAGTTTGATCTCCAAATACCATCACACTGAGCTTAGGGCTTCAATGTATGAATTTTGGGGGAACGCAATTCAGCCTGTATCAGAGGCTGATGTGCCAAAACTCATCAAACCACCTTTTGGTCACCCCTTTTGAAGAACGGCATGTAAAATTTAGAAACTCAATTTATGATGGAGGTATTTAGACTCATTTTTATCAGTTTTGTGAATTCCTCTGACATGCTGAGATAGGAAGAATATTTGAGCACCCTTTTAAATATATGACTGCTTGAAAAACTAACCTTGATTTCATTTATAGAGATTTGTCTTTTCTTTTAAATACTAATATTTGTCTCCTGTTTGCATTTGCTTTATTGTTTTATATTTCCCATATTTTTCACATATATAAAAATCATTTAGTTCTAGAATAAATGACCTGTCCAATAGAACTTTGGTGATGATGGAAAATGCTGCTCTGTCCAATATGGTAGCCAATATCTATCTTTGACTGTTGAGTACATGCAATGTAGCTAATGCAATTAAAGATTGGAATTTATAATTCTATTTAATTTAATGAAAATTTTCATTAATTTTTTAATTAAATTAAATTTTCATTTAAATTACATAAAATTAGAAAGTTAATTAAATTTAAATAGCCACATACATTTAGGATCTACCATATCAGATAGTACAGTACCAAATTACTAAAATTTTGATCTCTACTTCTTTTTCCTTATATAGTAGTATCCAGAACGATGTCCTACTTATAGTACATTATATTATTCTACTCAGAATACTGAATGACTATTATTTCATCATTTCACATTAGCCAAAATTAGCACTTAAATATGTCTAGTTTGTGATATTAGAAAAAGCCACTTCCATTCAATAATATCCCAATACCAAACGATGTCCCTTTCTATTTGCTACCACAACTATGCCTATGCTTTTTCTATATCATGCAATAAAGTGATTTTGGAAGGTAGGACTTAACAGTGTGCATTCTTTATTCTTCAAAGCAGCAGCTTTAGAGCAATGACTACATATGTTCTGAGACTGAGTACTACCAGAACAAGGATACAATGGTTCGTATGGTTTCCAAGGTCAATCATCATGGAAAAGATGGATTGCAACAGCCATCTCAGGCATCAGGTAATTTACAGCTATTACAAAACACTCTGGCTTATGGATCTTTCCTTGCTTTGTTGAAATGTACAATGTCTTTATACAAACAAAACCATACTACCTTTGATAACTGCACTTTATATTGAACCAGCTACTACTTCCGAAACTTACTAGGAGCCCCACATTACCCTTAGTTAACCTAGCAAATTTTCAGTATTTTTGCTTATTATTTTTTGTAGTTACCATTTGCTAGTTTGCCAAAACATACAGGTTCTATCCATTGTTCACCAGTTTAAGTAGAATATCACTGACACCAAGCTTCAGTGAGTATGCCATAGGCATAATTCCAAGATTTTGTTGGCTACTAATTCTGTCCTTTGAAACAATTGGTGGCACAGAAGTAATACTGATGCCAATGCATAGAGGTCATATGTGAATTCTGAATCATTTATACATTTCCAACAGCCCTTTAAACTACTGCAGAAAACTTCCATTTGTTCTAGAACTTCATTTTGGAGTTATGCTCTAAAAGATGGAGGGAAATCAGATATCAATTTTCTGGGACTACTCTTGTAGGAGAAAACCCATCAAGTTTATATTTCATAGGCTTTTAAATCTTCAGAACAAATTTTAAAGGAAAAATATGTTCTGATCGACACCAACTATTCTGATTATAGTAGTGGTTTTAGTCCACATTTGTAACTTCATATAATGTAGTATTATTGGTATCTATTGGGAAATAACATTATTATCAGACACGTTGGTTTTGACACAATCAGGTCCATGGGCTGTTTCAAACTAAAGATGGTGAATAAAGCCAACAGCCACTGAAAATAGTAAACACGATTATCAATGTGTATTGTCAGAGTTGAAGAGGCCATCAGATACATCTTGGTGCATTAAAGCACTATAACTCAGGTACGATTTAAATTCTTCATTCTTTGAGTATGAATGATGATATGAATAAAGACATTTTGTCCTAACTTCCCCCTAAAGACCATCCTTGCTGCTTTATCGTGTATCAGTCTTTTACATTTTCCAAAATCCTATGGTACTTCTTGCTATTACCTGATTTGGCAATTTAATGCATTCTAGTATCCACCTCTCATATACATATTGTGTTTATGAACAGAGGAAAGGCCTCAAACATTTTCTATATTTTTCACAACACCTAGTATGACTCTAGGAATAGAATGCATCTAATAAATGTTTGTTTATTTGTAATAACTATAATGCCAACCATTTGGGGGGAGGAGAAACTAGATTTAAATATTGCTATATTTTACCAGTAGTGATTAAGCACTAATACCTCATTTACTCAGGTAAGGTGCTCTGCGTCTTACATAAGTTTGCAATTGTCTTTTTTGTGTGATCATATTTGAAAGCAGAGTAGCTCCCAAAAGGTTAATTTCTGGGGCTTATTAGTTCTTTATTCGATAAAACTATGAATTTCCTTTTCTTTTAGATATTTTTTCAGAGCCGTAGTTAAGCTTTTTTTTTCCCATTTCTTTGTAGTATCTCTAAACCAGAGGGCACAGAGTCTCTTTCCTAATTATTTTTTTTCTGGAAACGTTAAGAAAGTTGTTTAACAAACAGAACCGTCTCATTCCCACAGGGAAACACTAACCAGAGGCAAACAAAGCACCCAGTGGTGAGGTGGTATCTATGCTACTTATCAAAAGCAAACACACACTCCTCTACAATGGAGTGAGAACCACCACAGCAACTTCACCCCTCAGTCAAGCATTGTGCATCTGTTCACTCAGATGGGTGGAAAAGAAAGAGGAAGAAAGAAAGAAATTGGGAAAATCGTTTCAGCTGTGATCTTTGGTAAACTAGCAGTCTTATTTATGAGGAAAAGTCAGGGAACCAATATTAATTACAAACTCTATTCCACCATTGCCTTTAGCATAGTTGGGAAGCTCTGGAATATTAATTATTTAAGGTATTGGAAGACAATGGAAAATGTTCGGATGTTACTGAAGCAACTGGCTTCTCTTCTGGTAAGTTTCTTTCAACACCATATAAAAAACATGACCTCTTCTTTTTCATCATCTTTTTCTCATACTCATGTCTCACACCCCTACCTTTGCTTCTCCCAGTGTATTGAGGACATTAGACTTTGCAACAAGCTGTTTTCCCCAGGTAAGTCATTGTTTTTTTTAAATGTTTGTTTGTTTGTTTACCTATTTATTTTATTTTTAATATGAAATTTATTGTCAAATTGGTTTCCATACAACACCCAGTGCTCATCCCAAAAGATGCTCTCGTCAATACCCATCACCCACCCTCCACTCCCTCCTACCCCCCATCAACCCTCAGTTTGTTCTGTTTTTAAGAGTCTCTTATGCTTTGGCTCTCTGCCTCTCTAACCTCTTTTTTTTTTCTTCCCCTCCCCAGTGGACTTCTGTTAAGTTTCTCAGGATCCACATACGAGTGAAAACATATGGTATCTGTCTTTCTCTGTATGTCATTGTTTTTAAACCCACACCCAAGAAGAGAAAGTGAAAGAAAGTAGTAGTCAGAAAGTTAATTCACAGTTACCTGGAGATCTGAACTTTCCAGAAGTGCTTAAAAATCACGGGGACTGAGAGCTATGTTCCACTTTGGGAGTCAGTGGCACAATGGAAATAAATATAAGCGATTTCCAAAATTGCTTTCAATCAAAGCAGCATAAAGTGGACTACAAGACAGAGGTTCAAAATGGAAATAAGTCACATGCAAATTCTAAGTGAATATTAAAATATTGCCAAATCTGTCATTTTCAAGAGCTAAGAAACTCTTTTAAATTGAAGAACACAATATGACTTTTGCAACACAAAAGATAGTGCTTAACATCATAAATGCATTACTACTGTTGCAATACATTGAACTAATTATGCCATGAAATTCATATTGTACAACTACTGGATCAAGATCTGCACGATGTTTATTGTAGCATCAAAGTCACCAGTGCAATAGGAAAACTGTTATTTTTAACAAAAACTATTAGCATTTGTTTGAGTAGTTAATACTTTCAACAACCATGATACTTTGTGATTTATTGGGCCTAATGTGTTAAGTAAAATCATGAAACTATTATTCCTGAGGTCACCTCAATGATAGGCCAATGAGTCCTAGAAATTTCCAGGATAACCCTAATAATACTACATAGCTTCCTTCAACTACTTCTTAAGAGAGCACAGTTCTTGACTTGGCAATTAACTGACCATGTAAATTTGGCCAAGTGACATAACTCTGAGATGCAGTTTCTAATCTACATAAGAGGGGATAAGACATATCTTTCTCATTGAGTTGTTACAAAATTAAATGAGATAATGCATATAAGACTCAATAAACGTTAAGTCTCAATAAACACTCAATAAAGATGGACTTCTTCCTCACTTAAAAAGTACTAAATGTATATTTGAAAAACATCTGCTAAAAAATTAAAACGAAAGATTGGACTGTGCATATACCTGAGGGAATATACCTCATACTCCTCATACCTGCGGCTGCCAAGATTGTTATGCAATATTTGTGAGAGTCTGGTGAAAGATGAAAGCATATGTGAATGGATCCATGGCACTGTCAACTTATTAGTGGAATTAAAAGTTGTTGATTGATGGTTTTCAACAGCGATTACAGCAGCCATTACCCTAGGTTCATAAGAGTGAGTATGCATTCATTTGAAATGTAATGAATCTTTAACATATCTTATGTCTTTAAGATTTCACAGTTCATATAAATGGCTTTTATGGAGAAAGTCCACTTTATTTTTCTGCATTGAGATCTAAGATTTGGCATCTTTAATTTATTGTGGATCTTACAGAAAGCACTGAACCAAGAAGAGGACACATGGTTAATTATGTGTCACTTTAGGAGAAATGTAACACACAATGAACAAAAATGACTTTCATAAAGTGTATATTATATTCTAATTGGTTACTTGCACCTTACAAATTAAAGATAATTAGCAAAAAGATATTTTTGCATCACAGAGCTGTTATGTCACTTGGCCAGAATTATACAGTCAGTCAACTACCAAGTCAAGATTTAAGCTCAAGTCTTCTTGATTCAAAATTGCTATTCATTCTATTTTCTGTGTTCTCTAAAGAATTTGTAAGAAAAAATGGGTGGTATTGAGGGTTTTCATGAAAATTGCTAGAATTATATTGAATTAATTCGTTAATTAATTCAATTAATGCTGAATTAAGATTGGGCAAAAAATAGTCTTTATTGTCTGTATTTGCTATAAGAAAGGCAAGGCTGCTCTGTGAAAACTTGAATCTCTCCCTTTGTCTTTAGTTCCCTTATTTAGTGAATAAGTTTTACATTTAACCTATATCAGGGGGTATTGTGAAATTAATTTGTAGAGCCAATTTGAAAAATTCATGTTAATAAAAATATTTTAAAGCATGTACAACCTATCAGAATAGATATTGGCAATACACAATAAAAACAGAATGAATAACAACTTTGTATATTATCTATCAATAAAATCTTTACCTATTCCAATTAAAAAAATTTATTTAATGTTTATTTATTTTTTGAGAGAGACAGTGTGAGTGGGGGAGGGGAAGAGAGGGAGACAGAATCCGAAGCAGGTTCCGGTTCTGAGCTGTCAGCACAGAGCCCATGTGGGGCTCAAACTCTCAAACGCGAGATCATGACCTGAGCTGAAGTCAGACGCTTAATTGACTGAGCCACCCAGGCACCCCTACTTATTCCAATTTTTAATTAGTGTTACCCATTCCTAAAGTCAATGAATGCAATAACCTATTATGTAAATGAAGATAAGATTTTAAAATGATGTTGATAAATAAGAAATCAATGTAAGCATAATGTTCAGATATCAGTGGTAAGTCATTCTCATTCTTCCTTCATCAAAACTACTCCTTAACCTGAAGGGCTTCCATTAACCATAACTGATTAGACAGGAAGAAGTTGGCTATATCTTTCCTACTCTATCAGATTATCCATTCAGATTTTTTTAAATTAAAAGAAACATAAAAAGTAAAACCATTTTAATTTTTAGTAATTTTTCTTTTCTTTGTTGCTTTTTTGATTTGTTTCTTTTGAAACTATTTCCAAATATTAAAATAACTTATTATGCTTGGAAAATCTAGAGCTTGGTTAAAGAAATATAAAAGATTGATTGTTGAGACATTCCTATTACAAGTTTTATACCTGAATGCTCTTCAATCATTCTGAGAACCACTCCCTGCTGGAAGTGTGCTGCAATAAATACCTGAATAAAAATGATCTTGGTAATGCACTAGGACAGAGGAGTAAACTAACGACCTAAAAGAAATACGTCAAACTTTTTTAAAAAAGGACTACAAAATTGGGGCGCCTGGGTGGCTCAGTCGGTTAAGCGTCCAACTTCGGCTCAGGTCATGATCTTGCAGTTGGTGAGTTTAGCTCTGTGTGACAGCTTGGAGCCTGGAGCCTCTTCAGATTCTGTGTGTGTGTGTGTGTGTGTGTGTGTCTCTCTCTCTCTCTCTCTCTCTCTCTCTCTCTCTCTGTCTCTCTCTGCCCCTCCCCTGCTTGTACTCTGTCTCTCTGTCAAAAATAAATAAACATTTTTTTAAAAAAAAAGGACTACAAAATAGATTTGTGACCATTAACATTTTTGATTATCAGCCACAATAAAAATACATCTCACATCTTGATCAAAAACGCACATACATTAAATCACCAACCAGTACTTTCCCTCAGCTACAAAAGTGTTCCTCTTATTAGAAGAAAGATATTGATATATTAAATACAACAATAGGGGTCAATAAACTGAGAATAGTTCTTAAATTTATGGCAACTACAATAATAAAGTTAGAATGAGTGTTTTTATGTTTTATTATTTATTTATTTATATTTAAATTCAAGTTAAATTCAAGACTACACAATGTAGTCTTGGCTTCAGAAGTAGAATCCAGTGATTCACCTCTTACATATGACAGCCAGTGCTCGTCCCAAAAAGTGCCTTCCTTAATGCCCATCACCCATTTAGCCCATCGTGCCCACCTACCCTCCAGCAACCCTCATTTTGTTCTCTGTATTTAAGAGTCTTTTATGGTTTGCCTCCCTCTCTGTTTTTATCTTATTTTTCTTTCCCTTCCCCATGTTATCTGTTGTGTTTCTCAAATTCCAGATATAAGTGAAATCATATTATACCTGCCTTTCTTTGACTTATTTCGCTTAGCATAAATCCCTCTAATTCCAACCACATTGTTGCAAATGGCAAGATTTCATTTTTTTTTTCATTGCCAAGGAGTATTCCATTGTGTGTGTGTGTATGTGTGTGTGTGTATACCACATCTTCCCATTCATGGACTTTTGGGTTCTTTCCATAATTTAGCTATTGTTGATAGTGCTGCTACAAACATTGGGTGCATGTGGCCCTTCAAGTCAGCATTTTTGTATCCATTGGGTAAATGTCTAGTAGTGTAATTTCTGGATCATAGGATAGTTCTATTTTTAATTTTTTGAGGAATCTCCATACTGTTTTCCAGAGTGGCTGTACTAGTTTACATAGAATTCATAATTTTTAAACCATCAGGAAAAAAAAACCTTCAGCTATTCTAAGAAAGCAAAAGTGAATAAAAATGAAACAAAATGATATATAGAATTGAAATTATGGACAAGAAGACAAAGCTAAGTACTAATAAAATAGCAATTACAATATATTTACATAACATAAAACTAAAAGACATAGAAACTATGAGATGAATTGTATACAAAAAGATACATCAGGCACATATGAACCCAAAGAAAGCTCCAGTAATACTAACATTTGGAAGCACAGAACTTTAGGCAAAAAAAAAAGTAATAATAATAATAGAGTACAAAGAAAGATGTCATATTTTAAAAATGAGGAATAGATGGAGAAGATACATTTATCATAAAGACACATGTATCCAACAATAAATCTTTAAAATACATAAAGGATTAACTGACAAAACAAGAAGTGATAAATAAAAAATTTGCATTAAATATTTTGTCATACCCCTTTCAGAAAACATAAACCATGCAAAAACAAAAACAAAAACAAAAACATAGTTATACAGTAAACCTCAACAACAAAAACCTTTATAACCACCGCTAGGTTTGAGTTATCAATCATATATGAAATTTTGCCTCTCAAATCAGAATAAACAATCTGTTTAAGTATACATAAACATTTACAAAATTGGCCATTTATTAGGTCAAAAGATTCTCACAGTAAATTTCAAAGGATCCACACAATGCTGACTATATTCTACCATTTTTCTTCCATTCTCATTTATTCGCTCCCTTCCTTCTCTCTCTCTCTCTCTCTCTCTCTCTCTCTCTCTCTCTCTCTCTCCCTCTCTCTCTCTCTCTGGCTCTGTCCCTCAGTCCTTTACACTATCTGTAAGTTTCACTGTGGTTCAACCTACATACATATAGAAAAGTGCACAAATTGTAACTGCACACTCAATTAATGTTCACAAAGTGAACAGATCAGAATAGCCAGTATTACCAGAATCCAAAAAGCTCATTACTTATCTTCTTCTAGACGTTATCCTTCTACAAAGCTATCCTAATTTCTAATACAATAGATGGAATCATATAATATATACTCTTTTTTGTTTGATGTCTTTTGTTTATCATTATGCTGTGAGTTCCACCCAGTTTGCAGATTTCTTATGTTTTATTTTCTTCTCATATTTTCAGGTATTCAAATATATTGCAATATATTTATGGACATCTGAGTTCTTAAAGGTATTTTCAGTTCTAGAGCTTCCACAAAATATTTGGTGAGGAAATGTATACTTTTTTTGCGGGGGGTTCTATGTTAGGTATGGAATTACTAGGTTATAAGGTATACGTATGTTAAACTTTAGTAAATAACAGCAAACAGTTTTCCAAAGCGCTTGCATCAATTTGCATACTATATCTCAATGTATGAGGGTTTTAATTGCTTTGCATCCTTGCCTACACTTGTTATGGTTTTTCTTTTTTTTTTAAAGTAGCCATTTGGTGAGTATGTATGGTATTATGTTACAAATTCAATTTTTGTTTCTATAATGAAGTTGAACATATTTTCATATTTCTATTGATCATTTATATATACTCTTTAACAAAGTGCTTGTCCAAGACTTTTGCTCATTTCTACATTCAATTGTCTATGTTTTGAGTATTAATTTGTAGAACTTTTTTACATATTCTGGATACAAGGCCTTTGCTAGATAATAATACTGCAAATATGTTCTCCAATTCCATGGCTGGGTTTTTCCACTACTTGATATCATTTGATGCACAGAAATTTCTAGTTAAAATGTGACTTTGTTTACTTCTTTTTATTTTTCTTCATTTTTTTTCTACATGGTTAGTGCTATTTATATGCTATTTAAGTAATCTTTGCCAGCACCATTTCATGAAAAGATTCCTTTATGATTTTTTTAAAAAGCTTATTGTTTTGCCTTTCACATTTATTTCTACAATCCATCTGGAATTGTTTTTTACTTTGTTTTGGTTGGTTTTTTGTTTTGTTTTGTTTTGTTTTTGTTTAATGCATAAAGTATAGTCAATATACCTCTATTTTTTTAAGAATTTACCTTTTCTAAAAGTGGGTCATAACTTTAAATATTACCTTCAGTTTTGAAGCAGATACTGAATGGTACCACCAATATTAAATAATTTTTAAAATAGCTTAAACCTAGGAATGATCTTTTTTTTTTTTTAATTTTTTTAACGTTTTTTTTTATTTATTTTTGAGACAGAGACAGAGCATGAATGGGGGAGGGGCAGAGAGAGAGGGAGACACAGAATCGGAAGCAGGCTCCAGGCTCTGAGCCATCAGCCCAGAGCCTGACGCGGGGCTCGAACTCACAGACCGCGAGATCGTGACCTGAGCTGAAGTCGGACGCTTAACCGACTGAGCCACCCAGGCGCCCCAGACCTAGGAATGATCTTATAAAATTCAGTGTTCTTTCAACAATGGCATGGTGAAGTGTTTTGGACTAGAAATCAGGTGATATTTCATCTACCACAGCTGTCAAAATGGAAGCAAATCAGTTTCTGGACATCATTCTTCTCAGCCACAACATGTGTGGCTTTTGATCCAGGTCCCTACCTAAGATCTTTCCTTCCAATTATAACCTTTCCCCTTCTTGAACATCTTTATGCCATCTTGCTTGCTTAAAGGCAAGAAACTGCACTGGGTACTCATTTTAATGATGACTTTAAAATATTTCAATTATGTTAAAACTTAACAAACTGTAAGTATTTCCCCAAATACCATCCATCCTTACACAACAGCTGCTTTATTTTCCAATATTTCTTTCTACTTTTTCTTTCTACTTATTTATCTATACATGTTTACATACTTCATTTATTCAATCACAGTTTTTTAATACAACTCTACTATTTAAATCCTTAGAGTGTGCAATTCACCATTGCTGTCTCAAGCTTCTCTGGATAATAGTCATATTTGTTCACTTCATGATCTTTATGGGAAAGTTCAATGTAAATCACAGCCAAAAGTAAAATAAGGTTTAAAAAAAAATGGGACTGAATCAAACTACACAATACATTTAATATATTACTTTTCATATAAAAAGGGAAGGCATGAGGAATCTAATGATTAAGTAATTTTATAGCTTCAAATACACATACACATAAAATAAAATCCTTTGATAATGCAACAAAGACAATCAGATTTTCTTTATCTTGATTTCATCCTGCCTTTAACATGAACTTGCAGATGATTTCCTTATAAGGAATAATACCTCCCCAGCTTCTGACCCATTCTGACCCAATAATAATACCCCAGGAAACTAGGCTCATTATTAAAAAAACAATTACTATAAAAAGAGTACTATTTGGAAAATAATGATTACACTGTAATAGTTAAAATTAACAACCCTCAGAAATTCAATATCCTTTAAGCATTCCTAACATAATAAATTGGATATATAGGATTAGTAGTCATTTTAAGTGATAGTAATTATTTAGTAACACTCATATAGAATAAAATATTTGCTCCTGATAACAACTGAAAGCTACCTTATACTTCTAGATATTTAAATAACTGCATTGGTAAACTGCACCTATAAGAAATCTCAAGAGTTCTTATTCCATAAAAATTATTGTAGTAATATGATGCTTCCTTATCATGGCTAAAATGACACAGTCATGTAATACAGGCACTCAAATGGTCATCTTTCCTGTGTAAGGAGAACAAGTGTGTCATTACTATTACTGGGGACAAAATGATTAAAACATTGACTTATTGACATTCAAGGTTTTTTTTTTTTCCTCTGCTTATAACAGCTAAAATGAGTTTATAAATTACCTGTGTGTGTTACACACATGGTTTGAAAGCTGCTCTTTAGCTGCCACAACCCAGTGGAAATAAAAGGACAGCAATTAAACAAGCATCCTAATTATCATAAACTCTGAGGAATATGTGAACAGAGTGCCAGGAGGCATTCATTCATTTTCATGCCAGAATGTGCTTTATTTAAGCATAGTACAAATCACCAAAGCATTTGAAATCTATGCTAAGGTAAGACATTCTTGTAAATGGAGATGTCTTTGAGCAAACTACCCTGAGTGAAGAATGACTATGCCATCTAACATCAATTTTCACTGTGAAAAAAAGACTTACATTATAGTGAACATATTCATACTGACTGTGATGCATCTTCACAATTTCAAAATAATTAGTCAAGCTGGGCATATCAGCCAAAAACTACTAGGCAAACAAGTTGTATTAAACAGTGAAGAAACAAAACAATAAAACAGAACAACCTGTTAATTAACTGAAATTTTCTCTAGTTTAATACTTGAATAATCACTAATCGCAAAGTAGTCTATTTTATTTTTTGTCAACTCTGAAAAAGTGCTTTCTTATATTGCCCTGAAACCTTTTATGTATATCCATCTGTCCTTTCCTCCTGAGACCAAGGGGAAAAAAAAGAATCTATTCGATTTTCATGAACAGACCTTAGCCTTTACATATTTAAAAAATAAATCATGTCCTCCCCTTACATTCTCCTCTTCCCAAGATAATAGTCAACTATTCCACATCAACCTGGTTTTAGGTTCTTTTTGACTGAGCTGTATCCCTTATGAATATGTCCAGTCTGTCCATAATGGTGTGCAATATTCCAGTTAGACCATTCCAGTACAGATTAAGAAGGGTTTCTATGCGTTGGCTCTAGCTGTTCTTCATATAGCCATCATCAGATTATGTTGGCCACATCATAATATTGAGCACATCACTCTCTGGCCTCTACTGACTCAACCAAAGCTACATTTGTGCAAATCTGAGTCATTTTTTTAACATGCTCTATTTAGCCACATCGTGCTCATTATTCAGAGGCAAATATAATAGGTGGAAGGTCTTCCCATTATTCCATATTATGCTTGTTAGAATATTTTTCATGTTCATTGCAGTATCAGAACTGCATTGCTAAGTGCTTCCCAATACCTTCAACTTATCTTCCAAAGTCTCATGCCATGGAAATGTGACTAACTTTGGTGTAGAGGCCACTTTTAGGCAATAGGCTTGAGCAATGGAAACTTGAGTAAGGTAAAAGGGCCCACAGTGACCACTGGACTGAATGCAAACAGACTCCTTAGGTGACCCACCTCACAATACCCACTGGCACCAGCTGTCCAATGGGCTACTTACAACCAGGAACAGGCACCAAAAAAAAGAAAATTCCATACATTCCCATACCTCCTCACTTACCCCCTTAACTACAGCCCCCTATTATGGCCTTCTGGCAGTCTTACCTTTGCCCTCAGGGCCCGCTGCTCCCTTGCAGTGTAATCAATAAATTTCTATCTCCTTTGTTCTGCCTTGGGTGATTTCTTCCATTGCCTGTGCCACAAGCTTCCACAGGATCAGGTTGCCCCACATTTGAACTTCAGAAATCTGACTTTATGACCCCTGTCTGCTGGTCAACTTAAACATCATGATAACTTCCACTTTTCACAAGGGTCTGGTCACTTCCAGTGGCATAATGACTAAGAGCAGAGCTCTCATACCAGATGGCCTTATTTTTAATTCAGTTTCTGCTGCTTATTAGTTGTGAGGAGTTAAACTCCTGATGTCTTCTTTCTTTGTCTGTACAATGAAAATGATAACAATATCTGCCACATAGTTTGTGAGGATTCATTTGATTAAAATATAATTAGTTACTAAGAAAGCTTCTAGTTCATAGTAAGTCTTAGGTGATAACCTATTAATTTGCAACCCATTTGTTGTATGTAGCCCATTGGTCAGCTAGGGCTTATGGATATTTTGAGGTGAGTCACCTAATGGGCCTGTTTGTGTTCAGGCCCAGTGGTCACTGTGGGCCCTTTTACCTTACTCACGTTTCCATTGCAACCCATTTGTGGGACTCATCCAGAATAGTGATCCTATTATGTATTCTGTCAGACAACAGTTTTTCAGAAATTATTATACTTATGAATCACCTTCCTTAAATGCATATTTTCATGTCCCATCTGATTTGTTAGTTCTTTTGGCATTTTTATTTAAAGTAGGACATATAGGCACATAAGACAAATGGGAGAAATACTTGTTACACTTCCGAATTTTTAAGTTGGTGATTTTCTATTATTCATAAAGATAAAAATCAAGTATGGTTCCTTATGAACTTTTTCTAGAAATTAAAATTATTTTACCCTATTAATGATAAAATTAATTAGTCAGCATTTTTAACAATTCCTTCCATTTACCTCCCCTAATGAAATTACTTATATGTATTTTTATTATTTAACTCCTAACTAATTCCTACTCAAATTTATGCTGTTGGAATTTCTCAAAAGTCAATATATTTTTAACTTCCACTCAGAACTTTTTGCTTCCAAATTAGTGGCTTTCTCAAGCCATTTATTGCAACAACTCATTCATTTCCATTTAATTCATTGCTTTTAATGAGATTCTACTCCAGTTATGAAATTCAAGCCTAAATAATCTTCCTCAGTTCACAGAGTTTTCCAAAGTCATTCAAATTTGTCCTCAACACTGTGTCTTAATAAGTATTAACCCATGCATAACACACTATTAAAATGTGACTTTTCCCTACTCAGTTTTGGTTAAGGTATGAAGGCCATAGGTGATGCTGGCAAAGAGAATTCTGAGTGATCATCCTGACTGCTGAAATTTGAGAGGAGGATTGATTTGAAGAGAACTAGCCTAGTAGTCCATCCCCTGAGGCAGAAAGGCCAAGGAGGTGTTATCTTCTAACCTCAAGCAAAAACAACAGTGAATTCTAAGGAATCACTCAGAAAATTAGATATGCATGCCCTGCAGTTATGGATGCAGTGGATAGTGAGAAGGTCATTGTTGAAAGAATTCAGCTAATGAAGGCAGGCTGTTAGGCAAGAGGACCCCAATGGTAAGAGCTTGTACTGAAGCTGGGGACTCAGGAGAATCCTGGCAAAGGAGATAATGCCCATCCCAAAGCAGTTGCAGAGAGAAGGACTCAAGAATCCATGAGAATAGAAGATTCTTCACAAAATTCACCGAAGTCCCCATGAGAGAGTCAGTTTTACACATTTGCTAAATCAGAGAATATAACGTAATCCTTCCCTTGCTTTCTTCTAACTCCAGTTGGTCTGAAAATAGGTTATCCTGATGAGAAAAGAGGAAGAAGAAAAAATGGAAGACTAATTTTAAGTGAAGTTTAAAATTCTTTATATTATCTGGACCAAGCAATGTTAATTATTTAATCAAGACTCTTGGTAATTTAAAGTAACTCTTGGATTGGCCTGGGCTTCTTCAGTGGTAGGAACATATTGTCCCTCATCAAACAGATTTAAGGGGACAGTTGAAGACAAAAATAATGGTGATTTCTAACTATATCCCATGAGACTTGCCTACTCAAACTGATTATATATGTATGCATGAAAAAAAAACTACTTAAAAAATAGACTGAAGCAAAATAAAATTCTCACTCTATATTAGTCATTGGCAAGTGTGCTAGAAGTCCTAGCTATTGGATTGAGTATAAGAATTTCCTATTTAATTCAGGTCTATGAAAGTTTAGGTTGCACTTTCTGTTTCCTGACTGAGATGGCAATCTTTTGGGATAGATTTCCTACACAAAGCCAGATTTTCTAGTAGGCTCTTCATCCAATTAAGCTATTGAAAATGTGCATCCTGTTCAGTTCAATATGGCCAAATTGCTACACAAGTTTCCCTCCAGGCCTTTCCAAATCCCACTGAATTGACAGTGAAGATGCATAAAGAAGAGTATAAATCTACAACAGCAAAGAAAACAGAATTGAAAGGGAGATCTTTAGTGAATGAGTTTATAACAAATTTCTGAAAATGGTGTAATCCAGGGTCTAGTAAGGGTACAGGAACCCATAGTGCCCCTGTCCTCATCCCTAGTTTAAAAAGCCTAATAAAGATTCAGCTAAAAACTCAAAAGTGAAAAGATATGCTGCTAATGGATACAATATAATGGTAAAATTTATATCACAATGTAAAGGAGACAGGATATGCAAACAAAATATAGAAATAAAGTCTTCATAGAAGAGATCAAATATCTCACTAAAAAGATTTGAAGAAAAAGACAGAAGAAACAGAGGGTAAGAAATTTCCCAAAATGTGACCCTCCAAAATTACATAGCATTGAAGAAAGTAAGTTGAAATAGCTCACCTACTTGGAAGCACAATAGATGAGGCAGGTCCTATTCTAATACATATTTATGAAATTTCACAACTCCAAGGAGAAAGAGAACTTACAAAGACTTAGACTTACAAAGACTAAAAATTAGATCTCCTATAATAGAGTAAGAATCATTTTGGTATGACTTCTGATGAGCACAAATAAGTGTTAGATAATATGGCATGTGCAAATTTTAAGGGAAAATGATTTTGGATAGATAATCTTATGTCTAGTGAAGTTATTTACCAAGGATAAAGGTACCATAGAGAGAAGTTCTAATATGCAATTATCAAACATTTATTTCTTTGCTTTTCATTTCCTGATTTTGACAAGCTAACTTGAGTATATATTTTAGCAAAATGAGGTTCAAACAAGATAGAATAATGTATAAAATCCCAGGATACAGTGCCTCTAACATAGAAGAACATCTAAGAGAAGTCTCATAATGACAAGTGTAAAGCATGCCTAGAAAGGAAATAATTCACTGTAGAGCAGAAGATCAAGGACTATGGGAGGGATCTCACTGGGAGAAAAGAGAATCCCTATATAATGTAATTGGAAAAACAAATTTGAAGAATAAAAAAATATGTTGCTTCTATCAACCAGTAAAAACAAAGGCAATAAAAAATCTCAGGAAAATTAAAAGCAAAATGACAAATGTTAAAATACAAACTAATTATATCACAACTCTAAACAACTGAAAGTAAAAGAAAATAGAATGAAGAAGAAAGGGAAAGAGAATGAATATGAACCATCTGGACTTGATGCTAGAAATATGTACTTTCAAGTGACATAGGTGTTACACATTATACCGATCTATCTTGCTTCATTTATACCTTAGAGAGGAAAAAAAAAGTGTCTAAACTTTGTTTTATCCAATTCATTTATACTTATTTTATAAATAAACAACTATTCTGACTTCCAAGAAACAGGAAACATTTCATACATTCTAAGGGACACTGGTTACTTGTTTTAAAGATGATTCCTGATGAGTGGCTTTTGACTCCATTACTACTATGTCCTATTCCTGCTGGCCCATGTGTTTCTAGACTCTCAGAGAGCTGTGGCTGATTGTGTTCTGTTATACACCGAATGAAACCACCTAATGAAAATTCTGCCCTGTCATAACTGTAAAACTGCTTCTGGCAGTCATGGCCATAGCAAGTTTGCCACATCTAGAGTTGCTCAAACTGCTGGGAGCTATGAACCCTATTGATTGATAGCAGTCAGTAAAGTCTTAGTTTATGAAGGTCTAGGTTGGCAGATGTTACCTTGACATTAGATATACTGGTTTTAGAACAGGATCCCTAAAGACAGAGCTCCAGCAGGGAAATGCAACACCTACTACAGGATACAGGTTGTTGTGGATGAAAACTCAGCTTTCTTTGTTTTGTATTCACTATTGGTATAACTCCCTATATATAGTAGGCACCTAAGATATGCTTAAACAAAGAGGGGGAGGGATAAATTAGTGATTGAGGAAATAATATTCTGACCAGTTAGTTTAGTCAGACCTATAACCTTACTGAACATTTCTCTCGTGAATACCATTAGTAGGTATTCCTCACATGAGTGCTTAATACTTCAAAATGTAAATTGAAGTTTACTTTTCATAAGACTTTAAAGTGCAACAACTGTTTTGTCCTCCATTTCACCATTCTCCCAAATCCATATAAACTAAATGTAAGACTTATACCTGGCACACATTAAACACTCAGTAAAGATTAGCTGTTAACTATTATCATTTTTTAAGAGTTAGAGAATAGAAACAGAAATAAAGATTAAGGTAGAAATAGGTATACCACTAGCAATAGAGGAAAGAAGGAGAAAGGGAGAGAGAAGAAAGGGACTGGAAAAGCAAAATCAAATCAAATACATTTCTCATTACCTAAAAATTTAGAATTGCTAAGCCTGGAATAAGCCTGTGAAGATCTAAAACTTTTGGTCATTCCTTGGAACCAAATCCATTCAATTTGGATAACTAGTAACTTTTAACGTGAACTGACTTTGATTGTCTCCTCAAAGACTGAACCATAAACTTTGTTCAAGTTACTGAATAAAGCACACTATTTATAGTTATATATCGGTGAATTGGATTTCAAGTACAATTATTATTATTTTCTATGGGCAATACAGATTAATTACTCCACAACACTCAAGGTACAAGAAATAACATATTACTTTGCTTTTGTGCAAATCAAATCTAGGAATGAAGCCATACAACTAGACTAACAGTAAGTCCAATATCTTCCTGCATTCTTTCTTAGATTGTGGCAGAACCTACAATTACACTGCCTGGAAAATGGGGGAGAGGATATTCTGCTCATTGATCTGCTGTCTTAAATTGGTGAAAATGTTCTTGGAATATAGTCTAGGTTCTTTCCACCCATGGAACAAAATCTAGAACATGAGAACACAGAAGCATGTAGGGGAAAACAACTTTGCATCCTTTAAGTGATAAATCTAAAATATCAAGAGAAGACAGCAAAATATTTCTTAATAACTCACTTGTTACATGTGCAATATGAAACTTTTGAGTAGAAAATGATCACTGCCCCCCCCCCCCCCCCAGCCACCAGTTCCTTCCCATTCCCTTTCTTCAGTGTCCAAGAGTGTTTGCATTGAAGGCTGGTCAAGACAATTAGGGAGCCAGTGAGAATAAGATGTTCCAAGAGATTTCAAAATATTATTAATGACATCTCAATACAGTGCCTTCTGAATTCAGAGGTGAAGGTTTTACCCTCACTTCAATAACTTGAGAATCATTTAAAAAGTTTTTTCATAGTTGCCCCAGAGAATGTGCTCAGCATTTTAGATTCTACTTCGACTTGTACTCTTAGGTAGTAAAAGGAAGGAAGGCTAAAAAAAGACAAAAAGGACATAAGCGACGTAAGAAGTGGAAAGCAAGGAATGGAAGGACAAAGTAGGAAGGAAAAGAAGAGAAAAAGGGAGAGAGGGAGGAAAACAGCAAGGAGGGAAAAAATATAGGAAGGAAGGAAGGAAGGAAGGAAGGAAGGAAGTTCAATTTAAATAAAAGATGATTAATGATACAACAACCAGATTTCACATAGGATTGTAACAAACACAAATCCTATTCTAAATATCATATTGCCATTTATAAAGGGTACAATTTCAAAGTCTTTTAGGAAGTCTCAGATTTGAAGACTTGGCAGATTCTGATTAAGATTGTTTTTATTCAAACTTTACTTTGGCTTCAGACCATTAGCAAATATGAAGCCTCTTTATTTGAAAAAGTCCTATAAAATCATTGTAGTAATGGCCCTAAAGATGTTGAGGACTTTGCTCATTGAATTACAACATGCCATTTTTATCAGGGCCTTACGAAGAAATTTCTCCAGTTTGCAATAACAAGTTGTACTTTATCTTTTTTTCCATATATACTAAAACATGTAAGTAATGATATTACTTTTTTATGCTACATTTTAGAAAGGTCACAGCCATACCTGTGACTCTTCATGGGCATGTCCTGAATCTTGTGTACACCCAGGTTTTATACATCTCAGCAAGCTTGTTCTTGTGTCCTTATGCATTGTCTCAAAGAAATAGTGTCTTATTGCAAATACAATATCACTAAGGTAAAGTTAATTTATATCACACATATAATTTAAAAATCACAACTAAGTATAATTTATATATGTTTCTTTCCAGAATATTTAAAATAAAAACCAAAACATGCAAAGATAAATATGGCTTCTACACATACACACACAGCTTATATGCATATATAATATATAAGATATATCCCCCCTCATCCCAACATTTGCTTTTTGATTAAAAGGATAGATTTTATCCAGAAAATGTTTCAATCTAGAGCAACTTATTTTTTTTGAAATTTTTAGGTAACAAAGGTTTTAGACCACCTAATGTAATAAATTCTTTGTTCCTCCAAATACTCATTTCATTCCAACACATACAGTACAGCAAAACAAACAAACAAAATGTGTTGCAGAATAAAATTTATAATGATATACTGGCTTTTAGCATGACTAATCTTAAAATGAAGAAACTTTTGGATTCATAATAATCAACTCTGTTTCCATTTAACTGTTTTCCATGAGAAATTCAAATCAAATTATGCTAAACAGCAATTAGTTATAAAGTCTTCAGAGGAATTATTTGGTTTTATTTTCAGTAAAAGCCAAGACTTCATAAAAGCCATTAATTAGTGTATCTTTTGTCTCAGCAGGGAAACTAAGAATTGAAGCCCTTGAACTTCATTTAACCTTCAAAAGTGTCTCTGCAGGTCCAACTTGAAATGCTATGGAGGAGTGGGGGTCGGTGACAAAGGAGAGAAAATATCTAGGAAAACCAAAATAAAAATGTTTTTAATGCAGTTTTTTGGACACTAGTTAAAGCATCCCTGCCAAATTGTAAAATTCCTCTTCTTTATTACCCAGTAATGTGTGCAGCAGACATTTCAGACTTTGACTTCATCTCCAACTCCCACTCCCATTACATAATTTTATTTTTATATTTGTTTGATTTTTTTCAAGAAGTATGAATTAAATATTCAAGCAATTTTCAGTTTTGTACCAGAACTCATCTTTATAAAGCAGTTTCATATGGACCCTCAGTATTAGTTCCTTTTGCTATTGTAAGAAATTACCACACACTTAGTGGCTTAAAACAACTGAATTTATTATCTTTGAATTCTGGAGGTCAGAGGTCTGAAATCAGTTTCACTGAGCTAAAATTAAAGCTGTCCACAGGGCTGCATTCTTTCTGGAGGCTCTAGGGAGGAATTGGTTTCTTTGTCTTTTCCAGATTCTTACTGTCACTTGTATTCTTTGGCTTGTAGCCATTTCCTCCATCTTCAAAACATATTATTCTAACCTCTGCCTCCATCATCATATCACTTTCCCTACTAACTCTGACTCCTCCTGTGTCCCTGTTATATGGACATTTGTGATTACATCAGGCTACTCAGATAATCTAGGATAATCTCCCAGTCTCAAAATATTTAACTTGAGTACTTTTAAAGGTTCCTTTTTGCCCTACGAAGTAACCATCACAAGTTTCAGGGATGAAGACAAGGACATAACTGTCATTATTCAGCCTACTATACCCATCCTCTTGTCCCCAAAGATTCACATCTATCCCACATGCAAAATACATTCACTCTTTGTCAGTATCCCACAGAGTCTAAATAATTACAACATCAACTCAAAGTAAAAAATCTCACCTAAATACCAGCAGCTCAAACGTCTTCATCTAAATAATCTAAATCAGGTACGGATGACACTCTAGGTATGAGCCATTCTGGGGCAAAACTCCTCTCTATCTGCAGACTTGTGAAATTAGAGAATAAATGATCTGCTCCAAAAATACAATAGTGAAGCAGCATAGGAAAATAGTTGTAGACATTCCCATTCCAAAGGAAGAAAGTGGAAGGGAGACAGGAATCACTGGTGCTAAGCAATGTCAAATCCAACTGGGTAAACTCCATTAGGCTCCAATGCCTGGGAATTACCCTCTGTGGTTTACAGTTCTGCCCTCAGAGACCTTACTCCACCCCGTAAACCACTTTATTCCTGATTTTCACGGTCAATGAGTAGAGAGTATTTGGTGGCAAATATCTATTTTCAAGGTTAGAAGGAAAATATCTATTTTGCCTAGCACTTAGTAACGAAATGAAACAATAATGATTTTTTTAAATGTATAATGTATAAGTGTCCCCACACAAATTGCTCCTAGCAAAAAGTCTGCTTCAAAGTGTACCCAAAATAAAAAAAGAGAGGGAAAGACCCTTGTTTCAGTAGGGCTGCATTAAAGCTGCAGTATCAAAACATAAGGTACACATCTACTAGAGTAATATGTTAAAAAATTCTGCTACAGTTATCTATACCATTTCAGAAATACAGCAGAGTAAACCCTGTGTAATGAAACATTTTGTTAGGGCAGTTGTGTTTCTGAGCTAAATGCAATGATTACTTTGGGATAATCTAGCTTCTGTGATGACAGAGAAAATTTAGAACTGCCAAACCTCTTCTGCATAAGATATAGAAAACAAAGTATATCTGACTTAAAACTATGAATTTTAAATTAGTAGATGAACTAGTTAGTTCTAAATTTTTTTCTGACCCCAATTTTTGCTGGATACAACTTCATTGGAAATCTTTATAATTCACAAGATTCATTGTTATAAGGTACACACTAAGGCAACAATTTATTTTGATATTTACTTTGGATTAACTTCACGGCTAAAATTGAATATGAAGAATGGTTTATTTGTTTCAGATAAGAATTCTAACCAGAACAAAGTTGTGGTGTCTCTGAAATGTGACCCATCTCTAATTCTAATTCAACAAGCTAGCTCCAATAATGGAGGGGGAAATTTGGCCATATGACATAGGTAGAGCAATAAGTTATAAAAATTAAATTATTATAATGAAATATAATGATAAGGGACAGTACTGTTCACTCTATATCCAATTTAGAATAAATTAGAACAAAGTCAGACAAGTGGATCAGGGCTCTAAAGCATGAGGCATGTTCTGGTCTATTTATTACCTTAAACTCCCTCCCTATGTAATGAGTATTAAGAGGTGACATATGTAGGCCTGCAGTTGAAAAAAATACCACATTATGTTGAAAGATTTTGTCGAAATGACCTCCAAATTGTTACACAGTGGATTTGTGTCTCACTGAAAGCAGGGCATCTTTACTGAGCGAGACAGAATAATCTAATTTCAAAAAGATAAATGTAAGAAGTTGAATTATTTTCATAATCATATATCTTTTTAAAAAGTCTTATACAGTAGTATTATTTTTAAGAAAAGAAGATTGACCTTTGATTGTTTTGTTTCCTGCTATGTCTTTGCTTCGTGATGTGTTTCTGTCAGGAGAGAAACATGTAGCAGATCCCTGCTACCTTTAATGCTGTCTTCCAACCCCAGATCCCTGCTCTCAGCACCCATAATCTCTCTGTTCTTTAACATCTTGGTGTTACCCAGGTCTGCTTTAATAAACCTTGGTGCTTACAAGGATTTCTACCAGGTCCACATATGGTTATAAAACAAACAAAACACAAAAACCACCACTAACAGAAATATTTATTAATGGTTCACTTTCAGCTCAAAAATGTATAGCTTTTTCAGAAGTGTTCATTCTAAAGGAGAGTGTGTTATGATATATCCACCAATATCATATGGGTTATAAATTGCTTCTGGCATGGCTGATTTTTGTTGAATTCATATAAAAAATAATACATCAAGTCAAATAAATATACCAAAATGCTGCTTGTTATCTTTAAATTTTAATGTTCTTTTGTGCTATTTTCTGTTGTTTTCAAAAAAACAAAAAACAAAAACCAAAAACCTAAAGTTAACACAGAGTAGCTACTTAAAAATATTTATTGACCAAGTAATTTTAATTATGTCTCACTTGATTTTCAATATGATTCAACTTTAAAACACCTCAGTATAGGTTTCAAAAATTAGTATCTATAATAATTCTGTTAATTACAATCTTTCCTACCACAGATAATACTGAAGTCATGACAGTTGAAACTGTATTGTTTTTACCCTGAGTTGAAAATCTAAATCGCCTGAAGCAGTTTGAAATATAATGGATTACACTGTTGTGTCCAATGGGTTTACATCCTGAAGGAGAGCCGAAAGAAGCAAATCAGTAGGTTGAAAAAAAGACCATCTTATGTGGGGGATTTTGGCAGGGCAGGGGGAGATGTAGCCTTTTTTCAGATTCCTTCATATTCCCAACCCTTTTGTCCTTGAGACAAAGCTTCCTAAATCAGAATTGTTAAAATTTTTAGAGAAGGAATTTGAAAGGACAACTTCAACTTCGCTGAACAGCGAAGAGAGATTTCTGGTCTAGTTTACTTGTAGGCCCAAAGGGGAGAAGAGAAGAATAAGGTCACAGGAAAGTAATAACAGTGGTCTGCCTGGATAGTTAGTACAAATGCCACAGAAGAATATCACGTGCATAAAAGTGATGAAGAATATGGAGTTCTACAGAGACCAAAAAGTCAAGTCAGATAAGTTGTAGGATACAGTCAATATTTAGTTACTTTTAAAATGTATGCACTTGCTAATCAGATTCACCCTCACCTTATTCAAAGTGGGATAGAAGTTAAGTTTACATATTCAACAGGTTTTTACTGCAGGATTTCATTGTCCTAGGCTCTGTTTAGGTGCCAGATATCACAAGTTGAGACAAAGTAGATAACATGCCTTTCTTAGAAAAGTTACAGTCCACTTACAGTAGGGTAGGAAAAAAAACCCTAAAATTGAAGGGGTAACAGGGATTCTAAATTCTCAAAGAGCCAAAAGACATAAATGGTAGTTGGGAGGAGAATGCAGAAAAACAGGAAACTTTGAAAACTCACATTTGCCATAAAAATCTATTAGATCATGGGGTGCCTAGGTAGCTCAGCGGGTTAAGCAGCTGACTCTAGGATTCGGCTCAGGTCATGATCTCACGGTTTGTGAGTTTGAGCCCCACATTGGGCTCCACGCTGACAGCACAGAGCCTGCTTGGGAATCTCTCTCCCTCTCTCTCTGCCTCTCTGCCTCTATCTCTCCCTCTCTTAAAATAAATAAATAAACTTAAAAAAAAAAAAAACTATTAAATCAGGTTAACCCAGACTGAGCCTTAGCAAAATTACACCTATCTAACAAAAGCTATCATTGAAGCAACCCCAGTGGCTGGAAGAGCATTCATTATTCTTTCATCAGTTATTCCCATGATTCACACAAGTGTTCTTCATCAGCTGATTTATTAGGCCAAACATTCAATATTATAAGGTAATTCCAACTCTTATCAAATCAGTGGAACTGTTATGTAAAGCTTTCTGAATAATAAGTGAGCTATAATAAAGAAACAAAAACAAGTCCAGGGAGCTCACAGAGTTAAAGAATGATCATAATACAGTAACCATGGAACTATAAATAAAATTGGCACATAAATGTACTGTCATCCAGTTCACTCACTCATCTGCATAGTATTGCTGTGTTCTGAGGAGACATAACTTCTACGATACAATAAAACTACTTAGTCATGCTGATGATAGTGGATAATAGGACAGAGAGTATAATCTCCATCTCTGGGAGGCCATCAACTAGATTCCTTCATATAATATCCATATCCCTCTCCCTTCAATAATCTGAGATGACAGAAAGGAGAAATTTTGTCTAAGAGTGCATTTTGTAGTATATTTCAGAATAAATATAGACCTTTTTCATCCTCCCATATAGTCATTTAAAATGAGAATGATGATCAAGATTTATATGCTGAAAAGTACAGAATGCTTATGAAAGAAACTGAAGATGACACAAAGAAATTAAAAAAAAAACAAAAACATTCCATGCTCATGGACTGGAAGAACAAATACTGTTAAAATGTCAATACTACCCAAAGCATTTTACACATTTAGTGTAATCACTTTCAAAATAAGACCAGCATTCTTCAGAGTTAGAACAAACAATTCTAAAACTTGTATGGAACCACAAAAGACCCCCAATAGCTAAAGTCATGCTGGAAAAGAAAACCAAAGCTGGAAGCATCACAATTTCAGACTTCAAGCTATATTACATGGTATTGGCAACTGGCACAAGAACAGACACATAGATCAGTGGAACAGAATAGAGAACCCAGAAACGGACCCACAGATATATGGCTACCTAATTTGCAACAAGCAGGAAAGACTATCCAATGGAAAAAAGACAGTCTAGGGGCGCATGGGTGGCTCAGTTGGTTAAGCTGCTGACTTCGGCTGAGGTCATGATCTTGTGGTTCATGGGTTCGAGTCCCGTGTCGGGCTCTGTGCTGACAGCTCAGAGCCTGGACCCTGCTTGGGATTCAGTGTGTCTCTCTCTGCTCCTCTCCTGTTTGTGCTCTGTCTCTCAAAAATAAACATCAAAAAAAAAAAAAAAAAAAAAAAACCAAGAGAAAAGATAGTTGCCAGCAAATGGTGTTGCAAAAACTGGACAGCAACATGCAGAAAATGAAACTGGACCACTTTCTTATATCATACACAAAAATAATTTCAAAATGGATGAAAGACCAAAACATAAGACAGGAAACCATCAAAATCCTAGAGGAGAAAACACATAGCAATCTCTTTGACCTTGGCAGCAGCAACTTCTTTTTGTTGTTGTTTATTAATGTTTATTTTTGAGAGAGAGAGCGTGAGAGTATGTGCATGCATGCTAGTGGGTGCTCAACACCCAAAAACAACTAACCAGTGAATAAATGGGCAGAAGACATGAATAGACACTTTTCAAAAGAAGACATCCAGATGGCTAACAGACACATGAAAAGATGCTCAACATCATTCATCATCAGGAAAATGCAATTCAAAACCATAATGAAATGCCACCTCACACCTGTCAGAATGGTTAAAAGTAACAACTCAGAAAACAACAAAAGTTGGCAAGGATGCAGAGAAAGGGAACACTTTTGCCTTGTTGGTAGGAATGCAAACTATGCAGCCACTCTGGAGAACAGCATGGAGGTTCCTCAAAAAACTAAAAATAGATCTATCCTGGAACCCAGGAATTATACTAGTAGGTATTTATCCAAAGGATACAAAAATGCTGATTCAAAGGGTCACATGCAACCCAATGTTTATAGCAGCACTATCAACAATGGCCAAACTATGGGAAGAGCCCAAATGTCCATCGACTGATGAAGATAAAAGAAGAGGTGGTATACACACACACACACACACACACACACACACACACACACACACACACATATGGACAATGGAAAATTACTTGGAGATCAAAAAGAATGAAAACCTGCCATATGTAACAATGTGGATGGAACTAGAGTATATTATGCTAAGCAAAATAAGTCAGTCAGAGAAAGACAAATATATGCTTTGACTCATGTGGCATTTAAGAAACAAAACATAGAGGAAGGGAAGGAAAAGATAAAATAAGATGAAAACAGAAAGGGAGGCAAACCCTAGGGTCTGAACAAAATGAAAGTTGCTGGAGGGGAGGTGGGTGGGAGGATGGGCTAAATGGGTGATGGGCATTAAGGAGAGCACTTGTTGGGATAAGCTCTGAAAGTTATAAAAATGGAATGAATCACTAAATTCTATTCCTGAAATCAATACTACACTATATGTTAACTAACTTGAATTTAAATTTAAAAACATCTTAGGAAAAAAAAGAAAAATAAATAAATAAAATGAGAACGATGATTAGGAAGTAACATAATTAAAAAATAAATAAGGCGCATCTGGGTGGCTCAGTCGGTTAAGCGTCCAACTTTGGTTTAGGTCATGATCTCACAGTTCCTGAGTTCAAGCCCCGCATCAGGCTCTGTGCTGACAGCTCAGAGCCTGGAGCCTGTTTCAGATTCTGTGTCCCCCTCTCTGGGCCCCTCCCCCACTCATGCTCTGTCTCTCTCTCTCTCAAAAATAAATAAACATTTAAAAAAATTTTTTAAATAAATAAAAAGACTTCAGATGTTCTCTACATTATGGTTGTTAAAGTAGGAGGGCCAATGAATGTGTTGAATTAAAAAACCAATAAGCAAGTAGATTGACTCACTCATTCATTTAGATATTTACTAAATGCTTTCTCCATTTCAGACACAGATTCCTCCCTCATAGAAATCAATATCATGGTCCACATCCTAGCAGGGAATACATTAAATACATAGTTACAAGTGTCATGAGTGACACTGAAAAAAGATCTTAAATATGGAAGATTTCTGCATGGTTCTGGGTAGGGAGGCTGAGGGATAGAGGGAAAGAACATAATCAGAATTTCCAGAAAAATATGAGGATGAAGAGAAGGTAGTGGTATGTTTAGTTTGATAAAGCTCCAAAGGTGATGCACTCCAACTGAAAACCTCTGGTTGGAGCCTACATAAAATTTGAGAGCTTTAAAAAGAACCTTCTGGGGCGCCAGGGTGGCTCAGTCGGTTAAGTGTCCGACTTCGGCTCAGGTTGTGATCTCGCAGTCCGTGAGTTCGAGCCCCACGTCGGGCTCTGTGCTGACAGCTCAGAGCCTGGAGCCTGTTTCAGATTCTGTGTCTCCCTCTCTCTCTGCCCCTTCCCCATTCATGCTCTGTCTCAAAAATAAATAAAGGTTAAAAAAATTTAAAAAAAAAATAAAGAGAACCTTCTTCCAACTATACTTGGTGTTCTATCTCCATTAGCAAAGAGGAAAGTAAGAGAGGAAAGAAGTAAATTATTTTGGTAGGTGACAATAAGTTAATTTTCTTGGTGTACCATTACTGGCTATTTCTGGAAGTGGCAAGATCAGGATCATATTCCCTGGGAGCAACTCCTGATCAGCTACTGCCTCATTTCTTCTGTATCTTTGTAGCTCCCCATACCTGAATCAACCATCTAGCCCCACCTGCACACCAGTCTAGCTCCAGTACCCACAATAAATGCTAGCTGGAGCAGCAGAATTTGAAAAGCCTTCATCTTACCTTCTACTGGGACTTGGAGGCTATCAATGGACTAGTCTGGGACCTATGTAGCTGATAGGTCTGGGACCTATGTAGCTGTAGCTGGGACAATGGCTCAATGTGTAGATCTGGGCTTCTGCCTTAATATGACTGGTGTCCCCTTCAGAATGGAGCTATTTCCAGAACCTCTTCTCTTGTTCTCTTGCTAACTCACCTGGCCATTGCCTTTTTCTAGGTGGCTGGACTTTGCTTTTCATGCCTCTGATCTCTGCTTAGGGTCCTTATGTAAATAAGCAAATTTCCTACAACCACCACATAATTCCAGCTCACTGTACAATAACCTAGACTTTCCCATTTCTGGGCCTTATTCATGCATGAGATATTGATGTTGCCCCCTATTATGCCTTGAAGTACTTGCTGGACGTCACTCAAAGTAGTATCAGCAAGGTGATTAATTCTCACAATTTACAGCAGACACTCTTGGTGGTTCTTCTTTTTATTTTTAGGGTAGTTGCTTCCTAAAGGCATGACTGTTATTAAAACTGACGCTGAGGGGCACCTGGGTGGCTCAGTCGGTTAAGCATCCAACTTCAGCTCAGGTCATTATCTCATGGTCTGTGGGTTTGAGCCCTGCATCAGGCTCTGTGCTGACAGCTCAGAGCCTGGAGCCTGCTTTAGGTGCTGTGTCTCCCTCTCTCTCTGCCCCTCCCCCACTCATGCTCTGTCTCTCTCTGTCTCAAAAGTAAATAAACATTAAAAAAAAGTTAAAAACTGACTTTGAAATAATAAAATGGCACCAAGTCACTGAAAATCACCTGGGTTCCACCAGTGGTTGTTCATTGACATTTTTTTCCTCTGCTTTCTGAATAAAACTCCTAAGGTCTATACATCTGAATTTGTTCTCTGACTTACAAATAGAACTAGAATGCTTAACAGACAAAATCTCAAATTCCTCGTATTCAATGCTTATGTGCTAGGAAAAAATAATTTAAGACTTGTCTTCACCATCAAAAATATTCACGGGCACACCAGAATCACAGAATTAAGTCTATGACAAGATGTTCTTATATAATATATTGGCTCTCTCTGTAACCAGATTGTGACTTCTTCCTGCCAGCCAAAAAGCTGATATATTCTTGGAAATGTCTCCTACAGAATTGTTTTTTTTTTTTTAAAGATAATTTACACTCTAGGAAATTATTTTGTCCACAAAAGAAACAGATACATTCCCCTTTAAAGGACAAGACCCCACCCCCCATCTTTCGCTTGTATTTACAGACATCAAATTTGCCAAATAGCAGCGTATGGTCTGATTAGAGAGATGGCTCTCCCTGTTTCTGTGGGAAGTATTGCTATTGTATTCTTATTATAGAAAAGAAGTTCTCAAGATTGGCTGCACATTAAATCACCTGCAGAGTTTTTAACAAATCGTTGTAATACCTATGCATCACCCCCCCCAAAGGACTGATTTGAATGACCTAGGAGGGGCGCAGGCAGTGGGATTTTTTTTCCAAAGCTCCCCTCAGGCAATTTTACTGTGACCCAGCATTGGGAACCATGGCTACAGCGTCAGTTTGTCTCTGTCTTCCCTTGTTATTGAGCACTGGAATCCTGGGTACCTTTACAAAATATCGATCTCAGGTATCTTCACTTTCTAACTCCCAAGTATTACCTTCAAGTCTGGCTAGATCAGGCACAATAAACTTGAATGAGATCCAGAGGAGAATCAGCTGCAGGGTGACCATCCTTCTACTCTTAGACCCCAGGAGCCTTCCTGGAGGTTTCCTCAGTCTCTCTCTGTCTAACGCTTTGGAACAGATGGATTGTCTTAACCAAAATTTTGCTATTTTTAATTTCTTTGATAATTTAAGACAAGATTCTCTCCTCATGCTGCACAGAAGCCTTCAGTGGGTCTCACGGCAATCTTAAATCCTACCAAGTACAGATTATTCCCCCCTCCTCAGTGAATTACCTAGCACCAACTCCATCCTTCCTTTATTTTGTCATATCTATTTATCTCATCATCTTGCATCCCCCAATAAATGCAGGATTTAGTATTCTAATGCCTCAGGAATTCCCCTCCATCTAAAATGTTCCATTTAATGTTGGTGACAGAAGAGCTATTTTTCTGTCCAATGTCACCTGCTATTCAAAAATATTCAATATTTGTTTCATATTTTTATTCAAGTTTTGCTTTTTAGGAAATGTCATTAGTAATATAATAGGTAACATCCCATTAAATTACATATGTTCCTTTCAAATGTGCTTTAATGCTATCACAAAATAAAGACTGAAGTTTGAAATGCAATGCTCTATATCCTGCCAGCTGGAGAAAATAAGGCAGGATTAGCCTTTTGGGGGGAGGGTTGGCAGTGGAGATTTACATTATTCTTTTGTTTTCCTTTTTCAAATAAAATGTCCACAGTATTATATGGCTTAGAGTTGTTTGACCTAAATTGAATGTATGCAAATCAACACATTCTATGACTTAACTAGTAAATAGGTGTATTTAAAAATGACATGTGAAAAAAAAAACAACTCTGAAATGTGCAAGTTTAGTAACAACTTAAATTGAAGCAGCCTCGCTTTGGAAGTTTTTAAGATAAGCCCAATTGTTGCCAAAGTAAGGAGATCACATTGAGTTAAATGGTTTGTTTTTTTTTTTTCTAACATCATAATTTCCCTTTGTAATGCTTCTTAGTCTTTTTTTGACTAGAGGGAGAGATTCAACTAATTTCTACATTCTGCCATAGAATGTATAGTAGAGAAATCCTCATGAGATTTCATATGATGAGATAACATATCACCTCCTCTACAGGGCCCTATCCAGATCCAATTTTACAATTTTGAAGTTTCATTATATTACTCTACTTAATTAATATAACATCTGATTTTATTAGATTTTTCCCAACTGACAAAATCAAATGGTTCCTTTAATGGGATAATAAAGCTAATTTAATTTTACATGTATTTTTCCATTTATTTTAGCAGTTGTAAGTCCAAGAGTAGGAATGGCATGTTGTTGTTCAAAATGTTAATGAGGATAACAGCAGCCCATTATATCTCTTAATATCCTCTCCCAGCAAAAGTCATAATTACAGTAAAGGAAAATGCATTCCACTGGCAGTTTGGACTCTCGTGTTCCAACAACGGTTTCCAAGGCAAGGTGCTTCCTTTCACTTGCCCTTGATTTCCTCACCTGTGAAATGGTTTGAATATACCACCAGCGGTTATAACTGTGGAGCCCCAAGGGAATCAAGGAAGTCACTCAAGGCCCAGAGGAAATGGGAGGCAGTTATACAGGCCTCACTTCACTCAAGTGATCTCCTGTTTCATCTATTTTTACAGTCAGTACTACCTTTATTAGGGGGGAAAAAAGGTTTCATTTTCCAAAACTAGTTTGAAATACCATTAAAATAAAGATTGGCCAAGGTCCTGTTTAATTCCAGAAGTGGAAGAACATTTTATTATAGGATCTAAACTCCTAGGTCATGTGTCCTAAGCCTCTGACTGGAAATTTGAATTTGCATATCAGACAGTGATATTGCATTGGATTTTGATATAAGAGGATGAAAAGTTAAGGCTGTGTAAGGCTAGTAACATGGTTTGAGACCATCACCCCCATTTATAATCCAGTATAAGTACATCAGAATTACTTAAAAAGCTTTTGGGGAAAAAAAATTCAATATCTGGCAACATCCCAGGTATACTGAGTTAGAACTGGGGGAAATGAGAGATGGCTCTCATGGTATATATTTAGAAACTTTTCCCCAAGTTATTCTGCTGCTCATCCTCAATTAAGAACCACTATTTATACTATTGTTTTATGTGTTTTCACTCCTTAGTTTTCTATTTGATTTCCCACCATAAAATAATGCCATTATTTGCAGTAATTTAATTAACTAGTTTAGGGAAGCAGAATTTTCATTTTACACTAAGGAACTTTCTTCATAAAGAGTGAACAGTGCAATCTTACACAAAATGGCCTGTCCAGGCATCCAGAGAGCTTTCAAAATCTAGCTGAACTTTACTAGCATCTTCTAAGGAACAAGAGTGTTAGGTTTCTGCTGGTAAAAAGATAACAGGACTTCCCACTGTGCATCTATTTCAATTCCAGTCTATGTCAATTAGCAGAAGCCACTAACGGCTTAGAGTCTCCTTGTAGGGGACCAACCCATTTTGACTTAACAGCTGCATTATGCAAGACAAAATAAGAAAGGGGAGAACTAAGAAACTGGTTATTTTTGCTTTACCTGGAACATGTCCCCCAAGAATATAAACAGTCCTCCTTCCAATTATTTCTGTGCTTGCAGGATGGAAAAGTTGGGAGATGGGTTAATAGAACTCTTAAAGGTCACCTTCCAAGAAACCTGAGATTATGCTGCAAAACAGAATGCTACTGCGATCAACAAGTTGTCTTGGATAGATTTCCAAACCTGTGCTAGTGGTATCCATCAAAACAACTATTTTGATGAAAGGAAAGCTACAGTTGTGCTGTGTCTTTATTTCAACCCCAATTATGCTATTTCCTAGTATCGTGGCCATTGGAATCTTCCACAGTCCCTCTACCATGAGAAAGGTAGAGTACGGGCAGCATCTTAAGGGATGAGTTGGAAGTTGATAGGTAGAGAAGAGGAAAGAGCATTTGGGACAGCATGGATGAACAGAGGGGCAGTAAAGGTGCCTCCTTTTTGAGAAGAATGGCAAGGAAGCAGTGACTTAAAGTTTTCTCTGAAGTCTCAGTGGTCCCAAGTTGGGGACCTGCTTCCTAGCTTGTACTGAGTTTCCTCAAGCCTTAATTTTCTCCTCCATATCACCACTATGCTTGACTGTGGTGAAGACAAATTGAGAAGACTCTGGTTGGTTCTCAGCACAGTGTGTGGCCCATGGTAAGTTGTTACTGTGGTGGTGGTGGTGGTGGTGGTGGTCGGAATGATGATGATGAGATTGGGAGTATCAATATCAATGCTGATGATTTGGAGGAAGCCGGGGCTGAGAAGCTAAAAAGGGGACCAACCACCTCCTGTGGGGAACTTTTGGGCCAGATAAAGAAGATTTGGCTTTTAGTTCCCAGAAACTGGTAAAATGGAGGTTTCGTACATGCGTGGGAGGCGTGAAGCACAGCGGATGGCTTGGATGAGAGAAAGGAAAGGCCAGTTGCTGAGAGCAATGCAGAGCGGAGGCCATGGCAATAGTGCAGTGAAGAGATGTGGAGGGCTGGCCCTAGAGCAGCAGCAGTGTGCATGGAGAGAGGAGATGATAGCACAGACACGGAAAGCAGCAAGTGACTGACAGCACATGGGAGGGAAGTGAGACAGATCAGAGGTCTCTGGGTTGGGCAGCTGACTGGATAATGATTTCTGACAGGCAAATCAGGCAATATAGGAGCGTGTCTGCACAATGAGTGGGTGGACATCAACAAAGGGTTTCAAAAATAAGAGTCTAGAATTTAAACTTCCCAAGCTTCCTGCAGGATCCCCCAAGCATTCCCTGAGAGAGCATGCGTGTTCACATGTTAGTTTATCCGAGGAAAACTGCAATGTGCCCATAAACAAGGTTTATCAAGCACATATCTGTACTATTCAGGGAGGAAGATGCTTTTGAGAACAGTTCTGAGTCATTAAGGATCCAGAAGAGATCATCAGGTAGTGCCATTTTATTAACACAGTGTGTTGTTCTAGCTTTCAAACTCTTCCAAATTCATTATCTGAGGCAAGCTCTGCCTTTGTTGCTCTGTAGCTACTATTTTAAAACTAAAATGGAAAGGTTTGCTTGAGTTCAAATAACTGGTTACTGAGGGAGCTGGTGCTCTTTACATGAATCCACATTGTTTCTAACCATAGCTATATATTTAACATCTATGTAAAGGTGTATGTATAAATATTTCACATTGTAAATGTAGGACACCTAATTTAAAGTGTTAGAGTAATGCTATAATACATTTTTAAGCACACAATAAAAACTTTTAGCCATAAAATATAAAACTTTAACTATAAAACTGAAACCTGAGAGAAGGTACATTAGAAAAATGTGTAGAAAAACTTTGCCAGTGTAAATGACTAAAGGTTTACACTGCAAAGGGCCATGAAGTGTTTGGCTTCCCAGTACTGAAGCTGCCACCAGCAGAAGAGAACTATGGACATTATAACCACCCAGACAGAATATCTGAATACTCATTCATGTATTAAAAAAAAAAATCACTGTGCATTTACAATGTATTTCATACTATAGTATGTGCTAGCGTTTTGGAGCTGAAAAACTTGATCCCTGATCCCAGTCCAGTGGAAGAGTCAGAAAAGTACACAAGAAATTATTGCATGGTATTATTGCAATACCATGTGTTACATGTTATAAAGGAGGAAATCCAGAGGAATGGTTCCTAACGCAGGCTCTAGAGCTAGGGCAGGCCTGCAGAGGAAGTGACCTGAGTCTGAAGGATGTGTAGGAATTAACCAAGATAAAAGCTGGGCAAGTATATTATTAAACAGTGGGAACTATCAAAGCCTGCTTCCCATTCTTTGAAGACTTCCTACTTCCTGGACAGATCTCTGAATTGAACCCCTCATATTGACTTACTTTGGGATACCTTTCTTGAACAGCTGTTCCTTCTATGATTAGAAATTACTCAGAATTAAACCATAGTTTCTCCTGTCCTCTGGTGGCAAACCGTGGTAAAGAGGTTACCAAGTGAATTCTGGTCTAAATAAGGCACTGCACATAGAATTACAAAGTGCTAGAGCTGGAAGCAAATTGAATCTAACCTTTTTAGTGTAATATATAAGCAACCTAGGAATGTAGATGATGTTTATAAATGAGGTATAGAGTACAGCATCTAAGATTAAAGTAGATGCAATCCTACCTGATGACTTATTAAAAGTAATATCTGGCAGACACACAAACTCAGACATGACTTGCCCCCTGCCTCTCCACCTGCAAAGAAGGTTGGCTAGGTTTCCATACCCCATATTCATCCAATTTGATTTCTAGGTATATATTTCACTGCAGTTTCTTTTCCCTATTGTATTTCTAACAGTGATTGTTTTTTAAAACTACTGATTTCCATTCTAAGGTAAAACCCCAATTAGCTCTTGAATGATCCTCCTGGAGAAGTTCTTGATAAACATAGGAGGGAATGGAAGGGAGGAAGAAAGGAAAGAAGGGAAGGACAGAGGGAAAGAGGGAGGAAGAGAGAGGCAGGGACCCAGCTCAAATATAATTTTTAACCATAAGCAACATCCTTAATAAAAGAAAAAAGTAATGGAGAGGTAGTAAAGAGGTTAAGAAAGTGTTCATTACAATTGTTTAGGGAAGAAAAGGAAGGGAGAAAAGACTCATGCAGAGGACTGAAAGGAAATGAGAAGAGCTTTAATGCCAAAATTATGATTAGACCAGTTCTAAATAATAGTAATGAAGTTTTGTCATGTGAGAGAAAAATGTTTAATGGTCGAATCACTGACATTATATAAGTGTGACAGTGTGACTTAAAGGCAACTTGATAAGTCTGTAAACGGAGATAGGAGGAAATGGCATCCTGCAACTAAAATGAATAGCCTCAATTTAAGCCCAGTAAGTTATTCCTGCCACTGTTGTTACAACAAGCCACCTTTGGCTCACACCATCAACCTCCAATAAAACACAGTTGGCAGCACTGGTTACTGAGGTAATAGGCTATGCCTAACATATTTGATCCAAATTTAAAAGGATCCTGCTGTCTACATCATCAGAGTAAGAAAGATAAATTGATAAAAATGGTAGGTAAATAAACCATTAAATGAGATGTTGGTTGCCAATTCTGCAGCCTCAACACCACAAAGGCTTTTACGTGATCCTTGAAACAATAGTCCCTCTCTAGCTAACAGCTGGCATTACTCACTCCCTGTAGGTTCCTGTTGTATAATGCCTAATATATGTCCGGAAAGTTGGCAATGATAAATCAGATTTTCATAGTACAAATTCAGCACAGTTTATGTAAGCTTCTCTCAGACCTGGAGTCAGAAGTATAACACATCAAGTGAGTATCAGCACATGGGTTCTCAGCTCTGACTGCATGCTATAATTGCCAAAAACTTTCAAATAGTACTGATATCCTCAGGACCCTCCCCCCAATGATTCTGGTCAAGGATGCAACCTGAGCACTGGTATTTTCAAAGGCTCCTAAGTGATTCTAATATGCAACCAGCATTGAAAATTTATGTGTAATAAATCAGAGTATAATTTGGAAAAAAATTACATTAAAACAAAAGCATTTAAAAATCAACCCTTGAATACTAATTTGATCATTTTGCTTCCTCAAACCATGATTACATTAATCTACTTCTTTTATGAAGTGTCTGTTCAAGTTTTTTGCCCCCCTTTTTTATGTGCCTGTTTGTTTTTCTTGGTGATTGATAGAAATTATCTATATATTCTGGACACCAGTCATTTCTTTGATATATGTATTGAGTTCTTTGTCTGATATATGTATTAAGAATATTTTTCTACCAGCCTGTAGCTTGCTTTTTCATTTTTTTCTTAAGGGTGTCTTTCAAAGAGCAGGTGGAGTCCAATTTATTTATTTATTTTTAAATGTTGATTTCTTATTTGAGAGAGAGAGAGAGAGAGAGAGAAAGCGAGCGCATGAGCTGGGGAGGGGCAGAGAGAGAGGGGGGGACAGAGGATCTGAAGTGGGCTCTGTGGTAAGAGCAGAGAGCCTAATGCAGGCTCGAACTTGTTAACTGCGAGATCATGACTTGAGCCGAAGGTTGACACCCAACTGACTGAGCCACCCAGGCATCCCTAGTTCAGTTTATTAATTATTTCTTGTATGGTTTGTGCTTTGTGTCCTATATATCCCAAATATATATTTTTTATTTTTTAATATTTATTTTGGAGAGGGAGAGAGAAAAAGAGAGCGTGTGTGTGCACAAGAGGGGAAGGGGGCAGAGAGAGAGAGAGAGACAGAATCCGAAGCAGGCTCCAGGCTCTGAGCTGTCAGCACATCTCTAATGAGAAATTACAGAATATAGCAAAAATATTATTTATTTCTTCTATTAAAGGTTCAGAATTAAGCCAAAAGAATTTGTGAAAAGCAATTATTTCTCCTTAAAATACATGTAATTTAGCAATTCATAATTTCTAACCTCCTTTTCAGTTTCCTAATTTATGAAGTGAAAGGATTGGATTAAATAATCTCTAAGAATTCACCCAACCACAATAGCCTATTAATTCCAAATTATGCTATTACCTTCTTCAGATAAGGTGTTAAATGTTTTACCTAAAGATTGAATAAATTTTGCCTGCCAATAATCTTAATTAAATCTATTTTTGAAAGTTTTTAAAATATTTCACAAGAACATTTTAGGCAATTTTCGACTTTATCATTATATATGGGGGTAGAATGTTAGTATTATCTATTTAATCACATTGCTACTAAAAGCCAAACAACATCTTCAATATCTAAATGTTACCCTTTTAGAAATATAGACTATTTAGTACAGAAACATATTTATTAAATTTTGAAAAATATTAAAGATACATGACTTACTGAGACTAAAGAATTTTATGACATATTATGCTACCATTCAATAAATATTTTTGAGCACATACTATATACAAGGCACCAAAGATAGAGCAGCGAACAAAAATATACAAAAAGCCCTCACAGAGCAAATATTCCTGTCATGTAAATGAGATTGAACAAGACTAGTGAATTAGCTCAGTCTTGATTCGCAGTAGAAATTTGCAAAGTCCTTTCCATTAATTTCTATTTGTGTGTGTGTGTGTGTGTGTGTGTGTGTGTGTGTGCTATCTCTATGACATTACTGCAGACTCACTGATGAGGGTATTCAGTACACAAAAGTGAAATTTTGAAATTTATGGTGATGATACAATTTCATTATTGCTTCATGAAATTGGCCAATTAGGTATTTTCTTTCAAAAAATAATAAACACTACATAGAGAGAGCCCAACCCAAATAAATAGAATATGATGAATGATATCTACCTATGCTTTCTACTCCCTAACTCCACCTCAGTGCCCCTCAACCGCATGTAGCCACCTTTTAATTCCTCTGGTAGACTAATCTTCCCATCTTAGAAGCACCAAAACAGCCTGAGTGGTTGTATGCTCTACTGGAGGGACAGCTGTATCTTCTTCATTTTCTTCCCACAGGGCCAGGCCAGCACGGGACTGTCACAGAGTATGTGTTTAGTTTATGTTTGCTGAATGAAGGTATTACAGGAACTCATGGTTCTGTCATTCAGTCTCTGCAGACGTTGCCATGAGATATAATATATGCCTCTGCAAGAAATATGCTTAACAAAATGAACAATCATGTGCATGGGCTCAGCAATTAAATGCATACAATCTTGGCCTTTTAAGAGACTGGGATCTAAACTAAACTGCGTATATATAGTAATGAGGTGTTCTCATAATCATTGTATATTAAAATCTCATAATGAAAGCAATGGGAAGGCACTAACATTTGTATAGCAATCGAAACCTTGGTTTTGTAAAAAAAAAAAAAAAAAAAACTAACACTAACCTGCTTTGCATTTAATTACAGTTAATTTCAACCATCGCTGCATCCATTATTAAAGCAACAACAACAACAACAACAACAACATAAAACCCATAGAGGATTACCAAGTCTCAGTAATGGAACTAAATCATGTGGTCTCTTTTGTTAATTAAACTTATACAATAAAAAAAAAATTTAGCATCTTCCAAAAATAAAGAAATAAAATTTAAAAACTATTATGAAGGATATTTCTATTTGCACTAAGGTAAATTTCACTTTGATCCAGTGTGATGGTGCTAAGAAACTCTGAAACTTGGTTTTTATTTAATTATAATCATTATTATACTTAATATCACATATTCCTTTCCTTGTTGGCTACAGCAGTCTTGAAGCTAAAAGCAATCCTATTCCAGACCTACAAAATTACCCTAGCCTCATTTCCTCCATTTAATGTACTCCAGTCTATGCTTGGATGGCTAAAACAAAATTGAGTAATACTATCACTACCTTTGTAAAGTATATATTTTTACTCAACTGTTTCACAGCTCAGCTGATTCGGTAGTGAGCAGATGTATAATATTTTCCAATCCCTAGTTTACTCAACGCAATACTTCAAACTTTAATCTTGTCTGTTATTCAAAATAAAACATCTATGCTCCCTACCATCATTCCCTAAAAGGCCTCTTCATCTTTTCCACAACTAGTAAACATAAAATATTGCAAACACTATCACTCTTAGCAACTTTTGATTTGATTTCCCCACACAGTGGTTCAAAGTCATAGAATATTCTACTCTTCACTCCTTCCCACTATTCTGAATATGGAGATAGTAAAAGGCAAGGCCTCCAAAACATCAGCACCAGCACCAACCAAAATATCAACACACACAAGTACCATTCTATGCAAAGCTAAGCACATACAAAACCAGTCTGATCTCTCTCCTGTTCAAAGATACTGAGTACACACACATGCATAGACAGACACACACACACACACACACACACACACACACGATATGAGTTGTATCTATCCAATACAAAAAGATCTTATTACTTAGTGTTGAAAAAGTAAATTTTGTAATTAAACAAGTCAAGATACTTCCTTATAAATAATTGTTGTACTGACTAAATTCCTCATTTTTTAAAATGTTTATTTATTTTTGAGAGAGAGAGAGACAGAGCATGAACAGGGGAGGGGCAGAGAGAAAGGGAGACAGAGTCTGAAGCAGGCTCCAGGCTCTGAGCTGTCAGCACAGAGCCTGACATGGGGCTTGAACTCACAAACCATGAGATCATGACCTGAGCTGAAGTCGGATGCTTAACCCGACTGAGCCACCGAGGTGTCCCTAAATTCCTCATTTAGGATACCGAGGTGTCCCTAAATTCCTCATTGGCTGCTTTTTACATACCTTCTACTATGTTAAGACTACTGATGGGGCTGGGGAAAGCAATAAGTAATGGGCATACTAAAATACTGCAGCATTTTTCATTGGGGCTGAGGGGATGCCTGCATTCCTAAGATTCAAAAGAGCACGGATTCACAACAGGCCTATCAATAGTGAGGCAAGACAGTAAGGATAATATTTATTTGAACATACACAAGGTGAAATTTAGAGACTTAATTGTGAATCATATAACGTCTTAATTAACACTTCCTAATCAGATGTTTCAGGTAAACGTGATTCCTCTCAGCAAGCTGCTTAAATAGCGAGTCACGGAAGTGCCAGACCTTTGCAGAACTGGAGAACGAGGGTTGTCTGAACCAAGTGCAGCAGGTACTGGCTGGGAATTTTATTTTACTGACATTATTTCTGCATAACCATGAAGTAACCGCAGCCGTCTTAGCTAATCTTGCCATCTCAGGAACCAGGTAAAGAGAATAGGGCACGTGGAAATCATGGTGTAGGGAGAAGGGGGATTCAAGGCCTCAAAAGTTGAAATACAACCCTCAAGATTTATTCATGTTTCAGCACAAATAATGACTCAACAGAATTTTATTTTTCTTAATAGATTCTAGACCTAAACTATGCATGCCTTGCATTGTAAAATGTAAGGGAAAGCAGTAAGGGAAAAAGCAGTAAGGGAAAAAAATAGGGATAAAACTTCAAGACACCCAAGGATGAAACTAGTGTGAACCTGAGCACTGTGGTCACACACTCCAGAAGACAATGTTTCCCTGAAATTAGTTTTTTCTTGGCTCCCACTGAACTGCTTCCAGAATCTTCACATTTTCTGGTATAGATGACTTGAGATGAAGGCATCATACTCTCTCATTCTTAGAAAAAAAAAAAAGTGTTCCTTATAGCTATTTGGTCCTCTTGCTTTTTAGTCTGGCTGCTAAAGGAAGGAGCATTCAGAGAAGAGTGCTACAGTTTAGTGTTAACAGAGAATTCTTTTTCCTGCTCGCAAGACTGGTGGAAGAATAAACGGTAAAATTCTTGCTTTGCAGTCGTTATATTTGATTTGCTATGCCTTGAAACACTCCAGAGATTCTTATTTATGATTTAAAGAATGACTAGACCACTGTAAGGGGATGTTAGCAAGGGAGACATTGCATTTGATAAATATCCCATGAAGGTGGCTAGTCTTGCTCAGGGGAGAGTTGGGTGGATTTTTATTCAGTTGGCAAATAAATGTTCAAATTCTTGATCAAACTCCTTCATGACCAGATTATATGTTTGACGGGAAAGAACTTCATTGCCTTCCCCAGATGTAAAGTTGATAACAATAGTTGATTCTTCAATTCTTAATAAAACTGCAGGTTCCTCTTGCTGAATAGAGCCACATACAATAACACACAAACCTACATCTCATGTCTAAGATATCTTATTAGCTTATTCTTCAAAAACATGTCCTTTATAAAATATAAATGATTTCTCTAAGGTAGAACAGTAATATGAATGAGAGACTATTTTCTTGGCTCTATATCCAGTAGAGAATGCTGAAAAATGTTGGACACTCTCCCAAAGAAGATCCAAAACTAAGCAATAGGTAATCCATCACACCCTCATTGAAAAGATCTAGTTGAAGGCAGATTACCAAACTGCTAACAGGGAAAAAAAAAACAAAAAACAAAAAACAGTTAAGATATATTATTTTGGGATCCTTTTCAAATTACAGTGGATTCTTTTATCTGGCTCATTACAGGAAATAAACGATATTTCCTATTAACTAAAATTTCTTTTTGTAAATACCTGACTTGGAAATCTTTTAAAAAATGCATAATATGTCTTTGTTCTTCTTAATCAGAATGTTCTAAACTCTATGTAATGTAATAGTCACTTATATCAGTGGCCCCCAGTGGACCACACCTCCCATTATTTACCCACTAGCACTATGTAGTCTCCTCCCTAGAATCTGGACTAGCGCCGTGACTGGCTTCAAGCAGCAGAATGTGGCAAATGTGAAACTGTGTCAGTTCCAGGCCTAAGAGTTAAGAAGGTCTGGCAGCTTCTGCTTTTGTGCTCTAGAGGTAGTTGGATTCTTTAGGAGAAGTCCAATTACCCTGAGCCTCAGGGAAAGCCCACAATGAGGAGGATCTGAAATCCCTGGCCAGCAGCCCCAGCCGAGCTTCCAGGCAATAGCCAAAACCAACTTGCCAGACATATAAGTGAACTGCCTTATAAGGGGCTCTTCCCCAGTTGGATTGAGCCAGCTGTTGTCCCATAGAACAGAGATGAGGAGCTGCCCCCTAGAGTCACGCCCAAACTACAGACATAGAAGCAAATAAATGATTGCTGTCATTCTAAGCCACTGTGTTTTGGGATAGCAGACAACTAAAACACTGCAGTCGATCTTTTCTTAATGACTCATGGTCACGATAGTTTTTGAAGAGCACAACAAGCAGATATCAGAAGATCTGGTTTCTTATTCTAGGTCTACCTCTTATGGTCTGGTTGCTTGGCTATTCATATTCTCAATTTCCACATGTATAAATCCTGACCAGCCCATAGGATTATTGTACAAAGTGAGTGACAAACACATCACAGTACTTTCAAAACTATTCCATACATCTGAATCTATTCACTGTTAGCATGTTACCCTTAAGTCTCCATTCTAACTTCTTATCTATTATAATCTACATAAAAGTAAAATTTTGGAGCCAAAGAGGTAGCTTTTTTTTAAATTTTTTGCATCCGTATACTTGATTTTGTACATGATTCAACTTGATGAGCCACTGGTACCAGCAACTGGTACACTTTCTAAATAAGGTGTTGCTACACTTGTACACAGAGTGGGTCTCTTTACATTTTAGAGAAGCAATTACAAAGTGTTTCAAAATTATTAGTATCTCAAAAATGCTTCTCAAACTTTATATTTTGTCTTTGGGAAGACATTTCCCAATATTGTTCTCTGCAAGCAATTCTGCTCTTTCTTCTGATGCTTTCCAAAAGGAACATGGGAATCTTCCATATGTGTAGCCTTTGGCCAGTCATTTAATCATTCTCAGATTCAGTTCCATTCTACATCAATTAAGAATAACTATTTCTTCCTTGCTGTTTTGTGTAAGTACTTATTGTTACAGGCGCTACAAAGGCATTCAGTAAGTGGTAGTCAATAATTATCATTATTATCACCCTGCTTCTTTTGTGTACCATATGAGTAGGTATGCCTCATTTTTATGATTTAGAGATTTTAGGGCAATCTGTTTTTATATCTCTGAGGAAATAAAATCAGAGGTTCAAACACTGGGAAAAGAGACAGATTTTCTTCTGTCCCCAAAAATCTGGCAAAAGGGATTTTATTTGTGTATTTGTGTGTGTGTGTGTCTCATACTATGAATATGAGCTCCCTACGGAAAGACATATGATCTTCGTGTATCTTCTGTTCAGCATCTTGCAAACTAGGGGTGATTAAGAACAATATCATCATGACAGCAGCAGCAGCAACAACAATAAGAACAGATATGTAAGAGCCCGTGTCTCTGATCCTTTCACAGTGGAATACACTCTTCATATTTTAGTGAGAATAAATGAAACATAACGTGAAGTCTTATGCCTTGTTTTTGAAGCCAGATTTCCTGGCAGCTTTACCAAATGCTTCAAACTGAAAGGGCAGGAAGAACATAATTCTTTCTGATCTTTTCCCACTTCAAGACTGTTCTCAGACTTCAGTTCCTAATCTATGAGGGGAGGTGTACAGAGATCCTAGATGCCAGTCTCTGGTTCTAACTCCTCAACTGTAATTCATTCTCTGAAGCCCCAGCAACTACCTGTAGTCAAAAAAGTCCAAAGCTGTTCTGGAGTCTGTTATTGAGCTAATATCAAAATCCAGAGACAGTATAATATTCATCAAAAAGCAAGTTCATACAGCCCACATTTTATTGTTGTTGTTACATTTCAAGCATTTAGAGTCCAAGGAAAATTTTTCACTTACCAACGAGGCACTTTAACATTTTTTTTAAGTTTATTTATTTATTTATTTTGAGAGAGACAGAGACAGAAACAGTGGGCGGGAGACAGGGGCAGAGAGAGAGAGGGGGAGAGAGAATCCCAAACAGGCTCTGCACTGTCAGCACCAATGAGGCACTTTTAAATCAAAGTACCTTAAGGCCATCTAGACTGTCCATCAAAATAATACCCTGTATTCCCAGAAATAACAGTGGGTTTTAAAAGGATCTCATGCATTTTTCAATTCCACCTCATTTAGCAATATACATGGCATATAAGCTGGAGGGGACAGAGTAAAGAAAATGAAGGTATGAGCTACATCAATACTTACGCCAGACATAAAGCACAAATGCTGTGCAAGTGTATGTGTGTATATAAAATCAGTAAGAGAACACCCGTCTATGAATGGTGCAGTCGTCAGGCCCGTGTGTAAACCATACCTCTGCCTCACTCCTAGTCGCCTTGGTGAAAATGTGCAGAATGGAAGAAGGGCCACCAGTGGAGTTGAGTTGGTATGCCTTCATTTTTCACAGCAGGCAAAATGATGGATTGACTCAGTGTTCACTCTTCCTTTACACAAAAGGGTGGTAGGAACTTCTGCTGTGTACTGGATACTAAGATGTTGGGAGTCAGAGATGGAAATCCCGCCCGCAAAAACTAAAAACATATAAACATACAAACAAACAAGAGTCAAGTCAAAAAAACCCCCAAAACCTTACAGTAATAAGTGCACGGGACACAGAGGATGGGAAGAAAAGTTATGGAGTGTGTGGGTAGAGAAAATGTACTTTAATTTGGTTCCACAAACGTTTATGGTAGGTCACCTCTTGCAAAATAATAGAAAGTGGAGTAGGAATACATCCAACTTTAGATGGACTTGAAGGTTTAGCAGGTAAGGTGTGAGAGAGAAGCAGGGGTGGCTGAAAACCTAAGAAACTGTATGACCAATGTTGTCTATTTTTGGGGCGTGTGTGTGAATCTGGAGAAAAGGCCATCCTCTAACAGCAGAGAACACAGAGACAGGGCTTGAGGGAAGAAAAGAAAATGAAGCAAGTATGCAAATGCATGAGTTAAGAATGAGTAAAATCTGAAGGCTCAGCCTACGTTCAGAGGCAGGTGTCAAAAGTCACTGTGAATGCTGCCTTCTTGTGAGTGGGAACTCTGCCTGATTCATCTTGCCAGGATAAGTATACATCTAGAACTATGTATACAGTATGCATTTTTCTCAGAGCATTAACTATTTTATTGAAAAAGAGTGAAAAGGAGAAGAAAGTGAATAAAAAGAAAAAAAATTAAGATCTAGAGAGCACTCTGAAGGGTGAGATCAGGAGACTGATAAGTAAGCCCAGCAGAATGAGGAGGCCATGGCAGGGAGAGACAAAGGAGGTGGAAGAAAGGACAGGGACATGAATGCACGAAACTGGAGGAAAAAAAAATGAATATGTGAATGAGTAAATGAGGCAATGAATCAAAAAAAGACTCTTGTACTGAGATCTGGGGGAAGATGCTCATTTTAAAAAAGGAATGCTGGAAAATGGGGGAACAAAGGACAGAGGATAATGAAGTGGAAATCAAAGAGAACATCCCGGAGTGATCAGAAGTAAACGTGTGCGGAAAGGCAGATGTGAAGAAAAGGAGAAAAAAGAATAAAGGCAAGCACGGAAAAAGAGGTGCAAATATAGATACATTTCATGGCACTAATTACATTTTATTCATATTCTTATATGTTACTACTTCTTTCTCAGTCCATCGTCTAAAAAAGACTTCTTTAAAGTCAAAAGTGGAAAAGCGGTTGTTTATTTGGAGGATTTACAATATATAGCTTCAAACAGTGAAATATGTATTTCTTTTTTAAAAAATCTCGGCAACAGTGACAGGTAATTTTCTTAGAATCTAAAACTCTGATTTGGGACAGAGAAGGTTTTAGAATGATAAACAAAGGGAGGGAGAAAAACAAGGAAACAGGATAAGTGTCGATTGGTGCTGGTTGTCAGCATGTTGACAAGAAGGAAACAGATGAGTAGTCACCAAGAATGCTAAGCAGTAAGACGCTCTGACAAAGGAAAAGCAGAGAGACTTTTTTTCTTTTGATTCGTCCTTTTGGTTTTTGTTCGTGGATCACAATCCGCATTGCGTGCGGCATTGCAACTGCCAGTACTCTGCCTAACACCTGACTTTTAGCTCTGTTCCTGCCTCTTGTGGTTTCCACTCTACCGTGCATTGTCAGTTTTTGCTGGATCACTTGATTTTTTTCCTTAATGAAGAATTCTGTCTGTATCGTTTAGAAGAGATGATTCATTGAGAATTTTCTTGCTTCTATGGTACAAAGGTCATATAATCCCCACATTAAGTGACAGCTCCATTTATGCAGATCAGTAGTTCTCAAACTTAAATACGCATCAGGATCCCCAAGCCTCACCTGCAGTTTGTGATTCAGCAGGTCTGTAGCAAGGCCCAGGAGTCTGCATTTCTAAGAAGCTGCAAGATAATCCTGATGCTGCTGGTCTGGGAGCCACACTTTGGGAACCACTGAGTTAGATCATTCCTACTAAAAAAGATTTTCTCAAAAGACTTCCTCCTATATCTAGAATGACAGCAAGTGAACTTAAGGCCCTTTGATTAGCAACAATGTTCTCTGCTCCTATCATTAATCTAAAGGAATGCTTAAAATACTCCTCACCACTATTAGGAGACAAATAATGGCTTAGTACATACCTATTTGTGTCTGGCAGAATATAACAGTTCCTAATTCTGTTCCTAAGTATAAATTTTGTACACCAAAGTATGCAAATATCAACATTTTGCACTTCATAACACATTTCCTCATATGCAACCCTCTAATATTCCTGTGGATTTTAGCTTAAATAAAAGGAGAAAACTTTTTTTTTTAATTTTTTTTTTTTAACGTTTATTTGTTTTTGAGACAGAGAGAGACAGAGCATGAACGGGGGAGGGTCAGAGAGAGCGGGAGACACAGAATCGGAAGCAGGCTCCAGGCTCTGAGCTATCAGCCCAGAGCCCGAGGCGGGGCTCGAACTCACGGACCACGAAATCATGACCTGAGCCGAAGTTGGCCGCTTAACTGACTGAGCCACCCAGGCGCCCCAAAAGGAGAAAACTTTTAGATACAAACCATTGTCTGAAAATTTTTAATTCTTATTTTGTTATCAATAATTATAAGAAAAGCAGAAATAAATGGAGAAGGCATAAACCTTCATGGAAATTTGAAAGATAATTTTGAGTGCTTCTTTATGCCAGTAGTTGATTATTATTATAATTCATCTCAAGATGTAAGGCTCTATTTTTACCTAGTGACATATTAACACGAATACTACTTCTTATGCTTTCCTGTTGTGGTGAGAGTTTTTACCTTTTACTTCTCTTCTTTACCACTGTAATGTTTTCTGGATTTAACAAGGCAAATATTACAAAAGACAAAAATCGCATGAACCAGTAAATATATTTCTTGAGATGGATTTAGCCAAACTCTTTGTGGAGTATGTGCAAGTGGTATTCCTGAATGGGCAAAAAGAGAGTGCTTATAAGTGTTCAAACTTAGGCCACATTTTTCCCACTGTTGGTTATCAGGAGACACTATTCACAGTCAATAGCTTAGTTGTTGCCTTAGCCAGTACTGTGATGTTCTTCAAATGTGGTCTGTAGATCTTCTGCATCAGAATCACCCAGGATATGTATAAACAATGTATATGTATTCTGTGTCAGGAATGAACATTTTTAAACTGTACCTGAAAGTCTGCACCCTAAAATTTCAGAATCACTGAAGTTGTGGGTAATGGCAGAGAAGATTTACTTCTCTGCAGAAGTGAGCAGTGGGTACTGCAGAAGGGAGCAGTATGCTCCTAGTATTTTGTATTTGGGGAGGGTGTTAAATAGATTCAACGGATTGAGGTTTTGCCTTCACATATTCTAAAATCTGTTAGGGTTGACCCAAGATGCACTTAAAGATGACATTCATGTGTGGCACCTGGGTGGCTCAGTTGGTTAAGCATCTGACGTCAGCCCAGGTCATCATCTCGCCATTGCTGAGCCTGAACCCTGCTTTGGGCTCTGTGCTGGCAGCTCAGAGCCAGGAGCCTGCTTCAGATTCTGTGTCTCCCTCTCTCTCTGCCCCTCCCCCGCTCACGCTCTGTCTCTCTCCCTCTTTCTCAAAAATAAATAAAACATTAAAAAAATTTTTTAAAGATGACATTAATAGCATTAACGACAGAACTCATTGAGCTACTTTATTTCATTTACAAGGAAGATATTCTTAGATCTCTGCATATACAGTATGAATTATAATTATATGCTTGTTGCTAAAACAACTATTCCCTTAGATAGTTAATAAGAACTACAGTGTCTAACTTAATAGAAATTAGCAACCCATATAAGTAAAATTTATTAAAATCCTGTCACACTATGATGTTACTGATCCAGATATCGAATCAAAGTAAAGGATTGCTAATGTATGATCTAGTAAGTAAAAGGTTTGACAATTTCAAATTGAGCCCTTTATACAATTCTCAAATTATTAGTGAAAAGAAGTTTACCAACATGCTCTACAAAGTTGGTTAGTTTTTCTTACCTTTAATGATAATTAGAAAACTGTAATGAAAAATTCTGCATATATTGTCTCCAAAAACAAAACAAAACAAAACAAAATCCACCAGGTAGAATGTGCCTGAGGTTTTGCCATTATGCCAGCTTAATTTGCCTACGTGCTTCAAATGAACAGTCTATGAAAATAAGTCCTAAACTTCAATGCCATTCATTAAAATCACCCAGAACCTTTCTTCCCTTATTCTTTTTTTTTTTTAAATTGTACTTGCTCCTGGTACATGCTTCTATCTCTAAGATTTGGGGTTTATAAACTTATCTTGGTTCCCCTGCCTTGACTTTGGCTCTTTATAAAGTATGGTTCAAACTCAATATCTGACCATCTTAGCTCTGGTTCCTAGCATTCATCCAAGTGATCAGGACAGCTATAGATTTTGCTCCATCCTTTGCAAAAAAAACAAAAACAAAAAACAAAAAAAAGTACGTAATAATTTTGATATCAAATAAGTGGGCTTTTTAAAAACAGACATCTACATTTTAAATCTTTTTTCAAAACACCCATATTTTGAAGATTTAACCAAAAAAAAATTTATCATGAATATAAAATGCTCTTAGTTTGATATCCAGTGATGTCTACAAATCTTAAAAATCTATCCCGGATTCAAATTAGTTAATAGTTTTACCTATCATTGATATTGCAGTTTAAAAAGAGGGATGTGCAATGTTTTATTACAAAGCTATGAACTGTGTCCAAACAGATATAAGGAAATATTGAAATAGGTTCCATGTAGGAGAATGTATGGCTTTTATTTTCCAAATAGCAACTTCAATAAATTAAAGTGCTCAATATTGTACCAGCCGGGTGTCAGAAATGAATAGTGAACCTGTCAGCAGAAATGTTTTCAATTTCTTAAGCACCATCCTGGTCCCTGACAGAATTGATTGGCTTTTTGACACAAAGTTATAGTGGCAGAGATTAAAAAAAGAAGAAAATTCTTCTTTAACAAACTACCGCAGTGACAAACTGTATCCAAATGTGATTCAATACACCAAATGGTCTCGTTTAGAGTGAAGCTAAGATAAATATCAGCACTATTATATTTTGGCACTTTAAATAATAATAGCAACAGTAATAATAACACTGAAGTGAATTTCCAAAAGAAAAATGTGTTTAAAAGTTAATTAAATATTTGGGAATTTTTTTGGACACACATTTTTCTCCTGGATTTGCAACATTAATTAAACATTTTGTACCTATTCTACTTCAAAAATGCTTCTATCATAACAGAAATGCAAGTTAATTGAAGAAATTTGGAAAATACAAAGAATTCTCAAGATAAATATTAAAGTAGTATATTAAATATAAATATGGTTGTACAATTATTATAGTTTTTATATAACTTATCTGCAAAGTTCCAGAAAGCACTAGAAGTGTAGTTCTGTATACATACGTACTCACAGGTATATATTTATGACCATACATATGTATAGAGGCACACAACTTGAACTGGAAAGATTATTTGCAACAGTCATATTAAACGTAAGTTTAATGATGTATCCACTTTGTTGTTGTTTTGTATTTTTATGATTTCCTTACTTACATTTAAATCATGAAACCATTTTAGAGTTATTTGTTGTGTGACTATAAGTGAACTGAAATGCCAACCTAATAATGCTAGACTCATGTAAGTTATTATTTGGAAACTAGCAATAAGTTGCTGTCTAAACATATGTATTTAATAAATATATATGACTATGTAAACTTTATTAGATCCAACCTTTAGCAATTACTTTAGAACCAAAGCCTAAGCAAATCTTAGAAAAGTCTAAAATTAGAGAACATATTAACTAAAATTATATTTTTTTGATGATCAAAAATTTCTCATTTTACAAAAAGATTCAAACCCAGCTTTCTTTAAATATAAGACTCCCAATAGTATGCAGTATTTGTTTATTATACCACTACTTATTCAGTGTTGCAGACAAAGGAATTTAAAATTAGAATAACATAAGTAACAGATGTAATTTAGCATAATTATATTAATATATTTTTATCTATGAAAAATAACACACCTATGCTATGGTTTCAAGACAATGATATTTAAAAAGTCAAATACAAAAGAAAAAAAGTCAAATACATCACTCTAATCTAAATCCTCATCCATCTTTCATTCTCCAAATTTTGGCTACAGAAATGTGTACTGAGGGTCTATTTCATTTTCATCCATTGGCATAGTATGAAAAAAAGTAACAATAGGTACTGAGATATGTGCACAGTATCTCCATTTCAGACACCACTGTTCATAATGTATTATAAAAGAGGTATTGCCTTTACCACCAAATCCAGAGCAATTCCTGCAGCAAACAGGGGAGAGAAGTTAAGAGTAACTTTCTTGCTGGAGGAGATTTAACCAATCTCGGGCTTCACACTCCACTAGTTTGCTTAGTTTCTCATTTTTCCTTGGAAAACTTGATATACTCAGTTTCTATAAACATTGCTGTGGCACACCTGGAAACACTGTACTGTATGAATCATTCTCAGTACCTTTCTTCCACATTGAAAACAAAAATATTCTCCCACTTATACAACCTCAAATGCATGTCTCAGTGTATTACCATGAATTATTCTTCTGGAAGAAAAGGAAAGCTGTGAATGTTCATTTTTCTACATTTTATTACATGAAAAGTATCCATCATTAGTATCTGGGATCTAGTACAAATGTTCAAACATTGCACTCATTTGAAACTCAATGGTTGAGGAAATCATTTGGTCTAAAAAACACAAAAGACTAAAAACACCTCATTATAAGGAAGAAAGCTTTTTAAATTTCAGAAATAAAAAGAAACAGGGGGGCATGGGTAGCTCAGTCAGTTGAGTATCTGACTTCAGCTCAGTTGTGATCCCAGGGTCATGGAATCAAACCCTGTGTCAGGTTCTGTGCTGAGCATGGAATCTACTTAAGATTCTCTCTCTCTCTCTCTCTCTCTCTCTCCCTCTCCCTCTCCCTCTCCCTCTCCCTCTCCCTCTCCCTCTGTCCCTCTCCCCGACTCATGTGTGCTCTCTCTCTCTCTCAAAATAAATAAATAAGTAAATATTAAAAAAGAAATATAAAAAAGACAGGGACTAGTTTTAATAAATATTTTTCATGAAAGATAAATTCCAAGCTAACAATAAATCTAGGACTGTATATATAACGGCATCATGTCCAAATATCACATAGCTCAGATTACTTGAAATCAAAAGATTGATATTTCTAGATGATATTCTTTATTTATTGACTTTACAAAGTTGTTAAATATAATACATATGTGTTTGCCCGTTATTTGTCAAATCCAACTTTGTAAGTTCTGGTCACTCAGCAGTGTCCCATGAGAGAGCATTGAGTCCACTCAGCCCTCACTTGTTCACCCATGTAATGCAATTTTCATCAATTCGGTTTCCACTTTTAGATTAACTGTAATTTGCAAATTTCTGGTAAGGCTCTGATAGCCTTCAAAAGTCATTGAAAATTCATATGTACATCTAAAAATAAAGCTCTTATGATAACTACTCAGTGAAACCTTTTTATGGGGCTCTCTTTATTAGATAGTAAGAATAAAAAACATGGATACACATATGTAAATGAATAAGCATAACTGACTGTAAGTGCTATGTCACTGAAATTTCTCGACTTTAAATTTTACGAGTAAATACAATTTCAATTAAAAAGACAAAATTTAATCAAAAGTCACTGTTGTCAACTTGCCTTCTAACATCATCATTGTATAAAGTAAATGGTATGATAACATCAATAAAAGCATAAAAGGAAAGCATAAACTTTAAAAAAAAAAAAGTCATTGAGATAGTCACCTACAAGGTTAAAATGAAAATTCATCATCATCCTGAAATGTATTTTGAAAAGAAAGCAGGCAAAGAAACATGTTTATTGACCACTTTCTCTCTAACAATTTCCTCTATTCTCCTATATTTTTTATTTAAAACCCACATGCATTCAGCTCTTGTTGACCCAGCACTGATAGATGTAGCAAGACTTTATTGAGAAGATAAGACTTGAAGTTAGCCATGGAGAATGCAAGGAATTAAGACATTTTAGAAAAAGGAAAAGAGAAAGGTACTGAATGAGCAAAAGCATGGTGACTCCGCATGCCATGTTCTAGTGAACCAATTTGCTAGGAATCAGTGGTTGCTATAATGTCATTATGAGAAATAAAGATGGAAAAATAAGTTAGAATTAGACTGGGCAGGCAGATAGTAAGTGTGGTAGAGGCAATTGAAGATAATTGAAGGATTGTGAAGCAGGGATAACCTTCATGGAATATCATGACAGACTAAATCCCCATTAATGGGTTCTTAATAAATGGAATAGTAGGTTATAAAGGTGTTAGCCTAAATAGCGCAAAGGAAGTAGAACAAAAAGGACAGTACAAAAGAGTTAACAAAGGAAAAAACTCTACTTGTATTACTATGAGAGGGAAGGAAATATGAAGATTTGGCAGTAACTTGAAGAGGCTTTAGCTATTTCAGAGAGAGGATGCCACTATGGTTTGATCATAAGTCAGGAAAAGATGTATATAAAACTGAGAGCTATTATACAACTTGGCATCTTGGACAGGGCATTGCTGTGGAATGTGCCTATCTGGAAAAGAGCTGACATGCAGGTGACCTGTAGGAGCTTCCTCATGACTGTTTGCATACTAACACAGTATGCCAAGATGGTAGTATCTCTCCAGAAAAAGGGAAAACCATATTTGTATCCACATATTATGCTTTTATGAATTTAATTAGCTCTGTAAGATTTCACCGTTATGTGCTGTACCATGTTAATGATTATATCATCCTTAATTATCACAAGAAATAAAAGGAGGCTTAACATTCCATCATTCAAAACTGCAACACTAAATTTCTCCCCCAAACCTCTAGGAAGTGTCAGATAAACAACAGAGACAGCACCCATTAGGCACATAGTAGATATTCCAAATGACTCAGCCAGTCACAACACAGTAAGAAAACAGGGAACTGGAAAATCATGAAAATCTCCTAAACTGATATTATTCCAATATGATTTCAGAATTTAATGTTTTTTAATTTATTTTTAAGTGGGGCTGGGAGGGGCAGTGAGAGAGGGAGACAGAGAATATGAAGCAGGCTCCAGGCTCTGAGCTGACCACAGAGAGCCTGATGTGGGGCTCAAATTCACAAACTATGAAATCATGACCTGAGCTGAAGTCAGATGCTTAACAGACTGAGCCATCCAGGCACCCCTGATTTCAGAATTTAAAATAGATCCATACTGTAAACTGTTTATTGGATGTACTCAGATTTTACAATGATACAAGCTATGGTAATAAAAAAAAATTACCCTTCATGATGCTTCTATTAGCTGACCTGTTTATATAAGTTGAATTCATAAGACACCCCAAGACCTTAGAAAATATCCTACCTAGCAACATTCGAGCAATGGTATAAAAAAAGCGAAACACCACAAAACAGCCATTTGTCCACCTGAAAATGTGATCACTGGGGGAAAAAAACAACAACAGTATTAAGCTTCAACTTCAAGCAATATTTGAGAGACCTGTGAAGCAGTTTAGTCACAGGTCATCTAATTTGCAGTATGACTTCAGTTTCAGTGGACACTGTTGAACAAATTGTTGTCTCTACACTGGGAACTTTTATCAATAATCTTGCACTTAAAATACATGGCCTCAAGACCTCAAATCACCCATCCAAAATTAAATTCTAAGAAATAACTGTTTCCCAGTCATCTCATATACCATCAGTCTTCTACCCCAATTGGGAGAGGAAATAAAGGAGGAGGAACTACTTCTACTTCTATTAACATTTGAGTGAAATCATAGCCTCTGAAGGAAATCCATTTATTGTCATAGCTTGATCAAATTAATAAACCAATGAAAATCTGAAACTTATTTTTTTTAATTTTTTTTAACGTTTATTTATTTTTGAGACAGAGAGAGACAGAGCATGAACAGGGGAGGGGCAGAGAGAGAGGGAGACACAGAATCTGAAACAGGCTCCAGGCTCTGAGCTGTCAGCACAGAGCCCGACGCGGGGCTCGAACTCGCGGACTGTGAGATCATGACCCGAGCTGAAGTCGGACGCTCAACCGACCAAGCCACCCAGGCGCCCCGAAAATCTGACACTTATAATACCGAGATACAATCTGTTATTTCTAGTTCCTCACCTTAACTTTTCCCCACAGGGCTTCTTTTTTCAATCTCTATTATTGATAAACACTTGGCACCCAAAATTCACACTGGGTTTATTATTTACAGTATTATGCCTCATTGTCAAAATATTATAATTATTGTTGTTATCCTAGGATTCATTCTCCCAGAAAATGGGAGATGTCTGCTCAATAGTGGTTTTCCTTTTGAGACAGCGGGGTTATCCATCACTTTCAGACATTCTTTTGGACTGTCTATGCCAGGTTATTGAGTGTGACCACTGGTGTTAATCATTCCTTTAGTCCTTCCTCTTCTAGGTACAGTTTGTACATTTCCTGAACTATCTCACATACTCCCAGTCTACTTACATAGACAAACTCTAGAGCCATGTCTGTGACAAACAGAGAAACAAACTACTCATATATTTCTTAATAAATGATAATGTACAGAAGCAAATAGCAATGGACTTTGAAAATAATTCAAAAGGAACCTTCTTGTTTCACAGTATTGACAGATTCTGCTAGTCACTGCTAGTCATAGCTATTATTACATAACCATATAGGCTGATTAGCTGTGTTAATGGTGAAAATCAAGTAGAGTGGTTGTTATATGTGTCTTTGTACCCACATTAGTAAACATAAGTAACACTTTTCGACAATGGAGGGAGGCATGGAAAGTAAGGGAGAAAGGAAAGTGGGTCATTTCATATTCTCAAAGTTTTCAATACCCTTGACCTCCATCTTACTTTCTCTTACCAGCATATTACCCATTAAACATGCAAAATCCAGAAATATAAAGATATTCCTGAATACTAAGCAAACTTTCCATCTTGACCGTTCCTCCACACACACTTGTGTACTTTATTTGATTTGTCACACCAAATCTCTTTTCACAAAGCCAAGTCTACTTTCCAAGGCAAAATTGCTTTTTATTGTTCATGCCATAAATAAGAATTAATGCAAAACTACAAAGGTTGATTTTTACTGTCAAGGGACATATTTCATTTTTGCTCTAAAAGGAACTACATAAATATCGTCTTTATCTATGACAACATGGAGACCTAACGGCCGGTACAAAAACACCTCCAGTATGACAATAAAACTTAAAATGATATTGTTTCACTGAGTGGTCAGGTTATGCCCCAGGATAGAATATAACATGAGCACAGTCAAGGTTAAAAGGCAGGTAAGTGCCACTCAGGGAAGAGACCGGTGCATGCTTTGAGATCCCTGAGAACAGACAACACGCACACCAGGCTCAAGTGGCACGGTGTTTATTTCTAGCAAGAGAAGAGAGTACACAAGATCCAGCTCCTTGCAATGTGCTGGTCCCCCACAGCCGGCTTCACTCTGCAGCCACTGTGGGCAGTGCGGCTGCACGCACCCCACTTTGGCTACAGCAGAAGAACCCCAACCCTGACCGAGTGGGTTCTGAAATACAAAAAGAGCTAGGGGCATGGCCAAGGGCCATGGTAGCATATAGAGCCATGCAATTCTAAGAAAAGTTTGCCTGTGCCAGATACAGAAGGAACAGAGATATGTATACTGTCTGTGCTCTGAGCTCCCTGCCTGCGATGTGATTCATGTGTTTGCCTGCGTGTCCTTTACTGAACACAAGGTTCTTCTTGGGAACACAGAGGAGGTGTCCAGCTGCACTTGGATCCTGCCCACACTGATATAAACCATTAAAAAAAAAAAAGACTACAAACAAGTATTATAATCAATTATAATACTTATATTTTATAAACAATTTAGAGATTAAAAGTCCCTTTGCTTATATAATCATAGCTGATCTTCTCAACAACCCACAGAATAGGCTGGCTATGTTCAGTAATCCTCATTTTCAAATGAAGAATAAACTGTAATTTAATGAGATTTAGGAATCTACCAAAACACCCACTGTAAATGAGTGGTGGAATTACTTAACGTTATGATTCTGGTCAATTTGGGATGCGTTTAATGTCTTTTCTACTACTGTGGTTTACTAAAGGTTTAAAAGATTGGATATGATAATGCTTTGCTATCTCTGTGAAAATGCTGATTAGTCCTTATTGGCAATTATAACGATAAAGATACATTTAAAGTTTGCATTGATACTAGACCTTTTATTTAAAGCATTTTATGACTGGAATTGTATTTTTGTATTTAATTTGTGGAATATATTGATTGGAATTTGGTTTTAATTGTAAACTTTAGTTCTTCAATATATAGAGAGACATGAAAGGAGTTTTAAAGATAAACTGTTACAGATATGGATATGCTCCATTAACAATTAATATAAGAAGTTGTTACAGGCTGGGTCTTTATAGAACACTAAATACATAGTTATCTATCTCATCACTTACCATTAAGTATGATATTTCAATACCTATATCATGAACTGAAAACTTTGAATTATGACCAGTTCAACAAATATGTATGGTGTGAATATTAGAAGTAAAGCCCTCTGTTCACCGAAAGCAGGGACACAAGGATTAATCAAGAATGATCCCACTTTCAAGGAGCTTTTAATATAATAAGAAAGATGAGATATGGGTAATATAATTATATTACAATGCAGAAAGATACAGATCATAAAACCTCTATAGAAAAATAACACTGGGGGTGAGAGGAAAAGCAATATTTTTATTAAGGGAATCTGGGAGGGCTTCCTGGAATAAGACTTTGAGAAAAATCTTTTAGAAGGAACAAAATGTGAATATGCTGAGTGGGACAGAAATACTTCATATCCTGGGTGAATAAAATACAGTTTGTGAAGCCAGAAAGTGGAGTTCAGCCTATGTATTTAGAAGTGCCTTCATAAAATAAAAGTTCAGAACAGAAGAAACCAGTTCACAGAAGTCTTTGAATGATGGGTGCATAAGCTTGCATTTAGGTAATTAATATAGTTAAACATACCAGGTTCTATCAATTGTTTCAGTTTTCTGGCAAATCATAAGCACTAAGATCTTCATCAATAAAATTTGTCTTATTCAGTTCTATCTATGCATGAATATATTCTATGAAATTAAAGGTAGTAGTGTCCATTAAAAAATATAAAGAAATAAACTTATTACCAAAACTTTGCCTCAATGCAACCTCATTTAACTTAATATATAAAAACAATATAAAAATTATTGAAAAGGAATCAGAAAAAAATTGGCTAAATGTATGGATGAATGCCAATATGACTCAATTGTACTGAAATTTTTGTCTTAAAAAATCAATCACTATTTCTAATAATATGAGTTAATCTTTTCTGAATATATAGGTCAGGTGTTACACAAAATTTGGGTTTACATACACTACCTTTGATCATCATAGCAGCTCTGTAATTTGGGAATTGCTAATACTACTTTATAGATGAAACTAAGATTCAGAAATGCCCAAGGTCACATAGTAAAATAAGTTTTGGGTCTGAGATGGTTACTCAGGTCAGTTGGGCAAGCTGCAAAACTAGTGTCACTTACTTTTAGCACTTTAAACACCAACCTAGTATTGTAAATGTTTATTTATGTATTTTGAAAGAGAGAGGGAGAGGGTAAGAGAGGGAGAGAGAAAGTGTGTATGTGAGTGGGGGAGGAGCAGAGAAAAAGGGAGAGAGAATCCCAAGCAAGCTCCATGCTGACAGTGCATATGCAGGGCTTGATCTCATGAACCCAACTCTGAGATCATCACCTGAGCCAAAATCAAGAGTTGGACACTTAAGGGGCGCCTGGGTGGCGCAGTCGGTTAAGCGTCCGACTTCAGCCAGGTCACGATCTCACGGTCCATGAGTTCGAGCCCCGCGTCAGGCTCTGGGCTGATGGCTCAGAGCCTGGAGCCTGTTTCTGATTCTGTGTCTCCCTCTCTCTCTGCCCCTCCCCCGTTCATGCTATGTCTCTCTCTGTCCCAAAAATAAATAAAAAAAAAAACGTTGAAAAAAAAAAAAATTAAAAAAAGAAGAGTTGGACACTTAACCAACTGAGCCACTCAGGTGCCCCAAGACCAACCTAATATCTCTAAAGGTAAACCTGGATCTCTGATGATATTAATACATTTGGGTTTCCCAGATACTAACTCAACTTTCTCCAGGATAAAAAATAAGAGAATTATTTTCTATTTTCTTCTTTTACCTGATCACAGAAATAAATGATATTTTTACGGAAAAGCAGCAAGCCCAGTGTATACTAAAAGACAAGACAGAATTACTGATTCTGTAGGAATGCATTCTATTCACACTTTTATATATAAACTCTACTGGCACTAATACTGATGTTTAAAAATGTCAAGTCGATTTCAAGTATAATCAGTTCTTGTGAATCCCAAGTCACATACAGCTTGAAGGGTTACACAAAACACATAAAATTTAATTTCCCTATATTAAAACACATACACCTACTGATGCAGAACATCAAATGCAATTCCAAGAAACCAGTTGGGAAGATGATCTGATAATCAGAGGGATAACACTCGTGAAAAGACCCCTTGGCAAAAGACATTTCTCATGAAACTGAATTTGCTCTAGGGATTTCCAATGGTCATTAAGGTAAGAGAGCTTCACATAATATCACCCAATCAGGACCACCCTGCTCCTTTGGGCTCCTAAGTCTATTAGCTATGGTATCTGGAGGTGGGGGCCTTTGGGAGCTGATTAGGTTATAAGGGTAGATCCCGAATAAATGGGATTCCTGCCCTGATAGGAAGAAACTCCAGAGAGCTCTCTCCCTCTCTTCCACCTTGTGAGGATGCAGCATTTTGGTTTTGGGTTCCCTAGACTCCAGAATTGTAAGAAATAAATTTCTATTGTTCGTTAGCCATTCAATCCATGGTATTTTTGTTTATAGCTGTCCAAATGGACTAAGACATTAGGACAAACTACAATCAGGATGGCTACATTGTTTAAATTGCAACTGGAGGCTCTCCAAGGATTTTGACTTAACTACTTACTCCTGCTTGTGATTTAAATATGGAACACATCCCTGACCAGCATTTTTATTCCAAAACTTGAATAACAAGCCTCTTGTCTATAATACATTTTCTTACAACAGAGGACAGATTTAGAATTTTATTTTAGGTAACTTAAAGATTTCATTTTAAATGGTCTCAAGGTTTCAGGAAAGGTCTTTTGGTTAAATCCTAAGGCATGATGAAAAATTTGTACCTTTAAAATTATGTTACATTACTACTTTTTTATTAAAATTGACAACTACCTTATTACTGAAGTTAATGTAAATATTTCACTGAACTTAAACTTCATATCATAGCTTAGTCTTTTCAGGTCCTTCCAAGTAAAATACTGAAGTTTTTATTCCTTTTCATATGTGATTTTTGAGGTAACCTCTAAAGTACTTTAATAAATCTTTAACTTACCATACATTCGTTGTAATCAATTTTCATAGGATATTTCTATATCTCCCACTGAGGTTTCACTAAAGTGCTCACAGTTAATCTAGTAAGATTTTATTCCACTTAAAAGAAAATATTAATTCCAGCTAACACAGATGAAGAATGACCCAGAAGTGTTTCACTTAATATCAGAGCCTATTTTTTTAGACTTGTTATCTAGAGGATCAAAACATTTCTTTATTTTTTCTGCTTAGCATGCTGCTAAATACCTAGTAGATTAACCTCCCCAAGGAGAGTTTGTCAATTGTCATTTCTTTCACTTACCCACAGACCCAAGTTTAATTTAATTTCAGAGTATCTTTGATTAGTATGAGGAGCAAGAAAAAAAACACGTTGATTACAAGCACATGATCAAAATAAAATACTAGTGCAATAAGATGTGAAATGAATTTAAATGATACAAAATAGTTCCTCAATTATGCCACTTTTCTTGTCCCTTCTCTTCACTTTTGGAAGTGAAGATGAGTTTTTTGGGTCAGTAAGTGGACAAGTTTCTTTTTTTTTTGTTCAGCTTTCTTGAGCTATAATTGACACCTAACATTGTATAAATTTAAAGAGGCAACACTGTACAGCATGTTGATCTGATACATTTTAAACTGCAAAATCATTACCAGACAAGGTTCTTTTTGACATCTAGGAGCAAACTGTGGCTCAAGAGCTCATCTTATTTTTATAGGTTAAATCCTTATTATTTATTTCAATTACATCATCATATTTTCTACCTGTGACATTCTTATTTATTTATTCATCATATTCATCGATTGTAATTTACATATTATTTTTCTAATGATTTTTTAAAATTAAGAAAGAGATGAAAATAATTGTGGCAGACATTAGAAACTGACCACCCAAAGCCATCAAATCTTCTCCCTCGTCTTCCTCTACTATAGAGGCAAGATTTAGAAATGTGATCCAGTTCTGGCAGGGCTATGTCACTAAAACTTATGGGGTATGTGTGAGGGGAGGGCTTGGGCAATTGCTTCTTAAAGTATATCCTCTTTTATCCTTCCCTATTTAGCTTCTTGCATCTTCCCCTTTCTAATCCAACCTGTGAAAGAGAACTGAAACCCAAAGACAGAGAAGTTATCTTGCCATCATAATGGTGACCATATATACTCATAATACCAAACTTTTTTTCTCTCTCTCCTTTCATCACTAATAAAGCATATTGGAATTAAACCAAAATTAGGGCTCTTGGTTAATGTGATAACTGACCAACTCTCATAGGGTATATAAACCATTAACACACATTGACGAAGAGCAGAACACCATGCTAAGTAGTAGAAGGGAAAAATAAATGGCTGCTCAGGAGACAGAAGGAGCCTGGTTCCTTTGAATATCATTGAGCTATCCTGCGAGTTCTAGACCGCTTAAAATGAGTTAATGTTTATTTCAGGCACTGTGGACTATTTTTCTAATGTTTGGAGCTGTAGACATTCCCTCAGTGTTTAAATTGCCAAATTCAAAAGAAAAAAAAATTCAAACTGATGAATTACGTTTATTTACCATTGATTGTATCACTTAACTGCTTTAAATAAAAATCCCCCTAAACTAGGTTTCAATACTTTACACGTTTGCAAAAACATGGATATAAAGCAAGTTTGTCTTTTACTCCTTTCCTGGGTACTGATTTCATTTTTCACTCAACCTCCTTCACACTTAAAAATGTTATGATGCAAACATTTTTTAAAAAGATCTAAAAAAAAAATGTATAGCTGGGGTGCCTGGGTGCCTCAGTCAGTTAAGCATCTGACTTTTGATTTTGGCTCAGGTCATGATCTCTTGGTTTGTGGGTCCAAGCCCTGCATCAGTCTCTGCACTGACAGCATGGAGCTGGTTGGGATTCTCTCTCTCCCTCGTTCTCTCCCTTGCTTGTGCACTCTTTCTCTCTCTTTCTTAAAATAAATGAATAAACTTAAAAAAAAAAAAGAAACGATGAATAAATCCCGCATGCCCTCCTGAAGGGAGGACATATTTTGGACCATCGCAAGTTTATTTGCTTTTGTTTTTCTTCTCTGAGAAAATTCTAAGAACCCAGAAGCATAATTTTCAAGATAATGAAAAAGAAAGCAGTGAAAGCAGGTGTTAAGTACTATGACAATGGACACAGAAAGTGGTGTCTCATGATCAGTCAAACCCTTTATCAGGCTATCTACAGCTGGAACTGGAATTACAGTTAAAGAAATAGGAAATTGAAAAAGGGGATTACAGTGTGAAGAAAACAAACCAAAAAAGAACTAAATAGCCAGAGAATGTGACGTGACATGACTGAATTCCAGCATATTTTAGAAGCTTTTTCCCTACTGATAAACTCAACTCCTATTAGGAAATATTGACTCCAAGACCTTTATCTCTTCTTAGACATTTTCATGATACATCTTTTTTTGTTAATATTTCTTTCATATCATTCACATTAATTCTCTTGGAGACTTAGATTTTTTTAAACCTTATAATTATTTTGTGTAAGTTAACTTATTTATTTTTGAGAGACAGAAGGACAGAGAGAGAGAAAGACAGCACGAGCTGGGCAGGGGTACAGAAAAAGGGGCAGAGAAAATCCCAAACAAGCCCCATACTGTCAGCACAGAGCCTGATATGGGGCTCAATCTCATAAATCATGAGATCATGACCAGAGCTGAAACCAAGACTTAACCGACTGAGTCACCAAAACCTTACAACTCTTTATTGCTTAAAGCAGTATCTTTCAGATGTTTTCAAAAAATTTATCACTCTATTTTTTTTGTGCTATTTTGTCTATTGTCTGTTTCTTTTCATGGTCAATATCACGGTGCTATTTTTGATTTCCATGTCCAGTTAACTTTTGTTTGAATGCTACACACAGTGTACTGAAAAAAAAAAAAAAAAAAGGTAGAGGCACCAGATAATGATATCTTCAACTAAACAAGTTTTATTCTTTCTTCTGCTGGGAATACAGTGAAATGACAACCTTAATCCAGTCCTGGAGAGAGTGATGTGAAGGGGAGTGGTTACTTTGGTAAGATCCAGGTTACCTCTGGTTTCCTTTGTTCTTACAGGATAGTCTTTCAAGACTGCTTGGAAATCTTTGTGAATCTTTGTCTCTTCCGCATTAAAAAAAACTGCAAAAAATCTCATCTTTTTGTAAGACTTTTATGACTTAGCTGTTTAACTCCTGCCTTGCACAGCTTCAGATTTTGACAAATATCTTGAGGGAGACTGCATGTTGTTTTGAGGTTCCTTAAGTTCCTGCTCCATTGTCAAAAGCAGCGTGTGTGTGTGTGTGTGTGTGTGTGTGTGTGTGTGTGTGTGTTTCTGTTCCACAGCAGTGGTTTCCCCTTGAGGATAACCCTCAGATTAAAAAGGCTGAGATGAGCAAAGCCAACGTGCCACTCCCTCAAGTGCTTTCAACTTTCACCTGGTGTTCTCCTGCACATCTCCTTGCCTCCACCCTGTATTTCCCAAATACACACAAATACAAGGAACTCATGATGGTTTTAAAAAGTTTTTGCTCAAAGTTTGTGCAGCTTCAGAATTCGGTAAATGTCAGAGGTGGAAACTGTACATGCGTTTCTCAAGCTCCAGTTTTGCTATTCCAGCCGAATGAGGTTGTAAAAAGTTCTGCTACATTCTTCATTTCTAGCAGTGACCTTCTGTCTGAACCTCACCCATATTTGCAATCTGTAGCCTCTGTGTAGATCCAGGAATACCCCTAGGGACTATTGCAGAGGCCCACACCTCACTTTTGAAATGTTCTCCCTGTCTTCAATTTTACTCCTTTTAGTTCTCATTGTTTCCATTGCTCTCTAATGTCTTTAAATACATATTTTTTGTAATTAATTGGCTTTTCTGTTTGTTTTGGTGAGAATTTTGGCCTACTATAAACTATTTTATCCTTCCAGGAAATATCCTGTTGTTTTGAATTTCCATTATGGAATTGAAACCCTCATTTGCTTATAGAGTATTTTAAGACTAGCAACACACAAGGAATAATGTATCAAACACCAGTTTATCCTCCACGCAGTTTAAGATGTAAATGTTTGTTGGGGTGCTTGGGTGGCTCAGTTGGTTAAGAATCCAACTTCGGCTCAGGTCATGACCTTGCCTTTCATGAGTTTGAGTCCCACGTTGAGCCCTGTGCTGACAGCTCAGAGCCTGAGGCCTGCTTCAGATTCTGTGTCTCCTTCTCTCTCTGACCCTCCCAGCTCACACTCTGTCTCTGTCTCTCTCAGAAAAATAAATAAATTGTAAAATAATTTGAAAATTGTTTTAAAGATATAAATGTTTTCAATTCAACCCTCTTCCCAACTTAATAAATTATTGCAAGTACAACAGAAGGTTCATGTATATAATTCTTCCCCAAAATTATTCATTAACATGAATTTAATATTTATCATTCTTTTTTAAAGTTTATTTATTTATTTTGAGAGAAGAATGAATGGAGGAGGGGCAGGGAGAGGGAGACAGAGAGAGAATCCCACGCAGGCTCCACACCCTCACCATGGAACCCACTGCAGGGCTCTAACTCATGAACTGTGAGATCATGACCTGAGCTGACTAAGCCACCCAGGTGCCCCTAATATTTATCAGTCTTATACACATCTTTGTGACTTTTGTTTACACCCACACACAACCACATCCACATGCTCCCAAACCCCCACACAGATACATTCAAATTCACAATTAGTATTTTTGTTTCTTCCTAAATTTTATATAGTTGGTATCATACATTGATTTACCTTGTGCAACTTGCTTTTTAAAAATTCAATATTCTTGGAGTGCTTGGGTGGCTCAGTCGGTTAAGCATCCAACTCTTGATCTTGCTGAGGTTGTGATCTCACAGTTCATGGGTTCAAGCCCTGTGTCAGGTTCTGCACCAACAGCAAGGAGCCTGCCTAGGATTCTGTCTCCTTCTCTTTTAGCCCCTCCCTGCTCTTGCTCTCTCTCTCTCAAAATAAATAAGCATTAAAAAAATTCATCATTCTTATTTTGAAATTTAATTGTGTTCATACATGTAGTTTCTGCTACACACTTTCACTAAGCATTTGAAATTTTTTGTTCTTTTGCCACTGCAGTCAATACAGATATGAATATCTTTATGCAGTTTATCCTTTCACATATGTGAGAATTTCTCTGCAGTTGATACCTAAAAGGATATTTTCTGGGACAAATGTTATGTACATCTTCAACTGGACAAACTGCTCTCTAAGATGACACTATTAATTTAAATGCCATCCACATTTTATAGGAGTTTTTGTTCCTCTGCATCCTCACTTAAACATAGATTAGTCTTTATAGTTTTGTCAATTTGATGGCATGAACAGGTATCTCGTTTTGCTACTTTTTACATTTATATTTTCTTATTTATTGAAAGAATTTTTATATATGCTCAATATTAATGCTTTTGTAAAAATGGTTATTTACTTTTGAGAGAGAGCGAGAGAGCACAAGTTGGGGGAGGGTCAGAGAGAGAGAGGGGGACCGAGGATCCAAAGCAGGCTCTGTGTTGAAAGCAGGGAGCCCGATGCAGGGCTCTAAACTCACAAACCCCAAGTTCATGACCTGAGCCTAAATTGGATGCTCACTGATTGAGCCACCCAGGCATCCCAGTGCTTTCTTGATTATATTTACTGCAAAATCTTTTCTCAGTCTATTGGGATGGGGGGGGGGGGGGGGTGGCTCTTACACTTTGCTTATTGGGTCTTTTAAAGTACAGACATTTAAAACTTAAATGTATTCACTTAAATGCTTACTTTACACATTTTGGGTCTTAATCCATCTATATCTGAAACAGGTATGAAGTAACTATCCAATTTTACTTTTCCATACATGGAGTCAATGCAATCAGCATTCCTTCATTGATTCACAATGCTACCTTGATCAGCTACTAAGTTTTAAGGTATGCATGTGTTATTTTGTGCATATCTATTCAATTCCATTCATATTTGGTCTCCCACAGTATATTTGTTTTCAAAATTAGCTGCCTAAAACATTAGTTGCCCATTGTTGGCATTTTGCTTCTTTGTATAAATTTTTAGTATTAGTTTTCTTAATCTAGGTAGGTAAGGCTCTGCTCCATAAGCAAAAGAAATCACCACAAAATTTTAGTGGCTTAACAAAAAAGTGGATCTCCTCCAAGTGATGAATCAGGGATCTAGGCTACTTCATCTATGGCCATCTCAGGGGCTTCAAGGCCACCTAGATGCATATAATTTTCTCTCATGTTCCATTGGCTAGTCCTAATCACCTGGCTAAAGTAACTGTATGGAAAGCCGGGAAATGTAGAGTGCACAGTTTCTGCTATATGTATAAACATTTATGCAAACCTATTATAATTTTAATTCTATGTTACTGAATTCATAAATTTTAAGATAATTGATTTTTTTAAATTAAAGTGTTAATTATTTAGAGCAGTTTTAGGTACCCAGCAAAATTGAGGGAAAAGTACAGAGATTTCTTATATATTCACTGCCCCCACACATGCACAGCTTCCCTCACAAATAATGAACACTATCAACGTCCCCTACCAGAGTAGTACATTTGTTACAGTTAATAAGCCCATACTGACATACCATAATCATCCAAAATCCATAGTTTACATTATAGTTCATTCTTGGTGTTATACATTCTATGGGTTTGCACAAATGTATAACATTTATCAATCATTATTGTATTTACAGGATATGCTCACTGCTCTAAAAATCCTTTGTGCTCTATCAGATATAAGATCTGTGTCTAGATTAATTTTTTTGCCTATGGATGTCTACTTGTTCCAGCATCATTTGTTGAAAAGATTATGTTTGCTCCATTGTGTTGCCTTTGCTTTTTGTTGTCAAAGATCAGTTGACTATATTTATGTGGGCTTATTTTAGGGCTAATTTGTTTCATTGACCTATTTGTCTACTTTTGCTAAAATCACACTGTCTTGATTTCTGTAGCTTTGTAGTAAGTCTCCAAGTCAGGTAGTGTCAGTCCTCTAACTTTATTCTTCTTCAATATTATATTGACTATTCTAGGTATTTTTGCCTCTCCATATAAATTTCAGAATCAGCTGTTGATATCCACAAAATATCTTGCTGGTATTCCTATTGCAAATGCACTGAATATATAGATCAAGTTTGACAGAGCTGAATCTTTGCAATATTGAATCTTTCTATCCATGGACATGAATGGATTATCTCTCCATTTATCTAGTTCTTCTTCAATTTCATTCATCAGCATTTTGGAAGTTTCCTCATCTATGAAACTATTCCTCACATATTTTGTTATAGATATGCCTAAGAATTTCATTTTGGGGATGCTAATGTAAATGATACTGTGTTTTTAATTTCAAATTTCACTTGCTCATTGCTGGTATATAGGAAAGCAACTGACTTTTGTATGTTAATCTTGTATTATGCAACCTTCCTATAATCATTTACTAGTTCCAGGAAATTTTGTTGCCAATTATTCAGATTTTTTTACATAATTATGTTATCCACAAGTACAATTTTATATCTTCCTTCCCATCTGTACACTTTTTGTTTTCTTGTCTTATTGCATTAGCTAGAACTTCCAATATCATGTTGAAAAAAAGAGGTGAAAGGAAACATAATTGTTATCTTTATATTACTGAATATTTATGCTTATAAATGCAGTATGTATAATTTATTTAGATTCTCTTTAGAAAACATCCCACTTAGAGAAATGGAATTGGCTACAATGCAATAGAGCCACATGAGAGTAGAATGATTTAATTTTGCACATTGATGCATTTCCTCCATGAACTTTGATAATCTATCTAGTATCTGGCTAGCTCTGTGTGTCAAGACTAAAAACTAAGATGACAAAATGCCTGTTTACTCTAGCTTACCCTTTTGATGATTACTATATACTTTCACCCATGATCTAAGAAATGATAGATTCTATCTGCTCTGTATAACCACGTAGGCCTTATTAGTTTTTTCCTAAAATGAAAAAATAAGTCACTTCCTTCAAAAATATCTTGAAAATATGCAATTTTATCACATGTCTATCATTTTCAGCGTTTCTCTTATTCACACAGGAAAATGCAACAAGAGTTGCTAGACCCACTGTCTGCTTAGATTTCAGAGTAAAAGGAGGGTAGTATGCACTTGAGACGCCTCCTCTAATTGGTTTCTGGGAATCCAGAGAATTGGCCCAATGAGGGTAATAACATTGATTATTCTTTATTAGTAGTAACTTGAGAAAATAAATGCATATGAAATATTGCTTCCTAAACAGACTACTTTTCATGCTTTTTACATAGTAAGTGCTAAAAAGCCATTAAATAGAAAGGCATATTTAGTTATATGGCTGTAAGTACCTAAAGTTCAGAATTTAAATACAGATATCCCATGCAGCAACTGTGCACCAACAAATTGTCTCTAGAAATAAAGGACTCAAAGAGACAGCATTTGAAACCAAAGGAGGTGGATTCTCTGTTGTTTTTTAAATTGTTAGGATGGCAGTCAGCAAATGAATACTCAAGTCTTTTTCAGCAGCCTGAAAGAATTAATTATATACCCCAAATACTAAAGTTATTGCTAGAAAATAAATTATACAGGAAATCCAGCTGGTCAGATACTTCTACACAAAGCAAATGTATTTTGGGAAAAGTTTTGTTGTAGTGTGTGTGCGTGTATGCATGTGTGCATATGTATAGGGTGTGAGTGTGTGTGTGTGTGCTTGAGGGGTGTAATAAAGAAATGGATAACAGATGGTTACTCTCCAGAAATAATTTTATATACTCCAAACCTCACAGCATATTACCTATATTCCCTGACAAGCACCTGTATTATAGAAAGCCACAAAAGTGACATCCTTTGACTGTCTTGTAGTGGAGTATATTTTTCAGTGAAAATTAAAGGAAAAATTCACCTCTAACTATAGTTTTGAACTTGCCCTCATGTAACACTTCAACATTTTGATCCTGCTTTAACCAGCCCTAGCTCCTCTACTTCCTTATCCTACCACGGAAAAGGGGCAGGGAAGCAAGGAGAGAGGTAAACCTTGAAAAGCTAGAGAAGAATTATGGAAGTTCTGTAGTTCCCACCTAGCCCTACAGGATGAGGAAGAGATTTCCAGGTAGATTCTACGCTCAATCATGGCTATAAGGTGAGTTACAATCACCTGGGCCAAATTCAGCACAAATTTCAAGATATGGACCCTTGAGGGAAAAGATTTAGAACTTTTCAAATTATTGTAGGATACTTACTAAGAAAAAACTAAAATTACTACATAACCTGTATCTACAAGTTTAGAGACTTTATGGTACACTGGTAAAGAGCTTAAAAAAACAAGAATTACTAACAGGCATGTATATTTTAAAGGAGATAAAGAGTGGACCTAGGAAACAAAGACATCTAACTTCTACACCTGTAAAAAGAACTAGAACAAATACAGTGCCAAACACCTAGAAAGGCATGAAATGCAGAAAAATCATCGCCTGCCTTGCTAGACTAATCCAACCCACTTTTATGTAAGAATGCCCCAGAGGACCTAACGCTGTGCTCATGGTACACCAGCAGCAACACCTTTCAGAGATTAATTTGAATGCCAACTAATTATCTAGTCAGATCAGCACCTTTGTTGATGACCATTAGAGCGAGTGCCTTCTGAAAGGCACTTTTCTTTTCTTTCTGGGTAAACCCTAAATGACTCACGAAGCATGAATCACAATGCCCACCCTTTGAAAGTGGGGGAAAATATATATGATTTTTAAGAACTCCACTTCATGATGTTTACTGTAACAGTGATCTTTGATGGCTTGAAACAGTAGGATCCTGGTTGATGTGTAAAAACTGACTTCAATCTGTGAGCCACTGTAGGCATAATTTCATGGAAATAGAGTAAACTTTATCAGGTTTTTCTCTGGGGTTCCCACCAACACAATATTAGCAAACAATCCACTGTCTAGTGAATATAATTGAGGCAAGGAAAAGCAAGCAATAACATATACAAAATGTTTAGGTTTGTTGTTTGTTTTAAGAAAAGTTTTAAATTGTCTCCCAACAATGTAGTCACCAGTAAATTAACAAATAAGTTAGAATTTATTACCATTTGGCTAAAATCCCAAATTTCCATAGGTCCTTAATTTCTCATCTCTGAAATGAAGGTGTTAAATTATTAGATGATCTCTAAAAATCAATGCAGCACTATAACCCTATGGTTCTTGAAGATATACTGGAATTCTGTTTCCCATTATGCCTACCTATTAAAATTGTAAGTAACTATAGCCTAAGTAGATAATGTCTCTCAGTAGTTATTTCTAAGATGTTGAGCTGGAGAAGGCAGATAGTATAGTAAAAGTGATTATCTTTATACAAATAAGACTTTTACATTAAATGAATAGATGACCCCAAAAATACCTGTGGTCCTTAGAAAGACAAGTAAGTCAATTCACTTTTTTAGAATACAATAAGTTGTGCTGCTATATTTTTTTCTTTTTCTTTTTCTTTTGAGAAGGTTTTAGAGAAAACAAACCAAGGACTAAGACCTAAAGAGAAGTAATTTAGACTTTTAAAGAGAATGGATCTTCACCTAGAAGCCCAGCCATGTACACAAAGCCAAAAGTTATACCTAAGGTTGAAATACAAAAGAGGAAGAAAGCCTGAATGTCCCAGCAAAAAACAATAGTAGCAGAGCTTCAGCAGCAAATCTGAGAAATAAAGTTAAGAACATGAATGGACAAATACTTAAAAAATAAAGAAAATTACAGAATACAATCACCTGGAACTTATGAGAAAACAGACCTGAGAAAACTTTTGCCACAAAGAAAATCAATCCCATATCTGTAACATACTTCTTAAGAGATGATTCCAGGAATAGTCTGTGCAAATAAACCTTTGCTTATGCTAAAGTATTGCCAATTGTTAAAATATCTCTATATTCACCTTATTTGCCATATTTCATCTACTTTTGTAAATAAAACTTAAAACTCCTCATGAATAATGACACGCTAAAATACTATCCTTTTCCTGAAGGAAGAGAAATTATACTATCATCTTTCACTTAAGGATTGCAAACTTCTTTTTATTGCTGATTTCACCTTCCTCTTCCTTCAAAAAATATCCTAGTAACAGTACAGAATATGTTTCAGTGTTATTACACATAGCATATATATAGTCCCAAACATCTTTGGTTCAAAGCTGGTTTCAGAGGGAATTACAAACCTAAATGAATCAGCTCATGACCTCTTTTAAAACTAACTTCGGAAATGACTGCTTCATGCTTCATCAACTGTCTTTAACATAATGAATTATAAAGCATGGTTAAATCACCTTGCAGGGACTATTTAAAAGTGAATAGAGTCCCTTTACTTTCCAACTTATTATTTCTCTTTGAGGAAGATTAGGAGAAGATACCAGATGGTTAGCTGTCCATCCATACTAATCTTAAAGGCAGTCAAATGTCCAATGATCCATACTACATTAAGTTCTTTTGTGCATAGTGTGTAAGTCATTTTTGAGGGTCACTAGTAGACTAACCATAGTAAGTAGGTAAAATACTTCTTGAATTTCACTGTATTATGTTTATTATCCAATATAAATAGGGTCATATGCTAAACTGTATCCAATTATAATATAACAATGATACTAATTGACATTAGTAATAAAATAAAAATCAGCACCTGAATAAAAGTTTTAGTAAGAAAATGAGACAAAAGTGCAATGCTCTCACATTACAAAGATAAAAAAAAAACCTCCTTAAATCTAAATAGCAAGATTCCTCAGTGCCACCAAACACAACCCAGAGAAGAGAAGTTGCTTTTAAGTCTTTTAAATATGTCCTTATCCTTGCATTCCCAGTAACTTCACCAGAGTTTGGGCTAACCTAGTTAAGTTCTCTGAAATATTGGTAATCACGTAAATCATTTATCTTTGAACTAACTCTCAACCTAGTGCCTTCTACAAACCACCAACCAATTATTTCTCATGATATTGTCCAGTTCTGAATCCTCGGTTGCATATACTGATACCAATAGAATACACCCATAGATCCAAAGCATTCCTTTGAAGAATCATTTTGGGTTATGAGATCGTTTCTATGTAGCCAGAAAGAAATTCATAACCCAGTTTTAGTAAAGTGTCAGCCACTAACTAGCTATCTGAGCTTGAGGAAGGCACATTAGGTCAATCTAACATTAACCTTCAGATTGCAAAATTCTGTATCTGTGTAGTACTTTGGCAGGCAGAAAGCAGTTAGAGATCTGAGGACTTATTCTTAAACAGACTTTTGACCAATTCCCTTGGTTTTAGCCCTGCTTTTTTAAAATTTTTTTCCCATTTTATTTATTTTAGAGAGAGAACACGAGTTGGGGAGAGGGGCAGAGGGAAAAAGAGAGAGAATCTTAAACAGGCTTCACTCAGCACAGAGCCAGATGCGGTGCTCAGTCCCAGGATCATGACCCTGGGATCATGACCTGAGCCGAAATCAAGAGTCCGATGCTCAACTAAGCCAACTAGGCACCCCTAGCCCTGCTTCCAAGTGTACCTCTCAGCACCAATTGAAGCTTTGTGGAGATCTAGGAAGTGAGTTATGTAGTCTCCTGGCCTTCTGTACAATTACCCTGGGATTTAACTTTTTTAATACTGCTAGGTTAGCTATCACCTGTCCATCTATATTTTGGTTTCCAAGATTATGTTGCTGTTGTCTCCTCTTCTGTTTTCTGTCCTTGTGGGTTCATATCTTTAAAAAAAGTTACCCTTATTATTATTTTAACAGAATTTCAGAAAAAAAGTGAAATAAAATGCACATGTCCAATTTGACATCATTACTCAAAATTAAATTTTCTTAAACTTATTTCAGAAAAGGTATGCTGTGAGGGCTAATTTCAGCAGACCTGTAATTGGCCTGAGCTGTGTTACTAAAATAAGTGTACCTGCACAACAATGACATTGGGTTAAGGCATGAAATGTACTGATTAATAATGTTGCTTTATAACCACAGGTCCAAAGAGTTTGGAGGAGGTTTGTAATAGCTTGTCAGTATTGTTTATTGGTAACAGTGAGATGGATGATTTGCATTTGGTCTCCAGGAAACTCTTACAGGGTCTGCTGTTGGGGCTGGTTATGTCACATAAATCTGTCCACATGAGCAACAGAGCTAACTGGGCTGAGATTCCATTTGGGGTTCTTGGTTCTAAGGAATCTTGTGCACGTGTCCATGGTTTCTGATCTGGGAGGGAAACTGTATTCAGTGTGGTCTTTCTTAAAGAGGACAGTTAGAGCTGACACCTGTTTTTTCCTAAACCCTTGCTGTGATACAGCCCTTGGATGTGACGCTTTTCCTTCATTAAATGCTGTTCCTATATTTCATCATTTTTCCTGCAATAAACTGTAGATTTGTATGCATTGTTATTTTGGATCCTGTGACTCTTAAGCAGCCTAACCCTATTTAACTGTCCCTATTAGTGCAAGAGGTCAACATATAATTTTACATTTTCATAATATTGCTTCAGTAATTTCTGCACAACAATTTAGGATGTTATATTTACTAGATGAAAATCATACTTGCTGGCTTCAGGTCCTAATAAAATAAAATTCTCAAGTATGAGTAAATCAAAACATGCCATTAATTAGCCTCAAAACAAACACAAACTTAAGAAACAAAAAACAAAACAAAACAAATAAAAGCTACCACCGCAGGCAGTGAAGTTACATGCATTTTCGGTGCCATGTAGACAAGCTATATAATTGATTGCTTATAATTATCACCCTAAAGTCTATCATCTATTATGAAGTAATGCACCTTGTACTGTGAACTTAATGTCATGAACTAAAGCATTCAGAATATCTAGAGACTTCCATAGATACAGATTTTCCATCAATATACCTGGAAATTTTTAACCAAACTACTATTGTTAATTTTAGCTGTTAAGTTAATAATAAAAAAGAAAAAGAATCATAGTGAGGTAAGTCTAGCCCATAACCATAGGGATTTCAAAACCCATAATGATAATTTGAATTGCATTTTGAATCAAGGTTAGTGTTCACTCTGAAAAAGGCTACTAGTCCATTTCTAGCCGGAACAGGGTAGCCAAATCATACGCTTGCTGAAACACTAATCAATCACAGTTACATATGAGCCACGAAGCAATAAGCCACAATGGAGATTATTGGTGGCCTGGATTGCTTCTATCAAGTGGGAACATTGGTAAGCAAGACATTATCATTGGTCATATTTCAAAAAGGAATAAGGCAACTGAGTTAAAGTTAAATTCTGGACTCACAGTACAACTTCGGAGCAAAAGGTCTGAGATGTCATAGGCAAAGGACAAGTACAATTTCTCATATAAAGAAAAGAGAACGCTACAGTTGTTGAACATCTATCAAATGTGAAGCATTGAGCCAAGAGTTTTATACACAAAACCTGATGAGAAACATATAATTATTCCCATGTCATGGATGAGAAAACTAAGGCTCAGTTGTATGAATTGGAAAATATTGAGCTTAAGTAATTGGCTGATATTCCCAATGCTTGAAATGTCATCAGCAGAACACAGATGTACATCGTTACAGCGCATCACAGTCTCTCCTGAAAGAAGCTCGATTACTCTCCATCCTCTGTCCATACATGCTCACAGTTAATACTCCCCTCTGCATGTGCTAAGTTAAATGTGGCTATCTATCTTCCTCAGTTATTGAGTTTCTTAATAATCTGACATTTTACCAAAGTATCCATTCATTTAATCATACATTAAAGAAACAGTTTCTGAGCGCCAACCTATTCAAAGTGATAGAACACAGGCAGTTGTATGTACAAATAGGAATACAGAGGCCCTAACCATGGAATTTTCCACAAGAGAAACCAACTTGCACTTAGGATATACTTTATACCCTAAAATGGATCTTTCATACAGCCAACATATATGCCACACAATGTTTTACACCTTATTTACTCATACTCTTAAGTTTTCTCTCCTTTGCTAAATTATGACCTTTATAACTTCAGCTGATGAACAAGTATTTCAACCTATTGAACAGTAGGACTACCTGCCTGTCTGCTTTGCATGGCTGTGCCCTCACATAAAATACATTTTTGTCTGTATAACAAGGATTGTTTGAGCAATCATAATAATGTTTTATTGCACTCTGCCTTTATTTTATAAAAAATGACCAGAAAATAGAAAATGAAGGCATTGTTTTAGAGATAATACAATTGAGACAAAATGAAAATGATTAGTCATGCCAAAAGTGATGAATCCTATGCTGATTGGCTCTGTTTTCAATTGTGAGGGGAAAATAGCACAATCCAAAATCATGAAAAAGAACTACCAGACTGCTATCACTGAAGATTTTGTCTGAAAGCCTCCATTTAGTGATAGAGAAAATAAATAAGCATTTTAAATTATAAGCTTAAAAAATAAAGGTTCAAAAGCTCACCCATAATTTGGATTCAGAGAGAGCTTTACAGTCCGACAGAGCTATAGCTATACAGTTTTATAGGCTCTTATACCAAGAAAAGAAAATTTGGAGTTCACTTTTATTTTGACACATTCCTCAAGGAAGTTGATGAACCATTCCCCCAATACCAACACTTTTTGGGGTCCCAGACCCATTTTCAGTGGGAGAGAGAGGGTTCTCCCCCCACCCCTCCCTCCACACACAACACCAGGCAATTCTCAGATACCGTACTGGTGTCCCAAGAATTCAGTCCACTTCTGACACTATCTACCAGGAGATAACACCAGGTTCCACAGGTTAAGGGATCAGTCCTACAAGAATGCCCCCACCCCCACTTCAGATGCCAGACCCAAGCCTCAGACTATTACCAATGTTTCTGACCCACTGGCTACATACATCAGAGGTTCCCAGGGCATCCTCCTTAGGTTTTTTTTTAATTTGCTAGAGTGGCTCACAGAACTCAAGGAAACATGTTTTAGCTATTTATTAAAGGATATGATAAAGGATATGAATCAACAAACAAAGATATACACAGGCAACGTATGGGGAAAAAGGGTGCTTCCTACTCCCCTGCACCTCCCCCTGCACCTTCCTACATCCCCCTACCTAGTCCTCCTGCACCTCCCTGCACCTCTGCTCCCTGAATCCAGTCCTTTTAGGTTTGTGGGTTTTTTTGTTTTTTGTTTGTTTTTTTTTTTTTTTTTAAGGGGAGGAAGAGAGAGAGGGAGGGGGAGAGAGAGCTGCACGCACAAGTCGGGGAGGGGCAGAGGAAGAGAAAAAGAGAAGAGCATCTTAAGCAGGCTCCACACCCAGGGGCTCAGAACCGGACACAACTGTGATATGATGACCTGAGCCCAAATGAAGAGTCAGAGGCCTAACCAACTGAGCCACTCAGGTGCCCCCCTTTTAGGTTCTTAGGGAGACTTTATTGCATAGTCATGATTGACTAAGTTAGTTATTGCCTCCTGGAGGATTCAACCTCCAGCCCCTTTCCTCTCCCTAGATATAGCAGGTGGGACTGAAAGTTCTAACCCACTAATCACAAGGTTGGTCCTCCAGGCAATCAGCCCCCAACCCTTGGGTGGGGTCTGAAAGTTACCTTCCTTAGTTACAAAACACCCATGACACCTTTATGGTTCTGAAACATTTTTCAGGAACTATGAAGACTATATATATATATATATATATATATATATATATATGTGTATATATATGTGTATATATATACATATATATACACATATATACATATATATACACATATATACATATATATGTATATATATACATATATATGTATATATACATATATATGTATATATACATATATGTATATATACATATATATACAGATGTATATACATATATACACATATATATATACATACACACACATACATATACATGCACATATATATATATATATACATATTTCTTATAAATCATTACACTGCAGCCATCAAATAAGCAGCAGAATCTCTTACTCTTCCCTTGCAAAAGCATCAAATACTTCTCAATATCAGATAAGTTATTTGAGTTTTCCTAAATGTCATTCAAGTAAGCTGTGAAATTATCTAGTAAGTTATAGGAAAAATATTGCACATTCATGCATTTAGAGAAGTAGAACAGGTAAACTATTCCATTAGACATAAATTTCTCTATATTTAGGGCTTAATCTGGTTTTCAGTTTTTAAAAATGTTACAAACCATACAGCATAAAAATTCAGTATTTATATAATAATTACAGATTTTTATCTTTTTAAGTTTCTGGGAATTGAATCTTATTTGTGAGATTCTACTGTTTTTCTTTCAGATATTCAACTATCAAATACATTTTCAGGAATGCTTTTACTGGAAGGAAGGGGACACCTTATATCAGGCTAATCCCTTTAAAATATGTTGGGGAAGAACTTTTCATAGAAAGTAGGTTATAATTTCATAATAAGTATTTCTCCTTGTAGAAATTAGGCAATACATTTAACTATTAAATTGATTTGTTTAGATGTTCAAAATAGCCAGATTCTAACTTTCTGCAAATATGTGCCTTTTATCACATAGGTAATAGAAAGGGAAAAGTCTCACATTTAGTACCTCACTATAACTAGGACATTGGCTGGATTCTTAGACCCATTCACAAGTTAATATTTTAAAAATTAGAATTCCCTGCCTCAGAAATAGTTCATCTCTCAAATGAAATATCCCTACAATTTTTCCCACTCCATATTAGTGTTCTTTTTTATTAAAAACCTTATAAATATTGTATAGCACATATTTTTGAACTTGTTAAGTATATTAAGTTATCCCCAAATAGCTAAATCAAATGGGATTTATTATAGGTTTTTGTTACACTGGAGCCTTTGAAAGACATGCCCAGTTCTTTATGGAATATTTTATGCAACCATCTCTTTTTAAGACCAAATACCTCAGGATACAGAGTGTACTTCTGCTCATTGGTAGGGTGGAGAGATGGTTAATAATTAGACATTTTTCCTTAGCACAAAATAAATTTAATTTTAAATCATTCAATTCAATGTTTGAAAAATAAGAAATAACAATTTCCTTGCTATTTTATTCTAAAAGTGTGTTTTTTATTGTTTTCAAGTCTAGTACAATAAAATAGCTAATAGCTTTGCATGCCAATCCTCTCAGAGAAAATGCAATCTTGTAAAATGTCATTTTATCATCCTTTAACAATGTAAATGCTTGCCACAAAAATAGGGAAAAAAAAAAAATCACCATGTCCTTAGAAGCACAAGGACATAATTTTAGTTTTTCCATTTTTGGTCTGTTATTTTTTCAACCTTCTGCCACCTAGTCACTATTAATGTGTATATAAAAGCTGTAAAATTGTTATATTACAGGAAAAATATAGCACAGTGATGCACTTAAATTACTTTGAATGCCAGATTTTGAGTCAGATGCTCTAGGTAAGACATGGCAGAGAAAGAAAGAAAGAAAGAAAGAAAGAAAGAAAGAAAGAAAGAAAGGGAGGAAGCAGAGAGAGGAGGGAAGAAAGAAAGAAAAAATAAAGAAAGAAAGAACAAAAGAACGAGCAAAGAACAAGAAATTGTCCTGATTCTCTGAGGTACTTATAGACCACTCAGCCATGGGAAGGTGTCTGGTTATGAGGTAGATTATTAAATATTAGTAGAATGAAGAATGATTAAGCAAATTAAAATATCACTTTGTCATGTAAAGAATTGACAATAGAAGAGAAGCTACAAAAGAAACAGATTGAGCAACCAAATCCTATGAAGAAAACCAGGATACTGTAGTGTCTTAAATATCACGGAAGAATTTCTGAATAAGAAAGGAATGGCCAAAGTTATTGGATGATGCCGAGATTTCAAGCAAGAAATGGATCAAGTGCCTTGTATATTAGCCTCTTGAATGTTAATGGTACCCTCATTGAAAGGTCTTCTTTAAGTGAGTGGTAACTACAAAAGTTGGATTACAATTGGTTGAAAGGTACAAAGAGGTTGGGAAAATAGACCCAAGTTTACATTGTCATTTGACATGTTTATAAGTGGAAGGAGAGAGAAAGGTGTAGCTGTTAAAATGGGAAATAGGATACACAGGCACTTTGTTTCTGTTATTGTTTTAAAGACAGAAAATCTTTAAACATATGAGAGGCATCAATAGAGAGAGATAAAATTCCTGATAAAATATGAAAGCAAAATCTTGACAGCAAAGTGGAAGGATGCTTCCTCCACCCTGACCTTGTTAAAAGATCAATGACTTGGTGGAAATGCAGGTATCTCAGTAAAAGTGATATCTGGATATTGAAGATCTTCTGCTCCTAACTTTGATTTTCTCTGTGCAATGATAGGAGATGTTAAAGGTGAAAATGGTGGGAACATGGGATTCAAAGTATATGGGCAGGGGGCCTGGGTGGCTAAGTTAGTTAAGCGTCTGCCTTAGGCTCAAGTCATGATCTCCCAGTTCATGGGTCTGAGCCCTGCGTTGGGCTCTGTGCTGACAGCTTGGTGCCTGGAACCTGCTTTGCATTCTGTGTCCCCTTCTCTTCCTGCCTCTGCCCTGCTCTCTCTCTCTCTCTCTCAAAAATAAGTAAACATTAAAAAAAAAAGAATACAAAGAGAAAAAATAGACATCATATATAGTAAATATCTAGCTTCATGGTGTAATACAGTTAATCTAATAGTCTGTATGCTACAATCAGTAACTTTATATATGCTGAGACATTTTTTTCAAGACTATTTTCAGAGATTTATTTTCTATAATAGAATTGTAAGTACTAACTTTTCAGCATTTATTCACTTCAATAAATATCCTTTTTTCTTTAACTTTATACAGAAAACTTTATAACTCTATACTCTATAACTTTTCTTTAACTTTTTACATTAATAGATTTTGAGGATCACATTATCATATGTTAACCAACACAGAAAATCTCATATAAAAATAATGCATCACAAATAAAAAATAATTTAGGAATAAATTTAATGAAGGAAATGTTAGATCTAATCCTAAAATTTGTATGTAATCGCAAAAGACTTTGATAGCTAAAGCAATCCTAAGAAAGAACAGAGGTAGAGGCATCACCCTTCCTGATTTCAAACTGTACTACAAAGCTATGTAAAGCAGTATGGTACTAGTATAAAAGTAGACATATAGACTAATGGAACAGAATTGAGAGCCCAGAAATAAACTCCACATATAAAGACAACTAATATTTGACAAGGGACCCCACAATATTCAATGGGAACATACAGTCTCTTCAATAAATGATACTGGGAACACTGGATAACCATATACAGAAAAAATGAAATTGGACTCCTAACTTACTACTCAAAATGAATCAAACTTAAATGAGAAACTGGAAACCATAAAACTCCTAGAAGAAAACATAGGAAAAAAGTTCTTTGGCATAGTTCTTTGGCAATGATTTTTTGGATATGATGCCAAAAATACAAACAACAAAGACAACAGTAAGGACCACATCAAACTAAAAATCTTCTGCACATCATAAGAAACAATCAAACTAATGAAAAGACAATCTATGGAATTAGAGAAAATATTTGCAAACCATATATCTGATAAGGGACTAATATCCAAAATATATTAGAAACAAATATAAATCAATAACAACAACAACAACAATCTGATTTAAAAATGGGCAGAGGAATTAAATAGAATTTTCCAAAGAAGAAATACAGATAGATGGCCAAAAGATGCATGAAAAAGTATTCAACATCACTAATTATTAGGGAAATGCAAATCAAAACTATAATAAGATGCCATCTCACACCTATTACCATGGCTATAATCAAAAAGAAATAAAAAGTGTCTGCAAGAAAGTGGGGGGGGGAAGCAATCCTTGTGCACTGTTGGTGGGAATACAAATTGGTGCAGTCACTATGGAAAACAGTATGGAGTTTCCCCCAAAAATTAAAAATAGAACTACCATATGATCCAGCAATCTCACTTCTGGGTATATAACCAAAGGAAATGAAAACAGGATATCAAAGAGGTATCTTCACTCCCATGTTTATTGTAGTATTCGTAATGGTCAGGATGTGGAACCAACCTAAGTGTCTATCTATAGATGAATGGATAAAGATGTGGTAAATGTAGATGCACGCGCGCACACACACACACACACACACACACACACACACACACAGGAATCTTCTTATCTTGCCACGAGAAAGAAGAAAATCCTGCCATTTGTGATAATATGGATGGCCCTTGAAGGCACTGTGCTAAGTGAAATCAGACAGAGAAAGATGAATAATGTTTGATATCACTTATATCCAGAATCTAAAAAAAAAGTCAAATTCATAGAAACAGAAAGTAGAATGGTGGGTACCAGGACTTGATGGGTGAAGACAATGGAGAGATGTTGGTCAAAGTGTATAAACTTCCAGCTAGAAAATGAGTAACTTCTGAGACTCTAATGTACAGCATTGTGATTATAGATCACAATAACCACAGTACTGTGATTATAGGTCACTATACTGTGTTCTATACTGGAAATTTGCTGAGAGTGACATGGTGAAGGTGTTAGCTAACATTCTGGTGGTAATCATACTGCAAGACAGAAGTGTATCAAATCACACAATGCACACCTTAAATTTATACAATGTTACACATCAATTCCACTTCAATGAACTTGGAAAGAAAAAAGAGTGATCAAGTGAGTTAGAACACAAGCCACAGACCAGGAGAAAGTATTAGCAAAAGACACATCTGATAAGGGACAGTTGCCCAGAATATACAAAGAACTCTTATAGCTCAACAATAAGAAAACAAATAACCTAGGGGTGCCTGAGTGGCTCAGTCGGTTAAGCGTCCGACTTCGGCTCAAGTCATGATCTCACAGTTCCTGAGTTTGAGCCCCATGGCAGGCTCTAGGCTGACAGCTCAGTCTGGAGCCTGCTTCAGATTCTGTGTCTCCCTCTGTCTGCCCCTCCGCTGCTTGCACTCTGTCTCTTGCATTGTCTCAAAAATAAATAAACATTAAAAACAAGTTTTTAAAAGAAAACAAATAATCTGATTAAAAAATTGGCCAAAGACCTTAACAGACACTCCACCAAACAAGACATACAAATTGCAAAAAGGTACATGAAAAGATATTTCATGTGATACGTCATCAGGGAAATGCAAATTAAAACAACAGTAAGATACCACTATATACCTATTAGAATGGCCAAAATCCGGAACACTGATACCAAATGTTGGTGAAGATGAGCAACATGAACTCTCACTCACTGCTGATGAAAATTGAAAATGCCACTTTAGAAAATAGTCTGCTGGTATGTTACAAAACTAGACATGTCTTACCATATGATCAGACAATCACAGTCCTTGGTATTTAACCAAAGGAGTTGAAAACTTATGTCCATAGAAAAACCTGTACAGATGTTTATAGCAGCTCTGTTCATAACTGTCACAACTTGGAAGCAAGCCAAGATGTCCTTTTCCTTTGGTGGGTGAATGAATAAAGTGTGGTACATCCACAACGGAATATTTTTCAGTGCTAAAAAGAAATGCACTCACAAGCCATGAAAACACATGGAGGAAACTTAAATACATACTACTAAGTGAAAGAAGCCAATCTGAAGAAGGTTATGTACTGTATGGTTTCAACTATATGTCATTCCAGAAACAACTATAGAGACAAAAAGAATAAAAAGAAAGATCAGTGGTTGCAGGAAGAGGGGTCACAGAGATGAATAGGCAGAGGACAGAGGAGTTTGGTGACAGTGAAAATATCCTATATAATATTAAAATGAAGGGTTTATGTCATTATGCATTTGTCCAAACCCATAGAACGTACAATACCAAGAATGAACCATAATGTAAACTATGGATTTTGGATGACTATCATGTGTCAGTGTAGGTTTATCCCTAGTTTGAAAAAATGTACCATTTTGGTGAGTGATGTTGATAATTGGGGAAGGCTATGCATCTGTGGGGGCATGGGTTATGTGGGAAACATGTTTACCATCCTCTCAATTTTGTTATAAACCTAAAACTGCTCTAAAAAAATAAAGTCTTTTAAAAAAGTGACATGAAGGCCTTGGCTTAATTTTTTTCTTCTATTTTAGCTTTTTCTGTATTTTAATACATACTAGCTTTTTGACTTTAGTTCATTTTTCTTTTCAATCTTTTAAACGATTTCCTTTTTGCCCTGATTACCAAACTATGTTAAAAATGTGATTTTATCTTTTTCATTGCTTAGGATATTCAAGAGTAAGCGTTCTGTTTTATGGTGATTGGTAGATTTAAACTTGGATGTCTTCCTTTTAACCTAAAAAGCAGATGTTAGATGAACATTTTTCTTCAAGAGCCATTATACTGCTACAATGCCCACTTCTGAATTGCTTCATTCCATTTATCCAATTAAATGTTTTCAATTGATTTTTTAAAAACATATTGTTTTCTAAAAATATAGCTACATCATATCAGTTTATAATCTATACAGGAAACATTACCTAAAGTGCCTTGAAAATGCTTTTATACTCATGTATTGGGGTGAAGACATTCTGAAGAGAGGAAAGTGGATTTCACTCCTAAACATAAGCATGGCAATGTCCAGCTTTAGCATAAACCTGAAAGCCTAGGTCTGGAGCAACAGAGACAGTCTTAAAAAATAACCCAGTATGTCATAAATAAATATATAAATAAACCAGAATTTATATAAGTTTAAATAAATAAACCAAAATTGCATAAATGGGGAAGTACTTAAAAGATTCATAATACCAGAACATTCTTCAACCTCATTATAAAAGGCAAGTTTTATTGTGTTTCAAAAAGAAAAGCCAAAGGGTGCAAATTTTCAGTTATAAGATAAATAAGGTTCTAAGGTACAGCATGGTGACTAGTTAATAACACCATATTGTACACTTGAAATTTGCTGAAAGCAGATCTTAAGTGTTCTCACCACACACACACACACACACACACACAAATACACACACACACACACACACACAAAAGGTATCAATGTGAGGATGTAAAGTGATAGATGTGTTAATTAACTTGATGGTGGTAATCATTTTGCAATGTTTACATATATTAAATAGCAAGCAATATAGAACAGTGATTAATCATACCAACATACGATTATACTAGATCTGGATTCAAATCATAACTTGATCACTTCCAAGGTATGGAATAGAAAGTATGCAAGTAACCAAGTCACTTAACTACAGTGTTTTCATCTGAAAACAGAGCTAACGTATCTACCACCCAGCCTATTGGGATCAACTACATAGCTTTACCAGAGTCCTAAGCACAGAGCCTTGGCACACAGGAAACATGGGGTGCCACTAGTCGTGATTATTAATCATCAAAAGACTTTCCTTTGTATATGATTAAGTAACTATACTTGATGAATTACAAACATCATATGTACTATGACTTGGTATGTCCCTCTTTTAAATGACAAGGAGATAAGCTTCTTTGTTTGAACTAAAGAGAATGTGCTCTTTTTTTTGTCCCTTGTGTCAAAAAAGTAATTAGGCCAGTGGTGTGTTATTCTTGTAAGAGAATTCTTAGAAAGTTCAACATAAGTCATAGAGACCCTCTATGCTTTTCTATTTTCTCATTACCATGGCCACTGTGGAAAGGAATTATTATCACTTGCATCTTTGCACAGGTATCTAATAACTGAAAACAATTTTGCTTTTGCTGCTTTTGTGCATAAGTACCATCTCCAGACCATCAGGTGAGAAGACACCTAGGCTTCCTGGAAAGAAACTTCATCTCCCAGAGAAGAAAATTACAAAAAGTAAACTACATTCAGGAAAAAAATGGAAGGTTTAGAAAGCCCTCCTAAAAGTTTAGCAGTGTTTGCATGCAGCCCTACCGATTGTAGAAATGAGATCAAGTGCATGGAGATTATGGCAGCTTCACCCCTAATGTGCTCAAGACAGACATCATGAGCAAAAAGAGGTCAGCCTTCACTTTGCCCACACTATTATTATTCCTCACAAAGAGTCCTAAAACCCATCACAAAGCAAGGCAAGGGCATCTAACACTGGATTTTCTAATGCCAGTCTGACCCACCTCTGGTAGTCATCCTTCACAGCTATAAATAGAAGTGGCTCAAGCTCCTCTGAGAGCAAAGGTGGCAAAAAAGGTGTTCTTGACAGTGAATGGCACCCTGCAGGCTATGACAGGCTAGACCCTCCGGGCTGCCCAGGGACCCATTGTCCTGTCTGCAGCTGCTTTCTGGGGCCAATTTTCGGCTTGTCAGAGGGACTTTTCTCAGCCTCTGTGCACACCAGAATCTACCTGCCACGGTGGCACAGCACATCCCCCAGGGAGGCTGGAGGAAAGCCCAGGGACCGCAGGGAATCCAGGAAGCTGGAGAAGGAATTTTTTTCCTCTCCTTAAACAAGGAGTGTGGTTGACTTGCATTTCCGAAACAAAATTGGATAATTAAGGTCAACGAATGTTAAATTAAATAATGATAAAAATCTTACTGAACATTTTAAAAAATAACATAACCTTTTATAGGAAATAACTGCAGAGACACCGTTGGATTTTTTTCTCCCCACCCTTCCCAAACTTCAAATTTCTTAATAGGATAAGGGCCTAGTTGGAGAGAGCAGACTAATGGTAGAAACCTGATTCACTCACGGGTCCCATAACACAAGTAATCAGGAAATCTATTTTGTATGTAGATTTGCTTGGGCAAATGTCTGCTATTATTTGGGTTTTAGCAGGATTTTTTAAATGTAAACATCAGAATATTAAAATCACAAAAGAAACATACAGGATAATAATTTTAGTATTAAATATAACTAAACTGATTTTGAGTATATTTGCAACATTTTATCAAGTTTCATTCAGCTTCTAATGATGGATTTAGGTTTTCACGTTGGAATGGAGTCTAATTCGCAAGGTGAAAACTCATCTTCCAGAAATTCTGAAAGGTTTCCCATTTTTAAGTGAAATAATCTCAGAATTTAAATTCTGCAATTTGTTTAGAAAAAATCCTATCGTTCTTATACACAAGCAGCAGCAACCATTTGCATTAAAATCATAAGATGTATTGATTTATTTTACTATAATTGCTGTGACAAACGTTATTCTTAATTATCTGATTTTTGATTTTTTAAGGGAATTTGTTAATATGCTGGATTGTAAGTATGAAATCTATATCCACCCCAAATTGTGGTGATGTTCCTCAAGGAGAACATAATGCTTTCTTTTGGAAATTCAAATAAGAGGGTAGGTTTCTTTTTTATGGTTTCATAGAGTACACCAGATCATCTTGGTCAGAGTGCTCAGGAGGCTTACATACTTTTAAATGTGTCTTCAAGTCACCCCCAGCAACATTGTGACTGTACTGTATTAGAAGAGTTAAAGCACCCTAGCTTTTTCTTCTCCATAATGTCCAGGCACTGGAGGTAGGCTGAGTTCTATTAGCAAATGCTTCCCTCTAAAGCTGAATTTGCCCACTCATTTGTCTGTTCAACTGCTATCCCAGGTAGCTGAGCTGATTATCCAGACTCTCTAACATGTCTGCAATGTTCATTTATGTTTTGATCAATGCTGGAATAGCCCACATGTTTCAGTCTATCCTCTGACACAAACACATTATTTATGAAGCCCTCTAAATGCTTATATTGCTTCACAGTGAAATAATTAGGACTGATCTCTTTGTTTATTCCTCTCATCCTAAGACATCCTCCACAGTCAATCCTCAGTGGCCTGGGGAAATGGAATAGTTATATCACCAAGTCTCAGAGGAATGATGTAAACTAGGAATTGGTAGAACAACCAAATAAACAAAAAACTTGACTAGTATATCCCTTCAGTACCTGTGCTATAAATTTTCCCTTGTTCGTGTCTACAGAATTTTGTAGAAGGTACTTCTGTTAGTTTGGATTCCCCCGGAATTAGACCTGTGAGGAGAGTTTGAGCAGTAGTAGTGTATTTGGGAGCTGATGTCAGAAAGCACTAATAAGGGAGTGCCAAAGTGAGATAAAGATGGGGGAGGGAAGTCAATAAAGGATATATAGGGGAGTAGGTTACTGCTTTAGGCAACTGTCTTGCTAGGGAATGCTAGGAGACAGCATAGAATATACCTCAGACTTATCCTACCTCGGAAACAGGAAGCTGTGAACTTACCTCCGACTTCAATATGTTATTCACTGAGATGTTCCTGAGTACAGTAACCTCTGGGCATGCTCAGTCTGCCCTGCAAGGGGTCTGAAAGCCTTCAGGTGGAGAGTGATAAGACTTGCAGCAATGGCATGTGCCAGCATGGCCAATGCTGAGTGACTTATGGGCAGAAATCAAATAAAGGGCAGATACCACTCTTCTTTACATAGCAAGTGTGATGTCAAAATATTTTAAGTCATATTTTAAAGGATTTAGCAAGATGGCTGTTTATGTGATAATTGTTTTCCAATTGCCTATGATGGGCCAGAAAGCATTGTGTTATGCAAGAATTCTGTGGCAAAAGTTTTTGCACATCTAATACCCATCCCCACTTAGTTTTTGCTATCGTTATACATTTTCACACTTAGGTGTGCATAAAGCATTCCTTACCATTTCCTCCCAGAAAGAGAAAAATTCTAAAGAGCTGGTATAGAGTCTTTTGCGCTAAATACCCTAGCTCTCCCACCCTCCCTTCCATCTCTATCAGTTCTCACATTCTTGGTAAAAGCACAACTGTACTAGAAATTCAGGATTTGTTTGTTTGTTTGTTTTATTTTCAAGGCCTGGTTACATGAGAAAGAAAATCCTGGTCAATTGTAGTATATTTATTCTCATCCTATTAGGAATTATGGACTAGGTACTGAAAAACACTTGTGGTTTATTAATAGGTAAAAAATAGATTAGTAAATATGATACAGTACATAGAAATGCTTCAAAACATACCCTCTCATTTATCAAGCCAAGTGAAACCTTTTCCTTACCATATGGAAATAAAACTATCATTACATTTTTAAAATATCTTCTCTCATCATAAACTTTGGAAGTAAATAGAAAGGCTGTGAAGTCAAGTCTGCAAGGAGTTAATTCTGCTCAACTCACTGAGCTAAAATGGGATTATGTTTGGCAATGGAAGGATGGTGGCGGGGGGGGGGGGGGGGAGAAAGACATTTTAAATTTCATGGCAATTATAAAGTATTATGTTAGTCTGCACTTTCAAGATACAAGTATCTCCTTTTATCCTTATAAAACTTTTCTGAGGTAAAGTGCTGTTTCTTTCCATTTTTTAGATAGAAAATTCAGTGATTATTGAAGATCTCCCTGCCAGCCACCACACCCCGCCAACCGCCCACCAAAAAAAAAAAAAAAAAAAAAAAAAAAAAGGGACCAGAATGTAGGGGATGATGAAGGTAGCTACTATTGTTCACTCTACCTCTGTTACAGAAAACCAAATATTATGCCATAGGCCACGGGGTAATACACTCTCAAAGAATCCCATCTATGACTGAAAAAGCCCAGTGTTTCTCGTTGACATGTAACAGAACATAACAAGTCTATATTAAAAAATCCTCACTTCATTTTGTATCTGGGTTAGCAACTATTCTAGGATCCTCTTCATAGTAGGTAGATTTATACTTAGTCACTATATTAAAGAGACTTTTAAACATGAGTTGACATGCAGCAAAAAGCATGGTTTATTATTCTGCAGCTTATATTTTATTATGTAGAACAAGCTCTCCATTTTTAAAAGGTTAATATTTCAATTAAGTCTCAAGACTCAATGGATATATATCACTAACACCACTTTAACAGAGTTCTTACTAAATATGCATGATTTATTTTAATAATGTTGAAGAGAGAGAATTTAGTAAGTATTCCTGTTCTGGAGATACTTTGCAATCTAATGGACACATTGAACTGAATCATGAAACAGTTCTCTAATTAGAAATAGATAGTCAAGGGGCGCCTGGGTGGCTCAGTCAGTTGAGCGTCCGACTTCAGCTCAGGTCACGATCTCACGGTCCGTGAGTTCAAGCCCCATATCGAGCTCTGTGCTGATGGCTCAGAGCCTGGAGCCTGCTTCCGATTCTGTGTCTCCCTCTCTCTCTGCCCCTTCCCTGCTCATGCTCTGTCTCTCTCTGTCTCAAAAATAAATAAAAACATTAAGAAAAAAAAATTTTTTTTAAAGAAATAGTCAATATGTAACAACTCATTTATGTAAATTTAAAGAAGTTTTATTATAAGATGATATATCCGTATAATTTATGCAAAACATCTCTTATAACCTTTATTTATGAGAAAAAGAAGGTCCCAAATCTTGAAGGGTTTTAAAATATAAAATAGAAGCATTATTTTAATCCATATAAATGCACCAAATCATTTCAGCAGCCTAAGTTAACAGTGTTATCACACTCAGAAAAAAAAAAAATGTGTCCATATAAAAATGTGTCATATTTGCAGGCAAGCCAAGACAAAACAGGTATTTTTAATAAAAATGACAATGTGTATGTCAAGTATACCTCAATAAAAAATAAAATAAAAATGACAATTTAAAATGATAAATAAATCCCTATTAGGAGTTCTGAATATTTTTAAAACAAAAAAAAATCTATAGTTTGATTCTACACAATTAATTTGATAAAACCACAAATGATACATCAACTCCTGGCACAAATTGTGTCCTTACTAGAAGAGCTAGTGAACATATATGACCAGAGGGACACTTGTTAAAGAACACACTGACAACATACCAATTAGCTTGTAATGTTCATACAAGTGAAAGTAAAATTGTATATGTTAGTCACAGTGACAGACTTGAGTCTGGTGCTGGTAGGAAGCCAGGTTAAATTATTAGGGCAAAGACATCATTTAAACAATTTTCTTTCCCCTTCCCAAAGGACTCTTAGATTCTTCAGCATCTAGGCCAATTTTTCCAAAACTTCTTCTTAAATTTTTTTTTTCTCTTCCACATTTTAAATATGACAACCAATGCCAAGCAATGCCAAGTATAAATGCCAAGCAGCATTTATACTTATTAAATAGGAAGTATTTTAAATACTCACTGCTAAACTCAGTTCAAAAGCACATCAGGCTAATATTGTTAACAATTTTTTTGTGAAAGATTAGGACCCTCCAATCTCCCGACCAGCGATGCTCATAATAGGATATGATCTTACTGAGGATTTTAACCTAATGACAAAGCCACACTATTTTTAGTGGGTGCAGCATAAGAGATACTCTTTGCATACTTCAGAACTTCAGATATGTAATCAAAAGATAGAAGGGCACTTTTATTTCATCAAAGGAAAGCACGGACAAAGAAAATCTCAGGGACTACAAGTAACCTGGGCTTTGACAAGCCTGAAAAAGAAGAATATTTTTTGTTAAGTATATTAACTTTTTGTGTATCTATCAAATACACAATTATTTCAATTGTCACATAACAATTATCAACAAATGAATTATTTTCCCAAAAACTGAGGGAAATAAGAGTGGACACCACCTTTCACAGAAAGTCCCAAATCTGAGAAACTAAACAGATGACCATACAGGAAGGGAAGGAAAAATAAGATACAAACAGAGAGGGAGGCGAACCATAAGAGATTCTTAAAAACAAAGAACAAATTGAGGGTTGATGGGGGCAGAGGGTTGGGGGATGGGAAATACAGGTGATGGGCACTAAGGAGAGCACTTGTTGGGATGAGCACTAGGTATTGTATGTAAGTGATGAATCATGGCAGTCTACTCCTAAAGCTATGTTGGCTAAGTTGACAATAAATAAATTAGAAAAAAATGCAAAATATAAAAAAGAAAGAAAAAAGAAAGAAAGAAAGAAAAGAAAAGAAAAGAAAAAAGAAAATCCCAAATCAAGAAATTCTATATGACAGCATCCAAATGCTGGAGTAAACAAATAATTGTATCTCTTCCTGCCTTAACCAGGGCAAAAATATAAAATTAAATTAAATTAAAATTTAAAAAGTTAAAAAAAGCAACAAACTGAATACTTTGCATTGGAGGGGTACTTTATCTGACATCTTAATTAGAGTTATCAGAGGACCAGAGTTCTTAGAGTCCTTTTGGATTGGGAGATCCAGCCTGGATTGAGACTCTAAAAATATCCTTAATCTTTCTATATACAGACATCTATTTATGTTTAAATTAAAATTATTACATTAAATCATTTAACATGTTGATCATAGCCAAGGACAGTCTGTCCTTGTAAGATTATTTAAATCACACTGGGTAATTTACTGAAAGATGGTGTGGAAATTGAGATATGGACTTCAAAATATGCCCTATGCCTTTCTCTATAAGAAGCAGAGAACACGCAGACAAAAATATATAGCAAGTTATCATGAGGGATAGTTAGTTTAGTGAGATCTACATAGGAAATGGCAAAAGTGATGCTATACTGGCTTTTTCATGAATGAGAAGGAAAATCAAGGACACAATAAATCCAAAATGTTGCAGCATTTAGCAAGTAAAGTACTCTACCAGATCATCATGTTGAGACATTGCTTCACATCATTGAGTACACTTTGAGGGAGTGAGAAAGACAAATTCTATTTGTCTATCTGTCTATATGCCAGACAAATGGAATAAAACTACAATTGAACTATAGTAATAGTCTAATGGTACATTTCTATATCTGTTCTTTGTAGTACTTTTAAACTAACCTATGTATGCATAGTATATATGAATGAAATCTTATGTTTTATCACAAAGAATTTTTCCAGTTTTATTGAAGTATAATTGACATATACCCTTGTATAAATTCAAGGTACAACATGTTGATTTGATATATGTGCATATTGCAAAATACAGTTACCACAATAAGTTAACACTTTTATCACCTTACATGATCACTTTGGAGGGGGTGAGAACATATAAGATCTAATCTCTTAGTATCTTTCAAGTATATAATATGGTATTATTAAGTAGAGTAGGTACATATATCCCCAGAATTTAGTCATCTTATAATAGGAAATTTATACCTTTGACCAACATCCCGGCCACTGGCAACCACCATTCTACTTCCTGTTTTTATGAGTTCAGCTTTATAGAATCCACATGTAAGTAATATCACATAGCATTTGTCTTTCTCTACCTTATTTCACTCAGCATAATGCCCTCAAGGTCCATCCATGTTGTTGCAAAAGGCAGGATTTCCTCCTTTTTCATGGCCTGATAGTACACCTGTGTCGATAGATAAATACATAGATAGATAGATAGATAGATAGATAGATAGATAGATAATAGACACATTTTCTTTATCCGTTCACGTATTTATGGACACTTACATTGTTCCCATGTTTTGGTTATTTTATTTTATTAATTTTTTTTTTTTTAATTTTTTTTTTCAACGTTTTTTATTTATTTTTGGGACAGAGAGAGACACAGCATGAACGGGGGAGGGGCAGAGAGAGAGGGAGACACAGAATCGGAAACAGGCTCCAGGCTCCGGGCCATCAGCCCAGAGCCCGACGCGGGGCTCGAACTCACGGACCGCGAGATCGTGACCTGGCTGAAGTCGGACGCTTAACCGACTGCGCCACCCAGGCGCCCCGGTTATTTTAAATAGTGCTGGAATGAACATGGGAGTGCAGACGTCTCTTTGATGCCATGTTCCCATTTCCTTCAGCTATATCCCCAGAAGTGGGATTGCTGGATTATAGTATAGTTCTATTTTTAATCTTTTGGAGAACCACCATACTGTTTCCCATAGTGGCTATACCAATTTACATTCCCATCAATAGTCCACAAGGGTTCCTTTTTCTCCAAATCCTCACCAACAGTTGTGATTCTTATCTTTTTGATGACAGCTATTCTAACAAGTGCATGGTATTATTTCATTGTGGTTTTGATTTGCATTTTCCTCATGATTATATCACAAATAATTTTTAAATATTAATACTGGTGTGATATTTCTTTCAGATGGATAGATGTGTAATTCTTATAATTAGCTATGCCTAAATTGATGTGCTATCCTAAAAAAAGCCATCAATATCTGCACATGAATCAGTGAGTAGTGGTAATTTTCTCTTTCAAAAAAAGAATATTTGGTGGGGGGGGGAAAGATATTCCTTTGTAAATTCTACATTGTTACATTTTTTAACACAGTCCAAAAAACTTTGAGACTGACATCATTTAATCAATTTACAGTTTATGTTATTACCAAAATACTGTTATGACTTGACCATCTTATCTTTTCTATTTATTCTGATTGTACTATAATTATTTGCCATTTTTATTTTTTGGTCTCCTTTTAGAGTGAATGTTTAGTTAGCATTTCATTTTTCCTCCAGTATTATGCAATTTTTATTCTCCCAGATTTATGCTAGAAATTACAGCACACATCCTCAACGCATCAAAGTCGTATGTCCTTCTTCAGATAGTTCAAGGACCAAAAAGGCCAATTTAACTCCACTTAATTTCCCCTTGACTCAGATAATTTTTTGGTGTGTATTGTAATTCTCTCAATTCAATTTATTCAACTTCATTATTGTTTTATAATGCCAAATTTCATTTAAATTTATGTACACACTTTTCATCCTTTTTTGGTCTTTATTGTTTCCTGTACCTATGGGATCATTTTTTCTCATACACAAAGTAACTTTTTCAGTTGTTTGCTGGTGATGAAGTCAGGTTTTGTTTGGCGATTTTTTTCTTTTCTTTTTTCCATTTTATTATGTTCTGTTGTTTTAACAATATTTCCATTGAGCATAAATTTATAGATAAGCGGTTATTTTCATTCATTATACTGACTATAATATTTCACTATTTTCTGGCTTCCACTGGTGTTGTAGATGTTCTAATATAATTTATGAAGGAAAGCTGTGTTTTTCCTCTTGTACTACTGGTTTTATAATTTTATTGTGATGTGTCTAAGCATGATCTATTTTTTTTAATTACTTGGGACTCTTTGGACTTCTTAAATCTTTGGACTAAAATTTTTAGTCAGTTCTGGAAATTTTTCAGGCATCATATCATCAAATATTGCTTCTGCTTCCTTCTTTTCTTTCCTTCTAAGCTCCATTAAAAATTTGGAAGGCCCTCCCACTGTTCTCTTACCCTCCTTTCTTTACCTTCATCTGACAATGATGATTGCTTCTACTGCCTTAACTTTCAACTTGGTAAGTCCCTCTTCTTTTATATCCAGTTGAGCAAATTCTCAGTTTCAGTTACTGTATTTTCAATTCATAATTTCAGTATGATTCTTTATCAATTCTGCTATGTCACCTTTGGATAGGTAACAATTCAGAAGTTCTGATATACGTTTTACAAAAATGTATGAGAGACCTACAAGCCATAGAGAGTCATAACTTTGAGCTGCCTCATTTGTTTCTCTTTTATCTTTTCCATGTATAGTTTTTAGTTGTCATGACTCCTTAATCTCCTTTAATTCAGAACATTTCCACATCTTTTGTCTTTTATGACACTGATATATTTGAGCAACAGTCTGGCTCTCCCTCTTTTAAATAGAATGACCTCATTAAGCTTTATCTGTTGTTTCCCAATGATGTAAGTTATACATTCTGAACCATAATACTACATAAATGATATTTTCTCCCTCTCAACACATTATATCAGGAGGTACATGCTGACCATTGGCCCTGCATTGACAATGCCAATTTTGATGACTTGGTCAATGTGTATCTGATTAGAATGTATACTGAATATCATATGTGAAAATTATTCACTAAAACATTTTAAGCCTAAGATGATATTTCCCTCAGAGAGGATTTTCATTTTCTTCTGACAGACAATCAAGATGCTAGCCAGCTTGAACCACCTTAATCTGATTTCAAGGTTTGTGGTTTTCCAGGCCACCCATATAATGTGCAGGTGGGTTGCAACTGATGCAAAGACAAGTTTGCTTCCAAAAAAACTTATTCCTAAAGTTCAGATTTTTATAAGTTCAGTCCCAAGGGGAGGATGATTAGCTAGTGAATCTCCCTGTGGAGGTTCTTGGATTCTACCCAGACCCACAAGATCACTGAAATTGCAACTCAGTCTCTCAGACATTTTTCTTTTGATGATAAAAATATACTCAAATGGTAGACACATAGCTGTCCTCTCCCAGATTTCAGCACTATAACCCATTGTTATTTTTAAGAATGTTTTCATTTTCTTTCAAATTTCATGCAATTTGTGTTGGTGATGGAAAGGGTGGTTCAAATTAATGTGTGTATCATCGTTGAAAGCTATGTTTAACAGAAAATGATCTGCCCATTGTTATCTAACGGCCATTGGGCAATTTTTCCATTCATCCAAATGATAATGAAGTTTGTTCTGTTAACTTGGACTCTAAACACTTCTTCTCACAAAAAGTAACCCAAAAATTCAGAGTGGTAGCTTCCAAGAAATCCAGAAAGCTGAAGTTCATTTGCAGTAAGTCCCCCTCCATAAAGGGATTCAAAAGAAGTGGATATAATTTCTTTTTGTATCCTCAACAACTTTGGTTAGGGTCATGATCAGCCCTTATATGTAGTTACAGAGAACAAATGTGAGGCAGCACTCTCTTCTGATCACATTAATTCAGTCACATGACCCAAATTGTGACCTTTGCTAGAGTTATGAGGAAAAGAGACTCGCTCCTTTTCTGGCATCTTTAATTTGGAAAGTGCCAGTTGTGGTGTGAGGAGGTGGGAGTGTGAGGTATGAGAAAGAGAGAGAAACTGCCTGAGAATCAAACTACACAGATGTTAGCCATAATACAAAGATGTAGGGTTATAGAATACCTTCGTATCCTTGGCTGAAACCTTAATCCTGATACAACCGAATTTATTCCTTGGGTCACTCAGTTAAAGAAGCCAAGAAATTCTTCTAAGTTATTTTGAATTGGAATTCTGTCTTGCAACTTAGAGTCCAGACTGATTAGAAAGTTTTAAAATCCCTGGGTGCCTGGGTGGCTCAGTCAGGTGAGCATACAGCTTTTGACATCAGCTTGGGTCCTGCCTGATCTTACAGTCATGACGTTAAGCCCCACATTCAGGCTCTACGCTGACAGCTGATGGCATGGAGCCTACCTGGGATTCTTTCCCTCTGTTCCCTCCCCCACTCATACTCTCTCTCTCTATCAAAATAAATAAACATTTAAAAAATAAGGATAAAATCTATGTACACAATTCAATTCGGTATGTAAGCACAGAGTAGGTCTCCACTCTGAACTTGCAGATCAGTGAGCCAAAGGAAGAGAAGAAGGCATATAAAATGGTATATTGTAGAGTAGAAATTAAATCTAAAGAGAAGAAAGGGTGGAAATGCTAACAGCATATTTAATTTTCACATACCTAAATCCTTTAGTGTTTTTATTATTGATAAGCTGCCTTAGGAAAAATAAAATGCACATACATGGTAAGTGTACAATACTGTTCCCCACTGAGTCCACAGCACCTTGGTTTTTGTCATTATTCTTATGTAACACGCAGAATAAAAAGTGAGACATTAGCAAACAAGAAAGTTCATTTTCAGAAGTGCTTGAACACAGCTGAGGCGTTTCTAGCCCATGTTTCCAAGGCTACAATTATCTGCCTCGTGGGTCTCTGAAATAGCCTCTCTATGGTTTCCCTACCAGGCTTTTTCCCCCTATTGTCAATTCTACACCTGGCAGCCAGAAACCTATCAACCCATCTTCCCAGTCAAAACTCTCTTACTGTTCACATGTCAAACTCCATAATCCTTTCCATAGCTTACAAAGGGCTCATTCTCCAGCTCTGCCTACCTCTCCAATCTCACCTCCTACCATTCTTCCTTACTCATTCCTTCCAGTAGCACTAAGTTGACCAAAGTGTCTCTGATCTACCAGGCTCATTCCTTTTCAAGCCCCTCTGCCTGCAGGATTCTTCACCAGACACAACATGGCATGGTCCTACTTTTAATTCAGGTCTCTGCTCAACATCACATCTTCTGAAAAACCTTTCTTACCCACCCTACCTAAAAGCTATAGCTCATTCTTCCAAAAGTCTCTATGCCCTTCCTCTGCTTTTGTTTTTATTCATAGCACACTACCTGATGTGTCATTATATTCCTTATATGATTGTTGCTTCTCTCCTCCTGCCCTGTCCTGTCCCCTCTCCCTGTCCTATGACTCCCCACCCCAACTAAAAAGAAAATCCCATGAGGAGAGAGGCTTTGTTTATACACTGCTGCATTCTCACTCAGTAGAACAGTACCTGGCACATAATAGGGACTAAATAAACTGTAGTTGAATACGTAACTATAATTGAGGTTAAATATTTTTAAATTATTTTCTTTTAACCTAGGCCAAAGACACACACACACACACACACACACACACACACACACACACACACTCTACAAGGAAGATACTGGTTCACCAGTGCAAATAGAAGTTGTTCAGTGAAAATAATGCATCCCATTGAAAAAAATTAAATCATAAACAATGCTGCACATTGCTAAAACAGTTTGCTTTTGATGTCTACATAGAAAATCTTGTACATATTCTTGTTTACTATTTTTGTGGTATGTATTTGACATTCCTGTTAAAACTAACACTTATTGCATACATATGATATCCAAATATTCATTAACCCATTTATTATTAGTTTATTTGAACTGCAGTTCCTGCTGGTTTTGAACACTTCAGCATTTGCTGAAAAACAAAATTTTAATAAAACTTATAAACAAAAAGTATCTAGATACTTTTTTCTATTTATGGCACACCTATTTCAAAAATGAAAGTGAAAATACAATATTAACTTAGATATATATGCATTTTCCAAATTAAATTTTTCAAAATCATCAACTTAAATTTTTTTACAAGTCATTTTTTATCTTTTCACTCTTCATTGTTAATGAATTGGGCTCTTGGAATTATAATGTGATTTGAAAGGCATAAGAGAATATAGATGTTGAATATTTTCTAACTCATTTAGATGACTGAGATTAAAAAACAGTCTACATAATTTTTAAGAGGAAGTCAATGTAACTCCACTAGGACATTTACTTGTGTGTACAACATACACTAATTCTGCCACACATAAAAAGTGGTTCAGGAATACAAAGTAATACTAAAGAAGTGGGTATATAATTCTAAGATACTTAAACTCTAAATTTTCATCTTTCCTGTGTTCATATATTATCTATTTCTTCATTCTCAGAAATTCTGAACTCTTGCTATTTTGGGGGGATCCTATAGTACATTAATTTAGTTTTGAGCTAGCACTGGATGTATAAGAAGCAACCAGAAAGAAAGCAAAGCAAATGAGAGGAAAGAAAAAGTGAGTAATAATGATTAATGCTGAATCTAACCTTCCTATTCTGGAGCATCTAGGATCAAATATAGACCAGGTTACATTTTTTAAAATTTATTTATTAATTCACATCCAAGTTAGTTAGCATATGGTGCAACAATGATTTCAGGAGTAGATTCCTTAATGCCCTTTACCCATTCACACCATCCCCCTTCCCACAACCCCTCCAGCACCCCTCTGTTTGTTCTCTATATTTGAGAGTCTTTTATGTTTTGTCCCCCTCCCTGTTTTTAAATTATTTTTCTTCCCTTCCCTTATGTTCATCTGTTTTGTATATTGAAGTCCTCATATGAGTGAAGTCATATATTTGTCTTTCTCTAATTTTTCTTAGCATAATACCCTACAGTTCCATCCATGTAGCTGCAAATGGCAAGATTTCATTCTTTTTGATTGCCAAGTAATACTCCATTATATATACACCACATCTTCTTTATCCATTCATCCGTCAGTAGACATTTGGGCTCTTTCCATACTTTGGCTATTGTCACTAGTGCTGCTATAAAAACTGGGGTGCATGTGCCCCTTCAAAACAGCACACCTGTATCCCTTGGAAAAATACCTAGTAGTGTAATTGCTGGGTCATAGGGTAGCTCTATTTTTAATTTTTTGAGGAGCCTCCATATTGTTTTCCAGAGTGGCTGCACCAGTTTGCATTCCCACCAGCAGTGCAAAAGAGATCCTCTTTCTCTGCATCCTCGCCAACATCTGTTGCTGCCTGAGTTGTTAATGCTAGCCATTCTGACAGGTGTGAGGTGGTATCTCGTTGTGCTTTTGATTTGTATTTCCCTGATGATGAGTGATGTTGAGCATTTTTTCATGTGTCTGTTAGCCATGTAGATGTCTTCTTTGGGGAAGTGTCTATTCATGTCTTTTGCCCATTTCTTCGCTGTATTATTCATTTTTTGGGTGTTGAGTTTGATAAGTTCTTTATAGATTTTGGATACTAACCGTTTATCTGATATGTTGTTTGCAAATATCTTCTCCCATTCTGTCGGTTGCCTTTTAGTTTTGCTGACTGTTTCCTTCGCTGTGCAGAAATATTTTATTTTGATGAGAACCCAATAGTTCATTTTTGCTTTTGTTTCCCTTGCCTCTGGAGATGTGTTGAGTAAGAAGTTGCTGGGGTGAAGGTCAAAAAGGTTCTTGCCTGCTCTCTCTCTAGGATTTTGATGGCTTCCTGTCTTGCATTTAAGTATTTCATCCATTTTGAGTTTATTTTTGTGTATGGGTAAGAAAGTAGACCAGGTTACATTTAATAGTCTTCAATCATAAGTTATGAGAAGTCGGTTTCTTGAAATACAATATTAATGTATTTAGTTTAAAAAAAATCATGATTGTGATTCATGGCCCCTTAGATGTTAAGCTAGGTCCTGCTGAGTAAATTACTTTTGCAACTGGTAAAGCTACAGATATAAATATGACAATTAATATGACACTAAAAGAACGAAGGAACAAGGCTTCAGGTGTAAGCCCTCAGTTCAAACAGGAGTTAATCATTGAGTTTATGAATACTGAAATCATGCTTTAGATATTTTGGGGTATATTTTAGGATTTAATATACATGAAGATGATCAGCCATCATAAATATTTGCCAAGCCACTGATGGTATAATGTATTTCTCAAATCCTATCTGAGTTATAGGGGAAAATTTAGTATAGGATGTCATTTTCCCATCACCAACTAAAAATGGAAAATAAATGATCACCTTAAAATGAGGCTTTAAAAAAGATCTAATAGTAGCAATGCACTCAACTCCTCACTCTCCTTCTCTCCTCCCCCCCACCCCAAAAGCTTTGCTCAGCAGCCAGATCTCTTACTTTCATTTTTAAACTGGAGGGAAACTTATTGGAGGATTTTCAAATTTTATTTTATTTATATTTTAAAAATGTTTATTTTTTGAGAGAGAGCATGATCAGGGGAGGAGCAGAGAGAGAGGGGGACAGAGATCCAGATTGGGCTCTGCACAGATAGCAGAGAGCCCAATGTGGGGCTTGAACTCATGAACCATGAGATTATGACCTGACCCAAAATAGGATGCTTAACTGACTGAGCCACCCAGGCGCCCCGCTGATTTGATTTTAAAATATCCCTTATTTCATTTCCCAATTTTAAACTGAAATATGGAACAATAAAACAGCATAGTAAACTACATGAATAAGACAGAAATTATAGCCAAGGTAAGAGGAAAATGGAGTTGTTTTTCCATTAGACTACACTGTGCCTGTTCACCTGAAATCTCCTTTCTAATGGTATAGATACACATATACATATTCATATATACATATATATGCATATGTGTGTGCATGTGTATGTGTGTGTATATTTTTTGTAAGGTTTTTTTTTTATTTATTTGATGTCAGGGGGGAAGCAGAGAGGGAGGGAGAGAGAATCCCAAGCAGGCTCCACACTGTCAGTGCAGGGCCATGCATGGGGCTTGAACTCACAAACCATGAGATCATGACCTGAGCCGAAACCAAGAGTCAGATGTAGCTGAATGAGCCACCCAGGTACCTGTGTATTTTAAATTTCACTTCCTTTACTGGGTTTGTTCAGCAGAGGGGGAAAAGATGAAAATTCAATCAGTCTATAAAAAGCCAATAAACAAAAACCGTACACTTTTTGTTGAGGATCTGATGTTGAACTCTTAGCTCTATCAAAAACTCATTTTTGAGACTTATTACCTAACCTATATCTTTTTCTCGGTTTCAACTTATAAAATGGAAATGTTAATGACATATGCCTCCTAAATAGTTTTGCTAAGTATTTTTTAATAGTTTTCTTAAAAAAAATTTTTAATGTTCATTTTTGAGAGAGAGAGAGAGAGAGACAGAGCACAAGCAGGGAAGGATCAGAGAGAGAGGGAGACACAGAATCAGAAGCAGTGTCCTGGCTCTGAGCTGTCAGCACAGAGCCCAAGACAGGGCTCAGACCCACAAACCGTGAGCTCATGACCTGAGCTGAAGTTGGAGGCTTAACTGACTGAACCACCCAGGTGTGGCTTAGTTTCACTAAGTATTAGTTCATATCATGCCTGTAAAATGATTAGCAATTCTCTAACACATAGTAACATTCCCCTTTTATTTACTGTTACTATTATTCTCAATAAAAAGTTCAACAAGACAGGAACTATTGTCCTATTTACTATAATGATATTTTAACTTTATTTGCAAACCTTCTTATGCCATCCCTACTCCCTTAAAAAAAAAAAAAGCTTGCTCATTTATTTACTTATTTATTTATTTATTTTGAGAGAGAGGGAGAGAGAAGTGCAGAGCCCTATGTGGGTCTCTAACTCACAAACCATAAGATCATGACCTGAGCAGAAATCAAGTCTATGCTTAACTGAGCCACCCAGGCACCTTGTCTTCCCTCCTAATTATGGGCTGGACATTTATCTATAAATGTAACTTTAAATGAATATGTTTTTAGAGCTTGAAAAGCTGTTGAAGGTCTTTTTTAATAAAGATACTTACAACTTCAAGCTATCAACGGACGTTGGTGGGAAATTTGGAATAGCTGGTGTTACGGAATAGCTGGATCGCTGGTGGAGAAACCAAGCGGCACTCAGAGATCTTGGTGGATCGGAGTTTTATTTTACATGGGCGGGCTCAGAGGAGATCCTTTTCCAGAGACCTGAGTCCTGAGCACAAGCATGGGGGACAATTTATTGCCTTTTACTTCCGCATTACGCATTAGTAGTAATTTAGCGTGCAAGGCAAGCAGGGCAGGAAGATGAACCCAGAAGAAGTCTCTAAGCTAGGAACTAGAGCTTAAGTTAGTCCCATCAGCCATCTTATGGTGCATAACTTTACTTATTTTCCCAACATTCCCCCCTTTGATGCCTTTTTAAAAATCTTTTTTAGCAGGCATCACCCTTTAGCTCTAGGGGTTGGTACCCTCGGAAGGCTAAGATGCATGTTGCAGTTTCCAGGTAATGTTGAGGCACCTGGTTAGGGTTTGTATAATGTCCGCCACAAATGCAGGTCCGTTGTCACTGTGTATGGTTAAGGGCAGACCAAACTGAGGCACGATTTCCCATGGAAGAGCTTTGGCCACCTCACGACTTTGTTCTGTCCTGGTCGGGAAGGCTTCCACCCATCCTGAATATGTGCAGATTATTACAAGGAGGTACCTGAATCCTTTGCCTGGTTGTGTATCTGTGAAGTCCCCCTCCAAGTCTTCAAAAGGGGTGGGTTTCTGGTAATTGTCAGATTGGGTTTAGGGAGGATGTGGTTTGCATATTTAGAGATCCATCCCGTTTTCCAGTTGTTTAAATAATCATATGCCCATGGGGTCTTATTACTATCCCCACAGAATAACAAGCACTGAAGATTGTGTATACATGAAATACTGTGACAATTTTTCTGAAGTTTACCTCAAGTTGTCTAGTTTAGGCAAACAAACATTTAAAGACAATCAGAACTAGAATTTAACATCCATAATGGTGTATTGTTGAAACATAGTTTTTCTCTCTAAAATCCCCCCTTTCCAGAGATATCCAAATTGAGACCAGTGCATTTGTAGAACAAGTCCAGTCTTAACAAACCTGGCCTAATTATTTATATAAGCTCAGCAAGAATAGCCATTGATCATGAGGATCTTTTAAAGTTTGCTTTGCCGGAACCTTTTATAAGGAATCTCCAGGTTGAACTTTTAGTAGTCTCCCCAGGCCAGAAGCCAAGCCAAATACTTGCCATCAGACAGACCTGCAATACCTGTAGAACTGGGTGAATTCCTCTTCACGAGGTCCCCAAGATATCCTGAGGTTCCTGCACATGCCAGGAAGTGACCTTCTTTACACACCTGGGGAGGCTGCTGGGAACTCTGTAAGCAAGGTATCAAGCCAACATTTCCAAGGGGCTTTATGGCTCCATGTTTCATAAAGCCAACCTTAGTTCCTTAAAGCTGTCTGGGAGTGAAATCTCTGAGTTTGACTAGGAAAAGACAATGAAAGGGATGATCTTGGTAGTGATAAGGCTGAAGTGTACAGTAGAGGGAGGTTCCAGAACTTAGAAGCAAAACAGAATGGATTCTTTAAAATTTGACCCAGTCTCAGATGATAGTCCTGGCTGGCCATGGATGGGGCATCGTACAAAGCAAGTCCTTTAGAAAGCACTTTCCACTGTGACTTCAAAACGATCCCATTACTCATTGGTGCACCATCTCAGAAAATAATGTCTTTGTTATGAAGAAATTCAAAATCAGTTCACTTGACAGGAAATATAAGTAGATAGAACTGTAAAACAGTGCTTCAAACATGATATGACACTCTTCTCTTTGCAGTCTCCTTGAAATCAACTGTGAGCTTAATACTTTGAAGATAATGTGATAATCAACTGGGCAAAGATAACAAGATAGTCCAGGATATAAAATGCACTTCAGTAAAGAGAGATAATGCCGCCACATTCATTTTCCAAAAAGCTAGTGGGGGAAAAACACACTTCACATTTTTCCTTCCTGCTTCATTTCAACTTAAATTAACTCCTAAGTTTAAAAAAAAAAAAGTATTTTTTCTCATTATATTTTAGTGATTTGCTCTTTCTCAAAGATATACAACTGTCATGGGCAATCTTATCTAGTGTCCATCTATTCCATGGGGTATGCCTATATGCAAGATATATTTGCTATGTTGTTAACTTTCCCTGTGTATATTTTAATGAAATATGTAGAATGTAATAAGGACTTAGGAGATAGTCTGACTTGGCTTAGCATGTTTGAAAGGAGAAAGATCGGCATGATAGAAGCTTAGTGAGCAGAGGGGAGAATGTTAGGAGATTAAGTCTAAGAAGCACGCAATAGGCAAGTTCAGGACTGTTCAAAATATTTGAATTTTTCTCCCAAAGAGAAAAAAATATCCATCACAAGGAATGAGACTGAAAGGAAGTTTAGTGATTAAGATGTCTTTTGATGTACAGAAAGGAGTAAGAGAACACTCCTAAAAACAACATGCATTGCATTGCACACTCTAGGATGAACTCACCTGTATAAGAAAGACAAAAAATCTCACATCACTGAATAGTGGCAGAGAAGTTAACCATCAAAAGCTTTGATTTATATTCAGTGCAAAATATCAAAGACAAAAGGGAAAATCTAATTATGTTTTTCATTTTTTTTAATTTAAAATGTTGTAAAATATTCTAGAAAACTGGGGATGAAAAGATAGGGAAGGAATCACCTATTTTCCCACCATTTGATAACACATTTATAATTTCAGTGTCCATATGTGTAGGTTTTATATAGCTATAATAGGACTCATACGTAATTCTGTACCATTTTCCCCAAGAAACATGATAGCATATGTATTTTTATTTTATTATAAGCCTCAATTCTACTTTTAATGGCTGTATGTTACCCTCAATTGGACATGCCTAAGTGTATTATTGGCCATTTGTGTTGCTTCTGATTTTATATTTTACATAATATATCTATCAACATCTTCAAACATAAGACCTTTTCCATATTTTGTACTATTTCCTTAGGATAGGATCCCAGAAGGAATATTAATGGATCAGACAGTATGAATATTTTTGTAGTTTTTTCCCCCTAAATGCTGCCAAATTGCTTTTCAAAAGGGCTGTGCCAATTTTAATTGCAACGAACAGTTTCTGAAAGCACCAGATTCACTGCATCCTTGCCAACATGGGACATGATTATTTTTAATATTGTCATTTAGTAGATGAATAGGAAGTGCTCACATTGCTCATATAATTTATTAGTCTAGAAGACCAGAGATAGGAAAAGAGAATGCCTGACATTAAGGAACAATTTGACAAAATCTCCCCATTTTAAGGGGCTCTCTTTGTGATCACGACAGTTATGCACATGCTAGATCACCAAACAAGATGAGTTCCCGATAAACTGCATACCTCCAGAGCATGCTGATAGAGAAGTGTAAACCCGGGTGGGAGTGTCTAGGGAAATGTTAGGAATTGATGTCTTTAGTTCAGTCTAATTCAGCATTATTAATCATGCAACTGAAGACAAGAAAAGCAATATAATTAAATGTGAAAACAAACAAACATACATTTTTCAAAGTAAACAAACACACATATGTCTGAAACCAGTGACTCCACTTCTAGGTCCTATAGACTCTCATACCCGTGAAATAATGTGTACAAGATTACTCATGACAGCAATGGTTGTGTTAGCCAAAACATTTGAGAAAATAAAATTTTTCCATCAGGAGGGAAATGTTAAATAATAAATAAATTATAGTACTTTTGACAAATGTAATACCATAGAGTTTAAAGAATGAATGAGGAAACTCTACGTATCTACTTCAACAGTCCTCCAAGATTATTGAGTTTAAAAAGTAGGAAGCAAAGCATGTATATAAAATGTTACCATCTGTATAAAAATTGAGAAAAAAAGAAAAAAAGTTTAAAAGTTTAGTGTTTGCACGCACTTGGCAATCTCTGAAAAGATACTAAGAAACAAATGAGGGTGGTTACCTATTTGGGGTGATGAGGACTGGGTGTACAGGGCAAGGATGGGAGAGAGAGAGAATTTTTACTGTGTATTTTTTGAACCATGTGTATATTATCCATTCAAAAATTAGATATATCATTTAACAAAAGAAGATAACAACAAAATTGGCCCTATCTTATACGCTGGGATGGAACTAGCTATCAGATTGCACATTCCCATGAACCACAAGGCAGTGACTATTAGAGGGAACAAATGATCAGCCAATTCTTCTTCCTCTTCTGTTCTTTTCAAATAATTGCATTATTTGTTCAAGTATAATTCATGAGATCATCAAAGTCATTCTGTACAGAGCTCAGCCAATAATGCCAAAGTAAACTACTATCCCAAAATGTATTGTAATAACAATGCACTTAGGCTTTTAAGAAAATTCCACCCACTGCCATATCTAGACCCCTTTGTTCTTCAGCACTTATTATTTCTGAGCTGTAGGTATGAACCAAAAAGAAAAAAAAATCAAAATATTCAGCTATATTTGCTTTCTGATTTATATATGGAAGCATGGTTTTCTGTCTTATTGTAATGATATTTAACAGAATCTTTCATGGTACTTAATAAATAACTGGAGCAGCCTATAATTTATCTTAAGCTATAATAGCTCATATTGTCTCAATTTAAGCACAAGTTAATGAGGATTAGCAGAATAACTGATGAGATACACACACATATCAATACATGTAATCACTTTTATTCTGTTTTTAACTTGCTATGCCAATAAGAATTTTTCATTTGACCTGTAAAATGCAAATACATTTTCAATTCTATTACAGAGATAAAGATTTGAGAAGCAAAGTCCAAAATGACTCCTGACTATCAAAGTAGGAAACCTAGCCAAATTTCACTTATAGTAACAAACAATGTGGAAAAAGGAATATTGTACAATTAGCTCCTTTCCTTTCAAAATTAAATATACCAGTCCAATGTTTTGCTTCCAACATAGTTGTATGGACGCCCAAAGCCACTATCATTCCTCTAATTATTCTTTTGTTTGTTTTAGTGTAGATTTTTGTGTGATTAGTAAAGCAGTGCCTGCTCCTGGCAAAAAATATTTTTCTATACTTAAAAGTAAAATTCCCATAATCCCAGTATTCCCCCAAAACAAATGTTCACATCTTATTTAAGCCTTTTTATATATGCAAATGTCAGTTCTTCCTTCATAATATTACATTCTGTATTTTTCACTTATTTCATCAACATTTTCTAAACTTATTTTCAAAATCTTTCAATATCATGATTATATACCATAATTGAATCACTCTATTATTGGCCAAATAGATTCTTTTTTTCTATTAAACTACTACAAATGGCATTTTAATGAAACTGTGTATTTCTGATTAATTACATGGAATTAGTTCCTAGAAGTGATATTACTGAAACAAAGGAAACATTTTTAAGGCTTTGGATACACACAGTGGAAATCTGTTTGTTTTGTTTTGTTTTTAGTTTTACCTGTCCAGAGTCCTTTTTCCCTTCTGCTGGTAAGAGTGCCTTGATTTTCCTTTGAATGTGTTCTTGATAGGACTGCCCAGTGATTCACTGACTAAAGTGTAGGCATAAAACCTAAGCTAGGTCATATTTCTCATTCCAGGAATCTGGTTCTGGAGCAAACTGATACATTGACAGAAAAGGACTGATGCTCATTTATCCCATTGATGGTACCTGGCAAAGATTTCATCACCTTCTCTTGTGATTTCTGTAGCTACTCTGTTTCCTCTCCTTTGATTCTGTAAGCTACCAAATACCTTCCTTTGGGGTGGATCTTATTTAAGTTAGCCATAATTAATTTCTGTAGTATGCAACAGAAGAATTCTGTAAACACCAATGAAGAGCCTTACCAGAAATTTAGGAGAAACAGGTTTTGTTAAATGAGCCAAACTTCACTTGTAATCTTTGCTACTTTGATGAGCTAAAAAGTACTATCATTTAAAAATTTGTTCCTTTACTTTTGAAGTTAAAATTTTAGATGCTTATTAACCTTATATATTTCTGTTTTATAAATTATGATTTGTCCTTTTTTCTACTGGTATACTTATAATTTTTAGTAGCCAATAACTATGCCTATTGCTCCCCAAATATGGTCAAGGCACTAGGGAAAATGATGAACATAAATCTCTCTTTTCAAGAAGTTTTCAGGTGATAAAGGGAATAGATATAAGCCAGGAATCACAATATTTTGAGGTAAGTCCTCTAACAAGAAAACACCGAAAGGTTTTTGTAACAGTGAATATGAAACTGTTATTAGCAATATGTGTTCAAAATATTTTCTTGGTTTATTTTTGGCTTCTGACTTGAAACTGTTAAATTTTACAAGGTCATATCTTTATATTTGTCCCATTATATTTGTGTTTGTGAAGTTTTTATTTTCTTCTAACTTGATTCAGAATTTCTTTATAGTAACCCTTCATTTCATCTGTCACTTATTCTGGAATGTGGTGTGAGATAGGGAGTGTATATTTTTCACATTCCATTATTCCGTTTGCTATTCCATAGGAACTTTAGAATCTCTAAATCTTACAATAATCTCTTTGGCTTTTAATTTGGATTATCTAGATATGTGAATGTCTATATATGTGTATACATGTATGTAATACTATTATCATTTTACAGACACAGAAACTAAAGTAGTGATGGGCTAGGCCATGGTAGGAACTCACCAGCACTCTGGCACAGACAAATGTAGAGTGGAGTCTATTATTAGATCATATTCCCTATTCATAATGAATTGGGTACATTTAGTGTAATTTTTCTTGTCTAATAGCATTTACATTATAACTAATTGTTTACAACCAAACTATTTCTGGCCATTGTTTTTGACTGCTAAGTGCTAAGGACCCTGGGGAAAATCACCCACACATTTTATTGTCCTGTAAAGAACTGATTCAGCCCTGATGTAATCTATGTATGTCATGAAAAAACTTCATACTCAAAGACCAAACAAAATGCTAAGTGCAATAACTAACTCAAAACCAAGTGTCTCTTCACACCACTGTGGAAGCTGTTTTCTGATGGAGTCTGGCAGGAGGGTTTTTTTTTCTTCTTGAGTGAGGAAAGTACTAATTCTTTAAAGTCCTCTCCCTATCCGTACAAGTTCCCCTTTCCGCCTGCTTTTTTGTTTGTATTTTTTTTGTTTTGTTTTGTTTTACGCTAACTTAGAGCGGTAGCTCTTAAGCTTTTCTTAACATTTTTTCCTTACTATGGAACATTCGAGAATGCAAAAAGCTTGCAAACAATTTTGGCATTTCTTAGAGTCCCTAAAGCTCACGTATTGATCCCTTTGAGGCCCACAGACCTTTGGAAATAAAAAAAAAATCCTATGCTAGAGACATAAATATTTAAAAGGAATTCCATAGACACAACAGCTGAATAAAGTACAAATATTTTACATGCAAACTTACCTCTAGCCCTATAAATCTTAGATGACATCTCTAAATGCAATCCAATTTATCATTTTCTTGATCCCAACATAATATTAATATAATGCAGTATTATGTCAGATATTAAAACATTTAGATGTACAAATTGGTAGGTACAGTCATTCTTAACATTACTATTTTACAAAATACAGAGCTGTTTAATGGGCAACTGACATGGAGTGAATGAACTTACACACCTAGTAGTTGACAAGGGGTGTTTCTAGATCTGGCTCTACTTTCAACTGACTTTAGGCAATTATCAACTTCCGGGAGTACAGTTCTTCCTTATACCTAGTGGAGGTTGGACTGATGACCTGGATTCTTCCCAGGTCTAAATATCTGATTCTTGCTTAGCTCTCACCCAACATTTTTATAATCACCCAGAACTGGCTTGTGTGCAAGGTATAATAACTGCTGGTTGGTTTCCTTGCCTTTTTTTTTTTTTTAATTTTTTTTAACGTTTTTTATTTATTTTTGAGACAGAGAGAGACAGAGCATGAACGGGGGAGGGGCAGAGAGAGAGGGAGACACAGAATCGGAAGCAGGCTCCAGGCTCTGAGCCATCAGCCCAGAGCCCGACGCGGGGCTCGAACTCAGGGACTGCGAGATCGTGACCCGAGCCGAAGTCGGCTGCTCAACTGACTGAGCCACCCAGGTGCCCCTCCTTGCCTTTTTAGAATGAGTTTTGCATTTGGGCCACAACAGAGCAAAACCAGGCAAAAAAGGTAAAGGTGTGGGCTGGTAATATATACGTTCTTAAATCTAGATAAATAAAATATTGAGATAGTATTATCAGGAGACTTTTTCCCATCTCCTAAAATTAGACTGTTAACAGCAATCTTGAAGATTTTTCTTAAATGATGAAAATCCACTCAGAAATGACTGTTAGTACTGTGTCAGCACTAATATCTTGTCATAATAGAACTTGTGACTAAGTTGGCATTAGTTCATTATATAGTATGGTTTCTTGGGCATACAATTTCAGCCTTTCTCCAATATGAAAAAATTGTTCATGAACCAATTTTTGAAAGTCAAGCTAGATTCTTGACTTTCTATATATGAGGGTCAAAACAAAAATAGCAAGTCTTTGGAGATGTAACCTCAAGGCTCTAAAGAAAATAACTACATGGAAAGCACAAAAAGTGAAACTGGAATTATAGCTGCACACTGTTTTATGCATAATAGAACTTGGGAAAATATCACAAAGTTTCATCTATAATTGGACTGATTGGACGACCACATTGATTTTGAATTAAAGACAAACTTATTTTGAAATTTTTGAAGTATTTTGCCATTTCTTATTGGAGAATCAGATTATGAGTCTTTTTTCTGATGCAAATACATTAGGGAAACTTTGACCTCAGATGCTAGGATTTTTTATCAACTTTCACAGAGGTACATGAATATGTCACTCTCAATTTGGAAGAAGTTTTCTCATTAAAATTATGCTTTGGGATCTTTCCTTACTACTTCTAATTCACTCATCTCCTTTAAATGAGGTTATGTTAACAAATGTCTTTTAAGATGTTGTTAATTTGAAATAAATTTGTTAAAGAATGTTTCCCATTTTAGTTCCTCTGAAAAATATAATTTGATTTTAAAGAATTTTTAAAGGACAGATAATTCTGTCATTTCATTGCTTAACCATCTTTGAACCCCTCTCTTACCTTTAACCTTCCTCATATAGTGCTGTTATTGTTCGGATCTATCAACTCAGGAGTAACATGTATTAGATTATCACCACTATTACTTTCCAGTTCTTAGATTAATTCGAGTATATTTGTGTAGGTGTGGGGGTAGGTGTGTATTAATTGGAAAGAAAATAAGATGTGAAGAGACTGGACCATGGGGTGGAGATTTAGAAAAAAATAGATCAGTAGGACAGAGAAATATTCCTCAAGCTTTTTTACTTATTATATTTTTTGTTTATGATCTATTTCACTCCAGTAAAATACAAGCTTCATGAAGGCAAGGGTCTTTGTCTGATTTATTTTCTAATATAGTCAAAGCAACTAGAACAGTGTCTTGCACCTAGTAGGAACACAGTACAATTTGTTAAGTTTTAAGTGAATAAACCAGTTTCATAATTAGGATGAACTTTTGTCTTATAAAGTACCTTTTTCATCATTCAGGTTCAGTTGGCTAATTTGTTTCTAATGCAAGGTGGTTACATTCCTCCTGAGAGTGGTTCCAGTATACGTGTATGTGTGTGTGTGTGTGTGTGTGAGAGAGAGAGAGAGAGAGAGAGAGAGAGAGATAATGCAGTGAATTTCTGATAAACTAATTGGCTGAGGTATTTAATTCCCCAAAATATGTTAGTTTTCAATAGAAAACAGTAATTTCATTACTGAAATGAAAACAAATTATTATTAATAAAATTAAATAAACCTCACTATCTTACCTAATAATGTAGAAACTCTAATCATGACTCTTTTGGACAAATCAAATATGTTTATTTAATAAGATCATGGTGTTTTTGCATTGCTATTTATAGTAAATGGGATCTTTTTAGAAAAGTTATGCAGTGTTGAAATTAAAATCTGGCATAGGTCAAAAAGTGAATTTACTGGCCTAGAGTCTTGACAAGTTGACATTTACCTAAGTTACTAAAATCCATGTGAAAAAGATGGCAGTCTGAGCTCATGGGCTGCCCTGCAGCAAAACAAGTCAAAACTGAAGTGAATTTGCAGAAGTGGCAGAACCTGAATCGCTTGTATAAACTAAGTGGCCAGCACTATTACCTCCTGTAAGCCTCTCCCCCACCACACAAGCATCTCACATCATTTCTGCTTTCAGTCAAACACAGACCCTACTGTTTCATCCTAATATTTATGTTCTTTGATATATTTCTCGGCATTGGATTACATTTTCCCCTCATGGTTTAAAAAATGTATTTAATTATTTGGGGGGGGGGGAATGTCCCCAAATAAAAGTGCCCCTGGTTAAAAACACACATGCACTCCTTAAAAATGAGTACAAAAGCTCTGTTTCTGTTTAAAGACTTGTGGCTTACCCCAATACATAATGCAGTGAATTTACAAGATGTTACTTGACAGCAATGTGAAAAACCACCTTCTCAGCTAAGTAGTTAAAATTTTCCTTAAAAGTTCTACTTTTATTACTGGTAACTTGGCTTTGATTTATCTTATTTTAAAATTATTAATAATTCATAATGCATTTTAATCCTCTCTCCCCCATATCAACCCACAGGGGAAAACAGTTCTACCACCTCATAGCATTGCATAAATGAAACACAAAGCTAAAATCAACTCCTTAATGTGCTTAAGAATCTTAATAAAGTCCTGAGAGTTACAACAACTAAAATATTGCAACTTTGAAATAATCACCTGGCAGCAGGTAGATTTGTGTTGAAACACAACAACCACAAGCTATACACTCTTGAATTATATCAGAAAACTCGTCTTTTAAACCACATGTGATGACTACTAAGGAGAAAATATTTACTACGAATTTTCTACTAACCCAAATGTAATGTATAAGTGTGTTCAACTACAGGTATTAAAAATTCCATTTGCAGTTCAGGAATTAAGTGATGAAAAATGTGGAACCATCTTCGGACACAAAACTAACATCACGGTTAGTTCACCAGTAAGTCATTCACCCTCTACACAATAATTTACATTACGAAATTGGATGAAAATGGAATCTTTACAATTAAAAACGTGAAGAGTGCTGACATTTTGGACAGCTCCCTCCTGATTTGTGTACAGTATTTCTAATTAGGTATCTTACTTTAGTTTTCTCTGCTTTACCAAATCAGAAATGAGCCCGACCAAAGTGGTTTCTGCTGTTTGGGTTGGGGTTTTATTTTTGTTGTGTTGTTGTGTTGTGTTTGGGGGCGACAGATTCTGCCAGTGAAAGAGATTAAGGAGCTACATAACAGGGAAAGTGCTGTTCTCAGTTCAAGATCCGGCTCCCTGTATTGAGCCAATTTATGTGTTTCCAAAGATTCTAGCTGGCAAGCTGGGAGCTGCCCTCTCCACTTCCATCTCCCGCTGCAACCCCATCGCCTCTGTAAAGGACCACAGCCTCTCTCCATCTGCGTCAGCATGGGGACAGTTCCTTAGTGCCGAGATATTTCAGGAACTTTCCCTAGCAGAGACTCCTACCGAGACACAGGCCACATACAAAACAATCGCCAAGACTAAGTTTGTGCGTCCTGAAGAGGGATGGAGAAACCACTACACCGAGCTACGGAGATTCGGACAGCCCAGCAGCACCAAACATTTACAGCAGCGCATAAAATCCGCCTTTTACAGAAAGGTTCGCAGCGAGGGTCCAACTCCCAATGGCTTTACAAAAAATAAATAAAAATAATTTAATATAAAACAAAAGCAGCGTCGGCACTGGAGGAAGCTGGGTACGTAAACCTAGTTACACTTCGTGGTCAACGTGCTCCAGGTCGGGTTGCCCAAATAGCAGCCGGCCGAACTTTCTCGGAGAACCGAGCCGCCCGCAGTCCGCAGCTGCCCCGGGTGCTGCAGGCCGCCGGGTCCCGACCCCGGAAGGTAGCCGGGCCAAGGCAGCCCCGGGAGGCAATGGCTCCACCTGGACGCGCATTCGAGCCCCGCCCCGCCCCGCTCCGGCGGCGCAGCGGGGTCGCGGACACCCGTGCCCCAAGCCGGCGCCGGCCAGAAGCAGCCTCTGACCGCCCCTCAAAGCAGGACTCTCTCCACCCCCAAATCTGCGCTCCCGAAAAGTGTAGCGAGCTTCCCACAAGGAGCGCCAGACAAAAAGCCGCCACTCCCCAAGCCTAGTTGCATCCCTCCTTTTCTTTGGTCCTTTTCTTGAGCGAGGCGGACTCAGGGTTACTTTCCCCTCCCCTCCGGTCCCTTTTGAAGTCCCCGGCGCAAAGTGGGACTTTGGGGAGCCTCGGTGAATGCGCCTGTCCCCTGGCGCGCCGGAACACAGCTCCCTCTTTTCATTAAGGCAGTAAAGTTCAATTTGCCCGGCTCTTTGCGAGCCATCGTGGACTTCCCCGTGCGTTCCGCGTGCTCTCCCTCCCGCTGAGCAGGGAGGCAAACCTATTCACTCCATCCCAGCCTCATTCCCTGAAGGACGCGGGTTCACGTCAGGGGACACCCACCGCGCTCCCTGCCAAGTGCCCCAAGGCGCGCGCCCACACACGCATGGACACACACAATGCCATCCCCGCGCTATCAAAGTGTGTCCGCGCCGAGGGGAGAACGCACGAACAGGAGTGGCACCGGCGCGGGCTTCAGCCTAGCCGTGCGTCCGGACTCGCTGTCCGGGTCCCAAACACCCTTGCCAGGATGCCCCGGGCACCACGAGCCTCGCAAGCCCCAAAGACAACACCGGCGGTCCCGGGGGCGCGCGGGCGCCGCCGGGCCGGATCTTACCCGAGGGGCGCGAGGTCTCCCGCCGCTTGGCTGGCCCGCGGGCCACAGGGACGCTGCAGCCGAGGTCCCGGAGATGCTGCTGCTCCGCTGCCGCTGCCCGGATCCCCGGTGCCAGCATCACTTCTCCGCCGCCTCCGCCTCCTCGTGCTCTGTTCTCTCGGCCGCCCCTCCCCGGCGGCCGCCTGCAGGACCGGCAGCGCCGGCGGCGCGGCGGGGTGGGCAGCAGCGGAGGCGGCGGCGGCGGCGGCGGCGGCGGCGGCGGCGCCCGCACGAGCTCGCCCAGCTGCACCAGCTCGAGCAGCCGCGGCGGCAGCCGGAGCACCCGAGCCCGGCTGCGCTTCCCCGGCGAAGGCTCTGGCCTCGGCGACTGACAACGCCCGGCAGCCAATCGCTGCCTCGCCCCGCGCGGCGGGGGGAGACCAATCAGAGCGGAAGGCCCAAGGTTTTCCTCCGCCTTTGCTCAGCAGGCTTGTTTCCGGGAGCGGCGGCGTCGCTGCTGGGGTTTGGGATGGGGGAGGCGCGCGAGCGGCGCGGGGTGGGGGACTCCTGGCTTGGGAGCCCTAGGTGCTGCGAGACGGCTGGGCCCGCCCAGGTGGGCCTGGGGCGTTTTCGGACTGCCGGGAGCCCGTGATTTGGCCGCAAAGGGCGCCCCGGGGTGACTCTGTCCCCAGAGCCTCGGCCCGGACGTACAGCGTCTTGGCAGCCCCGTGTAGCGGTCGTGGGACCCAAGTACGACCCGCGTTGCGGGAGAACGGATCCCTGGAGGTGGTCGCCGCCTTGAAGGAATCACGCGAACAGTCACCAGACAGCGCCCCCGTCCTTCTCCCTTTGGCAGCTTTGGTAGCAGAAGAGTGGTACTCGTGAGCCTCCGAACCGCTCCGAATAGTAATCAGCCCAGAAGTGTGCCTGAGCTATGCAAGAGGCGCAGGGAGAAATGTTCTCAAAGTTGTAGGTAGAGTGGACCTTCCCGATCTTCCCTCCAAATAAACTCTCCCACCTTCCCACCATTCAACAAAACACCTCGAGAAGCAATGCAAAAAAGAGTTTAAAAAGGCAACCTAGCTGGTTTGCCTTTTTTTTTCTTTTTCTTTGGAGAATCACACACGAATGATACAATATGTATGTGTGTGAGTGACACAAACACCAGATAAATGATGTCATTTAGGTTTAGCAAGGCAAGAAAAAGAAAACGGAGGTGGCAAAATCTTTTTTCTCACCACTCTTTCACAAAAACTGTAGTGGTCTTTCTTTGTGGAGTGTTTAAGTCCCTTCTGTGCAAATACATCGGAATGGTCCATGTTGCAGTAAAAAAACCAAAACAAAACAAAAAAGGAAGTTCTACATGAAGACTTGAATAGGTGTGGGTCTTTCCTCAAGTGAACTTTTCTTACTCCTCTCTTACAAGGTTGTCATGAAGGTCAAAAACCAAGTGCATGAATCAGCTACATGACTGTCTGACAAATAGTTGGAATCAGTATGTATTAGCTACGCTGCTGTTGTTTCTAATTATATTTTAAGTGATTTTTTTTTGCAATAATCACTCCTTTCTTCATTTACCTTCCTTTTAAGATAACTCCATGCATCCTGTGATTCCCAAAATAAACCCTGCCTAAATTTTTATGAGAAGGAAAATTTGATTGCAGAGGTATGTATTGCCATCTTTTAGTATACTGAAAATGTATGCATATCAGAACTATTTTTCCCAGTTTTCTTGTGCGCCTCCCCCCCCCCCCCCCCCCCGCTGCTCCACCTTCAGTCATTAAGCCAGTCTAATCTGGGAGCTAGACCATTTCTTCTTAAGGAAACAACTGTGCTAAAACAGGTATTGATGTTTATTTTTTAGGCTAAACCAAGAAATATGTACTACATCACAGTGAATTTTTAATCTAGAGAATGTTTTTAGTTGTTATTGTTTAGTTTTTTTAAATAATTATTTGTTATCATTTATTTTTGTTATTATTATTGTGTAACTAAAACTCAACACCCCCATCAACCACACGAGGTAGTCAATAACACAATGGAGTTGAAGTCTGGTAGAAAAAGAAAAAAATAAAATAAATGTTTTGTTCAAACTTCATGTGGAAAAGAGAGTTGGTATTTGCAAAATGCAGAAATATTAAAACTTAAATATTAAAATTAGAAAATTGTAATGGCAGTTAAGAAATATCTCTGATAGAATGTAAGTTTAGAATTATGTTCAATCAGGGGCGCCTGGGTGGCTCAGTTGGTTAGGCGTCCGACTTCAGCTCAGGTCACGATCTCGCGGTCCGTGAGTTCGAGCCCCGCGTCGGGCTCTGGGTTGATGGCTCAGAGCCTGGAGCCTGCTTCCGATTCTGTCTCTCTCTCTCTGGCCCTCCCCTGTTCATGCTCTGTCTCTCTCTGTCTCAAAAATAAATAAACGTTAAAAAAAATTTTTTTTTTAAAAATAGAATTATGTTCAATCAAAAGACTAGTCTTGACCAAAGAATGTTAAATATTAAGATGTTACCAAACTTTGGAACATTGTGTGCTACTTAGAAACCCTGAGATGTGCATATACAAATATTTACATAACTTTTGTAGCCACTTCTCTGTACCCTGACACATATACTATTTTTCAAGTATATTATTTTTTCATGTTATCTGGTATTGTGCAGTGTTAATCCTAAAAATATACAGGCCCTGCATTCCATATTCTTTAGTGATTAAGATCATCAAATGACTATATTACAGAAGCAAAAAAGTTAAAATCAGTAACATGCATACAGACATAAAGGTACTATCTCATAATGCTATGAATAATAGCAATATTCATTGCTATGAATATAGTGCGATGAATAAGCAGCTCTCAGCAAAACAAACCTGCACACTTAACAACCTACTAACAGTGGAAAACATGAAATATTTCAAATCTATACAGAAGAAAAATTAAGAAAAAAATTTAAAGTAGCTAAAAGAATCCCTGCTGATGCTGGTTTATGCATTCCTATGAATTTCAGGAGATGTGTTGGATAGAAAGTCTAATGTTATTTAATTATATGACCATTTTATTATCTAATTATGTTGAAATAAATAAATTATATTTACTTTTTTTTTTTTTTTTTGCCTACTTATATATGTCTGTTTTTCTCCTCATGCAGTGAGAGAACTCACTCATCTTGTTAGTGGAGGAAGAAATTTGGGCACTCCGTAAATCAATAACCACTTACTTATTCTTTATATACATAAAATAATTTCATATTAATTCATGCAAAAATCTATATCAAAAAATAGAAACTGAATACTTCATTGGAGTAGTTCTGACAAACGCTAAATCTAGCAGGCAGAAAACTGGATGAAAAGGAAAGAAATCGGCCTAGTTTCAGATCTGGTTATGACTAGGTGATTGCAGGTCGGTCACTGAAACTTTCACAGAATTCCATATCTGTAGAATAGAGATTAACAACAAAATCAAATGTATAGCTGCCTTTCCCAGATGTGAGGATTGATTTATAATTGAAACTTCAAGCCACAATGTGGCTTGCTTCAGAAAAGCCCTTCCCAAAAGGTAGAGCACTGAACTTTAATGATGTAATTACCCTCTCTCCAATGGAGCTTACTTTAATTCTCATGATGGTCTATTCATCATGGATATGTGATACCTATTTCTACAGAGAAACATATTAAGTTCCAAAAAGGTTATTTTACCACTTTTGTGATAAATTGACTATCAGGTACATTCATTTATTTGTTGATGTTGTCCAAGAGGAATGTTTTTCCCATGGTTCCTTCACTATGCCACTTCCAATATGGTTGAAATGTGCAAGTTTAAAGGCTGGCACCTTAATTTAAATGAAGGACGACCCATCATTTAATATTGGATGTCAACTGAGCCTGGGATAAAGCTATTTCCCCAAATAATATAATCAATTAGAGAACTTTTAAACCACATAAAGTCCCTTTTCATATTTAAAATTCTAAACCATCTATAGCAATGGATATTGCCCATACTTATGTTAAAAGATGACTATTTAAATATTTTGTGTTAAAAGACTAAAACAAAATCAAGATTCAAAAACCCCAGAATGGATTGGATTCTATTTAGTTCATCACAACTAGTACAGTTTTTAAAAATATAAATATACTTTATACTAGGACCAGTTTTCTCTCTCTCTCTCTCTCTCTCTCTCACACACACACACACACACACACACACACACACACACATAAATAGAATAAGGTCATTCATCAAAATTTTATAGGGAACAAAGACTCCAAACCAAACAAATGTTCAGATTCCTAACCCAATACTTTTCCAACCATATGATAACTTTCTCCTGAGATTTGGGAGATGTCGATATAGAGGGTGTCACTGAAACTGAGAGAATGTAAAAGATATTCAAGGATAAAATGTAGACAGATCAACAAGCCTAGGAGACCATTAATAATTAAGAGAAAGTAAGGATTTTGGGGGGTGGGGAGGGGGGAGGGATGGTGGCAAAATTTAATCTGAAATCTAGGAAGACAATAAAAAGTAATTTGTATTGTAGAATCCAAGGAAAGATAAGTTTGTTAAAAGACTGAAAGTTGAATTATATCAACTTAAGTATTGACAAGAAATCATGGATTAATTGAGATCCTGGTTTCTTTTGAAAGGACAGTTATGATAGGGGCATTAGGATGAAAACCATTGGTTCCACACAGAAAGAGTAGTCCAGTGGGTGTATTTTTATATTTTAGGAAAAAGTTATGCTACTTTAAGTTCAGTATTTTGAAATAGAAGTAGAGTCGATTTATGCAGAAGGCTACATAAAGAACTGCAGTGGACAAAGTCTTAAATTATTATTATTATTATTACTAAAACAAAATCATCTGCAGATATGCAATCCTTTAATGAGTATGTATGTTGTAGAAATCAAGCCATTATCAAAATTGAAGAAAAGATATTTATTTAAATACCCTATAGATTCCATCTTTTTCAATTTTTATGATTTTGAAGTAGGCTATTTGCTTGAATAAGAGAATCCAACCTCTTTTAATAAAGAGTTTCTTTTTTCCCTGTTAATCACTAAAGAGCAGCTGTATATTATATTGGTCCATTGTGCAGTAGAAAAATGGAAAGGAAACGTGTGTGTGTGTAAGTACGTGGGGGCTGTGTGGTAGGAGCAGTAGGAGCTGGGAAAAATAAGGAGAGGAGTAGAGTTTTCAAGTCATTTGTATGGCAGTTCTCCATGGTTTCATTAATCAATGCTTCTTTCAGAATCCACTTAAAGCAGAGGACACTAAAAAAATTAATTTTAAAAAATTAATTACTTCTACATTACCACAACAAAATGCTGTTTAGATGCCTAGCATAGTGCTAGGAGCTGAATAAATATTTGCTCAAGAAAAAAAAATGGGGGTGCCTGGGTGGCTCAGTCGGTTAAGCGCCCGACTTCAGCTCAGGTCATGATCTCACAGTCTGTGAGTTCGAGCCCCGCCTCGGGCTCTGTGCTGACAGCTCAGAGCCTGGAGCCTGTTTCAGATTCTGTGTCTCCCTCTGTCTCTGACCCTCCCCCGTTCATGCTCTGTCTCTCTCTGTCTCAAAAATAAACGTTAAAAAAAGAAAAAAGAATGTGTAAATGTTGCATGGGGATTTTGGGGGGAGAAGCGGGTGGGGGTTGCTGCTAACAGCTGAAACCCACTGGTAACGTTTAACATCCTTCTCGTAACTGTGACTATTTTTAAGTTTAACATGTAATTTTATTTTCCAGGGTTCCCAGGGCTTCTGGTCAGATTACACAATAGAATGTGTCCTCTCCTTACACTGAATTTCCATTTTCCCTTAGCATCCAGACCCCTCACCCAGTCAGGCTTTTAACTAAAATTCTCCAGGTGTTTTAAGGTGATTAGGAAGTGTGTCTGGAGAAGGTTCCTATCTGGCTGGGAGAAAAGTGTTAATAAAAGGTCAAAGCCCAGTTCCTAGGGACTGTGGCTGCTGAAGCTAATAGCATGAATCATCATTAGCTTTTACTGATGCCAAGTCATGCAAGTCTGTGAAGTTCATACAGAAAGAGAAATTTGGATCAATAGGACTTTATGCTACCATGCAGCTTGATAATTACTTTCGAGAAATTAAGTTTGTAAAGCTTTTTTTTCTTTCTTAAAAAATGATTCTTTGTTCTGAAAGCCTGCCTTAGTCTTTGTACCTATAGTGCAAGATAAACAGAAAGTGTTTTTCCTTTAGCTATCCTTTTTTTTCTCTCTCTCTCGATGTTTCATGACTACGGAAGTTGGCTGCATGCATACTTTATATTCAGTAACCTTTGGTGTGTGTTTAACAGTGGGATAATATCTCATAACAGGATTGATACTTTAAATCCACTCCTCTGAATGTCTGCCTACAACACTAAGTCACAAGCATATTTCAATATTTTCTTTGCAATCTGCTAGTATACTGGCTTACCCGGCGATTCTGGGGCAGGTGGGCTGTGTTGTTTAGTTGGTAAGTGAAGCATGCAAGCCATTGCTACTTCTGTTTTATTGCATGTTGATTACACTGAGACCAGTGAGCACAATGGAACACTTTTACATTCACAGGAAAAAATATAATAGACTTCCCCATTTCAGTGTCAAAAGCCTTATATAAAAATACCCAAGAAAATACTTTTTGCCCTTGCTATGTCAAGAATTTTTGAAGCTTTAATATGAATCAAGGGGTTGAGAGCATGTGTTTATGAGCTTAACGCCACAGAATGTAAGTTCCTTTCTATGTGGACTCAGTCCTACCCATTTGCCTTTAGCTTCTAGCAGAAAGGACTTCTACATGTGATTAGAGAGAGAAAGTGGAAGTAAATTTTAATGATTGAAAACCCTAATTTCCTTATTAGCATTAATTTAATCATAAGTAGAACTCCGGTTTCACGTTTCAAAATTTTCTTAAAATTAGCTTACATAAACTAGAATATTAGAAATCTTATAGTCTAGATTTTTATGTCGCAGTCCTTTCTAAAATACTTATAGCTCTATTCTTCTATAGACAATTTGTCTCACCCCCAAAATGTGAATTGCTAACAGTTTATGTGAGTGTCTATGAATAAAAAATCCATTTAATTTAAAAAACTTATAATAATAGTGGCTTCTATTTTTGTATCCTTCAGTACTTTGAGATTTTATGTGTATGCCCTATATTCATTTTTCCCTTCATTATACTCACCAGTTAGACGTATACAGTACTTGACTTGAGGACTTCATTCTTAGAGAAGCAATTCTCATTATTATCAAGGACTTTCTAATTGAGACATTAATTATAAATATTTATAACAAGGACATTGCAAAACATGGCTGTACAGGGTAAGATAAGTCAGATTCCCAACATGATACATTTGTAACATCTCTATCAGCCTTTAGGTACTCTAGAAATGTTAAATTAGAATTAATGTTAATATATATAAGAAAGATGACAACATATTTTATTTTGCTTGTATTTAACTATCTCCCCCACTGCCTTCTGGGTGGGCAAGTCTCATAAAGCCACTGACCTGTGATTTTTAAGTCTGTAGTGTAAATCTCCTTGAATAAATCCAGTGCTAAACCACATGCAATCTTAATCCTCTCTAACAGCACCACAGGGTTACATCCTCTGGTCAAGTATACCAAGATATTGTAACAGGACAACCTATTAGATGTTACATAAAGTTTCAAGCAGTTGTAACAACTTGGAAATCCCTTAACAGAACATTAAATCAAGTACTGTAATGTAACGAATTAGTGTCTTTTTAGTCTTTGAAAAAAAATGTTATTTCTGAGAATTAAACAGGAGACCCTGTAATCTAAAAGCAACAGATCGAATCTGAGCTGGAAGATAATTTCCAACAGCTGGTATTGGCACTAGACCATAGATCCTCTTGGTTGGGCTTTAACTTCTGGGGGAAGCACATCATGATTTTCTCAAGAGTAATAGGATAATTGCATGAAGCACAGTTTTAGATCAGCTAAAAGAAGAAAAGAAAGACCAAAATATGTGCATGTATCTTTTTTTGTTTGACTTTTAATGAGAAACTAATGAAAAGTAGCCACAAAGTCATTAATCTGTATGTCTATATTCACTGGAAAGGAGTGGCTAGTATATAAAGACATAAACACAAGTAAGAGATTTTATGGGGTTTTCTGGACATTAAGTAATAGTAGTACTACGAGACATGTACTAGTTTGGGTGATCAATGGAAGGTGTGTTTAACAAAAGGATGGTTTGGATCCTTTTGGAAAACTCAACCACAAAACCTCAACCATTCCACACATGTTTTAATTTATGTCAAATGGGTAATGGCAGGGAAGTCTGAAGTGTTTTACTTTCTAAGAAATAGAATGAAGTAATTAAGAATGGGGATTTTAGGGACACAACAACTATTTTTTAACAGTGAGTTGAAATTCCAGGTCTACTCTTATGAGATGTGTGACCTAGGCAAGTTACTTATATCTCTGTGCCTTAGTTTCCTCATTTGTGTAAAATAGAGATAATAGTAATATCTAGTTTTTAGAGGGACTTTGAAATTTACATGGGATAATAGACTCTAAGTGTTTAGTTTAGTATCTGGAAAATAATGGCTCAATATTTATTAGTTATATAGATAATTATCATTATTATTAATTAAATCCCCAACAAAGCAGCATTATCATAAAATTATCACAAAATTGAGGTGGTTGACTTGCCTCAACTTCCATCCATTCTTTAAAAGACTGACCTAGTCCTACAGTTTTTGCTCATACTTTTCCTACTAAAGCAGATATGTTACCTCATTGCAAGTGAATTTCAGGAACCATTTCAATTTCTTTCTTTTTTTTACTATGGGAAGTCTTCAGTAAGGTATTTGTTAGGGTAGCTATACTGCAACAGATAAATTCCAATATATCAATGGCTTACTATAACAGAAATTTACTTCTCACTCATTCTTGTCCTGTTGGTATAGGGAAGCAGAGAAACAAAGGGATTTGCTCCAGAAAGTCATTCAGTGTCTTTCATCTTTAACACAGAATTTTCAAAAGCTATGTATGATTCTGGGAATCAACATACAGATGAAAGATGGAATATGAGACAAGAAAGACTATTCAGGTGTATCATGTGTCATTTCCATTGACATTGGCCAAAACTCAATGACATTGCCACACCAATTGCAAGAGAGTCTGGGAATGGCAGTCCAACTGGGCACCCAGAGGAAAAAGAAATGCTTTTAGTATACAGCTCATCAGTTTCTCCCACAGGTTTCCCTTCTTTAGTTTTACTCAACCCTCACTATGGTCGGGAAGATAAACTAATTCCCAACCAGAGAGTGCATCTGCCTCAAAACCAAGATATATGTGTGCTGCATGTTCTCATCAACTAGTTATCTACCGCCCTCAAATCCAGTGAACAATGGCACACTTAAAAACTACCTTCTTAGAAATGAGAATAATGGGAGATACTGCAAAGACACTAGTCCATAGCAATGAAGAACACTTTACTGTAGGCTTTGTGAAAGCCCGTATATTACAATGGCTAAAATCCAAAAATAGCTGGTAAGAACGTGGTTCTCATTCATTCCTGGTGGGAACATGGAATGATTCAACCACTTTGGAAGACAGTTTGGCAAGTTTCTTACAAGGGTAAACATTGCTATGCTTTGTTAGGTGGTATGGTAAACCACACCATCAACAGGCTCCTAGGAATCTACCCAACTGATTTGAAAAGTCATGCTCACACAAAATGTGTATGCCCACATACAAATGTTGGTAGTAACTTTATTTATAATCACGAAAATTGAAAGCAACCAAGAGGGCCTTCAATAGGTAAGTGAATAAGCAGACTGTAGTAATCCATATAATGGAATATTATTCAGTGAGGAAAAGTAAAAATATTTGAGCTATCAAGATAAACAAAGACATGGATGAATCTTAAGTACATAGTGCCAAGTGAAAGAAGTCAGTCTGCCAAGGTTACATAGTGTGTTATTCCATTTGTATGATATTTGAGAAAAAACAAATGATAGAGATATTAAGCAGATAGGTAAGGGGTTGCTGGAGGTTCAAGGTGAGGGGTGCAGAATAGGTGAAGTACAGGGAACTTTTTAGGTTGGTAAAACTATTTTTTTAACAGTACAATGGTGGATGTGTGGCAAAATGCTTTTAAACTCATAAAACTTTTTTAAAGTTTTTATTAAATTCCAGTTAGTTAACATGAAATATAATATTAGTTTCAGGTGTACAATAGAGTGATTCGACACTTCCATACAACACCTGGTGCTCATCACAACAAGTGCACTTCTATCCTCATCACCTATTTAACCCATCCTCCCACCCATCTCCCCTCTGGCAACCATCGGTTTGTTCTCTATAAAAACTCATAGAACTTTATAGCAGAAAGAGCAAACCTTAGTATATGAAACTAAAAAGAAATCATTTAGGGGGGATGATGAATCCTGAGATGAAAGTTATATAACTCTACACCTGGAAATAGCAAATATTATCTCTTGATTATGAAATTGCATTGACTTTTTAAAGAAAGTTATTTTAATTATATCAAAATGAGGGGGATGGGCACCATTATACAATTCTAAATCTTGTGTGAGGCATTTCTTGATTTATACAACATCTACTACTCAAAAGTCTGGGTTGTGGAGACTTCTCCCAACCCCACTGTTACTGAAGTATGGCACCTTGAACATCTTGCTCACCAAGACCAACACACTCAAAGTTAGCTTCCACAGCTGGAAGTACTGCACACCTCGCTCATTTCTGTCTACAGCTTCAAAATTTACAAACCAGGAAATGGTCCTCTTCCCACAAGTTGCCAGCTCTTGCCACCTGAAGCCATTGTCGCTTATCTACCAAGTAAATTCTTATGAGGCTTCTAGCTTGCTTTTGCTGCATAGCAGCAAACGGCTGTTGCCAAGGTCATCCACGTTTTCCTTGGCACCTGAGCTGCTGGGTGCCTCCCTGCTCTGATCCGCCCGGACTGCCCAGCAGTTCTGGCAGGGAGGATCCTCACTCAATTCTAAATGTCCTCTTAGCTTAGTGTATAGAATTCATTTGATTTCTCTTTTATGTTGCTCTTATCTCTTAAAAATGATGCGGATGTTTGGGTTGGAACATTAGAATACACAGCTACTCTAGTGAAGGATTTGAAGTTTCAGAATTGTTCAGCACATCGTTAACACCAAAACCTTTTTTGGTAATTCTGCCATTTTTTATGAGTGCTTTTTTAGAAAACTATCAAGAAAAAATATTGCCTTATTGCTGCACCTACATCCTTTTTCTTGTATTTGTTTTGCTTTGAAATCATTATGAATACTACCATTGGCGTTTCCATCAATAAAATTTAGAAAAGGAGATATGAAGGAGCAGATACCAGTTTTTCAAAAGTGCAAAAGGCAATCTGTACAATATTCCATTTTCTGTGTCTCCTGACGAGCACTAAGCACCTTCTCATTCTTTCATTTCCACTTTTTGAGCAGCTAAGTCTAGTACTATCAATATCCTCAGGCTAGAAGTCAAGCTAGAAACCCACCATGGACCTTCTCTGGTTTTCATACATGTTTTCTCTGGTCATTCAGTGTTTTAAAACAATTTAAAATGCTAACCCCAATATTTGGGAGATTTAATATAAAAATTCAAATTTCTGGCTTATCTGTTTTTTTAAAGAGGACTATCTGTCAATACTGTGTCCACATTCTCCAAAACAATAGTAGTCTTATACTGAGAAGAAGTTGCCCCTTCTGATAAATGAGGCACACTCCAGTCTGCTACAGCCTCCCTTTCTTCCCTTGTCATGGAAGGTGAGTGTCAGTTACTACTTATGACTGAGCTTCCATTCTGAAATCCATCCTGATCATATATAGAAGTCCTGCTTGATTTCATGGGCATTTGTGTTTGCTACCCCTTTTTGTGCATTTTTAGACCTATAGGAGAGAGACAAGCAGAGTACCAAGTCTACACCAGTGGCTATTTCCTGTGCCTCCTAGGTCACTCTGTGCTTCAGTCCTAAATCCAAAATTTGGAAGGAGCAGAAATGCGTTCGACTTATGCAGTTTCATTCAAAATGAGGAATATACTTAGGAAAAAGGGAATGATGGATCAACATCTAAATTACCTTTTATTTATTTATTTTTTGTGTGTCAAATATAAAATGTCTGGTGAATCCAGGAATTTTTCCGTATTTATTTTTTTTTTATTCACAAGGAAAACTTACAGAGTAATGGAAAGAACACTAGGTTTATAGTTAGAAAAAAAAGCAAGTGGTATTCACTAGCTGTGTGTCTTGGGGCAACCCACTAAACTCTTATGAACACATGTATACACTTATCTATAAAATGAATATAATAGCTCCCCTATCTTTCACAGAGTTATGAAGGCTCAGGTATGATTATGAATGTGAAAATGCCTTAAAAAAACATGAAGCTCTTAATGTAAGGGATTATTTTAATGAAAAATAGACTCTCAAATGTTAATGAATGAATGAAATTCAGGCATTTAGCTACCTTTTATTGCCTTTTGACTATCTGAGTTGGCCAGAATAATGTCCTCCCCAAAGACAAACACATTATCCTCAGCCCCCCTAACTATGTTGCATGGGTAATAGGACTTTGCACATGTAAGATATTGAGATGGTGTAATTATCTTGTATTGTTACTATGCTGACACACATGAGTCAAAGATTGTATGAGGCTTCTAGAAGCTGGAAAAGGCAAGAAAGGAGATTCTATCCTAGTGTCAGTAGTGCCACTCTGTCCTGTGAATATCTCCATCTAAGGACTTCTGACCTCTAGCAATGTAAAATTATAAATTTGTGTTGTTATAAGCCACTAAGCTTGTGGTTATTTGTTAGAGCAGCAATGAAAAACTAATACAACTTCATAACATTCATGGTCTACACATAAAAATGAAAGGGAAACATGCCACAAGCAATATCGTATTTCCTGTATTATTTGGAAATTTGATTACTCTTGTCTTAATCCTGGTCCCACGTGCCTTGGGCACCTTTACCTCAGCACAGTTATTCTTTATCTGATTATCCTATTCCAATTTTCATAATCAACATCATATTCCTGTCATTATTCCCCCTCTCCAATATCTTATCTAACTCTCCTCTTCTTGTATCTAAATATTTCCCCCAAATATTGTTTCTTATTTTGTTAGAGTGAAAACAGAGCAGAAATCTCAGAAAGCCCTTGGGTTGTACTTATTCTTTTTGACTTATGTTACTTGTTGAGCATTTATTTTCATGCTTCTGTTTTATTTGGTTTTGGCTGTTTATTAATTTGTTAGCATCAAGCATCTTAAATCCTGGGCTCATAGGTACTATGTACAAAATTCAATCATTTATTTTGAAAACTAAACATATTTTCATGCTCATGCACAATCCTGATATTTTCAATTCATCAGTCCTTATATATTCTGCTTAGGCAATTTCATCCATATCCATATCCATTTTGTGTAGATGAATCCCAAGTCAGTGCCTCTGGTCTAGCTTTTACCTGCTTATATTCTTATAATTGAGAATACAGACATGATAAAGACACATTTCCCCAGCTTCAAGATATTTGACAATTTGCCGTATTTCCATGCATGAAGGCAATAAGAAGTGTAGAGGACAAGCACCTTAGTCAGTCAAGGTGGTGAGAAGAATGCTTTCAAAATGATATGATGCTTGAATTGATCTTAAGAGACACATATGAGATATGAGTTAACCCAGAGTCCCAGAGACAGCAAAAGGAGAACAGAGAGAGAGAGAGAGAGAGAGAGAGAGAGAGAGAAGACATAGAGATAAAGAAATAGAGAAGGAAATTAAAGATGATCACGAGTTTGTTGAATTCAGTCTGAGGCCATCCCACTCAATTAACATATTACAATAGGTGGACATACAAACATACACAAAAGGGGAATGCTTGTGGAGAACTTCAACCTGCTGTATTTTATGTCTCTGTGGAAGAGCAAACAATTAAAAACAAAGAGCCAGAGCTCAAGAGGAAGGTCCAGCCTCTAGAGCTAGGGACATAGTGCTGGGATTATCCATACAAGGTGAACATGCAGAATGTATAATGACAGAAGGCAAGAGGGCTAAAAAGAAAAGTCTAAATTCTGGAGACAGACGTGAAGCTGCACATGGAAAAGGCAGAGAATGAACCACTAGAGAGTTCAAGAGAACCAGGAGAGATGTGTATCAGCAAAGCTAAGGTCAAAGATGGCTTCAAGGGGGTATAGTAAACAGTGTCAGATACTGCAGCAAAATGAAGTGAATTGATCCAGACTATTTCAGTGCTACTTTGAAATAACCAGCTTTGGGAAGAATTTCAGGGTCCACAGATGGGGGACGAAGTCAGTGAACCCTGCATGAAGGAAAGATCTCCAACATTAAAGAGGAGGTAAAGCCAAATACCAGGAAAGGCACCAAGGTTCCAAATGTCAAGGGAAGAATGAAAAACATCACCCCATCCAGGAAGGTCAATAAAGGGTATGAAAATACAGTTATTGAGCCAGGAGGACAAAGAAAAGAACTCATAGGACCTGGAAACAGAGCAGTATCAAAGCTTCAAGAATCAAAGACAGATTGAAAGTGGTCTTTAGGCTCCATTATGAGGATGTCACTAGTGAGAGTCACGTGATTCCAGTTTATAGTTGGCAGAGCTCTGTATGAAAAATAAGGGGGAAAAACTGCAACTGAAAAAATACGCTTTCAGGAAACTCCATTATGAAAAAGAGGAGACACAATGTAGGTAATGGAGGATGCATCATTAGAAAGTGTGGTTTTCCTTTAAGATAGAAGTGATCAGAACATGGGAAAATGGACAGATAGAAGTCCTGGGAAACAGGAAGTATGATTGATGGAGCAAGATCCCTGAAGAGGCAGGAGGATGAAATCCAGAAGAAAGGAAAAAAGTTCAACAATAATTTAGCTTCTGAGATTTTTGATATTGGGGAAAGAAGAAAAAGAGAAACTTGCATTTCCTGTATATTGTCCATAATAATGATGAAATTAAGTAACATTTAAAAGTGTAGTATGAGAGACTTGTTGCAGCATTTAGAGAAGTTTATACACAACACATTTTACACCTATAGATACAGAGCAACACATTTTTCAAAAGTCTAAGCTCATTTGGTATGACAGATCAACAGTTTATTTTTAAAATCAGCTTTGAAAAAGTCAACTCTATAATAAGGTGACACCTGAGTCTATTAATTATATATCCTATTTAGTGCATCATAAGTCACTGGTTTATTTGATGGGGAAAAATAAACAACTCCTCTTTAATAGGAAGAATTTGTTCCTTTGTGTTCCCTAAATTCTTTCAATCTATTACTCAGAGTAGGTGCTAGTAATTTCATATCCAACAGAATTGAATTAACTTGTTAGTTAATATGTTCAAGGTGTATTTCAACAATTAGAATTCAAGTAGGCTTTAGCAAACACCTGTGTCTGATTAGGCATCTAAGCCAGGTTTCTCTATAAATATAATTGCATTTCAATACTTGAAAGAAAAAAATAATTTATCCATTTATATGTTAACATTATCTATATTCTGCTCCATGCACCCAGGCTCTAAGAGACCGCTTTCTCGTTCTCTTAACAAGAACAGAATATGAATCATCTTTTGACACACAAGAGGCCCGTCATGGAAGGTAAAGGCCATACCTGCCAAAGTATTCCCAGATTTTTGTATCCATAAGCTTATAGAGGCACCAGATTTGAATAATTGCAAGAAAAATACAGGGGAACACACAAAACATACAGAGAAAACTATAGGGCTAAATTCAGTTGTCTTAGATGGCCAAGGAGTATCCATCCTTGAAGGAGGAAGGGACAGAGCCAGTTGGTGGTAACTGCGGTAACATGTTGTGTGATCCATGGGTGTGTCATACAACATTGCCTGCCTCCAAAAATGTGGAATTTCTCATAATCTACTCCAGCAAAAAGGCAGAGGTCACAGCTAATGCAAAGCAGTAGATACTGCCAATGCCAAACCATTTGTGTTTGGATTTAGAAGGCTTTTTGCCCAGCACATTTATCTAAAAATGCTAATGATCGACTTTTGGAAATTGTCCCCCTTTCCCTCAGAATCTGGAGCTAGAGCTATCTCTTTGCCAACCATTCTCTATTGTCTCCATTTTTCTGCTTTCCGCATTCTTGTAGGTTTAGCAGCAATTCTCCAGTCTCCAGCATGGCATCTTGCAAATCTCCTGCAAGTGACTCAGAATAGTAACCAAGTCAGTCTTATCCCCAGGGCTCTCACTGGGGCTATCTTGGCTTGTTCTAAGTTCTCAGAGCTGAGTCATTATTGTAGACTCTCTCCTACCACGTGTCTCCCACCTGGGCAGCCTCCTGACCTTTCTATGGTTGGGGGCTGCTTTGAACTCTCAGGTCTTCCAAGGACTCACGTTTCATTGAAACCTCCCAGCCTGCATTCTTACCCTCAAGTTCTGTGCTGTGAAGTGCCTGCCTACTTGGTCTCTGCCTGATGCTAACTCCTGAGTCTGAGTGCTGCTGGCCTTTTGGGATATCCTTGAACAAATTGCTGAACCTCCCAGATATTGTCTACATGTTTGCTTTAACTTAGATTCATTAACACATATAAAAATATCTATGGGGGATTTCTAAATGAAAAGCTTAAACCATACAAGTATAAATTTTGAAGAATAATATTCAGTAAAAATGTACTGAAAAACAGATGTGGTCAGGTGTCTGAAAGTCTGGATTTCCATTGTGGCAGTGGTTCAATTACATGCATATTCTAATTTTCTTCCTGGGCCTGAGATTGGCTCTATTTCTCAGGCTTCCTTACGGGTAGGTGTGGCCATGCCACTGAGTTCTGGACCATGACAGATAGGAAAAGTGAAGTACCTCACTGCTAGGTATGGCCCACTGGTGAACCTCATTCTCTTCTTACTCTCTGCCCATCATTTGAGGGGATTCCAGGGCCTCAGAGGAAGACAGAACCATCATTTTTGAAGGACTTTATGGAGGAGAGTCCTCACCAACCCACTATGGATTATGATATAGCAAGAATTAAAATTTTCTTGTCTTAAACCACTGAGATTTCAGGGGTTATCTGTTACACCTAGAGTTACTACTACCAATGCATTACATCTACTTTCTTTGCTTCTGAGGTTTCAGTGCTAGAATCTGAACTAATCTGTTTACCTATCCTCATTGACGAAGCTCCAGTTATGCTGCTATGCCCTTTACTTTCCTGCATCTATTCATTACCACCTTCATTTAAATGAAAAAATAAAAAACAAAAACAGAAACAAACACAAAAATCAAAACATCCTTTTAAGATGTTTCTTTGGATAATTTTCTCCCTTATTACTCCCCATATATCTCTACTTCTCAAATCTCCCAGATTAATTTAGGCACACTAATTTTTGGCCAGTGTCCCCATGGCCTCTCACAACTTACTATAATCTGCCATTTTCTAAATGGGTAACCTTGGGAAAATAGTTAAACCTCAAGACATAAATTCTTTGCCTAGAGATGATGACATCTCAGAAATGTGTTGTCAAGCCAAATGAACATCAGTTACCTCGATTACAAAATCATGATACTAAGAGGTATTTCATCTGTTTTAAAATGTCTCAAATGGATGTTAACAGATCTTTATTTTGAAAAACCTGAACTTTGGCAAAATGTAGGCATTCTTTATAAGTTTTTTCCTTCCTTTTTTCTTATCCCCTTACCCTCTATTATTAGCTATGTTTGGGGATGAGGGACTGAAGATGTTTCTGCAAAGTGCTGTCATTTGCTGCCTACAGGAACTTATGCCATTCACTCATTCGTTCATTTATCAAGTACTCATCGAGTACTCATCCTATGCTAATGTAAGGAAGACAGAAACAGGATGCCTTAACTAATGAAAAAAAGCTGGAAAAACTGGTGGGGGGCGGGAGGGGCGGTATAAATGGCTGCATACCCTGAGGGCAGGAGAGAGATGAAAGGATGAAAGGGAGGACCTTACGGGGGAGTCTTCAGCTGGATCTTGTCGAAGATTGCCATTGAAAGTCGAAGCAGACAAAATCCGTATGCCATTTGTGCTACAACTCTCTTCCTCCTGCCTTGGAATAAAAATATCAGTGGAAATTATTCGGTAAATGTGGCCATTATGTTTTACTTCTGCTGATATTGAAGTTCGTTCTTATTCCCCGAGGACACAGGTAAAGGTGGAAGCAAGGCAGTGGTCTGGGTAGGTTGGAGACGCCAGCCTGGAATTTAATATTTTCTGTAGGCAATCTCTTCATGGGTAATTGAAAGTGGGCTCTTTGAAATGCTAGTGATTTAATACTTTTCTTATGAATTAAAAAATAGGCACATGCTCTTCCTTTATTCTTTATAAAGTAGCCATTTAAACATCTTCCAGTGTTGGAAGTATTTCTAGCTTAAATATTTCAGAACTTTGAAAATTAAAAGGCTTAGTATTTAGGGCAAATACTCTCTGTCCTGTCTCACATAACTAGGGCTGAACCTTTAATGTCCTGACATTTTCTGGCACCGGGACAAGTGCTGCCATGTTTTACAGCCACACGGAGAGTGAGGTAATCACTAACAGCAGAGGCATTGATGTCTTTCTCTAAGTTATTCACAGTCTTCAGGTCCCACATGTGCTGATTCCTACCTGACATCTCCTCTCTGCCACATTCAATTGCTTTTGTTAATTTCATTGATTTAAAAAGAGCAGTTCTGCTTTCTGCTTGCCTTTAAGGTAGGCAGGAGGATTGATGTATTTCTTTCACTTCCATTCCCTGCGGTTGATGACATTTTCAATAAATAATCTTATTTTTTTGTTTCCTACTTTGCATTATAAATGTCTTTGGAATGTATGGGCATAGGTACCTGGTCGTACTCATGGTATAATATACATGCAAGCATGTGTGTGTGACTGTGTGCAAACATACATATACACATAGATATGTATATGTATACACATACACTCACACAGAAAAAATATGTGTGTATACATTATGACTATGCATCTTCAGTATAATACAGTCATAGGTGCATTACTTACTCATACTTATATTTATATGTATATATGTGAACATTTCATGTATATATTTTTACACACACAATGAAGTGTTGGGAAGCCAGAAAGATGTGGAAAACCATATCTAGTGAGCTATTTGGTCAGTTAGGACTAATTTCAGTCCCTGTCTCAGTACTTAAAAGCTGGGTAACTTGGTAAACTCAGTCAAGTAACTTAACTCCCTAATCCACAGGTTCTTCACCTGGGATAATAAAACCATATCTCATATTGTACCCATGGGGTATTTGGGACTGTTAAATGAGATCAAGGGCCACGGTGTTCACCCTTGTGGTGATCTTGGAACACAGCAAAAGATGAACGTTACCTGCCATTAGTTTATATTGTTTTTGTACAGACATGTGTAGCCATTCTCTAATTAATGGCAATTGGTTCCCTGCTTATCTGTAATTTCTGGTTAAATAATGCCTAATCCAGAGCTCTTTTTTTTCTTGTTGTTGTTAATTCTTGTTAAAAACCTTCCCAAGCCAATGAACACTACAGATTATCTAAATTTGTTAAAATGATCAATATGTTAAATTTCTAAATATACTGAAATTATGTTTCATGTGCAAAAATTAATAAATTTTATTTTTTTTCAGCCAAATCATGAGTAGGACCTTAATTAAGCAATGGATGTTTCATTTGGTTCTAGAACATATACATGTGTATGCACACACGTAAGTGTACATATATGTAGAAGATATATGCATATATGTATAAACAGTATCATATACAATGATAAATGAAAAAGCATAAAAATAAACCAGAAAATAAAAATTAAATGCATGATAGCACAATCACAATACTTTCACAAAGACTACTTGGGTGGAGGAAAGGGTATGCGACTTCTTTATTATGTCTTTGGGTCACAATACTTAAACATGTGATCTTGGGCAACTCAATGTCTACACATCTTGGTTTTAACTATCCAACCTTAATGTCCTACACAAATTATTGTGCAGAAAAGTTTAACTTCTAATGTTTGAGAAAATGTACATTTTAAGGCCAATAGAGATTCTTGTCTATGTATTTGTACGTGTGTACTTATATGAATGAATTTGTCCTTAGGTACTGGATTAATTTTGTCAATCTTTAATAAATATGTTTTCCTGTAACATCTGCTGAACCCTATTTGTAATAATGAAAGCTACCCATTCATTCAGCCATTTTTCTAGACATACACCCAAGGGTGTCATTGGCATCTAGATATGCAATTTGGGAGCACAACTGCAGTCTCTTGAAAGTATTGTTTTTACATGTTATATAAACATGGTCTGTGGTGGATACTTTGCATATAATCCAAAAATCACTCCAGAAGATATCCTTATCAATATTTATTTATTATTTTTTTAACGTTTATTTATTTTTGAGACAGAGAGAGACAGAGCTTGAATGGGGGAGGGTCAGAGAGAGAGGGAGACACAGAATCTGAAACAGGCTCTGGGCTCTGAGCTGTCAGCACAGAGCCCGACGCAGGGCTTGAACCGGGCTCTGAGCTGTCAGCACAGAGCCCGACGCGGGGGATCATGACCTGAGCCGAAGTCAGACACTTAACCAACTGAGCCACCCAGGCGCCCCCCTTATCAATTTTTATATGTTACTCCATGTACAGTGACTCAAATTTTAGATTTATATGGTGATTGGCTCTTTCAACAAAATTTACCAAATGCCTACCATATGTCAAACTTCTTGCTGAGAATTGGGAAAACATGGGGAGTAAAATCAGACCCAGTGCCTGTCTTTGTAAAGCTTCCAGTCAGTATGGGGGGTGATGTGGGATAGAGTGCAATGGGCACCAATCAGATAACAAAAACACGTACAATTGTAAATGTGATATGTGTAAGGAACAAAAGATGAGAGAAATATTTAAGTAGTAAAGGTCAACAGGATTTGGGGAAAGATTTTAATTGGGAATGGGTGAAAGAAATAAGGATATAAAATATACTCTTAGTTTTCTGGTTTTAGTAGCTGGATGGATAATGGTGTCTGAGATATGAATTGCTAGAAGAATGCCAAGTTTGAGGTTGGAAATGAGGAGTGAGTAATGCTCTGATTTGGAGGTGTTGGATTTAAGGTACCATTTAAATGTCCAAGAGAAACTATCAGGTAGTTGTCTGTATGATTCTAGCTTCAGAGGAGAGCTAGATATACATTTGGGAGTCATCGGTATTATGAAGATAATTGAAGCCTTGGGCGTGTATAAAATTACTAGGAATAGTATAGATGAAGAAATAAAAGAGATTAGCAAACATTTTGAGAAACTGTAAATGGTTATAGGAAATTATGTAAATGGATGTGCATTTGTTCATAAGCACTATATCAACAACCACAGATCAATGCAGGTATTAACAAAATTCAGAGGAATAAAATGCATAATCTGAACATTACAACTTATAACAAATGCTATCCATTTGATAATAAATATTTATCCAACTAATGTTGTTATTAACTTATGACAAATATGTATTCAGAGTTGATGATTTTGATGGCATTAAAATTGAACATGTTGGCTTTCTAAAAACAGACTGAACAGCATTGGAAATTGCTGATATTGGTGTTTTCATAATTTGAACATTAACTATTAAACACATACACACTAACATTCACACATACAAATATAGAAACTTAGAGTATGAAATGTAGAAATTAAGACTTAAAAGAAATCAATTAATGAACTAGGGCATAGCATTTAATACATTTTTTCATTATTTGTTCTCAGATATTGATGGCATTGTGTCTTATATATCATCTCTGTTACTAAATCATTGAAATTTTTATTGAACAATAAATATTTTAGGTTGGATAGAGTTCAGGAAATAGTAAATTAATTTGAAATTCACTTTTAATCAATTTGTTTGATAAAATTTCTATATGGGCAAATAAAGATGATGGAAAGATGTGTTCAACAGAAATATCTTTTAATCAGTCTTTCTCCTAGAGGGAATGGTTTAATGGGGATGAAAGGAACATCATGATAATTAATAAATAAACATCTGCCACCATCTTATAAAACATGCAGTAAATTAGAGGGTGGACACAGTAGTGGTCATTACCAATTACTGCGTCTTTGAACATTTTAAATCATCGTTTATCAAAAACAATGTTAAGTTAAAATGATAATGAGATGGATGGATCCAAGCACAGCTGGACACCTTCCCTTTGTTCCTGAAAAGAACCTGTGCTTCGTAAGGACATGCTGGCAACCTCACAAATCACGTTGCATACAAAGAGCTCAGAGCAAAACCAGTACATACCTCCCTGTTCCCTCTGTATCTGGCAAATGTAAACTTTTCCTGTAACTCCTTGGCTAAAGTGCATAAATGGCTCTTGGGCCTTCCACAGGCTTTCTGTACTTTAGACTCCATGAGGTCAGGGTTGGGGTCCATCTGCATCATGAAGTAGGGTGCCCACAGCCAAAATTTCTACATTGCCTGTGGAGTGGATCCACCAGGCTTGGAGGACCAACACATTAGAAGGGGCTGGATTTTTTAAAAAATGTTTATTTACTTATTTTGAGAGAGTCAGAGAGCATGAGCTGGAAAGGAGCAGAGAGAGAGGGAGAGAGAGAATCCCAAGCAGGCTCCACACTGTCAGATCAGCGCCCCATGTGGGGCTTGATCTCACACAAGGGATTTTATCCTTCTATGGAGCTCAACAACTTTTACAATTAAATTATATTTAGGCTTTAATTGCTGATTAACACTTCCAGATTTTTGTTAATTTTCCCCCCAGAGTGATAGGGGTTAGCAATGGGTACTCAATTCAATTTTCTTTTAAAAAAATTTTTTTTAACGTTTATTTATTTTTGAGACAGAGAGAGACAGAGCATGAATGGGGGAGGGGCAGAGAGAGAGGGAGACACAGAATCGGAAGCAGGCTCCAGGCTCTGAGCCATCAGCCCAGAGCTTGACGCGGGGCTCAAACTCACAGAACGCGAGATCATGACCTGAGCTGAAGTAGGACGCTCAACCAACTGAGCCACCCAGGCGCCCCTCAATTCAATTTTCATTGTAATTGCTATTTCTTCTACAAGTCTCAAATATTTGACACACGGCACCAGCTATGCATTTGCTTCAATGTAGGCATCCTAGTTTATGACAGCTGAGAATTTTAACAACTGCACAGCCATCTTATGCCCATTGTCAGCCAGGTAGCAAATAGTTCAGTTCTAAAATATACCAGTATCTGCTTTCTTAGGCCACTCCCAAGAGTCCAGCTTGTCCAGGTTGCGTTCTCAAAGATGTAGATTCTGAGACAGAGATTAATGTGAAGGAGGTTTTTCAGGGTGGTGCTCTTGGTATCAAAGGAAAGGAAGGGATACAAACAAAGCAGGGTTGGATATTAGAGAAGTTGATGGTGATCGTGTCTCCGTGGAGGCCTTAGCCAACCCTACAGGGATATTTGACACTGGTGTGACCTTTCTGAGTTCTGCTGAGTTTTCTTTCACTGATCACTTATTGAGCACAGTCCATGTGGGGGTTAGTGCTATCTTTAGCTAAAGCAATCCTGGTAGGGGGCTGAAAGTTGAGGGTTTTCTGTGGGCAGCGCTTCTGGTATCTGGGGAAGTAACTCTTTTGTTCCTAAAGGAGGATCTTGACTGTGCATCATAGAGTTTACAAACACATAATTACATCTAAGTAAATTGTGACTATGGCAAAATGAATACAATTTAGCTGTTAAACCGGAAATTTTTCACCTATTTATTTACTATTATTTTGAAGTCTTCCAATTTAAGAGAACTCTTTGTGGCTATATAGTTCCTGTATTGATACCCTTCTGCATCCATAAGTATCAACTGTGATTAATTTTTTTTGAATGCCCCTTTTATAGTCTGAGAGATGATATGGGAGATGCCATGATTTATCCTTTTTTTAAAAAAAAAATTTTTTAACGTTTATTTATTTTTGAGACAGAGAGAGACAAAGCACGAATGGGGGAGGGGCAGAGAGAGAGGGAGACACAGAATCTGAAGCAGGCTCCAGGCTCCGAGCTGTCAGCACAGAGCCTGACGCGGGGCTCGAACTCACGGACCGCGAGATCATGACCTGAGGTGAAGTCGGATGCTTAACCGACTGAGCCACCCAGGCGCCCCTATCCTTTTTTTTTTTTAAATCACCCTGCCAACTAATACCAAGGGCTCCATATTTGTTGAGTTGTTGTTGACTGGATGATACCACAGTGTTTGTCAGGCTTTCTATCCATTAATTTACTTTCTACAAAAAGGTAATATAGCAAAAGATGATGACCATACTGTAGATATTCTACTACTATTAATTTTCCTCTACCACCTAATTTGCATATAAATACCTAAAGCTTAAAAATTTCTCACAGTATTTTAGGGGAAAACATCCACAGTAAATGGACCTTGTTAAATAGATTAAATTAGCCTTTCCAAAGGACTCTATCAAAGCTGAGATTAAATTACTTTTAGATTATCTAAAAATATTTTTTGTTTTCTATTAATTTCCGGGGGATTGAGGCTCTGTACTGATCAGCACCTCTCATATGCTCTCAAAGCTCTTATTTTGAATCTGAGTATTATGTCCATGGCCTATTTCTGATCTCCATGTAAATTCGATTTTTATAAAATAAGATTTCACATTACTGTTAATACCTGCAGATTTCTGAACTTTTACATTAGATTTGGAAATCACCCTTGGTTCTCAATAGCATTTCCAGATAGAGAGAAAAAAAAAGCATTTCACTTCTCTTTCACTTCCACATCTGTGATAATCTTTCTCTAAGTTCATTTTCTTGGCAATGGGAAAATTTTCTACTCCTCAATTGGATAGTCACCAGTAGTCAGTAACTATCAGAAGAGAGCAGAGAACGTATTCTTTTTTCTGTCTTTCAGGTCCTTAAAAAATTAATGTGCCTTTAGAAATTACTCTAGAGATGTTCATAGAAAATTGCCAGATGTACATGTTGGTTGCACATTTGGGAATAGGTGCATTCTGTAGTTTTACTGCACTGTGGGAAAACCATTGTTCTAATCCAAGAAATGTGCTGCCCAAAGCCCCATATCTGTCACAAGGATTGATTGTGTGGAAGCTGCAAAAGACAATTCAGCACAATTTTCTGGGGGATAAAACATTTTTACAAGATTCATTGGAAGGCCCAGGCTCAAATAAATATTGCAAAGCCCCTTACATGCCAAGCTCTGCCATTACATAGCCTCCTCTGGTAAAGCATTTGGTCTATCATGGGCCTATCTTTACTCCTTTGGAAAAGAATTATCTTCCTGGAAATATTATTTTTATAGCATAAATATAGATATGACATAGTTCTGTAATATAATCCCAAGTGAAAAATAATTGAGAAGTTGTTTCATAATATTAATAGGCATATGTTTAAAAAAAAGAATCCTAAAAGTATAATGTGGTTTCTTGCTGTTATGGGGTGAATTGTGCCCTCCTAGAATTAATATGTTTAAGTACTAACCCCTAGAATCTCAGAATAGGACTATACTTGGAGATAGTCTTTAAAGAACTAAAATAAAATGAGGTCACTAAGGTGAACCCTAATCTAAATGACTAGTGTCCTTATAAGAGGAAGAACTTTGGACTCAGACCCATACAAAGGGAAGACCATGTGCAGAGAGAAGATGGCCATCTGAAAGTCAAGTAGATAGGCTTCAGAAGAAACTGACTTGCCAACTTGATCTTGGACTTCCTGAATTATGAGAAGACAACTTTATTTTGCTTAAGCCACTCAATGTGTGTATTTTGTTATGGCAGCCCTAAAAAAAAAAGTAAGTCTTTGACATCTGTTGACAACATACTAGCAATATTTGTTATACTTTCTAAGAAAAAGTAGTTTTCAAAATTACGTTGTTTTCATACTTAATAGAAAGTCAGTGGTTTGTGTTTATGGAGAATAGGGGATAAGACCTGTTTTTGCATATGAACACTCCAAATTAATGTGAAGCCAGTCATTTACATTCATGTTATTTTTTCCTCTAAGCATCACTAAATGTATTTGGAAAAAGGCAAAATCAGCAGAAAATTCAGAAGACAAATTTTCCAAAGTTTGTTTTTACAATGGAAAAACTTAATATCCATCCAATAGGATAAAAAAAACCCTGACAAAATGTAGTAGTAATATGATTTGTATATTTGTTGATTACATATGGTAAGCAATAAAAATGCAATGTGCATAATTTATTTAAGTAACTTCTAAAATCTTTGTCATTCAGTTGATTTCTAAGAATGGACTCCACATTATTTTGAAGAAAAATTGATATTTTTCATTAAATGTTTATAGACATTCCATGATAGTTTAATATAGGCAATTATTTTAAAAAAACATAATCATCATATCTTTAAAAATACAGAGCAAACAAGAGAATGAAATTTTATATTTTCTGATAATACTGTGGCTTTGATTTAGTATTTTATTTTTTCCAGGATTGTGTGTGTGTGTGTGTGTGTGTGTGTGTGTGTGTGTTAAATATCTCCTGCCCCTGAAAAGACAGTTTCCAAATTATGCAAAACATATATACTTAAAATCTCAATATATTTGGAAAAAAGTTACGCAAGTATTTTGGTTCGCATCTCAGGTGATTTAATTTTATTTCAGCAGAAATTATAGAGAAGGTATAAGAATTATAATAAATACCAGCAGCACAGAATCTCGCCAGTGATGTTATCTGGCATGTTGAAAACAGAGATATACTTAAGTGCCATTTGACAGGAACACAGAGCCATATTGTTTCATCTTTTCATTACATTCAGAATAAAAGTAGATTCAAACCGATTATGGCAAACACTGTATAGCTTAATGCAAGGAAAATTCCATTGTGATAGACATGAAATTTCTGAACATCAAATTTACAAGTTCAACAGAAGGTTATCGAAGTCTATTTCAGACATCAGTGTGTCTCAGACTTGAGTGTGAACTGCAAGTGGGCAGAGATGTTTTACTCAGTGTCACTGTAGCACCTATTCCTTTTAATTTGCTCTTCCACGGTGAGTTGTTCAGACTGGACCTCCACTCTGGGAAATGAAGGCTTAGCTGCACATGCACTGCTTGGAGCATCACAACCTGTATTCCCATTAACGTGGGCTGTTACTATTGCTTCACCATGCCCACGTTTGATGCCCTTCCCAAATTCTCTCAAATACAAGCATGGCATATTTTTAATTTGATCTACAGATTCCATTAAGTCACGTTCAAAAGTGTTCTCATTCTTTTTGGAAAAAGCGGCGATCTTCACAGGGTTAGAAAAAAGGAAGTGTAGATTTTTGTTATTTGCATGGTTTCCTTTGGTGTGTAAGATATTTGTATCAGAAGAGGCTAAGGATCTTTCCTCCTTTACTATTAACCTGCCACTGAGACCCAGTTTGGGGGCAGACTGCACGGGACTGCCAGCAGTAGCTCTGTCAGCCTGTTTCCCGAGAGCCATGGCTAGAATATTCCTCGAGTATGCCTTCTCAGATTCAAATATACTAAGTAACTCTGAGATTCTAGATGCATTTTCTAAATTTTCAATTTGAAATTCACCTGCGGTATAGTTTGCTTCCCTTGACAATGGTAATAGATTAGGAAATTCTAAAATAGATGTCTTCTGCCTGCAATTACTCAGACACGAGACTGCTACATAATTGTTATTATTATTCTTATTCAAATTCTCTTTACAATTTTCTGGCACCACCTCATCATCAGTGTTAGCAACCTGTAAAACTTCTGCACCATCAGTTTCATTAGTTTCTTCATTTTTCCCCTTCCGAGCACTCTGCACAACCACATTATTGTTGTCATTAAGATCCATTTCACTTTTCCTTTTATTCTTTGTATCTTCAGCCTCATTCAGCTTATCTTGCACATTCTTATTTCCTTCCTTCTTCTCATCTTTTCTTGCTTCGTACATGTCCATGTCTTTGATTCCTGTAACATCCTCTTTTTGACACATATGGATGGACTGCACATATGGCTGCAGGAAAGAAACATTATCTTGCTCCTGCCCTTTATTTTCCAGAGCTTTAACGGGTTCTATTCGTGATTCACTTTTAAATTCAGAGGATGTAGGGACTGTCATTTCTGGTGGCCATTTAGGTTTACTCATTTTGAACTCTTCCTCAAGGGGGAAGGTCTTCTTAGGCATCTCCCTGGAAGGGGGCCAAATGATTTTTAATTTTCCCCTCTCCCTGAATTTTTTCAAATCATCTCTTTGTCCTCTACTGTTACTGTCATCTAACTGTTTATTAAGATCTCCAAGTAAGGCAGTGTTTTCCACGCTACTTTTACACATATTTGTGGCTTCATTAGGAATAAAATCCACTGAGCTGCTTTGATTTTTGTAATTCCATCGATCTTTATGCTGTTTGTGTCCAAAACCTTCATCATAATTTCCTTTAGATTTGAAAAGCTGGTTAAAGTGAGGTTTACAATATATTTGTCCATGAAGTGATGCATAATTTCCCAAACTGCCGAAAAGAAAAAAAAAAAAAAGAAAAAAATTTTTAACATTCCATATATATACTATAAATTCATAGGGAATTAGGAAATTAATTATTTCAAGAATGAGTCAGAGATTCAGTACAATTAATTTACTGGCAATAGGAATGTACTTATTAATTGAACGTTCTTGTTAGATAATGGTTACTGCTAACGTTCAACATGATACATGTCTTATTTAGAATTTCATGTTTAGTATTTAGAATTTAATGTTGTATGTCAAGTATTGGTATAATAGCTATTATAGTATAATACATATATGGATATAGATGGTGTAAAATGATAAGACTAAACCTTTGTTAATTCAGTGGTTTTTGCGGGGGCTGCATTTTTCAATGAATCCTGAAGAGTACACACACACACACAAATCAACCATTTAAATTTCCTTGTTAACTAGGTTTTGAATGTATTGGAAAGGTTGCCTATGCAATTGTTTATTTGGCCTCTTTGGGGAGATCAACAAATAGAGTGCCTGTTAAAATTAAAATCAAATTTAGTCAGAGGCATCATTTTTTTTTAGTTATCACTGAGTCTCCACATAAATACAGATACACGAATTAGATACCAAAACTTAAAGCCCATGGATAAAGTTTATAACAAAACTAAGTGATAGGTGCTCTGGTGGCTCAGTCAGTTAAGTGTCTGACTGTTGATGTTAGCTCAGGTTGTGATCTCATGGTTGTGAGATCAAGCCCCGCATTGGGCTCCACGCCAAACATGGAGTCTGCTTGGGATCCTCTCCCTCTCCCTCTCTCCCTGCTCCTCCCCACTCATGCTCTCTCTTTCTCAAAATAAACAAATAGATAAACATTAAAAAAAAAAAAGCAATAAAAGTAAGTGACAAGGTATCCTCACCAAACCCAAAATATAAGGAGGTAAAAACAAACCAAAAACTCTAAGACTAGCCTGAGAGTCGCATCTGTATGACTGACAGCAGAAGAAGCAAGGAAGGTGTCTAAAAAAAACAGAAAATATAAAACCACAAAATAGTCAGCCAGTATTTTCTGGAAAGTATCACATGCCAATCAGAGAATAGCAGCTGAAACTGGGTGGGGTTTTACCTTCTTCATTGGCCAGTGAGTGCAAGGGCCCTGTAGCAGGGAAGTCTGCCAGAGAAGTTAAAACTCTCAAAATTGACCAACTGAGATCCCCTTTTAGGATAACACTTTATACTGAAAACAAAAATATGGGAATTGAATCAAAACGTAATTGGATAATGATGACAGAAATGAAAGAGAAGGTCCTGACTAACATGGGGGAGATGAATCAAGGCAGGAAATCCCAGAATTCAAGTCATTGTGGTTTTTTGGACAGTGTATGAAAACTGGAATTGGTAGTACTGTGAAATTGGGAAAACCATCCTAAACATTGCCTCCTTCTAAGATTTGGGAAAACTAATGCCATGTGAAAATGAGCCACAGAAAAGTATTAAGGCCAAATATCATACAGATTTATTATAAGAAATGAAAGAGTAAAGAGAATTTTTCATATCACTACAGACAATGAAAACATGCTAGAAAAACATGTTCTCAACATCAAAATTTTAAAAATGAGCGAAAAGACATTAAAACATGATAAAAAGGCTTGAAAGTTTAGAATGAATTGTAATTAGAAAAATGTCATAAATGAGGTGTGAGAAATCAGGGGAAAATCACAAATAAAAGAAAAAATCAGTAATAGAAACTAAACTAAAAGAAATTAAGAGCATATAAACACAATAGAAAATATTTTAAGACGAGAAATAGGAGAATAAGAGGATGAAAACTTACAACCAGAAATTTAAAAAAGATGATTTGAGAGAAGAACAATTAATAAAGACAGGCACAAAATATCCATGTAGGTATAACAGAAGTTCCTGAAGAAGAAAATAAAGTAATGTGATAGGTTAAATGCTAAAAAGCTATAGTTTAAGGAAACTTTCCTCAGATAAAAAGGTATGAAACTATGTATTGAAAGAGGCACACTAGGTAACTGAGACTATTTGACCCAGAATGACCAACATCAAGAAATATCCTAGTGAAATCACTGGACTTTAAATAAAAAGAAAAAAAAAATCCTTTGTGTTTATCTAAAAAGAAAAGAAAAGCATATGATTTATAAGAGAAAAAATTAGATTATTATCAGTCATTTCCAACACTTTACGCCAAAAGAAAATGGAATAATGCATTTAAAATATTCAGTGAAAGAAAGTGTAAGTCAATGATTTTTCTTTCAGCAAGACTGACTTTCCATTATCAAGATCACAGAACAGCCTTTCTAAGGGATCTACTAGAAAATAATCTTGCATAACTAAAATAGCTACAGAAGTATCAACATAAACATCTGTTGCAAGCATTATATACATATAAATATAAAACCTATAAACTAAAGATGAAATGATGGCAATGAGGGAGGTGGTGCGATATGTAATGGCTGCTTAATATGACACTGAAGACATAACACAATTAAAAAAGAATGGAATGCGGATGAATGGGGAGCAAATGCCATTTAAGTTTTCATAATCAAATTAGGGGTGCTGATAGTTTTGCTATTCCAAAACTGTTGTTCAAATGAATATGGGATACTCTTTTTTTTAATGTTTTATTTATTTTTGAGAGACCATGAGCGGGGCAGGGGCTGAGAGAGAGGGGACAGAGGACCCCAAGCGGGCTCTGTGCTGACAGCAGTGAGCCTGATGCTGGCTCGAACTCTCAAACCATGAGATCATGACCTGAGCCGAAATCAAGAGTTGGCTGCTTAACCGACTGAACCACCCACGTGCCCCGAATATGGGATATTCTAATTCTTTCCTCTCCTTTGTCTTTGAGAACCGGAAGTCTTGAAGTGAAAGCGGGGAGGCAGATGTGGAATAGAAAAGAGGCTAAGGCAAAAGCAATGCAGTTTTGAATTCAATTTGAGATATTCCTACAAATTCATGATTTATTTTTCTTTATATATAAACATCTACTAGCTCTTAACACTAAGAAAGCTTCAAAATAGTAACCAACCCAGTAGAAAGAGCATTGAGATTATAATCTTAAAATGCCATTTCTCACAAATAAAAAAAAAGTAAAAAGGAAATGACTGATCCTGGGTCTGGAGGAAGTAAGTGTATCAAAGGGGTATGGAACATCTAGTCCTACCAGATAATGAGAAAACTATCAGAGAGTACTTAGGTCTTGCCAAAAGGACTGAAGAGAGAACCTGAAGAGGTCAGGGATAGAATGATTTGAGCTTCAGAAATGATAATAACTGCATCTGATTAAAACCAATCAAACATATGTAAGTCTATGAGTTTATAAATATATCATGAATATTTTAAAATTCGTTACCTCTTAGGAGATAAGGAACCATTTCATTACATTGTTAAATAAGTAACTGATACATTGGCAAAACAGGTAAACAAAGGGAAAAAGTTATGTATTTATTCTGCCTTTCCTTCACCAACTGTACCACCAAGTGACCACATAGTAGATGAGGGGAAGAATCACCTGTAAAAGTAGTCAAACTAATAATGAAAAAGAAAGAACAAAATGAGAATATGAACATTTTGTAAATATCAATTAATGCATATAGGTATTAAGATTTCATTTTTTGCCATGATTGCAAAACCAGACACGAGCAGACACTATGTGCTTACTATATTCTTGCCAACACTCCCTATGTTCTTGAAAAAGGTATCAAATCTTAGTTTAAATCAGAATCTAGATTCAGCTGACAGTTTTTCAGAAACACAGGGGAGAAAGGAGTATGTGAACTACATGATAAGTGAGCAATCAGCAAATCCAGACTGGATAATTCTACAGGTCAAATATTCAAGGTTCTTCGCAAATAAATTGTAAGAAATGAAAGAAATGGATAGAAAACCCTATAGATTTAAAAGATGTAAAAGACATATCAAAGTTTTAAAAAATGAATACAACTAAAGTATAATATCCAAGAAAGCATATTTGGATTAAAAAAACTATAAAAATGCAAGGAAGAAACTATTAAAAAGAATACTATTTACTCAGAGAGAGAGAACTGGTTGTGTTTGGGTGAGGCACATGGAAGGAGCTTCTGGAACCATTGGCAATGTTTATTTATTGACCTTGGTACTAGTTAGAAAGCATTCACTTTATAATAATTTATTAAATCATACATTTGATTTGTTTTTTTCTATATTTGTGGCTTTTGGTATAATGACTTTTAAAAAATATTAGTCACTGGGGGCACCTGGGTGGCTCAGTCTGTTAAGCATCCGACTTTGGCTCATGTCATAATCTCATGGTTTGTAAGTTTGAGTCTTGTGTCAGGCTCTATGCTGACAGCTCAGAGCCTGGAGCCTGCTTCAGATTCTGTGTCTCCCTCTCTCTCTCTCTGCCCCACCCCACACTCACGCTCTGTCTCTCTCTGTCTCTCAAAAAAAAAAAAATACACACTAAAAAAATTTTTAAAATATCAGTCATCAAATATTTTTCAGTCCTTATTAAATGTCAGGGCTTTACTAGGTGTGAGAGTCAAACATTAACACATTTCCTACAGCTGGAAAGCAGTTACATTAGATTGTGTTAAGAATGAGGCAAGCACTGGGATGCTCCGGGAGCACATAGGAGGGACACTTGAATCCATATGTGGGGATCAAAGCAGGCTTTTTCAAAGACATAAAGTCTCAGTTGAGGTCTGAAGAATGAGTGGATATTAGCCTGGTGAAGAGCTGGAGAGGGGGCATGGGAAAACTCCTACAAGGAGTGGAAATAACATTTGGGACCAACTAGATATGAGAGAGAAAGATAATGATTTTGAGGAACTGAAATTCAGATTTCATGAAAAGTAACATGCAATGGGAGGAAGGGGTGTTGGGAAAGGAGTAGGGTAAGATTCTGAATTGCCTGTTAATTCATAGTAAGATGCTAATTTTACTTTGACAGAGGTAACCATCATATGTTTTAAACAGATTTGCATTTTAGAAAGATCATTTTCACTACATCATGGAGCATGTACTGGGGCAAGTTGTTGGTGGTAATGGAGGTAAGAGATAATGGGGGCAGGGAGGCTAATTTGCTAGAAAGACTGTTGCATTAGTACAGGTGAGAGACGACAGGTGGAAGATGCCTGGGCTGTGGGGATGGAGGAAAATGTACAGCTCAAGAGGCATTTATAGGATACCAGTTATAGGACTCGGTCATTGCTTGGGCATAGGGAATGAAGAAGAGGAAGGACTGAAAGGTAACTTCATGTTTCAGTCATTGAGTTAGTGTTAATGTCATTTATTGAGAGACTATCATACAGACCAGAAGTCAAGGAAGGAATTTCAGAAGACAGAAAAAATAATGGGGCATATTGAATTTGGTGTACAAGTGAGAAATCTAATTAGAGATGAATGCTAGTCATTGAGATATAAGCATCTGATAGAGGAGAGAACTGGGCTACTGTACAGATTTCAGAGTTATTCTACATGGATGATGATTAAAGTCATGGAAGTGGATGCAGTAAACTATATATATAAAGAATATAAACAGAAGAATAAATGGCCATAACAGAATCCTAAGGAACTCTAACATTTCAGTAATGGACAGAAAAGAGTCACCCACATAGGAGTCTGAGAAGGAACACCCAGAAGGTAGGACGAAACTATTATACTCTGGCGTCATGGAAACCAAAGAAAAAGAACATTGCAGTAAAGGGTGTTTGACATTGTCAGTTTAAGTCAGGAAAGATATAGCCTGATACACACTGGATTTGGCAAAATAATTACAATTTCAGCATCTCAGACTATATAGCCACACCAAATGCCACATTCGTTAAAATGCATTTGTTACTGTATTGATACAGTGCTTCTGTTGCAACAGACAGGAACAAACAAAACAAAAAACAAAAGACAAAAAAGACCTAGTATATCTTACCTGACACTGACAATACTCTACATTCTTATTTTTTCTTCTTTTATTTAGACACAATACCCAGACATGGGTATACTCTAGCCCATCACCCAATTTTGTATATGAAGTTTTACTGGAATACAACTGGGCCCATTAGTTTACAGCCACACTTGTTCGTTTAGTTAACTGTGGATGCTTTTCCACTCAACTGAAAAGTTGAGTAGTGACAGAAATAGTATGGCCTATAAAATTGAAAATATTTACTATCTGGCCCTTTACAGAACAAGTTTTCTGACTCATGATCTTGAATCTAGACTTAAGGGGTGCCTGGATGGTTCAGTCTGTAGAAGATGCAATTCTTGATCTCAGGGTCTTGAGTTCAAGTCCCATGTGGGGCACAGAGCTTACTTAAAATAAAATAAGGTTGGGGGTTCCTGGGTGCTTCAGTTGGTTATGTGTCCAACTCTTAATTTGGCTCATGTCATGATCTCATAGTTTGTGAGATTGAGCCCCCACGTTGGGCTCTGTGCTGCACAGAGCCTTCTTGGGATTCTCTCTCCCTCTCTGCCTCACTTTATCTGTCTCAAAAATAGATAAATAAGGGGCACCTGGGTGGTTCAGTCAGTTAAGCATCTGACTTTGGCTCAGGTCATGATCTCACAGTTTGTGGGTTCAAGCCCTGCGTTGTTGTGCTCTTTGCTGTCAGTGTAGAAACTCTCTTTGGGTACTCTATCTCTATTTCTCTTTGCTCATCCTCCGCTTTCTCTCTCTCTCTCTCTCTCAAAAATAAATAAACATTAATTTTGGTTTTTTTTAATGAGGCACCTGGGTGGCTCAGTTGGTTAAGCGACCAACTCTTGGTTTTGGCTCAGGTCACAATCTCACAGATTTGTGGGTTCAAGCCCTGCATTGGGCTCTGTGCTGACAATGCAGAGCCTGCTTGGTATTCTCTCTCTCTCTGTCTCTCTCTCTGCCCTTCCCCTGCTTGTGTTCTCTCTCTTTCAAAAAAAATAAACTTAAAAACATTTTTAATAAATATATTTTCAAATAAAATATAATAAGATTGAAAGTAGAATCCAGACTTCCGACTCAAGTGGTAACTCAAAAATGCCTATTTGTACAGAATTTCTTGATTTTTCTCATCTGTGTGATCTCCAGGTTTAGACAAAAGGAACCTTTCTGGATTTGATTAAGAAAGCAATATTTCAAAAGGGAAAAGGTCACCACCATCCTGAGAAAAAAGAACCCAACAACACCCCCTTTTGTAGTTGTGTTAACTGATGACAGCGAGATCTAGAAAACGTTGTATCTTCTAAAGACATGATGCTATAAGTATATTGTAGGCTCCTCCAGCATTTGTGCCACAGACCTCAAGACATTTTACCTCAGTTTACTGTTGCAGTGGTGGCATCGGAAGCAGGATTTATGAAAACTCTGCTTGTCCGCTACTAGACACTCCATTGGATAAACAGTCTTTTGACAAAGTGTACATATTGCCTTGTCTTGGAGCAGCAGCTTCTAAAAATAAAAATTTACCAAAGGTTATATGATGCTGTCTTCAATCACACTGCAAAACCAAAACAAATAACAGTATATTGACTAGCCATGCAGTTAAAGTAAAAGCTCTTAAGACTCCTGTCCTAACAGCGCTTCTGTGGAAACTATCCTACCATCAGGTTTGAGGTTCTGGAACATCAATGCCCAACATTTTCACATTTTAAAATATCCTGGAGAGAGTTCTCCAGAGTGCCTACATAGCTCTTAAAGCTGAGGATATTGTATTTGTTTAAATAATTTCCTCAATGACTTCATGTTGGCTCTGTGACACCTTTTCCTAACTTTAATACAGCAAGACTCCTGAATATGTTGAGATGTTCAGGGCCATTTCTCCTCAATCTAAATGGCTTTAGATTGTAGGGCTTTTGGGATTCTCACGCTTGCCTTTTACATGCTCCCTACCTCTTCCCTGGCTATATCATCCCTGTGGCCCCCTGCTGCAGTGCTCAGGTGGATACCAGCTCCTGTGAATCACAGTAGTGCTTAGACAGTGGTTCAAAACTGACATAGAACTTTCACCTCAGTACTGTTTTGATCCTCCCTACAATCCCATGAGACAAACTAAGCTTTCATATAAGTTATATATAAAGGCATATGTGCTCAGGGTTCCTTTTACAAATAAGTGTGTATTTTAGAGCCTCAATGTTCAATTTGAGCTAGTAAGAGATCTCCTTTGTTTATTTGGTAGGACACATATTTCTATATTTAACACCGGGTGGGTTTTTTTTTTCCTTTTTGTCTTTTCTACATGCTTTTAGCTATCTTAACAGAAACTGAGCATTTGAAATTAATTGGACAGCTTTGCTTGATTATGCCAGAAGCAAGCACATTAAGAAGTCATATTAATCTGATAAACTAGACACTTATGTTGCAAATATGATAGAGGGATAATTATTGGTTTCAGCAGTTTTTATTTTTAAACTTCCTATTCCTTTCAATCTGTTTAAAAGAATGGACTACGTTAATGGTGCACATTAATTATGTCAAATCTTTTTATTGTAAAGCCTCATTAATTGTAAAATGTAGAGAAATAAAAAGAAATAAAGTGTTTTCTGATGTTAAAAAATATGTACTAACTCCATGTGTTTTGAATTTCCCTCCTTCTAAATATAGTCAAATTTTTAAAATGTATTGTCCATGTTCATGTGTAAATGAGGCCAAGTGAACTATCATTTGGAGTTTAAGAAAGGTGAAATGAAATTAGTTATAGAATAAAAATAGTGCCATTAGAAAACACTAACTCATCCAATTTAATAACAATAATTCTATATACAAAAGGTCTAATTCCATATGTATATTTTCATCAAAGATATCAATCAATACAAATCATGAAAGCACACATGAAGGGTGTAAATTGTTTCTTGGGTTATTAGCAGGCTGTGTTGAATTCAAACACAACACCACTCAAATCTGGCAGTTAAAAATATGTCAATAGTAGGCCAATAGATATTACCTCATATTGTCTTAAACAAGTGGATAAAATACTAACTTTTAATGAAAATATAAATAATGTGCTATGTGTGTACCGTTTTTAATAAATACACTGTTACATATAATTGTCAATGCTATCACAGCAACAATGATTGTATCTGCTGTTCTACCTCGTCTTATTTACCTTGACAAATACACGTCTCAATCAATCTATGTTGTTATTCTCACACAGTGCAGATGAATCCTGTGTTAGATGCTTTTGTGAAAAGAAAGCAGTAAGAGCGAGCGAGCATTGTAAAGAGAAGGAGATCCTCCACCAGGGAAAGCTGTTAGTTTTTGGTTATTGCCAAGCACCCTTCTAACTGCAAGCCATCCTAGCTATGGGACGTGTGCCTTTAAGCGGGTTAATCTTCACACTCTGCACACTCTCGTTTACCACTGATAAATGCAGAGTCCTCGTGGAAGGTGGTTCTCATCTCAGTGGCAGAAGCATCTGAGGTTGCACAGCCCACGCTTTTGAAAACGCTTTCACTCTCCTGCCATGCCTTCTGAAAATTCCTCCTGAGTTCTTTAGGTGAATCAGAAATATCTAAAATATGGCCAGCGATGACATCTTCATAGGTTGGCGGGGCATGCTTGAAGTCAAAGCCAGATTTGCCAGCTTCTGAGCTATGTGATGAAGAGACCGTCATCCTCGACCCAACAACTTGGCCCTCAAATGCATCCACACCTGAGAAATGTTCACTTAGCGTCCTTGTTTCAGAGCGGACGCTGGGCTGCTTGACAGAGATTTTTTCTTGTAGCTCTCTAGGACGGTTGCAAGAAAAGCCTGTAAAACTCGTATTTTCTAGAGATGTTAATCCAAATTCCTCCTTACAAAACGAATGACTTTCTTGTTTAATATTATGGTTTGTTTCTCCATTGGTATAAACTCTTCTATTTGACTTTGCTTCAAAAGCTGGGCCATCTTCAAATTCCCTGAACCATCTGTTTATTTCATTTTCATGGTCACTCACGAAATTTTCAGCCATTTGGACAGTTTGGTTGGCGGCTTCAAACCTCTGCGTGTGCTCTGAGCGGCGGGGCCCTTCTACCTTGCGGATGATTTCCACCGCGTCAAAACTTTCAGTGTCCGGCAGGAGGCGCTGCGCGGAATTCCCAGCGTCTTTGTGAAAGTAAGTCGCCCTTTTTTCCACTTGCCTAACTTCCTCTTGAGCTTCCATGGATCCTCTGAAGGAACCACTATCTACATGGTTTACACTTATAGGTATTGTGATTGTGGGTGGAGAGTCCCTACCACGGGTTTCTATCTTAATTTGACGACGAAGTGTTGCAGGAGACGCGATGATCTCAGACCTTTTCTCCACAATCGGAACCGGGGTTCCTGATGTGCACGGGACGCCCCCTCTGGACAGTTTTGCAGTGGTGTCTTTGAGTTTGACAAGCTGCTCAGAGCGACTCCTGGGCGGAGGAGGGGACGCATCTGCTCTGCTAACTCTAGATGTTTGTGCCATGGGAGTTCTTGGCGATGGTTCAGCAAAACTGTCCTTTTTAGGGGACTGAGAGAGCTCATCCTTAGTAGAGGTTTCTGTTCGCCGGGCAGTAGACTCGATTGTTATAAAAGTTGGTGACGGTGGGCGTGTTTTTAAGGAGGGAGGAGAGATCTTGCTATTATCTAATTTAATTTCCTGATGGGTTTTCACATGATTGTGAGCAGTTGCTTCATGGTGAGTTGCTACTTGGCAGTGTTCTGTTTTTTCTACAATCGTGTTTTCTTGCTGTTCACTAACATTAGGCATTTTAGGTGACGTTTCGTTAAGGCTGGTGGGTTTATGCCTCTGCTTTCCTGCTTTGGAGGATATCACGGCTGTTTGAATTATATCCTCACAGGACATAAGCATTTCCTCTGCTTGAGTTTTAATATGCGTTATTTCTTCTTTGATTTTTTCTATGTTATTTTCCATAGCAATGCAAACTCCATATTGTCTTTTTTCTTCACTTAATAGCCATACTGGAATAATATTTAACAGTGTCTGAAATGTTTTAAGGCCATTTTTATCTGGCTCTGCTTCAAACTGTTTTACCCTAGACAAAATCTGTTGTAGTTCTTCACGTTTTCTCAAGAATTCCAATATATTTATAGCACATTTTCCATCATCCTGCTGGGATTCTTTCACAGAGGAAAATAAAGATTTGTTCTGTGTAATCTCTTGCTTTGAATCTTTAGTATTAGAAAAGACTTGTTTCTGTTGTATGCCCTTGACTCCAAGACATTTTTCTTCCTGCAGCTTATTATACGGCTCCGGCAATTTTTTATGTTCAACTCGACTTTCAGAAGTCTGTATTTGTGTTTGCTGAAAATTCTGTGTCTGTGAATCAAGATGTACATCAGTAACCTCTTGCTTGACTACCTTCTGTGCCGATTTATTCAAATGTTCTTGTTTTCTTTCAACTGTTAGTCTCTCTTCCTTTGGACCAGTCATTGATGCTTCCTGATTTGTTCTTTCGTTTCCTGGAAGTTTCCCGCCCTCAGATTCTCTATATTCTCTTTGCTTCTCATGAACTATATTGAGTTTATTTTCATGGCTTTTCCCTGTGGGTTCTGTAGGCAATTTGATTGTTACTCTTTTCTCCTTCTTAGGTAATTGACAATATTTTTCAGCTACAGATTGCTTCTTACTATATTCAGTGCTTGCTTCAGTTTTCTCAGTTTTCTGGTACTGTCGTTTGCTAGTGGTTTGAACATCAACTTCAGATTGCTTTTTATGGCTTTCATAGATGTGGTCTGTTTCATTTAATTTGTGATCTGCAGTTGGAAGCTTGGTACTCTTAACTGTGAAACTTGGGGAAACTGGTTTTCTTTGGGGCAAGTGCAACTGCTCCTCCACATACTTCTGTTGTGCTTGTTGTGTCTTACATTCCTGGTGACTCTGTTTAATTTCACAAGCTGATATAGATTGTAGCGTGTCCCTCGAGCTGTGTAAAACTTCCTTTTCCATGGTATCTTTGTCTTCTGAGGCTGGTAGAGTACGTTGGCGCCCCTCGGCAGCAACCGTCACCGCTGGTGTTGTGGAAGGGGGGTTATCCGCGCCCACTCCTAGTACTTGAGAATGACTTTGAGAGTCCATTCCGGGTAGGGGAACCACCTCATTTGTTTTTTGTAACAGCACTTCCTTTTTCAGCTCTGACATATTTTGATTTGGGCTTTCTGTTTTGACTATCTTGTAGCAAGAACTCTCATGTTTCTGTTTTTCAAGCTCCTCTCTTTGTTGTCTATACTTTTCTTCAGCAATCATTAAAGGTGTCTTAAATTTTCTCATATAAGGTTTTGGACTTTGTTGTCCTGAGCCTGCTGAGAATGAATGCGATTTTACCAGAGGTGCTATTGTGTTTTCCTTGGGTTGTGAAGTTTCTGGAACTGTCTGTGAGAGAGATCTTTTAGAGTCCATAGATAATTGTTTGCTTTCATCAAGATTCCTAGATAAGTTCTGCTTCATTTCTGTGTGTTCACTGCTAGTCACCATTATTACTTTTTTCTGATCCTTCGAGGAAGTGGCTTTACATTCCATATCTGGTGGGGAATTTTCCAATTCACCTCTTGGGGAACCATGATTCTTTTTATCTTCCATCTGTTTGAAAAATTTGGGTTTGGGGAATGTGGGAGGTGGCAAAATTACTCCCGATTTTCCTGTTAGGACTTTAGCCTGAGAATGAGTTTGCTGCGAACTTGAGGCTTCTTCTTGGGAATATTGTATGATTGCTCCACTTCGCTTTTCTTGAACAGAGGAGGGAAGGAGATGCGATGGTTTAAGAGATGGGGTTGGAGGAGGGGGAGGTGGCGGAAACATTGACAGACATTCAGATTTCTCATCTTCTGGTGGTGGAGGAAGAGGGAGGCCTGGGAAACTTTCAAATTCAGCCTTTATCATCTCTGTGGACAGTGAGGGAGGAAAAACGTTTTTTTCAGGCAACATCATTAAAGGAGGTGGAGGAGGAAGAGGAAATTCAATTTCGGACGATGCATTGGAAGGTGGAGCAGGAGGTGGAGATGGAGGTGGAAGAGAACACTCACTTTCTTTTAAATTATTTTCAGGGTTAAAGCTGATTGAATTAAAGGACATTTCCATTGCCCTTTTTAAGTCTGTGGAAGTATTTGTCCTCATTAGAAAGTCCTGACTCTTCAGATGAACATCAGCCTGCTTTTTGTCACTTGCCTTAAATTTACTGTGGCTTTTTGGGGAGACTTTTACTTCTGTTGTATTTGATATGTCTTGATCTATAGGCAAAATTGGCTGAGGGTTCATGTTCTTCTTCCTTATACCTTTACTAGAACATTGTATTTCTTGCTTTAACGAAGTTTGCTTCTGAAAGTCCTCTGAAACTTCGCAAGTTTCCACAACTGTCTTGTTGACTAGACTCTGGGTTGGACTGGGCTTAGGGCTTTGTTTATCTGTTGATATTTTAGTCTGTTTGGTATTTTTTGGACTCTTTACAGAGAAAGACTCAATCTTCTGGTGGTCATTTCTCAGTTCGCAAGTTTGAGTCTGTTGCCTTCCAATTGTTTTATCAACAGATTGGGTAAAGACCGCATCCTTCTTCTGTTCTCTCACTGTCTCTGATTCCTTAGTTTTTAGATTTTCCTGAGCTGACACAGTTGAAGTCAATTGTCTGCTCATATGTTCATCACCAAAATGCTGCTCTGCTGTGGTATCCATCCAGGCACCCATTTTGTCCCCTGATTCCAACACATTTTTACTAGCTTTGTGGTGTGAATTAGATAGTCTTCTAAGGTTTTTCTCAAGAGCATCGTTGTTTTGTTCACGATCTATGACAATCTTTATGGTGCCTTTTGGGGCTTTTGGAAGATTAAGTTCAGTTCTTTCTTCTATTAAATTCCCATGACAAGATTTGCCTGTAGTTTGATTGGGAGTATCTGTTCCCCCTTGCCACCTGGATGCTGGTTCAAAAGGTCCTGGTCTTGGCTGAAGAACACTTTTTTTGTCCCTCTGTTCAGCCACCTGATGAATCTTTGTTTTCTGCTCTTCTGAAGAACCTACCATCACCGCCTTCACATCTTCTTTCATTACACTTTTCTTATCCACCTCTTTAAAAGCTCTCTGTGCTTTTTTCAGATTCCTTAATGACATTTCAAGGTCATCTCGGATAAGCTCCTTTTTCAGGATTTCTGTCCTTGTGTTTGCAGTCTTTTCAAGGCATTCAATAGCTTTCTCAATATCATCAGGGATGGCATTGGGTTGTTTAGATTCTTTCCATTGGTGGCTTGATTCCTTAAGTGACTTGAATGTGGCCAGCATGTCACTTTTTATAATTTCTTCTGTTTTAGCTACTGTTTTCTGACTTATGGCCTGGTTGAGGGAATTTAGGGTTGATTTCAAATCACCTTTTATAATTTCTTCTTTGGGTGTCTTGCAAAATGTAGTCTGAGGCTCTGTCATAAAAACCTTAACTGTATTCTGCACATCTCCTGGGATGATGTCAGTTTCGTTAATAGTACGTTCAACCCGAGATTGCCTTTTCTTCAGTAACAGTTTTGTGCCCTCCACATCACCACCAATTATTTCTTCCTCTCTTTCTTGTTTCCCAGCTGTTAGTGTTTCATTTGACCCTGTCTGGAGTTGCTTAAGATAATCCAAAGCTCCAATTTCTATGCATGTTGTGAAAAACTGAACATTTCCCCTCTCAGAGGCATCAATTTTAGCCCTTTCAGATATTTTATTGTTTGATATGGAAGATAGCAAACTATGAATGGTACGTTTCACATCACCCCCTATTACTTCTTCACGCTCAATTGTGTCACCAGTGTTTTCATGAAGAAGACAATAGATAGTCATGTTAATATCTCCTTTTTCATCTTCTTGAATTAAAATGCCTTTCTTTACAGATCTTTCCTCAGAGAACAGGTTTTTTATTGCTTGTTGTACATCACCACTCACTATTTCTTCTTTTTCAGCATGAAATTCTGTTGATCTGTTTAATAATTGAGTTTTGGTCAAATTAACATTTCCCTTTTCTTCTTCACTAACCAAAATCTCCCTTTTTGTACAGTCTCGTTTGGAGAGTAGGTTCACCATTATATTTCTGAGATCAACCCTAATAATTTCTTCTTTCTGTATCTCAGGAGAGGCTTGATTCATTAGCTTGTATTTTGCCATTCGAACATCCCCAACTTCATCAGCTTCAATGATGATTCCAGGAGCCTCAATAACTTTTTGAGAATAGAGTTCTTCCAACGTTTCCTTAATGCTCTTGCCAATAATTTCTACCTTCTCTACCCTACTTTCATTAAATTCATGAAGGGGTGTAGTTTCAAAGAGCCATGTAGTTGTTTTGACATCAGAAGGAGGGATTTCTTCCTTGATGATTTTTGTGGTGCTTTCATCTGCTTCCTTAATAGAGTCCAAAGTCTGATTTTCAAAAAGCCATACTGCCTGCTTAACATCACCTTTCTGTATATCTTCCTGGGTGACGGTTTTGATATTTTCATATTCTGACCCTTCTCCTCTCAGTTCATCTATAGTGTGCGTCTCAAACAGCCAAGTAGATGTTTTAACATTGCCCTTTTGTATTTCATTGACACTTACTGTTCTTATATATGTATTCTTATCAAAATTTTCAGATTCAAAAAGTTGTTTACTTGTTTTTACATCTCCACCTTGAATATAGTCTACAGTGGACACGGTATCACGTGATTCTTCTGAAATCTGATCCAATGGCTGGGTTTCAAATCTGTATCTGACAGAACTAACATCTCCCTTCTGAATGTCTTCTTGTGTGACAGATTTAATAACATACACAGTCTTTGACTGATTAATTGAGTCTAATGGTTTTGTTTCAAAAAGCCACCTCGTTCCTCGTACATCTCCATGAATCACCTCTTCCTTTTTAACTGTTGTCACTTCATGATAATACCCTTCTCGGTCTTGAATTGCATAGAGTGGCTGGGTTTCAAAGAGCATTTTATAGCTTTTTACGTCACCCTTTATTACTTCTTCAGCAATTGTTTTCTTGGTACTGATACAGTCAGATTCTTCTTTAATCTCATCTAAAGAAAAAGTCTCAAAAATAAAACACCCCTTCCTTACATCCCCACCTTGTATGTCTGTCACTGTCTTAACTAATTCATCACCTTCTTGGCTCTCTTTTATCATATCAATTGGCTGGTTTTCAAAAAGCCACCTACAATTTAAAACATTGCCTTTCTGAATATCTTCAGTCTTTAGGGCTTTGATCTTTTTCAAAACTTCCTCTGAACTGGAACTTATAGAATCTAAGGACTGATTTTCAAACTTATGCCTCATGCTGGAGACATCTCCGGCTTGGATATCCATTTCCATGGCCTTGATTTCTTTTCCTTCTTCTCCTTGTATGCTGTCCAAATTTTCTGTCTCAAAAAGAAAACATGCTGTACGAACATCCCCACCTTGGATCTCCTCCTGTTTTACAGTTTGCAATTTGACTGTTGCTTCAGAGTCATCTTTTATGGTATCAAGAGGCTTAGTTTCAAAGAGCCAAGTGCAGGCTTTGACATCTCCTTTACGAATTTCTTCACAGTCACTCATTAATGAAACTTTTTCATAAAGAGACTCCATTGGTTGGGTTTCAAAAAGCCATCTACAAGTTTTGACATCCCCTTTAACAATATCTGTAGCTTGTTCAGTTTTACTTTCTACTTCTTCCATATTACTAAAATATTTAATTGAATCAAGAGGTTGAGTTTCAAATAGCCACTTAGCAGACTTCACATTTCCAGTCTGTATTTCTTGAGCAGATATTCCTCTAATTATCTGGAATTTATGAATGCTTTCATCAAACTGGTCAATGGGCCTTGTTTCAAAGAGCCACCTACAACTCCGTACATCACCTCTTAGGATTTCTTCTTGTTGGACTGTCTTTACTTGATGATATTTTCCAAGGTGATCTTGAATGGCATATAGTGGTGTTGTTTCAAAGAGTGATTTATTTAACTCTACAGCACCTCTCGTGACTCCTTCCACCTGTATTTTATGTGATGCATCAAATTTAATTAAATTGTTCGATTCAAAGATATGTGTGTAATTCTTTACATCACCTCTGTCAACTTCTTCAAGTTTCACTGTTCGTATGTACTCTTTTTTATCTTCTCTAATGTCTTCCAGAGGTTGGGTTTCGAAAACCCATTTTTGGTGTCTAACATCCCCCTTTTCTTCTTCAGAGGCAGTAATTTTTTGAAGTTTTCCTACATCAGGGCTATCTTTTAAAGCCTCTATTGGAAGTGTTTCAAATAGATGCTTAGTAGTTTGTACATCACCCCCTATTATCTCTTCAGATCTTAGAGGATCTGCATCAGAAACTTCTTTTAGAATGTCTAATGGCTGTGTTTCAAACATCCAACACTTTCTGGAGACATCTGTACCTATTATTGTTTCCTTTTCAATGATGACCTCTTCTGAGTCTTCTTTGATTTTCTCCAAAGGTTGAGTTTCAAATAACCACTTTGCCCTACTCACCCCACCTTTGACATTTTCTTCCATGGATATTCCTCGGACAACTTTAATTTCTGTGATATCCTTGTTAATTGTGTCCAAGGGCTGTGTTTCAAACATCCAACGTGCTGTTCTCACATCTCCCTTTTCAACATCTTCTCTGTGAACAGTTTTAATTTCTAGCATTTGACCTAAACCATCCCTAATAACATATAATGGTTGAGTTTCAAAACATTTTATACTTCTCTTCACATTTCCTTTAATCTCTTTGAGTTCAGACCTGAGTTGCAGAAGGTGAACTTCATCCACTGAATGAAGCTGTCCAAGCTGATCCAGATGTTGAGTTTCAAACATATACCTCACAGTCTTGACATCCCCACCGGTGATGTCCTTTATGGTGGTTACCACTGATTCTTCTTGACCTTGGTGCATTTTATTCATTGAGTCTAATGGCTTTGTTTCAAACATCCACCGGGCTGTGCGGACATCTCCTCTGGCTAGTTCAGGAATTTTCTCAGCATTTTCTTCCATGCCAGAGGAATGATCACCCAGTGCATCTATGGGTTGGGTTTCAAACATCCATGTTGTATATTTCACATCACCACCAGCAATGATTTCTTGATCAGCAATGCCCCCGTTGATGTTATCTTCATCTGGAGAGCCGTTGTTGATGGAATCTAATGGCTGATTCTCAAAGATCCATCTCATGGACTGCACCTCCCCCTTCAGAATTTCATCCCACTCCAAGTGTTCTCTTTCTGAGTTCAGAGCTTTTTGAGAACTGTCATTTGTATTTTCAAAAACATACCGGGCTTGTTGCACATCTGCTAAAACTGAGCTCCCTGGGTTCACTTGACTAGAGACAATTTCAGAAACCTCACTGATATAATGTTTTTCTAAGTTTTTTCTTAACTCAGGATGGATGTGTTTATATAAACGGTTTAATTCGTACAAATTTCTTTGCTTAGAATATAATTCTTTGGGTACTGGTGGTGTTCTAGGAGGGTTGGGGAATTCAGGGGACTGGGAAAATGCTGTCGCATCTATTGGAGCTTGAAATATTTCAGGTGGGGGAGGAGGAAATTCTTCTGTCTTTCCTGTAGGAGTGGCATTAACTTGTGCTAGAGTTGAGGAAGTGGCACTGTGGGTGCCATGCTTTGTGGTTGATGTTTCCTTCCTCTGGCTGGTCGAAGTGCAAGAAGTAGAAGAGGGACCCACAACTGATGATGGTTTTAAACTCTCTTCATATTCACTTTCAATCTTGAAGGGAAAGAAAGTCAAATCTTATAAAAATGGGTGTAGTGGTGAAGATTTCCTAGGCACTGTCCCTTACCTGTCCACCTGCTATGATATCTCCTTTGGAAATAGCAGAAGACAGACTCTTTTTAAAGACCTACTTAGAAGCAATATTCAGTTTTGTTACTATCTTTCCTATAATTCATTTGTGCTTTTAGGGTTCTATTCCCCATTCAATATATCAACAAGTCAGTATTTTAACATTTACACATAATCTTGATTTTTCTTCCTCCTTTACTTAATATACTGTGCTGAGTAATCTGGAGGGATAACAGTAAAAGTCTTAAAGTACTTTTGAGAATTATTTTGTTTTCCTTGGAATTTTAAGCAGAGTATCTGACATTTAAAATTGACTTTATTATTTTATCTAATGCTAGTTATTAAACTTTAGAGCATATATAATTTTTTCTTCCCTATTTTTTTTTAGTGAGAAAAGTTTTAACTCTACTGCTTTTCTCATGTAGAATAATATTCTCCTTATGGGGGGAAAAAAGTAATGGCTCCAGATTTAGTTGAAAAACCACATAAAACATTCAATAATTTGAAAATGCTATGCATTTACATCTGGTTTTACACTTAATATGTTTCCATATAGCGATATTGTTTTACCTTAATCTGCTTGGCTGGGGTCATCTCTTTCTCAGAATAAAGGACCTTTTCCTGGGCAGACTTTTCAAATTGCTCTTTTAAAAACTTTGTTGAAACCTTTGGAATCTCTTCATCCTCAGGTGTATCAATGACTGCAAACAGAAAAGAATACCAGGGATGTTATGTAACTAATAAACATGATGTTTGAGAAGGAAGCTTCTCACAATATATGTTAAATGAAAAGGTTCAAGGTACAAATATATGCATATGGCACCATTTCATTATGTAAGTTAGTGTCAAGAAATATAGGGAGAACAATGGTGGTGGTTATCTCTAGACGAGAAGTCGTAATTGAAGGAACTGTTATTTTAATTGTATATATTTTTCAAGTTTTCTACAAGCATGTTTTACTTTCATGGTTAGGAAAAAATAATATAAGTTATAAAACAAGAAAAGCACACAAGAAGGACAGAAAAGGAATACCTGCTTCCTTTGCAAAACCAAAATAAAGCCAAAATACAGACAGACTCAAGTAATGATTGGGTCACAATTGGCTTAAATCTTCCCTTTTAGCTCTTCAAGGCAACAAAACTTCTCATTCCCCTTTTATGGGCAAGACAGCCTGTACCTGTCTTATGCAAACTCGTACAGATTTGTCTATAGTTTAATTTCATGTATGTAGGTTGAAAACTGAATTTAGAAGTGTTAAAATCTGTTAATAAAAGTAATACAATTTAGATAACATTTCTGTTCTTAGGGAACTTGATAAACATTAAGTTTTACTGTAGGTGCCCGAGGCAAAAAGCAATTCAGAGATGACTGGCGTATCACCTTCTAGGCTGTTAGGATGAATTCATAAGACTGATGGGCAGTGAACTATTTTAGAAGCTTATTGCATCTGTTACCATAGGCAGAACCTAATTATGTATAGAAATACTACTTTGTCTCCTTTGGGACTGTGAGTCATAGTTATTAAATGTACTTAGTGGGAGGGATTATGCTTTGGAAGTCCTCCACTCAAACCCAGACACATGAGTAGGAGAAAGGCATACTGGGGTCAAATAATACCAGATTCTCACCTGTTTCTTGAACACATTGATGGAACTGAGAAGCTTGGTTTATTTCTTCAGTGTGCTTTTCAAGATGAGAGGCCTGTGTTTAAAGATAATTTTAAATAAATAAATGTTTTTAAGAAGTCAGTTATTTTAGTACTGCATATATATTCTTCATTTCACAGTGATTTTCATTCAAGAGTCGGTGCACTTTGAGAGATGCTAACTAAACTTCTATCCCTTAATTAATTAATTTTTAATTTGAGAGAGAGGGAGAGAGAGCAAGCAGGGGGGAGGGACAGAGGAGAGAGAGAGAGAGAGAGAGAGAGAGAGAGAGAGAGAGAGAGAATATCTTAAGCAGGGTCACATTCAGCATGACCCCATGATCCTGGGAGCCAAAATCAAGAGTCAAATCTTGAACCAAAATCAAGAGTCAGATGCTTAACCAACTGAACTACCCAGGTGCCCCTCTATCCCTTGTTTTAATGCATGGGCTCATGGTATAACAGAATATGTATAAATTAACAACTAAAGTGCACTTAAAATTTTAGCATGATCATTTTATTTTTCAAAGAACATCAGTGCCAAAATGGGGAAATAGATGCTGATGTATATTGGTATTAAATACATAAAGGACATTAAAAGCAATTGTTTACAATGAGGTTAGAATTTCCACACAGTTTTGGAAATGGGAAAGTATTGTGTTTCTAAGTAGTTACCATTTCTGTTTCAAGAACGTCACTTTTGTGTGCTTTGGAGGCTGCTTGTTCATTTCTTTCCATTTCCTGGCTGCTTCTTGAAATGTCCACTTGGCTGCTGTGGATCATCTCCTGAAAGGAAATGAATGAAGAAATACACCATGTTTTAATAAAAGTTTGAAAATGTTAACTTTTTTTTTTATTGATGCAATTTATTGATGCAAGTGACAGTCTTCTGAAAAAAATTAAAGTTCCTCAGTGTATTAGTTTTCTTGGCTACTGTTACAAATTATTACAAACTTAGTGATTGGTTTATAACGGCACAAACTTAATATATTTTACAGTTCTATAGGTCAGAATCCCTGAATGGATATCACTGGGGGTGGTGACAGGTCTTAGAAAGTATGCATTCCTTTCTGCAGGCTCTAGGGGAGAATCTATTCCCCTGCCTTTTGCAGTTTTAGATAGCGTGCTTATTTTCCTTGGCTCACGGCCCTGTTGCTCTATCAGGCTCAGGGTTTCTCACACTTTCATTCCTGATTCTCTCTTCCAATCCCCTGTTCCACCTTGTGATTACATTGAGCCAATTTGGGTAATCCAGGACTCTCTCCCTGTCAAAAGGTCAGCTGATTAGCAGCTGTAATTTTATTTGCAAGCTTAATTCTCCTTTGCCATGTAACTTAATATATTCACAGATTCTGCAGATTAGGACATGGGTATCTTCAAGAGCCATTATTCTGCTTACTACCCTTAGTAAGCTATAATATGAGAAAGATGAACCTCAAAACGAAAATGCAAATCCTTATGGAAAACAAATGTATTTTGTTGTTTATCAGCCAACTTTTCAGAAAGACTTTTCAGCCAAACTTTTTACAGAAAGACATTCTAGTCTCCAAGTTTGTCATCTAGTTTGATGACACATCCAGAGTTCAAATGAAGAATATAACCATTAAATGTAACCAACATAAACAGACCATATTATGCTAGTATGTATGTCTCTCTCCATGCATGGGGCAATTTTTGATTTTGGTTAAGTTATCACAGGTGACCCTGGCTGAATCGGATACTTTGATGCTCCTATTAATTTTGGTGATCCAGCCCTGTTGTTACTATAGAATGTGATCTGACATAAGTATATGATTGATTGATTGACATGATGAGTCATTTGGCATATTGCTAAAAATCTTAACTTCAAAAAATAAGGATATGAAGAGATTCTAAGAACACATGAATTTGAACTTGTTTGAAGTTGGAAGTTCACTTTTATCTTGATATCTACATGACCATCAAATACTGTTTTTGAGGTCTAATTTTTAAAAATTTGTCTTTGTAGAAAATAGTCAGGTGAGCCAAGGTCCATTATTATTCATCAAATATGAGCACTAATTTTTTTTACACAAAGTTAAATAGTTTTGAGCAGTCAAATTCTAATCCTTTAGACTAAAAATAAGTTTATAATTAATGAGAACTTAACTTGTTTCTTTTGTTTTTGTTTTTTTGCTAGTGGACTTTTTCCCTCTAAGGGTATTTGGTATACAGGGTAAACGTTCTGATTAACAAAGCAGCAATCAGACATCTGCCTAGAGATACATAGCATGATCCAATCTTATTTTACTTTTCTAGGAAGGAGAATTAAGAAAAAAAGTTTGGATATTCTTAAGGAAAGTTTACTTAATGAATGAATGACTAAAATCACAAAATTCTATTAACAAATTGATTTCATTCAACACTCTATTTGCCAGAGAATGTCCTAGAAATGAGATGGAACAACAAACAAATCATGTACTTTACTTTCTCAAGAGGGAGTATAGAAAATAAATAATCCATATCCTTTCCTTTAAGTTCAAATAATCAAAATTTGATTTAATAGGAAGCTTTGCATAATTAAGTTTTATTTAAGGAGATCAATAACACTGGGCTGTAGGGAACAATAACAATCATTGAAGGCTGCAAAGAGAAAAAATGCATGGTCTTTTCATGATCATTGTTTACAACTGTGACAAGCGTTTCCATCTATGAAGATATAATGGAAATATTCTTTTTTTAAGTTTATTGATTTATTTTGAGAGAGGGAGGGAGAGAGAGAGAAAGCAGGATAGGGGGAGATAGAGAATCCCAAGCATGCACTTCACTGTCAATGCAGAGCCCAATGTGGGGCTTGAACTCACAAACCGCAAGATTATGACCTGAGCTGAAGTTGGACGCTTAGCCAACTGAGCCATCCAGGTGCCCCTAAAGGAAATATTCTATGGCTTTCTTATGATACAGATTAAACAGACAATGAAAAAGCAAAGGACAGTGGGAACCTGAACAGTACCAAGATCCTTACTGAAGGGCACCATGATCCATTACTATAGAATCATGTCTCTGCTTAGTTCCAGGTGAGAAGCTACGGACCAGAGACATGCTTATTGGTGTTTTAAAATTGGAATTAGTTAATACCTACAAAAATCAAAATTTCTGCCTGCTTTTGAAAACTTTGAAGATCCAGCAACACTGGGTTCACATTTCAACATGGGAGTTACTTGCTGGAACAAAGTAAGTAGTGGTCAACCTTTTTAGTTGGGACATGTACTTTTGAGTTGGTCACTGTTCACATTATTCACTAATAAGTGACACCAAGTTGACATTAAAACAAGAACAACAACAACAACAACAACAAGAACAACAACAACAACGACAACCCTGCCTGGAACCTATAGAAATTTTAGCTTCTTATACTTGCTGCTAATCATCAGGTTGAATGAGTAGAGTTGGTGATTTGAATCTGTATGTTAAGACAAATGCAAGCACTGGGAGTAAAAAACAGTAAATAAATGTAATTTTGAAATATTTTGAAAGTTACCATTTTCTGGGTACTTTATACTTAATGTGTATCTACTTGAGTAAAAACAATCCATGCCTATCATATCTAAGTATGTTTTCTTGTAGGAGATGACACAACATAAAGAGTACAAGGGTACATAAATTTTGTTTAGAGCTGGAAGTTTCTACTTATGTGCTATTACTAAATAGAACTGTAATTGCTACATTAGTTTGGTATGTTACTGTCCATATATCAATTTTACTGCCCCCAGGTTGCTATAATTTATATCCAATCTATCTTAAAATATGCCAAGATTTTATTTCTATCATTACTGTGTTTCATATTTTGCAGCTAGTTAAGTTTGGATTTTAAATATGCCTTCCATTCTTCTCAGTTGCTGTGTCTACAAAGTACAGGGTTAGGTAAAATGATGGGTCATCATGATGCTCAGGAGAAATCAAATTACACAAATAAAGTGTAATAAAGAATTCTGGCAAGAACACCATACATAAATTCACACAAAACAATTAATAAAATTTGTTCCTGAATATTAAATTCAAATATAGCTCAGGCTGCAAGAGAGAAAAATGCAGTTGTTCACAGATGGATTAACCAGGAATCAGAAATGGGGACTTTGTACTAACTCCCTCCTCTACTGGGTATGTCATAATATTGGGTAAGTCACTAAATTACACTTAATTTTTTTTCATTTCATCCCTCCATTTATAGAAAAAGGAATGATACATGTCTTCTAATACTGGAATCTAAAGAAGAGAATGTGGCACAACCACAAAATAATATGATGTTTGCATAGCTCATACCAATCTAATGTTGGCTCACATATTAGACAAGTATCTTACAAAAAGCTACCCACAGGAAAGACATCACATCCTGCCTACCCAACTTACTATCATTATAGGAAAAAACGTCGTACATTTGTACCAATAAAAATTCAAACTCAGGAGCCTGGGTGGCTCAGGCAGTTAAGCCTCTGACTTCGGCTCGGGTCATGATCTTATGGCTCATGGGTTTGAGTTGCATGTTGGGCTCTGTGCTGACAGCTCAGAGCCTAGAGGCTGCTTCAGGTTCTGTCTCCCTGTCTCTCTGCCCCTCCCCTGCTGTGCTCCCTCTCTCAAAAATAAATACACATTTAAAAAGATTTAAAAATTCAAACTCATTCTAGCGCAATGAGTAAAGAAAGAGTAGGACCAACTTTTTTATGGTGACTCATTATTATTGTGACTTTTAGGAGTATACTCAATAAAACAAAATGTGACGAAAGTTTGGCAAAATAGTGCATAGTAACTGCCTCACTATGGTGGGGAAAAAAAGTTCATGCTCAATGCCAATAATTTAGCTATTTTACCCACCACTAACCTCATTTTTAATAAATCTAGAAATAGTTATGATGTTTTAATGCTATTTGTATCTTTGTCAAACAGACATAATACCAAAAATGTGCTATTTATGTTAGCAAAAATGTCAATGGATTCAAGGTTTGAAAGAATAATCAGTTCTTCCTTTTAAGTGATGAGCATAACAATTTCTAGTTGATATATTTTGTTTCTCTAGATTTGGATATATTCAAATTCAGATGTGTTTCTTCTGCCATGAGTTTTTCTTTTTTTTATAAAAATTTGCTTTAAAAATTTACAATATAAAATTTGATTTCCCTAGGGTTTGAGCTTCAGGTTAAGGCTTTTCTACATTCACTATACAGTTTTGAAATCACGACTCAAAAATTATTTTCTGTTTGAAAACTTCTACAGAGAGTTACGTATTCCTGCTTCTTTTTTTTTGTTGTATTTCCATCCTCTCTGTAGATATCTTTATTATCTGCCTATCACATTTTATAGCCATTATTTTATAATATGAATCTCTCCTTTAACTAAACCCCTGTATCCTCGAATCTCAATGTTTAGCATCTGGCAGACAGTAGATGATCCCTCCCCCCTTGCCCTGAAATATCAAGGAGTAAGTGCATAGGCAAATAGTCATATTTTTTTCCAAGAGTGTGAAAATTTTATAATTTTAAATCTAGTTTAAAAATTGAGATTCTGAACTTTTTCCACATAATCCTCTGATTTTATTTTTTAGTATTTTGGCTGACAGTCTTTGATACTGAACATTTCATAATTGGTGGAATTACTGAAGCTGATGTGTATAACAATAACATGTCAATCACTTTACAAAGTGTTCTCAGAAAGAGGCCCCTTGGTAACACTGCAAGTGATCCGAACATTTATGGATGAACATGGCAGTGCTGTGATGCCATAAGGAGTATTTGGCATCTTAGGAGGAGAAGCCTGTACCAAGAAAACAAAGAATGCATAAAGGCAACAAACATACAGAAAGGGAAAGAACCTTTAAAAACAGAAAAATATATTCTCAGATAGCTTTTTTATAAAATGATCTTCATGGTGCTAAATAGACTAGTTTGTATGTATGTATGTATGTATGTATGTATGGACGGATGTATTTATTTTTAGTGAATTAGTATTCACTGTGTTGATGAAATTGAAGTGTTGTCAGGCATCATCTAGAAACAGAATACATTGAGCAGAATTACTATGACATGAAGAAAGCAAGCTGAGATATTTATGATCAATGAAAGACAATACTTTATCCTAATGCAAAATATTAAAAAAATCTTTTAAGATAAGGTAGTGACTTTTTCCTTGGAAATCATTGCATCCCTAAGCATGTTTGATTTTATATAGCTTCACCTATGCATTTATTCAACTAACAGCCCTTGAGTACCAATGATCTCCATCACATTGTGCTAGGCATTGTCAGCATTGTTTTAATAAAAGTTTCTATAATTATATCTCAATGTACTTAAATGTCTATCAATCATCTATCCATCTATCACTGTATCTGTACAATATATAAAAATATATTCATATATTAGAGTAAAAAGTCTCAGCTTGAAATTCTCTTGAGGCAAGGTTTGTAATATATACAGGTGCATGAATTATGTAGTTTTATTACACAAATATCTGGGAGAAGTATTATCATTCAATTAATTTCACCTTTTTTTCACTGAAAATAATTATGCTTTTGTCTTATTTAGCTACCAAGAGCAAAACCTAACTTTTTAAATAAAAAAACACTTAAAAGTAGAAATATTTGACTTCAAAAAGAGGTTTCTGAATAAGCAATGCCAGCTTTGACTGCAAGAACTCTGACTGCCTCTTCTTTCCAAAAATATTATTTATAGGGCCATATTCCTGTTTCCAAAAATGCTGAAGATTCATAAAAAGAACATATAAAAGATACACTCTCAACTGGGCCATCAAACATATTTGTTATATAAATAACAGTATTTATTTGACAAACTCAAAAAGCAGGATACATATAAACATTCAATTTACTGTAAAGGATGCCCTCTAGAAGTTTTATGTAGATGTATGTTAAAGATATATGTACGTATACAATATTTCAGATCAACATAGACATAAAGCATCTTAAAACCAAAGAAGCACTAGGATATAAATAAACACAAAAGTATGATAAAAGAGGCTAAATCTTAGAGTCTCAAGGAACAATGAAATTATAAATTAAAAAAACTTGCAAAAAGAATGAAAATATTTTAGAGAAAAAAGAAAACCAGAGGTTACATGTATCTGTTAATTAATGCAAACCAAAATAAAGAAACAGAAGAATTCTACCTCTTCACTACCAACCCTCCCTCAACAATATCCAAGAGATTTATAAGCCCTGCCAATTCTATGTTTAAGGATCTCTTGAGTCCATGCCCTCTTTAGCCTAAACTTTTGACCCACTTAAGTTCCTTATATTTAATCTATTTCAGTAGTCTCCCAACTTTTCTTCTTCCATCTAAACTTGACCCCCTTTATTTCAGTCTTAGTTAGCCAGAAACATCTTTCATCAGTGCATATCTATTCATTTTACTCTCCTATTTAAGTTTCTTCAATGGCTCTTGATTGTCTTAGAAAAATGTAACAGTTCTTTAACATAACTTAGAATTTCTTTATTATCTGGGCTTCGCCTGCATCTCCAACTTCACGCCTCAGTTATGCCTCACTGTATTCACAAATATATCATACTCTTTTTACCTTTTGTGTAAGATCTTCCTTTTGCCTAGAATGCAATTCTATATTCATGAAAAAATTATTTCAAATCTCAGCAGGAGCATTCTCTGTTCTCACATGTCCTCCTTGACCATCTTTCATTCAGAGTAATTTCTGTCACCTCCTGTGTCCCAACAAACCTCATTTATATTTTCTATCACAGAATAATTGCACTTTAATTTTTGTTATATGTCTATTTCTCTGATATAGTGAGCTCCTTGAGGGCAAAATAATATACTCATCATTGAATTTTTGTGCCTGACATATGGTGGGTGCTTAATGACTATGAGCTGAATAAAACATATATACACACACACACACACACACACACACGGCACAGACTCCAGAGTCATTCTTCTTGAGTTAGGACCACGTTTGCTCACTTTCTTTGGGCAAGTTAGTTAGATCTTCAGTGGGTCCATTTCTTGTCCTCTTCCCCCTACCCCCAAATACAAAGGACTAATAAGGGAATAATAACAGTGCCTGTCTCATAAGGTTATTGTGAGGAGGAAGTAGGTTAATATATGTGAACACCTGGCTCATGAGTGCTACATTAGTGTGTGCTATATTTACCTAACAGACATTCATTGAACACTTACTTTGTGTCAGCTATTTACACAGTAAACAAGGCAAAAAAAAAAGTATGGGATGAAAGTAGATTGTCTATGGCTTTTCTGTGAATTTTACCATCGAACTTCACCATGAATTTTTCATTACAGAACAAAGCCCAGAAACTAAAGAAGAAACAAGTTCTAATACATACGTTTGTTTTTCTTTCCCCACCAGAGAAATAGTGGATTTGGGTGGTTTATTAAAAGAGAGATAAGCAAAAAGTGCCTGTGCATATTATGACTCTGCCAAATGATTCTGGCTGCTAGGACATGGAAATACTCTACAGAGACATGGCCAGAGACTGCCTTTGTGATCACCTATTCAGTTTTTCTATGGTTCATCTTCATGAACTGATACCCAGTGAAGAGTCAGTTCATAGTGATTTCATCTACAATTACTCATTTCTTACTACACTTAACTCTTTCCTAAAAGTCCTGTTGTATGACTCTCATGTAGACAATAAATTAAGAAATGTTAATATTTGTAGATTACATATCTTTTCATCTCATCACAACTCTCAGTTTCAACCATCAGAGTCTGACTGATTGAAACAGGAAAGGTAATTTGGTAAAGAGACATTGGGTAGCAGAAGTGGGGAGTGGAATTTATAGAATTTCCAAGATATCCAAAAATAAGACTTGGAGATTTTATAGATGGTAACAGAGCTGAGTAATGCTGCAGAACCGTCTGGTGAATGCACCCATGCTGCCGACACTGAACACCAGACACGTTCATTGCCAAAGCTATCAATACTATATAATGGATGCTGCTTCTAGAATAGTTATTTCTTGAAATTGGATGTAGCTGATCTCCTGCCACCAGCCATAATTAAAATTAATTCCAACACAGTCCCTGTTTCTGATGTCATTTCATTACTTCTTTATGCAAAGTCTCAGTTGGAGTATCTGATTGGTGCAGTCTAGTTCATAGGTCCCAGAATCCGGCAAGTCTAGGAGAATAAGTGTATGGTATTTGCAGCTTCTCTAGTGGAGGCCGCTTCTGCCTCATTGGGTAGAGGAGTTCCCAAGAATAGAAGGAATTTCAGATGTCAAAAAGAATGAAAAGTGCCCATTACCTCTGCTAAAAAAGGTATTATTTATGAACACTGAGGTCTTCTTAACCAAATGTAAACCAGTTAAAAACACAAGTATAGGTATTTACTTTTGACAACAGATAACACAGAAAACACTATTTATGTCTTATAATGGAATAGAATTGGGCCTGTTTCTTGGCAATGTATGTTCCATATGACATTACAAGACATGTAGGATGACTTTGAGACAGTACAATTTGCCTGCTAAGAGGTCATAAAGAGTTCATGGTATACAAACCTGCCTCCTTCTTTTACTATCTCTCTGAGTCTCTATGGCCATCAGTCTTGTTCATTGGGAGTAATGACATTTCAAATTTTTATGTAAATTCCAAATAAAAGGAAGAAGCCCAATAAAACAGATTTGGCTCTGATGCAAGCATTTCTGTTTGCATTTCTGTGCAAACAAAGCAGTGTAATTCTTATTTTTTTAAATGTTTATTTATTTTGAGAGAGAGAGAGAGAGAGAGAGAGAGAGCGAGCAAAAGTGGGGGAGGGGCAGAGAGAGAGAGAGAGAGAGAGAGAGAGAGAGAGAAAGAGAGAATCCTAAGCAGGCTCTGCCTGACATGGGGCTTCACTTTCAAGACAAAATCCAGAGTTGGACACTAACTAACGGAGCTACCCAGGTGCCCCAAAGTCGGTTAATTATTAATTATGGTTACAAATGAATTATTCTGATCATTTGGGTTTTCTTCAAAATAAGGAAAAATGGGGAAAAATAAAAGGATAACTAGTTGCAATTTCACTGGTAAATATATCTACTAGCAATATGGGGAATGGAAAGAGATTGAAGTGGCAGATAGGAATATTACATTATGGCTGGTGTTTGTCATCAATTCAAGTGACAAATCAGGTAAATAAGTCATAACTAATTTCAGACTCACTTAGAAGCCTCATTTGTAGTCTGCTTGGACAGAGAGTGGGGAACCACGGTAGGAGATAGATATGAAGGGCTACCATTGATTGAGTGTTGTACACAAAGGAAATGTGCAAGGCTCTTCACACTTGTATAATGTCTAAGTCATTTAAAATTCTACCATTCCTAATTCTACATGATGATTACACATGAATGTAATAAAAGAGATTGAAGGAAGAACGCTACGCAAAATTTTAAAGACAATAAACATATACCATGAATATAGTGTTTTTGTAAGAATTTCATCAGCCAGCTATTTTGAACCAATGTTTTTAACACCTAAAAGCAGTAAGTGATGTATTCAACTCGCTTATATTATGTGCTTAGAGTGCGTTTGAAGTAGGGATAAGAAGAAAGGAGAGGCATTATCTTCAACCAGTTAACTATGCTGAAGAACTGCACAATTCTGAGATGCCTTCAAAGAATCCAAAAAATAATCAACTGCAGTAATTTGTATTGTGCATTAATTCTTAAAAAAAAAACCACTGGGTCTTTCACTAAAATATACTTCCTTTTCACTACTATAGCAGGTAACTACACATTTTCCTTTCTTTTAGGGTTGGTGATTCAGTGAACCATCTTTTCTATTAGTATAATGTTGGTCATCAAGTGCCAAGACTCAACAAATAAAAAAATCAATGCCAGAAGTTTGAGGGGTCTCAAAATTGAAAAGAGGTTCTTATTAAAAAGGACCACAGACTATTTGCTTTAAGTATATGCTTAGTTTCATTTTACATAAAAAATATCAACAACTAATAAAAATTGAGCCACTTAACTCCTATAGATTTATAGAAAAAAAATCGGATGAAATGAAATTTAAGGACATACTCTTTGATCTGTAATGGATTTCCTCCCAATTAAACTTATCAATACCAGTGCACTGCAAAGGACAGAAAACCTAGCCACTTGCTGGAGGCTCATAACTGCAGATTAGGTTTGTTCTATAAGGATGGATCAGGGCAGATGAGACGCAAACAGTCATTGATAAAAAGGAATGACAGGTCTTTAAAACATTTCAAGTATAGTGGTCTATGAAATACTGGAAGATAAATACTTGACCACATATCTCAAGATTATAAGAAGAGAGATTATACTGAGTGTAAGTGCCAAACACAGAGCCGTGATTATTAAATGATTTAATGAGCATTTTGTGAGAAATGATACTGTGTCTCACCACTCTTTAGAGGAACAAATCAACATACTTACATTTGGTTCTAATATAGAAAAAGTAGTTTTGTGTGTGTCTATAAGTTTCTCATGGATAACTTTTTTACACTCCCTCCTCCCTACAAATTATTGCTACTTTTCTTTGTCTATTTTCTCTACTCAGATGGTATACTTTGTCAATATCATAATTCCCTCCACAGTAATGAAAAAGGCCCAGAAAAATAAGGACATTGGAGGAAAAGGAGTTGAGGGGAAAAAAGGGAAAATTCCTGTGTTTGATCCTCCAAAAGAAAAAAACAAAGACAATATAATTTGGGGGGACTGTTGTTACTTTTAGAATAATAGCACAAAATATTTATGATAAAGTCCCACAAACTGAACCCCAGCCTAAAGTACTGACTTCATCAAAGTTCCTCCAAATCTCCCCCAAATATTTCTAAACATCGTGTGATATGATGAATTTTAGTATTCAATTTTTCCAATTTGTACTCTGAAGACAATGAATTTCAAAAGCCGTAGCAGGATAATGTCTTTAGCACTCCTGGTATTTCCACCAGGGTAAAGAAGATAGTTTGAGCGCTTGGCTCCCCCTGTTGGTATCAATCTGGTGGCTGGTATATAATGCGCCCTGTCCTCCTGGTTGGGTCAGAAATGAAGTAGCCTCAGCTGATTCCTAAAGAGATGCATCCATGGTAGATGACTATGGACAAAGAGGGATAAAGAATAAGCACACAAAAAAAGGCTGTTAGAATAAGATGTAATCTTACTCCAAGTGCTGTGATCTTGAGATCTGCATGGAAGCTAGAAAAAATAAATTTCCCAAGCAATATCCCAGATAGTACCTCTGCAAGAGCATGGTACTCAGAACAGAATGTTTTAATGTCTCTTCCTTTTCTCAGGCTTGTATTTTCCCAGGTTTTTTTTTTTTTTTTTTTTTTGGTGGGGGTTATGATAATTTGTAAATTTCAAACTAATAAATGAACATGCAAAAGAATAGACAAGCTTGACTCAATCTAATCACTTTCAAAGATTCATGAGGATGGGTTTATTTTGAGAAATATTAGACCCAGAAGTAGAAAGAGCTAATAATACCTCATGTCAAGTGCTTACAGAAAGCACCCATTTTCATACAAGTGACTATGTGGAAAAAACATTTTGCAGCTTCTACAAAGTTCTACAAGCATGATGGTTCTATAATGTTAAAGGTTTCTTTTGTTATAATTTTCCTTGCTCCTCAAAAAATAGCAAAATCTATGAACTTAAAATTCTGTAGCTTGCCATTCTAACAATTTAAAAATAAAGCAAATTTAACTAGTATAATATATTGTTTCTATATTTGAGAATTCTGTTAAGTGTAATTATACAAAGAGTACATTTCTATTTTTAAACTAATATGAGACTTCAAATTGAAAGAGGGGCCACATAACTGCATTCCTTCTTCCAGCTTTCCCTCCCTGTCCACCACCTCCCATACAAGACAACATAAAATTCCTCTGTGTCAACATGTCTGTGTTTTACATCTTCATCAACATCACATACTTTTGGGGATCACTGGGAACATGAAACTCTGGGCTGTGATTTTGTGTTTTGTGGGCAAGGGGCCAGGTGACACTCCCTCAACAACCCTGGGCCCCTAGATAAGAACAATACCACTCCTTTTCCCTAAAGCAATCCCAATTCATTTTACTTGAAAGGAGTGAAGGGTGTATCTGTAAGTGCACTTGTCTTCTGCAAATGAAATTGAAAATGGGTTCTATAAGAACAAATAGCTTTACAGAAACAGAAAACCCACAGAACCATTAAGAAGAAGAGGAGCTGTGGAAATGGTACTCCAATAATAGGGGTAAACACTGCTCCTACAAATTCTATTTTGGAGAATGAGTAAGATGAATCGTAGAAAGAAAAGCAACCAAGTCAGGATTTTTTTAAAGCACTTGAATCTGTGCTTGCAACTCAGTCTTACTTATGGGTTTTTTTACTCACCACTGAGGCTCTGACAGCCTGAGAAGTAGTGCCAGGGCCCCCTCCGTATGATAAAATTGCTAAACCCCTCCACATCGCCAGGGGGATTAGCTCATTTAGTTATTAACAGCGTAATAAAGGATCCCAGGCTGAATGCACGCACTGGACAGATGCGCTATTTCACCAAGAAGACAGTTTCCACAAAGGACCCAGGCAAACATTTTGCCAATGTCTTCACAGTGTGGGATTAGAATGAGCTTCCCTTTATAATGATGCATTTCCGTGTCCTGCAATACTGCCACAGGGGAGGGAGAAGTGAATCCCTCTCTGTGCTACAAGGAGAACTCATAGACCAACAGATTCTGCAGAAAGAGGCTGAAATTGGAAGTTGCAAAGGGACCATGACTAAGACTTTATGGTCATGCCTCAGCACAGTTAGCAATTGCCATCAACTTCATTTGGGGACAGCAGAGGTTGAGAGTTATAGTTTGTGACTCCAAAGTAATGCAATTCATGTCAGTAGATCACAAACAATAGTCTTATTGTACTTTATGGGCACTCCTTGTGTCTTCAGGAAAGAACACACATTGGTTTAGTTTTGTAAGGAGCCAAACTGACTATGAGTAGGTTCACTGCATTATTTAACAGTTTATCACTTTATAATTAAATCCTGTGTCTTTCAGAAAATAATATTTGTATAGAAATAGCAAAGGCACAAAATGAAGAGATATTAGGTGTACAGATTGCGTATAATCCTGTAAAATTAAAATTTTCTGATAAAAGATGACAGTAATGAGTTAAGTCTCAGTTTTAATTAATTATTGGTACATTAATGTGGTGTAAGCTAATAAATTCATTTTATTTTAAAAGTTTTGATATATCTTTCCATAGTTCATTTATATCATTAAATTATTTAGGTTATTTTAAATATTCAAATATATCTTTGTATATACACAAATAATGGCATTTCAATATTGTCTGCCATTAACGAAGGAGCTAATGGGACTTGGCAGCATGAGTAAATTGGTTGTTTGGCTGACATTTATTATATTCACCATGATTTCCTTCAGCCCTTGCTTTCTCTGTTCTCCACAGTCCCTGCTCTGTTCTTTGACTTGAGATGTAGGCATCTCAAGAGAAATGTCAATATAAATAGGAGGGTCCTGCTATCAGATTGCAGAAGAGTGAGGTGGGCAGAGAAGAAGCCTCCGATGAGAAACAAAGAGGGGAGTAGTCATCTCTAGGATAACAAATCCTGGCCCAGGTTTGTACTACCATGTTCTTTGCTGCACATCAGATTCACCCAGGGTGGGTGGGTGTGCCTGGGTGGCTCAGTCAATTAAGCATTTGACTCTTGGTTTCAGCTCAGGTGATGATCTCATGGTTCATGAGTTTGAGCTCCACATCAGGCTGACAGTGCGGAGCCTGACTGGGATTCTCTCTCTCATCTTTCTCTCTGCCCCTTCCGTGCTCTTTCTCTTTCTCTCTCTCTCTCTTTCAAAATAAATAAAATTAAAAAAAAAAAAAAAGAAAGAATCACTTTTAGAACTATACCATTCCCTGATCCCTGACCACACACCAGAACAATTTAATCAGAATTACCTGGGCTGCCTGGGGAGTTCCAGTGTACTAACCTTACTGAGGTGACTTAGGTAACCTGAGTTCCCTCAGAGGTTCCATGGCCCAGCCTAATAGCGAGAATGATGTGATTCTAAATCCTTATCTAGTCAGAGAAGAGGTAGGAGGAAACAAGGGCTCTGAAAAGATGCCCTGCTTCTGGTTCTGGGTGATGTAGAAACCAGTAGACAGAGGACTCATTGAAACCCACCACCACTACATCCCTGTTCCCCCAAAGAGGGAAGCCGGGGATAGTAGCGGCTTCATAAGGAGTGTGGGATGCACTTCTGGACAAGTCACGCTCATATAGGCCTTATGGAAGCAGGGTTGGTTGGAGCCTGTAGGAAAAGCCTTTCTTTCTTTCATCCTGAGAAATACAAATTCTTCTGGAGTTTAGTTTGTGTTTTTGCTTTTGTTTTCATTAGAGTTGGTGCAAGCAGTACTCACTGCAGTTAATTTACTTTGCAACTTGAGCAAGGAATTTTTTTTTACAAAATATAATTCTTTTTTCTTCGATTTCTGAGGAAAAAACAATGGGATTCCCCCAAGACATGGGTAGGAAGAGAAGAGATGCAGATGGAGACGGAGTTAATGGGAAGGCCACCAGTGGCAAGGTGGCAAGGCAGCAGAGGCCAGGGCACAGGTGCGAAAAGCAGTAATAAAACGGGCAATCTTGAGCATAACAGAGAGGGTTTTGAATGCAAAAGTAGAGGTAAAAAAATCCATTTATAAAGTATGCATTCCAAACCCACAAGTGGATCAGAGATTGAATTTCTACTTCTTGCTGAATTGAAAAGGAAACTGAGTAATTAGTGTAGAGCAAAGCTGGTTTGCTGTATGGTGTCAGGAATTGGAATGTTTTGGTTAATAAAGTACTCCAGTGAACTGAATTCTGCATAAACCAGCTTGTGCAGGTCTGGCTGCTAGTGGGTTACAGACCTCACTTGGTTGAGGCCCTTATTTTATTGTTTGCTTTATTTAGCAAACACTCAGTCTTCTGATTCTGAGTCAGCATTCAAAAATTAATCTCATTGTGTTCTTTTCATTATCAAAGCTCACTCAGCACTAGGCCCTGAGAAAGAGTTGTAGAAGATAGTTTAAATGGTTTGCCTGTGGGAAATTTCTGTGTATTGGTTGGCCTATTTGGAGAAAGGTCAGGATGATTCCCTGGCTGGTGTCAAAGGGAAAGAAACAGTTTTCTGGCAAATAGGAGCCCTTATTTCTTAGTATTTGTAGATCTTAGCACTGTATCGTGAAACAAACAAACAAACAAACAACTACTTGCTATACTTCCTTCATTCAGACAATTGGAGGAGTGTTTCAAGTGCACAAACCAGAAAATGTCACACAGTAGGCTCCACCCCTTCCAAATATTTCCCTCTCCCTTCCACACATTAGCTAGAACAAGCTGAGAAATCACAGCCCTCGTGGAAGCAGAACAACTCAACACGGCCCCCACTCTTTCTCCTTTCCTCCTTTATTCAAGCAGGATATTCTTTTTGTTTGTTTGTTTTTCCCGATTCAATTCGTAGATTAATTATATTTTCCTCTCAGTACATCGTGTCACAATACCGCGAATAAAGCAGTCTTCCAAAGCAAATGTTATGTTCTTCATTTGCTCCCATTTGAAACACAGGCTTTATTCATAATGGCAACCCAGGCTGCAGCGGACCTGTGCAACATACGCTCTACACATACTCCTCTCCTCGCTCTCCCGGACATCCCCTCCTCTTGTCGTTTCCTATAGTGGGGGTTAAGCACTTTTCCTCAAAAGGAGACCTGCTATTACAATTTTTAAAATATGCACTAAAGTTACTGACTACTCCAGAGCAACATATGCCCAAAGCATTCAGAGGGATGTTAATTTTAAACTAATCTTTAATTACTATTAATGAGCTCCTGGGAAATGATTCTGTCTCCAAGGGCCAAATAACTGAAGGAAAAAAAAAAAAAAAAAGCTGAGGCGTGTGAGGTGTGAGGCAAAGAACAATGTCATTCTCCTTTGTCTCTTTACATGCACATAAAATGTTTACGAATCATATTCTCCTTTGAGAATAATTACCACTTGATTATGCTTTCTGGGCTTTAGTGGCAATACTGCTGATGATAATAGCTGATGTTTATTGAACGATTCATATATGCCAGACATTTTAGGAAGGATTTTACAAGGACCAACTTATTTTATTCTTAAAACACACCTGTTACTTCATCCTCATTTTATAGAAGAGATCAGATGTCTAACTCTGAGGATGATAACATGGGCTGTCTGGCTCTAGAACCAGCAGGCTGAAGCATTACTCAAGCTTTCTCAGTTTAAGTGAGATTACTTTAAGTTGTAATGGTTATTTAAAAAATAGCATACCCAATTAAAAGACAATATAAGACATGCTTTTGATCACAACCTTATGTGTTGATAGAGATCTAGGTTAGGTTGGTACTGATGATAGAAATCCATGACCTTGAAAAATTATTACGTGGCAGAAAGCTAAAGGTAGTTTTAAAGCACTTATATGAGAAATGCTTTGCAATGTGGACATTTTGCTGATAAAAAATATGTTTAGTCTGCTAGAAAATAATTATGGGTCACCTTTAAAGAGTCTAAAACACACAGATGTCAGATTATATCTGTCACAAGCTGTCAAAAATGTTTTCTGTCAGCCTAAAACTGTCTAGGGATTGTTCCAAATCCACATAATTTTACCGAGTGCTAATGTTTATGTTAGGATATTTGAAACAGCAGATATATGTAGAAAGACACACACTGTGTTGCAGCTTTCTCCTGTCCACATGAGACTTGGCCATAGGGAACAAAGGTCAGGAATACTTCACACTCTTGACATGGATTTTAGTGCAGCCATTTTCACATAAAAGCAATTACCTAAGCACTGTATTGCACCGATTACTTCCAAAATTTTTGGAGCTCCATCTGCTCTTTCCTACTTAAGCCACTTAGAAAACAAAACTGAAGCAAACCAAGCAACCCCAGAAAAGTAAAGGCTTCTAGGACTTCAAAATTAATAAGCACAGAGTTACTCAGTACTGCATAAGTATAGGGGACAGAAAACAAAGAAGAAATTCACATGAGAAGATGAAGGCCAAACCTTGAGTGTGAAAATATGTCACAAAAGGGGATGTCTTAGACTGCTAATAGGTCCAAGGTTTATTTGGGGGGCAGATGGGAATGTTGTAAAATTAGACTGCGGTGATAATGCACAGCTTTGTAAATATACTAAATAGCCATTGAATTGTACACACAAAGTGGGTGAATTTTATGGTATGCAAACTGTATTTCAATAAAGCTGCTAAAAAAGGGGGAAAAAAAGAAGAAAAAGAAAGTCCTGAAAAGACAGAAACCACAGAATGGGCAAGTGAAAATGAACTCAGAAAGAGATGATGGCAGTTTCACACAAAAAACACATGTATTCTAATACCTTCTCCAGCATATTTCAAGTCACCCTTTTAAGAATATGGGAATGGGGGCGCCTGGGTGGCTCAGTCGGTTGAGCGTCCGACTTCAGCTCAGGTCATGATCTCATAGCTTGTGAATTCGAGCCCCATGTCAGGCTCTGGGATGACAGCTCAGAGCCTGGAGCCTGCTTAGGATTCTGTGTGTGTCTCTCTCTCTGCCCCTGACCTACTCACATTCTATCTCTCTCTCAAAAATAATTAAACATTAAAAAAAATTAAAAAAAAAAAAGAATATGGCAATGGATTACATAAAGTTTCCCCAACACATTCTTTTGAGAAGCTGAACCCTTGTCCCATGCTTCCCTCACTCAGCGGGTCTGATTGTCCAGAGTGGCTCCCTTTTCTAATTTACATAAGGATACTCCATAGGCTAGCAGTGATGCTACTAACTTAAACAGAACCATAAAGCATGACAAATCTAGCATATCTAAATATGACATTATCTCAAATTTTAAATGTCTGGCAGAAATGAATGTTCCTATATTTTATACCTCCTTTTTTTCTATTTCAGAACCCCATTTAAATTTTTTTAATTTATTTATTTTTGACAGAGGGAGGGAGAGAGAGAGAGTGAGAGAGAGATAGAGAGAATGAGCAGGGGAGGGGCAGAGAGAGAGGAGACACAGAATCTGAAGCAGGCTCCAGGCTCTGAACTGTCAGCACAGAGCCCCATGTGGGGCTTGAACCCATGAACCATGAAATTCTGACCTGAGGCAAAGTTGGACACTCAACCGACGGAGCCACCCAGGTGCCTCCAGAACCCCTTTTGAATAAAGGGTGGTTGATAAAATAGTCTGATCAATCAGCAGACAGAAGGGATCTTTAATTTGAGAGACACTTTAATTTTCTAAACTTGTTTAGCCCCTTTGCTGATTTCTCAGACAAATGGTTACCAAATAGCTAAGTACCCTGAAACATCTGACTTCAGTACATTAGAAAGGAAAAAGGCAGATTGAACTTAATTATTACACCTTATAGGATTACTAATTGTGACCCTGACTACTGTCAGAAATCCAAAACAAATGTTCTTTCTTTTAACTCTAATCAAACTTAATTTTCAAATTAATATTAATTTTTACATGCTAAATTTTTTTTTTTTTTTTTTGGCCAGGGACAGATTTTGCAGAGAGATAAATGTCAAGTACTTTCAACAAGCAAAGACTGAAAACATCTGGGTGGACAACAGCTTAGGTAAAACCGAATCAACAATCTGCCTCTACCTGTGAATGTCCTCTATCCCTGCTGATAAGAGAAGCAGGTTTTAGAATGCATTTGATGGCTTTAAAAGTTTAAGTGAGTATCTAATACATGATTTTTCTACATTTTCCTCTCTCTAATCAAAATTGACATGTATCTCAAATTTCTTTTTTTAATATGAAATTTATTGTCAAATTGGTTTCCATACAACACCCAGTGCTCATCCCAACAGGTGCCCTCCTCAATACCCATCACCCACCCTGCCCTCCCTCCCACCCCCCATCAACCCTCAGTTTATTCTCAGCTTTTAAGAGTCTCTTATGGTTTGGCTCCCTCCCTCTCTAACTTTTTTTTCCCTTCCCCTCCCCCATGGTCTTCTGTTAAGTTTCTCAGGATCCACATAATAAGGATTATAAATTATTTCATTTTCTGAGGTACGGATGACTTTTTTTCTTTCATCCTCCTACAGACTTGCATACATTTCAATAAAAGACATTTACTCATTTATTCTAACATGTTTCCTTTATGTTATTTATATTACGTAGCATTATGACCTAGGTGTAGTCATTCCTCATGGAATTATTGGGGATAATTAGCATGTCTCAAAGTAGATAATGAAACTGAAGTTCAGAGAGGTCACGATAGGCCCAGAGTCCTGCAGATATTCAGCCTTTTAGTGTACGTTTTTTATTAGACTCACATGCATTAATATTTCATGTGCTAGAGCCCAGACTACAGTTTATAATAATAGATTACATTTGCAAGGAGCTTGTGTGTGTGTGTGTGTGTGTGTGTGTGTGTGTGTGTATCTATATATCCATAAAACATTTATATGTTGCTGCTGTTTGGTTTTGCTTTTACCCAGTATCCACGTATTCTCCCTTGATAACTGAATGCTGAGAACTTCCATTTAGGTAAACAGGTACAGAGGCTTCCACCAATCACCATCCCCTGGCTATAGCAATTAGTTCTAGGAAAAGCATGAGTGTTCATTTACAGCCAATTAGATGCAGTAAGATTTGTTCCTGAAACTTCTGGGAAAAGGATCTTACTTTTTCTCTGCATGTTTTTTACTATTATCTGAGGGAAATCTGGGTGAGAATGAGGCTAACTCAGAGGAGGTGAGGTTAAAAAAAAAAAAAAAGAAATATAATCAAGGTGATACACTGTGTAGTGCTTACAGTGGGCCAGGCACAGTCTTAAACACTTTACAAATATAATTCATTTAATCCTCTTAACAGACTTATGAGGTAGGTACATTTATAATCTTGACATTATAATCAAGGAACTTGCCTAATGTTATGCAACTAATAGATGAGGGAGTAAGGATTTGGACCCACTCTTAGCTACTATGCTATGGACATACATTGGGCCCTTACATTAATGGTAAGGAAATACATACTTAACAATGGGTTCTCAAGAAAAAAAAGAGAGAAAAGAAGGAAGAGAGAATGAAAGACTGTATACCCCTAATTTGTTGCATTTGCCAATTTCTCTAGTATAAATATTCTCACTATGGCTGATTTGAAGCTATTTACGTGATCTCATCTGGTTTGCAACATTCCTAAAAATTTAATAACCAGAGAGTTGGTGCAAGCCAGCTGCTCTAGTAAGCTACCGGAGCTGACACCAAATCTCCCTTCCACAAGACTGCATTTTTGTGAATCTGTGATGTTCCTTTTGGTGTATGCCACTTTGGGTTGGGCTTTGTGTCTCTTGCAATATGAAGGAGTCCTATCTGATTTCAAGTTTCACGGATACTGAAATACTTTCACGGAAGCTGCTCTTTGTCATATGAGACCTCCACAGTAACCTCATGAGATGGACAAATCACTCATCAGTTGTCCCATCTTAATTGATCAGAAACTGAGAGTTGAGAGGTGATGAATTTCATTTGTGTAGCACGGACTACATAATTTGCCAGAACTGGTGTAAAATGAGAATGCCAGAATTGGGTCCCTTGTTCAAAAATTATTAAGAATTTCAAGATGATGACAGCAGAACGTTAAGCTAAGTGCAGGGGCCTTCTGAGAATGGGGCCCTGAGTAATCACTTAGGGCCATGCACCATGAAGGTGGCTGTAGGTCTGTGTCACTTAGCTGGTCTGGCAGCCTCTAAACTGAGATCTTTAAGTCCCATAGCCCTTACACTCAATCACAATATTTCCCTGCAAAATAAAGGATCTGTACATAATTCATTTCTATGTGGAATTTGTTACTTAAGTTGTTAATTATAACTACACCTTGTATCGTTGATCAGTTTCAAGTAAACACACAATTGACTCACTTAAAGACTCCTATGTTGCAATGCCTATATATTGGACCACAAGTATATCCAATCTTAATTTCTTATTTACATTTTGTTTCTATTAGGCAAAGTTAAAATAAATCGTACCATAAATTTATTGAGCTATTTAGACTGCACATTTTTTTTTTTTTACTTTTCAGACAGAGCCAGAAAAAGAAAACAAATACTATTTTACATATCAGATTTTTAATCATTCTATTGTTATATTCCCCCCTACCTCTTCCACCCTCCCCCACACACATATGATACACACGCAATTGCCTTCATTTTGAAAACTTAGGTAACTCCAAATATCCTAGGGATTTTTCTCCAAACAAACAAACAAACAAACAAAAAACAACCTTTTATCTTCCACCACAAAATTTTAGAAGTTACTCTCTTCCTCGTGGAAAACATGGACCTAAATACGGCTGTTCACAGTGCAATTACTGTTTTTCAAAGTGCTGAGCTAAGTCTAATGGGTTTTATTACTGGGATTCTCCCATTCAAAAATCATCATAACCCGGGGCGCCTGGGTGGCGCAGTCGGTTAAGCGTCCGACTTCAGCCAGGTCACGATCTTGCGGTCCGTGAGTTCGAGCCCCGCGTCAGGCTCTGGGCTGATGGCTCGGAGCCTGGAGCCTGTTTCCGATTCTGTGTCTCCCTCTCTCTCTGCCCCTCCCCCATTCATGCTCTGTCTCTCTCTGTCCCAAAAATAAATTAAAAATGTTGAAAAAAAAATTAAAAAAAAAAGTACAGAAGGCCTGCACAAGAACGGCCTCAGTCTTAAAAAAAAAAAAAAAAAAAAAAAAAAAAATCATCATAACCCATGACAATATTTAGTGATATATGATAATGGAGGAATGAAATGGGAAAAAAAATCTTTTATAGCAGATAAAATGTAGAAGTTGCATTATGCAGTTTTATATAACATCTGGGTTCTACTACTCAATTCTTGATGATTTTAAGGAAAACAGAAAACTCATCACAATAATCAGCTAAATAATGCTTCAAATTTAATCTGTCCAAACAACCAGCAGATAGTTTATCATGAATTATAACCTAGAAGCAGAGGCTCAATGTAAACATTTGCTGTCAACATTTCTATTTACCTGTTGACTAACCCAGGAAACATTAGAAGCTGAGAAGAAAAATATTCCAGCATGGTGCCCTAGAAAAATGCTCCAAGTAAGGAAATCAGTACAGTGGTATGCTTTAAAGATGATTTTCTGAAGCATTTTAAAATTACAATATTTGTTAATGAGTAATGAAAATAAATGTGCCACTAAAGAGGGGGCTTTCTACATTGGCTGTGGAAGAGAGGACTTCAACCCTATGTGATTTATCCGTTACCTGTAGTAGTATTACCTGCTCAGATCTTTTCTGGTGCTGGTATTGGTACTGAGACAAGGTATTACAAGAAGAAGCAATTTTGTCCTTCTCAAATTGTTTCTTCACTCTGGCCAAACCACCAGGCACCGTGCACATTCCGGATTCCTCCATCATCTAAGATGATTGAAGAAAAGGGAAGATTCAGTTTTAGATCTGCTCAAGATGGGATTTGCAAGCTATTATTTTTTATCGCTGACAATTATTGATGGGTGGTATATTAAAAAATATAACAATACACAGTTATTTCAGTAGGCCCTTATAGAAAACTTTAATAAAAATAATCTCTCCGTGTTGTTTTCTCATTTATCAGTCTTTTGATAAAGTCAGAGGGAACTTAAAAATATTGAGTTAATTCTCCTCAACTCAGATAGATTTTGATATCTGGAGATTAAACCTGTAGAATGTATTTCTCTAATAATACTCAGACTAGTAGAAATTAGAACAATGGATTCAATTTTAACCCACAGTAAGGTTGTCATTAAAATCCTAAACATCTACATAGGCAACACATTATTCAGAATATTTAAAACATTTGACTCATTCCAAAATGTATTTAAATCACTAAACACGAACAAAATAATTTTCTCTTATGCAAAAATGTCAATATCAGTAATAATAACAACTACTTAATATTAGTGCTGAGTGATTTCTATGTGTTTGCATATATCTTGTCATTTGATGTTTCTCCAACTCCTGTGAGATATGGGCATTTAGCCTCATTTTAAAATGAGGAAATTGATATTTGGGGAAGTAAGACAACTTGTTAAGTTCTCATAGCTGGGGTGTGTGTAGGAGCTGAAATCTGAACCCCTATCTGTCTGTTTTAATGACTGCTGTTTGTCTTAATCACTAGTAGTAAAGGGCAGGCAGAAAAACAACTCCTCCGGGACTGGCATACCCCAGGACCCAGCTTTTAGTATTGTGTGAGAATCAGAGGGTTTAACGTCAGAAAAATTCTAGGCTATCATTGACATTTTGCAGAATAGAAAGCCTAATTCAATAGGCATCATTTGGAACAACTTGAAAAACACTGAGGAGCCTTGTCAGATCTCATGCCCCTGTGGGAAGTGTAGAAACTTAAGGGCTTTGGTTTTGATGATTCAACACACTCCTCAGCCTAGCAGGCACTCTAACCCAGATGGGATGATAACTCTCAAGCAAACAGGCCCCATGCCAACCAGCCCTCCTCTAGGAAGCTTGGAGGGCTGCTTAAAACTGGGAAGAGATTCAGCAACCCTTCAAACTACAGGGAGGTCTCCTGAGGTCTGGCCCAGTCCTGACATAACCTTGAAGCCTTGAGACCTGAAAGTAACTGGATACCTGTGAGCTGAGGCTCCCATAACATGGACTGTGGACTCCAGGGATCCTGGAATCTCTACCCAAATATGTAGTTTCTCAAACTGATACTAAAAATACAACTATTATCGTGGGTTTTCCTAAATTCCAAAATATTGGAGAGTGAGTTAGTACTCAGGATTATCTGAATTACTAGCAATTTCAAGTGGTTGCTTTAGCAAGTTCATAACCTTGACCTAATTCTGTGAACTATCCAATATTTAAGAATATGCATATCTGCTGTATGGAAAGAAGGATAAAAATGTGTATTTATATGTTTTAGATATATATTCTATCAAATTCTGCAACAAACTTCAAATATAAATCCCGGCCAGTTACGGCCATTTGATACATGTTAAGGTCATGAGAAAGTATGGCATCTATTTTGAAATTTAAGATAAAGAAGGGAAAAGGTGATTTAAGGCCACGATATTTCTTGTACCTTTCCCCGTTGCCATTTAATGTACATAAATGGCCTTCCTTGATTGATCAGACATAGATAATATAAGAGCATTAAATTATGGAAATTAAGGCAATTATTGTTAAGAAAAAGCCCACTCTTTCCAACAACTATAAACAATGTCCAAATCATGTGTAAATTAATCTAATAACCCTCAGTAATTATGTTAATGACTGAATACTTTCCTAGTAAGTGCATTTTCACAAAAATATCAGTTCTGATACTGAACGTGTTGCTTCTCATGTACGAAATGGATTCAAAACCCCCAAATACACCCATTCCTTTCCTTTCGCATTGCGCTTTGGAATCAGACCATGTTACATGTGCAAAAATGCATACAGTTGGTTATTTTTGTCAGGAGTACTACTATTATACAGTCTTGTTGCCACTCACCCACCTAAGTGAGGAAGTCTGTTGAGCTGTAGTTCAGTGGTGGTGATATGGTTTCTTTATTCAGCTCAGCTTGTAAATGAAGGTTTACATATGTGAGATGGCAGGACCTGCTCAAGGAGCGGTCTGTGGTCACGAGCTAGAGTGATGTTTCCTTGCTCAGGTGGAGAGAGCATCCCTGTGCCTTTGCCTTGTTTGGCCCCATGCACTGTACATTTCAACTAACCCGTGTTATTGTCAATGACCACATAACTTAGATTGTTTATATTAAACATTTTTATGTTGATCCTTATTCAATGTTTCTTAATCTCAGACTCAAATAAGATTTGAAATCTAATGGGTATGCCCATAATAATTAAGCCATTTTATTGACAAACTGATTTAAATACCTAACACAGAACCTAATTAAGTTATTTTAATAATAAAGTAATTTAGCTACCTAACACTTACCTAGGTGAATACATTACACAATCATCTATTTTCTTTGCGAAGAACTGGCCTTGGGTTCTAGGGTATAGTAGAAATAACATAATTGGGGAATTGGACAAATAGTAATTCTAATCCCGGTTCTGACACTTAAAACCTTAGACCAGAGTTTGTGAACCTCGGTTTTATTTCTTATAAACTGGGAAAACAATGTATTTTCCACATATTTCTTGTGAGTGCTAAAAAAGATAAAGGAAGTAAAACTGCATAGCACAGAATCTGGCATTTTAATTCATTGCTTAGCAAATGTTACCTCTCCCTTCTCTTCTAGGGTGCTTCTGCACACCATCACCTTTCCATGGGCATGACTTTTATTTAGGTTCAACCAAATGCCATCTGGCTGAGGCTAGGATCATCAAAAACTGATCTCAATGTGACTGAAATATAATGGATTCAGTTTGGGGCTGAATCAGAGACTTCCAGATTATGCACATAAACTAATGGGCTTTTTGTGTAGACAGAAATGTTGTTAATGGCAGTTTCCATGATTTTTTTTTTTTTTTTTTTTGGACAGAGAGCAGGGGGAGGGGCAGAAGAAGAGGGAGAGAGAGAATTTTAAGCAGGCTCCATGCCCAGTGCAGAGCCCAGTGCAGGGCTCAATCTCACAACCCTGAGATCATGACCTGAGCCAAAACAAGCAGAGAAGTGTTATTAAATTATTTATATGTAGGCTACCTTCATAATAGCATTAACATTTTTTTTTGTGTGTTTGTATTAAATAGTGGGATAATTTAGTTTTCTTAGTGCCCGATTTAAATATTCTGTTTTTTAGCACAGTATAAATACAAATTTGTCTTATGGTGTATTCTCCCAGTGCCTGTAAGATAAAAGTCTTCCAAAATAAAAAAAAATTGTTTACTAAATAACCCTTCTCTCACTAGGTACTTTCAAAATCAGTCTGTTTCCCCAAGAATCTTTTCTCCAATTTAGAACACTAATTTGTAGTAAAGTTCCCTAATGATCCAGCAGGGGGTGCTATCTAAGAGGACTGGCAGGAGGCACTGGAGTGATACTATTTATTTTGGAAGAGATCTAGCTACTTCTGTGATTTCTGTACATTCATTCAAAATCCGTGCTGCATCTAAAATGGATTTTAATGACTATGTAAAAACTTAAATGTCATTTAGAATTACAATATTGTTAATGAGTTTGGCACAGTCAGCCTTGTCTCTAAATAATTTGTAAAGAAGAATGTTAAGAGTAGCTATTTTAGAACGCCACCCTTCTTGGCTATTCTTTCTCTCTCTTTCTCTTTTGGTTAAATGAACAACTTTGCTAATTTGGAGATTATAATTATAAAAGAGAAACCTTATATTCCATTAAGCTATAAAGCTGCTACTAATAAAATGACTCATCAAACCCTGTGGATTGAAGGCCACAGATGATAGAACTCAACAAATTCTTTTGAATATGACTTTATTATGCTTTGGCTCTAAAATTGGTGGTCCTACTGAATCCTGCTGTTTCCTATAATCATAATTGGTTTAGCAGAGTGCCTACATTGCTAATCTCCCTCATTTCTATGTTGATTAAGCTACTCCTAATGGATTTAGTGCATACAGAGAAATGAGAAAAGCAAAAAAAAATTTATACTGCCAGTGAATTTAAATGAACTATACATGAGACCAAGGAGGGCGGCATGCAGACCCACATTATTAAAATTTGAAATTAATTCCCAACCTTCCTGAGGAGAATAGCTATAGGTTAAATGATAATGATGGCAATAATAACACATTTATACTCTGCCTTATGGCTTACACGTAAATTATCTCTTTGACTTCTCTCTAAGATCCTCTGTGGTAGATGGCTATTCCCATTTTTCAGTTAAGGAAACTGAAGCTCAGGGAGGGGTTAAGATAGTAGCCCAAATTCACACAGCTAGTAAGTAGCAGCACTGAAGCTTCAATTCACATCCTTGCCTTTGATTCATACTATGTGCTTTCTCTGCTTTATCCCACCACCCAGTGGTATTCTTGCATTACAGTGTAAGGAGAGTGTGCGAAGGGCAGACAAAAAGCACATTGCCTAATGCAAAACCACCAGGAGCAGCTTACATTGGCAGAGAAGCTGCGGCAGTCACCCCTGGAAACAGCAGCCTGGTACCTCGCCATCCGCTCCTTCAAGGACACCACCTCCTGGAGGTCTGACACACCTTCGCTCTGTGCAGCACTGTCTTCTGCAAACCCACTGGCAGGCTTATTAGGGCCAACGGTCACTGCAAACAAATGTAGCACGCTCAGATAGGTGTTTCAGGCTTTGAAAAGAAAATACCATCACCTTATGAACAGTAAAGGCATTTAAAATATCTGCTCTCATAAAGCAGACTGCATCATTTCACAACACTGTATTTGCAATGTTCCACAGTCTCCCTCTTTTCTTCAGGCTTTCAAGCAAAGCTACAAAATGCCTCTACAGAAGCATATGCTTATGAGAACATCAAACAAAAATATTGTCTCTCCTCCTACTCCTGTGATTATTCTGATGAAAGACAGTGATTTATTAAGAGCTTCATGATGTTAATAATGAACATTCCTGAGGCACCGTGGGTTGAATTTAGGTTAAATGCAGTAAGAGCATTTTCTCATTTGCTTCTCTTGTTTAACAACCTCATGAGGTAGGTGCTATTATTTTCTAAAATTTATAGATAAGAAAATGGAGAGTCACAGTGGTTAAAAAACTTTCCCATGATCACACAATTACTTAGAGGCAGATGTGATGGGTGGACCAAATCTTTAGAATGTCTAAAAATTGCTCTTTGCTTGTCTCCCCACCCCTAACACTCAGGAGATGGATCTAGCCAAAATAAGCGATTGCCATGAGAATTATAGACTGTGGATTTATTTCCTTTATTCATGGAGACCTGTAATACATGAGAAAGAAATAATAGTACTTTAGAAAAAGCTTTGTCAGTCACCCATTTCAGATGGCCTGATATTTCCCCATTTAAGCCATCTACTTGACAAAAATACAGGGTAACAGGAATTACATATTTGGAAACAGAGCAAAAGACTGATTGCATGATCACAGAATAACAGTTGTTAGAAACAGAAAGGTCCTAAATATCATATAGTCTTACCTAATCTAACAAGCTCCTTTTTGGCATAGGAAAACATGTCTAAATGTTTCCTTATGTGAAAGGAAGACAAGGGCCCTCCGTGGTTATGTGATTCTCCACGGTTTTTTAGTTATATGTGCCAGAGCTGGTCTCAAAATTAGATTTTCGTATTTAATCTAGTGTTCTTTGTTTGATGGTTTACTATTCACTGTTAAAGAACTCTAATTCCAAAATCATTGCAAGGGTTTTTTCTGGGACCAATCAGTGTATATATACGTACACATATACACATGCATATGCATGGATGCATATATATTCATTGCTCATTCATGCACCTCCTGCCTTTCATCTTAGGGCTGGTATTTTCTGGAGCTCGTAGAACAGGGCTCATTGGTATACTTTATTTGGATTGGTTTGATTTCATCACTGTAGACCATGGCCCAAACAATCCCAGGTAACAGATAACCAAGCTGTTTCTTTTCTTTTCTATTCTTCATACCTCCTCCCCCAGCTCCCACATTGAACCATCTTATAGAATCCTTTTGGTTAAGGTTTATGTATACAATAGCAGTTGAGAGCAACCTATGTGATCAGAAAAAATTAAAAATCATTTGTGTTTTGGCTCCCTGAGTATCTGGTTTTCCACAGAGACTTCTTACTCAAATAAACATTTTCATATATTTCAGTTAAAATTGTAAATATGTTTTACTTAAAATGCTTTCAAAAATACAAAATATACAGGAATACAAAGTTGTGATTATGAATGCTATGATTGTACAACACTGATTTGTTCATAACAAATGTCAGTTTTGAAATTCACCTGTCATTCAAAACCTCACATTCATACAAAAGTACATTCCTTCAGTTGATTCCGATAAGAAGACATTCTCCCATACCACATGATAAAGAAAATACATCTCTATTTTCCCCTGTGGATTATCTATCTGCACAGACGAATTCAGTTTATATTCAACTGTACTATTACTTTGTTGTGAATGATTACTATATAGATTTTATTGAACATGACTCCCTAAAGTTTTTCCACATTAACACCCAAATTTCATTTTGTGTATTATTCATAAAAGATGTCATTCTTTTATTTATCTTAACAGAAAGTCACAGTTTATTTTTGCTAAAATTTACAGATGGTATTTACTTTTCAAATATTTGAGTTTTATCATTTTTCATCCTACTGTGAAATGCCCAAGACTAATGGTCAGGAAATCAGTGACCTGATTATTAAGAAATTTGTATTCCATTGCCTTATGGCCTTTCATTTGGATCACAGACAAGACACTACATTTTAATCTCTCCATTTCTCCTTCCTGTCTGTAACTTTGCCCACACAGGTAGTCATGGAGTAGAAAACTTACTTGAGTTAACAAACCGTGTCCATATTGTTTCCTAACCTTCTAAGTTAATACCTATCAATTTCTTCATCTGAAAAACAAGGTGATGCTTCCTGCCCAGTGTACTATAAGGCAGTGTATCCGTCTGCTCCTATCTTGAAACTGATGACACTGGATGTAACTTTTTAAGGTTGAAAAGACAGCTTCTTTCCTAGGGATAAGTGAGGAAAAAAACAGGGACATTTGTCCCCTGATCTATTTCAGAAGGCTTGAATGCAATTGAGATTGGAGAACAGTGTAAAATGAGTTTAGGGAACCTTTAAAGAGAGAGGTGACAAAGAAGAACAAATAAAGATGCTCTTGTCACAAAACACCTATGGAAAAATAGGGGGAAATTTGCATACCTGTAAGTATGTAAATCAGACTATGTAAGAACATGCCATAAGGCTAAAGTGGTCTGTGAAAAAGGAAGGGAAAAAACAAACTCTTCAAATGACTATTTCTGTTAGAAGGCATTATAAATACTAAGATCACAAAATCATTGTACTAGAAGTGACTTGTCTCTGGGGCTTAGTGGTAATTCATTGTGCAGATGAGTATGAAAATCCAAAGAAGTTCAGTGAATTCTCCCAAATCTCCAGAGTTAATGGCATAGCTGGACATAGACTCCATTGCACCCTAAATATTGAATGTTTTCTTTTGTTTGCTGATGAGAAAATAATTGCTAATCTACCCCAAATGTTCATTCTTTGCATAATAGAATAAATCCTATAAAGCAGAAAGAACATATAATAAGTAAGCACTTTGGAAGAAAACAAAACACAAAAAATTATGAGGTGTTACCATGAAAACTATAACACACCAAGGATAAGAATGTCTTTTATAAGAATTCTGAGGTTCTTAGGAAAAATACTTATGTTATTATTTTTTGTAATATACTACAGATAGATCCACTTTCTATTTTCTTAAATCACGAGACTTAAATCATGTGACTACAGATCTATTTTCTCGCTCTCCAAACATGTGCTTTTCCTCTGCAGTTTTTAAAAACAAAGTGACTAAATCAATCAACCAATAAAATTTGCCCAGTTACAGAACTTGTTATGTCTTCTTGAATTCTACTTTATATGGTAAGTCCATGTTTAAAGCACTAAAAAAAAAAAGCAAAGTAGTACAATAGAAGATAGAATGCTCTTCCTTTCTTGACCAATTATTCACATGCCTGTAGTCGGTCACAGAAGGATGACCATGCATCCTTGGCATCCTATGCATCCTGTGTTTCCTTGGAGCAAAATAATAGCTTTAAGAAGTCAGATGTAGAAAACAATGAGAAATAGTCAATGTAATTAATACACTCTTGGATTTTCTTCTAATTTCACAGCTTCTATTATTAGGGAAAGAATTCTTAGAAATATGCACAGGCTAGTATTAACAGACATTTCAAAAGGGCCAATGTTACACTTATTATAAACCATTCTTCTAACCAGCTGTTCAGGAAATTTTAAATTTGGAATTCTGTGGTTTATAAAAGGATATGCTCGCTCTTACAACATTAACAAATAACAAATCTATCTTCATTTCCCATTAAACAAATAATTGTCTAAAATCTGAAGTAACAAGTTATATATATAAACCTAAAATCTTCAAAGAGTAAGAACTTGGAGATAAAGGTCAATGGTTTGATACATAGTGCTGGGATCAGTGTGTTGCTCAAAAATATGGTCAAAGTCAGAAAAATGTCTATTCAGAAATACCCAATGTGGCACAGTTCTCAAAGCCAAGTGCTTTGTCATGATCTTATTTCTAAAGCAAGATTCCATCTCAGCACATTTTCTAAATGTAATATTTCTTCTTCCTGCAAAATATGAGAGGTACATTCCTAAACTGTAGTGGTGGATCAAGTTTTATGGAAAGGATGACCATGTTATGATACTATAATGGATATAATTGGATAAAGGATAGATATAAACACCAGATGCTTCAAAACTGGCTTGCACAAATACCGTTTAAATTTTTGTGAGTCACCTTATTTCTTTTCCCTTTTGCCTACCCAATGTGGGTTACGTGGAAGTCTGTAGAATAAAGTTTAAGATACTTTGACCTCTGTATTTCACTGACAGACCAGTTGCTGGTGTTATGAGATTCATATTAGCTGTGTCTGATTTATAGGAGGCTGAGATAAAATCAGAAGAAAAGAAAGCTGTCAGAGATGAGAAAAGAACCAGAGGTATTAAAGTGTTTAGAAGAATTAAAACACACACTGAAGGCAGTAAATAGAATAATATATGCTATAGCAATGTGAAAGGAGATGCCAGAGAAGAGAGAGCAAAATCCAAACCTTACAATTACAGCATTGCAGTGAGAGGCTGGGGGAGTAAGCAGAACATATCATATATATTTGAGGAAAAATTGCTGAAAATAAAAATTTGGGCATAGATTTAAATTATTTACCATAATCCAGAAATAAAATTAAGTTTAAAGCACCAATATAACAATAAATCCTTGTAAAACTTGAAATGTTTTACAAGGAGAGAGAAAAGTTCTACAATTATCTAGACGTGAAGAGTTTCTGTGATGAAAAAACAAAATTCAGACATCCTTAGATGCCCCCTTTATAACACTAAACACTAAAATCAATTAGAAAATTGGATACTGGTTACTGAAATTTCAGTTCTGTGAGCTCAAGTCTATATGAGTCCACTTTGGTACTCATGTGAGACATCAACACAAAGTCAAACACAGTCCATGTGACAAAAGTCAGTCAGAAACAAAGGGTTTTACCATAGAATACCTAAACAAGAAGGTAGAAATAAGATCAGATATAACAGTCATGAAAATAAACACAGGTCAAACGCCATACCAAAAGACAAACAAATAAATCCAACCATATGCCGCTCACAGGAAATAAACCTAAAACAAGGTTTTAAACATTTAAAAAGAAAATATTGGGCAAAAATGTAACAGGCAAATATAAAATGAAGAACAGTCATCATGGCTATATTCCTTTCGTGCAAAATAACATTAAAGACAAAGTGTACTAAATGAGATAGAGGGCCATTCAACAGATAGAAGATACTAATCCCACTGTGAAGCTGTAACCCTGTAGGCCTCTACATGCTAACTAGCATAGTACAACAACATATAAACACCATCAGTAATAAGAAAAAGGAGAGCTTTATGGGAATCTAATTGCTGTGGGTGACATTCACATATCTCCCTCCATCTTTGCCATATGAAATTTCAAAAGGAAATGATTTGCATTATATAATTAAGAAGGCTTATTTTAATATATTTACTCATTATCTTTAAACAACTATTGGTTATCTACAGTAAGCATATGATACATTTACAATGCACCTTTCAATCTAGTTGGAAAGAAAGGCAGGAAATTATAACCCAAGAGTTAATAGGTTTGTACCAGCTAAGTTGGGAGCCTATGGGAGAGGACATAATCCATTCAGGTGTATCAATAAGCAGGTGTCAGGGCAAGCATCCTCAGAAGGGGGACATCTGCCCTGAAACATGAAGGAGCTGGCCATGTGACTATGTGGAAGAACAAAAGGGAGGAGACAGCAGCATTGCCAATGAATCATGTTGGGGAAACTGGGTAATGATTTTGTGGAAAGCATCAAACAGTTCCTCATGTCACAGCATGTTACAGAGTATTAGATGGAGTTAAGAGTTAGATGGTTTTTAAAAATGATAAAAAATCTTTAGAGAAGTAGCAAATGATTTCAGTTGGACTTTCTAAGCACAAAAAATTTAAAGTAAAAAATTTTTTAGTGACTCAGTCGGTTAGGCGTCTGACTCTTGATTTAGCTCAGGTCACCAACTCATGGTTTGTGGGATCAAGCCCCCATGGGGCTCTGCACTGACAACATGAAGCCTGCTTGGGATTCTCTCCCTCTCTCTCTGACCCTCCCGGCTTCCACACGCTCTTTCTCTCTCAAAATAAATAAATAAACAAAAAAATCTTTTAAACAAAAATAATTATAAGACAAAAGGAAAAGTGGAGGGGCAATTGTAATAAATAAGCTAAAAGTATTACTTTTTTCAATAAAGTACACTGACAAGTCAGAAATAAAATTGTAGACATGATTGAAAATAAAGGCCTCAAAAGAATGATTCACAAATAAAAAATGATAGCAAATATGTATGAAATGGTTTCTACGTGTCAGACATTAATCCATTTAGTGCTCTCAACCACCCTATGAGGTAGAGACTATTTTTATTTTTTATCTCCGTTTTTCAGATAAGGAAACAGAGACACAGGAAGCTTGCAAAACTTGCTCAAGATAGGTGGCTGGTGAATTTCAGAGCTGGAAGGGGAAGCCAGGCAGTCTGGCTCTAGGTTCTGTGACTTTACAATCTGTGCTACTTCTCAAGAAATACACGTGTCCAAAAACCAAACCCAAACACTCACCTTCCCAGTAAACAGATGAAGCGAACTTCAAACAACAAGGAGACTGTTCTGTCATGAACTGACTCCTATTGCATATATAATAAAAACATATAGAAACTAGTCCCAGAGAGCTAACCCAGTATATAATTATGACTCAAAAGAAATTCCAAGTTTTAATAGTAATTTGAACTCTTAAGCAAATAAACAAGAAGATAATTTTTTTTTCTTTGCAATTTTCTAAAGCCAATCCAATAAATCTTTATTTAGTCCAAACTAAGAGCCAGGAAGAAAGTGAGCTGGTGGGCCACAAAGAAGCCCACAAAGCTGGTACAAACACAGATATCAGCTTCAATAAGGCAAACACACTTTCAGTGATGCATCAGTAGGCTTCCTGCTGTATTTTGGATGCATTATAAAGAAGTCAACTCTTTAGTACTTGGAAAATTGATTTAGAACTAAATTGGGAGAGTGATGAACTAACTTCTATCAAATCTAAACATATGATCTATAATCCAGCTCAGACTCGTGTACAGGATATCATACTGATGGACACAGCACAGGCTCACAGCCATTAGCATGAATAAGTTTTCTGTAATTCTCAATATTTGCATATCCCTCAGCTAATAATAAAATTCATCTCTTTTAAACATTCATATTGCTGCTGCCAAGTCAAATTTGTAATCAATTTGAGTTTTATATATTTTACCCTCATTTGAATATTATAAAACCAAGAAGTAGATGGAGAATAAAATGAAAGAGCAAATATACAGCACAATCTTGCATTAATTTATAGTTCTTAAAAAAATACATGGAGAGGAAGGGCAAGGAGTAAAATGAGTGAAAGTGTGTGCCATGACAGCACAAAAACTGTACTGTGGCATCCATCCAGTATATGAGCAGAGTGAACCAGATTCCATTTTTAAAACTAGCCTCCGTATGGTCCTATTCCCTCCAAATGCACTGTGTTGTTGTGTATACACTTGTCACCTTCCCCCAAATTTTTCATTCATTCGAGTTCATTTGATTACCATGCTTTATACATTAACAAAAACAGATAACCTCTCAGGGTAAGAAAAAGAATTAGTTCTTGCCTCCTTACTAACCCTTCCACCCTTCCCTAGCCAGTACTCTCCCAGTTCACCAGATACTGTACATCCAGTTGCCTGTGAGAGGAAGAAGACAAGATTCAGCAATGTTGTAAAGCAAGATATTGGTCCTCCAACAATGTTCACATACTAATCCCCAGAATCTGTGAATGTGTTATTCTACATGGCAAAGGGGACTTTGTAGATGTGATTTAAGTTAAGAGTTTTGAGATGGGGAGATTATCCTGGATTATCCAGATGGGTTCCACATAGTCCCAAGGGTTCTCATAAGTTAAAGAGAGAGGCAGGAAAGTCAGTCAGAAAGGAAAGGTGATGACAGAAGCAGAGGTAGGGTTGAGAGAGAGGGGTTGAGGGGGGCAGTGCAGATTGTACATTACTGGCTTTGAAAGCAGAGGACATGAGTTAATGAATGTCGGCAGCTTCTAGAGGCTGGAAAAGGCAAGAAAACAGATCCCCCCCAACCCCCTGGACCTTTTGGGAGGAGCTTGCCCCAGCCAACACCTTCACTTTGGCCCAGTGAAACCCATTTTGGATTTTGGAGCTCCAGAACAATAATATAACAAATTTGTGCCATTGTAAATTACTACTTTTGTGGTAATTTGTTACAGCAGCAATAGGAAGCTAATGCAAGCATCCACTCTACACGTACATACACCTGTCCATGTCAGAATTTACTACATGGTAGAGTCTTTCTAAACATCTTTATTTATTTATTTATTTATTTTTTTATTTTGAGAGAGAGAGAGAGAGCAAGCGCACATGAATGGGGGAGAGTGCAGAAGGAGAGAGAGAATCCCAAGCAGGCTCCACGCTCAGTGTGGAGCCCAACGCAGGGCTCAATCCCATACCCCTGGAATCATGACCTGAGCTAAATCAAGAGTCAGATGCTCAACCAACTGAGCCAGCCAGGCACCCCAGTAGATCCTTTTTAAGTCATATTTTAGTTCCAGGTCCCCCAAATCACACAGATTTATATACACAAACCACCTTGTGATAGAAACATCTTTGAAGTTATTCTTCATGCCCCAAAGAAGAAATGCCCATCTACTTATAGATAAGACTAAGTTTAAATGTCCATTTAGATTTTAATCTCTCTGAGTAAAAGAACTGCCCTTTCTAATTGTAGTAATGTATTATCATATAGACTTGTCCTGTTTTGTGCAGCTCCTAGCGTCTCACACGAAGTACTTCTGGTACTAAAGCAGTTAAGAACAAATAGAATTTAGTCAGAAATTAGATAATTATTAGTACAGTAATATTGCCAGTTTTGGGTATATTTGGACATTTAATCATATTGCTATTAAATATTTCAAATTAATTGCTTAGTGTAGTTAAAGAATTGCCCAGTTAAAAAATCAATAATTGAATAAAATGACTTAAATTTCTTTGAAATGGTCAAATAAATTAGAACCATTAAATGCCTATCAATGGTGCATAGTTTTACAACTTATGTCTCATGTTAGACATTTCCCTAGCATAATCAAACATATATTGCATTATAACAATGATAACTGCCTGTTAATGAGTATTGATTATGTGTTAAGCATTTTGCACGTATTCTTATACACCTACATTTTACATCTAATTCTTACAGCGACCATATCTAATCGGTGGTATTATTTCCATTCAATTGATGAAGAAAGTAACATTTAAAAGATAAAATCATCTAGTAAGTGGCTGAGCCTGGAATTGAGTTCAAGTATTCCTGAACTACCTGTTCAATTCTACACAGTCTCTCATGTAAATATTTTTAATTAAAATATAACATTTTATTATAAAATACATTTTAATTAAGGCTATGAATCCTTTCTGCTTCCTAAACATCTATACACAAACCCTTTCTAAACATTTATTTTAGTGCATGTAGGGATAAGTCAAGGGGAAACCAATAAAGTTGAATTTCTATGACTCTAATTGGTTCTTTTTTCATCCTTATAAGCTTGAGTTTAGAATTAGAAATCGAAGTAAATTCCTCAATTATATTTCTTTGGTCACTACAGAGATCAAACTTGAGATGGGGTTAGGTATCGATCCACACAAGCAGGGAAATGACAGACTTGACTACAAGGGAAGAGAAATGCAAAGCAAGGGCCACTGATCTAATTTTCTCTTGATCAATTCTGCTCCAGGGCATGGCAGGTGGTGTCCTGCTTCCACCAGTGTCCTCTTGTTTGAATCTGCATCCCAAGTATACAATAAAAGTATCTGATAAACTCTCTTCCTAAGGCTTTAGTCATGCATTTAGTAAACATCTACCACCCATCTACCATGAGCCAAGCACAGCGCTCAAGGCTGGGCATGACCTAATCACCATTATATTCAGTCCTGTGCTACTTGAAGAGAGAAGAAAAGAAAAAAACCAGAGAGCTTCTCAGGAAATACAGTATTCTAAGAAGTGTTGATTTGGCCTTATCTCTAAAAACAGCAATACAACAGGTTGCATCATTTCAACATGCTGACTTCTGAATAAAACCAGCTCCCAGATGGCTCAGCCTGCTAAGGAAGCTGGCTTGACTGAAGACACACCAAATGTAGTTCTCTTTAGGTGGGGAATCTTGAGGAACTTGGTGGCACACACTCCACATCCCCACCCCCAAAACCATATTTGTTTATATGGAGATGACATAAGATGGATCAAGCTCAATCCTATTTGATGGGGTTAAAGAGCCACTTATAGCCCACCACAGGCTCAATTTCCCTTTAGATTTCCCCCACTTAACCTGGGCAGTGAGTAGCTCCCTCCACTGTGCTCTCCCACCACTTAAAAATTACACTTCGATTTGCATGACATTACATTTTAGTGTATCTTTCAAGTTCCTCTGCCTGCCATATCCCCGCCCACCCTCCCACCTCCCACTGGGCTTCTGTCACCTTCCACCAACATGCAAGTTCCCCCAGCACAGGACAGAGCTAAGTTAATTTTGTAAACCTGTTTTACTCCAGGTTCTGTCTTGGGCTCTTATCCATCAGGAGGCAGACCCACACGCAGATCAACCATCCACTCTGGACCCAGGAGGCCCAATATTATTCTATCTCTGACATTCACTTTTGACTTTAAGCAAATTGCTTAACTTTTCTAAGCCTCTTTCTTCTTCCCTCTATCATGGGAATGATAACAGAACCTAGTGATTCCCTGTGAGGACTGAAGGAGATCTTATAAAGTAGTTTACATAGTATCTTGCACACAGTAAATAATAAATGGTCACTAGCTGCCAGTCACCCTAGGTGTTATTATATCTCCTGCATGCAATTATGCAGGTAATCTGAGCTGATACAAGTCTAAGAATAATAAAAGTTATGAAATCTCCCAAAGATCAAAGCTATAAGGAGAAAGGATAGGACTTGACTCTGATCCACCTAAATCTAAAGCCTTCTGTAAGGATATTCATTCCTCTTTATAAACCTGGTATCTACCATGTTTCCTGAAACAAAGAGAGCACAGTAAATCATGAAGGAATGGAACTACACGATGAGATTCAAGCAAAGAAGATGGCATAGCCCTACTCATATGGCCACAGGCATAGAGAAAACATGTAAAGGAGAAGAAATTACTAACTCAATGAATGTGATATTCAAACTGTATCTTGACACTAGCTCATGAACTGGTTCACCAGCAAGCAACAAGGCAGTCCTCTGAAAACGTAAAGCTCATGAAAACCACCCTTGTATACAGATCAACTGTTTCCTCCCAAAAAAACATCCCCCACATTTTCCCCTCTTCTACGTAATTTAGATAAAGTCATGAAACCATCAGTCAGTTATTTAACATTTTTCATTTCTCTATGCAACTTCTGAGCTGTTTGCATGGTGCAGTGAGCCATGGTCTGGACCAGCCAGGTGGTGAGGATGCAGCCACTCCCTGAGTCTCTGCTGCCCTGTGGCTGCCTGCTACAGGCAAGAAGGGTCTTGGATTTTTCTCACCTGTGACCCATTACACTGTTGCTCTGCTAGGTAACTTTGCCTTGCTATGTACCTCTACTAAATACCTCTACTAAGTACCTTTATTTAGGTGTTAAGTAATCCCTAAATAGAGGTGTTGCTATATTCATTTAATCTGAATGTAGGTATTCTTCCTACTTGAGTATTCCTTTTATTTAAATTGAATTCCATCCTTTTCTTCCGAAAGTCTCTATTGCAGAAAATCCCCAAATTTCATGTCATTCTACATTATTCCATGTCTGCTTGAGTTGCTACCTTTTTGATACAACTTTTCCTCACTATTTTCTAAAGTACTCCTTTTTTATTCCCACTGCTTCATTACTGCTTTTCCTTTTCACAAACTCCCTGTGATTACCCATCTCCAAATCTCCTTTACGTGTGGCACGTTTACTAGTGGGCAGTACCTTTGTGAAGAGAATATCTTCCATCTTCTTTCTGGTTGTTTTGTTTGTTTGTTTGTTTGTTTGTTTTAGTTAGGCTAGAACTTGAAAAATGGCAAGCAAATGTAATCGCTTCTTAACCACAGAGAGATAGTCATCAAAGTCAGTCTGTGATTAGCAGCAAATGTGTGTGCCTCTGAAAGGCAGTGCAGGAACAGACTAGTTAACATGTCCATCAGCACCTCTAAAACTGTCAGGACCTCCAGATTACACAAAGTGACTTCATTCTGAGGTCAGAGCAATTTGTTGGTAGATGGAGATGAGTCATGCATACTAGCTTAGAATCTGTCTTCCCTAAAATGGTCCACTTTTTTCTCTCATTGGTTTTGTAAAAATCCATATGAAGCTAGTTCATGTATACTGAACTGTTTTGTTGAGTTCCAAGTATGTTGAGGGCACTCAACAGGTCAAAAAACGAGCCACAGTAATATAATGGAGATGCTGAAACTTTACTAATTTGCAGCTTTGAGAAACATCCCGTGGTGTGCCCATCTTTAAGTGGTTTGTTTGTAGGAGGCAGAGGTAGGGAAGTTAATTATCTCCCGACTATGACTTTAAATCATTTCTGTGCTAGTTGCATTCTGGAACAGCCAGAGGTTTCTGGATCTGTTTTTAGGAATTCCCCGATACTTCGCCCTCTTTCTAACTCTCACCTCTCTTCTAAGGTTAGCATGTGACAAAGGATATTAAAAGAAAGCCCAAATCATCAAATTCTGACTCTCACCAATTTAGACAACTGATGCTGTGGCAGCTTTTCTCCTACTAATCACCCTTTTCCTTTGAGTAATAAAATATATTTAAGCCTTTGTCTTAAGAAATTTAGTCTCCAAATTTACACCAACTCTTTTCAATGACCTTAAGGAAGTCTTTGTTTAAAAGTGCTTTCTCTGCCTAAGTCTACAAACTACAGTATCCTTTGAAATGTTATTTTTTCTTTTAAAACTAATGGCCGATAGGCTTGATCAAAAAAGGGAAACCACACTAATTCTACGTACTTTCTTTACTGAACATTATTTGGAAAAGCTAAGCAGTCGAGGGAAAAGAGAAAATGCTTCAATAATGTAACATACTGCTTGGTGAATAACTGACTCCTCTGGAAATAAATTCTGTCTTTCAGAGCAGTGATGTTCTTAGAAAAATTCCACTTTCTAAGAAAATGAATACTTTCAAAACGATGTGGGCTTTAATCATTTAACCTTGGGTAAGATGACAAAAATGCTAATGTTCAGCAGAAATGTTATGAATCTGGGGCACCTGGGTGGCTCAGTAGGTTAAGTGTGCAACTTCGGCTCAGGTCATCATCTCAAAACTTGAGTTTGAGACTCACATCAGGCTCTGTGCTGACAGCTCAGAGCCTGGAGCCTGTTTTGGATTCTGTGTCTCTGTCTCTCTCTGCCCATCCCCCACTTGTGCTCTGTCTCTCTCTCTCAAAAATAAACATTAAAAAAAAAGAAATGTTATGAATCCATGTTTTTCTTACAAAAGCTATAGGTTCTACTAATGTGCTCTAAATTGAAAGGTAATTTGCCTCTTGTTCAAATGTTTGTATCGTAACAACTACTTTCTCATTACTGTCCCTATAATTGTAGGGGGCGCTAAAAATGCTCTATATATTTTGAACAGTCTTTTAAATATAGAACAGGGATGTTCATAAAGAGTAATAATTTTAATGTATCAAAACTTTGAATCAGTCGGGTCCTGGGTTATTCTGTCACCAACAATTAACGTGCCCTACATGCCCTTTGCATATAAATGTGGACAGTAACTTCAAAAGAAAAAGATGATGTCAGTTTCCTAATGATATGCAGGTACTAGGGACAGTCCAAAGAGGGGAAGTAATTTAATAGTCTGCCCTGCTTAAGATACACATGAAGTACATAGTTAGTCAGTCTCATCATCCCTTAATTTATTTATACTTATTTATCTTTAAAAATTTGGCATTGGCATTTGTTTCTTTTCCCTTAGAGTCAAAACCTAATCCTCTAAGTGCACCATAAGTGGAGGAACTCAATTTATGCTGCTTATTTCACTCTTGTTTTTAAAGGGTGAAGTGTAAAAATCACTCTTTAAATGTTATCCAGATTAAAACTTGCTCTTTTCTATGCACATTAAAACAGTAACAAAAAAAAAAAAAAAAGACAGTAACATCTGTGAACAACAAAGAATTTAATTAAAACTTGCAAACAAAAGATTTCCTAGGCCAATGGTATTTTAGATCAAGTGTAAGAGAAGGTGAGAGGTGGGAAGTTGGGGGGAGTGAATTGTAAGAAGCAATTTTAAAATTATATATTGGGCCTCATTGTAAAATTCCATATGAAGCTTTAAATTGGATTAAGTTCCCCAGACTATTTCTTTTAGACACCAAAAGTCTTGGGCAGATGGACATGTGATTTCAGCTTAGTGTGACCTGCCACTGTATTAGGACACCTCACCTGATAGGGAAGAACTCAGACTGTAAACTTAAGCAACTCCTTGCTTGTCAGCAATTGCTATTTTAAAAATTTTAGACATGTAACCACAACTGCAGGCCATCAACCACTGGCCAGGAGCTCAGCACCGGTTTCCATCTCTTAAGTCTTTTGTTTGCCTGCATAACCGTATCTACCATGATTTCAGTCAAAGTCTCTCTTAGCTTCATCAGTTTACAAAATGGCCATCACAAAGTGGCCAGAAATGCTCTTTATGTGCCCTTATTTGGGAGTAGGAGGAGTCTAAAGCATTTCTAAGAATGATCTGCTCGTGCTTTCCGTAATGATGAGTGGCAGAGCCTTTCCTAACATTCTTGCAGAAGTGGTTATTGCATTTTTATTATTATTTGGAACTAAAATTCCTAGATTCCCAAGACATAAATGGACAGTCGAGATGAAAACAGCTAACTGTTTGTTTTAACGTTTGACATCACAACGTATACACAGTGGATGACCATTAAGCATTTATCAAATGAATTTGTCTTGAAATAATAGTGCAAGATCCAGTGTCCATCTTTCGATAGTTCCTGTTGACAGATTTTGTTACTTTCTCTCTTTTACTTCTTTTTAAAGAGTAGAAAACAAGTTCCCAATTCTGCAACAGAAGATATTTAAGCAGCCTGGAGATGTGAAAGTTGGGATTACAGCTTCCAGGAGGGAACAAAAATAAACTTCTTGCCTGTGAACCCGTGAGTCTCCCACAATGAAATCCAGCTCATCACCAAAACTGCTCCTCAGGACACCGCATGAACAAGTGAAAATTAGAACTGCACAAGAATGTTTGCTTGGAAAGTAAAACCAGTCAACTTTGGGCTTTCTGCCAAATTCAATTTCTGCCAGGTATTCTTCTGTTATTACATATCTGCAGAAAGCAATTAGAAAAATATTATAGCTAAAAAATTCCAGATATATTTATGTCTCCATCGCAGTTCAGTCCGGAAGAAAAGAACTAGCCTTCTCAGGCCAGAGGGCTAAGAGCAGGATTACAGACAGAACACGCAGACACTGATGCACACTCACATTTTTCCTTGGAGGAACATCTAATCACAAGTGGTATCCTATTTGCTTTCTGAGATCTAGGAGAAGGACCTCAGTAGGTATTCAGGGTGTCCCAGTGCACTTCTGAGATGGAAGGTTGCCAAGAAAAGCAGATGTGACAGAAAGCCCTACGTCTCATTCACCAGCAGTGCAGGGCCTGAGGAAAACGTCATAAACCTCACCAAGCCTGACACTTGCCATTACAGAAAGTATCTCAGAAGGAGGAATTAAAAATGTTGATGCTTTGCAGCACACTCTGCCTTATTCTTTATAAACTGAGCATGGAGTGGTGAGTAGCTTAGACCAGACGCATCTGCTCTATCATTTTCAGTCTCCTGAAAAATTCCTGACACCCAACCATATCTAGTTTCCTGGGCTCCATCCCCAGTCTTCTGTTTTTGTCTCACCACACACACTCCATCAGCTCTCAGCTTCATCTCTGTTACACCCAGGGCATATCTCTGGTGACTATCTAAGCCCTAATTTTATGTTGTTAAGCATTTTAAAATTCAACATAGCCCTTTTCTAAAAAGCATTACTCACAAACCTGTTTCTATTCTCAAATTTTCCAGATGTATATTAGAATAGAGAACATCTGGGGTTCTCGGGAATAATGGTAAATGTGATAAGGAGTCAATATTTATATATTATATATTATGTATTATATATTATATAATGAGAGAGGCATCCTGGGAATGGGAGTACAAATAATACATCAGGGGAAAATGTTGAATTGGCTTCTGGTGAGATAAATTTAGCTCAAGAATGTGGGGACAAATGAAACAGAGAGGGGTCAATGAAAACTCTACTGTTGCAGCTGACAATGGGGCCCCAGTTGAGTGGGCATCAGGTCTAAAGCATGTTTCTTTAAGCTCTTAGACCTATCCCTGAAGCCTGGATTCAGGAGCCCTTAACTCCAGGTATCCAACACTCCTGAGTTGTTCCTGGCCTTAGTTTGAAATGCAGGCATGATGTCTATCACAGGCTCCAATCCCACCTTGTTTCTAGTCCTCCTTACTTCTGACCTTGCCATTTCTTTTCCTATTTATAGCTTAGCTACATCCCTCAAATCTGATGCATTGCACCTTTCATTGGCTCGTGATCTTTTGCTTTCTTTTCAGCTATTGGATTCTTGTTGGCCTTTGCTGCTTCAGATTCCCTTTGTAAACAGTCTGGTCCCTACAGCCCCATCTTTCAGTGCCTTCCCCCTCAGTGAGTGTTCTCCTTCCATCTTTACTCAGACACTGCAAGTGGATCCAAGTTATAGAGAGATGAGGCAAAGAAAAGTAGAAAAGCTGAGGGGCAGGATGTGTTGAAGATAGGAAGATTATGCTGAGGGCCAAGATCAGTTTTAGTTGAAAACAGAGAAAACTGTGGTCTAAGAGAATACTTTGAGAGTCCAAGAACTAAGTCAAAGTAATGAAAAGGTCCAGTAAGTGGCTGTGAGCAGCTCTATCAGAAAGGAGACAGAGTCATTAGGGTTGAGGTAGTTGAAGAGTTCGATTTCTTGAAGTAATGTGATGTTGACATCAAGAACAATAGGAAGGTTATTAGTTTCAAGTGTTGGAATTATTATAATAGAAAGAGGGCACTTAATAGCTTTCTACAACTCCAGAGAAGACAGAAATTTAATTTGAGCTGAAAAGTGCATCTCTGAAAGGTAAGGATGACTTTAACAACAGAACAACCTATTAAATCAGGTAGATGATTTTCTCTCTGAAACAGTTTTTAGTGTGGTGTTTTTCTGAATGTTCAGCATCTAGGAAAACTTGGTACCGTATTTTCTTATCTTGCTCTCTGGGAAAGAGATAATGGTTATGTTATACTAGCCTCATATATTAAATAATAATAACAAAAACAACAGTAACAGCAAAGGCTTATACAACACTTACCATGTACCAGGCACTATTGTAGTCATTTTACAAATATTAATTTATTTAATCCTTAAAACAACCCTATGAAATAGATATTAATAGTGTCTCTATTTTCAGATGAGGAAATAAGCACAAAGCTATTAAATAATTTGCCCAAAGCCACCCAGATGGTAAGTATAAGAGCCAGAATTCAAACCCAGGCAGTCTGGTTCCAAGGTCTGTGTTCAACTAATTAGGGCTCACCTGACAGCATTTTCTGATTTCCCAATAAAGTGTTATCTGGGGTTCATTTGGAACCTCTTTTGGCCCTCAGAGATGGTGTTTTTGTGATTCTGGTAAACTGAGGGCACTGCATACATCTTAAGGATAATATACTAAGGAATATATTCCAGAGGTCTTTAATGGAAATGAGATTAAAAGAGAAGGAAGAGGAAAGGCAAAGAGAGAGAAGATATTGCATCACTTGAGAAATCTTTCTGATTTCAAGAACTATTCAGATTGATTAAAATGTAAAGATGATATCAAAAATGAAGTTTTACATATCAGCTCCTGGAACTTTTAACATAAATCTATCCAGGGGAGAAGAATCCTGTAGAAAATGTTTATGTTTATTATTATTATTGTTGTTGTTGTTGTCGTCGTAAGGATGTTTGACACTTTCTTGATACAAATGTTTACAAAATTTTGTGTCAGGTTCAATGTTATGCAAAGAGTAAAAAGAAATGTCATTTTGGATGATATTGTGGTTATTGGTTCTTGTCTGAAGACTACTCTTTATTTGAACATCCAAATGCACTTCAAGAATATGAAAGAAATGGAAGACAATATGGAGACACCAGTAACACCACACTTTATAAAAAATAATATATAGAGATAAATATGAGCATAATAGAACATAATGGAAAGAAATGGTAATAACGTACTATAATGACACAGTCAAGAAACTGGGGCCAGTTGGGTTGAAATGGTGAGGTAAATGAAAAGAGGTGAACACTGAAGCCTGAGGTAATTTATTGCTTCTATTTAAAGGGTGGACTATTAGAAAGTATAAATAGTAGTTTGGGGTTGATAACTGCAATAGCCAGGCTAGATCTTTTCAGGAAAAAAAATGTAACAAATACAAATACATGCCTTCCTTTCATATTTCATTTCTCTGATATTTTACAGAGGCAAAGTTGGGGCTGTTGTCCAGTTCTGGATGACAGATGGATGATGATGCATCCTGAAATTATTCCCACTCCAGAATGAGTCAGTGACTGAAGCAGGAATGTACTAATACAGTTACATTCCTAAAAATATATGATTTTGAGTGCTCTGGGACTCAGAGGGCTAGCATAGTTTCTCCTGAAGAAGGTGGGGCTGTAATGAGGTTCTGTTCCCACTCTGAGCATCTGGAAGGGTTCATAGGACAGAACTAAGAACTAAGCTGGCTGCTGATGGCCGTCACTTGCTCCTTTAGCATCCCTACCTCTAGCCCCTGTATTCTACCTGAAAACTGCTGCTGGGCTTTACCCTCAATAGCAAACCAGCAGACTTCCTCCCTGTAGCAGGGAAATATCTTGGGATCCAACAGAAGCAGAGGCAGTGAATTTTATAAAGAGCTTGTAGCTGTAATTGACAACCTTTAATCACGTGAAAAAACTCACTTTATTCTTGTCCCTTCCCAGAAATATTCCAACTTAGCAGTACAACCCTTGTGTGGAGAGTCAAAAATTCTAACTTCAAAAACAGATACATTAAAAGGTGACCCTTAGCTTTACAAAAAGTTTTTTCATTGTCTCCTTCAAGCTCTTATTTACCATTCCCTATGAACCTCGAATTATTTGACAAAAAGGCTTCCGGGCTAGATAAGGTAAAGCTGAGTTCTTATTATGACAGTACTGACTAAAAACAAACAAACAAAATTACCGGAAACAACATAGACAGTGATAAAGCACCTAGAAGGTTATAATGTAATTCATCGGGAAATGGGACTCTACTTATCAAAATGTAACATACATAGCTAAAAAAAACCCAGCCACTTTATAATGTGAATTCTACCTACGTTTTATTTCAATGCAATTAACTTCCTATGAATTAAAAATTACATTAAATGATAATCAAACATTAGTTTACGTTAAGTCACATTCATTGAACTTTAAATGAAGAACACTGAGAACATGTTTGGAAATCATTTATAATGCTGGATTTTGCTTGTAAAATTAATGGTGATATGAATTTTTTTTTTAGCTCTTCAATGTTGGTAACTACCACGTTAACACATTTAGAAATACACATGCTGATCTACTCAGATTCTTTAGGAAGATGCTATTGGATCTTGTACAAACAGAGATATTTCCCAAAATAGATTCTTTTAATATTATATTTATCTTAAATCATGTGTATGTCTAGAGCAATTTGGCAATTACTTACTTTTGAACCACCAGATATATCTAAAGTGTTCAATTCACCAGGCAGCAGGATATATCCTGCATACAATTATAAGAATGTAGAAGACAGATCTACTTGAAGGTCTGCCAAAAAGAGCAGTGAAAAATCATGTGCCAATGACAAGACAGTGGGGGTGGGGGAAGAGTTCTTCTAACACAGAGGATGAGCAAACTTAAATGCTTAGTAAAATTAAAAAATAAAGCCATCATCATATTTTGAATTTTAACTAAATATGTGGACTAGGTCTCCTTTTACACAATTTTGCATAATTTTCTGAGAACAGGAAATGCAAAATAAAAAGCAACAAAAACCTACTGTTGGAAAAAAAGGACTTTATCAAGGTATACCTGGAAAGATACCCCACGTCATGGGGGTGGAGTGGGATTGGGTTGATGTTAATGGCATAAAGCTTTGTGGAATGACATACAGCATGAAATAAAAGTCAAAAGAGTTGGTTTCTAGTTCTCTGTGCTTAAGAAGAGTTTACTAATTAATGTTCCTTTGCCTCAGTTTTCTTATCTAGAACTTAAAAGTGTTAAACCAAATAGTCACTGAAGTTCTTTGTGTCCTCTGTGTAATAAATTCATTTTATTCTTGACAATATTTTAAGAAGTACAGCTACTCTACCAGGAATTTGGATTATCTACTGTACTGCTCACTGGCAGATTATTTTTATGCCATCATTTAGGCTCATAAAGAGTCATTAAATATAGCTACACCATCATCTGTTGTATCTAAAGAGATACAAGTAATCATTGCATTTGCTGACTTTCAATGTTTTCAAGAAAATAAAATCTTTGCTTTTTTCCTTGTCTAATTGTTGTCCTTTGTGCTTTTACTGATTATACTGTACAAATAAAAAATACTCAGGTTAGTTAAATTTACAAGTGATGGATTCCAATGATTAGGAAAGTATATAGGATAAAAGTTTTACTCTGGAGTTCATAGGTAGCATTTCAAAGGAGAAGAGATTTTGTAGACATATGTGACATAATAAAAAATAAATGTTTAGTCTTTGTCCCTGGCTTCTAGCACACAGATCCTACAACTCTTGGAATCTCTTGGTTGGCAGTGTCTTTGGTATGCTAATGAGATGATTCTGGGTCTTCTGTGGGGGTTGGGGGAAAGTAGAAATGAGTTCTGGATAGGAGCTGATTGCCAGAAAAACAACCTAGTGATTAGAGAGTTGGAACATTCAACCCCACTTCCCACCTTTGAGAAGGGGAGAAGGGCTAGAAATCGAATTTAATAACCAATAGCCAATTATTTAATCATCCTACACAATGACATCTTAATAAAATCCCTAAACAACAGGGTTTGGTGAGCTTCCAAGTGTGTGAATGTGCTGATAGGTATGGAGCCCAGAGAGAGTGTGGTGTTCTATGCCACTATCTGCTGCCCCACTTTGCCCTACGCATCGCTTCTGTTTGGCTGTTCCTGGGTTAGTGGAGAAAGTGGGGGGCAATCTGGAGTCTGCTCTAACTCTGCAAGTTAGTATGAAAACTGATTTAAATTGTATACTGAGTTGGTTTTAGAGAATTGGAGAATTGGTTGGTGTCAGAAAACACCACATATTTGTTGTCAGGAAAAAAACCAATACAATATCTACACAGTCCTATAAAGACCATGCATCTATATGGAATAAATCAGTGTTCTGCAAAAGTCGTTTCTGAATCAGAACAAGCTGAAGTTACCCACCACTCTGCAAGGGATGAGCCTGTAATTTGAATGAGGAAGTGTCTGTTTCAGAAGCAAAACAAACAATAAACAAATTACAACTTAATTAAGTTTCAAAGTGTAACTTTTGAATGCTTTCAGATAGGAGGTGGGAAGCAAATAAAAAGGACCACGTCATGTTAATTAAGTTCTGTCCCCCACAGATTGTTCAATCAAAGTTTTGGCATTACAATGCCAGGAACTTATTAAGTGTCTGCCCTGCTCTATAAATTACTGAATCTAGGCATGACTCCCAGCTAGGAAACAGGTCTTACAAAATGGTCTTAGTGTCCAGAGTTGTGTATCTGTATGAGGGAAAGACAGAAACAGAGAGAGATAGAGGAGAGGAAATCGTTCCCAGTACCAAGCTTACTAGGAGAGTCTAACCCCAAATCATCTCATCATAAGTTATATTTTACCAAACAAGTAAAAAGAATACTGATGTGCATAAGTTGTTCGATTGTGGTAAATATGAGAGACAGAGCAGGGGAGCTGACTGAATAGTGACAGCTATCAGTGGTAGACAACTGTAAATGATCTATGAAATTTGTGGGCTTTTTACCAAAAATAAACCAGAGGAAAGGCAACCAACACTTTCTTCCTCTGTAATTATAGAAGACTTGAGGCCTGGGATGACATTTTTGCATGAACATCTTTTGAAGCAAAGCTCTCTCTGTTCATTGGAGAATGAATGCCTACTTTTAATTTTCAGGTTGGTGAAGGAGGCTATATCTTAAAGATGCCCAACATCAGATGAAAGCAGAAACATTTAGTCCAAACTCCGGACTACAGTTTTCCCAAATGGCTGGCACTCTGCCAAATTTGCAGACATCCAAAATGCTGACTCTCAAAAATGGGACTTGTTGTTCATTTACATGTTAATACTAAGAAGGCCAAATACTCAAAGATGAGGCAGAGAAGTAGAGAAATATTTAAGCATAGAACTCAAGACTTCCTCATTTCTGATCCAATATTTTTGCCACTCAATGGTGATATCTTTAAAACTCCAGGGAGTTCCTGGGTGGCTCAGGTGGCAAGTGTCCGATTCGGCTCAGGTCATGATCTCACAGTTTGTGAGTTCGAGTCCCACATTGGGCTCTTTGCTGTTAGCACAGAACCTGCTTCAGAGCCTCTGTTCCCCTCTCTCTGCCCCTCTCCCGCCTGCAACCTCTCTCTCTCAAAAATAAACATTAAAAAAACCCCACTCAAAACAGGTGCTCTTTCATATTAAAAATCATGGCTTTGAATGTAGCTGAGGTAAATATTTTACTCCTTTGGCATTCTGCACATGAAATTTTCAAATAATTTAAACAACCTACAGCTCGTCAGTGACCAAATGGAGCTCTGGTAAAAATAAATATCTTTCAGTTCAGCACCAGCTGGCTATATTTAAACCCTGTATTATGTAATCTTAAAGTGTCCTTGCTTGTAGTTGGTGTCTTAAGATATTCTGTTATAATGCCTGTCCCAAATCACTTCAGTCTCTAACATCTAAACACTTAAGGCGCAACAGGACCAAATTAAAGTGTTCACAGGCAATCGAAGACAGAAAAAATCCATCTGAAACAGTATATAGGCCATGATGCCTTTAAAGTAAAATCTCAGTCTTCTCTCTTTAAGTTTGTAGTTACTATAATTAGGGCTGGCAGATCCAACTGGCAGTGCTTTCCCTAATTCTGCAAAACATCGAAGAACCTGATTCTTTAATCCTTACTCCTAGTAATACTCCCAAAGGAGATGAGACTAGCTGGGGCATGAAGTACAAAATCAAACTAACGCTGGAGAAAGAATAATTTTCAACCCATTCCTCTGAGCAAGCTGCAACAGTCGAAGATATTTTAAATTCTCCCTTCCCCTCACCAAATTCCAAGAAATACAGTTTATATTTTTTGGTATATTCATTGTGTATTTTACTAATTTATAGTCATAGAAGATACACTAATTTTTTCAGTTTTCTTTTTTAGCTATAAATTATAGTTTTCACTCATGACTTTTTAGTTTCAAGTTTGGCTCATTATTCCTCAACACTACATATGAAACATGCTAACTCTCTGGCAGAGAGTAATATATGAAGCCTTAAATTTAGCATTATAAAGTAATGTTAAATATTGTCATAAAAACAAAATACAACTGAATATTTTCTTTTATAACAAGTTCAATTTGACCTGTGGTCTTCACTGATCTGTAACATATTCCAACCCAGGAAGTGGGTATGTATCAACGACTATATTGCACATACCTTTGGTAATAGACTTAACCCCGAGTTCGTGAAAATGTCATATATCTTCACAGACGAGTTTCCTCCGTTGTTTCACATACAGCAAATTTCCCAGTCCCCTGAAAGCGGTCGGTGGAGTGGAGGCCGGCTCCACTGAAGGGTCTATCAAGCAAGTAGATGGGACGGCTGAATTTATTTTAGCCCCGTGTCTAAAGGATGCAACTTGGCACCTATTTTTAGGAACTGAGCTCTGTCTAGGTGGGGCCTGAGTCAACTACTCTTTTTCAGAAGTGTGTCTCTGAGGGCACTCTGGCTCGCAGTGTCCTCGGTAATGTATGCATGGTTTTAACACATGTGCAGTCAATCAAACCCCCTTCCGCAGCCAAGGCCATCAAGCCAATTCTCAACTTTGAAACAAAGCCTAAACAATAATCAGCACCAATGAGGAAAAGGAGGGACTAAAGGCCTTGAATTACTCCCATTGGTTTAAATAATTTTAATCTTTCAAGAGGCAAGAATATGAAAATAAACCATGTAGAAAAAGTTCCAGTGTATTCTGGTGGAATTAGTGTCCTCGGGAAGAGGAAGCATTACTTTTATTTAGAAAAATGTTCTTCGATATGGAAAGTGTTTGCCTTTTGAGGTCTCATATGCAAGGCAAAACACTATTGTAGTGTTTGTATAAATAAAGAAAGTGCTCTTTTGGTTAAAAAAGTGAGAAAAGAAGGGGTAAGAAGACATTCTAGCTTAAAATCACTTGGCATGAGGAAGAACAGTCAGGGGAAGGAGTCACCTCACATGCTCCTGAGATAATAATATTGAATGTCCTTTGCTGCCGCCTTACTTACTCAGCATGACCTGACCTGGAAGAAAGTAGAAGTCACCAAGCATTGCTATTTGGCTCCATAATGCCAATACCTAATACTTCCTAAGTAAATATAAAATAACCAGCTTCCCCTATCTCTCTTCTATTATTTTCCTAGTGCAGTGTTAAGTGGGATATTAATGGCATCACAGCAAACCCAAAAGAGAGGACGTTTCCCTTTGACTTAAGGAAAACACTTATATACTGTTTATTTTGTACAAAATGTTTGCAAGTGAGCTATTTCTCATATTATTTACTAAGAAAAACCAGTATATACATTTTTCCATGTGCAATATTGATTTCTATTAAAAGTCAAGGAGTGATATCCCAGCTAATTAACTCTAAGAAAAGCCTTCTAAAATGGTATCCCTGTATGCTCCACAAGATCCTTCAGGGCCAGGAGCCAGTACAGTCCAATTATTTTAGAGTTGTGCTGTCCAGTACGGTAGCCATTAGACGCATGTGGCCATTTAAATTTTAATTGATTAAAATTAAATAAAATTTAAAATTCAGCTTCTCATTGTGGCATTTTTTAAATGTTTATTTATTTATTTTGAGAGAGAGAGAGTGCAGGGGAGGGGCAGAGAGAGAGAATCCTATGCAGGCTCAGCACTGTCAATGCAGAGCCCGATGCAGAGCCTGAACCCACAAATGGCAAGATCACGACCTGAGCCGAAATCAAATCAAGAGTCGGAAGCAGAGCTGTCTGAGCCACCCAAGCACCCTGGCACTAGCCACATTTTAAGTACTCAGTTGCCATATGTGGTTAGTGACTGTGCATTAGTACCGATACAGCACATTTCCATTATTACAGAAAATCCTACAGACAATGCTGATTTAGAACACGGGATTTCAACACAGCTTTGGTGTTCACCAAACTCTTGACCTGGCAAGTTTCCTATGTTGTGTAAGCTTCACTTCACTTATCTGTGATTAAACATGACTAAGTTTATTTACTTTAAATGGTTGCTGTGGAGATTAAATAACATACATAAAATATTTACCTCAGTCTAAATCTAGGACAAAATATTTATTTTAAAGTGATTATTATTACTTTATCTCACTATATACTTAAAACGGCACTAGATCTAAAATCACAATAGTTCGACTTAAGTTATGAGGAGATGGAGCCTCCAATGTGTATACAGTCAACTTTACTCTTATATTTTCATATAGATGCTAGTGATGCTTATGGTGGTTTTATTCTTTCCAAATGCTGTTAATTCCACAAAGACGTTACTTACAGCTTCCTCATTTTCCCTCCTTATTTCCAAACTACCTGCTTTCTCATTCCACTGACGTATTTTTTTCAATTGTTCTTTATATTTCACTTAAGATAACCTTTCTTCAAATTTCTTCTTTTAATCCTTTCAGCAAAGAAATATATTTGATTTAAATGCATGCACATAAATAAAATTATTTTTTCATATTTTTCTCATTATAATTTTCTAATGCTTATAATCACCCCAAAACACAATGATTATACATTGTTAAAAGAAAAAAAATAATGGATAAGAAAAGAAAACTTGGTGGAACATCATAAAATAGTTGGTAATGGAATAAGAGCAATAAATGTCAGATCTGGGGGTGCCTGGGTGGCTCAGTAAGTTCATCGTCCGACTCTTGATCTTGGCTCTGGTCATGATCTCACGGGTTATGGGATCAAACCCCACATCAGGCTCTGTGCTGACAGCTCTGAGCCTCCTTGGGATTCTCTCTCTCCCTCTCTCTCTCTGCCCCTCCCCTGCTTGCATGTGTGGTCTCTCTTCCTCAAAATAAATAAATTGAAAAAAAGATCTATAGTAGCATGCATAAATTAATTAACCTAAGATCAAGCAAAAATTTGCAGTTACAGAACTAAGTAGCTATCATGCAATTTGGTTTATTCATTTTAGTCTGGAGACAATGAAAATATAAGCACTTAGATTCATTTTTTTAAATGTTTTTAATGTTTATTTATTTTTGAGACAGACAGAGACAGAGCATGAACAGGGGGAGGGTCAGAGAGAGAGGGAGATACAGAAGCCAAAGCAGGCTTCAGGCTCTGAGCTGTCAGCACAGAGCCCGATGTGGGGCTCGAACTCGTGAGCTGCAAGATCATGACCTGAGCCCAAGTCGGACACCCAACCGACTGAGCCACCCAGGTGCCCCTAAGCACTTAGATTCTTACTATTTATTATTTTAGTTGTTTCAGACACTGATTTTAATTCTTTGATAGCAATCTAATCAATTATTATGAAATTACTATGAAAGTAAGATGGATGAACATGTGGGTAGACAGATGAACAAATGGGGACAAACAGGGATGATGAGATAGATATATAGGTAGATAGATGAGATGTAGATAGACAGGTAGAAAGATTCATAAGGTGATTCCTTGTCTCATAAATCTTAAAAAGTTGAAGTGGAAAATTTTCCTGCCTCTCCAATACACAAACACACTTTAAATTATCTTCACACTGCCTAGATACCTATACCTATTAAAACCTGTGTTGTACTCAACTGAAACCTACATAAGAATGTTGCTTCTAGTGAGATGGAGTAATTAGCATAAGACCAGTGCCCCCACTGAGAACGATTTAAAAAGCTGGATCAATTACAAAAAAAATATGTATATGTGTAAGGCATCAGGTATCAGCCAAACAATAAGAACCAGAGGGAGTACAATTCAAGAAAGGCAAGAACCTTTCAAATGTGAGCTGTAGGAGGCTACCCCTGGAGGTTATTTGATGATTCTGGATGCAGCTAGAGGCTCAGAATCCATGCTCAGCCCAGGAAAAGCACTGCTGCTGGGCGGCAGGAAAACACAACTTTTGGCAGTCACACCGGACTGGAATGACAAAACTGGAGAGTAGTGGGACCTCAAATTCAGTTTTCTCCCCAAGACATTTGCTAAGTTCCAACATTTCACAAGATAGAAGTTACCATCATAAGCCCAAATACAGAGAAGTAAAGTGGAATAGCCTACATTTTCATGATACTTTGGAAACAAGATCTTCTAGAACAAGACAGTTGAAAGTCCTCAAAGGAAAGAAGAAATGACTCTAAATAATCTGCAATAACTTCTTTGTCCCTGGAAGTGCTTAATAGCATGGACTTAGCTAGAGATGGAATGAGGATCCTGTTTCCACCCTAGAAGACAGGAGACAGATGAAACAGAAAAGATTTTGGAACCTGATCAGGCTTCGGGTGATAAAATTGGTGGCTTGACTACACTCAAACACTGCCAGTCTCCCCCTCAAGACATTTATCAAATTTTGAAGCTTCACAGGGTGTGAGGCTAAATATCCAGGCTGAAGACTTTTGAAAAGTAGAACAAATATAGGATGTGACAGATTCTCAATGAAATCCTAAATTAAGGTAGTCAGCCCCTTTTCCCCCTCCACTCTGTCTACCTAGCAGAGGAAAGGCTGAACCTCTCAGATGAAAATAATATCATCTGGAACTTTTTCATCTTTGTTTTTGAAAACACAATGACTGATTTTCAATTAAAAAAAAATACTAGGCATGTGAAAAGACAGAACATTGCCACCAGTACCCGAGAGAACAAACCAGGGAAAAGATGTTGTAGCTATTTGAGTTAGCAGATAAGAACTTTAAAATAATAATGACAGACATATTTCAGAAACTATAGGAAATAACATACAAAGTATATGAAGCGGTGGAAAATTTTATAATAAGATTTAAATTACAAAATAATATAGAAATGGCCATTCTGGAATTTAAAAATACAATTAAGAGAAATTAATAACTCAGTGGAAAGTTTAACAGACTGGAGGCAGCAAATGACAAGATTAGTAATCTAAAAGACAGATGGGTAAAGGAACAGAAAGCTTTGGTTTGTATATTTTATATTGAAAACAAAAAGTGCTTACTGGATTTTCTACAGCAATATGAGATTGTTGGGTCATACAGCTACAGTCCCTTAAAATCTAAGTCTTTTTTCTTTTTTGCATATGTTAGTGATAAACCACATCTACAGTTTCTTGTATTTTTTAGTTTATGCCTAAGTGGATGGCAATAGTGCCACTCCCTTATCTCTGCTTGCTTCTGTCATCCAATACAGTTGTCTCTTTATAGTTGCAATATATGTCTTACCTAAGTCTATGATAAAGGATACTGAACAGAAGAGAGCCACTAATATATAAAGTCATACTACTACTAAAGACCTTCCTCTCAGGGGAAACTCACATGTGAGTTTAGGTCGACTTATATTTCTGCATTTTCAGGTATTCTTGATACCCTGAAATAAGATATATCTGGTTAAGGGATTTCAAAATTCTGTGTGCTCATCACTCATGTTGAATTTGTTACCCTTTCTACTTTTGCTGGTACTACCATCTGTGGCTGAAAGCCTATTCTCTTTGACATAAAAAAAAAAAGACATCATCTAGGAATTCATTCAGTTCACTTTCTTTTCTTTTTCGTTAATATTAAAGTTTTCCAAGGAAAGCTTGTGAATCTTTCTTTTTCCTTTAATTCTCCCTTAACAATAACATCTACATTTAATGAAGGAATTCTGCCAGGAACTTAAGTAGGTGATTTACATTTATTTTCTTTTATGGTCACAGCAACCCCAAGTTATTGGTGTTATCTCTATTTCACGTAAGGAAATTGAGGATGAGTGAAGTTTGGTAACTCCTCCAAAGATTAAAGTTAAGAATCAGCAAAAGTGGGGACTGGACTCAATTCTGTTGATTCTAAATATCTGGATTATTTGGGATATGTTATTTATCCTGACCTTAATCTAAAAGTTCTATCCAATCACTATTATGTATGTTGGATGATATACTTTAAATCACCTCTTTCACATACTAATAAATACTGTGATTAGGCATAGGTAGGTCTGCAGTGGACCTAGGGTAGGCTCTGGCAAGGCCTTCACTGTGCATGGTAGCAAAGTGAACTATGAGTGGACACTCTAGAGACCAGAAGAATGGGTGAGTGAAGGCTTTAAAGTTGGGACAACTCTACTTCAGTAATCTGAGATGTAATCCCCAGATAAATGGGGGGGGGGTCAATCTAAGATTTTTAGAATTGAAGAACAAAAATACTGGAATTTTTAGAGTTAAAGAAATATATATATATATAAATATATATAGATTAATATAATCTATATATATTTAATAAATATATAAATAATAATAAATAAATTATATAAATATTATTTATATATAATAAATAAATAAATAATAATAAAAATAAATAATAAAATAAATATATATTTATATATATATATTTCAATTGTGCATTATTATCTAAGACCATCAGTTAGGGTTGAGCAATCTGCTTTGAATACTGTTGGTGACATGCCCCATTCAGTTGTCATGAAAACGGAATTAGGGTATTAGTAACTGAATTGTAGCTGAATTTAATTAACTGTAATTTTCACCTGTTCAATTTTAATCCTCTTAAAATTACGTCATTAAGGACCCATGAATAAGGCCTTTAGGCATGTATGACTCATATTTAAATCATATCTCATAGTCTTATGTAGGGTGATCATATGATTTATCATGCAAACCAGGGTGCTTTTGAGAGTGGAGCACTATTAATAATCATGCTAGCACAACAGCACAATCTGGGACAGTTCAGGGAAGACACAGACATGGAATCACCCAACAATAAGCCATATGTGGGCTCTCTTGACTCACCACTGGAGTACACATGCATGGAGATTTCTAGTGACCTGGCTTTCAGCATAAAAGGGAAAAAAGTTTTTTCCTAGGTATTTTGGCATGTGGATCACTGTTATCTTTTAAATATAATTTAGATTAAACAGAGACTGGAATGAATTACAGAACTCCAGGGAATCTATAAAATTTGATTCAGAAAAAAAAGGATGTTATAATTAGGGAACTACCTGGTTACAAAATGATAGGATACCGGATATTTCTGATAGACTTCTTATTAAATTTTAATTAAAATAGTAAAAAAGAAAAAGCACAAAATAGTATGAATTGCTAATAATGAGAGAGAGTATTTGTAAGTTTTTGTGTTTGTGTAAGCCAGAAGATGAACACAAAAAGAAAATGAAGAGGAAGGAAGGAAAAGGAGGAGAAAGGGAGGGGGGATAATACGCTGAAGTTTTTACAGAATTTTTAATATTGGTTATCATTGAGAATGAACGTGACTCTCAGTTTTGGATGACACATTGCATAGAGCCCCCTCTGAATCAGAAGGACACATAGATTTCCCAAATAAGAGAGAATGACTTTGACTCATGTTGCTCTGACCAAAACTATGAGTTCTTCCCTCAGTACCATGTGAGAGATCTTCTGGACCAACCCAAGCTATAGTCCTAACTCATCTCCACTCCTACCCCTCTCGGTATGTATTTAGATATGTACCACGTGTCTCAGAATAGAAGGGAGAAGATGAAGTGGGTCCTCAGGTTCTTGAGGAAGCACTTTAGAAAGTACATGGTGGAACTTCGTATTATTTTTCACACTTTGTGCTATACAGAAAAAAGTTTACACATTGTTATCTGACAACCTGTTAGTCTTGTAAGGTATGGGGTAGAAATTTCAACCACTACTCAGCAAGTTTGGATAGGACCAAAAATTAAAGAGTCAGACACAGTTCAGAAGAAAAAAAGTTTAAAAAAAAGGAAGAAATTATAAGGGCCAAGTGTTGTGGTGGTAGAAAAAATGTTGCCTGATCTATCTGAAAGAAATACCAAGCTTGAATCAATCTTAACACAATGCAAGTAAAATTAGTAGGTCAAGATATCATAAAGAGGCCCTGCTGGGAGATAATAAGGGGCACTGACCTGATGAGGTAAACTGATAACACAGCTTTTAAAATTAGTTCATTTTTGAAATGGCTGAAGAATTTATGTGTTATATTCTTGATGTGCTCAAAAAGATTCAGGAGGAGAAGCTTCTACAAAGCTGTTACAGGGTGTTATTAAAGAAAGAATAGGATTAAACAAAAGAATGGGGAAAAAATGAAGGCTAAAATAGGTTGCAAAAATGCAAAATTTAAGAGAAAAGTTAAAATAGCATCTGAGAGAATAAAGAGCACTTATGAAAAAAATAAATTCAATCAATGAAGTGGAGAAAGACTTGAGAAATATTCTTGTATTCAGGAGCAAAATCAAAAGATGAAAAATGATGACCTAGATAATGATGGATATGAAGGACAGAGACATGATCAAAGGAACGTAACTGTTTCAAAGGAAGAAGGGGAAAAATAGCAAGGACATATACAATTAAACCTAAAAAGTTTTCAAGCTGAAGAAGGATCTGAGAGGACAAAAACCAAAGGCTCATGAAGACACCTGGATATGCCCTTATAAATTTTGGAATTTTAAAGATAAAAATAACAATTGAGAAAAAGACAAGCTAGTCTCAAAGTTCTTCACCAAGACATTACATACTGTGATAGAGTAGATAATTGTGTATAAGGTGTTTTGCTTTTGTTTTTATGATGGACATAAATCTGAATGAAGAATTCTCCTCATAGACGAGATTCTGTTGTTTATGTATGAGGGAAATAGAGATATTTTCAAAATTATAAAAAAAATTCTGAGATAAAGGAAATACTTAATATTATCCTCACTGGGGAAGAAACTAAGACATATCTGCAAGCCTCCAAAGATGATTCAAAGTTAAGAATAGAAGAATAGAAAATTTATTGTATAAAAGTACTTATTATTTGAATTAAAACCAAACAAATATTGTAAATGCAGTTACAAAACTGAATATAATTGCAAAAAAAATCTTTGAAAAAATGTATATAGGAAAGAATATATTTTTATATTTGTGACATTTATCTTAAGAATGTAATAATTCAGGGTTCTAAGCACAGATTAAAATAGATTCTGTAAATATCAAAAGTGAAGGGGCACCTGGGTGGCTCAGTTGGTTAAGTGGCCAACTTTGGCTTAGGTCATGATCTCACTGTTTGTGAGTTCAAGTCCTGCAACAGGCTCTGTGCTGACAGCTCAGAGCCTGGAGCCTGCTTCAGATTCTGTGTCTCCCCCTCTCTCTGCTCCTCCCCTGCTTGTGCTCTGTCTCTGCCTCTCAAAAATAAATAAACATTAAAAAAAATTAAAAAAAAGAAAGTGAAGAGAAGCAAGGGAAATAAAATTGAGTTGAATTTTTTTTTTTGAGTTTGAGGAACTTAAACATTCATGCATTCATTTGTTGAGTGAATAAGTCATCAAATATTTATGGAACACTTGTATGTCAAGTTCTGTGCTAGATATAGTGTTAATAAGATAAACAAAACATCCATGGGCCAAAGTAAATATACAAATACATATAAAGTAGGATGTGTTTATGAAGGAGGAGAAATCAATGGTACGGAAAAGAAAAGTAAACACTTTAATTTGAGTGGTCAGGGTAAGCACCTTAAGGTGTTGACCAAGTTTTAAATTTCATCAGAAGAATAAATACAAATAGAAAAACAAAAGAATGAGGTGAAAAAAAACTTGATAAATGAATATGGCATACTAGCTCCAACAAAAATTACAATTTACAAAGATATATTAATTCAAATGCAGTAAAATTAGCATTAAAATCAACATCCCTTTTATTAGAATAAAAATAACCATTCTGAATCAAACAACATAGCTCAGTAAGTGTAACAAAAAGGAAGATATTTCCTGAACAGAATTTGGAAACTCAACTAAATAATTGGGGAAAAAATTATTTCAAAATCTCACCTTCTAATTCAAAATATATTCCAAACCAATAAAACACTTAAGTGTAAATGCAATAAATAACAACAAGAAATAGAAGTAGGTATTTTTTCAAGGTTATATATAGTCAACATTTCACACAGCATAAGATTAATCATAAAATAAACCCTTTCTCCTAGCTCAGACACACAATGCTTTTTCATACACACAATAGACTGCTGTTAAAATTTTCATGTATTCTGAAATGTTCTCTGTATATAAAAGCATACATATGTGTTTATAATATGCATAAATACATGCTATATATAAAATGATATGCTTTTCATTTTTATACAAATAGGAGAATTATATACCCAATATCCACATTTGTTTTGTTTTGTTTTTTTACTTAAGATGCAAATCTATTTTCATAACCAAAGCAAATAAAGTCATTCACCATAATTAAAAATTAAAAAAATTAAAGTTATTTATCATTTCAATAACTGAAGAAACATACTTAACAATAGTCAATACCCATTCATGACCTACAGAACTCTGAGTTAATAAATGGGTATTGTTTTAAGCTGCTATGTTTGCGGTAATTTGTTGTCCAACTACCAAGTACAAAAGTTTGATTTGTAAAAGTCTCTAATTCATTTTAAGAAAAGCAGTTTATTCTTTTCTATCTAGGTAGTATTCCATTGCACGAATGTGCTACCATTTGCTTATCCATTAAGCTGTTGAGGAACATTTGGGTTATTTCCAGTGTGGGCTGGCTATTCTGAATAAAGTAGCTAAGAACATTTGTGTACAAAAAAATAAATAAATAAAGGGAAATTTTTTAAATTTCACAAATAGCACATACAGATAAACCTATAGGTACTAGCACATTTAATGACAAAAAAGCTATTGCTCTGTCTGTATTAGGAATGATATGGGGGCACCTGGCTGGCTCAGTTGATAGAGCATGTACTCTTGATGGCAGGGTCATGAGTTCAATTCCCACACTGGGTGCAGAGCTTACTCAAACAAACAAAAAAAAAACCCCAAAGGTGTCTCCTCTTTTATTTTGGCATCATACTGGAGAGTCTTACCAGTGTAATAGGACAATAAAAATAAACATGAGACAATGATCAGAAAGGAAGAAGTACAACTATCATCATTCACAGATCACAAGACTATATATTTGAAAAACTCAAAAAATTACTGTAACTATAGAAGCATAATCAAATACCACAACGCATCTAGAATATAGAATACCACAACACATTTAGTAGAGCACGTTTTTAAAAATGAATATTTCTATATGCTTATATGCATGTAAATGCATAGAGCAAAAAACTAGGAGGAAATACCCCTGTTTCACTCTAAGTAGGACTATCAGTCATTTTTTTTAACTTTCTCTGTCTCCTAAAAATCAAATACTGGATTTATAACAAGAATAAAGCAATGAACCCTCTTTAAATTTTTTCAAATACATACTGTCATTTGCCATCAGACAATACATATTTACAAGTATATGAACTTTTGTGGCCAGATATTTTTATGTCTTATTTTTCTGTTGTCTATATACATAAGAAACAACTCAGTTTTTTTAATAGATTTATTAATCCCCTTTCCCCAAAACCCAAAAATGTTATTCTACTATTTTCTAGTATTGTATAGGTTGGAGAAATATGGGATATTGTGGCTATTTGACACAAAATTTTTTCTGAGCTTATCATCTAAGTTTATGTTTCAGAAGCACAGTCCATAGCTGATTACCTTGCCCCAAAGTGGGAAATCATGTACTTACACAAACAACATTCCTTGTGCATCTACTAGGCACTGAGTAGGCAAGCACAACTTGCCCTGCACTTGATTAACTTACAGTTGTTTATTGATTCAAAGAACTTGGAAACCAACGTCTTACAGAGCTGCTTTAAAATAGTTCACTCCAATTATAAATATATCTTATGGAAGTTTTATAGAAGGCATGTTCCCTAGCTGGCAAATAAAATCTGTGTTCTAAATTTCCCATTGAAACTAGTGCCATTTTGAGTGCTATGCAGCATCCTTTTCATGTAATATTCCAGATAATACCCACAACACGCCCAAGAAATACTATTATTACCTTTATTGTATTAAAAAGTAGAAAACTGAAGGCTATAGTAGTTAAGTAACCTTCTTAAGGTTGCACAATTTTTAATGTGCCAAATACATGATTTAACTTGTGCTTAATTTGCCCATCACCAAATTACATTTTCAACAATTTTATCACATGAGTCTGCATGTGAAAAAGCATACTCTCCTATGTGCACAAATTACAGCTGTGTTTGATGATTCTAAGTATTTCAAAATTAAGTAATATATTCATTCAATAAGTATTTTGAATATATCCTCCATGTATAGGGCACATATTGATACATAATTGTGAAAAGACAAATCATAACACTGTGTATAACATGTCAGAATCATCATATAGATTAAGTAGAGGTTGTACATTTGAGGGAGGGGTTGCATTTGAGGGAACATCAGAAGAAGACATTCTGGGATCATTTTATCTGTCACTCAAATGCCAGTGGCTCAGAACACCAATCTTCCTTTAAGCCATTCGGCATTTTCTATTTTGTAGAATCCTGTACTTCATAAAGTGATTACATAGGGGGACATCAAAGAGGTGAACAATTTTCCACTGACTACTTTCTCTTATTGAAATAGCTGTTCACATATCTAGAGCTGAGGTTTCTATTATACTGTCTATCCAGTCCTGATTAACTATAGCTTGACTTGTCTTCTTATTATTCATGTCCAGAGTATGTATGTTGGGCATAGAAGACATATCAAATCTATTGCTGTGAGGAAGTAAACAATTATAAATATATAAATTAGTGGTATAAAAACCATAAGCAATAATACCCAGCTGATCTAAAAAAGGAAGCTTGAGCTGAATGAAATGACAGTACATGGTCGAAACATTCCTCTCACAGCAAGAAGTGTCAGGCATAGGAGCTTCCTTCAGGAATTGCTGTAAATTGATTTACAAATATGACAGCAGAAAAAGAGAGGTCATATCATCTCTACAATCATCTGACAGCTTACTAACACATAAACAATACAGAAAATATCTTGCCAGATTCAAGAGCTAATCCTATCGAAATCCAGTTCAAAATTGAATTTTAATACTATATTTAAATGATTCTTTTGTCCCTAGTAATCCCAGAGCCACCCAGGCACCCAATTTTCTTCCTTTACTCCCACAGTTTATAATTGCCTATTTGTTATGGGATTACGTATTTACTGTCTGGCTTCTCCACCAGAATGGAAATCCCATATGGGCAAGAACCATGTTTTTGTTCACCATGGTGTAGCTGATGCCTGGTACCCAGTAGTTATTACATGAATTGGTGCTTGAATAAATGAATAGTGATTTTGTAGCTCTATTAGCATTTATGTCAATATTTTTGTATACATATCTCTCTTCTCCTAAAGAGGAGCTCCTCGAAAGCAAGATTATAGTCTTGTATTTGTGTCTTCTGAGTCTAGTCTAAAGAGATACTCAACCAAAAAGCTGCACAACTAAGGAAACAATCAACAAAACTAAAAGGCAGCCTATGGGATGGGAGAAGATATGTGCAAATGACATATCAGATACAGGGTGAGTAGCCAAAATCTATACAGAACTTATCAAATTTAACACCCAAAAAACAAAAAATCCAGTGAAGAAATGGGCAGAAGACATGAATAGACACTTTTCCAAAGAAGACATCCAGATGGCCCAACAGACACATGAAAAGATGTTTAATATCACTCATCATCAGGGAAGTACAAATCAAAACTACAATAAGATATCACCTCTCATGTTTCAGACTGGCTAAAATTAACAACACAGGAAACAACAGATGTTGGTGAGAATGTGGAGAAAGGGGAACCCTCTTACACTGCTGGTGGGAATGGAAACTGGTGCAACCACTCTGGAAAACAGTATGGAGATTTCTCAAAAATTCCTCAAAAAGTTAAAAATAGAACTACTCTATTTTGATATATATTTGATGAATACAATATATATGTATACACATAATCATGAATACTTGGGGCACCTGGGTGGCTTAGTCGGTTGATCATCTGGCTCTTGAATTTGGCTCAGGTCATGATCCCAGGATCATGGGATCGAACCCTGTGTCAGGCTCTGTGCCAAGCGCGGAGTCTGCTTAAGATTCTCTCTCTCTCCCCTCCTCTGCCCCTCTCCCCAGCTCTCTCTCTCTGTCTAAATAAAACAAAGAGAGAGAGGAAAAAAAAAGAAAGAAGAAAAAAGGAATGTATAATTGAAATTTGTAACAACATGGATGGAACTAGAGTATATTATGCTAAGTGAAATAAGTCAGCCAGAGAAAGCCAAATACCATATGATTTCACTCACAGCTGTAATTTAAGAAACAAAACAGATGAACATAGGGGAAAAGAAAAAAAAAAACAGAGAGGGAGGCAAACTGTAAGGGACTCTTAACTATAGAGAACAAACTGAGGTTTGATGGAGGGAGTTGGGTGGGGGGAATGGGCTAAATGGGTTGGGCATTAAGGAGGGCACTTGTCAAGGAGCGCCTGGGTGGCTCGGTTGGTTGGGCATCTGACTTCGGCTCAGGTCATGATCTCATGGTTCGTGAGTTTGGGCCCTGCGTCACAGCTCAGAGCCCGAAGCCTGTTTCACATTCTGCGTCTCCCTCTGTCTCTGCCCCTCCCCCACTCACACTGTCTCTCTCAAAAATAAATAAACATTAAAAAAAATTAAAAAAAAAAGGATGGCACTTGTCATGAGCTCTGGGTGTTATATGTAAGTGATTAATCATTAAATTCTACTCTTGAAACAAATATTATACTATATGTATAGAATAGAATTTAAATAAAACTAGAATTTAAATAAAAATTTGGGGAAAAAAGTGATATTCAACTATTTAGTGCTAAGTGAATTAATTCCACCCAGATGCTGCAACATTGTTTCACTGACACAAACACTCCAGCATAAAATGGGAGTGTCCTCGAATGAATATAATGGAGAAAGAGGGAGGATCCCAGGACTTACTTGAGAATAGTTTTTTCTATTTCTGTCTAAAGAAATTTTTTGTTCATTTGAATTTTTACATTAGTTTTTCATGTTTATGTGCCTTATATTGTCAGTTATTTCCATGTTGACTGGCCTGTATCCAAAACTTGAAACTTTGATCCCACTCCAGCCAACTCCAGCCTCTCTCCAAAAACAGGATAGATCTTGGTACAGATGAGATGCTAGAATTCAGTGGCATTTCCCTTAGCAAACAAAAATCCAAGATGATAGTGTTTACCAGACTAGATGAGAGTGCAAAGAAAGCACTTGGAAAGTTTATTAAAATGCACTGATATGCAGACAGTCTAAATCAATGAGAGTAAGCTACATTTTTGCTTTATACTGTAGGTTGCACAGAGAAATCTGAATTTTAGTAATCCTGCTAGGAGGGTGATTTGAGAAACTCTGGACCAGATCATAAGACTGAAGAGTTCAAAGACGATGTTTTATGCATCCTTGCATTGTCAGTGCCTATGCCTGACACATAATTGGTGTTTACATTCTCCCTCAAAATATAGATGTCTATGCTCCCTAGAGAATCTGGTTTTGGTGACATATTTTCTTTTGTTAAACTTTTTCTGCCTCAGAATTCATTTTCTAGTGTTTCTTATCCTATGCTTTGGCTTGGCCTCAATAGAAATTCAGTCTATTGGCTTATATTTAATAAGAGTCTTCTTTATGCCATTAGCAACTTCCAATATCACTTAACATATCTGAATTGTTTATTAAGCCAGCTGAAACACAAAAAAATTAGACAAAGTCCTATAGCCACTGGGACCCAATCCAAGTTGCTTAGTGATAAATGAATAAACATTGAATCCACTCATTTACAAATAAATAAAGAATCTAGATTTTGTCCTTCAGATTACTCAGTCATAAATTGAGTTGTGTTCAAAAATAAATTTTATTTCAAGCTATATGATTTTTTATTACCTCTCCTAAAATACTTTATTCACTATTGTTTTAAAATGAGAAATCTCTAAAAATCTGCCACAAAACTGAACAGAAATTGAAACAACGGTGGTCTCTAAAAATAAGTGGAGGGGTGCCTGGGTGTCTGAGTCAGTTAAGCATCCGACTTTGGCTCAGGTCATGATGTCATGGTTCGTGAGTTGGAGCCCTGTTTGGGTGAGCTCGAGCCCTGCCTGTGTGGGATTCTCTCTCTTCCTCTCTCTCTGCTCCTCACTCATTCATGCCCTTTCTCTCTCTCAAAAATAAAAATAAAAATAAAAATAAAAATATGTGGAGTAAAACAACAAAAGGCCACTTTCACTGCCCAAATGAACATATTTTAATATGATAGTTTTTGTTTACGTTGCCATTATAAAATATAAACTTAACTTTTTTACAGGTTTTTATAGTTCTTAAGCACATATGTATGTAGACTATAAAAATTTTAGTATCATAGTACTATAGAAATTTTAATATCTTAATTTTCTTTACCAGAAAGTTGCCACACTCTTAAAGATTTTTCTTTTTAAAAAAATTATGTTAGTGGGGCACTCCACTAACTCTTGGTTTTGGCTCAGGTCATAAACTCCCAGCTTCATGGGTTCGAGCCCCACATCAGGCTCAGTGCTGACAGTGTGGAGCCTGCTTGGAATTCTCTCTCTCCCCCACCTCTCTCTCTGCCCCTCCCCCACTCGTGCACACGCTCTCTCTCTCTCTCTCTCTCTAAAATAAACTTAAAAAACTATTTTAGAATACATGAACAATGTTTTCTTGCTGTAAAACATCATAATAGCACAACAATCTAATTACATTTTACAAAGCTTTTTATGTGGTACCAACTGAACTATCCCATTTTTATCAATTCTGTGTAATATTTTGTGGTATGAGTAAACCATAATTTATTTAATCATTCCCCTATTGATAGACATGTAAGTTGTATCTATTTTCTCTCTTTTTTAATTAAGAATTTTTTAATTAAGTTTATTTATTTATTTTGAGAAAGAGACAGAGAGAGAGAGAGAGAGAGAGAGAGACAGAATGAGTGGGGGAGGGGCAGAGAAAGAGGAGACAGAATCTCAAGCAGGCTCCTGTGCTGCCAGTGCAGAGCCTGGCACAGGGCTTGAATTTGTGAGATCATGACTTGAGCTGAAACCAAGAGTCAGATGCTTAACCAACTGAGCCACCCAGGCACTCCCAATTTTTCTCTTATAAAATCAGTACTTCAATAAATTTCCCCCATCATTGATCGTTATAGTCATGCTCACTGTTTCTTTTACATAAATAGATAAAAGTTGACATAGAATTTTTTGGTTGACATTTTGAATTTTAATTAACACCATTAAATTGTCTCTCCAAGAGATGATACCATTTCTGTACTATCACCAACAACATATGAGAGGGTCTATTTCTTTCTTTTTTAATGTTCATTTATTTATTTTGAGAGAGAGAGCATGCCTGAACATATATGCAAGTACATAGGGGGTATGGGTAGAGAGTGGGAGAGAGAGAATCCCAAGCAGGCTCCTCGCTGTCAGTGCAGAGCCTGACTTGGGCTTTATCTCATGAAACCTGAGATCATGACCTGATCTGAAATCAAGAGCTAGAAGCCCAATCAACTAAGCCACCCAGGCGCCGTGAGAGGGTCTATTTCTTTATATATCGTAAAATGCAAATTGTTACACAACTTTTTTTCTTCATTTTGATGAAAAATAGGATCCTTAATTATTATGTTAATTTTATTTTCTTATTTGTAGTGCTCTTCACATTTTCAAATGATTATTATCCATTTATAGTTTTGCTTTCGTTCACACGCTTTGCCCAATTTGAAATTTAGTTGTCTCTTCTTTGGTAGATGCTTCCTATCCTGGAATTAATGTTTCGTTGGTTATATATGCTAAAGTATTTTCTAATATATTGTTCATAGAACAGAAGTATTTTTATGATATTGATCTCATATTTTCTCTTGCTGGTTTCTGTTTTTAGTGTTCCTTATGAATTCCTTTCTCTCTCTGAAAGTATAAATATATACTTCTATAATTTTCCTAGAATTTTGAGTTTTATGTTTGGCACTTTACAAAATCTGGAAAAGATTTTGTGTATAATGAAACACAGGATTTATTTATTTATTTGTTTATTTATTTTGACAGACCATTATCCAAGTACTAGTTTACTGACTATAAATTTTTCTTTCTTTCTTTCTTTCTTTTTTTTTTTTTTGAGAGAGAGAGCATGAGTGAGCAAGGGGCAGAGAGTGAGAGAGAGAGAGGGAGAGAGAGAGAGAGAGAGAGAGACGGAGAATCCCACAAGGGGCAAAGAGAAAGGGAGAGAGAAAGAATCCTGAAATGGGGCTCTAGCTCACAAACCATGAGACCATGACCTGACCAGAAGTCAGATGCTTACCAGACTGAATCACCCAGGTGCCCCTAGTCTATACATTTTCAACTAACTTAAATGCTATATGTTTTACAAACTAAATTCCATAGGTTACAGAGTTCCCTTTCTGGAATCTCCAATTCATACCTGATATCTATGTAAGTATAGTCCTGCTTTATTATACTTGCTGGCTCTTATGTAACCTTATTTCTTATCTATTTGTGATTTTGATTGTAAGCTCATGTCCACTGGAACTTTCTCTTTGGGATTTTATTGAGGCCCCAGTTGAAGTTATATGCCTCCAGAGAGGATTTATATTTTGCTTCTACTAGTCATTTACCAACTTGGATCCACTATAAATTAACATTAAATGTTAATATCTGTAATATAAATAAAAGTAATGAACCAAATGTTCTGATACCATCTCCCACAGTGCAGTATGTCAGCATTAGGAATGGAGAATAAAGAAATTTAATCAGTGAGTCAAAAGTATTGTGACCTGATGGTATAAAATAGTTGGAGGTGCTGTATTGAATTCTTCTCTGATGTATATGAAAAGTAATGTTCTAACCAAGTCCCCAGAGAATGATTATATATACACTAATAATATGGAAGTATCTAGAATGTTAAGTGCTGAAATATTATAACAAATAAACTATTAAACAGAATGAGTTTGGTAAGAATGGATTTTTTTTTTTACAACTGGTCCTTTGTCTTAGGCAATACAAAGTTTTTGGTAGTCTTTAAAATTCCTGAGACCCTCTGGCTAGGACTTTGTGTACTCTTCTAATTGAGGCGTCGTATAGTATTTCATCAATTTGGAAGTTGCAAATAAAGAATCCTAACTGTGACATGCAGAATTTATTCATAGAATATTATTTTAGCCCCATCCCCATATTTATAGATGTGGATAAAAAGTCAAATATAGAAACATGTAGCTCTTCACAAAGAGGAAGTTTCATGTGCTATTATTATTTGTGTTTCACATTTATTATTAATAGGTTGTTATTCTTATAATTCATCATGGACACTATATATTTTAAAGGGCATGTGGAGCTGCATTAATCAGGATTAAGAAGTTATGATTATAAGTATACTTAATTTTGATTTCAAGTAAATAAGGTATTTTTAATATTAAATATCCATAAAAATTATACAGAGAAAATACACATTTTTAATAAAAGTATTTGGCTCAAAACCTAAAAATACAAAAATATTACAAATTTCATCTACCTTGAAAATTGGATTTAAAAAAATTGTTAATTAGACAATACACTTAGTGGTATTTCCCCCTCTTCCCATATCTGGGGATATCTAGAGCAGAGGATTGCCCCTAGAATGTTAATTTTCTATCATGGTGAAAAATAGCCAAATATTTCATTTCTTCAGTTTTGTAAACATTGTTGCAACATGTCAGTGAACATTTTAATCAACTCTGAAAGAATAAAACTCAAGTGTTCCCTTTTCATATAAACCTGACATCTTTCTTAATCTGGCAGCTGAGTGTAATTAATCTGAATTGTTTTACTCCCAGTTTAGAATCTAGAAGTTTCTCTTATCCCATCTCATGGAGATATTGAATTGAATTTATTCAATTTTTTATTGAATTTATTGACATTTATTGAATTGCTAACCATCAAACATATGAAAGGACTCCTATTCCCCCTACCCCACCCCAGATTCCTTCCTTTCAATGCCTCCTCATGATTTTGCTAGATCTACCTGGAATTTTGACCCTTCCTTCTCAGTAAATATTTGCTGAATTTATGGATGTTGTTACTGCTTCTACTCTGTGTTTGTTTCTGACACCAAAAAACAGCTCTTTCATATTCTAGCTACCTCTCAAAATCTTCATAGAACTGCTTCATTCCTTTTTTCATTCTCTTCTTGCACTTCTTCCTCCATTCCTGTTTCTGTCTCTCTCTGTCCCTTTCACTTCCTTCCTCCTTCTCTCTTCCTCTCTCTTTCACTCTTCCTTATTTCCTTCTTCCCTTTCCATCAAAATCATTGCCTCAAAGTAATGTGTTCTCTTAGTCACGTGCTAATCCTTAGTGACAGGGTGTTTTATCCTTAAACTCAGCTAGGATTGCATCACCAACACCTGTCATTAAACTTGTCCAGTATGGACCTACTGCATTCGTGAACCTCTAACGTTGTCTTTATTTTGGAACACTGATGGTCATATGAGCTGTGCCAACCTGGATAAACACATTGAATCATAAACTCAGTTTAAGATGCAGGGTTCTTGTGTTTCACCTTTGTACTAACATTCTAATTTCAAACCTATTAGGTAATTCTCAAGTCCCTTGCCCTAGAATAACCAATTCTTTGTTTGGCTCCCATGTATAGACTCCCAGCTCTTCAGCCAGCCCTGTCATTCTCCCTGAACTCCTTGCCTCCTGTCTGGGTCTGTCCTCTGGAGACAGAATAGAGCAATAAATATGCCCCAAATGTGCAAGGCACATATTGAGGAACAAAAGGAGGAATAGTTTCATAACTTGGCATTGGAGACAGTGGTAAGGTATCAGGGGTTTATTGATGTATATCTTTCCTCTGCTTCAAGGAACTGCATAGAAACTAGCAATACAGTTGTTCCAATTATGAGGAAGAAGATCACCTAGGGAGAATTCTGCCCCAAATTTTCTCGAATATATTTGTCTTGAGCACATCAAAAATATGGCTCTGTGTGCTTTTAGGAATAAAGGAAAAGGGAAAATACTTTATGTAAGTCTTAGTTTAAATGTCACATTTTTGTTGTGTCTGATCATGGCTATTCTAATTGAAAATGCAAACCTCCACCATGCCCCACCCTATCACAGTCTGTAGTTTCTATGGTACTTATTACTTTCTGGTAAGTAATTTACTTCTGAACTATTTTTATTGTTCATGGTGTGTTTCTGTCTGTTATAGTACAAGCTACACAAGAGCAGAGCTTTTCTTATTTTTCTCTTTTTTTTTTTTTTGTCTGTTTTATTCTTTGATGTCCCCAAGCACTTAGACTAGTACCTGGCAGACTTAGGCACTCGATAAATATTTACTGAATGAATAAATGGACAAATAAAAATACCACATCAAAAATATTCTCTATGAATAGATATACATTCTGATTCTATAATCAGAATATTTAAAAAATAACAGTTCTTTCCAGTTGCAAGGAAGGAAAATGAATGAATGAGTTTCAAGAGGGACATTTGTATTTGTTGCTCTCTTTCTTTGATGGCATCGTGCTTTAAAATTAAGTATGACCATACATAAGCTCAAATGGAGTTCCTGGGATTTTTATTATTAATCAACAGAAATTTTCCAGCATTCCAAGGTGCTGATTTATAGCTTCCATGTGAAAGACCTCATGAATAGACCTTTCATTACAATTTCCTCAGAATAGCAAACTCCCAGCTGCCCCTTCCAGTAGAACCCATGATTTAACTCTGGAATTTGTTTTGACTCACTGACTATAAAAGCAACTAACAGGAACATGTGGGAGTCATTGTAAACTGCAGGTAAAACCCACTTTAAGAGAGAGAAACACCCCCAAACTGAGTAAACAGATGAAACATATCATATCATATCATATCATATCAATCAATCATATCATATCATATGACAAAAGGATTCTTCACTTTGTAAAGGGCATTACCTCAGAATTATTTTAAACTCTACTTCACTGACAACATTTCTACTAATTAAAAGTCTCCTATGTGAATGAAAATAACATGGCTTGTTTTACAGGAGATTGTCTGGGGCATGAAGGAAGGTATGGATGGGTAAGGAAGCAAGTCTGGAAGCAGAAGACTGGGTTGGGAGTCTTGGGTCCATGGTGGTGTTTGTCCAGAGACTAAGTCTAAAGCCTGTTGTCTGAGTCTTCATTAGAAAGAACAATCAGTCAGAGCCGAACAAGTGGTGTTGATGGCCTTCACCAGGGTGGCTTTGTGACTAAATGTCTGATTTATTTACAGGTTTTCAAACAAAGCCCCTTTTTATTAAAGGAACAGTTCTGTTAATTTTAAAGTATCCACTTACTGCATTTCATTTAACTGTGTTGACTTTAGGTATTAAGAAAATGGTGTGCTTCCTCACCTGTAAGGATTCATATTCCCAAGAAAATTAAGCCCTACAAAAGATGTTATGGAGGGGCGCCTGGGTGGCTCAGTCGGTTGAGCGACCGACTTCGGCTCAGGTCATGATCTCACGGCTTTTGAGTTTGAGCCCCGCATGGGGCTCTGTGCTGACAGCTCAGAGCCTGGAGCCTGCTTCGGATTCTGTGTCTCCCTCTCTCTCTGCCCTTCCCTGCTCATGTTCTGTCTCTCTCTCTCTGTCAAAAATAAATAAACATTTTTTAAAAAAAGATGTTATGGAAAAATGCATAGATATATCTGTTCCTATGATAGTAGCATTGTTTTTCAATATGCTGAAAAGGGAACACAGGCGAAACTATTTTTTTCTTTATCACTAGGAAATACCATAGAAAGGAGACTATCACCACCTCTTGAAGGCAATCTTTTTAATATGTGGATTATTGCTACTGATTTGTTTATTTTACAAACATGGATTATCTTTACACCAATTCACATACATTTTAATTAAGATAAATTTGCAGAGAAAGGTTAACTTAAAATGAACAACCAGCATCTGAACTTCTTCCTATGAAAAGGGTAGATAAATTATTTGGAGAAATGACATCTGCTAAATTTGGGCTGTCCAAAATGGTGACTATTTACAGTTAAATTAATTAGGATTCAATAAAATTAACAAGTTGCTTAGTTGCACTGGCTATTTTTCAAGTGCTTAACAGCCACCAGTGGTTAGTGGCTAGTGCTCAGCACATTGGGCATATGGAACACTTTTATAATACAGAAAATATTTCTCTAAAATGTCTGATTTTAAATATAAAAAAAAATAAGATATATAAACAACAATAGTTGACACACAAATACATATACTGCACATCCATCAGTATTTCAGAAACATTAATAGCTGAAAAGATCCCACTACTCCGAGAGTAGTAGAAAATTAAAACAAAACAAAACAAAACAGGACCCTCAGTTTGATATGTAAAATCTACCAAGGAAGATGAATGGCTATTACAAGAATAAAGAATGAATCTGCTTTAATGGAATAGAATAAAAAGAGAAAACAGCAGGTAATTTCTATAGTTTATTACAAAAGCCTTGAAAGAATGACTTTAATGTATATTTTATCTGTCAGCATTTTACATGTTGATGGCTAAGAAGATTAATATTAAACTTATGATTTAGGGAATAAAAATGAAAAGTAGGTAATTGTCCCATTAAAACATTTAGACTTGATGAACATTAACCAATCACCTATTCTATGTGAAGCATCCTTTGATTCAGAATTTTTCTGCAGAAAAAATAAATTTTTACTTTACATACAGGTGGATCAAACCTAAGTAGATCAAACCATGTAAATCAGTATCTAAGACTCCCAATAATCACTTTCCAGTTTAACTGGTTTTTAGATATCTAAAGGAAATTTCACAGACATTTTATATCACTGTGGTACCATTAATCAAAACCATTTATATTAATTTATTTTTTCTCTTGTATCTATTACATCACCCAGATTTGTCAAATTCTGGATTTTTCATGCTTGACATTTAATTTCAAATGAGCCAAGTCTTCCTTAGCATCATTGGAACAGCTAACAATTAGAATACATCCCAGAGAAAATGTGAATGGAATGCACCAACATGCACATGAAGCACTGTGATTTATTTGACACAAATATATTGGTAAGGAAAGTGTAGAAAGAAATCTGGGGGAATCCCAGTGCCTTTCTGTGCAGATACCCAGGACCTGCAGCTGAGGATAAGGGGCAGGAACTAATCCACAGCCATTGCTATTCTTGAGTCCTGAGATGCATCCTTTGATCAATTTATGTGGATTTTACTAAACTCTAGAAAGGCAGGACATTGGGTAGCTACACTGTAATGATTTTTTTAAGTTTCATTTTAAGATTCTACTGTTTATGAAAGAGCTCTAAATAAATATTGCCTTCAAGTATGAAACTCTTGAGACTCCTTAAGATGTTTAGTATTTGAGGCCATCACAATCACTCGTATAATCACATACTCTGACATATTTGTTACCGCATTTTATTCAGATGCACAAGTTTGTCTTCTTGGAATAAATTCTCTTTGCAATAGAAGAGCAACATCGATACACTTTTTAGTTGTGTAGGTTTTGTCAAGCTTATTATAAAGCCTGTCGAAGCTAACTGTCTGCATTCAAAGGGTTCATAATCGTCCCATCTATGGTAGAAATTTTGGGCACCATGGAAGAATTAACAGGATCCCATAATGAAAGAAATTTCTTTCTTTTACAAGTAGTGACACATAGAAATATAGTTCTTGTGCCTTGTACAGATAAAAGTAAAGTTAGCTGCTGTGTTCATCCCTAGCACAGTACTCACAACCTGTGTTTTTCAGGTTAGCTCTTAATACTTTCAACATACTGGGAAATTTAAATTTGAGGTCACTCTTAAATTTAAGTCATATCTTGATACTCAATAATGATTACCTTCCAGAATATCTTTTTAAGTGTGTAAAACAAAGAGGCTTTGAAAATCTCTGCATGAGAACCTAAGAAAACACAGGACAGAAGCGAGGCAGGTTGAGTGAAGGTTTTTGCCTCATGTAACACCGGTCAGTTTGCCAACCTCATATGTGCCTCCCTATGGTAAGATCTCGGCATCATCCGAACATAAATCATCCCTAAAAATTCCCTTTTCTGGCCTCTGCTAATCTAATTCTTTTGCATTCAGCCGAGTGCTCCTAAAGTTTAATCACAAGCCTGAAATACATGGAATAAATTCCTTAAGATTGATACTAATCATATGAGGATATCGACTGGGCATACAAAAATGAACTGCAAATGAAAACTAGAAATTGAGATCCCAAATTACCTGTATTTAGAAATCCATGTCCATCCAGTTCATCATTAGCAAACTCCCCTTTATTCTTCCCACACTCACCTCCCACTCCAAATTACAATACTTAACCAATTGGGATCAGAATGGGCTGAATCATATGTAAATTATCCAGAGGGGACTAGCTTAAAGTTTCTTAAATTTTAATGTGCACATGAATCATCTGAGGATCTTGTTAAAATGCAGATTATTGTTTGATAGGGCTGGTGTGGGGCCCAAAGTTCTGCATTTCTTTTTTTTTTTTTTTAATTTTTTTTTAACGTTTATTTATTTTTTTGGGGACAGAGAGAGACAGAGCATGAACGGGGTAGGGGCAGAGAGAGAGGGAGACACAGAATCGGAAGCAGGCTCCAGGCTCCGAGCCATCAGCCCAGAGCCTGACGCGGGGCTCGAACTCACGGACTGTGAGATCGTGACCTGAGCTGAAGTCGGATGCTTAACCGACTGAGCCACCCAGGCGCCCCCAAAGTTCTGCATTTCTAATATGCCTTCAGATGATGCTGATACTCTGATTCACAGAGGACACTTTGAATAGCAAAGTTTTTTTTTTAAGTTTATTTATTTTGAAAGAGAGAGAGAGAGAGGGAGAGAGAGAGAAAGCACACAACCACAGGGGAAGGGCAGACAGAGAGAAAAATTCCCAAGCAGACTCTGCACAGTCAGCACAGAGACTGACTTAGGACTCAATCTCACTTACAGTGAGATCATGACCTGAGCCGAAATCAAGAGTAGGACACTTAACTGACTGCCACCCAGGCATCCTAATAGCAAGGTTTTAAAGGAGAGCATTATTGGCTTTCCCAAATTGTGAACTGCCTATTATATTCCACACTGCTGATGTTGACTGGAAACTTGACAGTTATGTATATATATATATATATGTGTATGCACACACACACACACACACACACACACACACACACACACACGTGAAATGACATTCTAAAAGCTATACTAATCATGATCTTTAACAAATATCACAAATAGTATAATATGCATTACTTGGCTAAAATGGAAAAATCCAGAATGTCACTAATCAGAAATGATAAATGGTATCTGTATTTTCCAATAAATTATTTATACTTTGCACTTCTGTCATAGTTGAAAATTATATTAATAGTGCAATTTCTAACATATGAGCTATTAACTTTTTAATGACATTTGTAAAACATTAATCAAATTTATGAGGTTTTCTCCTAAATTATGACACTCTCATGTCACTTTGTATTCCAAATTCATTAAGCACATTTAGTTTAATTGCCTGAAAAAAGAGATGCTGAAGGCATTTTTATTTTTCTTTAATTTTGCCACTGACAGTAACTTATATTTTATCCTTTTATTATCCCACAGACAGAGACACAAATATGTTTCCTTTCTTTCACAAAAGGAAAAGTCAGATGATGGTCAAATGCATTGTTCAAAAAGCCTAATACTGAAAATGCTTTTTGTACTGGTTTAAAAATCAATTAAATCTATTTAGTTTTAAAAATTAAAGCAAATAGAGATAGAAGCATTTAATTATACTACCATTTTTCCTAAATTGTGTTTCTTGAGCTATATTCTCTCATTTTTTTCTTATTTATTTTTAAAACGAAGCTTTTATATATTCTTATTAACACTTACGTTGTACAATATATGATCCCAAGTAATCACATCAAAATATTGTGCTAACCTTCCAAGATGTGGCTGTGACTGCTTTCAGGTGACATCTTGTCAAAAGATGTTTCATCGCCTTTCTTGTCTGAATCATTCACAGAATCATCGGACTGGATCCCAGGGTGACTCTTAAATTTTGGTGAACATAAACTTCTCTCAATTTCCACTTCCTGTTAGAAGACATTAAAGGGATACATGTTAAAAGCTATCAGTGGGAAACAGATGTGGTTTTCAGGGGGTTTAGAAGGCAATGATGAGAGAGGAGGGGTGTTCCTATGAGTGATGTTTTCTAATATGCTCCGGGTAAAATTTTGATAACTTAGCCAAGAACTGCAAACATATATCTGACACATAGTTTACTTTCCTGCCACTAGTTCCACTTCTGAATTAGCTTTCCTTTCATGTGGCTTTTTTTTTTCTCTCATAAAAGACAGAAAGTGGAAATAAGGGTCACAATACAATGTAATATATGTTAATAGATGCAACTTCCTAAGACATGAGAAATGTCCATGAGGGACTTCAAAAAAAATAGCAAAATATTGACATTATATGCTTAAGACAGAAGGAAATGAGTTTTTTTTTAATGTCATGCTCACCCTGTAATGATAATCTTAGTAATTACAGAGCTCCCAAATTACCAACCCATTTAGCCACCATATAGTAAGTACAGTTTGGCAATTCATAAAGATTGTGAAATTACTTCTTTGAGATAGTAATTTAACATCAAAGAGAGAAACATTTCACAAAGGAAAAAGGATAAAGTGTATTTCAAATACAGGAAGCTAGTGTTCCTTATTTTATGGATTAAGTAATATAATATAAAACAAACCAAGTCAATCAGACCATTTTGCATAAAAAATGGTAAAAAGCTAATAAATGATCTAAGACAGCTCAAGAAGCAAAAGTATATATTTATATATATATACATATATACATATATATATATATATAAATCAAGTAATATACTGAAAATTGTCTCAATATGTACTCATAAGTTTTATACTTTTGTATATGAAGTTATATTTTTTAAAAAAAATTTAACATTTATTCATTTTTTGAGAGTGAATGAGACAGTGTGAGTTGGGGAGGGGCAGAGAGAGTGGGAGACACAGAATCAGAAGCAGGCTCTAGGTTCTGAGCTGTCAGCACAGAGCCCAATGAGGGGCTTGAACTCAACGGACCGGACCGCGAGATCATGACCTGAGCTGATGTCAGATGCTTAACTGACTGAGCCACCCAGGCGCCCCTGAAGTTATATTTTCTAAACAGCAGCAATTCAAATAATGATGTGCTGAATTGCTCTTCACTTTTTTTACTTTTAAAATACACTGAAAGAATAAGTTTGAGAAACAGCTAAAAACTCTAGAACATTTCTTAGAGTTGATACATTTTCTATGTCTATGATATGAATGAAAAGGCAAGGGTTTTGGAAAGAACCTCTTAGCATGCTTATGTTTTTTCATTTTCATACCCACTTACATATATATTATCAAATCAAATATATATATCAATGTATAATTAGACAATAGTGGTATGCATTTAATCATCTCATCTTCAAATACCTCCCAAATATATGATGCATACTATCTTCATTACTGTGAACCTAAACTGGAACTAAAAACATTCACAGGAGAAAAACAGGGAAAAAGGAGTCTCCTTTATTTCAGGGCATTGCCCTTAACATTTGTGCTTTCAACTATTATAAAAAACCCAAAGGTTCATAACTGTAGTGATGTTTATGCTGTTGAAACACAATTGCAGACATGCATGGCATGAGTATGAGCTCTAAGCTTAGCTAGTGAACATGCAGAGTCCTCACCTAGTTCATTCTGGTATCCTCTCCTGCTGTCATGTAAAGTGATTGCTAAGAAATGGTTACAGTATCCATCTGCTTTTGTTTTAGCAATTTAACCCAACTCCTAGCATTAGCAAAAATAAAATAAGATAAATAAAGAGAAAATGAAGATGCCTAAAAGTAGTGACTCCTGTTCAGAAAATTTTTGTTTTGACAAAAGATGGAATGCTAAATATAGTCCATGGACACGACTGATGACATGAAAAGATCACCTTTCTGTTTCATACAGAAATATAGATTTTGATTAAGTGGTTGAAGCAAATATCTCAGCCAGTGATGACACTAACTTCTGCTATATTGGTATTCTCAACTTCAAATTCACAAACACCAAGAGTGCATCATATACTGAGGTGGTAAAAGACCCCAGAGCCAGTCAACACATGAACGCAGTAGACCTGTTCCTAAGCCTCGACCTTCAAATCCAAGTGATTCTGTGGCAAGTTCCTTAGAATAAGTTCCTTCTGTCAAGTGGTAAGGAGGGGTCTGTGTAGGGACATAAAAGATCTTCTTAGACGAGGTTGAATTGAGCTGTCTCTAATCACAGCAGTGATCTGCTTTAATCTTTTTAATCTGTTTTATGCACTGTTTCCACAAAGGATTTACTTTGAGTAAAAATCTACAGGCTTAAACAAATACAAAAAACCATCCTTTTAGAGTTAAAATATGTAGCAGTTAATGATGGAAAACTTATATTTAAGCCTCCCCTTCACTGTTTATTAAGCTGTGTGGCCTTGTTCTCGTTACTTGATGTATCTAAGTTTTCTCATATGTTATGAAAAGAGTTTAGTCACTAAATGTCTAACATGGTAGCTTCCAGTCTAGTGAGGGAGACAAAGAGTAATACAGCACATAAATCAATGTAAATATGCAACTACACACAGGTCAGAAAAGAAAGACATATAAATGTTGAGTGCCTCAAATGGGGGAACCAAACTACTGAGCAAGGTCTTGCAAAACTCCCCTGGAGAAAAGATCTTCAGCTGATATTTGAAGGAAAAATGGGGCTTAACTGAGTGAAGAACTTTTCAGGTGGAGAGAACAACATATGCAAATGCTCTACATTGGGAGGTAGTTCAGTGGATAGAAATGGGGCTGAAGCATGGAGCCTGAAAGAGAACAAGATGCTGGATGACTTGTAGGAGTAGGTAGAAGCTAGAATACGAAGGATCTGGAGGGTCATATTAACTATTGTGGTCTTAGTCAAATAGGGAATTACTGAAAAATTTTACACAAGTGTATAAGTATATGTATGTGTATACGTGTGTGCATATGCACACATGACATAATCAAGCCTGCAGTGTGAAAATCTCAGTCTACCTCTGGAGCAGTTTTTCTCAACACTGGCATCATTGATATTCTGAACCAAATAATTCTTTGTTATGGGGGCCTATTCTATGCATTGTAGGATGTTTAACAGCATTCCTTGTTTCTACCCACTAGATGCCAATAGCACTGCCCCCCATAGTCATGACAATCAAAAGTGTGTTCAGATATTGCCAAATCTTGTGCAGAGAGCAAAGTCACCCCTGGTTGAGAGCACACTGTTCTAGAGTAGGCTAGACTGAAGGAAGGTCAAACTATACATGGGAAGATCAGTGAGAAGCCTACAATAGTGTTCCAGGCAAGCAATGCCCATTCTGGTCAGAGTGGTGATGGAAATAGAAAGGAGTGAACTAAGTTTAAGGCCCTGATGCAAAACTGACAAGTCAGGTAATGGATTGAATCTAAGGCGAGAGAAAGAGAGAGAGAGAGAGAGAGAGAGCAAATATTTAATTTTTCCTTCTGACAAATACATGAAAGGGATTGCAGTACCATTAAACAATGTCAGAGCACCCAAAAAAGGCTGGGTTGGGATAAAAGACAGATCATGATTTGGGCATCTACATGTCCAAAAGGCATCTGGATAAATAGCCTTGAAGCTTAGAGGAGAAGTCCTAACTGAACAAGCAAGTTGTGAGTCACCTGTCTTTTAGTGGTAATTGAAACACAAACAATGGATGTGAATAAACTTGCTTCAATTGTGATAAGAAACAAATCCAGAACCAAGCTCTGAAAAGTTCTGACACTTAATTTTGCGGTAGAGGAGCAGAAGCAGACAAGAAGAAAGAAAAAAATCAGAAGGAAAGGATATCTGTAACAATATTGAACTCTTACTGAGTATAAATTAGGTAAGGACTTAAATATGTCCTTTGAGTTTAACAACATGGATATAAACTGTTGAGCAAAATGGTTTTGGTGGAAGTGAAAAGGTTGGAAGGCAGATTGTAGTGGTGAGGGATTGACTGGGAGACAGTGAGTGCACATAACTTCTTGAATAATTTAGTGTTAAAGTGGAGGCAAGAAATAGAGCAATAACTTCAAAGACATATTTTGTGTAGTTTAGTTTCAAAGGGAGAGACTGCATATGCTGAAAAGCCAACTGGAAGGATTTAGTGAGATGGAGAGGTTGGCTTTACAGAAGAGAGACAGAAAAATAATGATGTAAAATTCCTAAGAGGGGAAAGAAGATGGAACACAAAGCATAGATAGAAACATAACCCAAAGATAGAGAACATAAGGCATTCCTGTTGTCACTGAGGTGAAGGAAGGTGACATTAATATAGATATTGACAATCTGTATGCTTGGCAGCTTCAAGATAAGTACATTCCAGTCTGATAAGATGTAAGAACTGAGGAAAGTGGGAGGGGTACTTGAAAGGAATTAAGAAAGTTTAATTTCATTGCTGTGGGGAATGGGGAAGTGAAATGAGCAGAGCACTGGGAATGCATTAATGCAGCACTGGGAATCCATTTGGGGTTGGTGATGCAAAAGTTACAGGGCTACCCATAGACCTGTGGAGTGACTTTGTTTGAAAATCCTCCACAGTTCTACTTCCGGCGATGAGAAAGTAGAGAACTGACTTCAGCCAGGTACAGGTTTTGTGGGGAAAAAATAAAATGTGTGTTGCAGGGTAGGCTAAGGTGCATATGGGAGGGCAGAAACAAGACAATGTAGGTTACTGTTAAGACAATTCAGAGAATGACTGGGAATGATACACCAAGGAATGTAAAATGGATTAAAAGGGAAGAAAGTAAAGTGTGTGGATTGGAAGACAGATAAAGGATCAATAGACTAGAATCTTGGTGAATTTAAAGACTGCTTATACTGTGAATACTTGGCAAAGCAAACTGGAAAGAGAGGAGACTGAGATGTTTGTTTTAGTGATTTGAGAAGTAGAACAATTGCAATTACTGTGGCCACTGAAATGGAAGCAGAGAGGGTAGAGGAGAAAATCAGGAAACAGGAGAGAACCTAAGAACTGAGAGGCTATGATGGTGTCTCAGGATAATGGCAGAAAAAGACTATGTGTCCACTCTTCTGGTAAACAAGTGAAACTTAACTGAAGTTTAACAAGTAACAGTGATGAAGGGGGAAAAGGGAGAACACCTGACTGGTCTGAGTCTCAAATCAGCTGAGTTTTTAACCCGAGAATGGGAAAGAAATGGGTAGAAAGGACAATGGCCTCAATTTACATGAGGAGGATTCAGGGATAGTGGTGTTTTCCGAGGATAGCCATGTTTCTTTTAAGGCAAGAAGAAGAATTTTGGAGAAGAATTTGAGAGTACAGAGGAGATTGCTGACTGTGGAGAAGTAATGCCAGAAGCACTGATGGAATCTCTGTCTTCAATAATATCTAAACCAATAAAATCTCTCAAAGTCTATAATCTTTTCTAGCTTTAAGACACTTTGGAACCAGGGAAATACGGAAAATTTAAGCTTAAAAGAAAACGAGATTATTCTTCTTTGTTATTTATGTACACTACTTTCTTTAATATAATGTGTAATTATAATCTTAGAAGATCTATATATTTTTTATAATTAGAGAATTGGAAAATGGCAACCTTTACTCACAAGCTAACATTTACTTCACAAGAGATCATGGAGCTATGTAGGATCATCTAGTGTTCAGAACATCCTACCAGGTATTTCAAAAGAAAGTGGTTTGCCTTACCTTGTATATTTTTTTCTCTTAGTATGGATCCATGAGTGAAGAGGTCATTGAAGAGGAGGGGGGAGTAAATGATGAGCATGGATTAATAAAATGAAAATGTTTGGACTTGCCTATATTTAAAATGCTGAGCTAACTCATGTAAATTCCCAGACTCAGTGGGTTCTTGTCTTTAGAGAAATAAAAATGTTGAAATAGGCAAACACAGGAAGTTTTAAGCCAAAATAAAGAGAAGGGCAGAAATAAAGGGAAATTACCAAAATACAAGATATAGGAAAAGAGATATCATAATGAATTCTGCTGTATTGAGAGAAAAGAAGGACCCCAATCGTGGCTTGAACAATTCATGAATAAACAATCTTCTTGTTCACTCATGCCTTTTGAGTGTTATATTCCCTTTTTCCCAGCTCCTTTCCTTGAAGAATTTACTTCCCCACTCTTTGTACTAAACATATCCTTTGCTTCATAAGCCAACTCAGTGAAGCCTCCTCTATTAAGCTCTTTCAGCCATTTCATTCTATACTAATCTTTCATTCATTCAAAATATTTTTAATATTGAATATGTCTCAACCACTGTTCTGGGCACTGTGAATACAAATTAAGGTGCAGGTTGGGTCCTCAAAAGGCTCATCATCTGGTGGTAGAGAAAGATACACCAATTGAGCCATATAGTACACAAATGAGTGTCTAATAATAAGGAAACATAGGCATCCTGGACATAAAGAAAGAGGATTTCTGGAGGGTATGGTCAGACAAAGCTTCCTGAATCAGAGCTGAATCATGGGCTGGAGATGAACTCCATCCTCTAGGTAACAGGAAACCTTGAAAGTGATGACAAGATTAGATTTATACTTTAGATGGATATATTTGTCAGCTATATGAACAATATATACTAATGAGATAAGATGGCAACATCGTACAGAGTGAATGTAGTAAGGAGTTTATTAAAATTTCCAACTGAGAGACAGAACAAGCCTACAATAGAATATTGATAAAGGGAGTAGAGAGAGAGAAAGCACACTAAAAACGTATGTGGGCATAAAATTAGTAATTTTTAGGATAAACTAATTTGTAGGAGGAGTGGAAAAACTCCAGCATAACTCACAGATATTCTAATTAGATGGCTCTATGAAGTTAATAAAATAAGATGAATCTCTTCCCCAAACCAATCAGTGCCTCCCAGAGGCAAAGGCTAATTTCAGGCTCCCTTCTGGACTCATCACAAGGAGCAAGGTGATCTAGGAGGGATCTGGGACATCATACATACGCCACACCCTCAGTTTGGAGGTAATACTACTCTGGATGGAAGCCACAGGGAGCGCCTCACAAACATATAGTCCTCTGTTCCTCCCAATATACATTTCCCACAGAAAGTGAAACTGAATTTTTCCACAGAAATATTGATAAAGAACAACAGAGTTATCTTGGTTTAAAAATGATGCCAGGGTTTCATTGTTGAAGGTCTGGTAGTGAATGAAGTTTTTGACACGTTAAATATGAGTTTTACATGAGACATCCAGATGAAGATACCCAGGAGGAAGTTAGATTTTTCAAAAGAGAGGTCTGTGCTGGAATGAAAGATTTAGGACTCATTAGCAAGAAGGTGATAGTTGCAATAGTAAGAGTCTATTATATTACCCAATTAGAGTATGTAAAATAAGTGCAGATAGCTGAGAAAAGAAGCTCAGTGGCACTGAAGGGACAGGCAAAGGAAGAACATCTGAGGAGACAATGGAGGAGGAACAGTCAGAGAAACACGGCCACTCGCAGCCCACATGGTGCCTCTGTGTGAATTAGTAAAGAGATGTCTCTTCCTCAAGACACTTTACTTCGTCAGAAAATTGTCACACTATACTGATTTTGTTAGACAGGAATATGTTACTGCCACCTGCTGGGGAACTGTTCTAATAGATATGCCACTGTACCTTATTTTTGATACGCACCTCTTTCCTTTAGATGTGTGACCCTGAGTAGCTTACCATCTGTACAACTACATATGTATACTCTTCAAGGAAAAGCAAAAGCCATTAATGTCATGGATGTAGGACATTTTAAGTACAGCATAGTGTTTAGAGAAAAATAACCAATGGAAAATATTCTCTGGTTTGGGCAATTACGTAGATGTCCTTCAATTACCATAGAAAGAAAACTATATAAGGTAGTTGGTTTAGGAAGGACTGATAATGAACAGAGACAATGACATAAATTCCTATCTTAATCCTGAAGAATTTGAATAATAATAATAATTATAATAATGGCAAAACAACAACAGCTAGAGAGTATTGGACACTCATTACATATTAGGCACTGTTTTAAGCACTTTGCATATATTTCATGCATGTAATCATCATTTCAACTCTATGAAAAGGTCCTATTATACCCATTTTAAAGATGATGAAGCTCAGGCTCGTAGGAGGGGATGGACAAGGGCACAGAAGGTGAGGGTAATATGGAGATGTGTAGGGAGTGGAAAGGAGATCACTGCTTTGAGCCTCAATTGTCTTTCTCATCTCTGAAGAAAGCTCATGATGAGTTATGTGAGGAAAAGCAAAGGGTAGTTTTCTCATAAGACCAAATTTTGGATTCAGAAGGGCAGAGTTCAATGTGAAGCTCCTCAATTTAATAATAAAGTTACCTTGGCCATCTCTTAACATCCTGAACCTCAGGTTCCTTGTCAGAAAAATGAAGACAACTACTGTCTACCCTAGTTTTATAGTACTTTTACAGGGATTGCTGTAAAGCAACAAGAGTAATCCTCACCCACATGCTCATGTGCAAAGTCACTTTCCACTCTCTTGTCAAGAAGTAGTCTATTTCTCTACTTCTTTGAGTCATGATGGTCCTTGTGGTGACTTTCCCCAGTGAATACAGCAGGTATGCTTACAACAGACTACCATGGAGTAAAAGCCGTGGAGAATGGGATGAGATGGGATGGGATGGGATGGGATGGGATGGGATGGGATGGGATGGGATGGGATGAGATGGGATGGGATGGGATGAGATGAGATGAGATGAGATGAGATGAGGAGAGGAGAGGAGAGGAGAGGAGAGGAGAGGAGAGGAGAGGAGAGGAGAGGAGAGGAGAGGAGAGGAGGCAACACATGCAGATATGCAAATAAAGAATCCCTGCACCAGCTTTCAGCCAAGTCTCTTGGACTGCTCCCTTTCAGAAATCATGACTATGTTTTGAGAAGCTCAAACCACATGGAAAGATCATTTATGGGTGCTCCATTCTATAGCCCCAACTGATTCCCCGGGTCAAAGGAGCATCAGCTACCTGTAGCATGAGTAAGCCATCTTGGCTGTTCATTACTGTAGAGCCTGCAGGTAACTATGGCCCTAGCCCACATTAGATGGAAACTTCACGAAAGGTTCCCAGTAGGAAGTGCCCAGTTGAGTCAAGTCAACTCACACAAACAGGAGAAATAAAATAGATTCTACTAGGTCACCAAATTTTGGGAGTGGTTTGATATATATATCTCCAGAAAATATTATCCTCACACACTGTATATCCTATTTTCAGCCTCTCTGGCCCTTAGTTTTCTACTCAGACATAAGAAAACTGGAGAAAAAAAATATTCCTTGAAGAAATCATAAAGCCTAGCATTTCTTGAATGTTACTTTGTGGCAAGTGCTCTGCTTTACATACATCCTTTTAATTTAATACTTCTAACAATGCCATGAGGAAGTACCTCTACTTTATAGTGAAGACACTAAGGTTAGAGGGCTTAGTGACTTGCCCAACACCACACAGTAGGAAATGATAAACCTAGGTCTCAGATGCTGGCCTGACTCTAAGTTGATATTTTTCATTGCCACATCAACCTGTCTTCCTAGTGTCTGACTGATTGACTGATTGATTGATTATAGTTTGTCCTGGAAACTGAAATAATATGGGTTAGAACTGGATGACAGGTGAAATATCAACTCCCTAACAGCTATAAGTGTGTCTTCCTCCTCCTCATATCTCTCAGCATTATGCTTTATACAGAGTGGGCATTTAAGAAACATGGAGGTGAATTTTCAAAATCTCATGACATTTTACATTTGCATAGCACCAAGGAATGGAAGCAAAAGAAACAGGAAAAAACAGTAATTAGGTGGGGAGATCCTAATGATCAACATGATTACACTCCAGGCACATGTCACCTAACAAGGGACAAATGAAACCACGTGGTTTTGTATCATTGTAACCACAGTTGATAAAGAATTCTAATGTTGGGTTTATCAGCTGGGTCACTGGACTGCCTGATTTCCCAGTAACTTCTCAATAACTTGGCATTTAGAACCTTTTAACATGGTTCCACCAGGTCCCACAGGTGTGCTGGACCATCCCTCTGTGGCTGTTTTCAAACAGCATCTGGTGTTTCCTGAATCATCCCTGCACTTCCTGCTCCTCCTGTGTTCATATGTATTTGTCTAAAGAGCACTCTCCAATGACCACACTTGCCTTATTTTTCTATAGAAACTGCAACTGTCTTCACATGAGGTTCAAGGGCCACTTTCTTTAGGAAGCTTTCCCCTAATGCCACAGCTAAAAGTAGTCAATCCCTCCCATGACAGAACTCCTCAAGCATTTGCAGTCTCCTTAGTGCCATTTTCCATTCTGCTTTGTATGCTAGTCATTTCTGACACATCTTGGTTTTCCCATCACACTGTTAGCTCATTAAGGACATGCTTTATTCATCTTTATAGCCCACATGGTATCTAATACATTGCTCTCCTTGAACATTGCAGATACTTACTAAATGTTTGTTGAATGGACTCAAATAACTTGGATTTTATGGTCACATAAAGCATTCAGAAGAAAATACAATCTAAAAATGTACAAAGATGGTGACAACATGTCTCATAGAGCGAAAGGGGCATACAAAAAGAAAACAGGCTAACTCCCTTGGGTAGAGAGAGAAAACAAAATTTGTACTCCATGCATAACAAACCAAAACTTTACTGCCAATACTTTTAAATATTCCTAGATAGAACTCAGCCCCTAAAATGTACATTAATTTTACCATAATTTTTAAAACTTTAAATAATTATAAAAAATCCACGATACATAAGAGAAATAATAGGAGCACTAAAATTATTGTCTATAAGTAATAAAATATACATTTTTCTAAAGTATTATAAAACAATTCCCTTTTTTTTGTTTGAGAGAGAGTGCACAAGCAGGGGAGAGGGGCAGAGGGAGAGAGAGAAAGAGAGAAAGGGAGAGAGAAAGGGAGAGAGAGAGAGAAAGAGAGAGAGAGAGAGAGAGAGAGAGAGAATCTTAAGCAGGCTCCACTCTTAGCACAGAGCCTGATGTGGGGCTTGATCTCACAACCCTAGGATCATGACCTAAGTCAAAATTAAGAGTCAGATGCTCAACTAACTAAGGCACCCAGGCACCCCAACAATTCCTTTTTTAAAAAATGGTTCATCAGTTCTCATGATATTTCTATTACTCCTTCCAGGATGTGTTTAAATATTAAATAAAAAATATATAGAAGCTATCAGGTAAGAGAATGCATCAATAAGTTTTATGATTTTTCAAATTGCTTTTATCAGTCCTTATTGACTGTATGGCCATAAAATCAACACTATACGTATCACTCCTATAGGCACTCTCTTCCCAAGTAGTTCTACAGTTTCCTGTTCTACTCCTGTGCACTCAGCATATCCAGCCCCATTAATTAATTCATTTCACTTACGACTGTAAGTAGCTGAATTGTGTGTCCCTCCCTAAATTTATAATTGAAGCTCTAATACCAGATACCTCAGAATGTGACTGGATTTGGAAACAGGGCCTTTAATGAAGTGATTAAGTTAAAACAAGGCCAATTCAGCAGGCCTAATCCAAACTGACTGGTGTCCTCATTAGAAGAGGAAATTTAGACACACTAAGAGATACCAGAGTTGCATATGCACAGAGGATTGACCATGTGAGAAGGTAGCAAGCCAGTGGCCATCTCTAGGCCAAGGAGAGAGGCCTCAGAGGAAACCAACCATGTTGGCACATTGATCTTGGACTTGCAGCCAGAACTGTGAGAAAATAAACCAATAGATTTATTTAACTGGTTGTGTCTCTTCAGCCAGATTGAACCCCTTATTAACTACTACTGATTCTGTACCACCCTTACTTGGATGAATTTAACAAAACCACAATCAAATCAGTTGCAAACTCATAACTTTTGAGTGCGTATTTATCCCACCATGTTTACTCTGCATTGGGTTTAAGGCTCACATGTGATACCAGCTTTGCAAGTCCTGGGTTCTGAAACAAAGCTTCAGGCAAAGGTTTCCTAGCTATTTTACAACCTCCCGATCAAAGTGAGATACAGTCTTACAACGCTGGATTTTTGAAATATGTTCCCACTGTGACTCTGCCTGCAATCTAGTCAGCTTTATTAAATGTTGACAGATTTTTAGGTCCTCAGGTGAAATGAATACAAGGCCTATCTGGCCTTTGACAAGCTTGCACAAATTAAGGCACAAAGTCCCATAGAATTTCCTGGCATAAAGACCTAAAACAAAAACTATAAATGCATAAATAGCATTGACCATCAGGGTCACTCCATGTTTTTTTTTATGTTACATTTGATTTCTTTTCATTTAATTCTAGATTTACCATTTAAGGCTATTCTTCACCTCAATTTTTGTTCCAGAATGATACAAAGATACCCTGAATTTTATCACTCTGGCATATTATCCCTAAACCTGAGATGTCACTAAAATATTTCCTCCCCCATCATTTCTTCCAAAGAAGTCCTAAAATGGACACCATGGCTCTCAGGAACAAGGCTACATCTCCTCTTTCACCTTTCCCTCTTAGGAAAGGGGGCTAGGGATGGAGAAGCCATGCATCAGGAAATGTTCTCAAAATAAAAGACAGTTTCTTGAGTTTCTGTAGATTGTCTAGTGTCTGTAGATTGTCTAGGCACCAATCAATCCTAACCATATTATCAAAGAATTTGATAGATATATTCATTCAAAAAAGAACCGTTTGCTCACAAACACAGCTTATGGGCAGCTATGTGGCTGTAGACTTAGGAGAGTTCAGTCACAGGAACCTCTGGTGTCCACACAGGCAGAATGAGCGCTTTCAAATGATGCTCTCTGGTACCTGTGTCATGCCAGAGGGGCCAGTAAGCCTGGACATCCGAGCCAACACTGTCACACAAACTTTTCTTCTGGGACTGGACACAATGACACTCTTAACTGTGGGTAGTCCCTCAACCTTCTGTGCAAAATGAGCTTGTTCCTCCTCGCTTCTAGAATGTGCAGCTGGGTTAAAACAATTCAGCACATGTTCACCTTCTGGGTGCAAAGCCTTGACTTGTGCCCTATCTGGTTAGTTAGATATCGTTTATCCCTACTTTCTAGGTGGAGGATATTAAACGCAGAGACATCATAATTGGAGTTCTGGTTCAATACCTCATTTTTGGTTTGGCCCAAAATTATAACTTATATGTACTAACTTTTAAAAGAATATTCTGCATATATGCATACATCATTATTTAATATTCTTGGAAGAAAGACTCCGGAGAGCAGAAATGCTCATTCAAGTCTCATGTGCATGTTCCCTAATTTCTTTAGATTAACTGATCTCATTTAGAACCTGGACATGTACATGATAATTTTGCTATTTGCTCCTGACCTAACAGAAAGAATGTTGCAAAACTGAAAGAATTATGTTTCCAAGTTCACTGAAGTTTCCCCATGTACAAAAATAAAACATGTTGCTATTTGAGCTTTGAGTGGCAGAGCACACCATTATGTTCTTTTGTTTCTCACCTCCTCAGAGACCATGTTCATCTGATTTGCTGTGTGCCAGAAAAAGCCTGTGTCATTTTAAGCTTGGGGAGAACTGAACACAAATTCCCCATGAGATGCAGATTTTTACTGCTATGTACTCTTATTTTCATGCTGGCATCACATTTAGGTAGTTAATTTTCCATATAAAGCAGAAATAATGCCTTCTTTCTCTTCTCAGTCAAGAATAAAACTCTGCAACTTGCGCTACTCACTCCCATTTTCTTAAATAGGGCCCTAAAGTATTTTATGATTATCTTTATTAGTTGGAGACGATATCTAGGATTAAAATAATTCTAATGAAAAGAAAACTTCTATTAAAATATTCTAACTAGTTTCAATTGACCATATTACTGGCAATGGGAAAATCCCTAATGGCTAAACCTTTTAAAGCTAATCTGCTTTAACACATTTTAAAACTGATGTGCCATTTGAGATTTAGGTGTTAGCATGCAAAGTGTTTTCTTTTCCTATTCTTTCATTCATTTGATATTTCATTTCCCCTTAACTTTTTGAAAATGAGATAACCCAATGATATTCCCTAGAGTTGCATGAATGAGTTAAAAACAAATTTCTATATTCAAATTATCATACTAAAAATATGCAAAAGAATAAAGTGAAAAAAATGTGTATTTGTGCGGATGGTAATCTAACAATTCTTAGACTGAATCAGTTATGTTTATACCTGAGGAGTAGAAAGTTCTTAATAGGCAGAACATTTACATAATTGTGCTGAGTTGGGGTGACATAGTGGAAAATGGCTGGAAACCAGTCAGACCTGGGTTTAAATCTCAAGTTCACCACTTTCCAGCTTAGTGAACTTGAAAAATTACTTCCATTCTATAAGCTTCCATTTCTTCATCTGTAAAATTGTGATAATATCACCCACTTTGGAGTGATACTAAATATGACATTTTGTAGAGTAGGCATTCAACACCTGGTAGCTACTCCACAGATTTTTCAATATAAAATTGTAACAATCATCAGTGAAATGCTAAGAAGGAAACTAAATTTTCCAAATTCAAAGAGACACTTAAAAGATTTCTTGAGGAGTGTATTTGATTTCTGGCTGTGAAACCTCTTTTAGACACTAAATTGAATATTCAAGAAAAATATGATCCTCATAAGGTATAAATATTTCTATTCATGGGCTAATTATGCCACGTTGAGATTTTGTTAAGAGCCTGAGATACATGTTCTTGTGAAACTTTTGGTGGTCCATGTTTTATAGAAGACAGAGTCTTCTAATTATCAAAAAAGATGGGTTTCCATCTTCTTTCATCTCTTATGACCTATGGGAACTTACATACATCATAAACTCTCTTTAACTCTTTTTCTTTACTATAAAACAAGGGCAATGATAATCATTACCTGCTGTAGTAATAATGAGAATAATCACTTAAAACAATGCCTGTAAAATGCCTTACATGCCTTGGAGGAAGCTCTCATTCAAAGTTAGAATTGTACTGAATCAAGGCATAGGAATTTTGTGACTTGTGAAGGTATTGCACACTCTAAAATAGTTATTTGCTGTTCTTAGGAAACATAACACTCAACACCATGGAGGAACAGATGGCAGAGAAAGCTTTCTGAAGTCCTATCCTCCTAGGGGACTGTGCTCTCTGCTAGAAATAACAATGTGGAGCTCTAGGAAGCCAGATATGGCCCCTGAGAGAAAGAGTTCATGGAGTGGGACTGAAGAAGTACAGAAAAGACCTCATCTTTTCTAAAGCTTTTCCTGAGAGAGTTCCCATTTCTGCATTACTGGACTACAGATGGTCACAAAATATCAAGGGAAATCAGCCCCACGGCATTTGAGGTAAAGCTGTTTAAAGGCTCAGTAAAAAGTGGAAAGCACACTAGCACTCAATGATTTCTCATTTCTTAGAAACTCATTTTTTAAATTCCCATGAACAACACAACAAGCTATTTTAAATATAGTAGCACAGAAGGGGAGGCTCTAAGTGGATTATCCATATCACATCTTTATGATGCTGAAAGGGAACAGAATTCTCTTATAGGCCAATTAGATCAGCACTTTGCATGCGTGACAGACTGATGTTTAACATTTACAGCAATGTGGGAGAGCAGCAGAAACAAAATCATCCTATAAATAAACTGCTGAACTTTAGCATGTGCCATATTAAGAAATTCTCAATCTTCTTAACTCTGAACTTGTGTGCTTTGAATTGTAATGATTTCTGTAGACTGCAACAATTATGGGCATCATAACCATCATACATTTGTTTTTTTGACAAATATTATTAAGCACCTATCAAATGCCAAAACTTTGTCAAATGTTGAGATTTTACAAAGATGAACAGTCAAGAGCTTGCCTTTCAAGAACTTCTAGTCTGGCAGAAGCAGCTACAGGCTGGTGTGATGGTTCTCAGCGGTGGTGAGTCACGACATTGTCCTCAAGTGCTGAACTCTGCAACTGGGCCAATATACTCCCTCTTCATTTTGTATCATGGTAATCCTCACAGTATTTTATTCTTGTTTTTCAGCACTTCAGAGTATTATCTTAATTGAGAAAGAGTTCAAGTCCAAACACTGCAGCAGAAAACCACAGGTTTTACTTAGGAGAAAGAATCATTGTTATGACTACCATCCATCATGTGCATTTAGAAATTAGGCCATGGAGACTACTTAGTCTCACATCAAGAGTTGAAACAATCATTTTTCAGTGGGTTTTTGCTCTCAAAACTGGCACTTGTTTAAGAAATCACATTTGTGGGGCACCTGGCTGGTTAATATTGACCTATAGAGTATGTGACTGTTAATTTCAGGATTGTGAGTTCAAGCCCCACATTGGGCATGGAACTTACTTAAAATAAGATAAAAAATCATTAAATAAAAAAAATAAAAAAGAAATCACATTTGTAAATGGAGAATACCTCAGAGGCTAAGTTAAATGGAGTGAATTTAACAACTAATATTCTATAAAGACCATTAAATGGTCTTTAACCATGTTTTTTCTGTCCATGCACATAAGGAAACAACAAAGAGAGGTGAATCTATTTAACCCAATTAAAATTTTGCTCCATTTCAAAGAAATTGTATCTGCTTTCTTACTGAGTTGAAATAAAACAGGCATCATTTTTTCTTCCAAATCTATGAACTTACATCTACAGTCCACCCTTGCTCATTTTCTGTACAGCAAGAGCTATCATCCTTTTCTCTAAGGCTAATTCTCTCACCTATGCCCCTATTAGCACACCTTCTGCCACTGTTCTCATCTCTGGCTTTATCTGGGGCCCCATTCTGCACAGATTAAATCAGAATCCTTCAGTGTGGGGCCAGGGTTTAAGTACTTTTTAAAAATTTCCCAGGAGATTCCAATGTGCAGCCAGGGTGAGAACACTATCCTCTTGTTAACATGGGCACCTTACTCGACAGTTATCCAGCATTTCTAATGTATCTTGTCAGAAAAATTATCTAATAGGCCAAATCAGTGGGTGGCACATTGCAATTTCACATAGTGATTGTCTTGGGGCATGTATTTAATCCACCTCATATATTTACTACTCACCAAAAATCCAAGGGCCAAGATTTAGAGAAGATACACCTTAATGTGTATATTTTTGTCAGAGATGCAAATAATTTCTGGCTGGTAGAACTGATAACCCCAGTGATTTATGGCTTGCTGACATCAACAAGTTTTACATCTAACCGAGTAATCTTATCCTAATATATTTTTGTTACAATGCTTATAAATATCTTAGCTTCTCAGATGATGCAGGAAAAGGTACTAATATCTCATTGGTGCCTTCATTAATTAATAAATTATATAAAAACTCTGACTTTATATTTTCTTTTGTTCTGATTTTACCTGTTTCAAAATTATATTTTAAATACTTACAACTTTTTTTCTGGTTTTTAGATTCTTCCTAAAGAACGTTCCAAGATGCCAATGTTTATTGAATGTTAAAAATTAAGTAACAAAAACAAAATTGTCTCCTAGTTCCCTTTTAGGAGCTCCCTATCTTCTTCCTCTGCAAAAACCCTTGAAATAATCATTTACTACCACTGCCTTCCTTTCATGACTTCTCACTTGCCCCTCCACCCATCCCAATCGAGCTTCTGCTTCTACTGATTCACTGCATTGATGTTGCCATGGTGTCATTCTCATCAGTAGCCTCTTTGCTGTTTAAATCAATAGACATGTCTCAGTCTTTAACTCACTTAACACTCTAGGATCCTTCTTCCTCTTGAAATTATCTCCTTCCCTGGGCTTTTGTGACACCACACTCTTGATTTTCCTCCTATCTCTCTGGCCACTCACTCTGTCTGCTTTCTTTCTCATTCTGTCAAAGTCCTCTTCTCTCTAAATACATAGGTAATCTCATCTTCATGAGTTCCATTTATATATTTGTAAGTCCCTATTGACCCTATTGACATCAGAAGGATAAGAAAGGAATGCTATGTGTTCATCTCTCCCCACATAATATGATGGTTTAAATTAAAGGGATTAACTCCTTCAAATTCATGAAAGATCCAACTCACCTAACATGAAATACATAATTTTCATAAGCCTGTAACTATTAGGGAAATTGAATTTGTAATTTAACCCCCACAAAGAAATATCCAAACACAAAATAGTTTAACTAGAGAATTCTAGTGGATCTTTCCAGAAAAATTAGCACAAATTATAAAGAATCTCTTCTAGAAAATAAAAGAGCGGGGCATTTCCCAATTCATTTTATGAAGCTAGTATCACAGTGATATCAAAAGGTAGTATCAAAGTAAAGCAAAACAACTACAGACCAACATCACTCATAAATATAGGAACAAAAATTCTTAACAAAATATTAACAAATAGAATTTGTCATATATAGAAGAATTTTATATCACAAACAAGGGGGATTTATTACAGGGATGCAAGGGTGGTTCAATATTCTAAAAATCAATCTATGAAATCTGCCATATTAATAGATGATAGAAGAAAACTCATAATCATATTATTTAATGCAGAAAAGTTTCTGACAAAATTAAGGATGAATTCATGATTAAAAATCTCCAAAGAAGCTCCATGAAGAACCTAGAGCTAACATGATACTTAATCGTGAACAAAACAGTGATGCCCACTCTCACCAGTTTGACTCGAGATAGTACTGGAAGTTATAGCCAGTACAAAAGAAAAATAAAGAAAATAGAAGAATAGACATCATAAAAGAAAAAAATAAAACTGTTGCTATTTGCAGATGACATGGATGTCTGCATAGAAAATCCCAAGTCATCCACAAAAAAACTATCTAGAACTAAAAAGTGAGTTCAGCAATGTTACAGGATATAAGATGTGCGCGCACACACGCACGCACACACACACACACACATACTGAATTTCTTTACATTAGCAATGAACATTTGGACAATAAAATTAAAAATAGAATAAGATTGATAACTGTACAAAAAAGAAATATTTAGGTATAAATATAACAAACCTCATACAGGACTTAGATACTAAAAACTACAAAAACACTGATGAAAGAAATAAAAGAAGATCTAAATAAATGGAGAAGCATATTATGTTCAAGATTTAGAAGACTTGGCAACGATGCCAATTCTGCTTAAATTAATATACAAGTTTAACAAATTCCTATAAAAAAGAGTAATTTGTTATAATATATAAACAAGATTATTCTAAAATATATATGGAAATCAACAAAACTAGAAGGCAACTGATGGAGAAGATGCTTGCAAATGGTGTATCTGATAAAGTGTTAGTATCCAAAATCTATAAATAATTTATCAAACTCAACACCCAAAAAACAAATAATCCAGTTAAGATATGGACAAAGATATGAATAGACATTTTTCCAAAGGAGACAACTAGATGGCCAAAATACACATCAAAAGATGCTCAACATCACTTATCGTCAGGGAAATACAAATCAAAATGAGAATGAGATACTACCTCACACCTGTCAGGATGGCTGGAGGTTCCTCAAAATGGTAAAAATAGAACTATTTTATGACCCAGCAACTGCATTATGAGGTATTTACCCAAAGGATACAAAAATATTGATTTGAAGGGACACATGCACCCCAATGTTTAGAGCAGCATTATCAACAATAGCTAAATTATGTAAAGAGCTCAAGTGTCCATCAACTGATGAAGGGATAAAGAAGATGTGTACGCGCGTGCACACACACACACACACACACACACACACAGACGAATATTACTTAGCCATCAAAAAGAATGGGATCTTGCCATTTGCAATGACATGGATGGAGCTTGAGTATATGATGCTAACCAAAACAAGTCAGTCAGAGAAAGCCAAATGCCATGATTTCACTCATATGTGGAATTTAAGAAACAAAACAGATGAACATAGGGAAAGGTGGGGGTGGGGTGGGGAGAAACAGAGGTAGGCAAACCATAAGAGTCTCTTAACTATAGAGAACAAACTGACGGTTGATGAAGGGAGGTGGGCAGAGGATGGGCTAAGTGGGTAGTGGGCATTAAGGAGTGCACTTGTTGTCATGAGCACTTTGTGTTATATGCAAGCGATGAATCACTGAATTATACTCCGGAAACCACTATTATATACTATACGTTAACTAACTAGAATTTAAATAAGATACAGAAACAAAACAAAAAATTATAATATATATGGAGATCAATGAAACTAAAATGGCTAAAACTGTGCTGTAAAAAAAAAAAAAAGAATAAAGTGGGAGGAAGAAACTGACCTGATTTTAAGAAACGTTATATAGCTATAGTAAACAAGGCAGACACATAGATTTATGAAACAGAATATAGAACCTAGACAAAAACCCATGAAAATATGCCCAACTAATTTTTGGCAATGGTACAAAAGAAATTCAATGGAGGAAGCATAGCTTTTTAGGTTTTTCAACAATTATTGAAGCAACTGTACATCCATAGGCAAAAACCAACAAACGATAGCAAACCTCAAGGTAAACCTCACATCTTACATAAAAATTAAATCAAAATGGATCATAGACTTAAATGCAAAATTTAAAAACGATAAAACTTTCAGGAATTAAATATATGAGAAATTCTTCAAGATCTAGAATTAGGTGAAGAGTTCCTAGGTTTGATGTCAAAATAATAATCAAAAAAAGAAACATTGATAAGTCAGATTACATCAATATTAAAAATTTTGGCTCAGCTAAAGACTTTGTTAAGACAGCAATGTACTGAGAAAATATTTGCAAAGCACATGCCAAGTGACTGGTATCCAACATATAAAGAACTCTTAAAATTCAATAACAAAAATAAAACCAAAAAAATCCAAATTCAATTAGAAAATGGGCAAAAGGGGTGCCTGGGTGGCTCAGTCAGTTGAGTGTGTAACTCTTGATTTTTTCTCAGGTCATGATCCCAGGGTTGTGGGACTGAGACCCTGTCGGGCTCTGTGCAGAGTGTGGAGCCTGCTAAGATTCTCTGTCTCTCTCTCTGCCCCTCTCCCCTGCTCTCTCTCTCTCTCTCTCTGAAAAGAAAAAAAAAAAACAAAGAAAGAAAAGAAAATGGGCAAAAGTCACAAAGAGATATTTCACTTCATAAAATCTACAGATGGCAATAAGCACATGAAAAGATGTTCAGCATCATTAGCCATCAGGGAAATGAAACTAAAAGTCAGTAACTATTACAGCTCACTATCAGAATGGCTAAAATAAAAATAGTGTTAACAGCAAAAGAGCAGGCAAGGATGTGGAGAAACTGGATCATTTAAACATTGTTATTGAAAATGTAAAATGTACAGGCATTCTCGAAAACATTTCACAGTTTTTAAAAAAACTATACATGCAACTACCATACAACCCAACATTTGCCCTTTCGGGCATTTGTCCTAGAAAAATTAAACTTCATGTTCTCACATGAACCTGTACATGAATGGTCATAGCAGCTGTATTTGTAGTAGCCCAAAACTACAATCAATGCACATCCTTTTATTCATGAATAGCTAAACTGGTAGATCCATATCATGGAATACTTTTCAGCAATAAAAAGGAACAAACTATTTACACATATATTCAACAACTTGGATGGATCACCAAAAGGTTATGCTGAGTGAAAAAAGCCAATTCTAAAAGGTTACAAACTGCATGATTCTATTTATAGACCATTACTGAAATGACAAGATTATGGAAATAGAGAACAGATCAGTGTTAGTCAAGGGCTGAGGAGGCGGTGGGGCTAGGGTAGAAGTAGGTGTAACTATGACAGGGAATAGGAAGGATGTATGCGGTGAAGGTGATATTCTGTATCTTGTATCAATGGGAATATCCTGGTTGAGATATCGTACCAGAGTTTTTGCAAGATGTCATTCTTGGGAGAAATGGGGTAAGGGGTGCATAGGATCTCTATTACTTCTTACAATCTACCATTATCTTAAAATAAGTTTGATTAAAAAATAAATTCACTAGTTCAGTAATTAGTTATTACTTAAATGTAGATTTTGCTAAGAGTCTGTTTCTTGGTTTGTCTCCCTCTCTTTTCCCTTTGCTCATTTGTTTTGCTTCCTTTTTTTAAAAATTTTTTTAACGTTTATTTTATTTTTGAGACAGAGAGAGACAGAGCATGAACGGGGGAGGGGCAGAGAGAGAGGGAGACACAGAATCGGAAACAGGCTCCGGGCTCTGAGCCATCAGCCCAGAGCCCGACGCGGGGCTCGAACTCACGACCGTGAGATCGTGACCTGAGCTGAAGTCGGGCGCTTAACCGACTGAGCCACCCAGGGGCCCCTGTTTTGCTTCTTAAATTCCACATGTGAATGAAATAATATGGTATATGTATTTGTTTTTCTCTGACTTATCTTAGCATAATACTCTCTATATTCATCCATGTCATTGCAAATGGCAAGATTTCATTCTTTTTAATGGCTGAGAAATATTCCACTGTGTGTGTCTGTGTGTGTGTGTGTATGTATATATATATATATATATATATATATATATATATATATATATCGTTGATAATGCTGCTATAAATATCTTCTATAAATATCTGGGTGCATGTATCCCTTTGAATTAGAATTTTTGTATCGTTTGGGTAAATACCTAGTAGTGAAATTGCTGGATCATAGGGTAGTTGCATATTTAACTTAAAATTTTTTTAATGTTTATTTATTTTTGAGAGAAAGAGAGAGACAGAGAGACAGAGACAGAGACAGCGAGAGAGGCAGACACAGAATCCGAAGCAGGCTCCAGGCTCTGAGCCGTCAGCACAGAGCCAAACAAGGGGCTCAAACCCACCAACCACAAGATCATGACCTGAGTCAAAGTCAAACACTTAACAGACTGAGGCACCCAGGTATCCCCTCTGTTTTTAACTTTTGAAGACCTCCATGCTGCTTTCCACAGTGGATGCACCAGTTTGCATTCCCACCAACAGTGCAAGAGGGGTCCTCTTTCTCCACATCCTCACTGATACTTGTTTTTTCTTGTGTTAATTTTAACCATTCTGACAGGTGTTAGGTGATATCTTATTGTAGTTTTGATTTGTATTTCTGTAATGATGAATGATGTTGAGCATCTTTTCATATATCTTTTGGCTATCTAGATGTCGTCTTTGGAAAAATGTTCATGTTTTCTGTCCAATTTTTAATTAGATTATTAATTTTGGAGGGTGTTGAGTTTTAGAAGTTCTTTATACATTTTGGATACTAACCTTTTATTAGCTATGTAATTTGCAAATATCTTCTCCCATTCTAGGTTGCCTTTTAGTTTTTTTAAATTATCTCCTTCACTCTGCAGAAGGTTTTTAGTTTGATATAGTCCCAATAGGTTATTTTTGCTTTTATTTCCTTTGCATCAGGAGACATACCTAGAAAGAGGCTGCTGTGGCCAACGTCAAAGAGGTTACTGCTTGTGTTATCCTCTAGGATTTAAGGTTTCAAATTTCACATTTAAGTCTTTAATCCATTTTGAATTTATTTTTGTTCTCGGTGTAAGAACGTGGCCCAGTTTCATTCTTTTGCATGTAGCCATCCAGTGTTCCCAACACCATTTGTTAAAGACACTACCTTTTTCCCATTGGATATTCTTTCCTGCATTGTCAAAGATTAATTGACTATATAGTTGTGGGTTTATTTCTGAGTTTTCTATTCTGTGCCATTGATCAATGTATCTATTTTTGTGCCTATACCATACTATATTGATCACTACAACTTTGTAATGCAACTTGAAGTCCAGAATTGTGAGGCCTCCAGCTTTGCTTTTCCTTTCCAAGATTGTTTTGGCTCTTCAAGGTTTTTTTTGGTTCCATACAAATTTTAGGATTGTTTGTTCTAGCTCTGTGAAAAATGCTGGTGGTATTTTGATAGGGATTGCATTAAATGTGTAGATTGCTTTGGGTAATATAGACATTTTAACAATATTTATTCTTCCAGTCCATGAGCATGGAATATTTTTCCATTTCCTTGTGTCATCTTCAATTTCTTTCATCAATGTTTTATAGTTTTCAGAGTATAAGTCTTTTGCCTGTTGGTTAGGTTTAATTTCTAGGTATTTTATGATTCTCAGGCAATTGTAAATGGATTGATTCCTTAATTTCTCTTTTTCCTTCTTCATTATTGGTGTATAGAAATGCAACATATTTCTGTACATTGATTTTGTATCTTGTGACTTTCCTGAATTTGTGTGTCAGTTCTAGCAGTTTTTGGGTGAAGTCTTTCAGGTTTTCTGTATAGAGTATCATGTCATCTTCAAATAGTGAAAGTTTGACTTCTTCCTTGCATCTTTGGATGCACTTTATTTCTTTTTGTCATCTGATTGCTGTGGTTAGGACTTCTAGTACTATGTTAAATAATAGTGGTGAGAGTGGACGTCCCTGTCTTGTTCTTGATCACAGGGGAAGCACTCTGTTTCTCCCCATTGAGGATGATATTAGCTGTGGGTTTTTCATATATGACCTTTGTTATGTTGAGGTATGTTCTAATCTTACTTTGTTGAGGGTTTTTATCATGAATGGATATCGTACTTTGCCAAATGCTTTTCTGCATCTAGTGAAAGGATCATATGGTTCCTATCCTTTCTTTCATTTATGTGGTGTATCACATTGATTGATTTGTGAATATTGAACCACCCTTGCATACCAGAAGTAAATCCCACTTGATCATGGTAAATGATTCTTTTAATGTATTGTTGGATTTGATTTGCTAGTATTTTATTGAGAACTTCTGCATCCATGTTCATCAGGGATATTGGCCTGTAGTTCTCTTTTTTAATAGAGTCTTTATCTGGTTTTGGCATCAAGGTAATGCTGACCTCATAGAATGAATTTTAAAGTTTTCTTTCCATTTATATATTTTTTGGAATAGTTTGAGAAGAGTAGGTATTAACTCTTCTTTAAATCAGAGGGGAGGTGCGTGGGAGACGGGTACAATTGTCGATGGGGATTAAGTAGTGTACTTGTTCTGATGAGCACATAGTGTTGTGTGGAATGTTGAATCACTATATTGTACACCTGAAACTAACATTACACTGTATATTAATTAACTGTAACTTAAATAAAAACTTAAAAAAAACAGTAATGATAAATTTGAAGTAACACTTGTATGGATCATGCAGCAGTATTGCTGATCAAATATATTTCTTTAATTAAAGTAATTTAAATTTAAAAAGTGTAGATTTTGCTATTCAAATATATTAATTTAACAGTTAATTCATGGATCAATTTAACAAAATAATTTTGTTGAGGAAGTTGGTGCTCTTTTTAGTAAACATTTATGTTGGATGATTTTATCATTTGGACTAGTGACTGAAATGAGCTAAAAGATATGTACAGAATAAGGGTAATTGAATGTTATTATAAATAGGTATTGTGAGTGATCAAGAAGCAAATTCAAAGTAGCCATGATGATATAAATTCACCATTATTATGGCTGTGGGTCAACTGACTTGATTCATACATATGTCTAACACTACTACTAACAGCAAAAATTCAATTCAAGTAGGAAGAAATAAAATAAGCAACACTAAAAGCTGCAAAATACAATATTTACCAGCAGTTACTTATATGGCAACTACGATTACTGAGAATTCAGAAAGGCACAGAAAAACAAGTAAATATTTCTAAGAAGCCAAGAAATGTCACTAAGTTCAAACAATGAAGCACAAGCATTTGATTCAGGTCATTACTTTATTCATTTAATTTTACTTCAGAAAAAAATTCAAATAGCTTGGTTGTTTGATGTGTTAGAAGTGGAAAATTAGAATCTGTAAGAGTACATAAATGTAAATTGAGAATATTCTGCAAGGATAGTGGTTATATGGGGGGAAGGATCAAATTATTATGTAGCGTTGGTAAAAGTGTGAAGAGGAATTTATAATTTTTATTCTATATGTGTTGGTATTTTTTAACTTTTTTCCAGTATGATTTTTTCCCACTAATTTTAAAATGAATAAAGTAGAAAATAAAAATGAAACATGAAAAATACTCAGATAAGTCTTAATGCAAAAAGATGATTATTCTAAGCAAGTAAAAATACTAAAACTTTTCATGAGAAAAACCATGAGAAAAAAAGACAATAATATCTTGTTAAGAATTAATCCTAGAAGAGCATCAGTTCATATCAACTGGTGTGCTGCTAGCTTAGCTTTGTTCTCACACAAAACCCAAATGAACATTTTGTGAGAGAAATTCTAACGGAGCCCTAACAATAACTATAACATGGAAGCCCTCACTAGGAGTGTCAGCTGACTCCCTTTTCCACAAGGAGAATACGGAGTAGGGCGGTAAAACAATAATTTGTGCTGGTAATAATGCAGTAGCTTAACAGTCTAGTGATAAGAGTGACTACATTTAAAATTAGTTACAGTTTGGCCTTGGCATTAAAAATTTTTTTTTCTATAAAGTGAAGTCATAAGCATGAGTTTGTACAAGGCTGGGCAAAGACATAGCTAGTGTTTGATATCATGTAGCTAAAGTGTTTTCTGACAAATGAATTTCTGTATTTCCTTAGGAATAACCACTTTATGGAAGGTTTCTGAAGAACCAAAATATAAAGAGTAATCTGTTTTTCTACTCTGTAATAACATCTGGTCAAATAACAGCTTTCTTGTAGCCCAGAGCATTCTGTAATATTGGCTAAATCTGTTTGCTGGCTTTGGGCAACATAAATTCCTGGAAGCAATGGTGACTTCCTAAATCTCGAGATTTGTTGGAAAAGCCTGTTTGGGTAAGAAATATAGAAAGATTTTACTGTGCAAATCCAGAAGAATCCAATACCATAGAGCAACAGCAAAGAAAAAAAATAAAAGCTAAAGCAAGTTTTGTCTGTGATAGACCATTGTCCTCCTCAGATGGCATAGCTAATGATTTTCAGTTTGGAAAAGAAAAAAAAAGCCAATTCTCCAAATACTGTGCCAAATAAGATATAATTCTCTCTTTGAAAGTGATAATAAAAAGTTAATCTGGTAGATTACAGTTGGCAAAATCCAAAGGGTTTTATTCTTTTTATTTATAGGAATTAATCTTTTGTCTGACAAGCCAGTTATAAAAATATATATATTTTACTCAAATGGCTTAAGAGGTAAAGAATAAGACCTAAATCTCAAAAGGAAAAAATCATTCACTTAGAAACCAAATAGTGGTAGAACAAAAAATCTACAAAGTCTGCTATATCCTATAGAGAGACAGGAATTGGGGTGGGGGAAATGTGACACTAGGCAGCAAGTTCAAATGCAGACGCAGTGTGTAATGAAAACTGAGTTGATAGTCTCTTCAGCTTTCTGATCTTTGTGAAGATAATTTTTTAATGGAGCTTAGAGAAGATATATTACAATTTTATTCTATCTTTAAAAAGGTATTGTCACCATTTTAAATGTTAGATTTACAATGAAACTCTTCTTAGTGATATATCTAGGTTCATGATAGGGTAAGCGTGGTTTTCACACATTGCATGTTTTCAAGCTTTAACCATAATTCATAGTTGTCTTGAAACAAGTTGCTTCTCTATAATGTTTACTTGTATGTTAAGTTGTTTATGGGCATGCCAGTATACATACTTTTGCAGTTATTTTTGACAGAAAGGGATTCACACATAGCCATGTTAAGGTCCGTAAAGATGGCCAGTGAAAAAGGATGAGCTCAATCTCCAAAGAATCCTTTGCTTTAGGATTCTGATTATTTCATTCTAACACCTACATTTTGTAATGCCCCTCCATGTCTCACAACTCTGTTTCCACACACTCTAGTTTTCTCCCTGTAAATTGGTGTCCTAGCTAATCCAATCAAACAGTTATTACCAAGGTTCATCAAACTCTCCATGACTTCCCTACTGAACAATTAAACCCTTCAGCTGAGAACACTAATGAGTACTAGGGCAACCTGGACACAGACTGTGAAATTCATCTTGACCAGATAAGCATTCATTTTTAACTTCCAGAAATGCTGATAACCAACCCCTCTACTTGTGTCCTGCAAGCACACGGACTCCCTTAATTCCCACTCTTCTCCCCTACAATAACTCAAGTTTAGAAGGCAGTGCATTGTGGAGGTTTAATAAATGGTTTTTGGATAGGTGGATGGATGAATGAATGAATGGTTGGATGTGTTATATTCTACATAATCATATTTTGAGAAGTCTTGAATTGTGTCACTTTATTGACTCTTTTTTTAAATTGAAATTCCCTGAGCACCTCATAAAAAATTTTGAATGGTACAGAAAAGTGATGATTAAAATTTAACTCTCCCTTCTACCACAAGAACCCAGAAACTAGTCACAAATAACTTTCTACTCATAGTCAAGGCATACAAAAATGTGTATGTACATACGTAGATAATTTTGCCATATTTTATAAATGAGATTGTACTCTTCACACAGTCCTATACCTTAATTTTTTAACAGTAAATCTTGTAAATTATTTATATCACCACATATAGACCTTCTTCATTCTTTTTTCACAACTAGATAGTATTCCAATATATGAAATACATGGTAGGTTTTGAACTATGCTTGTAGAATTAGAATACAGGGAAGAAATGACTAAGGTAAATCTCAGGTTTGCAAAATTCCAAACTCAAAGTATTTAATAGGTTTTTTTCTTGGTCTCCAAGTGACCTTGAAGTGACTTCAAGTGAGCATCTGAGTAAAGATATTAGAAAAAAAAAAGAATAAAGAACAATAGTGAAAACAAAAAAGAAAGTAGGACAAAAAGACCCTTTTTTATTTGAACTTTTAAGAAACCAACTTCTGTTTTATTTTCTCTGTAACTTATTTTTCTTATAGGGAATGAGGAGATGTGTTAAAACATGACTCTATCAAGGACACGGGAGCAGGGAATTACTAATGATGGAAGGAGTGAGGGGGGAGGTAGAGGTCTGAAGATCAAAGTAGCTCACACAGACCTGACCAGAGGGAGCTCTTTGATTTCACATCAACCAGTATTTCCTGAGTGATTATTGCAGGCAAGATGCTTACTTGCTTTTAATCTGGGAAGACAAATGACAATTCGGCACAACATATGCTCTGTCCCAGGTGAGTGATTATACACTGTAATTGCTAAAGGAGTCTGCTGAAAATATTAACATTACATGTAGCTTTCTTCTTAGGCCAAGGGAAAGTACTATAGATTTTAGCGGTCTGCGTCTGGGGGGAGAGTTTGGTGCTACTACTAAATGGGAGAGCATCTCTCCAGAATAATAATCTAGACAGGCTAGCATATGGCATATGATTCAATAATTTCCACAAAACTGTTACATTATTTATCATTCACATAAATCCTGAACTTAAGAGATTTTATGCCCCTTGATAAAATAGGAAATTTGAAAAAATTTCAAAGAAGTAAATGTTTCTTAAAGAACTTGTTACCAATTAACCATGCTAGCCATAACCAGAAGCCCGTGCACAATATTTCATAAATTATATATGTTTCTAAACAGCAGTATCATATTTGATTTTGCAATTTTTTCTCCTATTTGACAAAATGGTATAGTGGAAAAAGCATGGTTTGGGGGATCAGATAGGCCTGGGTTCATATCTCAATTCAACTATTCACTGGTTGAGTCATTTCTGTGAAGTTTTTCCTGATCTCAGTTTTCAATATTGTTGTGAGGAGTAAATTAGGTCATCTGTACAAGAGTTTTGTTGAGCTACAAAAATAAAACATACATATGATTAATACATGTAAATTTATATGTAATTATCAAATACATATTTTACATATATTACATAAATTATTTATATTTTATATTAATATAACTAATTAAATGTATTACATAATTATTTATAAGAATTTAAATTAAAAAACTGTGGTACAAGTTAATGCTAGGCTACCATAGAATGATAAATTAATTTTCACTTTTAGAACTATTTGCACAGATATGTTTTGCTTTAGCATCCATTGTACAATAAATTTATTATTAGAGATTAATAAAACATTTAATTTTGATCACTTTTCTAGGCACTATATCAGATTTTTAAAACAAAATTGTTGTTATACAATTTTTATACTGAAATTATTTTTCACTATTCTTCAAGTAGTGGGTCTTCTCCTTCCAGATAGTATCTGTAATTTGCTTAAATCTCTCTCTACAACTCACAAATAATCATCAACATAACAATCATTCTACAACCATGTATTTTTATTAAAGCCAGCGCTGCATAAACACAATGTGACCATACCATTGGCATATTTAATTGCGTAATTGGTACATGATGTAGTCAACAAGTCAAAAACGTGTGATGATTGGCAAGAATTATTACAGTGCCCAAGAAATGCTGCTCGATTGGGAATGTTTTTTTAGATTCAAGATGGAAACTAAATTCAGAATGCAATCTAGAGACAGATCACAGTAAACCACAATGCCACACAGGAGAAAATACTTCCCTCAAAAAGTATATTACTTGGTGGAATGTCTTTTATAAACTGTTTTGTTTTCAGGGTTACTATTGTGCAGTTCTGTGTAATTAAGATTAGAATGTGCTTGAGACAAAAAGTGCAATTGATAAGGTCTTTCTTCAAGCATGAAAATACCACGTGCAGATGGAAAAATTGAGAAAATACTGCTATTGTTATTGAAACAATGATACTAAAAAGTAAAAATATGATATTATAGGGCATGAACTATGTGGTACTCAAGAGAAAAGAATGTACAAACAAAGTGAGGAAATGAAAAGTGACATGCAGAATAGGCTATGACAGGGATGTTCTAATCCAGAATTTACTTCCAATGATGGTAGACTAATTAGCTGAAAAGCTGGACAAATATTTAAAAGTTGTTACAAGGCATTGGAAGGCTTTAAAAATAGTTTAGATTTATAGAGCCAAGATCCAAGAGAAGGGAACCCAGAAAGATGAGCAATACCTTTGGGGCTTCCTGTCTCCTAGAGTTAGTCGCTGATACCAAGGAAGGTGGCAGAGAGACAAAGAGGTTAAACAGGGCTGCTGGAAAACTCTGGAAGCCAGAGTAACAAATAATGTGGGCTTGGAGTTCCCCAAGGAGGGATAATCTAGTAAATATCCCAGGTTTTGAGATTGAACCCTGAGGTACTACAAGCTAAAAGGAAGAATAAACTGAGAACTAAGGCTAAAAAGTAAAAATAATCTGTTTTGGATTATCTCAATCCCTGATTGGATTGTGATGAGCTGGGATGTCTAGTATCCATAGTATCCTTCCAGATCTAATTGTTAATTGTTTCCAGAGGAAGAAAAAAAACTTCAGTAATTGCAGTCTACAAGTTTTCATATGCAATGTCTAGACTAAGTTATAAATAACCAGGAACATGAGAACGTAAAGCCACAAAACGAAAAGAGCAATAGACAATAGAAGCAGGAAACTTTGAGTTATCAGATACAGAATTTACACTATAATTTAATATATTCAAGTAAAAAAGAAAAGACAAGTTGAAGAATTTCAAGAGAAAAACATATATTTTTAAAAAGAGCCTAATGGAAATTCCAGAAGAAGAAAAATAAATTACCTAAACTCAAGAATTTAATGTAATAGTTTAAGTGATATCAGAGTTATTAGAGTTGAAGAGGGAATTAATTAGTGGACAAAAAATCAGAAAAAGCATATGCATTTAAATACTAATAAAAGCAAGGATGCCAAAATACAGACAAGAGCATAAGAGACATAGGGGATACTGTAAAAATATGTATTTTAAATATAAGTGGAGTCTCAGAAGGGGATGGGAGAAGGAAGCAAAGCAAACCGACTGAAAATTTCCTCAGCTTCTAACAACATCAATTTACAGATACAAAAATTTCCATGAATCCACGAATTATAAGTATAAGGAAAATTACTCTGAGAAAACATAAAAAGATGACTGAAAGTCAAAGACAAAGTAAAAGCATTTTGGATCATATTCAAAGAGCAACAATAAGATTGTTAGTTAACTTCTCAACAGAAAGTGTTCCAGCCAACCAGCGATGGCATGATATCTAGAGTTACAGTCATTTCATTTCAGCATACTAAAGATATTATGTCATATCTGGCAAAATATCCTTCCAATATGAAGGTGAAATAAAGACATTTTCAAACAAATAGAAATAGAGAACATATATTACCACCAGTCACAGATCAAACACAATACCATAAAGTGTTTTTTTTTAGACAAATGGCAAGTGATCCCGGATAGAAGTTTGGAGATCCAAAAAGCAATGTTTGAAAAATATCTGAGTGATATTAATTGCTTAAAATAAAAATAGTAACGTGTCATAGAGTTTAGATATATAGAGAATTCATATCATAACAATAGCATATCAATTGGGAACGGGTCAAATGGAATTAAAGTATTCTAAAATCTTTTCATTGCCTTAGAAGAGATAAAACTACTAATTCATATTAGATATGGACAAGAATGTAGATTACAGTCAGGAGACCTATTTTCAAAGTGCTCTAAGGAGCTCCCAAGACTTTTCAATGGGTCCATAAAGACAATATTATTTTCATAACAATTATTTTTATAATAAGACATTATTTGCCATTTTTACTGAGCTGGCATTTGATCTGATTGTGTAGAAACCATGGTGACTAAAACTACTGGCTTCTTAGTCCAAATCAATACAATAATGCCAAACTCTACTAGTTTTTATTGTACTTTTCTTTGCTAGGTGTCAGATATTATTTTTCCCTGCAAAGGTCCAGATAGGAAATGTTTTAGACTTTTTCTGTCTCTGTCTCAATTACTAAACTCTGCAGCTGAAGAGCAAAGTCATCAGCAGATGATATTTAAATACATTGGCATGGCTGTATTCCAACAAAATGTTGTTTTTTAAAAAGTAGCTGTGGGTTAGGTTTTACCTGTGGACGACAGTCTGCTATCTCTGTTCTATGACACTCTGTAGTAAAAACAACACACATACATACAAGTTTACTTAAGAATATCCCTCATGAAGCAGCAGAAATTATTGATTTTATTAAAGTTTGACACTTGAGTACACATCTTTTTAGTATTTTTGTGGCATAATGGGAAGCAAGCATAAAGCATTTTGCCTGCATGCTGAAGTAGGATGATTGTCTGGAGAAAAAATATTTAAGCGATTTTATCTTTGTGAGATGAACTAATTGTTTCTTTGTGGAATACCATTGCTGCTTGAAAAAGACAATTAATGGGTGAGCTATAGTTATTTAGATTTTGAAATTTGATAGAATAGTCAATGAGACATGAAGGGAAATCTAATAATGAGTTTTGGTTTTGGGGAAAAAACCTTTGCTATCAAAAAAGACCCCCTAATTGTTGCTCTTCCTCCACTGAACATTATTCTTACTGCATGTAATGCCCAGAACCATGACAACCATCTGGTAAGGTAGAAAGTAGTTTACCTGAGGACAAAGCCAATAGCATCCTAAGTGACATACTGCCAGTACACTGAGTTGACAGAATTGAAGCACAAACGTAACTACTCTATTTTTATCAGGTCATTAATTTATCCATTTATTTACCAAGCATTTATTGAATGCTAAATGCAGGGGAGAAATGGCAGAATCCCTCACCTCCTAGAAATTCTAATATGAAGGACAGAGAATGAATTATAATTAGATGCATGAGGAGAATTCAGAGTGCTATGGAATTGTGACCTAGTCTGGGGTGAAGTGAATGCTTTTCTGAGAGAATGTAAAGTGTAAACAAAACCTGAATGAGGAGAAAGAATTTACTAGATGAAGGATGGGAAAGGGTTTCCAGAAAGGAAACCAATGCACTTACAGTCTAAAAGAACAGGGAACACATACTAGGAAGTTAAGGGAAGCCAATATGCCTAGAGCAAAGAACAAGGAATGACAGTCATAGAGGCTGGAGGAGTGATTGGTTACCCTGCAATCTTGGAATGTTACAGACCTAATTAGAGATTTTGAGCTTTACACCAAAAGATACACAGATTTATTGGTGGTTTAAAGCTGGACTTTACATGTTCAGATTAGAATTTTAAAAAGATCTTTCTGGAGAGGAGCTAAGATGGCAGTCTAGTAGAAAAGGACTTTTTAAGGGAAAAGGAAAGATCAACAGTGACAAAGACAAGAATGGAAGAGAGAAAATCTGCAGAAACAATGACAAAACAAAAGTTATAATGCAATTATAAAGTTGTACAAACTACATATCTATCAATAATTACTCTGAATATAAATGGACCAAATGCTCCAATCAAAAGACACAGGGTGTCAGAATGGATAAAAAAACAAGACCCATCTATATGCTGACTACAAGAGACTCAGTTTAGATCTAAAGATATCTGCAGATTGAAAGTGTGGGGATGGACAAACATTTACCAGGCAAATGGATGAGAAAAGAAACCTGGAATAGCAATTCTTATATTGGACAAACTAGACTTTAAACCAAAGACTGTAACAAGAGATGAAGAAGGGTACTATATCATAATAAAGGGGACAATCCAACAAGAAGATCTAACAATTGTAAATTTTTATGCACCCAACATGAAATACCCAAATATATAAAACAATAACAAACATAAAGGAACTCATTGATAATAAAATAATAGTAGGAGATTTAACCCCCTACTTACATCTATAAGATATCAGGATATCTAAATAGAAAATCAACAAGGAAACAATGGCTGTGAATGACAAACTGAACCAGGTAGACTTGACAGATATATTCAGAACATTCCATCCTAAAACTGTAGAAAATACTCTTTTCAAGGGTACGAGGGACATTCTCCAGAAAAGATCACCTACTAGGTCACAAATCAGGCCTCGACAAGTATAAAATATTGAGGTCATACCATGCATAGTTTCTGACCACAATGCTATGAAATTTGCAATCAACAATAAGAAAAAATCTGGAAAGACCACAAATACATAGAGATTAAACAATATGCTACTAAAGAATGAATGGGTCAACCAAGAAATGAAAAGAAGAAATAAAAAAAAATACAATGAAAGAGATGGCAATGAAAATACACCAGTCCCAAACAATTGCAGCAAAAGCAGTCCTAAGAGAGAAGTCTATAGCAATACAGGCCTACCTCAAGAAGCAAGGAAAATAAATACACAATCTAATCTTACACCTAAAGGAGCTAGAAAAAGAAAAAAAAAACAAAGAAGCCTAAGGTCAGCAGAAGGAAGGAAATAATAAAGATCAAAGCAGAAATAAATGATATAGAAGCTAAAAAAACAAAACAATAGATCAATGAATGAAATCAAGAGTTGGTTCTTTGAAAAAAAATTAATAAAATTGATAAACCTCTCACCAGACTTATCAAAAAGAAAAGGGAAAGGACCCAAATAAATAAATAAATTAAATTAAATTCAAGTGAGAGAGGAGAAATAACAACCAACATCACAGAAATACAAATAATTATAAAAGGATATTATGAAAAACTATATGCCAACAAATTGGACAACCTAGAAGAAATGGAAAATTTCCTAAAAACCTAAACACTACCAAAACTGAAACCTATAAACTACCAAAACTGAAAAAGGAACAAACAGAAAACTTAAGCAGACTGATAATGTTCATATTACCCAAAGCAAACCACACATTTAATGCAATCCCTATCAAAATACCACCAGCATTTTTCACAGAGCTAGAACAAATAATCCTAAAATTTGTATGGAACCAAAAAAGACCCCAAATACCCAAAACCATCTTGAAAAAGAAAACCAAAGCTGGAGGCATCACAATCCCAGACTTCAAGTTATATTACAAAGTGGTAGTGATCAAGGCAGTATGGTACAGACACAAAAATAGACACATAGAGCAATAGAACAGAATAATAAACCCAAAAGTTAATCCAGAACTATAGTGTCGATTAATCTTTGACAAAGCAGGAAAGAATATCCAATGGGAAAAAGACAGTGTCTTCAACAAATGGTGTTGGGAAAAATCAACCACAACATGCAAAAGAATGAAACTGGACCACTTTCTTACACCAAGCACATAATTAAATTCAAAATGAATTAAGGATCTAAATGTGAGACTTGAAACCATAACAATCCTAGAGAAGAACACAAGTAGTAACCTATTAGACATCAGTTATAGCAACTTCTTTCTAGGTATGTCTCCTGAGGCAAGGGAAATCAAAGCAAAAATAAACTATCGAGACTACATCAAAATGAAGTTTCTGCACAGCAGAGGAAACAATCAACCAAAGTAAAAAGCAACCTATGAAATTGGAGAAGATATTAGCAAATGATATATCTGATAAAGGGTTAGTATTGAAGTATATTTAAAAAGCTTATAAAACTCCACACCCAACAATCAAATAATTCAGTTAAAAAATGGGCAGAAGACATTTTTCCAAAGAAGACATCCAGATGACTAACAAACACATTAAAATGTGCTCAACATCGCTGATCATCAGGGCAATACAAATCAAAACCACAATAAAATACCACATCACACCTGTCAGAATGTCCAAAATTAACAACACAAGAAATAACCAGTATTGTCAAGGATGCAGAGAAAGGAGAACCCTCTTACACTGCTGGAATGAATGGAAACTGGTGCAGCCACTCTGGAAAACAGAATAGTTTCATTAAACAGTTAAATATAGAACTTCTTTATGATCCAGCAATTACATTACTAGGTATTTACACAAAGAATACATATACACTAATTCAAAGGAATATATGCACCTCAATAATAATAGAATTAACAACAATAGTGAAATAACGGGAAGAGCCCAAGGGTCCGTCAACTGATGAAGGATAAAGAAGATGTGGTATGTATAGACACACACACACACACACACACACACACACACACACAGGCACACTGGAATATTACTCAGTTATAAAAAAGAATGAAATCTTACTAATTGCAACAACATGGATGGAGTTAGAGAGTATTATGTCAAGCAACAAATCAGTCATATAAAGTGAAATACCATATGATTTCACTCATATGTGGACTTTAAGAAACAAAACACAAAACCGTAGGTGGAAAAAAGAGAGAGGAAAATCAAGAAATGGCTGTTGACTATAAACAAAACACTAACGGTTACAAAGGGAGATAGGTGGGGGGATGGGTTAAATAGGTGACAGGGATTTAAGAGTGCACCTGTTTTTTTGTGCACAGGGTATTGTATGTAAGTGTTGAATCACTAAATTGTACACTTGAAACCAATATTCTACTGTATGTTAACTCACTAGAATATGGATAAAAACTTAAAAAATAGAAGGAACAATTGAATATCAATTTAAAGAGTATTTAGAGCACAAAGCCCTCTTTACTTGGGTTCAGTGGATGGTTGCCATGTTTATTCCCACACAAACAGAAGTTGGAGGTTTTAGTTGTTGGAGAGTCCTCTGAACTGCAGGTTGGGAAGCACAAAACCTAACCTTAAACCTAACCTTAATCTTAAGCCTAAAACGAATTCTACTAACCAGGGATACCTAAACTCTACCTCTAGCCCTAACTCTAACCCTAAACCTAACTTCTGGAAAGGTCTTTGAATTGCAGGATAGGAGAAACATACCCTCACCCTCCCCTAACCCTAGCTCTAGACCTAATCCTAACCCAAACCTAGCCTTAACCCCTAAAACTAACCACAAATCCCCAACTCTAACCCCAAGTGTTACCCCAACATGAAACTTATCCTTCTAGAGAAGATTCTGAACTGAAGGATCATAGGCAAAACACCCACACCATGGCCTTACCTTAACCCTAAACCTAACTTTTATTCAAGCCCTAAAATGAACCCTAATTCAAGAGCTGAGGAAAAACAAAAAGCACATTTGGCATATATATACATAATGGAATATTAGTCAGAAAAAAAAAGAAATTTTGTAATTTCCAATGGCACGGATATAGGGAGAAAGTATTATTCTAAGTGAATATCTAATTCTAATCCAAACAATAACCCTAACTCCTAACAAGTAATCTCTAAACCTAACCCTAAACCAAACCATTACATGAACCCTAAACTTATCCCTCTGGAAAGGTCTCTAACTGGAGGATAATGGCATATACACTAGCCCTAACATTAACCCTAACTCTTATCCGGGCCCTAAACCAAACCCTAATGCTACATGTGAGGGAAAAAAGATGATTTGGTATATATACAATGGAATATTACCCAGCCATAAAAAGAATGAAATCTTACCATTTGCAAAGACATTCATGGAGCTAGAAAGTATTATTCTAAGCGAAATAAGTCAGTCACAGAAAGACAATTATCATATGGTTCCACTCATTTGTGGAATTTAAGAAATAAATGAGCAAATGGAAAATAAAAGAGAGTCAAACCAAGAAACAGTCTTAACTATAGAGAACACACTGATGGTTACCAGAAGGGAGGTGGGTGGAAGGGATGGGTCACACAGGTGATGGGGTTAAGGAGTGCACTTGTGATGAGCACTGGATGTTTTCTGCAAGTGTTGTAGCACTATATTCCAAACAAGTATGCAATATTACACTGTTTGTTAACCAACTGGAATTAAAATAAAAACTTAAGGGGCGCCTGGGTGGCTCAGTTGGTTAAGCGTCTGACTTTGGCTCACGTCATGATGTCGTGGTCCGTGAGTTCGAGCCCCGCGTGCGGCTCTGTGCTGACTGCTCAGAGCCTGGAGCCTGTTTCAGATTCTGTGTCTCCCTCTCTCCCTGACCCTTCCCCGTTCATGCTCTGTCTCTCTCTGTCTCAAAAATAAATAAATGTTCAAAAAAAATTTTAAAAACTTAACAAAAACCAAGATCTTTCTAGCCAAGTGTAGAAAATGGATCTGAACTGGCATCCAGGACCTCAGTAGAAAGGCATACTGCCTCAGAGAAAGGAAGTGCCTTTCACTACTATACGGTTGGTGGTGTTGAAACATGGAAACGTAAGCTAGTCAGAGATTCAGTGAATGGGTGAACATGAGGTTTGAGCAAACACCTGCAGGATGCCTAAGAGATGGTGGGATAATGAAGAGTAGGAATTTGTGACAGACTTCCTCTCTTGGAGTTGAGGCAGGAGGGGCCATATGCCAAATGTTGTAAAACAAGGCCTGGGTCAAAATTTCTACAATTTTTGTCTAATTTCATAATTTGTTTGATATTTCTATATATCTCAGATTTTGCCCACCTAAATTTCTTATTATTTTCAAAGGAGAAGTTGTAAGGTCCCTATTGCCGGAAATGTAATAGTGCCCAGTGAAATATTTTCACATGACTTACGCACTTATAGCCATTTATGTGGTTAGATTTAATTAAAACACATGGTTAAATTGGCGTAATTGCATGATTCCACTACTTCTAAATTTATTTCTCACAGAAAATACCAAACTTGATAGCCCTCGAGTATCTTTAAGAAATTAAAAGGAAATCGTATAACAAAACCCAGCTATTCCTTGACCTCATTGAACTATTTTCATAATAGAAGACAATTTCTTATTGAAAGCAACCATGTAATATATATTTTCATTCTTTCTAATGGAAAGGAATGAAGCATCTTTGGTTCTTTTGGAAGCTATAACAGTATTAAGTGATCTAAGTTATATGTAGTTATTTCATTTAGAAATATAAATATATGCATACATCTTAAAAGTAGACTTAAAACAATTCTTCCAGGGGCACCTGGGTGGCTCAGTTGGTTGAGGGTTGACTTAGGCTCAGGTCATGATCTTGTGGCTGACATGTTCGAGCCCCGCGCTGGGCTCTGTGCTGATAGCTCGGAGCCTGGAGCCTGCTTTGGATTCTGTGTATCCCTCTCTCTCTGCCCCTCCCCCACTTGTGCTCTGTCTCTCTCTGTCTCAAAAATATATATAGAACATTAAAAAAAATTTTAAAAACCCAATTCTTCCATTATTTCTTGGTCAAATCTGATTAAATTGAATATTATATACCCAGATCAGAAAGTTATTATATATTGTTGTTCCAAAAACTTCATGGTTTCAATATCTAATATTTTGGAAATTATGAAATATTTCCTTAGTGCAATCTTAAATGTCACATTTAGTAAACTTTTGTATAAATTTGGGTTAAGTAAAAAAACTGCAATCATGGAAATAGCTACATTTCTCTCCAGAAATGGTTCTTTCATTTAGGGAAGTGTTCCTTTGGAATCCCATTTTTTTCCCTCTAAGATTTTATTTAAATTCATGTTAGTTAACATAAAGTGTAGTATTGGTTTCAGGAATAGAATTTAGTGATTCATCACTTACATACAACACCCAGTGCTCATCACAAGTAGAATCATAACTTACAGAGAGAAATGCTCTTATTCTAGAACTCTGAAGCACAAACTAATATTCACACAGTAAACTAATTCGTGAGTTAATTCATTTAGTCAAAAATATATATTTGTTTTCAAACCCCTCAAATGAGATGGATGTTTCTACCTCTCTTCCTTCTATCTCTTTGCTCTGCTTAATTCTCCAGAGGATAAGTGGGACTGACTTTACTTCTGGACATTCCTTACCATAATAAGGCTCTTCCCGTTCATCATCCTACCTTATTGCACATGTTATCCTTGGAATCTTGCCCTTTGGCACCCCTGGCATTAATTTCTGCTAACTCTCCTTGGAAGTCCATCATTATAGTGGCTACTGTAGTAGCATCAGCAAAAGTTCTGGGCCAATGCAACTTAAGTGTCATGTTTTATCTCTAGAATTTTACTTCATTTGAAGATTTATTCTGAAATTTCTTGCTACCTAGTCAGTAGTCAGTTCCTTCAAATGCTCATGGAAAAATTCTTACTTCTGTCTTCCTGTATCTTTTATTTAATGTTTGTTTATTTTTGAGAGAGAGAGAGAGAGAGAGAGAGAGAGAGAGAGAAATCGAGCTTACATGGGGGGGGAGGGGCAGAGAGAGAGGGAGATGCAGGATCTGAAGCAGGCTCCAGGCTCTGAGCTGTCGCACAGAGCCTGATGCGGGGCTTGAACTCACGAACTGTGAGATCATGACCTGAGCCGAAGTCAGATGCTCAACCAACAGAGCCACCCAGGTGCCCCATGTCTGCCTGTATCTTTATTTCAAAGTTAGTCTAAATAACTAGGGTCACCATTGCAGCAAACAATACCTTAGTCAAAATCAAATCAGTTTTTGACTTTTTTTTTTTTTTAATGCTACTCCTTGGGTCCAAGTCACTAGTATATCTTGCCTGGATTATTTCAATACCTCCTTATTGGTCACTGTTTTTATTGTTCTTAGACACCAACAGTCTATTTTTCAACAGGACAACCAAAATAACTTGCAAAAAACTTAAAACTTATAGTGTTACTTCTCTGCTCAAAACCTTCCACAGCTTCCCATTTCACTCTGGGTTAACAGCCAGACCCTTAAAAGCAGCCTAAAGGTCTTTTCTCTGACACTCTTGACATGCCCTTGCCTTGGGGCCTTACTACTTGTTGTGCTGTGCATTTGAACCACTGCTTCCCTAGGTTTCCATATAACTTGCTTCTGCATGGCTTTCGGATATTTACTCAGATGCATTTCAGTGACTTGGCTGCACTATTTAAAATCACCTTCCCCTCTTCTCTGCAGTTGCTGTGCCCTTACAATTTGTTATTCTTTTTCTCTAGCACTTAGGGCATACTGTGTATTTATTTATTTTATGTTCTCTCATCTAAAAATCATCTGTGAAATGGAGAAAACTTTGCTTTTTTTTTTAACTCTTCCATCTTCAGAGTCTAAACTGGCACCTGCCACATAACAGCATTCAATAATTATTTTTTTGAATAATTAATTATAGACACCCACAAAGCATGATAATTAGTGTAATATCAGAGAAGCATACCCTTCCATTAAAATGACTGTAACAGTAGTTTTTAAATGTAATCTGACAAAGCTCACCTAACTATTTCATTCATTGTCACAAAGATTCTCATTCGTTAAATAATTGCTTTTCTTTCCCCCAAAGTAATGCAGAAAAACAAAGCAAAAAGAAATAAATAAATTATCAGAGTAGCTGTTACCTTAAAATGAAAAAACATTTTTCTTAGTATCTCTTCTCTACAAAATGAATATATCTGTACATTCAGCGCTTACGAACACAGTGAATCCTCCTCCGTCTCAAAAATAATTTTCACAGCTTGAACAAGTAATCAATTTACCTAGAATGAAGCCTAACAAATTATTGCTAAAAAGCAAAGAGAGACTATTTCTAAAGCTTAAAAACTGTAATTAAGAAAGAAGATATTGTCCTTGTTTTTCTTTAACAAAATCTCTTCCTTCTGCAGTCTGCATTCATTTTTCTGTATATTAACTGTCTTTTATTTCTTGATTCATTTTGCAAGTTCATCTTTTCCTCTTCTATGGATTTTGTCTTGCATGTAATAGACAATGTTTTCTGAACATTCATCATGTATTTTATAACAGTTTACTCACTTCCCTCTGTTGTGTTATTTTAACTTCAACAGTAACTGAAATACTTTCAGCTTGACGTGTCAGCATTAAAATAAAAGATTGAGTATACTCTAAGGCAGAAATTGCCTGGATGCCATATAAATCGCTTCTAAATTTCTTTGGAAATGTTACCTTAACTTTCACCTATCTTTTGAACACCTAATAATTTAAGACCATTTACGTTTCAGAAAAATAGAAGCTAGAGAAGTGAGCCACCATTTTCTATCATAATTAGTACACATCTGTCGCTCACTCTCATGATACCATCCTCCACATGTTATGAAGATTATACTCCAGGAACCCATTCTTCCTTAAAGAGAACTCCAATAAAGAACTGCCTGTTGTGTGGTATTGGTGAAGTGAATACTCATTAGACCTTGTTGAAAGACAAGTCTTACTAAAAGAGACAAGAGTATTCTTAAATCTCTTCTAAAATATTGGTTCTGGATGTAAATGATGTTTTAAAAAATGGACAGAGAAAAATGAAACCTGAAACTCAGAGACACTAAGAAACAAACTTTTAAGACTCTAATAAAATTGTCTCTTGTTTAAGAAATGATGACAATCCCTAGATGGAGCAGCTGTAAAACTGTTAAAAATGATGTGCCTCAGTGTGAGTAAATTGTCATTCCAGATGTGGGGGAAAGGGCTAGATTGTAAAAAACAAATAACTCTCCAAATCTTTTCTTGATATTGTTTGCCTAGGTTGGAAAGTCTACTAAATAGGCAATAGTCATTTTTTATGCCACTTTTTAAATGTTTGTTTTATCTTTGAGAGGGAGAGAATGTGAGTGGGGGAGGGGCAGAGAGAGGTGGGGACAGAGGATCCGAAGAGGGCCCTGCACTGACAGCAGTGAGATGGATGTGGGACTCTAACTCGTGAACTATGAGATCATGACCTGAGCTGAAGTCTGACGTTCAGCTGACTGAGCCACCTTTTTATGTAACATTTTAAAACACTCCTCCCTCCCTCCCTCCCTCCCTTCTTTTCTTCCTTCCTTCCCATCTGTGTTCTGTTTTTTGTTCCTTCCTTCTTTTGGGGGGGGGGGGGACAAAGATATAGTACCACCAGGGACCAGATAGTGTTCTAGGTGCTCTGGATACAAAAATGATTAACAGGATTTATACTGAGTAAATACACACACACATTGTAGATATTAAAGCTGGGAGCAAACCTGAAGATAAGTCATCCAATCCCCATTTTTCAGGTGATGATTTTGAGCTTCTTAAAATTAAATATCTGAGATCAGTCTTCTAATTAAATGGGGAAAATGTAGAGCTAGAAACTAAGATTTCTGAGCTGGCCCAGTTTATTTTCTCCTAAAGCATGCTGACTTTCAGGGAGAAGGAACAGGCAAATAAAGTTCAAAGTAAAAAAAAAAAAATTTTTAAATGCTAAGCTGAACTATACTATCAAAAACTTAAGGGGCGCCTGGGTGGCTCAGTCGGTTGAGCGTCCGACTTCGGCTCAGGTCATGATCTCACAGCTCGTGAGTTCGAGCCTCGCGTCGGGCTCTGTGCTGACAGCCCAGAGCCTGGAGCCTGCTTCTGCTTCTGTGTCTCCCTCTCTCTCTGCCCCTAACCCACTCACATTCTGTCTCTGTCTATCTATTTGTTCCTCACTGAAGCCTCTAATTTCACCAGTAGGTTTAGACAGGTAGACATTTGCTACAAAAGAAGGATTGAATCTAAATGAGGCACTAAATAATGAATGTGATGACACTGATATCTGGTTGCCAGGCCTTGAAAGCTCAAAACTTTAAAGACTGAAATAAAGTTAGGTGGCAGATCTTGTGAAATTGGTGGAAAGGATGCAGTATATTATTGGACATATCAAAAAGCTACTATAAGCTTTTCTTTAAAAAAAACCCCAGGAATATGGATCTTATATAGATAAAAATTTATTTGCTTAATAATGTTTTCACTATTTAATGAAGGACAAAACAAGTAGTTATTTATATTCTAAAGGAATTTATTCACATTTTAAAAAATGGATGTCTTCTTTAAGGCATTTAAGTATTGTTTTAGTGAGTAATTGTTAGAGTAAATGTTGGACAGGAAAAACCTAAAGATCAACTTTCACAGATAACTGAAGATGATTCAGAGAAAAAGATAAACCATTTTTGAATTAATAATTCAAAGCTAGGAGATTCAATTAATGATCATTTGAAATGTGTTTAAATGAACTGTTGTAGGCACCTGGGTGGCTCAGTCAGTTAAGTGTTTGGCCCGCTCAGGTCATGATATCACCGTTGATAGGTTCTGACCCTGCGTCGGGCTATGTGGTGACAGCTCAGAGCCTGGAGCCTACTTTGGATTCTGTGTCTCCTTCTCACTCTGCTCCTCCCCCACTGGAACTCTGTCTCTCTCTCTCTCTAAAATAAACATTAAAAAATAATAAATAAATGAATTGTTGTAATGATCTTCAGTTCCTCTTTAAAATTATTTTGGCTTACTCAATGAATCATGGTTTTTGAAATTTTAAAAATCTTTTTATTTTTTGTTAAGCAATAGAGTAAGACTGGAATAAAACACAATGTTTTAGATTGGAAAATGCACAATGTTTAAAAATCCATATTTAAAATTCTGCTATAAAATATTGGAAATACATGTTATGCAGAGTATGTAGCCCCCATTCTTGTCTGATTTACAAGGCTAGGGAAGTCTCTTTTGACCCCTCATATGTTTCCTATTTGCTTTGTAGGATGGAAAAAATTTAACCTAAGCATCAAGTTCTTATATAAACCATGATGTTGACAATGTAAATATTGATTGTTAAAGTGACCCAATAATAAATCAGGTTAGTGTGTAAGTCCGATAAATACTCCTTTGAGGGAAGCTTTTAATTTGGGAGAACATATAGTTCAAATGAAGTATTTAATGAGTGTCTAGCACTCTACTTGGGTTGAGGATATAGAATAATATATAACTCGTCTATATATGCTGAATAATAGGACATAGGTATTGTCATATTAAAGAAGTATAATCAGTGCTGTGACAAAGGGAGTCAGAGTACAAGAGGATCCTACAGCACAGTGGTCTGACCTAATCATGTTTATGCAAAACATACGAAGTCATTGTTTTCTGTGTACATTTTCCCATAAAATAACACGTATGTAAACAATCATCTGAGAGGGGAAATATTAGTTTGTATAAATAGGAATAATATGTATGCATATATATATATATATATATATATATATATATATACACATATGTATGTATTTACACATACACAGAAACACTCATACCACACATACATGCACACAGATCTGTATACATATACCTGTATATGTATGTAAATACACACACACACACACACATACACACCCATATATAGGTGTAATGGAAGGATGCTCTGTACATGTACATATACACACCTATATATATATATATATCCATATATATGTATATTATCTATTTAAAAATATTTGCCCCATTGTGTTACTATATTAAATAACCATTATTTTAAATACTTTATTATATGTGTGGCATATAATAGTTCACTGCCAAGTTCCTGTTAATTATTTTTGAGTATGATGCCTCACATATATTTGTGAGCAAAGTGTCTCATCAAACGTGATGTTGATAGTGACCAGATGTATTCCCTGTCTGGGCTCTTGATTCACCTGTGTACCTATGCCCACTGAGAATAGCTGATGCTATGTTTTCTCATGGAAAATATGCCACACGTAGCAGATACTGACATCAGCAATGTGCTGCATTCTCAGGAGCTCCCCTTTCAGCAGAAGTATAGTTAATAACACTCTCCTTTCTTTTTATTTCTCGTGTTTTTGTTGTGCTGCCTTACACAGTTTAACAGCTTTTTTTTTTTCCCTTGCAGATAAGAATAGGTGAGAAAATGAGCCGGAAGACAAATCTGGGTGACAGACCCCACCCTATATTTAGAATCTCCTTTCCCTTCAGAAAATTATGCCTTTAACATGAGACAAAGCTTCTCTTAATAAATTTGTTCCCAGAAGTTATTTTAGTCCTAAACAAAATAGGCTTCTGACAATAATCCTCTCTAGTTCTCAAGCATGCTTGCTCAGATATGTTGGAACTACAGCAGTATATATACTTAAGGCTTCTCTTGCAATTCTTACATTTGTGGCTTATATTATTTCCTAATGGTGGACACCTTCTGGTCTGGATAGTTTTGGGACAATGTTTCTGTTTTATTAACTTGAAGCCTTTCTAGAAAAAGAAAGTTGCTTAGCTTAATAGTCAAAATTAACTTATATTCTGTTAACCCAATCTAACACTTTAAATCACATTTGTTAATACTACTTTAATTTGCCTCTTTCCCCAATAAATCATTATTGTGACTTTCTATGTCATGGTAGAGAGCTAATAACCCATATGTTAAATGCAAAGGCTTTGGAATTCAGACAAAATTTGGTAAAACCCTCAATCTGGAACTTGCTAGATGTTTGATCTTGGACAAACTAGTGAATTTTTCCAAGCCTCAGTTAGAAAATGAGAGTGATAGAGGTATTCACCTCATAATGTTGCTATGAATTTTAAATGAGATATAATCTGGACAAATGCTCAGTGCAGTGATGCCAATATAGTAAATTTCCAGGAAGCAATAGTTATTGCTATTGCATATTGTTTCTTTAAGATATTTTTCCCCTTCTGAATCAATTTAATAAAAGGGCATCAAGATGAATTTGTTTTTTAAGGAAAAATGTCAAAATCATGGTATGGATAAAATAACTTTTTGTGAACTTAGTTTGCTCCAGCTTAAGTCTTTAAAAGTCTTAATGGCAGACTTTCCACCAGTAGACATATTGTCTGTCCCTATAATAAAAACTCATAAAAGAAAGGAACAGATAAAAATGATGATAAGAAAGGCTATTTTTATTGAGTGATAAGAAATGGCCATCTGGGGTCCTATGGACATTTTAAAGAACAATGTATCTGAATTCAAACTCCAAACATTATTCAGTCATTAAATTCAGAATATGTCAAAGATAAAGATTTCAATTTCACTAGTCTTTTCAGTTACTAAAATTCATTTAGATATCAGATTTTCTGTTTATGTGGTTCTATGTGGCTAACCTGAAGGTCAGTCAGTGAGATAAAAATTTGATGTTTTCACCAGGAAAAAAAAACTAGCTAATAAAAGACTTGTCTGAAACTGAACTTTCCTAGATTAGGAAGTCATAGAAAGAAAGGCCAAAGGGTGTCAAAGCACTAAATAAAGGCTACTCAACTAAGATCAATCATCAAATATTTATTGGGTTCCTTCTATGTGTAAAGCTCTGAGCTATGGGACATCAGGGGGATCTAAATATAAGCAAGAATCCGTCTCTAACATTGAGAAACATACAACTATAGAGAGGAGTTAAGTAGATTGACTTCAACAGGCAAAGATCCAGAGAGGTTAGGTTAAGGAATTCCAGTCAAGAATATCAACAGAATATATGGAGCATTTCAGCAGGTTAGGACTGAATTATTACATACATGCAGGCATGTGGTCAATATGTAGAGATATGATTGGAATATAGGTTGAAGACAGATTGTGTAAGGCCCAAGCTGATGATTTTTTGCTTGAATATTAAACCATCTTAAATTTCTTTGCTCCCAACAACATAGGGTAGCTCATAGCAAGGCAGCACTCCTTCCTAGAAAAGCTAGGAAAGCCAAATAAAATACAGTAACCAACTGTTTGAAGGAAGTGGAGAATTATAGAAGCAATATAAAATAGAGGGACTAAGATGACAAAGAGGGAGCCAACCTAGAGAACTCCATACCAGGGATATATGCCAATTCTGGGAATGGGCAGGAAACTGAAAATCCAGATTGAAGCTTGGTGGGAATCCTTGGGGAAGGTGAAGGTGGAGTGGAGGGTCAGTGGTTGACACGAGATGTGTGGGAGGCTTTAAGCATAGGGCCATTTTTGTCTTCGGGATATTTTCCAACTATTGAGACGCATATGGTAGGAAATTAAAAATTTGAGCAAAAAGCCTCTGGAAAGCAGAGTGGAATGTTAGAATTCTGACAAGATGGTGATTAGAGTGTAGGACACAGTACAGTGAGGGATTTGCAGATTACACCATGTTCTTAATGAAAAATGCTGAAGGGTCATGGTTACAGCACAGGTAGACAGAACATTATCAGACTGTTGAGCAGCTTAAATTTAGCACAGTCCCTACTTATATTAAGGTGATCAACCACCATTCTATGTAGAAGGGAGGCTCTACAATGGAAGATAAGACTCCTTAGAATAAGGCAATAAAATAATATTTTACAACAATGGTATTCAATGCCAAAATGGTCTACAAACACTTGTTAGATATTAATCACAACTTCTACATAAGATAAAGACTTTTTCCTCTATACATATTCAAGATTAGATTTTTAAATATCTATTTAAGGTATTATGGATATTGGTAGAAGATCATGGTTGTGAAGTTACATTATTTAATCTATTGAAGGTGACGGTTATGCATTACATAAATGTGTAGTTATGGACACATAACTTTTGAACATTATTATTTACTTATTAGTCTATAATGACCTTTAATAGTCTTCTGTGCAAGTATAGATTTAGTCATTTCAAAAATGCCTATTATTATTTGGCTGACTTTGTATCAAAGCATGATAAAAGCGGTATTGTTTTCTCAGTACTATTCTGAGGTCACACAAGGTATTCACAAGTAAGTTTCAACCACATTGCTTACTAGTGTGCAGTTTAAAAATTTGTTTACAAAATATGATTTGCTGCCCAAATATATATTCTATAGAATTTTTTCATATACATTTTTCTAAGAAATAGTAATAAAAAACCCCCCCTGATTCCTATTTTGTTCAACCCTACCTTTACCTTTGACCTTGATCTAAACTCTCTTCTTGAAAAAAAGTCTAATCTTGATAGCAATCTGTTACTTAATTGCCTCCTCATTTCCTGCCTCCCCTTTAACTCTGTTCTTAGAATGATGTTTCTATTTGTACCACTGGCATCCTATTTTCTAGTTCATAGTTAGTTTCCATCTCTTAGAGTCCAGCCTTTGAAGATTTCAGAGTATTGAACTAGTGCCAATCAGCACAGGCTTGGAAAACTATGGCCACTGAGACAAATCTGTTGTGGGCAGCTTTTATACAGCCCACAAACTAAAGTGTTTTTCTTTTGTAAGAGGTTGTTACCAAAAATAGAGGGGAAAAAAAGAAAAAATATGAGACAGAGACTGTATGTGGCCTTCAAAACCTAAAATAATTTCTATCCCTTTCTCTAGAGCTTCTATAATTATTAAACACACTGTCACTCAATTAAATAAAATTATTCTTATAATAGAAAGGACCACATGACTGAAAACCAAGAGAGAAAATAAACAATTGGAATAGATATAAAAGTGACTCAGATACTGGTGTTACCTGAGGGACATTTTGAAATCACTATGATTAATATGGTCAAGAAGTTAGAAAAAACGATGGAAACATAGAAAGTGAGCTGGAGATTTTCATCAGAGAAGAAATCTAATGGAAATTCTACAGGTGAAAATCTCAATCAAGAAAATTTTTGGTAAATAACATACAAAGGCAGGATTACTGAAGTGTAATACAGGATACCAGAAAATATGCTTATTGAATCATAAAGAGCAAAAAGGGAAAAATGTAGAAAGGTGTTTAAGACATGTAGAGCATAATTAATATAATTAAATTAACTTGGAGTCTCACACTGAGTAATGAGAATGAGCAGAAGCAAACTTCAAGAAAGAATAGTTGAGACTTTTTCAAAACTTAGGAAAGGAGTGGAGCTGTAGAAACACATAAAAAGAGAGTTCCAGAGATGGGCAGAAAGGGTCTCTCAAGTCTTTGGCTAGTTATGACATGTACATGAATAAAGAAAATTAAAAAGTACATAAGGCCTGAGAAAGAACCCTTAGAAAAGAATAAGAAAAACAAGTTACAGACATTAAAACAACAATTATAAATATCTTCATAGCTTCAAAATATTTATTGTAAATATATTTTTAAGAAGGTAGAGGAAAAACATGAGCACATGAAGTGGAAGAAAAACTAGAAATAGGTATAGAAATACAACATATGAAATTAAATAGGTTAAAAATAGATATAAAAATACAACACATGAAATAAAAATACACTGGCTATAGGCGTCAGGGTAGCTCAGTTAGCTGAGCATCTGACTCTTGATTTCAGGTTAGAAATCAAGCTGAGTGTGGAGCGTACTTGGGATTCTCTCTCTCTCTCTCCCTCTCTCTTTCTTTCTCTCTCTCTCTCTCTGTCTCTCTCTCTCTCCCTCTGCTCCTCTCCCCAGCTTGCATGCCCTCTCTCTCTTTAAAATCATAAAAACAATACACTGGTTGGGATTAACAGCAAGTTAAACATAGCAGAATAAAAGATCAGTAAACTTGAAGACATAGTAATAAAAAATATTGAAAATAAAGCATGCAGAAAAAAAAGACCAAAATTAAATAAACAGGCCATCAGGGAACTGAGAGATATTATCAACTGATCAAAGATACATGTTAATTGAAGTCACAGGAAAGAACATAGAGAAAGGAGGCAAACATATATTTGAAGAAATAGTAACTGAGAAATGTCCAAATTTGTGAAAATTATTATGTCATAGATTCAATTCAAGAAGTTCAGTGACTCTTAGAAGAATAAATGTAATAAAACTATCCCAAAGTATACCTTAATCAAACTGTTTAAAACTTAGAGTAAGTAAAGGAAAAAAGCCACAGGTAAAAAGACACATTATTTATAGAGATCACAGATAAGAATTATCACAGATTTTTCATCAGAAACTATGCATATAAAAAGGAGAATGGAAGGACATCATTAATATCCTGAAAGAAAACAAACAACACACACACACACACACACACACACACACACACACACACACACACACACTGTTGGCCCTGAATTTTTCAGTAAAAATTCTTTCAGAAATGGAGAAAAATAAAAATTTTCGAGCCAAACAAAAGCTGGGAAAATGTATCCCTGGAAACATGAATGACAAAAATTGTTACAGAAAATTCTTCAGACAAAAAAAAATAACACAGACATTTGAATATACCCAAAGAAATAAAATGAGTCAGAAAGAGTAAAATATAGGTGTACGTAAAATTTTTTCCCTTTAATTTAATTAATTAATTTATTTTTATTTTTATCTTTAATTTTAATTTTGTTTTGAGAGAGAGAGAGCACTGGGGAGGGGCAAAAGGAGAGAGAGTATCTTAAGCAGGCTCCACGCCCAGGACGGAGCCTGACACAGGGCTTGGTCTCATGATCAGGAGATCGTGACCTGAGCTGAAATCAAGGGTTGGACACTTAACTGAAGTAACTACTCAAGTGCCTCAATTTTTTTTTTAGAAGTTAATGTATATGACATTAGATTTGGCACTGATTTCTGGGAGATGACACCAAAGCACAGACAACAAAAGGTAAATTGAACATCATCAGAAATTAAACTACATCAGAATAAAAACTTCTGTGAATAAAAGGACACAATCAACAGAGTGAAAAGGTAACCCACGGAATGGGAGAAAACATTCAGAAATCATTTATCTGATAAGGGATTGATATCCAGTATATATATGGAACTCCTAAAACTCAACAACAAAAAATAAACAACCCAATCAAAAGTGGGCAAAATACTTCTTTCTCAAAGGAAATATTAAAATGGACAATAAGCACATGAAAAGATGTTCAACATCACTAATCATTAGGAAAATCTAAATCAAAACCACAATGAGGTATCAACTTATACCCATTAGATTGGCTACTACAATTTTTTTAATGTTTATTTATTTTCATGAGAGAGAGACAGAATCTAAAGCAGGCTCCAGGCTCTGAGCTGTCAACACAGAGCCAACGTGGGGGTTGGACTCACAAACTGTATGATCATGACCTGAGCTGAAGTCAGATGCTTAACTGACTGAGCCACCCAGGTGCCCCTAGATTGGCTATTATAAAAACAAAACAAAACAAACAAAATTATAAGTGTTGGCAAGGATGTGGAAAACTGGAACAGTCGTGCACTGTGGATGGGAATATAAAATGGTGTAGCTGCTATGGAAAACAGTTTAGTTATTCCTTAAAAATTTTTAAAATATAATCACCATATAATCCAGCAACCCCCACCTGGTATTTACTGTCCCGAAATTAAGGGTCTCTAACAGATATTTGAACACCTAAGTTCATAACAGTGTTATTCAGTGTAGTCAAAAGGTAGAGGCAACCCAAATGACTATCAACAGATGAAAGAATAAACAAAATGTGGTTTATGCATACAATGAAATATTTTCCAGCCTTAAATGGAAAGGAGATTCTGACACATGGTACAACATTGATAACTCTTGAGAACATCATGCTAACCAAAAGAAGCCAGTCACAAAAAGACAAATACTCTATGATACTACTTACATGAGGTATCTAGAACAGTTAAATTCATAGATATAGAAAATAAAATGGTGGTTGCTGGTACCCAGGAAAGAGTTGGAGGATTTATTGTTTAATGGGTACAGAGTTTTGGTTTTGTAAGATAAAAATGTTCTGGAGATTGGTTGCATGATAATGTGAATGTACTTAATACTACTAAACTGTATACTTAAAAAATGGCTATGATGATAAATTTGATGTTATGTACATTATACCACAATTAAAAATCAAATTAATGAGTGTGGTAAGAGTGATGGTGTTTAAGGATACAAACTTGTATTGAATAGTAAATAAGCCAGAGATCTAATACACAATATAATATAGATAATAATATTGTGCTATAATTATGTAATGTGACAGATATCACTATATCAGAAATCATATTACATTATTTAAATCAAAGTAACAAGCTGTGCACCTTAAACTTACACAATGTTACACATCACATTTATTCAATAAAAGAAATTGAAAAAAATTAAATTAAAATATCACTTACTGTTCAAAGCAAAAATAATGTATTTGGAGTTTAGATTATATGTAGAGGTAATATGCATAACAATCACACAGAAGACAGGAGGAAGGGAATAAAAGCATACTGCTATATGGTTCTTATGCTACATATAATGTGGTAGAATTGTTTGAATGTGTGGTAAGTGTGATAAGTTGGAGATATATATTATAAATAAGAGAGCAACCACTATAAATTAAAGTTAGCAAATGTGGAACTAAAATAGAATCTTTAAAAAAGGCAAGGGGAAAAAAATACCTAAAGAGTAAATTAAAAAATTGAAAGAAATAAGTTGATCATATATTTAAATATAACCATATCAATAATTATACTAAATGTAAATTGTCTAGATATTGTATTTAAAAGGCAAAATGTCAGATTGAATTCAAAAAGCAAGACTCTACGATATATTTTCTACAATAAGCCCACTTAAAATAGATACATAGATTATAAGTGGAATAATGGTGAAATATAAACTTAGAAAATACAAATTCTAAAAGAGCTGAAGATGCTATATTAATATCAAAGTCAATTTTAAAATAAAGAATATTACTAGGAATAAAGTGATACATTTTATAAGTAAAGGTATATGCCTATTCATGGAGTTTCAAAATACATGAAACAAAACTGATAGAACTGAAAGAAGAAACAGATAAATAATATCAGACACAAACACATCATACAGTTATATTGGGGAGTTCAACATACATCTTTCTGTAACTGATAGAACAAGTACAAGATTGATAAGAATATAAATACTTGGATAACAATATCAACCGACTTGACCAAACTGACCTTTGTAGTGCATTCTATCCCAAATTAGAAGAATACACATTCCTATCAAGTGTATATACAACATTCTCCAAGATAGTCTATATAATGGATCATTAACCAAGTTTCAACAAATATAAAAGGATTGAAGTTATATGAAATATAGCCTTTGAACACAAATTAAACTGGAGATCAATAACAAAAATATTTTTGAAAAAGACTCACATATTTGGAAATTACCAACTTTTAGATAAAGAAGAATTCACAAGAAGAATTAGAAAATATTCTGAAGTCTGAAAATAACAATATTTGAAGGATGTTGCTAAAGAAGTTCTTGGAGGGAAACAGAGTAAATAACACACACTAGAAAATAAGAAATGTCTCATTCAATGTTAGAAGCTTTTACCCAGAAACTAGAAAATAGAAGATAAAATTAAACTTATACAAAATTACAAAATAACAAAAACCAAGAATTAATAAAATGAAAACCAGAAAATTGATAAAAATTAATAAATCCCAAAACTGGTTCTTTGAAAAGATCAATAAAGTTGATAAACTTCGGTCCAAACTGATGAAGAAAAAAAAAAGAGGGAAAACACCAATCATTAATATCAGAAGGAAAGGGAGATTTCACTCTTTTAGGCACTAAACGCATAACACAGGATTTTTATAAGTGACCTTAGGCCCACAAACTCAATGGGTTAGATGAAATGTGTGATTCGATAACAAAATGTCACTAACTACAAGACTCACCCAAGAGGAAAAGATGACCTGAATAACCTTATATCTATTAAACATATAGGCATCATAGTAAAAACTTCTCAACAGAGAACACTTGAGGCCCAGGCATCTTCACTAGTGAACTCCACCTAACATTTGAGCAGAAATATCAATTTTACACAATGATCTCTAGAAACAGAAAAGGCAATAATCCCTATTTTTTGATGGCTATGTTATCTGTTACCAAAACCAGAAAATAATGTAACAAGAATACTGTATTATAACAGTCCTCATGAACAGGAAAACAAATAAATAAAAGTCCTTAACAAAATTTTAGCAAATGAATTCCAGAAAAATATGAAAAGAATAATACAACATGACTAACAGATTTACTAAAGCGATGCTAAGTTGATTTAACAGAGTAGTGTGCTGTTATATGTGTAACGGCAGGATCTAGAGGGAGGGAAAAAGAAAAACCAGTTTTCACCATTTGACAATTTCCCTGGTGTAATTCTCACTATGGTCAATTTCCTTCTAACATTGCTGTTCATTTTACTAAATGCAGAGTTCAAAAAGGTGTGCACTCTCAGCATACCATTGGTTTAACATTTAAAAATCAAATAGGGGAAGGAGGAAAAGAAAAAGAGAGGGAGGCAAACCACAAGAGACTCTTAACTATAGAGAACAAAATGAGGGTTGCTGGAGGTGGGTAGATGGGACTTCATGTAATAAGAACAAGGACATGTCAAGGAGAACTAAGACACTCTAGCAGGATGCTCTGCTGAATGCAGCCATGTAAGTGACCCCAGGCTAGGCCATTTGGATCAGAAGATCTGACCAGTCAACCCCAGAATCACGAGAAATAACAAATTAGTGTTCTAAGCCACTAAATTTTGGGGTGTTTTGTTATGCAGCAATAAATAACTGAAACATACACAAAGGGAAGCCCTGTCCTTAGACAAATTAGACTACTCCCATTTCCCATAAATTCTTTTTCATTTTGCTCATGTTTTTACTTCCTTCTGGAGTGTGCCTATTGAAATCCTATACATCCTTCAAGATGTTGAGATATTAAGTATTAAGCAAAGTGATAAAGGTAGCCTGTATTTCTACTATGTTTTGGCTTATCTTTCTTTACTTCTCCCCAAGCAGAAAATCCCCCAGGATTTATGGTTATCTCTATTTTCATTAGCCAGCTGGAACTACAATATCGTATCATTATTTTACACCCAAGCGATTGTAAACTGTCGACATGCTAAGAAAACTGCTATTGTAGATGACTAAAGCTGTTTAGGAGTCCATTTTCTTCTTCAGCTCTCTGGCTCCTGTAATAGGTGGAAAATGGACCCAATGATAATAATTACAGCAATCATTTTTTGAATTTTTTTTTCAACGTTTATTTATTTTTGGGACAGAGAGAGACAGAGCATGAACGGGGGAGGGGCAGAGAGAGAGGGAGACACAGAATCTGAAACAGGCTCCAGGCTCTGAGCCATCAGCCCAGAGCCTGATGCGGGGCTCGAACTCACGGACCGTGAGATCGTGACCTGGCTGAAGTCGGACGCTTAACCGACTGCGCCACCCAGGCGCCCCTCAGCAATCATTTTTTGAATGCATGCTGCACTGTGTTAAGCCCTTTACCTATGTAATCCAGGTATTCCAACTCTCAGCATTCTGTGGTTCCTGAAGGTGATCATCATCTAAAAGCTACCACGTTATTCTCCTGTTCTGGCTCCACTTACTTATGCCTCTGCTCACAAATCCACTTGGTGACATCTCACAGTGTTATTTCCCATCATGAAAATTCCAGTCCTCACTAAGATTGCAATCTACTTATGTTCCCAAAATTTAGGACTCTGTGGTTTGAGATGCAAGAGGATGGCTGGGAAAAACAGCCTCCTACACAACTCTTTCCCATGCTTATTTTCTGGGTCCTGAGACAGGTCAGTTTGTACAGAGTCTCCTAGATGATAAAAGTAATAATAATAATAGTATTAATAATTGGCCAAGTAATTTACTTCTTAAAAAATATTTATTTTTGAGAGAGAGAGAAAAAGAGAGAGAGGGTACATAAGCAGGGGCGGGGCGGAAAGACAGGAAGAGAGAATCCCAAGTAGGCTCCACACTCTCAGCACAGAGCCCAACACGGACTTGATCCCATGAACTGTGAGATCATAACCTGAGCTGAAATCAAAAGTTGGACACTTAACCAACTGAGCCACCCGGTAGCCCCTAGCACTTTACTTTTTTTAACCACGGTTTCATTTAATGCATCCAGTACTTTGATGAACTGTACCAGTATCATCACTAATTCACAGATAGTAATGAAGAATTAGAAGGGTTATACTACCCAAGGTTAAATAAGTTTCCAAGAAATTACATCAGATTTTTCTGTCACTCCTGTAATCACTGGAGCACAAATTCAGTTCAAGGAGTTTGATGGGTGCCCTATTCCATTCCATTTGCTCACCCAAGTTTGATTGCCACCAGGCAATTTCAACCCATCCACAATTCTATCACTTCAATTTTGTAACCAAAGTTCCTTTGTAAGAGAATAAAAACAAATATGGAGGAAAGGAGGATATGGAAGAGCTGTATCCAACTTAGCCAAAAAGTGGCCCATCACATCTGCATTCTCTTCCTATTCTAGATGAATACATACAATGTATAGGATTGTTAGCCTTGTTTGTATTTGACAGTTGAGGAAAATAACACTTAGCAGTGTTAAGCAATCTGTCCAAGCTCACAAAGATATCATGTGATTTTGAGCAGAGTAATTAGGGGTGGAGTGTGAACTCATAATCAGTCTGTCATAATATCTCCTGGAGAAGGCTTTAGGGAAAGGGAAATATAACGAAACAGTTTACATAAACTAGAAATTTCTAATATTTATTCTAAATAAAATCGCACATTTCTTGGCATTTGAACAAAGGGACTTTCAATAACTAGAGTTATGTCTTGAGACTTTCAATATATAGACAGATAACATGCAGAAATGGACAAGCAACCACTTAATCAGCAGAAGTGTATCCATAAAAGCAAAGGTAATTTTACATTTATGTTCCAACAATGGTTTTATAATTTCAGGTTTCTAGCAGGAAATGAGAGGAATGCCCTCTCATTTTCCCTCAGTGACTGAGAAGCCCATGCCCAGCACCAAATGCTGTACATACTCAGTTTCCTCAGAAAACGCCACCCTAGCTGTTGCTTACTTTTCATATTAAAATACTCATCCAGGTGAGGTTTGTGCTCTAGGACAACTGGCTTAATTTTTATTGTATACTTATTAAGGGACATTTTAACTTTTCAAAATGAAAACTAGTGAGAATGGAAATAAATTAAGATGAAATAGAAGGTATTTACCAAGGCTAATATATTTATGAAGAAAGACTATGGTATACCTCCTAATTATGAAATTAGGTTTTATTTAAGTTGGCTAATGTTAATGCATTTCATATAAAACTGAATCCTAGAGCATACAGTTCAAGGTAGCAGATAAAACTTTATTTGATCCCTCTAAAAATACCATCAATGAAGATAGAGAAGATGGTTGAAACCTAGATTGAGATCAGGTTGTAATTTTTAGATTATAGCAATCAACCTTTTTAAAAATGTTTATTAAAAGCATTCCTTCTTTTCCCAACATATTCTTTGATATACAAGGCTAGTATTATAAATCTGTTCATTTAGTTGGGTTTCTTAATATTGGGTAAAATAAGCATATTCAGAGATGAGGCTACATTATCATTTCATAGATTTGGCCTGGAGGGATACAATGGACAGAATGTTTGTTCCCTCCCAAAATTCATCAGTTGAAATCCTAACTCCCAGTGTGATGATACTAGGAGGTGGGGCCTTTGGGAAGTGGTCGGGTCTTGAAAGTTGAGTCCTACTGAATGGGATTAATGCTCTTATAACCCTAACCCTAACCCTAACCCAAGAAAACCAGAGAGTTTTCTTGCCCTCTTTCCACCGTGTGAGAATACACGTAGTTGGCAATTTGAAATCAGAAGAGGGTTCTCATTAGAACTTGACACTGTTGACATCCTGTTTCTGACTTCTACCTCCAGGAATGTGAGGAATAAATTTCTGTTGCTTGTAAGCCACCTAGTTTATGGTCCTTTGATATAGCATCCCAAACTAAGACAAGACATATGTTTTAGAATCATTGGTGAGAAAGGCTTATATTTCTGGTAGTCTCCAGCAAATGACACATATATTCTCTCATATTTATTTCTATAGCATAGAATTTGTAGATTATAATTTAATTAGATGAAGTGATCTACTCAATATTCTTGACGAAAAATACCTTCTTGTAAGGGATTGCCTCCTTCACTAAGCTACACACATAAAGCCTCATAGTTTTAGCACTGGAAGGATAATTGCTAGCTGGTGAGAAGCAGTTGGACTGAGTTACTCCACATCTGTTGTCCTTGAATTGTATTTTCTCTACCCTTACTTGGTCCATTTAGTCCCCAGATATACACTGCCATTTTTTTTTTTTTTTTTTTTTTTTTACAATTCTTATTCAAGCATGGGCACAGAATTTTACTCTTTGTTGTCCTTAGCATGGTTTAAAAAGAAAGGAATTTTCAGCATTTTTACAAAATACTAAGGTACATTAAAAAAGACATAAAAATAGGATCCTGGGAAGATGGCAGTGTAGGAGGACCCTGGGCTCACCACGTATCCTGCTGATCACTTAGATTCCACCTACACCTGCCTAAATAACCTAGAAAACCGCCAGAAGACTAGCAGAACGGAGTCTCCAGAGCCAAGCACAGATGAGAGGCCCACGGAAGAGGATAGGAAGGGCGGCGAGGCGGTGTGCACTCCACGGACTGGCGGGAGGGAGCCGGGGCAGAGGGGTGGCCCGCCGGCCAAGCAGAGCCCCCGAGTCTGGCTTGCAAAAGTGGAGGGGCCAGGGGCCGGACAGGGTGTGTCCGTCAGCAAGCGGGACTTGACATCTGGAAGGTTATAAGCTAACAGCTCTGCTCAGAGAACCGGAGGGCTGGAGGACAATGGGAGGGAGAGTTGTTGAGCCCCAAATGACAGAGCTCAGTTTGGCAGGGAACAAAGGCGCTCGCCAGCGCCATCTCCCTCACCCATCCCCCAGCCAAAATCCCAAAGGGAACCAGTTCCTGCCAGGGAACTTGCTTGCACCACGCAAACACCCAACGCTGCGTTTCTGTGGATCCATCCCTCCAGCGGTCTGACTCCCTCCCGGTGCCTAAGGGCCCCTCCTGAAGTGGGTCTCCAAAGGAAAAGTGAGATGAGCCTGCCCCTCCCGCCCCTGTGCACCTTGCCGATTCACCCCAGCTAATACACCAGATCCCCAGCACCACAAGCCTGGCAGAGTGCAAGTAGCCCAGATGGGCCACGCCACCCCACAGTAAATCCCACCCCTAGGAGAGGGGAAGAGAAGGCACACACCAGTCTGACTGTGGTCCCAGCGGTGGGCTGGGAGCAGATATCAGGTCTGACTGCGGCCCCGCCCACCAACGCAAGTTATTCAAGACAGCACAGGGGAAGTGCCACTCCAGGAACTATCCAAAATGACTAAACGGAAGAATTCCCCTCAGAAAAACGTCCAGGAAATAACAACAGCTAACGAACTGATCAAAAATGATTTAAACAATATAACAGAAAGTGAATTTAGAATAATAGTCATAAAATTAATCGCTGGGCTTGAAAACAGTATAAAGGACAGCAGAGAATCTCTTGCTACAGAGATCAAGGGACTAAGAAACAGCCAGGAGGAGCTAAAAAATGCTATCAATGAGCTGCAAAATAAAATGGAGACAACTACAGCTGAGATTGAAGAGGCAGAGGAGAGAATAGGTGAACTAGAAGATAAAATAATGGAAAGAGAAGAAGCTGAGAAAAAGAGAGATAAAAAAAAATCCAGGAGTATGAGGGGAAAATTAGAGAACTAAGTGATGCACTAAAGAGAAATAATCTACGCATAATTGGTATTCCAGAGGAGGAAGAGAGAGGGAAAGGTGCTGAAGGTGTACTTGAAGACATAATAGCTGAGAACATCCCAGATCTGGGGAAGGAAAAAAGCATTGAAATCCAAGAGGCACAGAGAACTCCCTTCAGACGTAACTTGAATCGATCTTCTGCACGACATATCATAATGACACTGGCAAAATACAAGGATAAAGAGAAAATTCTGAAAGCAGCTAGAGATAAACGTGCTCTAACATATAAAGGGAGACCTATAAGATTCGTGACTGATCTCTCTACTGAAACTTGGCAGGCCAGAAAGGAATGGCAGGAGATCTTCAATGTGATGAACAGAAAAAATATGCAGCCGAGAATCCTTTATCCAGTAAGTCTGTCATTTAGAATAGAAGGAGATATAAGGTCTTCCCAAACAAACAAAAACTGAAGGAATTCGTCACCACTAAACCAGCCCTATAAGAGATCCTAAGGGGGATCCTGTGAGACAAAGTACCAGAGACATCGCTACAAGCATGAAACCTACGGACATCACAATGACTCTAAACTCATATCTTTCTATAATAACATTGAATGTCAATGGACTAAATGTGCCAACCAAAAGACACAGGGTATCAGAATGGATAAAAAAACAAGACCCATCTATTTGCTGTCTACAAGAAACTCATTTTAGACCTGAGGACACCTTCAGATTGAGAGTGAGGGGATGGAGAACTATTTATCATGCCACTGGAAGTCAAAAGAAAGCTGGAGTAGCCATACTTATATCAGACAAACTAGACTTTAAATTAAAGGCTGTAACAAGAGATGAAGAAGGGCATTATATAATAATCACAGGGTCTATCCATCAGGAAGAGCTAACACTTATAAATGTCTATGCGCCGAATACAGGAGCCCACAAATATATAAAACAATTACTCACAAACATAAGCAACCTTATTGATAAGAATGTGGTCATTGCAGGGGACTTTAACACTCCACTTACAGAAATGGATAGATCATCTAGACACATGGTCAATAAAGAAACAAGGGCCCTGAATGATACATTGGATCAGATGGACTTGACAGATATATTTAGAACTCTGCATCCCAAAGTGAGAGAATATACTTTCTTCTCGAGTGCACATGGAACATTCTCCAAGATAGATCACATACTGGGTCACAAAACAGCCCTTCATAAGTATACAAGAATTGAAATCATACCATGCATACTTTCAGACCACAATGCTATGAAGCTTGAAATCAACCACAGGAAAAAGTCTGGAAAACCTCCAAAAGCATGGAGGTTAAAGAACACCCTACTAAAGAATGAATGGGTCAACCAGGCAATTAGAGAAGAAATTTAAAAAATATATGGAAAGAGATGAAAATGAAAATACAACAATCCAAATGCTTTGGGATGCAGCGAAGGCAGTCCTGAGAGGAAAATACATTGCAATCCAGGCCTATCTCAAGAAACAAGAAAAATCCCAAATACAAAATCTAACAGCACACCTAAAGGAAATAGAAGCAGAACAGCAAAGACAGCCTAAACCAGCAGAAGAAGAGAAATAATAAAGATCAGAGCAGAAATAAACAATATAGAATCTAAAAAAACTGTAGAGCAGATCAACGAAACCAAGAGTTGGTTTTTTGAAAAAATAAACAAAATTGATAAACCTCTAGCCAGGCTTCTCAAAAAGAAAAGGCAGATGACCCAAATAGATAAAATCATGAATGAAAATGGATTTATTACAACCAATCCCTCAGAGATACAAGCAATTATCAGGGAATACTATGAAAAATTATATGCCCACAAACTGGACAACCTGGAAGAAATGGGCAAATTCCTAAACACCCACACCCTTCCAAAACTCAATCAGGACGAAATAGAAAGCTTGAACAGACCCATAACCAGCGAAGAAATTGAATCAGTCATCAAAAATCTCCCAACAAATAAGAGTCCAGGACCAGATGGCTTCCCAGGGGAGTTCTACCAGACGTTTAAGGCAGAGATAATACCTATCCTTCTCAAGCTATTCCAAAAAATAGAAAGGGAAGGAAAACTTCCAGACTCATTCTATGAAGCCAGTATTACTTTGTTTCCTAAACCAGACAGAGACCCATTAAAAAAAGAGAACTACAGGCCAATATCCCTGATGAATATGGATGCAAAAATTCTCAATAAGATACTAGCAAATCGAATTCAACAGCATATAAAAAGAATTATTCACCATGATCAAGTGGGATTCATTCCTGGGATGCAGGGCTGGTTCAACATTCGCAAATCAATCAATGTGATATATTATATAAATAAAAGAAAAGATAAGAACCATATGATCCTGTCAATCGATGCAGAAAAGGCCTTTGACAAAATTCAGCAACGTTTCTTAATAAAAACCCTCGAGAAAGTTGGGATAGAAGGAACATACTTAAAGATCATAAAAGCCCTTTATGAGAAGCCCACAGCTAACATCATCCTCAATGGGGAAAAACTGAGAGCTTTTTCCCTGAGATCAGGAACATGACAGGGATGCCCACTCTCACCGGTGTTGTTTAACATAGTGTTGGAAGTTCTAGCATCAGCAATCAGACAACAAAATGAAATCAAAGGCATCAAAATTGGCAAAGATGAAGTCAAGCTTTCACTTTTTGCAGATGACATGATATTATACATGGAAAATCCATTAGACTCCACCAGGAGTCTGCTACAACTGATACATGAATTTAACAAAGTTGCAGGATACAAAGTCAATGCACAGAAATCAGTTGCATTCTTATACACTAACAATGAAGCAACAGAAAGACAAATAAAGAAACTGGTCCCATTCACAATTGCACCAAGAAACATAAAATACCTGGGAATAAATCTAACCAAAGATGTAAAAGATCTGTATGCTGAAAACTATAGAAAGCTTATGAAGGAAATTGAAGAAGATATAAAGAAATGGAAAAACATTCCATGCTCATGGATTGGAAGAATAAATATTGTCAAAATGTCAATACTACCCAAAGCTATCTACGCATTCAATGCAATCCCAATCAAAATTGCACCAGCATTCTTCTCAAAACTAGAACAAGCAATCCTAAAGTTTGTATGGAACCACAAAAGCCCCGAACAGCCAAAGTAATTTTGAAGAAGAAGATAAAGCAGGAGGCATCACAATCCCAGACTTTAGCCTCTACTACAAAGCTGTAATCATCAAGACAGCATGGTATCGGCACAAAAACAGACACATAGACCAATGGAATAGAATAGAAACCCCATAACTAGACCCACAAACGTATGGCCAACTCATCTTTGACAAAGCAGGAAAGAACATCCAATGGAAAAAAGACAGTCTCTTTAACAAATGGTGCTGGGACAACTGGACAGCAACATGCAGAAGATTGAAACTAGACCCCTTTCTCACACCATTCACAAAAATAAACTCAAAATGGATAAAGGACCTGAATGTGAGACAGGAAACCATCAAAACCTTAGAGGAGAAAGCAGGAAAAGACCTATGACCTTTAACCGCAGCATTTTCTTACTTGACACATCCCCAAAGGCAAGGGAATTAAAAGCAAAAATGAACTACTGGAACCTTATGAAGATAAAAAGCTTCTGCACAGCAAAGGAAACAACCAACAAAACTAAAAGGCAACCAACGGAATGGGAAAGATATTTGCAAATGACATATCGGACAAAGGGCTAGTATCCAAAATCTATAAAGAGCTCACCAAACTCCACACCCAAAAAACAAATAACCCAGTGAAGAAATGGGCAGAAAACATGAATAGACACTTCTCTAAAGAAGACATCCAGATGGCCAACAGGCACATGAAAAGATGCTCAACGTCGCTCCTCATCAGGGAAATACAAATCAAAACTACACTCAGATATCACCTCACGCCAGTCAGAGTGGCCAAAATGAACAAATCGGGAGACTATAGATGCTGGCGAGGATGTGGAGAAACGGGAACCCTCTTGCACTGTTGGTGGGAATGCAAACTGGTGCAGCCACTCTGGAAAACAGTGTGGAGGTTCCTCAGAAAATTAAAAATAGACCTACCCTATGACCCAGCAATAGCACTGCTAGGAATTTACCCAAGGGATACAGGAGTACTGATGCATAGGGGCACTTGTACCCCAATGTTTATAGCAGCACTCTCAACAATAGCCAAATTATGGAAAGAGCCTAAATGTCCATCAACTGATGAATCGATAAAAAAAATTGTGGTTTATATACACAATGGAGTACTACGTGGCGATGAGAATGAATGAAATATGGCCCTTTGTAGCAACATGGATGGAACTGGAGAGTGTGATGCTAAGTGAAATAAGCCATACAGAGAAAGACAGATACCATATGGTTTCACTCTTATGTGGATCCTGAGAAACTTAACAGAAACCCATAGGGGAGAGGAAGGGAAAAAAAAAAAAGAGGTTAGAGTGGGAGACAGCCAAAGCATAAGAGACTGTTAAAAACTGAGAACAAACTGAGGATTGATGGGGGGTTGGAGGGAGGGGTGGGTGGGTGATGGGTATTGAGGAGGGCACCTTTTGGGATGAGCACTGTGTGTTGTATGGAAACCAATTTGACAATAAACTTCATATATTGAAAAAAAAAGACATGAAAATAGAAAGTATCTTAAGCTTAGATGGGTTTCTGATTCTACCATAACTAGTTCAGTTTACCACAGATGGATGAGTCAGTACAACTGAGCTCAGATATTAAAAGAACACTACAGCTAGCTTAGATTGAAATTCTGATCCATAGAATTGTGAGCTACATAATTGTTGTTTTTAAAACCAAGTTTTGAAATGTTTTTGTTTATATAACAAAAAGTAACTGTATCATTGTTCAGTTATTTTAATTCAGAATGTAAATTCAAATATCAGTATCATCTTTTAAGTTCTATAAGCACATAGAGCAGACACAGAGGCTGGCCGACAGACAGACAGACACACACACACACACACACACACACACAGGAGGGACAAAGAGTGACTGAGAGAGAGAGAGAGAGAGAGAGAGGGAAAGAATCATTGACAAAGATAATTTTCAGTTGGGCCTGGAAAATCACATATACTATCTTGCCAGTAATTCAAGTATGGCAAGTCAATAGTAATATAAAACATAATCCTGATAGAGAAGGGGAGCAGGGAAGGGAGACACAGAATCTGAAGCAGGCACCAGGCTCTGAGCTTTCAGCACAGAGCCTGATGTGGGGCTCAAACTCACAAACCACGAAATCATGATCTGAGTCTAAGTGAGACGCTCAGCCGACTGAGCCACCCAGGCGCCCCTAGAGACTTGTTTTTAATACCTTATAACTATTTTTGCTAAAGCATTAAACAACGATGTTAAGTGCCTTCTACCAAAGAATAGATTATTAACTATCAAAACCTGCAAAGCATCTATTGTAGTTGGTGTAGAAAATCAACACCGTTGAAACTAGAGATGCATTAAGGATATTTTTCTGTGCATTTTGCATTTTTTAGTTGAATCTTTTTAATGTTTATTTATTTTTGAGAAAGAGAGAGCACAAGTTGGGGAGGGATAGAGAGAGAGGGAGACAGGATCCAAAGCAGGCTCTGCACTGACAGCAGAGAGCTCGAAGTGGGGCTCAAACTCAGGCACAGCGAGACCATGACCTCACTTGAAGTTGGACACTTAAGCGACTGCACCACTAGGCACCCCTTAGCTAAAATTGTGATAAAAACTATAATGGTAAAATTTTTGAAGGCGATCAATGCAAAATGTTATGTTGGCTATCTGGTCAAATATTAAGAGGTCATGCCATTACTGAATTTTAGTCTGTCAACTTTACTGGTGGAAACTATTACAACTATATTCTAAATATCTTTAGGAGAATTTCAAGTGCAAATACAAGGTAATTCTTGAACTATTATGGAGATAATTTCCCTGATATATTATTTCACTTAGCTATTCAAAATGTCACAATTTTTACTGTCTCTTTGCTCAGCTTACTTCTTACGAAGAACATTTGACTCTCCTTCATTGTTATTATCATGAACATGTATTGAACAATGTGCTTTTGTTGTTTGATCTCTTGAGAAATAAGAGGGATGGAAGATGTCAAAGGTCAGTAATTATAAGAGTCAAATTAAATGTTCAATGACACTATTATTATAAAGAATTACTTAGGGTAAAACATGATAAATTATCAAAATTTGTATGAAATACTACTACAATGAAACAAGAAAATGTTTTGGTACAAAACTGTTGCTTCTTGTTGCTTTGCATATAATCGTGGGATTTATATAAAAGGACAGATTTTAACACTTGGTTTTCTGATCCATGGAAGGCATCATACCACTTTTTATACTCACACCATAGTTGGTTCTGTGCATGACGCTTACATAGACAGACTAATAAAATAATCTATTGGGCCCTGTCCTCCTAAGGATTGGATTTTTAAGAACATACCAACAAGGAAAGACTCAAGCTAAAACATAATTGGACATCATATTTTGTCAAACTAATATAAAATAAGCTTATATCAAACATGTAACATGTATATGTGAATACATACACACATACATCTAAATATAGGCATGCAAGTAAATAACCACCAGTGTTTTTAATCTTTTAATGTGCTCCATATTATATTGGAGACTTAGATTCTCTTGGTTATATCTGTAGAGTAAAGGGCATACTTTGGAAAAAAATTTAGAAAATAAAATAAAGAATTTATGCATTTGCATGAAAAAACAGTGATAATATGAACACAATAATGATTGATGGGGACAAGAGATAGAAGAATGGGTGAGGGAGAATACCACTAGAGTAGAAACATCATGAGAAGCATCTTCTTGAACCACTGATAAATTGCCCTGCCTGGCCTGGTGTTCCACATAGGAACTCAATGTTTAAATATAAGGACCAATGCATTAACAGAAGAAAGCTTGGTTTTATTTTTGGACACCTAGACTAACATGTAATTTAATAAGCTAGCATTAAAAGGATAAATTTTATACTAGATCTTTTAAGAAGGCTAGCTCCACTCAACATTGTATCTCTGGTAATCAGGTTATTTGGGTGTCAGAGCAGAAATAATGATTTTGTCTTTTGGGCCTCAGAAAACAATGAGACTAATGTTTCCACTGTCAATTATTTAAAAACAAATGGCATTTGATCAGAGAGTTTATTTTGTTGTATAGTGGTGTATGTGTCTTTTTTGTATATGTCCCAATTTATTCTTTTTTTTTAATGTTTATTTATTTTTGAGAGAGAGAGGCAGACTGGAAGCAGGGGAGGGGCAGAGAGAGAGGAAGACACAGAATAAGAAGCAGGCTCCAGGCTCTGAGCTGTCAGCACAGAGCCCGACGCGGGGCTCGAACCCACGGACTGTGAGATCATGACCTGAGCTGAAGCCAGTCGCTTAACCAACTGAGCCACCCAGGCACTCCTGTCCCAATTTATTCTAATTTATTTCCAGCCCTACTATCCACAAATAAATAAATCACCATTTTACAAAATAAAAAGGACTTTTAGGTAGATTCATGGAAGAAAATCATAGGTATTTTATACTAAATATGGTCTTATAGACTAACTGGTTCAAGTTAATCCTTTTATATTATGGATAGGATCAGATGCTGAGTGAACCACTTACATCATACGGTGAATTAATGGTTTAAAAGCTATCTTCATTCCTACCTATCATGGGTATTATGCTCTTAGGGCAAGGCAATGCATTAAATAAAATGAAGTATCATTAACTGATAGATTTTAATTGGATTAGATAACAATTTAGGCACCATCTCTCCTTTGCTTAAAAATTGTCCATATAAATTTCTATATGATAATAATAATTTAATCTGAAATAAACTCTAAATATTGGCAATTTTGTTATAGAGTATAAGGAGCAGTCACTTGGGCTTCCATTTTCTTATTTATATAAAAGAAGAAAATAGCATTTACTCTCCAAGGCTATTTTCATGATGAAATCTATTATACTGTACTGTAAATTTTTTTCCTACTAGAAGGCAATGTCCTTGAGGGTAGGGTTTATGTTCTATTTTTTTGAAGTGACTTTATATCATTAGCTTATGTTAGTCATTCTAGTTTTCAATTCTTAGTAATAAAATAACAAAGTTTTCATCTTTAAGAGAAAATCAAATTGATGAAATCATATTCATAGTAATTTTTATGAAGTCAAATTCATGGTAAGAAGCTACAAGAGCAATTTTTCAAGAAATAGATGTTCACTTGATATTCAAACTTAATGTCACCATTTGCTTACTAAGGGCAAATTCACAGAGAAAGACTATATAACTCACTTAAAGATTCATATGGTCATCACTGAAAATTTCTTCAAAGGTGCTTGCCAAAGTTTCTTAAGTAGACCGCTTTTTGCATTAAAGTATTTTATTATGAAATATTTGGACAAAATAGGTAAAAATGGATCATAATATACCATGCCCATAATAATATAACACCATGATTTATCACAAACTAACATTTTGCTGTATTGTCTTAGGGTTTTTAAGAATGGATATGTTGTCTTAAAATGGATACATTTCAAAAATATTAAGTGAAAGAAGAAAGTTGTAAAAGGATATGTAAACTATAATATATATATATATATATATATATATATATATATGCCTCAAAACCCCACAATAATATCATTGATCATATTTAATTGATTTAACTGTGCATTCATTCGTTGAAAGTTGTTTTTTTTTAGGGTCCATTACATTCAAGTTACTTTTATAACGTGGACAATGCAAAACACATAACCCAGAGTGTCTGTTACCAAAGAACTTACAATAAATTAATGTAGGTGACACAAACACGATTAATGGTAAGGAAATTTAGAAGAAAAATACATGCATAAAGACACAAATAAGTATCTCACAGTTTTAGGATCTGATGGATTGTTTCTGGCTAGTGTGAGATATAGAAGGCTTCATGAAATTCTCACACTACCTGGTAGAAGAGGTGAGATTTTTGTCTGGGTTTTAAAGGAAGTCTGGGAAGTGCACATATGAGGAGGAAAGGCAATGACCAGTATGAAATATGGCTTTGAGAGAAGAAGGCATTAGATGCTTCCCATGAACAGAGAGGAGTCTGGGTTTAATTGGTGCCTGGAGTGCCTGAAGAGGAATTGTCAGAGTTTAGAAAAACAAAAGAACTGTGTATGCATTAGGGAAGTTTAAATTACAGGATAGAATGCTTGAATGCATTACAATAGACAGTAGAGCATCATTTCGGTGGTTCTGTGCATCTTCCCCACTGTCCAACAAGGCAGATAGAGCAATTATACAATATTGGCAGACACTCAATGTTTATATTGATATTTATAGAGTCAGTCTTAAACCACTTTTCCCACTCACATCTTCTTCTGTTTCACCTCTGCTTAATCCTTTTGGTTCCACTAATAACTTGATTTTACCAGATGCTAACTTTTGGTTCAATTCTCTCCGTTTCCCTAAGTTTTCTCTTCGGTGGTATGATGATTGAGAAAAACTCTAGGAGTTTTTGTCCCTTAGACTGCTCTCTCCAGCACTCCCTGCTTGGTGCCATCAGGTCCAGGGTGTATCTTCCATTCCAACAACTCTATGCCAAAGTACCACTTCGTTGGTTTCACTTGGATAAAGAAATAGATAAGCAATGGAGCTAACTATATTTATATTGCTTACATTTTCAAATGTGTGTTAATTAGAGCTCTTGTTTCACACATATCATATGACCATCATGTAAATCTGATAACCAACTAGTTTGGAGAGACTTTACATTTAGATTGAATCACTGCTAAAATCCCATCTATATCACTGGACCTTGCTTTGTCATATGTAACAGCTGAAGGGTAGCTTGTACTTCAAAATGACAGCTCAGGTTTGTGGCAATTACTCCATCACTAGTCACATTAGGAACAATAAGAAAGCAAAAAATCAAGTAAATTGGCAACTGGCTTTCAAAGCAAATCGTAAACTAGTCTGCATAGTTAAGACAGATGCTGCTAAAATTTCAAATATTGAAGTGGAAAAAAGTTCCATCTAACTAGAATGTGTGGCACCTCAGCTAGCATCCAAAACTAATTCCTGAAATAGTTTCTTACAAATCAAAGCCCGAGGGAATGTGGAATCTTAAATCCTTCATCTTGTAAATAGCAGCCATAGCAGAAACAAAACAAAGACATGGGCTCCCAGAAGGAAACTGTCTACCACATAGTTTCCATTACTACTTTTACTTTGTCTCACACTATCATTTTTCATTTGTCTTCTTTAACGTTTATTTATTTTTGAGACAGAGAGAGAGACAGAGTATGAATGGGGGAGGGTCAGAGAGAGAGGGAGACACAGAATCTGAAACAGGCTCCAGGCTCTGAGCTGTCAGCACAGAGCCCGACGTGGGGCTCAAACTCATTGGCCGCAAGATCATGACCTGAGCCGAAGTCGGACGCTCAACCAACTGAGCCACTCAGGCACCCCCATTTGTCTTCTAATTCTGGTTTTCTCTTCCTTAAAATGAATTGGTACTTGAAAAGAATTAATGTTTCCCAAAAAGTGTCCAGCAAGAATACCAGATATAAAGTAAAAGGTAATTCATTCTAATTTTCTTTATTATGGATGTGAAAAGATTAATTCCTGGGCTAAATATTTCCAGTAGATGGGCACAGAAGATATAAATTTAAGATTCATGAAAGGGTTTTAACAGATTGTGAACTGAGGAAAGGGTAAGTTAAACCATGCATTTTTTAATTATGTGATTTTTCTGTGTAGTCTCCATTATTTGTAAAATACATCTATGAAACAAACAATAAGTAGTTAAGAAATATAAACTATGGCATTCTGTCCTATTAACATTTTATTTTTTAAAACACAAGCAAAGCAAATCTAATATTGTTCTTCAGCTAAATATAATGTTGTTTTCATTTTCTAAATAAACACTTCAATTCTGCCCAAGATGGCAAAGCTTGCACCAGACCAATAATGACACTAAGAACAACTAACAAAGACCAAGAAAACATAAGTCTGTTCGAAGACATGTTAGACTCAGACATCCAAACAGCCAGAAATAGAGAAATAAATGGGACAGAGAGAGAGAGAGAATGAGAGAGAGAGAGACAGAGAGACAGAGAGACAGAGGGAGACAGAGAGACAGAGAGAGAAAGAGAGAGAGAGAGAAATGTGTGTATGTGTGTGTGTGTGGGGGGGGGGGAGATTTAGAAAGTAACTAAGGTAAGCTCAAATTTGCTTGCTGATTTTCCCTTCCATTCATTTGCCTACTTTTAGTTTAAAACAGGCAGCCAAGGAGCTGAACAGAAGGAAGCAGCTAAGAGGCTGAGAGACCAGTAGGACTTGCAGTAATCTCACAATTCTGGGCAGGAAAAAAAATAGAACTCATGGATATGAAAGCAGCCAGAATTTCATGCAAACATCATGAAGGAAAAGGGTACTCACACAGAAATAAGACTCTTTTCCAGTTTGCATATCAATATAGAGAAGTAGAATATAATCTGAAGTACAGAAAATAAAAATAAATTGCAGAAAAAGTCATAAGAGATATATTGATCACAGTAAATATGCATTTACTTATATAAGTGAGGCCCATCAGGGAGGATAGAGGGAATGGATTAGAAATAATATTAGAAAGAAACTGGTAAGAATTTTACCAACTACTGATTGAAGAAATTCTAGACCCTCAACTGATATTAATGCAAAGAAAACCATATCTAGGAATATAAGAGTAAAAATATTTTTTAAAAGAGGCAAAGACTTAAAATAAGGTAGAAAAAGGAAAGATAAATTCTAAAGGATCATCATTAGGTTGGTTGCTGATGTCTCAAAAGAACAATGGAAACCAGATGTCAATGGAATACTGTCTTTAATGTGATAAGAGAAAATAATTGCTTCTCTAAAACTCAATATACAGGGAAAACATTATTTAATACTAAAAGCAGTTGAAAAATACCTCCAAACACCCTTCCTTCCCCCAACCCAAATTCTAAGGACTTGTCACCATCTATCAAAACCAAAAGCAATACTAAGAAGAATTCTTTAGGAAGAAGAAAAACTAGTGTGGACAGAAATATGAGAATGCAGGAAAGTAGAAAGAGAAGAAAAAAGGTTAATGTTTGAGGGAAAAAATATTACATGATTACACCAATAAAAATAGTGACTTGTGGGGTATAAAATACATTTTAAAAACATATTAAAATAACAAATACTTCATAAATAGAAGTCTATTCCAGGAATTACCTGGTAACTTAGCATTCAAATAAAAATCAGGGGCACCTGGGTGGCTCAGTAGGTTAAGTGTCTGACTTTGGCCTCAGGTCATGATCTTGTGGTTTGTGAGTTCAAGCTCCGCTTTGGGCTCTGTGCTGACAGCTGGGAGCCTGGAGCCTGCTTCAGATTCTGTGTCTCCCTCTCTCTCTGTCCCTTCCCCACTTGTGCTCTGTCTCTCTCTGTCTCTCAAAAATGAATAAATGTAAAAAAAAAATTTAAATCAATGAAGTTGACTAAATTAATAATTTAAAACGGAAAATTATGTGATAAAATGTCAACCCCCATTTATGATAAAAAGTCTTAACAAGAATTGAATGACAAAATAGCATAAAGTAATCATAAGTATTTAGCAAAAACCTATAGCAAACATCACACTTAATGGTGAAATATTTAAAGCCTTCCCTCCTGAGATAAGGCATGAGATAAGAATGCAGTTATAATTACTTCTTTACAATGTTGTACTAGAGGTTCTAGCCAATGCCTTAAGGCAAGAAAAAAATGTATAGGATGGAGAAAAAAAGAGAACTGTAATTTTTCATAGACAACAATTGTATATGTAGAAAAAATTTTAAAAATCTACAGACTAATTTGAATTTAGCAAGTTGTGGGGATATGCAAAATATATACCCCAAATCAATATATTACATGATAACAATTTCCAAAAGAATTACAGAAGGCAATTTAAATAAACTTATTCTTTACAATAACATTAAAAACATCATATACCTAGCAATAATTCTACCAAAAGATGTGGAAGACAGAGAAAATTTCATAGAAATATTGCAAAAAAATTAAAGATGACCCAAATGAAAGAAGATATGTATACCATGTTTGCAATATGGAAGATTCAATATTATAAAGATACATATTCTCACCAAATTGCTATAGATCAAATGCAATACCCAAAACACTCTGAGCAGGATGTGTTTTGTGTGTGTGTGTGTGTGTGTGTGTGTGTGTAAGATGGAGAGAGACAGGGAAAATATTTTTCTTTTATAATCACTACATATGGAGGCATTTTGTTATACCACAAGAGATAACTAATATGGCAAACTAATTTAAATTTTACCACCTAATACTGGTGTGAATTTGGGAAAATCATGTAAATTCTCTAATCTTGCATTCTCTATAACATATCTAAAGTCTCCTTCAGATCTAAAAACAATGCATGGGTTTTAGATAAATGTTTCAAAAGTTGAGGCATTATTCAGTTGAATTAATGGTCCTTATGTATTGCTGAGACATATTTCTCTCTAAGCTTTCTTTTAATTTTTTTTTAAATTTTAGGGAGAAGGGAGAGGGGGGAGGGGGGAAAAATCTTAAGCAGGCTCCCCACTCAGAGCAGAGCTGCATGCAGGGCTTGATCCAATAACCCTGGGATCATGACCTGAGCTGAAACTGAGAGTCAGTCACTCAACTGACTGAGCCACCCAGGCAACTCTAAGTTTTTTTTTAAACATCTTAAACTGAATGGCTTTTTAAAAAATAATTTAATGTTTATTTATTTTTGATAGACTGAGTGTGAATGGGGTAGGGGCAGAGAGGGAGGGAGACAGAATCTAAAGCAGGCTCCAGGGTCTGAGCTGTTAGCACAGAGCCTGACACGGGACTCGAACTCACAAACTGTGAGATCATGACCCGAGCTGAAGTAGGAGGTTTAACCAACTGAGCCACCCAGGCACCCCAAACTGAATGTTGTTGTAAGCAGGTAAGTCATATAAGAAGTTTTTCTATTTCAATACCTACTCGTGTATGTCTCTATAGTTTTAATTCTTAGTGATAAAGCAAGGTCATCAGTGTTTTAAGTGTTCTGTCTTCAAAGTAAATATATTGCACAGCATAGTGTCTTCACTGAAATGATTCAAGGATTTATTTTATAATATAATGTATTTATTATAATCATCAAGGTTTTCCTTTGTTTCATCTATTTCCCAACCAGTGTGGCTTACAAAAAAAAAAAATCTCTCCCTGCTAAACTCACAGTATTTATTAAAATATGGACCATTCAAGTGGGCATTTTCCATATTCTGTCTTGTTTAAGTCTTCAGATCTTTATGTCTTGTCTCAAACTGTATGATCTTTGAATAAAAAATTGAATGATCTTTGAGAGTAAAGTCCAAAATCTATATGACTTTGTATCTTTCATAACACCTAGGTAAGTGTTAACATACATAGAAGCTGCTCAATAAAAATACTTAATGATAAATTACTTTTTCATTAATGCTTAGAATCTTTCAAAGCTTATTATTAGTAGGAGTACTGGCTTCACAATTTAATTTACATTTGCCCTATTAAAATCATCACTAGATGAGAGCTAATTACATATATATTTTCGTTATAAGGAGATAGTATGAAGGTATTTGTATCACTAGCTATAACAAAAAAAATTCCACTTCTGGAACTTGTATTAATCAGTGCTCAAGATCTGCTAATTTTGTAATTAAAAAAGGGCAGGTTAATGTCTTTCATAAATTTTAGTATTCATAGTCATAATATTAAGCAATACTATAGATCTGAATCTATTATGGTAAAATAATACCAAGATGGGTTTTGTTTGGTTATGTAGGGATAGGAAAATTAAACTAACTTAAAAAAAACTATTAAATAAAAGAACACTTCTAGTCATAATGGATTTTTAAGTTCATATTTATTCATTCCTCTAAATTCGCTCTGCCTCATTGACTTCATTACTGAACCTTGTAGGAGTAATCATATTCACAATGATTCAAAAGTGCTTTTGCATGGCTATAGACTTATCAGAATAAATGCTTGGCCAATCAGAGCTGACATTAACCATAAAAAAAGTGGTGAATGCCACTGTCAGCTCTGCTTTGTAATTAATACCAATGTCTAAAATTTTGTTGAATCTTTCGTTAGTTGTATTAGTTTATTTATTAACTCTATTGATATTTTAGGTAGACATACATATCATCAGGGAATGAATTTTTCATTTCCTTTCTAATTTTTACCTTTATAATTTACTTTTCTTTCTTTATAATAATATTGTTCTAAATCTGTAATACTATGTTCAATAGTAGTTGAGCTGTAGAGGTCCTTATTTTTTCCTGCTGTTACAGGAATTTCATTAATATGTTTTCACTAAGTATTGAGCTTCTTCATTAATTAGAAAATTTCTTTCTGTTTAAAATTTGCTGACTTTAAAAAATATTAAATAGGGGCACCAGGGTGGCTCAATAGGTTAAGCATCCAATTCTTGAATTCAGCTCAGGTCATGATCTCACAATTTTCAAGATAAAGCCCTGCTTTGGGCTGTGTGCTGACAGCGTGGAGCCTGGTTGGAATTCTGTCTCTCCCTCTCTCTCTGCCTCTCACCTGCTTGCATGTTCTCTCTCTCTCTAATAAATAAACTTCAAAAAGTATTAAATAGATGTTAAACATCACACAATTCTTTCAAAAATGTATTGAGAAAATCATGTGATTATCTTCTTTCAGTTTATTTCATTGTTATACATAGGAACTCATTTTATAGAACATACCACACTTTATCATTCACTTACTAAAAAAATATTTGGATTGTTTCTATTGTTACTATTACAGAGGGTGCTGTTGTTAGCATGGATGTATATCTTTGGGGGGGGGCATGTGTGAGAGTTATTAGTGCATATTTACCTGTATGTGAAATTATTTGGTTACAAGTTAGGAGTCTCTTCAAACTAAATATATAGTATCAAATTGCTATCCAATATGTTATTACAACTTAAAATTAGCAGCTACCCAAGCATATAAATTAGAATATAATGTAAATGTGTAAACTTTTTTTTTGTAGCTCTCATCATCTGCAGGAAAAAGTACAAATAATCAGTATAATGTTGTACAAGGTCTTTCTCCCCGAGTCTACCAACCTTGGCTTTCACTATCTCTACTCCTCCCTATCCCGTGTTCTTGCCAAGCCACATTTTTTGTGGAATCTTTTATATTGCTATCTTCCTGGAATCCCCTTCCCTCAACCATCTAGCTATAGGAATGAGTTTTCTTTAACTTCTTCTACATAGACATGATTGTTCTTTTCTATGCAATTTCCTTTTGATCTTGCTTCATAATTATTTGCTTCCTTGACCTCGTTGCCTCTTACACCTGAATTTTGAGTTTCTACATCTTTCTACACAAAGAAAAAACATCTTTGTGTGTTCCTTACAATGACTTGCAGTGTCTGGCATATAGCAAATAACACTGTTGAATAAATGAGCAGATAATTGAATAAATGAGTGGGTGAACATAAGAAAATTAGGAGGCTTTATAAACAAGGACAGGAAAACCACTGAAACAAGTGTATTTTTCTCACAAAGGTTAGGACTTGCCAAAGTTAAATTTATTGTTGCTCTTTAGAATTGTCTTTATTTTGTAACAAGCCCTTCATCTGCTGAGTTTAGGTGCACACATGTGTGTGTATATCTTCCAAATAAGGTTTTTGTCAAGAGCAAATCAAATAACACAGTGAATATTTCTAGGAAAAGTATTATATAAAAGTCATTCAAGGAATTACTATTTTTATACTGAAAATAAGTTTTGTAGGAAAATTTGGTGTGTTCAACTATTTTGATTTCATTATGAATAGAAATTTGATCAAACATGTCAGTACATTTTGTTTTGTTTTGTGTTTCAGTGATTCGATTAAAACAAGCGGCTCCACATAGATTTATTCTGTGTACATACAACTACATACACAATTCTTAAATCCCTATCAATGCTTTAATATTTTGAGTTTTACAACCAGACTAATCAAAGTTTCCAAGATCATGAGGATCATGATGATCATGTCACTAACAATTATCTAAAAATCATTAAGATTACATTTCAGGTCATTAGTATGAATATAATGAAGATGCTTATTTAAAAAATTAAATAATAAATATTAGCATTAATTATTCTAGGTTTACTATTGTACTATAGAAAATGAAAGAAAAGCAAGAAAGGGGTTTTTCTCATTAATTTTATGTCCTATTTTAATAATGAAAATTAAAAAAATTAAAAACAAGGATTGTTCTAAATAGAATTTCTGGCTAAGAGCTCAATCTTAATATATAGGATAATTCTTACATCCAATATTCATGGACTTTAATGGCCATTTAATGGACTATAATCTTATGGATACTGATTGGAACAAGATATAAATAAAGTATGTTACAAAAAGTTTGTATTTACACAATAAGTAAGGCATACTTTACTGATTTTTATGGCTTCTTTGAGCTTCATTAACAATTGAGGAGATAATGTAAACGAGAAAATTGCTAAATTTACATATTCCTAAATCAAGGTGTTTATAAACAGTAGCAACTTTGAACTATACAGATAGCAAAGCAAGAAATTAAAATTTTCCACTTAAAAATTCTTGCAACTCTAGACGCACCTAGGTGGCTGTTGCTTAAGCAACCAACTCTTGATTTCAGATCAGGTCATAATTTCATGGTTTGTAAGATTGAGCACCACGTTGGGCCCTGTGCTGACAGCATGAGGCCTGCTTGGGATTCTCTCTCTCCCACTCTCTCTGCTCTTCACCAGTTCATGCTCATGCTCTCTCTCTCAAAAATAAATATTTACAAAAATAAAAAATAGGGGAACCTGGGTGGCTCAGTCAGTTAAGCATCTGATTCTTGGTTTTGGTTTAGGTCATGATCTTACAGTATTTGAGTTCGATCCCCACATCAGGCTCTGTGCTGACAGTGCAGAACCTGCTTGGGATTCCCTTTTCTCTCTCTCCCTGAACCTCCCGTGCTCACTCTCTCTGTCTCTCTCTCAAAATTAAATAAACTTAAAAATAAATAAAATAAAAAATAAAAAATAAATAAAAATTCTTACAACCCCAAAGGAAAACACTCTCAAACATTACTTAGCCAATGTCAATTATTTGAGATTTATTAAATAAAGTAAAAATATTTGTGTTGAAAACACTTCTATACACAAACTGACACCCTTTGGCAAATTGCTCTTTTCTGTAAATATTACCAAACATTAAATTTCATCCACTTGCTATTTTAATTTATTTTACTTTTGTTAATTTTCTACTTTAAAAAAAGATAATTCTGATTGAAGAAAATTTTAAAATATAGAAAAATTTTATGAAAAAAATAAAGATAATCAATGATCTCAAAATTTAGAAGTAATGATGCTTGCTTTTCTGATGTAATTGCAAATTTGGCTTGTTGCCAACATTATAATTTTGCATTTTCACAGAGTTAAGATAATTTTCTACATACAACCTTATATATCTTGATTCTTTGTTTTTATTTTTTTAAATGTTTATTTATTTATTTTGATAGATATATAGAGAGAACATGAGCAGGGAAGGGGCAGAGAGAGAGAGAGAGAGAGACAGACAGACAGACAGAGAGAGAATCCCAAGCAGGCTTCACAGAGTCCAACATGGGGCTCAAATTCATGAACTATGAGATCATGACCTGCATCAAAATCAAGAGGCAGAAGCTTAACCGACTGAGCCACCCAAGTGCCCCTTGCTTTCTTATTTAATGTTTATAACATTTTCTTATGTCACTGGTTATGTGATAAATAATATATTGTAGTTTTAGGTTTTTCATCTATAATTATAGTTAGTAGGTCATATGCATGTTGTAAGAAATAAATGAGATATTGCAAATAGCACTTAATAAAATTCCTGGCATAAATATTATAATAAGTTAAATAAACAACTTCCCTATTGTCAGACATTTGTGATTAAAAATGTTTGATATTTTAATGAAACTAGTGAATAGGTTTTACCATAATGTATAATATGCTTATAGAATTAATGTAAGAAAGAAAAAATAAAATGTTTTTTAAAGTATCAAATCACTTTCCAGAAAAGGTATACAAGGTTATTCTCATACCATCAGTGTGTGTGAGATCATTTTACTGTACATTTGCCATAATTTTTAATTTGTTAGACAAATATTACAGGAAAAAGAACTTGCAATTTTTTTTTAACTTGCAGTTATTTGACCACTAGTAAAATTTGGAGTTTTTTCAAATTGGATGGTCATAAGTTCTTTTTTTCAAGATTTATCTGTTTATGTTTTTTATACGTGTCCCTAGAGGAATATCTGACCCCTAAGTGGTGGGAATATGGTGTGGTTAAGAATCCAATGACTAAAACCAATATATGTTTGTACAACTCCAGCTCTGTCACTTACTAATTAAATGATTGTGTATGTGTGTGTGTGTGTGTTTAACATTTTCAGACCCCTGTTTTCTTACCTATAAGAATGGACACATAATATTGTGTGACTGATATGCTATAGGGAAATTAAATAAATTAATAACCAGAATAATATCCAGCAATATGCACTCAACAAATACAAGGTAGTAGTGATTAAACACTTATATCTTTCATTTGCAAAACTTATTTTCAGGTTATCTGCCTTTAAATTTTTTATAATATTGATTATTCACTCTATTTGGAAAGTTTTGATGTTTCATAGTTTTTGGTATTGTCTCAGGAATCCAAACACTGCTACCACCATAAGTTTATATTACTGTATTACTTATATTACTATAAGAATATTCCACCTTGGGGGCACCTGGGCGGCTCAGTCGGTTAAGTGACTGACTTCAGCTCAGGTCATGATCTCACTGGCTTGTGAGTTCGAGCCCCACATCAGGCTCTTTGTTGTTAACTTGGAGCCTGGAGCCTGCTTCAGATTCTGTGTCTCCTTCTCTCTCTGCCCCTCCTCCGCTCATACTCTCTCTCAAAAATAAATAAACATTTAAAAAAAAAGAAAAGAATATTCCACCTTAACATTTGTGTGTGTATGTGTATGTGTATGGTCTAGGAGAAAAAATTAAAGGTTTATATTAAAATCTTGCCTATGGGATTTTAGAGCTGCTTTGAAAAGTTCTCCATGCACTACAAACTGCTGTGGTGTTCATTAACATATTAGATGACAATAAGTTCTTAACCTTTTATTTTTATCCTATATTTTGGGCCTTTTATTCTGTAGGGATAATAACTTTCAAAATTAAAAGGGAACAATATGATGAAGCAAAATAAATCTAAAAATAATTAAGAAAGTTGATATCAATTTTACAGATTTTTCATATAATTAATTAATCATTCTTACAACAGCAATTCTTTAAATAAAAATTTCCTTTGGATAAATACCTAGTAGCACAATTGCTGGATCATAGGGTAGATCTATTTTTAACTTTTTGAGGAACCTCCATATTGTTTTCAAGAGTGGCTGTACCAGTTTGCGTTCCCACCAAGTGCGAAAGTGTTTGTCTTTTCATCCAGATCCTTGCCAATACCTGTTGTTTCCTGAATTGTTAATTTTAGCTATTCTACAGGTGTGAGGTCGTATCTCATTGTGTTTTTTTGATTTCTATTTCCCTGATGATGAGTGACATTGAGTATCTTTTCATGTTAGCTATCTGGATGTCTTCTTTGGAAAAGTGTCTGTTCATGTCTTTTGTCCATTTCTTCACTGGATTATTTGTTTTTTGGGGTGTTGAGTTTGATAAGTTCTTTATAGATTTATTTAATGTTTATTTATTTTTGAGAGAGAGAGAAACAGAGCATGAGCAGGGGAGGGAGAGAGAGAGAGGGAGACACAGAATCTGAAACAGGCTCCAGGCTCTGAGCTGTCAGCACAGAGCCTGACACAGGGCTTGGACCCGCCAACTGTGAGATCATGACCTGAGCAGAAGTTGGATGCTTAACTGACTGAACCACTCAGACACCTGAGTTCTTTATAGATTTTGAATACTAACCCTTTATCAGATACGTCATTTGAAAATATCTACTCCCATTCTATTGGCTGCCTTTTAGTTTTGTTAAAATTGCACTAGTAGTTATTTATCCAAAGGATACAAAAATGCTGATTCGAAGGGGCACATGCACTCCGATGTTTATACCAGCACTATCAACAATAGTCAAATTATAGAAAGAGCCCATATGTCCATCAACTGATGAATGGATAAAGAATATGTGTGTGTATATATACACATATATACACACCCCCACACACAATGGAATACACACACAGACACACGTACACACATGATGGAATATTACTAACTAGGTGATCAAAAAGAATGAAATCTTCCCATTTGCAACAATGTGGAAGGAACTAGAATGTATTATGCTAAGAGAAATAAATCCAAGAAAGACAAATATCATATGATTTCACTCATATGTGGAATTTAAAAAGCACCACAGATGAACACAGGGGAAGGGAAGAAAAAATAAGGTAAAAACAGAGAGGGGCACAAACCATATGAGCCTCTTACAGAGAACTGAGCTTTGCTGAAAGGGTGTTGGGTGGGGGATGGGCAAAATGGGTGATGGGCATTAAGAAGGGCACTTGTTAGGATGAGCACTGTGTGTTATATGTAAGTGAAGAATCACTAAATTCTACTCCTGAAACCATAATTACACTGTATGTTAACTAACTTGGATTTAAATAAATAAATAAATAACAATATATATAAATAAACAAAACACAGGCAGACAAACAAAAAATAAAGAAAATATTTTCCAACAAATTTTAGATACCAGCAATTTAAAAAAAAAAAGGGTATGGAGCTTGAAAGTAATACTACAAAAGTAAGAGGTTTAATTAAGTTAAATATTACTAATAATAAATTTTTAAGTACCACAATATAATAAAAATAGTACCATCCATTGGGAGCAGAGATATCAGAATGTATAATAAGTAAATAGTTATACCACCATAGAACTTTTCCTGAAAGAATTATTGAAGTCATTGACAAAACAACTATATTGCAAATAGAGCAATAAAACACAACATTCAAACTTCTTTTGCAGGGAGATGATTCATTCAAACAATATCTTGTGAGTAATCACACTATAAGACACATCTGAAAGCACAGCTTCTCTGGAATTATGGGTGTCACAATGATTTTATGTAAGAATCATCTAGGAAGTTTGAGAAGCATGCAAAGCAGACTTGCTCACAATTAAAAATAATAATCCTCCTAAGTGTTTCTAACATGCAGCCAGGGGTAGGAACCAGGGCTCTGGAAAAATTAGAGGGTGAGTTGGAGACATGTTCACTTGGGCCACCTATGTCAACAAAGGAATCCAAGAAATAAGGGAGCCTGGGTGGCTTAATTGGTAAGCATCCAATTCTTGATTTCAGCTCAGGTCATGATCTCACAGTTTGTGAGTTCAAGCTCTGAGTCAGGCTCTGCACTGACAGTGTGGAGCCTGCTTGGGATATTCTCTCTCTCTCTCTCTCTCTCTCTCTCTCTCTCTCTCTGAGTCAGGCTCTGCACTGACAGTGTGGAGCCTGCTTGGGATTCTCTCTCTCTCTCTCTCTCTCTCTCTCTCTCTCTCTCTCTCTCTGAGTCAGGCTCTGCACTGACAGTGTGGAGCCTGCTTGGGATTCCCTCTCTCTCTCTCTCTGTCTCTCTCTCTCTCTCTCTGTCGCTCTCTCTCTCTGCCCCTCCCCAATTTGCATAACTCTCTTTCAAAAATAAATAAATAAACTTAAGTGAAAAAAAAAATAATCCAAGAAATAGACTTTGAAGACCACTGGAAGAAGAGATTGGTTCTACTTGATAATAAATAAATGAATATTCTTAAATAAGTAATATTTTAATAAAATAAGTTCAGAAATAAACATAAATCATGTGTCTTAGTTCTTTGAGCAGAAGAGGGTGTAATGATATTGAAAATATCAGACAGAGATAAAACAAGTAACTATGAAATAGTAAAGAAAGCCACTTGATACTGAGAAAAATTCCTTCATTTGAGGAAGTTAGGAAGGGATAGAAGCCACCAATGAATTTGCAATTTGTAATGTTTAGTATGAAACACCCGGAGTTACACATTGCTGAGCTGCCTTGATTCCTACTCTCAAGGAATCATAAAACAGAACTTTCCAGTTAGAATACACATACACAATTTATATAAAACATGGTGTTTACATATTATGTAACATTTTGTATATATAATGTACTCTACATACCTACTTATACACACATGTAAGTTCATTTTGAAAAGATTAAACAACGATCTGTGGCCTTTGGTGAGGGTAACCTGTTGACAGGTTATTATGTATCTTTCATTATTATTTAAAAGCTATATTTAAATATGATGTGAACATATTTTTAGCCACTATTTAAGTAATTAAAAAACTAGTTAATGAACTTTTGCCTGATAGATGCCATAAAAGTGAAGATTTCAGTGTTGATTTTTAGGATCACTCCACATTCTTTCTTCTGGGGTTTCTCTTTTCACTTTTACTTTTGGCTGAATATAGTCTGCGTGAAAACTGAAACAAATGGTTTACTATAGATGGCAAAAATTTTATCAGTGGACATACTTTGATTATAGTCTGGATTATGCCTCAAAGAATGAATGATATTAGTATCTATTCCCTAAAAGCTAATAATGCATTTTGTGTGAGCCACACAATAAATGTCTTGAAAACTAGAAAATAAAAATACAAGCTTTAAAATAATCATCTTGCAACATATAGAAGCACTTAGACTGGGAATACAAATGACCGCTATAAAATGTATCTAATTTTTATGTATTAATAAAAATGTGATATTTTTCTCAGATGGGAAAAGTATAATAACTTTATGAATTCATAACCCCTGAAGTATATAACTCATTTCCTGATATTTTTGCCAAATGCCTTATTAATAAAAATTCAAGGTTATGGAAATCTTTTTAGAATTAAATTTGCTTTAATCAATGGAAAATCTTCTGACCACAATGCCACTTCCAGTTAAAAAAAAAAAAAATGAATACAAACATTGCAAATCTGAGTTTAATTCAAGACTGAAGGTCTTAACCCTGGCTGGCTAATTGGGCATGTTTGACATTTGCTTTATTGCCTTGTTCTTTTTCACTTTGAATTTCTTCTTTAATGAAGACAAAATTCTTGACAACCACACTGCCCCAGAGATTAGATTTGTAGCAAAGAGGTCAAGTCTCTCTATATTTATATATCTCCTAAATTCTCATCCTTTTTTATAACATTATCTATTCCTTACCCTCTTCGTGGTAACTTATTTCACCTGCTAACCTTTGTCATTCAGGGTATCATTGAGGTCACTATTTCTTGGAATCAGAGTGTATATTTTATGAATTTAAAATACAAGTTTTTTTTTTAAGGTTTCCTCTCAGATGTTGATAGCAGCGGGGACTGAATGGTGCCTTGAAGAGTCATCTTTTTCTTAAATTACTTCAAAGTTTTAAGCCTCTAAACCATCTCAGGAAGTTGAAAACATTTCATTGTTGACAGAGAGATTTGAGAGTTTCCTTGGTACTTTGTCTTCATCACTGTGGTATTCTGTTTTTTCAACATCTCACCTAAGTAGACCTCCTTTGGTCTCTTGTGCATGCAATTATTCATTCAGCAAATACTTGTTTAGCATTTACCACATCCTAAGAACTGTGCTAGACAGTAAGACTGCAAAGATTAGAAAAGAAAAAAAAAAATCCCTGCCTTCCAAGTGCTCATATCAAAGATCAAAGCAAGCAGACTTTGGTGTACATTGGAATCCTGGGGGATATTTTAAAGTTTTTGCATGTTATAAGGAAACAGAGAAAGGGAAGGGAAGTGAGAAGCAAAATTTCCCCAGTGGAAATAGACACTAAGCCAAATTTTGAACTATTGGTAAATGTCAGCAAGTGGTGGGGAATGGTGCTTCAGGTCTCTGCGGGCCCAGAAAATGCACGGCTCATGTCTTCTGCTGCAGGGATCATAGTTGACAGCCCCAGATGGACTCATGATTCTGTTTATATAGAAGTCACACTTCTCTTGGCCTACTCAAAGCCCAGAATTGAGAGCCGTGGGGAACTTGTTCTGGACTGTTCCTTGGCTCCTCTTGGCCTGATGCAGCTTTCTCAGAATTGTGTCAAAGACTGAGAAACTTCCTTCCAAGTCCTCCTTCCTGCCTCCTCTCTTTTCTCAGGGCAGACCTCTTATCATGTCCTGAATGGTTGCTCTCTCATATCTTTTTTCTCTCCTTTACCTCTCATATTTGTTGCCCTCAAAATATCTCTTTCATGACTAATCTTGTTTTGGAAAGTGCTTGGAAAACCTGAAAGTGGTCCAAGGAAAATAAGGTTTGGGGATTGGATCACTTGTTGCATGGCAAGTGAAGAACACACCATCTTCAGTGGTATCTGGGTATCGTTAGCTTCACAAATGTGGTGCCCTAATTGCTGAGGATTTCACTGAAGGTAACTTGGGAAAATGTCCTGTTACAGGCAAAGCCCCATGACTGTGCAAAGATACAGACATTTACAAAATATGGAGGTAACAATCCTACTAGGACCTCAGAGTTGATTGGTTATTGCTACACCAAATTGGTCTCTTACTCAGGGATAATGAGAAACTGAGGAATATTAGCAAGCAGTAACAGACCAGTGTGAGGGTTAGAGGTTCTCTTTGGAAGGTTACAAAGAATGTTTTGTCTATTGCAGTGGAATGGGACCCAGCTAGGGCAATAACTCATGATTTGAAATTTTGTTTATTTATTTATTTATTTTTGAGAGAGAGAGAGAGAGAGAGAGAGAGAGAGCATGAACATGAGCAGGGGAGGGGAAGAGAGAGAGGGACAGAGAAAGGATCCCCTGCAGGCTCTGCAGGTCAGTACGGAGCCCGATGTGGGGCTCGAACTCACAAACTATAAGACCATGACCTGAGCTGAAATCAAGAGTCGGGCGTTTAACCAACTGGGCCACCCAGCTCTCTCCTCATGACTTGATATTTAGATTCATAGAGCTCCATAGATGTCCAAATGTTTAGACAAAGCATGTCCTTTATGCTGAATTCAAAGCTCTGGTTAGGATGGGCTGGGGACAGCTGGATAAATGCCTCGGAGGATGTTGGCACTGATAAATCCTCTGAAATATCAGAATTTCCAAAAGATGCTCTCTTCTTCCTAGTAAGAGGCAAGACATCTGCTGTGTTAGAAGACGCTATAGAGGCTTCTCCCCATAAAAGCAACAACTTTGAGTAACATCCTTACTCCAAGTAAGAATATGTGGGTTTTGATCCTAGTTTTTCCGCTTATGTGATTGTAGGAAATTTGTTGAAGCTATATGTCTTAGTTCTTTCATCTGTAAAATGGGGATGAAATGGGCCTACATCCCACAGGGTAGTAACTATATATAACTGTCATGTTACAAAGAAAGACTGACTCTAGAATATTTATTACAGCTCAAAGTGGGGGGATCCTTTACTGATTTATATTGACTGACTAGCAATAACATGGACTTTAAAAATTACTGCAAAGATCTTCACACTATGTCTAATAAACTACACAACTGTCATGGGTATCAATCGAAAGGAAAAGAGAAAATTATTCAGATTTCTGTCTATATTGAGTTTAGTTTAAGAAGTGGTATCTGGTGGGCTCCTTATGCCCAACTTACATGTGGACTAAGGAGGGTCCTGTGAAAGAATTTGTTTTCAGAGGAAAAGAAGCCAAGTGTGCTAGGCTTAAAACTGTATGAATGTTTTAGTCTTCAAAGGAGACTGGCAGATGTATGTGCAAAATTATGGTTGAACTGGACAATCTACACAAGTGGGTGAGATTATGAGGCAATAAAGTAAGCTCTATTGCTATAGTATTAAAGAGCAGGAGGTTTAGAGTGATGGCTGAATCCAGCTCCACTACTTATAAGCCATATAATATTGAGCAAATGACTTAATGTCTGTAAGTTTCCTGTTCTTAACTATAAAATAAGGCCAAATATTTGGCACAGAAAATGGCACACAATAAATAGCTAAACAATGTTAGTTATTATTATTATGTCATTCAGTCTGCTCAACATTTCATGGGTCCTTTTATTTTGAAGATATTTCTCTCTTTGGCTTTGGGAAATTAACTTTTATAATGTTCTTCCCTTTGTTTCACTGTTTACTTTTTTGACCTTCTGTTAGTCTGATGTTCTATTAAATTGTTCTGTGTTTCATCTTTCCTTTTATATTTTCTACCTCTTCCTATTTTTGCTCTTTGCTCTGAAAATTTGATTCCATCAAATTTTATCCTCCAGTCCTTTCACAGGTTTTCAAAATATATAATCATATTTCAAATTTCTAAGAGTTTTATTTTTCTGTGATCTTTCCTTTTTATAGAATCATATTGTTGTTTTGTAGAAGCAATATATTCTTGATTTTCTCTGGTGTTATATCTAGATCTTTTCAATAGCTAGCTAGCTAGCTTGCTAGCTATTGACATATTTCCTGAAACATGTTTTTTTTCTCAGTTTAGATGGTTTTCATTTATTTTGGCCTTTTTTCATTCTATAGGTTTTCCTCAGATGTCTAGTGATCCTTGACTATCCCTTTTGTTTTTGCTAGTGTGCATGGGTCGGCCTCTTCCCTGAAAAGCAAAGCCTGAATGAACTAGCAGTGGACAAGAAATGGTAAATCAATTTAAAAAGAGAGAGAGAGAGAGAGAATGAAAAGAGTTATTGTTTCTATGTAAATCTCAACAACAGATAATTACTAAAAATCATTACTGCTGGATTAATTGTAAGCAGGGTGATGATAGAACTGCGTAAATGCTGAACTTCTAGAATGATTTGCATTGAGTCTATTTCATGAGTGTCTTAAGTTCTCATACCCCTTTAAGAAAATTGTCACTAGCTATTTGGTCAATAACTTAGAGTATGGTAGGGTAAGATTAGTGAGTGTATACTCAAAGAAAAACCTTGTACTTAAGTGAAAAGATGGTCTAAATGTACATTTGTGAGTTTAAAGCTAAAATGAAATATTTAAGATATCCAGGTAATCATTTCTGGGATTTCTGACTATAAGTAACTTTTTGATCTACTGACTAAAAACTAATACCATCACAGTAGAAGTGTGTGCTAAAATGGCAGACAGATTTGTCTTTAACAACTATCAAAAAGAATAGTGTTGTAGTTATTATATTTATCTATATTTTCACATGTGTACTCTTTATATTATTTTAGAGCTTCTTGTATAATCAGTGTATTTAGTATAAGCTTTCTAATATGAGGAAGAGCTTTTCTATACAAAGAGAAATCCACTAACCAGATATATCATTATCACCTGGAAGCTTGTTAGAAATGTAGACTTTAAGCCCCTCCCACACCTACTGAATTAGAATCTTCATTTTAACAAGGTCCCCAGGCTATTCTTATGCTCACTAAAGTCTGAACCAGCAGATAGGAAAGAGAATCAAATTGAGAGTCATTATTCCTCATTCTAGAACTGGTTGTTCCTTTTGATATGTTTCATGTTGAAAATCATGCTTCAAAATCTTGGAAGCTTTGGAATAACATATTCATAAAAAAAGTTAAGGGAAGAACACTGAGCAGCATTTCATTTCATATATTTGCATGAAAATCCATGTACTTGAGAACAGACATGCACTGGAAAACTCATAAAAATAAAGGCAAAGAGAAAATAACTGGCATGGTCATAAGAAATGACAAAACTGAATCAGAGATAAGATTTAGTAATGGCAGACATTTTAACTAGGCAGACAGTTTCTGGATGATTCAGTGTAAAAGCAGAATGGCTGATAAATTTTTCACTTTAATTGAAGGCATTGTCGATTTTACCACTGAGAAGGAACAAGTGACAAGAAGTTTTACTACTGTTGTCCCAATTTTTACCATCATGGAAGAGCCAACTGATGAATTGGAAATAATAGGATGTTGGAGAAACAGTTAACTGTTTTAGTCTGTGATAACAAGGGAAATCAAAGCGTAGCCAGACTGACAGGCTAGATTAGGGGAAGTAAATTAGAAAAAAAAATTTTTTTGAAAGAATGCTGGATAAGATCCCTTAGACTGAGTCTCTAAAAGAAAAGTGATCAGAAGAGAAGCACTCCAAAAAGAATTCACTTGTAATTCCAATGGAGAAAAGAGAAACATAGTTGAAAGAACCCCTGGAGCCAAACAGTAAGCTCTTCAAGGACATGGACATAGATGAGGGTTGCCTGGGTGGCTCAATCGGTTAAACATCAGACTCTTGGTTTTGGCTCAGGTCATGATCTCATGATTCCTTAGTTTGAGCCCCGCATGGTGCTTCATGTTGGCAGTGCAGAGCCTGCCTGGGATTCTCTCTCTCTCTCCCTCTTTCTCTGCCCCCCCCCCCCGTTTGCTCGCTCTCTCTCTCAAAATAAATAATAAACTTAAAAAAAAGAGAGAGAGAAACACAGAGATGAGAAGATATGAAGAATGGATACATGGATTAGTTACTTCAGAATAATGACAGGAAAGTTCAAATCTAGAAAGATGTAGGCCCCTAAGTGTCAACTGTATTGTGGAGATTGTCGTATGATTTATCCATGAGAAGAAGCCAGATTGCTCAACTCTTACTTTCTCTCTTTTTACTTGCATTATAATTCTTTGCTCACATTTTCTCTCTCACTAAACTGAGGGCAGAAACCAACTCTGTTTCATTTTATATTACCAGAATATAGTAGAAAGTAAAAACTCATTAAAGGAGAAACTTTTTCAACTCTGATAAATGAATGAAAAGAAGAATAAACATCAGAGTTTACAACTGCTATTATAAAAGGGAAATTATCCCTTCTGGCCCCTGGGTGGCTCAGTTGGTTGAAAGTCTGACTCTTGATTTCAGCTCAGGTCATGATCAAGCCCCATGTCGGGCTCGGCACAGAGCATGCTTGGGATTTTCTATCTCTCCCTCTCTCTCTGACTTACCCCTGTTTAGGTTCTCATTCTCTCTCTCTCTCTCTCTCTCTCTCTCTCTGTCTCTTAAAATAAATAAACTTAAAAAAAGAGACATTATCTCTTAAAATATTATTATATGTATTTTTAAAAACTGTTATGATGATGACTAATCTTATTAGAATTTTGTAAAATTCTAAATAAGGTAAAAAGGAATTTCTCCTGAACTCAGAGAGGAGGAACGTTAAGTACACTATTCTGGTCTTGAGTAAATAGATCCAAAGTGATTGAGAGAACATGAAGAGAATAAGACTCCAAATTGTCATTTTTCCATGCATTTTGCTCATATTTGAATAGATAGTACTTAACACAATTAAAATATCAGAATATACCACATTATTAATTGTGTGCTTCTTTAATTTCATGTTAATTATGTTTAGTTTTCAGTTTTCCAATCATACATGTAAACAACTTACTGTTTACTTTTGCTTATTTGTGTGGTATAAATAGAATCCACATTATGCTTCAATTTCTACCCTCTTCCCTTCCACAGCTACCCACTTCCCATTAGCTTCTTCTGAAACCTTCCACAGCTTCTCTATGTATTGCCACATGAATATGAATCTACGTTTTTATTCCTTTTCCCTCTTTTTATACAAGTAGTAGCATGGTATACATAATCACTTCCAACTTGTATTTTGGTAATCTTTCCGCATACATATACAGAGAGATTTCTGTTTCCACTTTTTATTATGGAAACTTTCAAAACAAATATAGGTAGAAAGAATAGTATAACCAAGTTACAGCACTAATTATCAGTATTCTGCCACTCTTGCTTCATTTATTCCCCATTTCTATTTTTTCTTGGAGTATTTTAAAACAGATACCACTTATTTTATTTCAACAATGAATACTTTGGCATATATCTCTAATAGATAAGAGTACTTACTTAACTGCATAACCACAGTGCTATTATCACATTTGGCTAAAACACTAATACCCCACTTACAAAATCAAAAACTCAGATTGTGTTCAAGTCCCTCCCCATCTTTGCTCAGTATCCATTTTTACAATTGGTTTATTTTGAATACCTATTCCAACAAGTCTGTAGATTGCATTTTGTTAATAGATCTCCAAGTCTCTTTTAAACTACAACATTTCTCTCTCCCTGACCTCTCTCTTTCCCTCCTATTTGTTTTTTTAATTTAAGGAACGTTGTCTTGTAGAATTTCCCATATTCAGATTTAGTTGTTTCCATATTCAGATTTGATTGACTGTATCTTCCTGGTATTTAACATGGTCTTCTTCCTACTCTGTTTCTTGTAAAGGAATACTTAGAACTAGAGGCTTTATCAGGTGCTTTATTAGATTGAAGTGAAATTACTTACAAGCATCCTTCATAAGTGATTCTGTCTTCTTCCTAATGCATCTCAGCAGAATGCACATATCATGGGATAGTTAAACTTGTAGTAATTAATCAGTACATTTAGGTGGTATCAGCCTGCTTCACTCAGTATAAAATTCCCCTTCAAGGCTCCCCTAATACTTTTAGCTGCCATTGATGATTGTTGTGCAGGTCCATTATCTCATAAGGATTGCAAATTGGTAATGTTATAATTCTATCGTTCTTCTTTCTTTAGTTTGTGGTAATTTTTTGATAAAGAACTTTTACTCACTGACTTTTGGGGTACTGTGAAATACCTACAGGAAAGACAGGGTATTTATCATATTTTAGGAATAATGATTGGTGTTCCAGCATCCTGTAATAGTGACTGATGGAGTATATTTTTTTGTCATCTTAAACTCATGAATTTTTATATATTTAATATATTTTAATTTTCTGTAATCATAATTCCTCTGAAGCTTTAATTGCCTTGTATTTCATCATTCAATTATATTGCCTTTTTTCTGACATATGCATACCATTCTGTTGTATGGATACACCATAATTTATTTAACTAGCCCTCTATTGGTGAGCATCTAGATTATTTATGATCTTTGGCTATAAATTGTAATATTATAATAACCTTATATAAGTTGTTTCACATATGTATGAATATATGTTAGGATAAATTCCCAAAAGTAAAATTGGTCAAGTGATATATACATTTAAAATTTTGTACTGTCCTAGCCACAGCAATCAGACAACAAAAAGAGATAAAAGCATCCAAATTGGTAAGAAAGAAGTAAAACATTCATTATTTGCAGATGACATGATATTACATAGAGAAAAACTGAAAAAATCTACCAAAAAAACTATTAGAACTGATAAATGAATTCAGTAAAGTCACAGGATACAAAATCAATGTGTGGAAATCTGTTACATTTCTATATGCTAATAATGAAGCAGCAAAAAGAGAAATTAAGAAAACAATCCCATTTATAATTGCATCAAAAATAATAAGATACCTAGGAATAAACCTAACCAATGAGATGGAAGATCTATACTCTGAAAAATGTAAAACACTGATGAAAGAAATTGAAGATGACACACACAAAAAAATGGAAAGACATTCCATGCTTATGGATTAGAAGAACAAATATTGCTAAAATGTCTATACTATCCAAAGCAATCTATACATTTAATGCAATCTGTATCAAAACACCAAAAGCATTTTTCACAGAACTAGAATAAACAATCCTAAAATTTACATGGAACCACAAAGGATCTGGAATAGCTAGAGCAATTTTGAAAAAGAAAAACAAAGCTGGAAGCATCACAATTCCAGACTTCAAGTTACATTACAAAGTTGTAGTAATCAAAGTAGTATAGTATTAGACACATAGATCAATGGCACAGAATAGAAAGCCCAGAAATAAACCCACAACTATATAGTCAATTAATCTTTGACAAAGCAGGAAAAAATATCCAATGGGAAAGATGGTTTCTTCAACAAATGGTGTTGGGAAAATTGGACAGCAATATGCAAAAGAATGAAACTGGATCACTTTCTTACACCACGCACACACACATACACACACACACACACACACACACACACACACGCACACACACAGCTCAAATGGGTTAAAGGCCTAATGTGAGACTTGAAACCATAAAAATCCAAGAGGAGAACACAGGCAATGATTTCTCTGACATTGGCTGTAGCAACATTTTTCTAGATATGTCTCCTAAGGCAAGAGAAATAAAAGCAAAAATAAACTATTGAGACTACATCAAAATAAAAAGCTCCTGCACCACAAAGGAAATAATCAACCAAGCTAAAAGGCAACATACTGAATTGTAAAATATACTAGCAAATGACATACTTGATAAAGGGTTAGTATCCAAAATCTATAAAGAACTTATATAACTCGACACCCCAAAAATAAATACACTCAAAAACTGGGAAGAATACATAAACAGATATTTCTCCAAAGAAGACATCCAGATGCCAATAGACACATGAACAGATGCTCAACATCACTTATCAGGAAAATGCAAATCAAAATTACAATGAGATACTACCTCACACCTGTCAGAATGTCTAAAATCAAGAACACAACAAAAAACCTGATGTGGAGAAAAAGGAATCCTCTTGAATTGTTTGTGGGAATGCAAAATGGTTCAGCCACTGTGGAAAACAGTATGGAGGTTCTTCAAAAAGTTAAAAATAGGAGCACCTGATGACTTAGTCAAAAGAACATGGGACTCTTGATTTGGGGTTCATGAGTTCAAGCCCCACACTAGGTGTAGAGATTGCTTAAATAGATGAACAAACAAACTTTAAAAAAGTTAAAATCCAGTGCAATCCAGTAACTGCACTACAGGGGATTTACCATCCCCCCCCCCCCAAAAAAAAAACACACACACAAAAGACTAATTCAAAGGGATACATGCTCCCTTATGTTTATAGCAGAATTATTTATAATAGCCAAATTATGGAAGTAACCTAAGTGGCCATTGATAGATGAATAGATGAAGAAGATTATATATATATATATACACACATATATATATATCACATGTATGATGGAATATTATTCAGCCATAAAAAGAATGAAATCTTGCCATTTGCAATGACATGGATGGAGGTAGAGAGTATATTACTAAGCGAAATAAATATGTCAGAGAAAGACAAATTCAGGATTTCACTTTATGTAGAATTTAAGAAACAAAACAAATCAGCCAAAAAAAAAAAAAAAAGGGAGGGGCAGAGAGAAGCCAAGAAATAGACTCTTGATAACAGATTCGATCTCCTTGCTGGTTATGGCTATTCAAATTTTCTACTTCTTCCTGCTTGAGTTTTGGTAGTGTGTGAGTGTCTAGGAATTTGTTTATTTCTTCCAGACTGTCCAGTTTTTTGGCATATAATTTTACATGGTATTCTCTTATAATTGTTTGTATTTCTGTGGTGCTGGTTGTGATCTCTCCTCTTTCATTTGTGATTTTATCTATTTAGGTCCTCTCTCTTTTTGTTTTGAGAAATCTGGCTGGGGGTATCAATTTTATTTTTTCAAAAAACTAGCTCTCTTAGATTCATTGATCTGTTCTACTGTTTCTGTTTTGCTTTTGGGTTCTATATCATTTATTTCTGTTCTAATCTTTATTATTTCCCTTCTTCTGATGGCTTTGGGCTTTATTTGCTGCTCCTTTTCTAGATCCTTTAGGTGTAAGGTTAGGTTGTGTATTTGGGACCTCTCCTGCTTATTGAGATAGGCCTGAATTGCCGTGTACTTTTCTCTTAGGACTACCTTTGCTGCATCCCAAAGGGCTTGGACTATTGTATTTTCATTTTCATTTGCTACCATGTATTTTAAAATTTCTTCGTTAATTTCCTGCCTGATCCATTCATTATTTAGTACAATGTTCTTTAAACTCCATGTATTGGGGGGCTTTGCAAGTTTCTCTTGTGGATGATTTCAAATTTCATAGCACTGTGATCTGAAAATATGCATGGTATGATCTTCATCCTTTTATATTTGTTGAGAGCTTATTTGTGACCCAGTATGTAATCTATTTAGGAGAATGTACTGTGTGCACTTGAGAATAATGTGTGTTCTGTTGCTTCAGGATGAAAAGTTCTGAATACATCTGTTAAGTCCATCTGGTCCAGTGTGTTGTTCAGAGCCATTGTTTCCTTACTGATTTTCTGCCTGGATGATCTGTCCATTGTTGTAACTAGAGTATTAAAGTCCCCTACAATCACGGTATTGTACTCTATGGATTTGTTTATGTTTATGATTGATTCATATATTTGGGTGTTCATCCATATTTATAATATGGGGGCATAAATATTTAAAATTATTAGCTCTTCTTGATGGATAGACCCCTTAATTATGATATAAAGCCCTTTTTCATCTCTTGTTACAGTTTTTGTTTTAAAATCTACTTTGTCTGATATAAATTATGGCTACGTTGGCTTTCTTTTCACATCCAGTAGCATGATAGATAGTTCTCCATCCCCTCATTTTCAATCTGAAGGTTTCCTCAGGTCTAATATGAGTCTCTTGTAGGCATCAAATAGATGGATCTTATTTTTTTAATCCATTCTGAGACCCTATGTCTTTTGATTGGGGGATTTAGTCCATTTACATTCAGAGTGATTACTGAACAATAAGGATTTAGTGTCACTGTGTTATCTGTGCTTGTGGTGATGACTCTGGTCCTTTGTAGCTTTTGCAGCATCCACTCACAGAGTCCCCCTTAGGATCTCCTGCAGGGCTGGTTTAGTGGTCAGGAACTCCAGTTTTTGTTTGTCTGGGAAAGCCTTTATCTCTCTTATTCTGAATGACAGCCATGCTGGATAAAAGATTCTTGCCTGCTTATTTTTCCTATTCATCACATTGAATATTTCTTGCCTTCTTCTGGAATTCCTATTATACAGATATTATTTCATTTCATTGAATCAGTTAGGTCTCTAATTCTCCCCTCATGGTCTAGTAATTTCCTTCCTCTCTTTTTCTCAGCTTCATCATTTTCCATAATTGTATTTTTTATTTCACTTATCTCTCCTCTGCTTCTTCCATCCTTGCTGTCACTGCATCTAGTTTATTTTGCATCTCATTTACAACATTTCTTAATTCATTGTGAATATTTCTTAGGTCCTTGATTTATGTAGTGAGTTTCTCGGCTGTCTTCTATGCTTTTCTCAAGCCCAGTTATTAGTCTTATGACTATTATTCTAAATTCTTGTTCAGATATATTGTTTATATAAGTTTTGAGCAATTCTCTGGCTGTCATTTCTTCCTGGAATTTTTGAGGAAAATTCTTCCATTTCTTAATTTAGGCTAGGTTTCTGTCTTTATGTGTTTTAATAGCTTGTGTCCTGCACCTGTGAGTACTACTATATTAAAAAGGGCTCATATGCTGTTAAGGGCCTGGCACTTCAAGAAGTGTTTTTGGAGTGTGCTGTGTGCTTTTGTTGTGTCTTTGGTTGCTTTATCTCACTGCTTGTAGTGGTGGAATGGACCTTCCACCAGGTGTGCTTTGATTTGTTCATTCAAGTAACCATACAAAACTGCAGGACAGTTGTCTGGGGACTGGCAGCTGTGCTGGTCTGGAGGAGAGGCCGTCTGGTTCCCTCCATCCCACTCTGGTGGATAAGCTGTTGCCAGGCACAGAGGGGTGGGGTTTGGTGTAAGTGTGTCCTGCCTCCACTCGGGGCTGCTTCCCTGTTCCCTAAAGCCCTGTCATGTTGGTGTTGGGGAGAAAAATGGTGATGCCTCAATCTCTCCTCTCCTCCCTGGACCAGGTGTCTCAAGCCATGCTGTCCAGGCAGCCCTGACAGAGTAGAACTGATGGGCAGTTTGTCCTCTTCCATAGGATCTCCTAGGTACTCTGCTTTGATTCAAACCTGATGTCTTAAAAGATCCTGCTTCATGCAGACCTGGTTCTGGTGTAGCACCAGTCTGCCCAGCCAACAAAGGGCCCCTGGCTGGTGCCTACAGGGTCTTTTTTCTTGGTGAGGGCAATAAACCCTCTTCCCACAGTACTTGAGGGAAGGGACTGTTGTCTCCCAGTGCGCTCCTGAGATACTGACCATGTCCCGGGGCTGGCTCCCTCCCCTCCAGGCACACACACACAGGACAGCTCCAGTCCAGAGAAAGTCACACAACCCTGAAGAGTCCAATCTTCCACTCCTAAGGCCGTTTGCAGTGTCAAAACTGGCTCTCTCCATATTTTTTATTCCCTAGTCTGTGGTCCAGAGTGGTTTTTCTGTTGTCCAAACAAAATCTCACACTTCCACAGACTCTCTTTATCTTCCTTTTGTCTCTCCATATAAGGGATACCTACTCTGTGCCTATATCCCCCATTTTATCTCTCCCAATTTGCAAACATACACCCTTGTCCCACCAAGCTGTCTCTTTCCACCTGTGGAGATTTTTCTGTCACTCCACAGCCTGTATTCCTGGGTATTCCAAGGGTTCTGACATCAATCCAGATGTGTTTGAGGGACAAAGGAAATTCTGGTCCCCCTAATTCTCTGCCATCTTAACTACTCCTCAAAAACTATGTGAACTTCAGAATCAATTTATTTAGTTATGAAGAAGTTACTGTTTTACAGTAAGTAGGTTAATTTTTAAATTAACTTAATAAATTGATATCTTTACCATGTACAGTCTTCCTTTCCAAAGTGCATCACCTATCCCTTTTAGAAGAAGTGTTTTTGCTGAGATGTACTACTGCTAGGCCATATCATTATTCTCCATGGCTTTTCATTTACCCCCCATAGGACTTCTGCTTAGTCTTGGCTAATGTTGGCAGTTTTTAATGTATTGGAGGCTTCAATTACATGTGTCTTCCACTTCTACACAAGATCAAAATTAAGTTTTATTTTTTTATTTTTCTTGTTGCATTTGGATGATTCCAAGAACAATAGAGAGTATTGACTAATACTACCAATTTATACCACAATTCTACCAATTACCATTATTAACCTCTCTGAGAAATTGTGAAATGAGCATAAAGAGAAGAAAATGAGGAAATAGTATGTCACAAATTTTAAAGGGTCTGATATTTGACTTACTCATAAACTGGTAAGTTAGCCTGCCATAGTGTTATGCATGGTGCCAGAAGACATGAACTTCCTGGGTCAGAGAAAAAAACTATTACTCATAGCAAAAGGTATATACAGATGCATGTTCATATCAGTTTCTTGAGCCTCATTTACAACAAGGGTGGTGCACTGTGTGCACAAGAGAGTTATGTTACACAAGAGGACACTGAGTCTAAGAAACTCACTACTTTATAGTGCCAGTAAGCAAGCCTGCTCTTTGTCCAGAAGAAGACATTACTTCATCCTTAAAAGTCACTTGCTGCAAACATAATCCTGAGAAATTACCTAAGTAAAATCAGTTAGGACCCTACATTCTTACATACATAGCCAGATATGCAGGAGATATACAGGAGAGATCTATGGAGGAGTGTATCTCAACAATGCCATTTTGATATTCAAAATTTGAAGGAAGCAAATTCTGTTAAAAGCCAAAATATGTAAACACTGCCATCCTAGATAAAGATACATATTGTATTACTAAAATATCTTTTGTGAGCACTGAAATAAAAAAAAAAGATTATTGAAGAAATGAGTACACTAAGATAAGCTATGTGGAGTTAAGAGCTTCTTCTCAGAGTTTTATCTTTTGCAGAGCAAAGAAATTTGGCAGGCATAATATATTTGTATTTTAGAAGATTTCCTTATGAAAAATTGAAACAGTATATAATGGTAGATTTGTACCTGACTTAATAAAAATAAGATTATAAAAAAAAGGATATTGCTTAATTAGACAATTTAACTGTAAATTGTTCAAACTGTGAGAAGAGAGAGGTTAATTGTGAGCATACCTCTTACCAACAAAAGCTTTTTTTCCTTTTAGTTACATTGTAAATAGTATCTAAAATGGGATAGCAGAGGGGCGCCTGGGTGGCTCAGTCGGTTAGGCATCTGGCTTCAGCTCAGGGCTGATCTCGCGGTCCGTGAGTTCGAGCCTCGCATCGGGCTCTGTGCTGACAGCGCAGACCCAGGAACCTGTTTCAGATTCTGTGTCTCCCTCTCTCTCTCTGACCCTCCCCCATTCATGCTCTGTCTCTCTCTGTCTCAAAAATAAACATTAAAAAAATTAAAAAAAATAAAAATAAAAAAATAAAATGGGATAGCAGAAATACCGTTGTATTATAACAGTATTTTATGACTTTATTATAAATTCATAAAATCACATCTTGCTATTATAATTTTAGCCAACACATTTTAAGAGTAATATGAAGCATAGACAGAAAATAGAAACCAGTTTAGAATTTTCATATGAAAACACGTGAAGGAACTAAGCATACTTAGTCAATAAAGAGAATAATAGATCTATTTAGGAAGAAAAATTAAGGTTATTCTTTTGGTCACTGAGGATTGAGCTTGGGTCTATAAGTAAAAGATAATGGGCTGAGAAGTTTGAATTCAACATAAAGAAAAAAAATCTAGCAACATGCCCCATGATGGGAATGGCATTTGAGATAAACTAAATTCAATCCAAGGATGGTTCCTGGCTTTGTGGGTCCTAAAGTTTTTTGCAATCTGGGGGGCTGTCTTTAAGAAAATAAGCAGAAATACATAACTGGAATATAAAAGGTACAGAAGTAAATATTTATTTAGAAAAAGAAAATATCCAAGGGTACATATTTTCAAAAGATGTCAAATGCCACAAATATTGTAAAATCCAAAAACTTATCTAATATTTTAATCACTTAAGTTTCTGAGATAATATTCTTCTATATTCTTCTATAATATTTCCTCCCCATATTTTTGACTATATACTCTGCATCTTTTTGGATAATAATCTTATTATTCTGTTAGGTATTAGAAAGATAACAGTTTCTTCTCTGGCAAAGTTGGCTAATTTATCTTAAAATTATAATTTAGAAATTTTTTATTCAGGGACACGTAGGTGGCTCTGTTTGTTGAGTGTCCAACTCTTGGTGTCAGCTTAGGTCATTGATCTCACAGTTCATGGGTTTGAGCCCTGCACCATGCTCTGCATGGAGCCTGCTTGGGATTCTCTCTCCCTCTCTCTTTCTGCAACTCTCTCTTTCTCTCTCTCTCAAAATAAATAAACTTAAAAAATATGTTTATTTCAGCTTCATTTCTCATTAGTAGTAATGCTATCTTTTTTTCTAACTCAGATTTCTAAATCTGTTACTATATAATTTCTAATCTCATTTTAGCTCCTAGTCTTGAGTACAGTTTCCAGGTGGATCTTTAACTTAGGTTAAAAAAAAAAAAAAACAGCCTTTGTGTGTATGTGTGTGTGTGTGTGTGTGTGTGTGTGTGTAATTAGGTGCATCTTATACTAACATAGAAATTATTGCCAACATCTTTGAAGAATCAAAATATCCACAAATTAAAGGAAGTGTTATTTTTCATACAATATTGCAGCTCATTTTAAGTGACATTGTTTTAGGTCATGTTCTTTGGTGCATTACATCTAATTGTTTTAATTCTGTAATCCATGAAAGTCTTGTTTAATGTTCCTATGGATCGTCTTATTACTTTTCTAGATTACTTTAGTGAAATATGAACAGCTTTAAAGAAAACATGTCAAAGAAGAATGGAAAAGATTAGAGTATGAGAAGGATGAGAAAGGGAAAGCCCATAAGACAAATCCTTACGGTGGTCAGAATATTATTCAAAGGAGGAAAAGTATTACAAACAGAAAGAAATTTACTGATGAGATAGAATTTTAGCAGTGCTTTCAATTCACCCAAAGGATTTTTAATCCAGCTACTGACAGAAAAGCTATATGCATTTTTCTGGGACGCTTGGTCTCCTTTGCACCCAAAGGAGTGTACATACTCACTTTTGACTGTGAATAACACAGCATCATTTTCCACCTCAGAAGGGGCTGTCTTGTGCTAGTTCAACATCCCAGGGTAATATCATACAGTACAGCTTAAAAGCAGAAATGATACAAACACATGCTTTCTATAGAAGACTATGCCTCATCTGTGAATAAGTGACAAGGGTCTTTAAAAAAAAAACATAATACTGCAGCAGTTTCACGTACAAGATTTTAGCTTAGTTTTCCTACTTAGGCAATTATAGAATTTTTACCTGCTTTTTGTCAAAGAATTTGGATCTTCCATACCCCTGTTCTTTTTTTCATGGTATTGTGTGTTCCTTTGTCATCCACACTGTTCTTTATGAGTAACAGGGAAAAAAAATCTTGACATTTTCTAACATCATTTATATATAGTTTGTGGAAAACAAAAGTAGCAAGATTCTTAGCATTTTTATTTCCAGGTATATTACAAACACCTCCTCAAAATGTTTTTTTTTTTTTTGAGACTGCTTTTCAAACACATCATCCTGATGGATTCACTCATTCATTCATTCATTCAAAAGCAGCATCAAACATCTAAAATATAGCAAGCATAGCATTAAGGTTCTGGAATACAGTGAGAAATAGAACTAACATAGTACATAGCCTCATTAAATTTACATTTTTTAAATGTTTTTATTTATTTTTGAAAGAAAGTGAGAGTGTGAGTTGGGGAAGGGAGAGAGAGACGGGAACAGAGGATCTGAAGTGGGCTCTGTGCTGAGAGCAGAGAGCCTGATGTGGAGCTTAGACTCAAGAACCGTGAAATCATGACCTGAGCCAAAGTCAGACGCTCAACAGACTGAGCCACCCAGGTGCTCCATGAATTATACATTCTTAAGGTAAGACTGATGTTATGGGCAGAATTGTGCCCTCCCCCAACTCATATATTGAAAGCCTAACTTCCAGTATCTCAGAACATTACTATATTTGGAGACAGGGCCATTAGAGCAGTGATTAAGTTAAAATGAGTCCATCAGGGGTGCATTAATTTTAATCTGACTGGTGTCCTTAGAAGAAGAGAAAATTTGGAGACACAAAGAGACCCCAGGATTGTGTACACACAGAGGAAAGACCATTTGAAAACACAGTGAGAAGGTGACCATTTACAAGCTAAGCAGAGGGTCTCAGAATAAACCAAACCTGCCAATACCTTCATCTTGGACTTCTAGCTGCCAGAATTATGAGAAAATAAATTTCTGTCTTTTAAGCCACTCAGTCTGTGGCATTTTGTTATGATAGCTCTAGAAAACTAATAGAACCACTCTTAAACCATCACATAAATACTTCTAAAGTTACAACTGAGACAAGAGTTATGGTTCTGATGTGGCATGAAGCAGACTAGATTTGGAGCAACACTACCACCCTCGTACACACACTAAACTCAAAGCCAGAGGGATGTTAAGAATTTTAAAGCTGATTCTAGTCTTGGCTCAGCAAACAGTTGTGTAATTAGTCAGGTCTTTCAGTAAAAAGATATTTCCTGGCAAACATAACACTCAGCCAGTCCTTTCGAGAAGCTCTTTTTTTGCCTTTTTCCCCTTGTCAAAGAATTTAAATTCATCCCACCCTATGCTACCCTCTGGGTAAACTAATGGCAGCTACTACTGAGTAGCTGAGTAGCAGCTACTACTCCTACTGAGTAATATCTATAACTAGAAGTTACTTATGGGGTCATTCATTTCACAACCTTCTTAACTGTACTTCGAATAATCCCTAAATCTTTATAATTGTTCTAGAAATGCTTAATTATTCTAAGTGATTCTCAGTTGTCCAAAACAATTCTCAACATTCCCATCACACACGAATTCACCAGTGACTCTCATTTCTTTGTATCTTTTTTCCTTCATCTATGCATGACAGACTTGAGAACCAAGGTACAACCTCAAAAGTTTCCTCCAGCTGGACTATCCCATGATTCTCCATTGGTAGTGAATTCACTGACAAACAAAATGAAAGAGAGTACTTATGCCTTAGGTTAACCTACCCTGAAAAAGAATGCTAAAGAACTCACTTGTTTCTTCTGAAGAGTTCGGTGGGAAGAATATATGTATTATACTCAGGATGGAAAGTAATTTACTTTCTTATAATGTTATATACTCAGTAAAATTGGAAGAGCTCCAAATTTAGTTCTAAATTGTTATCTTCAAGTGTATCACACCAAAGAGTTAAGATAAAAATATTTCCCTCCATGGTAATTTTTATTTTAAAGTTGTATTTTAGTTGCTTTCTTTTTTGAATATGTCGTCTCTTGCCAACAGTTATTTGGATTATCTGCTACATAAAAATCTCATAGATGCCAGAGAACATAATAAGAGTCACTTCAATTCATTGGAAAACACACTGGTACATTTACCAGGTGTTAGTTATAAAAGGAGATTATACACGAGAGCTAATGTCAGGAACTTCAGTTCTACTTCTGTGAGAATCTACATATTTTATTCTAGATAATGGATATTTTTCTTTTACAAATTGCACTGTATTTCTATCCAGTTTGAGGCTTAATATCTTGCAATTATAAAATGTTTTAGCTACATTTACATGTAGAAGATCAAATTCACTAATAGAATGTCTTGCAAATAGCTGTTATTTAAAACCTATTATTATTGTGTATCTGCCTGACCTCTCTCAGGTGTGGTGCAGGGGACCAGTCCCAACCACCCAACCCTGTTCCCCTGTGCACACAGGTGATATATGCCCTGGCAGTGATCTGTGGGTCTCCACGGTGTGGTCCTTCACTGCGCTTGGCTCGCTGTCGCTTGATTTTGCTTTTGGATTGTTTTCAGTTTTTTTATTTGTTTGTTTTGTTATGTTTTTTGTTTGTTTGTTCTTTTATTTGTGTTTGCATATTTTTGTCTCCTGTTTGTCTGTCTATTTTCCTTTGCAGAGCTACTTCAAGAAACAAATCAAAACACCTGGTGGAGGGTCCAAAACATAACTACCAGTAGGGAAAAAAATAACCAAAGCCACAACAACAGAGATAAAGTAACACTCTCCAGAAAACACTTCTTGAAGGCCCAGGCCCTGGACAGTGTACAACCCCCCTTTAATATAGCAGTGCTCACAGGTGCAGAGCACATAACAAGCTTTTAAAACTCATAAGGGACAGGAAACTAAACAAAATGACAAAACAGAAGTTATCTTCAAAAGAAATTCCACGAAGAAGTGACAGTTAAAGAATTGATCAAAACAGATTTAAGCAATATAACTGAACAAGAATTTAGAATAATAGTCATAAAATTAATTGCTGGACTTGAGAAAAGCATAGAGGACAGCAGAGAATTTATTGCAACAGAGATCAAATGACTAAAAAATAGTCATGATGAATTAAAATATGCTATAAATGAGGTGCAAAATAAAATGGAGGTGGCTACAGTGCAGATTGAAGAGGCAGAAGGGAGAATAGGTGAATTAGAAGATAAAATTATGGAAAAAGAGGAAGCTGAGAAAAAGACAAATAAAGAATATCCAGGAGTACGAGGGAAGAATTAGGCAACTAAGTGATTCAATCAAACAGAACAATATCGGTATCGTAGTAATTCCTGAATGAAGAAGAGAGAGAGAAAGGGAATGAAGGAATGGATCGGAGAACTTCCCTGATCTGGGGAAGGAAACAAGCATTGAAATCTAAAAGGCACAAAGAACTCCCTTCAGAAGTAACTTGAATTGGGGCGCCTGGGTGGCGCAGTCGGTTAAGCGTCCGACTTCAGCCAGGTCACGATCTCGCGGTCCGTGAGTTCGAGCCCCGCGTCGGGCTCTGGGCTGATGGCTCGGAGCCTGGAGCCTGTTTCAGATTCTGTGTCTCCCTCTCTCTCTGCCCCTCCCCCGTTCATGCTCTGTCTCTCTCTGTCGCAAAAATAAATAAAAAACGTTGAAAAAAAAAAAATTAAAAAAAAAAAAAAAAAAAGAAGTAACTTGAATTAATCTTCTGCATGACATATCGTAGCGAAACTGACAAAATACAAGGATAAAGAGAGAATTCTGAAAGCAGCTAGGGACAAACAAGCCTTAACCTACAAGGGTAGACACATAAGGGTAGTAGCAGACCTATCTACTGAAACTCGGCAGGCCAGAAGAGAGTGGCAGGAAGTGTTCAATGTGCTAAATAGGAAAAATAAGCAGCCAAGAATCTTTTATCCAGCAAGGCTGTCATTCAGAATATAACGAGAGATAAAGCCTTTCCCAGACAAACAAAAATTGGAGTTTCTGACCACTAAACCAGCCCTGCAGGAGATCCTAAGGGAGACTCTGTGAGTGGAATGCTGCAAAGACTACAAAGGACCAGAGACATCACCACAAGCATAAACGCTACAGATAACACAATGACAATAAATCCTTATTGTTCAGTAATCACTCTGAATGTAAATGGACTAAACGCCCCAATCAAAAGACATAGGGTATCAGAATGGATTAAAAAAAAATAAGATCCATTATTTGCTATGGACAAGAGACTCATTTTAGACCTGAGGACTCTTTCAGATTGAAAGTGAGGGGATGGAGAACTATCTATCATGCTACTGGAAGTCAAAAGAAAGCTGGAGTAGCCATACTTATATCAGACAAACTAGACTTTAAATTAAAGGCTGTAACAAGAGATGAAGAAGGGCATTATATAATAATTACAGGGTCTATACATCAGGAAGAGCTAACAATTAAAAATGTCTATGTGCCGAATACGGGAGCTCCAAATACATAAAACAATTACTCACAAACATAAGCAACCTTATTGATAAGAATGTGGTAATTGCAGGGGACTTTAATACCCCACTTACAACAATGGATAGATCATCTAGACACAGAATCAGTAAAGAAACAAGGGCCCTGAATAATACATTGGAACAGATGGACTTGACAGATATATTTAGAACTTTGCATCCCAAATCAACAGAATATACTTTCTTCTCGAGTGCACATGGAACATTCTCCAAGATAGATCACATATTGGGTCACAAAACAACCCTTCATAAGTATACAAGAATTGAGATCATACCATGCACATTTTCAGACCACAATGCTACGAAGCTTGAAATCAATCACAGGAAAAAGTCTGGAAAACCTCCAAAAGCATGGAGGTTAAGGACACCCTACTAAAGAATGAATAGGGTGACCAGGCAATTAGAGAAGAAATTAAAAAATATATGGAAACAAATGAAAATGAAAATACAACAATCCAAACGCTTTGGGATGCAGCGAAGGCAGTCCTGAGAGGAAAATATACTGCAATCCACGCCTATCTCAAGAAACAAGAAAAATCCCCAATACAAAATCTAACAGCACACTTAAAGGAAATAGAAGCAGAACAGCAAAGACACCCCAAACCCAGCAGAAGAAGAGAAATAATAAAGATCAGAGCAGAAATAAACAATATAGAATCTAAAAAAAACTGTAGAGCAGATCAATGAAACCAAGAGTTGTTTTTTTGAAAAAATAAACAAAATTGATAAACCTCTAGCCAGGCTTCTCAAAAAGAAAAGGGAGATGACCCAAATAGATAAAACCATGAATGAAAGTGGGATTATTACAACCAATCCCTCAGAAATATAGCAATTATCAGGGAATACTGTGAAAAATTATAAGACAACAAACTGGACAACCTGGAAGAAATGGACAAATTCCTAAGCACTCACACGCTTCCAAAACTCAAACAGGAAGAAATAGAAAACTTGAACAGACCCGTAACCAGTGAAGAAATTGAATCAGTTATCAAAAATCTTGCAACAAATAAGAGTCCAGAACCAGATGGCTTCCCTGGGTAATTCTACCAGACATTTAATGCAGAGATAATACCTATCCTTCTCAAGCTATTCCAAAGAAATAGAAACAGAAGGGAAACTTCCAGACTCATTCTATGAAGCCAGCATTACTTTGATTTCTAAACCAGACAGAGACCCAGCAAAAAAAGAGAACTACAGGCCAATATTCTTGATGAATATGGAGGCAAAAATTCTCAGTAAGATAATAGCAAATCGAATTCAACAGCATATACAAAGAATTATTCACCATGATCAAGTGGGATTCATTCCCGGGCTGCAGGGCTGGTTCAACATTCATTCGCAAATCAATCAATGTGATACATCACATAAATTAAAGAAAAGATAAGAACCATATGATCCTGTCAATCAATGCAGAAAAAGCATTTGACAAAATTCAGCATTCTTTCTTAATAAAAACCCTCAAGAAAGTCGGGATAGAAGGAACATACTTAAACATTATAGAAGGCATTTATGAAAAGCCACAGCTAATATCATCCTCAATGGGGAAAAACTGAGAGCTGTCCCCCTGAGATCAGGAACACAACAGGGATGTCCACTCTCACCGGTGTTGTTTAACATAGTGTTGGAAGTTCTAGCATCAGCAATCAGACTACAAAAGGAAATCAAAGGCATCAAAATTGGCAAAGATGAAGTCAAGCTTTCATTCTTTGCAGATGACATGATATTATACATGGAAAACCCAATAGACTCCACCGAAAGTCTACTAGAACTGATACATGAATTTAGCAAAGCTGCAGGATACAAAATCAATGTACAGAAATCAGTTGCATTCTTATTCACTAATAATGAAGCAACAGAAAGACAAATAAAGAAACTGATCCCATTCACAATTGCACCAAGAAGCATAAAATACCTAGGAATAAACCTAACCAAAGATGTAAAAGATCTGTATGCTGAAAACCACAGAAAGCTTATGAAGGAAACTGAAGAAGATACAAAGAAATGGAAAAACATTCCATGCTCATGGATTGGAAGAATAAATATTGTCAAAATGTTAATACTACCCAAAGCAATCTACACATTTGATGCAATCCCAATCAAAATTGCACCAGCATTCTTCTCGAAGCTAGAACATACAATCCTAAAATTTGTATGGAACCACAAAAGACCCTGAATAGCCACCATAATGTTGAAAAAGAAAACCAAAGCGGGAGGCATCACAATCCCAGACTTTAGCCTCTACTACAAAGCTGTAATCATCAAGACAGCATGGTATTGGCACAAAAACAGACACATAGACCAATGGAATAGAATAGAAACCCCAGAACTAGACCCACAAACGTATGGCCAACTCATCTTTGACAAAGCAGGAAAGAACATCCAATGGAAAAAAGACAGTCTCTTTAACAAATGGTGCTGGGAGAACTGGACAGCAACATGCAGAAGGTTGAAACTAGACCACTTTCTCACACCATTCACAAAAATAAGCTCAAAATGGATAAAGGACCTGAATGTGAGACAGGAAGCCATCAAAACCCTAGAGGAGAAAGCAGGCAACAGCCTCTTTAACCTCAGCTGCAGCAACTTCTTACTCGACACATCTCAAAGGCAAGGGAATTAGAAGCAAAAATGAGCTATTGGGACCTCATCAAGATAGCTTCTGCATTGCAAAGGAAATAGTCAACAAAACTAAAAGACAATGTACATAATGGGAAAAGATATTTGCAAATGACATATCAGATAAAGGGTTAGTATCCAAAACCTATAAAAACTCACCAAACTCCACACCTGAAAAAACATGTAATCCAGTGAAGAAATGGGCAGAAGACATGAATAGACACTTTTCCAAAGAAGACATCCAGAGGGCCAACAGACACATGAAACGATGCTCAACGTCGCTCCTCATCAGGGAAATACAAATCAAAAACACACTGAGATATCACCTAATGCCAGTCAGAGTGGCTAAAATGAACAAATCAGCATACTATAGATGCTCGCAAGGATGTGGAGAAGCAGGAACCCTCTTGCACTGTTGGTGGGAATGCAAACTGGTACAGCCGCTCTGGAAAACAGTGTGGAGATTCCTCAAAAAATACGTACCCCAATGTTTATAGCAGCACTTTCAACAATAGCCAAATTATGGACAGAGACTAAATGTCCATCAATTGACGAATGGATAAAGAAGACGTGGTTTATATATACAATGGAATACTACTTGGCAATGAGAAAGAATGAAATCTGGCCATTTGCAGCAACATGGATGGAACAGGGAGGTATTCTGCTAAGTTATATAAGTCAGTCAGAGAAAGAGAGATACCATATATTTTCATTCATAGGTGGATCTTGAGAAATTTAATAGAAGACCATGGGGGAGGGGAAGGGGAAAAATAGTTACAGAGAGGGAGGGAGGCAAACCATAGTAGACTCTCGGATACTGAGAACAAACTGAGGGTTGATGGGGGGTGGGGAAGAGGGGAAAGTGGCTAATGGGCACTGAGGAGGGCACTTGGTGGAATGAGCACTGGGTGTTGTATGGTATTGGCATGGTATTGGCACAAAAACAGACACATAGACCAATGGAATACAATAGAAACCCCAGAACTAGACCCACAAACGTATGGCCAACTCATCTTTGACAAAGCAGGAAAGAACATCCAATGGAAAAAAGACAGTCTCTTTAACAAATGGTGTTGGGAAACTGGACAGCAACATGCAGAAGATTGAAACTAGACCACTTTCTCACACCATTCACAAAAATAAACTCAAAATGGATAAAGGACCTGAATGTGAAACAGGAAACCATCAAAACCCTAGAGGAGAAAGCAGGAAAAGACCTCTATGACCTCAGCCATAGCAATTTCTTACTTGACACATCCCCAAAGGCAAGGGAATTAAAATCAAAAATGAACTACTGGGACCTTATGAAGATAAAAAGCTTCTGCACAGCAAAGGAAACAACCAACAAAACTAAAAGGCAACCAACAGAATGGGAAAAGATATTTGCAAATGACATATCAGACAAAGGGCTAGTATCCAAAATCTATAAAGAGCTCATCAAACTCCACACCCGAAAAACAAATAACCCAGTGAAGAAATGGGCAGAAAACATGAATAGACACTTCTCTAAAGAAGACATCCGCATGGCCAACAGGCACATGAAAAGATGCTCAACGTCGCTCCTCATCAGGGAAATACAAATCAAAACCACACTCAGATATCACCTCACGCCAGTCAGAGTGGCCAAAATGAACAAATCAGGAGACTATAGATGCTGGAGAGGATGTGGAGACATGGGAACCCTCTTGCACTGTTGGTGGGAATGCAAATTGGTGCAGCCACTCTGGAAAACAGTGTGGAAGTCCCTCAAAAAATTAAAAATAGACCTACCCTATGACTCAGCAATAGCACTGCTAGGAATTTACCCAAGGGATACAGGAGTACTGATGCATAGGGGCACTCGTACCCCAATGTTTATAGCAGCACTCTCAACAATAGCCAAATTATGGAAAGAGCCTAAATGCCCATCAACTGATGAATGGATAAAAAAAAAATTGTGGTTTATATACATAATGGAGTACTACGTGGTGATGAGAAAGAATGAAATATGGCCCTTTGTAGCAACATGGATGGAACTGGAGAGTGTGATGCTAAGTGAAATAAGCCATACAGAGAAAGACAGATACCATATGTTTTCACTCTTATGTGGATCCTGAGAAACTTAACAGAAACCCATGGGGGGAGGGGAAGGAAAAAAAAAGAGGTTAGAGTGGGAGAGAGCCAAAGCATAAGAGACTCTTAAACTGAGAACAAACTGAGGGTTGATGTGGGGTGGGAGGGAGGGGAGGGTGGGTGATGAGTATTGAGGAGGGCACCTTTTGGGACGAGCACTGGTGTTGTATGGAAACCAATTTGACAATAAATTTCATATATTGAAAAAAAAAGAATATGTGAGAAAAAAACCAATTTGTCAATAAATTATATTAAAAAATAAAAATTAATAAAAATAAATAAATTTTAAATAATAAAATAATAAAACATTATTATTATTACTATTATTATTACTATTATTATTATATTATTATTATTATTATTATTTTGAAGTCAAATAGCTCTACCACTGTTACTATGATGAACCCAGGGAAGGTACTAAACTTCTCTTGTCCTCAGATTCCACATCTATACATCTCTTAGGGCTAAATGAAAATCAATGGACATATGTACATAAAAGCAGCTCAAAAAGGTGACTGGTACATACTATTCAATTAATAAGTGATGGTGGTCTCTGACTTCTTATATTGCTCAAAATATCCTGATAGACAAAAGAGTTTTGGTTTTCCTTATAATGCTTCAGAAACAAAAATATCTCACAGACTTTTATTTTTTTATATAACCTTTGAAATGGAGAGATTTAACAGCTTTAGTAAAATGAAGATCATAGAAATTATTTCCTGCCCTGACTAGAAAATCATTATTAAAAACCTTCTAACAACAAAAAGGGACATTATCATTTAGGTACTTCTATCCCAGTAATCAAATGTTTTGCAATTTACTTGATTTCAGTTTTCCAGTGAAATGAAACTGTTAACCAAAACACAATTTATTAACACAATGTCCAAAAAATGTACTTAAATATATTTTTGTAATTTTTATTTTTAATTGTATTATCAACTGGAGTTATTGGCTTAAATACAAATTTCATTATTTTATTTACCACCTAAAAACCTCTGACAGGTTTCCATTACCTCGAGGATAAAAATCAACACTTAGAAACTCTTCTACAGTCCTTTTTCTGATGTCATTCTAAGTCACTTTCTTTAGGAGCAAACTCTTCAACTCCTCTAAGACAATCATTTAATAGATACCCAACCATACCCAATTACATCCTGTTCCCAAATCTTTCATACTTCTTCAGCCTTCATTAAATTGAACTTATGCTCTCTGTATCTAGAATACTGCCTTTCTGCACAAATACTTGAAGGACAAACTGTATTGCACACTTTTAACAATTAGTTCAAATGTCACCTCCCCTTTGAAGTGTCCTGACTGCCCCCTCTGAAACCATTTTTTTTAGTTGCCTCTGCACTTCCCACTATTCCTTTAGCACTTTTCAGTTATTTCTTTACAGAACTTAATTCATCATTTTACACTTAGGTTTTTATATTCCTATATTCTATCTTAGTTAAGGGAATTCTTGAAGGGAAACGGTCTGATTTTTCATCATTTCTCTCTACCTAGGCCAGTCCTCTCCAAGTGTTTGTTGACTGAAAAGATGAGATTCATTTGTATGTAATGTTCACCTGCAACTAATGAATATTACATATATTTTTGATTTTTAAATTATATCCCTATTTTCCTCTCTTTCTAATAGAGACATTTTACTGTCTCTTGGTATTTCTACTTTAAAACTATTTATTTATTTTATGAATTATTCAATAGGAGAAACATAAGAAATAATGGTTTTGAGAAATATGTAAATACGACTAGTGACTTTTCTTTTTCAAATTTCATAAGCTACAGGGTTAATAAGCCATGAGCATTTGACAGTCCAAGCATCAAATGGGAAGCACATGTCTTGAAATACATTAACAACACATTACTGCATTTGAATATTTAAAGACTGTTTACCAGATAAAGATAACATTATCATCTTTTGTTTTACTGATACAATCCATTAATTAATTTTTCATTCATTCAACAAATATTTAGTGAAAATTACTATATGCAAGACTTAAGATCTCATGCTCAGGGAAATATTTTTTATTCTCAAAGATAGATGTGTATATAAATAAGCCATTGATAAAAGACTGAGGTAATAATAAAATATAATAAAAGTTCAAAGGAAGGAAAGATAATTCCTTTTTAGAAACAGAGACGAAAACTTTTGAGTTGTACCTTAAAACATTAACAGTATCTGGACATGTTATGATAGAAAATTATTAAACCTTTAACTTTTTGTATTTGTCCTTTTTAAATTCTAGGTGAAGAAAAGTGCATAGATATTTAAAAACTACCATAATCACTTTAGATATACTTAAATAACAATAAGAATAACATCATGACCGACATCATGATGATAATAGCTATTAGCATACTTGACGTTGAGTCAAGGTCTAACTGATTTGTCTAATGATGGATTATCAAAACCAGATGTTTTTTAAAGTTTATTTATTTTGAGACAGAGACAGTGTGAGCAGGGAAGGGGCAGAAAAAGAGAGAGAGAATCCCAAGCAGTTTCTGCTCTGTAAGCACAGAGCCCAATGTGGGGCTGGAACCCATGCCACCTTGAGATCATGAGCTGAGCCAAAACTGAGAGTCTAACTCTTAAGTGACTGAGCTACCCAGATGCCCCTTAAACTAGATTTTTAACACATTTAAACACATTTAATACCCAGGCTTATGACTCTCCTTTCTAGTTGGGGCTATTTATTTATTTTTATCTAGATATCTTATATAACTGGAATCTGACAAAAATCACTGGAAAATAATATTGTCATATAGTCATCCAATGATATTTGGGCCACATTCAACCTAAGAAAAGGCATGTAACTTATAATTGGGAATTATTTGCATTGCTCCCTAAAAAATCTGTCATTTTGTAAAGAATTAGAGTATTACTTTAGTGAAGTAATAATTTTTCAAATAATATTTCAAGTGAAAATATTTTAAATATAATAGTTGCAATTAAAGAATAAATTTTACTATTATTGATTGACATAAAAGTTAAAATGAACTAAGAATGTCAATTAAAGTGCTGCATAACATTTTAGGGATATCAAAAGAATTGGACATATTCTCCACTGATTTCTCATTTAGGATTCTTTTAGCTAACATTACATTTGGGGAATTATTAAGTTCCAAGAAGAAGATAATTCTCCCAAATATAATAAATCAAGCAGAGTAAACATATGGATACCTGAAAATGAAAAAAATATGTTTCTATATGAGGGACACTTAAACACTCTGGGTTTTGCAGGATACAGTCCATTTCTATTTTACTTGACTAATAACAGTCTATTTTCAATAGAAAAACTTTTTATTTGTAAAATAAATAGTAATAATTAAGTGACCACTAGATTATGGCATTATTCCCAATACCATATATTTCCATAGTTTTATAGTTTGTGTTACACAAATAATGATAATTCTATGTTCAGAGCATAAAATTTACTGCGTGTGTAGAAATAGATTGAGAATATTGCTTATTATAGACGTCATTGAATTGAAACAAGGTAACTGTTTGTTAAATATAATCCCTGGGGCAACCAGGTGGCTCAGTCAGTTAAATGTCCATTTATTGATATCAGCTCAGGTCATGATCTCCCGGTAGAGAGATGGATCCCTGCAACAGGCTTAGCACTGGGCATGGAGCCTGCTTAAGATTCTTTCTCCCTCTCCCTCTGCCCCTCCCCTGCCCATACTGTCTCATAAGTTAATTAATCAATTAATTAATTTAAAAAATGAGTAAGTAGGTAAGTAAAATCTCCAATCCTTATCCCAGTTACTAGAATTTTTCTGAGTAAGTGAAATTTCCTTTCATTGTGTCTTTCCAGAAGTTATTCAGGAAGATGAAGTACAGGTGTGTGTTCATGGGGGATACAGGCTATTATGTTTGGGAAAGGGTTATGGAGTTAATACAGTTATCGTTGATACTCTTTTGGCATTTATAGTGCTTTGTTGGAGGTATTTACCCAGTAGGCATAGAAAACAATGTGTAAGGTATTTGTAAAACTAAGACATCCACCCCACAAAAATATTATTTCATTCAGTAAAGAATTTTTAAGAAAATATTGAAATAATAATGACAGAAAACAATTAGAACTTGTCTAGACTCTCTTATACCCATTTCATTTTTTACTATTTCTGTTATTTGAATAAATATGGGGCTGAAATAGTAATTTTTGAGTCCTAGATTATCAAAGACCATTAGAATTATGTTAAAGGACATAGTAAAAGATGAGGATGTTCCCACTTTGGTCTAATTTTGAGACAATCGTAACTTAATTAAAGAAAGTAACTGCAAATGACTGAAACACATGTGTTTAAATTCACAAGTCCTTTATGGTACTAAAACAATAAAAAACAGGGCGCCAGGGTGACTCAGTCGATTGAGCATCTGACTTCAGCTCAGATCATGATCTCACGGCTTATGAGTTCAAGCCCCACCTTGGGCTCTCTGCTGACAGCTCAGAGCCTGGAGCCTACTTTGGATTGTGTCTCCAACTCTCTCTGCCCCTTCCCCACTCATGCTCTGTCTCTCTCTCAAAAATAAATAAAAATTGAATAAATAAAAATAAAAGCAGAAACAAACAAACAAAAAACTACTAGTGAGCTTATTAGTTGTTGCCACAAAAAGATTGCATAAAACCACACACAAAGTTAGTGGCATAAAATGATTATTTATTCTTTCTTGCTAATATCCAGGCTGGAGGAGGTTAATCTAGGTTGGGCTTAGTTCTAAGTTTCAGGTTCACATCTTTCTCAGCTTCCTTGATGGGTAGGCTTCTTAGGAAATGTTCTTCTCATGATAAAGACAAATATACAAAAGAAAGTCAAACCACCTAAATGTATTTCATGCCTCTGCTTATTTCATATTTGCTAATATTATATTGGCTAAAAGAAATCACATAGTTGGATTCAAAGTCAAGGGGTTACAGAATACACGTTGCTTTTATTGAGAGAATCTGCAAAGTCACATAGCAAAAAGCATGAGGAAGAAAAACAGAAGACAATAACAAATTGGAGCCAATAATTTTATCTGTTGTACTCAAAATTGTAGGATGCTAATAACATTTTTTTTGAAAAACAGAAAATAAAAAGAAAGAACAAAGTTTTATTCAGCTTCCTTATAGAAATTATACTTCTGGGTAAAAAATAGCTAAGAGGATGTATCTCTTTATACTTAATTTTCAACACCTAAAGAATTCATAATCTGAACATCCCTGGTCATTGACATAACAAAAAGAGATATATGTTTCTCTTCTTGGAAAAAACAAAACAAAACAAAACAAAACATAGCACTTATGAAGTGATGTTGGCCATAAAACAAACAAATAAAAATAATCAAACTCTACTGACCAACCTTTAGACCCAACTACTAATTTAAAGAACATTCCAAAGTCAGAGGAGCTTAGAGAAACAACTGGACAAGTTACAGCTAGGGAAACTCTGCAGGGATGTTGTCTAAGTTTATTCAACAAATAATTTTAAAAGAGAGATGAGAAGTGTCTTATGAAACCCACTAAATAATCACAATATGTGGACTTTTTTTTTAATCTTGAATCAACAAGAAATGGAAATTTCTTTTTTTTTTCTGAAAAAGGGCAAATTAGCAATGGCACAAAAGCAATACTTCCAATATCATCATGATGTTTCTCTAATATGTTCTCTAATATTCTCCAGCAAATATTATTTTTAATTTTCAATAACTGGAGTACTTTCATAATTATGACATGAAATCCACTGGGCAACTTAAGTTTTACACTATTATCAGGGTTGGGTTTTATGTAATCACACATTTCAAATGGGAATTAATTTCCCCAGATATTTGCTTACTTTATATCAAACATTCTATTTTAGGTTAATGTAAAATCATTTATAGCTCTACTTGAAATATCTATATACCGAATATTTTGTCTTAAAATTAATTTCCTTCCGGCTACCAGGAAGGAAATAACAATTTTAAGAACAGTACTAAATTCTAAGAAAATAGTCACCTTTCCACATAGAATCACAGAATGCCTTGAAATGCCCTGAATTTTCAGTTGCCTATGTTTAGAAAAATAAAATATATATATATTTATATATATATAAATAAAAAAATATATATCTATATTATATATAATATAGAAAAATAAAATATATATATTTATATATATAAATAAAAATATATATAAATAAAAATATAAATATATTATATATATATGTATAATATATATATATATTGATAACATAACTATCCCTTACTGAAGTTTATGAAATGCTTTCTGTTCCTATAAGATTACAGGTTTGAAATTACATCATTTAAGTGAGAATAAAATCTGGGGTAACTGACAGTCCAAAACACTGGATTAGATAAATATTGAAGTGGCCCTTGAGTGAACTAAGTAGGTCTTCCAACCTCAAATTTACAAATAGAGTTATATATAAGAACTTGCATATACATTGTCTATACATTGGTAATAGTGTCTGCTTTTGGCCACAATTAAAAGGAGCCAGTACCAAACACAGCCATTTATGGGTTAGTATTCTTCATTTTCCTTTTTAAAACTTTTGTTCATTTCTTAAATTACAGAGTTTAATTTTAATCTAATTTTAATTTTGTGACATATTTTATTTATTCTTGTTAATTCTTTCTTTTTTAATAATTAGCTTTTGCTCTGCTTATTATATTTCTGTTTGTATTTCCTAGATTTTTTTGGAAAAAAGTCTGTTTTTATTCCACACATTATTTAACATAATTTTTGTGAAAACATTTACATATTAATACATATGTTATATATAATTATTACTTCATTTTCTTCTTCAAAAATAACTAAATTCCATCTGTCTTTATCTGAAAATTAATTAGTATCCATTTTTTTCTTGCTTCCCAAATTTTATTCTTTTTATAATATGATGTGTTTAAAATTATTTGTTATTTTACATTAATTTGTGTTATCTTTAAATAACTATGTATTTGACTATGTTTGAAGCTATATTTATAATTTTCTAATTCCATGCTTAATATAAGTGTTGATACTGACATCACTTCTTTATGTTAGGCCTGCTAGCCTAGAGAAGTTCCGTAAGTGGTCTTGATGAGGGACCAGAAGCCAAGCTGAGGGCCAAGCACAAGCTAGCGCTGCCCCCCTCCTTCCCAGGTTGGATATGTGTGACATTCCTTAGGCACTCCTTGTTGCCCAAGGACAAAGGAAAGGACAGGAAACAAATGGTTAAATTGATAGAGTCTCCATCAGTTTACAAATATTTTAGTAAATTATAAGAAAAAGGCAATTTTATCAATAGCCTGATCTCCAGAAACCTATAGACTCAGTTTCCTGGAGCCAGTAGTATCATCCTTCCCTCCATAGTGATGTGAGAAACAAAGGCAAGTAGGAAATGGAAAGTAAAATTAAATTGCCTTATAACCTGCAGCCATGGACAAATACTTGAGGCAAATACAGAGTATAACATTTCTCCAGAAACTCCCTACTGCCTTAATGTTAATGTTTTGCTAGAGGGAAAAAACAAATTTAGTCTGATAATAGTTAGGCTTTCAGTAATCTGTGAGTCTTTAGCATATGAAAGCCTCTTTGGAAACTTCCCTGTTGGCTTTACCTCCCCCCAATCCATGGTATATAACCAGTTACCTGTCACAACCCCATACAACTCTTTTTGCCCATGGGTCCTGGCCTCATGCTTTCATAAAATCACCTTTTTGCACCAAAGATGTCTCAAGAATTCTTTCTTGGCCATCAGCTCCGGAACCCATGAACCCCACCATCACCCTGAAACCTCATCAGTTTCTCCTCTAAGGATACAAAGTTTTGTAGTTTCTAGATACACTGTACTTTAAAATGTATTTCTGCTCTGTTCTCTGTGAATGACAACTTAGCTGAGTATAAAAATCTTGGGTCTCAAGTTTTTTACCTCAAATTACTATACATTTTCCCTTCTGTGTTTCAGAGAATTCTGAGGCCAACTTGATTTTTCTTTCTTTTTTTTTCTAGTTGCTTGTTTTTATACCTGTATGAATGGTGGAGTGGCCTTAGTGATTTGGGCACTGACCCCTCACATTCTTCTGATTTGGAAGGAATTCTACCTATTATGAGTTACGGGAGACAAGTATCCATGTCCCTTTGTGGAAGCTGCACATCCAGATTGTTCCTTTTTCTTTTCCTTGACAGGTACAATCCCTGCCTATTTTCCAAGACGGGTTCTGCAGCATTTTTACAAATTCTACAAACTATATGACAGCCTTCAAAAACCCTAAGCTTTTTCTCTCAGCCAGAGAGCATTTGTGTTGGGTACAACTAAGAGACTAAAATATTGAGAATTTTTTTCCTTTTCCTTTATATATATATTTGTGTTGAATATATATGCAAACACTATATATATATATATATATATATATATATATATATATATACATGTAAACATTATTTATTTTTGTTTTCAGATGCATCCTCCAAAATTGAGGTTTCTAAAGGTATAGCTATCTTATAGAAATAGGGCATTGCATCCTCCACCTCTGGCTTAAACTGGCTTAGAGATCTCTTAGTATTAAAGACTCAGAGATATTTGCTAACTCTGAGATCTTGTTTTCCAAATGAAGTATACATCATGCAAGTCATGATCATGACTAGCCCTTATGGAGTAAATTCACCTTTGTATGTTTTTCCTCTTCTTTAAGTGAAGCCATTCTCCAAAGTGCCAAACACAATGTAACACATTTTTTTATACTTCAAAAGTAATAATCTTCTATATTTTGTCCAATGTTGCCAGATTCAAAGCAACAAATAACTTCAATGCACTCAGGACTGCTTATAAGAGGGCAGTTGCTATATTTTGACCTACACAAGACCATGGCCCACTGCCAGACACAGGTAGGGTGATGATAGACTGTTTTTTTTTTCCCCAGGAGTCTCTATGCCTGCCAACTTTCTCTCATATTAACGGCATCCTCTTTGACTCTCAAAAATGATCCCATTAGATGATGCATTGGAGTGCAGAGCCTGTACGCACAGTGTCCAAGCCCAGTTTCACAAGGCAGTCAATAATAGCATCACCAAAAATAAGCAATTCCCAGAGACAGAGTTCCTTTAGAGCTTCTATCATCACACCAGCCAACTAAATCTCCCACTGCCACAAATACTGTATCCAGTATTAGTTTCTGCAATCAGCATTGGTTTCTGACCAACTGGTACTTTTTTAATCAAGAAGTCAATTGAATTATAAAAAAAAAAAAAAAAAAAAAACCTTCCCCTTTTCAGGGAAAAATCCATTATAAACCATTATAATGGCCACTAGGTTCCCTGCTCATTAGTGTTTTCTGGTTCCTGACTTTATTGTCCTGTGACCAAAAAGATTTACAGTAACAAAAATTATTTAAATTGAGCTTTCTCAGCAAGCCTCATAAATCACTCCTTGCCCCAACTGTAGCTATTATAGGGGAGCAAATTTTGCCACTACAAGATATGTCTCTTTGGCATATTCATTATTCTAAGCTGGCTATTTTTAAGAAACAGACACAAGAGAAGCTCTGAAAACCAAGCAGAAATCACCCTTTTGTAAAGACATTTACTCCTATAAAGGAAATCTCCATTTGTAAGGCTGTCTCCCTTAGTGCCTGGAAGGGACTAATAACTCTAAATCTCCAGAAACAGTTATCAGTAGGGAGGCAGGGACTTCAATCTACATAACAACCTTTCCCTTGTTTACTGTACTTTTCTTGGTAACCTCCTATAACTGACTCCCTAAATCAACATTTTCTTTTGTTGTTATCTGGGGATGGTATTTAACATGATGGTTTATGTTATTTCAGTGAGTTACTCTGTTTTCCTGGGTGTCTCCCATGTATACAAAAGGAATACATGTTATCAAATTTTGATTTTCTACTATTAATCTGTCTAATGTCAATTTAATTCTGAGACCAAGAAGAAGAAACTTGAAGGGCAGAGAAACATTTTTTTTCTCCCCAACACTACTGATATTTCAAGTTCAGTGTTGTACAAGGGGTCTGAGATTTCGCTGACATGCTTCTATTATAACAGAGATCAAATAAGTGATTTGTAAGTTGATCATGTACTTCTACAATGTTATGTAATCTACTGTGTATTAAAGAGAAATGCTTGAAATTTGGGGATATTTACATGACTGTCTTCCTTAGTTTAGAGGGGAGACTGGAATTTCCCCCTATATGTACATATTCTGGATTAATTATGTTGTAGTTGTGGAGGTGGGGGTGGGTAGAGACGCATTTTGAAAGCAGTATGTGTTCATAAGCTGCATTAATTTTAAGATACTTTAAATGTTTAAAACTTACAATTAAATGTTTTCACAACACTTTTCTGTGTCTAACTCCTAACAATTTGTAAAGCATATGACTTTTCCTGCCTGAGCAAGCAAATATAGCACTTGAGTGGGCCTCATATATATTTAGAGTAGCTATTGCAAAACTGTTATGTCCAGAGTTTAGTAAAATAATCCATAGGCGCGGCGCCTGAGTGGCTCAGTGGGTTAAGCCTCCAACTTCCGCTCAGGTCATGATCTCGCAGTCGTGGGTTTGAGCCCTGTGTGGGGCTCTGTGTTGACAGCTCAAAGCCTGGAGACTGCTTTGGATTCTGTGTGTGTCTCTCTCTGACCCTTCCCTGCTTACATTCTGTCTCTCTCAAAAATAAATAAACATTAAAAACATTTTAAAAACATAAATAAATAAAAATAAAATAAAATAATCCATAGGCTTTTACTTTGAGCTTGTAATGAAAAGTAGCTATAATTTATTTATTTATTTATTCATTCATTCATTCATTCATTTTTGGTGTGTATGTGAATATGTGCATGTATAGGTTTAGTTATGTACTTTTTATACCATGACATCCGTTAAAAATAAATACTTATTTAAAAATCTAGAATAGATGCCTATTTTCTCATTCACTGAAATGTAAAAATTTCAAAATGAATTTTGAATAAAAAATTAGAGATTTTAAAGTTTGTTTTCTAAAAATTAACTATCTTCATATTTTAAGTTAATTCTACAGGATAGAGTTTATTTATTTTTTAGTTTCTTTTTTTTTAATATATGAAATTTATTGTCAAATTGGTTTCCATACAACACCCAGTGCTCATCCCAAAAGATGCCCTCTTCAATACCCATCACCTCCCCTCCCCTCCCTCCCACCCCCCATCAACCCTCAGTTTGTTCTCAGTTTTTAAGAGTCTCTTATGCTTTGGCTCTTTCCCACTCTAACCTCTTTTTTTTTTTCCTTCCCCTCCCCCATGGGTTTCTGTTAAGTTCCTCAGGATTCACATAACAGTGAAAACATATGGTATCTATCACCTCACGCCAGTCAAAGTGGCCAAAATGAACAAATCAGGATAGAGTTTAGAGTCCATGCACTTAATGTGTATGATGAAGGAATTATAAAGAATGCATTAAGCTACTGATGAACTTCAAATGAAACACATTTTCTCTCTATTTCTTAAGCTGAAACTCTTTAATATGACCCACAGAAATCAACATCTAAATCAAAGTTTTCCAATAACTTGTGGTTAACTGAATTTCACAAAGAAATTCACGTTGTGTAAAGTCAAAACATGCATGTTTGCAAAAGTTACCTCAAAATGTCATTTCTGAGTAATTTACATTTAAAGAGGGACAAAGAGGGGTGCCTAGGTGGCTCAGTCGGTTAAACGTCCGACTTCGGCTCAGGTCATGATCTTACAGTCTGTGGGTTCAGGCCCCATGTTGGGTTGTCTGCTGACAGCTCAGAACCTGGAACCTGCTTCAGATTCTGTGTCTCCCCCTCTCTCTGCCCCTCCCCTGCTCACACTCTGTCTCTCTTTCAAAAACAAACATTAAAAATTTTTTAAAAAGAATGTGGCAAAGAATAATAGGCATTTTGGAAAACTAGAAACTATTCAAAATCCTGTGAAAATAACTTCTCATATTCTTAAGACCTATCAGTGCTAAATGTATTCTGATCATCACCAAAGATGTAGGGATGATCCTATATTTAGGTTAAGCAGACATTCTCTTCCTCAGTACAAGAAAAGCAAGGCAAACTTACTTTTATTCATTTTTCTGTCATATCTAGGAATTTAAATTTAGTTATATTTTTAAAATTTAATTATATTTTTACTTAAGGCCTCCACATTAAGGTAAATGTTATTTAGAAAGAATAAATACTACTCCTTTTTGAAGTAATTTAATTAGCATTTTGGGAATAAGGGAAGGCAAAGTTAATTTTGAAATGGAGATGAAGGCTAGAATTGCATCAATTTGAGAGGTGAATCTGTGTGTGTGTGTGTGTGTGTGTGTGTGTGTGTGTGTGTGCATACGCATACAGGTAGGTGCTCACGCACTTTTCTGTGAATTGGTGTGATGGTTAGAAGGGGTGACAAACTGAGAATAACACATCATTTTGGTTTGGGCTGACTATAATCTTACTGCATTACACTAGATACCTGGAATTCTGAAATACACTAAAATGTACGCCCTAAGGGACATTTTGGAATACTGCTTAGGTTGACAAGTTTGAGGAGTTTGTAACGTGGGCTTGGTTTACTCTTTCCTCATTTGAATCATTTTCTTTCTTTAAGCTATTGGTTGTATAAAACAGAATAGATTTTAATTTTTTAAGCTTTATTGTGGTATAATTGACAAATAAAAAGTATATATTTCAAGTATACAATGTCATTATTTGATATATGTATACATTTTGAAGTGGTTACCACAATTAAACTAACAAACACATCCATCACCTCACATAGTTACCATTTATCTTCTTTTCTCCTAGATCATTCACTCATTCACTTATGTCTCTGTCAAATGGTTCCTGCATTTCTACTATGCACCAGGAACTCTCCTAATAAATGAGGATATGGAAATAAAAAGATTTAGCCCTTGAATAAAACTCAAGGAGTTTACCACTTAGTGGGGGAGCCTGAGACATGAAGTAATTATTGTGATCTCTTAATCATTCTGTCCAAGGTGCATATAAAAAGTTAAAAAGTGGGGAGGAGGGTGGGAAGAAAGAGGGAAGGTAAGATATCAAGGGGATTAGTTATTAGAGGGTGATGAGTTAAAAAGTAAAAGATGATTCAAGTTAGGCTGGAGAAGACAGGGAAAAACAAACCTCAGGATGGTGTAAACATGAGGTCTGAGACAGGAAGTGTCATTTGATGGCTTGGCAAGAGGGCTAAAGAAATCTTCTTCAAGGAAACAGTTTCAAGGACAAAGACTTTTCTTAAATTCTCAATCAGCTACAAATTTCATATATGCCTAAAGGGTCAATAATATGGTATACCTGCTAAGAAATTTATATTTGAAAATCGCTTTCATAATAAAACTATGGCAATAGTTTTTATCACCTTTTTAAAATCTCCACACTATAAGAGAGAAACTGAATAATCTTGCTCTAATTTTATAAGTGACTCAGAAGAGATTTTTATTTATCATTTTCTTTAACGTTAACAGCAATAGAACAAATATTATCAGGAATCTGGTAGATGATGTGATAAATTTCACAGAAAAAAGGTTTTTATTGATCATGCATCTTTAAAGCTGCATCACGATTGATTATCAACTCTAATTGTTCTGGTCAAGATTTCTTAAGAATATATCCAGCAATTTTGAGAGGCAGCACTTTGTAGTAAAGCACCACTTAGAGCACTGATGTTTTTGCCTTAAAAATTAAATAAAACTCAACCAACAAGCTAGATATCAAATGGCCATTTCTATTATTGTATATATACTAGCCATTTCCTAGAACCAATCAATAGACTTATGTTTAAAAAAACTTAAAGGCATTCATTTTTCTCATTTCTAATTTTTAATTTTATACACTAATTTACAGACTTAGAAAAAAGTTGCAAATATAGTATAAAATTCCTGCAAACCCTTCAACCAGTTTTTTCTGATGACAGTATCATTTATATAACCATAGCACATGATTGAAACCAGGAAATTATTACTTTAGAAAATTCACTGTTGCCCCCTTACAATCTATTCTTTTTTTTTAATGCTTATTTATTTTTGAGAGACAGAGAGAGACAGACTGTGAGTGGGGGAAGGGCAGAGAGAGAGGGAGACACAGAATCTGAAGCAGGATCCAGGCTCTGAGCTCTCAGCACAGAGCCGGACACAGGGTTCAAACTCATGAATAGTGAGATCATGACCTGAGCCAAAGTTGATGCTCAACCAACTGAGCCACCTAGGCATCCCACAATCTATTCTTATCCTACAAAGGCAAGAATATTTCTGTTTTTTTTTAAGTTGCTCATATTGTCCTATGTTTGGACATACTCCTTCATATGGAAATCTACATCCTTTATATATTCCTCCATTATTTTTTGAGTACTTCCTTACTTTCTGGCATATAAAAATGTTCCAGAAACAAGTTGTATTTTCCCTTCTCAACCCTTGAATGCGAACATTTCTACAAGGAGCCCTGATCCCTTTAATTGGACAATGGGTTTTGTAAGTCAATGTATGGGTGCTAGTATAAGGCATACTTTGAAATCTTTTATAAAGTTTTGTCATATTTAAAATGTATTATATCATTCACTGATAAGGTTGCCATTATTCACTGATGCTATGAACAGCCTAACCTTAATGAACACACCATTAATACCGTTTTCTTAATATTCACCCCCAGATTATTTCATTGTGTATATAGATGTTGGCAATCCAAGACTTGTATGCAGAGATGTCTTGTGGGTGGTTGTTGGTGGCTGCCAGGCTGCGTGCTGTTGTTTTGGTCTTCCTGTTACAGTGTAGACAATCTTCCTATTGTTGCCATCCACCTTCCCCTAGTCTTTAAAATCAAGATTGGTTTATCTTTGGGTTTTTTCCCTTAACTTTCTCCATACTAAGTCCAACCTCTTAGGCAGACACTGTACTTGGATTACATCCTGACTACTCAGAACTAAGATAAAGGTGATTCAGATTAGCTTAACCTTGCCTTGTGGGGATCTCTATTAAACTGTTTTGGTTTTGTTTTTCCTTCTCTCTGTTCCAGTTAAAGCTCCTGAATCCTCAGAATTGCTGATATGGGCTAGATGTTGAGAAGAAAGCAATGGATCTAAACATGGTCATACTAGGTTGAATACCACTGACATCTACCCTCCATTCAGATTTTCAAGTTTTATTTGATGCCTAATGAGACTGACTGTTAACTCAGTGAATGACAACCTTGGTGACAGAGTGAAGTAACACATTTCGGGAAGCATGTAACGTATTTTGAATAATATAATTCTTGTAAAATCCTCAAAATGTATAAAACTAACTCTAGACAATCCTACTTATTGTTCAGTATGTGAAAAGAAAGGTCAGAATCTGAACAGAACATATTTATGGTGTAAAGTCTCTGGCATAACCTCTTTTATCTAAATGTGCGCTTTATGACACTACTTCGCTGTAGAGGAAAGTTAAACTAATTGAATACAAAGAATTACATTTTCGGCATGTACCTACCAATCCTGGATAAGTGACTGACAACAAAATGAATGTCATGCAACTTGTAAATATTTCATATTATTTCAGCTGAAATGAGCATTGATGTATTTTAAGCACACCTGAAAGAACTACAAATATTTTACAAAAATCCTCTATCAGGTGGCAACATCAGTCACACAGGGATTTTGAGAGACTGACTCTGTTGATCAAGGTCTGAAGACACTAGGAGAACATTTTCAAAACCAGAGTCAGTTAGAATGCCACAGTGTGGGAGGAATCTCAAAGCACTCCTTTAGCCATTCCAAAGTGAATAATAAAAGAACCTAGTAAATGTACATATGAAGCTGTGTCTCGTATTCTCAAAACCTCTCCTATCAGCTACAGACATTGTCAAAGCAGCTTGGTGGCATGTAGGACACGCGTTCTTTCCTGTCTTCTCCTGCCCTTAGAGGAGAGATGGGTGTGGGCTTCCCACCCTCCATCAGTGCACTTCTCCCAGTGTAGAGCCCTGCTCTGCCAATCTTGGCCATGTTTCTTCTCCTTCCACATGACTAGATCACTTGATCTTAAAATAGGGGGCTCCGCTCTGGTGAGGACTGAACGCTGAGAGTATCATTACTGTTCTCACAGGTCAGTGATGAGAAATTTCTAACATCACTCCACATCCAGGCCAATACTAACAGTAATTGTTAGAAAGATCCTTAGGTAATTAAAGTAATCATGCAATTAAAAATAGCACTCATAAATAAAACATTTTGGCAATGTTAGCCAGTGAGTGAAAAAACAACTAAATGTCTGAGCATGGTTGCAAGTTCTTGCAACTGTATACATTTATTTTTTCTTATCTCTCTTTCTCTCTCTCTGGCCTGCCTGTTAGCTGGGGTCACTTAGCTGTACTTGTAATTGCTTTAATTGCTATTCTAATAGATTTCCATTTTTAATGAAGATAAAGGAGGAAAAATAATTGTAGCATGTGTTCAGTATTAATCCAACCACTATTAAGGACCAAACTTTGTGCATGATGTTGTAGAAACAAAGAATTATAGAACATATCCAGCAATAGGAGTTCTGAAGGGTACATGGCACATTAGCAGACAATTACAACTCGATGATAAGCAGTGAATTAGAATAAGTGAAATTATGATTTCAAAGAGAAAGTGAAGGGGCACCTGGGTGACTCAGTCGGTTAGGTGTCTGACTTCAGCTCAGGTCATGATCTCACAGTTCATGACCTCAAGCCCCACACTGAGCACTGTGTTGACAGCTCAGATGGAGCCTGTTTCAGATTCTGTGTCTCCCTCTCTCTCTGCCCTCCCCTGCTCGTGCTCTGTCTCCCTCTAAAAATAAATAAACATTTTAAAAAAAGGAGAGAGAGATAAAGTGAAGTTTGAGTTTAATCTTATAATGTAAATAGTTTTCCAGCCTATAAGCACAAGCACATGAGTAACTTAGCCTCAGCCTAATTGTCTCAGCTCAGTGTCATAACTCCTGAGTCTTGATAAACATAGAACAATATTTTGCTTTGTTTAAAAAATAATTCCGTAACACATCATCTTCAGTATCCTCTGAATTGTTTTAAATACAGCACATTTAAAAAATGTTTCTGGTGCTCAAAGTACTAAAAAAAACTTAGGATAATATCTGTCAAATGAAATTTTCTTCTATAAACTCGTATTTATGATCCCTATGTTTTATCTTATAGTGTCTTATACTTTAATAAGATTGGCTAAGTGGAGAAATGGGGTAGTAGGTAGAGGGAGACCTGTAATTTTAAGGGCTGTGTTTGTTAGTTTCTTTTTGGAAGAGATGTGATAACATTTAAATATTGATACAACTGGTAGAGATCGAGGATAGGGACTTCTTTGGTCATAATTAACACTGGAGTACCCTCCTACCATATACAATTATAAACACATATAAAATATATAATCAATAAAATCAGTTACAAGTATTCTACAACATGTGGCATAATGCTACACTATCTGTGAAAAGGAAATTCATGAGATGAATCCAATGTCCTCTCTGGCATAATGTAAATTGGCATTTAGTAGAAGGGATAGAAACCTGGGTTTGTTTCACATTTTAATGGCTGTTAGTGAGAAGGAAAATACCAGTCTTTGCCATGCAGGAAGACTAAATCTCCAAAGGAAAATTTACAGTCTTGTTGACTTGAAAACTATAGGATAGCCACTGGAAGGGAAATAGGAAGATGATACAGCTGTTGGAATTAGCAATAATTTTAAAGCAGCTATTTTATCTGTGTTCAAAAAACCAAAACAAAGTAACCTTGTAAATAATGAAATGAGAGTATATGCAAACTAAAATCTTGAGGGAGGAATGAAGAGTCACAGAAATGGTATACAGTGGGGAGATTTATATTTATATTTATATTCATATTTATATTATTTATATCTATATCTATATTTATATCTATATTTATATTTATATTTATATTTATATTTATATTTATATTTATATTCATATTATTTATATCTATCTATCTCTCTAATTTTCTTTCCTTAATTTCCCTACAAGGAAGATTACTGTTAAAAAAAAGAAAACAACGCTGTAAAGTGGGGGCTGTGACATGTAGAAACCGAAGGTGAAACAACAACAGCACAGGGATGGGAGGTCATATGTGGGGTTACATCATCATAAAGCTCTTATATTTGCAAGGTGTGACATGTGAAGTGTAAGTGTCAGGTACCAAGTGGACAGTGGAAGGCGGTACGATATCAGTTCCAAATATAATGTGAAAATTTTAAATTTTCGCCAGTTAGGGCTGCTATAACAAAGTGCCACAGACAGAGTGGCTTATAAAGAATATAAATTTATTTCTCACAGTTCTGGAAACTGCAAATCTGAGATCAGGTGCCAACACAGTTGGGTTCTGGTGAGAGAGCTCTTTTCTGGGTTGCAGACCATCAATTTGTTGTTGTATCCTTACATGACAGAAAGAGCTGGCTAGCTCTCTGATTCTTTCTCATAAGGGCACTTGATCTCATTCATGAGGTCCCATGCTTGTGACCTAATTACCTCCCACTGACCCCCACCTCTAAATGCCTTCACATTGGGGTTAGAATTTCATCACATGAATTTGGAGGGAGGCACAAACATTTGGTCTATTGCAAAGGTACATCTTATAACTTCTCCAGCAAACACTAAATACATATTCAAAAAATCCACTGAGAAAAAACCTAATAATAGAAAACATGTATTATTACCTTCCCCTCCCCAAAGAGGCATAAAAGTAGCAGCTAATTAAGTGAGATGTAAAATAGATAAATTTAAGCTAATAACACAGAATGTGAGAGTGGAAGAAATGCCACACGGCTGGAGAAGTTGGCTTTAGATAAAATAGACTTATCTTTGTATCCTTTAAAAGGAAAACTGTAATGAGATAAGAACAATAATGGCACCAGGGCACTGATTTGTCTTTTGTGATAGAAAATACCTCATTATTACAGATATGGGCCCAGTGGGATTGGGAGGTACTTATATATTTAGATGAAGTAAGGAGGTCGTTTTTTTTTTTTTTTTTTTTTTTTTTTTTGAGAGAGAGAGAGAAGGAGAGAGACACACAGAGAGCACTTGTGCACGTGTGAGCCAGGGAGGGGCAGAGGGAGAGGGAGAGAGAGAATCATAAGAGCCTGATGTGGAGCTTGAACTCACGACCCTGAGATCATGACCTGAGTTAAAATCAAGAGTCAGACACCTAACCAACTGTGGCACCCAGGCAGCCCAAAGTGAAGTCATTTTTAACCCAAACAGTTATAAATTGGAGATCAAAAACAAAGGTAGTTTATATATGATGATTTAGGAAAATCTTTTATCTTCAGCAATGTCTTCATCATTATAAAGTGGGGCTTTCAAAGCAACAACTGGATTATATCAGAAAGTCAAGAAAATTTTTTCTCTCAGGAGAGGTTAAGGACTGTGGTTTGCCTGCTAAAGAGAAAATAATAGATCTCTTAATAATTGCTTATATTATTTGAGATGTTATAAAACCAAACTATTGGCCACTTTTCCTTTCCATTTCTAAGAGAAATAATCATAAATTACTAGGCTTATATTGTATCCAGAGACTTCATTTAGCCTTTAGAATGTTTTTCTTCAAGTTCCCATTCCAAATATTGAAGATGATTACCAAAGAATATCTGTGTTGGGATATTTAAGGTTCTGTCTGTAATAGATACTTTTGAGTATTGAAATGCATAGATATTAAGTGTATAATTCACAGAGTTTTAATAAATACACAGCCCTATGCAACCACCAGTTACGATTTAGGACATCTCTACATTTCTATCACTTTAGAAAATTCACTGTTGCCCCCTTATAATCTATTCTCATCCTACAAAGGCAACAACTGTTCTGATTTCTTTTTTTTTAATGCTTATTTATTTATTTTGAGAGACAGAGAGCATGCTGGCAGGAGAGGAACAAAGAGAGAGAGAGAGTGAGATTCCCAAGCAGGCTCTGCACTGTCAGCACAGAGCCTGACATGAGATTGAACTCATGAACCAGGAGATCATAACCTGAGTTGAAATCAAGAGTCCAAGGCTTAACTGACTGAGCCACCCAGGCACCCCTACAGTTCTGATTTCTAACACTATAGCTTTATTTTGTGTATCCTTAAACTTTATATGAACATTCATTCTTTTTTATCTTCCTCCCTTTGGTTAGCATGTTATATGATTTATTCATGTTGTTGTGTGCATTAATACTTTGTTTATTTTTATTGCTGAGTAACATTCAATTATGTGGATACACCACAATTTATTTATCCATTCTCTTATTGATGGATACTTGGGTTATTCCCAGTGTGGGACTTTTTTGAATAAAGCTGCCATTAACATCTTTGTGGTCATATGTTTTCACTTATCTTAATACCTGGAAGTGAAATTCCCATTTGATAGTGCAAATATATGGTTAACTTTATGTATGTAAATGACTAAGTTGCTATACATCCCCATCAACATTTAGTAATAAACTAAAATATTAATTTTAGTTATTCTAGTAAGTATATAGTGGTATGTCAATATTTTGGTATCTCATAGTTTTAATTTGGACTTCCCTGATTGATAATATTGAACATATTTTATAAGTATGTGTTCAAATCTTTGACAAATTTTTGACCAAGTTGTTTATATTTTAATTATTGATTAATGAAAGTCCTTTTTATATTCTTTATGTAAGTCTTATGTCAGCTTCATGTGTTTGTGTCTGCTGTTTTACTTTTATTCCACCTACACCAAGGTGGAGGGGGAAAACACTGGACTTAATCAAAATTAAGAACTTTTGCTTTTCAAAAGACATGAAGGAAGAAAAAAGCAAGCTACAGACTAAGGAAAATATCAGCAAGTCACTCGCCTGAGAAAAGATATGTATCAAGAATATATGAAGAACTTGATTGGAGATCCAACCTGGCAGAGAAGTAGGGGGACCAGAAGTTTCTTTGTCCCTCAAACACAGCAGTGTTGAGGCCAAAGGACTATGAATTCCAAAAGTCTGCAGAGTGACAGAGATGTCTCCAGGGGCCCACAGGGACAACCTGATGGTCCATAGGCCTAGTTCAAAGAATAAATCAAAGTACACCTGGTGGAGGTCCAAAACATCACCAAGACTAGGGAGATAAAGCAACCAGAGTCACAACAACACAGAGCAAGTAATACACTCCAAAAGCACCTTCTGAAGGGCCAGGCCCTGTACAGTGTATGACCCCTCTTTAATATAGTAGTGCTCACAGGTACAGGACACATAACATGCTCTTAAAACACTTAAGGGACAGAAAAATAGTCAACATGATGAAAGGGGAGAATTCTCCTCAAAAGAAATTCCAGGAAGAAACGACGCTAAAGAATTGATCAAAACAGATATAAACAATATGTCTGATCAAGAATTTAGAATAATAGTCATAAGATAAATCATTGGGCTTCAAAAAATCACAGAAGACAGCAGAGAATCTATCGCTGTAGAGATCAAGGAACTAAGAAATAGTCATGACGAATTAAGACGTGTTGTAAATAAGGTGGAAAATAAACCAGATGCAGTGACATCAAGGATGGAGGAAGCAGAGGGGACAATAAGTAATATGGAAGACAAAATTATGGAAAACAATGAAGCCGAGAAAAAGAGAGATGAGAAAATACTATACCATGAGGGGAGAATTAGAGAACTAAGTGATTCAATGAAATGTAATAATGTCTATATGATAGGAGTTCCAGAAGAAGAAGAAGAGAGAGAAAAGGGACAGAAGGTTTACCTGAACAAATTATAGCTGAGACTTCCCTAATCTGGGGAAGGAGGCAGACATCCAAATCCAGGAGGCACAGAGAACTCCCTTCAAATTTAACAAGAATAGGTCTTCTCCATGGCATATCATAGTGAAACTGGCAAAATACAAAGATAAAGAGAGAATTCTGAAAAAAAAAAAAAACTAGGGACAAATTAGCCTTAACCTACAAGGGTAGACACATAAGGGTAGAAGCAGACCTGTCCACTGAAACTTGACAGGTCAGATGGGAGTGGCAGGAAATATTCAATGTGCTGAATAGGAAAAAATATGCAGCCAAGAATCCTTTACCCAGCAAGGCTGTCATTCAGAGTAGAAGGAGAGGTAAAGGCTTTTCCACACAAACAAAAACTGAAGGAGTTCATGATCACTAAACCAGCCATGCAAGACATCCTAAGGGGAACTCTGGAAGTGGAACGCTACAAAGACTGCAAGGTACCAGAGACATCACCACAATCATGAAACATACAGATAACACAATGACATTAAATCCATACCCTTTCAATAATAACTTTAATGTAAATGGACTAAATGCTCCAGTCAAAAGAATAGGACATCAGAATGGATTAAAAAACAAGATAAATCTATATGCTGTCTACAAGAGACCCATTTTAGACTTGAGGACACCTTCAGATTGAAAGTGAGGGGATGTAGAACCATTTATCATGTTACTGGATGTCAAAAGAAAGCTGGGGTAGCCATACTTGAATCAGAAAAATTATATTTTCAACTAAAGGCTATAACAATTGATGAAGAAGGGCATTATATCATAATTACAGGATCTATCCATCAAGAAAGCTAACAATTGTAAATACTTATGCCCCAAACTTGATAGCACCCAAATATATAAATCAACTAATCACAAACTTAGGCAAACTTATTGGTAAGAATAGAATAATTGCAGGGAACTTTAATATTCCACTTACAACAATGGACATATCATCTAGGCAGAGAATAAATAAAGAAACAATGGCCTTGATGATAAACTGGACCAGATGGACTGGACATATATTTTCTGAACTCTTCACCCAAAAGCAGCAGAATACACATTCTTCTTGAGTGCACATGGAACATTCTCCAAGATAGATCACATATGGGTCACAAGACAGCTCTCAATATATAGAGAAGAATTGAGATCATACCATGCATATTTTCAGATCACAATGCTACGAAAATTGAAATCAACCACAAGAAAAAGTTTGGAAAACTTCCAAATGCATGGAGAGAATATCTACTAAAGGATGAATGGGTCAACCAGTCAATTAAAGAAGAAATTAAAAAATATATGGAAGCAAATGAAAATGAAAACACAACAGTCCAAAACCTTGGGGATGCAGCAAAGGCAGTCCTGAGGGGAAAATACATTGCAATATAGGACTATCTCAAGAAACAAACAAAAAAATCCAAAATACAAAACCTAATGACTAAACAAAAGGAACTAGAAACAGAACAGCAAAGAAACCCCAAAGCCAGCAGAAGAGAAATAATAAAGAGTAGAACAGAAATAAACAATATAGAATACAAAATAAAAGAACAGAACAGATCAATGAATATAAGAGCTGTTTTTTTTTTAAAAAATAAAATTGATAAAACCCTAGCCAGACATCTCAAAAAGAAAAGAGAGAGAACCCAACTAGATAAAATCATTAATGAAAGAGGGAGATCACAACGAACACCACAGAAATACAAACAATTTTTAGAGAATATTATGAAAATTATATGGCAACAAACTGGACAACCTAGGTGAAAATGACAAATTCCTAGACACCCACACACTACCAAAACTGAAACAGGAAGAAAGAAAATTTGAATAGACCCATAATCAGTGAAGAAATTGAAAGACTTATCAAAAATCTCCAACAAATAAGAGTCCTTGGCCAGATGGCTTCCCAGAGGAAACCTACCAGACATTTAAAGTAGAGTTATTACCTATCCTCAAGCTGTTCCAAAAAATAGAAAGGGAAGGAAAAATTCCAGACTCATTCTATGAAGCTAGTAATACCTTGATTCCCAAACCAGACAGAGACCCCACAAAAAAAGGAGAATTACAGGCCAATATCCCTGATGAATATGGATGCAAACATTTTCAATAAGATACTAGCAAAATGAATTCAACAGCATGTAAAAAGAATTGTTCACCATGATCAAGTAGGATTCATTCCTGGGCTGCAGGGCTGGTTCAATATTTGCAAATCAATCAATGTGAACATCACATTAATAAAGGAAGGGATGAGAACCATATGATCCTGTCAATAGATGCAGAAAAAGAATTTGACAAAATACAGCATCCTTTCTCAATAAAAACCCTCAAGAAAGTAGGGATAGAAGGATCATACCTAAACATCATAAAAGCCATATATGAAAATCCCACAGCTAATACCATCCTCAATGGGGAAAAACTGAGAGCTGTCTCCCTGAGATCAGGAACACGGCAGGAATGTCCACTTTCATCACTGTCATTTAACATAGTGTTGGAAGTCCTAGCATCAGCAATCAGACAACAAAATGAAATAAAAGGCATCAAAATTGGCAAAGAAGTCGCACTTTCACTTTTTGCAGATGACATGATACTGTATATGGAAAACCTGAAAGATTCCACCAAAAGGCTGCTAGAACTGATACATGAATTCAGTAAAGTCACAGGATACAAAATCAATGTACAAGAAATCACTTGCATTGCTATACACCAATAATGAAGCAATGGAAAGAGAAATCAAGAAAGCAATCCCATTTACAATTGCACCAAGAACCATAAAATACTGAGGAATAAACTTAACCAAAGAAGTAAAGGATCTATATGCTGAAAATTATAGAAAACTTATGAATGAAATTGAAGAAGACACAAAGAAATGGGAAAACATTCAATGCTCATGGATTGGAAGAATAAATATTGTTAAAATATCAATACGACCCAAAGCAATCTACGCATTCAATGCAATCCCAGTCAAAATTGCACTAGGATTCTTCTCAAAGCTAGAACAAACAATCCTAAAATTTGAATGGAACCACAAAAGACCTTGAATAGCCAGAGTAATGTTGAAAAAGAAAACCAAAGTGGGAGGCATTACAATCCCAGACTTTAGCCTCTACTACAAAGCTGTTATCATCAAAACAGTATGGTATTGGCACAAAAACAGACACATAGACCAATGGAATAGAATAGAAAACCCAGAATTGGACCCACAAATGTATGGCCAACTAATCTTTGACAAAGCAGAAAAGAATATCCAATGGAAAAAAGTCTCTTTAGCAAATGGTGCTGGGAGAACTGGACAGCAACATGCAGAAGAATGAATCTAGACCACTTTCTTACACCATTCACAAAAGTAAACTCAAAATGGATGAAGGACCTGAATGTGAGACAGGAAACCATCAAAACTCTACAGAAGAAAACAGGCAACAACTCTTTGACCTCAGCTGCAGCAAATTCTTGCTGGATGTGTCTCCAAAGGCAAGGAAATTAAAAGCAAAAATGAACTATTTGGACCTCATCAAGACAAAAAGCTTCTGCACTGAAATGGAAATAATTAACAAAACGAAAAGGCAACAGACAGAATGGGAAAAGATATTTGCATATGACATCGGATAAAGGGCTAGTATCCAAAACTATAAACTCACCAAATTCCACACCTGAAAAACAAATAATCCAGTGAGGAAATGGGCAGAAGACATGAATAGACACTTTTCCAAAGAAGACATTCAGAGGGCCAACAGACACATGAAACGATGCTCAATGTCATTCCTCATCAGGGAAATACAAATCAAAACCACACTGAGATACCACCTCATGTCGGTCAGAGCAGCTAACTTTAACGACCCAGGAAACAAACGATGCTGGCGAGGATGTGGAGAAATGGGAGCCCTCTTGCACTGTTGGTGGGAATGCAAACTGGTGTGCAGCTGCTCTGGAAAACAGTGTGAAGTTTCCTCAAAAAATTAAAAATACAACTACCCTACGACCCAGGAATAGCACTACTAGGAATTTATCCAAAGGATACAGGAGTGCTAATTCATAGGGGCACTTGTACCCCAGTGTCCATAGCAGCACTTTCAACAATAGCCAAATTATGGACAGAGCCCAATTGTCCATCAACTGATGAATGGGTATAGAACATGTGGTTGATATATACAATGGAATACTACTTGGCAATAAGAATGAAATCATGCCACTTGCAGCAAGCAGATGGAACTGGAGGGTATAATGCTAAGTGAAATAAGTCAGTCAGAAAGGCAGGTATATGTTTTCACTCATATGTAGATCTTGAGGAACTCAACAGGAGACCACGGTGAAAAAAATAGTTACAAACAGGGAGGGAGGCAAACCATATGAGACTCTTAAATACAAAGAACAAACTGAGGGTTGATGGGGGGTTGGGGAAGAGGGGAAAATGGGTGATGGGCATTGAGATGGGCACTTGTTGGGATGAGCACTGGGCGTTGTATGTAAGTGATGAATCACGGGAATCTACCCCAAAATGCAGAGCACACTGTACACACTGTATGTTAGTCAATTTGACAATAAATTATATTTAAAAAAATTAAAAAAAAGAATATACAAAGAAATCTCAAAATTCAATAAGAAAACAACTTAATTTAAAAATAGGAAAATGACTTGGACAAATATTTCATCAAAGAAAATATACTAATGCTAAACAAGAACATGAAAAGTTGTTTAACATCGTTAATCATCAGGGAAGCTAGACACTATGTAATCCTACTACCCACCTTTTAGAATGTTTAAGATTAAAAAGACTCACTGTACCAAGTATCGGCAAGGCTGTGGAGGAACTGGAATTCTTATGCACTGCTGGTGAGAATGTAAAATGGTATAATTACCTTGGAAAATAGTTTGATGTTCCTTGAAAACAAACACCTAATTATGATCAAAGTATTCTATTCTCATTTCACCCAAAAGGGGTGAAAGATTATGTCCATACAGAAACTTCTACATAAATATTCATAGCAACTTTATTTGTAATAGTAAAAAAACTGGAAAATAAATAAATTGTGGTCTATCCATATGATGGAATACTAGTCAACAATAGAAAGGAATGAATTATTACTATAAGCAACAACATGGATACATCTCAAAACAATTATGCTGAATGAAAGAAAAAGAGTACATTCTGTATGATTCCATTTATATATAACTCTAGAAAATGCAAACATATAGTGACAACAAGCTATATGTGGTTGCATGGGGTGACAGAATGGAGAACTGTATTGCAGGCAGGTGGGAAAGATCACAAGGGATCAGTTTACACACACACAGACACACATGCACACTTCCAAACTGACCAAATCATACACTTTAACTTAATGTGCTAATTGTGTATCATCCAGTTGCCCAATTGCATGGCAAAAAGCAATAAAACTGCTCAACAAATAGAAGATTATCCTGGTTTTGTAAAATAAAGGCTCCCTCCTCCTCTATTTTCTAAAATTGCTTGTATAAAATTTTCTTTTTTAAATGTTTGGTAGAATTCACAAATCAAAGCATCTCAGCTTAAAGTTTTATTTACAGAAAATATTTTTTTAATGTTTTATTTATTTTTGAGAGAGAGAGAGAGAGAGAGAGAGAGAGAGAGAGAGAGAAAGATAAAGTGGGTGAGGGGCAGAGAGGAAGACAGAGGATCCGAAGAGGGCTCTGCACTGACAGCAGAGAGCCTGATGTGGGGCTTGAATTCACCAACCATGAGATTATAACCTAAGCTGAAGTCGGACCAGTTAACCCACTGAGCCATCCAGGCGCCCCTGGAAAGGGTTTTTAATACAAACAAAATTCTACGTATATAATAGATATGGAATGATTCATGTATTTTTTATTCTTTTGAATGTTTTGGTAACTTAGGTATGTAAGTAATTTGTCATTTTATCAAAATTATCAAATTTGTTAATGAAATATTTCTCATGATACTGCCACTGTCCTTTAAATATTGTAGGACTTATGTCTGTCATTGTTGATATTGTGTATTCTTTCCTTTTCTTCTTGGTCAATCTCAAGTTTCATAAACTTTATTAATATTTTCTAAAGAACATTTTTTTTTCTGTTTGAAAGTTTTCCCTTTCATTGGTATCTATTCTAGTTGTAGAATTTCCTACCTGCTACTTTCTTTTATTTTAATTTGTGCATTTTATCCTAGCTTTTTAGGGTGGTAGATCAGAGAATTTACTTTCAATGTTTGTTCTAACACATGAATTTAAAGCCTATAGTAGTCTCTAAAAACTATATTATTTATCTCACAATTTTTCATATGCATGTTTCTGTTTTCATTCAGTTTGAAATAATTTATATTTTCTCTTGTGACTTCTTCTTTGATATATGTTATTCAGAGGTATGTGGCTTAATTTCTAAAAATTTGGCATTACTTTGGCATTCTTGATTGCATTGTTTTCTAACTTAAATAAGCATTGTCACATGAACATGTTTATTGGATTTCAATTTTGAAAGTTATTTAGATTTACATTTTGCCTCACTACATGGTATATCTTGGAAAACATACCACATGCACTCCTTAAGAAGGTTTATTCTGTGGTTAATGTATTATTCCACAAATGTCAATTAGGTTAAGTTGCTCATCAGTGCTGTTTAATATTCTTATATACTAATTTTTTCCTATTTTTCTATCAATTTCTGAGAAGAATGTGTTAAAATCTGTGACCGTTGTGGATCTTTTTCTTCGTTTACTTCTCAGTCTCTCCTTCATATATTAGGTACATGTATATATTTATGGTTATTATGACTTAATCATGTATTGACCTTTAATCATTATGAAATTACACTTTTGATCTCTAGAAACACTTATTTTCTTAAAGTCCTGTCTGATATTAATAGAGTCATACCAGCTTGCTTGTGTCTAATGTTTGCATGGTGAATCTTTTAGTACTTTGACTTTCAACCTATGTTGTTTTCTATTTTTTAAGATATGATTCAATTGGACAGTACAATATATCGTTGGAGTTTGTTTTTTTATTTATCTATTTTGACTTCCTGTTGTTTGGGATGCTTAGGTCATTTATACTTGTTATTACTGATAGGTTTGAATTTAGGTATACCCTATTTGCAGTATTTTTATATTTGGCCAATCTGTTCCTCTGTTCTTATTATTCCTATACTGCTTTATTTTTACATAATCAATTTTTAGACAGTATGTTTTAATTCTTCTTAGCTCTACCACTTTACTACTTTCTATTAGTAATAGTGCTACTGCTTACAATATTTATCCTTATCAAAGTCTATTATACAACATTGTGTAAAATGTAGGAAGTCTGGACAGCATAATGTCATATTTATGTATATAATTTCAAATATATACATTTTCAAACCCACATTATAAGGTTTTATTTGCTTAAACTATTTGCTTAGTTTATTATTTTTAAAGAAAAGAAAAAGAAAAATTAAGTGTCCTGCATTTAATCCACATGCTATCATTTCTAATGTTCTTCTTTCCTCTCTAGAACTCTAGAATAGAGTTTCCTCTCGGTATTTTTCTTCATCCTGAAGTACTTCCCTTGTTATTTCTTCAGTAGGAATCTGCCACAGATTCTGCTCTTGAAACCAGTAAGATTGAAGAATTTCACTTGCATCTAGCTAACTTGTGCTAGCAGACCAGCGAGTGATCTCAGGGTAAAAGCCGTATGAACGCAGATTGCCCTCAGCACATATTTTCTCAGTGAAAAAATATCTTCCAGTTTCTTTTTAAAAAATTCTTTAATGTTTATTTATTTTTGGGAGAGAGAGAGAGACAGACAGACAGAGCATGAGCAGGGGAGGGGTAGAGAGAGAGGGAGACACAGAATGCAAAGCAGGCTCCAGGTTCAAAGCTGTGTGCACAGAGCCCAATGCGGGGCTCGAACTCATGAACCATGAGATCATGATCTGAACCGAATTTGGACACTCAACTGACTAGCCACCCAGGCGCCCCACTATCTTCCAGTTTCTGCCTACATTTATTGCTCTGATAGCCCTTTACATAGTTGTCTTTCATAATTTATCCTGAGTTCCTAAGTTTTATCTGGGATAGATTTGTTTGCTACAAGACACTAGCTAGGTCTCCTTCCCTTGCTCAATTTTAGTTTTATGTTTACAAACTTATATTAAAGTTCATATTAAATAGTGTTATATTTATGTATTATATTAAATAGTGTTATATTTATATAACACTATAGGCTTCTGGATTACAAATAAACTTTACCTATAAATATAACCACAACATAATGGATAATTAATGGAATCATCTCTCTGTATATAAAAATATATTTTCTAGAGTATTTATTAAGAAATGCACATGTAGTTACAATTCATCTTCACTTAAATGTCCACAAATTATAGGACAAATTATTTTCTCTCTCTCAGTCTTTGCTTCTTCTCTTTAAGGGTTTTAGACAAAATGATTTCATGTCTGACAGCCTAAGGTTTGATGCACTGTGATATTTTCATGTTTTCTTTCCTATCCCATCCATGGAAAGTAACTGAGATACTGTATCATTAGGAACAAGATTTGTCTTCCATGATTCAAATGACCTAAAATACCACTCCCTAATCTTTAATGGAAAATTATTAGGATGTGGATTCTGTTCTGTTTTTTTCTGGTGGGGACTGAGATTCTGTAGTGCTCTGAAGTGCCCACATGAGATTCAAACTACTGGTCGACGGAATGCACTTTGGTGAGAATCTACAGCAGAAAGTAGCACTGCACACATTTTGGATCTTTTAGCCAGAGATACCTGGGTTTGCACCCTGCCCTGTGACTTTGTAGCCATGTGACTTGGGGCAAATTTACTATCTTATCTTTATATACTCATCTGGAAAGATGAAATAATCACACCTACCTAGTAAAACTGTTGCCACACTTACATCTTCGATATTTGTAAGGATTTAGAACAAAGCTCAAAGTTAAAAAACATTAACAAAAGCTCTTACTAGTTGAACAGAAAATCTTGTTATGCTTAGAGAAAATATATTTCCCAAGATTCTTTTTCTTTTCTTTTTTTTAATGCTCATTTATTTTTTAGGGAGAGAGAGAGAGAGACAAAACACAAGCAGGAGAGGGAAAGAGAGGGAGACACAGAATCCAAAGCAGGCTCTAGGCTCTGAGCTGTCAGCACAGAGTCTGAGGCAGGGCTTGAACTCACAAGCCATGAGATCATGACCTGAGCTGAAGTTGGATCTTAACCTACTGAGCCACCCAGTCACCCCTCAAGATTTTCTAAGGAAATATCACATTTCCATTTAAGCATTTACTTCTTACTTAATACTTCTTTCTTAAAATACTCTATTCCCTGTCAAATTCATAAGTCATGTCTCTCTTTTCTAAAGAAATTTCTCTTTTGTGAAACTATGGCAAACTTACAGAAAAGGAAAATGGCCTACAAAAACCAAGTGGTGTGATATGAGGCCAGATTCACTTGGCCTTTTAAAGAATTTGCTAGGAAAATGTAAGCTAAGACAAACAAACAAAGTTGTGCAGAGCCTTTTGGAACATGAAATGTGCTTTCAAAATTCACATCATGTCAGACAAATCAATGATAAATTTAGAAAGCATTATTAAGATATCTGGAACATGAAATATTTGATTATAAAAATTGCCACTCTTCTTTTGACAAGTCCCCTTTTAGTCTGGAATTTATCCCTCCCCCCTTATCGCTAGTTACACTTAAGGCTGGATGACAATAAAGTGGAATAAAGATTAAAACGGTTCCCTGGAGACAGCTGTTCCTATTCTTCCCCTTCACAATAAGGGTGCCAGACTTGCATATGCAAAAACTTCTAACTGTATACATTCTTTACGCTCTCTCTCAGGGAATACCTGTTTGCTTTCATAGTTAAATAAAGTTTCAAGATACCTTCATTTTACTACAATCTGTATTTTTTATTCAGTTACATTTTATGGGAGTGAGTTGCAGAATATGAACTATGTTTTAATGCACACTATTCAGTGCCCCACCAAAAGCATTTTTTCCCTCTTTCTTCCTCAACAGAATCTTTTCTTCAGCAAATGGTGAAATAACAAGTATAGGTTCTGATCAGTTTAAGCCAATATGTAGCTGTGGCTGCTTCCCCGTTGGCATCACTGAGTTGCTGATTATTCATATGCACATGAAGATCATTCTACCTGACATGTAGTACATTAAAAAAAAAAAAGTGTTGTAGAAGTCAGTTTCAGTGGCTATAACAATATATCCTAGAGAGGGAGGCTGAAACAGCAAACATTTATTTCTCACAGTTCTGGAGGCTGGGAAGTCCAAGATCAAGGTTTTGGCAGATTCAGTGTCTGGTAAGAACTTTCTTCGTCATTTGGAGACAGGAGCCTTCTTCCTGCATTCTCAGATGGCACAGAAAGAGACTCTTCCTCTTCTTTTAAGGACACTAATTCCATCAGGGGGGCTCTAACCCTCCTGCCCTCATCTAAACCTAATCACCTGTCAAAAGCCCCACCCACTTCTAAATACCATCATTGCATTGGGGTATAGGGTTTCAATATATGAATACTGGGTAAATACATTCAGTCCATATCATGTGTCCTGTAGTTTTATATCCATTTACACTATATATTTCTCTGTTACTTATATTTAAAAGCGGCAAATACTCAGTGAATACATCACCCAAGTTGTTAACTACTTTTGCAATATTATGTATGCCATGGTGTTTAAATACCACCCCCTTCTGAGTCTGATAATTAAAAATGATTCTCCTAAGGATATCCAAAATAGCTACAAAATATTTTTCATTAAGTCTTCTAACATAGTCATATGTTCAGTCTTATAGGTCAATGTCTGATTTTGTAGAATGACTTAGAGAAGCTATGCAAAATGGCCACCTTGAAAGAGTCATGATATTAATATGGTCTAATACATTTAAAGGGGATTAATTATGTGTAGCAAATATTTTTTTTCATTTACTACCTCATAAATCGCAAGCTTGTGGAAGACAGTAGGTGACTAGGAAGTGTAAGATATCAGAAGTAATGAATGCCTTGATGAAACAAAATATTTGCATTTTAAAAATCTCCCCAAATTAAAATCATCAGAGCCCAATAAATTACTAAATTGACACCTTGATTTTTTCTCTCTTCAAACCATCTCCTAGAAGCCATTGGATTTTTCATATTAGTTTCATTTATTCAACATTTAGCAAGCTCCTACAATGAATCGGGCAGTGTATTAGGTTCTAAAGCACAGTTAGCAACATCATCCACAGTTCCTGCTCTGACATAGCATATATTCCAGGAGAAGAAAGAGACTGATTGAAACTATAAAACAATAAAGTAAAATTACAATTGTGTTAGATGATAAGAGGTAGAGATTTACTATTAAGAGAACATGTCAAGTGGAAAAATAATCTTAGCAGAACTTATTTCCCTCACGTTCCCCTTAGTTCCTTGCTCTTTCAGGCCACTGAATTTAGATGGCCGTGGCATTGCCCCAAAACTTATATTAAATGATCTATCTTCTCCCTGAAATCTAGGATGGAACTTTACCATATACTTGTATATGTATTTGGTTCTATTTCTAGACTTTGTATTCAGCTTAATTTCTCCATTATAAACTGTTTCATTATGAAGGCCTTATAATACTTTAATAGTATATTTATTTTAAAATACGAACTTCAGAAACAGTTTTACAAACTATCAGAGGAAAACACTGTTGATATTTTTATTGGGATCACTTTTAGTTTATATGTTAGGTTGAGATAGGTGACCTCTTCCCCAAATTAAATATTCCTATCTAAGATCATGATCTATCTTTTCACTTCTTCATGTCTTCTATTAGTTCCTCAGGTGCGTATTCATTCATTGAGAATATAACCAATGTGTTCTCCTAGAAGTTCAATAAAGTCTACAAGTGAGAATAGTTCACTGTGTTATTTCAGAAAAGAGTGACTAGAGAATGAAATACTAAGTCCAACCTGTCATGTTATTACTCTGTCAATTACCAACATCCAACTGACTTCAACTGAAAAAGGAGCAACAACAAAACCCCCCAAAAATGCAAGAAGAATTTTCTTGCTATAAACTGACATCACTTAAAATGTATGTAATAATCATGTAAAATTATAGTGATTTCCATATTTAAGCAAGAAGTAAAAGTAAAAGAAATGCATATTATAGCCTATTCCTAAAAGGTAAACCAAATCATTTTAAATTATTCACGTCTCCCTCATCAAGACTTTTTCAGACCCTAAAGGCAGTTATCAAAAAGGAAGGGTGAAAAAGTTTAACGTAGAATAATGTATCTGTATAAGTATGCACAGGGTTTTATGTGCTTTTCCCAACACGAGTTCCTCAAATCTGCCATTTACACGACTCCCATAATATTAAGGTTCATGTTATCCATGAACATTTCACATTATGTGGGTAAAATGTATCCCTCCCAGTCACTTAGAACCAAAAATGAAAAGAAAAATGATCCAAACGCTAACAGTTCATGAAACTGACCTACAGATTTTTTTTTTAATCTTTGCTTTTAATTTGCTGTCCTGAATGTGTACAAATGTTTCTTGGAGGAGGTTTTAAGGGTACAGAGGAAGTTGCTGCTTATTTAAACAATTTTAACAAAGGACTAACCTTTTACATTTAACATTTGTTCCTTTCATTTGCTTTCTGGAAGCAGTTCATACTTTTTCTTTTTTCTCCCCAAGGACATTGCATAATGAACATACACAAGATTACTTAAATGAATGGTTTTAATGAGTTCTTTGAATAGATTCTTTAAAAAGCAAGTATGAAATTGCTTTCCCAGTTGGGATACTTTAAAATATTTTTAGAAAATTCATATATAAAGCCTTAAAATTCTAACCATTTTTAAAGGAACAATAATTGAAGGGTTTTTTTTTTTTGTAATATGATTTATTTTCACTTATACCACGGAAGATATTACAAAACCCAGTAGGATTTTTGAATTATTTTAATGGATTATCTCATTTCATATTCATAATAGTTATTTGTTAAATGTAAAGTCTGCAGCTCTTTTATACTACTTTCACTTTTTACACCACTTTTCAACTTTTTTCTGTAGTTGGTCAATATTGGCTGGACATAAATTCACCGTAGTGAACATTGTGCTGTGACCTCAACCCCTCTGCATTTTTGTTCAAATTGTCATAATCTTGAGATTGGGCAAAATTGATCTCCTCCTCTTGTACTGTAATTGTTTCAGAAGTTGGCATATACCTCATTTGGTCTAATTAAAGTGATGTTCAAACTTCTGCTCAATGATTTTATTCAATTCAGGAGCTGAATGGGAATGAAGAAAAGTGTAGGCCCAGGATCTTGTGAACATTTATGCCACCATGAGCACTAAGGATAAAGTAGACACAGGGAGCAGGGTGCAGTTGAGAGAATTACAGAAAAGAAGAATCAAAACTTGGTAAAACTCTTCCTGACACTTGCTGTAGCCTCAAGCTTTACTGTTATGTGAGGGAATAAATTCCTTTTATTATTTAAACTGCTTTGCAGCTAAGAGTATGGAATCCAAAAGTGACATAAACTGCCTTGGGCAAATATCATTGCCTTAATTTTGAAATTATTTATCTATTTGAAAGCATAAATTGTTTAATTGCCTCTGCTTGGATTCAAATAAACTGCTCAGATAGCTCAAACTCTTAAAGCTGACATTTAAAAAATTAAAACCTCTTGTTAATAACTAAAAGTTGTATGTTGATCAGTCTTATGCTATCATCGTAACACCATGTGTGCTGTTTCTGTCAAAAATATTTGCACGTGCTATTGTACTAGCTCCCATAAAAAATTAGAAAATATTAAAATCAAATTTCTCATCTTTAAATGTTAGCTGTCTAGCATGATATACACATACTTTTGAAAACAGAGAACACTTAGTACAAAGGAATATGGTGACAAAATAGACCAGTTTCCAGATTATTTCCTCTTATGTAAACAGGCTTTGCAACATGACTGATATGTTTCCTTCCAGCTTTAATGTCCTGATTTTATGGCAAATGAAGTATCAGGGGCTTGAGGGGAAAGTGGTTGAGGCACGCAGCATATGGAGATCATCAGGAAAGCTGGAATCCTCTTGTCCTTTATAAATTGGTTTATTGTTTTTCTACTTTATGTTCTTAAAGGACAGATTCTGTGCCTGTTTTCTGTATGGTTTTCGCAACATATTATTTGATGATAATATTTAATATTTTTGTGATCAGATATTCTTTGTTAAGTGTCTATATATCTAGTTATATATATAAAAGAACATGGGTTTGATGTTAAGGTTTTGAAAAACCCGGAAACCAAAAGGTTCAGAAATGCAAAGCTTTTCTCAAATTGGGAGGAAGCTTACAGCACGTTTTCCACGTTGTGCCTCTTTTGGAATTCCTCTGTTGGTAAAAGACTTGTTAGCTCCTAAGAAGCTCATTCTACTTTTATATAATTTTTATGGTTAGTACCTCTATCTACGTATCTAGTTAATGTATATTCCTTGGGGTTCTAGAAATGCATCTAACATACTGCTGTGACTGTAGCTAAATATATTGTTTTGGAAAAATCTGCTATACTCAATCATCAGATTGTGCTTATTTCTGTCAGACTTTCTTAAAACATGCAATCATTTACATAAAAGTGCAATGGCTTATGACCAAACAAGAATTTCACCAGTATAGATTTAGTGACTTACAAATCACCATTGCCTTTTTAAATCATGTAAATGAAATTTTTCCTACTTAATCTTTTATAGTTATGTGGGACATGATTAAAATGGTAAAACTATTCTTTTTGTAAATGAAATGTTCCACAGATTATAGTCACAGTCCTAGTAAGAACATGTAATGTGGTTATTAGTAGAAAATTTCATGTTTAAACATGCTTGTGTGGAACCATAAGACTGCTGTTCCCTTTGCATAGGATAAAGGGGTCTCCCTTTACCATGTCTTTCTTCATATCAGCTTTCTAAACATGTAATACCCAAAGTGTGAAAGAAAGCAGTAAAAGCATTCCTTCAGAGAAGGCTCAAGTACTTTGTGCTGAAAAACAGGATCAATATCTGAATCAGTATGAATTAGAAATATATCATTTGTTCTTTATGGGCTTTACATGTAACAAGTGGTTCATCAAAGACGCTTAGAATTAATTTCATGTGATTTGGGAAATGTCAGCTTCCCAACTAAAAAAGACTTCGAAAATGTGAAAGTTATCTGTTCTTCCTTAACGTGGGGAAGTAAGTTTGACTCTTAAAAGTGGCTCTTCTAAAAAAACTTGCTACAGGTTTTCTGCAAACATTTTATTTATTTTTAATGGTTCCTTTCTTTTTTAAATGTTTCTTTACTTATTTTTGAGACAGAGAGAATGTGAACATGGGAAAGGTAAAGAGAGAGAGAGAACCCCAAGGAGGCTTCTTGCCCAGCATGGATCCCAGTGTAGGGCTCAATTCCACAAACAGTGAGATCATAAACTCAGCCAAAATCAAGAGATGCTCAATTGGTTGAGCCACTCAGGTGCCTCAATTTTTAACTGTTTCTTAAACAGGATGATGAAATGAGTTTTTTTCTTCCCAACACCCTATTTATCAGGATTCTGTTAACTAAGGCAAGGCAATGGAAAGTAGCATTTTGTATAACTCAAAGCAGGAAAGGAGAGAGCCATATAGCACAGTAACATATTGAGTATAAGTAAATTTTCTCAAACTTTGGAGTACATACAAATTGTCCAAGGACTTGGTCAAAAAGCAGAATCAGAGTTAGTACATTTGAGAGGTGCCCAAGATTCTAGCAGGATTCTAGGTTTGGACTAGACTGGTAGTCCAAACACCATACACTAAGTGGCCAGGTGCTAGACTATATGCTAACTAGAGTATCAACAAACTGTAGGTTGACTTTGTTTTCAAGTGGTCTGATTATCTGTAATTTATTCTGATATTAGAACATTATGAGAGCCTTTACTCTCTTCTATCACCCACCTTCATGATCCAAAGCTACGTAGGTCTCTTTATAGTAGCAGAATCAGATGGAGCAAATAAAGACTGATAACTCATTCGAGAGGTAGGATAAACGTGGAGTGGAACTATAAAATAGAGGTAAAGGAAAGGATTAAAGGTACCAAAAAGTCAAACGTGGGGAGTGAGGGGGAAAAAAAAAGTAAAAGGGGTATAACATCCTGGGCAGAGATCCCTAAGGTACAACATGACCTTTGCTGTCTGATATCTGAATGTATGGCCAGAACATACACCTTGAGATTAAAGAATTAATGCACCACATTTATGAGTGGATCTAAGGTCAAGGATACAGCCCTGTACCTCTGCTATGCTATATAAATTACTTGTCAGTAAAGGACTAGAAGAACAAGTCTCACCAACTGAGAGAAGGATCTTTCTCTTACAAAATGTACCTTGTCTCTCTTGCTTAAGTACCATACTCCTGCGGTTATGCCCATTTTGAAATGCCCTTCATAAAAAACTCCAATCTGCAAATACCAAATTTTAATAAATCAGATCTTCAATCCATTCACCTGTGATGCTGTTAAACAGTGCTTGTAGTATTGAAAATAATGCAATTTCTGGGGACAAAGTAGCATTTTATACAAATCTATTACTGAGTATTCATGAAGTCTTGTATTATTTTTTATTTTTACTGTTCATATTTTATAGAAATCCTAACCTGTTCATTTATGCATGTGTGAAATTATAAAGGTAAATAAACCACTTGAGTACAAGTGAGAGATATTTATTTTTTTAATGTTTTATTTATTTTTGAGAGAGTGAGAACACGAGCAGAGAGGGGCAGAGAGAGGAGAACAGAGGATCCAAAGCAGGCTCTGTGCTGACAGGCTGACAGCAGCAAACTGGATGTGGGGCTCAAACCCTTGAGCCACGAGATCACGACCTGAGGCAAAGTCAGAGGCTCACCTGGCTAAGCCACCCAGGTGCCTCCAAGTGAGAGACATTTAATGACAAGCAAGGATCGGGCATATTGTGGTACAATCACTGTGCAATAATAAGTTAGTATACAATAGAAGGTACTATTGCTCCCTCTCTTTCTAGATTGGTAGATGGATGGATAGATCTATATATACTATCAATAATATGTGGTGAATGACCAACGTATCTCCTGACCTGCATCACAAACATCAACACAGATAAATATATAGACACAGATATATATATAGAGAGAGAAATCTACATCTATCTATACATATTTATCTATATTTATATCCTATATCTCTATTATCTATTGTCTGTCTATCTATCTATCTATCTATCTTTCTATCTGTCTAAAGTAGTGATGTGGGTGATGCAGGTCAGGAGGTGTGTTAGTCACTCACCAATTATTACTGAGGACCTGAATAGACATTCTTCCAAAGAAGACACAGAGATGGCCAACAGATACATGAAAAGATTTTCAACATCACTAATCATCAGGGAAATGCAAATCAGAACCACAATGAGATATGACCTCACACCTGTCAGAATGGCTAATATTAAAAAGACAAGAAATAACATGTTGGCAAGGATGTAGAAAAAAGGGAACCCCATGCCATTTGTGGGAATATAAAATAGTACAGCCATTGTGGAAAACAATAGAGAGATTCCTCAAAAAAAATTAAAGGAAGAAATACAATATCAATATAGTACTTCCACTCTGGGTATTTACCCAAAGAAAATGAAAACACTAATTTGAAAAAATATAGGTACCTTTATGTTTTTTGCAGCAATTATACACAATAATTAAAATATGGAAGCAGTGCAAGTGTCTATAAATAGATGAATGGAGAAAGAAGATGTGCCCCCACCACAGACACACTAGAATATTAGTCAGCTGTAAAAAGGATGAAACCTTGCCATTTGTGCAACATGGGTAAACCTAGAAGGTAGTATGCTAAGTGAAATAAGTCACAGAGAAAGAAAATTACATACAATTTTACTTATATAGGGAATCTAAAAAACAAAGCAAACTAAACCAACCAAACAGAAACAGATGCATAAATATAGAAAATAAACTGGTGGTTGCCAGAGGGGAGGAAGATGTGGAGGATGGTCAAAATTAGGTGAAGGGGATTAACAGGTACAAACCTCCAGTTATAAAATAAGTCACGGAAATGAAAAGTACAGCATAGGGGATACAGTCAATCAAATTGTAATAAGATTGACTGGTGACAGATGGTGACTACACCTACCATGGTGACCAGTGAGTAATATATAGAATTGTTGAATCACTATGTTGTACACCTGGAACTAATATAATATTATATGTCAACTATATTCTAATAAAAAGTAAATAGCAGGCTCTTTTAAAAAATTCTGTTTAGTAAGTTAGACTACCTTCTCCCATAAATTACTGACTTTGGATCATCCCTTTGATAAATTAATTAACTTTAACAAAGTATGCCTTTATTGTATCACCATTTTTCTTTATCAAGTTCAAGAAAAATCTTTGCATTACTTCTGAGATGATTTTTAGCTTTTCAAACAAGTCTGGAATAAATTTTGAACACATGATTATAATCAATTGCTTTAAGAGTTTCCTGTTATAGATTTATAAGATATTATTTCTGACTCCCCAAATAATTTAAGATTCCATATTTTTTAAAAAATATTTTAATGTTTTTATTTATTTTTGAGAGAGAGATAGAGCAAGATCAGGGTAGGGGCAGACAGAGAGGGAGACACAGAATCTGAAGCAAGCTCCAGTCTCTGAGCTGACAGCAGAAAGCCAGATGTGAGGCTCAAACATGTGAACCAGGAGATCATGACCTGAGCTGAAGTCGGATGCTCAACCGACTGAGACACCCAGGTGCCCCTAAGATCCCATATTTTAAAAAACAGTGTTAATGAGGTAAATCTGCCCTGAGTTCATCCTATAGCAATACAGTGTTACCCTCCTATAAGCTTTTGTACGGACCTCGACGGTTTTATAGATACAGTTTCTGTGGTTTTGCTCACACAGTTCCCTAGATCTAAATGGATTTTCCATCCCACTTTTGCAGGCTTAGAACATCCTTGTCTCTAAGGCACAGTCCAAGATCTATGTCTTCCAAGAAATCTCCTTTAAATCTACAAATACTTGATTTTCAACAATGGCAATTCATAACGCTTAGACAATCTATGGAAATATGTGAATATTTTAACTTTTTAAGTCTTTACAAGATTGGTGGGTGCCAAGAGCTAAAGATTCTAAGCATAATATTATTCTGCCCAAGATGCTGATATCATCCCCATAGGGAAACTGAGAAAAATATCTCATCCTTCTTTTTTTTTAATTTTTTATTTTTAAAAATTTTTTTTAACGTTTATTTATTTTTGAGACAGAGGAAGACAGAGCATGAACGGGGGAGGGTCAGAGAGAGGGGGAGACACAGAATCTGAAACAGGCTCCAGGCTCTGAGCTGTCAGCACAGAGCCCAACGCGGGGCTCGAACTCACGGACCGTGAGATCGTGACCTGAGCCGAAGTTGGCCGCTTAACCGACTGAGCCACCCAGGTGCCCCTCTCATCCTTCTTAAAATTTCTATTGCCCTTCATTGACCCCTTTTCAGCCTCTGGTCACCCTTTAGGTACATATTCCAATCCTTCTACTGTATGAAAGATTCCCTGGCTAACTCCTGCATTTATGACTGATTCATCCTTATCATTCCCACCAGGCAAGGGTTCAATGAATGTCTTTTTTGAAAAAGTAGATGATTGTATGTATTTTAATGTGTTCCATTAGCTATAGAATATTCACATTTGTTAACTAATCCAAAAAAAAAAAAAAAAAGTAGTTAATGGTAGACATTTCAGGTATGCTAAATTAGAGTTCTGCTCCATGGGAGAAAAACAGAGAAGATACTTTTAGAGAGATGAGGAAAGAAGATCACCATCTGGAGCACTATAAATAGAAATTTCCAGGTGGGTACAATGTCCGCTGTCCAATCCCTTACTTCTTAAGCTTGTCCAGTAAACTTCTCATCACTATTCCCAACAAAATAGGAAAAATAGCAAAAATAGGAAAGTATTCCCAACAAAATAGGAAAAAAGGAAATACGTTTGATCAAGATTATTGTTACACTTCCTTATTGTACACAGCATATTTCGTTTTGTTCTCTAAATAGAATACAAAATAAGTAAACAGATATATTAGCTCTTTGAAGGCCAATTCAGTTGTATCTGAAGTTATTCTTATTTGACTTTTTTCTTTTTTTAAAGTAACTGATAATATAAACCTGTAGTGATTAAAACAATTTACCTCATTTTTCTTTTTATAGGTTTATTTATTTATTTTGAGGGAGAGAGAGAGAGAGGGTGAGGGAGGGGCGGAGAGAGAGAGGGAGCTGTCAGTGCAGAGCCCAACATGGGCTCAAACTCATAAACTGTGAGATCAAGACGTGAGCTGAAGTCAAGAGTTGGAGGCTCAACTGTTTAAGCCACCTAGACGCCTCGGATTGATTAAGAATTTAAAGCAACCCCATGGCCCTGAAATTTACTGGACATCAATTCTGAAGTCTTCCAGAAATGTTCTGAGGCTTTAATTTGATACCATCCTAACAAATTTATTTTTTTTTAATTTTTTTATTTTTAACGTTTATTTATTTTTGAGACAGAGGGAGACACAGAATTGGAAGCAGGCTCCAGGCTCTGAGCCATCAGCCCAGAGCCCGACGCGGGGCTCGAACTCACGGACGCGAGATCGTGACCTGAGCTGAAGTCGGACGCTTAACCGACTGAGCCACCCAGGCGCCTCACCATCCTAATGAATTTAGATGAGGCATGTTTCACTACTCTCTGGAATAGCTCCTTTTAATGCTGGGCAGGTCACTTTCTGTCCAAGGGAAGAAACAAGCTCTAAATGATAATACAATATAACACATTCATTGTTTTTAATGGTGCTGATCCTCTCACACAGAAGTGAGGTTAACTTTGCTCTCTGCAAAATACTCTGCTCTTATTTGCAAGTTTGCCAGCAAATCCGTAGGATACCGTACAGAGCCCCAGAGTGGGGGCCTGTGCAGTGGTACTTTATATTAATAGCCCTCTTCATATTCATGTTAATTAAGCCAGTATAGCAATCTGATGCAATGATGGTACTTAAACTGAGCTTTCTAACAACAATACTATGCCTCAAAGGGCACAAGTCAGTGTCCTGCCAGTGAGTTTAATCCATGCCTAGAGAAGCTAAAGGTCAGGTTACAATGTGCCCATAAGTGCTTCAAAGTAGGAAGCTCGAATTAAACCCAATTCTAGTCTCTCTAATAAAGTCCTTATAAAAGCTCTTCACTTGACTTTCATTATCAAGTATCTCACAAATATTAAATATGCTCAAGTCTGTCTTCATTGATCCCAATTCTCTGATTTATAGGCATGTGCACACTACCTGAGTCTCAGAGTAAGCTATGATCCCATACTAAGTTTACCCCCAGTAATACATGCTGTTTTTAATCTGAGACTCATAAGAAGGTTTAGAGTGAATCTTTATAAACTTGTCCTCTTTAGAGCAGTCTAAAGATTCAAAACTATCTTTCCAAGATTCCTTACAGTTTTGAAAACATCCTGTAATACGATCATCAAAACAGAGGGTTGCAAAAGTGGGTCCACGCTGATCTTGGTGGGGGACCTAGGATCCTTGGTTTTGAAACATTCACATGCCCCTTTCATAAGTACAACTGTTCTCACTAAATGACACATTCACATATCCCACCTTTTCTTCCTTCCCTACACTTTTCCTCTTGTTCTGCTACTTGCTCTGTGAGTTCTAGATAAAACAAATTTTATTGTCAGCCTTTTCTTTTTCTCTCGTCATTCAGCTGACACATCTCCTTTCCACCAACAGCTCAATCTTCCAAGGTTGCCATTTCCCTAACAACAACCCCATTTTTAGTGCAGTGTTCTCACATGGTATAGACATTCTGCAGAACAAAATGAATTTTTTTTTGTTAATAACCTCATTTTTTAAACAGTAAGGCTAGCTACACCAAAACATTCTCAAATTACAGACCATGAGACATGAAACTGGCAGGGTAAAAATAAATGAAGCGTGATTATAATTGTGATTTAAAATTATTTTTAATTTACTCAATTATGCTTTCCTATTTTCCTAAACCTCAGCTACAATTCATCTCCATTTCCTTAAAGTGATTGTGTTTATCAGTTCCACTAGGTCAGCTTTGTGTTTAATAGACCTTGTTTGGAATCACAAAGACAGTCCCAGGAATTGCATCCTGTGAAATAGAAGATGTTTAACCTCGGAGCCTCATTCTCTTCTTCAGTGCAATAATTTGTGGGCAAACTATCAAAAGCACAATAAGGGTGTCAAAGTCCAACCCCAAGGAATGAACAGCAAGGAAATGAGCCCTCCTACATAGAAACTTGAGGGCAGTCAGGAAGATTTCTGCATCCCAAAGCATACCTAATCATCGTAAATAGTGTTTAAAAAACTGCCAGCATCTCTCTATAACTTGTTGCCTGTGCACTGTTTTCCTTGCTTTTCGATTTTCCGTCCAGATTGAAGGAAATATTTCATCACTTTCCGTTTCCCTGGCGTTTCCAAAAGCAGACACATACTGTAAGTATACAGCTTCTGAGAAGCAATTAGAGTTAATGGGATTAAAAATCTAATCACACTACTGCTCTTGGCTTGTATCTGCAGAACAGCATAGTAAAGCCTAGCATTGCAAATGCACAAAAATGAATTATTACACCAGTCTGGGGAAGGTCTCCATAGCCCTTGTTCTATTGGGCTCTCTCATGGGGCAACTTTCATGGTTTGATCAGGGAAAATTGCTCAGATTTATTTCTTACAACAGGGACATTTGCACTTTCTTGCTTTTAAAGTGGTTTGATGTATGTTAAAGACAGTGAGAAAAGAAACAAGGGTACGACCAGCACAAAAATACATTAAAAAAATAGCTTCCGGAGTGAAGACAATCACCACAGAGACTCCCTGCTTTCTTTTGGGAATGTTTCTACTTTAAGAAGTTGAAAGAAGCAGAGATGTTCCTGCCAAAGCATTACGGAAAGTGGATCAGTCACTGTAAAAGGCAGAGGGGCCTGTGCTGGAGTCTTCCTGACCCTCTGTGACAAAGAGCTGATTGGAATAGATGTCCTCTAAAATACTTTTTGCCATTGAAATTCCATGAGCATTTGATGTGAATGAAAGGCTGGTAATACATTTAGCGTGAAGATAATTTAATTTTTAAGATACCAGGACAAGAAGATATACACTGAAAGAGAAAGACATGACAAGAAGCAACTCCAGCATAGAAAGATGGATGGCTTACTCTTGACGCTCTTCGATCCAATGAAATAAAAATTAATAATAATAAGAGTAACGATATTTCTAACACTTATTGAGCACTTCAACTGCATGGAACTATCCTGGGCATTTTCTATATATTCTCATTTAATTTCACAACTCTGAGGCAGGCAGCTACTATTAATTTTTTTTTCTTTTTTTTCTTTTTTTTGAGCAGAGAGAAACTAAGGCATGAGATTATTTAGTAAGTCACCAAGGTAACACACTGCAGTGCTGGGGCCAGGACTAGAATGTAGGCAGTATGGCTCTAGACTTCAGCTGTTAATTACTATGTATAAGTGAGAATATTTGCTTAAAAATCACCAGCCTGATTTTGTTCATGTGGGGAGAACTCTTGAATGCTCTTCATAAACAGTTAAAAACCTATTCACAAAGAAAAATGATACCTGTCCTAGGTTTCTCTTTCTATTAAATCTGACTTTTCCTTGTGCCATTGAGTCAGCTTAATTATTGCTATATATGTATCTAATTGATACAATTTTTCAAGCATTTTTAATGACCACCCCCCACAACCGTCTGTGTGCATCTAGCCACCTTACCCATAATCAGCAGGTCTTGTCTGTGTATGCATTCCTTGGGAACACCCAGACAATTGAAATTCATCATTATTTTAATCTCAGAAGAACACAATTTGGAAAGTCTCTTATATTTCAAGGGCAAATATAAACAACTCTTAGATTCCAAGATAGCCAATCATATTGAATTCTTAAGATTTTCCCCTCTTTATTAGTTTGCAATTATACTCAACTATCATCAACACTCAGCAAGTGGCTAGCAATCACATCCAGAGAATGATATATCAGAGGAAGTTCCTAACAGTTTCAAAAGGAAATGATCTGTAGGTAATGCAGAATTTTTTTATTGTACCCATATCTTATAGAAGTTTAGGTTATAAAGTCAAGGATTAATGTGAAAATCAGCTAATAAAAAAATATCCCAAAAGAGAACCAAATCACTCATATAGGCTTGTCTGTATGGTTTGTTTAAAAGAGAGATCTCTTGACAGGGTCTACATATTTAGTGTTTTATCCATGCAGGAATAGACTACAGTTTCTTCTGCTTTCAACACTTAACTTACATTTAGGAATCATATTATATAAAACAAAAAAAGAAAAAAAGAAAAGAAAAAAAGTCATACCCACCTCCCGCATCCTTGTAAACTGTGTGTAAATTTGCAAGCACAAAATATACACTTTATGCAGCATCTATTAAGTCCATAAAAACAAAAATAATTGTTAGTGTTAAGCCCTAGGTTAGTCCACTTATTGAATCACAAATGTAAATTAATGCATATTTGCCTAGGGAAATAGTATGAAATGAAACTTTTCACGTTCTAGCAAATAAAATAACATAAAAATGGAATAAAATGATATTTTTAATCTTGAATGTTGATGTTCGAAGAAAATTACTTTAACCAAAGGACCAAGAAAAGGTAGATATAAATTTTGGGAGGAACATTTTTCTACATTTTTTTCCCTTGTTCAACTTTAATAAAGAATGACTTTTCCAAATTGACAATTTTATTAAGAACATAAAATGTTAATATCTTTTGAACACCATTAAGGGAAATCTCTAAATAAAGGGAAAAATCAACAATAAATATGGTACTCAACAAAATGAAAATATGTGTGATTAATGATACCTATCTTTGATCAAATATTATACAATATTCCAGCACAAGGCTTTTAAAGTTGGGTAACATTGTATAAAAACTTTGTAATAAAGTGAACTGCAAAATGCTTAAAGTGCAAAGACCGTGAGTTACCTATTCAATTCTATTCTAACCTTCTTTTTCTTAATTAACAGAACTCCAATTTCTAAAGAGAAACAGTATAACTATATTCAAAATAAATAAATATTTGCTGGTCTGCTATGCAGCCAGAGCTGGTCATGTGATACATTTCTGGTCATTGTGATGAAAGCAGAAGTCAATAGAAGGATATTCCAGAGAAGCTCTTTTAAAACATGATGGAATCTGTTTGTATACATTCTGCCCTTGGCCTTTCCTTTTCTTCCTACAGTATCATACTACACATAGAGCAGCCATCTTGAAACCATGAAACAACATATAAGAAAAAAAGCTACCTGGTAAGGATAGCTGTCTGTAAAGCTAGGTACCTCATAACTATCTATCTTGGACTTCTTTTTTGTGTGGAAACACACACACACACACACACACACACACACACACAAAACTGAAAACAACTGGTATGTTTAAACCGCTCTTTCTCAGGCTTTCTTGGGAATTGTTACTTGAATCTGAATGAAATCTACAACTACATTATAAATTCTATGAAACAAAGATTACAAATACACACACACACACACACACACACTCCACAATGCAGACAGTCCTTGCTTTGCACAGTCTCGATATGTATATATTTTAGTTATTATAATTTAAATGTTGAAAAATATTTCACAATATTGAAAGTGCAGTGGATAAGATCCTGGAAGCTGATTTAGATTTCCCACTTAGAAAAATGAGGATGACAATTTACTAAAGCATAGAAAAGAGGATCATCATGTATCATAAGTTATATTGATATGAAGAAGGCAATCAGTACTCAATCTCTTCTTGGTAAGTTTTTAATCTTTCTGTCTCCATGGATTTGCCTTTTCTGGACATTTTACGTAAATGGAATTGTACAATGTGTGGTATCTTATGTTTGCCTTCTTTAATTTAGCATAGTGGTTTTGAGCTATCCATGTTGTAGCATGTATCAGTAATTCATTGGCTTTTTATTGCCAAATAATGTTCCATTGTCTGTATGTACCATGTTTGTTTTTCAATTTACCAACTGACAGACATTATTTGTTTCCAATTTTTGCTTCTTATGAATAATGCCATTAAGAGGTGGGAAGGGGGGGAGAGAGAATCTTAAGCAGCCTCTGCGCTCAGTGTACAGCCTGACACAGGGCTCAATCCCATGACCCTGGATTCGTGACCTGAGCTGAAATCAGGAGTAGGATGCTCACCGACTGAGCCACCCAGGGGACCTTGAATACAGGTTTTTTGAGGAGGTAGCACACAAGACGCAGTAATTCTGAGTGTTCACCCTCAGGACCTATACTAGTTTCAGAGCTACTTACTTTCCAAAGGCAAGGCCAGACTAATAAAATCTGAAAGTGACAATTGTAATCTGTTATTGCTGCTTTAATTTGGTCAAATCCAAAAATTCAGGCATGTTTATATGCCTGAGAACATTATAGGAGTACCCAGGAAACTACATCTCCAAGGGATCTTCTAGTTTCCTGCTGATATGGTACTGAATTTTCTCTTGAAGAGGCAATAGCATTAGCCTAGGCTCTGGAAGTGTCAATCTGATGTGCACTGTGCATTTGCCATTGAGAGTATGCAACACATTTCATATCTGCATGACATTACAATAATATGGGCTAAGGGTGCCCTTGCTGCTGGCAGACCCAGTAGGATATTTTAAGAAACAAAATAAAGTTAGTCCCTATAACATCATGCATGTGTTGTTTGACATATCTTCATCAACATCTGCAATAATAATAATGTTTGTGAAAACACTTCAACCATTTTAAAACTGAATGACGCTACCCACATATATACAATAAAACTGAGGTAGCCATGATGAAATTAGAAACTTTCTTGATCATTTATTACTATGATCTGCACTGAGTGTGAAGGTAGTTGAGAGCACAAAATTATAGTCCTTTATAACAGTTACTGAAACACCGCTATTGCCTAAAATTCAAGTTTTATTTGAAATAAGACTCTAGAACCAAATTCATGGGCAGTCTGAATAAAAACACACGGCAAAGTTGAATATAAATTTCTCTTTTACATTTTAAAATATGATGGACTGATCCAAGTTGTTATAGCAAAAAACTAAACCTTTAGAAGACTAATAACAATTTATTATTTAAGAATTCATGTGGGAGTATGAATATTAATCACCAAAGAGAATTGGTGTTCATGGTGATAAAAAGCTACTCTCTAGATGTGGAGAGGTGTGAAATTTGTATAATTCTGGACATGTTTGTCCTAATTGCAAAAATCCCAGAGGAATGGATTTTCTTATGTCTCCGCAGGGTATTCCTTAAATCTATTACTTTATGAAGTTAAATACTGTCATATAAAAACCTCAGCAGTTCAGATATTACCTAAATTAAAATGTGTTATCATGTGAATTTTGTTCATTTTAAAGACAGTCAAACATTAACAGTGTAAAGAAGTTTGGTATGAAAGAGCTTAAAAAGATAAAGGATTGGCAGGAAATAGAAACTTGGTAAATGATTTAGTCTTTTGGTATAACAATGAATTATAAACTGCAAATAATCTTTAACTATTTTTGAAAATTAGGCCTCCATAAAATTAGGTCTGGAAGCCCATATCCTCAATACTATAGGTCCTACTTTAAAAATAGCTTAGGTTCAAAACTTCATTTTTCCATGTCAGGGGCAAAAATGAACAAACTGAGAAGTTTAACTTCTCACACCAGCCCATGGGTACCAAAAACATGTTTCAGTTCAAGTTCTAGAGAACATAATCAGCATTTCTGTTTTTATAGGTGACATCATTTCATAAAAGCACTTTTTCAGACACCAGTGTCTCTCCTACACCTCTCTCTTTATGAAGAAGGAGAAAGACTAAACGACAACCTGAGGCTTGGCACAGTCTGAGGGCAGAGGTAGGAAAGGGATACATGTGGTCTCTTATTGCTGCAGTGCCCAAGGACTGGGAAGCACATGCTGGGATGATTCAGCTACAGCAGAATATTCACTGCCCTGGCTTCCAAAAATACAGTCGGAGTGAGAATCTTTTTACAAGTAACAATCCTTAGTAATGACCTCAATGACAACAAAGGCAGTGCCTTCCATCTCTTTATTTCTTCACTCAATCCTTACAACAGTCTGAGGGGGTAGAAAGCATTCACTCCATTTTATAAATAATAATAGCTAAACTCTATTATGTGCTGTGCTATTTTATCTGCATATATGGATGCCCACAATTTCTCCCATTCTTACATAAGCATGACATTCCTCTCATCAAGAGGCCAAGTCTATTTCGCTTTCCCTCAGTGACTTGTATTTACCAATTGGATGCAAGCAGAAGTGAAGCTAGGCCAGTTCAGGCTCAGGCCTTCTGCTTTTACTCTCATGGAACCCAGTTAGTTGTCCTGTTGTTGGGAAGTCCAGGGTATCTTGCAAGAAAGACATCATGTGGAAAAGAAGGGTAAGATATCACATGAGGGAAGGAATATGAAGAGTCGGACAAGCCATGTGATCGTCAGTACCAATACCACAGACGTGTGAGAGAGGACTTCCGGGACCTTCCAGCACAGCTCATCACCAGCTTGAATGCAGCTGCATGAGTGATCCCAGACGATGTATGTAGAGTATAAGAACTGCCCATCTAACCTTAGGACCATAAAAAATGCTAAATCATTTTATGCCATTAAATTTTGGGGTAGTTTTGTTATGCAGCAATAGAAAACTGATAAATGTGCTTACACATTTGAAGGTTCCTGTATTAATTCATTGAACCCACACAAGTTAATGGAACAGGCAATGCGACCGTCTTCATGTTATGGATGAGGAAACTGAAGAGCACAAAGATGAAATGACTTTCCTAATGTCACACTGCCTAAGTGGTGGGGCCAGAGTCCAAAACATGATCTTATGATCATGTCCTGCCTCTGTGAGAAAAGTGAGGCTCAAGAAAATGAAGTAGCTCACTGTGGGATGAGATGTCAAGTCTATGAATGCCAAAGAATGTGGGTTTCTGGGGTGTGACAAGCAGTTCAGTGTAGCTGAAGCTTAGAATTCGTAAGTAAAATTCGCAGAAGATGAGAGTAGAAAAGTAGGTTGGAACTCCGTTGTGAAAGGTCCATTCATCCTACTTTCACCTCTGGTCCAATGATTCCTAAACCTTAGTCAGTGATAATATTTGCCCAATCCATGACAAGTGACAAAAAAGTCAAAAAGCATAATATAATCATATATGACATGTTCATTTTAACCCCTTAGAGGAACTTTCTCTTCATTTGTAATAATGTTGTTCCTAGTTAAAAACATACACTTTATTTTGTAAAATAATGGAGAAAATAGAGTTGTAGTTGTTAATGAAATGTAAAAATCTAGAAGCCACCACTACAGACAGGGAACTCTGGATGGTAACATAATTTTTTTAAAGAATCAAGCTTAATTAATTAGGACATTATGAATGCTTAAATATGTCGATATTTGTGCTTAAAATGGTTTGTGTAGTAATAGTAACTCACAATTTTTCCATTCTCTACTCTTTTCTTTTCCTTATATCCCTGCTTATTTAGGCCTTTTTGGAGAGTGTTTGGGACCAAAGAAAAGAGAGCCAAAAAAACCCTAAGTATCATTTTTAGCTCTTCCTAGCATCCCTGGTTATTCCAAGAGTGCTGCTGAGTGTATACAATTAATTGCTCATTTATTATTCAAGTGACTTTTTAAGGAGGGAGCTTTGTATTATCTATACATTTTGATAATTATTGATACCCCTGGTCTTGAAAATGATTGAACAGCTTCCTCCATATACAACAAGAAGATACAATATTACGGCTCTAAAATGCCTTAGGAAATCATTCCAAACTGAACTAAACAAAAAGAATGGTGGCAACAAGCTTTTATTTCAGCACTCAGTTTTAATTTATGAAATTCAATGATGGGCAGTAATTTAGAGAAATTGCTTGTAGTGTAAAGCATGCTTTTTCTATCTTCAAATCAGTTGAAAAAATATTTTAATACAATTTAGATTTTATTCTACAATAGCTCCCTGTAATTATGCTTTCACTAATTAAGGCTTTTATAGTTTGGGTTTAATTCAGCCTTCAACCTATTTTCCATCATTTTTTATCTGTGAGCTGTCAAAAGTAACAACTGTACTCTCATTTTTCCTTGTGTAAAAGTCAGAAACGACTCCCAAGACCTCACCACAATTAAATACACAAATGGGAAGGCAGATATTATAATGGGAAACAAATTAGTTTTTGCCTCAGTGACAACAAGTACTTGAGATTCTATGAAGATTCTTCAAATAGCAAAACAACCAGGGAGGGCACTTCAGTTGCTGAATAAACAAATACTACAAGCAGATATTCTAATCAAGAACATTGCCAAATGCTACCTTTAGCATTTGGCTTGTATTTCTAATTTAAATTATTCAATGTGGAGTAATACCTGAAAATTTTAAGGGACTGCTAGCCATCACGTTTGTAAACTATTTGTATTTAATTAACTACCATTTGTGCTGATGACATATCCTTATATCCAAATATGAAGTCTGATGTTCAGTTTCTACTGCTTAAAAGACATTAAGTTGGAAAAGATGAGTAAAGTGAAAAAGAAAAAAAACACATGAATTTGAGACTGAGACATCCATATTTTTAAAGTATAAATGTTAAATGAAGTAATATTAAGTTTTAAGGTCAGTGAAGAAACTATAGAAATATCATTGTTACAAACACAATGCATGACGTATATTTATATGAAATTCAGTGAACTTTACATATGTTAGTGCATTGGTTCTGGAACCAATCTTACATAATCCTTTGATTGACCAATTCTAGGATTGGTCCCAGAATCATGGATATACTTATCCTACTTGTAGCAATGTTAATCATCCTTGCTGACAGACTAACATGAACACAACTACAAATAAATTTAACCAATTGGAATCATGATTCATGAAATTTAAGAGCATTAAGTGCAATGTGGTACTTACATAGAGAAATGAAACCAAGGTAATGATAGAATGTCTAGAAAAAAGTGAGAGAAAAAAAAAGAAAAGAAAAACTCCCCAAAGTTGTAATTGCTGAAGCCCACCTTGTAACTGAGATGAAAAAGACCAAAATGAAGCCAACCTTGAAATGTCAACCTCGATGGGTTATTTGCCACATGCAAGGTTCCTTGAATTCCTATAACACTATAAGGTAAATTTCATGATTACTTTCCTCATTTTAAGGATTAGGAAACAAAGGCACGGGGAATTTAAGTAAGTTGCTTAAGTACACAGAGGTAGTGGGAGGAAGATAGATTTTGAACCAAAGCAGTTTGATCCAAAGCCTGTAATCTCAAATCACTATATTCTGTAAAATAATAATGCATTTCAAAATTGGAAATAAAGCAAACTAATAAGTCTTTGATTTCTTAATATCATGCTAGGACACATGCTAAAAACCTGCTTAACTCTCATCTAACTCTCTTGGAGGATGTAACTCTGTTTTACTAACAAAGGCCCAGGTGTTTTACATGCCTGTACAGTCAGAGGTTAATCTGCAAAGAAAAAAACAAACAAACAAACAAAAAACAAACTGACAGGTATGATTTTGGAGGCAAAGGACTGATAGAAAAGATAACTCCAAAAGTTTTACTTTTATTCCGTAGCAGGAAAACCAGTTTTGTATTTAACAATCTTACCTTGGTATTTCTTTCCTTACTGGCTAAATAAAACTGCTTTTCAAATATTCTTGGAACCAGTTCTCTTGTCTTTTTGTTGGTTTCCTAATTAATTAATTAGATGAATCTTTGACATGTGATCACTATCCATTTTTCTTTTTTAATTTTTTCCCCCAACTTTCTCTTGGCAGGTTAGAGTATGGAAAGTTTGAAATAAAGAGGCATCATGGTGTAGTAGTAAAAGTGTACAGATATCAGAATTAGAAAAACCACAGAACAAGTACTGATAAGGCAAACATGTAACCTCTCTGGGCGTCAGTATCATTATCTATGAAGTGAGGATAATAATTCTTAGCACATAAGAATTATTGAAAGGATTATCAAGAATAACATTCCTGAGGTAACAAAACTGAGCCTGGCTCATCCTCTCTAAAATTCTTAACTCTCACTTTTTAAAGCTGAGATAGTCAGTAGAACATTACAGTGTTTTGCCACTACACAATAGTCTTTTAAACAGCATTTAAACAAGCATTTGTTGCAGGGGGCGGGGGAGGGGTGGATTTGGAAAAGATCTGAAAAGGCTAAAAATAACAGGAAAGTAACCAAAATGAACATAAATGTCAAAATTAAATAATATGATAAAAATTAAAATATTTTTTCTTTCTTTTCAAAGATAAGATTTTGTTTTCAAGTATCTGAAGATATTTGATATCAAAGCAGAAATGCTCTGCAGTTTACATTTGAAGAAGTACCTGAATAAATGAGTTCATATTCCAAAATTGTCTTCCAAAGGATTGCTTTTAAACTGTGATGTTCGAAACCTGTTTTAGACCTTGATGAAAGCATAATTTTTTCCCTTGGAAAATTTATAAATGCTGCCCATAAATCCCAGGTTAAGAACCTCTGTTATAAAGGAACTATGAAAAATGAGGTGATCATCATTGCCAAAAGTCAGGAATGCTTTAGATGTCACCTACTTTATAATTAAAATTAATGTGATACAAGCATTTGACATTTTGCTTTGAAATATATCCATTCCTCATCTATACCTACTTGGTGATAGATTCTTTTTTTAATAAAAAACTGTAAAATATTTGAAACAGACCAAGGGAAACAGGCATTAGCATACCCGTCCATGCTACCAGATTCCATGGGGATACTGTGCTTTCATTTCTTTTGGGGCTACTTTACAACTTTATGTTTTAGGTAAGTGACAACATTGAAAGTTAAATTTTCCCACAGAGATCTATCTAAATTGTGTTCAGTGGAATCTGGTAATTGTTCTCTGAATATTGACCAATTTTGTAATTTTGCATGTATTTGTAAATTAATGTAAGCACTTTTTATCTATTAATATGTTGTTCTTTGAATTCTTCTTTGCACTGGTTTTAACACTTTATTGATTTCCCTCTTTAACTAATGAGTTAAATAAAATCTTTGGCACATATTCCTTTTATATTTAAATGAAAATCATGATTTTTACCCTTTCTGGAAAATCATCCCCTATCAATCTATCTCAATATTTATGAGTTTGTATATTTATAAAATCTTCCCAAATCATTGGCCAAAGTGATCTTCTATGAAGATGGGCCACATGTCACTTCATATCACTCCACATATCACTCCTGTCTACCTGGTTTTATTCATAACTCCACAGAGATGTAGAAGCCTAAGTTAAAATAGGAGCCATTCAGGCTACACATAAAACCTCTGCTATAATCAGGGTAATAAAGCATCACAGTGTAAGGAAAAGGAGATTCTCCTTGTCTAAGTGAACTATGGACAAGGATGAACAAAATGGATGATTTGTTTGGTTAGTGGCCTACGGACAAAGTGCTCTTAGAAGTTACATTCAAAAACCAAGGACAGGGGCGCCTGGGTGGCTCGGTCGGTTAAGCGTCGGACTTCAGCTCAGGTCATGATCTCACAGTCTGTGAGTTCGAGCCCCGTGTCGGGCTCTGTGCTGACAGCTCAGAGCCCGGAACCTGTTTCAGATTCTGTGTCTCACTCTCTCTCTGCCCCTCCCCTGTTCATGCTCTGTCTCTCTCTGTCTCAGAAATAAATAAACGTTAAAAAAACAAACAAACAAAAAAAAAAAACTAAGGACAAGTCCTCATTTTTTTTTTTAATTTTTTAATGTGCATTTATTTTTGAGAGAGATAGAGAGAGAGAGAGAGAGAGAGAGAGAGAGAGAGAACGGGGGAGGGACAGACAGAGAGGGAGACATAGATTCCAAATCAGGCTCCAGGCTCTGTCAGCACAGAGCCCAATGTGGGGCTCAAACCCATGAACCATGAGATCATGACCTGAGCCGAAGTTGGATACTTAACCAACTGAGCCACCCAGGCGCCCCAGTCCACATTTTCAATTTAAGGTTTTACTTAAACAGTACAGACCATTCTAAGTTTAACCACAATAATCAAGAAACTTTGTTCTTAGTTCAAAATTTTTCATTTAAAAGCCCCACAAATATACTTAATAGTTCTAGAAATCATAATCACCATTTTTATACCCTGTGAGCACAGAATGAAGAGTTTCTCATTTGTGGGAGATTTGACAGAAATCTTAGATAACCATAATTTGTTAGTTTCTTTGATTGTTTTTAGTTCGTTTATTTATTTTTGAGAGAGAAAGAGTGTATGTGTGAGAGAGAACAGGGAAGGGGCAGAGAGAAGGAGACAGAGAATTCTAACTAGGTTCTGTGGGGCAGAGCCTGACTTGGGGCTTGAACCCATGACCTGAGCTGAAATCAAGAGTCCAATGCTTGTCTGACTGACCCACCCAGGTGCTCCAGAAGAAAGGCTTCCCTGAATAGGAATTGAACATGGCCACAGCAGTGAGAATGATGAATCCTAATCACTAGCCTACCAGGGACATCGAACCAAAGTTTAAACAGCTCCATTTGTTTTAAAGTATTGTGGACTAAGGCAGCAAGTGAAATCCACTGGGTGGTGGCAACATACACTTTTTTTCTGATTCCTTTGGGTACTTTGGTCCTCTAAGAGTTACATTAGTGGTGTCCTGACGAGGCTTTTGGAGAACTTAGTCCTCTTTATACCAAACCTACTAAAATCCACTTGTATATAAGTTGAGTTGGGTTACAGTTATGTCTCCAATATGTCACTTGTATAAACATTTAATTAGATATTTACATATTTTGGCTTTCTTAGATTTTTTTCCCAGCCAATTTTTCTTTTCAATCTCTTAGAACTTTTCATGGGCCTTAAAAAGCTCTTAGATCCTAAACCATGCAAATAGAATAACTAATTCTTAAAACGTTCTCTAATGGATTTTGAAATCCATGTAAGACAGAGTCCTATTTTTATGCTTTCTTAGAAACAACAACATTCACGGAATAAAAACAGAGCAAAACCACTTGCCTTTTGCAAGTGGGAACTAGGGGGGAATACAGAAATGTTTGCTTTTGTCTGTCCAGCAGGCTGTCCAATTCTCCTGCCTTGGATAATTGCTTTACTCCAAGTTATGGAAGGCAGTGGATGACCCAGGTCCAAACACTTTTACCTCCTGGGGAAAATAACTTGAGCCTGCTGGAGGTCAGGGCCTTTGTTAGACTGAAAGGCCAGTATGAGTAAGAGGGGATATGATGAACATAATGACAGAAGCAGAGACAGGCAGAGTTGACTGGATGAACCACGGGAGACCTGCTATCAAGACTTTGGGGGCAGTTCCCACAACATTTCCAGGGAGCTACTTCAGGAACCAGCAGCATTTGCATTTGAGTCACTCTGGTCTGATGACTCAGTGTATATTCTCCGTGGCCCAGAGGCATGTGATCAAATCTCAGTTCTGCTGCTTATTAGCTGTTGGGTCCCATTCACTAATGTCTCTATGGCTTGATTTCTTATAAGCTCAAAGGAGGATGATGATGATGAAAATAGCAACAGCTAGGTCACAGGGATTTTTGTGAAGATAAAATGAATTAAAACATAAAGTGCTTAGAAATATGCTTGGCATAGAGTGAATAAGGGTTAATGTGTTATTTATGTTTTTTTTTTTAGTATAGTTGACACACAATGTTTCATTAGTTTCAGATGTACAACATAGTAATTTGGTAAGTTTATACATTATGCTGTACTCACCACAAGTGTAGCTATCACCTGTCCGGTTACATCACTACTACAGTATCATTGACTATATTGTTTATGTTGTGCCTTTTATTCCCATGACTTATTCACTCTCTAACTGGAAGCCTGTATCTTCCTGTCTTCTTCACCCATTTTGCTCAGGTCCCCAGCCCCATTCCCCTCCTTTCTGGTAACCATCTTTGTTCTCTGTATTTACAGGTCTGCTTCTGGTTTTTTCATTATTCATTTTTTTTTTTTTTTTAGATTCCACTTGTGAGTGGATTCAGATGATATTTGTCTTTCTCAGCCTGACTTATTTCACTTTGCATAATACCCTCTATGTTTATCTGTGTTGTCTCAAATGGCATGATCTCAACCTTTTTAATGGCTGCGTAATATTTGTGTGTGTGTGTGTGTGTGTGTGTGTGTGTGTGTGTGTACCACATCTTCCTTATTTATTCTTCTATTGATGGACAGTTAGGTAGCTTCCATATCTTAGCTATTGTAGATAATACTGCAATAAACATAGCAGTGCATATAGTTTTTCAAATTTGTGTTTCATTTTCTTTGGGTAAATACCCAGTAGTCAAATTATTGGATCATATGGTATTTCTATTTAAAAATTTTTGAGGAACCTCCATACTATTTTCTATAGTAGCTATGCCAATTTACATTTTCACCCATAGTATGAGAAGGTTCTTTTTTCTCCATATCCTCACCAACACTTTTTATTTCTTATCATTTTGATTTTAGCCATTCTAATTTGTGTAAGGTGATATCTCACTGTGGTTTGATTTGCATTTTCCTGATGATGAGTGATGCCGAGCATCTTATTTAATGTGTCTGTTGACTATCTGTAGATCTTCTTCGGAAAAATGTCTATTCAGGTCCTCTGACCATTTTTTCAATCATATTGTATGTTTTGTTGGTATCGAGTTGTAGAAGTTTTTGACATTCGATATGAACCCCTTATAGAATATATCATTTGAAAATATTGTCCCATTTTAGCAAATAGTCTCTATGTCTTATTGATGATTTCCTTTCCTGTGCAAATGCTTTTTATTTGATGTAGTACCAATAGTTTATTTTTGCTTTTGTTTCTCCTACTTTAGAAAGCATATCTAGTGTTAATACTATTCTTGATCCCGGTTATATAAACCAATACACTGTTTTTCTTTAGCTAGTTTGAGTTAGGCTCCTGTAACTTGCAATTGATATAGCCATGGTTATTAAAGGCACCTCTTGGTCCCTCCTCTGCTATGACATGGATATTAACTCCCACTACCTCTCCTGAAAGGCATCTGTTTATGAAAAGGAATGCAACATAATGACTTTCCCAGATTTCAGAATGGCTACGGTGCTGTCAGCTTTCATCACTGGCTGAGACATGAAGTATTCTTTTTAAAAATTCCTAAATGGCCACCTCAAATTGACTTCTCCCAGGTAACTTATAAATAGGAGATACAACTATTTGCTTTGAAGATCTGAACAAATACATAAAAAATCAATTGTTTTTTATGTTTTGAAGGAAATATGGATGGACTAATGACAGCTTTTAAAAATACATGTACTTTAAATAATATAATCATGAATAGTACCCATTGATAGGAACTCAGAGAGAGAAAACAAAAGCACACTGAAATCAGTAAACTGGAAGATTCCAGTAAAGAAAATTTAAGGATTAAAATGTGGCTTAAAAAAATCATTTAATTTCATGCCAACCTTAATTGTACCAATTATTCATTTTTTGGTTGGAAAAAAATTCAGAGGGTCAAAGAGAAAAGGCTGCCATTATCCATATTTCACTGTTCATTATTTGCCATTTTACCCAATTGTATGCATCAAGGCATTTAGTGTGTAAGATTCCTGTTCAGGAATATTTCTACACTGGAAATATTTGAACTGGACATGAAATCAGACCCCATATGGAACAGGAGTCTGTACTCTAGAGGAAATAACCTTGAGAGACAAGCCCAGACTAAACATCATGGCAATGACCCAGCTTATCTCTTAGAGTACCAGGAGAAGGGTGAAAAGAGAGACTCAAATAAAAAACTTTCAAAAATTCTAATTTGAATTGCTTCCACATAGGACATACATCATTTTGATAGGCCTGGAGAGGGCCAGTCATTTGCCTTCCACTAGTCAGTCACTGTGACATAGGACAATCACACTTTTTCTTGGCCAGATTGAGTCACCTGCCCCACTCCAGAGGTAGGATGGTATTCCTCACACCTTAACATGAACTGAAATAGAAGGATGTTGTTTGCAATAAGAAGTGTATATAAGGACAGATGGTCACATGATGAAGACAACCTCTAAAGGCCCACTATTATAAAGAATCAATATTTTGCCTGATCCTATGAAGGCAGTAATATTTCCAAGTAGGCTTTAAAGTGAGACTAAAAGAATCATCTAATCAGAGCAAGGACAGAGTAAAGAGAGCAGAACCATTTCATGACAGTCTCCAAAAGTGTTTCACCTTTGAGTGCTCGATCTTTTAAATATTTTATGTACTGAGTTACTATATTTAAAATCAAAAATAAATTATGTATCATTTGAATTATCTTTCTTTTACCTTTTAAAATAAATTAGGAGAAAATGATGCAAATATATCTGAATTACATTATATGGTAAAGATCTGTAGTTGGTATGTTTTTGTGACTTTTTCTCCTGTGAATTCTGAAAATGTTTTCATTCTGAATAACAAAGAAAACAAATTTCCCATTGAAATATTTAATTTAAAATATTTAAAATATTTAATTAAAATATTAATCAACAGAACATCACTTAAAAATACTTAATTTTTCTATTTCAAATTTAATACAAGCATTATTTAAGTTAATTCATCTTTCCTTAGAGATTATTCCTAATGATTCACATATATTTTGATGTTTTCATTACTAACACTAGAGATGCTATTTGAAAATTTCAATTTAATTGGTACTATTTGGATGTTGTTAATTGTTTTTAATACTTATGTCAGCAATTTGGTTGATATTCTAGGGCTTCACATTCAAAACAGTCCCTCTTCAAGGCATTTATTTTCCATTTAAAAAAACACCTGACATCGATACATCTTTTCTAATGAGAGATTGTGAAAAGCAGAACTTTTCAATGAAAACGCTTATTTTGAAAGTAATGATTCTAACATTTCCGGCCTCCTCTTAGGAATTGTTTGTCAGTCCCAGTTTATGAAATATGCATAATCACAATGGTCTTTAAATAATACATAGAATTTGATGCTCGTGGCTGGATTGCACAATATTTTTATGGAAAGATCATAACGAACAATCTTAGACTTGGCAGCTTATTTGAGCTCTGGCTCTACCACTTACTAGGTGCATGTCCCTGGACTGACTACGATTGCAAAGGACCTCATTTTGCTCACATGTAAGATGGAAAGAATAATATTAGGCAACACATTTTTATGCCTACTGAAGATTTTCATAAAAATAAAGTGAGACAATATCTGTGAAAGCATGCTTTATATCTTCAAGGTCTATACAGATTGAAGGCTCTATTGTTGCAGGGATCTTTGCATGACCCTTGAAGTTATGCTTGTCCTAGAATTCCAAAATGCAACAGGGCCAAAAGGTTTTTGAAGCCTGAATTGGGGCATGATGGTTTCACGTAGAATGGAAATGAAAGGAAAAGGGATTTGGCTTTGCCACCTCCATGGGGCTTTTTGGCAACTTCAGAAGCTTTGCTAAGGAATGAGTGCTTATAACAATTTTGTAGCACTGGTTGCCTCATTTACTGACAAAGGAACAGCAAGCTGAGGAAGGTAACAGAGAGTGACTACACGGATAGTGACTACAGAAGAGAATATATATAATTTTTTTCTGGAGAATTTCAGAACTAACTTGGAGGAACTTGAAAGGTTGGAAATTCACAGAGAGAACAAAGAGTACAAGAGAAATATATTGTATTGCTGTTCCTTTATTGTATCTTTATCACAAGGTTAGTGCCACGTAATTAGTGGTCTTCTAGCAAAGATTGGTATCAAAAGCTAAATATATTTGACAAAATTCTCTGCTCAAAGAGAGATACATAATTGGCTTGAAATAACCTAAACTAATGTATTTTCATTATTTTCTATTTCATAGAATATTTGTTCTATTGATCATTTATTTTTCAAATAGTTTTATATTGGGATATACAATATACATGCAGAATATTTTTGAAAACATAAGCATAAGCAATAACATAAAAATCTCTCAAAAATTATAATAAAGACTCAGAAGTATTGTTAGCATTTTTATACTATTCTTTCTGGTCCATCTATCTTTCTAGTAATCTGTACTTGTGTCATTTATCTATTTATCTATTGGCTTATTAATCAATTTTGTATAGCTAAAATATATTTTAATTTTTTTTACATTTATTTATTTTTGATAGAGAGAGACAGAGCACAAGTGGGGGAGGGGCAGAGAGAGAAGGAGACACAGAATCGGAAGCAGGCTCCAGGCTCTGAGCTGTCAGCACAGAGCCTGACGCAAGGCTCGAACTCACAAACCGTGAGATGATGACCTGAGCTAAAGTCAGATGCTTAACCAACTGAGCCACCCAGGCGCCCCTAGCTAAAATATATTTTAGATGTGATTTTTTGATACTGCATTTCCTTCTTATAATATTATTTAATCACCATTTTCTAACATCATAGACTCATTTCCTGAAAAGAATAGTTGCTGATGCCCCCAATTAGATATTTGTTAACACTTCACTTACATCAATAGATAGATCGCTCAGACAGAAAGTCAATAAGGAAATATCAGCCTTAAATAACACACCAGACCAGATAAACTTAGCATATACTTCTATAATATTCCATCCAAAAGCAAGAGAAATACACATTCTTCTCAAGTGCACATGGAATATATTCTGAGATAGATATGTTAGGCCATAATAAATTTAAGAGAAATGAAATCATATTAACTACAGATATGACCACAATAGTACAAAGCTAGAAATTAATTACATGAGGAAAACTGGAAAATTCTCAAATATGTGGAGATTTAACAATATGCTACTAAACAACCAATGAATACAAGAATTAAAAGAGAAATAAAAAATACCTTGAGAAAAATTAAAATGGGAATGTAATGTAACAAAATTTACAGGATGCAGTAAAAGCAGTCTTAAGAAGGAAGTTCATAGTTAACAATTCCTAACTCAAGAAACAAGATAGTCTTCAAGCTAATGTAATGCCTCAAAGAATAGGAAAATAAGAACAAATGAATCCCAAAGACAGTAGAAAGAAAGAAATAATAAAGATTAGAGCAGAAATAAATGAAATAGGGACTAAAAATACAATTCACCAATGAAGCCATCTGGTTCTGGATTTTTGTTTGTTGGGAGAAAAGCCAGACTCTTATGTAATGTAACATAATCATGGGAGTGAAATCTTTCATTTTTGCCATATCTTATTGATTAGAAGCAAATCACAAGTCCTGCCCTTACTCAAGGGCTTAAATACTAGAAGACAGAGATTTCTGCAAAACAAGAAATTAAGGAATCAATGCCATTTGCAATGCACCAAAACCAAAGAGATACCCAGGAATAAATCTAACCAAAGAGGTAACAGATCTTTACTCTGAAAACTACAGAACATTTATGAAAGATATTGAAGGGGACACAAAGAAATGGAAAAGCATTCCATGCTCATGGACTGACAGAACACGCATTGTTAAATGTTTATATTACCCAAAGCAATCTACATATTTAATGCAATCCCCATTAAAATACCATCAGCATTTTTCACAGAGCTAGAACAAATAATCCTAAAATTTGTATGGAACCACAAAAGACCCTGAAGAGCCAAAGCAATACTAAAAAAGAAAAACAAAGCTAGAGGATCACAATTACAGATTTTAAGGTATATTATAAAGCTGTAGTCATCAAGACAGTATGATACTGCAGAAAAACAGACACATAGATCAATGGAACAGAATAGAAAACCCAGAGATAGACACACAACTATATGGTCAACTAATTTTTGACAGAGCAGGAAAGAATAACCAATGGAAAAAAGACAGTCTTGGATTGCCTGAGTGGCTCAGTAAGTTGAGAGCCCGACTCCTGATTTCAGTTCAGGTTGTGATCCCAGGGTCATGGGATTGAGCCCTGAATCGGTCTCCATGCTGAGCAAGGAGCCTGCTTGGGATTCTCTCTCACTCTGCCTCTGTCCCTCTCTCCAACTCACATATTCTCTCTAAAATTAAAAAAAAAAAAGACAGTCTCTTCAACAAACGGTGTTGGGAATACTGGATAGCAACAGGCTGAAGAATGAAACTGGATCACTTTCTTACACCATATACAAAAATCAATTCAAAATGGATGAATGACCTAACTGTGAAACAGGAAACCATCAAAATCCTAGAGGAGAAAACAGGCAACAACCTCTTTGACATCAGTCAGAGCATCTTCTTAAGACATGTCTCTGGAGGCAAGGAAACAAAAGATAAAGGAACTATCAGACTTTAAAAATAAAAAAGCTTCTGGACAGTGAAATAAACAATCAATGAAACTCAAAGGCAGCCTATGAAAGGTAGAAGGTATTTGCAAATGACATAACTGATAAAGGATTAGTATCCAAAATCTATAAAGACCTTATCAAACTCAACACCCAAAAAAACACAAATAACCTAGTTAAAAAATGGCAGAACATATGAACAGACATTTTTTTTCCAAAGAAGACATCTAGATGGCTAACAGACACATGAAAAGATGCTCAACATCACTCATCATCAGGAAAATACAAATCAAAACTATGGTGAGATACCACCTCACACCTGTCAAAATGGCTAAAATTAACAACACAAGAAACAACAGATATTGGCGAGGATGTGGAGAAAGGGGAACCTTCTTCCACTTTTGGTGAGAATGCAAACTGGTGTAGCCACTCTGGAGAATAATATGGTGGTTTCTCAAAAAGTTAAAAATAGAACTACCCTATGATCCAGCAATTTCACTAATAGGTATTTACCCAAATGATACAGAAATAAAGATTTGAAGGGAGTACATGCAGCCCAATGTTTATAGCTGCATTATCAACAATAACCAAACTATTCAGAGAGCCCAAATGTCCATCAACTGATGAATGGACAATGAATATGTGGGGTGTGTGTGTGTATATATATATATATATATATATATATATATATAGTCACTCAGCAATCAAAAAGAATTAAATTAGGCTATTTGCAACAGTGTGGATCAACCTAAAGTGTATTTTGCTAAGTGAAATGGTCAGAGAAACACAAATACCATATAATTTCACTCCTATGTGGAATTTAAGAAACAAAACAAAAAGGGGCGCCTGGGTGGCTCAGTTGGTTAAGCGTCCAACTTCGGCTCGGGTCACGATCTCACGGCTTGTGAGTTTGAGCCCCATGTCGGGCTCTGTGCTGACAGCTCAGAGCCTGGAGCCTCTTCAGATTCTGTGTCTTTCTCTCTCTCTCTGCCCCTCCCCTGCTCACACTCTGTCTTTTTTTCTCAGAAATAAACGAACATTAAAAAAAAAAGTTTTTTTTAAAGAAACAAAACAAATGAACAGTGGAAAAAAAGAGGGAAACAAACCATGAGAAACTCTTAAAGATAGAGAACAAACTGAGGGTTGATGGAAGAAGGTATGTGGGGGATGACCTAGATGGGTGATGGGTATTAAGAAGGGCAAATGTTATGGTGAGCCCTGGGTGTTGTATGTAAGTGATGAATCACTGAATTCTATGCCTGAAACCAATTTTGCACTGTATTTTAACTAATAGAATTTAAATAAAATTTTGAAAAAAATAGAAACAAATAGAAATTGAAAAAAATAAAAGTAGCAAGAGAAAATAGTTATATACGAAGGAAATCCCATAAGGCTAATGACTGAGTTTTCAGCAGAAACATTGCAGGTCAGAAGGGACTAGCATGATATATTAAAAGTGCTGAAAGAAGAAAAAAAAATGCAACCAAGAATACTCTGTACAATAGGGCTATCATTCAGAATAGGAGAGATAAAGAGTTACCCAAACAAAAGTTAAAAGAACTCATCACCAATACACCAGCTTTACAAGAGACGTTAAATGGGACTCTTTGGGTGGAAAGATAAGACCATAAGGAGCACAAAAAGTAGGAAGTACAAAAGTAGTAAAACTAAGGATATTTATAAAAATCATTCAAGGGATTCACAAAATAAAAGGATGTAAAGTATGACACCATACACTTAAAACGTAGTGGGGCAGAGGGAGAAGAATAAAATTTTAGTGCTTTTAGAATGGGTTGATACTTAAGAAACCATTAACTTAACATAGACTGCTATATGCATAAGACACTATGTGTAAACCTAATGGTAACCACAAATAAGAAAACAGTAATATATATGCAAAAAAAATAAATGAAATGGAATCCAAGTATATCACTACTTGGATAAGCCAGCAATGAGAGAGGAGAGCAAGAGAAAAACAATAGAGTTGAACTACAGAAATAACCATAAAACAAGTAACAAAATGGCAATAAGTACATATCTATCAACAATTACTTTGAATGTAAATGGACTAAATGCTCCAATCAAAAGACATGGTGTGATAGAATGGATCAAAAGCAAGACACATATGTATGCTGCCTACTAGAGACTCATTTCAGACTAAGTCACATGCAGATTGAAAGGGAAGGTATAGAAAAGTATGTATCATGAAAATGGAAGTGAATAGAAAGCTGGGGTAGCAATACTTGTATCGAACAAAATAAACTTTAAAACATAGTGTGTAAAAAGAGACAAAGAAAAATACTATATAATCATATAGGGAATAATCCAACAAGAAGATATAATAATTGTAAACATTTATGCACCCAACATGAAAGCACCCAAATACATAAAACAGCTAAAAACAGATAGTAATACAATAATAGTAGGGGATTTTAACACCCTATTTATGTCAATAGATCATCCAAACAGAAAATTAACAAGGAAATAGTGGCTTTGAATGACACATTGGACCAGATGAATCTAATAGATATATTTAAAACATTCCATTCTAAAACAATGGAATACACATTCTTTTCAAGTACACATAGATCCTTCTCCAGAATAAATCACATGTCAGGCCACAAAAGAAGTCTCAGCAAATTAAAAAATATTGCAGTCATGCAATGTATCATTTCTGACCACAATGCTATGAAATTAGAAATCAACCACAAGAGGGGCATCTGAGTGGCTCAGTTGATTAAGCCTCCAACTTTGGCTCAGGTCATGATCTCACGGTTCATGGGTTTGAGCCCTGTGTCAGGCTCTGTGCTGACAGTTTGGAGCCTACTTCAGATTTTGTGTCGCCTTTTCTCTCTGCCCTTCCCCCACTCGTAATCTGTCTCTCTCTCTCTCTCTCAAAAATAAATAAACATTAAAAAAAATTAAAAAAAGAGAAATCAATCACAAGAAAATATCTGGAAAGACCACAGATACATGGAGGTTAAATAACATGCTACCAAACAATGAATGAATCAACCAAGAAATCAAAAACTACATGGAGACAAATGAAAATGAAATGATAACAATCTAAAATCTTTGGGATGCAGCAAAAGTGGTTCTAAGAGGGAAGTTTATAGCAATACAGACATACCTCAAGAAACAAGAAAAATCTCAAATAAACAATTTAGGTCACACTTAAAGGATCTAGAAAAAGACCAGTGAAAGCCCAAAACCAGTAGAAGGAAGGAAATAATAAAGATGAGAGGATGAAAAAAATTGGAGAGGATAAAAAAAAATAAAGATGGAGGACAAAAAATGGAATAGATCAATGAAACTAGGAGCTGGTTCTTTGCAAAGATCAACAAAATTGATAAACCTTTAGCTAGACTTATGAAAATAAAAAAGAGAAAGAGAAGATATAAATAAAATCAGAAATGAAAGTGGAGAGATAACTGATGCCACAGAAATACAAAATATTGTAAGAGCAACCAACTGGACAACCTAGAAGAATTGGATAAATTCCTAGAAACATTTAATTTTCCAAAAGTGAAGCAGGAAGAAATAGAAAACTTGAACAGACTGATTACCAGCAATAAAATCAAATCAGTTAATGAAAAACTCTCAAAAAAAAGACCAAAACCAGATGGCTTCACAGGTAAATCCTACCAGACATTTAAAGAAGAGTTAATATCTATTCTTCTCCAACTATTCCATAAAATAGAAGAGGAAGGAAAGCTTCCACATTCATTCTATGAGCCCTGCATTAAGATATGAACAGACATTTCTCTAGAGAAGACATACAGATGCCTAATAGACCCATGGAAAGATGCTCAACATCACTAATCATCACAGAAATGCAAATTGAAACAATGAGATATCATCTCACACCTGTCACAATGGCTAAAATAAAAAAAACACAAGAATGTTGTTGGTGTTGGTGAGGATATGGAGAAAAAGGAACCCTTAGGCACTATTGGTAGGAATGTAAACTGATGCAGCCACTGTGGAAAACATTATGTAATTTCCTCAATAAATTGAAAAACAATTACCATATGATCCACTAATTCCATTACTAAGTATTTAGCCAAAGGAAAAAAACACAAATTTAAAAATATATATGTACCCCTACACTTAGTGCAGTATTATTTACAATAGCCTAATTATTGAAGCTATCCAAGTGTCTGTCAACAGATGAGTGGGAAAGGGAATGTGTATATATACCCACATACAAGATGGGGTATTACTCAGCCATTAAAGCAGAATGACATCTTGCCATTTACAACAGCATGAATGAATCTAGAGGGCATTATGCTAAGTGAAATAAGTCAGAGAAAGACAAATATTATATGATTTCACTCATGTGGAATTTAAGAAATGAAACAAAGAAAAAAAAGAGACAAACCGAAAAACAGACTCTTATCATAGAGAACAAACTGATGGCTACCAAGACGAGAAGGGGGCTGGGGAATGTGTGAAATAGATGAAAAGGATTAAGAGTACACTTACTGTGACAAGCAATGAGTAGTGTATAAAACTGATGAATCACTATATTGTATACCTGAAACTAATGTAACACTGTACATTAATTATACTGGAATTAAGGAATTAAAATTTAAAAATAAAATTAAAAATAAGAAGTAAATAACTAGAGATGTTTTATATTAAACAATTGAAAAATTCAATATTTTAAGTATCAGTTCTCCCTAAATTGGTATATAGTTTTAATGTATATTATTTAAAATCCCAGAAGAGGTGTATGTGTGTATATGCTAACAAAATGATACTATAAACTTAAATAAACACACAAAAAATATTAGTATAGTCAAGACAATTTTGAAGAAGATGATGAACTAAGTTGAGTAAGGTTACCAGGTTCTCTATTTATTATAAATTACAATAATGAAGATAGTGTGATATTGGTGTATGGATAAACAAATAGACAAAAGCAATGGAAAAGTGAGTCAAAAAAATAGATACACATATAGAGGGTAACTTTGTACTATGATACTTCAGTGTGTGTTAGGGTCAGAAATGGCCCTTTCAACTCATGATGCTGCAGCAAACAGATATCCATGGGGAGAAGAAGTCTTGATGTCTACCTCATACCATATTCAAAAAAATAATTCAAATTGAACCATGGATGCAAAAGTGAAAATAATGAAGCTTCTAGAAGAAAATATAGGAATATCACCGTAACAGTAGAGTAGTCAAATATTTCGGAAACAGAATAAATTAAGCATTTATAGATGAAACTTCACTAAAATAAAGTACTTTTGGTGAGCAAAAGACACAAGAATTCAAACATGCAAAAAACAAACAGAAAGATGGTAATCTGACAAATGGCTTGTCTAGCATACATGAAAAAAATCCTACATAGCAAGAAAAATACAAAAGAAGTAACCAATTTAAAATGATAGGAAGAAGACCTAAGCCAACAAAGTATACAAAGCATATAAAATAAGATATCCATATGGCAAATAAACATTGACAAGTTGGTCAACATCATTGCAGTCACCAGGGAACTACAAATAAAACCACAATTAGAGGACTATACATCTACCAGAATGATTAACATTAATAAAACTGACAGACATAAATAATGGCAAGAATACTGAATAACTAAAGCTCTCATATATTGATAGTGGAAATATAAATTAGTTCAATCACTTTGGAGAACTATTTGGCTAAATCTACTAAAGATAAATATAAGCCAGCAATTGTGCCAGCATTTCCACTCCTATCCAAGAGAAATAATGCATATATCTACCAAAATTCATGTGTAAAAACATTCATAGCAGTTTTAATAAAAAACTTAGTCAAAAAGTAAAAACAACTCAAATGTATACCAACAGGAGAATGCACAAACAAATTTTACAATACTTATACAACAGAATACAACGCAGCCATAAAAACATACAAACTATTACTATATGCAGCAGCATGGACAAAGCTTGGAAAATTTTGTAGAGGGGAAAAAAGCAGACACAAAAGAATATATACTGTATAATTCCATTTATATAAAGTTTAAGAACATGGAAATCGAATATATTTAGATAGAAATCAGAAAAAAATCATTAACTCTGGGGAGGGTGTTCTGAACTGCTAAGGAGCATGAGGGAAGCTCTTGAGGTGAAATCTTGGTCTGAGAGATGCTTACATGGGTGAATGGAAACATACGCACGCAAAAATCAACCAAGATGTATACCTGAAATGTGTATACTTTACACAGATTAACCACATAAAGATAAACACACACACCGATGGTAAAACCTTGTGCATTCATGTCTGTCTCCAAATCTCACTGCATTACAATTACAAGTACCAGGACCTTTACTTAGTCTTCAAATTAGTATCTAAACTTATTTGACCTGAACTAGTCCCATTTCTTTGTTCAAAAAATTTTTTTTCATCATTCTACTGTTTCTAAACTTTTAGCTAGTGAACATTTAAGCAAAGCCAGACCATAAACTCACTGAATTTATGGCATGGTATTATGACTTGCCTTTCCCTCCCTGGCAAAGAAGCATTGCATCATATTTTGATCTGCACTGTGCCCTACTGCTTAAATCCATTCTGGCTTCTGGGATTAGCAATCATTTTGTCCATTATTTCTACTTAAAACCCCCTAAAATTGAAGTCTTAGAATATAGGTAACCAGTACAAAGTAACCCAGTATTCAGCCCTTAAAAGATTTACTAATATCCACAACTCATTCCGACTTGTCTCTTTTTGAACAGTAAGGTTCTGAGATAATACAACTTTGTTTATAATGTCTGGAGTGGAAGAAAGGAGAACAGCAGTAGTTTAAGAAAAGCAGAAGAGTTTCTACAGCGATGTTAGGGGGATCATCACTTTAGAGATACGGACACTAACATTTGGAAGTTAAAATGAATTACTAATATCATCAGGAAGTTATATTAATAGTAGTCAAAAAAGTGTATGTATATACCATTTTCCATGTTTCTAACTAAAAAAAAATTATACAAACAACAATACACACAAGGTTACCTTCATGCAATCAGGTATCTTCATCTCAAAATTATTTCAATATTGGCATATATCAATAATTAAATTACTCCTTCAACAATTTATTGCACACCTATTATATACCTTCCACAAACTAACTGAAATATATGCTATAAGTAGAAAACCAGGACATTTGCAGTTGACTTCCATTCTCAGTAGAAATATAGTATTAGCAAGGACAATAAAAAAGAAAAGCTCTTTTGTAATCAATACCCTTTTTCAGGAGGGTTGCTTATTACAAGTGTGAGGGAGGAAGGGAATCTAGCCAAATACCAGATTCAAGACTAGTGGTAAATGATGTGTTTTGTGTTGTGGTCAGATTGCCCATACTTTGGAAATATGCCCTATGAGAAACTGTTTGGTGCCATTATGCATCAAATAAATGGAGTCACCTAATATTAAACATAATCTAGATCTTACCCGTATTGCAGATGCATCATCCAGATATGGAAAATATCCATTAGCAGCACACACAAAAAATAGGCTCTAGCATAACAGCTTGGAAACAATATTCTGAAGAATGAAGAACTTGGATCTAAAGGAAAATACACGTCAGTGGTTCTCAATCTTAGCTATACATTGTTATCACTTGGGCATTGTTAAATTGCAATAATTCTCCATATCCCAACAACTAATTATTATAATTAAGTTTGATCTTGAGTGAGGACTAGATATTTCTGTATATTTAAAATTATTTTCTATGCCAGCCCTGAGAATCATTTATTCATGTGAAAAAAATGAATACAAATATTTAAAGTAACTAAAGAAGTCATCTGAAGGAAGAAACCAAATGTGAGAAGAAAAGAAACAATGATGTACATCTTCAAATATGTCTAAAACACCATTTCATTCTAGAAATCAGTATGAACAGCACAAGAAATCAAATAACAAATATGTAATGATAAATTTTGGTTTAAAAATCGTCAAATGTAGAATAAAACAGTGAAGAACACCCAAAAGAGCACTGGTTTCAAGAAAGAAGTAGCCAGAAATATTCTTCAATAGTATTTCAACAATAATCACCATAAGTTAATGATACTATAATAAAACAATATAAAGACTCAATCACATTAATTCTCCAATAATCCCACAATCTTTAATAACGGGCAGCTGTCGATCTAAAAAGAGAAGCAAATACGGGCTAATTGAAGTTTTTGACTAGTTTTTCAAAGGTACCTTAGAAAGTCAAATTTAGATTTCTGAGATAATCTTTGCATGTCAGAATTCTTATCAATGTAACTGGATGTTTGAAGACAGCAAATAAACAGGCAAGGATCTCCCAAATGCTATATTAGTAAGAACCATAGCTCTTACTTCTCAAGAAGATATATTCTAGTAGAAAATATGTATTATTTAGTCTAATTATAGACTTACAGAGCAGTGGTTCTCAACTGTTAGCACACATCAGAATGACCTGGAGGGTTTGTTAAAACAGATTGCTTATCCCTCCCCAGAGTTCCTGATTTAGTAAGTCTTGCACAGGATCCTCCCAACTTTGTATTTCTAGTAAGTTCACATTTGATGCTGACACTGGTTCTCTTTAAGAATCACTGGTGCAGAGAATTTACAAAGGCCTTATGGTGATCTCTAGTATTTGAGAACTGGAGAAACTTTCTCCACTGTCTGTTACACTGAATACTGGAAATTCTAAGGAACTTCCATTATTCTAATTCCATAATTCTAATGAACTTGTGGTAAGATAATAAAATAGTCCAAGGGTGAGTCCCTCATGGACATTTGCTTCATGCTGATCATCCAGAGAAGCCCTCCTTCATGAATAGCTCTACTGACCGTAACCATTTTGGGCTAGAAGATGAGAGGTGAGGAATGTTCACTACCATTCTATTCCACCAGTTGTTTCTATTTCTTGTGTAAATAGGATGTATGAGTTAAACCCTTTGGGGAAATAAGTTTTCAAAAGGCCATTTTAATTCCATGAGGGAATTGGGACCAAGGGCATCCAAGTTTTTAAATGACAGCAGTGGTCTTGGATTAACTTCTCTCACAGTGATTTTCCCTTCTCTGGGACAGGCTCCACATTAGGGGAATGGATTCCTGATAGCCATGCTCTTATTTGACTTTCCTCCTAGCCACATTTGATTAGTCCTGCAGTAGACATTTAATCAAAGTCAGACCAGGAGACATTTTCTAGATTTTTAAGGGAAATTATGAGTCAGTATTTCTTGGTGGGAGATATAAAATGTAAAACTCAGCTGCTGAGCGAAGGAGATTGTGTTTCCCAGCATGATCATGATGAATGGGATAGATGTCATATTCACCAGCATGTGGTGGAAGATGGTTCACACTGATACAGAATTGAACTAATATTACTGGGAAGGAAAAATATATGGGTAGAAAAGGAGCGAAAATGAGAGAGAAAGGGTCCTAGCAGAGTTCAGTGTTCTATTTAGAGTAGTTCATGATGTTCAACTGAATACCTTGCCATACTATTAGCTGATGGTTTAACTTTTCACTGTGTACCAATTTGCTTAGTTTTTTTTGAATTAGTTGTTATTACTTGCAATTTAATTTGAGAGTCTCTTCTTGCTATTAAGCTTAAGTCAAGAGGATGCTACTTGAAAAAAGACAGCCATTGAAGTTAAAGCTCTTACAGACAGTGAGAAGAAGAAAGGTAACAGGTAAATGGAGTAGTAGATGTCTATTCCTCTTTCCTCTACCTACGATAAAGCCTATGGGTGAGTGTAAGATGTGTGAGGGAAAATCCAACAGCAGAAGGCTCATTCTTGATCCATGTTTAAAGATTTCAGAGAATACTTTTGGGTACTGTGTACCAACTTGATGCACATCAAACAAGATAAGGAGTAGAACATATGGTCATGGACAGAAGGCTTTGGCTAGCACTCCTGAACTTCCCTTAGTTCCAATGGGATATAAATACTTAGTCAAAAGCCAACGGAATTACCATGTGGCTACTATAATGAGAAAAACATCACCCTTTCACAGATAGTGGAGTTCTGGCCCTAGAGCCTGGATGAAAGAGACTCAGGTATCTGTGATCAACACAATCTAAGGGGGAAAGTGGGGTCAAGAAAAGAGATATGGCTACTGCTTCCCTTGAGCATTATTTCAGCCAAAAGTATGAAGTGCAAAGTGATCAAGCATAGTATATGGCATCAGAGGCCAGTAGGCCACCTGCAATCAGGGAAAATTGGACTATTTTCCCGGAGAACAGAGAAGCAAGCACGATAAATTTCTCTGCTCCCTCTAGAGCAGACACAATCTTGAAAAGAAGTTGAGAAGGGAATTGGAGGATTAAAAAATGAGAGGACAGAGTACGAATTCTTACATTATCAGAGCAGGATATGTGTTTTTTTTTTTAATTTTTTTTAACGTTTATTTATTTTTGAGACAGGGAGAGACAGCATGAATGGGGGAGGGTCAGAGAGAGAGGGAGACACAGAATCTGAAACAGGTTCCAGGCTCTGAGCTGTCAGCACAGAGCCTGACGCGAGGCTCAATCTCACGGACTACGAGATCATGACCTGAGCTGAAGTCGGACGCCCAACCGACTGAGCCACCTAGGCGCCCAGAGCAGGATATTTTTTAACAAACAGGTCTAAAATTAAGTTCTCTCACCTTTAGTCTACTTCCCTTCCCAACAACCAGTAGATAGGGATTTGGGATAAAGACTACATCAGTTATAGAGATTTAAAGAAGATACATTTTTTTTTTTGTATATCTGAATGTAAAGTGACCAGAAATCTAATTGTTGTTGTTCTGTCCCTAATTTGCTGGCTTATGATAAGCTCTTCATGATCTTTAGCATTGTTTACTTTGAAACACAGATTGTTATGATAATCCAATGAATCCTTTTATGTAAGGCTCAATCTCTTCTGGATAAATTATCAGTTTCATTAGCTTCCTCTTCTCTCTTTCACTTTGAAGGTATTAAGTGTATAGAAAAGGATGTGTCTTACAAAATCTCCTGTCAGAGCAAAATCCTTAGGCACAGTTATGCCTTGGCTACTGGTCACTGGGTCAGTTCCCCCGACCACCGGGGGTTGGTGTAATACAAATTCATGTCCTTCTCAAGAGCTCAGTGGTGCTTGTAGCCGATGACAGTTGAGTATGTCTCCTTATACTTCCCTCTGTGACTTTCATGCCACATTTTTGCATTCCAAATTTTCTTCTTTCCATCCTCACTCGGGTCTGAGGAATGGCCAACTTTTCTTTAACTTCTATTTTATACACTTCTACTCTATAGCAATAAACCAATGGCTTTTCTGCTATAAGAGAAGGAATATTTTCTCTGTAATATGAGAGAACTCTGCGGTAATTCTTCTAGACTTAGACCTTGATATACTAAAGGCAGAGCCAAAAATTTTTTTCTATAAATTCTCTTTAATAGTTTCATTTTTGCATGTCAGAACTGGATTTTTAAAAAGCCTTCATTTAACATGCTTTAAAATTTCTGATTTCCTCTATAGCTAGATGAAAGCTAAGGTTCAGCTAGTAAAAATATATTAGAAAAGATAAAAGCAACAAGCACATTTATGGTTTGAAATGTGATCTTTATCATTATGGTAGGCAAAATAATGTACTCTAAGACCATGTGTTAATCCCTAGAACCTGTGAAAATGGCACAGGTGAATCAGGCTGCATGACAGAGGGGAATCAAGGGTGCAGATGGAATTAAGGTTGCTAATCAGATGACCTTAAAATAGAGAGACTATCCTGGATAACCTGGGTTGTCCCGATATAAGAAGAGTTCTTAGAATTGGAAAGGTGGGCAGAAGAGGAGGTCACAGTGATGCTATGTGAAAAAGACTCAACCCATTGTTGCTGGCTTTAAGGATGAAGGAAAGGACCTTGAGCCCAGGAACATGATCCACTTCTAGAGACTAAGAAAGGCAAAGAAACTCTCTTAGAGCCTCCAACAAGTAATGTAGCATGCCAACACTTTGATTTTATCCCAATAAGACTCATGTAAGACTTCTGACCTGTAGAACTATAAGATAATAATTTCTTTATTGTTTAAGCCACTAATTTTAGGGGAGTTTGTTATAGCAGCAATTAGAAACTAATACCATTATTTAAATTGGAAATTGGCTTGAAAACCTAACATGATGCTCATCTTAACTCCTAGTTGCCATTTCTTTTCCCTGTTGTTACTACTCTGATCATTTCCATAATTATTACTTGTAAGCCTTAGATTTAAAGTCTTTAGCAGTGAAAAGAAACAAAAAAATAAAATATTAGTTTTTCTATTTGAAAATAACTCTAGGAAACTAACAGAGTAGGAACACATTTCAAACTAATGGCAAACATGAATCTTTTAAAATTATATTCTCGACTGTGAGCCATGCTCCACTTTGCCTCCTATTGCCAGGAACAACTGAGAGTTAACTATTTAAAATGAACCATGTTCTCAAGGTTTTGAGCTATTGTTGACTATATTATGACTGGTGCACTCTGCTGGGTCAGTGGACAGCTGCTGTTTTATTTATTTGTAGACTCCTGTGCTACATTTTATGCATGAAAAACATTGTGCAAGGCTGAGGTTTCCTCTGCTCTGTAGTCTGTCCACTGAGTAAATTCTTGGACAATGAGTTTGTATTTCTTTGGCAGGAAGTAAACATTCAAGATAACTCATGTCAGGAAAAAATTCTGCACAAAGCTTGAATAGTGAAATGATGTCAACTGAAAATGTGACTGTTCTGTCATATGTAACACTAGTGTTAATGTGGATCTAGAAGAAAAAGAGTTACCACTAAGGAAGAAGATTTTGTTATGTAAGGCAGATTGACACGATGTTTGCTATAAAAGCAAAGATTATTACTGTTGGTCTCTTGCTCCTTTTTTTAAATGTTTATTTATTTTTGAGAGAGAGAGAGAGAGAGAGAGAGAGAGAAGCTCAAGAGGGGAAGGGCCAGAGAGAGAGGGAGACACAGAATTTGAAGCAGGCTCCAGGCTCCGAGCTGTCAGCACAGAGCCCAATGCGGGGCTTGAACTCACAGATCGTGAGATCATGACCTGAGCTGAAGTCAGATGCTTAACTGACTGAGCCACCCAGGCGCCCCTGTTGCTCCTTTTGAATGCCACAGTAAAACACACTCTAGTGCTCAAAGACTCTTTAAAAAAATTTTTTTAATGTTTATTTATTTTTGAAAGAGAGAGAGAGAGAGAGAGAGAGAGAGAGAGAGAGAGAGAGGAGCTCGAGAGGGGAAGGGCCAGAGAGAGAGGGAGACAGAATCTGAAGCAGGTTCCAGGCTCCAAGCTGTCAGCACAGAGCCCCACGTGGGGCTCCAACTCAGGAACCGTGAGATAGTGACCTGAAGAGAAGTCGGACACTCAACCGTCTGAGCCATCCAGATGCCCCTCAAAGACTCTTTTTAATAGCAATGATGAAAAATGATAGGCAGCAGCAGATTGGAATCGTAGCTATTCTATTCTATTCTATTCTATTCTATTCTATTCTATTCTATTCTATTCTATTTATTAATGTTTATTTTTGACAGAGAGGGAGAGAGACAGACCATGAGCAGGGGAGGGGCAGAGAGAGAGGGAGACACCAATCTTAAGCAGGCTCCAGGCTCTGAGCTGTCAGCATACAGCCTGACATGGGACTCAAATTCACAGACTGTGAGACCATGACCTGAGCCAAAGTTTGACGCTTAACTCACTGAGCCATACACACACCATGATAGATTATTTTTTGTTGTCATAATAACGGATGAAGGTAGGTAGGGCAGGAAAAACCCTTTATAAAGAAATTTGAGAACTATTTGTCAATATGAAATGAGCAAATACATAACCCCCAAATAAATGGATATTAGAAGAGTGCTTCAGAAAACCAAATAAGCTCAGGTAATTGTCCTTCAGATTTTATATATGTAATTGTCAAAGGCACAGGATTGTTTCAAAGTGTATTGGTTCATTCAACAAACATCAACTGCATGCTTTCCCTGTACCTTTCACCCTGCTAGCCACTGGGACACCATGTTAAATGTTGACATGTTCTCTCCCCATGAGAACATTGGGGGAGGTATTAGACATATACATAAATATTTTTGGTGTGAATATCAGGAAATGTATTTATTTAAAAATAGCCAGTTGTAGAAAGTTAGTTGGTTATTGTACTTGGAACAGTTACTAAATCCCAATAGATGAGAAATTTAAATTATGCTAGAAACTAAAAGCAATATAAATTTGGTGTCCTTTTTGATGGCAATTTCCAGAACATACCTAAAAATAGAAAAGGTAATATTCCTGAATGCATGTCTGGTCATCTAGTAATTACAGAAGCTTGAAGAATGTGTAATCTAAAAAAGTAAAATTCTAACTTAGAAACAGACTTAAATCGCTCAGTGAAAACTGTATAAACCTTTTATACTAAAGCGTTAAATGCCTAATATCAAGCTGTCCCTCAGATGTTTCACAGAACAATACTCAATGTAGGCTGACAGCTGTCTAACTGCAGAGTTAATAAGATTTTTGATAAATATAGCTACTACCTATTATATGTGAAAGTACAGTCTATACTCCCTTTAATATAGAGAAAAATACATGTAGTAGAGCTGGCCTAACACAAGGTATTGAGGAACAGAAAAGAGGAGTTTTATATACAACTATATATACAACTATTGTCGTTGTAATAATACTTAATATTAAAAAAAAAGACTAAAAACTTCATTTTCTGATCAAGAGGTAAAATATAAACTATTTTTGCCTTTGTTTTAAGGATAAAATAAATCAGTGTTTAAATGTTAGCTCTATGGAATCTTCAATAATTTCTGAACTTATATGATTCATTTAAATTTAAATCAAACAGTGATCTTATTCTCTCATCACTCTTCAACTTGGCATCATAAATCACAATTAAGATCTAAAGTGATCTACAGGGGCGCCTGGGTGGCTTGGTCGGTTAAGCATCCGACTTCGGCTCAGGTCATGATCTCACGGTCCGTGAGTTCAAGCCCTGCGTCAGGCTTTGTGCTGACAGCTCAGAGCCTGAAGCCTGTTTCAGATTCTGTGTCTCCCTCTCTCTCTGCCCCTCCCCTGTTCATGCTCTGTCTCTCTCTGTCTCAAAAATAAATAAACATTAAAAAAAATAAAATAAAATAAAGTGATCTATAGATTCAATGAAATCTCTATCAAAATTTCAATGGCATGTTTGACAGAAATAAAACCTAAAATTTGTATGGAACCACAAAAAACTGCAAATAACAAAAACAATCTTGAGAAAGAAGAACAAAACTGGAGGCATCACACTTCCTGAGTTTAAACTATACTATAAAAGGGGTGCCTGAGTGGCTTGAGTGTCCGACTAAAAGTGGTTGAGTGTCCGACTTCGGCTCAGGTCATGATCTCACAGTTCCTGAGTTTAAGCCCTGCATCGGGCTCTGTGCTGATGGCTCAGAGCCTGGAGTCTGATTCAGATTCTGGGTCTCCATCTTTTTCTGCCCCTCTTCCACTTATGCTCTGTCTCTCTCTCTCTCAAAAAATAAACATTAAAAAAATTTAAAAAAACTATATTATAAAGCTATGGTAACCAAAATAGTATGGTACTAGCATAAAAACAGACATATAGATTAATGGAACAGAGTAAAAAGCCCAGAAATAATCTCATGCATACATAGTCAATTAATTTTTGGCAAAGAAGTCAAGAATATACATTGGGAAAAGGAGAGTATTGGGAAATAAATAGTGTTGGGAAAATTGGATTGCCTTGTGTAAAAGAAAAAAACTGGACCCCTATCTTACATCATACATAAAAATCAACTCAAATGGGATTAAAGACTTGAATGTAAAGCCTGAAAGCATAAAACACCTTGAAGGATACCTAGGGAGTAAACTCCTTGGCATTGGTTTTGCAATGGTTTTTTGGGTTTGACACCAAAAGCAAAGGCAACGAAAGCAAAATTAAACAAGTGGGGCCTCATGAAACTAAAAAGCTTCCCTGCAAAGGAAACCATAAACAAAATGAAAAGTCAACCTACTGAGTGGGAGAAAATATTTTCAAACCATACATTTAATTAGGGTTAGTATTTAAAATATACAAGGAACTCACACAATTCAATAGCAAAAAAAAAAAAAAAAAAAAAAACCAATAAAAACACAAACAAGGAATTTGAATAGACTTCTTTCCAAAGAAGACACACAAATGGCCAACAAATACAAGAAAAGGTGCTCAACATCACTAATCATTAGAAATCATCAGAAAAATGCAAATCAAAACCACAATGAAATATCAACTTATATATGGTAGAATGAGTATTATCAAAAATACAAGAAATAACCAATGCTATCAAGGATATGGAGAAAAGTGAACTCTTATACTGTGCTGGCAGAAATATAAACAAGTACAGCCCCTGTGGACAACAGCATGGAGGTTCCTCAAGAAATTAAAGCTAGAATTACTATATGATCCAGCAATTCCAATTCTGAGTATATGTCCAAAGGAAGTAAAACTATTATTTTGAAGACATATCTGTACTATCATGCTCATTGATTGCATCATTATTCACAATGGCCAAGGTATGGAAACAATCTAAGTGGCCATCAATGGATAAACAAAACAAGAAAATATGTCGTGTGTGTGTGTGTGTGTGTGTGTGTGTGTGTGATAAAATTATTTACCTTTAAAAGAAGGAAGTCATCTGTGGCAACATGGGTGAATTTTGAGGGCATTATGCTAAGTGAAATATGCCAGACAGAAACAGACAAATACTCCATGATATCACATATATGTGAAATCTTAAAAAACAACAATACCATCAACAAAACAAAACAACCTCACAGAAACAGTAAAAAGTGGTTGCCAAGGCTGGGGTTGGAGAAAATAAGGAGAGACTAGTAAAAGAGTACAAGTTTTCAGTTATAAAATGAATAAAGTCTGATGATCTAACATTTGACACGTTGACTGTAGTTGATAACAGTGTATTGCATAATTGAAATTTGCTGAGAGAACTTAAGTGCTCTCTCACACACATAAAGGGTAAATATGTAAGGTGATGGATGTGTTAATTAACTTGATGGGGGGAATCCTTTCACAATATATACATATATCAAATCAAGGTGTACACTTTAAATATTTTAAAGTTTTGTTTGTAAAGTATACTTCAGCAAAACTGGAAAAAAATGTGTTTTGGAACTGGATGCTGAGAAACAGTATTGGATGTGTGTGGGCTGGCTGGTTGGAGTGGGTTGGAGGAAAGGTTATGTTCTGTTATTTGGAATCCTATGAAAAGGGTTCTAGCAGCAGAAAACACTTAGGAAGCCTCTTATCCTTCAACCCTGGTCCTTAACCTGCATGTAATGATAGAGAAGATAATTGTCTTGGGAAGGAAGGGGCTGTGCACAAGCATAATCAGTCAAAAACAAAACTAAAAATTAGTCTGTGTGTGCTTGTGATTGGAGTTGTAATTGAAAATAATTTAAAAAAAATAGTAGTAAAAAAACACGAAAATGACACATTTGATATCTATCTATGCAAATAAAGCTGCTCCAAGGCCTTGGTTTTGAAGCCAGAAAAAGCAAAGCCTCACAAAGGACATATTATCTCAGCACCACAGGGTACTAACAGTTCTGAAAAGTATGAATTGCACTCAAGAAAGATAATAAAAATGCTGGATGGAACCCACAGTCGTCAAATCCTCTACCTTCCTAGCCCACGTACTTACTGCAACACTTGGACAAAAAACAGTCAATGATATCTGTCTCTGTCATAGTTGCTGTCACTCCTGAGTGGGTCTACTAATGTATTCCTGATATATCTACAACAAAAGGAGAGCATAAAACCACAAAACAACAATTTTTAAAATATCTACAAAGGAAGATACTCAAATATATTGGCTGACCTACCCAGCACAGATTTCTTAATTAATGACAACCTCTTTTGGAGGGAGGGATGGTTTTGGAGCATCTGTCTTTCCTTAGTCAGGACGTGCTGAGTCATATCATGCCCTTGTCATGCATAGGTTTGGCCTTGACTCTTCCTAAGTCACTCAGGAATATCTCAACCTCACCTCCTACTGCTAAGTTGTGTCCTGAGTCCTCAAGATTAGACACAGCCTGTCATTTCCCACAGTAACAAATGGAAAATAGTCTGTGTTGCTTCAAAGGGCAAAACCTTGCTCAAAATGTGGATGTTCCAATAAGATACATTCTACTCAACGTGAGGATTAACTTTCTAAGAAAGAGAGCCATCTGACAATAGAAAGAACTGTTTTGCAGAAGCATGAACTCTTGAAACTGGAAGTATTTAAAGGAAAGCTGGGCTGCCATCTGCCTGGGATATAGGATGGATTCCAACCTTGGAGGGAGCTTGACTCAATGACATCTCCCTCCCTCAATGAGGGCAGTTTTCTCCTTTAAGATTCTTACCATTCTATGTCAGTCACTTTAATTGCCATATCTTTATGGAAATGGATTGTCTCTGGTTTTTAATGATTAGCTATTTTGGAACCACATTTGCTAGTTAAAGTCCATATAATCTTCTCATGCTGGGAGAAGACTTATTAGTGCTATTCAAGTTGGAACTGGAATAATTTCTTTAGAGGAATTTATACTTTTTAATTTCTACATTTGGAAATGCATCTCTCAGTAGAAAATGATGAATGGGAAAGATCTCATTAGATATATTCTATTGAAGCATTTTCTGAGCAATATGCCAAAAAACTCCAGGGAGAACTCTGGGAAAATATGCTGCTTTGGAGAAGGTGTTTATGGTAAACTGATTTTAACTTTGCAGTTACTTTTACCTTTCAAGCATTAAAAAGCATTTGGTATAGATTTATTTTTGCTTATACAGCATCTATACTCTAGCTACCATTTCTAAGTTATTATTAGTGGCATTACAAGAAAATAGGATCTGTGCTTCTTAGCAGTGCTTTCTTCCTTCATTTCTATCCCCTCATTCTCTTTGAAATGATAGGAATATTACCTACTTTTCTTTTAGCAGCAAAGAAACTCAGATGCTGAACGTTCTTGGGGACCAAAATGTTGGCTTTATTCACTGATGAGGAATAAGAAAGAAAATATGATGATATGGCACAACTATATCTATAAATGTTTCATTTAGAGTATTAGAAACCATTTCAACTTAGGTATACATATTATAAATCTCTTTTCCTTTCTCCAAGAATAGAAAGGAAAAGAAAGGAATAGAAAAGAAAAGAATAGAAAAGAAAAGAAAAAAAAAGAAAAAAACTAGTTTTCTAGTTGGCTTATTTTTAATTGTGTATGTGGTGGGATGCAGTATATATTTATTATTTATTCTGAGTCTTGCATCTGTTGAGTTTATTATCTTCTGTTTTATGAGGCAATCTTGAAATATTAGAGAAAAGGGGAATTTTGACATTAGCATAAGATAAAACTTTTTGCTGGCCAAAAATATCTTTCAATTCCTTGGTGGCATACACAAAAAGAACCTCAATACCTAAGAGTCTTTATACGCTCATCATTGAATTTTTGATGTACAGCTGAAAGAAGATGCAGAATATATTTTCAGACTTTTATTTATGGCTGAAATATTTTATAATTTAAAAAGAGTAGATAATAACTGATTATTACTTACATTTTCTAGAGTAGAAAACGGGTCAAACAACAATCACAATACATTCTGAAGGAGCTTCCTGAGCTGGTGGTGACCATGGGTTAGGTGTAGGTGAGCATCATGAGGTAGGCTCTACCATGAGTCTATGTAACACAGAGATGGACACACCTTCTAACTGCATATTCAGGCCACTGTCTACTAATGCACCAGAAAAATGGAGTAAATATGAATCATGAGGCAGTTTACCCTTTGGGAGGCTGGCAGACATAGCTTGATGTCAAAGTAACATCAGACTAAAAAAAGTTCAATAAAAGAGCAATAATCCTTTTCTATCTATTTATTGCACAATTTCACTAGTGTTATCTATTAGGCATAAAGAGTGTAAGATAGGATGTCCAACCTAAAGAAGCTGGCTCATAGCCAGTAACAAAAGTGCTTAGGCTGGAATGACCATATGTAAGGGACAGAGGACATCAGATTATCAAACCCCTGCCATAAAATGGGCAGAAGGAATACAACTATTGGCAGTGTAGGCTAGAAAGTTGCTATAAGGTTACCTTTGAGCTGAGTCGTAAGGATGGACTGCTAATGCAGATGACCTGGATGGTAGACAGTGAAAGAGCCAGCTCTTTTTAACAACAGTTCTTTATCCACCCATTCCCAAGATACTTAATTAAAACGCACCATGTGCTTGGCACTCTGTTAAAAACCATGGAGGAAAAGAAAAGAAAGAGACCAAAGAACCTGCCTATAGACCTAAAAGGGGCCCAAGACAACACCACTGGAGAAATGTCTGCATGAAACCAAAAGCTAGAAGGAAGGAGACTTTTAAAATGTTCTTATTAAATAATAAAACCCAACAAACTTGCTTGAGAAGCTTCTTTTGGGTCATATGTAGGCTTACAACTGGTCCCAGTAGCATGCTCAGCATTCACTGCAACTAAATCCCTTTAAGTAGATTCATGTTGCACTGTCTTCTCTATCCTTGGCACTGTGGCTTGGATAGGTTCTAACAATACAGTGTCTCTAAGCATTTAGGGGCAAAATGAAAAAGAGAAAGGCATTCTCCACCTGAGGCATTTGTATGAAGTGGGAAGGCAGAGAAATAGACTGGAGTAAGCAGGAGGAACTCCAGAACACTTAGAAGCTACTCAGAGAATTTCAGATGGAGAAAGTGGAGCCCTATAGACTAGCAACTAGAGCATACTGCCCAATAGAAATTTCTTTGATGATGGAAATGCTTTGTACCGTGCTGTCTGATACAGTAGCTGCTAGCCACATGTAGCTATTAAGAACTTGAAATATGGCTATTGTGACAAAGGAAATGAATTTTTAATTTAATTTAACTTTAATTAAAATTTAAAGTAACCACATGTGGCCTGTGACTCCATAATTGATAATGCAGCACTATAAAACAGAATGCATATACATAACATATGTAAGTATATGATATGGTACATGGGTCCACAGCTGTAGGAATTAGAGTGTCTGTGATTGTGTTACTGGGATCAAACCTCAACAAAAGGGGTTTACTTTAGAAAGACTAAGATACTAAAAAGGAAGGTCTTTGGTTCCTTGGGCCCAATTCCAATGTGTGTGTGGTTTCCCACATCCACAAGCAACTTCTGGGACACTGGCTGGGTATCCTATAAGTCAACTCAATTCTTACACTATATATCTAGAGACAGCATCAGATCCCACAGGTTAAGGGTTCAGTCTACAAGACTGCCACCTCCTCCCCCCAACCCCCATTTCAGATGCCAATCATAAGACAAGGTTGCTACCTGTACTTCTGACTGGCTATAAATCAGAGGTTCCCATGACCCTCTCCTTTCTTTGGTTCAATTAATTTGTTAGAACAGCTCACAGGACACAAAGAAAGATTTTACTTACTAGAGTACTGGTTTATTATAAAAGGATATAACTCAGGAACAGCCAGATGGAAGAGATACATAGGGCAAGGAATGTGGGAAGGGACATAAAGCTTCCATGCACCAACCAAAGGCTCTCTGAATCCCTTACTTTTGGGTTTGTATGGAGGTTTCATTACATAATCATGATTGGTTAAATCACTGGCCACTGGTAACTGATTCCACCTCTAGACCCTCCCCCTAAATTGGTATGGGAGTATTTAAACTTCTAACCCTCTAATCACATGATTGGCTCCCCCACCAACCACCAACCTGAGATTACCTAAGGGCTTTCCAAAAAGTCACTTCATTGATATAACAAAAGCTATCTTTATCATTCTTCTCATAGGAAATCCCAAGGGTTTTAAGAGATTTGTGCATCTTAAATTTATAAGAATGCATACTTCTTATAAATCACAGTATCACAGCAGGTATGGTAATAACTCGGGTATGAAGTAATAAGGGATAGGTGGTAAATGAAAAGTGAAAAGAGAAATTGAGAAATGGGGGGGTAGAAGGCAGATGAGCAAGATCAATTAAACTACCAGAGAGGGCTCTCCATCATTGCACACAAGGTGTTGCCATTGTAAATATATGGGTTTTGGGTAAGAAGTTGATTTGCGTGGAGGATAATGATCTCAGGCTTAGGCATTCTGAAGTAGTTGAAGAATGTGTAGGTAGAAGTTCTCAGAACAAGTTGAAAGTTTGCAAACAGAATTTAGGTAAAAGAGTAAAATTTGGGATAAATAAGGTGGTGTTACCTACATAGAGTCAAAAATAGATACCACAGAAATAGCAGACTGAATTTCAGTGACTGTAGTAGGAAGAAATTCACAGGATTAAAAAGAAGCATTCAAAACAGAAAAAGCAGATTACAGTCTTTATTAAATTCAATTGTTTTTGCTCAGTCTTGAGCTTCTATTTCACTCCTCTCTGATTGCCTCTCTGCTGCTAGAGCAGCTTTTAGGTTTCAAAAATTCTCAGGGTTAAACTTTTTCTCTAGATTTTGATTGGGTCAACTGGAGAATTAATTTTGCCTTCTAATGAGTATTAAACTTCAAAGTTTTTTTTTTCTCTTTAAAAAAAGTATTTCTCTCTCTCTTTTCCTTCAAATATATCTAAATATCTTTATTTGGGTCAAGTTATACTATATTAATCTCTGCTTCCACTCCCAGTCTCTAAAAGAAGAAAGAAATAAGTTAAATATAACACTTATCCTTCCTACCAAATAAGCCACCATGATTGTTTTCACTTCTTTGTAAAGCTCCTTGTTAATGTGGAAGTTATTTTGCACACAGTTAAATGTTCATTAAAGTAGAAAATTCTAGCTTACTCTAAACCCATTAACAAAATAGGCATAATACAAAACTAACTCTTCAACATTTAAAACTAAGGCTTCTGAGTTAGATTCCTTTTTGAACTACTTTACAGAAAGACCTTAGACAAAAGCCTCTATTTTCTTATCTGTATAATGGTGGTGTTGACATAGCTTTCACTAATAGGGTAGTTATGAAAATTAAGAGAAAATGTATTTAAAGTATTTAGTACATTCCAGGCACACAATGAACATTCAATAACTTTTTAGTGTATTTATTCAAAATATATATTTTATTTATGCTATAGTTTATCAAAAGCAAAATGACATTATTTTATGTACCTGTAAGAAAGGGGGGAATCCTGACAAACTATGAAATACCAATGATAATAAGAAGCATGCTAAATTCAAAGATGTTAACAAATCTGAAAAAGTATGTATCTTAGAATTTAGAATATGTGGTTTGTGGCATGCAAATTTAAAGAGATTCTGTGATTTCTATGACTGTGAGATCCTGTATGAAAATGGACAACTTGAATCCAGACAGCACTCAGAAGTAGTATTTAAACATTTTTTAAATGTTTATTTATTTTTGAGAGAGAGACAGAGTGTGAGTTGGGGAGGGACAGAGAGAGAAGGAGACACAGAAATTGAAGCAGGCTCCAGGCTCTGAGCTGTCAACACAGAGCCCAACGTGGGGCTTGAACCCACGAATTGAGAGATCATGACTTGAGTCGAAGTTGGATGCTTAACCAACTGAGCCAGCCAGGCGCCCCCAGAGTAGTATTTTAATGTTGGGGATTCTGGGTTGAGATAACTTGGGTTGAAATCCCTGTTCTATTCCGTACCAGTGGTGTACCTTTGGAGTCATTTAATCTCTCCACCCTTTAGCTGTAAAGTAAGAATTATGGTAGTTCTTACATCCTTACATAGTTGTATTAAACGGCAGCAATGCCTGTGGAGCCCTTAGCACAATACCTGGCTGGCACCCAGTGCTCAATTATACTACTTGCTTACCATTAGCAGCAGCATGGAGCCTCTTGCTCCAGTGGCCCCAGGGCAGACCAACATTAGGCTGAGGGGAGGCATTCAGGGATAACCTCAGAAATGAATAGGCACCCAAAAAGACTACAGCTATAAACCAAAAAGCAGAATTGAAACATGTCTCAGAAAAAAACACAATTGCTATTCCTGGATAAATAAATATTTTTAGAGACATTGACACATATATCCCACAACTTCTCAACTTTACTTTTAAACATGAAATATTTTAAAAAGCCCCTGTGTGTGTGTGTGTGTGTGTGTGTGCGCACGTGTGTGTGTGAGAGAGAGAGAGAGAAGGAGAATATTTGTGGAACTCCTGGTTTTTGGTTTTTATTTTTCATAGCTTGAATTTCTTTTCCTATGGGAATTTCAAATATATTTTTCAAGACACAAGGAAAAAATTACTCCTAACTTTTAAAAATAAAGGTAAATGGAAAGGCGCCAGGGTGGCTCAGTTAAACATCTGACTCTTGATTTCAGCTCAGGTCATGATCTCAAAGTTCATGAGTTCAAGCCCTGCATGGGGCTCTGTGCTGGAGCCTACTTGGAATTCTCTCTCTCTCCCTCTCTCTCTGCCTCTTCCCCACTCATGCTCGCTTGCTCTCTCTCTCAAAATAAATAAATAAACTTTTAAAAATAAAGGCAAATGGAAAAGAGATTAGATCTTAAATTATAAAATCATCTTGATCAGAAATGGAAATATTTTATAACATCTTTATCATTAATAAAAAATTCTGACATCTAATCAAGGATGACATCAGAACATTTTGATTAATTTAAATGTAAACTCCTGACATGTTTTCACAAATGGGGGAAGGGGAAGAGAACTGCATGCATTATGATGCATTACCATGCTTGAGAGCAATTTGTCTCATGGCATCCGATAAGTGACTTACATTGACATAAAACAAGTTAGTACACTATTAAGTATCATAAATCATCATATTTGGTAGCTGGTATAGATGAGAAACATAAATGGAGCTTGAATTTGTTTAAGGTGTTTGGAACTCACTGCATCCACTCACCACTACACATTAAACAGACAAAGAAATATCTTTCCAAATAAGAAAATTTGTTAACTATTTGGTTTCCATACACAATATAGTGAGTGCTAAGCAGGTGCTAAAATAAGGATATGGTTGCATGTCTACAAGTTGGTTGATGTCTAGGAAGAGGGTACTAGGACGGCTGTACCAGTTGTTAGAGCCACAGCCACTCTGAATTGTCAGGGTCTATACTTCACCCCATGCTAAATATCCTGCGCTTCAACTCTGACAAAAGTTTCCAGATTTCCAAGTTCAGGTGAAGGACTTTGTTTGAGAAATGAAAAAGGGAAATTACATTAAAGAAGGCATTACTATATCAATCCTGGTGCTCGGTTCACAGTGAGGAAGACCAGAAAGGAGAGCTTAAGGAGTTAAGGAAGTTAGCCATCAAAAGGTCTAACCCAAAGCAGAAGGAAAATACATACATACATACATACATACATACATACATACATACTTCCTAAGCAACTGGGAAATTCATCAAAAGACTACAGCCCCTGAAAAGAGGGTTAGCATTTCGAAGGGGTTCATAATGTATTATAGAGATTGAAGCTTGCTGTCAAATCAGCATCAAAAGGGTAACAGAGAGCTATAGCTCCTGAAGTTTGAGTTTGAGACAATAGCTAATCGGAGTTCCTTGAACTTGAAGCAGTGATTTGGAAAGACTGCAAGTCAAGACAAAACTAAAGGTCTAAACAACTTCCTGAAAATGTAGTGAAATTCAATGAGTGGAAATGGAATATAAATTTAATGCAGACCTAACTGTAAGGCTGTCCATATATATACTCAGCTTCTGAACTACTACTGATTAGGCTTCCCAAATTCTCCTTGCTAAGAAAATAATTAATTGTAGAGATCCTGAAATTATAGGCAGAGAGAAATGGCTGATAACGTTTAACGTTTTAAAGTATAGGGGTGTGAAGCTAAGGATCACATTCTACAAAGTGATATGAGTCATAATCTGTTAGGTTTGGAAAAATTCAAACAAAAGAGACCATGATCCTCCATTCTACAGTGCTAGCAAGGCCTCAACAAAGATCAGTATATTTAACTTTTTTATTTTGAAATAACTTGAGATTTACTGAAATGTTGCAATACTACAGAGAATTCCCATATAACAATTGTCCAGTTTTCTTTAATCTTAATATCTTAAGCACTGTACAATTTTGAAACCAGGAAATAAACAGACCTTATTAGAATTTTTCCTACTTTCCCACTAATGCCCTCTTTTGTGGTCCAATTTTCAGTGAAAGAGTCCACCCTCACCTCCATTGTCATGTCTGTTAGGTCACCTCCAATCCATGGCAGTTGCTCAGTATTTTTCCAACACGGCCTTACCACTTTTGAAGAATCATGGCCAGGTGTTTTATAGAATTCTCTCTATTTGGATTTATCAGATGTTTCATCATGAATAAATTGAGATTACATAATTTTTGGCAAGGATACCACAGGGCTGATGTTTTGAACTTAACAATATATATCACATCAGGAGGTAGATGATATCGAGATATAGTGCTATTGATGGTGATACTAACTTTGATCACTTAGTTAAGTTGGTCTCTTCCAGGTTTCCCCACAGCAAATGGAAGTTTATTTCTCAGGGTGTTGTCGAAGGAATTCCTATGTTGACTTACTTTGGGAAAACCTTTGGATTGCTGGTGGACTTTCAGTGACTGGAACTTCATCTCTCTCACCCTTGGTGGGGTCAAAGCGTTGAATAAAGCCCAAAATTCTCCCTATTTAATCATCTTTCTCAATGCATTTTACCAATTTCTTTTATTTCCTTCTTTAGCTTTTCCTTATGGTGAGAGGATTCTCCAAAAGAACCTGGTTGAGTATGGAAATCAGCAATGGGAGGACAAGGAAGGGGAAAAAGAGTCATACGTGGGACTCCTTGAATGAATTCAGTCAGTAAGTAGAAATGTTGGGTAAACATCTGGGGAAGATAGGACGAATAAAAAAAAGTGGGTTTACAACAGAGGCAGCAGGGCTGGCATCAGTGTTCCTACAACAAAGGGTGAAAACTCTTCACTAGTTTTCCAAGTAAAATGTCAAAGAATGTCAATCCATGAACTGACAGCAATTTTCCAAGTTGAAGGTGAGTCAATATTGCTTACAATCTTTCTGTGGTTACTGGCACTATACTCTTTAACAATGTCATATTGTTACTGCCTATATCACTGTGAGACATGAATGAGGTGAGATGGCAGTTTCCTCTGGAAGTCTTTAAGGCCATGCAAAAATGTGTTCAGTTGGGAGTTTACCATCTGACCACAGAGCTGTGCCCCCACCCCCCCCCCCAAGCTAACATAAAGCACTGGACAGGAGGCACTAAAATTAAAAAAAAAAAAACATAAATGGATGAAAAAACACTAACAACAATCAAAGAGCACTTATATTAGAAAGAAAAAACAACAACAAATTACACCACTAAGAAAACCTGTATAAAATGAGACATTCCTGCCCTTGTGGTGTCTTTGTTCTTTGTGTATGTGAATGTGGATACAATAAACACTTTTATAATATGTAAGCCTCATTTCTCTTGAATTTGGATTTGGAGTCCCTAAGTGGCAGTGACTTTTTCTATTAACTGGAAAGGGCAATGAAGGTGGCAATGTATCTCTGTTTAGGGTTTTAATAAAGCTTGGAAAACTATAATTTAACAGATTGTAGCCCCTTGTCTCATCATCTCAAAATGGGGTTATAACTCATGTTGGAAAGTTTCATTAGCATTTACTCCACTGAATATTCAATGAAAGCCCTTCTAAGTGGGGTCTTTGCAAAAGACTAAGGTGTTGTCAGATGCGAAATAAAAACTTCTTTGCCCGAGCACCTTTCCATTTTTATAAACCATAGAGTGTAAGCCTCTACCTTTATAGGTGAGGAAACAGAAGTCATTGAGATGAAATATTTTCCCCAAAGGCATGTACTAAGTTGCAGAAATGATACCAGAGAAGACAAAATAGAAGAAATACCCATTTGGTGCTACATTGGCGCAATTTCTTAAATTTTATTTGGTGCTACCTCTTAAATATGTCTTCTCCTTCAGGTGCTATATAACTTTATCTTCACAAAAATCTTGTGCTGTATTAATTTCCTCATTTTATAGATGTGAAAATCAAGGATTAATGAGGTGAAATAACTCACTCAATTTTATATGATGAAGAAGTGGCCGAGCCCAAGGCTTTCAACTGATGCTTTGTTACCAAATATTATGTTCTTATACTATATGCAAAAATGAAAATTATTATTCTTTATATTTCTCTAATAAAAAAATAATTACCTCTCTAATTAAAGTATTTACTTCAGCTCTACAAAAAACTACTTGCCCATTTTTCAGGTAAAGAAAAAATATTCTATTTCATCAAATTTTGCCCCCCAGGGGAAAAAAATACTTAGCTCTCTATTTTTTAGTTTGGTGGACAGATTTTTCAGTAATAATTTTCAAGATTGTAATAACCTCTGTCCTGCTAAAAGCCTTTACAAAATACATCATGCTTGGCAGAGATTACCTCAGAAACCTCAGATGAGAGGAGGGCAGGAGATGGAGAGTCAGAAGGCTGTGACACGTAACTGTCTGAAAAGAAACTTTCTTGCTCTGAGATTAGAGGTAAACTAAGCCCATAGTTCCTACATGCCTGGGTTTAGGGAGCAAATGTAACTTTAAGCATCTAATGGAATGATTGTGTAGTAGCAGCCAAACTGCAATTGTTGATTCACCTGTACTTTTAAAAATCTGATTTTATGCAGAACTCAAAGTAGGAGATGACAAACTGGTCATTAAATGAAAAACCAGAGGCTTTGATCCTTGGAGGGAATGAAAATAACATACTCTGGAAACTATACCATATTTAATTATTTATATCCTGTTTAATCATTGATGCCCATGTAGGTCCACATTCCCTTAGCCTTGTGTCTTCATATTCTCCTGCAAACCTTCAATTATACAATAGATTGAATCCATGCATTATGAGACAGCACAACTAAAATATAGTGCGTATTTCCTTTTCTTTTGATTGAGTCCAGCTCATGTTTGAATGGTCTGTTTTCAACCTAGGGCTTAAGTAAAAGGGAGAAACAGTCTCTCTTTGGGCATGAGGTAAATTCAACCTGATAGCACAAGTGAGTGTGGTTTTTGAGAAAGATCACAACTGTGCATTAGAAATGTAGATGAGTCTTGTGTACGACCCAGCAATTGCACTACTAGGCATTTATCCATGGGATACAGGTGTGTGCTGTTTTGAAGGGACACATGTACCCCCATGTTTATAGCAGCACTATCAACAATAGCCAAAGTATGGAAAGAGCCCAAATGTCCATTGGTGGATGAATGGATAAAGAAGATGTGGCATGTATATACACACACACACACACACACACACACACACACACACAATGGAGTATTACTCGGCAATCAAAAAGAATGAAATCTTGCCATTTGCAACTGTGTGGATGGAACTGGAGGGTACTATGCTAAATGAAATTAGTCAGAGAAAGACAAAAATTATATGAGGACTTTAAGAGACAAAACAGATGAACATAAGGGAAGGGAAGCAAAGATAATATGAAAACAGGGAGGGGGACAAAACATCAGAGACTTTTAAATATGGAGGACAAACAGGGTTACTGGAGGGGGTGTGGGGGGGGGGATGGGCTAAATGGGTAAGAGGCATTAAGGAATCTACTCCTGAAATCATCGTTGCACTATAGCTAACTAATTTGGATGTAAATTTTAAAAAATAAATAAAATTTAAAAAAAGAAATGTAGATGAGTTATTTAAGTAATCTATTTTGAAAATCAAATAATTTGACATTTTGTGTCTAAAAACATGAATGAAAAATGGCAAAATGAATTAATTGAATCAAGAAGCTCCTAATTTACTCTGGGGTCGTAGTGAAGGCTGAAGCGATCCTTTAAGGGAGCTTATTCAGTTGTCTTACAGTCCCAGTGCTGTGGACAGCAACTGGGAGCTTGAAAGAAAGAAGGAGGAACTTATACCATCTTGCTATGCTCCAAGTTAGTCTAAATACTGCTCTTATTCAGCACTGACTAGATGGAGTTTAGTGGATTTTATTTTAAAAATGCACATATATTCCATATAAAGTACATTAGCCACAGAAGTAACATGAATTGAAATGAGTGTCTCCTGTAAACTTTGTTTTAAAAATTGTTTTTAATGTTTTTATTTATTTTTGAGACAGAGACAGACAGAGGGTGAGCAGGGGAGGGGCAGAGAGAGAGGGAGACACAGAATCTGAAGCAGGTTCCAGGCTCTGAGCTGTCAGCACAGAGCCCGACGCGGGGCTCGAACTCACAGACTGCGAGATCATGACCTGAGCTGAAGTCAGACGCTTAACCTGACTGAGCCACCCAGGCACCCCTAAACCTTTTGTTTTCATTTGTGCCTTCATAATATTCTCTCTCTCTCTCTCTCTCTCTCTCTCTCTCCCTCCCTCCCTCTCTCCTTTGCCAAACTCCCCCTTCTTCTGGTAAATTCACCCTTTTAAGTGAGTATGTGTTGCCTATCAAATACAGATCATCCGAAACTAAGATTTGTTCATGTTCTTGATTACTTAATAATATAAGCATTCATATTATCAACTACAAATAGAAGGAAGTCAAAGATCTGATTCTGAAATACAGAAATATGTTCATCATGTAAGAACAGAAGAAAAGTCCAAAATCACATACTACACAACCATTCTTTAACAATATTTGAAGACTCTGTAAAATACCTGTATTAGTTTCTTATTGCTGCTGTAACATACTACCACAGTGTTGTGTTGTCTTAAAACAACACAAATTAATTATGGTTTTGGAAATCAGAGTCTGAAATTAGTTTTACTGTGCTAAAGTCAAGGTGTCTGACTTTAGGAAGGAAAGGCCTGCATTCCTTTTGGATGCTATGGGGGGCATCGCTTCTTGGCCTTTGGGCTAAGATCAAGGGAAAGCTGGTTCCCCTGCCTTTTCCAGTTTGTAGAGGTTGCTCACATTCCTTGAGTTACATCCCTGCACTCCTCCTACCTGTCCTCTGACATCACATCTCTTTCTCTGACTCTCTAACGTTCCTGCCTCCCTCTTTTAAAGATACTGTTTACACTTGGGGTAATTCAGAAAAACCCTTCTATCTCAAATCCCTTAACTTAATCACATTTTCAAAGCCCCTTTTGCCATATCAGGTAACATAGTCACAGGTTCTGCGGCTTAAGAGATGTGGACATCTTTGGGGGGCCAGCATTCTGCCTTTCACGATAACTATCATCAGTCTAGTTGATTGAGTCTAAAACAAAAAGGCATGAGTTCTGTCTATGCACAGTTGTCAACATGGATCTTTTTATGTCAGACTCTCCTCCTAAAGTTTGCATTAACTCACACTATAGTAAAACATCCTGATTCTTGAGTGTATTTAAGTAAACTTGCCAGTGGTAGACTATCTGCAAAGTGGCTATAATTATTTCTCTCCTGTATCCATTTACCTCTGCAAATGTGACTTTGCAATTCCTCCCATCAAGCCTATTTTAGCACATTATTAATCTGGTTTGTTTTGTGACTATTTTGACAAATAGAATATAGAGAAGTGATGTAAAAGTTCTGAGCATTGGCCTCCAGAGGCCTCATGCAGTTCTAATTTCTTTCTTGAAACTCCTGTGGCATGTACATAAATCTGAACAACCCACTGAAGGAGCTGAGACCACATGGGGCAGAGCTGAGTTGTCCTAGCTCTGTAGCCATTCTAGAAAAGTCAGACCCCAGCTGACCTGGAAGCTGACCTGGAAGCTGACCATAGATGCAGGAGTGAGACCAGAAAAAACTGGATGAACTTCCTAGCTCACCAGAAACTTGTAACCAATAATGAATGCTTCTTGTTTAAAGCTGCTAATGTTGGGGTGGTTCGTTACATAGTAAATGCTAACTGATACATTGTCTTATATAATACCGATTTATTTTTTAGTATTGCAAGTGGGTATGCCATTCTCTCCAAGATTTAAAATCTTAAGATTCTCATAGTTCTTCAAAACTCTTTTCAAATCATATTCTATATCATTTATTTGGGATAATGCCTATGTGAATTTTGTGTGAATTACAGTCTGTCTTATGAGCATAAAAACCTTCAGTTTAAAAATTTATTCTAAGTTACCTTTACAGGGTGTTTTAGAAACGATAACAAAAGATTATGTCTCTCTTTAGAAATTATAAAATGTCAGGAGACAAAATTATTTTAAAGAGTTCTCATCAATTTTCCACTGCAATCATATTAAGATAAATTGTGTTTTTTTTTAAAGCTCTGGAATTCACTGAATATTTTGAGGAGGGGTGATATAATCTTTCTCTAATGAGCTTGAACACTTATAGAAAATAATATTGACTCTTGCAGTTTCTTTTCTCAATTAACAGTTTTCAAAAAAATCCTTAAATGAACATTTTTTTAATAAATACAAACATACCTCAGAGATATTGCTGGCTTGGTTCCAGAACATTGTGACCCAATGAGTATTCCAACAAAGCAAATCAAATGATTTTTTTGTTCCCCAGTGCACATAAAAGTTATAATTACACCATAATGTAGTCTTTTAAGTGTGCAATAGCATTATGTCTTAAAAAATAACTTAATTAAAAATGAATACCTTAATTAAAAAATACTTTATTGCTAAAATACACTCACCATTGTATCAGTTTTCAGCAAGTCATAATCACTGACAACAGATCACCATAACAGATATAATAATAATAATGGAAAAGTTTGCAATATTTCAAACATTACCAAAATGTGACATAGAGACATGAAATGAGCAAATGCTGTTGGAAAAATGGTGCTGACAGACTTGTTTAATGTAGGGCTGCCATCAACCTTCAATGTGTAAAAAAATGCAATCTCTGCAAAGTGCAATAAAGTGAACCTCAATAAAATGAGCTATGTGTGAAAAAACATACTTCTATTTTTTTGCTGAAAATGCTTTAAACAGATATGTGTATGTGTGTGTATACCATAATTTAAAAAATCTACAATTATACAATGAACTTCAATAATTTTATAATTTTTTTTCTAAACAAATGCCTATTGCTAAAGAGTTTCCTGGGGTGCCTGGGTGGCTCAGTCAATTGAGCATTCAACTTCAGCTCAGGTCATAACCTCAGTTTGTGAATTCAAGCCCCACATCAGGCTCACTGCTGTCAGCACAGAGCCTGCTTCAGATCCTCTGACCCTGCTCTCTCTCTTATTCTGTTCATCCCCTCTCTTTCTCTCAAAAACAAAATAAACATTAAAAAAAAAATAGTTTCCTTCTACAGCAACATCAAAATGCAATTTATTGTTTATTATTGTTGAGATGATTTGCCAGGTTTTGAGAACTTTATCTGAAATGATTTTCTGTCCTTGATTTTAATATCATAAATATTGAATACCTTTCCCCACATCACCAACATCTCAATAGAGAGTCTCCATAAATATAAGTATCATAGTTATAAAGTAACTAAAGTATGTTTACATATCCATACAAATAAATATTACCTCATTACTTTATAATAATAACAAAGTGCTGATATGAAAAGGAAGAAAAAGATCTATAGAAACAAAGGGTTAAGTTGCATAGAATTACTATGCTTTGGTGTGAACTATCCAATTTCAAATTAAGTTGAGCTAGGATTCTTTTCACATGCATAATAACACAGCAAAATAGTTCATTAGAAGAAAGGAAGTTAATTCCTCACTGGGTTCTCATTTTTCTTTTCCTTCTTTCTTTCTCCTTGTTCTAGAAGTCATATGAAATTTACATAGGTTTTTGTAAACACTCCTAATACTCATTTATGTAAACCAATTCTAAAAATCAGGTGTATCTGCTGTGGATGAGAAATGTCTAAATGCACAATACATACTTCATACATTTAAAGAAAAAAACATTTCATGACCTGGTACCATAGAATACCTAGAATACAGTGTACTAAACATGCTGACCAAATCTCATTTTTACTACCTAAATATTGGCTTAATATATCTATTTCTTTCCATAATCATTTTATGGGAACTAGATCCAAAGTCACGTTCCACACCAATAGTAGTAATCCAATATGTCAAACAGAGCCCCTTATTAATGATTCATTTCTACTATTCTAATATTCATTTCTATTCATTGTACTATTACATTTAAACAGCTACCCCTACTCCAGATAAGGATAAGTTATATTACATAATTTAGAAGGATTAATTTTTCTACTTTTGGTCATTTCTTTTGTCAATTATCTTCAGTAAATGTCCAAAATTGTTAACACTAAAGTCAACAGATATTAAATAGAAATCCTTTTCTATAGCTTTGCTCTCCTTAATTTATGAAGATAAAAAATAAATGACATTGTAAATATTTATGTTAAGTATAATCTAATACCTAGACATCCAATTGAGAGATATTATACAACTACAAACAAAAGGATTGTGCTTGTATAATAAAGAGGGAAAGGAAGTTCTCAAATTAGGGATTAGCAGGTAGTTGCATTTTTTGAGAAGCCCTCTAGTTTTAACATAACTTCATTCATAAATATAACTTCATAGTCCTTATTCTCATTAAATCAAGTTGAGTTACTTGAGATAGAAAAATAGTCTCATTGTAAATAATAAATATGTCCCAATAGGGAAACTCGAGACAAGTATTAGGGAAATAATTTATTTTGAAAAATTTTCTATTTCTGTGAATCTTATGAAAGCTAGTTATCCATTAAGAAGAATAGGACTGTACCTTCCTGATAAGTGTCACTAGATTAAAAAAAAATTAACAAAGCAAGGAGTTTGCTTCCCACTGGAAAACCTCAGATCATTTATTCTTTATTAAATTAAATTATTATCTCTTATGTAGGGGCCCTAATGGGTGCAATAAATTCAAGCAATTCTAATTTAAACAGTTGTTTTTAATTGAAAACAGAAGTATAAATGTGGTCTTCATTAATAATGTTGCTAATCCTGTTTCCTGCATTTGATTAAAAGTCGCCTTTAGCTAATAGACATATTTTACATGTGACATTATAGTACACCAAAATCACTGAAGCACGATCATCATCTACCACAAAATATTTCAGACTCTGTGCCTAGTAGTTTAAATATATTATCAATAATCCTCACGAGATCCCTGTAAAGCAGATTAAGACATCTGCATTCTCAAGGTTAAGTGTCATGCAGCTCTAGAAGTAAATGGCAGGTTTTAGGTTGAAATCTAGTTCACTGTGGTTCCATTTCACTATCATTATGGATAAATCCTCACTGAGCTCTAGCTAAACATAGCACCATTTGTTAAATGTTTGAAGCGCAAAGCCCTAAGGAATTGTCCCTACCTCTAAGGAACTCACAACCTAGTTATGGAAACAAGGCATGTACAAAAAGAAACAGCCTATCAGAGCTGTTTTTGCAGGAGCAAAAGGAAATTGAGTCCCCACTTGAATAGACCATAGAAGAAGTCAAGGGTAGAGGATGCCACATTTCACACTGTATATTACACAGCTGCCTTAGGACATTTGTCTAGAGTATAGGTGAGGGGAAAACACGCACACCCAGAAGCAACCAAAAAACATCACGTGCTTAAAAATAAGCGGCAGGTGAAGCTAGTTGCCTAGCTTGTCAACTGGAAATTTCGACTCTCAATCCTTACCTTTTGGCAATATTCTGCTGGTCTAGCTGGTCTGTTTCCACTCCTGGGAGCCTCAAACACGCTTCTCAGCTCATCAAGGGCAATGGAGAAGCGCTCGATCCTGCGCCGACCAGTCAAGGAATCCTCTTTTAGCACTTCAGGTGGGCGATATTCCCTGGAGTTGTCACTCTCGTCCTCACGCTCTGAGTTCAACATCTCCTCTCCTACACTGAGGGGCATGCCAGGGGCGTCTGGAGGTCCAGGTGCTGACACTCCCTCTACTTTGGGGTCAAGCAATTTGCTTTCTCGAGGCTGGAAGAGCCTGCAACGACTACCCCCAGGGCAACACTCACTTTTGTGGTACTCGCTGGATTCCCACTTCTGCCTCAGGAGGTTCAGGGAGCCCTTCTGTATCGGGAACATGGACGGCTCCAGGTTGTCCTGCAATATCAAAAGTGTCTTTTGTCAAAGATGCGGTCAGGTGTGTGAAGCATTTTCAAAATACCTGGAGTGCCAGCTCTTGGGGTTGGTGTTACAGTATAGAAATCCAGCTTTGCTATGTAATGTCTGGCTCTTGACCCTACAAAGTATGCCAGTTAACTTAGAATTAGATTATGGAGACGACTGGTTTGTACAGCCATGGACATTTAAAAGTAGAGACAAAAACCAAGACGAAGCGATTTTTCCCCCTTTCTTTCTTTATAAAATCACCCACCAATTATTTACTATGTAAAACTCAGACAACGTTCATTCACTGTTTAGTATATTCTGAGAAAAAGCAATTTAGCAAGTCTAATATGAAATTAAAAGGTTCGTAACAATTCAGGACTTCTTTTGAAATGACTGGTTTCTACAAATGTCTTACTTCACAAGGAATAGACTAATTGCTAACAGCTATTAAGTTCCTGCTATATGGCAAATCCTTTGATAAAAAACTTTATATGAATCTCATTTTAATCCTAACATCATCAGAATGAGTTAGTTGCTACTATGATTATTATCTTCCAGGAAAGGAAACTGAAAAGTACTTTGCCCAGGGTTCTCAGTGACAGTCTGGATTTGAAATGCATCTTTGTGACTCCAGAACCTGCCCTCTTAGCCACTGCAGACTAATGCCTCTTTTGTAATTTTAGCATCCAATTCAAATCTTATTGTGAAATTGATGAGAACTTCACCTTGTTTTAGAGTTTTGTGGTGAAGAGGAAAAAAAAATCAAATGGCAAAATGTATCCTTGCCAGAAACAAACCCACACATCCAAACACAAATCATAGACAGCAAGAGTTACACGCTAGCATAAATTTTTGCCATAGAAATGGCTACATTCTATTCTAACCCAGAGATTCTACACTACAAACTTGGGGCTTTAATAAATAAATTTTGGAATGAACGAACGAATGAATGAATGAATTAATTAATTTTGCTCTTGAGGGATGATGCATTTTTCTGCAAAAGTATTTGCACAGTGTGTATGATAAACAATCTCACTTAGATTAAGGCCTGGAAGTATCTCAAAAGGTCACCTAATACAACGGGTCTCCAGACTTCTTTGACCGCAAACCCCATTGTAAGACACATTCTATGTATTGGGACTCAGTTCGCACAGTACATAAATAAATAAGAAAAACATTTTTGGTTTCACTAAATACTGTCTTTTATTATGTGAATTGTCTGGTGATGTTTTCCACTCTGATAGCCTTCACTTAAAAAAAGAAATGCTACCCGCTAAATTGATTTAATGGTCTACTAATGGGTCATGGACTGTTGGTGTGCTCCACTTACAGCAGGAGTTCAAACTTGGGTTGGGTTTTACTAACAGTGAGGCCTTACAAAAGCTTAATTTCTAAAATGGATTTATAAACATCATGGCTTTATTCTGAAAAATACATTAGATAATGCATATAAAACTTCCAGGGTGTATTAGAAACCCACCCATAGCTCTTAATTACACTCTGCGCTCCATCTCTTGCTAAAACATCATTTGAATCAGTCACATATTCATGCTACACATAAACTTCCTAGATAGGAGTGCTTGGAAGAAGGATGAGAGTATTTTAAGTCACAAATCCATAGACTGAACAGACTGGAAATTTTGGCTTTAATAATATTGCTAATTAATAAGTTTGGATTAGTCACTTATTATAGAAAATCTCAAAAAACAGTAGCACCCAGCAAGACCTGAATATCTGTTTGGGAAACTGATTAGCATATGCTGAGAATCTAATCTACATATGCTGGAAATGTCTGTGACTCATGTGTAAATGGACTTAAGAAAAGATCTTATTAACAAGGGAATGACTGAGACATTGTCACAGCTGGTAATAGTGACCTCATGAGGTTATTTAATGAAAGAGTTATTCCTCAGCCAAACTTGCAGAGTTAGGAACAGAAATGTAGGAGGAAGAAAAATTGCAAAGTAGCAGAGGAAAACCATTTTTTTGTTCTCCTACAGAAAAAAAAATCCTAATCTTTAAAACTGATTTGGAACTTCTGATTCTACATAAAGACGAATAGACACACTTTTCTCTATTCTTCCTATTAAATATGGCTAAAACCCTTGGAAATTATATATAAAGCAAATGTAAGAGACAGATTGCCTAGGTACTCTGAGATTTGAGGAGCAATATGGTAATGAACTCTTTCAGTCTTATGTAGCCAAAACTTGTTGCTGGAAGACTAACCCAAAGACTTCTAATGGGAACAAAGAAACTTCCCCAAGGAAAGCCTTCTCTCTAGCCAAAGAAACAGGAAATGGGGCAACTTAGCATAACAGGAAATTTTGGACCATGATTGCCATCCTCCAGGTAAATACTGAACTATTTTTGCTCAAGATATGTGTGAGGTTTTTTTCCCCCACATCAACTAATTCTCCAACTCTCTGGCCTCTAACTAGGTGTCCTATGATTAACTAATTGGCATTAGCACAGATTCCAAAGATTAGGATCTCAGTCCCATAAGGCTGTCCCCACTTCAGAGACCAGTCAAGTCCCAGGTTGCCACCTGTACTTCTGACCAACTGGCTATCAGTTGAGGGTTCCCATGATCCCTCTTACTCAGGTTGGATAATTTGTTAAAAAGACTCACAGAACTTAGGATGACACTTTACTTATATTTACCTGTTCATTACAAGGGATACAACTCAGGAACAGCTAAATGGATGTGATGCACATGGTAAAGTATGAACTGGGTGGTGCAGAACCTCCATGCCCTCTCGGCATCCTGGTGTGTTCACCACCTCAGAAACTCTGGGTTGTTTAGGGGATTTTATGGAAGCTTCATTATAGCAATGATTGATTAAATCATTGGCTGTTGGTGATTAGCTCAACATCCAGCTCCTTTCCCCTCCTCAGAGATCAGGGGTGGGGTTAAAAGTTCTAACTCTCTAACCATGTTTTCATTTTTCTGGTGAACAATCCCCATCATGAAGCTATTTAGGACCCTAGCTACCAGTCATCTCATTAGCATACAGAAGATATTCTTACCCTCCAGAGATTCCAAGACTTTTGGGAGATGTGTGCAAGATCATTATATATTTATCACAAACACCATGAAAAATGCCACCATTGCTCCTTGTTGTCCCCTCTCCCTCCTACCACAATGATGGTATCAGAGAAGACTGAGTGGAGAGCAAGGGTCTTCATCCCTACTCAATGATAACAAGATCTCCAAGATGTCAGTGAAGGCTAGGTGAGGATCACGTAGTTCTGCACCATCTAGAGGTAATGAGATGTTTCTCCTTCTCCCCTTTCCTGCTCACATCAGAAGACATGGAGTTGGCAGCTAAAACTTTCACCATCATCCACTGTTAGTGAAGTTTCTCTTCCAACGGTGGTGTCAGAGGAGCCCATGAAAAGACCAATAACACTGGGGGTTGGGGATGGGAGGTAGTTCTCTCCATCCCTGAAAGTCAGGGTGATATTAATGAAATCCCACTTCACCTAACAGTAATGGAACATTCCTCTCCTGGGAGTCAAAGGAGACTAACTGGGTAAATTGGAATTCTACTCCCATTTGAAAATAATAAAGCTTTTTCTCCTTCATCTTCTGAAATAGATATAAGTTCCAAATTTTATAACAGAATCACCCAAATGTCCAGGATATAATTGAAAATCACAGGTCCTCCCTCTTTCTCTTTCTCTCTCTGCCCCTTGCTCACTTGTGCCTCCCCCTCAAAAAAGAAAAAGAAAAGAAAAGAAAAGGACAGAAAAGAAAAGAAAAGAAAAGAAAAGGACAGAAAAGAAAAGAAAAGAAAAGAAAAGAAAAGAAAAGAAAATGACCGGTCATACTAAGAGCCAGGAAAACCTAACTTGAGGAGAAAAACAATCAGTAGACACCAATACTGAGATGACTCAGATATTTGGAATCCTCTGAAAGAATTATGATGACTGAAAGTAGTCATCATAAAATTGCATTGATGAGTAATTGCAAACATGCTTGAAATTCTTTTAACAATGGAAAATTCTTAGCAAACAGAAGATATAAAGGATAATCAAATAGAAATTTCACAATTGAGATATCAATAATCAAAATAAAAAATTCACCAATAAAAAAATTCACTGATGGTCTCAGAATAATGGAAAGGACAAAAGAAAAAGATTGATAAATCTGAGGATAGAATGTTAGAAATTACCCAATGTAGGGGCACCTGGGTGGCTCAGTCAATTGAGCGTCCAACTTCAGCTCAGGTCATGATTTCATGATTTGTGAGTTCAAGCCCACATGGGGCTCAGTGCTGTCAATGCAGAGACCACTTTGAATCCTCTGTCCCCCTCTCTCTGTCCCTCCCCTGCTTGCGTGCTTGTTCTCTCTCTCAAAATAAATAAACATTAAAAAAAAAGAAATTACCCACTGTAAACAACAAAGAAAATATAGTGAAAGAAAGAAAAAAATATAGAACCTTAAGGACCAGAGATCATAAGGACCAAAGATCTAACATTCATATCACTGAGGTCTCAGAAGAGGAGAAAGATGGTGGTGCTGAAAAACTAGTCAAAGAGATCATGCTTGGAAATTCCCAAAATTTGGCAAAAGACATGCACCTATGGATTAAAAAAGTTGAGCTAACCCCCATTAAAAAAGTTGAGCTAACCCCCAAGACACATCAAAATCCAATTTCAGAAAACAAAATTAAAAAAAAAAAAAAAGTCTTGCAGGCAGTAAGAAAGAAATCACCTCTCACCTTAGGGGGAAAAACAATTTAAATGACAATGGATATTTTGTCAGAAATCATGGAGGTAAGGAGGAAATGACACAATATTTTTCAAAGGCTATAAGAAAATAACTGTTGGGGGCACATGTGTGGCTGAGTCAGTTGAGCATCAGACTCTTGATTTTGACTCAGGTCATGATCTCATGGCTCCTGATGGAGCTCCGCCTTGGGCTTTGTGCTGACAGCATGGACCCTGCTTGGGATTCTCTCTCTCTGCCCCTCCCCTGCTCACACTTTCGCACTCTCTCTCAAATAAACAAACAAAAAAAAGAGGAAATAATTGTCACTCCAAATTTTATTTCTACAGAAATTATCCTTCTAGGGATGAAAGAAAAATGAAGACATTCAGCTGAAGAAAAACTAAAAGAATTCATTGCCACCAAATTTACCCTAAAAGCATAGTTAAAAGAATTCTTGAAACAAAGGAAACTATAAAAGAAAGAATTTTGGAACATCAAGAATGAAGAGAGAACAATAAAAAGAGAAGAGTCATGGATAAATACATTAGACTTTCTCCTCTTAAATTTCCTAAACTGTGGTTGATTGTTGAAGCAAAAAGTTCAACATTGTCTGCTATGGTTCTCAGTGCATGTAGTGGAGTTATTTAAAAACAGTTATACTATAAATTAGGGAGGGTAAAGGAATAAAAGATAAAGTTTCTATACTTCAACTGGCAAAATGCTGACACCAAGAGACTGTGACAAGTTATACATATATAATGTGATATTTTAGAAATCACTAAAAAAAAAATAAATCATGTTAAAAAAATAGATAAATCAAAATGTATTTTAAGAAATATTCAAGTAACTCACAGAAGTTAGAGAAAAGGAAACAAACAAAGAGAACAAATATAAAACAAACTAAAATGACAGGGTTAAGCCCTATAATATCAATTATTACATGAAATGTAAATATCTAAAATACTGATATTTTATAGTATATTAATACTGATATTTAATACTGATAGAGATTGCAGAGAACATAAAAACCATTATCCACATACTTATGAAAGAGTATTATGCTGAGTGAAAAAAATCTCAGAAGGTCACATACTGTATGATTGCCTTTGCATAACATCTTTGAAATGACAAATTATAGATGTGCAGAACAGGTTAGTGGTTGCCAGTGTTGTAAATGTGGAGGGCAAGATAGGTATGACTACAAAGAGGTAGCCTAAGAGAGATATTTGAGGCGTGAGGTGGGGTTGAAAAAGTTCTGATCTCTATTACAACTATGATAAAAGTGTAAAAACCTACACGTGATAAAATGGCATAAGACTATAATACACATTGTGTCGATGTCAATTTCCTATGTCTGATAATATACTATGCACTCATGTAAGATGTAACAATTGAAGGAACCTAAGCAGTGTTCACTAGCTCTGGCTGCACAGTGTTGGCAACTTCTTGTGAATCTAGAATTATTTAAAAATAAAATATTAATGGGGCACCTGGGTGTCTCAGTTGGTTAAGTCTCCAGCTCTTGATTTTAGCTCAGGTCACGGTCTCACGGTTCATGAGATGGAGCCCTGTGTCAGGCTCTGCTCTGATAGCTCAGAGCCTGCTCAGGATTCTGTCTCCCTCTCTCCCTGCCCCTCCCATGCTTGTTCTCTCTCTCCCTCTCAAAATAAATAAATAAACTTTAAAAATATATATATAAGTAAATAAAAATAAAATGTTCAAAACCAAACAGACAAGTGATTTGAAGTCACTCCTTTGGGTTTTATTCTACTTGGAGAGCACAGTGAGAAACATAGACGGTAATACCAGCATTCACGTGCAGTGACATGGGGTGGTAAGTCCCTCTGCTGCACTGGCCACCATTATGAATGGTTAAGTGACATCTTTGTGTCAGTTGTCAATTTATTGCTGCTCAGCTCCCCCCGTGTACTTTTCAATATATGTTCCATGATAAAATACTGAATTCCTTTAAGTATTTCTCCTTTAAAGTGCGTACAATGTTTAGCTTTCTCAGTAGAGGGCGCTGGAGGGTCAGTGCAGGAGGAAGAGGCTCTCTGCAATTTCTTGTGAGGGTAGGGTGTCAGGGGTTTTATGATATGAGAACATCCAGTCAGTGGAGCCTGTCCAGCCACAGGGATAGAATGCCACACCTCTATGATCTTACGACCTTAGTCTGGGGATAATCCTTCCATAGCCCGCTCAACATGGAAACAAATCTTACAGCTGTCAGTGACCTGGAGGCTATCACAGAAAGCAGCTGTTGATTCTGCAAGCTCCTGAGCAACCCACATGCAGCCTGCGTGTGGCCCAGGAGATCAACACAGATCTGCTGCTCCCTCTGCCAGTCCCTACAATAGCTCGCGTGCTCTGAATGCCTCTTGACAAGATAAGGGCTATGACTCCCAGCGCATGGCCTTCCTGCTAGTTGCTGATCACCTTTTCAGTGTGCACCCTGGGGGGTGGCCTATTGCTTGTCTAGAAACTCTGCGAGCATCTGCAGCCTGGCTATACTAGCAAGCTGGTTAGCTAGGCTCGGGCTGAACCACACCTTCTCCAACCCAAGTCTGAATCCTTTGTAAATCTGTCCTTCCTTGGTTATTCTTCCTCAGACCTAGGGTACCATAAATTGTGTTTTTATATATTATGGTTACACTTTTATTGTAGATGTTAATCATTTATATTAAATTTCTCCTGTTTAGACTGTTGTGTGGTTTCTATTTCCTGATTGGACCCACATGGCTATAATACTCTTGTTTAATAAGAGATGCTTACTATCTAATTTCAACAGCAGGTCATAAGGGTACATGTTTTTAGTATTGTCATGATAGTGCATGCCCCTGTTCCCCTTATTACCAACTGTGCTGGTGTGTGATGTGTGGTTGGTAATAACTCTTCTTCCCATAGTCCCTCGGGAATGACAACCAACGTGACAGAGGACAGCATTTACTGAAAAGTGTCCCACTGAACTCTAGTCTTCCATGATGTTCTTCAGAAAACATTACAGCAAGAATTATCTAGACAAACAAAATTTAAAAACATAATATTCATCCCATAATATCCAAGCCCAAGTAATTGTTGTTCTAAACTTATTTAATGAGAGAATCTTTTATCATAAATTGCTCTTAATATGTTCAGGTGTTGTCTTCCATCAAAGTCATTTTGATAAATGTTAACATAAAGCAAAAATCACTGTAAAAGGCAAGCCTCAGAGTCCTTCTTAGTATATATATAGCAGTAAAAATTGATTATTCAACTCAGTCATGAATTTGACATGTCTTTAAAAAGTATTTAATAATTATATTTAACAAATAATATTTTCACATTTTTATTAGAACATGGACTTGAATCTGTGAAAGACCACATGATAAGCTGAAACATTTATACATAATATGAGAAGACCTTCCCAGCCTTTGGAGAATTGCATAGTAAGTAAAAATCTGGATATATATGAACTAAGGAAGATAACGGGATATTTTATACAACAAGGGTCATTTAATTAAAAAACAAAACAAAACCAAAAACAACTGAGAAGAAATAAAGAGCCCAAGGAGCTACACAGGTGATCTCACTGTGACCGTGCTGCAGACGTTACCAATGGGTTGATGCATCTTCTTTCACACTCAATGAGACAGACTTTAATTCATGTAGGATTTACTTCCATTCCCAGACCCCAAAGCCTGCCCACCATATTATCTACCAACACAGGGGAGCAGTGCTCAGGAACAACGTGAAGTTCAGGAATTCTGGACTTTGGTTGTCTCTGTCCAGTGGTTCTCCTCTAGGTTAGGATATCACTACATTGAATCATTGAGACTGAGGTTGCAGCAAGGTAGACTGAGGTAGGATAAAACTGAAAAATGTCCATAGAAACTACAGGATTAACCAATGACCTAAAAAAAAAAAAAGCATCAGGGCGGAATAAAACCACTGTTGGCATTTCCACAGAAATGCACGCTGTTTTCAACTGTCACAGATGACTCAGAAAATGTTTTGGTTTCACCTAAGTATGTGACTCTGCATTTTTCCTTGCTGAGGGGATGGTTTTGGAATTTAAGGGATTTTCTCTTTTTTTAATGTTTATTTTATTATTTTTTAGGGAGGATTAAGAGGCAGAGAGAGAGGGAAACAGAGGATCTAAAGTGATCTCTGTGCTGACAGTGGAGAGCCTGATGGGAGGCTCAAACCCACAAGCAGGGAGATCATGACCTGAGCCAAAGTCTGACGCTCAACTGAGTCACCCAGGCTCCTAAAAGGACTTTCAAACAAGACTCCCCTCCATCATTCTCTCTCTCTAGGACTTATTTCCTCTGCCCTTTCAGTCTCATGCAGTTCCTATTTCCTTTCCTGCCACAGGACCTTTGCAAATACCCTCCCTTATGCCTCAGTATTCTTCCCTCTCCTGGGCTGGTATCTCCTAATGCTAATGACTCACTCGGAGAAGCACTCCTGACTTACCAAAGATGTTAGAGCTTACTATTTAGTAAATACCCAAGGTGATTTTGAAGAAGGTGATCTGAAACCCATTCTTGGAGAAACACTAATAAAGAGAACCAATGTTCTCATGGACAGACAGAAATACAATCTGTCAAGATTTTGTATATGCATATGAACTGATATTCACATTAGGATTCCAGGCCCTTTAGTTCATGTTGCTGCCAGGTGATCTGCTAGCTTCTGTGAAAATAGTATCAGGTGTGTAGAAGGAAACATTTTTCAGATGGGAAAGAAAAGCTTTATCAAAAACTAAGTTGCCAATGTATTAAAAACTGGATTCTCACAAAACTTCTTACAAGTTGTGATCTCTGTAATTCTAAGAATTTCCTCTTGCCTTCATTATTGTAGCAGTGGGTTTATCTCTAATTATGATAATAACATAAGGTTTGTGGCCCATTTCATAAAATGACAAGAACAACGATTTTACCTGTCAAGCACACCAATGTGTTCAAAGAAAAATTAAGTCTTTGAGCAACTCTTGGTGCGAAGAAAAATTACCAAATGCTTTTCTGTTCTACTGAAATTCCCTTAAGTCAAATCTTAAACAAGCTTAGTAAATAGTCTCATTGGTTGATTTATTAAGACTTCTTGTAAATCATAACTCTTGTTTCTTGTATTTGAAGACATGTTTTGGTACACTTTTCTACTAAGAATGTTTCAAGTTTAAAACAGAGTGATTTATCAATTTGAAACACATCCCCAAATAGAAGAAATAGGATTAGTACAGATGACAGCAAGTGGAAAATTTTAAACAACCTGATATATGGCAAGGGTGACAAAAGTGCTGACACTTTAAACCTACAGTTCCAAAAAGGGAAATTTATCCAGAAGTAAAAAATTTAATAGAAGGACATTCTTTATATGCAAATACCCCTGCAGCATTTTTATAGTCATTAAAAGAAAAGGAAAACCCTAAAATTCAACGCAAGAGGAATGCCTTATTACATTATAGTATAGCCACGTAGTAAAGTTAGGTAGCCATTGGAACTAGTAAATATGGAGTACACATAGAAATATTAAAATAAATTTATAATATTAAGCAAAGAAATGCACAGTAGGTAATGTATTGCATTATTTCAAAATACATGCATGGGTTTAAGAACTATGGGTTCTTAACTATGGGTTTTAAAAAATGAGAACAATAGTGTTTACGTATTGGGATTTGAGGCAACTGGCTTTTCTACACTTTCAAAGAGAAAAATACTGTCTTTGGCGGCGGCATGAGTTTAAACTGTTTACCACCTTTCATGGAAGGAAAGAAATAATGCCTTTCACAACAATTATGGTTGTATTTGTAATATTTTTAAATTTCTCATTCGTTACTCTAATATTTATAGCATCAAATTCCAATATTCTCAGTTTTCCCTAAGCAGAGAATGACCATTGAAGGTAATTTAAGCCCAAGAGTCAGTTTACTGCAGTCATCTTTGTTTTAAATTACAGCACTACCAAACCCTCCCCCAGAATCAGCATGTGATCCCTCCTTTTCCCCTCCGGTGGTTTTTGTATATATGTTTATATGAATACATACACATAATGAAGGTATACATATATACATTTATGATATAATACCTGAGCCCAACCACAAGTGATGTCATTTTTTTCATTTTACTTATTTTTGAGAGACAGAATGCAAGAGGGGGAGGGGCAGAGAGAGACACACACAGAATCTGAAGCTGATATTCACTTTTATTGCTTCCTTTGCTCTAAACTCAAGCAACTAGCCATAAGTTATTTCAGAAAAGAATACAAATTCAGCTCCAAGACTTGAGAAGACTCCTCAACATATTTCCTGTAAGGACCTGGATGGAAAGCCTTTTGCCAGATGCAGGCAGGTGGACTTCTTCAGGGGCTTCTGTAATGCTGTTTCACACTTATCTGATCATTTACTATTTATCTTGAAGTTCTGAAAGCATGGCATGCTGCAGAGGGTCTTGCATGCATGACAAGGCTGCTTTGTACAATTATTTTGGCTATAAATAAATTTATCTTTGTGTGTGAAAAATCACCTAATGCCTGTCTCCATGTTCATTATGTCATTGGTTTCTATATTTTCTCTCTTTTCCCAACACTCACCGTCCTCTTAAATATTGCTTCTCAGAGATGAGAGCATCTCCTGAAAGTCCTTTAAACGGGACTATAATAACAACAACTATTACAAAAACTCAGATACAATTTAGCAATTTTAATACCAACTAAAGTTAGGAAATTTTTTTGTTAATCAAAACTTAGGCTCTACCAATTTATGAATAAAAGAGACATCAGAGTGCAATAAAAATGTATTGTGGAGGAGAAGTGTTTTAGTGGGCTTCTCATCTTTGGTAACTACAGCTATATGCCTGGAGGGGAAAAGTATTTTGAAATAGAATGCTAGCCTCCTTTAAAACAGTAGCTAATGATCCCAACCAGATGACAGAACAAAAAAAGATTGTGGGGTGTATCAACGTCTGCAAGCTGCAGTTTCAAACTACAAAACAAAAGGTTTCCAAGAACCTGCCAAATTTGTGTTGTCACTCAGCCAGATTCTCTGCCAAGGAAATCCTTAGTCTCACAACTATAGAAAGCAAGTTAAGGTTAGGGAAATGACCAAACTAGCACCTTCCGAAAAATATCCCGTGTTAAATTTATAACACTAATATTGGTGTGGGTTAATTTATTTTTCTGTTTTGGTTACTTTTTCAATTATCAAACATTTAGTATTTTTGTTGTGATTGAAAATTATTGGCAGACAACAATCATTTTTTTTTCAGAGGAAAATAAATCCTAAAGGTAATGACTAAAAATGTTTGTCAAATAAAAAGTAATTGATCTTTTTTGAGAGGGAAATTTTAATTAGTTTTGGCAGACAGTTGCTATCTTACCTGATAAGAATGTGAAAGAAAGGAGTTAAGAGTTTCAAAGGGATGGCATTTTCAGTATTAAAAACAAACAAACAAAAAAACCAAAACTAAAGCTTTAATATAAATGTTGCCAATTCCATTAATTTTTCTGGCTATCCTAACTTCATCAAAATAGATTTTCAATTAGTTTTCCTTCTGAAAATGTACCTAAAATTAGTACATTACTTAATTTGCCATTAATAAGATGCATGCATAATTCATACACATAAAGAAAAAGATAAGAACAATGCATTTGTTTATTTTTCTTTCTTTATCTCCTCATCCACATTTATTAAGCAAACTGGCAAAGCATCTTGCTAAGACAAGTATTAAAAGAAGTTACGAGGTTGTATATTTGCAATAAGCTTATCTTACCGCCATGTCCTTTTCTGTCAAGTTCCTGTCCTGTGCCTCGGCTACCACAGTTACATGTCCATTAAAGGAAAACACAAATTTAACAGTTCTTTAACTCACTGATCTCATCTAACTAATGAACATCAAGCATGATGGACATACGTTGCTAGATAGCAGTTACAAGACACCAAATCTCTCATAGCTAGCTCTGGGAGCTACATTATTTAGTAAGTCATGGAAGACAGAAGTGCACTTTCGACCATAACCCCTGCTTGTGCTGAGTACTCAGCTTACAACGTTTACCAGGTAAAGGCTGATTGAAGCAGGCTTTGTTTGCAAATTCTATAGAACAACAACAACAACAACAACAACAAAAAGCATGCTCAAAAGATTGATCTTGCAGCATCCCAGGAAACTGTCTGTACGGTGTGGATAATGAGTATTTAATAAAAGAAGATATTCATTAAGTGTTTTATGGTTTGTCCCAAGCAGGCTGGGTACCAGACAATACCTGTTACTTAGACAATACAAAGCCAATGTTCTGTCACACAGGCAAGTTTCTTCCATTCTCATATACAGAGGACATCTGGAAGAAAACAATCATCCAAAACTTGCTCTTGTGAGGTTTAACATAAGAATGCCAATGCTAATAATACAAAGAAGAACAAAATTTTAGAGTTTACCACGGGAAGCTGATGAGGAATTAAAGGTAAGTCCTGCTTTCAACGATTTATAGTCTGGTCAAAGCACTGCTTTCTACCTTTCCTGTGCACCGACATCACCTGAGATGCTGTTAACGCTGTAGATTCCCAAGGCCCTGATTGGGGAGATTCAATAGGTCTGGAATGTGGCCTGGGAATCTGTCTCCTTATAAGCACCACAGTGATTCTGATACCTGAAGCCCATGAACCCCAAATTTAAAGAACACCCTGCTACGTCAACAGAAACATCAATGACCTGGAGAAGACACAATAGCATTAATTAATTCAGTACATGCGTAGAGATAGCTTACGATGGGAGAGGTACCATGCTAAGTACTTATAGCATCTTTATACAAACAACTTGTAAAAACGGAAAATAACAAGAGTTAGTGAGGCTATGGAGACATTGGAACCCTTGTATATTGCCGGAGGTATGTGAAATGGCGCAGCTGTTCTGAAAGACAATATGGTGTTTCCTCAAAAAATGAAATATACAACTACCATGTGATCCAACAATTCCACTTCGGGGTACAGACCGGAGAGAACTGAAAGCAGGAACTCAAACAGGTATCTGTGCACCTGTGTTCATAGCAGCACTCCCACAACAGTCAAAAGGTGGAAGCAGTCCAAGTGTCCATCAATGAATGAAAGGATAAACAAAATGGGGTATATACACTCAATGGTATATCATTCAGCCTTAAAAGGGAAAGTAATATTGGCACATGCCATTACATGGATGACACCCGAGTACATTACACTAAGCAAAACAAGTCAGTCACAAAAGGACACATATTGCATGATTTGACTGATGTGAAGTACTTAGAATAGTCCAATTAGCAGAGACAGAATATTGAATATTGAGTATTTGTTACCAGAGGTGGAGAGGAGAGGAGAATGGAGAGTTAGTGTTTAAGGGGCACATAGTTTCAGTTTGGGAAGATGAAAGAGTTCTAGTGATGGATGGCGGTGATGCCTGCATAATAATGTGAATGCGTTTAATGCCCCCAAACGGCACACTTAAAGATGGCTGAAGTGATAAATTGTATACGTATATTTTAATACGGTAAAAAAATCCAAAACAAAGTCACTGAAAATCATGCAAACAGTAATCAGGAAGTGTAGAAAGTACACTCAAAATTGCCTGTTGTGATAAAATAAAATAGGCTTCGTCAAACTAATTTTGAAGAAGAAGACCAAAGTAGGAGGCATCACAATCCCAGACTTTAGCCTCTACTACAAAGCTGTCATCATCAAGACAGCATGGTATTGGCACAAAAACAGACACATAGACCAATGGAATAGAATAGAAACCCCAGAACTAGACGCACAAACGTATGGCCAACTAATCTTTGACAAAGCAGGAAAGAACATCCAATGTAAAAAAGTCTCTTTAACAAATGGTGCTGGAAGAACTGGACAGCAACATGCAGAAGGTTGAAACTAGACCACATTCTCACACCATTCACAAAAATAAACTCAAAATGGATAAAGGACCTGAATGTGAGACAGGAAACCATCAAAACCTTAGAGGAGAAAGCAGGAAAAGACCTCTCTGACCTCAGCCACGACAATTTCTTATTTGACACATCCCCAAAGGCAAGGGAATTAAAAGCAAAAATGAACTACTAGGACCTTATGAAGATAAAAAGCTTCTGCACAGCCAAGGAAACAACCAACAAAACTAAAAGGCAACCAACGGAATGGGAAAAGATATTTGCAAATGACATATCGGACAAAGGGCTAGTATCCAAGATCTATAAAGAGCTCACCAAACTCCACACCTGAAAAACAAATAACCCAGTGAAGAAATGGGCAGAAAACATGAATAGACACTTCTCTAAAGAAGACATCCCGATGGCCAACAGGCACATGAAAAGATGTTCAACGTCGCTCCTCATCAGGGAAATACAAATCAAAACCACACTCAGATATCATGTCACGACAGTCAGAGTGGCCAAAATGAACAAATCAGGAGACTATAGATGCTGGTAAGGATGTGGAGAAATGGGAACCCTCTTGCACTGTTGGTGGGAATGCAAATTGGTGCAGCCACTCTGGAAAACAGTGTGGAGGTTCCTCAGAAAATTAAAAATAGACCTTCCCTATGACCCAGCAATAGCACTGCTGGGAATTTACCCAAGGGATACAGGAGTACTGATGCATAGGGGCACTTGTACCCCAATGTTTATAGCAGCACTCTCAACAATAGCCAAATTATGGGAAGAGCCTAAATGTCCATCAACTGATGAATGGATAAAGAAATTGTGGTTTATATACACAATGGAGTACTACAGGGCAATGAGAAAGAACGAAATATGGCCCTTTGTAGCAACGTGGATGGAACTGGAGAGTGTGATGCTAAGTGAAATAAGCCATACAGAGAAAGACAGATACCATATGATTTCACTCTTATGTGGATCCTGAGAAACTTAACAGAAACCCATGGAGGAGGGGAAGAAAAAAAAAAAAAAAGAGGTTAGAGTGGGAGAGAGCCAAAGCATAAGAGACTCTTAAAAACTGAGAACAAACTGAGGGTTGATGGGGGGTGGGAGGGAGGGGGGTGGGTGATGGGTATTGAGGAGGGCACCTTTTGGGATGAGCACTGGGTGTTGTATGGAAACCAATTTGACAATAAATTTCATATATTGAAAAAAATAAAATAAAAATAAAATAAAATAAAAAAAATCGGCTTCGTGGTGAGGAGAATTTTTGTATGGGGTGTTGAAGGTTGAGAGACACAATCCCTAGCATTTCTACCATCCTGACAACCACATTCCAACACAAACACCCACAAGCCCAGGGGACATGGAAACTTGGTGATTCATGATATAATACAAATATTAGCCCATCTCAGACATGTAGAATCAGATATTGCTTAAATTTTGTAAGTAAGGAGGCAAATATATATACAAATATATATATATGTATATATATAAGGAACTCAGGCAAGCAAACAACAAAATCAAAATCATCATATTCAGTAAGTAAGAGACAAAGAACATTGCAGTAGGATGGATGTGGTGGTAATACAGACATGCTGTGTATGGAGCGGTAGCAAAAAACAGGGACTCAGCACTTAGAGACTGTTGCCTTACATTTCCTATTCAGCCACCACATGGCCTTAAATTTCAGTTTCCTTAGGGATAAAGTGTAACTCATAATGCTTTCCTTGACCTGAGACAGCTGTATAGATCATTTCTATGAAAGAATATATGGAACTTCAAAAGTTTTACAAAATATCAGAATAATATCCTTACATGGCACCAGACATTCAAAAGAGATTTATTTTTTTCAACGTTTTTTTTTTTTTTTTTTTTTTGGGACAGAGAGAGACAGAGCATGAACGGGGGAGGGGCAGAGAGAGAGGGAGACACAGAATCGGAAACAGGCTCCAGGCTCCGAGCCATCAGCCCAGAGCCCAACGCGGGGCTCGAACTCACGGACCGCGAGATCGTGACCTGGCTGAAGTCGGACGCTTAACCGACTGCACCACCCAGGCGCCCCAAAAGAGATTTCTTTTAAGTGCTACATTAAAACTACTCAAATCATGTTTGTAATTTTCCTCAAAGTTTGCCAATCAGTTTTGAATTTACAAAATCAATTTTGAATATTTTGTGAAGACAAATTATCTGTTAAGGAAGGATTTCATTTTTAGATACAGTCAGTCCACTTTTAAGGGTTAAAATGGGATTAGGTGGTTGATTATGTTTTCAGAAATCTCTCAGAAATGCTGACATGAAAGCCAGCTGTCCAGAGTGGCAAATGCACATCTGAAGATACTCAGTTGTCACTTGGTCTCTCAGGGTCTTGGTTTCTTTATACTTACATAAATTGCATCGTCCTTTCAGAGTTTTGGGTTCAAAGAATATGCCCTAGTTTATTCCCTGAATGACATGGCAATAGTAGAAAGCTTATTAATTCTTCACCTTCACATTTTCAAGAAACCCTCAGCCTGAGAGGTGAGTCCAAATACTGTAGATCCCACTTTGGAAAGTGGTGATGAGGGTCCATAATCAAGTGTTCCTGATATAAGTCATAAAATATCCATAATCAAGCATCCTTGATGGCTACTCAGGATAAGACTGCAGTCAGTCCTTGGGCAAAAGATGTACTTTCAGGAGAGTGAATCTCATCTTTTCCTGTGTTCAAAGCTGTCCACAATGGTTTGGTCCAGAACTCAGTGACAGGCACAGAGTCCTCTGCTCTGGTCCAATGCCATGGAAGCTCATGTCCATTTGCAGCAATATTTTGGAAGAAAGTCATTCCCAAGAATTATCTTCCCTAGACCATGGTCCCCAGGACTCTGTTTATACACAGAGCCACTTCCCACAGCAAAACCCAGCCTACAAGTGTTGGGCAAGGATGGGTTTCAGCAAGATTATCTCCAAAATTTCCTTTCCCCCAGGGACTGCCTATATTTAGAGGTATACCAGTTTTTCCTAAAAAAAAAAAAAAAAAAAAAAAAAAAAAATCAAAACATCAATGGGACTACTCAACTTGAATTCCAGATTCTATCGGCACAGCTCTTAGACATTCTCAAGGTTCTTACCTCCTGAGGGAGGGTAATCTCAATGAGCTCTTTACCTACACTATGATGAACATGACCACTTCTCTAGCTAAGGAGAAAGACAGGTGGCAGGACACCCCTCTAGTAAGATTTTCCATGACTTACTCAATAAAACAGAGGCAATAGCAATAATTTACAAAATGTGGGACACTCAAAGGGACCTGTGTGTCCTGTGGAGGTGCCTGGGAGACCTGCAGAAGGCAACAATGGTGAAGACATTAGCCTATGCATAATAAGACAGAACTGCATGTCAGTAAAGAAGCAAGAGTCACAGGCCACCTGGGTGGCTCAGTTGGTTAAATGTCTGATTTCAGTTCGTGAGTTCGAGCCAGGCATCAGGCTGTCTGCTGTCAGCACAGAGCCTGCTTCGGATTCCTGTCTCCTTCTCTATGACCCCTCGCCCACTCATGCCTGCTCGCTCTCTCTCTCTCTCTCTCTCAAAAAAAAAAACAACAAAAAAACAAAAAAAACTTTAAAAAGAAGAAGAAGAGTTGTAGCAAATGATCGGGCCCTTCAGGTTTTGCTGAGCAAACACAAAAACTTCTTTCAAGTATATTTTATTAAAACCTTTTTTAGCCCTTTTGAAAACTGCTAACTTAGAAGTGTAAGTAAAGTAAACGTTCTGTAGTGAGTATCCTGAGATCCTGTCTATCCCACCTGGGTTTTGCCAGCCCTTTCCTCCCACAACTTCTCTTAGAGAAGTTGAAAATCTGTTATGTTTGGAGTGTAGTGGTCTTCAGCCTCTGGCTGATGAGCATTCTACTCTTTCTGCCACAATTCAAACCTTAGTAAACAATAAAGTCTTATTTTGAGTCTCGTGTTTATTTTTTTTCCCAAACAGTATAGTCAGGGTGCTTAGAATTGAGGCCCATGCCTAACAAAAGCTCTCTCAATTAGAAGCAATGTTTTTAACCATTTTATGTTTAAGGAATATATACATGAATTAATTTTAAAAAAATTGTATTATGACTAAAATTGTATTTGGGAATCACTGTACTTCTTAACATGTGGGAACCCATGGGCATTCCACATGATTAAAAATTACAGAAATTTCCACCTCAGCGGCTTAAACAGAAAAACATATAATGGTAGTTTCACATACAACTGAATTCAGAAATTGTCCAGGAGAGGTTACACTGCCAGGCTTTCTTTATCATCCTTAGCATGTGGCTTCCATACTTAAGTTTACAAAAAAGCTGCCACACTTCTAGAAAATTACACCCATGTTCTAAGAAGAAAGAAAGTGGAAGGGCCAAAAGCTTTCTTTTCATGATGATGATGATGATGATGATGATGATGATTTTATTTTCGTTTCCTCCACAGAAACCTCTGACTACCTCTCAGTGGCCAGTCCTGTGTCCCACACCCAATTTCATCTGCAAGGGAATCTGGGAGATCAGGCTTTTTTCTTGGGCAGATAGTCACCTCAAAAAAAAATTGTGCTTCTCTTAGTAAGAAAGATAAATAATTGTGTAGTCCTGAACCAGTGTCTGTCACCATGTTAGTACAAATGCATCTATGATGCTATATTCTATGCTTTTATATGTTATCTAAAAGAAATAGAAAACAAAATAGTGTCCTATACAGAAGTAACTAAACAGATGTTTGTTTGTGAAGGAACTCTATGAAAGAGATAATGTTTTCTTAGGAAGATCTTAACTTTTTGTTAAAAAAAATTAACATTTATTTATTTTTAAGTTACAAAGAGAGACAGAGCACGAGTGGGGAAGGGGCAAAGAGAGAGGGAGACACAAAATCTGATGCAAGTTCCAGGCTCAGAGCTGTCAGCACAGAGCCTGATGCAGGGCTCAAACTCATGGACCGCAAGATCACAAACTGAGCTGAAGTCAGATGCTCAACTGACTGAGCCACCCAGTCACCCCAAAGATATTAACTGTTTTCTAGATGCTCCAGTTTTCTAGGTGTTCCCTCCTGGCTGCCTAGGGACCTGATGCATCACTCCAAATAATCTTGTCCTCCTGGGTACCCGGGTAGACAGACGGAGTTCCAGAAAATTTTTCTATGCTGTACGCGCCCCAGCAGAACCAGAGTCTACTCATTATTTTGGAACCAATAAGCTAATCTGTTGCAGATGAATTAATGGGTGCTATTGAGTTAGGTATTATCATTTTTTTCCTGCAGATTTCTGGAAATATGTTTTTAACTCAAAGATTGTGAATTTGAAACTGGGTGTAACATTTGTGAGCTATATGATTGAAATACACATTAAACATCACTGAACCTTGGGCTCCATGTGTATAAAAATGAACAGAATATCTAACTCAAAATCATTTGTGAGAGTTTGGAACATGTGGCATTATTATGTAGTGATCAGGTACACAAAATCCATATTCAGATCAACCAGCTTCAAATTCCTGCTCAAGCACCAGTATTTATGACATTAGATGCATTATTTAAATATCTAAGCATTAGTGTCCACTTAAATACTGGGATGATAATAATATCTCCCAGGAGAACTCTTGTGAGATGAATAAAGTAAATGAAATCATGTTATTAAACATTTAATGTAGGGGCGCCTGGGTGGCTCAGTCGGTTAAGCATCTGACTTCTGCTCAGGTCATGATCTCACCACCCACAAAGGGCTCTGTGAGTTCGAGCCCCACAAAGGGCTCTGTGATGACAGCACAGAGCCTGGAGCCTGCTTCGGATTCTGTGTCATCCTCTCTCTCTGCCACTCCCCTTCTCCCTCCCTCTCAAAAATAATACATAAATATTTTTAAAAAATTAAAAAAAAATTAATGTAGTGCCTGGTATGGAGTAAATGTTCAGTGCATGGTAGTTTTATTAGTAGTATGTAAGTGTAATGATTGGCATTCAAAAAGTGTGTAAAAATTAATAGTTACCTTCTACAAACTATAGAGGACCATAGATTTTGAGGTAATTTATTTATTTTAAGCCAGATATTATATTACTCAAGTTTATTAAAAGTCTTTCTCCTCAGAGATTGTAATCACAAAGTCTAATTAACCATGTGACATTTATTTGGTCTTTCTAATAGATGTTATTCCAGTCTGGAGATTTTCATATATAATTGTTACAATGATATATTATTCAGGACAATGTTGCCACTTTCATATATAATTGTTACAATGATATATTATTCAGGATTACATATATATATATATATATATACACACACACACACACACACACACACACACACACACACACACATATTAATCCAATGGCAGAAAATACATTGTAGTGTAGGGGCACCTGGGTGACTCAGTAGGTTAAGTTTCCAACTCTTGACTTCAGTCAGGTCATGATCTCATGGTTCATGAGATTGAGCCCATAATGGATTCTGCACTGACAGCACAGAGCCTGCTTGCTCTCTTTCCCTCTCTCTGACTCTCCCTTGTTCATGCTCACCTCTCTCTCTCAAAATAAATAAAAAAAAATATTTTTTAAAAAAGAAATACATTGCAGTACAGTATTTTAAATCTTACATGTTTAACCAATGAATTTTCCTACATAAAAAGGACTATAAATTATACAAACCGATGCAATTAGCCAGTTTTCAAATGGTAAGTTTCTTGAGACTTATTTGAAAGCTTAAAATATAGGGTAGCTCTGATATGTAGAAAAGATAAAGTGTATGATATAAAGATTTTATTGTAAGACAAATTTTATAAACTGGTTACATTCTAAACTTCAAGTTCTGATGACTGAAAAGACATTTTTTTAAGAATTTGCCAAAGTCAATGAAGAACAATTAACTACTCAACAGCTTTTCATTTAAAAAGGACTTGTGGATTCAACTATATTGTAAAGACTAGATGCATTACTTACATTAGCGTTTCTTTTTCTACCCTGGGAAGAGTAAAAAATATAAAAAAAAAAAAAAACTAAAAATGATCAGACCTGTCATCATCATTACTTAGTTGGAAACATACTGAAACATATCATCAAAAAATCAGTTTGCAAGCACCTAGAAAATGATGGGTACTGGGTAAAATCTGCTTGACACTGTAAAAAAACAAATCCTGTTGAATCAACTTAATAGCCATCTATGACACAGGAACAAAAATGATAGGTGCAGAGAACTTGATAGACAAAATACATCCTGGCTTTGGTCAGCATGTAGAGATAGTTGTATATAATATATAGAAAAAGATACAATTTGGGTATCCCTTCATCTTTTTAAGCTCTTATTAACCACTGCTTAATATATCTGGAAATGATACTCAATTGGAGTATTGATAGGTGAATTAACTAGTTAGATATAAAGATGATGAAGTCCAAGACTAAACTGTGACAGGGTTGATTTTTTTTTTTATCTTTATTTATTTTTGAGAGAGACACTCATGAGCAGAGCATGAGCAGAGGAGGAACAGAGAGAGAAGGAGACACAGAATCCAAAGCAGGCTCCAGGCTCTGAGCTGTCAGCACAGAGCCTGACACAGGGCTCGAACCCATGAAGTGCAAGATCATGACCCGAGCCGAAGTCGGATGCTTAACCAACTGAGCCACCCAGGCACCCCAAGGCTGATTCTGATAGTTTTCTTAATTAAAAAAAGAGTTAGAAGGTATTAGTAGAATTAAAACCAAGTAGGAATCACTCTCATTTTGTGGCTTCTTTTTAAAAAGTCATGCCTTTTGTAACACCACCATGCTTCTCCTCTTGACTTCATTCATGTCTTTGATAAATTATAAAGGTCAAGCTAAAGATTCACAACTGGAAAGGGTATACAGAATGATAATGTCCATGTAATGATGGAATGGGATCATTCTCTGAGCTTCTAGGCTTTGGAAGCCCAGGAGAGTAGGTTAATGGCATGGAACCTTATGTGTCACTGAATCACTGCTTCTGCCCAATGGGGGATCCATTTTTACATGTGACCCCAAGAATTTCTTTCCACAAAATGAGTTGAATGCATCCCTCTCATCTCCAAAGACTCAAGACATTTAACAAAAACAGCACGCTCAAACTAGAGAACAAGTCCTACTTTTGTGAAGCATTAGAAGTTCCTAAGCAGAAAGTCAGATATCCTGAGTATGAATTAAAATATCAAACTGCTTGATAAAATTATTAACGTGAATTTTGATAAATATTAATTCTAAGGTGAATTTTGAAGAATCATTTTAGCAGATATTTGGAAACAGTGTTAAAGGACCTGATTTCAGTACCTTATCATCCCAGCCTAGACAATTTAAGTTCCTAAGAGTGGGAGACAGATAAACACAGAAATGCTTGAAAGAGTAGTGTACACTAGACCAACAACAGGGTATTTCCTTAGACACAAACTTGAAAATAATTTTCATCTTATAGACCGACTCTAATTTATAGTGGCCAAACTTACCGTAAAGAATGGTATGATCACAAAGTGAACCAGAAGTACACTAACTATTTGATATGATGGGGTGGGTGACTTTGCCCTCTTTCCATAATGAGAAAGTTTATATCAGAGCCTAACTATACTATTTATATTTGACTATACAATAAATCCAGAGGGTGTAATCATTCTTGAATATCAGTTTATTCATTCTCAACTAGGCATTTGTGTCTTCATTAGGACTGGAAGACTTTCTTCAGGTATCATTGTACATATCTGATCTGTGTAAACCAACCTGGATGCTGAAGTCCAGATTCTAATGTGCAGAATGGGCAACCAGGATCTTCTAGACAACTGTGTTTTCACAAGGCTTATTTTGGTTGGGCTGTGGTAACTCATCTCATTTAAACAATTATTTAATTCCTGAACTTCTCCTATATCTATGAATGGACACTTCAGACTGGGTTGGAACATTATTAAAGATTCACTTTTCATCATTCATTCATTCACTCACTTGACACAAACCAACTGATATTTAGTTACGTGTTGGAAAAGTTATCAGATATTAGATTAAACTCATGCTACCTTTGTCCAGGATCTTATAGTCTGCTGAGAGATTCCAATGAAGTAATCTTTAATTCATTGACATAAACTCAAAGTGCTCTGGCAGTGGTGCTACAGAAGTACAGAGGGGAGCCTGGATGGTTCGGTTGGTTATGCATCCAACTTTGGCTCAGGTCATGATCTCACAGTTTGTGAGTTCAAGCCCCACACTGGGCTCTACTCTTACAGCTGAGAGTCTGGAGCCTGCTTCAGATTCTGTGTCTCCCTCTTTCTGCCCTTCCCCCACTCTCTTTTTCTCTATCTCTCAAAAATAAACATTAAAAAAAAAGAAGCAGCACAGAAAGGGTGATTTGCATTAGCTCTGATTTTAAAATTTATTTCTTGCATTAACTCCACTGAGCATGTTCTAAGCCTCAGGGCCATAAAGAACAAGTCTAATCCTTCTTCCATATGAGAAACTTTAAAAATTTGAAGAAAATTCTATTAGGTCCCCTAAATCATCTTCTATCCAATCAACCATCCCAAAATATATCTTACTAGAAATGTGCTTAATTCTCCCAAACATCTCAGCTATAACCTATCATCTATAATCAGAATTAATCATGCAATCTCTTATCATTTTGGTAGATAAGTCTTTTAGTAGACTGAGAAATCTTAAAAGAAAGTTAATAATTTGATTCATTTGTGGTCTCCTGAACATTTTATTTTGCACAGGGCTAAAATCAATAGATTATAATTGAACATAAAGGAAACAATTTCAACATCTAGAAAACAAATATAGAATATCAGGGACTTTTTAGAAGTATAAAGGATTAAGCGGCTATTAAGATTCTTAGAGATATACAACATACTGAAGTCTTAGGAATTCCTTTTTTTGAAAATGCCTTGTTTTTCACTAGAGTCCTTTTCTGACTAACTGTAAAGTATACTGTAACATAAAGAAGTGATATTCAAAATATTTAACAATATCACATTCCTTAGTATTGGAGCAAGATCCTGCCTGCATTTCAGAAAGGTGTGCAAGTCTCAGGGAGATCCAGAGGGTATTTAAAAACAATTTCAAAATTATTTCAATCTTGAAAAAAGTTATTGAGGCAATAAATAGTGCACAGTGGCTAAATATCAGTCTTTGAAACACAGACTTTTAGCATGAGAAGTTTTAATGGAAACCCTGTAATCAAGTGCCCTCTTTATCCTGGTCATGAGAGGGCAAATGGCCTGTTCAGATTCACAGAACAGGAACAGCCCTGGTGTGTCCCTCAGCTTACCTAAACTTTAGACAGATTTCTTAATTGACTTTACATCCCTAATCTTTCATTTCTTAAGGGCATTTATTTTGGAAAACTTGCGATTATAAATTATTTCTCTGTCCCTTTGACACATGGATCTTCTTCCAGACTCGTGCCGGTTTTACAACCCAGGAATGTCGGTTTCTCAAGGACCTGGAAGCCATCCCTTTAAAATGGAATCATCAAAAAAAGATAGTGTCCATTCCTCCCATTCTCTGTGGGAGGGTAGTAGCCTAAATTCAATAATTGCTTATTGGTAAACACAGATGGTCTCGTAACATTGACCAGCCTCTCCACTAATGTCCTCTTCTACTTTTCAGCTAGCTCATACCTCTGCCTAAAACTCTCCCATCTTTGGTCTCAGTGGAAATAAGCCCAATCTCTCTCTTATATTGCAAAGGTCTTGAATATAATTTTCCTTAATTGTCAAACTTTTCCAGTGCAGAGTTTCTTTGAGAGAACCCTTCTCTTCAAAATCTTGACCTCTTTCTATGACACCATACTCCTTCCAGTTGGTAGCTGGAGTTACCACATAAACAATAGGGGAAAGAAAGATAGTCACCACTATCCTGGTCTACTGTAATATAAATAATGCTCCATGGACACTCTTTTTTAGAATCTTGATGTCAAACTTTAGTGTGCCTAAGAATTTCTTAGGCTGCTTTTAGGACAATGTAGATTCCTAAGTTCCGATTCAGTAGATCTGAGATGGGACCAAAAATATGTATTTTAATATGCATCAAATGATCCCTGCCCTATGAAGTCTGCTTTAGATTATAAGTTTGATAAGGAAAGGAGCCATTTCTTTTTTTTTTTTAATGTTTATTTAATTTTGAGAGAGAGATGGTGGAGGGGCAGAGAGAGACATGGGGGACGGAGGATCTGAAATGGGCTCTGGGCTGACAGCAGACAGCCTGATGCGGGGTGGAACTCAAGAACCGTGAGATCATGACCTGAGCTGAAGTCAGACACTTAACCAATTAAGCTACCCAGACACCCCAGTAAAGGGTCATTTCTATCTTCCTTACCATTATATCCCTAGTATAGCACCTAGCATTCCAATATTTATTTGTTGATAGATGATTGTTTTGCTTCAATCTTTTCCAATATATATACTTTCCTTCATGGAAATGTTATGCTAAGGGCCAGCATTTTCATAAATTTGTAAATGCTTCAAGAAATTTTTTTTGTAGAAAAAATAAATGCCCTAATAACATTAGTACCTTGTTTCAAATGCATTTGCAGGTAAGTTTAGCTCATATTTTCCCATTAGATCCTCATAGCAATCCTTTTAAGGAAACATATTATCTTCCCATTTTACAGATGAGAACACTGAATTTCAGAAAAACTTAAAGATTGACAATTATAACACAATAACAGATGACAGACAAGAATAGGGCACAGTTCTTTTAACTCTTAATATACGTCATGGAGAAAGCTTGGCAAAGAACTCTTTTAAATTTTGTATTCTATTACTCTAAACAGAGCTATGAATGTTTAAAAATCAAGAACATGTATTTTAGGTGATTTATTAATAGGATCAGATAGTGTATCTTAATCTTTAAAATGAAGGTTATAAATTTAAAATTAAAATTAAAATTTAAAATTTTAATTTAAAATTTTAATTTAAAATTTAAAATTAAAATTTAAAATTTAAAATTTAAATTTAAAATTTAAAATTATATTGAAAAGAGACTTTGCTTAAATTTATTTAGTGTGCTTTCCTAGGTTTTCCAATATCCTTGGAAGTGTGACTCCTATTTTTTTAAATTTTATTTGTATTGCTATCTCCTTGTTATCTTTTAAACCAGATATCAAGGAGAAAAAAATACGAAAAACCAACTTTCCATTGTCCTATGTAGTGTAAAAAAGTTCTAAGACTTAAAAAAAATACACAGTTGAATCTAACTGATGCTGTAGGTTGAATAAAGTAAAAAAAAAATCTACTTTCTTCTAGTTAAGAATCTAAAAGATTTTTGGAAGCAAATTATACTTTATTGCTCCTTTGGTACCATAGGTTCATTGGCAATTTTTTTCTCGATGAATACACTTAACAACAACTTCATTTTCTAATAACTACCATGTTATGTTGTACAAAATTTGTTTAGACACTCAAAGTTGATCTATAAAGTAGTTCCGTATTTTAGTGGAGGAGAGGATATTGGGGGTGTACATGACACTTTGATTTTGTTAACTCTTTAAAAAATATTTTTTTAATATTTATTACTTAATTTTGAGAGAGAGAGTATGAGAAGGGGAGGGGCAGAGAGAGAGGGAGACACAAAATTCGAAGCAGTCTCCAGGCTCCAAGCTGGTAGCACAGAGCCCGACGCAGGGCTCATACCCACCAACTGTGAGATCATTACCTGAGCTGAAGTCGGATGGTCAACCGACTGAGCCACCCAGGCGGCCCTTATTTTGTTAACTCTTAATCAGAGAATAGTTAAATATATTTCTAAGATTCCAACATAAATATTCTGTGGAGGGCTTAGATATCTTCCCTATCTATTCCTGAATATAGCCAAATTATTTATAAAACATTTTTGCATAATTTCCAAGCTTATGAATATTACACTTAACATAGTTGAAATATGTGCAAACATAGGCCTCAACAACAACATGAAAGCTATATGAAGGGGTGTCAATTCCTCACCAAACTGCAACCAAGGGCAATCTTCTCAGCATCTTCGTGATATCAAATATAGTGAGATTTTATTTTACTAATAAAATGTTCCCTTTGTGTGGCTTATTGTATCAAATATGCTGACATATGATTCTAAAAATATCTTCTCATTTTTTTCTTCTCATGTCATTTCTAGCGAAGCTCAACTGAAAAAAGTAATATAGTTCTCTGTCTACAGCTACTTGGGCTTTTTCTCATTAGCCCTCCGTCACTTGGATTTCAGCCTTGCCACATTACTGAGTTGATGCTCACACAAATTCAAACTAATCTCTATATTATAGTATTCTATGGACACTTTATAATCTTTATCTCATTGAAACTCACAGTTCTTACATTTTTCTACTTCTTTGCTTTTCTTAAAACCATGAGAACTGTTTTGCTGTAAAACCTAATTGCTTTTATTTTGAAAATCATTTTGAAAACTGATCTGTAAATTACCAAGCATTTGAATCATTCACACCAATTACTAAGCAGTACAATATATCTATGCTTAAAATAAACGTATTAACAAATAGTTCCGATGTGAAGAACAGAGTACTATCTACTAATTTCTCTGAAAATTCTTTGTATTGGAAGGGTTAACATCTGGTTGGCATAGCTTTGTGATAGATCAGCATTCCCTCAAACACCCCCAGCAATCATCTGGCTGTGGGGGATCTGGCCTAGGACTAGCTGCTCAGTGCAAAGTCTGCTCATATCACCGCCCTGTCCCTAAGCCCTTTCTGTGGTCATACTGTCTCAGAGTTGGCCTGCCTGGGTATCACTAACATCACAGAGAGCAAGCTCAGCCCACAACAGGAAAAGAGTCTGTGCAGACTTCTGGAATGAAAGGAAAAGCAACTCAAACACAATAGGATGGAAGCAACACACAGAGGAGACTCCCTTGAAGTGCCAGGTTCTGGTGAACAGGAGCAGTGCACCACAGGGCACTACAGGATCTCTTCTTCATAAAGCCACTAATTTTAAGAGCTGAAGACATAGCTGACGTTCCTAACACAGAGAAACAGATGCAGAGAAGAGGACAAAATGAAGAGACAAAGGAAAATGCCCCAAATGAAAGAACAGGACAAAATTACAGCAGGATATCTAAGTGAAAGAGAAATAAGTAATAAGTCTGATATATAATTTAAAGTTATGATCATAAAGATACTGGGTTTCAGAAAAGGGCAGAAGACAGTAGTGATACCCTTGGCAAAGAGATAAAAACTAACATATCAGAGATGACGAACTTAATAAATGAAATTAAAAATACAATAGATGGAGGGGCGCCTGGGTGGCTCAGTTGGTTAAGCGTCCAACTTCTGCTCAGGTCATGATCTCATAGTTCATGAGTTCGAGCCCCGTGTAGGGCTCTGTGCTCATAGCTGAGAGCCTGGAGCCTGCTTCAGATTCTGTGTGCCCCCCCCCCCTGCCACATCCCCACTCATGCTCTGTCTCTCTCTGTCTTAAAAATAAATAAAACATTAAAAAAATACAATAGATGGAATAAATAGTAGAGAACAGGAAGAGGAACACATCAGTTACATAGAGGATAGAGTAATGGAGAGCAACCAAGCTGAACAGGAGAGAGACAAGTAAGTACTGCATAATGAGAAAAGACAGAGAACTCAGTGACTCCATCAAGCATAATAACATTTGCATTACAGGGATCCCAGAAGGAGAAGAGAGAAAAAAGTGGCAGAACATGTATTTGTAGAAATAATAGCTAAGAACTTCTCAAATCTGGGGAGGGAAACAGATTCAGATTCAGGAGGCAGAGAACTCCCCCAACAAATTGAACCCGAGGAGGTTCACACCAAGACATATAGTAATTAAAATGGAAAAAAAAATAGTGACCAAGATAGAATTTTAAATGTTTTAAGGGTAAAGAAGATAGTTACATGCAAAAGAAACCCCATAAGGCCATGAACTGAGAGGCAGGTGGCATGATGTATTCAAAGTGCTGAAAGGGAAAAATAGGTGGCCAAGAATAGTTTATCCAATGAGGCTATCATTCAGAATAAAAGGAGAGATAAAGAGCTTCCCAGACAAATAAAAGTTAAAAGAATTCATGACCATCTAACCCAGGCTTACAAGAAATGTTATGGGGGACTCTGTGAGTGGAAAGCAAAAACCATAAGTAACAGTAAGAAAAATAGGATGTATAAAAGCAAAAAAAAAAGAGTTTACCTATAAAAATAGGTCAAGAAAGACACAAAATAAAAGTACATAAAAGTGACATGAAATACCTGAAACATGGAGGGGAGAGGAGTAAAGATTGAGTTCAAAATTAAGAGACCAACAGCTCCTATGCAAAAGATGTTATATATAAACCAAATGGTAATCACAAATCAAAAGAAAAAGTAATAGATATGCAAAAAAATAGAGATTAAGGAATCTAAGTATATCACTAAAGAAACCAGCAAATAATGAGAGAAAGAGAAGAATAAGAGAAAAGCTACAAAACAACCACAGAACAAGAAACACAATGGAAATAAATACACCTCTATCAATAATTACTTTGAATGTAAATGGAATGGACTAAATGTTCCAATCAAAAGACAGAGGGTGATGGAATGGATAAAAAACAAAAACAAAAACAAAAACAAAAACTCATCTATATGCTGCCTATAAGAGACTCATTTCAGACCTAAAAACACCTGCAGATTGAAAAGGAGAGGATGGAAAAAGATTTATCATGCACATGATGTCAAAAGAAAGCCAGAGTAGCAATAGTTAAATCAGACAAATTAGACTTTATAGCAAAGTCTGTAAAAACAGACAAGGACACTGTATAATCATAAAGGAGACAATCCAACAAGAAGATACAACATGTGTAAATATATATGGACCCAACATGAAAGCACCCAAATACGTAACACACTTAATAACAAACATAAAGAAACTAATTGACAGTCATGCAATAATAGTAAGGGACTTCAATACTTCCCTTACATTGATGGACACATTAAACAGAAAATAAACAAAGAAACAGTGGCTTTAAATGACACACTGGAACAGATGGATTTAACAAATATATTCAGAACATTCTAGCCTAAAACAGCAGAATACATGTTCTTTTCAAGTGTACGTGGAACCTTCTCCAGTATAGATAACATAGGAGGCAACAAAACAAGACTTAAAAAATTCAAAAATATCTGACTCATGCCATGCATCTTTTCTAATGACAACACTATGAAATTAGATATCAACCACAAGCAAAAACCTGGAAAGTCCATAAATACATGCAGGTTACATAACATGCTACTAAACAATGAATGGGTCAACTAGAAAATCAAAGAAAAAATTTAAAAAGTACATGGAAACAAATGAAAATGAAAACAACTCTCCAAAACCTTTGGGATACAGCAAAAGTATTTCTAAAAGGGAAGTTTCTAGAAATACAGGTCCACCTCAAGGAGCAAGAAAAATTGTAAATAAAAAAACTAATCTTAGAGCTAAAGGAGCTAGAAAAAGAACAACAAACAAAACCCCAAACCAGCAGAAGGAAGTAAATAATAAAGTTTAGAGCAGAAATAAATGATACAGAAATTATAAGAAAAGAAAAATCAATAGAACCAGGAGATGACTCTTTGAAAAGATCAACAAAATTGATAAACTTTTACCCAGACTCATAAGAAACAAACAAACAAACAAACAAACAAAAAAAAAAACAGGAAAAAAAAGAGAGGACTGAAACAAATAAAACCAGAAATGAAAGAGGAGAAATAACCAACAGAAATACAAACATAAGAGAATACTATGAAAAACTATATGCAAACAAACCAGACAACCTAGAAGAAATGTATAAATTCCTAGAGACATATAATCTACCTAAACTGAAGCAGGAATAGAAAATTTGAATAGACAAATTATCAGAGATTGAATCAGTAATCAAAAAATTTTCAACCAACAAAAGTCCAGGACCAGAAGACTATTTAAAGAAGAGTTAAGGGGCTCCTAGGTGGCTCATTTGTTTGAGCATCAGACTCTTAATTTCAGCTCAGATCATGATCCCAGGGTCGTGGTATCAAGCCCCACACTGGGCTCCACACTGAGCATGGAGCCTGCTTAAGATTCATTCATTCTTTTTCTTTTCTTTTCTTTTCTTTTTTCTTTTCTTTTCTTTCTTTTCCTTCCTTCCTTCCTTCCTTCCTTCCTTCCTTCCTTCCTTCCTTCCTTCTTCTCTCCCCGTTTTCCCCTCTCTCCCCCTCTCTCTCCCTCTCTCTTTCCTTCTCCCTCTCCCTCTCACTCCCTCTCCCTCTGCCTCCTCCCCCACTCACATCCACTCTCTCTAAAATTAAAAAAAGGGGGGCAGAAGGCATGAATAGACATTTCTCCAAAGAAAACATCCAGATGGCTGACACATGAAAAGATGCTCAACATCACTCATCACCAGGGAATTGCAAAATCAAAACTACAATGAGATATCACATCACACCTCTCAGAATGGCTAAAACAAACAAACAAACAAACAAACCCAAGAAACAATAGTGTTGCTGAGGATGTGGAGAAAAAGGAACCCGATCATACTATTGGTGGGAAAACAAACTGGTGCAGCCACTCTGGAAAACAGTATGGACGTTCCTCAAAAATTTAAAAATAGAACTATCTTATGATCCAGCAATCACACTAGTGGGTGGGTATTTACCCCAAAAATATAAAAACATTAATTCAAAGGTATGCATGCATCCCTATGTTTATAGCAGCATTACTTACAATAGCCAAATTATGGAAGTAGCCCAAGTGTCTCTCAGTAGATGAATGGATAAATAAGGTATATTGGATATAGATGAATGGATAAAGAAGGGAGTATTATTCAGCCATAAAAAAGAATGAAATCTCACCATTTGCAATGACATAGATGGAGGTAGAGAGTATCATGCGAAATGAAATAAATCAGAGACAAATATCATAGGATTCCATGCATAAGTGGAATTTAAGAAACAAACAAAATAAATAAGCAAAGGTAAAAAAAGAGAAATACACACACAAACCAAGAAACAGACTCTTAACTACAGATAGCAAACTGATGGTTACCAGAGGGGAGGTGGGTGGGGGGATGGGTGAAATAGGTGGTGGGGATTAAGGAGTGTACTAGTGGAGAGTACTGGATGATGTATGGAATTATTTAATCACTATGTTATACACCTGAAACTAATATACTGTATGTTAACTACACTAGGATTAATTTTTTTAATTAAAAAACTATTTTAAATAGCAACTATCAGACTTTTTTTTTCCAATTTCAGTATGCACTGGATGAGGTTTGTCAATAAATACTGTACATGTTTAATGTGAAAATATGCAATTAAAATATATATGTAAACAACATTAAAACCCACTACCCACAAATTGCCCAATCTTTAAAAAATGCGCTCTCATCTTCTTTTCTATGCCCTTGGCATTTACCTATAAAATCATTATGCTTTGTACATATTTAGAATATAGAGCAAACATGAATAAGGAATTAAATGACTCAGTCCTATTCTGGAGAAGTCATCTTCTGCCCTAGAGGCTCCCCCTATCAGTCTTAGGTTTATTATAGAATCTTGAACTTTCCAGGGGAACTGGGAAGTTGAAACTGGAAGAGTTCAGGAGTTGGGGTATAAAAGAATACCAACAATTTTGGCCAAAACTTACCACACTTTAATTTTTTAAAGGAGTTATATCCATCCGAATCTGATTTTCTGAAATTAATAACATTAAGGAAATAATTTAAAGAAAAAAGAAATCATAAATCATAATGTGTTCTATTTTCCAAAGTAATATGTTTGCAGATTTTTTCCTCCGTTGTTAATAGACATTGAAGTTACTCCCTTCCAAGTTACTTTGTCATAACTTGCCAATTCATTAAGCTTCCCTGAATTTATGGCCATCTGCTGTTCTATTTTTGCTCGAGCAGAAGAATGCAAAAAAGCATTAAACTACATGGTGATTCATTTTACACCTTACTCAAGACTGGCAGTTTCACAATTAAAATGAAATTGTTATCTCGGTAGATGGAATGATGGTCGATGAAGCATCACTCCATCTTCTGTTGACTCTGGAAGATCTGAAATTAACCTTACTAGAGCTGCATGATTTGGCCAACCATGAAGTATTGCTTGAGAAAATTGGGGCTCTACTTTTTTCTCCTATTAATAAGAAAGGAAAAGAACTGAAAACAAAATAAGACAATGGAAAGAGGAAATGAAAGAAACAATCTTTTATCACAGTCTGTATAGTGATGCCTACATTCCAAACTTAAATTCAACAGGTGCTTTGTTCCAAATAAAGTGCAAAGATATCAGGAGAAACAACACAGTCTTAATAATACTGCCTGAAGGTATGCATAAAGGAAACCAGACAAAATGCATAAGTCCTTTGGGCTCCCAAGACAGAGATGATAAGACTATGACCATGAAACACCAACATTATAGCTCACAATATTAACTGAGACATGCTCTAAAGTTCATTATCCACAAAAGTGATAACTAGTTCTTCAGAGACCCTGCCTGGAGAAGGAAATATATCAGACCAACAGGTGTGAAGTTCCTGCAGTTAAGAAGTCTGAAAGCTATCTGTGACTAAGTGGAAAAAAATCATAAAAAGGAAGCATACAGACTTAACCTGTTTCTTTCTTCTCACTTGCCTGTTCCTTACCCTATGAAATCTAACACATATCTAGGCTGTTGGACTAAAGTAGAAATCATACAGCTGAAAACCCTTCTGCTATAAGTGATATTCCCCAAGCTATTCTTTATCTTTAGTTCCTTCTCTCACCTCTCACCTTCAACATCAACTTTTTAACCTTTGCCTCCTTGCTGTCATGCAGCTCATCTGTTGTCAGGGCTTCAACCATTGAAACAGATACATCTGCAGCCTTAATTTATTCATCAAAACAGTGACTTCAGATTTCTCTTTCCACTGGAACTTTCCACGTAGAATGGCTCATTTGGTCCTCCTCACCATAACAGTTCCTTCTCCACTCTGCTACCCCCATAATTGCCAAGAGAATTCTCCTTCTAATTTCACATTTTTAACACCATTGAGTCATTTTTTATTTTTCTTTCTTTTTCCTTATTCTTTTCTCTCTCTCTTTTTCCTTCTTTTGAGAAAGAGAAAGAGTGTGAGAACAGGGTAGAGGGGCGGAGGGAGAGAGAGAGAGAACCCCAAACAGATTCCATGCTTAGCACAGAGCCCAATGTGGGACTCAATCTCATGACCCAAGGACCATGACCTGAGCCAAAATCGAGAGTCAGTTGCTAAACCGACTGGGCCACCCAGGTGCCCCAACATTGTTGCATCTTTCTAAACTTTCTCTATTACTATCTAAATCCTTATTATTTCATGCATAGATTCACCCAGTGACCCACCCAAACTTCCATGATTCATATTTTCCTTCTACTATCGGAAACATATGTCTTAGAACATTCTTTGGCATTAATTCTCCATGTAAAAGCCATTAGTGCTCCTTTTGGACTCACGGCATAAGACATAGACTCCTCAGTCTATCAAATCTCTGGACGAATGTTACTAAAAAAAAAAAAAATTCCCTGGGGCACCTGGGTGGCTCAATCAGTTAAGTGCCCAACTCTTGGCTTTAGCTCAGCTCATGATCTCATGGTTTGTGAGTTCGAGCTCCACATTGGGCTCTGTGTTGATAGCTCAGAGCCTGCTTGGGATTCTATTTCCCTCTCTCTCTGCTCCTCCGCCACTTCTTCTTTATCTCTCAAAATAAATAAAAATAAACCTTAACAAAAAATTTTAAAAATTCCCCCAACATTCCACATCATCAATTAAATCTTTTTTTAAATCTTCCACCATATGAGCAAGAAAGTGGAGGTGTATTAGTATTATTGCCAAAACAAATTACCATAACTTTGTGGCTTAAAATGACAGAAATTTATTTATTTTACAGTCTGCAAAACTGAAGTGCAAACTGGACTTTAGAGCGCTAAAAGCCAAATGCAGCAGGACTGCTCTCCCTTGCAGTTTCTCAGGGAAAATCTGTTTCCTTGACTTGCCTAGTTTCTAGAGCTATTTTCCTTGCGTTCCTCCATCTTCAAGACCAGAAACCCATCTTCAAATCTCTCTCTTCTCCATCTTCATTTTGCCTTATTCTCTCTGGTAAGTCTCCTTGTGCTTCCCTCTTATAATACTTATGATTGCATTTAGGGCCCACCTAGGTATCCTAGAAAAATCTTTCCATCTGAAGAATATTGATTACATTGGCAAAGTTCCACATAAGGTAACATTAACAAATCCTGGGAATTAGGACAAGAGTATGTTTAGAGACCATTATTCAGCCTACCATAGCAGATAATGGTCTCTGTACTATTTTAAAGGCAAATTGTATGTGTATCGTACAAGCTCACCTATCTCACCCTTATCCAAGCCTTTCTCTCTATCAATTGGCAATACGGTTCATTTTTCTGGGCAAAAATCATGTAACATTTTATATAACAAATATTACATAGTATCTACCGTTCAAATGAATTCATTCATTAGGCACTATGTGGGATATAAATATGCAGTCCCACCCTTTAAAAGCAAAAATTTTACTGAAGAAACAAACAGGTGTTGAATAAATACCAGAGGGAAGAAGTTATTTATAGTCACCATCTCCATTTACTCACCTTCATTTTTTTTCTTTAATCTTCTCTTAACATTCCACCAATACTGCTCTTGCCAAAGACCGCAATGACACCTATGTCAAGCTAAGTCCATATGACCACTTTTGTGGTTTTATTTTACTTAATTTTTCAACAGCACTCAAGAATGTCCCCTTTCTGGAATGTCTTCTATCTGGAAGGCATTAGTATTAATATTAATATTAGTATTAGTATTAGAGAGTTCTCCAGAGAAACAGAATATAATTGGGTCTATATATGGACATTGGTTCTGTATGCACATACACAGAGATTATATATATATATATATATATATATATATATATATATATATGTGTGTGTGTGTGTGTGTATACATATATATACATATATATATATGTCTATATACTATTTATGCATATATAGTGTGTGTATATATGCCATCACGTTTGGTAATACATTTTCTAGGAATTTGTGAGGCACTACCATATTGTTCTTTAATTTAAAAAAATCTCTATTATATATGCAAATCTAATATGGAGCTAATTCTAATATGTGGAGGGGAGTAATTTCTCCCACACCAACAAGTAATTCTCTGACACCAGCTGTGTGCCCTACAATTCAAATCAACTCTGAAACTATCTACCCAGTGTCAGATTCCACAGGTTAAGGAATCAGCCCTACAAGATTGCTCCCTCAAGATACACACACTTCCGACATCAACTGCAGGCTATGGACCATTGCTGCTGATGACTGGCTATAGATTGTAGGTTCCAACAACTCCCTCCTTGAACTTCAGACAACAGTCACAAGTCCAGGTTGTTACCTACACTTCCGACCATCTAGTTATAAGTCAGAGGTTTGCATGTTATCTGTCCACCAATTTGATTAATTTTCAAGAGTGGCTCACAGAACTCAGGTACATTTTACTCAAATTACCAGTTTATTATAAAAAATATAATTCAGGTCCAGCCATATGGAAGAGATGCATGGGGCAAAGTAACAGAAAAGGGCAAGGAGCTTCTATACTCTATACACTATCTGATATCACACGTCTCCCCCAAATTCCACTTGTTAACCAACCTGGAAACTCTCTGAACCCCATACTTTTGGGTTTTCATGCAGGTTTCATTACATATGTGTGACTGATGAAGTCACTGGCATTGGAAATCCACATCCCTCCCTTTCCAGAAGGTCTTAGGGTGGAACTTGAAGTTCCTTCCTCTAATCACATGGTTGGTCCTCCTGACAACCAACCCTTATTCTTAGGTGAGTTCCAAAAGTCACCCAACAAAACATAAGAGACACCTTTAAGCTCTTATCATTTAGGAAATTCCAAGATTTTTGGGAACTGTGAGCCAGGAAACCTGGACGAGGACCAAATATATGTCCCTTATAGATGACAGCATCACAGTAATTTTATTCTTTTTCATTGGTAATATTATCTAGTTCTAACAACTCCATGTTATTCTTTTCTAGACTTGATAGAAGGCTATTTTTAAATATTTATTGTCTCTATCCTTCCACTTTATTTGCTTTTGTCTTCTTTTCAAAAATTTGTATCAGAAAGAAATATCTTCATCTTTTTACTTTCAATTTTTATGTGCTCTCATACTCTAGAGATTTTGCTTAAATACTATTTTGTTACCTATTGCTGCTGTAATAAATTGCCACAAACTTAGTAGCTAACCCAACACAAATTTATTATCTTAGCTCTAGAAGTCAGAAGTTCTAAAATCAAGGTATTAGCTGCATTCCTTTGGAAAGCTTTGGTGAAGATTTTTTTTTTTTTTTTTTTTTTTTACTTTGTCTAGCTTCTAGAGGCTGCCTAAAACTATTTGGTTGTGGTCCATTCTTCCATCTTCAAAGCCATTAGTGTAGCATCCTCAATTTTTTCTCTTTCTCTTCTCACCTCTGCTTCTTTTGTCATGTCTCCTTCCCCATAATGCATTTCATCCATTCCCCTAACCACCTCTCCTCTGGTAAATATCAGTTTGTTCTCTACAGTTGAGTCTGTTTCTTAGTTTCTGTGTGTTTTTCTCTATTCTTTTCCTTTGCTTGTTTTGTTTCTTAAGTTCCACATGAGTGAAATCATAGGGGATTTGTCTTTCTCTGACTTATTTCATATAGTATTATCCTCTCTAGCTCCATCCATGTCATTGCAAATGGCAAGATTTCATTATTGTTTATTATATATATTTTAAAGATATCATTTTTATGAACAAATAATATTCCACTGTATTCCACTACTACACCTTCTTTATCCATTCATCTACTGAGAGACACCTGGGCTGCCTCCATAATTTAGCTATTGTAAGTAATGCTGCTATAAACACAGGGGTGTGTGTAACCCTCTAAATTAGTGTTTTTGTATTTTTTGGGTAAATACCCAATAGTGTGATTACTGGATCATAGGATAGTTCTATTTTTAACTGACAACATTTTTTTAATGTTTATTTATTTTTGAGAGAGAGAGAGAGAGAAAGTGGGTGAGAAGCAGAGAGAGAGAGAGAGAGGGAGACCCAATTCGAAGCAGGCTCCAGGTTCTGAGCTGTCAACACAATGCCTGACTCGGGGCATGAACCCATGAACAGTGAGATCATGACCTGATTGAGCCACCCAGGTGCTCCTCAATGTTTAACTTTTTGAGAAACCTCCATACTATTTTCCACAGTGGCTGCACCAGTTTGCATTCCCACCAGTAGTGTAAGAGGGTTCCTTTTTCTTCACATCCTTGCCAATACCCTTTGTTTCTTGTTTTTGATTTCAGCATTCTGACAGGTGAGAGGTAATCTGTCATTGTAGTTTTGATTTACAATTCCCTGTAATGAGTGATAGTGATATTGAGCATCTTTTCACGTGTCTGTTGGACATCTGGATGTCTTTGGAGAAATAGCTGTTTATGTCTTCCCCCCTGTTTTAATTGGATTATTCATTTTTTAGGTGTAAGGTTTTATAAATTTATTATATATTTTGGGTACTAACCCTTTATCAGATATGTAATTTGCAAATATCTTCTCCCATTCAGTAGGTTGCTTTTTGGGTTCGTTGATTTTTAACTTTACAGAATCTTTTTTTTTGCTTCAGTCCCAATAGGTTATGTTTGCTTTTATTTCCCTTGCCTCAGGAGACCTACCTAGAAAAAATGTTGCTAAAGTTGATGTCAGAGACATTACTGTCTGGGCTCTCTTCTAGGATTTTTATGGTGTCAAGTCTCAAATTTAGGCCTTTAATCCATTTTGAGTTTATTTTTGTGTGCAGTGTGAGAAAGTTCCATTCTTTTGCATATAACTGTCCAGTTTTCCCAATGCCATTTGTTGAAGAGACTGTCTTTTTCTCATTGGAAATTCTTGCTCTCCCAAAAATTTCTTGACCACATAATTGTGGGTGTATTTCTGAGTTTTGTATTCTGTTCCATTGAGCTAGGTGTCTGTTTTTGTGTCAGTATTATACTGTTTTGATTACTATAGCTTTGTAATATAACTTGAAATCTGGAATTATGATACCTCCAGGTTTTTCTTTTTCAAAATTGTTTTGGGTATCCGAGGTCTTTTGTGGTTACGTATAAATTTTAGGAAGTTTTGATCTTATTCTGTGAAAAATGCTATTGGCATTTTGATAGACATTGCCTTCAATCTGTAGATTGCTTTGGGCAGTATAGACATTTTAACAGCATTTGTTCTTCCAATCCATGAGCATGGGATGTCTTTCCATTTCTTTGTGTTTTCTTCAATTTCTTTCAGTAATGTTTTATAGTTCTCAGAGTAGAGGTCTGTTACCTCTTTGGTTAGGTTTATTCCTAGGTATGTTATTACTTTTGGTGCAATTACAAATGGGATTTTCTTAATTTCTCTTCTTCCTGATTCATATTGGTGTATAGAAATGCAACAGATTTCTGCACCCTGATTTTGTATCCTGTGACTTTATTGAATTCATTGATCAGTTCTAGTAGCTTTTGGTGGAGTCTTCCGGGTTTTCTCTAGATAGGATTATGTCTTCTTCAAATAGTGAAAGTTTTACTTCTTGCCAACCAATTTTGATGCCTTTTATTTCTTTTCATTGGCCAATTGCTGTGGTTAAAACTTCCACTACTACGTTGAATAAAAGTGGTGAGAGTGGACATCCTGGTCTTGCTCCTGACTGTAGATGAAGCTCTCAGGTTTCCCCTATTGAGTATGATGTTCACTGTGGGTCTTTATTATGGCCCATATATGGCCTTTATTATGCTGAGGTATGTTCTCTCTAAACCTACTTTGTTGTTAGCTTTCATCATGAATGGATGTTGTACTTTGTCAAATGCTTTTTCTGCATCTATTGAGATGATCATATGGTTTTTATCCTTTCTCTTATTGATGTATCACATTGATTTGTAAGTACTGAAACACCCTTGCATTCTGGAAATAAATCCCACTTGATCATGGTGGATGAATATATCAGTAACATTAACTTACTCAATTTTCATGTTCCTTGTGCCATGTAAATCAGTGTATTCATAGGTCTGGGGATTAAAACTTGAACATTTTTAGGGGGAGGGGACATTATTCTGGCTACCACACCAAATACAGCTGATTTTTAAAAAAATCAATGTGACAATCTTCATCTTTAACTGTTTTTCTCCATTTAGAGAAACTTTATAAATCGGTTCTCATATCTATCACCTTGCATTTATTCTCTTCCTGTTTCTATTTCTTTCTTTTCTCCTCTTGCACATTAAATTTTGTTATTTTCTTATTCCATTTGTTATCTATTATATTGGGGTTTATGGATTTATATCCACATAATGGATATATATTATATATCTCTTACATCTGATATCTCATATCAGAAAGAGAAGGATTTTCAGTATAAGAAAAAGAACTGGGGTCACGTGGGTGTCTCAGTTGGTTAAGATTCCTGACTTCAGCTCAAGTCATGATCTCATGGTTCATGAGTTTAAGCTCAGCATCAGGCTCTGTGCTGACAGCTCAGAGCCTGGAGCCTGCTTCAGATTCTGTTTCTCCCTCTCTCTCTGTCCCTCCCCCACTTGCACGCACGTGTGCGCACTCTCTCTCTCTCTAAAATAAACATAAAAAAATAAAAAGAAGAAAAGAACTAGCGAATCACTTAAGGAAAAACAGAAGCACCATGTTGTTAGAACTAAATGGAAATATCAATATGAAACACACATCTAAAGAAAACCAACTGTTTATTTTTACCTCTGTAAACTAATAAGAACACTGTTACTCCAGCAACATGAACCCAATATACAACCCAAGCTCCTCAATTATGATTTCTAATACAATTCTCAAATCAAAGTATCCAAGGTGCTTTTGAGTAATGGAATTTTCATGCCCGTGTCAGTAAAGATACAAGTAGAGATAGGATACATTAGTGTGCCCGAAAGAAAGCAAGATTTCATTGCTTAATAGCATAATTTCAAGAGGACACAGGAATCCTAATCAACTAATAAAAGCACTGAATTAAATTTAGTTTTCCTATATAGATCTATTTCTAGTAGGCACATCTGTGCAGTTTACTTTGTCTTAGACTCATTCATAACTCATCCTGCATAGCTATAGAAGTATTTACTTGATGTATGATTTGTTGCAGTTTATTTCAAACTCAAGGTGTTATCATTTCAACAGATGACAGTTATATTTTTCAAAAGTGACATTTTTAGGTGTTGATATTTAGATTCTTGTACAGTAGTTGAAATCACATCTATTGGTCTACTTCATGAGATGTAGGGAAAAGAAAAACAATAGCAATTTAATTTCTGTAGCCCCGTATAAGTGTTTCATTTAGCCACCATCTGGTTTATCTGCCATGGTTAATTCATGGTTATATGCATGAGATTCATATGTATAACTTCAGGCTGGCAAAACAATTCTATCTTCTACTCTCAGTTTCAAACAATATTAACATCTACATGTTTTCACATATTCAATTAAATTTTAACTTTCTAAAATCTTGTTCTGGTATATTATTTTATTAATCTTCCCCACTTTAATAAGCTTAAAGTCACTTTCTTTTTTATAAAACATAATATCTCCTTGCCATCTTAATATATTTTGTTTTGCATTATCATGCCAAGATTTGCGAATGTATACATTCAATTTCTGTTAGCATTATCACTTAGTATCATTCAATTCTTTCTTTGTTTCAGGACGATTTGGAGGAAGACATCTAGTATCTTAGAATGCCACATTATTGCTCAATTAGTATACATACAAAAAAGTTTTTTGAAAAGTTGTCTGAGGTCCTCTCACATCTCAAAATTCTGAATATATAAAACTGGAATTTGTTTTCATTATATGAAGTCTAATGCAGAATTCCAATAGATGCATTACTAAAATACCATATGAATTTAAATTTCTTAGTCAACTAAAAAATATTAGAAAATATACACAGACCTTATCGAGAACAAAATAATTTACTAAAGTATTATCACAAAAATGTGTAAGACTCATATCTTGAAACTTTCCTAAATATTTCAAATACAAATTTTTCTATAGAATCATAAAAAAATTAGCTCATCTGGTTCATTAAAAGATTAATAGAAAACACTAGACTTTATAATTGTTACCCAGTTTAATAACCACACTTTCTATTTTAATTACTACATTCTCACTTACTTTTCTATAAAAGTTTAGCTGTTAATTTCAGTGAACAAATCAAAATTACTCAGAAGAATGCCATGCCACCAACTAACAATTTTGTTTATGGTAACTGCATTTATCAGTATAGAATAAAACTACAAAATTATTTTTTATTATTAAATATAATTTATTGTCAAATTGGTTTCCATATGCTCATCCCAACAGGTACCCTCCTTAATGCCCATCACCCACTTTCCTCTCTCCCCCATCCCCCATTAACCCTCAGTTTGTTCTCTGAATTTAAGAGTTTTTTGTGGTTTGCTTCCTTCCCTCTCTGTAACTTTTTTCCCCCTTCCCCTCCCCCATGGTCTTCTGTTAAGTTTCTCAGGATCCACATATGAGTGAAAACATATGGTATCTTTCTCTGCCTGACTTGTATCACTTAGCACAATACCCTCCAGTTCCATCCACATCGCTGCAAATAGCCAGATTTCATTTTTTCTCATTGCCAAGTAGTATTCCTTTGTATACATAAACCACATCTTCTTTACCCATTCATCAGTTGACGGACATTTAGGCTCTTTCTATAATGTGGCTATTGTTGAAAGTGCTACTATAAACATTGGGGTACATGTGCCCCTATGAATCAGCACTCTTGTATCCTTTGGGTAAATTCCTAGCAGTGCTATTCCTGGGTCATAGGGTAGATCTATTTTTAATTTTTTGAGGAACCTCCATACTGTTTTCCAGAGTGGCTGCACCAGTTTGCATTCCCACCAACAGTGCAAGAGGGTTCCCGTTTCTCCACATCCTCGACAGCATCTATAGTGTCCTGATTTGTTCACTTTAGCCACTCTGATCGGTGTGAGGTGGTATCTCAGTGTGGTTTTGGTTTGTATTTCCCTGATGAGAAGTGACGTTGAGCACCTTTTCATGTGTCTGTTGGCCATCTGGATGTCTTCTTTAGAAAAGTGTCTATTCATGTCTTCTGCCCATTTCTTCACTGAATTACTTGTTTTTTGGATGTGGAGTTTGGTGAGTTCTTTAGATTTTGGATACTAGCCCTTTATCCGATATGTCATTTGCAAATATCTTTTCCCATTCTGCCCATTGCCTTTTAGTTTTGTTGATTTTTTCCTTTGCAATGCAGAAGCTTTTTATCTTGATGAAGTCCCAATAGTTCATTTTTGCTTTTAATCCCCTTGCCTTTGAAGATGTGTCAAGTAAGAAATTGCTGCAACTGAGGTCAAAGAGGTTTTCTCCCGCTTTCTCCTCTAGGATTTTGATGGTTTCCTGTCTCACATTCAGGTCCTTCATCCATTTTGAGTTTACTTTTGTGAATGGTGTAAGAAAGTGGTCTAGTTTCATTCTTCTGCATGTTGCTGTCCAGTTCTCCCAGCACCATTTGTTAAAGAGACTGTCTTTTTTCCATTGGATATTCTTTCCTGCTTTGTCAAAGATTAGCTGGCCATACGTTTGTGGATCCAGTTTTGGAGTCTATTCTATTCCATTGGTCTATGTGTCTGTTTTTGTGCCAATACCATATTGTCTTGATGATTACAGCTTTGTAGTAGAGGTTAAAGTCTGGGATTGTGATGCCTCCCACTTTGGTTTTCTTCTTCAATATTACTTTGCTTATTTGGGGTCTTTTGCGGTTCCATACAAATTTTAGGATTGCTTGTTCTAGCTTCGAGAAGAATGCTGGTGCAATTTTGATTGGGATTGCATTGAATGTGTAGATTGCTTTGGGTAGTATTGACATTTTAACAATATTTATTCTTTTAATCCATGAGCATGGAATGTTTTTCCATTTCTTTGTATCTTCTTCAACATCCTTCATAAGCTTTCTATAGTTTTCAGCATACAGATCTTTTACATCTTTGGTTATGTTTATTCCTAGGTACTTTATGATTCTTGGTGCAATTATGAATGGGATCAGTTTATTTCTCTTTGTGTTGCTTCATTATTGATGTATAAAAATGCAACCGATTTCTGTACATTAAAATTGTACCCTGCAACTTTGCTGAATTCACGTATCAGTTCCAAAATCATTTTCTTAAATTGAACATCACATTTATGTTTTAGAATACTTTACCTCTTTTCTTAAAACTTTAAATTTTCCTCTTTAAATCTTTAAAAAGATCCTTATTTTTAAGAAAAAAATTGGCTAGCAATGAAATTACTAAATAATTTTTCAAGATATCTAGACTTAGGCAACTAAGACTCTTACTTCATACCTATGTTTTATTATGAATACATGAGTGGAATTCATTTATGAGCTCAACACCAGGGAAAAAGAAAGAATTACTGGTTTACAAATAGGTAACTTCTAGAATTTTTAGTTACATTGTTCCTTGTAGCTAGGAATGTACACTGCAGCAAATTATTCAGATCCCAGGGGTTTTTTTTCTTTTTTATCTTTTTATGATAAAATCAGTATTTACAATAAAGTATTTTAAGTTTTTATTTGTAGGTCCCATCCCAAATAATCATTTTTGAGATGCTAAGATATATAAATATATTTCAAGATCTATTAAGTTTATATAAAATGTGGTTGTATGAGTTATAGTAACTAGAGTTCCTTTTCAAAGGAACAGATATTTTATCTCCAAAACAAAGATTATCCAACATGTAAAAACAGAGTTGTGTAAAGATATCTGTAAAGATACTCATATTGAAATCTCAGCATCTACTCAATGTTTCTTGATAGACTAGGTTCCTAATTTCCAGTATGTGTCCTCTGCCATATCATCTTGTGTCTTTTCCAGGCTTACTCTGAATATGGAATCATTTATTTTGATCAATTCCAATTACTTGAAGGTCTTGTCCTTAATAGCTAAATGTTCTCCTGGGTGTTCTGAATCCCTTATTTTAGAGACTGTGTATCACAAGGCTCAAGGTCTTTAGTGATGGTGCCTCTAAGGCTCAGTCTTACCTAGGCCAATCCTTGGGATCTACAGTTCCTGGCACTCACAGAAGCAGGAATTCCAGAAGAATATAGAAATTTGAGACAAATGTGTACTTAGGTAACTCCATGGATAGAGGAAGAGGAGGAACTTGACCATCTAAAAGATTATTGTCTCCTGATAGCAGGAGAGACCAATACAGAGTTTCAGAAGCTCCTAGTCAGATATAGCAATGATGAATGGTCAGGAGAGTTTTTACACATACATAAAAATGCTACTCCTCTAGTTTTATGTCAACATTTTTAATGTAGTTTTGTGATTTTTTCTCAGCATCTGAGTGGCAAAACTCATTTTCCACACATACCATTTAGCCAATTGTCTAGAAAGGATTTCTACAACATCTCAGGATTTCTTAGATATCTTAGGATATCATGGTTCCTGGAATCATCAAGAGGAAACAATAATTTTGAATTAACTCTGTTATATCAGAGATGGAACTTTACAGACTGGGAACCATAAATCTTTACTATTTTCTGAATAGAAGTAGAATTTTCCTTCTGTTCTTGGAACAAGGAAAGACTTATGGTGGATTGATCTAGACTTGAGAGAAAAACAGGCACTTGATAATTTCATAGCATCTTATAGTGAAAATAAAGAAGTGCAGAGGTATGTATGACACAGAAGCTAAACAAAGATTCAGTTATGATTCCTAACTAAAACGAAAATGTCCTTTGAACTTAAACAGTTTGGGGCCATGGCCTATAAGTCACTGTCAGACAGTGGAGGGCAGGCAAGGAAGAGGAGTCAAATGAAAAATATCAATGATTTATCCACATGTGATTATCATCTTGCTGATTCATTCTACCATTTTTGAGTTCCATGTCAAGTTAATATTAAACCATTACTAAATGATAAAGACTAAATTGTTGCCAAAAATAAAACCATACATTAAGAATTTAAAATGAGGCTGTCATTAATTTTTTAAAAATGTAATGCAGAAAAGATACAATACAGGAAGAAATGAATGTATTAGTTATCTACTGCTACATAATGATATCACCATAAACTTAGCAACTTAACACAGTTTATGATATCTCAGTTTCTGTAAACATGGTTTAGCTGAATTGTCTGTTGTGGGGTCTCACAAAGCTACAATCAACGTATCAGTTGGGCTGTTGGTGCTAAGCACTGTGGTAGGTAGTAGAGATACAAATATGAAAAAGCTGCACACAAACCATTCTGTGGATTTTATAACATAATGGGAAAGTTTCACTCATGGATAGGTGATGTCAATATGTCTGTTACCTAGGATATACAAGAGCTGAGATTTGGTGATTGGATGTGAAAGGCAAGTTAAAGGGGCCAGTCAAGAAAGACACTTGGGTTTTGACTTAAGCTTGTGTGGCTTGTATCCCATGCACTGAGGTTTAAGACACAGGAGTAAGAACTGTCAGCAATTCACCCATAAATATACTTTCCTAAAATGAGATAATTGCATTTTATTAATTCCACATAGTCTGTTTGCCATTATACATTTACATACAAATAAATATGTACAGACATTGTAAATATCTCCACTAAAGAAAGATCTCATTTCCTCTAGCTTATCCTTAATTAGTAATGTCATTCCCCTGACATGGATGATTGAACCAAGAGTAGCTATCCAACCCCAGAGGAACCAATCCATAAACTAATCTGAATTAATCAGATTCCCTTTTGAGAATATGAACTAAGATACTCAGAAACCTAATAAGTTGCCAGCTGAGGTAATGGTAGATCATTAGAATAAAGGTCCATGAACTCCTACAGCTGAGCTCCCTGGAGCTTCATGTTTTCCAGACTTGCTGAAATCCAGTTGCTCTATTTTCTTTAAATTTTAAAAATACTTTTAAATAAATCTCTTTATCTTGGGCTAAATTAAGTAGGTTTTTATTATCTTCAAATATTTTTTCCTGCCTAAAACATTTTAAAGATTGTTTATGTGTACTGAAAACTCAAGGAGCAAATCTTTAAAATTTGTTTAAAAAAATTTTTATCTTTAAATTATATATTTAAAAATCATACACGAGATGAGTACAAAGATCTCTACATGTGATATCATTTATTAAATAATTAAGCTCTAACAATTGCATACCATTTATAGATAAAGGAAATTTTTATCAAATTTCACTTTCTTCAAGATGTTTTATACAAAATAATACTGAGGTTCTTGTCAAAGGCATCTTCATTTCATTATGTCCTTATTGCAGATTTGTCACCATTCTTTTGTTCCTTGCCCAGCCATTCTTTCCCTCAGAATTATCAATATTATGTGTATACTTGTAGGCTTAGAAGATTGTAAACAGCCTGAGAAGAATGCCAGCAACATACATCTGCACCAAAAATGTCATTTATCTGAATTTCAATCTGAAGTGTGTATCTTGTATTTTTGTTTAATAAACCTGTAAACCTCAACATGGAAGAAATATGGAGTTTGTAGTAATATGTTTCTGAAATGGAGTAGTAAAAAAGAATCCAGAGATGAATCCAGAGATTGTTTGGAATGCACAGGAGAAGTGGGTATGGACACATTAGGAACTTAAAGATAAGAATGTACATCTTAGCATTTGCTATGAGAAATGGCAACCAGGGCACAAGGACTAAGTCTTAGGATCCATGCCAGGTGAGTTGCTTCTACCTGAATTTAAAAACAGAAAAGCCATCTAGATTAAGAAACCATATTTGCTATGTCTGATTTTTTTTTCTTTAATGGGTCTTTTGTATATTCCAATATTTTCACTAACGATGTGATTTGTATGTCTTGGTTTCCAATCATATTGCAGAATCCCAAAGGAAGAGTCTTGAGGTTCTTTTGTAGTCCCAGAGCACCTACTGTAAGAGTTTAATTAATACTTGGTTTTTTGATTATTGTTTGGTATTACTTTCATACAGAAAAAAAGTGTGTCCTATTAAATGTGGAAGAAACCACATCTTTTCACAGAACATAAGGGAAGCAATACCATTATAATCATGTATGATTCCTACTGAAAAATCAAAGAACAAATCTTGGAGGAGTTATGTGACTGAATTATGAACATGGTATTTCAAACTATGGGGTGACACTGAAAAGGCCAAGAATATCTATTTTTTATCTTTCCCTTTCCTTGGGGCTTATACAAAATTAAGGTGATTCTTTATCCGTCAAACATGATGTATCTGTTACTTGAACAATACTGAGATTTTAGAGAATGCCCTAGAAAACTGTATGTACAATATATGTATATCTTTGTATCTAATTAAGAAAATAAGGTCTGGAAATGAGTCACTTATAAAACCCTACATTGACCCAAAATTCTTTTTTTCTACAAAATATAGTCTTCTTTATTTAGGACCTATTTATGGACACATTCTGCCTTCCAGGCACTGTGCTAGGAAGAGATCTACTGTGGGAGACAAAACACAAGCCTGACTTCAAGGAGCTTACAATCTAACTTACACATACATTTGTAATATGTTTAAAATACAAGATACAAAACAATCTTTGTGGAAAGTGTTTTAAATGACTTGTGCCAAATTACTGACTCCATTTCTTCTGGCATTTTTATGATGGACTAAGGTGTCCCAGAATAAGCAAATCACCTCCCTCCCCTTTAAACACACATTTTCTTGTTTGCTGCACTTATATCAACAATTAAGAAGGTATTGGACTTAAATATTTTGAAGTATGAATATACCGTGAAAAGTTTAAATCTAGTGATAACTAATTTCATAATTAAGGATCTGATTACTTCCTCAGTAGTGAAAATGTTACTTTCACTAAGGCAGATGTGCAGGAAGACCTATGGAAAAGTGGTTTGGAGTAGATGAGACTGGATAAGACATTTTCCAATGTGCTCCCTCACCAGGTAACTTTGTTCAGTGAGAGAGTGCAGACAGAACTTGGATTGGAACATTAAAGAACTGACCCACCAGATTAACAGATATGAATTGCTGTTGAAAATCATCTTTGCCATGTGAAAGATACTAGAAATCAAAAACACCAGTAAGCGTAAATTCAAATGGAGCATATGGTATTAGAATTTCTCTAAACATCACAATTTTCTCCCAGTTTTGCATTGCTTGAGGTCATTTTCATCAATTAAAACAGTTTTCAGTTTATATTCAAACATAGATATTGAATACACTAAAATTGCTTTTCTCCCCATTATTCATAGTATCAAGAGACTTGAGAAGATCTTAAAATCTTTGAGTTTTAGGTCAAATCCCTGGCATTTTACTTCTGAGACAGGTTAATTTGTCTCTCTTCCCCTTCCGAACCATCTTCAAAAAGTAGATGCTGACAATATGATTTACAACTTCAGCCCTACGTAAATCCTTCACTCTGAACTGTTTCCTTCATTTGAAACATTCTCTTTATCTGCAATATTTTTTTCTGAATCATTTAAACTACACCTGCTATCCTGACCCCCTTCTACAAAGGAATCTACTTCATTTTGTTTTCAATTTTACACTACAGAAACAAAAGTTCCCAATTTAAAAAAAGTCTGTTCATTCATACATAATAAATTTGCCCCCAGAAAGCTTCATTTTACAATGTCAGCTTGAAAGTCTTTCCTGGCTGCTATTTCAGTCAATAAAATGATAACTAGAAACACATTGTTCAGAACATCTCCTAGAGTTAAAAATCACAAATTCGAAAACTCCAACTAAATTTCACCTGTCCAACATGCTTTACATATTTTTAGTTGCTGAAGAACTACACTAGCCAAAAAAATGAATTATTTCTAAATCAGGAAAGGGAATAGTGAACCCATGTTGAAAAAAAAAGCTTCTTAAGAGGTTTCTTAGCTCTTAGTGAAATACAGCACTTGAAAACAACGCTCTATGAAACAACTTTATTCGTTTTTTTTTTTTCCTTTTCACCAAAATACCAGTCATTGGTATAACTTCACACCAGAAGAATTAACTTATATTAAACCCTATGGGGATAAACATGCATTGAATTTCCAGGATCACTGCTCTGGTTTTTAATTCTTGCTCACATGAGCTAGCATGCTTAGGTTTGCTATTTCTCCTTCCTAGGAAACAGAAAATTGATATAAATGATGTTTTTTCTCCTGTTTCTCCAAATAATTTCTACTGTTTATAACAAATTATACAAGCACCTTGTGATTCTTTTCCAAATTCTAAATTCGTAAAGAAACATTATACTTCAATTAATTACTGAAGCCACATGCAGTGTATATATAAATATGTACTGTTTGCCAGTTTTGTTTGTAGTTTGGTTCCTTGAAAATGCCTAAGACCTTAGGCTGAAAACCAAGATAGAGAAAAACAAATGCCAGAATTGCCAGTCTGTCTAATGTCCCTACTAGCTTGTGTGGTCTCTTTATAGTTGACACTTCTAACCTTAGTTGAATCATGTAAACCACATCTGCTCTCCTAACCACTCTTTTACATTTATTTGCTGTGAAGTTCTCATTTTGCTTACTAATAAGCTCTGCACTCCAAGTCTTGTACCTTAATCCAATGCCAGCCTTCCTCCTTCAGGTCACAATTCTGAATATGTGTAATTCCTCTCAAGTACAGTGACTGATTTTTGGTACTATACTAAGAATCATGAATGAGTTTGGTTGAAGGAATTATTCAAGTTGTTTTGTTCCTTTGTTATTTTCTAATTTATAAAACGGGAGAAACAGGCAAGATTAGGTTGAAAAACTAGTGAAGCCTTAGGGTAAATTCCATCCACAGACACTTGATATGTGCCATATATTTTTTCCTAATGCTAATTTTTACAACTTAAAGTAAGGAAACTTTCTTCACGTTATCATAAAACCCATCTATTCTATCCTCTCACACCAAGTTCAGTTCACACATTTACAGCCTGCCTGGTCCCTTTAGACATCTACATTTGCAACTCTGAGCTAGAAGAGGTCTAAGGTTCCATACAGCCATAGGAAGGCAATAAACTGAAGGAGTTTTTTTTTTCTCTACAGTATATTCAATTCCATTACTGATTCGTTATTAAACAGTGGACCATGAAACCAAGATATTAGGACATTAAATGTGGACAAACAATATAAGTACCATTAGCCTACAGGGAAAGCAATGAATGATCTCATTTAATTTGTGGAGAGTTGGATAGCAGAAATTCTGCAAATGAAATTAAGTGCTATGCCTCATTGAATGAGCTCAGAGCTCTCCAAGGGGAGATCTGAGTTCCAGTATACAGCAAATAACAGGCAGTGTCTTTAATTTAGCTGTAATTTTGAAATGGTTAGTTGGCAAAAGATATTGAGAAGAAGGATGTAAATGATCCAACCCTGCAGGATGCTGAGAAGTGCCCGTGTCAATGAAGCTCTTAAGGTTTTCAAATGAAATAAAAATATGCTAGATTTTTATTTGTACTGTCCATTGATCAAATAATTTCCAGTTTTCAAACTCATTCCCATACTCCCTCCAAAGAATCTGTATCTAAATTTTGATGAGATTCTTAATCAGACCTTTACTCTCAACAGGTTCAATGATCATTTTTTTACAACTAAATCATTATTTGACACTTTCTGCTCTACCACCACTTGGGCACATTTTCTGATTTCCGTGAATCATAAATTCTGGAACACACTGAGGTATCTGCCACTTTCACTCAGCTTATTTTGAAAATCTATTTTAAAAATGTGCACAGGTGAAAGGAAGGTTGCAATGTAGAGGTTGTGCATGAAACAAAGTGAAGACAGCACAAGGTTCTGCAGGTGAAAAATGTAGTATACGGCACACATCATTCAGAGTAATTACCCTCCATCTAATAAAACTATAATAGATAGCAGATGTTTCATTTTGTACAGACTTTTTATTAAAGTCATCTAAAAGTTTCTTCAAATGTTTTGTTAATCTATAATTTAAGACATGGGAACTAACTCAACCCTAGAGCAGCAGAGATTTTTCTCATTTCTTGTTTTTAAGAATTTGTCAAGAAATAACCTTGTTTTCATCCACTACTCAGCTCTAGTTTATTGGATAGAGCACTAAGTGCAGAAACAGAAAATTTGATTTGGAATCCTAAGTCAATAGCGTAACATTTTCTTTAAAAAATCCCTTAACCAGCACTGGGTGTTGTATGGAAACAAATTTGACAATAAATTTCATATTTAATAAAATAAAATAAAATAAAATAAAATAAAATAAAATAAAATAAAATAAAATAAAATAAAATAAAATAAAATAAAATATCCCTTAACCTTAATGATCACCCATTTTCACATCAGGTCAATGGGGATAAAATGACTTGACCCCATCAAGTCATTAAAGAACTCTGAAGTAACACATATGAAGAATTTTATAAATGATTGATCATGATTTTAGGTATTAGGTACTGAAGCTATGATTTTCTGCTAGAAATTGAGATTTAGCAACTGTTTAAATGACACAATTCTGTGTTAACTGGCCTCATTCATATTGGTTCAAATAGTCTAATTATAATAAGGCAAGAACTAAAGTTATTCTGCTAGGTTCAAATAACTATGAGATAACTTCTCTAGACAGGCTGATGGTGGGACCATTTCAAGGTGTTCTAGTAACCTCATAGTATCCAATTTTGAAAGAAACGGCAAATGATCCAAAAGTTCACTTTTAAAACAAATGGATTAACAGTATCTTGATAAAAATTATCTGCATGCAATTACAAGATAAACTTTTTCAAAAAGCTTGACAAGACAACAAAGTAAAATGATATAAATCATTCAGCCCTCCTAGAAAATCCCTAACAGCATGTTTTTAATTTAAATATTAATCCACATACAATGAATTGCACAGATCTAAAGTATGGAATTTAATTAGATTTCAAAATGCATATAACTATGTATCCCACATCTTATAAAAACAGAATATTTCCATTTCCATTACTTCAGAAAGTTCCCCATGCCTTATTACAGTCAACATTCCCATATACAACCACAGTGACTAGTCTTATTACAATAGATGATTTTACTTATTTGAACTTCATAAAAATGGAACCATTAAATACGTACTTTTTTGTGTCTGGCTTTTTCTGCTTAACAAAATGTTTTAGTGTTTCACCAATGTAGTTTTTATAAACCAGTTGTTTATTCTTTTTTTCTTATTATTACTTAGTAGTGTTCTACTGACGGGTTAAATGGACATTTATAGTGTTTCCAGTTTGGGGACAGTAAAAATAAAGCTGTGTTTTTAAAAATAAATAAATTTATTTATTTATTTATTTATTTATTTATTTATTTATTGAGAGCACATGCACAGGGGAAGAGCAGAGGGGGTGGGAGAGAGAGTCTCAAGCAAGCTCCATGTCCAGTCTGCAGCCCAACTTGGTGCTTGATCCCATGACCCTGGGATCATGACCTGAGCTGAAATTAAAGGTTGGACACTTAACCGACTGAGCCACCCAGGTGCCCCTAAAACTGTGCTTTAACGGACATATATTTCATATAATTATCAGATACGCTCATACTTCATTTTAAAAGAAATTGCCAAAATAGTGTTCAAAATAGTTGCAGTATTTTACACCTCTACCATTGGTGAATGTTTCAGATGCTCTGTACTTCATCAGGATTTTAAAATCTTAGATATTTTTAATTTTAGTACATGTGATATAATATCTCCTTTTGGTTTTAATTTGATGCTTACTGATGATGGTTTTGAACACATTTTTATATGAACATTTTTATGTTGAACATATTTTATAGGATTATTTAGCCATTCATATACCTTTTGTGGGTTGTTCATTTGCCCATTTTTAAAGCTGGTTGTCTTTTTGTACTGATTTGTAGAAATTCTGAATACAACGCCTTTGTCAAATATGTGTAATGAGAATACCTTCTTTTAATCTGTATTGCCTTTTCATTCTCTTAATGATAATTTTAATAAACTGAATAACTAATTTTAATGGAATCCTGTTTTATCATATTTCATTTTACTAATGGTACTTCTGTCCTTTGAAAAAGTTCTGCCTAATTCAGGTCATTAAGATATTCCCCAATATTTTGTTTTTGATAAGCATTATAGTTTCAGCATTCAGCTTTAGGTCTATGATCCATCTCAAATCAATTTGTTGAGCAAGCTAAAGATTCATTTGCCCCTTGCTCATCCACTTTATCCAGTATTATTTATTGAAAAGACTATCCTTCTTTTCAATTGTCTTGGAATCTTTGTTGAAAGTCATCTATGTCTGTGTTTGTTACCAGATCATCTTTTCCCTCCACTGATCTGTTTGTTTATACTTAGACCTATGCCACTTTATTTCAAATAGTAGCTTTATACTAAGCTTGAAATCAGGTTGTATGAATTCTCCAAATTTTTTTCCATGATTGTTTTGACTGCTCCCAGTCCTTTGCATTCAATGTAAGTTTAAAATAAACTTGCCAAATTCTCCCCAAAATAATTCTGTTGAGATTTTTAATAAGGGTCTCATTGAAATTATAGCCTAATTTTGAGGGGATTGACACCTCAACATTAATTCTCAAAATGCATGAACATGATATACATAGCACCATTTAATCTTTGGTTTGTCTCAGTGATATTTTGCTATTATTAGTTTAGAGGTCTTACACCTCTTCTGTTAACTTTATTTCCAACTACTTTTTGAGGCTCTTAGAAAACCAAATTTTTCCCTCCTTATTTCATTCTCCAATTATTTGCTACTATACAGGATCACAATATTATTTAAATATTGTATCAATCTACTAAAACTGCATTCAAAAAAGTACTACAATCAGTGATTTAAAACAACACACATTTGTTATTTTTCAGTTCTCTAGAAGAAGCCCAGGCATGGCATAGAAAATTCCTGTTCTCAGGGTCTTCTAAGATTGAAATCAAGATGCCAACTATACTAGTTCTTTTTTAGAGCCTTGAGGGAACAATCCACTTCTAAGATCACTTAGGTTGCTGGCAGAATTCAGGTCACTGCATTTGTAAAACTGAGGCTCTATTCCTTGCTGGCTCTCGGGAGACATGGTTCCAAGTTCTTAAAGGATGCCCACATTCTTTGTTACATAGTCACCTCCATTTCCACAATGGAGACTCTCCCTCATGTTAAATCACTCTCATGCTTCAAATCTCTCTCACCAGCAAGAGTCCTGTCCCACTTAAGGGCTCACCAGATCACTAAAGATAATCTCTTCATTTTAAGAGATCCCAACTAATTTGGGATCTTAATTACATCTATGAAATTTCTTCACTGCAGCATGGAGATTCAAATGTGTTTTAATGACTGAAAGAAGGTACAATTACACCCAATGAACAGGGTCTTGGGATCTTAGAATTCAGCCTACAGATGAATTGACCTTGTATTCAGCAATGTCGCTATATTCATTTCCAAGTTTTAATACTTGCCTGGTAGATTTCTTAGAATTCTTTATGTAAACAAATAGTGATAATTTTACTTCTTACCTGTCTTTATATCCTTTATTTCTTTATTTTATTGAACTTGTCAGTATTTCAGTTCACTGTTGATAAAAGTGAAAATGGATATCCTTATCTATTACTGAGTGTTTTTATCATGAAGCATGCAACATATAGTCAAATTATTTTTGAATGACAGTTTATAATTACATATTCAATTTCTTTAATAGCTATAGTGTAGTTAGATTTTCTGTTCCTTATTTTGTTAGTTCTGGCTGTTATCAGATAATGTGATATTTTTCCTGAAATGTGCTACAACTTATTTTATGGCCTATTATATGTCCCATATTGTGACTAGGCTATGTGATTTTTAAAAGGATGTCTATTCTTTACTACAGAATGTCTACTGTTAGTCACGGTGTTCTATAAATATCACAGAGAGCAAATGGGTCAAAGTAGTTAATAATGTCATTGAAATATTCTATAACTTATTGATGTTTTTTTCCAGTCATCTTATTATTAGTGATACAAGGGCATAAATATCTCCAACTATCATAAAATTTTCTATTTTTACATTTCTACATTTCTATTTCTACATTCTATTTCTATTTCTAAATCTGGAGTTTTTTGCCTCATATATTTTGAATATTTTTATTTAGGTATATAAATACTTATGATTTTATTGTATTCCTGATTAATGATTAACTTTTATCAACATCAAATATCCTTCTTAATCATTGGTAAAATAAATTTTATCTTCAAGGTTACTTTATTTGATATTAACATAGCCCACTGTTTTTCTTATGCTGTTTGCATGGTATATCTATTTTCATATTTTTATTTCAACCTGTCTTAATCTTTAAAGTACATTTCATATAGACAACATATATTTAGGTCTTGCTTTTCATCATTTTTATCTTCATATTTCTATAACCATGCCACCTCTCCATTTTTGTACTATTGGTTTCACATATTTTACATCTACATATATTAAAAACCCTACAATCCAATGTTATACTTTTTTTCATTAGGCAATAGCATCCTGTTTTATCATTAAAAAAAATCACTACTTCCACTTATTTTACTTAACCACTAGATATAATTTTAAAATAAATTTTCTGCTTCTCCTTTAAAAAATTTGATAGGGACTTTTTCTTTTTACTTTTTTTTTTGCAAATTTTTATTTAAATTCTGATTAGTTAACATATATTGTAATATTGGTTTCAGGAGTAGAATTTGGTGATTCATCACTTACATATAATACCCAGTGCTCATCATAACAAGTACCCTCCTTAATACCCATCACCCAATTAGCCCATCCCCCATCCACCTCCCAGCATCAACCTTAAGTTTGTTCTTCATTGTTGAGTCTCTCATGGTTTACTTCCCTCTTTTTTTCTTACCCATATGTTCATCTATTTTGTTTCTTAAATTCCACATATGAGTGAAATCATATGGTACTTGTCTTTCTCTCACTGACTTATTTTGCTTGGCATAATACACTCTAGCTCCATCCATGTCGTTGCAAATAGCAAGATTTCATTTTTGATGGCTGAGTAATATTCCATTTTGTATGTATGTATATATATGTATATATGTGTGTGTGTATATATATATATATATATATATATATATATGTATATATATATGTATATATATATATACACACACACATATATATATATATATATATATATATATATATATGATAAATGTAACATATATATAACATCTTCATTATACATTGATCAGTCCATGGACATTTGGGCTCTTTCCAGAATTTGGCTATTGTTGATAATGTTGCTATTAACACTGAGGTACACTGACCCCTTTCAATCTGTATTTCTGTACACTTTGGGTAATACCTGGTAATGCAATTGCTTGATAGTAGCGTAGTTCTATTTGTAACTTTTACAGTAACCTCCATGCTGTTTTCCAGAATGACTGCACCAAGTTTGCATTCCCACCAACAGTGTAAGAGGGTTCCCCTTTCTCCACATTCTCGCCAACATCTATTGTTTCTGAGTTGTTAATTTTAGCCATTCTGGCAGGTGTGAGGTGTTACCCCATTGCAGTTTTGATTTGTATTTCCCTGATGATGATTTATGTTGAACATCTTTTCATGTGTCTGTTAGCCATCTGGATGTCTTCTTTAGAAAAATGTCTATTCATGTCTTCTACCCATTTCTTTACTGGGTATTTGTTTTTTGGGTGTTGAGTTTTATAATTGACTTTATCTTTTTAAAGAGTTTGCCTTTTCCCCCAGCAACCAGGATATTCTTAACTTATGACTTTTTAATCATAGATAAAAAAGAATTTTAAAAATCTGGTTATATGTAAGTAGAGGGGAAGTTAAAAAATACTATTGAGGACCTATATGTCTGACAAAGGAAGTAAAAAAAATTCCAAGTATTCAGTAAGATTCCAGTCTCCAAAAATGCTAGGTAGGCATATCTAAGAATCCATGGAAAATATTTCATAATTAATAACTGTAAATGCCTTCTAAAAATCATAAGGAGTAGACACTGGAATATCTACTTTCCCAGTTAGTAGCTATAACACATATATAATTTCACCTAGCCCTATATATTACGTTCATAAATGTGAATGATGACTCTTTCCAACTGGAAGAAATATATTTTCCCATTTCCCACAACACTACCAATTTTACCTTAAGTAAATACTATTTGTTCTAGTTGATTGCACTGAACTAGTGTTTATTTATTATTAGAAATAATTATAGTAAGTCTTTCTAATCTAAAAGATAGCCTTGAGTGTTCTTTTAGGCATAAAGACTGATCCCAGAGAAAATAGTTTTCCCTATTTTTCCTATAACTTGAGAATCCTAGAGGGTTGTGATTATTTAAAACAAACAAACAAACAAACAAATAAACAAACAAACGTCTCTCGAGGCACTCTCTTATCCATGGAGGTAAGCTTGTTGGAAAATTGTTTAATGGTATTCCTTAAGTGAAGAAATGATCTTTTGCTCCTCTCAGATGTTTTCATAATTTCTTGAGAATCATCTGTCCATAGTGACTCCATATTTGTATGTCAGTGAAACCTGACTAACATATGAAATACATATATATCAGGGCTAACTAGGTCTTTATGCTAACTGTTGAACCAAGTTTCTCCTTATTGTTATTTAATAACTCATTTACTACTCCCAAATTTGTATAAGATTACAATTTATCATCCTTTTCTACTCTAAAGCAAAAGCCACCCCCATGTGCATGCACACTTATATATGCACACACACACACACACACACAAATGTACCTCTATTCTGTCCATTCTGAGGAATATAAATTACAAACATCTAGTAAATATTTATCTTTAAAATTCACATAAATCACAGTAACATCTTAAAATCTAAAGATCTGATTCCAGGAGTAGACAACAGTTATGTTTTGGGCACATAAGTAGACAATAGTTAGTATTGGCCAATGATTTACATACTTGCTTTTTTAATCATTACATTATCTCTGTCAAAAAAAAGTTATTATCTGTTTTATAAACAAAGGAATTTGAACCTAGAGTATTTGTGTAACTTAGCCAAAATCACCCAGCTAATAAGTGCCAAATTCAAGAAATATTATCTTAAACGTGAGTTAATGAGATCATGTTTTTGAAAGCACATTTTGGGGGGCAAAGTCTTTCCTAACCACATCATGATCATAGGCCAGTTTCAGACCTTATTACTTACCCTCTTACAGTGCTGTACTGCTTCAATGGCTCATCACAATCATAATGAATAAATCACTTATTATTGTCTCCCTCCCTTGCTGGATTTTCATGAGAAAATTGTGTACATCTTATTGCATTTCAGCTTTTAGAATTATTCTTGGCATATAGTAAGTTCTCCATATATTTGTTATATAAATAATTGAATGATTATGCAGTAAGTCTCTAATAAAGGGACACATTTCCTATGATGTATCACAATTTTCACAGTTCAGATAAAGCTAGGTTATAATTGTGCAAATTGGACCTCACATAAAATAAAGTGTATGATCACAATCAAGCATCAGTTTGTGATTGCACTGCTTATTTTTTTAATTAATATTTCATCTGAAGTTCTTGGGAAAGGAGAACAGTTAAGTTATTGAATGGTTAGCATTTGCGGAACAGAGGAATACCATTAATCAGCACACTGTCATAGGAAATAGTTTTGTTAGGCCTCTCAAGAATAAGTAGCCAAACATATGTTCCATCATGATTATATAATAATTATATTAGCCAAAGATTATGTTTAAGCCTCTGGTGCATCTGAAACTGTGCTCAACATATCTCATTTAATCCTCATGACAAATATAATACTATTATGACATGTCCTATTCATTTGTCCATTTTGCAGATACACTAAAGCTTAGAGAGGATATTAACATGATAGTGACTGTAGGCTAATCTTCAAATCCATGCTGCCTGCCTGCAGTGAGAGCTCCTAGTAAATACATGGTACCATTATTAACCAGCATCAAATTCCATAGTGTACTAGATTCTGCAAATTATTTCTTGCAGGTAATGTTGAAAAATCAATTGCCTCAGAAGAGGAGAATTAACAAAAAAATGAAGAAAATTGAAATTTTCTCCTTAGCATACAGGAAGAGACTGGACATATGCTGATATAGTCTGGTTATTCCTTTCCAAAAAGGTAATGTGAATTACTGCAGTGGTTAGACATTTTGTTGTTTGACCTCTAAAGGATCAGAGATCAGACAGTAAGCATCAGTGATACACAGTAAGGACTTACACTAAGAAATGGTGCTATAGAAACAAAATAAAAGAAAACCCTCCTTATTTTACTTATCTTTAAAAAAATTCTTTTGGGTTATATATTTATTGAGAGAGAGAGAGAATCCCAAGGAGGCTCTGCACTGTCAGTGTGGAGCTCGACGCAGGGCTTGATCTCACAAACTGTGAGATCATCACCTATGCCAAAATCAAGAGTCAGATGTTTGACTGTACCACCCAGGAGCCCCTCTTCCTTTCGAACTTTCAGGTGATAGATTCCCTTTCTCCACAGGACTCTAAACAGCGGCAATTTGGTGGATTGAAGATTTGAGTAAAGCAACAGACCATAGGCATCTCTTATTCTTACTTCTTAATCATTGGGTAGAGCAATGTACACCAATTACATTCAAAGTGTAGTAAGAGAAAAGTCTTAGACCTAACCATCAAGGGCCGAGAAACAATAATGTTTTCTTTTTATGTGCCATGAAATCCCTAATTGACAAAGTGAGAACTAAGAAAACTGATAGAAACATTTTTTGCACCATACATATCTCAGGGTTTGTTCAGTATATGGTCTGGGAAGGGTAAGAAATATAGGGAAGAGCAAGAGTAAGGGGGAAAGTGGAGGAAGGTGTAATCTTGGCTTTTTAAAAGGTCTTTATAATTGACACACAGTAAGCTACACATATTAAAAGCAGGCAATTTGATAAATTTTGACCCACAGACATGCCCGTGAAATGATCTCAACTATCTAGATAATGAACATATCCATCACCTCCAAAAGATGCCTCATTTCCTTCATAATTCCTCTATTTCATCTGGTATCTTTTATTTTACATCATTTTTCTGAGGTTCATCTGATAGTTCATTCCTTTTTATTGCTGAGTGGTATTCCATTGTATATATTTTCCACAATTTGTTTATCAACTTATTGCTGATGAACATTTGAGTTGTTTCTAGTTTGAGCTACTACAGTGAAACTGCTCTGAACATTTGTGTGTTAAGTCTCTGTATGGACATGATATAATTTCCCTTAGTGAATATCTAGAAGTGGAATAGCTAGGTCATTGGGGTGTGTGTGTATGTATATATTTTTAATTAATAGATTTTGGGTGGAGTTTTAAGTTTATATTAAAAAATGGAGTGAAATGTACAAATTCCCATACAGCCCCTTCAATTTCCCTTATTTTCAACATCCTGTATTAGTGTAGTACATTTGTTACAATTGTTGAGTCAATATTGATGCATTATTGTTAATTAAAGTCCATGGTATACATTAGGGCTCACTCCTTGTATCGTACGTTCTATGGGTTTTGACAAGTGTATGATGACATGTGACCACCATTACAGAATCATACACACTAACAGTTTTGCTATCCTAAAAAAATCCCGTGATCTACTTGTTCATCTCTTTTGAATGCATTTTTAAAAATTGACACAGAAATATTACAAATGTAAAAAGATATATTCTCTCTCTGAAGTAGGAAAAAGAGGTGAGCAGGAAGACAGCAAAGATGAAAGATATGGGGTTAAAGTAGTCCTAGTGATCATTCCCTGCTGAGAGAGCTACAAATTGCAAAACAACTAATGTCCCTTTTTCCCTTTTCCTAACAGAATGGAAAATTGAGAGTTAATTTACTGAATGTTACTCACACAACACTGATGAGGCAGGACTCAAGTACAGAATTTGTTAGTCCTCTTAGGAACTACACCATAAGAAAACTGGGACACAGAGATCATTTTTTAAATGAGCAATTAACATTTTAGAAGCCTATCCTCACCAGGATGTACTGCTGGAATATAATAATATTTTACAAAGAAATAAATTAACTAAAATGGTCTTCAACAGATTGCTCTATAATGGAGAGCACCAAAGCCTGCATTTTACTCCCTGAAACTCTAGCTTAGGCCATTTTTAAAGACCAGAATATGGAACTAGACAGAATCAGATTTGAGTGTATGACTTATGGCTTTGTGGGATGTTTTGAGAGGTTCTGAAACAACTGCACTCCACCATACCTCCTCCCTTGGCTTGTCACATTTTCATACAATCTGAGAGGCGAATGGCTCTGAGCTAATTTGCAGATGTTTAGTGTTAATGTAGCTGCCTCTCCATGTGCACATCAGTATCAGTGTATTTATTAGCTGAGGACAATGATAGGACAGGGGATTGGAGAAAAGGGAAGGCCTGGAACAACACAATTTTAGGACACTGGGAATTTCTGAGATGATCAGGTTGGTGTAAAAAAATTTATGGCAACCAGAGGGCAGTATGAGGGAATTAGGTACCCAGGAATCAGGTAAAGAGGGTCTATAGCAGTGGAAGAAGAAAGCCAAAGGGAAAATAAGAAAACAATAAACCACATACTGCATCTATCAGAGGACTGCAGAGGTCCTGTCCCAGGCATATGATTCACACTAGATTCAGTTTTAATGTGCCAAGAAGAAAGAAAGATAAAAGAAGGTAAGACGGGTATATTTGTCAATAATCTTCCATTGCACCCTTTCATTAGTATTTATCTCTGTTTCTACTCTAACAGTCTCCTTCCAAATGTACCACATATTTCCACAAAAGTGGAAAAAAGCACAAGGAACTGATAGAGCGGGCTATGATTAAAAGATATTTGTAGCAGATACTGACCATGACTTGCCCATACCTTGCTGATCTTTCAATGTAATTGACAACTGTCAGTATCTTCATCTGTACCTGAGATTTTTTTTCTTCCTGAAATTGGAAATATCAAGGCCAAAATGAAGAAATCAGGAGACTATAGATGCTGGAGAGGATGTGGAGAAACAGGAACCCTCTTGCACTGTTGGTGGGAATGCAAATTGGTGCAGCCGCTCTGGAAAGCAGTGTGGAGGTTCCTCAGAAAATTAAAAATAGACCTACCCTATGACCCAGCAATAGCACTGCTAGGAATTTATCCAAGGGATACAGGAGTACTGATGCATAGGGGCACTTGTACCCCAATGTTTATAGCAGCACTCTCAACAATAGCCAAATTATGGAAAGAGCCTAAATGTCCATCAACTGATGAATGGATAAAGAAATTGTGGTTTATATACACAATGGAATACTACGTGGCAATGAGAAAAAATGAAATATGGCCTTTTGTAGCAACATGGATGGAACTGGAGAGTGTGATGCTAAGTGAAATAAGCCATACAGAGAAAGACAGATACCATATGGTTTCACTCTTATGTGGATCCTGAGAAACATAACAGAAACCCATGGGGGAGGGGAAGGGAAAAAAAAAAAAAAAAGAGGTTAGAGTGGGAGAGAGCCAAAGCATAAGAGACTGTTAAAAACTGAGAACAAACTGAGGGTTGATGGGGGGTGGGAGGGAGGGCAGGGTGGGAGGGAGGGCAGGGTGGGTGATGGGTATTGAGGAGGGCACCTTTTGGGATGAGCACTGGGTGTTGTATGGAAACCAATTTGACAGTAAATTTCATATATTAAAAAATAAAAATAAAAAAATACTCTTCTCCCTCCTACCTAGCATTCCTTAACTAATGACTGCCTGGATCCTTGGACAGGATAATTTTGAGGCAACTGTTTTCCACATTTCCAAGGATTTTCTCATGAGTTTAAGCTCCTCTAGCCCCCTATGGTAGCTGGCTCAATAGAATGCCTTTTATCCACTGCCTTCCCTTCCCAGGACCACTTCCACACCTCCTTATCAGTTACATGTGTTTCCCAAATAGGTTATTCTTCACTTCAATCTCTCTCTCCAATTCTGTCCCTGGAAGAGAAGTCAATAAACAAAGAAGAACTTATTGTATTACTAATATCTGGGAAGTAATTATAGGTAATTTTTTTTACTTGGTAAGATCCATTTATTAGGGTTACCTTCTTCAAGAAACATGGAACTTAGACTTCAGTTAGATTTAACAGACATTTTAGGAGTAGTTACACTATGACAGACATTTTACTTGGCTCATTAGCATGTTATTTTCTTCTCATAGACTAATTACACTCTAAGTTCATTAATAACTAAGATTTGCATCCATTCAATTAATGACCTTTGTTTTTCTAAGTTTCAACAGCCATGAGATAAATGACAACATCACAATAACAACCAATAAAATATTTTTTTGGTTATGCCCAGATTATTGGGTAGACTTCCAAATCCTCCTTTTGAAAATCTCTATCCCAAAGCAAAATTATGGGGGAGGAACATCTTGATTGTTTTCACAGAGTCCCCTTCTTTATCATGTAGCATATGCCATTTATGTACCCCTCTACCCTAGCTCTTCTTCCTGAAACATCTCTTTGAAATATCTACTGTCCAAATTGATTTTGGACAGTTGGTTATTGACTGAAGTTGAAGTTGCTTATTTCTGTTACCATGCATCAGTAATGCTTCGAAAGTAACAGAATACTTGGCTCACATTAGCTGCAACACTAAAGACAATGATATTAGCTCATTTAACAAAAAGTTTGGAAGTCAATAACTTCAGAACTTATGCAGTAGCTGGATGCTATCTTCAAGGACCTATTTTTTTTCCTGCTCTGTCCAACTCAGTGTGTTGAAATATTGCTCCTCTTGGTTACAGAATGACTGCTAGAGCACCGCATGTTACAACATTCTAAGTGGTAAGGAAAGGAAAGAAGCACTCAGACAAAAAGGTGATTTTCCTTGTTTTATTAGAAAAAAATTTGAATACAAGCAGAGTTCTCTTCATGTCACATGGGCTACTGGATCATGTGACCACATTAACTACTTGCTAACAAAGCACACTGATTGATTTAGGCCATTCATGATTTATCTTCCCAACTTGGAGAGAGCTCCAATAAGAAAAATAAAATAGGCATTCTGCTAACAAATATAATGAAGGGATGGTTGATAGATGTAATGAATGGTGTCTGTCTGTCATGCTGCAGTGCCTATTGACATTCACCAAAGTGCTTCTCTGCAAAAAGCCAGCATCATGGTCTTGGTTATTGAGAATTCCTCTCTTTTTACTTTTTAAACCACTCCATTTAGGTATGGTTGACACAAAATGCTGTACATATTTAATGTATCCAACTTGGTGAGTGTGGAGAGAAGAATATCTCCATGAAACCACAATACAATCTATGCCATAAAATACCCATTACCTCCAAAAATTTCCTGCTGTCCTATTTATTATTACTGTTATAAGAACATGTAGCATTTATTATTACTGTTATAAGAACTCTCTTTGAAAATTTTTAAGTAGGCAATATAGTATTATTAATTATAGTTTCTGTGCTATGCAAATCTTTATGACTTATGCATCTTGTATAACTGAAGCTTTGGTCAATAACTTTCATCTTATCCCCTCTCCCCAGCTCATGGCAACCACCATTCTATTCTCTGCTTCTATGAGTCTGCTTTAGCTTCCTCATCTGAGTGGTATCACATAGGATTTGTCATTTACTCTTGGATTGCTCTTTTTATGCATTTGAAAGCTGTGTATCCCTTAATTTATAATGTTTTATAGATTTTTTTTGCAGGGGGAATTCTTTTGTTTGTAGTCCTCTTCCCTTATTAAACAGATCCTTCAACCTTGGATGAAGTCGAAGGATCAAGAATGATAAACTCTGTATTACGATCCTCCTTGTTATCAGTATGGAAATGCTGTTACTGCACCAAACCTGTATGTCTGACTCCTTTCACACTTTGCATTTCTTTCTTTCTCATAACTCTGATCAAAATTATATGAAACAGACCTCTGTTGATACCATAGTCTCCACAGAAATATCTGAATTCTAGTGTGAGTGCAACTTTAACTCCATATGAGACCCTCATATATATAGACACCCACCCAGATTTTACTCTTCTGTTTTTCTTATGGGTCTAGCTCTTCTCTTTCAGGATTTTTAATTTTCTCATATAACTATTTATTATCAGAGTTATGGAGATAAAAGTTGAAAAGAGTGAAGCATCTTAGTCTCTGCTTTCCTGGCATGAATTATCTTCAATTTTTCCTAATACCCACATTAATTGTTTAGGTGAAAGGTAGAAAAAAAGATGAAAAACAATTTAATGGCTAAATTTCCTAAGATACTAAATTCAGTCTTTAAGCTCAGGGAGGCATAATTTATCCTGTACCAATAATATGATATTCAAGTGCAAAGTCTTCCTATAATTTATGTTTATTTCTGTCCTAGATTCACTTTAAGTGCACAGATAAGAATGAAAATTGCATGACCTTTCTCTAATTATCTACAAGGAGATTAAAGGTATATAAAATAAGGTATAATGGCATCTTCCAGATTGACATGGTTATTAATTCTAGAAATCTTTTCCAATAGCTCAGCTTTTGCCTACCAATAGTTAATTTTATCTGCAGAATTCTTTATTATACACTATCTTCCTTGACAATCACATTTATTCACTACTAGGGTATCCATATGCTGATGACTACCAAATCTTTATCTCAAGCCTTGATGTCTCTTTAGAGTATTAACTGGCTATATGACATTTTCACTTGCCTTTACTTATCCTATAGGTACCTTAATTACAGATTCAAAACTGAATATATCATCTTCTCTGCCATATCTACTCCTATTATTATTATCTCTATTTCAGGGCGTTGAACCATGGAGTCATCCAATCTTTTAAGTCAGAGTTCTTTAAGTTATGTTTGATTCTCTCCTTTCCTTAATCTCCTACTTTGATAAGACAGTATTAGTCCTATCAATATTAATTCCTAGTTGGAGTAGCTGTTTCTGTCTACCTACTTTCAAATTTTTACCCTAGTGAAAATCACCATCTTCTTTCACTTAGATATTATTATATCTTTTAAAAGTTATATTTTATCTACCAATAAAATCTAATCTCACGTGTTCTAATCTACACTCCATAACACAGCCAGAAAATTTTCTAAGACATAATTTTGTCCTGCTTCCTTACACCAATCAATTCTTTCATTTACTCTTGGTATGCTAACAAGGTTCCCTATGTGAGTCTTAACTCGCTTCACACTCCACTTTGATGACACTTTGCAGAAATACTATTCAGGATTATATTGTCTATGACTTTGGTCCTTTTGCAAGTGTTCCAACAAAGACAAATTCTATAATTTTTTCCTCATTCTCCATACTTCACCATTCCCACATAAGATCTACCATAAGACCTATATTTTCATCCAATTAAGAAAACGTCATCTCCTCACTGCCATCACTATAGTCAATATACCTCTCTATTACAGACCTTGGTTATCTGGGTCTTCCTTCCTCCCATTCCTTGGGGCAAGGAAGAATGAATTATTTACCTTGGGATGCTCCAGGCACTATACAAGGTCTAGCACAAGTAGGATCTCAGTAAAAGAGTTGTTGAATAGATGAGTAAACATGTATTGCTTATTTTTCCACCTACACTTTGTTTCTTGCTTTCTTCCTAAATCATTAGGGATAATTTCCTACCCCTTCCCAGTTTTTTGTTATTATTACTTTATTTATTTATTTATTTATTTATTTATTTATTTATTTATTTATTTTAGTGTTTATTTATTTTTGAGAGAGAGAATGAGAAAGATAGAAGAGACAGACAGACACGGAGGGCAAAGAGACAGGGAGACACAGAATCCAAAGCAGTCTCCAGGCTCTGAGCTGACAGCACAGAGCCCGACACAGGGCTCAAACCCACCAACAGTGACATAATGACCTGAGCCGAAGTGGGACACTTGACTGAGCCACCCAGGCACCCTTCACTTCCCAGTTTTATATGCTCATATTCTAATGCTTATTCCAGACAGATTTTAGAGAAAACTACTTTGAAACTAAATCTGTAGCCTATTTGAAGAAAAGAAGGATAGGAAGAGGAAAGGATAAAATGAAGAAAGGAAAACTTCCCGGGACCTCTCATATCTTGTTCTTTACATGGCTCTGGAGGAATTCAGCTCATGGAAAGAGTAGCAACATGGAACTTTCACTCCCTCAGATTCATTACCCTGTTTTGTGTGTCCTTTCCTAGAGTGACACTCATTTCGTATATATATAGTCTCATTTCACATTGCCTCACTCCTCTGAGCACTTCACCACTGTCTCTAAACTTTTTGATAGTTTTACAAGTCTCTCAAATCTCCATATACCAAAGTTGACAATTTTCTGACTGCAGTTTTCACTGATAATGCTTTATGTTAAAATAGATACACTTTCGAGGAAACTGAAGTATAAATTTAGATTCATAAACTTGATTCCAAAAGTATTATATTCTTTGTGGAAATAGCACTGGTAAACATTTTAACCCTCTGTGCTATATGCACTACTTAGATATACAATAAACTGAAAAATAAGTGAGTGGCTCCAAAGATATTTAATAAATGGTTCCAGTTTGTGAACTTCCAGATTGTTCTAGGCATGATTATGAGCATTTTGAATTTGTAAGGGATGCTGAGTGCTGAAGCCAAGGGGGAAAAGACAGAGTAGCTTCTGAGGAGAGCTGAAACTAGCCAAATCCCTTCTCCTAGTGGAGATTAAACGAACAAATTGTGTTACTTGGAATTATGGCTGGAAAGGGAAATTTCTAAGTTTTGGAGATTCAAAATCAGAAGTATATGCAGAGGAGAGGTGAATGGTAAGAACTGTTAATTAATTAAAAGGAGATTTCAAACTTGCTGCTTAAAATCAAAATTCAAGGTGTCAGAAACAGTTACAAAGTGGGGAAATTAAAATCAAGAAGGACAAGTACAAGAAGAATTGGTGTCAAGTTAACCTCAAGTTAGGATAATTGTCTGTAGTTTGGTATCTATAGTTACCTCAAGTGTGTCAGTTATGATATTTATGAGGATAAAACATTCACACTTGAAGACAGGAGAAAAGATAAACAGAGATTTGTAGTCCCTCATTCTTTATTACTCTTCAGGCCTGGGCCATTTTTTAGGAAATAGAAAAATACAGCTAGGCCTGGAAGGAAAAGTCTGTGATTAACAATAATAAAATATAGACTTCATACTTCTGAGGCTATTTTTTATTTTATTTATTTAAAATTTTTTAATGTTTAGAGAGAGAGAGAGAGAGCGCACGAGCAGGGGAGGGGCAGAGAGAGAGGGAGACACAGAATCCAAAGCAGGCTCCAGACCCTGACCTGACAGCACAGAGCCCAATGCTGGGCTCGAACCCACCAACAGTGAGATCATGACCTGAGCCAAAGTTAGATGCTTAACCGACTGAGCCACCCAGGTGCCCCTCAGTCTTTTTAGATTAAATCTTTTAACATTCTGAGAAACAGAATGCCAAGATCTTACCTGATAGAACACTAGTCCACCAAACTCATTCTTGTAGTGGCTGTTCAAAGTGACTTCAATCCAATTATGTCAACCCAGGCCACACAATTGAAGAGGAAAGATTTCATAATTTTAAATACTTTCAAGGTGTTCCAGCACCTTTCATAAAGTGTTAAAAACTTTTCTTTTTTGTGACCCTGCATAGACAGGTTTCAAGCATTACCACATAAGTACTGATGACTATTTATATAAAGCAGCCTGGAGCCAGAAACACATGGAAACCTTAAGCAAATTGATATCAAGTAGGATTTCATTTCTTATAAAATCATAGTTTTGGGATTTGGGAAATATTAGATAATAAAGGTTTTTGAAGCAAGTTAAAACCTTTGAATTTGTGCAGTGGGTTAAGTTTATGTACCATTTTGACAATGGGACAAAGGGGAGTTCTTAGAATAATAAGACCAAGAGACAAGTGTAGGATTAGAATGAGCCAATGCCATATGCCAAAAAGGGAATTAGCACAGAAGAAATGCAATTTCACAGGATTTGTAGAAAAGCTTTCCCATCAGCAATCAAAGGTCTACTGTGGGAGGAACTCGCTATGTCACATGCCTGTGACAGCTGCTGTAGAAGCACAGCAAATTTATGGAGTTTTCCTTTAGGAAGAAAAAAGATAAAAAGCAGATTTTAAAAAGCCATACAGACAAACTATAGCCCAGAAGCTTTGGTTTGAAAGGCATCATTTCATCCCGGACAATACTGTGTAATTGGACATAACCCAGATGAAGTGTTCTGATCTCAGACCTGCCACTAATGAGTTGTACAACCTCAGACAAGTCTCTTGACAGCTCTGTGTCTCAGCATTCACATTTGTAAAAGGAGGGGGTTGAGTTAGATGATTGTTGCAGTTCCTTCTCCCTCTGTGATTCAGTGAAATGCTAAAAGATCTAGTGAGAAACTTTATTTTATATTTCAAACTGCCTCTAACTCTGTACATATACAAACCAAATAAGCCATGATTTAGATAATATAATAGAGATGCCATTTTATCATGATACTTTGTCAGCTTTAGTCCCCAAACTGTATATAATATAAGCTAGAATGTACTTGAAAAGTAACAATTCCTGTACTGTGTTCAGCTGTCAACACAAGCTGCATATTGGTTGACAGAGCCATCTTTTCTATTTTGGATGAGAAAATTTGACTGGGTCTTAAAAGAAATATATTACAAGGTCAAGAAAAGGCAGAGTACATTATTATTCTAAATATGCCTTAAAACATGGTGACAATGATACTATTTATTCTTTTAATGTTTTTTATTTATTTTGAGGGTGGAAAGGAAGAAAGGGAGGGAGGGAGGGAGGGAGGGGGGGAGAGGGAGAGAGGGAGAGAGGGAGAGAGGGAGAGAGGGAGAGGGAGAGAGAGAGAGAGAGAGAGAGACAGAGAGACAGAGAGAGAATCCCAAGCAGGCTCTGCACTGTTAGCACAGAGCCCTACGCTGGGCTTGATCCCATGAACTGAACTGTGATATCAGGACCTGAGGTGAAATCAAGTCAGATACTTAAATCCACTGTGCCACCAGGTGCCCCACAATGCTATTATTTCTAACAAAATGTTTATATATGCCCTAAAACATTTCTGAAAGGGTAGCTCACATTTGCTAATTTTGGCAATTTTGCAGGACAAAGACCCATGCTTTGCTGAACTATCAGCAACAATAAAATTAAGGATGAGAAGCATTATAGGAAGAAAGAATATGGGGTAGATTCATCTTTGGTTATTCACTTACTAAATACATTGTGCCAAAAACAATGCTGTGGGAAAGTTGTCTGCCTAACAGAATGTGTTTAAAAGCATGTAGGTGCCTTAACCGAAAATAATGGAAAACAATAGTGTAGTGAAATGAAAAATTACACACCTGTACAAGTCCCCAACCTTCATTAGCATCATTTATCAAAATAAAACACGGTAACTTCAGTTTGCCAAGAAAAATTGAGTGTTGCTTCAGTGCTTTGTTTCCCCCCATTGAAAAATATTGGGCTACTTACAAACAATGCTTCTTTTTGTTAATGCAAAACTACACAAATCTGTATCCCTAGGAAGACAAAATATTTCACTACGGTGAGTGGCAAACATTCCCAGATTTAGTACAAAAGCAAAGACAGAGTAGCAGCCTGTCCTGCAGAAAGCCACACAAACAAGTCAGGTATGAGAAGCAGCCAAGAGTGCCTATTTCCTACTTTTATTCCATTTCCTCACATCGTGCAATGTAAAGAGCCAATTACCCAAGTGCTTTATGAAGACTATATAAGTGCCCTAATTGGATGGTCTAGTTATCTGAGGAATTCTGAGTTCACTGTTGTCTAGGTTCAGATAAAGAAAGGGAATGAGGAGTCATCAGATAGTAAAACCAAAAACGAATAAAAAACAATTTTATACAGACAAAAATAATAAAAACTCTCACCAACTAACTTCAGGTACCCCTGCTTAGGGAGCAGCTGAGTCACAAAACAAAACACAGAATTTGAACCAAAAAAAAAAACCCCACTTGTAACCATAAAAGAAAAGATGTGATAAGAGTGATTCCTCACAGAGTATCCAAGTAGATTTCTCTCTGTAATTCAACACGTTTCAAATGACAGGACTTGCATTGTATTCCTTAGGGCATGAATCCACCAACACGGAGATCTCATTACAGCATCACAAAATGTTTTCTGATATCCAATTCCGCCCCCTCTTTTTTTTAAAGCTCCCTGGACTACCTTAAATATACCTGCTCTCCCACTGGAGTTCAGGTTTCCCTGGAGCCAGGGTAATTCTAAGAGTTACCTGATGCTCTCCTCTATGCCTCTTGCTCCCTTGACCTTACCCCTCCCTCCATGCTGCTCGGGCTGCAACTGACCATGTCAGATGCAAATTTGTTTTCCTGGGTTCCTTTCTTGTTTTACTGTCCTTAGTTGCCCCCCTCCCCAAGTCTCTTCTCTCTTTAAAAAAAACACTTTAGGGTATCCTTTACCTCTTCTCCTCCATGCTTTTCATATTGTTACTGACTATATGCTTTCTTTACAATCTGTGAGGAATGATAAATCAAATTTCCCCTCGACTTTGACCATACCAAACTGTAGTTCTGAATTTTAATCTGTTGATCTTTCCATTAAAAAAGAAAGCTCTAAGAATCTCAAGTTTGACAATAATTCACTTTCCAAATGCATGGTTAGGAATAAAAGATGGAAAGAAAACAAAATGATACTGAATTTTTTTCAATAGTCAATTTTTTTGTCTTATTTTTAGGTGCAATTATTAGGACCAAGTATTAGTGGACTTAAATGACTTGGAGATGAAAGATTTATTTTCCATTGTTTTGTGAGCTTTTTAAAAATCTGACCCAGCTCACAAGCAATCATTCTAATAACTGCCTGCTCTGAGAAACACAGTGTGAGGATGTTTTAAAGAGGTATTTGACCTGAACACAAAATTCCAATGCTTTCCCTAACTTTCCAGAAATATACTATTTGCATCTTTCCTTATAAGGTGTAAGTTTTCTATAGACAATACAAAATTATATTAACTCCTCAATCACTCAATATCTCTTATAGGTAAGGAAACTACTATTCACTATTTTCCTCCATCTTTTGTCTGTCAGGTGCTTGGTTAAAAGCTTTAACATGTTCAATAATCATCACACATCCTGCAACAGAAATGCCATATCCCCATTTTCACACATGAGAAAACTAAAGCTGCAAGAGGTATATTTAGTTGCCCAAAGTCACATCAAGAATGTGTAACAGAAAGTACTGTTAGGTGGCAACTAATAAAGATCATCTTGAATCAAAGTATTTGTCAAAGACCAAGACTTTGAGTTTTAACGATGTATATCATTAAGTGTAAGAAGTATGGCTATTATTCAAAGACCTAGTCGAATTCTGCTTCCTTTCTTCTTCTATATCAACTAGATAATAGGTATATATCTTTATTCTTCTCTGTTACCAACCATATAAGTTATCTGGAGGATTCAATAATTTGTGAGACTTCCATCTTTTGGTTATGTTCAGATAGTTTCAGAGTCTTCTTTAGCTTAAGAATCAATATTATGAAAGATCCTTTTCCTCTACTGATTAAAAAGACAAATTGGATTAGATTGTTATCCACTGACATTGGTTCAACAGTTTATGACATGTTCTCTTAAGTTAAAAGAGACTGAAGTAGTCTAAGAAACATTTTTTCATTTCTTCACAATTGAGGACTCTATTCCAATAATTTTATTGAGTTCAACTCACTAGCTGAATAAGGAAGAGTTTCCTTTTTTCTGGCTTCCTAATTACCATCTGACTGTTTTCCTATTCATTTATGTGCATGTTTTTGCATATGACACTTGTCTTTTACAAATTACTTTTGCATATCACCAGGTATGAAAGAGATATGCATTCCCAAATAATTTGTACATTTTGTAAAAGTAAAAATTTATTCTTTAGAAAGGATTCTTATATAATGTAACTTATTAAATAATTGTAAAGTAATTGCTTCAAATAATTCTAAAAACACATAGTTTGGCAGAATAAACTGACTGTTAAACATCCTTGGAAAGGACTGCTACAGCGGCTATTAGTTTTGGTTTGCTTTGCTTTACAAAAGAGATGCCTTTGGAAGAAATTTAAAACAGATTTTGAAAACTATATATGAAAGTGCACACACACACACGTATTCAATTTCTAAAATTTTAAATACAATGAGTGGAATTAATAATGAATTTTTCACTTCAAATATAAGCATTAGAGATAATGCACCCAATGCCTATTAAAATCTATAAATGCTTGCACCAAAAAGAATACAATAAATAAAAATAAACTTAACCAAAGAGGTAAAAGATCTTATTCCAAAAACTATAAAACATGGATAAAAGAAATCGACGGGGACACAAACAAATGGAAAGATATTCCATGCTCATGGACTGGAAGAATTAATATTGTTAAAATATCCATACTACCGAAAGCAATCTATAGATTCAATGGAATCCCCACCAAAATATCAATAGCTTCACAAAACTAGAACAAATAATACTAAAATCTGTATGGAACCACAAAAGACCCTGAATAGCCAAAGTAATCCTAAGAAAGAACAAAGCTGGAGGTATCACAATCCCAGATTTCAAGATATATTACAAAGCTATAGTAATCAAAATTGTATGTTACTGGCACAAAAATAAACATACAGATCAATGGGACATAATTAAAACCCCCAAACTAAATCCATGATTATATGGTCAGTGAATCTATGACAAAGGAGGCGAGAATATACAATGGGAAAAAGACAGTCTTTTCAATAAATGGTGCTGGGAAAAATGTACATCTATATGCAAAGAATGAAACTGGACCACTTTCTTACAGGACACACAAAATTCATCTCAAAATGGATTAATGATCTAATGTGGGACCTGACACCATAAGAATTCTGGATTCTAGATATGTCTCCTGAAGCAAGGGAAACAAAAGCAAAAGTAACTATTGGGACAACATTAAAACAAAATGCTTCTGCACAGCAAATAAAACCATCAACAAAATAAAACAAACAAACAAAAAATAACCTACTGAATGGAGGACATTTGCAAATGATATATAAGAAAATTATGGAATTCACACAAACAATTCGATTAAAAAATGTGCAGAGGACCTGAAGACATACAGATGGCCAAGAGACACATGCAAAGATGCTTATCAGTCATCAGGGAAATGCAAATCAAAACTACAATGAGATACCACTTCACACCTGTCGGAATGCTAAAATCAAAATGACAAGAAATAACAAGTGTTGGCAAGAATGTGGACAAAGTGGAACCCTAGTGCACTGTTGGTAGGAATGTAAATTTATATAGCCACTGTGGAACACAGTATTCATCTTCCTCAAAAATTTAAAAATGGAAATACCATATGATACAATAATTCTACTATTGGGTATTTACCCAAAGAAAACGAAAACATTAATCTGAAAGATATATGTACCCCTATGTTTATTGTAGCATTATTTACAACAGCTAAGATATAGAAGCAACCTAAGTGAGCATCAATAGAAGAGATGAAGAAAATATCTGTACACACACACACACACACACACAGGAATACAATAGGGTCATAAAAAATAATAAGATTGTGTCATTTGAATGAACATTATAGACCTAGAGGGTATAATGCTAAGTGAAAAAGTCAGGCTGGAGAAACACAACATTAGGATTCCACTCATAATTGGAATGCAAAGCAAAATTAATACACAAAAAGCAGAATCGGACATACAAACACAAAGAACAAACTGATGGTTGCCACAGGGAAGGCAAGTTGGGGGCTGGGCAAAATGAGTGAAGGGAGAGGGAGATACAGGCTTCCAGTTATGGAATAAGTAAGTCACAGGAAGAAAAGACACAGTATAAGAAATACAGTCAATGATACTGTAATAGTATGAATATAGCATAACATAACCTTGTCAAATCACTAAATTGTACACCTGAAACTAATGTTGCAATGTGTGTCAACTATACTAAAAAAATTATCTAAAAATGTTATTTATAATAGTTATATTGAAAGTCTAGGGTAATTTTTAAATTTTTTGGTTTAAGTAATATTGAGTTCTGAATTGAAATTCATATTTCCTTTTCATAGAAATATATAGCTCTTGTTCCTTGGCTGTTTCTGAGGTCAGAACAAGTGAACTAAGAGTTAGTGCAATGAAATTTAGCATTGAAATAAAAGGCAAAGTAAAAAAAAAAATGGAAATTGCCATCATTACATTATGTTCAATTAATCAAGGCAATTTAGTTGAACATATATATTTCTATTAATTATAATACTTTTAGAGACCACGACCATGAGCATTTTAACAGTTCTAAATTTTGCAGATATTTTGGTATAGATCATTGTAACATAGACCCATTTATTTGAAGTAATTCCAGTCTTTTATTCACAAAGAAATCAAATAAATTTTTGTTTAACTTTTTCTTGAGAAATTGGTATCATTTTAACTTTGCTATGGGAATGGAAAGACCTACAGAGACAGACAACTACTCTTTTGTTTTTAAATATCATTTTGTATTTTTCCCTGGAAGAGCTGACCATTTCCCACAAATGTATTTTAAATGTTTAAAATAATTATTTGGAAAAGGCTATAAAGATGACACCAAAAATTTCAGCAAAAATGTTAACTTTTTTTTGTAGTTTGAGAAAATGTGTATTTTAAAATCTGAATTTTTAAAGTAGATATAACAGACAATTTAAGTAACAACCTTCATGTTTTTCCTTTTTAACACGGGTGAGGGGTATTTATTGGCATTGAATTACAAAATGTTAACTTCATTAAAAATGCAATTACCTCTTTGGTTAGATTTATTCCAAGGTACTTTATGATTTTTGGTGCAATTGTAAATGGGATCAATTCTTTGATTTCTCTCTCTGTCGCTTCATTATTGGTGTATAGGAATGCAACCAATTTCTGTGCATTGATTTTGTATCCTGTGACTTTGCTGAATTCATTAAGAGGTGAAAAATCTACACACTGAAAACTATAGAAAGCTTATGAAGGAAATTGAGGAAGGCACACAAAAAATGAAAAAAATATTTCATGCTCCTGGATTGGAAGAACAAATATTGTTAAAATGTTGATACTACCCAAAGCAATCTACATATTCAATGCAATCCCTATCAAAATAACATCAGCATTCTTCACAGAGCTAGAACAAACAATCCTAAAATTTGTATGGAAACAGAAAAGACCCCGAACAGCCAAAGCAGTCTTGAAAAAGAAAACCAACGCAGGAGGCATCACAATCCTGGATTTCAAGCTGTATTACAAACCTGTAATCATCAAGACAGTATGGTACTGGCACAAAAACAGACATTCAGATCAATGGAACAGAATAGAGAACCTAGAAAGAGACCCACAAATGTATGGCGAACTAATCTTTGACAAAGCAGGAAAGAATGAATATTCAATGGAATAAAGACAGTCTCTTCAGCAAGTGGTGCTGGGAAAACTGGACAGCGATGTGAACCTGGACCTCTTCTTACAACATACACAAAAACAAATTCAAAATGGATGAAAGAGCTAAACACAAGACAGGAAACCATCAAATCCTAGAGGAGAAAGCAGGCAAAAAACTTCTTTGACCTCGGCCACAGAAACTTCTTACTCAACACGTCTCCAGAGGCAAGGGAAACAAAAGCAAAAATGAACTACTGGGACCTCATCAAAATAAAAAGTTTCTGTACAGCAAAGGAAACAATCAGAAAAACTAAAAGGCAACTGATGGAATGGGAGGAGATATTTGCAAATGACATATCAGATAAAGGGTTAGTATCCAAAATCTATAAAGAACTTATCAAACTCAACACCCAAAAAACAAACAATCCCATGAAGAAATGGGCAAAAGACATGCATTGGAACTTCTCCAAAGAAGACATCCAGACGGCAAAGAGACACATGAAAACATGCTCAACATCACTCATCATCAGGGAAATACAAATCAAAACCACAATGAGATACCACACCTCACACCTGTCAGAATGACTAACATTAACGATTCAGGCAACAACAGATGTTGGCGAGGGGATCTCTTTTGCACTGCTGGTGGGAATGCAAACTGGTGTAGCCACTCTGGAAAACAGTATGAAGTTTCCCCCCAAAATTAAAAACTACCCTAAGACCCAGCAATTGCACTACTAGGCATTTATCCAAAGGATACAGGTGTGCTGTTTCGAAGGGACACATGCACCCGCATGTTTATAGCAGCACTATTGACAATAGCCAAAGTATGGAAAGAGCCCAAGTGTCCATCGATGGATGAATGGATAAGGAATATGTGGTATATATATATATATATATATATATATATATATATATATATATATACAACGGAGTATTACTCGGCAATCTGAAATCTTGCCATTTGCAACTACGTGGATAGAGCTAGAGGGTATTATGCTAGGCAAAACTAGTCAGTCAGAGAAAGACAAAAATCATATGACTTCACTCATATGAGGACTTTAAGATACAAAACATATGAACATAAGGGAAAAGAAGCAAAAATAATATAAAAACAGGGAGGGGGACAAAACATCAGAGACTCTTAAATAAGGAGAACATACAGGGTTACTGGAGGGGTTGTGGGTGGGGGATGGGCTAAATGGGTAGGGGGCATTAAGGAATCTACTCCTGAAATCATTGTTGTACTTTATGCTAACTTGGATTTAAATTTTAAAAAATTAATTAAAAATAAATAAATAAATGAAAAAGGAAAAATAATTAACATAAGTTCTGCCAGACATTTTCAGGACATATATAATAGGTCTTTGTATGAGGCTGCCATTTTTTTTCAAAAATAAAAGCATATTTTTAGGTAATGATATATAATGGATATTTTGTATGTGTGTGTAAAAAAATAAATTTTTTAACTGCAATTAAAAAAACGTGAAACAAAAAATAAAATAAAGGTACATTATAACTTTAAATTTATTTATTTAAATTTTATTTAAATAAAATACAGGTACAATAGACAATAAATGTCTATTGACATTTTGGATGTATGGCTCATATAAGCAAAAATTTTAAATTTTTCTTTGCGAATTTTTAAAAAGCTGTACTAACTTTTAACCATTTTAGTAGTTTCTCTTACTATTTTCATAATTACATAGAAATTACATAGAAATATTACATATTTCTCTTGGAGTTTTAGACATATAATTACATTATATGAAAATAATAACTTTTCTACCTTTGTATATTTATAGTATTTTTTCTCACATTTATTGCATTGCCTAATATTTATAGTCTAGGTAATTTTAATTTTCATGAGAAATCTTTGGTCCTGATTTTAATAAGAATAATTGATATTTTTACTCTTAACAATGTACTGGTATTTGTTTCAGGAAATCTGTAACCATAATCCTAAATCTCACCCTAAACCTGATACTAATTCTTAGCTTAAACTTCAATTATTTTCAGAAGCTTTCTATCTAATTCTAGTTTTGCAGGAGCTTCTTATTTGTTTTTAAATGAGGAGTACATCTTATGTATTATCTTGAAAAAAATTTTTAATTAAAAAATTTTTGGAGAATTTGTAAGTCATTTAATTTCAGTTCACTCTCACCTTTGATAGAACAGCTATATCTGGACCTTCCATTTATTCAACCTTAGAATGAATTCTCCTTGCCACTTTTCTACTTTTCATGAGCCCTGTTTCTTTCAATGTACACTGATTTTATTCCACAGAGAAACAACTTATAAAAGTGGATAGGTTCCCAGACTAGGTGACAGAATACTACTTTGCCAGTGATTCAATGATGTAACTAGATTACTAATAGTATGATTTCAGCTCTTTACTGTAGTTAGAACTCATAAATTTAAGCTCTAGACAGATCCCAGCTGTTCTCTTGGCACATGTGAGTGTTAGCAATATGGAGGGTCAATAGATTTCTAACATTTCTTAGATCTCAGCAGGATTTAAAATTAATAATGCCTGTTTTCTAACCAGTCACCAAAGCTATAGCTGTCCAGCCTGCCAAGCAGGCCTATGTCATTCCTGGTCCCATGGGTCTGAGAGCTTCCCTAATGCTTTCAGCATACTGATATACTACAGAATCTGTCCATCTGCCAACACTTCTCATCAACACTGCCCTCATGCTTGCCACTATCAGCTCTAGCTTAGACAAATGCTATTGTATTTCCACTCTTGACCTTTTAATATCCCTTCTATCCATTTCCGTACAGTAACCTGAAGAATATCAATAAAACATACGTCGGATCACATCACTTTCCCTCTCAAAACTTCAAATGGTTTTTACTTGCATAGAGGATGAAATGTAACATTTTACTATGTTCTACAAGGTCCTTTAGGACTGACCTACCTTACTATCCTTGCTTCATAAAACTCTTATTCACAACACTGGAGCCTGTCTGCACTTCCTTGGTTCCTGACAACCTTGCCAGCCTTTTTCTAACTCAGGAGCTGCTGAACCTGCTATTCTCTTCACGTGGGAGGCCCTTTTCCCCACTCACTGTCTAGATAATTCCATCTCTAGGTCTCAGTTGCAATGACACTTTCTTAAAGAAATCTTCCCTCATACCTTAAGCTAAAGTCCTACCACCTACTATAGTATCTCTGAGCACACAATTATTTTCTTTTCCTATTACATATAATTGCATATTTCTAATAATTCCCTTCTATAAAATCATATGTGTTTTTTTTCTTCTCTCTGTATTTACAGGATCTATGCACACAAAGGTATGGTATTCAATATACCTTATCAAAATTAGTGAATAATAAGTAAATTTATAGATGAAATAAATATGTTTCATTAGACCAAAACATTTGTCTATTGTCTCTATTTGACAACTCTTTTTAGTCATCATCCACAAAAGGTGTGTGCCATATTAAACACCTTACACCGTTTTACTTCCCCATTCCCTACCCTGCTCTTTGTCTCAAATCCAGTCCCAAAGAAAATTTACTCTTAGCTTACTACTTTGGACTCCCGACCATATTTGAGACAACACTGCCACACATCCACCAGCCTTTTAAGTTCATGGTCTACTGAATTTCTCACATCTGCCTTTACCTCCATTCAACCAAGATCCAGAGATACCTACTTAACAATGACTTTTGTTACCAGCCTATATTTTGAGTACATATTATTATATTAATGATCTCGGTCTTGCTTTCCTCAGTAATTCTTCATATCCTTTTATAGATACCTTACTCTACATAGAAGTTAAAGTGTTTAAAAAATTCTTACATGTATAATATCATGGAGTTTTTAAAGGTAGTGAAGTATTTTACCCAGTGTTTCCACCTCTAAAATGTATGGCAGCTATGTCATCCTGAGGAGATAATCATTCCTTCAAATTTAAAATGTTCTCGTTTAGTGATCCAATTAGAAAATCCTAATGACATACCAGGACCTGTACACAGAAGACTAACATTAGTAAGAGGAACAAAATGTAAAACACTGAATTTTACCTGGTCTTCATAAAAAGAATTAGCAAGAATAAAATTTAGGAAACAGGTAGGGTTTGGAAGGTAGGCTGTGTATTCTTGACACTATATGAATTGATTTTTTTCCCTCTACAGGACTTTTCTCTTTGAAAATGGTGACATAGATCATGCTTAGAATAGACCACATAATCCAGATTTTACTGAGTCAGCCAAAAAGCCAGACAAAAGCATTTACCTTGCTTAAAAATCACTAACTCCTTTCTTTCTTTTCAATCAACTTCTAGGATGAAAATGTTATATTTTAATTTAAATGAATACAGAGAACCATCTGCTATAGAGGATCTAGGTGACTCACCGGTCCAGACACCTGGCACATCAAGAGAAAATAGGAGAATAGATTCAATGACAATAGTCCAATCCACATCAAATATTTCCTAAATTATATACGATGCCATATTCTAAACAAATTTCACTAATTATTTCTTTCTTCACAGGTTTACCCAGATAAGCATTTATAACTTTCTTTGGTCCCTATGTATTTTCTCAGGAATCTATTGTCTCATGCAGATCTAATTCTCCCTGTTTCCTAATATACTTTAATCAGCTGATACATAATACATAACAGATGGACATTACATATATTAAAACACATATATGTTATATATACACATAATGTTAAAATACAATGTACAGAAAAAATTCAGGATTTCTAATCTTTTAACAGTTCCTTTGTTACCTTTCTGTTACGTTTGAAAAACTACATCAACATCTTTATGAACATATATTCCTGTTATAAAAGCTATAAATCAGAAGTAGCTGAGATAATCTAGAATAATCATAGAGTATAAATCTATGGTATGTAGATCAACGATAATCTAGAATTACAGTATACTCTTAGAGTAAATAAGTTCAACATCTGTGTATATGACAATTAGCTCTTGGTTCTGATGGTGACATTGATGACTAGGTCATTCTCCTGAAACATACATTTGAATTGCATGCACTCTGAGGGCAGAGAGCAGTGGCAGGTCTCTCAGTTGGTAACTGATACAAGCGGACCTCATAACATATGCATTTCCACAGGGCTTTGTTGTTCTCTACTTGCGTATCTAGTGAACTCTAGTGAAGTGATAAGTCTTTGTTTCTTGGTGAGAGACAGTCCTTAAGAAAAATTGGTCAGTAGTGCTACTTGTGGAAATGAGAAAGCAAAGAGGCTTAAAGTAGTGATTGTTCTTACCAGAAAATGGAAATTTGGAAGAAAGCTAAGAATATAATTTTAAATTTGTGACTTAAATGTAATTCAATCTTTTTAATTTTTCTTGAACATCAATTCCATGCCATGGACTGTTCAAGTTAAAAGAGATATAATGATGACCAAAATGGACTTGTAAGCTGACCACGTGGAGCATAGAATGTAGCAATGAACTGTATGCTTCAAAATGGTGTGTGGGAATGTGTGTGTGTGTGTGTGTGTGTGTGTGTGTGTGTGTGTGTGTGTATGTATGTATATGCACATTTACATAGATACAGACATTACTTATTTCAACAGGGCATCATTTGTACAACTTTTACTATTTGTCATATACTTTCTAACACTTGATAAATCTAATTTGTTTAATCCTTCTTCAATCTCTCAAGGTAGGTTCTATCTTCATATTCATTTTCCAGATAAAGAAAATGAGCAGTATGGCTGTGCAACTTGTTAAAGATCACATAATAAGTGGTAAAGCCACGCTGTGAATCTTAGCAATCGGGATTTAACCATTTCCTCTTCCCTCTCAGAAAAATGAGAAAAGGCTAAAAGTGGAAATGTTTAAAGCCATGGCTCCAAACATGGAGAGCAAAAGGGTTAGATAAAATGGAAAAGATAATCAACTCTTTTCATAAAGATATGAAAAAGAAAAAATGTTATTCAATTGAATACTGATTCACATAAAATTTTTTACTATGAAACTGGGGGAAAGGCAGTAGTTCTGTAACTGATTGGCTTTATGGTAAATAAAGTTTTCTCTGAAAATGTTAAGAACAAATTTTATAAGTTAAAGTTACAGATTGGATCACTTCTGTTGACCATGTTATTACAGAAATGTTTCCTCTCAAGCTGAACAAGAATATGGAGGAGAACATTTATGAGCTAAAGAATGTATGTAGAACAGACAACATAGGCTTTTGATGAAAGAAAATGACTTCATAAACCTGCACTTCCAAAGAAGAGGAAACATGAAACATGAGCAAGCAGGAGCTGATTGGCTATCCTACTTCATGGCAATGCTGCACAATCAGTGATTGAGCCTGGCTGCCTCTGTTTTTATAAACCCTACAAAGGAAGAAGAAAAAGAACCTCTGACATAAATGTTAGCTATTTAATAAATGTTTGGGTCATGGTTCAACTCTTTATGGAGTTGCATAACCCCCTTGAGAAAACAAATCTTTTCTTCCCCAGAAACTTGGATCATCATGAAGAACATCCTGGACCTTACACAAAGTCTGCTGTTTTTGTATCTGAATATTCATTTTATATAACTTTCTTTGATATTATTGTATCCCTCATCTTTCCAATGATTGTATTATAAATTATTTCACAGTATATGAGACATGTTGTATATTTACTTAAACAGAAAAATCAGAAAGATGAACATTAATATGAGCTCATGCTATAGAGAGTAAAAATTTGATGACTGTGTAATGACCACTAACATGAAAATAAGAGCAAAACGTCAGAAATGGTGAATAATTCCATTAAGAGCACTCAAGAGGGGCGTCTGGGTGGCTCAGTTGGTTGAGCGTCCGACTTCGGCTCAGGTCATGATCTCACGGTTCATGGGTTCAAGCCCTGCATCAGGCTCTGTGCTGACAGCTTAGAGCCTGGAGCCTGTTTCAGATTGTGTGTCTCCCTCTCTCTCTGCCCCTCCCCCACTCATGCTCTGTCTCCCTCTGTCTCAAAAATAAATAAACAATAAAAAAAATTAAAAAGAGCACTCAAGAAGGAGGAAATTGTGAATCTCTTCCAGATGACTTATTTCCACAGAAAACAAAGTGAAGCTTATTGTGTTTCACAGAAAATAGGTGGCTAACATGGCCAAATTGAGGTGGAAAGCCTGCTTGATGAGATTTACAGCAATATATAGCTCCCATTTATTGCTTTATATTTGTGTATCAGTCAGGGATTAGCCAGAACAATAAAAGCTATTCTACATATTTTGACCAAAAGTTGTCACTACAAATTTTTAATTGAAGTATAATGTGCATCTGTAAGATATACATAGCATAGTTTTATAGTTCAATGATTTTTTTTTAGTATAAACTTACCCATGTCACAAGACCCGTATTTAAAAATAGAACATTATCAGTACATCAAAAGCCCACACCATGGTCTATTTCTGTCACTTCTTTACCTAAGGATATCTATATAAGATTTCAAGAGTAATTGGAAGAGTTGAGAAACAAAAGTCATTGAGGCCACTTCTAGCCTTCAGGAAATCTGTAAATATAGAGAACAGAGGGATGTCACCATAAATAACCTCAGCTTTTTGCAGCGCTAAATTGGGTGCCTTGAAACGAAATCTGGTGTGCCACTTGCCATTGTCCAAACCTCTACCAACAGTTGCCACAAGAAAATAATGGCTTCTTTTCTGCCTTCCAAATATTTTGACACTGACTTTCACTGGCTGAAAATTTCTTCAAGAGAATCTTAGAAGTGTAATATTGACAGCAATTGCTGTGGCTGATAGAAAAGCTTAGAAAGGTAGAGATGGTACTGAACATGAACTGAAAATTTCTGATCTAGTTTGTTCTGCCAGTTTACCTTCTGAGCTTCCGTACACACACTTCTGTGTGTATCTAAATTACCACATCACAACATGGTGCAATCATTCATCCTACAAATGGGGATAAAAAATAGGAAAAATAACTTTCATAAATAATTTCATCCATTTTTAGCTGGTACTTATTTCTTGATCAGTCACCATCATCCGATGATATCATGTAACTTAAATACCAATATAACACCTTTTATAAACTATTGAAGGAAAGAAGGAGAGAGATGATAGATAGATGATCAGTGATAGATATATATGTTTAGCTGCTGCAGTTCTTGTTTTTGTAAATAACCAATGCCACTATAAACACCTTACAAATGGGTTTCCTTCTTCCACTACCCCTTCTATGTCATTTCTCTCAGTAAGAATACAGCTAATTAATGATTCTCACTTGTTGGGTGAACAAAATCTTCATTCATCAAGGTCTGAGATGCCTGTGCCTCTCTTGTATGAGATTGCTATAGTTATCCACTAAAAATTCTACTAGAAATAGGTGTCTGAAAGAATCCCTTGATTCTAGACATACTCTTCCTTGTCCCTGTTGTATGGCAGGAACCATATTTCCCCTTGATGGTTGGGATTCATCATCGCAGGCAGTACACTGGTCTCTGCTATTTGTTCAGGATCAGAAGGTGCTTAATGTGGCTAGATGGAAGCCTCAATTTCCAATTCAACTTGGTGATAGCTGTCTCTCCCATAAAAGCACAGCTCACTTGGAAACTAAATTTCACAACCAACCAAATCCAACGAGGTATATATACAAAAACCACAAATTATCCTTTTTACTTCCCCACTGTGTCCAGGACACATGCTTTCTTCTGGCCATGGGATAAATGCTTTCATATGTTTATCAGGGCATATATTAAAATTCACCAGCACCACCACACAAGCCTTAAGGCTTTGTCATTGCTCAGCTTTGTCATAAGTGAATATACAGTAACCATTTCACCATTCCTCAGGTTCTATTGTTTCTGCATGATGAGTACATGGCAAGATCAATGAATCCCATGGCTGTGAGTACCTTACTTATCTCACTTATTTTGCTTTTCAAATTATAACCAATCTAAATCAAAGTCATAGCAAATCATTTTGAAGAAATTGACAAGTTGATTCTAAAATATATATGCACATGAAAAGAATCTAGCACAGCCAAACCATTTTTTTTAAAGAACAAATTTGTGGGGCGCCAGGATGGTTCAGTCAGTTAAGCATCCAACTTCAGCTCAGGTCATGATCTCGTGGTCTGTGAGTTTGAGTCCTGCTTTGGACTCTGTGGTGACAGCTCAGACCTATTGCCTGCTTCAGATTCTGTGTCTCCCTGTGTCTCTGCTCCTCCCCCACTCACGCTCTGTCTTTCTCTCTCTCAAAAATGAATAAATGTTAAAAAAAAATAAAAAAAGAACAAATTTGTATTACAAAACTCACTATAAAACTATAGTAATGAAGATAGTGTGGTTTTGACAAAAACATATATAGATTAATGAAAAAAGAAAATTCAGAAATAGGGGACAAATATTTTCAATTAAAGATGCTAGAACAATTGGATATTCATGTGAAAAAGAAGTGAATTCTACTCCTTATCTCTAAACATAAACAATAACTTAAGGTAAATAGTTCTAACATGAAAGCTATCATTATAAAATTTATTTTATATAAGAAACATGAGATCTTTGCAAACCTTGAATAGGTAAAAACAAAATTCTTAGATACAAAGCAAAAACAATAAAAAGATAAAACTAGCATCATAAAAATTAAAAACTTTGTTCTCTGAAAGACAACATGACTAAAACAAGAATGCAAGCCATAGACTGGGAGAAAATATAGGCAAAACACATATCTGTCAATGAAGCTCCATCCACAACATACAAAAAACTCATATCCAATTTTTAAAATAGGCAAATGAATAGACACTTCACCAAATATATAAGAATAGCCAACAAGCACATGAAAAGATGCTCATTGTCATTTGTCATTAGGGGATTAATTAACAACATGACAAAACATTATTTCATATCCACTAGAATGACTAATATTAAAAATACTGACAAAATCAATAGTTGATGAAAATTTGTAACTGGATCTTGCCTTGCCTTATGTGTGGAAGTGTAACAATGGCACCACTACTTTTTTGGAAAAAGTTTTGGCAGTTTCTTATAAACTAAACATGCTCTTATTTTTAACAATTTAGCAATACCAAGTCTCTGTATTACACCAAAGAACTAAAAACTTATCTATAAAATGCACAAAAATGTTCATTTCAGTTTCAATCATAAGAGCCCAAACCACTGGAAACAACCTAATTATTTGTCAGGGAATGTATAAACAAATTGCGGAATATCTATACAATGGAATCCTACTCAGCGACATAAACTAATGAAATACTGACACATTTCACAATGTGGATGAATCTCAAAACACCCATTATGTTAAATGTAAAGAGCAAAAAGCAAAAGACAATATACTGTATTGTTCCATTTATATGCAACTCTAGAAAAGGCAAATGTAACATACAGTCATACAAGGCAGAACAGGGTTTACCTAGAGCCAGGGTAGAGTGTGGGGTTTGGAAAAGACAAGTGGGGGTCTTTGGGAATGATGGAAGTGGTCTTGATGTTAATTGTGGTAGTGGCTAAAAAGGCATATGCATTTGTCTGAACTCATTTAAATTGTACATTTAAAATGTGTTTTGTGGTATATAAACTAATACTTAACATAGTTGATTTTTTAAAAAATTGGTTCTTGATCACAAGCAATATTTGAACTATAGTATTATGTAGTGTAGTATACATGATGAGATTTAACTTGATGGTGGACAAGGACTTCAGGAAGTCCATGAATGTGGTACTGGTAGAAGCACCGTGGGAAGGAGAGTCAAATACTATTCAGAATAAGTATCCAGGAGATTGGGAAAAGAAGGAGAAGCAGAGAGATTCAAAACTACACGTGATCTTATAAGAACTGAATTTGTGATGCTGCTTAAGAGCCTATCATTTACAAAAAGCCCTATATCCCTCATTTTTTCCCCAATGTCTGAATTTTGGTGATGTCTTTGCTGAGGGCCACAAAAATATTTGAAGGGACTTTCTCCATTGTTGTAAACTGATTTCATCCTATTAAACAAAACACGTACTCATCATTGTCATACATAAAGTGCATCTTATTGCCCAAACAGCACAGCTTCATTTGTTACCATCACTTATATTTGACTGATTCAGTTAAGCTGTAAATTAATGTTCATAAGGAAAAAATAATTGTCACATGGTGTGGAATTTTAGTAAAAAATTAATAGTTTTTTAAACGCATTTATTACTGTGGGAATTATCAAAGGCAACAAATGTCACTTAAAATTGTCTATTACATTTTACTGAATGTTGAGGGGAAGTTATGCTAAAATTGCATTATTGATTTGGGAATTCACAAATATATTGGTATGTATCTCATGTGAATATAACGGGTGGTCTCTTATACTTTGGCATTCAGTCACACTACAGTGAAAAATTTCATCCAAACATTACTTTTTGCCTCCACAGCTTGAGGCGAATCCATGCAAACTGATTCTGTATTCAGTCACTTCCAATTTTCACTGACATCCCTATAAAGCATATTTTGTTCTTTTTATTTCTTCATTAAGCAATACCTTATTTTCTACTCAAGAATCACATGAAGTTTCACTACTTTGTTTGTGAACCATATTTTATACTCATGTTTATTTTAATGTTGGAATATGGTAACCCATAAAGAAATGTAATAACAAGGGAGCTTGAAAAGGAATTAAAAGGCATGTTTATATATGATGTGTCTAAATTCTGTTATCAGATTCATATCACAAGGTAATTTTTCCAAACTAAAATAATATCTGTCAAGCAATTTAGAATATAAAATATTAGAGTTGGAGATGATTTCATAAATGAACTATTCTACTTGCTCAGGAAAGTTAGGACTGGAGGAATTAAATAATCTATAAAAGCTTGTGCTGTTTTAAGGACTGAAACTTTGATTTAACTCAATGCCAGTTTTCCACTCAAAATTTGCATATAAACATATTGAAAATGGGGAGTAAATATAAAGTAAATTCACAAAATCCTGTCAACACATCTAATTAGGATATAAACATTTTCTTCCATGCATCTTTTGCAATGCCTAAGTGGCTTTTTCTAGGCTTTTAATGGTCTTTAGGCTCACATATATCCATCTTTTTATTGTAGACTACACTTTTTAAGCAAAGGCCATTTTAAAATACACTTTTAGATTAAAAAGAGAAAGAGAAAATAGTACAGACGGAATCCATATACCCTTATACCTAGTCTCTGCTATTATGAACATCTTATATTAATACGGCATACTTGTTATAGTTAATGAACCAATATTGGTTCAATATAGTTAATGAACCAGATTATTATTAACTAAAGTACACAGTTTATTCAAATTTCCATAATTTTTACCAGTGTCCTTTTTGTATTCCAGGATTTCACCCAGGATATCACATATATGTGTCGTGTCTCCTTGGACCCCTCTTGGCTATGACACTTTCTCAGATTTTCCTTATTTCTGATGACCTTAACAGTTTTGAGATGTACTAGTCAGGTACTGTAGAATGTCTCTCAACTGGTGTCTGTCTGGTGTTTTTCTCATAATTAGACTAGAGTTTTGAGGAAAAATATCAGAGAGGTAAAAGCACATTTTCATCACATCTTATCAAGATTACAAGCAATCAATATGACTTATGAATGTTGATGTTGACCTTGATCCTTTGGCTGAGGTAATGCTTTACAGAATTCTTTACTTCTAAAGTTACTCCTCCCCCCCCCCTTTTTATACTACCTTTTTTTGAAAGAAGTTACTATATACAACCATATTGAAGGACTAGAGAGTTATGCTCCCCCTCCTCCTTTAGGTCAAATTATCTGCATAAATTATTTGGAATTCTGTGTAGGGTATTTGTCTCTTCTCCTCCATTTATTAATTTATTCTGTAATTAATTTTTTAATTGTTTAAGTTTATTTATTTTGAGAGAGAAAGAGACAGCACAGGTAGGGGAGAGGCAGAGAGAGAGGGAGAGAATCCCAAGCAGGCTCCTTGCTGCCAGCACAAAGCCTGACATGGGGCTCGAACTCATGAAACTATGAGATCATGACCTGAGCCAAAACCAAGAGTCAGATGCTTAACCGACTGAGCCACCCAGGCACCCCTCAATAATTCATTTATTAAGTATGGTCTCATATTCATTATGTACATTGGGTTTTTATTCAACATTATTTAGTTGCTCAATATGTTTTACATATGGCCATTAGAACCATTTTTTTTTGTTGGTTTTTATACCCCTTTGACTACCCCTATTAGTGAGAGTTTTTTCTTTTTTAACACAAAATGCTCCAAGCTCATTTCTAATTTCCCTGCCCAACTGCTAGAGTCAGCCAGTTCTCCAAGGAGCTCTAGTTCCTTTTCTTGGAGAATAGTGTAATAAACCAATATGTGGGTGTCAGTTGAGCCCAAAGGTGTATTTGAAATCATGGGTTCAGCGCATTTTGTCCTGCTACAATGATATTTGTGTAGTGCAAATATATTATGAATGATAATCAGTAGTGTTTTTTAATAATATTTTGCTCTGCCTAAAATGAAGATTTCTCCTTACATATTCTGAGAGATGATACTCACCATCTCATTTTATATGGAAGCGGTGTATTAGATGTATCAAGAGCAGTATTGTGATTCCCCAGTGATTTACCCCCCTTTTGTCCTAATAACTCTTTGCTCACTTGAGTTTTTCAAATGCTCCTTTCATTTTCAGGACCCACATACTTGACAAACAAAATATAAGGAAAGGTCAATAGCCTCTTACCTAACTGAGGTCAGGCCCTTGGGTACTCTACTCAATTGAAGAGGAAGCACCAACTCTATAGCTTTTATATCTTCTTCTAGATAGCTAGAATATTTTCATCTAAAAATACATTTTCTGATTTTGTAAAATTTATCCTCATCAGAAAGATTTTAAGAAAGAGCAAATGAGTTTTCTGTGAGAAGAAAGAGAGGCTGAGAAAAGGGCACACTATACCCTAAGTTTCAGGGAAGGTTGTAATATATGCCAAAAGCAGAACAGTAGAAATTTCTGCTCCCAGGTGTGAACTATAGAAATTATGTGAAAATGCTGGATTGTGTGTCTATATTTGTGCCAGTACCATACTGTTTTGATCACTACAGCTTTGTAACATAACTTGAAGTCTGGAATTGTGATGCCTCCAGGTTTGCTTTTCCTTTTCAAGGTTGTGTTGGCTATTTAGGGTCTTTTGTGGTTCATACAAAGTTTAGGATTGTGTGTTCTAGCTCGGTGAAAACGCTGACAGTATTTTGATAGGCTTTGCATTAAATGTATAGATTGCTTTGGGTAGTATCGACATTTTAACAACATTTGGTCTTCCAATCCATGAGTATGCAATGTTTTTCCATTTGTTTGTGTCATCTTAAACTTCTTTACCAGTGTTTTATAGTTTTTAGAGTACGGGTCTTTCACCAATTTGGTTAGGTTTATTCATATCTACCTTACTGTTTTTAGTACAATTATAAATGGGAATGATTCCTCAATTTCTCTTTCTCTTGAAAGAGTATGCAGAAATGCAAAAAGATTTCTGTACATTGATTTTATATCCTGTGACTTTACTGAATTCGTTTATCATTTCTAGCATTTTTTTTTTAAATGTTTATTTATTTTTGAGAGAGAGAGAGAGAGCATGAGTGGGGAAGGGGCAGAGAGAGAGGCAGACACAGAATCCAAAGCAGGCCCCAGTCTCTGAGCTGTCAGCACAGAGCCTGACATGGGGCTTGAACTCATGGACAGTGAGATCATGACCTGAGCCAAAGTCAGACACATTTCTAGTAGTTTTTTGGTAGAATCTTTTGGGTTTCCTCTATACAGCATCATGTCATTTGCAACCAGTGAAAGTTGTGACTTCGTTGCTAATTTGGATGCCTTTTATTTATGTTGTCTGATTACTGTGGCTAGGACTTAGTACTATGTTAAATAACAGTGGTGAGAGTGGACATCCCAGTCTTGTTTGTGATTATAGAGGAAAACCTCTCAGTTTTTCTCCCCTAGGGATGATATCAGCTGTAAGTTTTTCATAGATGACCTTTATTATGTCAAGGTATGTTCCCTTCAAACCTACTTTATTGAGGGTTTTTATCATGAATGGACACTGTACTTTGTGAAGTGCTTTTCTGCATCTATTGAAATGATCATAAGGCTCTTATCCTTTCTTTTATTAATATGATGTATATCATATTGATTGATTTGTGAATATTTAATTAATTTTCCAACTTAGGAATAAATCACACTTGATCTTGGTGAATGATTTTGTGAAATGTATTGTTGGATTTGTGTTGCTAGTATTTTACTGAGAATTTTTGCATCCATGTTCATCAGGGATATTGGCCTGTAGTTCTCTTTTTAGTGGAGTCTTTATCTGTGTTTGGTGCGAGGGTAATGTTGTCCTTATAGAATGAATTTGGAAGTTTTCCTTCCTTTTCTATTTTTTGGAGTAGTTTGAAAAGAATAGGTATTAACCTTTTAAATGTTTGATAGACACATAGATCAATGGTACAGAATAGAAACCCAGAAATGAACCCACACTTATATGATCAATTAATATTTGAAAAAGCAGGAAAGAATATCCATTCAACAAATGGTGCTGGGAAAACTGAACAGCAACTTCCAAAAAAATGAAACTGGACCATTTTCTTAAACCATACGCAAAAATAAATTCAAGACATATTAAAGATCTACATGTGAGACCTGAAAGCCTAAAAATACTAGAGAAGAACATAGGCAGTAATCTCTTTGACCTCTTTCTAGATATGTCTATGGAAGCACGGGAAACAAAAGCAAAAATAAAAAGTTTCCATCAAAATAAAAAGTTTCTTCATGGCAAAGTATACAATCAACAAAACTAAAAGACAACCTACTGAATGGGAGAAGATATTTGCAAATGACATACCTGATAAAGGGTTAGTATCCAAAATGTATAAAGAATTTGGGGCACCTGGATGGCTCAGTTTGTTAAGCACCTGCCTTTGGCTTAGGTCATGATCTCACATTCATGAGTCTGAGCCCCAGGTCGGGCTCTCTTCTGTCAATGCAAGGCCTGCTTTGGATGCTCTGCCCCCCCTCTCTCTCTGCCCCTACCCCACTTATACTCTCTCTCTCTTTAAAACAAATAAACTCAAAAAATATAAAGAACTTATCAAACTCAACACTCAAAAACCCAAATAATCCAATTTTAAAATGGGCAAAAGAGGGGTGCCTAGGTGGCTCAGTCGGTTAAGTGTCCAACTTCAGCTCAGTTCATGATCTTGCAGTCTATGAGTTCAAGCCCCACGTCAGGCACCGTGCTGATACCTCAGAGCCTGAAGCCTGCTTTGGTTTCTGTGTCTCCCTCTCTCTCTCTGCCCTCCCCTGCAGGCACTGTGTCTCTCTCTCTCAAAAGTAAACAGACATTTTAAAAAATGGACAGAAGACATGAATAGCCATTTTTTCCAAAGAACTCATCCAGATAGCCAATAGACACATGAAAAGATCACTGATCATTGGGAAAATACAAATCATAACAACAATGAGATGTCATCTTACACCTGTAGGAATGGTTAAAATCAAAAACACAAGAAACAACAGGTGTTGGCGAGAATGTGGAGAAAGGGGAACCCCCCACTACTGATAGGAATGCAAACTGGGTACAGCCACGCTGGAAAACAGTAGAGAGGTTCTTCAAACAGTTAAAAATAGAACTACCCTGTGAACCACCAATTGCACTACTAAGTATTTACCCATAATACTAATTTAAAGGCATAGATGCACCTTTTAATGCATGTTTATAGCAGCATTATCTACAATAGCCAAATTATGGAAACAGACCTAGTGTCAATCGACTGATGAATGGATCAAGAAGATGTGGTACATATACAATGGAAATAACTCAGTAATAAAAAAAGAATGAAATCTTGCTATTTGAAACAACATGGATGGAAGCTAGAGTGTATTACACTAAGCAAAACAAGTCAATCAGAGAAAGACAAATACAAAATGATTTTATTCATATGTGGAATTTAAGAAACAAAACAAATGAGCAGAAAAAAAGAAAGGGGCAAACCAAGAAACAGACTTTTAACTATAGAGAACTGATGGTTACCAGAGGGGAGGAATTTGGGGGAATGGGTTAAATAGGTGATGGAGATTAAGGAGTGTACTAACCAGTGATGAGTACTGGTTGTTGTACGGACAAAGTGTTGAATCACTATTTTGTACACCTGAAACTAATATTACGCTGTGTTTTAACTGGAATTTAAATAAAAACAAAAAAATTTAAATAGAGTGGTAGATTACTAATTTTTCTCTGGAGATTTCCTACTTGAAGAATGAAAATAACAAAAGAAATCTCTAATGAGAGCTTACAATGAACTTTCACAATACTGGAGCTACAGATATTTTCATCTTTACTATAAAATGTGAATAGTATTCAATCTTAAAATATTTGTTCTTGGGTGTCTAGCTGGCTCCATCCAGTTGGTGAAGCACACAACTCCTGATCTCAGGGCTGTGAGTTCAAGCCCTGTGTTAGACACAGAGATTACTTTTAAAAAAGTTATATAAAAATATTTGTTTTTCCTTCATGCCTATGTGAAGTTATTCATGTTTGTAATCTATTCAATGTATTATCCTGGACTTTCATCCCTCGTTTACTTGCTAAATCTGTTCAATGCTCTTAAAAGAGATGATAGCTTTAAAAACAGAGTTCCAGGGGCACCTGGGTAGCTCAGTGGGTTGAGCATCCGACTCCTGCTCAGGTCATGACTCGCGGTTGATGAGTTCCAGCCCTGCTTCAGGCTCTGTGCTGACAGCTCAGAGCCTGGAGCCTGCTTTGGATTCTGTGTCTCCCTCTCTCTCTGCCCTTCCCCCACTCATGCTCTGTCTCTGTCTCAAAAATAAATAAAACATTAAAAAATTTATTACAAATCAGAGTTCCAACACAGGTATGCCAGTTTTGTTCTTTTAGGCTAAAGGAGTATAGGAAAAATACTAATGTGAAATTTTATTTTTAATTTAATTTACGATACATAGGTTTTCAGATGGTATTTCTAAGTGCCAACTTAAATGCTATAGGTATTTTAAATATAGTAGAATACCAATTTCATTTTCAGGAATTTAATTCCTAAAAAGAGATAATATCCATAGTGTAATTATTTACTTAATTCTATGCGTATGTATGTATATGTATGTCTACTTACCTATCTATTCATTTATCATCATTTAACTACTATATATATATATATATATATATATATATATATATATATATATATATCCACTTGCAGTCTAAATTTAATTCTTTGTTTAACCATCCCCTAAAATACAATTGACTAGGATATTTTATGCTTTCAGTAACCCTGATGTTATCACAGGCTACAGTTACTTAATAGGATAAACAAATTTTTCCAAAAAAAATTTTTTTACCAAGTCAATTCTGAGATATAGTATAGTCCACTTCTGACTTTTTCAATATTGACTTGGTTGTCCTAGCCAGTAACTACCTATAATTTTATCTTAGTATCTTCAATCTGATATCAGAGAATTGATCTAGGTTACGTTTGAATCTCTTAGAGTACTAACATTCTATGAATGGGCTTAGTTCTTTGAGTCTATTCTCTCCATGAACAGAATCAATCAAAAGGAAAAATTATCCTTTAACAAAAAATTACCTCATGTCTTTCCCATTCATACAATATTTCAATTGCAATTTTCTTCACTATAGGGTATAAACAGGCATGACCAAGAATAAGAACCAACTGAAAAATCATGCCTTTCAAATGAAAGGTTTAGGTTTTTCCCTTGGTACATGGAACAATTTAGGCAAAAGTTATTTTTGTAAGGAAAAAATGATTCTCTCCTTTGCCTAAGTTTATTCCATTCATGTATTCTGGATGTCCTTAATATTTTAGAAGCAATCAATAGCAGATGATATCGCTTAGATCCTTTACTCAAGAGAACCAACTTTATCTTCATTTTATGCAGAGTCAATGCTCTATTTAACTCTAAATTATTTATTATGTACCATTTGGGATGTAGAGGAAGCTGTGTTTTAGAAAATGAGGGTCATGTAAAATAAATTAATTCTAAATTATTATTCATGTTTGTCTCACATAGGCTTGGATTTACTCTGAAGTACCACAGAGCAGCAAATAAGAACAAAGTGCTTCCTTGGAGTAAAATTTCTAAGCAGATTTCTGGGGCGCCTGGGTGGTTCAGTAGATTGAGTGTCTGACTCTTGGTTTCAGCTTAGGTCATGATCTCGCAGTTCATGGGTTTGAGTCCTGTATCAGCCTCTGTGCTGACAACAGGGAGCTTAGGATTCTCTCTCTCCCTCCTTCTCTGTCCCTCCTGATGTCTCTCTTTCTCTTTCTCTCTCTCTCAAAAATAAACTTGAAAAATGGAAAAAAAAATTCTAAGCAGATTTCTGAACCTGAGAGACAAGAGTGTGACTACACTAACCTCTGTTGTTTGTGGGTGCACCTAGAATCCAAGAATTATAATGAATCAAAGTAGAACAGAACACTAAGTATATTCTGATTGTGATCATGAAAACCTAAATGGTGCTTGGAACATAGCAGACACTCAAAACATTTTTGAGTAAATGAATGCACACAAAATGAATAAATGATTGAATCGCTTCATCCTCCTTGGTTAAAAATTGCTTTGTCATGTTACCGCTTTTGATAGATGTAAGACATATTAATATCTATAAGAAATTCAAAGCTTCATTATTGTGATTGCTATTTTGTTTGGTAGTAGTTGTGTTCTTAAGTACATTGGCAAAATCCTTTGAACTTCCTTGAGGCAATGTGCTATATAGTCATACGCTTTAATTATAAAACCATCTCTTTAGCAAAACAGACAATTATTTTCTTAGAATTTCTCTGAAACTGCAAAACTTCCTCTAGAATTTTCATTCTGCATTCTGTAATCAAAGTTATAGAAATAATGTATGCCAGAGGAAGTCATGATTAGAATCTTGCTGTTTTCAAGGCACCCATGGATTATATAGCCTACTGACTACAGAAAGCAAGCAGGAAGTCCTCTCTTGCAAAAATTGAGAATTTGATTCAGTTACAATGTAACAACATTTAAAAAGAAACAATCCTGGGGCCTCTGGGTGGCTCAGACAACCATCTGACTATTGATTTCCACTCAGGTCACCATCTCACCATTAATGAGATCAAGCCCTACGTTGGAGTCTGTGCTGACAGCATGGAGCCTGCTTTGGATTCTCTCCCCTCCTCTCTCCCTCCCTCCTATTCTCTCTCTCCCCACCACCTGTCCCAAGATAAATAAACATAAAAAAAATAAGAAGACACAATCTTCATCAAACTGTCCATAATATACAAACTAAAAAGTCAGCATTATTACACAAAGTCTCTAAACTAGAGACTTACTTGGATTTCACCAGTTTTTACACTGATGTCCCCTTTCTCTCCCAGGATTCATTCCAAGATACAAATTGCATTTTGTCATTATCTAGAATCTTCCAGCCTGTTATTGTTTTCTGGTTTTTATAACCTTGAATGTTCTGAAGAGCACTGGTTAGATATTTTGTAAAATGTCTTTCATTTGAATGTATCTTTTAGTTTCTCCTGATTAGAACAGAGTAATTGGTTTGGGAGAAGAACACCACAGAAGTGAAGGGTTTTTCTCACCACATCAGAGAGTATCAGATGCTAATGTGACTTTTCTCTGGTGATGTTAACCTTGAGAACTCAGCTAAGGTGCTATCTGTCAAGGTTACCCACTACACACTTATTATTTTTCTCTTGCCACACTTTCTTCTTTGGAAGTTAATCACTAAGTCTAGCTCACACTCACAGAGAAGAAAATCCATTTCCTCCTCTTTGAAGGGGTATATAAATATATACTATATTCATATTTATATATTTTAAATTCCTCTATAAGGAACATGTATCTCCTCCCCATTTATACCTATCCATTCATTTATTTATCTCACTATGTACTGATCAATATTTGTTGTATTCTTACAGTGATTTCAATATTATCATAGTTTATTTTGTTGAGTGCTTCCTTAATTTCTGTCACTACAAGGTGGATCCAGACTCATCTTATATTTTCCTTGACCCAATCCTAGAAGCAGTAATTCTACCCAAGAGCTCTGTTTTCTTTTATTAGAGAACGATATGTACAAATCAAAAACTGGGTTCTGGGTATGCACATTCTTACTGGGTATCACTGATTCTAGCCCAAGATAACTGGATATAGGCATAATGTACATAAGAAAATTTTCAGAAAGGAAAATAGAGTCGTTGTTACTAAAAAAAAAATCCAATTTATAACAATAATAACCAGCATAGAAGTTTGATTTTATATTTTCAAATGGTTAACTTCTTGGTCATATTGCTCCATGGTTTTTTACTTAATATAAAAATGATGTTCAAATCTCCAGCCTTGACGTCTAATTTGTTCAAGTACCCCTTCAGCACCCTTCCCTCTCTCTTCCTCCTCTGGGATACCAATTATGCGTATATTATTTTTTTTTAGTGTATCACTTAGTTCTCTAATTTTCCCCTCATACTCCTGGATTTTTTTATCCCTCTTTCTTTCAGCTTCCTCTTTCTCCATAACTTTATCTTCTAGTTCACCTATTCTCTCCTCTGCCTCTTCAAGCCGAGCCATCGTGGATCCCATTTTGTTTTGCAATTCGTTTAAAGCGTTTTTCAGCTCCTCGTGACTGTTCCTTAGTCCCTCGATCTTTGTGGCAAGAGATTCTCTGCTGTCCTGTATACTGTTTTCAAGCCCAGCGATTAATTTTATGACTATTATTCTAAATTCACTTTCTGTTATATTATTTAAATCCTTTTTGATCAGTTCATTAGCTGTTGTTATTTCCTGGAGATTCTTCTGAGGGGAATTCTTCCGTTTGGTCATTTTGGAGAGTCCCTGGCGTGGTGAGGACCTGCAGGGCACTTCCCCTGTGCTGTGGTGTATAACTGGAGTTAGTGGGCGGGGCCGCAGTCCGACCCGATGTCTGCCCCCAGCCCACTGCTGGGGCCACAGTCAGACTGGTGTGTGCCTTCTCTTCCCCTCTCCTAGGGGCGGGATTCACTGTGGGGTGGCGTGTCCCGTCTGGGCTACTTGCACACTGCCAGGCTTGTGTTGCTGGGGATCTGGCGTATTAGCTGGGGTGGGTAGGCAAGGTGCACGGGGGCTGGAGGGGCAGGCTTAGCTCGCTTCTCCTTAGGTGATCCACTTCAGGAGGAGCCCTGTGGCAGCGGGAGGGAGTCAGATCCGCTGCCGGAGGTTTGGCTCCGCAGAAGCACAGAGTTGGGTGTTTGCGTGGAGCGAGCAAGTTCCCTGGCAGGAACTGGTTCCCTTTGGGAATTTTGGCTGGGGGATGGGCGGGGGAGATGGCGCTGGCGCCTTTGTTCCCCGCCAAGCTGAGCTCTGCCGTCCGGGGGCTCAGCAGCTCTCCCTCCCTTTGTCCTCCAGCCTTCTCGCTTTCCGCGCAGAGCTGTTAACTTATGACCTCCCAGACGCTAAGTCGCGCTTGTTGTCGGAACACAGTCTGTCCGGCCCCTCCGCTTTTGCCAGCCAGACTCGGGGGCTCTGCTTGGCCGGCGAGCCGCCCCTCTGCCCCGGCTCCCTCCCGCCAGTCCGTGGAGCACGCACCGCCTTGCCGCCCTTCCTACCCTCTTCCGTGGGCCTCTAGTCTGCGCTTGACTCCGGAGACTCCCTTCTGCTAATCCTCTGGCGGTTTTCTGGGTTCTTTAGGCAGGTGTAGGTGGAATCTAAGTGATCGGCAGGACGCGCTGTGAGCCCCGCGTCCTCCTACGCCGCCATCTTCCCTCCAGCCTTGACGTCTACAGTGAGATTCAGACTCACTTATGTAGCTATTATCAAAATAGCTTTTCAAAATATCTAATTAGCTAATATCAAAATATCTAAATAGCTAATATCAAAATAGCATTATCAAAAAAAACCCTCACTTTTTATGGTTCTTATTCATCTCAAAAGTAGCTGGTTAAAAAAAAATTCATTATGTACCAACATCCCTATGCCCTTCACTAATGGCATTCAAGACAGAAATATGAAATTTGGGGTGCCTGGGTGGCTCTCTTGATTTCAGCTCAGGTTGTGATCTCACATTTCATGAGTTTGGGCACCACATTGGGCTCCATGTGGAAAGCATGGATGCTACTTGGGATTCTCTGTCTCCCTCTTGTCTCTCCCTCTCTCTCAAAAATAAACTAATAATAATAAAATAAAATCCATATCCCCATCTCCTTTTCAAACCTTTATATGTATTTACTTACCAAGTTCTCAGAGTTTATCCATTAAATATTTTTAATGTATATATGATTTTCTATTCTTGTACTTGGTCCACATCTTTCCCATTTCCTCCAGTGACAACTGCAATAATGCCCCCCTCAACACTGCCACCACCACCAACTAGTCTCCCGTCATCTAGACTTGAAACCTTTAAATATCCCCTTCACACTGTGGCTACAGTGATTACTATAAGCCAAAGGCATAACTTTGAGAATCCTCTGCCATAATTATTTCATAGCTCCCGTCCCTTGCCCATTAGGCCATCATTGTCACAATTGGGCACAAACATTTGGCACAAAAGATCTTTAGTTACTCAGCCCTTCCTACTTTTCTAGTGTCATCCCCCCAATGCCTTTTGTTTTATCCTTTATATTCTGGCAGTATACATTTTTCCCAAATGCATTATCTGTTTTATGCTTATATAAATTGGTTAATGGAAAAACACTCTTCCTATCTTTCTTCATCTTGGTCTATGTTTATCAGACTTGAGTTTAATGCCCGTATCATTTCCCCCCAGAAACTTTCTTCAAGTCCCTAGATTGGAAAAATATCCTTCCTTCTGGGCTCCCCTAGCTGTCAGACCATGCATCTATCATAGCAATTACAATGTTTTATTAAAATGATCTGATCAGGGGCGCCTGGGTGGCTCAGTCAGTTGAGCATCCGATTTCGGCTCAGGCCATGATCTCATTGTTTGTGGGTTCAAGCCCCGTGTCGGGCTCTGTGCTGACAGCTCAGAGCCTGGAGCCTGCTTCAGATTCTGTGTCTCCTCCTCTCTCTGACCCTCCCATGCTAATGCTTTGTCTCTCTCAATAATAAATAAACGTTAAGAAAAAAATTTTTTTAATGATCTGATCAGATCATGTGTCTGCTTCCCTTACCAAACTATGAGCTCCCTTAGGGTAGAGGACATGTTCCTATTCTTCATCTTTATAACCTTAGTTCCTGGCATAGCCCTTACCCATTGAGGGCATTCAGCAAGTGTTTACACAAATTGAGGAAAGGGAATAATCTAATTTCAAATCCACTTTTTGATCCTTAAACCTTACTACTCCCCTTATGCCATTTTCATCTTCTATCAGTAAGATTATATTAGGTGATTTGTTAAATAGAAAAATATTATTGAAATAATTATAGAAAATGTACAGTGCTTCACTGCTTGATATAATACCTTTCCATTGGTTTATAACAAGCAGTCACCCATTATGTTCAGTAGGATGACGATAGCTGAGATTTTCATAAATATAAAAAAGAGATTAGGGCTTCAGTCATTCATTTTCAACCCATGTAACTTTGACCACATCACTTATTCATTTTTTACAGCTGATGGGACTGAAGATTTTTCCTGAGTATTGATCGAAATAAATATAGTTAACCCTTTAACAACACAAAGGTTAGGGGTGCTGACCCCCATTCAGTTGAAAATCTGTATATAACTTTAGCCTCACTCAACTAATAGCCTACTGTGGACCAAAAGCCTTACCAATAACATAAATAGTCAATTAACACATATTAGGTATGTTACATGTATTACATACTACATTCTTATAATAAAGTAAGCTAGAGAAAAATGTTCATAAAATCATAGGGAAGAGAAAAAAACATTAAGTACTGTACAAAATCAGCATATTTGTGGACCCATACAGTTCCTACCAGTGTTGTTCAAGGGACTTGAGAAAGTCCAATAGAAACTATGTTTTTCATTGGTAAAAGAAGTGGTTATTTTTATTATTAGTATTGAGTAATGTCTTATTTCAGCTGAAGTATAACGGTACCTGTCATAACTTCCTAAAGAAAATGAATACTATGCAAATTAGTCTTTCTGGAGAAAGCCATCACCTCTTTTAGGGACGTGCTGTGAGAATCTCAAAAGACTATTTGGGTTCTGTTTTATTTTGTTTTGCTTTTTGGCAGGGTCTTAGAGATTCTTTGTGGAGATTCACTGAAAGAAAATATTCTATGGTTGAAATTATCATAGCTCAGCACAGTTCCTTGTAGACTTTTAACCACTTACATTTTCTGTAAATTATATGGTACATTCTTTTAGGAACCCCAAATGCTTAGAGCACTTAGATGTTAATGGTACTAACATAAATTTACATAAGTTGAAATGACCTGAAGTATAATGATATAATATCTTTAATCATACTTGAATAAATGACTCCAAATGTGGTAATAGTTAAAATGCATAGAACATGTATTATGGTAAACACTTCATATTGTTTCAATTTAAGCTTAAATTAACCTTTGGGAATTTCTATTATTCCTCTCCTATCAATGTGAAAACTAAGTCTGAGAGAGATCAAGTAACTTGACGTTAGTCATATAGACAGTGAATAATGGTGGCATCCGGAATTTAATCTGTCTCCAGAGCCCATGTACTCAAATAACTATTTTTGGGGCTCTGCTGGATGTCAAGAATACAACTTCAAATTATTGCAAAGAGTGAGGGGAGGGATGGGTGGGTCTTTATTCTTGAATATCTATTAAAGTTACTACATTGAAACTTCCAGGGAAGATGGCAGAGTAGTGGGATTCTCAGCTCACCTTACTCCACAGATACAACTAGATAACACATCCATATCAATGTAAATAACCAAGAAATGACCTGAAGACTGGCAGAACAGGCTCTACACAGCTAAATGTAGAGAAAAGTCCACATAAAAGAGGATTGGAAGGGGGAGAGGTATGGATGGGGGATAAATGAAACTGCAGTATTGTCTACTGGAGGGAAAAACACCACAGATACAGAGAGGGAAAAGAGAGACTCACACCAGGAACACCAGGCATGAGAGATCCATACTGGGGTGAGAAATCCCCATATTTGGCTTTGAAAACAAGAGACACTCAACTTCAAGAGTTCTTATCATCAGTGGAGCTTACCACTTGGAACTTTAAAAATCGGTAGACTCAGCTCTGAAAGAGCTGAGGGCACTAGGAAACTGAGTCCTGACCCTTAATGAGACAGCACAATAAACAGCCCCAATGAGATACAGCATATAGTTTGAAAAATACCTGGGGTATACGGGAGGGAGATTGTTTACTAATTTCAGAGGGTGTACTGGAGGGGGAAAGATCTTTGTGAGTCTCACCTAAGAACAAAAGAGCTGGCAATCACCATTTCCCTCCCCTGCCCCAGCCTAAATACATAAATACCTGTGGGAACCAGTGCAGATCCAAAGCTCTCCATCTAACTTGCTAACAGCACACCTCACCTCTATGAACTTACATGCATTTGCCCCCTCCAACCCTGTGGGCCTCCACAGGAGTTTTCCCAGACAGCAGCAGGCCCCCTCCCACAGCAAGCAGCATAGACCTTGCTAACACCACATGCCTCATGTTCTCCTGCAAACCTGCACACTCCAATATATCCTTGGCCAGAGTCTATCTAAAGGTGTGCCACATCCTGATAGTGGGCCAGCAGCCCTGACAGGGGCCAGCACCACACCAAAGTAATTCTTGTCCCAAGGAGAGAGGAAGATAATCACACTCATCTGTCCCACTGCAGTATCAGCAATGAGCTGGGGCAGACATCAGGTCTAACTGTAGACCCCAATCACCAATGAGAGCTTCTCAGAGACTAAAACAAAAAAAATGCCTACAGTTCCATGCTACAACATGACGTGACACAAGTGAAGGTGTGTCAACTGAAGGTGGCTCCAGACTAACCCAATAACACCACAGGGACCAAACTCTGCCCACAACCGGCAGACAACTACATTGAAGGAAAAAGTGGTTTGACCACAAGAGTAGGGTGCACACAACACACACAGGAGACACTTCTAAAGCACCAGGTTCTGGTAAATGGGGGACATTGCACAGCAGGACACTATAGGACCTCTTTTTCATAAGGCCACCACTTTCAAGAGCAGGAGATACTGCTGACTTTCCTATCACATAGAAGCAGACACAGAGAGTTACACAAAATGGATATATCCCAAATTAAAGAACAGGACAAAATCACAGCAAAAGTGCTTTAGAAAATGGATATAAGTAATATTTCTGATAAATAATTTATAGAAATGGTCAAAGATACTCACTGGATATCAGAAAAGAGCAGAGAACCTCAATGAGACCCTCAACAAAGAGAGAGAAAACATAAAAAAAAGAACCAATCAGAGATGAAGAACTCAGTAAGTGAAATTAAAAATACATTAGATGGGGGTGCCTGGGTAACTCAGTCAGTTAAGCATCCATCTCTTGATTTCGGCTCAGGTCATGATCTTGCAGTTTGTGGGGTTGAGCCCTGAATTAGGCCCCATGTTAAAAGTGTGGAGCCTGCTTGGGATCCTCTCTCTCCCTGTCTGCCCCTCCCTTGCTCATGCTCTCTTTCTGTCTCTCAAACTAAATCAAAATTAAAAAAAATACCTTAGATGGAATAAATAGTAGAATGGAGGAAGCAGAAGAATCGATCAGCCACTGGCAGGACAGAGTAATGGAAAGTAATCAAGCTGAACAGGAGAGAGAAAAATAATAATAAATCAAAATAGACTAAGGGAACTCAGCGACACCATCAAGTGTAATAATATTTGCATCAAAGGGAGAACACAAGAAAAAGAGGGAAAATGTATTTGAAGAAATAATAGCTAAAAATTAGCTGAATCTGGGGAAGGAAACAGAAATCCAGATCTAGAAAGCACAGAGAGCCCCCAACAAAATCAACTGAAGGAAGCCCACACCAAGACGTATAGTAATTAAAATGGAAAAGAATAGTGATAGAGAATTTTAAAAGCAGCAAGAAGAAACAAAACAAAACAGTTACTCGTGAGTGAAACTGCCTAAGGCTATCAGCTGATTTTTCAGCAGAAACTTTGTAGGCAAGAAAAGAGGGCCATGATATAATAAAAGTGAAGAAAGAAAAAGAAAAGAAAAGAAAAGAAAAACTGCCACCCAAATTCTCTATCCAGCAAGGCCAAAGAGTTTCCCAGACAAACAAACATTAAGGAATTCATCGCTACTAAACAAGTCTTGCAATAAATGTTAAAGGGTATTCTGTGAGTGGAAAGGAAAGACCATAAGCAGGAGTAAGAAAGTAGGAACCACAAAAGCAGTAAAATTACGTACATCTATAAAAATAAATCAAAAACATGGGAGGGGGGCAGGAGAGCGGTAAAGAATGAGTTCAAACTTAAGTGAAAATCCACTTAATATACATTGCTATATGAGTAAGATGTTATAAATAAAACTAATGGTAACTACAGATCAAAAATTAATAGTAGATATGCAAAAAATAAAGAGAAAGTAATCCAAGTATGTCACTAAAGAAATCTAGCAAACTGTGATAAAAGAGAGCAACAGAAGAAAGGAACAAAGAACTATAAACATAAGGATAAAACAAATAACAAAATGCCAATAAATACATATTTGTCAATAATTACTTTGAATGTAAATGACTAAATGCTCCAATAAAGAGACATAAGATGATGGGGCACCTGGGTGGTTCAGTCAGCTAAGCGTCTGACTTCAACTAAGGTCATGATCTCATGGTTAGTGGGTTTGAGCCCCATGTCAGGCTCTGTGCTGACAGCTTAGAGCCTGAAGCTTGATTCAGAGTCTGTGTCTCCTTCTCTCTCTGCCCCTCCTCCACTCACATTCTGTTTCTCTCTCTTTCACTCTCTCTCAAAATTAAATGAACATTTAAAAAATAAAAGAGACATATGATGACAGAATGGATTAAAAAAAAAAAAAAGATCCAGCTGTATATACTGCCTACAAGAGACTCATTTCAGTACTAAAGACAAATCTGATCAAAACTGAACAGATGAAAAAACATTTATCAAACAATGGAAGTTAAAAAAAAAGCCAGGGTACCAATACTTATATTGGACAAAACACACTTTAAAACAGACTGTAACAGGAGACAAAGAAAGACACTATATAATAATAAAGGCAATATTCCAACAAGAATATATGACAATTGTAAATATTTATGTGTCCTAAATGGGAGTACCCAAATACATAAAACACCTAATAACAAATATAAATGAAGTAATTAACATTAATGCAATAATAGTACGAGAGTTTAACACCCCACTTTTATCAATGGATAGATCATCCAGATGAAAGTCAACAATGAAATAGTACTGGATGAGATGGATGTAACAGATATACTCAGAAAATCCCATCCTAAAACAGCAGAAAATGCATTTTTTTCAAATGGACATGGAACCTTACCCAGAAGTGATCATGTGTTAGACCACAAAATAAGTCTCAAGAAATTCAATACGATGCAATCATACAATGTATCTTTCCCTACCACAGAGATATAAAACTAGAAATCAAACATGGGAAAAAATCTGGAAAGAATACAAATACATGGAGGTTAAATAACATGCTACTAAACAATGAATGGATCAGCCAAGAAATCAAAGAAAAAATTTAAAAAAATACATGGAGACAAAGGAAAATGAAAACACAATAGTCCAAAATCTTTGGATGCAGCAAAATCTATTATAAGAGGGAAGTTTATAGCAGTACAGGCATATATTAAAAAGGCAGAAAATTCTCAAATAAATAACCTAATCTTACATCTTGTTGAGCTACAAAAAGGACAAACCAAACCCAAAACCAGTAGAAGGAAATAATAAAGATTAGAGAAAAATAACAGACTTAAAAAAGAGAGAAAGATCAATGAAGCCAGCAGCTGATCTTTTGAAAAGATCACCAAAATTAATAAACCTTTAGTCAGATATGAAAGAGAAAGAGAGAGAAACATTCAAAGATAATCAGAAATGAAAGAGGAGAGACACAGAAATACAAAGGATTTTAAGAGAACATTATGAAAAACTGTATGTCAACAAATTGGAAAACCTAGAAGGAATGGATAAATTCCTAGAAACAAATAACCCCCCAAAACTGAATCAGGAAGAAATAGAAAATTCCAACACACAAATTATCAGCAATGAAATTGAAATAGTAATCAAAAAACTCCCAACAAACAAAAGTCCAGGACCACATGGCTTCACAGGTGAATTTCACCAAACTTTTAAAAGAGAGTTAACATCTATTTTTCTTAAATTATTCCAAAACATAGAAGAGGAAGAAAAACTTCCAAATTCATTAAGTAGTCCATGGTTACCCAGATACCAAAAGCCCATAAAGACACCACAAAAAAAGACCTACAGGCCAATATCTGCAGAACACAGATAAAAAAATTCTCAACAAAATATTGATAACCCCAATTCAATATTACAAAAATCATTCACCACAATCAGGTGGGATTTATTCCAAGATACAAGTTCAATATTTGCAAATCAACCAATGTGAGGCATCACATCAACAAGAGATAGGAAAAGAAACATACGATCATCTCAACAGATGCAGAAAAATCATTTGACAAAGTAGAACTGCCAGTCATGACAAAAACACTCAACAAAATAGGTTTAGAAGGAACAGCTAACATCATACACAATGATGAAAACTGAAAGCATTTCCTTTAAGATCATAAACAAGACAAGGATGACCACTCTCACCACTTTTATGCAAAATAGTACTGGAAGTCCTAGCCACAGCACTCAGATAAGAAAAAGAAATAAAAGGCATTTGGATTGGTAAGAAAGTAGGAAAATTTTCATGATTTGCAGATCACATGACACCGCATAAAGAAAACCCTAAGACTCCACCAAAAATATGCTAGAACTGATAAATGAATTCTGTAAGGTCACAGGATATAAAACTAATGTACAGAGATCGGTTGCATATCTATACACTAGTAGTAATGAGGTAGCTGAAAGAGAAATTAAGAAAACAATCTCCTTTACAATTGTACCAAAAATAATAAAATATCTAGGAATAGCTTAACCAAGCAGATGGAAGATCTATACTCTGAAAGCCATAAAACACTGATGAAAGAAATTGAAGGTGACACAAAGAAATGAAAAGACATTCATTCCATGCCCATAGATTTAAAGAACAAATGTTGTTAGAATTTCTGTTCTACCCAAAGCAATGAACAGATTGAGTGCAATCCCTATCAAAATACCATAGCATTTTTCACAAACTAGAACAAATAATCCTAAAATTTGTATGGAACCACAAAAGATCCTGAATAACCTAAACAATTCTGAAAAAGAAGAACAAAACTGAAGGTGCTCCAATCTCAGATATCAAAATATATAACAAAACTGTAGTAATCCAAACAGTGTGGTACTAGCACAAAAATAGACACATAGATCAATAGAACAGAATAGAAAGCCCAGAAATAAACCCATGACTATATGGTCAATTATCTTTGACAAAGCAAAAAAGAATATCCGGTGGGAAAAAGACAGTCACATCAACAAATGGCTTTGGGAAAATTGGACAGCTACATGCAACAGAATGAAACTGGACCACTTTCTCACATAACATACAAAAATAAACTCAAAATGGATTAAAGGCATAAATGTGAGACCCTGAAACCATAAAAATCCTATAAAAGAGCACAGGCAATAATGTTTCTGACATTGGCCACAGCAAACATTTTTCTAGATATATCTCCTGAGGCAAGGGAAACAAAGGCAAAAATAAACTATTGGTTCTGTAACAAAATAAAAAGCTTCTGCACAACAAAAGAAACAGTCAACAAAACTAAAAGACAACAGATATAATGGGAGAAGATATTTGCAAATGACATACCAAATAAAGGGTTAGTGTCCAAAATACATAAAGAACTGATATAATTCAACACACACACACACACACACACACACACACACACACACACACAAAAGAATCCATTTAAAAATTGTGAAGATAAGAACAGACATATCTCCAGAGAAGACAAATGGTCAACAGACACATGAAAACTTGCTCAACATCACTCATCATCAGGGAAATACAAATCAAAATGACAATGAGATATCAACTGACACCTGTCAGAATGGCTAACATCAAAAATACAAGGAACAACAAGTGTTGGTGAAGCTGTGGAGAAAAAGAAACCCTCATTTACTGTTGGTGGGAATGCAAAATGGTACAGTCACTATGGAAAACAGTATGGAGTTTCTTCAAAAAATAAAAAATGGAATTACCATATGAGCCTGTATTCCACTACTGGGTGTTTAACAAAAAATATGAAAACAATAATTTGAAAAGATATATGCATCCCTATGTTTATTGCAGCATTTTTTACAGTAGCCAAATTATGGAAAGAACCCATGTGTCCACTGATAGATGGATAAAAAAGATGTATTATATATATAATATATATATACAAAATCTATAATATATATAGATGTGTTATATACATATAATTATCCATAAAAATATTTGTCAGCCATAAAAATAAAATCTTGCCATTTGCAAAAACATGGAAAGTGCTACAGAGTGTAATGTTAAGTGAAATAAATCATTCAAAGACAAACATCATATGATTTCACTCATACATGAAACTTAAGAAAAAAACCCCAAATGAACAAAGGAGAAAAAGGGGGGGGGCAAACCAAGAAACACTCTTAACCACAGAAAGCAAACTGATAGTTAACAGAGGGGAGGTGGGCAGAGGTGGAGGGGAATGGGTTAAATAGATGACGGGGATTAAGGAGTGCTCTTGTTGTGATGAGCACCAGGTGATGTATGGAAGTGTTGAATCACTATATTGTACACCTGAAACTAATATTACACTGTATGTTGCCTATACTTGAATTAAAATGATAATAAAGTAATTAAATTACTTCCTTATGGGCAGTTTCCTAGTGTTTTGTTGACACTGAAATAGAACACATTTATTTTGCATGTGATTACTGTATTAACATGAAACTACCTGGAGACTGTACTTCCCTTTGCTTCCTCGTAACTTTAATGTCCACTTGCACTTCAATCCTAGAAGATCATAAGTATCAAATTCTCCTAAAGTTGCACCCAGCTGGAAAATATGTACTTTATGAGGATGATAACATTATTTAACAGCACTGTATTCTCAGTTATGTGTCTCATAGGACTATAACTTTGAGACCTATAGTACACTAGATGTATAATATTGTAAAAGTTGTCTTCCATAGAAATTTCTAAACAATACCCTTGATTTATTGATGTTATGAAAAGAGAATACTCACATCCCCATCAATTTGATGACTAAAACATTAATTATAACCAAAATATGAACAAAGTCTATGTTAAAAAATTGTGATTATGTAATTATCAATCAATATATAATCTAACTCAGTGTAAGACAAAAAAAAAATGTAAGATTTGTAGGCTCTGAAAATTCTCTAGTGAACCATTTAAAAATTGAAGCATGAAGACACTATAGATCCCCAGGGGAAATTCACAGGAAGAGGACAGTGAAAAAATAAGATAAAAAAGTGAACTTAAAAATATTCTTCATAGTTACCGTTGGACAAAATGTATTTTTAAATTGCAAGAAATTATCACAGCTAATCTAAATAATGAAAAGGTAAATGCCATCTTTTATCATTCACATGTTCTTTTTTCCAAGTGATGACAGATCATCTTCTCTTAAAGCAATATGTGATTATATACACTGATATCACTGTTCTCTTACAAAGGAAGACAAACAACAAGAAAGACAGATATAACTCCTACTAAATTTTGGTGACAATTGGATTCTGAAGAATAACTGTCTATTCTAATTTTTCTTAAAAATCACTTTTCAAATTGGTGAAATTAATTCTATTTATGGAAAGGGGAATGGTGTTATCGAATGTGGCCCCTACAGATGATGAGTGACTTCTAATACAACATTTTATGGCAGAACCCAGAGCAAACCAAAGTGGTACTTGGTCCCACGTTGGTAAGTGGGGAGAAAAAGTCTTTATGATAGGTCAGGAAGGCCGAACAACATAGTTCTATTTATCATACAGCAATGTGACCGTTATGTACATAGCCAATCAAGATAATTCTGCTAATTAGATATTAGAATTTAATCTAGTGATTGGGCTAGTCAGCTAATCTGCAGAATAAGCATGGACAGAAGGTACTAACTCATTCAATAGATTTGCTTCATGCTTCATCTATAGGCCATGAGAGATGCAGTGCTTATCTCAAGCAGCAAGAGGGGTCCTGCCAAGCTCTTTCAAGGGAACCACACTTAGCATCTCAGCAACAAGCAGCCATAGTTTTAAACCATGCCTGTGAAGATCTGTGGTTTATCTTGATTTATTTTGTGTAACCATTAGCAGGATATTCCTAAGGTACAAGAACAGCTTAAGACAGGTCATTTTCTGGGTCTGAGAACACTCAAAAACTTTCTGTATCAATTAATAGTAATTGCTTCTTTTCTTTTGCCATTTCAGTTTACAAAAGTTTTCACAGGAACGTACTACTTTCAGAGAGCAAGAGAAACCTGTATTATAAGTGATTGTTTCAGGGATTTCTGTGTGCTCTTGAACTCTACTGAGATGAAAGATCTCACAGTAAGTTTCAAACAGAAATTAAGTTTAATGTTCAAAACCATTATATATTATATTATAGTAAGAAAGACATCATAAATCCAAGACAGCACAGAGGGCATTACCTTTCAAAGGAAGTTTTTATGCTTGCTTTTCTTTGTTTGTTTTTGTTTTTTGGTCTTATGGGGGAAAAAAGAAACAAAAAACTTAATTTTGGGGAACAATTTGTAAAATGGTTTCCAGCGGTAATTACATATTAAGATCTAGTTTACCCCAGCTTTAGCTTTCCTTTTATAGTTGATTACCTAATTACTCTCATCATTAGATTTGAGAAACTTGAGAATAAACCAGAATCAACTGAAATAAATTTGAGTTAAGAAAAACAGGATAGAGGATCCTGGGAAGATGGCGGCGTAGGAGGACGCTGGGCTCATCGCGCGTCCTGCTGATCACTTAGATTCCACCTACACCTGCCTAAATAACCCAGAAAACCGCCAGAAGACTAGCAGAACGGAGTCTCCACAGCCAAGTGCAGACGAGAGGCCCAAGGAAGAGGGTAGGAACAGCGGCCAGGCGGTGCATACTCCACGGACTGGCGGGAGGGAGGGAGCCGGGGCGGAGGGGCGGCCTGCCGGCCAAGCAGAGCCCCCGAGTCTGGCTTGCAAAAGCAGGGGGGGGGGGGGGCAGACAGAGTGTGTTCCGACAGCAAGCGGGACTTGACATCTGGAAGGTTATAAGCTAACAGCTCTGCTCAGAGAACAGGAGGGCTGGAGGACAACTGGAGGGAGAATTGTTGAGCTCCGGACTACAGAGCTCAGTTTGGCGGGGAACAAAGGTGCTCACCAATGCCATTTCCCTCACCCATCTCCCAGCCAAAATCCCAAAGGGAACCAGTTCCTGCCAGGGAACTTGCTTGCTCCGTGCAAACACCCAATGCTGTGCTTCTGGGGATCCATCCCTCCAGCGGTCTGACTCCCTCCCGGTGCCACAGGGCCCATCCTGAAGCGGATCACCGAAGGAAAAGCAAGCTGAGCCTACCCCTCCCGTCCCTGTGCACCTTGCCCATCCACCCCAGCTAATACGCCAGATCCCCAGCACCACAAGCCTGGCAGAGTGCAAGTAGCCCAGACGGGCCACACCACCCCACGGTGAAGAGAGGGGAAGAGAAGGCAGACAGCAGTCTGACTGTGGCCCCAGCGGTAGGCTGGGGGCAGACATCAGGTCTGACTGCGGCCCCGCCCACCAACGCAAGTTATTCAAGACAGCACAGGGGAACTGCCCCGCAGTCCCGCACCACTCCAGGGACTATCCAAAATGACCAAACGGAAGAATTCCCCTCAGAAAAACGTCCAGGAAATAACAACAGCTAATGAACTGATCAAAAATGATTTAAACAATATAACAGAAAGTGAATTTAGAATAATAGTCACAAAATTAATCGCTGGGGTTGAAAACAGTATAAAGGACAGCAGAGAATCTCTTGCTACAGAGATCAAAGGACTAAGGAACAGCCAGGAGGAGCTAAAAAATGCTATCAATGAGTTGCAAAATAAAATGGAGACAACTACGGCTCGGATTGAAGAGGCAGAGGAGAGAATAGGTGAACTAGAAGATAAAATTATGGAAAAAGAAGAAGCTGAGAAAAAGAGAGATAAAAAAAAATCCAGGAGTATGAGGGGAAAATTAGAGAACTAAGTGATGCACTAAAGAGAAATAATCTACGCATAATTGGTATTCCAGAGGAGGAAGAGAGAGGGAAAGGTGCTGAAGGTGTACTTGAAGAAATAATAGCTGAGAACATCCCAGATCTGGGGAAGGAAAAAAGCATTGAAATCCAAGGGCACAGAGAACTCCCTTCAGACGTAACTTGAATCGATCTTCTGTACTACATATCATAGTGAAACTGGCAAAATACAAGGATAAAGAGAAAATTCTGAAAGCAGCTAGAGATAAACGTGCTCTAACATATAAAGGGAGACCTATAAGACTCGTGACCGATCTCTCTACTGAAACGTGGCAGGCCAGAAAGGAATGGCAGGAAATCTTCAATGTGATGAAGAGAAAAAATATGCAGCCAAGAATCCTTTATCCAGCAAGTCTGTCATTTAGAATAGAAGGAGAGATAAAGGTCTTCCCAAACAAACAAAAACTGAAGGAATTCGTCACCACTAAACCAGCCCTACAAGAGATCCTAAGGGGGATCCTGTGAGACAAAGTACCAGAGACATCGCTACAAGCATGAAACCTACGGACATCACAATAACTCTAAAACCATATCTTTCTATAATAACATTGAGTGTCAATGGACTAAATGCGCCAACCAAAAGACACAGGGTATCAGAATGGATAAAAAAACAAGACCCATCTATTTGCTGTCTAGAAGAGACTAATTTTAGACCTGAGGACACCTTCCAATTGAGAGTGAGGGGATGGAGAACTATTTATCATGCCACTGGAAGTCAAAAGAAAGCTGGAGTAGCCATACTTATATCAGACAAACTAGACTTTAAATTACAGGCTGTAACAAGACATGAAGAAGGGCATTATATAATAATTACAGGGTCTATCCATCAGGAAGAGCTAACAATTATAAATGTCTATGCGCCGAATACAGGAGCCCCCAAATATATAAAACAATTACTCACAAACATAAGCAACCTTATTGATAAGAATGTGGTCATTGCAGGGGACTTTAACACTCCACTTACAGAAATGGATAGATCATCTAGACACACGGTCAATAAAGAAACAAGGGCCCTGAATGATACATTGGATCAGATGGACTTGACAGATATATTTAGAACTCTGCATCCCAAAGCAACAGAATATACTTTCTTCTCGAGAGCACATGGAACATTCTCCAAGATAGATCACATACTGGGTCACAAAACAGCCCTTCATAAGTATACAAGAATTGAAATCATACCATGCATACTTTCAGACCACAATGCTATGAAGCTTGAAATCAACCACAGGAAAAAGTCTGGAAAACATCCAAAAGCATGGAGGTTAAAGAACACCCTACTAACGAATGAGTGGGTCAACCAGGCAATTAGAGAAGAAATTAAAAAATACATGGAAACAAATGAAAATGAAAATACAACAATCCAAACGCTTTGGGATGCAGCGAAGGCAGTCCTGAGAGGAAAATACATTGCAACCCAGGCCTATCTCAAGAAACAAGAAAAATCCCAAATACAAAATCTAACAGCACACCTAAAGGAAATAGAAGCAGAACAGCAAAGACAGCCTAAACCCAGCAGAAGAAGAGAAATAATAAAGATCAGAGCAGAAATAAACAATATAGAATCTAAAAAAACTGTAGAGCAGATCAACGAAACCAAGAGTCGGTTTTTTGAAAAAATAAACAAAATTGACAAACCTCTAGCCAGGCTTCTCAAAAAGAAAAGGGAGATGACCCAAATAGATAAAATCATGAATGAAAATGGAATGATTACAACCAATCCCTCAGAGATACAAGCAATTATCAGGGAATACAATGAAAAATTATATGCCAACAAACTGGACAACCTGGAAGAAATGGACAAATTCCTAAATACCCACACGCTTCCAAAACTCAATCAGGAGGAAATAGAAAGCTTGAACAGACCCATAACCAGCGAAGAAATTGAATCAGTCATCAAAAATCTCCCAACAAATAAGACTCCAGGACCAGATGGCTTCCCAGGGGAGTTCTACCAGGCGTTGAAAGCAGAGATAATACCTATCCTTCTCAAGCTATGCCAAAAAATAGGGAAGGAAAACTTCCAGACTCATTCTATGAAGCCAGTATTACTTTGATTCCTAAACCAGACAGAGACCCATTAAAAAAAGAGAACAACAGGCCAATATCCCTGATGAATATGGATGCAAAAATTCTCAATAAGATACTAGCAAATCGAATTCAACAGCATATACAAAGAATTATTCACCATGATCAAGTGGGATTCATTCCTGGGATGCAGGGCTGGTTCAACATTTGCAAATCAATCAACGTGATACATCACATTAATAAAAAAAAAAAGATAAGAACCATATGATCCTGTCAATCGATGCAGAAAAGGCCTTTGACAAAATCCAGCACCCTTTCTTAATAAAAACCCTCGAGAAAGTCGGGAAAGAAGGAACATACTTAAAGATCATAAAAGCCATTTATGAAAAGCCCACAGCTAACATCATTCTCAATGGGGAAAAACTGAGAGCTTTTTCCCTGAGATCAGGAACACGACAGGGATGTCCACTCTCACTGCTGTTGTTTAACATAGTGTTGGAAGTGCTAGCATCAGCAACCAGACAACAAAAGGAAATCAAAGGCATCAAAATTGGGAAAGATGAGGCTAAGCTTTCACTTTTTGCAGATGACATGATATTATACATGGAAAATCCAATAGACTCCACCAGAAGTCTGCTAGAATTAATACATGAATGTAGCAAAGTTGCAGGATACAAAATCAATGTACAGAAATCAGTTGCATTCTTAAACACTAATAATGAAGTAACAGAAAGGCAAATAAAGAAACTGGTCCCATTCACAATTGCACCAAGAAGCATAAAATACCTAGGAATAAATCTAACCAAAGATGTAAAAGATCTGTATGCTGAAAACTATAGAAAGCTTGTGAAGGAAATTGAAGAAGATATAAAGAAATGGAAAAATATTCCATGCTCATGGATTGGAAGAAGAAATATTGTCAAAATGTCAATACTACCCAAAGCTGTCTACATATTCAATGCAATCCCAATCAAAATTGCACCAGCATTCTTCTCGAAACTAGAACAAGCAATCCTAAAGTTTGTATGGAACCACAAAAGCCCCGAATAGCCAAAGTAATTTTGAAGAAGAAGACCAAAGCAGGAGGCATCACAATCCCAGACTTTAGCCTCTACTACAAAGCTGTCATCATCAAGACAGCGTGGTATTGGCACAAAAACAGACACATAGACCAATGGAATAGAAGAGAAACCCCAGAACCAGACCCACAAACGTATGGCCAACTAATCTTTGACAAAGCAGGAAAGAACATCCAATGGAAAAAAGACAGTCTCTTTAACAAATGGTGCTGGGACAACTGGACAGCAACATGCAGAAGGTTGAAACTAGACCACTTTCTAACACCATTCACAAAAATAAACTCAAAATGGATAAAGGACCTGAATGTGAGACAGGAAACCATCAAAACCCTAGAGGAGAAAGCAGGAAAAGACCTCTACGACCTCAGCCGTAGCAATTTCTTACTTGACACATCCCCAACGGAAAGGGAATTAAAAGCAAAAATGAATTACTGGAACCTTATGAAGATAAAAAGCTTCTGCTCAGCAAAGGAAACAACCAACAAAACTAAAAGGCAACCAACGGAATGGGAAAAGATATTTGCAAATGACATATCGGACAAAGGGCTAGTATCCAAAATCTATAAAGAGCTCACCAAACTCCACACCCGAAAAACAAATAACCCAGTGAAGAAATGGGCAGAAAACATGAATAGACACTTCTCTAAAGAAGACATCCAGATGGCCAACAGGCACATGAAAAGATGCTCAACGTCGCTCCTCATCAGGGAAATACAAATCACAACCACACTCAGATATCACCTCACGCCAGTCAGAGTGGCCAAAATGAACAAATCAGGAGACTATAGATGCTGGCGAGGATGTGGAGAAACGGGAACCCTCTTGCACTGTTGGTGGGAATGCAAATTGGTGCAGCCACTCTGGGAAACAGTGTGGAGGCTCCTCAAAAAATTAAAAATAGACCTACCCTATGACCCAGCAATAGCACTGCTAGGAATTTACCCAAGGGATACAGGAGTACTGATGCATAGGGGCACTTGTACCCCAATGTTTATAGCAGCACTCTCAACAATAGCCAAATTATGGAAAGAGCCTAAATGTCCATCAACTGATGAATGGATAAAGAAATTGTGGTTTATATACACAATGGAGTACTACGTGGCAATGACAAAGAATGTAATATGGCCCTTTGTAGCAACATGGATGGAACTGGAGAGTGTGATGCTAAGTGAAATAAGCCATACAGAGAAAGATAGATACCATATGGTTTCACTCTTATGTGATCCTGAGAAACTTAACAGAAACCCATGGGGGAGGGGAAGGGGAAAAAAAAGAGGTAGAGTGGAAGAGAGCCAAAGCAAAAGAGACTCTTAAAAACTGAGAACAAACTGAGGGTTGATGGGGGGTGGGAGGGAGGGGAGGGGAGGGGATGGGTATTGAGGAGGGCACCTTTTGCGATGAGCACTGGGTGTTGTATGGAAACCAATTTGACAATAAACTTCATATATTGAAAAAGAAAAAAGAAAATAGGATAGATACAGTGGCAGTTGGGACCCAGGAGATAACAGATAGAGACAGCTGGTAAGAGTGGTGTATGTAATCAAGAAAGAGATTAAGATTAATTAGAGAATAATTGCAAGGAAATTCACCTGTAATATAACAAATCACCAGCACACAGTAAAAAGCAGTCATTTCTAGGATACTCATATTTATAACTCATTCAGCCCAAACCAATCCCAGAATATAGCCAGTCTAGGGTTGGATCTGAGTGGAACACAGGTTAACATAGGTAGTTATAAGAAAGTCAGATACTAGTAGGTCATAAAGAAAAACAGTCTGAACTTATTACAGAGTTCTAAACTTATGGAGAATTTTCTTTCAGTGGAACTTCTAGATATTTGCAGTATAATGGGAGAGAACTTAATATCAAGAATTGTCTTATAATGTGCCAATCATGAGTGATATGTACTGTACATTACTAAATTCTTTGAAAATCAGTACTCTGAGCGGCATACACGAAAGCTTTGTAGAAATCAGGATATTGTGATTAATTTTATGTGTCAACTTGACTGGGCCACTGAGCGCCAAGATGTTTGGTCAAACACTATTCTGGGTGTTTCTGTAAGGGTGTTTTTAGATGAGTTTAACATTTAAACTAATACACTAAATAAAAGCAGATTGCCCTTCCTAATATAGGTGGGCACCATCCAATCAATTGAAAGTCTGAACAGAACATAAAAGCTGACCTTTCCCCAAATAAAAGAGAATTCCTCCTGCCCAACTGCCTTCACACTAGGACATTGTTTCTTTATGCCTTCAGATTCAAACTGAAATGTCTCTTTCTAGGTCTCAAGACTGCTGGCCTTTAGACCAAAACTATATCATCAGTTCTCCTGGTTCTCAGGCCTTCAGACTCAGACTGGAATTACCATTGGCTCCCCTGGATTTCCAGCTTGTTTATCATGTTAGTCAATTCCTATGATAAATCCCTTTCTATTTATATATAATTTTATTTATTCTCTCTGTGGAAAACCCTAATACAGAGAATAACAGTTAACCAGAATATATGACCCTGTTAGGTAGCTGTGTGCTAATTTTAAAAAAAGATAAAAGTTACAAACAATTCTTAGAAATACAGTGGCTTCCCTGGATGTGAGAGTTTGTCAGATTTCCTCATAATTTCGATGACCTTGACAGTTTTGAGGAGTTTTGGTCAGGTATATTGTAGGATGTTCCCATACTGAAATTTGTCTTACATGCTTCTTCTGATAAGACTGGAGTTATGGGTTCGGGGGAGGCAGACCACAGAAGCCAAGAATCATTCTCATCACATCATAGTAAGAGTACACACTATCAATAAAATTTGTTGATATTGACCTTGATCATTTTGCTGAGGTAATGTTTGTTAAAATTCTCTACTGTGAAGTTACTCCTTCCCCATTTCCATACTGTACTCTTTGCAAGGAAGTCACTATTTGCAACCAACACTTAAGGAATAGGGATTTATACTCCCCTCCTCCTTCAGGGTGTAGTATCTACATAAATTATTGGGAATTTTCTGCATGGAATATTTGTCTCTTTTCCCCCATTTAGTCAGTCATTTATATCAGTAAGCATTCACAGATAGTTATTTATATTATTATTTTTAAGGTTATAGTGTTTATCAAGTTAAATTTCTAAAACTAGCAAGATAAAATATGAGTTGTTAGGATGCAGATCACACCCTAGGGAATATTTACCTGGTAATCCCAATGACACCACAAGCTAAATGATTCCCAGTGTTTCCCTTTTGCATACTTTCTTCATTTCCACCTTTGTCCAAGGCATCTCATTTCTCATGGCCCACCATTGTGTGGCTAGTGAGGGAATGGTCTTCTGAGACTTCAATCACAGAATCTTCCATAGACACTTTGGCCATCCTTGCCAGCAGTCACACTGTCCAGGTCTCCAACATGGTCTCTTAAACTTTTGGCCCACTGTGTTTTTGGACAGAGAATTAAAGTGAGGACATACACTGGTATAGCCTTGAGTACTGTGTCTAAACTAATGGATGTGGAATCCGTGTTCACCTTCTGTCAATCCTGTAATGGTTCCTGATCTCTAGCAGGCCCACTTTCATTCTGCATGAAGTGGATGGTGCCCTCCACTGGGCACTGGCCCTTCAGCATGCACACGGCCTTCATCTCCGTGACTCCAAAGGATGTACTTCAGTTCAGGCTCCCAGGGCTGTGGAGGATGGCACAGAAGTCGCCAGCCTCCACAGATATTTATTTTATAATTTGGATAATAATCCAATACCACTTAATTTATTTTGCTACCTTGTGACTTTTTTGTGTGTTCTTTGCTTGTTCTTAGCATTTCCTTAATTTCTGGTACTACAAGATGCTCCAGGCCCTTCTTGTAAGGTTTTCTTGCCTCAGTCCTAAAATCACTAATTTCACCAAGGAAATGCTTGGTGCTATTAAATGCTATTTTACCTGATATTAATAGTGCTAGTCTTAGATTCTTTATGGTAGGGAGGGGAGAGGTGGTGGCATGGGATTTTATTGGTACCATATTAATTTTCTATGTTTTAAGTTTCACTCTTTCTAGGGTCATTATATGTTTTAAGTTTCACCCTTTCTAGGGTCATTAGGTTTAAGTGTATCTAATGAAAATAAAAATTAGGTAGATTTGTCTCATCTAATTGTAGAGTGTTTCTTTACCAGATGAAAATAATCAACTTTTATGTGTACATTTATTTCTATATCTTCACTTACCTGTAATTTTAATTTGCATTAATTCATATCTCCTTCTATATTTCATTATTTTCACTGAAGTAAAGTAAATTTCTCTATTTCCTTTTCCCTACTCCTTGTGTAGATACTATATTTAAAGTTTTAGTGGTTACCCTCAAATCGTTCACAGGTATACTTGTATTAATGAAGTCTATAATAAATAACGCTCTCATCTTTCTACATAATTAAAGAACATTAGCATAAATCATTTAGGTTTAATATTTCTATTTTCCACTTCTCATATTATGTTCTCTTATATTTAAATTTTATTTATTTTCAAAATTTGGGTTGGATTGGCAGTAATTTCTTGTTCTTTTAAAAATTGGGGGCACGCTAGTAGTGACCGCCTTGACAATAACAACCACAAATCCTATTCAAACCATAATTTGAGAATTTATGGATTGAAGAGGAAGGGTTTGAATTAAGGTTTGAAGTACTGTAGATTGGAATGGAAGAAAAAATTTAAAGCACATACATGCACATGCATGTATCATGAATATGAAAAAGTCCACTCACTGGAAAGATGCAACCAGTTTGAATAATCATCCACCATATTACTAGCAAGTGAAGAATGTTTCCTTAAATGTAATAATCAAAACTATTATTCATGCTATCTTTATCTTAATATCAATCATTCTGCCAAAGAAATAAATAGGTGTGATTTATTTTTTTGAAGGACTAAAACTAAAGTGGGTCTCAAGATGATGTAAACTATTTCTACAGATACAGAAGATGTTTAGTTGTACATGTGGAAAATGTACACCTTTGGCATAGGAAAATTTGAAATTCTTCCCTTTTGAAAGACACAGGTGCCTGATAGCTTGTTACCAGCTCTTTAGAAACAATCAGAGGAATGGGAGAAAAATAAAACTATAGAAGTGAAAAAAGAGTATGAGAATTACATAATGCTGCCAACCAGCCTTAAATTTTCAGCTTGGCAAACAACTTGATTATTGACTAAGGTTAGCAGAAACGAAAAACATATTTGAAGACTCAAGTCAGGAAGATAAATATGTTATATCCATCTGGCAGGCAAGCAGTGTTTTCCCGTGGAATAGGGGAACCATCTCTAGAGAGAAGATTGGGTTTAGTCAGAGTTATATAACCCAACTGCAGAGATTTAAAGAGAAGGAAATAGAATTGAGAAAATCTCTCTGCAATTATTTTACAGGCCACTAATTTTAATCTCATATTGGAAAAGTTTATTCAAAAAAATAAATTTAAAAAATGACAGGAAAAACAAGCACAAATTTTAACAATACCTTTTGTGGTGAACAGACTACCTATGATCTTACAACCACATCTTTGTGTAATTCCTGTATGGTGGGCCAGTACCTATGGCTTGCTTCTAACCAAATGGATGCAAAAACGTAATGAGTGTTGCAATCTTTGTGCCACTATCTCTATCTCCATCTTTCCCTAGCTTAGAAGAAGCAAGCTGCCATAAATCATACAGTTGCAAGGCAATGAAAACAACTTGAGAGAGCTTAGAAGCAGACTGCCCCACTCGAGTCTCGAGATAGGAACCCTGCACTGGCTAACACCTTGACCGCAGTCTTGCAGAGAACCTCACTAAGCCATGTGTATACTCCTGAGCCATGAAAACCATAAGATAGTAAGTATATTTGTTGAAAGCTTCCATGTCTGTGGTAATTTTGTTATTTAGTAATATAAAAATAATAAACCTACTTACATAACTTACATTAAGTTATTTATTTGTTTATTCATTCAGTACATGCTTAGGCACTAGGCTGAGTCCAGTGCTAAACCAAGGTTTCAGCTTAATGGGTCAGACTCTCACTATGTTGTGCAACAATTTGGGGGAAATACAGGATTCTGTTGGAGTTACAGAAGGCTTTCTGGGGGAAAAAGGATATCTATATAAAATTTGAAGTATAAATTTTCTAGGTGAAAAGAATATGAAATGAAGAATGTTTCAGAAAGAGACAATTCATGCAATGCTCAGGATGACACTGAAAATAGATCAGCCTAGCAGTTTAGATGTGTGTGTGTGTGTGTGTGTGTGTGTGTGTGTGTGTGTTTAGCAGAGGTGGGAGGCAGCAAAAGACTGAAAAAAGAAGTACATGTATGTGGGTTTTTTCTTGTAAATCATGTTAGAGTTTGGGCTGTATCCTAATAAACTGCTATTTTCCTTTAGGTGTGTGTAGCTATTTTCTCTTCACTTATTAAAGTTTCTGGATTTGAAAGAGCAATTTGTGTGTGTGTGTGTGTGTGTGTGTGTGTGTGTGTGTGTGTGTGTGTGTGTGTATTATCATTCTGGCCTCAGTTCACTCCATCTCCAACTTTCTTATATGAAGTAAATACCGTGATAGAGGTTGGAGTAAATGATGAAGACAGCATTGCAGAACTTGCCTCTAATATCAGGGCTGTTTGGTACAGCCATGTAAGCTTAAATATTAAGAACTCCAGAAGATTTCAGTCACATAGAGCAATGTTTTTCAAACACCAGTATGCATAAGAATTACCCAGCGATCTTTTTTAAAGTGCAGGTTCCAATTCAGTAAGTCTGGGAAGGGCCTCAGATTCTGAATTTCTAACAGGATCTCAGGTGATGGTGATGCTGCCTGTCTAAAGAGCACCTTGCAATAACAGAAATAAATCATAATGTAAATTGTAATTTACATATAACATAAATCATAAAGAGTCCTCTGGACATGGTTAGTGGCATGGCTTACTACTAGAGCAGCTGGAGCCTCATGACTCAGAAATCTCAGGTGAGGTTAGAGCGATGTGATAAAACTCAATTAATTATGAAGATTTTTTTAAATATGAAAGGATGTCTTTGAGCTCTTTTGAATAAAAAGTTTTATCATGCCCAATTCCACTTCCTTAGGTAATGTACTGTGATTAAAATAGAGTTTAGGGCTTTGTATTTCTTATCTGTTCAGTATTGAGCCACTACCAGCCCTGAAATCCCAAGCAGAGCTCTATGACGGGAAAATCCAGACTCATTTTCCCACTGTCTTATGGCCTGATTCTCTATTAAGGCTAGCTTGATGAATGAAAATATCACTCAACAAATCATCGTGATACTTCTTGGCAAAGCTTGGTTTCACTAGAGAGTGTTCTGAGGTGTAAATCTGCATACAGGAAATTCATTGGAAAGTGCTATTGAGATCGACAGCTGTGGGGGTGTAAAGACAACAAGACTGAGGTAAGGAAAAGGTTTGGCTGGGATGCAGTCACAACAGAGGCCTCAGCTGATGCCTTGGGGAGGTATGGCACTGAGATGGTCCCAAAGGGTTGCTTCAAATTGAGGCAAAAGGGCCAGCTTGTTATACGCCCACATAAAATAGTCATTGTATTTAGACAGCCGCAGGAGAAGGGGCATGTTATTAGGTGATGCAGCACTTTTCCACCCAGAACAAACATCAGGAGGGAATACTCAGCTGCCAGCCATCAGCAGTCAACATTACCAGCATCAGGGGAAAAAGATACTCTGTTCCTGAAGCAGGGGTTATATATAAACTTATATATATATATATATATATATATATATATATATAAACTTCACAAGGGAGCATCTACTATGACCCCTTCCATAAATAACTTGTGTTTTAAGAGCCTAAAATGCCTTAACACAAGAACGCAAGAAAGCAAGTAATGCAGCCACTTCATGCTCTATTATAGTAGTTTAAGGTATGCAAGTTTCTCATACCATCCAGGTCAATGCTTCTAAACCTACCTTAGTGAGAGACCAGGGTTTTTCCCCCCTGTTATTTCAAATTTGTCATAAACAGATACATAGTCTTAACACACATGCCCAGAACACAGCTTGCACCAGGGGAGTTGAACAGCATCTGAAATATACCCTATATAACTCTTCAACCAGATATGTACACTAATCACAAACTTAAGTGTAAAGTTTGTAAAACTTTACATTTGTAAAACTTTACATTTTTGTATTTATCAGTGACTTGAACAATTTCACTGAGGAGCACTGGTTTTGTATGCTATTCAGATGCACACTGCAGTTTGTGAAACCCTGTTTTAGGTAGTCACCTGGTTCTTGTCTTTAAAGGAGTCAAAAAACAATCTAAAGAACAACCACCATCAAACTACAGCAATACCATCGATTACTGTTCTGCCTAGGAAAATAGATATGTAAGATCTTTCTCATTTCTTACCTCGGTTTTAAGGCTCAAGTGAATTGAAGTTCCCTTGCTTTTAAGTCCAAGCTTTTTTCTAGGTTATTTTAACCTCAATCTCTATCAGGAGAGGACATGTGTCAGTCAATGCCCCTGTTTCATGCAGGTAATATTCCTTTAGCTGCTTTTAAATTTTTAGTCCCTTTCATACTTACAGGACATTTCAGACCCACACTATGTTGTTTCTGAATCAAACACTGACAGAAAAGGTCTGTTTTCAAAGCTTATTCCTGCTGAATTTGAGTCAGTCTCCTGTCACAGTGTCATTCTAAAGTTTAAGCTGCTGTGAGTTCAAAAAATGTGAAAAAAAGAGCTAGACAGGATCCTTATATGTGTAGTGCAGCTCCTATCAGGTCTTCTGAATACCAGAACTGCTTTGACAATCCACTTGGACTTGAGCTGAGAGGCAATATTGTTCTTACATGCTGGGAAGCAGGTGCCTACTGTAGGCAGAACTTCTTATAAGGTACAGCTTTTACTTTTACCATTAGATTCCAAAAATAGTATGTCCTTTATTGACATTCTTCTACTGCCTCCTATCCACAAACACAAAGAAAATACAATTCCATTTCTGCTTTGAACTCTGATCATCATAATAACCAAAGCAGTGCTTCCATAATAACTAACTCAATGACCTTGGAAATATAACCTTCTAGATTAGGAAAAAAAGATTCCTGGAAATTCCCACCCTGTCAAAACCTAGACCAGGGGGAATGGCTTCTGATGGAAAATAAGTAATATGTCCACCTTGATAACAAATAGGGATCCCCTAAATTGGGAGGGGAGTAGCAGTAGGCTTGCACTATATATGTAAGATGGTTAAACATATTCTTATATCATGAACTAGTTGGTTCCATACAACACCCAGTGCTCATCCCAACAAGTGTCCATCAATGCCCATCACCCACTTTCCCCTCCCCCAACCCCATCAACCCTCAGTTTGTTCTCAGTATCCAAGAGTCTCTTATGGTTTGCCTCCCTCCCTCTCCGTAACTTTTTGCCCCCTTCCCTTCCTCCATGGTTTTCTGTTAAATTTTTCAAGATCCACATATGAGTGAAAACATATGGTATCTGTCTTTCTCTGACTGACTTATTTCACTTAGCATAATACCTTCCAGTTCCATCCACATTGCTGCAAATGGCCAGATTTCATTCTTTCTCATTGCCAACTAGTATTCCATTCTATATATAAACCACATCTTCTTCATGCATTCATCAATTGATAGACATTTAGGCTCTTTCCACAATTTGGCTATTGTTGAAAGTGCTGCTATAAACTTTGGGGTACATGTGCCCCTATGCATCAGCATTCCTGTATCCCTTGGGTAAATTCCTAGTAGTGCTATTGCTGGGTCATAGGGTAGTTCTATTTTTAATTTTTTGAGGAACCTCCACACTCTTTTCCAGAGCTACCGCACCAGTTTGCATTCCACCAATAGTGCAAGAGGGTTCCCGTTGAACAGAATTTAATCTTGAAAAAAAAAAGGTGTTACAAATCAACTAAAAAAATTTGATTTCAAAAATTAGATCTCAAGTTATATCATTATAATCACTGTACAAGCTTTTACCATGTGCCAATTACTATTCAAAGTGTTTAAAATTTAACTCATCTAAGCTTCCTAATAAACCTATGATATAGGTAGATATAGACACAATTAGCATGTATATTATAAAACACGCATATACATCACATTAGAAAAAAGTGTTACTGAGAACTATATTGATTTCCTATTTAAAAAACTTAGATGATTAAGCTATTCAGCATTAAAATAAGAATTGCCTTATATTGAGGAAACTTGAAAGAAAAAGGAGTATCTTTTAAGCCAATGTCACAGTGTAAGATGCACTGATGGCATTTGCTATGGCTTCAGCACCAGCCAAACAGCAACATATGATGAATTTTGTTCAAATTCTACACATACACGGTCATAGGCTTTCTTTTTTAAATTTTTTTTACTGTTTATTTATTTTTGAGACAGAGCTAGAAGACAGTGTAAGTGGGAGAGGGGCAGAGAGGCAGACACAGAATCCGAAGCAGGCTCCAGGCTCTGAGCTGTTAGCACAGAGCCTGTTGTGGGACTTGAACTCACAAACAGTGAGATCATGACCTGAGCCAAAGTCAGATGCTTAGCCAACTGAGCCACCTGGGCTCCCCCAGTCTTAGGCTTTCTAAGGAAAAACATCTTTAAGTTGCATGCTGTGAGCTTCTCACTGTAACTTTCAGAAATGCTTGGAAAATTTTAGCAAACCAATGTTATAAGTTTTTTTTTAAGTTGATTAAAGAAATATTCACTTTAATTTCTAGAATACATAACCATACTATTGGAATTACTGATATAGATTTTTTCATTGCATATATAGAGCAAGGTAAAAAATAACAGGTATCTGAAGTGTAGAGGAGAGAATATAATGACCCCTTTTTGACCTCTCCTTTCATTCTTCTCTCTTTGGTCTCCTCTTCTTCTGTCCTATATCTAAGTAATTCCCAATAAATCCACCTGTAAGAACTCAATTTCAGACTTTAGAGAGCAGTGTACAGCTTCATTCTATAGTGATCAAAAATGAGCAAGGTAGAGCTTCATTTTCAATCCACTTGACCTAATTTTTTTTCAGATTTATAGTGTCAAAGTATTTCTGGAATCACACTCCGATGCTGAAACTCCAGGGCTGATACAGTTCTTTTTTCTTCTTATGCGTGCTCAGCACCATCTGAAGAAGCAGGGATCCTGATGTGCTTCCCTCAGGAACACCACAGTTACTGCAACTAACCTTATGGAGAAGCCTCAGATTCAAGACTGAATTGAACTGAAGCACCATCCACTGGAAGGCGATTGAGTTATACCACTGCACAGAATTCTTTATCAGAAAAATATGATAAGACAAGGAATAAAAAAATCTAATTGCTTCTATATTTACTTCAAAGATTGCACCTGACACTCCTACTCATCTTTAGAAATGTGCAATAGAAAGGCAGTAAAATATAGCAGTGATTTTCAGACTGAAAACCACTTCTAGAAATGGATTTACTTGGCTATGTTGTTACATGTGGCTCTACTGGCTGAATGGATTTGCTGATTTAATTATGATTTGTTTCCCTGATCAATCAATGGATGTTTATTAATCTTTAGGCTAGTCAAGGTACTCTGATGAATACAAAAGCCAATAAAATGGAACTATAATACCATTATTATTAGGTGCTAAATTACATGGTAGGTGTGTAAAGCACAAGAGAATAAAGAAATTATATATGTAATGATGAATTCATTGAGGAATTAGTATTTGGGTTAGTCCTTAGAAACAACAGTTTATTAAACAAAGGTAAAGGGAAGAGAGAGGTATAAGAATATTGAACAAGTTACAGAATCAAATATTTGTGAACTAAAATCTAAACTTCTAATTCTAAAATCAGAAGATTTTCATATTCTAAAATTTAAAAATTCTGAATCTCAAATTGGGAGTTATGCTCCCTCTAGCTGGAAAATATGAGAGACTGAGTTAAATAAAGTTTGTACATATCACGATGTCCATTTGAGACCCTTTAGAAAACTTTTATTAAACATCTACATTGTTATATATGTATGTATTTGAGCATGGCGTGTCCATGCATGTAGGGAGGGAGAGAAATTCATTTGAACATACCCATAGATAAACTGTTCTTAGAGCTAGAATAAAAACAAAGTACACAGAAGTTTATATATATGATTGTATAATATAAATTTTTTACATACACGCACATATACATGTTTGTATATATAGAAACATGTTTCAGGAAAAATAAAAAAAACCCAGCAAACCTAAAACCCTGATAATGCCATTATTTTCGGGAAGAGATACTAGTAACCATAGGAATGGAATAATAGATTTCCAATTTTATACTCTTTTGCACTATTTGCTTTTGGTGATATGTTCATATATTGCTTTATAATTAAAAACCTAGTATAAAATTAGATACTAACATTTGCACAACAAAAACATACAAAAATATGTTGATTTTAAAGATCACATGATATGCACTTTAAGGTATAAGTGGAAATCATTTTAAGTTAATTTCCTTGCAATTTGAAAATGATCCAGTCATCAGAGTTCCAAAATGATCTAGCTGAGAATCTTCCTCATCTCTGTTTAATTCTTCCTTCTCTGGGAACATTTGCCACATAGCTATGACTGATGGCAATGCAACTTCTACACTTCAGTAGGAAGGAATGATTTCCATTTGCTTTCACTTATGATTATGAGCTCCTGGAGAGTTACAAACTGCAGAATGAAGGGGCAGTATTCTGTCTGACAGGAGTTAGTAGGAATAAGCTGTCATTCTTTAGAAGGAATTCAGTAAATATTTCTTTAAAGTAGCTTCTCTAATAACTTACACAGTGGTGGAAAGCAACATGATACCTCAACTTATTGCTACCCTTCAACCAAGTGACAATAAGTCTGACAGTTAAAGATAGGCCTCCTTGACTAGACCAGAGAATTAAAGAAATTGTTCATTGATTTCCTCTATTCTATTCTACAGAAGGCTTGAACTCCCTATTTATATATATCATCTGGAGACCATTCAATGTGCAAAAGCATTTTGATAAATTTTAAGTTTATAAATATTACTTTACTTTCAAGTATCCTTTTCATTTTCTCCCTCCACCATAATACTGGACAATGTGAATATTTTCTTTGAGGTTAAAGCAAGTTATAAATTTATGGGAATGACCAGTGCCCAGAAATTGGGACATCTTTCATAAAAGTCAAACTCAAGGAGAGAGATCAACAAATTAAAATTGTGAAATATGACCTGAATGATGCAAATTATAATAAATTACAGTTGGACTTACATAAAAGGACAATATAAACTATTTGAAAGGATGGCTCATTTTCCCAATTTTCATCAAAATAAAATAAAAGCCTGTAGACATTTAACTTCCTTCTCTTAATTACAAGGGACTGGAGTAAAAAACGTATAACATATTCTGTCATTCTGATCTGAGCAAATATAAGGAATTGATTCCCCTGCTTCTAATTATTGGTTGAAATAATTAACACTATACAGAAAACCATAGTAATTTACTTCACTACATACAGTCAGCATCATCCTACTTTTCAGATTTCACTTGTTTGGCAGGCTTTGTTTTTGGCAGCTTTGAGATCAGGGAAGAGAGTTAAAAGCATTTCAAACTGCCATAAGATTGAATGAATTCTGTGCCAAAAAAAAAATGACCAACTGTCTTAGTGCAACTTGTCCAAAGTTGCACTTGAAGAGAAAAATGTACTAATTCTGAAAAAGAAAAGTAGTGGAAAAATGTAAGAAGTGAAGTTCCTTTACCAGTAATGCTACCTTCTGCAGTCAGCTATGTGTGCTTTGAAAATAAGTCATCAGTTTTTCTATTATCTCCAAGTGTTTTTTGTTATTAAATGAAGGACAAACCACAATTTATAAAACCATGTGATTCAGTTTTTCCTTTTTATTTTGAAGAACATAATTAAACATTCTTTAAAAATACTTATTGTACAACAACAAACTAATAATCTAATTTAAAAATGGACAGAAGATCTATTTGAATATGTTCCCAAAGAAGACATACAGATGGTCAACAGACACATGAAAAGATGCTTGACATTATTAATCATCAGGGAAATTCAAATTAACACCACAATGAGATATCACCTTACACCTGTCAGAATGGCTAGAGTCCAAAATATATGAAATAACAAGTGTTGGTGAGGGGATGTGGAGAAAGAGAAACCCCCGTGTATTGTTGGTGGGAATGTAAATTGTGGCAGCAATGTGGAAAACCTTAAGGAGGTTCCTTAAATAATTAAAAGTAAAAAACTGTATGATCCAGTAAATCCACTATGAAGCATTTACCCAAAGAAAAAAATGTAAAATCAAAAAGATATATGTGCCCCTATGTTTACTACAGCAATATTCACAATCGCCAAGATATGAAAACAACCCAAGTGTCTGACACACACATTAGAATATTACTCAGTCATAAAAAGGATGAGATTTTTGTCACTTGCAAGAACACGGATGCACCTAGATGATATTATATAAAGTGAAATAAATCAAAGCAAGGCAAATGTCATATGACTTCACTTATATGTGGAATCTAAAAGAATAAGACAAATGAACAAACAAACAAAAGCAGAAACAGACCCATAAATACAGAGAAAAAACTTACAGTTGCCAGAGAAAAGGATAATAGTTGGTATGGACAAAATTGGTGAAGGGAGGTAGGAGATACAGCTTCTAGATACAGAATGATTAAGTCATGGACATAAAAGGTGCAGCATAAGGAATATAGTCAATGATATTATAATAGTGCTGTATGGTGAAAGGTGGGAGCTACACTTGTGGTGAGCATAGAATACTGTATAGATTTATAGAATCATTATGTTGTACACCCGAAACTAATACAACATTGTATGTCAACCATATTTCAGTAAAAATAGTTACTGTTTTATAAATAATGCTGATCACTTAAAATTATCTATCAGATGCATGTTTCCAGGTAGAAGGCATTACAGCATATGAAACTGTGTTAAGTTCGTACGTGTCAAAGGTTAACAAACTCTTCTGAAAATTCTCAAAGTAATGAGCCTAAACTTGAGCCAATTCAGCTCTATTTTACAACCATCCATCCACTTTTGCACTCATTGCAGTTATTCACACTACCCACAGAAAACCCACTCTTTAAAGAGTGATATTATATCTCTCTGGGGTTTTTTTTGTGACATAAACTTCAGAAAATCTGAACAATCCTTCTTTTTCCCTTAGATGAAAATTTAATTTGGGGGAACCTCAAATAATTCAAAAGTGGTCAAATCAGTTTCACTCAAACTTTTAAAAGAAAGAAGAAAGGACCCTTTTCACAGAGGCATAGAAAGATTTTGTTCAAAAGCACATTTGTATTTAATGTTATAAACAGTGCAGGGTAGAAGCAATAGTGTAACATAGCACAGGTTTCCTGATGTTATCTTTTGGATACATAAGTACTACTTTCCTGTTGATTTGAGAGATTTATTAGATAGATACACTAATGACATAGACATTGATCAGTTAGTGGAGAAAAAGCCAGCTCAAATGAGTGAACTTGCATCCCAGACAGTTCAGTTTGTTTTTCTTTTTCTTTTTCTCTTTCTTTTTAAGCAATAGCAGTAAACAGATGCCCCTAGAAAGTTATTGGGAATTTATTTTCAGGTTTACAGATGAAAAATGGGCACGTCACTACATACCAATGGTAAATACTGTAGTGTCCTTGCATTAAAATACAAAGATTACATTATGGACACAATGCAGGAACTCACTCTATAAGGTTAGAATAAGAAGGAGTGGCCTAGATCAACTAATCTGTAACCTTCATTGCAGGATGAGGAAATCCCAGTCCTAAGAGGTAAAGGAAACTGCCCGTGCCACACAGAGGCAGTCAGCGCTAAACCTGGCCAGAGAGTCAGAATTTCTAATCATTGTACCATCTGTCTTTCCACTTCGTGTAATGCTAATAGCTGGTTTTCAAAGATTGAAAATGTCAAGGCACAAATACAACAGAAGTACACTTACGGCTCATGCAGCAGATCTGGGTGGATGCACCCTGTCAGAGAAAGGTCTCTCATTAACAAAATTATTCTGGTACCCAGGCTGCCTACAGCTCTGAGGCTTTTTAATACACAGCTCCCAATGTTGCCTGGGAAAGTCATCTTCATAATTGATTAGAGGAAGAAAGTAGCATGTAGGAGAACACTGGAGAGGAAAGTTTGGGGAAACATAGAGAGAAAAGACCATCATTACTTTTGATAGCATTTTACTGGCTTGCACCTAGTCCCTTGACAACAAGAGAGGCTCAGGAATGTAGTTTATTTGCCTATAAGAAAAATAAAGCAAATTTTGGTGAATATCTAGTAGTCTTTAGTTCATGGTACATGACATTACTCTGCCTGGATAATTTATAAAAGCCATCTTGCTTACCACCTCTGAGTTCTTTAAATCAAAGAGATAACTGAGTAAATAAACATCTAGTATTTAAATGTAAATAAACATCTAGTAATTTCTACCACTACATTTTGCTACTTTATGGTATGTGGTCCTAATCTGTCAGAGCGTCTTAGTAAAGGCACTCCACATCCCAGCACTGAAATCTCTGTCAAAATGATTTTGGGTGGATGCTCCATTGTCATCTTCTCCAATGGTCAAATCACTGGCGATATCACTAAGAGAGGTCTCTCCTGCGTGCACAGTTTGGATACAGGAGTTCACTCTCCTATTCTGTGCTGACCTTCACATCTATCTCTGCTTTCAGTTTAACACACAGGTGCTAGGAAGATGTTACGTCCACTTTAAAAATGAATTAACGATTTTATTCAGAGTGGACATCTATTTATTGTGTGTACATTTTACGAATGTGAAAATATACATTGGAGAATCATTTGATGCAGGATCACAGAGGCAATTCATTTGAAATTCAAAAATAAAAGCTTCTCTGTGAATGCATTTTTAAGTCATGTTTTACTTATTTATTTAGTTTATATTTTATGTATTGATTTTTAAGTAAGCTCCATGCACAATGTGAGGCTTGAACTCACAACCCTGAGATTGAGAGTTGCATGCTCTACTGCCTGAGCCAGCCAGGCACCCCTGTGAATGGTCAATTTATGTAGACAAAATGGATAAACTCTTTAATATTTAGGACACATACTTTAAAAACACATATATAATTTTCATATGCTATGGCTTTCATTCCATTCAGAAAACCAGGCCATTTCTTTTGTCTAGTAAAAAGAAGACAAAGCAAAGAAATAAAGGCTTAGTTTTGAATTTTTAAATTCTAGAACAATTAAAAGCACTCAAATCCTAGGCAAAAGATTTGGAAGAAACACACACACTAAAAAAATGATTATCATGTGGAGAGTATAAACTAAATCCCCTATCTGAAGCAAGGGGAGGAGGAGGAAAAGGCACCATGGAGGTCCCTGAGGAGGGACTCTGGACTCTGCTCCCAGGTCAAGCACAAAAGAAAGGCTAAAGTGAAAAATACAGATAATAGTAAATAACTTGTCTATGCTTTTCATTTTAGTCTTTCTGTTTGGGGTCTTTCCTCATTGTTTTAATTGGCTTTTTCTTATTAATCTGTAGTTCTTTTTTTCTTTCTTTCACTTTCATTGAGATATAATTGACAAACAGTATTGGATAAGTGTATAACACAGTAACTTGACTTACATATATTGCAAAATGGATACCACTGTAAGTTTAATGTCTATTAACTCATATAGATGCCAAAAATTTTTTTCTTTCCCCTTGTGATGAAGACTTTTAGAATCTACCCTCTTAGCAACTTTTAAATATACCATACAGCAGTGTTAACTGTTAGAAAATTGTCATTTGTACATTATATCCCCACTTCTTATATAATAAATGGAAGTTTGTACCTTTAAACACCTTCATTCAGTATAGAATTTTTTATATGTTGTATGTATATTCTTAAAATATATTGTGTGTATATTTTTGTGTATATATACTTATATAGTTTGTATATATAAATATATTTATTTATATATTGTATGTAATATATACATGTTATAGATTTTTATATATTTTGGATAAGATTCTTTGTCAGATATATGTATTGTGACTATTTTCCCCTATCTATAGCTGATCTCTTTACTCAAAATGTTGTCTTTTGATGAAAAGAGTCTCATAATTTTAATGAGGTCCAAATTTATTTTTATTTTATGACCAGTGTTTTTTTCTATCCTGTTTAAGAAATAACTTCTTTCAACATAATAAAGGCCAAATATGAAAAACCCACAGCTAACATCTTACTTAATGGTGAAAAACTGAGGGCTTTTCCCCTAAGATCAGTAATAAGACAAGGATGTCCACTCCCACCACTTTTATTCAACATAATACTGGAAGTCCCAGCAACATCAATCAGACAAGCAAAGGCACTCTCATTGGTAAGAAAGAAGGAAAACTTTCACTGTTTGTAGATGATATGATACTATATATATGGAAAACCCAAAGGATTTCACACACACACACAAAAAAAATACTGGAACTGATAAATGAACTCAGTAAAGTAGCAAGATACAAAATCAATGTGCAGAAATCTGCTGTATTTCTATACACTAATAATTAAGTATCAGAAATAGAAATTAAGAAAACAATCCCATTTTCAACTGTACCAAAAATAATAAAAGACCTAGGAATAAACTTAACCAAGGAGATGGAAAATCTATATGCTGAAAACTAAAATATTGATGACAGAAACTGAAGAAAACACACATACATGGATTTGTTCATGGATTGGGAGAACAAATATTGTTAAACTGTCCATATTACCCAAAGCAATCTATGGAATTAATGCAATCCCTATCAAAATACCAATGCATTTTCACAGAACTCGAATAAATAATACTAAAATTTGTGTGGAACCACAAAACATCCAAAAGAGTCAAAGCAATCTTGAAAAAGAATAACAAACTTGGAGGTCTCAATCCCAGATTTCAAGATATATATAAAGCTGCAGTATCAAAACAGTATGGTACTGACACAAAAACAGACACATAGATCAATGACACAGAATAAAGAGCCCAGAAATAAACTTACAATTATATAATCAATTAATCTACTACAAAGGAGGCAAGAATATGCAATGGAAAAAGCCCCTTCTACAAATGGTGTTGAGAAAACTGGACATCTACAAGCAAAAGAATGAAACTGGACCACTTTCTAACACCATACATAAGGGGATTAAAAGTATACTTATCCTAATGAGCACTGAGTAATGTATAGAATTGTTGAATCACTACAATGTACACCTGAAACTGTAACACTGTATGATAAAAAGATATATACCTTCTTTTCTCAAGGTTATGAAGACATTTTCTTAAGTTTTCTTTTCCTTTTATTTAAGTAGACTCCATACCAAATGTGGGGCTTGAACTCACGGCCCTGAGATCAAGAGTCATGTGCTCTACTGACTGAGCCAGCCAACCACACCTCTCTGTTTTTTAGAATGTTATTATCTTTCAAATAGTAGTTGATCTACTCAAATTTTTGTATAGTGTGAGGAAAGGATTAATGCTTATTGTTTTCTAGGTAGATACTCACTTGACACTTTAGGGGTCTTTTTACCGTTAATAAAAAGAGCATTCCTTCTACACTGAATTGAGTCACTAAACCTCTGTGTAGTTGTGTGTATGGAAGTCCCCTTTTAGACTGTCTTGTTTTATTCTGCTTACACCAATATCATTTTAAATTACTGCAATTTTATAGGAAGTCTTGCAATTTAGCAGGGCAAGTCCTCTATCTCCTTCTTTCTTTTTCTCTCCCTTCTCTCCCTCCTCATTCAAGATTGTCTTAGCTATTCTACATATATTTCTGTATAAAAGTATTCCATGATAAATGTCCCCTTTTTTCCCACCTAAAATCCCAGATAAATTTTAGGCTAAACTTGCCAATTTCAACAAGAACCCTGTGATTTCTTTTTTTTTTTTTATGATTTCAGGAATAGAATTTAATGATTCATCACTTACATATAACACCCAGTGCTCATCCCAACAAGTGTCCTCCTTAATGCCCCTTGCCCATTTAGTCCATCTCTCCACCCATCATCCTGCCAGCAACCCTCAGTTTGTTCTCTGTATTTAAGTCTTTTATGGTTATGCTATGTTATGGTTATATTAAGTCTCTTATGTCTCCCTCTGTTTTTATATTATTTTTGCTTTCCTTCCCTTACGTTTATCTATTTTGTATTATCTTAAATTCCACATGAGTGAAATCATGTGATATTTGTCTTATTCGGACTTATTTCACTTAGCATAATACACACTAGTTCCATCCATGTTTTTGCAAATGGCAAGATTTCGTTCTTTTTGATCAGTGAGTAATAATCCATTGTGTGTGTGTGTGTGTGTGTGTGTGTGTACACGTCACATCTTCTTTATCCATTCATCAGTCGATGGACATTTGGGCTCTTTCCATACTTTGACTATTGTCAATAGTGCTGCTATAAACATTGGGTGCATGTACCCCTTTCAATCAGCACTCCTGTATCCTTTGGATAAATACTTAGTAGTGTAATTACTGGGTCATAGGGTAGCTCTATTTTTTAATTTTTTGAGGAACCTCCATACTGTTTTCCAGAGTGACTGCACCATTTTGCATTCCCACCAGCAGTGCAAAAGGAGAACCCTGTGATTCTGATTGCAATCACACCTTCTCCTGAAACCCGAAGTCTGGTAAGTCTGCTCTTTTGTCTTGAAGGACAAATTGAGTCCCTATCTGAGGTAGGAAACTCTTTCAAATGGGACTTTGTTTCTTAAGCACCAGGAAACAATGAGAAATAGGGCTCTGCAATTAAGGAGCTCTGAGTACAGGGCCCCGTGATGTCCCAAGGAAGAATCTGGCTCTGATCTGGGGACTCCAAATTTCCAACTGTCATGCGAGCTCCATTTAACTCCCAAATCTCACAGGTCTCTCCTTATTTCCAGTAGTCTCTTGAAGCACAAACTTTAGTCTATACCCAGATCTGACAAATAGCCACAGGGTAGAAAATGGCCAGCAATCATCTGCTCACCTCAGAAAGACTCTTTCAGAATTAGAGATCATCATTTTTCCCACAACACTCATATTTTTAAAAAGTGTTTTTGTGATATACCTAGACTTTTTTACTTTTATAGCAGGAACACTGGCTTGATGAAATCTACTTCTTTCAAGTAAAAAATGGATGATCATTTCTATATGTATTCTTCTCTTTAATTTTATTTTAGAGACAGAGAGAGAGCACATGAGCCGGGGGGGGGGGGGGCGGCGCAGAGAGAGAGAGAGGGAGGGAGAGGGAAGGAGGGAGGGAGACAGAGAGAGAATCCCAAGCAGACTCCATGCTCAGTGCAGAGCCTGATGCAGACCCTGGGATCTGCATCCCAAGACCCTGGGATCATGACCTGAGCCAAAAATCAAGAGTTGGTCGTTCAGCCATCTGAGTCACCCAGGTCCTCTTCTATGTGTATTTTTGTGGAAAATATGCTATCTTGAAAAATATCCCTGTTTTATCCTCATTTCCAACCCCTATACATAGGACATTAGGTTAATTTACCTCACTGGGAAAGGAAAACAGCTCCCTCAGCCACCAGGAACACCTAACATTATATAAATAATAAACTGTGGGTAAGAAGATACTTCAAATTGATTTAAAGCATGTTTTTGATCCCCAACTGAGAAAAATATTTGAGATAGGAATTGAGTTATAGAAAAGAATAAAATTATATTTCTTGTTAACTTGAAATTTTTGGAATATAGGTACTTATTACTTAAAATTTTGGGACCAATTTGAGTCAAATTTTAAAACAAAAACTTTGAAAATCTGTCAGAACCGTATTTCTTCCTTTTAAGAGAAGTTGCCCTTAGAAAGCTCTTTCAGAGATTTAGATGAATAGGGGACAGAACATCAGCTATATACAAATAAATATTTGCATATACTTACATAATTTGTGGATCAGATTATGATTTTATTACTGAGAATATATGAGAATAACACATAGCAAAACTCAATTAGCTAATAAGCATGCCCCAGGCACAACAAAAATAAATAATAAAGTGAGGACACTACATGAGTTAGGTTTGAGGCCAATCTCTGTGTGAGAAACAGATGATCATGCTTTGAACCCATACCCCTGACTCTCAAGTGTAGCCTCAATATTTCTCATAAAAATTTACCTATACTTCAGAGGTCTGATTTATATAGTGCCCAGCTAGACATATGAGAAATAAAGAGGTATTTTATAGAACTCACAGAATAATGTTTAATAAATATTAAAGGGCCTAGTAGACCTTAGACATTGTTCTATTTAATCTTTGAAAAATGAGAACAGTATTTAATGTTTAGGCCCTGATATAGCTGGTTCATAGGTTGGATTAAGAGACTAGAGAAACATACATGAGAGGCAAAATTATAATTTAACAGTATGCCAAAGCAGTACATGATATTGATAGTTGAAATTTTTATTATTCCTTTGTACTATCAGATTATTACTAGAAGACTATGGCTATACTGGCTTTCATCTCCTGGAAACCATAGCCATTATGAGGGCTCTGTTTTCCCAATAATTTTGTGGTAAATTATCAAGGTAAATATCTACATAGGCTTATCATAGAAAATGGTGAGTTTAAGTAGATTCTCTTGAATCTACTATTTTATGTGTGGGTGTGTTTATGCTCTTAAAATCATTTCCAAAGGTTCTAAGTCATTTAAATTTTTTTCCTTATTATTTTTTAGGTCCATTTCATTGGTGAGCAGGTCTGTGGAGCACCTCAATCTGTCATGTTGCAAGTGAAACTCTGAACATCCTCTATTTTTTTAACACTTATTAACTATGGGCTCTTCTTAATTTAGAAAAAAAAGGACATTGTGGAGCCTATTTCTTCAGTTACTACAAGCAAAGGAATTAAAGATTAATATTTCCTATTGAATGGAGATATTTTTTGGTCATTTTCCAGTAGTAGCAGTTTTTTCTCTAGATAAATGTACTTTATATTTCCCTTCTTGGCTTTAGCTCAGGACACAGCTGATAAAGCAATGGTGATAAGGCAGTCAGTGAAAGCCAACACTCTATGCTTCCCCTTGATTCATAATTTTTTAAGTAACAAAATAAAATTTCCCTGGAATAATTTCTATTTTACACATCAGGCACATCAAGACATGTTGTCAATTCCCATTTTTTAATTACTTGTCTAATTGGTTTTCATTTTAAATCCTACCATAAACCTCCTTCATGCCACCTGCTTATTCACAGAATGGGAAGGGAGTGGAGAGTAAAACGGAACAAGAAGAAATTATGACTCAAATAAGTTCTTTTTAATTTTAGGCACTCAAGAATATGCTGCATACAACAATGCTGCCTTCACTACTGGAGGGCATGAAATCGTGTAATCAATAGATAGCGTGAGCTCTTTGTTATCTACATCAGTTTGTGTTTTACATATGAAATTCTAGACCCCCACAGGCACCAAACTTACCCAATTTAAGTGTCTCTGATATGCTCAAATACCATAGGTTCTATAGGTTCTAGTCTACTTTGTAAACTAAGGACTTGGGATACACTTTTCTAAATCAGAATTCCACACAGTGTGATTTTCTCTCTACTTGTCACAGAATACTCAGAAGTATTTATTTAAAATGCCAATTCCAGTTCCTATTCAAGTCACTATCTTTAGAGACTAAGAACAAGTCACTATCTTTAGAGACTAATGATGCATTTTTAACAAGCCCTCTAAGTGATTTCAACGCACACTAAAGTTTGAGAGCCAGTCACTCTGTACTGGCTGTTTTATGTGAGGGGCTCAATGACATGCTTTGCTGGAGGAGCCAATGCTACATGACAGAAAGAATGTTGGGATGGACATTAGGAAAGGATGCTCCGCCACTCAGGATCTGATGACCTCTGAGTGGCTTATTCTTTCTGAGCACTGTATCTTCACTTATAAATGGGAGCATCTCAGTTAACTACTTTTTTTTTTAAGTTTCACTTATTTATTTTTGAGTGAGCGAGAGAAGAGTAGAGAGAGAGAGGACAGAGACAGACAAAGAATCCCAAGTAGGCTCCATGCCACCAGCCCAGAACCAACAAGGGCTCCATCTCACAAACTGTGTGGTCATGATCTGAGCTGAAACCAAGAGTTGGATGCTCAACCAAATGAGTCACTCAGGCAACCCTATCAGTTCACTGCTTAGGCTAATGTAGATATCAGGCAATATAGATCAATTAGGTAAAACCACTTTGCAAAATGGGGCACTCTTTACAAACAAAGGAAAACTAAGGTAGAGGTTTTTGTTGTTGTTGTTTTAAGCTTTTATTTAAACCCAGTTAATGTATAGTGCAGTATTAGATTCTAGTGTACATTATAGTGATTCAACACTTCCATACAATACCCAGTGCTCATCACAACAAGTGTACTCCTTAATCCCCATCACTTATTTCACCCATTTTCCCCACCCATGTCCCTTCTGGTGATCATCAGTTTGCTTTCTATAGTTAAAAGTCTGATTCCTGGTTTGCCTCTCTCTCTCTCTATTTCTTTCCATTGCACATTTGTTTTGTTTCTTAAATTCCACACATGGATGAAATCATATGGTAGTTGTCTTTCTCTGGCTTATTTCACGTAGCATCATACTCTCTAGCTCCATCCATGTCATTGAGAATGGCAAGATTTTGTTCTTTTTATGGCTGAGTAATATTCCCTTGTGTATATACACCACATCTTTATCTGCTCATCAACCGATGGACGCTTGGGCTGTTTCCAAAATTTGGCTATTGTAGATAATTTTGCTTTAAACATTGAGGTGCATGCACCCCTTTCTGTATTTTTTGGGTAAATACCTAGCAGTATGATTGCTAGATCATAGGGTAGTTCTAATTTTAACTTTTTGAGGAAACTCCATACTGTTTTCCAGACTGGCTGCACCAATTTACTTTCCCACCAAAAGTGTAAGAAGGTTCCATTTTCCCCACATACATAAAGATTTTCTTTTATCTTCACGATGACTAAGATCTATTTTACAAATGTTACTAGTATGGAAAGCAAAAAATATATATTTTAGAAAATTATAGTTACAGAAGGAAAAGGATGTATGAGAAAGCCCATTTTCAGTTCAACGAGTGATTCAGAAGCTTGAAAATGTTGCACATACATCAAAATATGTCCAAAGCTTACATTTTGATAGGCACATTAAATAAATTTGGTGAGTCAGAATAAATTATGGGTGCCATGCAATGATTAATAATGAGGATATTAATTATATTCTTGTATTTTGGTACCTACATTTAGTCCCCAAAGAATAGAATAACTGTCACAGCTAACCATATTTATCAAAGTGACACCAAAGTCACAATGTATGGATTTACTTTTCACCTACTGAAACTTACAGACTTTGATTAAGTCATGTGATAATACATGCAGGACATCCTGGAACTACTGTATATCAAAAGGACAACTCTGCGGACAGCTTCCCCTTGAAATGTCTGCAAGTGACCAAATTCCAGAGAGCATATGTCTGAGAATGGCACCAATGACATACTGTTAATGGATGAATCACTTATCTGCCAAAAGTCCTCCACCTCTCTACTAACGTTCTCTTGCTATGCGAAGTCACTGATTATTCTATTCAAGGATAAAGGGACATTTACATTAGCTAGAGTTTTCCATATACAACATCTAAAGCCCAGGTTAAGAACAATCACTCTAGAAATTTACAGGGAAAACCATCATCATGACCATAATGTTGGGGGTGGGGGGGGTGGGCAGGAGTGAGGTGGGCCTAGTGCGTATTTTTAGTAATATAGCTAGAACAAATGTGTCAAGTTTCATGCAACCATAATCTTGTTTCTTCTACGTATGTTTCTTGATGCATCTAATTTAATCACATTGATGTGAATATGACATTTAAAATAGAATTATAGGGGTGCCTGGGTGGCTCAGTCGGTTAGGCGTCCGACTTCGGCTCAGGTCATGATCTCACGGTCTGTGAGTTCGAGCCCCGCGTCAGGCTCTGTGCTGACAGCTCAGAGCCTGGAGACTGTTTCAGATTCTGTGTCTCCCTCTCTCTCTGACCCTCCCCTGTTCACGCTCTGTCTCCCTCTGTCTCAAAAATAAATAAATGTTAAAAAAAAAATAAAAAAAAATAGAATTATAGTTAGAAAGAGACCATTGAAATAATCTACCTAAAAGAATCAAACTCAAATCTCTGTAGAAATATCAGCTAAGGAGCGATGTTGAGCATCTTTTCATGTGCCTGTTGGCCATCCAGATGTCTTCTTTAGAGAAGTGTCTATTCATGTTTTCTGCCCATTTCTTCACTGGGTTATTTGTTTTTTTGGGTGTGGAGTTTGGTGAGCTCTTTATAGATTTTGGATACCAGCCCTTTGTCCGATATGTCATCAGGGAAATACAAATCAAAACCACACTCAGATATCACCTCACGCCAGTCAGAGTGGCCAAAATGAACAAGTCAGCAGACTATGGATGCTTGAGAAGATGTGGAGAAACGGGAACCCTCTTGCACTGTTAGTGGGAATGTAAATTGGTGAAGCCACTCTGGAAAACAGTGTGGAGGTTCCTCAAAAAATTAAAAATAGACCTACCCTATGACCCAGCAATAGCACTGCCAGGAATTTACCCAAGGGATACAGGAGTACTGATGCATAGGGGCATTTGTACACCAGTGTTTATAGCAGCACTCTCAACAATAGCCAAATTATGGAAAGAGCCTAAATGTCCATCAACTGATGAATGGATAAAGAAATTGTGGTTTATATACACAATGGAGTACTACGTGGCAATGAGAAAGAATGAAATATGGCCTTTGTAGCAACATGGATGGAACTGGAGAGTGTGATGCTAAGTGAAATAAGCCATACAGAGAAAGACAGATACCATATGGTTTCACTCTTATGTGGATCCTGAGAAACTTAACAGAAACCCATGGGGGAGGGGAAGGAAAAAAAAAAGGTGGTTAGAGTGGGAGAGAGCCAAAGCATAAGAGACTCTTAAAAACTGAGAACAAACTGAGGGTTGATGAGGGTTGAGGGTTGAGGGTGATGGGTATTGAAGAGGGCACCTTTTGGGATGAGCACTGGGTGTTGTATGGAAACCAATTTGACAATAAACTTCATATATTGAAAAAAAAAGAAATATCAGCTAAGGTAAGTAGATAACAGACTGATGGTTTCTGCACAGAAACATCTGGATTCACATGCAAGAGAAACAGATTTTTTTTTCCTCTCAACTCTGATTCAACCCATCCTCTCATTTCTGAGTGAGGAAGAAAACAGACCCATAAAAGTCATACAGCTTTTTGGTAGCAGGGCCCAAATTACAAATGCATTCAGTTTGGGTTTGATTTATAATCAAAGCTAAGCCCATGTTAACACACCTGTGATAATTTATATATTTCCTAATCCAAATTTGCAAGTGAGAAGATTTATACATTTTATTTTAAAGCATCCAATTTATGACTTTCAGTCATTTAGATGTCTTGGCAGCATAATTCTGAATATCCTAAAGTTCTCTGAATGCTTTATTTACATCAGTAATTTATATAATAATTTTTTCTTATTTTAACTGTGCTTCTCATGACATACTATATTTTATGTCTGTAACTACATTCCCTCATAATAAGTATATATCTACATACTTGCATAGACACTTAAATTGTTTTCTGATAACATCTAGGGCCTAAGTGGCCAATGGATAAATTTTATACACAGCATACTTTTCTAAAAGGTTAGCCAGTGAATTTATTTCTTCAGCATCGTGATACTAAAAGGATTATTAACCAACTAAATTGTGAGATTTTATTTAAATGAATTCTTGAACAGCAAGTAGGAATCCAGATGGCCGGTATATTTAATAGGCAATATGGGAAAAGAAAGTAGGTGGGATAGCTACCTCAAAAAAATATTAAACAACGTTTAAAGCTTTTTGACGTACTGGTAATACTGCTTGGATATTGCAAAATGCTTTTATGTGTTAAATACCACTAACAAATGAGTAAAACTCATAAGCATATGTTCTCACCTTTAAACAGGGGACATAACACACATAAATGCAAGGTCCTAAATAAATTATAAATTTATATCCAGATGTTATAAGGGTAGATCAAAATATGTTCTCAAAAAGCTAATAGCCAGCTCATTAAGGACACAGTCACCTTCTGCTCTTCTATTAGTTTCATTGTTAGTGAACACCACAGAACACAGATATTGTGGAGAAAGCAGACACAAGGTAAAGAGGAAAATATTAAACGGAAAGGAAAGTGGGTAATTTGAGAACTTACTCCCAATGACTTCAATCTATATATTAAATATCAAAAAGTAAAAATGTACATTTATTAAACCATGACCAAAGCCAGTATTTTATAAAGAGGTTGAAATATCTTCTTTTCAGAAACATTTATTGCAGTTGATACTTAGTCCTTAATATTCATGTTTATTTAAAGTACACATGCCTTTTAAAAGTTTATATTTCTAGAGAAGAATTAACAGATCTTCATGAGTAATGAAATAAAGGGAAGAAAAGAGAAGGAGATGTTGATTTCATGGAGTGTCAGTGTCAATGGAAATATTGGGTCAGTGGCTAGAATTCAAGAATAATTTGGAGGGAAGCTATGGCTAGAGGTTGCTACTACTCTGAAAATGACAGTTAAGACAATGGGGGTAAACAGGTAACTAAGGAAGAAAATGTATAAAGAAAGGAGAACTAAAGCTCTATCTTTGTCTAAGTTTTGGACTCAGAATAGAGGACCTGGAAAATGAGAAAGAATCATGGCACTAAGAGTCAAGAAAATTAGCAGGATAATGCTGTTTTATCAAAGCCACAAAATAGTTTGATTTAAAGAGGAGCTAGAGATGCAAACAGGATGAACTACCCATACTCCTGAATGGCAGTTTCCTCACCTACTGAGATAGAGGACAGAAATGTCCACAAGTTGCTTCCAGCTCCAAGTAAAATTCTGTCAGTTGGCAATTAGATGGTTGTCTGCTTTAGAGCAATTTCAGGGGACTGAGGGAAATGAAATACAGACTTCAAGGACTTATTTATTATTTTTAATTTTAATTTTTTTTTTTTGCAAATAGCAAAAAATATATTTTTAATATTTTTTTAAAGTTTCAAATTTTTATTTAAATTCTAGTTATTTAACATAGAACATAGTATTAGTTTAAGGAATAGAATTTAGTGATTCATCACTTACATATACTACCCAGTGCTCATCACAAGTGTCCTCCTTAATGCCCATCACCCATTTAACCCATCCCCCTGCCCACCTCCCCTCCAGAAACCCTCAGATTGTTCTCTACAGTTAGGAGTGTCTTTCAAGGGCTTATTTAAAAAGTGGGTGGTTGGGCAATGGTTAATCTCTGACAGAATCAACTTTGCCAAAGACTTTAAAATATTCTTGGCATATAAAATGTTACAAATATTTGCAGATACTTAATCTGCAGACCTGGCTATTCCAGATATAATTATAGCTATCTTTTTATTTAAAAAAAGTTGTTATCCTTAGAGAAAACTTTAAGGATAAAGTGTTGCTATTAATCATTAAGACATACCTGAAACCAGTTTTGAACTTAATATTAACTGGGAAAGGCCAGTGAAGACATAAAGAATGAGCTAAAACTTTAGCAACAAAATCATCCATGTTAAGTAGGAAAAGGCACAATCACATCTTTCTAGGCAAGAAAGCCCTACCTCTGCTTTCAGTAGATGGTGACCACACTTACAATTTAAAACAGAAATACTTAAATACCAACTAACAGAAAGTATTTGGGGTAATACTAATAAAAGGACAGTATTACTTGTGCCAAACTATTAAGAGAGATAAAGAAGAAATGAACCCACCAAGAAGATGTAACATTTATGAACTTGCATCACTAATAAGTTTCCCAGAAAGAGATAAAACCATACACTGATCAAATAACAAAGAGGAAAAAAAAAAACTATACTGACAGTGGGTGAATGTAACATACTTGTATCAGAAACTGATAAATACTCAAACTTAATACACATATAAGTGTACAAGAACAATTAATTGATTATATGTGAGATATACTCATATATCTATATGTACAGAACCCTATATCTTAATGAGAGAAAATATGTATTTTAAGACATATGGAGTAGAACATATGAAAATTTTATCATGTTCTTGGTCTCAAAAGAATTTTTTTTAAAAATTCTCATGTTTGACTCCATTCTGAGACTAAATGAAATATAATTTCCAACAGTTACATGTATTTATGTGACTGAGTTCTTGCAAATAAAATGGAGTACAAGTAATGAGTACAACTTCTGTATCCCTTGTTATAAAGGAGTTATTTACCTTACATTCACCTCCTTTCTTCTTTCCCAGAAGGTGAACTTCAAATAGAAATCGACTAGCTTTCACTCTGCAGACAGGGAAAGCACCTAGGAGAGAGGAGAACAACTAAGAAGGAAGAAGCTTGGTTACCTGAACAACCTTATGGAGCAGAGCTGTCCTACTGGCCTGGACCAGGCAGACTATTAGGTGAGAAGAAATGCATTCTATGCTATTGAAGTCACTCTATCTCTGTTACAGCAACTTAGAATTGATGTTAAAAATATGTTTCAAAGGATTTAAAGTCTCTGGGAAGCTGTAGATCCTTTCCAGTTAATTCAGAGATGTCTATGTAGGATTTCAACCACCTTGGTATTATAAAAGAGCCCATACTCTCTCATTAATGCATGCACTCCATTGCCAGCAAGTTGATGTGAGGACTATCTACATCCTTTTATGCACACTACATTGTTCTCTATTTGCAGCTCTTCCACGATTCAAGATAGCACTCAAATGTATAATGAGAAAACCGTTGTTTCAAACAAAGGCTAACATTTTGCAAATCATAAAAATTATGTGTATATAACAATAAAACTGCCAAAAGGATCAGAGATTCTACAAAGCATTTAAATTAGTAGAGAGTTTTGTGCATTTCTACCTTAAATAGATTAAGGTTAAGAGTTTTCTTGAGTAGAGAGATAATGAACTTCAACGTAGGCTTATAAAAAAAATATTGGCTACAGTCATGGGGGTGTAATGTACAGCATGGTGACTATAGTTAATAGCATATTTGAAAGTTGCTATAACAGTGTATCTTAAAAGTCCTCATCACAAGAAAAAAAATTTGTAACTGTATATGGTGACAGAGGTTACCTAGACTTATTCTGATCATTTTCCAATATTTACAAATACTGAATCATTATGTTGTACACTTGAAGCTAATACAATATTATATGCCAACTATACCTCAATTTAAAAAAAGGGCTGAATACACACTTTGGCAAGTATGTGTTGGCTTTTGTGCATCAACTATGTGTTTGGCAGTGTGCTTTGTATCATATGCTTGAATCGAAATAATAATATCCATGTGTTTAATTGATTTTGTTTTTCATTTTATCTTTAAACAAAAAAGTCCCTCTGAAGAAATTATTGTTACATATATTTATCAGAAGAGAATACTCTGACATAAGGAGGTTAAATCATTGGCTAGAAGTCACAATTGTGGAGTAGCTGTGTAATATGAACAAACATCTCTCAAACCACTAGAATGTTTTATCAAGAAATTGAAATACCCCTGAAGACTAGAAATAATCTTTGTAAACTTTCAAACATTTTTTTCTTGTGTAAAAATTATGACAAAGATTTTATTTGTCTAAGTACTGGGGTTTAGATATCCCACTTGTGAGAAACTTATAATGCTTGAGTTGACTTCCCGGTTCTTCTGTAGACTAGCTCTGTGACCTGGAGCATATTTTCTTATATATAAAATAGAAATATTAATTTTTAGTGGAATTAAATACAGACAAGTAAGGATTTATTTCATTTTACTTAATGTAAATTTGAAACATATAAATTTAAACAGAATTATCAATCTTTCAGTAATTCAAATATTTGTAAATTTATCATTCATCAAATATTAATCAAATGTTGAATTTAATAATTAGGAAATATTTAACAATGTATTTTTGGTGACATTTTGGCAAGCACTTTTTATTACATTAAGTCAAAAAATTATAATCTACTTATCAATATTTGTTAGCCCTTTCCTTTTTTACCTATGCAATTACCACATTCCTTTTCCCTGACCCCTTTAAAAGAAATATTTCTGATGAATGGATAAAGAAGATATGGTTTATATACACATGGAATACTACTTGGAAATGAGAAAGAATGAAATCTGGCCATTTGCAGCAACATGGACGGAACTGGAAGGTATTATGCTAAGTGAAATATGTCAGTCAGAGAAAGACAGATGCCATATATTTTCATTCATAGGTGGATCTTGAGAAACTTAACAGAAGACCATGGGGGAGGGGAAGGGGGAAAAAAAGTTACAGAGAGTGAGGGAGGGAGGCAAACCATAAGAGACTCTTGGATACTGAGAACAAACTGAGGGTTGATGGGGGTGGGGAAGAGGGGAAAGTGGCTAATGGGCAGTGAGGAGGGCGCTTGTTGGGATGAGCACTGGGTGTTGTATGGAAAACATTTTGACAATAAATTATATTTTAAAAAATGAAAAGAAAAAAAGAAATATTTCTTTATAAATATATGTAGAGCATTCAGGAAAAATTTGTCATAAAATTACTTGTCAAATAATGTTATATTTCAAAATGGTGGTGCTAGGCACACTGATAAATAAAAGACAAGGAAAGGATTAATTATCCACAAGAAGCTTGCAACCTTTTATGGGAAGAAAAAAGTGATATAGCATAAATAATATATATACGAGAACTATGAAATTTGGGAGCAGAGTATATAAAACAAATATAAATTCAGAGAAAGAGGTGATTAATGGAGGTTGGAGGTCTTCTCTGAACCAGGGAAGACATGAGGAATTGGCTCATCGCCATCTGATTTATTATGCCTATTGAAGTGTTCCTTTAGAAGAGACTGTCATTATCTACTTGTGTTGTAAGACCATCATTTAGTACTCCAAACCACATTTCAAAATAATCAGCATATAATATAAACTTCATAGGACCTATATTTTGGCCTTATGTCCTACTTTATTATGGATTTGAAATTCTTCCCAAATAAATTATTCTATTACTATATTATGTATTAGTCAAAGTCAAGGTAGGAAAACGGAAACCAAAGTAGTTATTTTTTAAAAAAAAATGTTACACATGGAATTAGTGAAGCTGATATTAAAAAGTCAAGGGGACAAAAAATACTGAGATGAAAAGAGGTAATAGTTGCAAGAAGTAGCTAATATAATTAAGGCTCAGAGACCAAAAGGAAGAGGTAGATAATCAGAAGGTAGCAGTTTGGAGGAACTAAAACCAAAGATCTAGAACCAAAGCCTCTGAGGAGCACACACTGTAGGGCTAATGTCACTATCTCTGGAGCCTAAAAGAAGACCCTTGTGCAGCTGGACCCAGACTCTGAGGGAGGGAGGCCAGCTGGTTGATGCTGGCTTTGCTGCCAAGGCTGCTTCTGAGAGTAAAGAAGCTGAGAACGAGAACCAACTGCGGTTGCCCAAGGTGAAGGGCAATGCTGGAGCAATGCCAACAAAACAGCACTCCAGAAAGAAGGGGAAATCCCTCTCTCCCTTCCTATCTTCTGCACTCACTCCAGTGTCCCTGCTGACAGAACCTAAAGGGGAACCAGTTGGCAAAGAAAGCATGTGGTTGGCAGAGTACCAGCCTCGGCATCCAAATGCCAAGTTTGGAGGGTGAGCTCATAGCTGAGAAACAACTTAATAAAAGTAACATAGTTATGTTCTAAGATGATGAATAAAATGTAAACATTTCATAATAAATCTACCATTTTACTCTGAAACTGAAATCCTTTCCACATATTTTTATTGTACTGCACTTAGCTTTTATTATTGCTAAGTGTGTATCTCTCAGTGGGAAAGAGAGAAAAAAAAATTTGAAAGGTGAGTGAATGTAATATAATAAGCACCAACTATTTAAAGACTATCACTGAAGGGAAGAAAATATTTTACTTTCATTACAATTGTGTTTAGTGCAAGCAAAATTTTAACAGACAAATTAATGTAGATGAGAAGGAATCAGAGACTAAGGGGTATCTGTATGTGTGCTAATGAATCACTACCACACACCGAACAAGAAAGAGAGACTAAGAGAAGACTAAGTGGTGAATGACGACACTAATGAGCGGCAGCTGTGTAACATTTTTCATGATTTTCCTGCTTTTGTACATGAAGCAAATCCCTGGCTGTAATCAAGGTATTGTCTGGATTGGAATCATTTTATGGCTCTAGCAGGGTAGATGTGCTTTCAAACTCAGCCTTTTATGTATTAGGAAGGGCTCAGATCCTTACTGGCCATTGCCAGAAACTTAAGTTCCTAAGTGGGCATTCCTTAGTGCAGCTGTGAAATAATAAGCAATATACACACAGGTTCTGACTCCTGGTTCTTCAGACACAAGCTCTTAAAGCCTTTGAAAATAGAATTGCTAGGAGAGTCTTTTGTTCTAACATTTAGTCTTTGACCCTAGTTCCTGACACAGAATTCCTAAGATCTTTGTAATTAACCTTAGTGATAGGGACATCTGACCCTAACCTCCTAAATCCCTTGAATTTCCCGGGTGATAAAAGTGGTTTTTGTTCTGAAGAGGTGGCTCTTCGCGAACTCCTGGATGGGACCTGAGCATCACAAAGACAAATCCATGTAGAAGTTTGGGACTTTCAGTGCCACCTCCCCATTCTCAGGAATGGAGAGAGGGGTTGGAAATGAAGTTAATAATCCACCATGCCTACATGATGAAACCTTCATAATACCCTCAATAGTGTGGGGTTCAGGGAGCTTCTACAACCCAACTCCACGTGAACCAAAGCTGCTGCACTAGACACACTTCAAGACCTCAACCTATGTATTTATCTGCATCCTTCATCACATCGTTTATTATATAATAAACTGATACATGTAAGTAAGTTTCTCACTGAGTTCTGTGGGCTAGTCTAGGAAATGATCAAATCCAAGAAAGGGGTCATGGGACCTTAGATTTGTAACCAAGTGAGACAGAAGTTGTGGGTAATCTGGGGCCTACTACTCAGATTGGCATGTGAAGTGAGTTGGAGGAAGTGGGTGGGTGGAAGTACAGGTTAGTTTGTGGAACAGTCTTTAACCTGTAGGGTCTGTGCAAATTTCAGTTAAGGGTCAGAAATGAACTGAATTGTAGGACACTGAGGTGGTATTGCAAAACATTGCTTAGTGTGGGAAACTACCTTATCCCCTCCCCCGCAAAAAACAAAACAAAACAAAACAAAACAACCCACTTATGGTGTCAGAAATGCTGGGAGTGAGGTAGTAGTGGAGGGGTAAGAGAGAAATACCAAAGGAGTGTTTTTTTCCTATATAGTAGCTCAGAGTATAGCACAGAGTGTCAGAGAAATCTCCTGAGATGCATGCCAGTCTTTCTGTAACCTCAGCTCAGAAATAACAACCCATCACTTCTACTGCATTCTATTCTCTCCAAGTAAATTCACTAAGTCCAACCCATGATGAAGGAAAAAGGATTATACAGGACCATAAATACCAGAAGTCAGTGATCATTGGCGATCATGATATAGGAGGCTACAGAGCCTTCAATACTGAAAACAACAGTCTGCGTTCTGTGTTCTGACAAAATCATATAAAAAGGGTTGACGTCAAATTTGTGAAGACTTTCGAATCCTCTATTTGAAATATTTTTGCAATAGGCCTAACAGTATTATATACTTAAATAAGGTAATATATCAAATCAGGAACAAACACAAGTGAACACCTTAGAGCTATTTTCAATTGCATAATGATTCTTCCCCCAAAACTATAGTTCTGTGTGCATATAGTGATTGATTTGGTAGATCAATATTGTTATCTCTGTGACAATAATGACCATTTTGTGATCTTTAGGGATTTTCCCCCAGAGTGCAAGTTGGCTGCCACAACTCCAGGCATCACACCTTAATTCAAGACAAAAAGAAATGAGAAGAGATGGCACAAGCAAGCACTCTTCTCCTCTCCTGGAAACAGGAAATCTGAGACGCTCTCTAGCAGATTCTGATTACAGTGTTCCTCCAGGGACCAAATAAAAGAGACTGGAGAGAACACTGACAGGTTTAGACTGATCACGATGCGACCCCTACGGCTGGAAAAAAAAAGGGGAGGGGGGGAGAGTGCACTCTATCTGTTGAAAATTCAGGTCTTGGCAGACCAGATGGTTTGAAAAGGCTTTTGGATATATAACGAACAATCTGCCATACTTAGAACCATGATACCAAGTGACTTCCTCTGTCTTGCATATTTTAAATTTAAAGAAACTGTTAGTATTCTAATTTATTTCTACCTTCTATTTTATCATATTAAATTATTAGCTGCAGAAAATAAATGAAGCCAGATAAAGTCAGATAAATCGGGAGCCTTACGGCAATAAACTTTACCTTTAATTTTTGAGTTAATTTGTCTTACTTTTAGACAAAAACATGTTAGAACAATACAAAATCATAACAGCTTTATACATGAGATGTTAATAGCAAAACTTTTTTTTTAAAAATAAAGAAATCTTAACTTTCTAAAAAAGTTTATCTGGTATATTGCTCCAATCCTTTTTTCTTTAAAAAGTCTGCACTTAATATTTTAAAGTCTTCTTTAATTTTAGATGATGAGGACTATAATGCTGTTGTTTCATTATGTGCTTTAAAACCGTGTGTTAATGCTTAAGATTAATACATCTATAATAAGGAATTTAGACTTTTTAAAACTTAAAATTGGCATTGTACAATTACAACAGATTGCTAAATTCAAAAATGGCAAAAACTACATTCAGAAACCTATCAAATGATAAAGATTATATTTCAAATTCATGGTCACAACATTCATGGTTTAATAAATTGTATTAGGATAATTTGATAGTCATATTTTACACAAAAGAAAATATTTACATAGGAAATATGGAGAAATAAAAACAACAGGAGAAAACACGAGAGCATCTCTTGAAGTTATGAAATAAAAAAAAATTTAAAGACTAGAAAGATGGATAAATAAAACTATATATAAATCAAGCATTCTACATTGCAACACAACTATTTAATATAGGAAATATTCCTCTAACAATTAAAAAACTGGTTAAGAAAAAGTAGAAAATATGCAGAAGACATCAGCATAGCCTATGCAGAGAAAATTCAAGTAGTCTATAAGTATCTCAAAAAAATGGTCTACCTCATTCATAAAAAAGATAATGAAAAATACCATTTTCTCCCATAAAATTGGCAAAGAACAAAATGATTAAAAATAAAACACTAAAATGTATATGAATGCGTTGTGGTCTGTAAACTCATTAATAACTTTCAGAAAACACTTAAGAAACTAATAATGACTGCAACTAGTGAGGGGAAAATTATTGGAAACATTGTTGCTACAGGGCTTTTTGTGTTATTTGTAATTTGAACCGAAATAACCTATTCCCATTTAAAAAATTAAAATATTTAAAATTTAAAGACTACTCCAAAAATTTGTGACCAACTGCAGTATAATTGAAAATCTACCACTATCATGTACTTACATAAAATATTATCTAACAACTCTGTTTCTCATTCACATCAGACCAAAGGCCAACCTTCAACTGTCAGAGAGTTTTCTGATTATTGGAGACCTGTTCTGTCTGCCTGTGTTATAGACCAGAAGTACCTACAAGTTAGCACCCTGTAGGAACAGTACCTAACCAATGACTGACAGAATTGGGTATATAAATAAGCTTGACCATCCCTTGGATGGGATATCTGAGACATGTGCCCTATGCTGGCTCACAGAGTTTCTCCAATGGGCTTAAAATCAAATCATATGATGGAAATTTTTTGGGATTTGACCCAAACAGGTCCAAAGTGCACAGGTAAGTTTCAACAATAAAGTGGCCAAGGAACTCAAGTGATAAATCCATATTTTTCTGGTCTTCATATCCATAGATCTCCTTCAGGTCATACCTGTTAGGGAGTTTCCTATGACCAGTTGAGCAAGAAATAAAATTACCAAGGTCTTGTGCATGATGGGTTGCCTCCTTATATTGGAGTGAATAAAAAATAGGTTGCTGCTAAAATCTATCTATGTCAGAAATATATCTGAAATAAAACAATGAGAAAAAATCCTCTCTGTTAGTCAAAAGTGTGAGCTATAAACCTGATTATTGACTTAGAATAGGGGGAGAAGTGGATGGAAATATGGAGGGCCGTATTTGGGCTAAAAGTATTCAGTGACTTGGCTAGTTGGTCAAGGCCCTGGAAGTGTAAGTTGGAAAATGAGAGAAAAATGTTTGGGGAACTAAGCTTATGGATGGAATTATGAGAGTGGGCACAAAGTGTGCAAATTTTGTACTGTTCCTTAGTGTCCACTAGAGACATCCACCTCCAACACAGAGGAAACATAACAATCAGATAGAGAGGGTCCTGTGAAAAGCAGTAAACCTCTTCCTCAGCCCCCCATCCCTATGTTGTGTGATAGGCCTACGATGAGCCCAAAAGGGTAGGAATGGACACTGGGCATGGGCCCCAAAGCATACGTTTCTTCTCAACCGTAACACATTAGGACAGCGTCCAAGTGTCTTTGATAGGATAATAAATAATGAGTCATGGGAGAATTCCACATATCAATAAACTTTCTTTTCTATAGCCTTTATTCTGTACCCTTTAATATCCTATCCTACTTTGCTCCCACATCAGGCTGGGACTTCCCAGTTCCTAGTGATATCTATTAATTGACCCTTAAGATCTTTGGTAAAACAGACAAAAACTCATTCCCTTAACAGTAATAATTTTTTGCCAGTAACATACTGGTAGCTCACCCTTGTTATGACTTAAAAACGAGAGGATAAAGAAGATGCAGTATTTATACACAATGTACTATTCTCAGCTATAAAAAAAAAAAATGAGATCTTTCCATTTGCAACAACATGGATGGACCTACAGGGTATTCTGCTAAGTGAAATGAGTCAGACAAATACCACATGATTTCACTTGTATCTGGAAACTAAAAAACAAAACAAATGAATAAGTAAACAAACAAAAAGCACAAAGAGACCCATAAATACAGAGAACAAATTGATGGTTGCTAGAGGGGAGGGGAGTGGGCAAAATGGGTCAAGAGGAGTAGGAGACATAGGCTTCCAGATATGGAATGAATAAGTGATGGTGATACAGTCTTGGGAATACTGTCAATGGTATTGTAATAGTGTTGTAAGGTTACAGATGATAATTGCACTTGTAGTGAGTATACAACATATAAACTTGTCCAATCATTATGTTGTACAACTGAAACTAATGTAACATTTTGTGTCAACTGCACTTCAACAAAAAGTAAAAATACAGAAGCATTGAGAAAAATAATCCTTTGATCAAAGAAAAAGTTCATCAGAAAGCAGAAAATATTCTCCAGAAAATGAAAATAAAAACAAAGACTGAAAAATCTATGGGACATAGTTAAAGCACAACTTATAGAGATATTTGTAACTTTAGATACCTATATTTGAAAGGCAAGGTTTATAATAAATTATCAAAGTTTAAGAAGCTACTTAAGAAGCTACATTAAAAAGAAAAAACTACATCCAAAGTAGGAATAACAAACATGAGGAGAAATCAATAAATACAAAGTAAATGTTAGAATTAAGAGAAGTAAAAATCTGGTTATCTAGAAAGATTAATAAAATTGATAAGCAGTTAGGCAAGGTTAATCAAGAAATAAGGTAAAAACACAAAATACCAATAACAGGAATAAAAAAAGTGTTATCACTAGAACCTACAATTAAAAAAGATTACTATAAACAGCATATGCCAATACACTTGAAAACTTAAATGAAAAGAATAATTCCTTATTGCAGTGCCTGGTTGGCTCAGTTGGTTAAGAGTCTGACTTTTGATTTTGGCTTAGGTCATGATCTCATAGTTCATGGGACTGAGCCCTGAATAGGGTTCTGTGGTGTCAGAGCCTGCTTGGGATTCTCTTCCCCTCTCTCTCTGCCTCTTCCCTACTTGCTCTCTCTCTCTCTCAAAATAAATAAACTTAAATAAGCTATTAAAACTGACTCAAAATAAAATAGATCATCAAAACTGCATTCTATCAATAAAAATAATCCAATTCATAATTAAAAGCCCAACCTCAACAAAAGAGATTTGCATTGGTAAATTTGTCAGACATTAAGGAAAAAATAGCACCAATCTTACAAAACCCCGTTTACAAAACTGACAAGAGGGGGATACTTTCCAAGTTACTGTATGATGCCAGTACAATCCTGACACCAAAATCTGATCAAGACATTATAAGAAAACTACGGACCAATAGCCCTGATAGACATATGGACAAAATATTAGAAAATCAAATACAGAACCATATGATGGGAAAATACATTGTGATCAACTAGGAATTCTCATAGGAATGAAAAATTAAGTGAAAATCAATAATGTAATTTACCACATTAAAAGAATAAAGGGGAAAACTCATGATCAGCTTAATACTTAATACTTAAATACTTTAATACTTAAAGAGAAATCCTCTGACAAAATTCAACATTCATGCATTAAAAGAAAGTTCTCAGCACACTTGGAAAATGAGAGAATTTCCTTAATTTGACAGGGCAGCTATAAAAAACCTACAGCTGATATGATACTCAGTGGTAAAACTGAATGATTATTCTGTAAGATCAGGATCTACATAAGGTTGTCCACTCCAACTTCTTACAGGTATTGTACTGAGGGCTTTAGGCAGTGAAATACAGCAACAGTAATGGGAAAGAGGAATAAAGCTGTCTTCATTCAGAGAGAGCAACTTGTTTACATAGAAAGTCCTAAGGAAGCTACAAGAAAAATTCTAGAATAAGTAAAATTAGCATGATGACAGGATATGGAGCCAAAATACAATAATTTATTACATTTCTTTATACTAGGAAATTGAAATTTTATTTTTTAATATTTTGGGAGAGAGAGAGAGAGAGAGAGAAAGAGAGAGAGAACGCACGTGCGTGCATGCCAGTAAGCCAGGGAAGAGCAAAGAGAGAAGAGGTGAGAGAGAATCCCCACGGTCAGTGCAGAACCCGGCAAGGGCTCAATCCCATGAACCATGACATCACGGTGAGCCAAAATGAAGAGACAAACACTTAGCTGACTGAGCCACTCAAGTACCCCAGGAAACTGAAATCTTAAAATGATACTATTTACAATAGTATCATAAAAATACGACATTTCCAGGACTAGACTTAATAAAAGATATATGATTCTGAGTCTAAAACCACAAAATATTACTGACAGAAATTAGAGACAATTTAAATAAATAGATAACTATACCACATTCATAAACTAAAAGATTCAATATTATTAAGAAGTTTACTTTCCCCAAGCTCATCTATAGATGAATTATAATATCAATCATAGGCCACTCTAAAGAGTTACTCACTTCAGGAGAACTGGGAAGATGGCAGCATAGGAGGACGCTGCGCTCACCGTCCTGCTGATCACTTAGATTCCACCCCCATCGGCCTAAATAATCCAGAAAACTAGCAGAATGGATTCTCCGGAGCCAAGTATAGACAAGAGGCCCACAGAAGAGGGTAGGAAGGGCTGAGAGGCGGTGTGTGCTACACGGACTGGCGGGAGGGAGCTGGGGGGTGGAGGGGCAGCCCACCTGTCAAGGCAGAGCCCCCAACTCTGGCTTGCAAAAGCAGAGGGGCTGGACGGAGGGTGTTCTGACAGCCAGAGAGACTTAACATCTGGAATATTATAAATCAACAGATCTACTCGGAGAGCAGAGAGCGGAAGGGCTAAAGGACAACAGGAGGGAGAGTTATTGAGCACCAGAGGACAGAGCTCAGCTTGGCAAGAACAAAGGTGCTGGGAAGCGCCATCTTCCTCACCCATCCCCCTGCCAAAATCCCAAAGGGAACCAGTTCCCCTCAGGGAACTTGCTTGCACTGTAAAAACACCCAATGCTGTACTTCTGTGGATCCATCCCTCCAACGGGTCTGCCTCCTTCCCGGTGGCGCAGGCCCCTCCAGAAGCAGACTGTGGAAGGCAAAGCCAGCTGAGCCTACCCCTCCCGCCCCTGTGCACCTTGCAGATCCACCCCGGCTAATACGCCAGATCCCATGGAAGCAGCACAAGCCTGGCAGTGTGCAAGTAGCCCAGACAGGGCCCACACCACTCCACAGTGAGTACTGCCCCTGGGAGAGCTGGAGATAAAGTACACACTAGTCTGACTGTGGCCCCAGTGCTGGGCTGGGGGCAGACATCAGGTCTGACTGTGGCCCACCCACCAACGCAAGTTACTCCAGACAACACAGTGGAAGAGCCCTGCAGTTCCCCACCACTCCAGGGACTATCCAAAATGACGAAAAGGAAGAACTATCCTCAAAAGAAACTCCAGGAGGTAGTGACAGCTAACAAACTGATCAAAAATGATTTAAGCAATATAACAGAAAATGAATTTAAAATAATAGTCATAATATTAATCACTGGGCTTGAAAAAAGTATAGAGGACAGCAGAGAATCTATTGCTAGAGAGTCAAGGGACTAAGAAACTGTCAGGAGGAACTAAAAAATGCGATAAATGAGCTGCAAAATAAAACGGAGGCGACCATAGCTCAGATTGAAAAGGCAGAGGAGAGAATAGGTGAATTAGAAGATAAAATTATGGAAAAAGAGGAAGCTGAGAAAAAGAGAGATAAAAAAAATCCAGGAATATGGAGAGAATTAGAGAACTAAGTGATGTGATAAAACGTAATAATATACACATATTGGGATTCCAGAGGAGGAAGAGAGAGAAAGGGGCTGAGGTGTACTTGAAAAAATCATAGCTGAGAACTTCCCTGATCTGGAGAAGGAAAAAGGCATTGAAATCCAAGAGGCACAGAGAACTCCCTTCAGACGTAACTTGAATCAATCTTCTGCGTGACATATCATAATGAAACTGGCAAAATACAAGGATAAAGAGAAAATTCTGAAAGCAGCTAGGGATAAACAGACTCTAACATACAAAGGGAGACTGATAAGACTAGTGACGGATCTATCTACTGAAACTTGGCAGGCCAGAAAGGAATGGCAGGAAATCTTAAATGTGATGAACAGAAAAAATATGCAGCCGAGAATCCTTTATCCAGCAAGTCTGTCATTTAGAATAGAAGGAGAGATAAAGGTCTTCCCAAACAAACAAAAACTGAAGGAATTCATCACCACTAAACCAGCCCTCCAAGAGATCCTAAGGGGGATCCTGTGAGACAAAGTACCAGAGACATCGCTACAAGCATGAAACCTACAGACATGACAATGACTCTAAACCCGTATCTTTTTCTAATAACACTGAATGTAAATGGACTAAATGTGCCAACCAAAAGATATAGGGTATCAGAATGGATAAAAAAACAAGACCCATCTATTTGCTGTCTACAAGAGACTCATTTTAGACCTGAGGACACCTTCAGATTGAATGTGAGGAGATGGAGAACTATCTATCATGCTACTGGAAGTCAAAAGAAAGCTGGAGTAGCCATACTTATATCAGACAAACTAGACTTTAAATTAAAGGCTGTAACAAGAGATGAAGAAGGGCATTATATAATAATCACAGGGTCTATCCATCAGGAAGAGCTAACACTTATAAATGTCTATGCGCTGAATACAGGAGCCCACAAATATATAAAACAATTACTCACAAACATAAGCAACCTTATTGATAAGAATGTGGTCATTGCAGGGGACTTTAACACTCCACTTACAGAAATGGATAGATCATCTAGACACACGGTCAAAAAAGAAACAAGGGCCCTGAATGATACATTGGATCACATGGACTTGACAGATAGATTTAGAACTCTGCATCCCAAAGCAACAGAATATACTTTCTTCTCGAGTGCACATGGAACATTCTCCAAGATAGATCACATACTGGGTCACAAAACAGCCCTTCATAAGTTTACAAGAATTGAGATCATACCATGCATACTGTCAGACCACAATGTTATGAAGTCACAGGAAATCAACCTGTGACTTGAAATCAACCACAGGAAAGAGTCTGAAAAACCTCCAACAGCATGGAGGTTAAAGAACACCCTACTAAAGAATGAATGGGTCAACCAGGCAATTAGAGATAAAATTAAAAAAATATATGGAAACAAATGAAAATGAAAATACAACAATCCAAACGCTCTGGGATGCAGCAAAGGCAGTCCTGAGTAAAGTACCCCTGAGTAAAGCAGAGTACCCCAAACCCACCAGAAGAAGAGAAATAATAAAGATCAGAGCAGAAATAAACAATATAGAATCTAAAAAAACTGTAGAGCAGATCAATGAAACCACGAGTTGGTTTTTTGAAAAAAAATAAACAAAATTGATAAACCTCTAGCCAGGCTTCTCAAAAAGAAAAAGGAGATGATCCAAATAGATAAAATCATGAATGAAAATGGAATTATTACAACCAATCCCTCAGAGATACAAGCAATTATCAGGGAATAATATGAAAAATTATATGCCATCAAATTGGACAACCTGGAAGAAATGGACAAATTCCTAAACACCCACATACTTCCAAAACTCAATCAGGAGGAAATAGAAAGCTTGAACAGACCCATGACCAGAGAAGAAATTGAATCAGTTATCAAAAATCTCCCAACAAATAAGACTCCAGGACCAGATGGCTTCCCAGGGGAGTTCTACCAGACATTTAAAGCAGAGATAATACCTATCCTTCCCAAGCTATTCCAAAAAGTAGAAAGGGAAGGAAAACTTCCAGACTTATTCTATGAAGCCAGCATTACTTTGATTCCTAAACCCGACAGAGACCCATTAAAAAAAGAGAACTACAGGCCAATATCCCTGATGAATATGCATGCAAAAATTCTCAATAAGAGAATCAAACTCAACAGCATACAAAAAGAATTAGTCACCATGATCAAGTGGGATTCATTCCTGGGCTGTTTCAACATTCACAAATCAATCAATGTGATACATCACATTAATAAAAGAAAAGATAAGAACCATATGATCCTGTCAATTGATGCAGAAAAAAACATTTGGCAAAATTCAGCAAACTTTCTTAACAAAAACCCTCAAGAAAGTCGGGATAGAAGGAACATACTTAAACATCATAGAAGCCATTTATGAAAAGCCCACAGCTAATATCATCGTCAATGGGGAAAAACTGAGAGCTTTCTCCCTGAGATCAGGAACATGACAGGGAGGTCCAGTCTCACCACTATTGTTTAACACAGTGTTGAAAGTTCTAGCACCAGCAATCAGACAAGAAAAGGAAATCAAAAGCATCAAAATTGGAAAAGATGAAGTCAAGCTTTCACTTTTTGCAGATGACATGATATTATACATGGAAAATCCGATAGACTCCACCAAAGTCTGCTAGAACTGACACATGAATTCAGCAAAGTCGCAGGATACAAAATCAATGTACAGAAATCAGTTGCATTCTTATACACTAATAATGAAGCAACAGAAAGACAAATAAAGAAACTGATCCCGTTCACAATTGCACCAAGAAGCATAAAATACCTAGGGATAAACCTAACCAAAGATGTAAAAGATCTGTATGCTGAAAACTATAGAAAGCTTATGAAGGAAATTGAAGAAGATATAAAGAAATGGAAAAACATTCCGTGCTCATGGATTGGAAGAATAAATATTGTCAAAATGTCAATACTACCCAAAGCTATCTACACATTCAATGCAATCCCAATCAAAATTGCACCAGCATTCTTCTCGAAACTAGAACAAGCAATCCTAAAGTATGTATGGAACCACAAAAGGCCCCGAATAGCCAAAGTAATTTTGAAGAAGAAGACCAAAGCAGGAGGCATCACAATCCCAGACTTTAGCCTCTACTACAAAGCTGTCATCATCAAGACAGCATGGTATTGGCACAAAAACAGACACATAGACCAATGGAGTAGAATAGAAACCTCAGAACTAGACCCACAAACATATGGCCAACTAATCTTTGACAAAGCAGGAAAGAATATTCAATGGAAAAAAGACAGTCTCTTTAACAAATGGTGCTGGGACAACTGGACAAAAACATGCAGAAGGATGAAACTAGACCACTTTCTAACACCATTTACAAAAACAAACTCAAAATGGATAAAGGACCTGAATGTGAGACAGGAAACCATCAAAACCCTAGAGGAGAAAACAGGAAAAAACCTCTCTGACCTCAGCCACGACAATTTCTTACTTGACACATCCCCAAAGGCAAGGGAATTAAAGGCAAAAATGAACTATTGGGACCTCATGAAGATAAAAAGCTTCTGCACAGCAAAGGAAACAGTCAACAGAACTAAAACGCAACCAACGGAATGGGAAAAGATATTTGCAAATGACATACCGGACAAAAAGCTGGTATCCAAAATCTATAAAGAGCTCACCAAACTCCACACCCAAAAAACAAATAATCCAGTGAAGAAATGGGCAGAAAACATGAATAGACACTTCTCTAAAGAAGACATCCGGATGGCCAACAGGCACATGAAAAGATGTTCAACGTCGCTCCTCATCAGGGAAATACAAATCAAAACCACACTCAGATATCACCTCACACTAGTCAGAGTGGCTAAAATGAACAAATCAGGAGACTATAGATGCTGGAGAGGATGTGGAGAAACGGGAACCCTCTTGCACTGTTGGTGGGAATGCAAATTGGTGCAGCCACTCTGGAAAGCAGTGTGGAGGTTCCTCAAAAAATTAAACATAGACCTACCCTATGACCCAGCAATAGCACTGCTAGGAATTTACCCAAGGGATACAGGAGTGCTGATGCATAGGGGCACTTGTACCCCAATGTTTATAGCAGCACTCTCAACAATAGCCAAATTATGGAAAGAGCCTAAATGTCCATCCTCTGAAAAATCGATAAAGAAATTTTGGTTTATATGCACAATGGAATACTACGTTGCAATGAGAAAGAATGAAATATGGCCTTTTGTACCAACGTGGATGGAACTGGAGAGTGTTATGCTAAGTGAAATAAGTCATACAGATAAAGACAGATACCATATGTTTTCACTCTTATGTGGATCCTGAGAAACTTAACAGAAGTCCATGGGGGAGGGGAAGAAAAAAAAAGATGTTAGAGAGGGAGAGAGCCAAAACATAAGAGACTCTTAAAAACTGAGAACAAACTGAGGGTTGATGGGGGGTGGGAGGGAGGGGAGGGTGGGTGATGGGTATTGAGGAGGGCACCTTTTGGGATGAGCACTGGGTGTTGTATGGAAAGCAATTTGACAATAATTTTCATATTAAAAAATAAATAAATAAAAGAAAAAAACTGTAAAAAAATCATATCAATCATAAATCTCAGTAGGCATTTTTATACAAATTGACAAGCTGATTTGATCATTTATATGAAAATCTAAGGGACTTAGAATAGCTTTAACAATTTTTAAAATTAATTTTTATTTTTCTGCATGTTGTTTATAGATTCAGAAGTCAAATCAGTAAGGTAAGTCACCTGTATAAATAAGGAATAATACATACAGGTATTACCAAAATTGTGTTTTGTGGAACACAGGTGCTTTCAAGATGCCATTCTAAGTTCTATGAGCTAATAAAATTAGCAAAATACTGCAAGCAAAATGTTCATTTTGAAGGTTTTAACATTTTATAGTCTGTGAGTCATTCTAAAGCAAATGCACCTATTTGGTTTTACTTAACATATTGTCTCCCAAATTTTTTGAACTAGGGCCATTCTAAAAAATTTCATCCTTCGATTCAGTATCTTTTAACACCTTTATCTCTGTGTAACAGTGTGGGAAAACACATACATTTTCTCCTCAGTGCCTTTGTAGTAGGAGAATAAAAACAAATGTGTTAGTATCACAAAAGGAGACAGAAAGTTATTTCATTACAAAAAGATACAATACCTGATAGTAATATTGTATGGAATATTCTGTTTAGAAAGTTTGGCCTCTTTGGGGTCCCTGGGTGACTCAATAGGTTAAGCGTCTGACTCTTGATTTCAGCTCAGGTCATGATATCAAGGTTGTGAGATCCAGCTCCACATTGGCCCATGCTGAGCATGGAGGCTGCTTAAGCTTATCTCTCTCCCTCTGCACCCACCTCACTTGTGCGCACATGGTCTCAAAAAAAGAAAAGAAAAAGAAAAACGAAAACAAAATCTGTCCTCTTTCATGTGGTTTTCATTTAAATAATTATATTAAACATAATCACCATTTCAATACTTCAGTTAGCTAGAAATTCCTTTAGGTGAAAGAGCTTATACCAATAATTCACATTACAGAGAATTTTCAGAGTTTCCACATTATCAGTGTATACTTATTAACTATGACCTTTATGTTAGTTCATTTCATATTCATATCTAGTCATAGATTCTCTACATGCCCAGATAGGTCTCCTATGTCTTGTGTATTTTCCCACTAAATATAATTGAGTACTGCATATGTATTCACGGAGAGTTCCATAAATATTTTTAATCAATATCTCATGGAAAGTATTTAGAATAAATACCTCCAGATTTCTCAATTTTTTAACCAAGACTTCTACTGATTTGTCTATTTGTTACTTCACATAGTTTAAAATATACAAATATCTGCGTTTAAGTTTTTGAGACTATTCTTAGCTAGTTGGTTATATTGCTAGATGTCTTATTGCTGCTTAACAACTACCCTGATTCATTCATTTCATTATAAATAATTTCAAATTTTGCATATAGTATCTGTTTATGTGCATTAAGAAGATATATTTATTCAGATAAACATATTGAATCAACTCCTGTCTAAAAAAATGTGTTATAATCTCAGCTAGAAGGACATGTTCTATAGATCTACATTTAAAATAGTATATCCTAATCCTGCCACCTCAAATCCATTTAAATATGTCCACTCAAGTGACTGACATAAATGACTTAAAGACACAATATACCAAACTGGGTCAATCAACCAGGCTTTGACTATAAATAATGGAATGCACTCATGAAATAATAGAATATTCATATAAGCAAGTAAAAAATGTCATTGATCAAAATCAGAAATATACAATAAGATGGCGAGGTTCCTGACCAACTTACATACCTAAAAGCATTCTAATATCCCCAAATCATTTTATTTAAAAAGCTGTCAAAATCGATTACTGTAAGAGTGCCTACTTTTCAGTTACATAATTTATCTAATACTAAACAGGAGCCTGGTTAAATAAAGGCTACTAAAATAAATACATAAACATTTATAAGAAGGATCCATATTTTACATGTACTAGAGTCAGTAAAGAGATGGATAATGAAATACAGGTGTTTTTTTTTTTTTTAAAGAGCAGCCATTAAATAATCTAGCTAGGTCTAAATGTATCAACAGATACATTTTCAAAGCATATTGAGTGAAAACAAGTTTACTGAACAATGATAGGTTTATGATTATATTAATGTAAATATAAAAAAAAAACCCTCTTTTCTGGGATGATAAACTTCAGGAGACAGAGAAGGGAAACATATGATGGGAAATGGTTTAGTTGTATCTCCAGTGTCTAACTTATTTCAAAGAGATATAGGAGGGAGGAAAGAACAAAGAGTTCTAAAGCAAAAATAAGAAAATGAAAAGTGTATGTAATATTATTCACAACCAAATAATCCATAATCTCAATGTATGTTTTCTCATATTTTCTTTATGTATTTAGAGAAGAGAAAATGAGGAGATGAAAGTTTGGAGTTTATTACTATCAATCCACCTGAACTTAGGCACCAAGGAAAAAGTGGTTTTAGAGAAGCACATCTATTTACAGCAATGCTCTGTTACCTGAGTGCCACAGCACTAATTAACGCTTAAAGGAACATATTTGGCAATACTCCTTGGGAATGACATTTCAATAGCAAATTTTAGAAATTTTAATTTTTTCCCTCTGCTGCATGCTGTAAGACCAGTATGTGTTAATTAAATTGAAAGAGAGACTTTAACAATACATTAAAGTCTCATACACCATGATCAGTTGGGATTTATTCCAGGAATGCAAAAATGATTCAATATCCACAATCAATCAACACGATACACCCCATTAACAAAATGAAGGATAAAAATCATATGATCATCTCAATAGATGTAGAAAAGGCATTGGACAAAACTCAGTATCCATGTATAATAAAAACTCTCAACAAAAGGGGTGGAGAGGTAACATAATATAGAGCATATAGAGACAAGATGACAGCTAACATCATACTCAATGTTGAAAACCTGAGTTTTCAACCTGAGTTCCTAAGATCAGGAACTAGATAAGGATGAGCACTGTCAGCACTTTTATTCAACAAAATGCTGGAAGTCCTAGAAATGGTAATTGTACAAAATAAATAAATAAAGGTCATCCTAATTAGGAAGAAGTAAAACTATCACTGAAGATGACATGATACTATATAGAAAACCCTAAAGACTCTACCAAGAAACTATTAGAACTAAAAAATGAACTCAGTAAAGTTGCAATATACAAAATGTACAAAAAACAATTTCATTTCTGTAGACTAGCAACATATTATCATAAAGGGAAATCATGAAAACAATTCTATTTACAACTGCATTAAAAATAAAATAGCTGGTGGGGCGCCTGGGTGGCTCAGTCGGTTAAGCGGCCGACTTCGGCTCAGGTCATGATCTCGCAGTCCGTGAGTTCAAGCCCCGCATCGGGCTCTGTGCTGACTGCTCAGAGCCTGGAGCCTGTTTCAGATTCTGTGTCTCCTTCTCTCTGACCCTCCCCCATTCATGCTCTGTCTCTTTCTGTCTCAAAAATAAATAAACGTTAAAAAAAAATTGAAAATAAAATACCTGGGAATAAATTTAACCAAAAAGTTAAAGACCTGTATCTGAAAACTATAATGACGTAAGAAATAGAAGGTACAAATGGACAAATATACTGTGCTCACAGTCTGAAAGAATTAATAGTTAAAATGTCCATACTACCCAAAGAAATCTTGAGAAAGATTCAACACAAGTCATATCCAAAATACCAATGGAATATTTCATAGAATGAGAACTAATCCTAAAATTTGTATAAAAGCACAAAAGACCTTGAATAGCCAAAGCAATCTAGAGAAAGAACAAAGCTGGAGGTATCATGTGTCCAGATTTTAAATCATACTACAAAGCTATAATAATCAAACAATATGGTCCTAACAAAAAACAAAAAAACAGACACATAGATCAATGAAATAGAATAGATAGCCCAGTAACAAAACCATATTATATGATCAATTTATAATAAATGAGGAAATAATATAAAATGGGGAAAAGACAGTCTTTTCAATAAATGGTGCTGAGAAAGCTGGACAGCTATATGCAAAAGAATGAAACTGGACCACTCACTGTCTTACACTACCTACAAAAATAAACTCAAAGTGGTTTAAAGATTTAAATGTAAGCTCTAAAAACACAAAATTTCTAAAAGAAAACAAAGGCAGTGAACTCTTGGACATCGATCTTAGCAATATATTTTTGGATCTGCCTTTTCAGGCAAGAGCAACAAAAGCAAAAAACAAACAACTGGGACGACATCAAACTAAAAAGCTGTGCATGGTCAACAAAGTCATCAATAAGATGAAAGCTTATTGAATGGGAGAAGATATTTCCAAATGATGTTTGATATCTGATATATATAATCCAAAAAATATATAGAATTCATACAATTTAACACCAAACAAATAATCCAATTAAAAATGGGCAGAGGACCCGAACAGATGTTTTTCTGAAGCATACAGATTGTCAGCAGAGGTATGAAAAGATGCTCTATATCACTATCAAACAAATACAAATAAAAACCATAATAAGATATCACTTCATAATAGTCAGAATGGATAGTTTCAAAAAGATAAGAAATAAGTGTCGGGAAGCATGTGGGGAAAGGGTATGAGAATTCCTTTTTTAGGGAATGTAAATTGGTGTAGCCACCTGTAGGTTTTGAGGCAGTTCCTCAAAAAAAGAAAAAAAAAAAAAAAAAAGCAAAAATACTATACAATCCATCAATTCCACTTCTGGGTATTTATCTGAAAGAAACAAGCACTAATTCAAAAAGATTTATGCATCCTCATATTCACTGCAGCATCATTTACAACAGCCAAGATATGGAAGCAACTTAAGTGACTGACTCATCAATAAATGAATGGATAAAGATGTAGTACACCCAGAGGAATATTACTTAGCCATAAAAAATGAAATCTTATCATTTGCAACAATATGAATGGATCTAGAGGGTATTACGTTAAGTGAAATAAGTCAGAGAAAGCAAACACCTTATGATCTCACTCATGTGTGAGTGAAAAACAAAACCAGCAAACTAACAAACCAAACAGACTCAAAAATACAGAGAATAAACTGATGATTACCAGAGAGGAAAGGGATGGTAGAATGGGTGAAACATGGGAAGGTGATTAAGAGGTACAATCCTACAGTTACAAAATGAGTCACAGAAATATAAAGTACAGCCATAGGTAATATAATTAATAATATTGTAATAACTGTGTGGTGACAGAACTAAATTTATTGTGGTGGTGCTTCATTATGTATGTAAATGCTGAATCACTGTGTTGTACACCTGAAATTAATATAATATTGTAGGTCAACTACACTTCAATAAAAAAACCTGAAGGAGTATGGGGCGCCTGGGTGGCTCAGTTGGTTGAGTGGCCGACTTCAGGTCAGGTCATGATCTCAGTTTGTAAGTTCGAGCCCTGCATTGGGCTCTGTGCTGACAGCTCAGAGCTTGGAGTCTACTTCAGATTCTGTGTGTGTGTCTCTCTCTGACCCTCCTCCGCTCATGCTCTGCATCTCTCTCTCTCTCTCTCAAAACTAAACATTTAAAAAAATTATTTTAGAAAACTTGAAGGAGTAAAATCATACCTACTCTATAACTTAAATTTTCTGGATCCATTCAGAAATAACAGTAACTTCTTCCTTCATTGTCATCTTCAAAAGAAGTGTAAACCATATAAACACCCACAGGAACAGACTTATTTGGAGGCATCTTTTGGAACTTAAGATATCTGTAGCATACATTGTTGATGGCCATTCATACTTCCTTGGCAGTCAGCATTCACAGTGACCACTTCTTTCTGCAAGCCCTAGTGATTTTCTGAAAATTTCTCTGGAATTTGTGGGAGGTAGGCTTATTATCTACATTTTAGATTTGAAATACTGTTGACCCAAATGAGCTGGTAATTCTTTTTCCAAAGACAAACTTAATACTTTCATCTTACATTTTAATGGAATTTTAATTTTTTTTTTTAACATTTATTTCTGAGACAGAGAGAGAGACAGAGCATGAACGGGAGAGGGTCAGAGAGAGAGGGAGACACAGAATCTGAAACAGTCTCCAGGATCTGAGCAGTCAGCACAGAGCCTGAGGCGGGGCTGGAACTCACATACCCGCGAGATCGTGACCTGAGCCGAAGTCGGCCGCTTAACCGACTGAGCCACCCAGGTGCCCCTTAATGGAATTTTTTAAATATACATTTTTTAAAGTAGCCACCCATATCAAATTTAACAACTAGTCACGTTTGTATGTATTCCCGTCCTCCCCTCCCTTCTTCCCAGCCTCATTCCAAGAATGCAGACTGCTTTCCTACACCATTCTCTTCATTATGTATTATCTGAACAAGCTGCAATGACACGTGCTTCAGTATCTCTAGCATCAAGAGGTATTGTACAACTAAATTGGGCCAATGAGATTGTAACAAAGATTTGTCTGCATCCCTATAAAGGATGAAGATATGCCATATAATCCCTATCTCTCGATACTGGTTTAGAATGCAAAAATGACGGCTAAAGCTCCAACAACCATTTTGGATCATGAGTTGACATAAGAATTTTGAGAATGGCTGAGAAGAAAATTAAGTCTAAAGGTGCCCAATGACATCATGCTGTCGCTATGCCAGTTCTGGTAACTTACCTCTATCGTGTAATAGAGAAATCAATGTCTACTTCCTTTAAACTACAATAATTTGGGGGTTTTGTCACATATAGTGGAATATAACTCTATTTGTTATCCATTATACAAGAACTTTATGAATACACTGCCAGTAAAAACTGTTCACAGACAACAGAATGTGAAGCTCACTTCACTACCTTCTTCATTTCCAATCTACTTGACTCCTGTTTAGAAGTTTCCATAAACTGTATGCTTATGATTTAATCTACTATTCTCTAAACTTTACATATATACCCAGAATAAATGTTTAGTTTTGTTCTGTGTATTTTTATTAATTTAGGTGAAGGGTAACATAGTTTTCCTGCAATTCACTTTTTTCACCCCACAATGTTTTAAAGATGTTTCTATACTGATCTATCTATAGTTCATTTTTATGTGTAGATTTTTAAAATATTTGTGTGTACATATTTTTATTATTTCTCTACCAATGGGCATATATATTGTTTCTAATATTTCACTATCACTCATCTGAAATGAACATATTTGAATCTATCTCTTACGGAATATGACTAAATATATTCTCTAGTTGATTCTTAGATATGGAAGCACAGGCCATAGGAATTGCACATTTTCATCCACATAGATGTTTCAGATAGTCTCATAAAGAAAGGTACATATAAAAGGTATATGTAAAAGGGTTGATAAAAACAGCATTTTTATACAACAAGGACAATCTTGATCATCTTTATTGGTTCACTGTTTTTTTTTTTAATTTTTTTTTTAACGTTTATTTATTTTTGAGACAGAGAGAGACAGAGCATGAATGGGGGAGGGTCAGAGAGAGGGAAACAGGCTCCGGGCTCTGAGCTGTCAGCACAGGGGCCCGATGCGGGGCTCGAACTCATAGACCGCGAGATTGTGACCTGAGCCGAAGTCGGCGCTCAACCGACTGAGCCACCCAGGCACCCCTGGTTCACTGTTTTGAGGATTTCCTAGATAGGTCTGGCTTTTTATTCACATCTATACACACTTACTGCTAAAACCAACATTGAAAATATTTAAAATAATGAATATAATCCTCTGGCTTCATACCCTGTATTTGCTTGGTGAAAAAGATGATGGAGGGAAATAAAAAAGGTTAAGAGGGCCAAGAGCCAAGAGAAATTTAACACTAACACAATAAAATAATCAGTATGCTGAAAACAACATTTTCCCTGCTTTCCATTACTTATCAATTGATGGGCAGAGAAAGATAAATGGCAATGTGAAAAAGATAAGATTTTCTCTGAATAATAATTCTCTTCTGTCCCATGGCACCTTCTATTTGACTTTTGTTCAAAGGTCTCAGAGTTGTAGATCCACAGATAAGCTAGTTTAGAAATTCAGAAAATAAGGTACCATGACAGTTGTTCAAAGACTTTATGAAGGCCAGTGGAACCCACGACTATAAATCTTCTATCCCATCCATTCACCTTAATAAACCCCCTCCATCTTAGAAATTGTGGCCATGTGCCCTTCAACAGTCAGCAATGTGTAAAATGCTTACTTTCTTCAAAGTTACATTTTAAATGTTAATTTATGGGGAGCAGAGCTGTGCTGAATTATCATTTACAATATGTCAATCTCTTACTTTGAAGTCCGGGGAATGATGTTTGTAAACAGTGAAAACTCAGCTTTATTTTTTTGCAATCATTTAACTTTCAAAATGCATCAAAATATACCTCAAAGACAGAAAAATCAAATTATAATCTTTGACATGTTTTTCAAACATGAGTGCTGTCTTATATTTATAAGACATTTTTGCATAGCTTCCCCTAGATTTTAATGACATAATTTAAAATTATAAAACATTTCCCCAATATCGGAGGAGGTTCATTTTAAATATGAAATCAACTTAAAAAATACTTTCTCAGTATTTCTCCCTTTAAATTAGAGAAACAGAAAGCAATTATTCAATAGTATAACTATTTATATTTCAAAAATATACATTCTGACACTCATATGTGGAATTTAAGAAACAAAACAGATGAACATAGGGGAAGGGAAGGAAAGATAAGATAAAAACAGAGAGAGAGAGGCAAACCATAAGAGACTCTTAACTACAGAGAACAAACTGAAGGTTGCTGGAGGGAAAGTGGGTGGGGAATGGGCTAAATGGGTGATGGGCATTAAGGAGGACACTTGTTGGGATGAGTACTGGGTGTTATACATAAGTGATGAATCACTAAATTCTACTCCTGAAACCATTATTACACTAAACTAACTTGAATTTACACAAAATCTTGGAAAATAAATATGCGTACATATATGTGTGTGTGTGTGTGTATACACCCATACACACACACATATACATGGATCCCAAAGTGAATGCAGTATTTTAGAACTCCCTTTCCAATTTTCAAAACAACCAACCTAATGCCACAAAGTGATTGCCATAAGATTCTAAGTCTCATGTAGAAAGCTAAGAGTTTATTTTATAAAAACATTATTTCCCATTAACTAGTTTTAAAATAAGTGGAATTATTGACAAATTTCAAAAAAAAAAGTTCTATACACTTAACAAGGTCTCCTCAGTAGTCAAACAAAAATAGATGGCTAATGTTTTACATTATGATTAGGTCAATGCTACTCTTACGTATATGAAAGGTGTCTTACTGGCAGCTGTATGAAAAATTATTACTATACTAATTCAGACTTCGAATTAAAGATAAGTGTGTGGACCAGTTCTAAAACAGATTTTAACAATTTAATTTCTACACATAAGCTCTGAAGTTTATCAGCATCCTCAAAAATAATAGCCATTCAGAAAAAAATATATTAACTAGGATTTTGATTACTACCATGGGGAAGTAATAGTTGCTTAGCGCCAATAAAACTAGTGGGTTTTTTCCCTGCATTTAGACACAATATCATACATCAAATACAAAATGTTAATTCAGATTCCTTTGACAAATGATAAAATGCTTAAATGATTAAGTACGTTAATCCATTTATCTAACCTGTTTGCTATTATGGGTTTCACCCTCATCCATAACACAGTTGACAAGCGACCCTCTTCTGATTTGCTGGACAGAAATTTGAGAAGTTGAACTAGTTTTATTTTAACAGCAACAGAAATAAATGTGAAAGATACCATGTCCTTTCCAAGTTTGTGAAACCAGGAGGCCTAGTCTGCTAAACTTGATGATTTGGTATCCTCGAACCATGCATAATAAATTACATTTGAGTACAGTACATCCCCAAACATTTTTCACAGTGCCTTCTAACCTTTCCTCTGTTGGGAGTCCATTTCTATTGAGCTAAAATATTCTCTTACAAAATATCTCAAAGTTACTTTTTAAAGCACAGTGTCTGGTACCTTTCAATAGTTGTTTTCAGAACAGGAGACATACAAACATCCAGTGAAAAGTATGCTCAAGGTTGGTGTTTTCTTTTTTCAAAGAAGAAAAGAAGAAGCTTCAAAAAGAAAATTCAACATTTTGAAGTTGTTATCTCTATTCACTATTTAGCATCATACAGTTTTTCCTAAAGGACTATTCTGAAAAATCATTTTTAGATGTAATCAAAATAGCTTCACACAGACCTCTCAAGCCAGCACTTTGACAAGACTAGTCAAGAAATATATTTGAGAGCATTTACCAATTGCCTGCACTGTATTAGACACTCTGTAGAATATGGAGAAACAGAGGTCCCTGCCTTAGCACTATATTTCTTTTTATTGAAAGTTACCTCTCCAAGCAGGTCTAGAAGACTAACAATTATCTGTTCCATTTGGATTATTTAAGTCTCCACAACTAAAACATTTTGAGGAGACATAAATGAGTCATTTCTTACACACTAGAAGGAAATTAAATTGTATTGGTGCCCTCATTGTAGCACATTAAAGGAACTGGTTATTCCTACCAATTCGATAATTAAATAAAAAATCAGTTTTTACAGTTTAAACAATAGTGTTATCATGTGACCACAAACAACCATTGTTTCTTAATCGCCCTTTTTATAAAAGGGCATTGGCTGCAAATATTGACTTCTGCTTATGCAAGACCATATTGGATATGGTTTCTTTCTTTGCCATGTCAGCAAGATGAAGGAATAGTTATGGCTTTTTTCCTCCCAATTACAACCTGATAAACCATTTCCCTTATTTCATCTTATATTATCTGTCTTTTCCTAGAGCATGCAATATCTACTGTACAAAGTAAATTACTGTATTTAGAGGGGCTCACACACAATTTAGAATAGCTAGCACAATCTAAACCTTTATCGGTGAAATTCGTTATACTGGCTTACCAATTTACCTCCACTTTCCATGTAGTATAAAATACCTAGGCAGAAGCAGAGCTAAAGTTCCCTCAGATTTTTTTTGCCCTATTCTATTTTTTCACCGCAGAAAGGTAAATGCTAGGTAGAAAGGGGGAAACGTGGAGCTGGAGAGTATACGAAAGCTCAGGTAGAAATCTGGCCTGCATTTCTATATCTTTATTTATGTTTTTGTCTCTATTATTGCCAGTTCCTCATTTATTTATGCATCTGAAAATTAGAAGAAAGAAAATTGATGTTGCATGCCCAATTGACTAATGTTGCAAATAGTAGGTAAAGACTGTATCTATAAGCTGGAGATAAATTGGATTTTCATTTTAAAAGAGTAATTGTATCACTGCATTCTTTGGAGGCTAGAAACAGAATCCAACTCTGGTTAATTTACTAAAAATGAAATACATGAAAAAGGTATAAAGTAGTTCCCAAGGGAAGGAGAAGCTAAAGGACTAGGACATACAAACAACAGGAAAAAGAATTATGCAGAGTGGAGGATTCAAGAGCAGGAAATAAAGTTCAGTCTCTTCAGGGCAGAACTTTGGAAACAAATTCCAGTTTTTAGATTTTTTTTTTTAAATTACGTTCAACGTTAAAGTTCCTAGAAGCATGTCCCATGGCCAATCTTAAATCATATGTCTAACACTTAGCCAAGGGGATATGGATTATCCTCATAGTGTCAGCAATATTGCATCTAATGAGGAAGAGAGAATTTCCCCAAACAGATTCAGGATCTGCTGCTAGAAGATGGGAATAATGGACGTTCATGTGGCAGAACATATTTCTACTATGACAATTATTAACAAATTTACGAGTAAAATTCATACTTTCACACTTACTGTAACAGAAAATAGATTGACTTGTGTTAGTTCATTAGGGAGATGACTTTATCAGTAAATTAATTTGTTTCAAGTCAATACAGTATACCTATCTATACACACACACACACACACACACACCACAGAGAGTAGTCTTTTTGCATATCTTTTTTGCTCTACCCTGTAGATATTACCTTGCATGTTTTATATAGAGAAAAAGTAGATTCAAAGAGAATAAGGGGTAGGGACCAAAACTCAACCATTTTTGGTTTTGTTTTAACTTTTAAGTTGTTTAATTGTTGTAGGGGTTTATCAGTTTCCTTTTGTATTATAAGAAGGACTCAACCCTTATCAATATTTTTATATAAAAATTTCTGTTTTTTAATCATAGTGTTTCAAATAAAATTTTACTTTCTTAAACAATGATTATTTTGCATAATTTGCTAGCCTACTCAAGAATATTTACTTAAAGTTAGTCTGTAACACATATAATCCTGTCACCCTAACGTCCCAAACTTGTATTTTCTAATAAAGAAAACAACTTCTTTCCATCCATTTGTATAACGACACTTTTTCCTTCTGTAATTTAGCTTCTCCCTCTCCCCATGTTGTATTCCTGCAATTTTTAATAAAATGTATTATTATGAACTCTACTTATAATTCTAATTTTTCTTATGATTGACAATGTTTCCAGTGTCTATATTCATCTTCCCCTATTTTAGTTTAGGTGTGTGTATGTGAGAGAAAGAGAGCATGTGTTCTATTTATAATCCTGACACAAAACATAGGCCTTGCATACACTTCCCTGCCTGTTATGTTTTTCATTTGTTCATTTTCTTCTCAAACTCTCTCTGTTTTTTCTTAAGTCTGAAGTTGGGAAAGGGATTTTTGGAGTGCTTTCAAAGATTTAACCTGACCAGATTTAACCTAAAGATGTAGGCAACTGATACAAGAACATGTTGAAGTTGGGGGGTATGCTCAGAAGTGTGGGTTCCCCAAACGGTATTGCTGAGACAGGAACTACCATGATTCGGGAATCTGAAAGATGCTTTCCTTCCTCCTTGACTTTTCACCGCACCATGAATAATGTTGGCCTTTCTCTGGGAATGGTGGTTCCCACAGTTTTTGTTTGTTCATATATTGTTTTGTGTTTCCTTAGGTAGTTTTCAAACATAAAAAAATTTACAGAAGTTGATATAAAAGGCACCTATATAACCATTTAAAGACAATTGATGCCAAAATTTATATATTTGTCTTGAGTCTCCTTTAAAAAGTTAATACAATGTTATATAAACTGCAAATAATTATGCCACTCTATTCTTTCATGTGTGTTCATATGTGTATATATATGCATATATACATATATACACATATATATTCCTATATTTATATACTTATATTATATTCTACGTATATAATGTGGGGTGACCAGATCAGATGGAGGCTAGCAACACAGGTGGTGAAAGAATTCACCCAAGACAGAACAAAGTAGGTAGAAGCTTATCGACTACACTGCAAGGGAGCAGTGGAAAAGACAGCAAAGGACAGACAGTCTGCCAGGAGGCAGTGATGGGGGCTGTAGTTATGAGGGGAAGTGAGGAAGTATTGGAATGTATGGAATATTCCTTTTTTGGTACCTGTGTCCTGTTTTAGCAGCCCATTGGTCAGGTATGGCCTATGGCTATTGAGAGGTGGGTCGCCTCATGGGCCTGTTTGCATTCAGCCCAGTGGGCGCTGTGGGCCCTTTTCACCCTACTCACATTTCCACTTCTCAAGCCTGTTGCCCCAAAGTGGCCTCCACATATAATAAATGTGTGTATGTGTGTATATAAACATACAGATACATATTTTAATTATACATACATGTTCTTTCTTTTTAGGAATATAGTACTATATATGTATTTGAGCCTTGTAGAAGCACTGACAAAGAGTATCAGAATGGATTTAAAAAAACAAAACAAGACCCATCTATATGCTGCCTACAACAGACTTATTTTAGACCTGCAGATTGAAAATAAGGTGAAAGAGAACCATCTATCATGCTAATGGATGTCTCATTTATGTAATATAGAAACCTCTCTCTGTTCAGTGATCACATGCTATGTAGATCAGATTCTCAAAATGCATCAATAAAAAATCATCAGTAGAGACAAAATTCGAAGTTCAGATAGTTCAGTCTACAGCTTTTTTATGTCAGTAGAGGGGCATGTTGTTACAAAATGAAACCAGAATATAAGTTCCCTTTCTACAATGTAATCTTCATGGGGGTAATATTATGTCTACACATTTTTGCAGTCCTTTATGTCTTGCAGAGTGGACTTGAACATTTTTTTAATGTTTATTTATTTTTGAGAGAGTGAAAGAGGGCAGGCAGGAGACGGGGAGGAGGAAGGGGAGGGGGAGAGGGAGGCACAGAATCCAAAGCAGGCTCCAGGCTGAACTGTCAGCACAGAGCCAGACCCAGGGCAGAAGTCAGCCACTTAACCCACTGAGAACACAGGCACCCCTGGGCTTGAACATTTTAAAATGAAAGTAAACAGTGATTGTATGATTGCTTAGTAAAAATGGTCCATTTTGATTTTTTCTTCAGAGTTAAGATTGGGCTATCTGGGGACTTTTGTTCCTCTTAGTTTAAATCTAATAAGTAGATGGGGCACCTGGGTGGCTCAGCCAGTTAAGCGGGTTAAGGGCTGACTCCTGATTTCAACTCAGGTCATGATCTCATGGATCCTGTTGAGCCCTGTGTCAGGCTCCCCTGCTTGGAATTCTCTCTCTCTCCCCGTCTCTCTCTGCCCCTCCCCTGCTTGAGCTCTTTCTCTCTCTCAAAAATAAACTTCTTAAAAAGTCTAATAAGTAGAGACACATTTTTCCTTATACAATATTGTAACCAAATCCTTCTCAGTCTATGATGTGTATGAAATATTACAGCATATTCAATTCCTAAATACACTAGATCTCTAATGTATATTAACTGCTTATAATGTGGTATTCATTTTGCTTGCCTGTTCAACTGAGTCTTCTACTCTCTGATTAGAATTGTCATTCTACAAACCTGATTAAACATAAATACACTATAAAAACCAAACTAAAAAGCACTAAAATCACAAATGCTGATCAATTTCTCTAAAATTGAAAGAGAAGAAATCTTTCTCTTGGTCTTCTTGCTTTCAAAACATGGAGAATATTTTCTCTCATTTTAAATTTTGCATAAGAATTGCACTATTAACCACACTGTAGCTTTGTTACCCCTCCCCCCGATCTGTGTTATTTACACTTCTGTGTCCTTCCTTAGCTATTAAGTAGTATTTCCATTTCAGAGGCATGGCTGTCTGGGCCTAGAGATATTAGCATCTTGCTATTTTCCTTTTCATGTTCTTGATGCTGAGCATTAAAGCAAATATTTGAAAAAGTGGAGGGAATGATGGAGTCAGAAGGAGCAAGAAGCAGGTAGGAGTTATAGGTAGTGAATTTTGACTTAGTATGCAGAGCCTTTGGCCTGAGACTTAAAAAGGTCTTACCACCAAGGTATCTTACAACCAATGTTCTTCAAATTTAAAGAAGTATTCTTAACTGACTGATTTCTTACCCCCTCCCCCATTTTTTTTTTTTTTTTTTGCACAATTCTTAATAGCACAATCTTTAGGTTGGTTCAATGAATTTCCAACACCTCTAAGTGTTAAAAATTATTCCTATTTTCAGAAAAGATTAAACTTCCACCCCATCTCATAAAATTAATGATACAGAAATTCTTTGATAACTTTTTAACAATCAATTCAATTTTCTGTTGGCTTTCCAGAAATTAATTAATTAATTAATTTATTTATTTTTACTTTTCCATTGCCTGAAATATCAGGGGCATCTGGAAAGTATTTAATTGTAACAATTGAACAAATTCTCATTTTCTTTTGAGGCTTTACTTCTACACCATATGGAAATGTATAGCTAGATGATGTTACAGTTAAAATACCGTATTATAGTCTTGAAAGTTGCTAAGAAAGTGGGTCTTCAGTGTTCTCACCACAAAAAAGAAATTGCCAATTATGTGACGTGACAGAGGCGGTAGCTAATACTATGATGGTAATTATTTTGCAATATATAAATGTATCTAATTAATATGTTGCACACCTTAAACATACACAATGTTATATGTCAATTATATCTTAAAACTAGAAAAAATTATAAATTAAATAAAAAGCAAAAATGTATAGCTAAGAACAAAGATGATAGCAAGAAGTCATAGTCAATGGAGAACTGGTCAGTTGTAAGGGGAAAAAGCAATTTGGAAAGATGTGGAAATGAGAATCCCTGCACATAGCAGGGATTCTCAGAGGTGTGAGGTGTCTCTAGAGGAATTGAAGGTGTGTAGGGAGTAATTAGTGCTCCTGGTATTTAGTACCTAGGATCCAGTGACAAAACACTATTGTAAAGCCTGGAACCATTCTACACAATGAAGAACTGTCCAACCCAAAATGGAACTGGATGTCTTATAGGGCATTTGATACAAGAGCACAGTTGGAAGGAGCAAAGAAAAGAGTTTGCACTGTATTCAGTATAAGAAGAGCATGCATAGTCACCTATTCCTCCCCATGTATTTGCAGAGGGGAAGGAGAATGTTAACATGTGTAGGTCACTCCAAAGCTACATGGTACCCTCTTAAATTGATGAATAACAGAAACCATAGGAGCAGCCTATCAGAAAGGAGCAGCTATCAGAAAGATAGCACAGCCAGGAGACAGAGAGGGAAAAGTCCACTTCCAAATTCCTATGAATTCAGGCTTCCAGGATTCTCAGTTCCCAGAAAGTAACTTGGAGTCTAAGCCAGTTTGTCACCTTCCAGGAGGCTATCCAGAGAGAGGAAGAGACCAAGGCTTCAGTGCTGCGGGGCTGAATGATCTGTAAGAATGGTGTGGAACTACTTCCTCTCTAGTGAGACTTGGAAGATTCCTAGGGGCCTAGATGGGTCCTAATGATCTCATGTGCCACGTAACAGAGTTCATAAAAGACCATTCATGTACAGAGCCAAGTATAGATATCAACAGTGACTGGGCCCAAATATTCAAAAATCAAATGCAGAAGTGGATTTTCCCTTCTATTTTCATCAAACTAAGCCTAACTTTCCTAACCTTCTTAATGATTCCTTCCTCCCTGTTACTTCTGAGTGGTAGTACAATGGAACCTTTGAAATTAGAAGTGAGACCAGGACATGGAGAAGCAAAAAGGCCTAAGAACAGGAAAATAATCAAACATGGAATTGTGATTAGTGACTGAACACAAATACTTGAGTTTGATTATTTATCCTAAAGAAATTACATGAAAGTAGGTTTTGAGTGTTCTCCTGTCTAAAGGAACGGGAATACATGAAGGATTTAAGATTAAAGTGTATTGGAAAATTAGATTACTTATTTCCTATCTTTAGTTTCTTTTACTTCCTCCGCTTTAGTTTTATGGTAAAGTAATTGACAAAGCATTTATTAAACACCCACTACGTTCAAGGTCCTACTCTAGATCCCCAAAGATAGAGTTGAGAAAAATACACAGAAGTTCACAAAGCAGTGACAGCTTAAAGGAAAATCCCTGGATATGAAGGCCAAATTCTATCCCTGCTCTGTTCCATATTAGCCATGTAGTTTTTGATACAATTCTTGACACTCTTGTGTCTCATTTTCCTCCATTATAATTTAGAGAAGAAAAGCATTTGGATGGCCTCTAATTGTATTGTTGTGAGACTCTACTTAGATGTAGTAAAATACAAAGTGGTATAAACATGTAAGGGATTATTATTCTCACTGTTCTTGAAGAACTTATAGCACAGTAGTATCTTAGCACAAGAAGGCATCTTAGAAATCCAATTCCATTTAAGAAAGGTGAAAAATAATCAGTGGTGAAACACAGATTACATATTCTAGATCTTTTACATATATTAGACAATACTATATTATTTTTAATGTTCATCATTTATGGTTATAAATTCTGACAATTTCTAAGGAATTTTTTTCTTTTAGGAAAAAAATAAATAAGTGAATAACTTACCACTAGGATATTTTAGAAATTTTTACCTATCAAATTAGTATAGGTAATAATAAATTTGTGTTCAATTTGTGTCCCAAAATAAATTTGTGTTCAATTGCACTGTTTGAATACAATATACACAGATATTATATCTCTATATTAAAGTTAAAGATACAAAATTTCAAATATACCTACCTTTAGTTATTCTATTTTAAGCCATCATATATGCACAGTCATTGCTACCCTTAACACTGACCTATCAGCAATCTGTATGCATTATCTCATGCTTTACAATGACCCTATAAGGCAGAATATTCTCTTTTAGTTAATAATGTTGTTATAATTTTCATTTTACCAAAAGAAAACTGAGGCTTAGTGATGTTTATTATCTTCCTTAGGTTTAAAAAGGTCATAAATGAAAAGGCCAAGTTTGGAACTCAGCTCAAGTCTCTCCTTTTAACCATGACAAACCTACCTCTCTTCAATTCCCCAGCAGCTTTGATCTATTCTGCTTTCAAATATATAAAAACACTTCACATTCTTTGACAAACTGGAAGACATGCAAAAGTAACATCAAATATAAATATATATTCATGGAAAGAAACGGAAACCCAATAAACCAATGCCAAAGTTACCAAATTCTGAACATTGCCAATTCAGCCAGAAAGTTAGAATGTAGATGGCCTCTTTATTATAAGAGAAAACTGAAATATTCAAGTAAGGGGTGTTAATGTTGTATTGGTCTCATGTATTGATATGAATCATAAAATGTTAGTATCCAAAATACAGAAAGCTTAAAAAACAAGCAATCCATGTACTATTATCCCATTTTAGTTGTACAGATTGTATATTACCACAACTTTGCTTCATTTAACTGTAATTTATATTTAAAATAAGGTTGTTAGGATTCAGTTCCTGTCAGTTACCGCATCATTTCCTTTATTTTTTCCCCTCAGAGACTGAAAGCATTACACAAAATAAAGTTATCTTCGGATTGTGCTAGAATGTATATAAGATTGCAGGTGGCAAGCCAATATATTATTCATCAAGTTCTTAAATAATTAGTCTTTTTCATTGATCTTTACCCAATTCTCTTCAATACCTTTGGAATTAAGGAGCATGGTTTGAAAATGTTTTCTGGAGAGCCAAGATCAACAATTTCTAGTTAAAAAATAGATGCATATATACTGTTCTCTGGGAACAGGTTTTATAATGCATTCATTTTTATGAATAATTTAAAACTTCCATTCTTTTTGTTTCTCTTTGCAGAGATTTTTTTTTCCTTTGCACAGACACAAAGATGACCTTGATTTGCTTTCCATAAATCCTCAGCACGTTTCAGGGATTGTCTTTGAAACATATGTCTCATCTAGCTTCTCTACATAGTATTTTTACAAATTGAACAATGTGCCACCTTGAAAACCCCGTACAAAGTACCTTGTATGATTTACTAGAGCTTATTCTTAGAGCTCACTAAAACTGGCCAAAATCAAAAGTTACTGTTTGATTCTGACGCAGATAATGAAAGATGCCATCCAACAATTCGTGTACTCTTACTACATCTATTAGAGTTTACTATAGTAAGATAGTTATAGAATTATATTCTTTTCCTAGGACTATTTTTTCTTGAATTTTGGTTCCTCCTGTAAGTACAACAAAATGTAGCTGTCTTATGAAAAGAAATTAAAGATAAACAGGTTGATTTTCTTTAGATATTATTTTGATTCTGCCTCATTTTCTCTAAGGTTACCTGTTTTGTCTCTGCTATAATTAATCAGTATGCAAATTACATTTTGAGTCATGTCTTTCATAATCCAAACTTCATGACTTTGCCTTATGTGACTATTTTCAAATTTCCATAAGCCAGAACTTCTTTGTGAAATGTTAACATTGGTTTCTTTGTTTCATCCTAATTATGACTTAGAGAACTGGATAGATGTTAAATCTTCATTTGTGATAGGCAATAATGAGTTTTTGAGTTGCTTTTATCCATAAATTGTAGCAATTTATTATTTTGCTTTTGTTCCCAGCTTGTCTTATACTTTAATTTCTTATAGCATGTTATAATCCTATTTCAATAAAATCAACACATCTGACTATGATTCCAACTAATATTTATTACTTCCTTGTTAAATTCTTTCACAAACAACAGAATGGTATACATTACTGAAATGTGAGAAGCCATCAAACTTATTCCATTCTATAGTGAGGTTCAACATGGTAACTTAGGTAGCAAGACAAGAAAAAATGATGTGAGGATAATAGATTTCAGGTAAAATTTTCTGCAGATGAAGAATGCCAGTATCATTTAAACTGAGTTAAATAATCTGAAACAAAGTTACAAATTGATCTGGTTGTTACTACGAGTCTTAAATACAGTTTACCACAATACCTTATATATAGCGAATATTCAACACAATTGTTGGGTGGTTTGGCAATAGCTAGAAAAGTTTCCTTAGAAACTGGATCTCTAAATCCACATTTAAAGAAGCTGTGTATAGGGGCACCTGGGTGGCTTAGTCAGTTAAGCACCCAACTTCAGCTTAGGTCATGATCTCACAGTTCATGAGTTCAAGCCCCACATTGGGCACTCTGCTGACAGCTCAGAGCCTGGAGCCTACTTTGGATTCTGTGTCTCCCTCTTTCTCCGCCCCTCCCCCACTTGCTCGCTGTAACATTAAAAATTTTTTTTTTTTTTTAATTTTTTTTCAACGTTTTTTATTTATTTTTGGGACAGAGAGAGACAGAGCATGAACGGGGGAGGGTCAGAGAGAGAGGGAGACACAGAATCAGAAGCAGGCTCCAGGCTCTGAGCCATCAGCCCAGAGCCCGACGCGGGGCTCGAACTCACGGACCGCGAGATCGCGACCTGGCTGAAGTCGGACGCTTAACCGACTGCGCCACCCAGGCGCCCCAAAATTTTTTTTTAAATAAAAAAAATAAAGAAGCTGTGTATTAAAGTTTACTTTTAGTTTGAGTATTTAATTCTTAACTCTAATCTGTCAACACTATTTGCACCACAGTCAACACTAAATGATTTCAACACTAGGACACCATGAGCTCATTATATGACTTTCTACAAAGTATTTTCCTTTGTGTTTCAGATTTTATTAAAGTCTCCTTTGGAAAGAGTTGTATCAACTGATTTTTTTTTTTAATTTCATTCAAATAGGATTATGCAACTTCTTCAAAACTCAACTTCTCAGGCATTTTATGTATTGGTTATTTCTGTAAAATAAATTTTTTAAAAAAGCTTTTCCACTCTTTTTATTGTATTCATTGTGAGTCATAAATAACAATTTATCATTTATAATTCCAGTATCTCCTTCTATGGACTTCCTCATGACTCTCAAAGCAAAAGAACCAATGCACACATAATGGCAAACATTGAAAAGTATTTGAGATATTTCATTGCAAAATTAGATAAATGAAGTGGTGATGCTAATTGGATATTAGAAATTAGGCTTTTATTTCTTTTAAATACAGTAAAACCTTGGTTTGCAAGCATAATTAATTCCAGAACAGGTTTGTAATCCAAAGTACTTGTATATAAAGCAAACTTCACCATAATAATGGAAACTCAGATGATTTGTTCCACAACCCAAATATAATCATATAAAAATGATTTCAAGACTGTAATATAATACAACCTACTGGATCAATGGAATCTTTTTCTTTTCATGCAATTTTAACAAGGGACCTATCCAATAATACTTGTTTTTGCCTCTTTTGAGGATTTCACAGAAATGTGATGTTGCATTGTCGTTAAATAGACTCTCACTGTTACATCCTTATTCGGTGTTTTCCTACAAACCTTTAAGTCATTCCAAGACACAATCAGGCCACAGTTTTCAAGAATTGAGGGTTCCCTTGGTGACCCCATCTCAGGCTTTATCAGTGATCTTGAGGCAGTTCATGATGTGGAAATGACTTTTCCAATACTCTCAGAGGGTGAGGTTTGTTCCTTCAGTCACCTCGAAGCATCACTGAAATAGTGCTTTGGTATAAAACTTTTTAAAATTTGAAATCACCTGCTGATACATGGGCTGTACGACTGGAGTGGTGTTGAGAGGAAGGAACTTGACCTTAATGAACTCAAATTCCTCCAGTAAGTTGTTATCAAAGCCTGGAGGATGGACAGAATTATCCATAATCAGCAAGGGTTTGAGTGGCATATTCTTTTCTAAAAGCTATTTCTTCACTGTAGGACCAAAGACCTTTTTGATCCACTCAGTGAACAAGATACGAGTGACCCAAGCCACACTCTTGACCTCCACATAACATTTAACTGGCTCTTCTGCACCTTGAATTTCTTAAAGGCTGTGGATTCTTGGAACGATACATGAGCAAGGACTTGACTGTGAAATCTCCTCTTGCATTAGCACAAAACAAGAGGGTGAGACAGTCTTTCATGGGCTTGTGACCAGATATCACATTCCCTTCTTCTGTAATGTAGGTCTTCTTTGGTATCTTGTCCCAAAAAAGCCCCATCTCATCACAGTTAAAAACTTGCGCCAGCAGGTAACACTTGGAATCCATGAGCTTCTGGAACTTGGTAGCTAATGTCCGAACTTACAGCCTCTCTGTGCCTCATAATACTATGGATACCACTTCTCCTCTTAGAGTTATCAAACCATCCCCTGCTTACCTTGAAGCCTTCTTCATTTTCTGTTGACATACCTGGAAGTTTACTTACAAGGTCAGTGTACAAGGCCTTTCCCTTCTTGTACAGAAAGTTCTCAGTCTGGTCACAGTATCACCTGCCAGTTGCTTCTCATTTATCCAAACCAGAAGCAACCTTTCTACATCTTCTAGAACATGTGGATGTTGCTTTGATATTCTTGTGAGTCCTTTTCCTACATCTAGACCCCTTATTTCTTTCTTCTTTAATGTTGTGCAAATGGTCGACACAGACTTATAAAAAATTGCAATTTCAGCCACTCAATACCTTGTTCATACTTCTTCATGATTTCCTTCCTAATTTCCACTGTAATCATCTTCTTACTGACTTTCTTTTCAACCTTTTTCTGCATGGGGCCATTGCATACACTCGCATGGATGTTGACTACAGTACAGTACTAATAAACTCTTGTCATATACTGTATTTAATGTAACTGGCCATAAGGCAGCAGGGGAAAGCATCTATATCTGCAGGCAGCCTGACCTATATTGGAGCAAAGCATTCCTAAGCTTACTCTTGTGTGGAAAAGCAAAGGACTCTCCATAGGTAACTTGAAGTGACAAAAAATACATGAGTGTAAGTTGTGGGCACCTTCCAACTTTCTGAAAAATCGCTGATCTCTGCCAAACACCACAGCCAGAGACCAAGCATCCAAGCACGAGAGACAATCACCCAGAATCCCCAAGAGAAAGAGATAAAGAGAGAAAGAGAGAAAGAGAGAAAGAGAGAGAGAGAGAGAGAGAGAGAAGAACTACTGGCTCCATTGCAATGTGATGTTTGGCATCAAGTACTACTCATATTGCAAGACATCACTTGTTTACCATTTAAAGTTTATTAGAAATGTTTGCTCCTCTTGTAGAAGAACACTTGCAGCACAAGTTACTTGCAATCGAAGGTTTTACTGTATTCAACTTTATGATTGTTTTAGATTTACATAAAAGTTGCAAAGAAAGCACAAAGTTCCCACACACCCTTCACCCACTTTCCCATGTTGTTTTTTATGCCCAACTGTTCTTTGTTTTTTTATTTGTTAAATCTTTTATTAGTAAACAGTTTTTCTCCTCACTACCATTTCTGTTTTGTAAGTTTTGTTGTTTTTTTTTTTGGTTTCGGGAGAATTTAGTGGCTCATCACTTATATATAATACCCAGTGCTAATCCCAACAAGTGTCCTCCTTAATGCCCATCACCCATTTAGCCCATCCCCCACCCGCTTTCCCTCCAGCAGTCTTCAGTTTGTTCTCTATAGTTAAGAGTCTTTTATGGTTTGCCTACATCTGTTATCTTATTTTTCCCTCTCTTTCCCTATGTTCATCTGTTGTGTTTCTTAAATTCCACGTATTAATGAAATCATGTATTTTTCTTTCTCTGACTTATTTCACTAAGGATAGTACACTCTAGCTCCAACCATGTTGTGCAAATGGCAAGATTTCATTCCTTTGGATCTCTGAGTAATATTTCATTGTGTATGTATACCACATCTTTGTCCATTCATCAGTCGATGTGTATTTGGGCTCTTTCCATAATTTGGCTATTGTTGATAGCACTGCTATAAACATTGGGGTGCATATGCCCCTTCATATCAGCATTTTTGTTACATAGTACATTTGCCAGAACCAGAAACCAGTCTTAGCATATTACTATTAACCAAACTTTAGATGTAATTTGGATTTCACTAGTTTATCCATGGATGGCTCCCCACCACACACCTAGTTATTTAATATCAAGGATCCCTTCCAGAATGTGACATTCTATTTATTCATCATATCTCCTTAGCCTCATCTGATCTGAGATAGTTTCTTTAGTCCCTGTTTTTTATGACACCGTTTTAAAAAGTACTAGGCAATTACTTTGCAGAATGTTCTCAATTTGGGTTTATGTGATGTTTTCCTCAGAATTAGACTGGTGTTATGGATTTAGAGAAAGAATATATCACAGAGGTGAAATACTCTTTTCATCCTATCAGTGATATATGGCATCAACATGAGTTACCACTGGTAATGTTACCTTGGTCACTTACTTTACATAGTGTTTGCTAGGTTTTTCCATTATAAAGGTAATCCTTATTTGCATAGTCTATTTTTTTTGGGAACAAGCTACCAAATGTAGCCCAAACTCAAGGAAGCAGAGAGTTGTTTATGTTCTAAATACTGGCAGAGACAGTTATCTTGACAAATTATTTGGAATTGTTCCATAAGGAAGATTTATCTCTTCTCTCTCATTTAAATATGAATCCTGGTTTTCATGGAGCAAAACACTAAATCTGGCAAAGTAAGGAGAAAGAAAGGAACATTTTGAGAGAGGAAGAAAAAATCCTTAGAAAGTGTGTTTTTCTTTGAAATTCTCAACAGGTACAAAAAAGGATTTGGAAACTAGATTCTAGTGTTTTGTAATAATAGCTCATAGGAGAAAAAGAAAAAAGGGGACAGGACATTAAGATCACCATCACAGTTCTTAAACATCCATGCATACACCAACTATGGCCTTTAAGTATTTTTAAAGAAGGATAAAAGAACTTACATGTCAAAATACCTCAAAAATATTGTGTTTTCAGGTCAATTTCTCTATGAAAAATGTCAACATTTAGTCATCCATCAGGTTCCAGTAACATCTGGTATGCATCCTAATGCACACTGTTGAGAATTCCATCTTCCTTCTACAAACCTTTGCCAAGACAGACTGCTTAACTATCCTTATCTATTCCAAACTACACATCCTTTGGAGGATTTATTGTATTCACAGTCCTATACCAAACTCCAAAATGTCATCTAGCATTATCTCAGAATCAAGGGAACACACACAAGACAGAGAATATCAAACACTTCATTTACTTTCTAGATCAGTTGTAGACCTAAATAGGACAAAACTTTTTGTTTCTTTGGCACCTACATTTTTAAAGGAAAAATGGTTGGAGAGAATTAGTAGCAGAAAACAAAGCATCAATTATACATGCAGGTCTCTCATTTTACAAACTGGGAGCTGAGTGTTAGACAAGGGACTATGACTAGGAAAGATGCAGAACTGAGATTAGAAAACAGCTCTTCTTATAATCCACAATCCTTAAGCAAAATAAATGTGTTACAAAGTAAGACTTTTATTATATCAAACAATTTGAGCACTACAATAGGCAATGTTTTATCAGCCACTATGAGAATTTGTCCAATTAGTGAAGTAGAGGAAAATAACTTAGGTACTATGGTGATGTTTGCAAACGTTTTCAATTGTCTTTCAGTTCAAAGGAATGAGGGATTAAGTTAAATGGTGGTCAGCAGACTGAAAGGATTTCACACTCTCTACAAAGTGAGTAAATTACACTTTTGAGATACCTGCCTGAAGAGGAACAAATTCAGCATAATGATTATTATACTCAGTCCTTTGCTTCAAGCAGGTTCAGCTGCTTTGGCTTTATTTTTGCACTATATTTTTATTGTGTAATAAAATAAGTTTTCATTTGCATACTTTCCCCAAACATCCTCGCTGCAGTGAATGTTCTTTTCTCTCTCTCCTATCAAGTAATCATATTCAGTCAACAGCAAAAGACATCAGAAAACTCAACTTCTCAACCTCAAAGACCTTCAGCAAGAATTAAAGGTTATGCATTAATTCCAGGAAAGGCAAATTGATTTTAAGGTCCTTATTAACCAGGTGAGACAGGAAATGCATTATTCTTGATGACAAATGCATAATGGTTTAGGATCTCCTCCTACACTATGCTTTGGGGATTCTTCCACAGAACTACATAGACTGAACATTTTACTTCTATTTATTCATCAGTCACAAAAATCATTGCTCAACCAAATGAGAGTTTAAACATGTAATTTAGGTTTAACCTGTAAGGTCCCTCTGCCTTCTTCCTCCCAGTCATGTTTTTAAGTTACAGGGTTTTTACAGGCATTTACAACTTAGCTCTAAGAGGGTCTTCAGATCTTTATGGGCATGGTACCGATTTCAAAGCCAGGAATCCTGAGAGATTTGATACATGCAGAAAACAAAAAAGGTCCACCCAGGTGCAATTGAGTGAGCCAAGGGACCCGCTGTCCCATGCATCGGTTCACAGTTTAAAGCCAGGGGACAGTGTCTCTCTGGAAGAAAGAACACATTCTAGGAAAGATAGAGATCAGGACAAAATGCCAATCCTCTTAAAAGTATGAGGGCTGTAGCCCGTTCAATTTAAACCCCATGCTCTGGTTCAGTTGTCTTCACTTGACCGAAGTGGGGCTGGGGAAAGAAAAAGAGATTGAGGAAGAGTTGAGGGAATGGGTTTTAGTCAGAAAATACCAGACAGGCAATCTGGCAAAAAGTATTTCACTCTTGTCTTGGCTGATTTAAGAAAAAATAGTGCCAGAGTCGAAAAAGGCAGCATGTGTGGTATTGAATAAGGACTGATGTTAACAGTCACTTAACCATCAGAGACCTATTAGCCCCAATAGGCCTGTGGACTGTATCTATTATTTCTTTAGTCCTCTAAGAGAATCCCCATCATATACTAGAGGGTGAAGGTGATGAGCAGTCTCTGGGTAATCATTCATTTAGCAAAGCATGTCCTAGACTCTTTGAATTTTAGGTAGGTGGAAATGAAGATATAATCATAACAGTAACCACCATTCACTCTGGTCAGTGGCTCAGAGCTTCATCTTGGCACCACCAAATGAACTGAAACAAAAAGCCAAATGAATCATCTGACTGCATTTTAAACACACTGTGCTATCTTAAATAGAAACTGTTTAGGTTAAACTGCTCTCCCAATGTTATCTTCAAGGAATGCATAAATCTATTTTCCTCCTATGCTTGAAATTGATTAATGTTGAAATACAGCCATTCATCTTCAAGACTGAGTATACTTAGAAACCGAAAGCTTTTCAAGTTAAGATTCAAAACTTAATGGGGGGTGTTTTCTGCTCTAACGGTGTATCCAATTTTCCTGGCTATAGCTTTATCATCATCAAAACCGTCTATACTTGAGTGAATATTGTACAAAGACAGTTAGCCACTTGCATAGTTTCTCCCTTTAAGAGCTGGCAAAATAGAAACAATAGGAAGTGTGCATGTGAACAGATTACTATGGTAATTCAAACAACACACTATGTGTCAGTTATTTCAAAACAAGTCTTAAGAATATACATTTGTGGGGTGCCTGGGTGGCTCAGTTGGTTATGCGTAGGACTCCTGATTTCACCTCAGGTCATGATCCCAGGGTCATGGGATGGAGCCCCTCGTGGGGCTCCACACTCAGCATGTATCTTGCTTAAGATTCTCTCTCCCTGCTCCCCACCTCTACCACCTCCCCACTCATGCCCTCCCACTTTCTAAAAAAACCCAAAAAATTTAAAAAAATAATATGCACTTATATAATTCACAGACTTCCCAAAGCTTGGCACATTTTCTCCCATTGTAGTTATCAGCACATCTTTCCACTAACCTGCCCACACTAGAAGGCTAAGAATAATTGTAGGCTTTCTATGCCTAACCTCTCATATGTAACCATTAACTCTGCCCTATTGACTAAAGTACCTAGAAACCTTTTCAGCCAATCTCAACTTCTACTTCCATTGTCTTAGCCTATGCCCTTATTTCTCTTTTGGAGTTCTTTAATATCTTTCTTCTTTCTCTAGCTCCCTACACTCAATCTATCTACAATACAACCAGAGCAAAGTTTCTAAAATAAAGGATTGTTTGACTTTTCAACTTAAAATCCTTCAGTGGGGGGCACCTGGGTGTCTCAGTAGGTTAAGCATCCGACTTCAGCTCAGGTCATGACCTCGTGGTCCATAGGTTTGAGCCCCACATCGGGCTCTGGGCTGACAGCTCAGAGCCTGGAGCCTGCTTCGGATTCTGTGTCTCCCTCTCTCTCTGTCCTTCCCCCACTCATGCTCTGTCTCTCTCCATCTCTCAAAAATGAATAAATGTTAAAAAAAATTTTTTTTTAATCCTTCAATGGTATGCCATTACCTAGACTGTGAAGCCCAAACAGCTTTCAGGGAAAAGCATCATGGTTCCTTTGTAGCTTCCCTCTCCTGACACCACCTTCCCACCTGCACCAAGAAGCCCAGCACACTAAACTTCCTGCAGTGTCTTAAATGTTCTACACATTTTTCTCCCTCTCACCTCTTACCTTCTCTGTTGTCTAAATCATCGAATCTCTCATTTCTTACTTCTCCAGTAGATGCACCCCTACCAACACACACCTTCATATTCATGAAAAACCTTTATTCTTTGTTCAGTACTGAATTCAAATGTGTCCTCTTCCAGAAGGATTCTATGATAACTCCAGGGGACATTTTATTTTCTCCTTTAAATAATTGTTCCTACCTATTCTTCATCACATACCACACTATGGTAATCAGATGTCCTCATGCCTGTCTCTGTGTCCTGCTTTGTTCTATTTTTCTTTGTATCTATAGCACATAATCGGTACCTAATTAATGTCTGATAGATGAGTAGATGAGTGAATAAATGGATGGATAAATCATGCCTGGCTATTTAATAGGAAATACTTATTGGTTAAATATTCTAATTAACAGGATTTTTGATGAGAATACAATGTAGCATTTAAAATATTATTTACAAATATATTAGCATGTATTTAATATATATTAATTGAACAAACACTAGTAAATAGTCAAAGAGCTCTCCATCACATTTGCACAGCATCTGGCTCTAAATGCTTACTTTAAATGCCCGTTTGATTCTAATTTCAGACTGTAAAAGTCTGTAAAAAAGTCTTTTTTCAGACTGTAAAAAAAAGTGCTTCTCAAATAAGAATGTGTCTCCTTTATTTTGTAGTGAAATATAATCCCACCCCATAAACCTACTTAATCTTGTCCATCTGCACATCCTCTTCTAGGAAAAATTCCTCTCTTTATTGAGAAAACTAAAGCTGTATACTTGCATAGCTTTCCAAATTGTAGTTAAGGATGGAAAGCTGCAAAAGCATACTTGACCAGAGAGGAACCAGACAGACGATAGCAGGTTTCTGAAGGTAAATCAGGCTCCATGCGAGGGGAGAGAGGTTGTGGAAACATTACATAAAAACCAAAAATAAAGGGCAACCCCTTAGCACAACTCCCAGGCACCACTGGATTACTGTAAATGATCTGCATGCAGGTGAGGAAGGGATGATCTGGGTATGCTCTCCTTCCTTGTATCAAAGGAAGATGTGTAATAAAGTAATACCATAAAGTTAACATTTATAAATATCCATTTTTTTAAGAACTCTATAATCAGCACTTCTACTTTATCAGCTACCCCTTCCCAGTTCATTGTTACTTACTGTTCTTTGGGGACATTTATTTCAAATCCTAATGCTTTCCTGTAAAAAAAAAAAAAAAAAAAAGCTTTCCTGAAGTGAAGCTTGTGTGAACCCTACCTCTCCAGGTAGTACCTAATCTCACCTCCCTTTTCTTAAAGATGAAAAAAAAACTACCTCTCTTCTCCTTTCAGGTAGACACCAAACAAACCACCAGCATTATGATAATTTGAGACTCAACTAATGCAGTAATTTAGAAATAACAACTTCTCTGAACTCTGCAATTCAACGTGATTTGCAATCCAAATTGTTTATAATGGTGAAGACAGAGTCTTCTTAATGCTATATATAAGACACCTTTAGAATAATGCCTATCATGTCAACATACATCCTTTTTGAAAGAAATCTTTGAAACTGTGAGTCTGATGCTAAATAAAACATGTCCTATTAAATCTGCAGTTTACCTACCATTGTTATAGAACTTTATGTGGACTAACCACTACATGTTCGTCACATGTTTACTATTTTAGACTCTGAGATAAGCATTCCCACAAAGTGAAAATAATGGAGAGCTATTTAACTAAGATCACATGCCTGAGGCATTCATTCAATATACTTAAGTACTACCAAAATGTTTTCTGAACCTTAGCTTTACTCTGCTTTTGAATTCATCCACCTCCACCATGTCACATGCATATACCTGAATTAATCCATCTAGGTCAAAAAAAAAAAAAAAAAAAAGAAAAAAAAGGACAAATAAATGTAAGCTTTGAAATCAGAAAGAGTAGCTTTCATCTCACTTGGGTGAATCTCAGTCTTCTCAAACTGAATTGGGAGTATCATGTGTATTTCTCTACAGGGTTGCTTTACAGATTGAAAGCGGTTATATGTATGCTAGCATTATAGAATGTTTCCATCTTTCATCCAGCTTTGGGAATTTCAAATCTTTTATGGAAAGGTCTCTGATTCACTTGGAAAATAAAAGCTTGAGTACTCAACATCATTTATAAAATTACTCTTTGTTTGAATATTGTGCAGTAAAAACATTCAGTAGTAAGGAAAATACCTGGGTCATTGAAATAAACAGGTTCATTCTGAGCAGTTCTGTGCTGTATTTCTGAGAAATGGTAGCAACAGAATAGGAGTAATCCCAGGGAGAGCGGTTTGCTTGGTAAAGTAGCAACAGAGAGGGTGACATGAGTTTATTGAACATACTGTAGTCTTAAGTTGGGATACCTTAGCCTCAAAAGCTAACAAACCTGATTTTATGTATCTGTGACCTGAATCCGTCTCTAGGAACAGACTCCCATTAACTCAGGAGAATTGAGTTTAAAACCACAATGCCAAGTTATTTTAGAGGAGAATTATTTTTGTTGAGGTAAAAGATACTGGGGGTCTCTCTTTCACATGTACTTACCACTCCTGTAGGCAACTCTAGAGAATGCCAAGTTAGAACCTAGATATCAGTTTGTTAATTTAACATGAAAGCCCTAATCTATAACTGCCAAAAGGCACTGGACAGGTGGAATTCTGCAGTCAATATGTTATCTCTTGGTAAGCAAGCTTCAAGGAAAGCTAAATCAAGAATGGAAGATTGCCTGGTGAGTATGTGATCAGAATAAGTGAGGTGTGTGACCAGTGCCATTAAACCTTTGAACTATAAAAAGAGAGTTTATGCTATTTCACTCCATCCTGGAGTCATAACTGCCACCTGGACCAGACAGATGGTGTGTTCTTAAACAATGTGTTCTTGCCCTATGGGCAGCTTCATCTAGTGTTTGCCTCTTCTTATGAGTCCATGACTGATCAACCCCCCTGCTGTCCAGTATAGCCCTTCAGTAATGTATGTTAACACCTTTCATCTGAGAACAGGCAAATCTTACAGCCTGAGACCTGTTGCCTCTATACTGTGATAGCATTGCTCTGATTTTAAATGTTGTTTTTAAGGTTTAACTTTCACAGGGCAATTATTCACTTTAAGTTACTGGGAAAATCCTGGAACCCTCATCTTCTGAAAAGAACAGTTCCAGAATGTATGACATGATGAGCATGGCGAGTTAGGCAAATATATTTAGTTAGATAGGAATCCTCAACAGGAATGATAAGTGGGGAAAAGAGCCACTGAAAGTTCTAATCACGGAAGCTGTCAGAGTTTGGTTTGCAATGTTATACAGCACGGATTTACAGAAAACAATTCCTAGCTATTAACAGAAAACTCCTAATTAACTTGGATCTCAGTCTTTCTGCTGTAAGGTTACGCATGCATGGACATGAAATATTCAAATTTAATTTCATCAGGGCAATTCAAAAAGGCAAATTTGAGAAGGAGCAGACCTAGTACCTTTCCTTTCTTCTGTCCCTTTTTGTGGAAAAATTGAATGTGTATAGGAGATCTCACACACCACAGGAAATGCCCTCAATTATAGAATGCAATAAAAGGATTTTCCTGTAGGGCCTCCTGAACATAGTAAGTCATCTTGATGACTTGTTTGAATTCTCTTTTCATTTGTAACTCTTATGGTTCTTTTGATCACCACTGTCTACTCTGCAGTGGTTCAATACTTGCAAGATGCCAGAGGAATAGAAATTTCTAAGTCCTGCAGTATATTTCCTTAAAAGATAGGAGTTCTCAGACTGCCTAGAAAAATAATCACACCTTTCTACCATTAATAGTAAAAAAAATTCCATCAAAAAATACTTCCATGATGCAATATGATGCTTTCTGTGGATATATAATAAGGATATCACCATTTCTCAACTTGACCAACTTTCTGAGCCACCAGCACAATGACGTCATATTGAACACTTGGTAGATTTCATACTCTCCATACTCTCTCTGACCTTTCTCATCATTATTCTGAAAGTGAAGAAGGTCTGTACCCTTCGGTGAAAGAGATATATATTTTCTGAGAGCTACTGCTTACCATTTTCATTACTTTACAAACCATTCTGTCTGTCTGCAATTTAAGTTATCTTTCTGTGGTTTTGTCAAGTAGAACAAATTGGTAAGTAGAATTAAAGAACCAAGAGAAACTGCCTGCCTTTACTATCTTTATCCTATCCATGTAGAGGAGGATCTAAAATATAAAAATAAGAAACATCTAGAGAAGGTAGGGAGGGAATCCCTAAATAAAAAACATCTAGGGAAGGTAGGATGAAGGAATATATGCCTGTATATCATCAAATCAACAGAACAGGACATCCAGGACAATGGGTCCCCTGTCTTAACCCATCCCATGAATAAAGGTCATATACGTGATCCTCTCCAGGCTGCTGCATAAGCTTGGAGTTAAGCTCAATGCTCTCACCTAGTTGTAATTCCAGCCCTTTCTCTCTCATTCTGAAAAGCAAAAGCAAGTCAGTGAACATGACATTATTATAGTGGATTCAAGGTTATCCCTATAATTTATAAGACAGCTAATCTTTCAAACATATGAACACCTGACACTACAACTGATCTCCATGTGCCCCTATGCCATAGTTAAACCTTATGAGTTAAACCTATAACAAGAATTATTATTCACAAAGCATGTGATAGAGATTGCATGACATAAAAGGCCTACTTGTAACCTAAGAAACCTTTAGAACCTGCAGTGAGTTTTGCTTTTGCTTTGCTTGGGTGAGTAGTAAGGTGGGAACAAGAGAACAATTATATAAGAACAGAGAAGGAAAGCAGAGAGAAAGAACAATCAATCTGTCTATAATACAGAATGATGGATTTGTGCATTTGGGAAAGAGCAGGAGGCAGGAGAGAAAAAAATTATTCAGTAATCAAGCATTTCCTTTTCAATTGTTTGATGAGTTTGCATTGGTTGTCATTTTTTGCCTTCACTGGGATAATCCTTCATGAATACTATCCCCTTGGGTTTCTCTACAAATGCAAGATGTGTTTCTTATGAGATTATTCCCCAGAGTCTCATTCTGAAATAAACAGTTCATTGCTTATAAGGTTTTTATAGAGCAAGTTCTCTTTCAATAGATATATGACTCAAAAAGAAATGGAACTGTATAAAAATTGTTCCTACACTCTCATCCCCCAAAACCATGGGATTTCTAACTTGTTCCTTGTTCTCTGGTGAGTCCTGAGGCTCCCTTTCCCCTTCTTTTCAGAAAGTAGCATACTATCAGTATGCAAATTGTTTGGCTCTCAAATGCAAATGGATGCCTATCTAGAATATTTTACAGTCTTTTCTCAACAGTGCATAATAAAGTAACCCAGCACATAAATCATATAGCAAAGGCTTATGTGCCATAGGTAAGTTCTTAGAATTTTTAACTACCTAGAAAAATGACTATAACACATGGTATCTCTAAATTCAGCCTTTAAATTCAGTTTTAGACTCTCTGCTTTTGAAGATCTCATCTTAAAAATGAAATGGATGTCTGGTTAGTGTGCTTGCAAAATGCCTTAAAGGATAAAGCAAGAAGTATAGATTCCTAACATTTATTTTTATGAGCAATGTGTTCAGTACTTTTCACTATGCTATTTGTCTTTTAAGTGCTTTGTTAATATGCTGTAAAAAGCAATTAATAGTCCCAAGGCTCCAGTAACCACGTAGTATTAACCACTTTCTCAGACATTCAAAATGATTTAAAAAGGTTAAAACTGTTTCCACTATAGAAAAGGGAGAAAATAGTAAACCTAGTTTAATAATGAACTGTCCCCACCTATAGCCCAGACTTACACACATAAAGAAGTTATATATTCAAAAAACATTTTTTCCTGACTATGTTCCAGTACCTGAGCTGAGAATTGTATCATGCAAATAGCCAAGATATAAACTGCCCCTGCCAAAAAAGCCAAGATATAAGGCCATTTGGTCATTTACCTTGATAGTCTAAAATCTGTTCAGTTGTTCTAGAGCAGAATTCATTGGAAAAAACTTATTCAGGCAGGATAAAACAGGGATGTGAATTTTTTCTTGCTCGAACACATTCTGGCATAGCACACAAAAGTTCAACAAGGCTGGACATCACACTGTAGGGCAAGGTCTCCTTGGGTTGTGGGGGATTTTTAAGCTGCATCATTAGGGATGTGTTGGTCCTTCTCTGTTGGGATTAAAAACCAGGGTATAACAGTAATATAATGTGTTAATAATATGGCTCCAATCCTCTCTTGCCAGCTCAGCATTGACAGCTTGGGCAAGGGGCCATGTGTGACACAGTAAGCCAGCAGCAGGATTTACCAAATGAGCCCTCAAGACTGGCAAAGTAGCAAACCCACTCTGGCATGATCTCATGGTTAACCAGGTTTGATTTCCTTAAGCACTGAATCATGGCCTTTTCCCACTGAAATTCAAAGAGAACCATTTATTTTTGTGGTGAAGTCAACCTATAAAGTCAGTCTTAGATTCTCTCAAATGACCTTTCTGATTCCAAATAATGGACCCCACTCTATCAAATCTGTATCATCTAACTCATAAGAACTGTGAAGCCAGTCACTGAAGTTGATGCAGGAGACCCAGAAGATGATTGAGAATAGCCAGATGACCAACCACAGGAAGAAAGTCATGTTCTCCCAAAGTAAACTAGCAAGCCCTTTGGTAATAACAACCCAAAAGATATATGATGTCCATTCCAGAAAGCGTAAGAAAGCTGCCATCCATAGCTGCAGCATGGTGACTGAGAAATGGCATGCTCTCAAGTCCCCTCCAAAGACTAGAAAAAGAAGGGTCATAAGCCCTGCTCAGCTGTGGGCTTTAGATTCATTGTTAATAGATTATTTGGCAGATTCTGGGTGCTATAATTCAGTGATATTTACCAGGAGGCTGGGAGGCCCCAGGAGCATAACAATATTGTTAGTAGACTCTGGAATGGCTACTAGCTTTCCACTTGACATATCAGCACTGGATAGCAAGCCCAACAGCACAACAGAGTAGCTGAGATGGTCACTTAGAGAGGTAGATACTGAATTCAGTGCTGTCCTAGTGACAATTATCTTGGAAGACTCCTAGTGCAAGATGACTTCTCTTCTCACCTCCCATAACCTTAGGTGCTTCTTTCTGGGCAGGAATGGTAAAATTGCAAAGGCCCAGGTTGCATGAATCCTGCAAATTCCAAAGAAGGGTTGTCTTTAAGTCTGGCTCTTGGCCAGCTCCTGAGAAAATAACCTCTAAGCCCTGGGAATATTCTGCATAATGAAAATGATTTTGTGTGCTTGAGGCCATAGGCCATGGTATACCAGTTTCACCAGATAAATTTATGCTGAAAATATGTTTTCTGGCAAATGCCTCAAGTGTGTATGCATAATATATGCTGGAATCTGAGTAGCTGAAGTCAGTCATGCAGCTTACACAACTGACTCCTATAAAACCCTAAATACCAAGGCTTGGATGAGCTTCCCTAGTGGCAACACTTGGAAAATATTCTCTCATTTCATATTGTTGCTGAGGGAATTAAGTGTGACCTGTGTGACTCAACTGAAAGGAGGCATCTTATGCCTGGTTTCTCCTGTACTTGACCTCATGCCACCTGTTACCTTTGCTGGTCTTAATCTGTATCTTTTCACTATAATAAAATGTAACAGTGAGTGTAATAGCTTTGCTGAGCCCAGGGAGTCTTTCCAGAGAATCATTGTGCTTGGGAGTCTTGGGGACCCTCACCCACCTTCCTATTAGGCAAGGGCTGTTTTGATCACTCAGAGGTCATGTCATTACTGCCACACATTACACATCCATGACCCTGTGGCAGTTGAGTGCACTGATCTGCAGCTACAACTTGGGTGAGGATGGCCAGAATAGAACGTTCAACATAAATGTTTAGATTTGGAACTGCTATATCACATGAGAGGGGTACAAAACAAAGGGTGCAGCCCCAGATGGATGAGTCAACAACAACCAGCCAGTCAATAGAGCAGTGCCTTCCAAGTTGGTGTTTGCTCATTCCTTGGTATAGGGTACTGTTCAGATTTGCCAATCACCTGAGGAAGTTTGAGTATGGGGGCGGGCAGACAGATGGGAAAGTTTACACAGATCAGATACCTATATGCATTTGCGGGACTTCAGGAATTTCCTATCGCCCTCCAATTTGTGGGTCTCTAAGAGACAGGTCTGACAAAATCCACTCCTATAAGAAAAGGCTGTCCTTAACACAACATTAAGCAAGAAGTCCAGCCAGTCTCCTAGTGAAAGCAAGGGCAGTATTAGTGCAGTTTGTCTTTAACTGTTCTAGCGCTCTCTATGTATTTATATCTATCCCATATTCCATATACCTATTGCATAGAAACAGGTAGATAGATGTGAAATGTATTTTATTATACATATCCACACATATTTTGAGACTTCTCAGTATCAAAATGCCTCAACTGTGAAGAGTTATCTGAGGGAATGTGTCTGGATATCCCAATAAAAAAGGGCCACCTCTCCTAATCCATTCAGTGATTAAATTGTTGTAGAGGGACATCTGCATTTGGACAGTATAAGCTTCTGTCTAGCTTCCAAGCAACTAGGTGATTCTGAGGTTTGAGGAGATCAGTTACCTAGTGACAACCCAGGAACCACTTCATCAGACTGACCACTTTGCTATCCTAAACTCAGAGGAAGGGGATGATCTTTATCCATTTCTCTCAAATGGACTGTGTCCTCCTCTAATAGTCTCGCTATCTTGTGTACTGTGTAGTTGTAACTATCCTTCTATGGGTGGGGACAACTCATTTTCTCCCACTATAGGGCTCTTAAGCTGATTAGAAAAGCAATACCCCATCTGCTGCTGTGGTCAAGAACTATAGTACACTATCAATATGATGGAGCAGACCTCTGGCTTCCAGTCCTATCCTGTTGGCTTAGCTCTGGAGTGTTCAATGTTGGGGTCCAAACTCTGTACTTGAAGCTTTGTATGTTACAAGTAGAAGCAAAATTAGCCACATCACTGATCTTGGGTGGTGAAGAAATCGCCCTTCCTCTAGGCATCATCTGAAAACTAGATCCAAGTCTTGTCCTTGACTTTAACTGCCTTAAACACCAGCATGGCCAATGTCATGGAGCCTCGCAGAGAGGTCAGTTCCTTTCCTGGGAAACCAGCCTGCAGACAGCAGTGTTGGGACAAGTTAACCCTTTCCTCTTAACAGGCAATGACAATGTGTATGGTATTAGAAGTTTTTAGAAGACATTGTTCCCATCCTAGAAAAGCCTGCAGATTCACAGGGTGAGAGCTAGCAGCATCAAGACAGTTTTAGCATTAGTACAGAATAGTCACGGCAGAGGGATACTGCCCAGAATCACTCACTTTGACACTTAGTGTATTTTAGCCTGGTCACAGAGCATGAAGAACCCAGTCTGCATTTGTTGCTCTCTGATTTTCTTTAACATTTCATCCTTAATATGAAAAACTTCTAAAAATTAGCCTAAACAACTTTATTTTAGTTGATATTTAATAAAACCATCAATATAGTTATTACTGAAGGTTTGCTAAATGGCTCTCACAACTCTAAGTTGGGCAAGAAACAAAAAATTCAAGGAATGTATATTCAAATACTATTCCTAACTCCTAATACTTTTAGCCCTAGACTAATCACTTAATCTCCCAACACCCTGATTGCCTTATTTACAAAATGAGAAAAGTAGAAGAGCTTACTCATCAGAATGCCAGAATGCATACAGAGTGATGAGTATTTTTATTTAACCAACTGGAGATATGTAAATTATAACAGGCAGCAAGTTAGAGTGTTTTCCGATATGTATCTTTGCCTGAGGAATTTTCTTTCCTCTCCTAAACATCAAGCAGATTCATTTAATGTCTAAATCACACTTCCTTTCTGACAGGAATTCCTTCAACCTAGCATGTAAGTTGTGTTGCATTTTTGTATTTATATAAACCTCCTCTCCACAATAAGGCTATATGCTTCCCAAGGGCAAGCGACATGCCTGGTGCTTCTCAGTGTCCCTGTAATGCCTAATGCATTACCAAGACAATCGTAGAAACTCATTAGGTATTTGTTGAGTTGAATAACATCCCCACCAGACAAGCTAGGGAGATAGCACAACATGTTTCCTCACACTTAATTCTCACACAGTTACATTATCAGGTACAAAACCTCCAAGTTTTCAGCCTCTCACTGCTTGAGCCAAAACATTGCTCCTTTATTTTAGATGGGTGGCTGATGTCAGCAGGATCATAATCACAACCCTCTGAGCCAAACATCAGGAGGTTAATAGAAGCTGTTGTTGGAGAGAAAAACATCCTGTTGTTCTTTGTCTCCAAAATTTCCCAACAGGCAGGAGGACCTCCTACTATATGAAGAGCTTAAAAGAAGGTTCCATTTCCAAAACAATTATCTCATACCCATACTTTTTGTTACCCCCAGTGGTTCGATGAATGGACTGACAGATGAGGGCACTTCTAAGTATGGTTTTGTTTGCTTCTCAGCTCTAAAAACATAATGTCCCTGTTATTACCAATGACAGAAGAAAATAGTCCCATCCCCTGTGACCATTAGCTTTTTCCGAACTTATTTCAACTGTTATTAAACCTCCTCAAGATAATGAACATTTTTCTAGGTTACAGGTGTAGAAATAGCTAGTGTGCTACTTATCCCATAGAATATTCAATGTAGTAATGGATTTTTTCCATTAAAACAATACTACCAATTTTGTCCATTATACTTCACTGATAGATTCTCCCGTTCTTAGGAAACTTACACATCTTTGCCCGCAAAACTCTGGAGTGTTTTCAGATTCTCCCAACTTAGTTTTGCTGGAAAGGCAAAATGATAGGTATTACACTGGTTAGTATCTGTGAGAAGGAGACAGATGATTGCAAAGGACATAAGCAAGAGTGGAGAAGTCCCCAAAAGAAAAAAAAGTCATGGGCTACCCATCACTCAGATTGTTCCATGATCAACATTCCTTTTTATCCTCCTGATCCTACCTATTTACTCAATTTAAATCTTAAACTGTTCACTCAATAGATTAGATGTTCATTGAAAAACAAAACAAAACAAAACAAAACAAAACAACACAACCTGAGAAGCCTTATTCTTTATAAACTCAAGGAGCTGCTCATCTTGTGTTGAATAGAGTTATGTACTGTTTCGAGGTTCTAAAGCTCTCTCCATTGTCCAAAAGAACAGCTCTGTTCAAGCCAAATCAGTCTGCATGCCATTTTCATCCTTGCTCTTCATGTAAAATGGTCAGTTAAGTTAGTATCAACATCTAGGCTTTGCTGCCCTCTGCTGGGCATTTGGGGACAAGCTTCTCCTTAAACAAAAATTAAGTGGTTAATTTAGCTGTTGGGTTTTGTATTCTAGCTAAAAGGAAGAAACGGGTTTATACATAGTCTGATATTAAAAACAAAAATTTAAAAACAAGGAAAAACAAAACAAAAACAAAATTTTATTCTTCAACACAGTGGAATTCTGTAATCTGCATTTAAAAACTAAATTTACTTCGCTGAAATATTGCAGTAGTTTGCAATAAGAATAGTGAGGTACACTTCTGTCTTCTGTATACCAATGAATGCTCCATTGGCAAAGAACAAATTTCTCAAACAGAGTAAATTTTTTAAAAAATCTCCTGTTCCCACTTCTGAAAAGTTTTATCCCCTCTTTCACTGTGAAATTCTAAAAACATGAAAGGCAAATATCGCATGCTTCTAAAATTTCCAAAATGTATGGAGAGGCTGCATTTATTTCTACACATAACAGTGCAATAAAATTACATAATTGTTAGAATCCTTGTAGAGCCCTACAGGATTTAGACATGCAAACAATGAATTTTTATTTAATATTCACATACATACAAATTAAAATATTTCTAAACCTACACTTTTGCTATTGTCCAGAACACTATTCCTGAAGTTTAAGAATCATAATTATGAAATATCAGATGAACTTCCCTATACTCCATGCTACTTAAGTGATTAGGATAGAACATCTATTGCCAACAATTCATTTTAACACGAAGAATATAAAATTCAATGATAGAAAATCATAGCAGTCTATAAAAGGATTTTTAGTCACCTTAATACATTGAATTGTTTGATATAAAAAAAGAGACTAAGTTATAAAACTGCTCAAAGATTATCAAACTAGGGAAATTATTCCTATCATGTGCAGCCTACTACAAAAGCAATTTCTTTGAAGATCCTGATAGGTTGGAACTGATACTAAATGCACAGAAGCAGCTGTTCGTGTGTTCTGTGTATTAACTAAGTATGACTATAGGCAGAAATGAGGTTTATGATCACTTTCCCTAAGAGAGACTAATACGAAAAGAAAACATCATTATTAGCATTGCCATCAATATAATCACCATGTATTAAGTGCATTCTACATATCAAATATAGTGTACAATGCTTTACCTTTAAATTTTCATTTAATGCAACACTAATAGGTATTTATTATCACCTCTACTTTACAGATGAGAAATGTATGGCTCAGAAAATGTAGGTTCCTTGCCCTACACTACACTGTAAGAGTCAGAACAGATCAAAGGGTTTCCAACCAAAGCCGGCTCAGAGGTTCACGCTTTTCTCAAGTTAAATGATAGTATTATATGTTTAAAATACTGTGTGTGTGTGTGTATGTGTGCAAATTTTGAAGAGTGACATACAAACTCAACTTGATAATTAATTTTAAATATATTATCATTACATACTTAACTTTGCTAAATAGCTCTAATAAATATGAAAAGCCTTTTAATTGCTTTGGGAACAAAATGCTGTCTAAGCAACAACCAGACCTACTGGTCAGTTCAACTAAGCCACTCAATTTTAAGTATTTTTTTTACCCTTAAAGGCCTCATTTTTTGGGTCGTTAGTTCTAGGTTAAAAAAAAATGGTCTTGAAAAGACTTCAAAACCCTGAAGTATGAATCCTCTTGCAAAAAAAAAAAAAAAAAAAAAAAAAAAAGACACTTTTAAGGATTTGTTTGAAAATCTCTCTTATTCTTATAGAAAACCCAAAAGACACCACCAAAAAACAGCTAGAATTTATAAACAAATTCAGTAAAGCCACAGGATACAAAATCAATGTACAGAAATATGTTGCCTTCCTATACACCACTAATGAAGCAGTAGAAAGAAAAATTAAGGAATCAATCCCATTTACAACTTTACCAAAAATAATAATAAACCTAACCAAAGAGGTAAAAGACTGGTACTCTGAAACAATAAAACATTGATGAAAAAAATTGAAGATAACACAAAGAAATGGAAAGACATTCTATGCTCATGGACTGGAAGAACAAATACGGTTAAAATGTCTATACTGTCCAAAGAAATTTACACATTTAATGTAATCTCTATCAAAATACCACCAGCATTTTTCAGAGAGCTAGAACAAACAATCCTAAAACTTGTATGGAACCACAAAAGACCCCAAATAGCAAAAGCAACCTTGAAAAAGAAAAGGAAAGGCATCACAATTCCAGATTTAAGGTTATATTACAAAGCTGTAGTCATCAAAACAATGTGGTACTGGCATAAAAATAGACACAGACCAATGGAACAGAATAGAAAACCCAGGAAAGAATACTCAATGAGAAAAAGACAATCTCTTCAACAAATGGTGCTGGGAAAACTGGACCATGTTCTTATACCTACACAAAAATATACTCAAAATGGATGAAAGACCTAAATGTGAGACATGAAACCATATAATTCCTAGAAGACAGCACAGGCAGTATCCTCTTTGACAAGGGCTGCAGCAAATTCCTTCTAGATAGGCCTCCTGAGACAAGGAGAAACAAAAGCAAAAACAAGCAATTGAGACTACATCAAAATAAAAACTTCTGCACAATGAAGGAATCAATCAACAAAACTAAAAGACAACCTACTGAAGTGAATAGAAGATACTTACAAATGGCATACCAGATAAGGGTTAATATCCAAAATATATAAAGAACTTATAAAACTCAACACTCAAAAGACAAATAATTCAATTAAAGAATGGGCAGAAGACACGAATAGACATTTTTCCAAAGAAGACATACATACAATCAACAGACACATGAAAAAATGCTCAATATCACTGATCATTAGGGAAACACAAATCAAAATGACAATGAGATATCGCCTCACATATGCCAGAATGGCTAAAATCAACACGACAAAAAGTAACAGATGTTGGTGAAGATATGGAGAAAAGGGAACCCACCTGCACTGTTGGTAAGAATGCGAACCAGTGAAGCCACAGTGGAAAACATTGTGGAGGTTCCTTAAAAAGCTAAAAATAGAACTATCCTATGATCAAGGAGTTACATTACTAATTCAAAGGGATACATGCACCCCAATGATTATAGCAGCATTATCCACAATAACAAAATTAAGGAAGCAGTCCAAGTGTCCATAGACTGATAAATGGATAAAAAAGATGTGATGTACACACACACACCCTCCCTGCTAGAATATTACTAAGCCATAAAAAAGAATGAAATCTTGCCATTTGCAATGACATGGATGGAGGTAGAAAGTACAATGCTAAGCAAAATAAGTCAGAGGAAGACAAATACCATATAATTTCACTCATATGTAGAATTTGAGACACAGAACAAACAAGCAAAAAGGAAAAAAAAAGAAAAAGAAAAAGAAAAAGAAAAAGAAAAAGAAAAAGAAAAAGAAAAAGAAAAAGAAAAAGGAAGAGGCAAACCAAGAACCAGGCTCTTAACTACAGAGAACAAACTGATGGTTACCAGAAGGAAGGTGGCTGGGGATGGGTGAAATAGGTGATGGGAATTAAGGAGTGCACTTGTGATGAGCACCTGTGTTGTATGGAAGTGTTGAATCACTCTATAGTATACCTGAAACTAACCTAATACTGTATGTTAACTGGAATTTAAATAAAAACTTAAAAAAAAAATTATCCTAAGAAAAAAGATTCAAAATAAACTTAATCATAAAACACACACACACGTGCACTCAAATTAAGTTCTTGCATTTTTCTTCTGAATAAGCAAGCACATAACAAGAAGCATCAGTTGGAGCCCAAATCTGTAAATCCCCATGTTCACTTACATTTCTTGAAAAAGGGAATAACTCTCTTCTTTGTTGAACTGTGTCAAGAAAATTAAAAAAAAAAAAAACAACAACAATTTATAAAGAGTTTACTTGATAGGGGCTGAAATTCTGCTAAGAACTTATTAAATCTAGTAGCCTGGGTAGCTCGGTTGGTTAAGTGTCCAATTTATGTCTTACGGTCATGTCTCACGGTTTGTGGGTTCAAGTCCCATGTTGGCTCTGTGCTGACAGCTCAGAACCTGGAGCCTGCTTTGGATTCTGTGTCTCTCTCTCTGCCCCTCTCCTGCTCACTTACTTGGTCTCTCAAAAATAAACATTAATTTTTTTAATTAAATTAAATTTAAAAAAGAATTTATTCAATCTAAAAATATGATGGATTCAGCCATAAAAAAGAATGAAATCTTACCGTTTGCAACGACATGGATGGAGCTAGACAATATTATGCTAAGTGAAGTCAGAGAAAGACAAATACCATATGATTTCACTCACATGTGGAATTTAAGAAACAAATGAGCAAAGGAAAATAAAAGAGACACAAGCCATGTTAAGCATGGAGAACAAACTGATGATTACCAGAGGAGAGCGGGGGGGATGAGTGAAATAGGTGATAGGGATTAAGGAATGCACTTGTTGTGTTGAGCACTGGGTGATGAATGGAATGGTTGAATCACTATACTGTACATCTGAAACTAATATAACACTGTATGCTAACTATACTGGAATTAAAAGAAAAAATAAAAATAAGAACATGATTAAAAGCAGAGTAGGCTTTCCATTGCAGCTGGTCTTGGAAGGCATCTTCTAAGCGTTTGCAATGAGTTCTCTTTATTCTGGTAAACTCTATGAAGAATTGATCTATATTTGTAGCTAATCAAGATGCTTTGCTTCACACCTCCCCTTTGTCAGCATACAAAAGCTATGTCAGGAAAGCTTTCAGAGGTAATCAATCCTAAGGAAATAAATGGATCAGGAAGAGAATGTCATGAATAAATGTTTTATTAGACTATTTAAATTCACTGTTTTTAACATTGCCATATCTGTAAAGGCAACATTACCCCGATCCTGTTTTATAGTAATTGATTTTTAATTACAAAACAACTATGATTAAATCAATCCATCATCCAAAATTGTGTTTTACTATCTGTTCCATCATGTTTAAACTATTATCAGTTTCCCACGGCCTGTAATTAACCAAAGTTTTTCTATGTCCCCATTAACTTTAGCTAATCGAGGTTATCCTCTGCTTATTATTCACTTTTTAAAACTCATTTCTTAGCCATGAATCATGATGAGGGAGAAAATGATAGCTGAAATGTATCTTTTTGGAAGATATGCAGAGATGACAGTAACCCTTACCTACAATACTGGAGTGTTACTTCATAAAATACCAGACTTAAAGAGAAATAACTTCCAGTCTTATGCTAACAATGTCACTAATTTTTATTAGTGTTCACTATATTTTCAGAAGGGCTCTTTGCTGAGCACCATGCATGCAGAGATCCACTCCTCACAAGATTACACACAAAGAGCAAATTTCTGTGTTTTAGATAGCTTAGCTAACAACACCTAATGCCAGGACTTAGGTCTGATGTGATTCTGGAATTTAATCACTCTATTCCTCTGCTATGTACAATTACAAGATCCTCCCTTGTAGCTGTGTTCCCAGCAGATAGAGTGGTATTTTGTCTGGAATAAGTGATGTATATGTACATGTGCACAAGCATGTGTTTAAATTTCTACAGTTCATATTTATCATATAGAAACCTCACATTTTCTATAATATAATTCACTTTTTAAATGCCAGATTTTCTAATTTGCCAATATGACTTTAAAAGCTAACCACAGGGGTGTCTGGGTGGCTCAGTTGGTTAAGCATCTGACTTTGACTCAGGTCATGATCTGGCAGTTTGTGGGTTTGAGCCCCGTGTCAGGCTCTTTGCTGCCAGCTCAGAGCCTGGAGCCTGCTTGGGATTCTGTGTCTCCCTCTCTCTCTGCTCTTCCCCCACTCACACTCTCTCTTTCAAAAATAAACAAACATTAGAAAAAAAAAAAAAAGCTAACCACAGTGACAGGGTGACAGGTGCAATTCAGTTGAAGGACCATAATTTATTCAGGCCAGTTAGGTGCCAAACAATAGAAATCCACTTCAAACTGGCTTAACAGGGAAATATATTGGTGCATATAACCAAACCAAAGGAATTACAGAGATGAAATGCAAGACAACCAGTAATAAACTCTATAGGCATTTCTGCTCAATACCTGGCATCTCATCTCTATTCCTCTTGTAAAGACCATCTTATCAATGAGGTAGGACTGGCTACCAGAAACTCTAGGCCCCAAAGCTGACATCTTTATAGCCAGAGAGAAAGGAACTCTTCACCATCACCTCTAAGTTTAAAAATCCTGGGAGAGACCACTCACTGGTCCACTGTGGGCCTCATGCCCACCCAGGAGAACAGAGTGATATGGTCAGTCAGGTTTGGGTCATTGCTCACTGCTATTCCTAGGGAGGCAAGCTACATTCAATAGCACTGAATGTAAATAAATTTACTTAATTAGCTTTTAACTAAAAAAGCATGTAAATCTTTTGCAAGAACATTACTCTATCATGTATATACTTAGACTTAAACGGTTTCTAAATATCCTTGTGACTCTATTACTACCCGAAATGGCAAGTCTCATATGGGAGCATTTGATTGGCTAAAAGAGGTTACAAGTTTTCATGTTGGTTTTATACTGAAGAGGGAGAAGGAAGATTTCCCACCAGTGATTTTTTTTAATGGGAAATGTGGACTACTGTCCCAATAATTCTATATAATGACATATTCCACTTAAATAGGGATGTGATTTCTATGAAGGGGGACAAATAAATTTAAACAATCATTACTTCATGTAGTCAAGCCCATTTCATTAGTCACTAACATTAGTTCCTTAATGTTTTCAACTTACTTGATATTAAGTTAAACATGAACAACAATTGATTCAATCAATTCTCATGTCTGGCATAATAACCCTTATTGTGTGTTCATGGTAAACTGAATCTGTTTGGGCAAATTTCCTTTGTCACTGATGCACATTCACCATAGAATAATTCGTAGTAACTGCTTTCAAAAGCAGTGAGGAATTTTTTTTTAACATGGAAGAAATTTTTTAAAAAGTCTAAGACCAGTGTTGTTACTCTTGAACTCTGCAGAAAGATGTTAACTATAAAAAGAGGTCTCGGTTGGGAGTAGATAGATTATAAAGAGACAATTCTGCAGAGGATCTCTTTTAGAAAGCATTGCTGTAACACTCCCTCATGCCTCCTCCTTGGATGAGGAGTAGAGAAACATTTGGCTGACCATCAGCTTAGTTGGCTGGGCCTTCAGTGAGATTATACAGAGAGACCTCTGGTGTTTCCAGATATAGAAGGTTGCATTTTGAAGGAAAGACATTGCATTGGGCTCAGTCTGAACTCTTAAGAATTTATCAGAACCAAGAATGCATGAATGTTTCCCATGGATGAGATGTGGATAATTTGGGAAAGTGAGCTTATTCCAGCTCAAGAAGACAGGGATGGGACTCCAACAGAGAGAGTCTGTGGAGAAAGGCAGTCAGGAAACCAGAGATGCAGGGGTTACCAGAAGACAGTCCATACTCAAGATATGGGAGCTATGCATAGAAAAGCCCGGCAGGGAAGCTCTGAAGAGAGCACAAGTGAACTACAAGAAAAAGAATTGGCTCTAACCTTCTGCCAGGTATAGAGTCAAAGCCCCTAGAGCAGACAGATCTGTTGCTAAAAGTCAACAGTCATCATGTGGTTCTTTTCAATTCACCTAAACACAGGCTACTGGGCAACTTGGTTGGCAGGGTAATGAATTGTTCAATGGGCTTGGCTTCAACAGATTACAACAAATGCTAAATTCTTGCTATTCTTGAAATGGGCACTAGAAATCACACTGTGTGGGGCCAATTCTAATTTGTGTTCTGGAAACGTATTTCAACTTAAGAGTCAAATTACTGCAGAGGATGTGACAGAACATGATGATTGCATTGTCTTAATATATGTACAGACTCTTTAGGTTTATACTCAAGACTGCCAGTATCTAGGATTTCATTTTCATACTTTTCTTTTTGTCAGACCGAATTGTTTGTAAATGTAAGAAAACTTACTCTCTCATCTCCACCAAACTCTCCCTTTTTGATCCACATGGCTCCCTCTGAGCTGCTCTTCACACAGAAAATTAGGACAACTGAGCCATCTCCCTTTAAAGACCAATCCCAACATGATTAAATACTCTGGCCTTTCTAGAGAGATACTTGAGTTGCCTGAGAATCCATGAAAGAATTAAAAACCCCAATGTCCTAAGACATCCATGATAAGCAATGAATTACCATTTCTCCTCTGAGTCTAGAATAGTACTAGTCACATACCACCTCTGGGAGAACTGAGGGAAGTCACTCAAGCATTTCCTGTGTTCTTTGATTTAGAAGAGAAACCCAGACTGAAAACTGCAAACCTCTGCTATGTATTGGGCATTTCAAGACGGATTTTCTCTTGGGTAAAACGATTGTTTGAACAATCTTTTTTTTATTCATTTTTTATCATTATTTGGCCTTTCTCTACCTCCCATTGCATTTTGTGCTATGTGGCATTGTTTACTTATTTTAAAACTGAGTTAAATTTTTATCTGCTATACTGGATCATGAGCTCCATCAAAGCAGGCACTGCTTCTGTATTCTTCAATATCTTAGCAAAAAAAACAATATTGGCTTAAAAATGATGGTTCACTTTGAATTTCTTCAACTAACATTTTAAAATAAAACAAGTTACAGAATGAGAATGATGCTTGCTCACAGATTGTAACTTTTGTCTGTGTACAAACTTAACACAGTCCATTATAAAGAATTCAGTGTTACCAAGAGAAAAAGAGCATCACACAAGCTGAAAAGAAGGAACAGTGTAACTTCCACAGAAATACAAGAGTTACAAAGTAAAATACAGACTAACACCTGCAGAGCTGCTTTTATAACAGATAAGCATGTATAAAATTACCACCATCTCTATTATCTTGACTTTGGTTAAGTATCCTGCATGTGAGAAGGATAGAAAGGGCATCGAGACTCAGCTGCCAGGAAAGTAAGCACACTGGATGAAAGAGGGAGGAGCTAAGAAAATCTGATGCTCTGATTTATGTTCATACACCATCTAGAACCATTTGTAAGTGTGAACTCAAAATACAAAGGAAAAAGGGTAAGTTTTCTTATTAGACTATTTTTTTCTTTCAGTAAAATGAAACTCATGTAAGTTAAGTGTAATTGGAAAATAGGATTCAATATGTGTGTCACTGAGGCAACAAAGCAAATGAGAAATAAAATTCAATTTTAGTCCGAATTTAGCCATCTTTGGATGACTGTGAAGATTTGGAAAGTCATTTACTCTTTCTGAGACTCAGTTTCCCCTTCAGTAAAATAAGTAACTTCATGAAGAGATCTATTTTCTTTCTTCTCATCCTAAGAACTCTGCAACTCTAAGAATACCTACAGTACCCTTGAAAACTTCCACTTGTATTATCCTTTTGCCAGGGAATGTGTATTTAAAACAAAGTGAAAAATCACTTTATTTCTAAGAGTGAAAAAGAAGACAGAATAGTGTTGTCTTGGCAGACTTTGCCTACTTCCCATAAAAGACATCCTAACAGTCAGATTGTACAGATGCACCTGTAACTTGTGGGATCACATTTGCAGCCTGGGAAGAAAGAAAATATTGCACATGGAATGTGATGAACTACCTACAGTGGTTTATAAACTGAATATAGAAAAAGGCCTTGGCGACAGTATGATTATGTTGAAACACAAGTCAGTACTCAATACTCAGAAAAATCTGAGAGATTCAGCTTTCATAAAGGTGTGAGATTTTAGTTTGGAGGAACTCACATAGAAAGCATCAAAATGGATACATGGCAGAGCAAATTATATATTAGAGAAATAAAATATGTTAGAAGAGATGTGTATATTATGTAGACGATGACAGATTGTTATTTATATACATATATGAGGCATAATATATATAAAGGTTTTTGTATACATGTGCATTGATACACGTGAGAAATGACAAATACATAAATTATATACAGCTATAAAATAGATAAGATATATTCATATACATGTGACTATGAGAATAAATTATATATATTATAAAATATAAGCTTTTAGGTCTTAAATTTTACTTTGATAAATTTTCTCTTTTATCAAAAAACTCAAGGGGTGCCGGGGTGGTTCAGTTGGTTAACCTTCTGACTCTTGATTTTGGTTCAGGTCATGAGCTCACGGTTCAGGAATTCAAGCCCCCTGTTGGGCTCTGATGACAGGCAGAGACTGTTTGGGATTTTCTCTCTGACTCTCCCCTGTTCGTTTGTTCTCTCTCTCAAAATAAACAAATAAAAAAAAAAAAAAAGAAAAGAAACTCAAGAAATAGGGACATGGGTTCACAGAAGGAATTCTCTCTTTTTTTTTTTTATACCGAGAGTTATTAAATATGCTACAAGAGAAAAGCAACTTTCTCCTAGGAAGAGGAATAATTTCTGAACAAGTGAAATTATACTATAATATTATATGATGTAAATGTATTCAAAATATTAACGTGGGATGCATTTTCAATTTATTCTAGGGATAATGACAATATTCCTACTATTAAGAAAGTCTTCTAATACATTTATGAGATCAAATTTATAAGAAATATTTATGCATAACTTTGTGGAAGGAAACTTACACCTGTAATTAAGATATATATAGCACAATAATTTATAGGCTAAATCTATTTTAAATTCCTTTCTCACTATTTTTCAATTTCTCTTTTTCTGACTTTAGTTTTACATAATTTTGTAAGTATTTTACAGCTCTCCCTTATTCATTCATTCTTTCATTCCACCGTCCTTTCATTCTTTGATCATCTAGCTATATACCAAGATACTAGGATCAGAAAGGGGGTGTTAATGGGGAGGAAAAAGGCAGAAGAACAAGAAGAGGAAGTTGAATGAGAAGACTCCTCTACTTAAGGAGCTGGTAGCAATCCCTTAGAGCCTCTCTCTCTCCACCCCATCTCTGTCCTGTGTTAGTTCTGACTCCAATCTTAGTTTTGCTTTCTATGCAGATAACTCCTAAGATTATCTTCCCAATCTTGAAGATTCTCTGAGCTCTTGCCAATGCTTCTCAATGCCTAAACTATTCCCACTGAACAGCTCCATCGACTTCATTAATGTGTGCATGACAGAACATCTTCACCCTTTCTTCTAGTTCCCTCTATGTCCCCTATGGTCTCACTGGCACCACTGTTCTTTTACCCAGGTTCTCAATCTAAGCTTCATCAATGATTTTCACCATCTCTTCCCTCTTACGATGATTAGTTGCCATATAATATCTATGCTATTTCTACAATGTTTCATATTCGTTTATCTTCTCCCACTTTCATTACCCAAAATTTAGACCCTCATTTCTCTTGCCTGTATCATTAAAACAGTGTCATAAATGGTTTTCTCACTTCTCTTACTTTTTCACATTGATTCAGTGTACAATATGCCAGATATTTTCCCCAAGGCATTACTTTCATGTTTTGGTAAATGTCACTATTTTAGCTCTAAAATCCTCAATGCCCTGACTTGCAGGGCTATGTGATGATTAAATTAAATGATGCATGCCAAGTGATTATCAGGGTGCACTTACCACATAGTAAGTACTCCGTTATAATTAGCTTTTTTTTCTATCAATGGTGCTTTTCTGTATTAAGATAGAATATAAAAATATAATGTTACATTAGGTATAATTTAAATATAACAGTTTCAGATACACAACATAAAAATTTGATATGCATAAGTATGTGTACATATGTATATACATGTATATGTATGTGTATGTATAATATACATGTGCATACGTACATGTGTGTATATATACATGTGCATATGTATATATGTGTATGTATGTATATATGTGCATACATATATATGTATATATGTGCATGTGTATGTGTATATGTGCATATGTATATGTGTGTATATATATGCGCATACATATATGTGTGTGTGTAAATATACATGTGCACATGTATATATGTGTGCATATGTATATATACATGTGCATATGTATATATGTGTGTATATATATATATATGCTTATGCATATATGTGTGTGTATACATTCCAAAATGATCACCACAGTTAAGTCTGGTTAATATCCATCACCACACAAAGTTACAAAACAGTCTTCTTTTCTTGTGATAAGAACCTTTAAGTTTACTCTTAGCAAGTTTCAAATATACAATGTGGTATTTTTAACTTTAGTGACCATGCTGTACATTACATCACCATGACTTGTTTTTACATTCCATATATAGGTGCAATAATACAGAATTTACCTGACTTACTTTACTTAGCATAACGCCCTCTAGCTCCATGTTGTCACAAATGGCAAGACTTCGTTCTTTGTAATAGTTGAGTAATATTCTATTGTGTACATATATCATTTTCTTTTTAAATTTTTAAATATTATTTTTGAGAGAGACAGAGCATGAGGGAGTGGAAGAGAGAAGAGAGAGACACAGAATCCGAAGCAGGCTCCAGGCTCTAAGCTGTCAGCACAGAGCCCGATGTGAGGCTTGACCTCACGAACTGTGAGATAATGACCTGAGCCAAAGTTGAATGCTTAACCAACTGAGCCACCCAGACGTCCCTATCACATTTTCTTTATATATTCATCTATAATTAGCTATTATACATCATTACATACAAAAAATGTCAGATTATTTAGTTCTCAATTTGCCATCCTTTTAGAATGCCTATAACGTACAATAATTAAGACCTCTGTGCAGAGATTGGCTAGATTCAAGTCCTTTGGAGTCCAGAGTATTACCCTTAGGCAAATTGTCTAGCATTTTTGCGCCTCCATATCCTGATCTACATAGTTGTAATATTAGTATATACTCCATAGTGCTACTTTGATGATCAAATAACTGGTACATGCAAAGCAAGTATAGGGTTAATGGTAAATATTCAATTAATGTTAGGTATTATCAATAGCTATTCAGAGTCTCCCATGATCCTTCTCCAATTTACCCTAACCTTATTTCTCACTCTTCTGTTCATAAACCCTATGTTTATTAAATTGGAGCCAATTTCTATTTCTTGTATACACCTTTCCTTTTTCACCCATATGTGCAAGCTCTTTTCTTACTATCTTCGGTCCTGTTCATTTATACTTCTTGAAAACCACACATTTTCCATATTTATTTATCTGAAATATGTCCTTCAGATATCATATGATTTCACTCAAGTGGAATTTGAGAAACTCAATAGATGAACATAGCAGAAGAGAAGGGAAAATAAGATAAAAACAGCGAGGCAAACCGTAGAAGACTCTTAAATACAGAGAACTGAGAGTTGCTGGAGGGGAGATGAGTGGGGAGGTGGCTTAAATGGGTGATGGACATTAAGGGATGCACTTGTTGGAATGAGTACTAGGTATCCTATGTAAGAGCTGAATCACTGGTTTCTACTCTCCTGAAGCCAAGCCTACACTGTATGTTAACTAACTTGAATTTAAATTAAAAAATAAAGTGTGTCTTTCACATAGGAAGAATTTAATAACCACCTGCAGAAAAATGTATCACTCGTCATACCCTCATGTATTTTAGTATGCCACTGTTTATGGTGCTTCTAAACACTTGAATCTTGAATTGATTTATATGTGGTAATAATAAGATGCAGAGATGAATGTATAATCTATGACTTGCTCCCTTTTGAACAATTTATCATTTGTTTATGAATACATTATAGCATACATTTATGAATCAGGTAAATGATTTACTGTGCTCATAAAAATGCCTCAAATTGGGCTAACTTTTGCGTGAACTTTTCTTAAGAATTTCAGTCTTTCCCTTGGTCTATTAGACTCATCAAACCTGCTTTTCAAGTTTAACATGCGTGTGTGTGTGTGTGTGTGTGTGTGTGTGTGTGTGTGTGAGAGAGAGAGAGAGAGAGAGATTATGCAAAGCTATAGGGTGGGCTTATGTAACTTTTAAAATTATTAAACATGCTGTGGTAAAAAAGAGACCACTTCTAGGTTCTGTATACCTGGTTGTATTAGTTTCCCAGACCTGCCATAACAAAGTATCGCAAACTGGGTGACTTAAGACAACATAAATTCATGGATTCACAATTCTTGAGTCTAGAGGCCCCAAGTCAACACAGCAGAACCATTCTTCCTCTGAAACCTGTAGGGAAAAGTCTCTCTTATGTCTTATGTTCTAGTGATGGCTATCAATCCTTGGCATTCCTTGGTTTGTAACTATTATTACTCCAATATCTGCCTTTGTTATCACATGGTGTTTTCCCTGTGTCTGTACCTTCATATGGTGTTTTTCTCTTCTTAAAAGAATACTAAGAATACTGGATTAGGGCCCACACTAAAGAACTTAACTTTATCATATACACAAAACCCCTATTCACAGATAACATCACATTCACAGGTAGCAGGGTGAAGACTTAAACCTACCTTTTTGGGAGATATAATTCAACCCATAACACTTGAAAGGGTCCAGAACATGCCACTGTGCATAAAAGTTATTTTGAGTGGAAGGCTTTTGAGTCTCTGAAATCCCTTACCTGCCTAAGAGAACTCAGAACTCCTCATAAACTCCTTTGGAGAATAGCTCTAATCCTCTGAGATGAGAAGCTGGCACCATATTGAAACAGATGTGGTCTCAAAACTATCCTATCGCCCATCCATTCTCTTAAGTGCCTTATGTCCTCTTACCTTCGCCTATTAGATGGCATATAAGCCCCATATTCTAACTGCCCTTTGAGTCACATTTCTTTATGTGTGTGTCAATGTGATTAAATCTACTTTTCCCTTGCTAACTAGTTTTGTGAGTATAATTTGCAGTGTCCACCACCACCACCAAAGAGAACCTAGGAGAGTAGAGGAATTTTTTTTTCCTAGGACACACTGGTGAATTCAATTTATGCTTAATGACAAGCTACTTGGAATTTTCTCCAGGTCTTCTGGCCATGGAGTTGAAGGGTCACTGAGAGGTCCAGTATCTAAGGAAAGACTTTGTCAGTGCTGCTAGAAATGCTTTTTCTCTATGTATTTGCCAGTTAAGAACGAGGCAGTGTGGTAGTGCCATCATCTAATCCACACGATGCTGGATAATATTGGTAAAAGGTAAAGTTATCTGGTTGTTTTGAAAGATTAGATATTTCTAGTACTTACCAGGTGAGGAACACTAGAAGAAATAGATAAATGTACTAACAAACTGCAAATGCCATATAGTCACCTTAATAATAAAAGGGCTGAGATGGTCTAGTTCAGGTACTCTGATTATCCTAGTGCATGAATTAAAACTACTATTTTTTTAAAAGTATTAAAATATTTTTTAATCAGAACTTTAATCAGAATATATATATACACATATATATGTATATATAGATATAATTTATTGTCAAATTGGTTTCCATACAACACCCAGTGCTCATCCCAACAGGTGCCCTCCTCAATGCCCATTACCCACTTTCCCCTCTCCCCCACCCCACATCAACCCTCAGTTTGTTCTCAGTATTTAAGAGTCTCTTATGGTTTGTCTCCTTCCCTCTCTGTAACTTGTTCCCCCCTTCTCCTCCCCCGTGGGCTTCTGTTAAAGTCTCAGGGTCCACATATGAGTGAAAACATGGTATCTTTCTCTGCCTGACTTATATCAGTTAGCATAATACTCTCCAGTTCTATCCATGTTGCTACAAATGGCTAGATTTCATTCTTTCTCATTGTCAAGTAGTATTCCATTGTATATAAAAAACACATATTTTTAAAACTAAAAACCCATTCTACAATCCTTCCAAGAAAACAAGCAAGCTCTTTTAGGTATTTAGATTCACTATTACTGCCTCAGAATAAGTTAAAGCCAGCTGGAATTCCAGTATAGCTGTTCAAAACCAATGACCATTTTTGAGAGGATTCCTTGTAATAGCCCCATGGTACTTACAGGCAACACATCTACCTGTCAGACTACACTAGTAGGAAAGGTGAAAGCAAGAGGGAGGAAGGAAGACATGGTATCTCAGTGACATTCAGAGATCACTCACAACCATTATTTTTGGCATGTTACTAATATAAATTTATTCAATCTAAGATCATACAGGATTCCCAGACCATGACCTTTTGCAAATATCTCAATAAAACCATAACATTTGAACATTAAAAATGAACAAAGCTATAGATAGTAACATGAAATCTAGACAGAATGATGTTTAAGATTTGCAAGCTTAATTTACATTTAAATAAAGTCCAACTGGTTTAGCGTCATCTGAAAAGAAAACCAAAGAAAGCAAGCATTCGAAACATCTTTCCAATGGTGACATGCACTGATTTATACCACAGACAGCCTAAGCACATCCTTAGACAGATATTGTCACTGTACTTGAGACTATCCATAGCATTAAATGTAAGGACAGTTGGTAGTATGGTGACTAATAACTCTTCCATTCATCTTATATTCTTAGTTTCAACAAATTTGCCTCCACACCGTTCTCTACTTCCAACTACCAGTGCAGAATACAGTCTCCTACAGAAGCATTCAGTAAACTAATTATCTGTGTTTCAATACTTCATCAGGATGTGCCAGAGAATGGACATCAGGACCACACTGCACTATTTCTATTCAGACTCTTTTTTTTTTCAGTGCCAGAAAGATGTATTCCTTAAACTTGAAAAAAAAAAGGGGGGGGGGAGGGCAGATTTAGATTATAGTACTTTGTAGAATCAAGATAAAGGCAAGGATTTGACTCCAGAGTGTATTTAATCTCCGTCTTCCTGATTCATTGTGTATCCTTGTTTAGAACCATTTGATGTTGCTTCATTATTTCACCTTCAACAAATGCACTATTTTTCCTACAGATTACCTGAAGTTGCATGTTCATGGATATTCTCAAGTGAAATTTCTAGAACAAGAAGTGGATTAATGTAATTCTTATTATAGGGGAAGTCTTTATTGAGGGGAAATCACCTCAGAGCAATAATGGCTTTTCTTTATTGAGTCAATTACTTATTGTTTGTGCTGGATGCTTAATATACATTGCTCTTCATAGTCCTTACTGCGTACCATAAGGATAGTTATGTTTAGCTGCATTTTAAAAGATTGAGGCAAACAGACATAGAAAAGTTCAATATGTTGCCCAACATTACACAGGTAGGACACAGCAGAACTTGGGTTGAACCTAGGTGTCTTATGTATTCCAAAGCTTGATTATGCTATGGTACCTCAAAAAGGAGTGGTTCCAAAGCTGTATGGTTATGGTATACCTAGCCATATACCTAGTGGATAAAAGCCCATGGTATGAAACTTGGAAATCTGTATTTTTAAAAATCTCCTGGCTTTAGAGTTCATGGTTTTAAAGGATATAAGAGACCTTATGGTTATCCCTATCACTATAACTTATTCTTTAAATACTATTAAGTACTATTTAAATGTTGAAAGAATTTTGAGTTTAAGGGAATTTGTTTTCTATTATAAAAGATTAACCTGAATCAAAAAAGCAGAGACCGATAACCTGATTAATGATAGTTACTAAGGAAGCTATTCCATATTTGGTAAAAAAAAAAAAAAAATTACCAGATTGTGATGGTTTTAGAGAGGAGAAAGGAGAGCTTCTTTTATACAACATAAGCAAATCAACAAATACCTTGATTAACTACTACTAGTGACAACTTTTATGCTGGCATATAATTCATAATCTATAAACAAATGTTTAGGTACATAAAAGCTAAATTACTACTAATTAGTAGCATAATTCAGTTCACAAAATTTTATAATTATAAATAACTTATGTAAGAGGTTTACTATATCTATACAGTATCTATGAAAACTAGTGTAGTGGTTGATATATAATGGGACCCGCATTCAGAATCCAATCTTATCCACAAGTTATGACAGTCTTTCTAGGATATAAAATAATTCATCTTTTGTGTCATGCCAAATCAACAGAAATTTAGCAATATCTCCTAATTTTTGTAACACCATCAGAATAAATTCTAAATTAAACCGTATAATCTTAAACTACACTTTGAAGAATAATTATTTATGTAGTTTCCTTCTTTTCCTTGTTAGATAATTAAAAAAAATTAACGTTTATTTATTATTGAAAGAGAGAGAGAGAGAAAGAAAGAGAGAGAGAGAGAGAGAGAGAGAGAGAAAGAGAGAGCATGAGCAGGGGAGGGGCAGAGAGAGGGAGAGACACAGAATCCAAAGCAGGCTCCAGGCTCTGAGCTGTCAGCACAGAGCCCAATGCGGGGCTCAAACTAACAAACCACAAGATCATGACCTGAGCTAAAGTCAGTCGCTCAACCAACCGAGCCACCCAGGTGCCCCTTTGTTAGATAATTTTTAAAAGAAAAACTGTTTTGTACCTTTCTCTGTTAAATAAAGGATTATTCTTGTTAATATGTTATATATATTTTAATGAACCCTTATTTAAACTAATCAGCAATTCATATCAGTTTATCTTAACATTAACTGAATGAAAACCAAAAATCCCAACAATTGTTGTATATATTATAGCAACTGTCTCTCCTTGATAATTTAAATGCGTAAATTCTACCATCTCTATTTAAATGTCACTTTTATTCTGTATTTTTTTTCTAAGTCATTTGACACAAGGGTAATATAGAATGATGGTTAAGAATGTAGACTCTTGGGCACCTGGGTGGCTCACTCGATTGAGTACATGGACTTCGGCTCAGGTCACGAGGTCACAGTTGTGAATTCTAGCCCCACATCAGGCTTTGCCCTCACATTCCTTAGCCTGCTTCAGATTCTCTGTCTCCCTCTCTCTCTCTGCCCCTCCTCCACGTGCACACGCTGTCTCAAAAACAAACATTAAAAAAAAAAGAATGTAGACTCTTGACTTAGGATTCAAATCTTGACTGTACTACTTACAAATATTAGACAACTTGCTTAACTTACATACCTTGATTTTCTCATATATAAAATGGAAATAAACATAGTAACTGTGTTACAGGGTGGTTGTACCAAATTGAGAATAAAAGAAGGGTTTAGAATATAGCTTGGCCAATGGATACCATTTTAATACTCAAAAACTATCCGTAAAAAGGTATAAGCTTTCATTGTAAACTTTGGGTTACTTAATTTGGATCATATATGAGAAGGTCTAAATTTACATTAATTGACCCAAACCTAAAAGGTATTGATTTGTCCAGGACATAGCTTATTCTTTTGATTTTATATTAGAAATATTTTTTAGCAAGATGTAGAGCATCTATTCAAGTTTTTTTTCATTTTATAATCATATAACTCTTTTCTCTACTTCTCTCAATCCCCAAACTCTTCTCACAAGTAGTCTATATCACAAGGAATTATTTTTTGGAAAAACATGGTAATAATTATATACAACTGTTATTTACATGACATGTAACAATGAACAAATTGTTTTCCCATACTCTTCTTTTGATTTGTAGAGATCCTTATTACCCTGTTAAAAGTGAAAAATGTGAGTTAATTAAAATTAAGTGAAAGTTTTATTCAAGTCTGTTTTTTCTGACTCTCCATGATCTTTGTTCTCATCACTTTGTTCTTTTTAGGGATCAAATAGCAGTGTGACTGGCCAGGTACCTTGATGGATTTATGATTGCTCTTTTGCTTAATTCAATAAATGGGATTTCTGTTTATAGTAATGGTGAAATAAGCTAACAGACCAATTGTCCTGCTGAAACAGGAAACTAAAAAAAGTGGATAAAATCTTCAACTAAATAAACAAAATTGATTCAATGACCTCAGAGAGCCAACCTGACATCAAGGACCTAAGGGCCAAAATCAAGAAAAGGGAAATATAGAGGTGAGTACATTATTTGAGATATCTTTTCACCTATTTGCAGCTGGTGACTAAGAGGCTGAGAAGCCAAGTAAAAGAGCTTGAATAAGAAGGGTGGTTAAAAAGCTGAGAAGGTTAATAGACCTCTTGTTATTATTAATACAGGCAAAGACCAAATTTGTCATTCACAGACACTACAGAGATGGGTCACTAATAAATACTGAAAGCTTGCAGTTTGAGCTTTAACAATTAAGAGTAAGGATAAATTAGAAATTAACCTGTAGATTTGTCCTTAGATTAAAACTCAGTTCAAATCAGTAGAATTGCTGATTGAATTAGGTGATCACCCTCTACCCCAACTTCATGCCAAAAGTAAAAAATAATCCTCTTTGTTGGATGATAACATCTTAGGATGTAGATAATTGCATCTTTGTCATTCCACAGCTCTAGGAGTTTCCGCAAGATATAAAACTGGGATTAATTTAAAGGCTTTAAAGAGTTCATTTGTGCCAAGAGATATTCATGTAATATTATAAAAAATAAACAGCAAATACATTTGGTTCTTACAAAATAAGGTCAAATGTTATTTAGATAGTAGGAAATTAGTGGTAAGGCCATGAGATACATAAGGACACCACTCTTCCATTTTGAAGCATTTTTGTCCTTGTAGCTTTCAAAATCAGCTGCACAGAGTCCCAAACAAAGTACAGCTGCTCCAGATAGAGAGCTTAAAAAGCTTTTTAGCAGTTGACTTTTTGATTGTCCAACCTCCTTGATATGGAAGGTTTTCCTCTTAAGTTAATACTGAGTTAACCCAGATAAAATAATATCAAGAAGCAGCCACCATCCCAAGTTCTGGGGAAACAAAAGACAAAGAGTTAAAGTTACAGGATATCAAAGGAGGATCCCACAGAGCTGATGCCATGAGTTCTAAAGAGCCAGAGCCTCTAAGCTGCTGCTGATCATTCTTAGGGACCCTGCAGGGCTGACTGAATGAAGCTAGAGAGAGGAAGACAGGGAGATTTCTAAATCAATCACCATGAAACTGTGTAGCCATTATCTTGTGATACAATGATTGGAGTGACTTTTGTCTTCCTGAGAAGACAGACCCTAGGCAACAGAGATTTGGGTTTTCCAGTCCTGAACACATCAGTAAAATTCCTTTCACTATTACCTTTCCTTCCTCCACTTCATAATCCAATAATATAAATCATCTACACTGCACAAACTGTTAAATGAATGTAGATCTCCATTTTAGGTCTATGTAACATAAATACTCATTTTTGACTCATTAAACCAAAAGAAAACAAATCAAAATCTTCTGTTTGTATTGATAGAAAGTGTTTATCTAACAATTTCAACCATGACAAGTATGGGATAATCAATGAGAAGCAATTAGAAAAGCACAACCCAAGGCAGCCTAGTTTTCAGAATATCAATAGACCCCTTTCACATAGAGCTATTTAGTGTTGATTTTTCAAACTACATAGACACAAAAATACAGTGATAGCTTGGCATTTTTGTTTAAGTGACAATATGTTTTTATTTCCTAGGAAGCCATTTCTAGACATTAGATATACTTTATGTATCATTAAAAACACAGTTCAGAGTTGACACAGAGACTTGAAAATAAGAATGGATCAAAATATATTCTAAATAGGCCCTTACCACACATTATTAATGGATAAGAAAAAGAAAGTGGACACGTTTCCATCACTTAGAAAACCTGGCACAACAGGATATCAATAAATATTGGCAAACAGATGAATCACTGTGTTGTACACCTGAAACTGACATTACACTGTATGTGAACTAACTTGAATTTATTTTTTTTATTTTTTTTAACTTTTTTTTAATTTATTTTTGAGACAGAGAGAGACAGAGCATGAACAGGGGAGGGGCAGAGAGAGAGGGAGACACAGAATCTGAAACAGGCTCCAGGCTCTGAGCTGTCAGCACACAGCCCAACGCTGGGCTCGAACTCACGGACCGTGAGATCGTGACCTGAGCCGAAGTCGGACGCTTAACCGACCGAGCCACCCAGGCGCCCCTGAACTAACTTGAATTTAAATAAAAACTTTAAAAATATATATTGGCAAACAGATAAGTAAATATGACAACTGTTTTTGACCTTTTCGTGGTGTCCTAAATATTTTTCAGAAATATATGGAAAATTGCAATAGTCAGAAAGGACTGAAATTCATGACTGTCATATTTACGTTTGTTAAGAATAACATTTTCCTCTTTGTTAAAACTAAAAATCAGCCAGGAAAGTGCTAAATAATAAATAAAAATAATTTTTTAAAACCACAAAGTTTATCAAGGTTAAGGCAGAAAAAAAGTACTCCTTTTCTAGAATTATTTTGTATTAGAGCTATCTTGTCAATTAAAAAAAAAAAAAAGACAAACTAAAAATGTATCTTTAGCCTAGCAGAAACTTTACCTGGGCTAGCATCTCAGCCAAAGATGAAAACAATATAAAAGTATTTTAAAAAATTAATTTGGGAGCACCTGGGTAGCTCAGTCGGTTAAGCGTCCCACTCCTGATTTTGGCTCAGGTCATGATCCCGATTTTGGCTAAGTCATGAGATATCCAGCCCCACATGTAGCTCTGCGCTGGCCTAGAGCCTACTTAAGATTCTCTCTTTCTCTCTCTCCTCTCTCCCCTCTCCAACTTCTCTCTCTCACCAACCACCCCCCCAAAAAAAAGAGAATTCAGAGAGGCGGGACCAAAAGGAAAAGCTTCCTGTTATCACACATCATTTAACATTAGGAATTCTGGTAGTTAAGCTGCCCTTCTAGAATATGCAGACTCAGGAGCTGTTCTGATTTGACAAGGTAAGGAAAGTATGACAGTGGAGATGTTGAGGCAATTTAATCAAAAGTGTGAGAAAGAAACTCACTATAGCCAATGTTTGGATCTACAGAAAGATGAATCATAGAATATTCATTTGATCTGTGCAACTACAACTCTCTTACTTCCTTAATAGGGTCAGTTTTAGATTCTGTAAGAATAAAAGTCACAGTCTCTCTCTCTCTCTCTCTCACACACACACACACACACACACACACACACACACACACACAATGAGGGGAGACAGAAAATACTTAGTATTCCTAAAAATCAAAATTTACTGAGAAAGAGAATAAAACCCAGATTTTCAGAGTTGAAAAGGACACTGGGGTTCATTTTGGACAACTCTTTCATTTACAGATGAGTATATTAGGCTCAGGGTTTACATGGCTTAGCTCATATTCAGGAAGCAATTTTGTAGAAAAACAAAAATAAGTAAATAAGCAAATAAATAAATGTAAAAAATAACAAATGAAGGTTTTAACTACGAGTCTTGTGTTAATATTTTCTTCTTTTTAAAAATCAATCTTGGATTTAACATTGTTTTGGTAAGGATTCTCCAGAGAAAGAGAACCAATATTAGACGTAGATATAAATACATAGTTATAGCTAACAGGAACTTTATTACAGGGATTGGTTCACAGGAGTATGGAAACTAAGCATTCTCACAATCTGCCATCTGCAAGCTGAAGAGGCAGTCATGTCTGAAAACCTCAGAACCAGGGATACCACTGCTGTCAATTCAAGTCCAAAGGCCCAAGAACTTGGGGCCAATGGTCTAAGTCCTGGTCAGAGTCAGAAGGCCCAAGAAGCATAAGTACCCATGTTTGAGAGAAGAAAATGGGCATCTCAGCACAATGGAGTAAACTTGTACTTCCTCCACTGTTTTGTTTTATTCAAGCGCTCAGTAGACTAGGTCTACAAATTCAAACGTTAATCTCTTCCTGAGACTAGACACATCCAGGAATAATGTTTTACTAGCTATCTGGGCATTCCTTAGTTTGGTAGAGTTAACACACAGTTAAACTAACACAAACACCAGCTCCGCTTTCTCATTTATAATATGCAAATAACCAAATCATCCATCACACGCGTCCTAGAATTTTCCCTCATAGCATATTCAGTAAGATGATTGAATCAGAATGTGAACTGTTCAAATATTCCAGGAAAATGCAAAAAAAAAAAAAATAAAGTGGGCCATTCAAAGTAGCTCTGAGTATAGTTTCCTTTACTTCCCCTTACCCCCAAGGAGAAAAGATAAGTTTAAGTGGTCTTCATCATAAAATATTTTTGTGAAAGGAACATTCACTCGCTTTATAGAAAAACAGCCATGGTATAAAATGACTGGACATACTCAATCCAAACAGTTATAAGAATTATGGGAACATACAAGGAAAGGGTACTTAAAAAAGAGAAGTCATCAAAAGATTCAGAGTAGCTTTCTGTAGAAGAATCATGAAGAGTGTGTGTGTGTGTGTGTGTGTGTGTGTGTGTGTGTTTTCCCCTAAGGTTTCACCTAAGAGAAAGCTCATCAGACTCTTCAGAGTGGTTTATAGAGCAGGGCTGGCTGGTTTGACTAGAAGAAGCTAAGTGAGTCTGATATGCCTAAATTAAATGGCAGCTGGAGTTGGGATAGAGAAGTATTTCCTTCTTTCTGACATACGTCCAGACTCCTCATTTCATCAAACTACACAAAAGCCTATAGAGAAGCAATCTGAAGTGTCAGATACCACATTATACCATTTACATCATTAACTCATTTAACTTCCTTTCACCCACTTCTCAGGAAAATACTCAGAAGCAATAAGTAAATTTTATTTAGAGAAGTCATTCACTTGTTCTACCTTGAGTTCCTTCCACAGTAGTTTAATATTTATTCCTATTGAAGAGATTATCTTCCTTAAAATATATTTTCGAAGGTTGTCACTGTCCTTAAACCAATAATTAGTGAATTATAAATGTATATTTCTCTATGTCACATTAGAGACATACAAGCCATATAGAATTCCTTAACTGTGACAGCCTAGCCCTCAAAATGTCCTGATACCCGTAATTCAAGAAACACCAATGACACAAATTGTATAAAGCAAGTTAGAATAGCAGTATAAGAGTCTTTGGTAGTAAACTAGCAGAGCTTTCACACAGAGAAACCCTGTTTGTGGTTTCAAAATTCTAGTTACATGCATTATTAGTTACAAAAAGGAAAAAAAGAAAAACAGAACACAAAACAGTTCTGCACTGCTGCAACTAACCCAGGGTTAATTAGAATGCTCTCTCTTGGTCCTCTGAGTCTTCAGGTTGTGACAAACAGAATGCATTCCAAGCAACAGACACCAAACATTAATACACCCTCTGCAAAGGCCTCGCTTTAAATGAAGTGAACCATAATCAGATGTTTGCCGCACATCACACACTTACAAATGTTATTAATGTTGCAACCTGCTTGACACATCTAGTCATTGTGTTTACAACTTAAAGAAAAAAAAAACAAAATGAAAACATTTTCTTGTCAGGGTCAGGTGACAGTCATTAATTTTCTTATCCACTGTGTTTTTGTTTTGTTGTAGATTTTTTCCCACAGGGAGGTGTCAGTAGCTAACTCTCTACTTATTTTCCTGTTACGTAAAGAACAAGAAAATTTTAAATTAAAAAGTTATTTCAGTAATGACAATTAAAAAGACACTATAAAGATGTGTTGGTATCGTGTACCTGAATCAAAATTCTCAAAAGAACACACAGAAGGAAATAGAATCCCAAGTGACTTAAAGTCCCTGAAGAGAACACCAATTCTTTTGGAAAATGTATCTAAACAGTGTTTCTGAAGATAAAGAAATAGTCTTGTAACAAGTGTGTAAGAGACTGCTATGCCAAAAACAGATTAAGTCCTTTTAAAATATAGAAAGAATCCATTTAAATTCTGGGATCAAGAACAACTTTAAACATTTATAAGAACATTTTCTATCATTAATTATTTAATGCATAAATGTGTGTCAAATATCTTCTTGAACTTCCTTTATGTTTTAAAAATAAAACTGCTTTATCAAGAAATGTCACCTGAATAATACAACGTTCAACTATACAAGCAACACTTCACCAGTGCCTTAGAAATCATTCTGTAGATAGTGGTCAAATACAGAATAATGGAAGGAAACCTCTGTAGGTGGAGTAGAGACTTAGAGGGGACACAGAGCAAGCAGTCTGAGAAGCAAACCCCAGTGGAAAGGATTGAGGAAACAAAACCTTAGCAGAGATTAAGGTGTCTGAGTGGGGAACACTAAGGTGAGCAGACACAGAGGCAGGTAAGGATTTTCTATTCATCTGTTTATACACACACACACAAACACACACATACATGTAAATATATATACGTATATTTACATGTGTAGGTTATACAATTTTTTCTCCTTTTGTAGTGTTAAAAAGAAAACCATAGGCCTCAAATGGTGCATCTGGGCCAGGCCAAGTCACAAATTAAGGCTTAATATGTGCCTAAAAAACCTAACTGTAGTTTCAACCTCCCCCAGAAACATAAGTTTTAACCTGTCAATCAGGAATTTTCTGATCAACCCCAACTAGGTAATCTGTCACATGGGCCATCTCTATTCCCCTCAAAGACAGATGAGGTAAGCCACCTAATAAGATCCCCTGCCCTTCCTCCTAAGGAAAGGTGGCCTTGCCTGGAACAATCCCTTTTCTCTCTTTGCTAATATTCTTGCCCTCCTTCCTCAATTCCTCAGAGCTTTTCTCTACTCGCTACAAGGGATACTGCCTGATTTATGAATCACTTAATAAAGTCAGTTAAATCTTCAAATTTACTCGGTTGAATTTTTGTTCTTTAAAAGTAGTCAGAAAGGAGTCATCAAATCACCTTGGAATCACTAACAACAGCCCTCTGAAAGAGATCATATGGGCCGTGAAGTGTCTCAGGAAGAACAAATCATGTGCTGACACACCAGCTTCCCAAAAGGATGTGTGTAGGGTAAATATAATCATCTCCTCATAAGAGATCCTTGAAGGAGTAAGGGGGACAGTGATTCCAAGTGTGTGCTATAGCCTATTCTTGAACCAGTCCTTATTTCTGGTTAGACTTGATCCTTAGGAGGCTTTACATGGGAACTGATGCAGAGCTCTGTCATTTGGGGAGTGCAGGCTTAGTATAGGCCTAACCATCTTGAACATGGAGGAGTCAGATCATTCTGGCCCATGGGACAATGGGGTGTGTGCAGTTCTGGATAGGATACGAAAATGATATGATGTGATTTAAAAAAGAATAAAAAAGAAATAACAGTGCATTGCAAATTAAAGTGTAACAATTGTTTCTTGAAACTGAAGGGGAACAGAATTTGCCACCCCAAAATGTGTCTCTTTGGGATAAGGATTATTTTAGGCTGATTATTTTTATGGCACAGCAGACCCAGGAAAAGCTTTTTAAAGTGAGTAGAAGTCATACTTTTGTAAGAAACATTTACAAGGGAAACCTCCACTTGTTAGGATGTCCCCTTCTCTGTACTGGAACAAGCAGGATAACTCCAAATCTCTAGAAACTCTTCTCAAGGGAGAAGTCAACTACTAAAATCTGTGCAACCACATTGCCTTTTTTTATTGTCCTTTCCTAGTAACCTCCCCAAACTAGTCTCCCCTACTTCCAACATCTTTTGTCTTTAGCTGGAGATGTTTTTTTTATACTGTTAACTTGGACCATTTCAAACAGTTACTCAGTTTTCCTGGGTATTTACCATGTATATAGAAGGTAATACATTATTAAACTTCCATGTGTTTTTCTTCTGTTAATCTTTTACTATATGGATGTCTCAGCCAAGAACCTAGAAAGGAAGAGGGGAAAATTATATCTTCTCCCTGAAAAAACTTCTGTATTAGCTTGTATATGTCTATGCAGAGATGATGAAAAATTTTTTTACAAAATGCTGCTCTGCTTGATATATTGAGAAGCAGAATTTCTGGGTTTTTATATATTCAGTTCTACTGCAGAACACCAAATTGTTCTTCAAAGCTATATGCTTATATCTTCCTCCTCCATCAGTGCTGCACAAGAGATTTGATTTCCCCGTTTTCCTGCTTACATTTGGAATTATCGGAATTCTTTAGATTTACCAAACAGAATGGTGTTAGTTTTTAGTTGTTTTGTGTTTGTGATTTCTGAAAAGGTTGAGTCATTTTCCATGTCAATATTGACAACATGTGATTTTTCTTTTTGAAGTGCTTGTTTACATTTTTCACCATTTTTATATCAATGTTTTTTTTCCCCTTAATGGTATATAGTTGTTTTAAAAGTATGTATTCTTGACAATAATCCTCCCAGATATATGCACTGAAATACTCTCAATCTGGTCTTTTCAAATTCTTTTCACTTTGTTTATAGTGTTTCTTGTCACACAGATCTTATTTAATGTACTAATCCATGTTTTAGAATTTGCTCATATTGTATCACTCTTTAGCTGGGTATTAAAATAGAAAAAACAATGCCTATATTCTTCTAAGCATTTCAATTGCTACTTTTCATATTTTGGTCTTTATCTAGTATGTACTTTATGCATGACTTAAGATTGAGGTTTGATTTTAGTTATTTTGTGGATAGCCAATTGTCACAGCAACATATATTGAATAACCATCCTTTCTCCAATATATGTTGCCCCTTCTACCATTGACTACATTATCATATGTGTGGGCCTTTTACTGGATTCGTGTGAAAACATGGCATTAAAAAGGAGTATCTTTATCTTTCAAACTGACTAACAGCAGCAGCAGAACTAGACCATCACCAACAATCTGATGAAGTCCAAGTTTCCAAATTCTTGCCTCTTCCTACTGAAAAGTGTGGGAGATCCTGAGAGTCTAGATGATTCTGTGCCTTGGAGTTGAAAGAACTCTAAATGGTCCTAGAATATTAAAAACAATTTTTTTGACATTTATTCATTTTTTCAGAGACAGAGACAGAGCATGAATGGGGGAGAGACAGAGAAAGGGAGGCACAGAATCTGAAGTAGAGTCTAGGCTCTGAGCTGTCACCACAGAGCCTGATGTGGGGCTTGAACTCAAGAACCACGAGTTCATGACCTGAGCTGAAGTCAGCTGCTCAACTAACTGAGCCACCCAGGCACCCCATTCTAGAATATTTTATTATTGTCAGAAAGCAAGGATGCTTTTATAAATGATGGGGTGGGAGTAAATAAAAACAAAACAAAACACAAAACTTGATGGGGCTAACACTGCTCCAGTTGTGACAATTTGAGCCACTACAACCACAATGTCCATTAATATTATAAGTGATGAAAATACTTTGAGCTTGTGAAATGCTATTAATTTACTATTACACTGAAATGAACCAATATATTACAAAGGGTTTTAGCTATGCAAAACACTGATATATATTAAAGGATATGTTTTAGATTTTAGCATTTTAATAAACATATTTAATGCTAACACACATCAGTAGTAGCATTTAGTTAATAATGTAGATTAATAACATCAATGTTAATACACATAGGCATTTTGCTTTTAATAAGTGTATGTCTTTATTTTTTATTTTAAAGAGAGAGTGTGTGAGCAGGGGAGAGGGCCAGAGGGAGAGAGAGAAAGAGGGGGGGGGGGGAGGGGGGGTGGGGGGGGTGAGAGAGAGAGAGAGAGAGAGAGAGAGAATGAATGAATGAATGAATGAATATCCCATGTAGGCTCCATGCTAAGTACAGAGTTCAAAACAGGGCTAGATCCCATGACCCTGAGATCATGACCTGAGCCTAAATCAAGAATCAATCATTCAATTGACTGAGCCACCCAGGCATGCCAGGTTTTATGTCTTTCTATAAGGCACAGATTGTATACCGTTTTCTGTGTATAAGTAGGTAAGAGTAACACAAACTGAGTAAGGCAAAATATCCTGCAAAACTAGCAATAGGCCATCATCAATGGTCTCTCATTATAGCTAGGTGGAAAGAGCTTAATATTATATTCTAAAATGATTAGACTAATGTTTTAAATGGGAATAAGAAAATGATTCTGAGAAGTTAACCTAAGACATTAATTCTGTGGATGACCACCTACTTGTAATGACAATTATGCATTCCTAACCTTCTAATGATAAGAAAGTAGACTAATATTTACAATAGTAATTCCATAGGATATATAATGCTGGAAAATCAAATAATACATATACAATGTATACTTTAGAAGAAAGACACTAAGTTAAAATATTTAATAATTCAACTAAAACTAAAGAATTCCTATAAATATACACAACAAGTCTGATCTGAAGAGAGGTGAAGATTTGACTCACTGTCAAGGAAGCAACCAGGTCCCAGGATTCAAAGAATCTATCAGTTGATAATTCACATATTGTAACTTAGGTGGGCCTGAAGCAGTTTTTTTTTCCTTTTTGATATCAAATTATTTGAATACATTATCTATATTAAAATATTTCTACTCTGAAACCATAAAGCAGTTACAAGAAAAGTATTGCTATAACCCTAGGAAAGTATAAAAACTAAGTATAGAAAATAAGTAAAAGGCACCCAAACTGTAAAGGAAGAAGTAAAATTGTCACTATTTACAGATGACATAATATTATACACACAAAATTTTAAAGGTACTATCAATAAACTTAAAACTAATAAGTGAATTCAGTAAAGTTGTAAGAGACAAAAATCAATATGCAGAACTCTGTTATGTTTCTATACCGATGATTATCAGAAAGAAATTTTTAAAATCCCATTTACAATTACATCAAAAAGAATAAAATACCTAGTAATAAATTTAACCAAGGAGATGAAAGACCTATATATTGAGAACTACAAGATATTAATGAATGAATTTAAGAAGACACAAGTAAATGTAAAGATATCCCATGCTCATGGATTGGATGAATCAATATTATTACAATGTTAATACTATCCAAAGCAATTTATAAATTCAATGCAAGCCATCTCAAAATTCCAATGTCAATTTTTCAAAGAAATTGAACAAATACTTCTAAAATTTGTATGCAACCATAAAAGACCCCAAATAACAAAGGCAATCCTGAGAGAAAGAAGAGCAAAGCTAGAGACATCAGCCTTCCTGATTTCAAACTATAATACAAAGTTATAGTAATTAAAATGGCATGGTTTTGACATAAAAACATACAGATCAATGGAGAACAGAGCCCAGAAATAAACCTACACATATATAGTCAATTAATTTATGACAAAGGAACTAAGAATATAAAATGGAGGAAATGGCAGTCTCTTCAATAAATGATTCAGGAGAACTGGAAAGCCCCTTGCAAAAGAATGAAACCTGGAGCACCTGGGTGGCTCAGTTCATTAAATGCTCAACTTTGGCTCAGGTCATGATCTCATGGTTCCTGAGCTTGAGCCCCACATTGGTCTCTGTGCTGACAGCTCAGAATCTGGAGCATGCTTCAGATTCTGTGTCTGTCTGTCTCTCTCTCTCTCTCTCTCTCCCCCCCCCCTCACTAATGTTCTGTCTCTGTCTCTCTCTCAAAAATAAATAAACATTAAAAAAAAAAAAAGAATGAAACCTGACCACTAACTTATACCACACAAAAAGATTAACTCAAAATGGATTAAAGACTTGAATGTAAAACTTGGGAGACAAAACTCTTAGAAAACAGGCAGTAATCTCCTTTACATAGGTGTTGATAATATATATTTTTTAATATGATACCAAAAGCAAAAGCCACAAAACCAGAAATAAATAAGTGGGATTATATTAAACTAAAAAGCTTCTGCTCAGAAAAAAACATCAACAAAAGGAAACGACAATCCACTGAATGGAAGAAAATATTTGCAAATTATGTATATCATCTGATAAACTAATATCCAAAATATATAAAGAACTCCTACAACTCTACAGCAAACAAACAAAAAAACCCCGAACCATTCTGATTAAAAAGTGGGCCAAAAATCTGAATAGATATCTTTCCAAAGAAGACATACAGATAACTACCAAATACATGAAAAGATGTTCAACATCACTCACCATCAGGGAAATGTAAATCAAAGCCATCATAAGGTATCACCTCCCACCTGTCTGATTGGCTATTTTCAAAAGACAAGAAATGACAAATATTGGTGAGAATGTGGAAAAAAGGAAACCATTACGTACTGTAGATGGGAATGTAAATTGGTGCAGCCACTATGGAAAATAGTTTGGAGGTTCTTCAAAAAATTAAAAACAGAATTCCAATATGATGCAGCAATTCTACTTCTGAATATTTATCCCAAGAAAATGAAAACACTAACTCAAAAAATATATATGCACCCCTATGTTCATTGCAGCATTATTTACAATGGTCAAGATAGGGAGACAATGTATGAATAGGTGAATCGATATAAAAAATCTGATGTATATGCACATATCTAAATATAAAAAAGAATGAAATCTTGCCAATTGTCACAACATGACAGACCTCAAGGGCATTATGCTAAGTAAAGATGTCAGAGAGAGAAAGACAAGTACCACATGCTCTCTTATACGTGAAATCAGGAACGTGAAGCTAATCGAACAAATTGTCAGAGGTGCGGCTGGGAGAAATGGATGGAGGAGGCCAAAAGTTAAAAAGAAAAAAAAAATCCCTACCAATTCACAAATTTTGTATTTGGCAGATCTTGTTCAAAATTTTAAAATCTATTCATTGTAAATAGAAACTCAGAAGATTTACTAATTTAAATGTACAAAGTGAAGAGTAGTAGCTCTGATGCTGGGGACATTCAGAATTCAAAAAAATTTCAACAGGGCAGGAGAACTAAATTTTAAAAATGTATTTGATTTTTCCTTTAGGCCAACAGAAAAGGGCTATAAATTTGACAGTAATAAGAACTTATAATTTACTGTTCTTTTCCTTGCTTGATAGGCATAATTAAATTATCATCCCAAAATACTAGGTCTGTTTACCCTTTTATCAGTGGTATATGAAATTCTTCCACATCTCTGAAAATCCAAAAATGCTTGACTTCTTACATTTAAATGTATCTATTTATAATACCTATTAGCAGTATCCTATATTTTATACTCCTTGATGCATAAGTCCTTATACAAAGGAAATAATTATGGATATCTCACAAATTTAGGTTCAACATTATTTGATGCAATACCTTTAAGTTAAGAATGAATTGGAAATAACATACATTTCCAATAGTTGATGATTGGTTAAGTAAATTGTGTTATTCTATATTTACATAGTAAAGACATAGATTGTAGTAAACAACATATATATACCTTAGTATATATACTAGACATATATATAGTAGACATATATATACTTTAGTAAAAAGTATATATACAAATGAAAAGTCCAGAACATTAGGTATTAAGGTACCATGTGGATGCAAGGGTAATTAAGGATTTATTTTTTGCTTATCTATATTATCTAAATATTTACAACAAATATGAGCTATATTTTAATTAGAAGAACAAGTTAGCCTTCAGGGGGAGAATGGTCAAAGACTTAATCTAACGCATTTCATGAGAAAAGTTCTAGAAATTGTAGTTGATCACATACCCAATTTTCATTTAGTCAATAAGGTTAACTATATAGAAATAAGCATTAAACATATCAGTTAACAAAGATTTTTAAAATATTTTTTAGAGAGAGAGAGCGCGAGTTGAGTGAGCATGTGCACAAGTTGGGGAGGAGGACACAGAATCTGAAGCAGGCTCCAGGCTCCAAGGGGTCAGCACAGAGCCTGATGCAGGGCTTGAACCCACAGACTGTAAGATCATGACCTGAGCCGAAGTCAGACACTTAACCAACTGAGTCACCCAGGCACCTTGCCAAAGATTTTTAAATACATTGAGTAGGAGTACATTAATGTTTGCCTATGTTTTGCCTCCTGTTTATAATGTTTGAAATACTCCACGGAATTATAGTTTTAATAGTTCAATAAACTTAATTAAGAATTTGAACATGAATAAAAAGGCAAGAAAATTATTTTCAGAATTTTATGAAAAATGTTTTATAAAGTGAGTATTAAGCTAAATACACACAGGAGTGCAGATTCATCAATTTACAGTCCAGTGTATATTAAATAGAAAATTAAATACTACCAGTTTAGATTTCTACATCTAATTTGATGTTTTTTTCAAATTACAAAAGGAATGTGTACATTAAGTCAAATGAAAAAATTTAGAGTTGGACAGAGCAAGAAAGATTATCATCTCATCCTAACCCACCCCCAAAGCCTACTTGCCTTGCACAATCCATATTAGAAGCCTCACACATGCACTTTCCCTTTCCCTTGCTCATCCAAATACACACCTAAATATAAACACCCACACAGGTGTTTGTTTTCAGAATTGACTCACACAGTACACCTTGATTGGTAATTCCTCTTTTAATGTTTCATTTTAGGTAGCTAGTTCCATGTCAGTAGATATACATTCATTTAAAACATGTTTTTTCTAGGTATGTGCATACACACACACACACACACATGTTTTATATACATGGAATGATACCATCGTGGTCCTTCTCACTTAGTTCAAGTTACTTGCTTCTGTATTTTTTTGTTTCTTCCACTCCTCTCTTTCCTTGACCCCAGTTACTCTCTTCCACCTTCTACCCACCCCGTGATGGCATATATTAACAGCCTGATACAGATCACAAAATGACTTGATGCTTTGGAAATGCAAGGGAGAGAAAGAATTGTAATGAAATATTACAAAACAATGCAATTAGAGCAGAGATTTTAATCAATAATTAAAATTTTAGCTCTTAAAAATTAAGGCTATGGAATTTGCTAAAATAATCTGTTATGTAAAGTAAAATACTGTGTTAATTAAAATATACTCTCTAAATGATAGAAAATTAGGCATGCAAAAAACACTTGGGTAAAAGTGTTTTCTAAACTTATTCAAGATGCAAAAACTTAAACTTGCATGAGAGAGGCCAGACTGTATCTGTTTCTATAGGGAGAAAAGTAGTTTGCTTTCAATTCTTAGCAGGCACAGACAGAACATGAGGATTTGTACCTCTGGCTATTCAAAATCAGAAATCTGATCTAGATTTGGAAGTTTTTAAAACTACTTAGATATCATCTCATTGTAAAGCCATGTGGGGTCCAGGAGACAACCTAGTTCAACTTTTTTTTTTTTTAAATAGCAATTAAGACCCAGAGAGGTTCAAACAGCTTGCCTAAGTTTTCACAGCTAATTAAAGACAAAGCTGGAAACCGAACTGAGGTCTCTTACAGTCCAAAAATTTTCATTTTCTCTGTAGTTTCTTTGTAATGTTGAATCAAAACTTCAGTGACAATAAAAACATTTAAGAATCTGTATGCAATTCTGCAGTTCCTTAGAAATGAAGGGTTCCTTAAGAATTGTGATTAATGACAGAATCTTTTGCAGATGGTATGAATACGGGCTAGCTCTACAATCATGAGAGCAGGTGATGGCTGCCCTGTCAGCTCTTGACAATCTAGATTCTAGAATGGCTACTTCCAGGGATGAAGGCATCAATTACAGCCCACAATTCTGCACCCTACTATTCCTGAAAGTCTGTAAAAGTCACCATATTGTTTGTTTTAGCTTCTTCAGTTTTAAGTTCATTACACTACTTTGTGTTTCTGATGCCAACATATGGAGAATAAGTGTATAGTCAGCATATGGAGAGTAAGTGTATAGTCAACATATAGAAAACCACATACATATAAACATATACAGAAAGATGCCTGAGTTTTTATTCATTAATTATACTTTTTATGCTTTAATCCACTGCCAAATCATATTTTTTTTCCATTTAGGAAAACAACATCCTAAAAGTTCTAGCCAACTGTATGGTTAGAGGTAGCAATTCCCACTCAAGACTATCCTCACTTCTGATACCAACTGCAAATTTGAGGGTCCTTAAGACCACCTTTAGATTCTAAAATTGACCAGAAAAACTCTAAATATGCTAAATTTTTTTCATTCTCATATTTGTGGTATATTACAGGGAAAGGATACAGATTAAAATCAATAGTGGGAAGAAGAATACAGGGCAGAGCTCAGGAAAGGTACCAAATGCAAGGCTTTAATTGTTCTTTCCCCATGGAGTCACAGACATGTTACTTTCCCAGAATCAGAATGTGACAATAAACACAGCATACTGCCAACCAGGGAAGATTAACCAAGCCTCAGTGTTCAGAGCTGTTCTCAAGGCTCCATCACGTAGACATGATTGACTGACTGCCCATGTCACTAATCTCAGAATACTCTCCTTCTGGAGGTCCAATGATACCTATGATCCAAAGTCTCCACTTTAAAGTCACATTTGTTGGTCTTTCTGATGCAGGTAGCCTCTACCCTAAGACTATCCAGTGACCCAAGACCCCAAGAGAAACAAAGACACTCCCATCAGGCATGGCATCCCAAGGGCTTAGAGATTACCTCCCAGAAGCCGAGGGCAAAGGCCAGACTTCTTTTTTTTTTTTTTTTTTTTTTTTGATATAAAGGGTAAATTCTTTATTACACAGAACTTCTTTTGTTGACAATCCCCTAAGAAAAAGCTAATTTCATAATTTTCAAGGCCCTGTCCCAGCAAGTTTGTTTACTTAAATGATTACAGACTAAAGCATGCACTGTAAAAAATAAGGTAGAAAACACCTTTCATGGTTCTTCAAGAAACGATTTTCATGTTGGTGTGATATGGCACAGTTCATCTCAGAGACATCAAAGAAGGAAGACATTCTGATAAAGCAGCTGAAGGAATTACTATGTAAAGGACTAAAACAAAAAGTTCACATCTGGAAATGACAGTAAGTTTCCCAAATAATGTTATTTATAAAAGTAATTTTGATCTTAAAAATAGACTTTAAAAAAACCTCTGTTTCCTATGGAGTAAGGAGGAGAAAGGAATAAACAATAATTGGAAGATTCTTGTTTTTCTCTCTTAGCAGTCAAAATTGCTAATTCTGACCTGCAGACAAAGGAGACAATAGCATTCTAAGATCATAACCATACTCTTTTCATATTCTCTTTTGAATAGTACTGTATATTAGAACCAGAATTACATTTAAAAAATATACCAATCCTGTTGTCTTTTGTCAACATTAAATATATATATAAAAGAAAAAAATAGCTAGAAAATTTTCTTTTGTGAATTTAAATTTTCATTGAGGACATTACAGTAACATTGTCTATTGAACTGGATATCCAATTGTATGCAAGAAAGCACAAAAAGAATGGGAAATGTAACCCTATAAAACAATTATACAAAACATTTGAATATAACAATTTCTCTAATACATTTTTCAAATGATTACTATAGTGTTCTCCAAGGAGATTTAGGGAGTTGTTTGGAAATGTCCTCCAAATGCAGTCCTAAAGTGTAAGAAAATTGCCAAATTACATGCAGCTCACCCTAACAATATGACACTTTAATTAAGAATATATTTCCATACCTTGGAAGAAAATTATGTACTATCATGGCCCACTTGAAAGAGACTAGCTATCCATACAATACCATAGATCCAGCACATAGCAATAAAAACTTTTATTGTTTGATGACTATGTATTAGATTAGATCTGATTCAGAAAAATAAAAAAATTCTCAGATTCTCAAACCAGAAGCCTAGATGATTTTTAAATTTAATTTGGAATTCTAATATTATCTTAGCTATATTAAAGGATTAAAATGTCAGAGAATGAATGTCTTGCTTTCAACTAAATCCTCTGCATCTGTCTTTTGGTTGGGATTGACAGGCAAAAAGCATACGCATAGGTTTTGTTGTTGTTTCACACCAGAATGTTAACTTACTAAAGGGAGTAGGAAAAAAAAAAAAAAAAAGTAAGAGTGAAGAATGGTTTCATCCACTGAGAGTGGCACAGGTCTCTCTCCCAGTTAGACCCCAAACCACTCAATACAGGCCCAAACCTGAATTTTCATTTGAGTAGACTACTCTCTTCGCCCTGAGACCTGCCAATGTCTTATTTCCCAGGTTTACCACAGCTTTTTCCTGAAATATTGGACTGTCTTACACCACACACACACACACACGAGCGCGCACGCACGCACACACACACACACACAGTAGACAGCAAAAAACTGTTGTTTTTAAGACTTAAACTTTAAGTATCCATAATAAAAATCTTTTCCTGTTTGCATATTTACTCCATTTCTTGAGGGCAGGCAGAATCACTTAACACGAGAGCATGGGATTCAGATTCAAGTCCGAGTCCTGTACTTACTATTTTAATCTTAAAAATTAATATAAATTCTCAAAGCCCCCATTTTCTCCTCTCTAAAATAAGGATACTAATAACTTAATTCCAAGTTCACAGTAAGGATTAAACGAAACGACTTATGCTTCATATCTGTTATAATGCTCTTGTACCAGAATGAAAGCCACAACCTAAAGAAAAGCAACTTGGAAAAGAATCTGCTTTATTTCTTGACTATGATGCTTCCTAGATGCATATATAATTCCAGTTGATACTTGTCTATACTCAGAATTACTCCTTCCCCTTGTCCACTAAGCCTTTAATACAAACCACTACCCATTAATTTCTACTTTCCATAGGCTGAGTTCTTTCAGAATTTATTCTGCAGAGCTCTAAAAACAGCCCATTCAAGCTCTATCACCTCAGCCCTGCTCTGGTGTATCTGAACTCTAATAATGGAAACAGCTCTTTCCCTCTGAAGGTCAATGGCCCCAAGTAAATAGGCCTTTAGCTTTTCTGCCTTACCAGTTTGTCAGGCGTATTTTGACATGTCAAAAATCTCTAAAACTCAGCCTCTCAACTGAAGTTTTATATTATTGTCATTTGTCTCTCATTAAAGTTGTCATCAGAGTCAAAAGTGTTTCTTACTTTATATTTATCTTCAGCTTCTAGTAAACTGCTTTGCTCAATGCAGGTTCTTAACAGACTTTCCTAGAAAGACAAGTAGTGATTCTAGCTCCACCACCTGATGAATCCTTTAATTTACTCTAACTTAGCACATCCCAGACTCTTGCTATCTTATTTTTTAGGTTCATGGTTCCCATTTGCATTTTGTCTCTCACTTGGGTCCCAAAAGTGCCTATTACTCATCCACAAAGTGGTAGAGGCCACCAAGTAGGAATACTTGAGACCTGAAGCTAGGAGCTCCTTTGAGGAGAGGTCAGGAAGCTCACCACTTTGGGCTAGTGGTACCACATGGCCCAGGTAAGTTCCAAAGTCAGTGACTCCTTCCTTGGGATGAGCAAACATCCCCTAGAGAAGGAGATTTCTACAGAAACTCAACCTATTCACAGGCTCCAGGAGTCCTGCTCTACCTGTAATCAAGGCTGAGCTCTTGCTCTTTATTCCTCAACCAATGTCATCACCAGTGTTATGATGTAGATATAATTCCTACAGTTAATGAATAGACTTTTAAAAAAGAATACCCCGAAGTTAAGCCTATTTCTTAAAGATTTTTTTAATGTTTATTTTTGAGAGAGACAGAGTGTGAGCACGTGAGGTACAGAGAGAGAGAGAGAGAGACACATACACACACACACACACACACACACACACACACACACACACACACACAAACTGAGAAGCAGGTTCCAGCTCCGAGCTGTCAGCACAGAGCCCGATGCAGGGCTAGAACCCACAAGCCATGAAATCATGACCTGAGCTGAATTCAGACACTTAACTGAGCCACCCAGACACCCCAAGCATATTTCTAACACAAAAGTCAAGCTGTATTAAAAGTGGTCTTTGAACAACTGTTCCTCCCTGCCTCTCATCTCTCTTTGCAAGGATATACTCTCTTACCTTTAATCACAGCTTCTTCACTTGATCAAAACCCAGTTTGACTCCATCTCCTACAAGTCAATAACTATAGGCATTTTCTTCTGATAATACTCAGATTTGCTTTTGATTTCCAAATAATTATACCCATGAGGCAAATAGTATAAAGAACTTAAAATCCAATTTGATTCTTTTCCCTTTTTTCTATTCTACTTAGGGTGAGAATAAAATAATACACAAAAGGTATTAAATACAAATGTTTTGTCAATATTATTTTCCATTAAAATCACATTTATGGTCCAATCAAATTATAATTAAAAATAACAGAAAGAATTCTACTTTCTCATTTTTACTTTAAAAACCAAAAACAATTTTGCCCTGTTATGAAATATTATATTGATGATCATTAAGATGAAATCAGCTGCCTGTGAATTTTATGAATCATATTAATATCTCTAATCAAAATACACAGTAAATGAGTTTAAGAGTCCCCACAAAATAGTGTTTAATAATAAGTGAATTCAAATAAGAAGTATAAAGGAAAATTAAGAGATTAAACTTGGATTTGAAAATATAAAGATGTTCCATGTTAAAAAACCAAATTACTGAATACTAGGATTTTAAGTTTCCAAATTACTACTTAGATCTCAACAGAACATTTACATTTTACATGTTGAAAACCATTAGGCCAAAATACAACATCCTTTCAATGACAAAAAAAACTCTCAACAAAGGAGATGTAGAAAGAACATCATACTTAAAGGTGCAAGGGTGAAAGCTTTTCCTCTAAGAGCAGGAACAAAACAAGGGTTCTCACTCTCACCACTTCTATTCAACTTACTACTAAAGTTCTAGCCAGAGCAATTAGGTAAGAAAAATAAAAGGCATCTAAATTGAAAGAAAGGAAGGGTATCTGGGTGGCTCAGTTGGTTAAACATCCAACTCTTGATTTTGGTTCAGGTCATGATGCTGAAGCCCCACGTGGGGCCCTGTGCTGAGCATGGAGTCTGTTTAATATTCTCTCTCTCTCCCTCTGCCCCTCTCCCCCCTCCCCGAAATAAAAAATAAAAATAAGTTGCAAAGCAAGTAAAATCATCTGTGGAGATGACATAATTTTATATATAGAAAATCTTAAAGACACCAAAACATGTTAGAGCTAATCAATGAATTCAGTCAGGTTACAGCACACACACACACAAACAGAAATAATTTGTGATTTTATATGCCAACAATGATTTTTAAAAACCAATTTTATTTTCAATAGCATCAAAACCCATAAAATACTTGGTAATAAATTTCATCAAGGAAATTAAAGATCTCCAGACTGAAAACCACAAGATACAGATGAAAGAAACTGAAGATGACACAAGTAAATGGGAAGATAGCTCATGTTCAAAGAGCTAGTAGGGGGACAGTTGAAGGGGGACTCTAAGCTTGCTTCATCTCTCCCACAAACACAGCTACATAAATATCAAATCATTTTGAATACCCAAGCAATCGATCTGAGAACTAAAAGCAAAACTGCACAACTTGAGGTAGAATAAAATGACCACTTTGTGGAAAGTAGGAGCAACAGAGAGTTGATTTGGGGGAGAAAAGAAATACGGGTGCTGCGAGGGGAGGGGGCCCTGATCACTGACAGAGGAGAGAGAGAGAGAGAGAGAGAGAGAAAGTAAAAGTGCACATGAGGCATTGCATGAGAAAAACTTCCCCCAAACCAGTGACTGGGGAAAAGGAGAGAGGCAGACTACCACAAGTTTTTATAAGCAACAGAGCACAAAGTCTAAAGCTTTGGAGATCTGCATCATTGCCAGGGCTGTGCCTGGCAGGTTTGGTGGTGCTCTGCTGGGGAAGGAATGAAGAGAGCCAGAAGTGGTGAGTATGGTCTAAGGATCTCCTGGGTCACAAGGAGAGACAAGGTTCCCCTGCTTGAAGTGCATTCAGGAGTGGGGGCACAACTTCTCTGGCGACAAGGAACCAGTGGTGCGAACATGCTGCCCTATTCCCTAGCATAGGAACAAAAGACACCAGCTGAGGGCACCAAACCTTGGTGCCAGCTTTGTGTTCTGCTTTACCATAAACTGAACCACTTCATGGTTGTGTAACCACCTTTCTGGGACAAACAGGCAACTGGCAAAAGTGCAGCAAGACCCTCCCCCAGAGGATCAGCTTGGGTCAGCGCCATGCACAACTCTCTAAAATTTGGAGTTTTAACACTCAGTGGTGTTCCTGACATAAAACATAGAAGTACAGTGCTGTCTGGCAGGCAGACAATTTAGATGCAGACAGGGTGAAGGCAGGGATCTAGTGGAAGCCAGGGACACAACAGGTGATTGTTCTTCTGTGAGGGTTTCCTGAAGAGTGGCAGGTGGGAACATCCCCCTCCTGGATGAGAAAGCTAGGAGATGCCATTTTCTCCCTGCCCATCAGCACCAACTGACTTCAGTGAACAAAACAGTACACCCGATGGAGGCTGGATGTGCTTACATGAAGCTCCACCCCCCCCTGTGCCCTGTAGGTACATCTCCACTAAGGCAAGTCGGCCTGAGAATCAGAGCAGCAGGCCCCTCCCCCAAAAGACGAGCACAAAACCCTCACATGGACCAAGGCTACTGATCATAGAGTGCTGCAAAGCTTTCGCTCTAGGGGAAACAGAATCCAGTTTTTGTTTTATTTATGGATCTAGCTTCTTTTAACAAGCAGACCAAAACACACCTAGAGTCAAACTTCCCTTTTCTATTGTTGTTTTGTTGCTTTTGGAGCTACCTTCTTTTAACAAGCACACCAAAACACACCTAACACCTAGCCTTTTTTTTTTTTTTTTTTTTTTAACCTCTTCTTAATCTAGCCATTACTCTCAGGAGCAGGAATACAACAGACTCTCATAACAATCCCTCCCTCTTTTCCTCCCCCCCCCCCAAATACACAGACCCAGACAAAAAGACAAAATGGAGGAATTCACCCCCTAAAAAAGAACAGGAAGAAATCATGGCCAAGGATTTAATCCATACAGATACAAGTAAGATGTCTGAAACAAAATTTAAAACTATAATCATAAGGATACTAGCTGGGCTTGAGAAAAGCTTAGAAGACATTAGGGAATCCTTTACTGTGGAGATAAAAGAACTAAAAGCTAGTTAGGCCAAAATAAAATATTCTATAACTGAGACGCAAAACCGAATTAATGCAATGACAATGAGGATGGCCAAAGCGGAGGAAAAAATCAGGGATATACAAAATAAAATTAAGGAAAATAATGAAGCTGAAAAATAGAGGGAAAGAAAGGTATTTTTTTGTCGCCATTTTATTTTTTTTTCAATATATGAAATTTATTGTCAAATTGGTTTCCATACAACACCCAGTGCTCATCCCAAAAGGTGCCCTCCTCAATGCCCATCACCCACCCTCCCCTCCCTCCCACCCCCCATCAACCCTCAGTTTGTTCTCAGTTTTTAACAGTCTCTTATGCTTTGGCTCTCTCCCACTCTAACCTCTTTTTTTTTTTTTTCCTTCCCCTCCCCCATGGGTTTCTGTTAAGTTTCTCAGGATCACATAAGAGTGAAACCATATGGTATCTGTCTTTCTCTGTATGGCTTATTTCACTTAGCATCACACTCTCCAGTTCCATCCACGTTGCTTACAAAGGGCCATATTTCGTTCTTTCTCATTGCCATGTAGTACTCCATTGTGTATATAAACCACAATTTCTTTATCCATTCATCAGTTGATGGACATTTAGGCTCTTTCCATAATTTGGCTATTGTTGAGAGTGCTGCTATAAACATTGGGGTACAAGTGCCCCTATGCATCAGTACTCCTGTATCCCTTGGGTAAATTCCCAGCAGTGCTATTGCTGGGTCATAGGGTAGGTCTATTTTAAATTTTCTGAGGAACCTCCACACTGCTTTCCAGAGCGGCTGCACCAATTTGCATTCCCACCAACGGTGCAAGAGGGTTCCCATTTCCCCACATCCTCGCCAGCATCTATGGTCTCCTGATTTGTTCATTTTGGCCACTCTGACTGGCGTGAGGTGATATCTGAGTGTGGTTTTGATTTGTATTTCCCTGATAAGGAGCAACGTTGAGCATCTTTTCATGTGCCTGTTGGCCATCGGGATGTCTTCTTTAGAGAAGTGTCTATTCATGTTTTCTGCCCATTTCTTCACTGGGTTATTTGTTTTTCGGGTGTGGAGTTTGGTGAGCTCTTTATAGATTTTGGATACTAGCCCTTTGTCCGATATGTCATTTGCAAATATCTTTTCCCATTCCGTTGGTTGCCTTTTAGTTTTGTTGGTTGTTTCCTTTGCTGCGCAGAAGCTTTTTATCTTCATAAGGTCCCAGTAATTCACTTTTGCTTTTAATTCCCTTGCCTTTGGGGATGTGTTGAGTAAGAGATTGCTACGGCTGAGGTCAGAGAGGTCTTTTCCTGCTTTCTCCTCTAAGGTTTTGATGGTTTCCTGTCTCACATTCAGGTCCTTTATCCATTTTGAGTTTATTTTTGTGAATGGTGTGAGAAAGTGGTCTAGTTTCAACCTTCTGCATGTTGCTGTCCAGTTCTCCCAGCACCATTTGTTAAAGAGACTGTCTTTTTTCCATTGGATGTTCTTTCCTGCTTTGTCAAAGATGAGTTGGCCATACGTTTGTGGGTCTAGTTCTGGGGTTTCTATTCTATTCCATTGGTCTATGTGTCTGTTTTTGTGCCAATACCATGCTGTCTTGATGATTACAGCTTTGTAGTAGAGGCTAAAGTCTGGGATTGTGATGCCTCCTGCTTTGGTCTTCTTCTTCAAAATTACTTTGGCTATTCGGGGCCTTTTGTGGTTCCATATGAATTTTAGAATTGCTTGTTCTAGTTTCGAGAAGAATGCTGGTACAATTTTGATTGGGATTGCATTGAATGTGTAGATAGCTTTGGGTAGTATTGACATTTTGACAATATTTATTCTTCCAATCCATGAGCAGGGAATGTCTTTCCATTTCTTTAAATCTTCTTCAATTACCTTCATAAGCTTTCTATAGTTTTCAGCATACAGATCTTTTACATCTTTGGTTAGATTTATCCCTAGGTATTTTATGCTTCTTGGTGCAATTGTGAACGGGATCAGTTTCTTTATTTGTCTTTCTGTTGCTTCATTGTTAGTGTATAAGAATGCAACTGATTTCCGTACATTGATTTTGTATCCTGCAACTTTGCTGAATTCATGTATCAGTTTTAGCAGACTTTTGGTGGAGTCTATCAGATTTTCCATGTATAATATCATGTCATCTGCAAAAAGCGAAAGCTTGACTTCATCTTTGCCAGTTTTTATGTCTTGGATTTCCTTTTGTTGTCTGATTGCTGATGCTAGCACTTCCAACACTATGTTAAACAACAGCGGTGAGAGTGGGCATCCCTGTCGTGTTCCTGATCTCAGGGAAAAAGCTCTCAGTTTTTCCCCATTGAGGATGATATTAGCTGTGGGCTTTTCATAAATGGCTTTTATGATCTTTAAGTATGTTCCTTCTATCCCAACTTTCTCAAGGGTTTTTATTAAGAAAGGGTGCTGGATTTTGTCAAAGGCCTTTTCTGCATCGATTGACAGGATCATATGGTTCTTCTTTTTTTTTTTATTAATGTGATGTATCACGTTGATTCATTTGCGAATGTTGAACCAGCCCTGCAGCCCAGGAATGAATCCCACTTGATCATGGTGAATAATTCTTTGTATATGCTGTTGAATTCGATTTGCTAGTATCTTATTGAGAATTTTTGCATCCATATTCATCAGGGATATTGGCCTGTAGTTCTGTTTTTTTAATGGGTCTCTGTCTGGTTTAGGAATCAAAGTAATACTGGCTTCATAGAATGAGTCTGGAAGTTTTCCTTCCCTTTCTATTTCTTGGAATAGCTTGAGAAGGATAGGTATTATCTCTACTTTAAACGTCTGGTAGAACTCCCCTGGGAAGCCATCTGGTCCTGGACTCTTATTTGTTGGGAGATTTTTGATAACCGATTCAATTTCTTCGCTGGTTATGGGTCTGTTCAAGCTTTCTATTTCCTCCTGATTGAGTTTTGGAAGCGTGTGGGTGTTTAGGAATTTGTCCATTTCTTCCAGGTTGCCCAGTTTGTTGGCATATAATTTTTCATTGTATTCCCTGATAATTGCTTGTATCTCTGAGGGATTGGTTGTAATAATTCCATTTTCATTCATGATTTTATCTATTTGGGTCATCTCCCTTTTCTTTTTGAGAAGCCTGGCTAGAGGTTTACCAATTTTGTTTATTTTTTCAAAAAACCAACTCTTGGTTTCGTTGATCTGCTCTACAGTTTTTTTAGATTCTATATTGTTTATTTCTGCTCTGATCTTTATTATTTCTCTTCTTCTGCTGGGTTTAGACTGCCTTTGCTGTTCTGCTTCTATTTCCTTTAGGTGTGCTGTTAGATTTTGTATTTGGGATTTTTCTTGTTTCTTGAGATAGGCCTGGATTGCAATGTATTTTCCTCTCAGGACTGCCTTTGCTGCGTCCCCAAGCATTTGGATTATTGTATTTTCATTTTAGTTTGTTTCCATATGTTTTTTAATTTCTTCTCTAATTGCCTGGTTGACCCATTCATTCTTTAGTAGGGTGTTCTTTAACCTCCATGCTTTTGGAGGTTTTCCAGACTTTTTCCTGTGGTTGATTTCAAGCTTCATAGCATTGTGGTCTGAAAGTATGCATGGTATGATTTCAATTCTTGTGAACTTATGAAGGGCTGTTTTGTGACCCAGTATATGATCTGTCTTGGAGAATGTTCCATGTGTACTTGAGAAGAAAGTATATTCTGTTGCTTTGGAATGCAGAGTTCTAAATATATCTGTCAAGTCCATCTGATCCAATGTATCATTCAGGGCCCTTGTTTCTTTATTGACCGTGTGTCTAGATGATCTATCCATTTCTGTAAGTGGAGTGTTAAAGTCCCCTGCAATTACCACATTCTTATCAATAAGGTTGCTTATGTTTATGAGTAATTGTTTTATATATTTGGGGGCTCCGGTATTCGGCGCATAGACATTTATAATTGTTAGCTCTTCCTGATGGATAGACCCTGTAATTATTATATAATGCCCTTCTTCATCTCTTGTTACAGCCTTTAATTTAAAGTCTAGTTTGTCTGATATAAGTATGGCTACTCCAGCTTTCTTTTGGCTTCCAGGAGCATGATAAATAGTTCTCCATCCCCTCACTCTCAATCTAAAGGTGTCCTCAGGTCTAAAATGAGTCTCCTGTAGACAGCAAATAGATGGGTCTTGGTTTTTTATCCATTCTGATACCCTATGTCTTTTGGTTGGCGCATTTAATCCATTTACATTCAGTGTTATTATAGAAAGATACGGGTTTAGAGTCATTGTGATGTCTGTATGTTTTATGCTTGTAGTGATGTCTCTGGTACTTTGTCTCACAGGATCCCCCTTAGGATCTCTTGGAGGGCTGGCTTAGTGGTGAGAAATTCCTTCAGTTTTTGTTTGTTTGGGAAGACCTTTATCTCTCCTTCTATTCTAAGTGACAGACTTGCTGGATAAAGGATTCTCAGCTGCATATTTTTTCTGTTTAGCACACTGAAGATATCGTGCCAATCCTTTCTGGCCTGCCAAGTTTCAAAAGAGAGATCAGTCACGAGTCTTACAGGTCTCCCTTTATATGTGAGGGCACGTTTATCCCTTGCTGCTTTCAGAATTTTCTCTTTATCCTTGTATTTTGCCAGTTTCACTATGATAGGTCGTGCAGAAGATCGATTCGAGTTACGTCTGAAGGGAGTTCTCTGTGCCTCTTGGATTTCAATGCCTTTTTCCTTCCCCAGTTCAGGGAAGTTCTCAGCTATTATTTCTTCAAGTATCCCTTCAGCACCTTTCCCTCCCTCTTCCTCCTCTGGGATACCAATTATGCGTATATTATTTCTTTTTAGTGTATCACTTAGTTCTCTAATTTTCCCCTCATACTCCTGGACTTTTTTATCTCTTTTTCTCAGCTTCCTCTTTTTCCATAACTTTATCTTCTAGTTTACCTATTCTCTCCTCTGCCTCTTCAGTCTGAGCCGTCGTCGTTTCCATTTTGTTTTGCATTTCGTTTAAAGCGTTTTTCAGCTCCTCCTGACTGTTCCTTAGTCCCTTGATCTCTGTAGCAAGAGATTCTCTGCTGTCCTCTATACTGTTTTCAAGCCCAGCGATTAATTTTATGACTATTATTCTAAATTCACTTTCTGTTTTATTATTTAAATCCTTTTTGATCAGTTCATTAGCTGTTGTTATTTCCTGGAGATTCTTCTGAGGGCAATTCTTCCGTTTAGTCATTTTGGATAGTCCCTGGAGTGGTGAGGACCTGCAGGGCACTTCCCCTGTGCTGTGGTGTATAACTGGAGTTGGTGGGCGGGGCCGCAGTCCGACCTGATGTCTGCCCCCAGCCCACCGCTGGGGCCACAGTCAGACTGGTGTGTGCCTTCTCTTCCCCTCTCCTAGGGGCGGGATTCACTGTGGGGTGAGGTGGCGGTCTGGGCTACTTGCACACTGCCAGGCTTGTGGTGCTGGGGATCTGGCGTATTAGCTGGGGTGGGTAGGCAAGGTGCACGGGGGTGGGTAGGCAAGGTGCACGGGGGCGGGAGGGGCAGGCTTAGCTGGCTTCTCCTTAGGTGATCCACTTCAGGAGGGGCCCTGTGGCAGCGGGAAGGAGTCAGATCCGCTGCCGGAGGTTTGGCTCCACAGAAGCACAGAGTTGGGTGTTTGCTCGGAGGGGCAAGCAAGTTCCCTGGCAGGAACTGGTTCCCTTTGGGATTTTGGCTGGGGGATGGGCGAGGGAGATGGCGCTGGCGAGCGCCTTTGTTCCCCGCCAAGCTGAGCTCTGTCGTCCGGGGGCTCAGCAGCTCTCCCTCCCTTTGTCCTCCAGCCTTCCTGCTTTCCGAGCAGAGCTGTTAACTTATGACCTCCCAGATGCTAAGTCGCGCTTGCTGTTCTGACACACTGCATCCAGCCCCTCTGCTTTTGCCAGCCAGACTCGGGGGCTCTGCTTGGCCGGCAGGCTGCCCCTCCGCCCCGGCTCCCTCCCGCCAGTCCGTGGAGCGCGCACAGCCTCGCCGCCCTTCCTACCCTCTTCTGTGGGCCTCTCGTCTGCGCTTGGCTCTGGAGACTCCATTCTGCTAATCCTCTGGCAGTTTTCTGGGTTATTTAGGCAGGTGTAGGTGGAATCTAAGTGATCAGCAGGACGCGTGGTGAGCCCAGCGTCCTCCTACACTGCCATCTTCTGTAAGCGCCAGAAAGGTATTGGATCACAAATGCACACTTAAAGAATTCAGTAACTCCTTAAAGTGTAATAATATTCTATAATAATCATAGGAGTCCCAGGAGAACAAGAGAAAGAAAAAAAGGAGAAGATTTATTTGAGAAAATTAAACCTGCAAACTTCTCTAATCCAAGGAAGGAAACAGACATCCAAACCCAAGAGGCACAGAAAACACCCAATAAATTCAACAAAAGACAGCCATCACCAAAACATATCATCATAGTCAAATTCACAAAATACACAGACAAGGAAAGGATCCTGAAAGCAGCAATGGAAAAAAAGTCCTTCACCTACAAGGGAAGAGACATCATGTTAAAGCAGATCCATCCACAGAAACTTGGCAGGCCAGAAGGGAGTGGCATGATATATTCAATGTGCTGAATTGAAAAAATATGCAGCCAAGAATACTTTATCACACAAAGCTGTCATTCAGAATAAGAAGGAGAGATAAAGAGTTTCCCAGAAAAACAATGACTAAAGAAATTTGTGACCACTAAACTAGCTCTGCAAGAAATATTAAAGAGGACTCTGAGTTGGGAAATACGTACCAAAAACAGCAAAAACTAGAAAGGAACAGAGACTACCACCAGAAACACCAACTTTACAGTAACACAAATGCACTAAATTCACATCTCTCAATAATCATTCTGACTGTTAAATGACTAAATACACCAAAAGACATAGGTATCAGAATGGATTAAAAAAAAAAAAAAAAAAAAAAACACAAGACCTAACTATATGCTGCCTACAAGAGACTCATTTTAGACCTGATGACATCTGCAGATTGAAAGTGAAGTGATGAAGAACCAGCTATCATGCTAATGAATGCCAAAAGAAAGCTAGAGTAGCCATACTATATTAGACAAACTAGATTTTAAAACAAAGACTATAACAAGTGATGAAACATGGCACTATATCATAATAAAGGGGTCTAGTCATCAAAAAGATAACAATGTAAATATTTATTCCCCCAGGTTGAAAGCACCCAAATATATAAATCAATTATTAACATAAAGAAACTCACTGATAATAATAAAATAATATTAGGGCATTTAACATCCCACTTACAACAGTGGACATATCATTTAAGCAGAAATTCAACAAGGAAACAATGTCTTTGAATGAGACACTGGACCAGACAGACTTAACAGACATATTCAGAACCTTTCATCCTAAAGCAGTGAAATACACATTCTTTTAGAGTTTACATGGAATATTCTCCAGAACAGATCACATACTGGGTCACAAATCAGCTCTCAACAAAGTACAAAGAGATTGAGATCATACCATGCATATTTTCAGACCACAATGCTATGAAACTTGAAGTCAAGCACAAGAAACAATTTGGAAAGACCACAAATACACGGAGATTAAAGAACATCCTAATAAAGAATGAATGGGTTAACCAAGAAAATTAAAAAAATAAAAAAAATACATGGAAGCAAATGAAAATAAAAACACAACTGTCCAAACCCTTCAGGATGCAGCAAAGGCAGCCCTAAGAGGGAAGTATATTGCAACACAGTCCCACAAGTCTCAAATATACAAATTAAACTTACACCTCAAGGAGCTAGAAAAGGAACAGCAAATAAGCCTAAAGCCAGCTGAGGGAGGGAAATAATAAAGATTAAAACAGAAATAAATGATATAGAAAAAAAAAACAACTAAAAAAATAGGACAGATCAATGAAACTAAGATATGGTTCTTTGAAAGAATTAATAAAATTGATAAACCCCTAGCCAGACTTATCAAAAAGAAAAGAGAGAGGACCCAAATACATAAAATCACAAATGAAAACAGAGAGATCACAACCAATACCACAGAAATACAACATTTTTAAGAGAATATTATGAAAAATTATATGCCAAAAAACTGGACAATCTTGAAGAAATGGACAAATTCCTAGAAACACACAAACTACCAAAACTGAAACAGAAAGAAACAGAAAATTTGAACAGACCCAACAAAGAAATCAAATCAGTAATCAAATATCTCCCAATAAACAAAAGTCTAGGGCCAGATGGCTTCCCAGGGGAGTTCTAACAAACCTTTAAAGAAGAGTTAGTATCTATTCTTTTCAAACTATTATAAAAAATAAAAATAGAAAGAAACTTCCCAACTCATTCTATGAGGCCACCATTACCTTGATTCCAAAACCAGACAAAGACCCCACTAAAAAGGAGACTTGCAGACCAATATCCCTGATGAACATGGATACAAAAATTCTCAAGATACCAGCACATTGAAACAAGATAAACAAGATAAACAAGATAAAATAACACCCACCATACACAAAGAATGGAAAATAGAAAAAGAGTACTTGCCAATGGATATCATGAGACCAGAATTACCTCAGTATCAATACCGAACACTAAATACTAAATACTAAGATAAACATTACAAGTCTCATGAAGTTAGATGGAAAAAAAAAAAAAAAAAACTTCTTAAAAATACATTCTCAAGAGGAGATATACTTCCAGAATGGCACATTAGGACCTCAAAATGAATTCTTTAAAAGAAAAAACAACTCTAGAAAAATTCATAAAAATAAACTTTATCAAATCTCTGGTAATAAAACAAAGGCTTGCAATAGTCCAATAACATTTATTTAAGAAAAATGGCTGAATCTAAGAATGAACATAGTTTGTGGCATTTTAACTTGTCCTACCCCATCCCACTCTCCTCAAATCCACAGTAAAACACCAATAGCTTCACAACACAGAAGTTAAGAAAACTAGCAGCCTAGCAGCCATTTAAAAGGACAATTTGGAATGGTCCAAAAAGTTCCATCCCAAGAAATAGTCACTATCTGTTAGCCCCTGGAAAAAAACCATTCACAGTGTTTATTACTTGTATTTCCTCAAAGCTTGCTTAGGAGGACAATTCCTATCCTAAGGACGTTTGTGGAAAAAATATTAGTGGTGATTGTTTACAATGCAGCTGCCTAAAAGCAGCAATACAAGTTGAAGTAACTAACAGCTGGTGAGGAGGGAAGGGGAATGGGGGGCATTGGAAAGAGAAGGAAAAATTGGGAGAATGAGACGTTCGTAGGAAGTTTTATCAAACTCTGACCTAGTCCCAAAAATTTAGAACACCACACATGTGCAAGTCTGTGAATATGCGTAGAAAAAAAACTGAAGTCCCCAGTCTCACTTCTAGTTGACCTTGAGACTTTGTACAGACAGAAAGTGAAGCTAAGAGAGAATTCTAAGTTTTGAAGACATGCACCAATACGCACAGAGTCCCTTAGCAAAGGATGGTTCAAGCAGAAATCTCTGTCCAATAATTGGCTGACTACTAAGCAGAGATTTCAATGGCCAAACATGACACAAACACACACACACTAATACATATTTTACAGCTAAAATTAGCCCAGTAAAGTTCCTAGGAGACTAACAGAAGCAACAAGAACAACAATAACAAAACCTGGCAGGTGGGGTGAAGGCAAGTGAAGGGAAATCTGATTTTCAGAGTTGCCATATTATTTAACATCCCCAGTATTAAATAAATTTTTATGAAACATGCAAAGAAATGGGATAGTATATGCCATACGTAAGAAACAAAGTAGTCAACAGAAGTTGCCCTTGAGGAATCCCAGATGTGAATTAGACAAAGATTTGGAAACATTATAAATATGTTCCAAAAACTAAAGAAAAAATATCCAAAATATGATAATACTTCACCAAATAGTGAATATCAAAAAAGAGGTAAAAATTGTAAATAACAACCAAGTAGGAATTCTATAGTTGAGAAATAAATTCAGCAAGTTAACAGTAAATATGAGCTGGTAAGAAAGGGCATCAGCAAATTTGAGAATATCCTATCAGAGGTACACTAAGAAAAAGAATTAAGAAAAATAAACAAAGCCTATTGATCAATAAGATACCAAATGTACCAAATACTCATGAGAATCCCAGAAAGAGGAGAGAAAGAGTAGAAAGAAGATCTGAGGAAATGGTTGAAAACTTCCTCAATTGATGTAAAACATTATTCTCCATGAATAGAAGCTCAATGACCTCTTGATAAGATAAACTCAAAGACATCCAAATCTGGACACACATAGTCAAAGTGTCAAAAAATAAAAACAAAGAGGGAATCTTAAAAGTATCAAGAGAAAGACAGCATATCACATTTAAAAGAATCTCAATAAGATTAATAACTAACTTATCATCAGAAACCACAGAGGCCCAGAGAGTAGTGGGATGACATATTCAAAAGAAGAAAAAGAATGTCAGCCATGATTTTTAAATCAGTAATGTACTTAAAAAATTACAAGAGAAATCAAGACATTCCTAAATTAAAAAAAGAAAAATCTGATGCTAGCAAAACTGTCCTATAAGAAATAATAAAGGGAGTCCTTCAGGGTAAAAGGACCCTAGACAATAAATAGAATCCACATAAAGACTAAAGAACATAACTAAAGATAACTCCATAGATAAATATGTAAGACTACATGTATTTTGTTAACTCATTTCTTCCTCTGATTTGAAACACAACTTCATGAAGCATTAATTTTAAATCTGTGTTGAAAGACTTAAGATGTTTAAACATATCATTTGTATGACAATGATAGCCCAAAGGAAAAGAGAGAGAATGGAGCTATATTGGAGGAAAGTTTCTGTGTAATTAAGAAATTAAGTTGATATAATTCAAATCAGATTGTTTTAAAATGTTAATTTTAGTCCCCAGGGCAACTACTAGGAAAAATGAAGTAAATATATTTTTTAAAGAAACAAGGGAATTAAATGGTACATTATAAAATATTAACACAAAAGAAAGCAATAAAAAATGAAAATGGGAAAAAAGTTAAAACTATGTAGGAAACAAAGACGAAACTGGCAGACAAAAAGCCTACATTCTTTATTACATTAAGAATAGATTTTTTTTTTTAGGGGGGCATCTGGATGGCTCAGTCCATTAAGCTTCAGACTTTAGCTCAGGTCATGATGTAGTCATTTGTGAGTTTGAGCCCCACAGGGGGCTGTGTGCTGACAGCTCAGAGCCCAGAGCCTGCTTTGGATTCTGGTCTCCCACTCTCTCTTCCCCTCGCCTTCTTGTGCTCTCTTTCTCTCAAAAATAAGTAAACATTAAAAATAATAATTATTGGGGCGCCTGGGTGGCGCAGTCGGTTAAGCGTCCGACTTCAGCCAGGTCATGATCTCGCGGTCCGTGAGTTCGAGCCCCGCGTCAGGCTCTGGGCTGATGGCTCAGAGCCTGGAGCCTGATTCCGATTCTGTGTCTCCCTCTCTCTCTGCCCCTCCCCCGTTCATGCTCTGTCTCTCTCTGTCCCAAAAATAAATAAAAAAAAAACGTTGAAAAAAAAATTAAAAAAAAAAAATAATAATAATTATTAAAAAAAATTTTTTTCAGGGTGCCTGGGTGGCTCAGTCAGTTGAGTGTCTGACTCCTGATATCAGTTCAGGTCTTAATCTCAGGGTCAAGCCCCATGTTGGGTGGAGCCCTCTTAAAAATAAAAAAGGAACAGACTTTTTTGGGGGGCTAAAGGGGTGAACAATTCAATGAATTTTTAGACATATGTAGTTTCATGTGTGCTTATAGCAATAAGTATACATCCAAAAACTCTTTACTGTTCTGTATAGTCACTCTCTTCCCCCCCCCCACCCCATTATCCCTGGTAACACTGATTTATTCTTCAATCCCTATAGTTTATCTTTTCAAGATTGTCCTATAACTAGAACCACACAGTATGTAACCTTTCACTCAACACAATGTGTGCGAGATTCATCTAAGTTGTTGAATTTATCAATCATTTGTTTCTTTTTATTACTGGCAGAGTATTCCATTGCATATATGTCCTGTAGTTTCTTTATCCATTTATAAATTAAATGACATTTGGGTTGTTAACAGTTCAATTTTGAGCAGTACCACAAACATTTGTCTACAGGTTTTATGTGAAAATATGTCTTCAATTCTCTAGATAACCAAGAGTGGAACTGCTCAATTACACAGTATGTATATGCTTAACTACTAAACTGTGTTATCAAAAATGTCAAACTATTTAAGATTTACATTCACACCAGCAATGTAAAGAGTTCCAATTGCTTCACATCCTCATTAACACTGAGTATTCATTTTTGCCTTCTGATAGATCTGAACAAATCTTCATAGATTTTAAATACAATTTTTTATTTTTAATAAACAGTTTTTTAAAAATCTCCAGTCAAAATCATAGATTAGCAGAATGGATAAAAACATGATCCAAATATTTATTGCATGTAAGAGACAAACCATGTTTAAAGAAAAAAAGGTTGAAAATAGAAGGATGGATATAGATATATGATGCAAATCAAGAAATAATAGTTATTATATATCAGGCAAAATAGACTTTAAGATAAAAATTAAGGACAAAGAAGAATATTTTATAATTATAATAGGATCAATCCATTAGGAAGATACGACAATTATAAACATGCATACATGTAACAAAACACCAAAGAACATGAAACAAAAACTAGAAAAATTAAAGAGAAAAATAGGTAACTAAACAGTTGAAGAGTTCAATAGCCCACTTGCAGACATAGAAGAATTAGAAAGAAAAACAAGGAAAGAGCTGAACAGCACTAAAACTAACTAGCTCAAACAGACATACAGGTAACATTCCAACTGACAACATTCCAACTTCCCATGTCCATATGAAACATCCCCTAGGATAAACCATCTATTAGGCCATAAAAGACAACTGAATACATTCAGAATGATTTAAATCACACAAATTGTTTTGTTAAACCACCATGAAATTAAGTTAGAGATCAAATACAGAAAGAGTTGGGAAATTCATAAATAGAAATTTCAAACATCTGTAAATAACATGGGTTAAACAATATGCGAGGAAGGTAAATTAGAAAATGCTTTGTATGAAGTGAAAATAAAACACAACATACCAAAACATATGGTAGACAGGTAAGTCAAAGCTTAAAGTAAAATTTATAGCTGTAAATGCCTATATTAGAAAAGAATTCAATTACCTAACCTTCCATGTTAAACTAGAAAAGGGCAGACCAAACCTAAAGCAAGCATAAGAATAAAAAAGTTTAGAGTAGAAAAAAAAATAGCAGAAAACTTTTTCAAATTATACACTGATGAGAACTTGTATTTTGAATGTGTAATGAAATTTTATAATGCTATAATAAACAATCAAATTTAAAAAGGGAGCAAAGGATATGAATAAATATTTCTCTATATAAGTTATACAAGTAGTCAGTAACTGCATGAAAAGACTCAAAATCAGTAGTCTTAAAGGAAATACAAATCAAAACCACAATGACATACCACTCACATATACTAGGATATCTAAAATAAAGACAGGCAGGCCTGGATGGCTAAGTTAGTTAAGTGTCTAACTCTTAATCTTGACTCAGGTCATGAAATTATGGTTCCTAAGACTGAGCCTCCTGTCCAGCTCCATTGTGACAGCATGGAGCCTGCTTGGGATTCTTTCTCCCTCTCTCTGCCCCTCCCCTGCTTGCACCCTTGCTCTCTCAAAATAAATAAACCATTAAAAATAAATAAATAAATAAATAAATAAATAATAAAATGACAGTAAAAAATGTTGGTGAGAATACAGAAAAACTAGAATCCTCATTCTTTGTAGGTGGAAATATAAAACAGTACAGCCATTTTGGAAAATATTTGGTACTTTCTCAAAATGTTACCATATGATCCAGCAATTACATTCCTAGGTATATACCCAAAGCAAACTAAATCATGTGTCTGCACAAAAACTTATGCAAATATTCATAGCAGCATTATTTATAATGTTAAAAAAGTGGAGGAGAAACAAATGCTCAATTGACAAATATACAGATAAAATGTAACACATCCATATTATTTGGTAATAAAAAGTAATAAATTACTAATATGCTATAATAAGGATGAAACTTGAAAACATGCTCACTGTAAGGATCAGTCACAGAACACTACATGTTGTATGAATTGATTTTTATGCAATGTCCAGAATAGGTAAATCCTTAGAGATGGAAAAGTGGATTAGTGGGAAGAAAGGGAATTGGGAAGTAGAACAGACAGGCAGTGAATGTGTGGTTCCTTTTGGGGTGATGAAAATGTTGTAAAATTAGATAGTTTTAATGATGCAGAATTCCATGAATTTGCAAAATGACTCACCTAACTGTATATTTTGAGAGTGAATTTAAAAAATAAAAGTTGTAGGATATGTGAATTATATATCTCAATGAAGCTGTTCTAAAAGATGTATTGGGGTTCCTGAGTGGCTCAGTTAAGCATCTCTTGATTTTGGCTCAGGTCATGATTTCACAGTTCAGGAGATTGAGTCCCAAGATAGCACAATTAGCTAACAACACAGAGCCTAACAGCGCAGAGCCTACTTTGGATTCTCTCTCTCCGTCTCTCTCTGCCTCCCTCTCTCTCCCCAATCACATGCACTCTCTTTCCCTCTCTCAAAATAAACTTTAAAAAAATGAAAGATGTATTGACAAATAAAATAGGAAAGCATATATGAAAAAAATTATCCCTTAAACAAGTGGATTTTATCCTGGAGTTTCATGTTTCTAAGTCCAGAACTTCAATTTTATCAGTACATTCAGATCTGATGGGGTTTTTGCCTAAAAACACTTGAAATACATTCACCAAAGGGAATATGTAAAACCACATTAATTTATTATTTAAAGTGAGTGAAAATCCTACTAAGTTTTTACCCAAGAAACATGAAAATTTACATTAACACAAAAACTTGTTTGTGAATGTCTACAGGGACATTGCCCGTATATGATCACCAGAAACTAGAAAGAGCCCAAATATCCTTCAGGGTTAGTATCCAAAATCTTTAAAGAACTTATCAAACTCAAAACCCAAAACACAAATAATCCAGCTCAGAAATATGCAGCAGACATGAATAGACATTTTTCCAAAGAAGACATCCAGATGGCCAACCAACACATAAAAAGTTGCTCAACGTCACTCATCTTAAGGGAAACACAAATCAAAACCACAATGGCATACCACCTCTCACCTGTCAGAATGGCTAACATTAAAACACAAGAAACAACAGATATTGATGAGAATATGGAGAAAGGGGAAACCTCTTCCACTGGTGGAGGGAATGCAAACTGGTGCAGCCCCTCTGGCAAACAATATGAAGGTTCCTCAAAAAGTTACAAACAGAACTACCCCATCACCCAGCAATTGCACTACTAGGTATTTACCCAGAGGATACAAAAATACAGATTTGAAGGGACAGATGCACCCCCAATGTTTATAGCAGTATTATCAACAGTAGCCTAAATATGGAAAGAGCCCAAATGTCCATCAACTGGTGAATGGATAAAGAAGATGTGGTGTGTGTGTGTGTATATATATATATGTATATATACACATATATATACATACATATATATATATATACATATATATATATATATACACACACACAATTAAATATTATTCAGCCACCAAAAAGAATGAAATCTTGCCATTTGCAACAATGTGGATGGGGCTAGAGTGTATTACGCTACTTGAAACAAGTCAGAGAAAGACAATACCCATATGATTTCACCCATATGTAACATTTAACAAAACAGATGTACTTAGGGGAAGGAGGGAAAAAAAGAGAGGGAGGTAAACCATAAGAGAATCTTACCTATGGAGAATAGACTGAGGGTTGCAGGACGGGAGGTGGGTAGTGAATGGACTAAATGGGTGACGAATATTAAGGAGGGCACTTGTGATGAGCACTGGGTGTTATGTATAAGCAATAAATCATTAAATTCTACTCCTGAAACCACTATTACACTATGTGTTAACTAACCAGAATTTAAGTAAAAACTCTTAAAAAACAGTAGAACATCAACATTAGTCAGTGATTTATTAATCAGTGATTTATTAACCCATTTCAAAATGGATGAACCTGAAACACACTGTGATAATAAAAGCAGTCAGACCCCAAAGGCTATGTTTTCACTTACATGGCATTGTGGAAAAGACCAAATTAAGGGAAGAGAAAACCTATCAGTCATTGTCAGTGGCTAGGGTTGGGGACAGTGATTAAGTAGAACAGAGTAGAAGGAAAAGTTTTTGTGACAACACTGTTTTCTATCTTGATTGTGGTGGTAGTTACATAACTGTGTCACAACTCAAAATCTTCCACTAAAATTTTTTACTGTATATAGTAAGCTCTACTTTATAAAAATGAATAGATGAGATACATATATACAGGACGAAAGGGGAAAGTGGGAAAGAAGAAGATAAACAGCATATTTAAATTGAAATGAATGGATAATGGATGATTGGATGGACAGACAGATAAGGGAGGATTTGCTATGCTTATTCACTTTTCTCATGTATCCTTACATATGTCCTGTGTCAATATTTGTAAAAGACACTAACAAATGTATATAATCCTACCCCTATGTCCCTATATTCTTTTTTTTCAACTTTTTTTTTTTTTTTTTTTAAATTTTTGGGACAGAGAGAGACAGAGCATGAACGGGGGAGGGGCAGAGAGAGAGGGAGACACAGAATCGGAAACAGGCTCCAGGCTCCGAGCCATCAGCCCAGAGCCTGACGCGGGGCTCGAACTCACGGACCGCGAGATCGTGACCTGAGCTGAAGTCGGACGCTTAACCGACTGCGCCACCCAGGTGCCCCTGTCCCTATATTCTTAACTGAATTCATCTCCTGTCAAAAGACAAGTACCTGTAAAGAAAGGAGCAATGAACCTATGTTTCCTGAGAGTAGATACCATTAGAGAGAATGGAAAGAGTTTAGGAGCTATGGATATCTGAGGACTTTAGATGGAATCACCTCCAATAAATGGAGGAAGCTGTAGACAGGACGAACACTAAAGGCCTACCTGGTTGAATTGCAATCCTCTGAAAACTTGCCTTTCACACCAGTGTAAGTGCTTAAATGATGCTGTACCCTGGGGATGGAGAGAAGGAAGCTGAGGTATCACTACTTTTTATCTCCTCTATGCTGGCCTTCTTTTTGAGGATATAATTTCTGCCTCTTCTCATACATATTTAGAACCTCTTTCCTAATCAATAATCTGTAGACATAACCTGAAGTTAAAATTACCTGCCTGTCTTATCATTAGATGTGGGCTAGCACAAGGTACCCATATGTCTCACTTTCCAACTCAGTGTACTAAAAATAACCTCTATTCTTGAAAGGAACAAAAGGAATCTGTAGGGCTTAATAACTGATAAGGAAAGAATGTAATTTCCAGAAAGCTCTGCAAAGCAATGGAAAGTAAAATAAAATTAAAATAAAGATAACTTGAAAACAACAACTTTCTTTTAACGAGTTCACTTGGAGAAGACAGTGGGATGAGGGCTCATTCATCATCCCTGTACCATCAGCTTATGAAAAATTATAGTGTTAAAAAGGCCCACTGTCTCTCATAGATATAAAGCCAGAAAATCAATTTGTGAATCATGTGAAGTAATGGCAAGTACTAGCAATGAGGTATTTTGCAAGCCAGCCTTTAAGCTTCTTTTTACCCATTCTTAATGGCATAGAGAAGTAGGGCTTTCTGGATCAAAATAACATTTTTATACAGAATAGTTTAGAATGAGTTTCTAATCTATAAAATCAATGATTTTTTTTTTAGTTCTTAGGTAGGGAAGAGTTTTCTTTTTAACAGGTAAGCTTGTCTTAATCAAAATTGGAAGACAAAATTAGTCATTTTTGCCTAAAGACAAAAATGCCTATTAGACATTTGTTCCCAAGTACACCTTTTAGAATTATTTGCTTGGTAAGAGCTAAAGCATAAAACTCAAAATCAAATTGAACATTTTTTTCCTCCATAGAGAGATTTTGAGCCAGTTAGTTTTTCACAAAGTAGTCACTTTGATAACACATTTCCAAATACCATGTCTTCTGTGAATTTTATATATCTTTATATAATTTTCAATTTAAGATCTTTTTCATTCTTTTCATCTCTGAATCATTTTTATAGATTTTTTTTTTTTTACCAACTGTGTCTTAAGAGTAGGAAAAGCACTGTTTGCAGAAAAAAGATGATGCACTGAAGTATTTATTAGGTTTAAGTGAAAAAAGCTGGTTACTAACCATTAATTCAAAGACTAACATTTGTATTTTTCAAAACTTTTCAAGGTTTTTTCTTAATGTTTATTTGTGTATGTGAGAGAGAGACAGACAGACAGAGCATGAGCAGGGGAGGGACAAAGAGAGGGAGACACAGAATCTGAAGCAGGCTCTGAGCTGTCAGCAGAGCCCAATGTGGGTTCAAACTCAATGGACTGCAAAGATCATGACCTGAGCCAAAGTCTGAGCTTAACCAACTGAGCACCAGGCACCCTGTGTATTTTTTGAATTTTTTATTGTGGCAAAATACTCTAAGATAAAATTAATAATGTAACCATTTTAAATGTACAGTTCAATCATTTTCTTTTCTTTCTTTTTTTTTTTTTTTGTTTCAGAGAGCACAAGTGGGAGAGAGAAGCAGAGACTCTTAAGCAGACTCCATCCATGCTCAGCACAGAGCCCAATGTGGGGTTCAATCCCATGACCCCGGGATCATAGCTTGACTCAAAATCAAGAGTTGGACACTCATTTAGTAATTTTAACTATATGTGTGTACAACTATCACCACCATCCATCTTCATAACTTTTTCATCTTGCAAAACAAATTCTATACTCATTAAATTTTAACTTCCATGCTCTTCTTCCCCCCAAACCCCTGGAAATCATCATTTTACTTTGTCTCTATAGTTTTGACCACTCAAAATATCTCATATATACAGAATCATATGGTATTTATGTTTTTGTAACTTATTTTGCTTAGCATAATATCTGTACATGCTTCAGCACACATTAGAATTTCCTTCCTTTATAAGGCTGAATAATACACCATTTTATGCATATACCACATTTTACTCATCTCTTCAGAAATGGACACTTGGACTGCTTCTACATTTTAGCTATTGTGCATAATGCTGCTATGAATCTAAGTGTACAAATATCTCTTTGAGAGCGTACTATCATTTTGGGTATATATCCAGAAGCATTTCAGATCATATAGCAATTCTAATTTTAATTTTTTGAGGAACCACCATACTATTTTCTTTAGCAACTGTACCATTTTACATTCCTACCAAGAGTGCAAAAAGGTTTCAGTTCTCCACATTGTCACCAACACTTGTTATTTTTTCTTCTGATGGTAGCCATTTTAATGAGTGTGACATGGCATCTCATTATACTCTTGATTTGCCCTTTCCTAATGATCCCCCAGCGATACTGAGAAGTTTTCACGTGATAATTGGCAATTTGTGTCTCTTTGGAGAAATGGCTGTTCAAGTTCTTTGCCAATTTTTTAATACGGCTATTTTATTTATCTTGAGATTTGGTTCTCTATACATTTTGGATATTAATCCCTTATCAGATATAGGATTTGCAAATATTTCTATCATTCCTAGGTTGTCTTTTTTCTACAGATATTGTCTTTTGATGCAGTTTTTAATGTTCATGAAATAAAATTTATCTATTTTTCTTTTGTTACTCGTGCCTTTAGTGTCACGTTCAAGAAATCATGAGCAAATCCAAAGCAATGAAATTTTTGCCCTATTTTTTCTTCTGAGTTTTACAGTTTTAGGACATACATCTAAGTCTTTGATCTATTTTGAGTTAATTTTTGTAAATGGTGTTCAATAAGAATCCAATTTCATTCTTTTGAATCCAGGTTTACCAGTACCATTTGTTGAAAAGACTGTCCTTGGGGCGCCTGGGTGGCTAAGTCGGTTAAGCGTCCAACTTCAGCTCAGGTCATGATCTCACGGTCCGTGAGTTCAAGCCCCAAGTCGGGCTCTGGGCTGATGGCTCCGAGCCTAGAGCCTGCTTCCGATTCTATGTCTCCCTCTCTCTCTGCCCCTCCCCCGTTCATGCTCTCTCTCTGTCTCAAAAATAAATAAACATTAAAAAAAAAATTAAAAAAAAGAAAAGACTGTCCTTTTCCCATTCAATGACCATGGCATCCTTTCATCCTTTCCAAAAATTATTTGGCCATGTATGAACTCTATTTGTAAGGATTATTTCTGAGCTCTACTCTTTTCCATTAGTTTACAGATCTCTTTTTTTTTTTTTTTTAATAGCAGCATCACCCTGTTTTGTTTACCATAGTTTGCAATTGGAAAGTTTGAGTCCCCCTTTTTTTTTTTTTTTTTTTTTTTAAGAGAGAATGCTCACACACATGCCTGCAAGCAGGGGAGGGAGAGAGAGAACCTTAAGCAGGCTCCATGCCCACTGCAGAGCCCTGACATGGGGCTTGATTTCACAACTGTGAGATCATGACTGGAGCCGTAGAGTAGGATGTTTAACCTACTGAGCCACCCAGAAGCCTTCGCTTTTTCTTCAAGGTGGTTATAGAATCTCTTGAGATTCCATATGTATTTTAGGGTGGGTTTTTCTATTTCTGCAAAAAACATTTGACTTTTGATAGGGATTGCATTGAATCTGTAGATGATTTTGGGTAGTTTTCCTATCTGAATAATATTAAGTCTTTTAATCGGGTCTCAATTTCATTCAGCAATGTTTTGTAGTTTTCAGTGTACAAGTCTTTCATTTAATTCCTTACTATTTTATTCTTTTGATTCTACTGTAAGTTGTATTGCTTTCATAATTTCTTTTTTAGGTTATCGTTAGTATATAGAAATGCAACTGACTTTTGCATGTTCATTTCGTAAACGGCTACTTTGTGAATTCATTTACTGGTTCTAACTGTGTGTGTGTGTGTGTGTAATCTTTAGGATTTTCTACATGTAAGATCTTGTCATCTGTAAAAAGAATTTTATTTCTTCCTTTCTAACTTGGAGACCTTTTCTTTTTCTTGCCTAATTGCTCTGACTAGAACTTCAAGTACTATGTTTAACACAAGTAGTAAAAGTGGTATCCTTGCCTTGTTCTGACCCTGGGAGAAAAGATTTCAGTCTTTCCTGAGTATCATATTTTCTGTGGGTGTTTCATACATTGCTTTTATTATGTTGGGTAGTTTCCCTTCTATTCCTAGTCAGTATTTTTATCATAAGGTGTTAAATGTTGCCAGATGATTTTTGTGTATAAATTAAGATGGCCTTGCATTTCCCTCCTCTTTTCAGTCTGTTCATGTGATGGATTATACTGATTTTCATACATTAAATAATCCTTGAAAACCAGGAATAAACTCTACTTGGTCATGGTGTATAATCCTCTTAGCATGCTGCTCACTTCAGTATGCTAGTATTTTTTGAGGACTTTTGCATCAATATTCATGAGTGATAGCGATCTGTAGTTTTCCTGTAATGTCTTGGCCTGGCGTTGGTATCAGAGTAATGCTGGTTTCACAGAGGGAATTAGGAAATGTTCCTCCTCAAGTTTTTGGAAAAGTTTATGAGAAATTAGTGGTAGTTCTTCTCAAATGTTTGGTAGAATTCACCAGTGAACCCATGAGGTCCAGGGATTTCTTTTTGGGAGATTTTTAATTACTAATTCTTTACTAGTTACAGGTCTATTCAGATATTCTATTTTTGCATGATTTAGTCTTGATAAGTTCTGTGTTTCTAGGAATTTGTCCACTTCATCCAAGTCATCCAATTTGTTGGCATACAATTGCTCATAACACTTTTAAAATCTTTTTATTTATTATCAGTAGTAATGTTTCCATTATCATTTCTGTTTTTAGTAATAAGCCCCCTTTTTAAATCTTAGTCCATCAAGCTAAAAGTTGGTCAATTTTACTCATCTCAAAAAATCAATTTTTGGTTTCATTAATTTTCTATTTTTTAATTGTTTTTTACATTTGTTTATTTTTTGAGAGGCATAGAGCACAAGTTGGGGAGGGGCAGAGAGAGGAGGAGACACAGAATCCGAAGTAGGCTCTAGGCTCTGAGCTGCCAGCACAGAGCCTGATGCAGGGCTCGAACTCACAAACTGTGAGATCATGATCTGAGCCAAAGTCAGATGCCCAAAGGACTGAGCCACGCAGGCGCCCCGTTTTCTCTATTTTTTATATTCTCTATCTCTAATATTTCTTTCTTCTTTTTGCCAGTTTTAGGTTTAGTTTGTTCTTTTTATAGTTCCTTATTGTGTAAAGTTAGGTTGGTTTTTTTTTTTTTTTAAACATAAACCGTTATAGCGATAACTTCCCCATTAACACCTCTTCTATGTATTCCATGTTTTGGCATATTGTGATTTCATTTTTCATCTGTATGGCATTTTTAATTTAAATTTTTAAGTTTATTCTGAGAGAGAGCACGTATGTGCAAGCAGGGAAGGGACAGAGAGAGAGGGAGAAAGAATCCCAAGTAAGCTCCACACTGACAGTGCATAGCCCAATATGGAACTCAAACTCACAAACCCATGAAATCACGACTGCAGCTGAGATCAAAAGTCAGACGCTTAACCAACTGAACCACCCAGGTGCCCCATTATCTGTATGTGTTTAACTTCACTTGTGATTTCTTTGAACCATTACTTGAGTGTGCTTAATTTCCACAAATTTGCAAAGTTTAGTTTTACTTTGTTAGTGATTTCTAAACTTCAGTCATTGTGGTCAGAGAAGATATTTTGTATAATATCTTTTACAATCTATTGAGATTTAGGGGCACCTGGGTGGCTCAGTCAGTTAAGCCTCTGACTTCAGCTCAGGTCATGATCTCACAGTTCGCGGGTTGGAGCCCTGCATCGGGCTCTGTGCTGACAGCTCAGAGCCTGGAGCCTGTTTCAGATTCTGTGTCTCCCTCTCTCTCTGCCCCTCCCCCGCTTGTGCTCAGTCTCCCTCTGTCTCAAAAATAAACAGAAAAAAAAAATTTAATAAAAATAAATAAAATCTATTGAGATTTAGTCTGTGGCTCAACATATGGTCTATCATGAAAAATGTCCAATGTACACCTGAAAATAATGTATATGCTGTTGGACAGAATTCTTTTTTGTATTTGTTTGATCTAGTTGGTTTATTGTGTTAAGTCTCTATTTTCTGATCTTCTGTCTGGTTATTCTATCCATTACTGGGTATGGAGTACTGACGTTTCCTATTATTATAGAACTGCCCATTTCTCCTTCAGTTCTTTTAAGTGTTTGCTATATTTCATGGTCATTAGGTCATGTTTTAATTATTGTATCTTATTACTGCATTGAAACTTATAAAAGGAACTTTGTCTCTTCTAACTGTTAATTTATTTTTATTTTTTTTAATGTTTACTTCTGAGACAGAGACAGAGACAGAGCATGAGTGGGGGAGGGGCAGAGAGAGAGGGAGACACAGAATCCGAAGCAGGCTCCAGGCTCTGAGCTGTCAGCACAAAGCCCGACGTGGGGCTCAAACTCACAAACTGCAAGATCATGACCTGAGTGGAAATGGGTCGCTCAACCGACTGAGCCACCCAGGTGCCCCCCTTCTAACAGTTTATTTAAGATCTATCTTGTCTGATACTACGATAGCCATGCCTGACTTCTTTTGATTACTATCTGTATGGGATATCTTTGCTATCCAGTCACTTTCAATACATTTGTGTCTTTGAATCAAATGTCTTTTATGGACCGTATTTTTTTAAATCTATTCTGTAAATATTTGTCTTTTGAGTTGAAGATTACATTTACATTTGAGTAATTGGGTGTACATCTGAAACTAATTTGACACTGGATGTTAATTATACTTCAATAAAAAATTACTGATAAGGAGGAACTAACTTGTCATTTTGTTACTTATTTTCTATATGCCTTATGGCTTTTTTGTCTTTCATTTCCTGCATTATCTTTTGTGTTGGGGATTTTTTTATAGTTAAATGTTTAATTCCTTTCTTATGTCATTTTGTATATATTCTCTAGCTATTCTCTTTGTGGTTACCATGGAGATTATATTTAACATCCTGAAGTTATAACATTCAAATTTGAATTTATGCCAGCTTAACTTCAATAATATACAAAAACTGCTCCTTTAACAGCTCTTTCCACACATCTTCTGGTTGTTGTCACAAGAGTACATCTTTATACATTGTATGTCCTAAAACAAACTAATAATTCTTCTTAAATGTCTCTTAAATTATATAGAGAATAAAATATAGAGAGCTACAAACCCAAGTTACAATGATAGTAACTTTTAGACTGTTTTAAGATGTATTAATATCTTAAATTGCATAGAAAGCAATAAGCAGAATTACAGTTCATTGTTACAGCTTTTATAGCTGTCGATGTATTTACCTTTATGGAGATACTTCTTCATATGGCTCTGAATAGTATAGACATAAACATACTATCTAGTGTTCTTTCATCATTTCATCCTGCAGGACTCCCTGGAGCATTTCTTTGCCTTGTGATTTTTGGTGAAAACTGGATTTTTAATCTAATAATGTGGTAACTCTGGAAATCAGATTCTCCCCATTCCCCAGTATTTATGGTTTTGTTGTTGTTATAGGCTGTCTTGGAGTCAAGAATCAGCCTAAGTTGTAAACTTAAGGGCTTCCTAGGACTTTTCTGAGCCTGTACCCTTCCCTTAGGGTATATGGCCATTTTTTTATTTTTCTTGCATTTGCAGTTGCTTTCTGATGTCTTAGTCTTGAATATCTGGCTCCCAAAGGGGAAAAAGAGAAAAAAATGTAGGAGGAAGAGGGGGGGAAAGGGGTGTTAGCCTTTTAAATACCCTAGAAATCACTTCTGCCTGAGGGGAGGGGCTTGGAACAAAAGCAAGAGGTCCAACATCAATGGCTGCCACCCTTTTCACACCTCTGTGATTAGAAGCAGTACTTAGGAATCACAGTACAGATCCCCAATATTTGCAGGGCAGGGCCTTTTTTGTCCATCCTAGTTTCTACAACCTGTGTGTAGGTTGTTCCAGGAATATATGCTTAGCTTCCTGCCATAGGGATGGGGGAGAGGGGGGGATAGATAATTAAAATTAACTGAAATTAACTGCCATTTAGCATGGAAGCCGATTTGAAGAAATAATGGTGAAAAACTTCCCACATTTGATGAAAGACGTAACCATAACCATCCAAAAGGATCAATGAACTCTAAGATATACTCAAAGGTACACTGGGTTTTTTTTGGGGGGGAGGGGTTAAATTTTTTTTTTAACATTTATTCATTTTTTGAGAGACAGCACAAGCAGGGGAGGAACAGAGAGAGGGGGAGACACAGAATCCAAAGCTGAGCTGTCAGCACAGAGCCTGATGTGGGGCTTGAACTCATGAAATGTGAAATCATTACCTGAGCCGAAGTTGGATGCTTAACTGACTGAGCCACCCAAGCGCCCCTGTTTTGCTTTGGTTTTTTTTTTTTTTTTTACTTTCTCCATATCTTCCTTAGTTGCTTTAAGTATCTTTAAGACAACTGTTTTAAAGTCTTTGTCTAGTGGATCTGTCATGGAGTCTTTCAGAAATAATTTGTTGGGTTTTTTTTCCCCTTTGAATTAGCCATACTTTTCTTTTTCCCCTGGAAGTTATAAGCCTTCGATAGACTCCAGAGTCCAACATATTTACATCAGACAGATTCCTCTAGGACAATCGTTGCCTGGATAGTGCTTCCTACTCTGCCTTCTTCTCATAATCCTCCGATGTAACTTACGTTTCTTAAAATAATTGATTCAAAACACTGTTTCTTGCAAAGCTTTTGGCCTAACATAAAACTGTTTTGGCAAACATCAATTCATCCCTTCAATGTCAATATTTTGAAGCCTCCTCCAAACAGCCTAATTTCATTCTACCTGTACAAAGATTGTCTAAAAAAAACTGGAATGCAGCATCTGAAAGCCAGCCATAAGAATGACCAAGTGTTCTTAAAAAGAGACTACCAAAGTGGAACAAAAAACAAAAACAAGACTTACTTCTGAATTTCTAGCAAAAAGGTCAGTCTGAAAGAGACGGCCTATCCTTCCCGAAGTCAACACAGTTTCAATATATTAAAGACACTCAGGTTGGTAAGAAATAAGCTGCACAGTCAAGGTTAATTTTCCATTCCGTTTTCTGAGCTGGACTGTCCACATCAGAAATGAAAATTATGCCAGTTCATATTCAGCAAGGAAAATGGACAGTTTAGGTAAAACCAAGACACTGGATCTCAGGATTTAGAGTTTAGAGAAAAAAGTTAGATATTTTAGAGTAGGAACTTGGAACTCTTAGGAGTGGCTATTACAAAAGTAATTTTAAGCTTCTAGTATTGTTGCTGTACTCCTGTGCCTCAGATTCTTTCTGTAAAATCTCCTCTCCACCAAAGTAGAGCCTCAAAAATGCACCACAGGAGTGGTGTGACTCCAGGAGCACTCCATGTCATATCACCTGGGATCACAGAGTCCGAAGATGGGAATCCATCATGTGAGAGCCAATCCAACTTCCGACTTTCATTCAGAGAGCCTTCACTAGCAGAGGTGACTGAGCCAGCCACTCTTCCAGGCAGCAGACTGACCTAACTGATTTAGTTAGGTTACCCTGTAGAATTCCTCTGCTCCCATTCCTGTACTTTAATCAGTGGGGAAAAATGAAGCATAGCATATAAGGTCTATGGAATTGATTCTTTCTATGTTGAAACTCTGGGGCTGGAAGACAGTGAACTTCAAAATCAACTGGGGAACTTATTTATTTGATGCCAATGCCTGGAGTCCAGCCTACATATTCTGACTTAATCTGAGGGAGAAACTATTTTTTCTATGTTTTTGACAGAAGATTCTACTGTCTAACCACTGTTGAGAGCCACTAGAGATTTAAGAAGTTAGTATACAGTAAAATCATCCAAGAATCTTAAATTCAGTAGGTTTGCATCAGGGCCTGAGATTCTGCATTTCTTCAAAGCTTCCAGGTCATGCTGATACTGCCTTTCATGAACCATACTCTGAATTGCAAGGCTCCAGAGGAACTGTTGCTGCAAACAAATACAAACAGCCAGATATATTAGCCTTCCAAGCCATACATAGTAAACTCATCTGTATTTATTGCAGGCTGATGGGAGGGTGTAGCAGTGCTTAACAATTGGTGAAGGAACAACACAGACCTGTTCATCCACCCATCCAATAAATCTGTGTTACTGCTGATTGCCATGCTTTTTCCTCTACTATCATTTGTGCCCTAAGGGAAAGGTATAATCTTAGGGACTCAGCCTCCCAAAATAGTTTGAGCAAGAGGTCCAGTGGATAAAGCACTAAGATCTCTACCCCCACTTTAACCAAAGAAAACTTCTGGAAAAGGAACTTCTTAATTCAGCTCAGTTATGACCAGTCACACCATTCAACCCTACTCTACATTTACATCATTCTAAGTTGTTATGCATTTTTACATTATAAGAAAAGACTAAGATACCAATGGAAGGAAAATTGGAGAATGAAGAGAATTTGTCAAACTGAAGTATATGTAGTATGAAAAAAACATAACAGGTCAATAAAGTTCTGTTTCTAAGGGACCCTGCCAGGGCTTTTAGGGGTAGGAGGTGGGGTTACAGGAAAGAAAAGAGAGAGGGGGGCAGGGGGAGACACAGAAAAGGGGAGAGGGGGGCAGGGGGAGACACAGAAAAGGGGAGAGGGGGGCAGGGGGAGACACAGAAAAGGGGAGAGGGGGCAGGGGGAGACACAGAAAAGGGGAGAGGGGGGAGGAGAGAGATCGCATAGATATCAGTATTCATTGCCAATGAAGTTTGACCTTAACTTCACTACTCACTGAACATGTATACTAAAAGTTTGAACTCGACCTCAACTTCTGTTAGGTGAATTTGATGGCAATACTATTAAAACACTGATATAATGCATCAGGTCACATTAAAATAATTACATTTTCTACCCTTTTTTGTAAGGGTAAAGCATTTCCATTTTTATTCTCCAACTTTATCTCCTAAAAATATATAACATATTTTGGGAAGTTAATAAAACAGAGACAATATAACCATCCATTTGTCTTGGTATATTTTCTTTAATAATGAAAAATCAACTGAGATTTTTAAATAAAATACCCATATATTTTGTCCTGAAGAATAGAATTTTAAAACACTATCCAAAAAGTATTAAAGTTTGCTAAGTCAATCTATTTCAAATTGACAACTAGCTATTGCTTATGTTATTTATATCTCAGATTCTAGATTCATGCACTTTTCTTGCAGATTTTATACACTATTTAAACCAATCATAAAATTCAACCATTAAATCCCTGGTCAGAAATTTCAAATGCCCATGTAGAAATGCTTAGCTTCAAATGATTTCACGTTAATATTTTTACTAGATCGTATAACTCTGCTATTAAGTTAATGTTACAGATACCTTTAAAATGCTGTAATTTTTTCCCACATAGGGTTCCTTGCTCTTCCTCAGGATACAGCCAAAGTTTAGCTAAGCATCAGATATTCCCTCAAAAGTGATAAGCCAATAAACAAGAAATGTTCTTGGTCTACAATGCATCTATTTGTCTGCTAGACACTCTATGGAAGAAAATACAAGATAGTGCTTAAAATTTTATTTTTAAGTAATGTCTACAACCAATGTGAGGTTAGAACCAGCAACTCTGAGATCAATACTTATATACTCTACCAACTGTGCCAGTCAGGTGCCCCATACAACATGATTTTGATTCACCCAATTTATTCTTTTACTGACTTCTCCATAATGGCCTCCTAACCCTTCCTTGCTTCTGCATGTGCCTTACCACCTCCACTCATGTCATTACCCCATAATTTGTTCTTTATATAGCATAAAAACTATCCTTTAAAAATCCTAGGTAATGAAATAACATATGGAATATTTGTCTGCACATCTCTCTCGTGACAGTTCCCAGCCTAGTCTTCAGTGAACAAAAAATGAAAATGGCTAAATTAAATTTAGATATTATCTGGAGTTAAGACAGGGTCTGTTGAAAAAAACAGGGAAAAAAAAAATATGGTCCTCTCCTACCTGGCAAGAGTAGATGATTTAAAGAATCTGGATGGAAAAGGTTTCTCTAGAAGGAAAGTGTTTTTAGAACATTATATTTTTGCCTTTTCCCATGGGGGACAGTCACATAGTTACCATTATATTTTTCCTTGATGCATTGTCCCTTTCACTGGGAGGTCTGGTTTGTACATCAATCATCCCTTGAAAATATTCTCCAAACCACTAGATATATTTTCTTGAATTGGGGTCAGGGAATGGTTCTAAACATAAGGACTAGGGTTAGTTTGCCATTGTAGATCACTGAGCACAGAATAAGCTGCTGAAGCGCAGGAGACAAGCATAGAAGCCAAAGTATTAAAGCTAACTTGGATAGGACAAAGCTTGCCTTCAATTCCTTGTAGAGAAACTGCTTTTTAGTAATTCCTAGGTTTTCAATGAGATAGAGTAGGCCATGGATAATAGTAAGTTTCCAAGTCCCTCCTTTCCACTATCCCTTTCCCCTCACTCTGCCCACCAAGAAACCCCCCCAGTGAAGACAATAGGTCATATCAGCTGAAAATTAAGCATAGACCTATTGCTGGAAAATAAGTAAAGAAAGGGTGTGATTTTCCAACAACAGGGAACTGTGGAAGAGGTTCCTTGGGATGCAGAATAGGATCAAGTAGAAAGGGCTGGCAGTGAACTGGTTATACAAACTAGAGGACTTTCCAATTGCCTCCTACCTTCCTAGGCTTCATGTGAACAGTTCTTACTCTTTACGTGGTAAGCAAAATACTCTTTAGAGTGTTCTGATGAGATTTGGAGATAAAGTGTTACATTGTGTATATTAAATAAGATAGCAATTACACCTTCATTTGTCTCAATAGTTTATCAAGACAAACTAAATTTTAAACTGGCAGTTACTGGAAAATCACTGTACCAACAGAGTTGACTTGTACAGAATAGATTTTTGTGGATCATATGCTCTAGGCAGATGAGGGTCTGGACAGGGAGGATCAGTATCGGCATTAAACTGTTCCAATTATCTTCACCATTCAAAAATTATAGCTTGTCATTCACCTGCTTAAAACTCCCCAATGGCTTCCCTTTGCATTTGCGATGAACTCCAAATGCTACCATGTCACACAGAGCTCCCAAAATCTGACCTCTTCTCAACTCGTATTCATTCATCTTTCCTCAGCAATCCAATCTTCTTCATATTCCAATGAACTAAGCTTGTTTCCACTTCAGGCCTTCAGTACTTTTTACTCCTTCCATATAGAAAATGCTTCCCCCAGATTTCTGCATGACTGAGACCTCCTCCCAGATGTCTCAGCTCAAAACACATCTCGTTGGAAAAGACCTTCCTAACCACCCTATCTAGTGTTCCTACAACTCTAAGTCATTGTTGATAAACTCATGCTTCCTTCTGCCTGATCTTTTTCATATGATATATCATACTCAAAAATCTTTTATGTCTTTTGGTCACTTGTTGGTTGTCTGTTTTTCCTAATACGATAGAAGTTCATAACATAAAAGGAACATGTCTAACCTGTTTACCACTATTCTTGGCACCTAAGACATGATCTAAAGTATGAAAAGTGCTCAATAAATATTTATGGAATGAGTGACTCAAGGCTAGTAATTATTTTTATCAACACACTGTTTTGTGCATTGCCTTTAACATAGGCAGTCTTAAAGTGGCTCCACTTCAGAAATCTAATTTAGAAACCTTCCATACTAGTACATGACAAGGCGACAACATACACAGATCAGGTCGGGGGAAGGGGGAGAAATCATGCAATAGGAGGAGTCCAATTTATGACAGGAAGAACAGATCTACTTTTACTTTATGGTCACTGTGGTCTTATGGCTCTAGGTCAATAAACAGAATGATTAATAGCCTTAGTGTCTCATACTCCTTACCTATGCCCCTAACATTGTAGTCCTCTCCTAGTGTGACTGAGATCAATCTTGTGACTTCCTGTAGCCTAGTCAAAGGATGTTATTAACCATCATGCAAACAAAGGCTTGATAAGAATGTGTATATATTTTTATGTACTGTGGGGCTTATCTATGCTTGTACATCTGCTTCTCCATGAGAATATACTGAAATTCTGCTGGGGAATTTGTGACATATATGAGAATTAACTGAAGCCATGCTAAATTAGTAAACAGCTGGCCAACCTCCCAACGTAGGGGATAGACCATACCAAATCAGCAAGCCACAGCTGACCACAGAAATATAAAAGAGCCCAGCTAACATGAAAAGAGATGCACAGCTGACCTGAAGACTCAATAATTTTGGGTTTGTTATGCAATGATTGTAGTAGAAGACTGGAGCAGCAGATAACTGGATGAAAAACTGAAATAACTCATGCTAATGACCCTCAAATCCACACCTCTAAATCCATCTCCCTAGTCCACTATAAGACTCATAAATACTACCTATTTTTATAGCGATAATAACAGAAGCAAAATCTGTTGAGTACATTATATGCCAAGAACTGGTATATATTTACTATGAGATATTTCATTTAATGTTTATACAAATGGTTTATATAATGGGAAATTGAGGCTTAAATAGGCTGAGTATTTCTCCAAGTATCCCCTAGTTAGTAAATAGATCTAGGATTCACACAGGGGAAATTCAGCTGCATAGTCTGTTAGCCCATAGGTTTTTCTCCCCCTTATGGTCATAGCCATTGGTCAGAATGTCTTGAGGATAGCTCACAGTCAATATGTATGATGTGGCTGAGTTCTATCTTCTCTGCAGTCTTCAACAAACCTATTTTTCCTGTTATAATTTTCATCTTACCAGGTTTATTAACTAAAATTAAGGCCATATCTTAGAAAATTTTCTCATTCTGCCTGCCTCCATGTCAGTTAATTAGAAGCTGTTTATTTCAATGTCTAAGCATCCCAGCTATCATGTTTCCTTTCACCATGTCTACTCCTACTGCCATAGAATAGAATCTCACCCCTCATAAAAGTCTTTTGAATTGATAATTCTGTCTCCAATCTGGCCTCTTCACCATTCTCTACTCTTATGCTAGAATAAGCTTTCTAAAATCCAACTCCCACCCTTTCTGCTCAAGATTTTTCAGTGGCCACTCACTGCCTTTTAAGTGACAGTTAAAGCCCTTGGTGTGATCTATAAGCCCCTTCATTGACTGATCTATGACTTTCATCATGTATCTATCCATGTTCCCCTAAAGCACCTCATATTCAGTCATCCTAAACTACTTTAATTCCATGAATACACTATGCTTTTTTATGGTTCCATCTTTTAAATTTATTGAGCCCTCCTGTATTTGGAACTTCTTTCCTCTATCCTGCTGATCATCTTGTACTTTATTCTTCAAGACTACTCATGCTTCAGTTCCTCTTGGAAACCTTCCTAGAAATAGATCTACCACCACCCCAACCCCACCATTCCACCTCTGCAGGCAATTAGGAAAGCGAAGACTGTGCATTTCTTTAGTATGGTTCTTATCACACGTTGTCTTGTGTCTCTGAACCAGACTGAGAGCTCCTGAGTGCAAACACATGCCTTGTAAATTGTAGTGTCCTCAGCATTTCGCATATGGCAGATATTCAATGAATACCATCTGGATGAAAGAATGAATAAATGCATGAAGCATTTTCCTTATTTTCCTATTCAGCTTAAGAACAAAACTTATTTGGTTGATGGAATTTTAGGAAGGACATCTTAAAAGAAGAAAATATTTACTTGAGAATAGTAGGGGCTCCTGGGTGGCTCACTTGGTTAAGCATCTGACTCTCGATTTCAGTTAAGGTCATGATCTCACAGTTCCATGTGTTCGAGCTCCACTTTGGGTTCTGCACTGACCGTGAAGAGCCCAATTGGGATTCTCTCTCTCCCTCCCCCACCTTCTGTCTCTGCCCGCTCCCCACTTGTGCACACACACTCTCAAACTTTCTAAACTAAAAAATACTTTCTAAACTAAAAAATACTTTCTAAACTAAAAAATACTTTCTAAACTAAAAAATACTTTCTAAACTAAAAAATACTTTCTAAACTAAAAAATACTTTCTAAACTAAAAAATACTTTCTAAACTAAACTTTTTAAAAACTAGAGTAAAATAAACTTTAAAACTTAAACTTTAAACTAAAATGGTACCTCCCTGAACACAAAACACCTCTGAACAATTCCAATATATAATTGAACATATTAAAATTAAATACAGCCTTCTGTGGCACATATATAATTACCAAAGCAGGTAAAGCCTCATTTGCAAAGTCCATGCAGAAAACAAGATTATAGTCAATTCTTCCTTTAATCTGGCATAATATTCTGTAACATGAACCTAAAGTGTTCAAATCAAGCATTCATTATGAATCTTTGCCAGGTGAGGGTTCTTCAGTAGCTCTGCCTACCATGGAAGACAAGCTGTCCATTCCTTTCTGAGGATAACTAATAATCATTTCAATGTATTTAGTCTAAATAGTCACTTCACTAATATACTCAACATAGTCTATTGAATTCAAAATAACATGGAAAGAATTATTTTAAGATATTATGTGGAAAAATAAAAATAAAACAGATTTCTAAAGAACATAGTATATATGTGTGTGTGTATATATATATATATATATATATATATATAAAATATTATATATAAATGTATCCTAAACAGAGAGATTATGACTTTTGCTTCATTTATAAATATCATTTATTGCAATTTTTTGAAACCTGTAATTACATCAAATAGGGTCGATAGTAAGATAAATAATAGTAACTAAAAACTTAACAAAACAATTAAATTCCTATGTGAAAGCAGTGCTTGATCTTTCACAGGTAACATTTGTCTTTTAGCAGTAGCTTTCAAAGTCTTAAGAATAAATTAATTTTATACCTTAAGGTAGGGCCAACAGGGAAGAGTTTTTGAAGAAAGAACATACCACCATGTAACCTTCAAATTATACTCTGTAGTTCTGCTCTAATCAAGGTCAGCTCTGTTCACAAATGTCACTGAAGTTCACATGCTATTTACCTTGAATTCAACAAGAATCCAATATTAAATATTAAAAAATACTCAAATAAGCACATCAAAAAAATGTCAGCCTTGGGCACACCAGTGTGGCTCAGTCGATTTGGTGACCTACTTTGGCTCAGGTCATGATTTCACAGCTCATGGGATTAAGCCCTGCATTGGGCTCTGGGCTGACAGCTCAGAGCCTGGAGCCTGCTTCAAATCCTGTGTCTCTCTTCTCTCTCTCTCTCTCTGCCCCTTCTCTGTCTCAAAAACAAACATTAAAATTTTTTTAATTTCTTATAGAAAAAAATTAAAATAGGACTTTGTATTTCAGTATAATACTCACTTCATAGACCTATAATTTGGTACAATATCCTAATTATTTTAAAGATACAAAAGAATGAGCCTAATTGTCCAATCAACATCACCAGGAATTTCAGCAAATACTTCAGTTTCTATACTTAGTAAATATACTACTTAGCCCTACTGTGTATACTAGTGTTCTAATGGAATCTAGTGTTCTAATGGAATCTTTCTATTGGACAAGTGGGATCCTTCTACAAATTCATTGTGTCCTGATAGGAGTGCTTTATATTTGACTAAGTATGCTAATTCTTCATTTGATAAAATAAGTCAGATTTGCAGGTTGTCACTTATGGTGGGGAAGAGAGCTCTACATTTTAGGAGAGTTGGGTGCTCTAGATACAACCTTCATTTCTGAGATTAGATCATTATTTTGCAAAATTATGATCTACAGATTTATTAAACATGTGCAATGGTCTCATACAACTCATGTGTTCAATACCAGTGTGGAATTCATTGTTAGAGCCATGAGTAATCCATGGACTCATTAATGCAACACACTGAATATTAAATCAGTAAGGTATGTATTTTGTCAGATTAGGGAAATCTCTCATTTGTTAAGGAATCTTGTTTAAAATAAATATATTTAGGCCCTTCTCCTAGCATTTTCATTTCTTATATCTGGGATGTATCCTCTGAAGCCAGTCTAGCACTAATCTGTGGATCAGCACTGGGAGTGCCACTGATATAAAACATGCTGATCATGGCTGAAGAGACCATTAGAACCCAGAATTTGAAGGGCCCAGTAGACCTGTAATGATTAATGTATATGTAAAATGCTTAGCATAGTGTCTGGTAAAAGTAAATGTTCAATAAATGTTGATTATTGTTGCTGTTTAATTCACTTAAGATCAAAATTTACATTATTAAACCTCCATGAAGTGAGACGGATTATGATGAATTTTATCAAAATTTTCCCGACAGAGTATCATTTTTTCTGTGTGTGGGCAGGCAAATTTTAGTCAGTTTGGTCTGCTATGTACACTGAATCAATCTGGCACCCCAATATTTAACCAGAGGCCTTTCATTTACATAGATTTTTCCCATAAAATAAGTGCACAGAGCTAAATTCTACTAATTGGATCATATTTCTACCAGGAAGCATAGATACTGAAATAAATTTTTGGAATATTTTAGAATATTTTGTACCTGACTTCAAAAATCCCAGATCTACCATTGGATCACCGTATGACCTCAGCCTTTCTGAAAAAGTTTCCTCATGTATATACACACCTCACACAACTGTTAGGTGAATTTAACTAGATTAAACATACAAATCACATGTCTAAAATATGCAATAGGCATATAAAGGTCTAGTCTCCTTATTTTCGCTCCCTTTCCCAATCTCCAATATAAGCCAGTGAATCAGAATTTGTTCACTGTTTACGGTGAACATTTTTTCATATAGATTTGTACCGAACTTCAAATGATTTAGAGTTTTCTACTTTAAAACACTATTTTGTACTCTCAACACACATCCTCAGAATTGTTATCTTACAATTTCATGTTTATGTCACTGAGAGTGGTGTCTGTGTGAAGCTGGCAGCGTCAGATGCACCTGGAACACTGAAAACCTGAAATAATTTGAAATCAAGAAGGAAAGCCTATTTTATATTAAGACATGAAGAACTCTGGGATTTAAGTATGGCAGATGTAGTTAAGAATGAAGGGTTTAAAAATAAAACTTTCTTTGGTTAAGTCTCAACTCTTCCACTTATTGTCTGTACCTTTGAGTAAGCTTCGCTTCTTCCCTGAGCCCTGGTTTACAAAGAAGAATAGTGGTTACTTCATACAGTAAACATGTGCAATGGTCTCAGAATTAAATGAGATAGTGTAATGTAGTGCTTACCATAATGTTCAATAAATAAGATCATACTGATACTTTCAGAGAATAACAGCCCCGGGTTAGTTACAAATAACAAATGCTAGTATCACTGAAATAGACTTTGGTTCTCTCAAAACAATAGGTACTGCCTTTTGAGGATGTTTACCAATCCTTCTCCAGGGGTACTGGTAGGTTCTACTTTACAATTTATTATATGAAGAGTTTCTTCCCCCATAACTACCCTCTTGTCCCCTCCCCAGCATTCTTCCTCTTTCCCACGCACCCTTTGGAGGAACTATTCCATTGTAAATCAACCCTCTTATATTTCCGAATGTTCACAGAATGCTACTTCTACCTGTTTGCCTTAAACAAAACTGGGCTTTGGAGAATTTGTTCTATCAGCCATTCTCCTCTATTTCAGGCATTGGAGGCAACAAGTATGAATCAAGTTAGCCTTTTGTGACTTCAAAACCATTATTCTTCTACTGATACAGAAAACCCCTCTTTTTTCAAGATCATGACATCTACTCTCCATCCAACCTGCTCTATGCAGACCTATTAGCTTATGGGCCTACAATTTAAGTTCTTTAACACAAGGTCTCCAATTGCCTTTTTAGGTCTTCATAGAAGCATCCAAGGCCAGGTGTAAATATTCAGCCATTTGATCACTGATAGTCTTCTCCTTTTATCTCAAAAATCTTTTCTCATCCTGTACCACAGGAACCTACTCTCACAGTCACACTGACCTCACCATTCATCCAACAAGCACACATTAAGGACCTACTATGTGCTAAGCACTTCTGAGTATACAGTCATGATCCAAACTGACAACAAGCCCTGCTCGCGTGTAATCTGCTTTTACAAAGGGCTACTCTTACCACGATGTTCTCATATCTCTTTTTAAAGTTGTGTTGTGTTGTGTTTTATTTTATTTTATTTTATTTTATTTTGAGATAGAGAAAGCACAAGTGCAGGAAGGGCAGAGAGACAGAATCCCAAGTAGGCTCTGTGCTGACAACAGAGAGGCTGATGCAGGGCTCAAACTCAGGTATCATGAGATCATGACCTCAGCTGAAGTTGGCCACTTAACCGACTAAGCCAGCCACCCAGGTGCCACTCACAACACCCTTTTCTAAGAATACTTGTTTGCTGTTTTCTCTGATATTTCTCAATAAAGCCTTAATTTTCTTCCAGGCTAATGTCTCACCATAGCTTTACTTCTTCTTGAGACTCTATTGTATCAATGCTTTAATCTTTTTCTTGTTATCTTATCAGTGTTCCCTGTCCTTGGGTCACTTCCAATCCACTAATCCACTACTTTAATTAAATTTAAGTGCATGATTCCTTTGCCACAGGCTTCAGTGTCCTGCTAGAGGGGAAAAAAAAAAAAAAAAAATCACAGAACCAAGCTCACCACTGCAAAATTAAAGTGTCCATCTTAAATAGGGTTCCAGTAGAGCAGGACAGATGCTTTTCTGTTCATGGCTTTAGCTTCTAAAGGTAGTCATTCTACTCAAACACCCTGCTACTCCTTTAAATCCTTCTCTCTAAACAGATGGCCATTCTTGTTTTCCAAGAATATTAAAACACTGAACAGCAAATTTATTTACTACCTACAATTATCTATACCTGTGTACATTCACATTTTCATTCACTCAACATTTATTGAGAGCCTACCAGGTTTCAAGATTTATTCTAGGACCTTGGCATACATCACAAGATAAAAGTGAAGATACCTGCCTTCATCTAATTTACATCCTAACAAGGAAAACAGTAAGCAATGACCATGGTATATAACATGTAATTATGTTACTATGATATATACATATTGCTTATTGTTATATAACATCAGTCTTAGAGGTCAGTGCTGTGGGTAACAGCAAAAACAGTTCAAGGTTAAAAGGATTAGGAGTGCCAGGGTGCTTGCAATATTAAATTGGCTGGTCATAGGAGGCCTCACTGAGATTAGTCTTCAGCAAAGGCTTATGAGATGAGAACTTCGATGAATCTCAGATTTAGGCTTCAGACTCATAAGAAGAGAAACAATTTATCTTCTGTAAGGTTATATTCACCATCTGCACAAGTCTCTTACAGGTTTGGCACCTGTTCAATTCATTTTTCTTTTCCCCTGTAGTTTATATTTTCTCCTCATAAACATGGTCTGATTTTCCTATATGTGAAATTAAGAAATACCCGCTTACCTGGACTACATCTAGTTATTTCTTCTCTTACCAGGTGAGTTACTTGAAAAAAAATAAGTAAACAGGCAGATGCTACAATCTGACAGTCCATAACCCCAATGGGGCTCAAAAATGTATTCATGTGATACAATAGTGTTTTGGGACATGTAAATCTTATTTTGGACAATTTTAGACATAGCGTATATTTTCTACTTGGCCATGGTTCCCACCACCCCTCCCCAGCTCTCAATCATATTATACTGTGTCTTTTCATTCATCTGTGTTACCTGTGTGGTTGATCTCGATCATTTGGCCTTGTAAATTTGGACCTATGCTTTCAAATATTTCTGATAGCATAATAAGAGGGACTTTTGGAAAGTGACTAGCATGTTGACTATACTACCTGTAAGTATTGACAAAATTCAATTATGTGGCAATAGCAGTATAAGATAATAAAGAAATTCCATATAATATTTGGCGAATTTACCTTCATTATTATTGAGAATGGATTAATTATTATATATAATCTACTCTGGAGCCAAAATAACATTGTTTTTCCTCAATGAAGAAATATTTGAATCCTCATACTATCTTAACACTTGGGTATTCAAAAGTAATGTAAATCTAAAACCATGTGTCCACAACCCAACTACATGGGAATTATCCTCTGAGTCAGAAAGAGTCCAGTTCATTTTGCCCAATCCTAATAGTGTAGTAATTTCTACCTCCAATTAGACAGTGCCTCCAGTACAGAAGAGAATAGGAAGTAAATAAGGATGAACAGTGCTATAGGGTTTCCACAGAAATCTAGTTATTGAGAAATACCACAAACAAGAAGTCTTCTATGCACAGTGGAATCCTGGTGGTAATGGGGGAGGGGTGAGGATATTATTCTGGATATAAAACACTTAAGTTCTTGCTATGCCAAACAACCTTCTTTTGAACGAGAGTCTGGAAGTGATTTTATGAACTTATGCTGTAATGCTTCATAACATTTTATCTTGTTCCCTTGGCATAACCAATAGCATCATGACATGCTACATCAACTAAATCAGTTATCCAAGGGATGACCAGTGACTCCAGTATAAAAGCTCCATCTATGCCTAACTCAGAAAGATAATCTCCTAGGGATCTGAAGTACGAGAGATAATGGTAGAGATAAGAGACATAAATACAGAAATAAAGATAGAAGTAAGGGATGGGGGGTGGGTAGTAGAAAAAAAACAAACAAAAAGAAATTGCGTTTCCTGACTCTACCAAAAAGCACATCAGTGATAGGGACCATTTTATTGGTAGAGTGCTAGAGGGGGGATAAAGAGTTCTCTGCTGCTAAGAGATCAGTAAGACCACTGGGTCATTAGAGTTGCTTGTACCTTCAAACTCATTCTAACCTTCCACGAGGAGCATATAGCTGTATGAGCTACATTCTCTGAAGAAAAATTGCAGGCCTCCATTGACAGAACAGTAAGAGCCACACAAAACCCTCCAGTAGATATGCTTTAGGTAAGTATCTGCTAGGAACCACATTGGAGTTTTCCAAATTTAGATATGAAAAGAAAACTGTGAAAGAACAAGAACATTCCATACACCCTAAGTATTAAGAAATACCTATCCTGTATATCTGCGCCCCATCCAAAGAGGAGAAAACAAAGTGGAAAACATAAGCTACAAATATCAAATGCTCCCTTTATATTGCAATAATTTGAAGAATCTAAGATTAAAAAAAAAAACCTTTTAGAATTCAGCTTTAAATCAAAAACAAATTCTTAAACTGTTGGTATTCCCTTTTTAAGTTTGAGTGAGAGAGAGAGAGAGAGAGAGCGCGCGCGAGAGAGAGAGAGAGAGAGCGCGAGAGAGGGGAGGAACAGAGAGACAAATACAGAATCCCAAGCAGGCTCCAAAGCTGGCAGTACAGGGCTCAAACACACCAACTGTGAGATTGTAACCTGAGCGGAAACCAAGAGTTGGATGCTCAGCTGACTGAGCCACCCAGGCTCCCTTAAACAGTTTGTATTCTACCTTTACCTGTGATAAATATAAACATTTTCTTGCAGTTGTGTCTAGCTAAGTGAGCACAGTGGTATGGTCTTAAAGGCAGAAACTTTTTTTTTTTTTTTAATTTTTGTAGTTGTCATTAGTTATTATTAGTCAAAGAATGATAAAGTTTTGACACTATAAAGTTTCAGGAAGAAAGTCAACTTCAAACGACAACCTTTATTTAAATATCTAGGTTCTGCATGGGTCTCCCATTTCAAAACACAGCTCTCTCTTACCTAATGAGCTTCATTTACTCAACACTATACCCTAAATGAAAAATACTCAATTTTTAAAATCCATTAACTTTAATGGAAGCTATTATGATACCTCTACCTCAGTCCAAAATACCCAGTTTTCACATTTAGAAAAATATATTAATTGAATGAAACATTCATGTAAGCAATAACTGAAAGTAAATATGTACAATTTGATACAATTTTTTTTTAAAGAAGTACTTGCCAAAAGAAGAAGTCTTGATAGCAAATCGCGGGTGAGGGAGGAGTTTGCAAGTGAGTCCTCTTTTCTACATGAATTATTTTGTCATAGTCTTCACAAATTTTTAACGGTCTTAGGGCTCATGATGACTTTATACTCAAACTTCACTTAAAAATTAAGGTAAGCACAGGGGTGCCTGGGTGGCTCAGTCAGTTAAGCATCCAACTTTGGCTCAGGTCATGATCTCATGCTTTGTGAGTTTGAGACTCACATAGGGCTCTGCACTGTCAACGCAGAGCCTGCTTCAGATCCTCTGTCTCCCTCTCTTTCTGCCCCTCCCCTGCTTGCCCTCTCTCAAAAATAAACTCAAAAAAAGAATCAAGGTATAGCATAGAAAAAACATTCGGGCCAAATTAAGGCTCAACGAGACGGTGCTTTGAAACACTGAGCATCTGCATTCAACAACTAGATGGTAGAAGATTCTACTCTTTCACCCCTCTTGCTCTGTGCAATTATACAGAGCCAAACATAGTAGGTTTATCCCAACATGGTACATAATTCAATTTTGTCCCATATATTATTCTCTGAATAAGAACCATATGCCAAGGTGATAAGGTTATCTGCCAAAACTAATATAATAATATCCCATTTCATGTCACATTCATTAGGTACAGTATTTTGAGGAAAAATCATTATGGTAAATGAATGGCAAAAAGTCATTCATTCAACACTTTCATGGACACCGAGTCTATAAAATTCAATGTTCTTACCTTGGTCTCAACACCTATATGTTACCTGGCCCTGCCTACTCTCACAACTTCATTTGTATCACTCTTCTCTTGCTCATTCTGCTCCAGCCACCCTGACCACCTTTTTGATCTTCCAATATGCCAACCTTGCTGGTCTCAGGATCTTTACAATGGCTGTTCTCTCTGCTGAGAATGCTCTTTTCACTCCGACTGTATGGCTCATAGAATGCATGCTCTATGAAGACGAGGATTTTGTCTGCTTTTATCACTGCTCTATCCCCACTGCCCTCGCACATAGAAGATGCTCAACAAACAGCTGATGTTAAGTGAATGAACAAAGGACATGTCTGTTTGTAGACCTATTAAGGGACAGTCATGACCCAAGAAGAAGAGAATATGAGAAGTTTGCTTTTTGATTTTAAGGGTTTTTGCTCTTGTTTTGATTTTGTTTTGTTGGGTTTTTGTTTTGTTTTGTTTTTGTCTTGTTTAGTTTTGCTTAAAGATAACCATACTGCCCATACCACCTTGAATAATGGTGCTTCAGAATAGATGGGAAGATGGGAGTAAACTTGAATAATCAAGGGGCCTTAAAAGTGCACCAACTGCTGAAATAAATCATTGAGAAATATTCTTCTCCTATGAGAAATTTGTTTTGCAAAATCTCTGAGAATTACTTTCGATACTTCAAGTCTTTGTAAAGTTAATTCACAGAGAAGTCAACAACCATCTGTATTTTTAAATAGGCCAATTTTTTAGAATTACGTTTTAAAGTTATATTTTGGAAATCTATCACTTTTTAAGATATTTAACAAAAAGCCAAGTGAATATTAAAATATTTCATTTGGGGCCAACAGACATATGAAAAGATGCTCAACATCACTAATCATCAGGGAAATGCAAATCAAAACCACAATAAGGTATTACTTCACACCAGTCAGAACTGCCATCAAAAAGATAGAATTAATTCTCACCATTAGCATTGGTGACAATGTGAGAGGAACCCTCATACACTGCTGGTAGGGATGTAACTTGGTGCAGTACTATGGAAAACAGTATGGAGATTTCTCACAAAATTAAAAATAGAAATACGATGATCTGATATTTCCACTGCAGGGTGCTTACCCAAAGAAAATAACATTAATTTGAAAAGATATATACACCCCTATGTTTAGCACGTTATTTACAATAGCAAGATACAGACACAAACCTAAGTGTTCACTGATAGATGAATGGATAAAGAACATATGAGATTTGTTTATATATATATATATATATATATATATATATATATATATATACACACACACACACAGATATAAAGATATATATGCATATACATACATATATATACACACATGCATACACACACACACTGAAATATTAGTCATAAAAAAGAATTAAATCTTGCCATTTGTGACAAGTACAGCATAGGGAATATAGTCAATAATAACATATTACAGTAACAGATATAACTATACAATGCTCACCCTAAGAAGTGTAATGTGTTGAGTTTGCAAACCACTGTTACACACCTGAAATTAATATAACATTGCATGCAACTATACTTGATTTAAAAAAATATTTCATTTGGATTGTGTGAACCCAGGTGCTTAAATATAAATTATAAAATTTGCACAACTATACTATATGCATGTTTCTATGTTATCCATGTATTTTCTCATTTGATCCCTACAAGCATACTGCATCAGAAAGGATAGTTGCCATATCCCTATTTCACATATAGGGAAACTGAAGCAAGAAGAAATTATACTAGTTAACAAATAAGAGAATAAGTCAGGAGTAGAAGATATATACATGACCTCTGGGCCAGTGCTTGGTCTTCCATTCCAAAATCCACTCCTTAAAAAATGCTTTCAGAAAATCAGTGGTATTTCCAGCAAAGAATCAAAGCTTGAAGCTGGTAATCATATCCTCATTAGAGAATCAATTTTTAATTAATCAAGCTCTATGGCAATAACCTTATCCCTTACAGCTTTTCAAGAAGATCTCTTACAAACTGTTTACTCTGCATTTCATACAGTGTTATGAGGAAATATCAACAACTCCACACACACATCAGACCACAGGTGAAATTGCAGAGCTCAGGACTCCCTAGGTACCAGCTAGGAGTTGGGAGAAAAATCTACATGTAGAAACAAAAACACATTTTCTCATTCTGTGAAATTGTTTTTTTCTTTTTACAAATATAATAATCTCTAATATGGTATGTCCCATAGAGTTTTAAAACTTATTCCTCATTTTATAAAGTCCGGCTTTCAGAGAAAGTCAGGTATAAACCTTACAGAATCATTATTCACTTCAGTCACTATAGTTCATGAATCTCAAAATCCATTATTGATGCATGGAAATTGCCAGTACTACCAAAGAATATCAACCTGAACTCTGCACAAGATTTTTGTGCATATGTGGAGTATCAAACTCAAATGCTAGTGTGTGTGCATTTATCTGATGGCAATTTTTTGCTTATGTTTTCCACAATAAAATTAGATTGAATGCATTTTAATATGTCAATTTCATTTCTGCAAAAATTTTGTAATGGAGGTGGTATCTAGCCAATGCCTATTAGGTTAATTTACATGCAGGTCATTTTGACATGAGGCAAACATGTTTCATCTGCTCTACATTAGCACAGTTTCCTAAAAATTGCCAAGCTGAGTCTCAACTGTGATCTACACAGCCCAGGATTTAGCCTTTGATCATTAGGACAACCCAAAGCATCATAAGAGTTGTCTTCCCAAATATAAAAAGATCAAGACCCACTCAGTAGGAACGTACAACAACTTTCGATTTTTAACTTTATTTTTTTTTTTATTTTATTTTTTTATTTATTTTTGGGACAGAGAGAGACAGAGCATGAACGGGGGAGGGGCAGAGAGAGAGGGAGACACAGAATCGGAAACAGGCTCCAGGCTCCGAGCCATCAGCCCAGAGCCTGACGCGGGGCTCGAACTCGCAGACCGCGAGATCGTGACCTGGCTGAAGTCGGACGCTTAACCGACTGCGCCACCCAGGCGCCCCTTTAACTTTATTTTTAAGATCCTTCTCAGACACATAGGGGAATCAAATAGGAAACTGTGATGTAACAGTGGTCTAACCAGAGCAAGGCAATCTCATCATCAGTTCAGATGAATGTATTACCCGGTCCTGCAGATGCTTTTGCAAGGTGATGAATCTTACACTGGGAAAGATGCCTTTAGACTCCACCTACAAATAAGAAGGGCCACTAACCTCAGGATCTCACGACTGTTAAGATGGAGCCTGAGAACTTCTGTGGCGTTTGGCAGATGTATTTAGTCTGTTTTTAGGCTACTAGTAACATCTAATTCCTTAGCCTCTATTAGGTAGAATCTGCCTAGACCATATTGTGCTCTCTGTTGATAATAGGCATTAACTGACTCATGGGAGCACTTTTATATTTGTTAAAATGATAATCCTCACATCTGAAAAATGTGCCTCACACATAGTAAGCACTTAAAAATGTTAGTTTTCTTCAAATTGTGACTTCCCAACAAGATACAGTATTTTTTAACCTTTCTTTTAGAAAGGAAATATAATGGATAATTAAATTCAAACATTTATTGATTACAGATAAGCATCTTCTCCCTATGTCCTAATTCTTTTATGAACCCCAGTTCATTTCAGTGCTGACCACTTCCCTAAACTTCATATTTATAAACCCAGCTTCCAACTGGCATCTCCACCTAGGTATCTACTAGACAGATTAACCTTGATATGGCTCCACAGAATTCTCAATTTCTTTACATCCTTTCCTCTCACCTATCTGAATAATGACATCCCCCCAATTACTCAACTTGAAAACACAGGAGTCATCCTTGATCCTTCTCTTCAATCTACAGATCACTATTTACTCCCTCAGTATTAATTATGGAAAAGTCACAGGCTATTTCTACTCTCTTGGCTTCACATCAGCTCACTGTTTTTGCCACATCTTAGCCTAGCTGTTCCCATTGCATTCTTTGGCTGTTCAACTGAAAGAAGCTATTTTTTTAAGAAGCTTAAAATTTTCCTGCCTCCCAACATTTCTGAATCCCAAAGATACAAAGACACAGAGGAGACTAATGTGGCAGAAAAACCAGAGTTTAAATTCTGTTATTTATTTTCTTACTGAGGAACTTCCCTGGACATGTTCTAAATCAGCATGTCTCAAATAGTTTCCCACTACAACAGGTATTATTTACTTTCTTATGGATGATATTCATTCAACTCCTTGTTAACTATAGAATCTTCACCCTTTTCTATATCAAATATACACAAATCAGTGAGAATCTTATCACCAGATTAGGTATAATAATGCATTTTATTAGCTATAATAAATTAGCTTAATAAATTAGCTATAATAAAACTAATTTATTGGCAAATTCAGGACCCTGATTATTCATTAAAAGTATTACATATTACAAATTTATACCAATTTGTCTAGATGATCTCTAAAGTCTCTAAAGTTTCTATAAAACCTATCAGCCTTAGCCACGGTAGGATACGAAATAGCTGTTCTCAGAATATTGCTTAGGCTTAAGCTTGAAACCAGTTACCCTGGGGTGCATGAGTGGCTCAGTTGGTTAAGTGTTCGACTTCAGCTCAGGTTAAGATCACACAGTTTGTGGGTTCGAGCCCTGCATCAGGCTTTATGCTGACAGCCCGCTTTGGATTCTGTGTCTCCCTCTCTTTCTCTGCCCTGTCCTTGCTCACATTCTGTCTCTCTCTCAAAAAAATAAACATTGAAAAAAAAATTTTAAACTAGTTACCCTAATTCATTTAATTAATCCATGAAAAGTGAGTGGTGCTGTCCTAATCAAGATCTTCATTTACTCAGATCCTGTACATATGACCCTGCACAAATTATACTAGATTTCTTGTTGATCATTCAGTTGATACAAAAAAACAAAAACAAAACAAAAAACCCTGTTCATCTTTAAGAAGTCTGCAGCACAGTGCAAATTCAAAGAAACAAATCAAGTGACCTCTTTTAAGTTCCTGCAAGAAAAACCACTGAGGTACAAGGTTCACCTTGTAGAACCATGGAGGTATTCTACTACCTTTGCCTTTATGCTAGACAACCATGCTTACCCATTATCCCGACTATGTCTGCAGTATGAATGGTAAGATCATGCATAAGGTAAGAGATATGTCGTTTTTCTACACTCCTTTCTAACCAAATATACTGACTGTACATCCTTCATTTTCCTATGCTCAACACGTCCAGAAAAAGCAAGCTTTGAAGTTATATTGATTAAGCATACTGTCTTTTCTCTGTTTCCTTTACAGCAACCATTCAGTATTTTCATGGGCAGATATTTTCTACTTGAGAGACAGGAAACCTTTAGAAAAATTTATACATCTTACGTAAGTTCAGACATATGGCAAAACCATTGGAATTTCAGTATATCCTTCAAGTTCCCCTTGAAGTCTTGACTCTTCAATTAAAAATCAAAACAATGATGAGCCTTCCCTATTTCAGTAACTCTTTGGTTATGAAACATCCACTTCAAGAACTAGGCACTCACATTGCTAATGAATGACTTTTACAGCTAATACATTAGAGAGTTTCCAATTAAGCTAAAGCTTATAGAACACTGGCCTTTTCTCTGCTCGCTCATAAATTCATGTGACTGTTGGGCTGTTACTCTTTGTAGCATCTTTTATTTGGAACAACTGACTCCAACTCTTTCACCTCTCCTTTTAGACTCCCCATCTCATTTACAATTCTGTCTCTAGGTTTATCCTCCTTGGTACTACCTCCTATTTTCATGCTTTCACTTCATATATCAGATATGGCTATTGATAATTCTGATTTATTCACTGTATGTTGGTTATCTTTATATGCTGCTACACATGGTTCATTTTGGGGGGTTTTGTTTTGTTTTTTGTTTTTGTTTTTGTTTTTGTTTTTTGAAGTACTCATTCAGTTGTTGTGAGGCTGGTCCATAGGGGTGCAGAAAAGTTCTCTTTCCTTTCGTATTGAGAACTATTCAAGAGTTTTTGTAAAATTGGCAAATGTTAAGAATGTATAGCTATTAATGCTGATCTGGACAGTATATCCTGGCATTATTACAAAATTCTAATTTTCATAATGTTATAACATTTTATAGATGAATTACAATAGAAGACAGTATGAAAATTTTTAAAGATGACAATAACATCTAATTTATCAAAAAACAACTATTCAATAACTATTATTAGACTTTGCGGTCATGACACAAGTCAGTGCTTACAAACTAATTAGATCTTGCAATTTGATCTCTTTCCTCATAATTCTCCAAAGTGACAGTCATTTTCTGACAGCCCTTGTAATAATTACATTTTTTGACTCAGTACAAGTTAATCCAGCTAATATCATGAGTCTTTGAATATATTCAGAATATACTGATCAAGACAAACAAGTATAAATTTAACTGTTTAGTACTTTGTAAATCATTTCTCAATTCATTTCTCAACCAACAGTACCCAACACAGTGGAAAACTTTCCTTTAAAATAAATATTTTATCATTTACAAAGTTAAATTAATTGTGACAGTCTTATCTAGTAAGTGTACATGTTCACCTATATGTAGTCATATTAATAACACCATTCCTTTCATGAAGATGGATCTATGTAGCCACCATCATTACAAATCTCACTTGGAAATGTTTGGAAGGTAGATTGATGAAGAAAAATGTGCACTAAACTGGTACTTAAACTAGTTTTAGTCTGAGCTCTGATGAGAGCTATCTTGCATTCAATAGGATTCTTGATATTTATGGACCATTGTTTTCCAGTGTGCAAAATAAAGTCATCCAGAGTGATTGTGCACATGCCCAAGGCTGCTTCCTATAGAGAATGGCTTCAGAGACTTTACACTGGAGAAATGCACTCACAAAAATATTCTACCCAAGTGTGGTAGGCAGAATAATAGCTCCCCAAAGTGGGGCATATCCTACTTGCTAAAAACTACAAATGGTAGGTTACATTGTAACAAGACATTAAGTTTGTAGCTAGAATTAAGGCTGATCAGTTGACTTTGAGATGGGGAGACCTCCTGGATTTCTGAGGCGGACCCAACGTAACAATAAAAATCTGTATAGTACAGAAGAGGGAGGCAGTCAAGTCCCTGTTAGAGGAATGCAGCATGAGGAATCCTGACTAGCTAGCTATTTCTGGCTTTGAAAACAGAAGGGGACCACAAGTCAAAACCTGATCTCAACCTAGAACCTGGAAAAAGGCATGGAACCTCCTCTTGAACCTCCAGAAGGAAAATAGACAAGCTGTCACCCTGATTTTTACCCATGGAAAATCATTCTGGACTTCTGACCTCCAAGCAGTAGGATAATAAATTTGCTTTGATTTAATCCAAATTTGTGATTATTATAGAGCAACAGAAAATAACTGCATCAAGTCGCTAAACAAACAGCAACATAATATCAAAGATGGAAGAAGGGAGTCAGGTTTCAAACTATCACAATAAAATGCCCACTTTCCAGAAAATTATGCATGTAAAGAAACAGAAATATAACCCATACACAGAAAAAAACAGCAGGCAACAGAAACTGTGAGAGGGCCTAGATGTCACATTTAATTGACACAGGCTTCAAAGAAGCCACTACACACATGTGTAAACAACTAAAAGGAATAAGAATTAGAGAGAAAGAAAGAAAAGAAGATGCGAAGACAATGTCACAAAGAGAATAAAGAACAAAATGGAAACACTGCAGTTGAAAAGTACAGTGGCCCAGAGGAAAAATAAAATAAAATCACTAGAGGAGATCAATAGTGTATTTGAACTGGCATAAGAAAGAATCAAGGTACTTGAAGATAGATCAATAGAGATTATACAATCTGAAGAACAGAGAGGAAAAAAATAAATAAATAAAAGGACAGAGCCCCAGAGAAATGTGGGACACCGTTAAATGTATCAAAATTTACATAACAGAAGGACCAGAAGGAGAGTAGAGAGAAAAAGGAGCAAGGGAAAAAAATAAATAAATAAATAAATAATAACTGAAAATGTTCTAATTTGATAAAATAAAACAAAACATTAAGCCTCCAAGAAGCTCAATGAACTTCAAGTAGCTGTTTTGTGTTTGTTCCAGCCTATTGACAGTATGGTAGAAGCTGGGAACTTTTGGGGCCACTGTAACGAGCCTGTACTCCTTATGTAAAGCCCCCACAGACATTTCCCTGGCTGGAGCCAACGCTGGGGCTGTAAAGGCCTTGTAGTTCTTATTAAAATTACAAGATGTACCTTAGCAATAAAAACCAGGAAACTTTGAGGAAAAAAAAAAAGGTTTATTATTCACAAGTCCTAGAGGATACAGGTCAGCCACACAGTGAGGAGGTGGGTAGAGAGGTAGACAGAGGACAGACACACAGAAAGAGAAAGGAATTGGGGCTCTGCCTTTAATGGAGTCATGAGTGGAATGCCTAGGCTTTCATAGGACCTTTCTATTTAAAACAAGAATGGGAATTCAAGTGCAGACAGGGAAACACAGGGTCATCCCAAGTGGTCAGTTATCCAGGTCACCCAGGGCTTCCTAAAAGCAGAACTTTACTAGTGAGGGTAGCCAGTCTCTTTACCTAGTTGTACAGCCAGCAATATGTTCATTCGAGATGTAGGTCTTTGAAATGGATCTCAGTGATCAAAAGCGTCATGTCAAGCACTTATGTTATAGTGAAAAAGCTAAATGTCAGGCACCTACACTACAGTAACAAACACAAAAAAACTAGACACACCATAGAAAATATGCTGAAGGCCAAAGACAAAATTTTGATGGCACAAGAGAAAAATCACTGGTCACATTCAAAGAAACCCAAGTATGATTAATCACTGCCTTATAATCCAAACCAGTGGAGGTCAGAAGACACAGGGATCACATATTCAAACTACTGAAAGAAGAAAAGCTGTCAACCAAGAGTCTTACAGTTAACTAAATGAAGAGAATCTTCGAAAATAAAGAGAAGGGTGCTTGGGTGGCTCAGTCGGCTAAGCGTCTGACTTCGGCTCAGGTCATGATCTCACAATTCGTGAGTTTGAGCCCTGCATTGGGCTCTGTGCTGAAAGCTTAGAGCCTGGAGCCTGCTTTGAATTCTGTGTCTCCCTCTCTCTCTGCTCCTCCCCCGCTCATGTTCTGTCTCCTTCAAAAACAAAAAAATAAAATTTTTAAAAAGTGTAGAGAATATAAAAACATTTATAAAACAAAAAAACTGAAAAAATATCTTAAGACTAAAAGTGATACTAACAGTAATTCAAATCTACGTGAAAAGGAAAGAGCACCTGTAAATTATATAATAAAAGAAAAATATAAACAAAAACTTCTCCTTTCTGCTGTTTCTTTTTAAAATAAATGTTTGTAATTGCACTGTTGGAACTCCATCAAATGGAAAGGTCATGAATTTTACAATAGCAGCATCAAGGAGGTGGTGGGGGAGTGGGGGGCAGTGATGCAGAGGAAAGCTGTATTGAAGTAATGATACCAGACGGGTAATGGGAATCTACAGGAACAAATGAAGAGAATTCAAAATGGTAAATAAGAAGGTTAATATAACAAACTATAAATATGTACTTACTTTTCCTTTTCTCAGCTTTCTTAATAGACTTGAAATAACATTATACAAATAGACATTATGCAAAGTAGTAACTAAACAATGTATTTTTATGTAACATATAGAGATGTGGTATGTATAACTAACAGCAACAAGCATTAGAGAGAACAGAGCTATGTCAGAGGAACATTTCTATGTCTCACTAGAATTATGTAATTATAAAGGTGAAGGGGATTCTTATGAGACATATATGATAAACCCTCACTTGACTACTAAGAAGATAATTTTTTAATGATTTTTTTTTTTTTTTTTTTTTACTAATTTTTAAAGAGATTTCAATGTTAACTAGGGATGCCTGGGTGGTTCAGGTCATGATCTCACAGATCATGAGTTCAAGCCCCATGTTGGGCTCTGCGCTGACAGCTTGGAGCTGGACCCTGCTTCAGATTCTGTGTCTCCCTCCATGCCATTCCTTCTCTCTCTCTGCCCCTACCGCTCTTGTGCTTCCTCTCAAAAATAAACATTAGAAAAAATGTGAACTAAAAAATATTCATTTAAAAAGAAGCAGTAAAGGAGGAATAGGAAAATGACATGAGACATATTAAACAGTAAAAGACAGATTTAAATCCAATTATATCAATAATGGTGAGTAGTAAGGAAATAAACAATCTATTCAAAAGGCAGAGATTTGAAGACTAGATCAACAAAGCATCAATCAAATACTGCTGTTTATAGGAGACACACTTTAGATTCAAAGATACAAACATGTATGTATTTGAAAGCAAATACATAGAAAGGGCTAAGTCATATAAATAGCAACTGTAAGAAAGTGGCTATACTCTTACCAAGGAAAATAGAATTTTAATAAAAAAAATTACTGGAGATAAACATTTTATAAGCAAAAAACAGGCCAATCCATCAGGAAAATCTATCAATTATAAATATATATGAACCTAACAACAAACCCTAAATACATGAAGCAAAAACTGACAGAATTACAGGAAGAAGTAAGATAATTCCAACAGTAATGAGAGTTCAAGAGTCTACTTCAATGTTTACACAAAGATCCATAAAAAAAATGAAAAACATAAACAGTATCAATTAGACCTAATGGGTATCTATTAACACTTCATATGCCAACAGTGGGATGCATATTCTCAAGTGCATATGGAACATTCTCCAGAATCCATCACGTTAGGCCATAAAACAAAGAATTTAGAAGGCCTGAGATTATACAAAGTGCGTGCTCCAACAAAAACAGTGAAACTAGAAAAAAAAAAAAAGGGGGGGGGGATACTGACATATCAGTGAAAATTTAAAAATATATCTATATAGCAAATGGATCAAATAAAAATAAGGGAAATTAGTAAATATTTGAGTTAAATTAAAACGAAGATACAGTATATCAGAATGCAGCTGGGGAAGTGTTCATGGGAAATTTCTAGCTATAAATACAAACATTAAAAAAAACAGACATCTCAAAACAATAACCTAATTTTACTACCTTAGGACACTGGATAAAGAAAAGTAAATTAAACCCAAAGCCAGAAGAATAAAAAAAATTAGAGTATAAATCATAGAGATTAGAAAAACAAAGACAAGACAAAGTTGGTTTTTGAAAGGGTTTTTCGTTTTTGTTTTTGTTTTTTGTTGTTTGTTCTTAATTACAAACCTTTAGCTCGACTGACCAAAAAAAGAAGAAATACTCAGGTCACAAGTGAAAGAAGATACATTCTACTGATTTAAAAAAAAAAAAAAAAAAAAAAAAAAGATTTAAAGGGGATACAGCACAACTCTATGCAAAGAAATTATATATCCTAGAAGAGATGGACAAATTCCTAGACAGAAAAACTCAAACTTCTAAAACTGAAACAAACAAGCAAAGTATCTGAATGGGCCTCCATTTAGAGCTTATATAATTAGTAATTTAAAAGATTTAAAAGCCCTACAAAGACAAGCACAGGCCCAGATGACTTCAGTGATATAATTCTACCCAACATTTCAAGAAATATTATCCATTCTTCCCAAAGACTTCCATAGAACACAAGAGGAAAGAAGGCCTCCTAACTAATTCATGAGGTATTACCTTTATACCAAAGCCAAAGCAAAAGCCATCACAAGAAAACACTACGATCAATATATTTTTTTTTTATTAATAAAGACACAGACTCCTCCACGACCAACAACCCAACAGCAAAAGAATTACACATTACTAAGAACTAAGAACTGTGATTTGTCCCAGGAATGTAAAGTTGTAATATCTAAAAATCAATTAACATAATATACCTTATGAATAAAAGCATTTAAAAACATGATTATTTCAATATACACCAAAACAACATTTGACAAAAAACAACGTACTTCCATGACAAAAACACACAACTAGGAATAAAGAACTTATTCAACCTGATAGGTTGTTTATGGACTAAATTAAAAAAAAATGAAACCATACTTAACGGTGAAAGACTGAATGATGACCTCCTAAAAATCAGGGGGTAAAAAAAAAAAGCACATCTACTCTACCACTTCCCCCACCCCCAACATTCTGCTAGAGGTGCTGGCCAGTTCAAATAGGCAAGAAAGTAAGAGGAGTACATTTTGGGAAGAAATAAAGCTATTTGCAGATGATTTCTTGCATTCAGAAAATCCTAAGAAATATACTAAAGAAAAACAGAACTCATAAATGAGTTCAAAAAGAATGTACAAGGTCAATATGCAAAAATAAACTTTCTGTATATTACTAGTGAACAATCTGAAAATAAAGTTAACATTTATCATAGTATCAAAAATTAAATAATTAAGAATTTAACAAAAGAACTATAGAACTTATGCTCTGAAAACTATAAACCATTACTGCAAGAAATAAGGAGACATGAAAGACCAATAAATACATGATAAGATGCTCAACATCATCAGCCATCAGAGAAAGTATACCCCAACTATTAGATACCATTGCACAGGTAGATACCCATATGGTTATTATAAAAAAGTTAATAACAAGTGTTCGTGAGGATATGGAAGATTTGGAAGCCTCAAACACCAATAGTGCAGCTTCTTGGAAAAACAGTCTAGCACTCCCTAAAATGTTAAACAGAGTTACCATATTACCCTTCAATTCCACTCTGTAGGTATTCAACTATAGGTATATACCCAAGAAAATAAAAACATACACGTAAAAACCTATATATTGATGTCCATAGCAGTATTACAACCCAAATGCCCATCAAGTGATGAATGCACACAATGTATCTATACATGGAGTATTATTTAGTAGTTACCAAAAATGAAATAGTGACACATGCTGCAATGGAGGAATCTTGAGAACATTATGGTAAGTGAAATAAGACTGCAGATTCTATTGAGATGAAATCTCCATTATAGAAAAAAAAAAAAAAAACAACTACAGATAAAGAAAATAGATTAATAGTTGCTGATGCCTGCAGGATTTGGGGTGAAATAAGAAATGACTGCTAATGGGTGTGGAATTTTTTTTTTTTTTTTGGTTGGAGTGATGAAAATGTTCTCAAATTATATGGTGACCACTTCAGGACTCTGAATATTCAAACACCAAAACACCAAAACACCAAAACAAAACTAAAGAAATTTTGGTGAAAGTTTATGGACAAAGTAGATCATATAATCTATTTAAATATAAGCCTATGTTTTTACAACTATATAAGATGTAATTTTATAGAAAGTATTACTTTCCAAATAAGAAAAATTATAATTGCCATTGGCAAATGTTACCATTTTAAGACTCATTAGGCTGAATTGTTCGATTCTTCAAATATCAGCATCCTGAGTTTATTAGTCTTTGTTTTCCCTGTAGTTTTCCCCTAATGTAAAGGAGTTGATTTTCTGTACTTCAAGAAATAAGTGGCAGTGCATAAAAAATAAATAATGATTTTCTGAATAACCTCTTGGTTTGGGTATAGGACTAAATGATTCTAAGAACAATGCTAGACTGGCTTTGTTTAAATTATTCCTTTACTGTTTTTCACTTTCCCCAAGTGAGGTCATAAACCTCTGCCCATCACCAATAAGTGGCAAGATGAGCCAGATTGAAAAATATAGTATATATGTAAATCTAGATTTAAATCTTATATCTGAAATATAAACCATTTTTTTTTAATGGTAGCTACAAAACAGAGTACATCTTACCATTAAAAGCCATGGGAGAAGGAGAAGAAGATGGCAATGGAGTAGGAGGACCCTAGGAGCACCTCATCCTATGGTCACAACCAGACAACTATCAAATAGTCCTAAAAAAACCCAGAAATGTCCGTAAGATTAAACAGACTCCACAACTAAAAGGAGAGAAGAGGCCACATTAAAGAAGGTAGGAAGTGCAGAGATGTGGTTTGGGGAAGAAGCAGATTATGGGTGCCATGGAGGGGAGGGAGCCATGGTCAGGGAGAAGGGCAAGGAAAAGAGGGGCACACATGGGGACCACACAAGGAGAACGTTTGTCCAAAGCTTGGAACATGAAAGAGGCTGAATTTCAGTTCTTGAAACCAGTGGAGCTTAAAGCCTGCAGTTTCAAAGATCAGCAGGCTTGGCTGGATAGATCTCAGAGGGCAGTGCATCGCTCCTGGAGAAAATACAGCAAACCCGGAGGCAGACAGAATGTTAACAGCAATCTGAAGAGAGTTGGGGCATACAATAGGGAAATTTTTACTGTTCTTGTAGCTCAGAGCTCCTCCAATAGACAGCATTTACAGAGACACCTCTCTGGGAACAAAGGAGATGGCCAGTGCCATTTCCTTCTGCTGCCCCTCAGCATAAACACAGAGCCCCCTATGGAAAGCAGTGCTGTAGCAACACTGGCTGCCTAACTTGCCTCCAATAAGTCCTACCCCTTGCACTCTGGTGGGACTGCCCTTCTTAGTCAAGCTTGCCTGAGTCCTAGCACAGCTGGCCCCTCTCCCAGAAGACCAATACAAACCCCTGCCCAAAACACATTTCCCAACCAGAGAGTTTTTCAGAGCCTCGGTTCTGATAGAGATTGTGACAGGTCTCATTTTACCAGCAAAATCAGAGCATACCTAGCTAAAACTCACCACATTCTGGCCAAGGACCAAACACTGCCCACAGCAAGTGAGGACAGCCCCTGTGGATGACTAGCCTGAAGGATACAGCAGCCACAACACAACAGCAGAACACACACTGCACACACTGGAGACACCCCCTAAAGTGTCAAGCCCTGGGAACTACATGACCTCTTCTTCATAAGACCATTATTTTCAGCAGCAGGAGACATAACTGGCTTGTCTAACAGAGACTTAGAAAAAGGCAAGAGATGGAGGAATTTATGACAAACCAAGAAAAAGATAAGGCCACACAGCCAGAGATCTAAGCAAAACAGATATAAGTAATCTTTAAAGCAACAATCATAAGGATATTCTTGAGGCTTGAGAGAAAAATAGAAGACATCAGTGAGATGGCAAAAATGTGAGGTGGAGAAAAGAAAATAATGGGTTCACATTTGAACAACCATCAACTTAATATAGATTTCTATTTGTAGAAGAGGTTATATATAAATGGTAACCATATATCAAAGACCACTAATAAACATGCAAAGAGTAAAGAGAAAGAAATCCAAATACTGTATATCGCTAAAGAAAATCAGCAAAACATGAATGATAAAAAGAGAGACAATCTCCAGAAACAACAAAATAAAATGGTACTAAATGCGTATCAATTAGTTTGAATGTAAATGGACTAAACACTCTAATCAAAAGACATAGGGTGTCAGAATGAATAAAAAACAAACAAATCTCCATGTTGCCTACAAGAGACTCATTTTAGCCCTCAACACACCTGAAGATTGAATTTGAGGGGGTGAAGAAACATTTATCACACAAATGGGTATCAAAGGAAACCAGAATGGCAATACTTTTATCAGAGGAGCTAGACTTCAAAACAAAGACTGTAACCAGAGACAAAGAAGGGTACTATATAATAAAGGGGACAATCCAATAAGAAGACATAACAATTGTAAATATTTACGTGACATGGGAGCATCCAAATATACAGAATAATAAAGAATTGATAATAACACAGTAATAGTAGGGGAGTTTAGCACTCCACTTACATCAATGGACAAATCATCTCAACAGAAAATCAAAGAAACAATGGCTTTGAATGATACATTGGACCAAATGGTCTTAACAGATACATTCAGAACATTCCATCATAAAACAGAATACACATTCTTTTCAAGCACATGCAACATTCTCCAGAATAGATCACATATTAGGTCACCAAGAAGACCTCAGCAAATTTAAGAAGACTGAAGTCATACCATGCACCTTTTCTGACCACAACGCTATAAAATGAAGTCATCCAGGAAAAAAAAAAAAAAAAACCTGGAAAGGTTTTAAACACGCTACTCAACAGTGAAGGAGTCAACCAGGAAATCAAAGAAGAAATAAAGCAATATATAGAAACAAATTAAAATGAAAACAATGGTCCAAAATCTTTGGGATGCAGCAAAAGCTATCCTAAGAGGGAAGTATATAGCAATACAGGCCTACCTCCAGAAGAGAAAATGCAAATAAAACAACCTAACTTTATGCCTAAAGGAACTAGAAAACCAAATAAAGCCTACAACTAGAAGGAAAAATTAATAAAGATTAATATTTATTAATAAAAAATTAATAAAGTTAAAACAGAAATAAATGATATAAAAAAGAAACCAGGAGCTGGTTCTTTGAAAAAGTTAATAATCCTCTAGCCAGAATTATCAAAAAGAGAAAGGACCCACATAAATAAAATCACAAATCAGAAGAGAAATAACAGCACAGAAATACAATTTTAAGAGATTATGAAAAACTATATGCTACCAAATTGGACAACCTAGAAGAAATGGATAAATTCCCAGAAATTAAAACAGGAAGAAATAGAAAACTTGAACAGACCAATAACCAGCAAAGAAATTGAATCAGTAATCAAAAAGACCCCAACCAACAAAAGTCCAGGATCAGATGGCTTCACAGGCAAACTTTACTAAACATTTAAAGAATACCTATTCTTTTCAAGCTACCCCAAAAACTAGAATAGGAAAACTTCCAAATCCATTCTATAAGGCCAGCATTACCCTCACACCATAACAGACAAAAACACCACTAAAAATGGGAATGATAGGCCAACATCCCTGATGAGCATAGATGCAAAAATTCTCAATTAAACACTAGCAATCTGACAATGCATTTTTTAAATATAATTTTTATTATAAAATCATTTACCACAATCAAGTAGTATTTATTCCTGGGTTGTAAGAGTGGTTCAATATCCACAAATTAATCAAAATGCTAAATTAATAAAAGAAAGGATTAGAACCGTATGATCCTTTCATAGATGTAGAAAAAGCATTTGACAATGTATAATATCCTTTCATGATAAAACCCCACAACAAAGTAGGTTCAGAGGGAATATACCTCAACATAATAAAAGTCATATATGTAAAACCCACAGCTGATATCACCCTAAATAGGGAAAAATGGAGAGCTTTTTCTCTACAGTCAGGCCCAAGACAGGAATGTCCACACGCATCACTGTTATTCAACATACTACCGAAGTCCTAACCACAACAATCCGAGAACAAAAAGAAATAAAAGCCATCCAAATTGGCAAGTAAGAAGTCAAACTTCCACTATTTGCAGAGGACATGATACTATATATATAGAAAACCTGAAAGACTCCACCAAAAACTGCTGGAACTAATACACAAATTCAGTAAATTTGCAGGATACAAGATCACTACACAGAAATCTGCTGTATTTCTATACACCAATAATGAAGCAGCAGAAAGATAAATTAAGGAGTGAATCCCATTTACAATTGCACCAAGAATCATAGGATGCCTAGGAATAAACCTAACCAAAGCGGTGAAAGATCTGTGCTCTGAAAACTATAAAGCACTGATGAAAGAAACTGAAGAGGACAAAGAAATGGAAAGACATTCCATGCTCATGGATTGGAAGAATATTGTCAAAATGTCTATACTATCCAAAGCAATCTACACATTTAATGCAACCCCTATCAAAATACCACTAGCATTTTTTACAGAGCTAGAATAAATAATCCTAAAACTTGTATAGAACTACAAAAGACCTTGAGTAGCCAAAGCAACCCTGAAAAAGAAAAACCAGGCTGAAGACACAACAATTCCAGACTTCAAGTTATATCACAAAGCTGTAGTCATTAAAATAGTATAGTACTGGCACAAAAATAGACAACACAGATCAATGGAACAGAAGAGAAAACCCAGAATAAATCCACAACTATATGGTCAATTAATCTTCAACAAAGCAGGAAAGAATAATGGGAAAAAGACAGTCTCTTCAACAAATGGTATTGGGAAAACTGGACAGCTCCATGCAAAAGAATGAAACTGGGCAGCTTCCTTACACCACACACAAACCTAAGTTCAAAATGGATTAAAGACCTAAATGTGAGACCTGAAACCATCAAAATCCTAGAAGAGAACACAGACAGTAACTTCTTTGAAATTGGCTGTAGCAACTTCTTTCTAGATATGGCTCCTGAGGCAAGGGAAACAAAAGCAAAAATGGACTCTTAGGACTACCACGAAACAAAAAGCTTCTGCACAGTGAATGAAACAATCAATGAAACTAAAAGGCAACCTATGGAATAAAAGAAATTTTCCCATGACATATCTGATAAAGGGTTAGTATCTAAAATATCTCAAGAGCTTATAAAACACCCCAAAAATCAAATAGTCAAGTTAAAAATGGGCATGAATAGACATTTTTCCTAAGAAGTCTAACAGACACATGGCCAACAGACACATGAAAAGGTGCTTAATATCGCTCATCATCAGGGAAATGCACATCTAAACTATAATGGGGAGTAGCTGGGGAGCTTGGTCAGTTAAGCATCTGACTCTGGATTTTGGCTCAGGTCATATCACAGTTGTGGGATCAAGCCCTGCATTGAGCTCCTATGCTGAGCCTGCTTGGGGTTCTTTCTCTCCCTGCCGCTCCCCCACTCATGCTCTCTCTCAAAATAAATACTTACAAAAATACTACAATGAGTTATCACCTCACACCTGTCAGAATGGTTATAATAAACACAAAATACAACAGGTGTTGATGAGGATGTGGAGAAAGGGGAACCCTCTCACATTGGTGGTTGGAATGCAAACTGACCCAGCCACTCTTGAAAACAGTATGGAGGTTCATCAAAAAGTTAAAAATAGAACTACTCTATGATCCAGCAGTTGCACTACTAGGTATTTACCCAAAGAATACACGAATACTAATTCAAAGGGATACATGGACCCTGATGTTTATGGCAGCATTATCTACAATAACCAAATTATGGAAACAGCCCAAGTGTCCACCAACCGATGAATGCTTAAAGAAGGTATGGTCACACACTTCTAAAATATTACTCAGCCATAAAAACCAATGAAATCTTACCATTTTCAATGACATGAATGGATCTAGAGGGTATTATACGAAGTAAAATAAGTCAGAGAAAGCCAAACCATACGATTTCACTCATATGTGGAATTTAAGAAACAAGTGAACAAAGGGTTAAAAAAAAAAAAAAAAAAAAAGAGGCAAACCAGGAAACAAACTCTTAACTATAGAGGACTGATAGTTACCAGAAGGGAGGTGGGGGTGTGTGTGATGGGTTAAATAAGTGATGTATATTAGTGAGCACTTGTGATGAGTGCCTGTGATGTACGGAAGTGTTGAATCACTACTGTACCTCAGAAACTAACATTGTATGTTAACTGAAACTTAAATAAACTTTTTAAAAGCCATGATTTTTGCTTTTAATTATCTATGCATGGGACCCACAAGGAATATAAAAACTTCCCAGGTTGTGTGCCAAGGATAGATGGACAAGTGACTAAAATGTCACTTCCCATTTTCAAGCACCAGAGAGCCTTCGCTCACCTTTAGGAGTGTCCTGAACTCTTAAAATCCACTCATGGATATGAATTAGACCAGGGTGTGCTAGAATGGATGTGTTGTGGTATACAGAAGCTCTGGTTATTGGCTTTCCTTGACCCCTGGAAGCTCTAAATATGCTAGATATACAATGGGTTAGGCAGGGATATTTCTTTCTTTCAGGGATTTTTAAGTCAATTGTAGAGTCAGAGACTAAAAACCCTTGATGAATAGATCTTAAAATCTAGTGATCTATAGAAACTAGACACCTTCCCACATATTCCATGAACTAATTTCAACCCACACTTGTCCTCTCGATCAAATGTCTCTGTGTGGTGCTGGTGCACAACCTACACACTTTTATGCGGTGACACTGGCTTTGTGGTCATAGAAATGGAACACAGGACAAGAGCTCCTTGAAAGGCTGACAACACCATTTTAATCTGAAAAAAACCTCTTCACCAAAAAATAATACTTCTACATTCAGAATCTGGCCTTTAGTATCTAAGTGGAAGTAACACTTAGAAAATAACCTCATATACATCAAAGGAATGCTGTTTTGTGGTTAAAGCACATAAATTTCAGCCTGCTAGCAGTCATTTTCAAATCTGAGTTTTTACTTAGCAAAGGACAACTAAAAATATTCATAAAGCCCTTTGGAATTCTCAAAAGAAGGATCAAGGGACTTCCACAATTTTCACCTTAAATATGAATGCTGATCTTTATATCTTATTTTACATCTGAAGATGATTTGGCTAATAATTTTCATATATTACTCTAGTTGAAACTAAGACAATATAGGAGACTACACTTCTTAGTTCAGGTGTCTGTGTACTTGAATATCAAATATGAAAGATTTATTCAGAGATTTATTCAGTAAATTTATTCAGAGACAAGTAAACAAAGCAAAATTAGTGTCTTATATGAAATATGGATATCAACTCTTTGTGCCTTCATTCAACAAATAGTCATTCGGTTTCCACCAGGCACTGTGTTAGGAAGTGAAAATATAATGAAACACAATCAGATATGCTCTCTGCTTTTGAGGCACCTATACGCCAATGAAGGAGAAAGCTGTAGCACAAGTAATTGCATCATAAAATGTAATATTCACAGATGAAATAAGCTTCAGCTTTTCTTATACTCAAAGCACCATAATAGCAAGAAGTTGTAGCCAGTCTTCTAATACCATGTGCCCCTAGTGTTTGTAATAGGGTCTGTCACATAATCAAAGTTCAATAAACATCTTATGAATGAATGAAATAAATATTGAGCTCCTTAAAGAGACATGGGCTAGAAAAGTATTTTTGTTTTTTTTTTTTGTTTTTGTTTTTGGAGTACTCATCTGTAAGCAAATTGCCTCTAGAGAAGATAACCTTAGAAGAAGAAAGTAGAGGGCTGTATCTTGAGGAATTCTAGCATTTGATAATGGGCAGAAGATGAAGATAACTAGGATAGTACATTGGCAGTAAAGGAAGAGAATGTCTCAAAAGGCAGTGATCATTACTATTGATTGCTGCTGGTCAAGAACGAGTAAGAGGAGAACTGAACAAAATGTCCACCACATTGAGAGGTAAGAAAGTTATTGATGTACTTTCTAAAAGTTTAATAGAATGCTAGGGGTAGGCTTTGAGTGAGTTTTAAAGGCAGCGAAAAGTAAGTATAGAATATAAGTAACTGGCTATGAATAGAGGGAAGAGTTGGTACAACAGCTTGGTCAAAGACATCAACTTCATACGCCAAGAGAAATTTCTGAGAATATGAAGATAATGAGATACAAAGTGCATTCGTTCATTCAAAAAAATATTTACTGGGATATAAATCTGCCCCAGTACTTGGGATACATGAGTGAAACAAAACCAAAAGCCAAGTAAGAAAAGCTCCTTTTCTTGTATAACTTAGATCATGAAAATTGATGGACTGCACTTGAAGAGTACTGTTATAATGTTAGTAAAATTTTAAAAAGTCTTTCTACATAACCTATCACTACCTAGCCCAGCCCACAGTTTGTCAATTCTGACATCACATTAGAATCAATTTTGGAGACCTCAAAAAAAATTAGTGTATGGGCCCATGCCTAGGGATTTGGGCTTAGTTTTTCTTTTTCAGAGACAGCATGAACACGTCAACAGGGGAGGGGCAGAGGGAGAGAAAACCTTAAGCCAGTTCCATTCTCAGTATGGAGCCCAACAAAGGGCTCAGTCCCACTGCCCCGGAACCATGACCTGAGCCTAAATCAACAGTCAGGCACTCAACTGACTGAGTCACCCAGGCACCCCTATTTTTTTTTTTTTTGTAGAGGACCTATGATTGAAATCACTTACTTGGAAAAATACTCTTAATTTTTTTCATCTAAGTGGATATAAGCAATGTTTATAACACAATTCCAATCACTTGGTTTATAGTGGCAGTATTTTTATCTATTAATTACGTGACACATTAACCATAGGTTATTAAACAAAGCAATAGAACTACTTTATGCAATTAAAGACCTTTAATTTAAAAAGAATTTTCATCCCTATTCCATAAAGTCACTTCCTTAAACTATTGTTCCATTTCCTTCCAATCACTTCTTACCTTCCATCACCACTGCTAATGGAAATGATATTCTTTTAATGTTCAACTTTTGGTTCATGTGTCAGGTATACCTACAGGTTAATGTTTGCATTGATTTTATCTTTCAATATACTGCTATTCTAAATACATATTTAAATGGGTAGTTTAACCTCAGGTTTGTAATTTAAGACACTGATTTTAATACTTCTAAAATACAATACTGTAACGATGCATTTGCCACCAATTCTTTAAGTTTCTTTATTAATTTTGAGAAAGAGAGAAAGCACAAGTCAGAGATGAGTGGGGAGGGAGGGGGAGGGAGTGGGGGAGGGAGGGGGGGAGGGAGGGAGGGGGAGGGAGGGGGAGGGGGAGGGAGAGAGGGAGAATTCCAAGCAGGAATTCTCTGAGCAGGAATTCTCTGCACTGTCAATGCAGAGGCTGATGCAGGGCTTGAACCCAGGAACCACAAGATCATGACCTGAGTTGAAGTCAGATGCTTAATCAACTGAACCACCCAGGCACCCCGCCACCAATTTTCTTAAAAACATTTTAAAAACCCCTAAAATTAGTTTCCCTTGAAAATACATTATTTGAGGTGTCTGACAAGTGTTCTCCCCCCAAATTTCTCCTTAAATCCTTGCTACAGTCTCACGTATCCCATCATTAAAAGGTTATACCATTTTTAAATAGCTGTTACAATGCATATATGCCTGTTGAAAGCTTACATAGCCCTTAAGCTGTAATAGTTATTAGCCCTTATATGAGGATTAATTTGTCAACTGTCACCTTAGAAATTGGAGTGCAATTCTCATAGTTGCCTGTCATGGAAGGGGTAAAGTTTATCAAGAGAACAAAGTTTCTGAAGAGACAACAGACAAATACTAAATGTTATTGCCAAGAGAGGGCACCATGATGGCACCCTGAAGTCAAGGAGCCTGGGTCACAGAGTTTCCACGTAAGCCCAAGATGTTTGGAGACAAAAAAGTGGCATGATATTTACATAGAAGGTAGAGATGGGAAATATGAAGTAAAAGTTTGCCTACCTCCCAGTTTTGCTTACCCTCAAGTTCTCCTTTAGATATACTACTATCTAAGTGGAAAAATGACCATTCTTCTTTCATTATAAAGGCACCATGAGAAGAGTTAGAGTGGTATGGTAGAATGAGCTGAGTTGAGTGTCATCGGCCTGGGTTCAAATATACAGCTCAGATACTAAATGGCTAGGTGAATTTCAACAAGTCACTAAACTTTATTTCTTTAGTTTCTTCATCTGAAAAACAAAATCAGAAAACTGAATATAAAGCAACCAAAATAGAATTCATGTTCAATAAAAGGCACCTGAATTGTTATTGTCAATGACAAGGCGTGTACTCAGGATTAACACAGCTCTGCCATCCCATAAACAAATTGAGAATGACAGCATGTCTTGAAGAACATATACAGTGCTCAAACTGTGGGACTCTGTTTGCCACACTTACAAGATTGCATAAAAGGGTAGATAATATACAGTTCTATTTTGTCAGTAGTTATGGATGTGAATAATGGCCACATATTCAGAAGTAGATATAAATGGATTTATATATATATATATAAATATATATACATTATAAATACTAATATATACATATTAGTATATATACTATATATACTAATTATGTATACTAAATATATAATATGTATAAATATATATAAATAACATGTCCCTTTCCTTTAAAAAAAATGTGAGTAATTTTGACCTTAAGTAGAAACTAGGTTTATTAATTTCCCCATTCCTCCATGTTTCCAAAGAAATAAAGTATTTCATTAAATGCCCTTGAAGGTCTTAATATCTACTTAGAATTTTATGAAATGGTATCTAAAATGTCATTTCTCACCTCGAAACACATGAATATAACTAAGGGCAGAAAATGTCATTCAAGGTGTTGGCTATTTCTCACCTGCAGATGACTGGACTAGAATATAAATTATATAATGTGTCAACTTTACCTACTGAAGTGCTATAATCTTTTCCTTTATTACTATCAATAGCCACATATATATTTCTTCCCTTATTTCTCAAATCCATGAACATTCTGTTCTGAAACAGGAAAATGATTTCTTTACAGGTACATCTTAATTTTCTTATGATTTGGTTTCATTGGATGCAATTGACAGCATCAATAGTAAAATTCTCCTTTGCAACACTTTATAGTAAATGGAGGCTACTGGGAATGACCTGGCACAAGTCAAACCATCTGGTGACTCTATAAGATAAATGAGACAGATTCTATGCCATATATTAATGATGCACCCCACCTAAATTTATGTTACAAAAAAATTATTTTTATTTCACCTTCTGCATAAACATGATCTTATGTTCGACAACCACTCTTCATGTTAGCCACTTCTATAACCAATGTAACTGAAACTAGTCTGTTGAGTAAAATCATTGAGAAACTTTGGGAACTGGGCCAAATACCCCCACAATTTTAATTCAGATGCATAACAGTTGTAAAATCTGCTTCATTTCACAAAAGGTTAAACATCTGCCAACATCTGTTCCTCACAGCAGGTCTACAGTGTACCATTATCCAGAATCTAGCTAATGGGGGAATGTTAACTTGCTGCTATGCTATTGGCTTCAAGAAAAAAAATATGGTTGTAGTTTCAGTGTCTTAGAATTTTCAACTCATTGGCTATAGGATTTTCATTGTTAACTTTAGCAAAATCACAATAGCCAAGAAAAGAGAAAATGCCAAAGTAAAAAGAAAATCAGTATTTTAACAGCTAATACAGTAATCTACATTTTAGAATAAGTACTCAAAGATTTTACTGCTTTCCCAAAGAATTATTTTTACATTTTATGATTAAATTTCCCCCTAATACCTTTTTGATTCAGTTATTCTTGGCTTGATCATGAATTGGTCTTTTCAGCTACATCCTTGTACATGAATAACAATGATGCCAGCAGTAGCAGCAGCTGCTACAAAAAGGCAAGACTCTTTTTAAAGTAACTTGTCTGCATTTTACATTATTCAAGACCTAGAAATAGGCTGCATTATAAAACCAGAAGACAAGCTGTGCAGTCCAAAGGCTAAGACCCTCAATACAGACACAAAGATCTTTAAGAAACCTTACATTTCAACCAACAGGCCAATAACGAGTACATTAGAATAAGCCAGTATGCGTCAATAAGACACTGCAGGTTGCACTATGAACAGTTTTAATAGTTTCCTGTGATTTAGAATATGGAGAAGATAAAAGTTATTTTAATGGTAATTTCTGGAAATACAAGTGATAAAAAGATACATTTGTATTCCAGGTCCTAATATAAACGTGCTTTTAAAGAAATACCTCTCTAAACATTTTGTGTTTAGTCAAGTACCACGAGGACATCGAACCTTTATTGTTCATTTTGATATAGAACTGTTTTATAAGAAAAGGTTCTGTATTTTTAGTATCAACGAGAAGAAATTGTGATTTCTAGCTCACCTACTGCACTTCTCCTGTTATCTCAAAACCTATCACCTTCCTGTGGTGGCCATTTTATTTTGGATACATGATTTACAGATAAGAGTTCTATAAAACAATCCCAAGACAGTTTAAGATTATGCAGAACATATCTCTTGGTAGGATGATAAAAGGAGATTTCGCAGTAAGAGAATAAAGGGGGCACCTGGGTGGCTCAGTCGGTTAAGTGTTCCACTCTTGATTTTTTGGCTCAGGTCATGACTCCAGGGTGTGGGATAGAGCCCCACACTGGGCTCTGTGCTGACCGCATGGGGCCTGCTTGGGATTCTTTCTCTGCATCTCTCTCAAATAAATAAAATTTTAAAAAACATTGTAAAGAAGAAACAAGGGCTTCTGAAGAAGAGATTAGAATAATCTAATAAATGCATTCAGATTCATGGAGATACAGAACGAAGTGTACAATAGTTCTTAACCTTTGGAGAATTTATAATCTTTTCACCAATAAAATATATAAGGTATTATGGGAACAGGAAGGAAAAAGCACCAAAATAGAACTGTGAGGGAAGTGGCTATAAAGCAATTTATATAGAGTTGAGGAAAGAATCTTTGCAGAAAGTTGGGGAGGTTAAGAATGTCCCAGACAGTTTAAGGTTGGAGATAGGTCACCTGTGATGGGTGACAAGATTTTCAAAATTATAAAGCAATCACAATGATAGTTCAATAAAGAGGGCTGAGTAACCAAGGAAAAGTTATGCCTCGAGATTTTTATAAAGGTTAATTTCACAGAGATAAAGTACCTTATTTCCTCATCCCATAAAGTGCAGCAAACCAAACATACATTCCCAAACAACTGGTGTATCCAACTGGGCCCCGTGTTTCATAACATCCTGCCACTACCGTGCAGGATGATAGTTGCCAAGGAAACACATCCACCAATTTAAAAGCCAGAAAGAATGGATACTTTGTATTTCTGCCCCTGGAATCAAATATAGTAGGTATATTATATCCAAAAAATACACTAATACACAGGGCCAAACCACCTTTTCAGAGCAATAAAACCCAAAAAATACTACTATAGAAATCTCTACCCTGTTGACCTGAATGTCAGACGTTGTAACACCAGATTATTTTTCTCCTTTAGTTTAACCTTCCACTTTAACCTAAAATAAAACCATGTGCAATCTTCACTTGATAACTAGTAAAACAAGTGGTTTTACATACTGGGAGAAGTTTTCAGTTTGTACATTTGCCTCTTCAAAACCCTATTATACAAAGCAAAACATAACTATAAGAGCAAAGCTACCCCCACTCACTGGAAGGTTAGGGGTAGGAGAATATACAGCATAAATGCCTTAACCTCATCCCCATTCATACTTATTGAACTAACGATAAATTATTGTACCTAAAAATTTTGGGTTTTTTTTTTTTGGGGGGGGGGTTCATTTTTCCTCTTTCAGTTTTTGTTTTTCCCCTTTTTCATGTACCATGACCTGGCATGCTTGCTTTCTTCCCAATTTCTTTGATTTGTTGGTCTTTTCTCCTATCATTTATTCTAAGCCAGATTAGGATGTAAGAAAGACTTAGAACTTAAAATTATGATGGCTCATAAGAATGTAAGAAATTGTACCATAAAATACCAAATCATTAAAGTTGGAGAATTATTTAGTAACCCTATTGATCTTGTTTCTTCTATTTATTTTGTTTATGTTTACTTCTTCCTGGACCTCTATCAAGATACTTCACAGCATGATAGACTCATTAGGGAAGGAGGAAGAGAATGCATGAAAGGAGAGGAAAGAGAGAAGCGAGTCCCAGTGATCAATTAGGAGATTTCAAATTTGCCTATTTACTAAAATATAACTACATTAAGTCAATAATCCTAGTGCTGCCAGTTTTGTTTCATTTTGCTGGTGCCTGGCTGATTTTATTGCTTTCACATTAGCTAACTGGCCTTGTTATCATGCCTGTCCTTCAATTCATTTTACCCAGCCTCCACAGTGATTTTCAGTGCATCATCAGACCAGCAGTATCACCATCACCTGGGAACTTGTTAAAAATGCAAATCCTCAGTGCCCCTCACCTGGATTTAGAAACAGAAACGCTAGGGAGTTTGTGCCCAGAGATCTGGTTTCAACAAACTCTCCAGGAGATTCTGACATATGCTGAGTTTTGAGAACCACTGCTCTGTATGTCTATTGTGGTTTTTCTTTTTTTTTCTTTTTTTTTTTTTCAATGTTTTTTATTTATTTTTGGGACAGAGAGAGACAGAGCATGAAAGGGGGAGGGGCAGAGAGAGAGGGAGACACAGAATCGGAAACAGGCTCCAGGCTCTGAGCCATCAGCCCAGAGCCCGACGCGGGGCTCGAACTCACGGACCGCGAGATCGTGACCTGGCTGAAGTCGGAGGCTTAACCGACTGCGCCACCCAGGCGCCCCAATTGTGGTTTTTCTAAAGTACAATTCACTCCGTGCTCCTATTCTTCTGCTTAAGATACTCCAACATTTCCTATTCATCTTCAAAATACAATCCAGACTCATTTTGACATAAAAGCCATCATGTGGTCTGATTTCATACATTTTCTCCCATACCCTCATCTTCCACCAACATAGCAGGCCAGTCACTGAAATTTATTTACTTCCCCTTGTTATCTATGCTTATATTGTTTCTGACTACTGGAAAACCCTACATACCATTTTTCATCCAGAACATTTCTAGGTACTCTTCAGGTTCTCCCTGAAGCTGTCCCCAACTATGTTTACCCAGTGAGGTCTATGTAGGTGTTCTCCCTTCACTGTGTTATCACTCCACACTTGTGCCTCTAGCTTTTTGCTTTTCATGTTTATTAATTTGTCTCTTTCTGTTGAAAGAGGAGAGTTACTTTTCTTTTGCCACCCCCAAATATGGCATTTTGGCATATTAGGTTAAAGTCACTTGAGAAACAGCCAGTGCAAGGACACTCTGACCCTCCATTGACCCCCTGAAAGCAAGAAATATCAGTCTTCCGTATGAAAGGTATCCTCCCTGTACCAGGAGGGCAGAAGGTATCCTTATCACCTGAAATAAGAAATTCAGGGCCAAGAAGACTTTATAAACAGCCTGGTTACTTCTTCTCTAATTTACAAGCCCCAACCTCTTTACCTTGTCACTTCTTCACACTTACTGTTTCTTTATCCAAAAGGTATAAAAGTTTCCTGCTTTGGTCACTTCTTTCAGACTCATTTTTGAGTCTTATATTTTTCTCTTATTAGTCAATCTTACATCAACTTTACTAGACAAGACAAAGGATGTAGAATTGAAGGGAAATTTTTTTTCTCCCCAACACTTTTTTTAAATAGATACACCTTAGGGGAAATAGAACTTAATGATATCTTGCTCATTGCATTCTACATGCCTGGCACATGTAGAGTGAATAACTCCTATTAATGAGTAATTGCTACAACATCACAGTGATCCAAGAATCACTTATTTTGTGATTTGAACTTTCCACAATATAGTTGTTTCAGGTATCTAGTCTGAAACTGCCTCACAAGTCAGTAAGAAGAAACTGAAAACATGCCTGCAAAAAAAAAAAAAAAACAAAAAACAAAAATACATGGATGTTTTGGATTAAAAACAAAGCGAGGGACACCTGCGTGGCTTAGTCGGTTAAGCATCCGACTCTTGAGTTCAGATCACGTTATGATCTCTTGATTCCAGAGTTTGAGCCCCGGGTTCGGGGAATTCTCTCTGTCCTGCCCCTTCCTCTCACTCTCTTTCTGCCCCTCCTCTCTCTCTAAATAAATATATAAATAAAAAATAAAAATAACGAATGACTTTTAAATCTGAACTTGCAACATTGTAAGGGGGAAAGATGAAGTAGGGTCAGGAAATTAGAATGGTTAAAAATCTGTGCCTAAGGGTTTTTGCTTGTCTCAGTTACCTTTAGAGGATAAAGATAAGGTCTTGGACTAAAACAACACAAGCCACTGGAATTGAGAACTCTGAATAAAACCATGATTGTACAAGACAACACACTCAGGAAAACAAAAGGAACTAGAAAATACATTAAGGCCAAGAAAGACTAAAAAAATACTTATCTTAGCTTGAACTCAGAATAAGAAAACAATCTCCAGATGGCTCAGTCAGTTGAGCATCCAACTTCGACTCATGGCAGGATCTCACTGTTCTTGAGTTTGAGGCCCACATTAGGCTCACTAGTGTTAGCGGGGATCCCACTTCGGATCCTCTGTCCCTCTCTCTCTGCTCCTCCCCTGCCTTCTCTCTCCAAAAGAAAATAAGCATTTAAAAAACAAAAGAAAATAATCTTAATTTGTAAGAACAAGCTTAATTTGTATACATTTATGTTTTGAATGTACAGTATTAGCATTGTCAAGAAAGCTGCAAAGCAAAATAATAAAAAATATCAGAACTTACAGTTTTAGTTCTGGGACATAAAAAGCTTGAAAGTCACCACTGCATGACCTGAAAGCCAACACCTCTTCTTAGATCCATCCGGGAACTGAGCTCCCACCGGCCAAACTGCTTCCTTAAAAACTGGAGAGACAAGTAAATATAAAGAGTAACAGCTGAGGTCAGTTTACTAGCTAGAGCCATAACTTGTAGGAACACTCAGGTAGTAATTGACTAATTGCTGGAGGCTGAGTGTGGAATGGCTTGAGCATTAAAACCTCCTGGTTTAATGCCTACTCCTAGGGGAGCCCCTACATTTTCACAGGTTTAACCTGAAGAAACTCCAGGTTCTTATGGTGAGGACTGGAGAAACCTGACCAGTGCTTCAGACAGGAAGATGGGAAAGTAGCCATTTTGAAATAGGCTCAAGGTCAAAGAGACCTGCCTCAAGGGAAACTACTTTATCAGAGCCTTATCTGATCTGGGAGAAGGTAATTAAATTGGTCAACTTTAATCCCTCTAGCCTTCCTAGTTTACTTAAGAGGAAAAAAAAAAAAAGAAAGTCTATGAAATGCTTTTGAATACAACAGTTCAGGGACTCAGTACCTGTAGTCTCTTTTCAGTGACTACCCTCATGGTACTGACATAGCTTCGCCATCAGCCACTGAGAAGTTCCTGAGAGTTTATGTCCCTTATCAGTTCCCCTTAGTTAATGAATGGTGTGATCCCAGCATATAACACCACTTACTTACTTACTTACGCAAAACAATGGAGGCTAAGTGTTGTAGAGGCTAAGAAGAGGCTAAGTGTTGTAGTTTTGGGAAAAAGAATCATGGACATTTAGTAATTATAGGCATTATATTTTGAAGTGTTTCTTATGTGCTAAGCACTGTGCTGACACATTAATCATTTCCTTTGATTCATTCATTAGCCTGATATGGCAATTACTATTATTTTCCCATTTTATATGAAAAATCAGAGATTAAAAAAAAGCTTCTTTGGCAAAAGATCACATAGACAGTACATGAAGAAGATGCATTCAATTCTAGAGCTGACATGAAAACCTGTTGGCTAAACAAGCTTCCTTCCAACCTACTAATGGTAGAAATTGAGGCTTTTACAAAAGAACTTACCCATGACTTTGACCTCAGAAAGTTCTTCCTGTGTCTTTTTGAAATATGAGTCTAATCGGTCTTAAATTGGATCAGCCACCTTCCAAAGGCTTAATGCTCTGTTTTAAATTCTTTTTACTGTAACATATTCTTATCCAGAAATTTCAGAAGAAACATAATAAATCTTATTAAACTTATTTTAAGAATTCTTTTCCAGAAAACACATCACAAAAATTGTTCAAGGGCTCTTCTAGGAAGATATCATAGCTAAATCATGACAGTTACATAGGATATAAAAAAGAGCACAATGAATGAAGATATTGAGGAATTGGGAAATAATCCAATCTCTCTAATAGCAGATTTAATAATGCAACTTATCTTGAGGTATTCAAAGCACTGTTTGATTTAAATGTATTAGATAAATCAAATTACATATATATATACACACACACCTGTGGGTATATATGCCCTTGACATTCTATAATATTACTTTATAATGAATTACTGTATCTTTTGTATCCTCCACATCTGCTGATTGGGGTATCTGAAAGACCCTAAACTCATGGCTCCATGCAATAAATTTTATAAACTAGAACTTTTCTCTCATCGTATCATATGAAAGATACATCAACATGACTTACACTAATGATCTTTACCTTGCACCCGGCCAAGGTAGACTTTGTCATGTTTCTCCAAAGTAAAGTTACTTTCCCCCCTTTCATATTCTAGTCTCTGGAAGAAAGTAACTAAGTGCAAAGGAGGGTCAGAGAGGAGGTGATTAAGCTCTGTGTCCTAGAGGGGATGTTTGTCTCTTCTCCCCCATTTATTTATTTATTCAGTCATTTAGTTATATCACTCTGTATTCATGGATACTTATTTTATAAGTTGGATTATAATGTGATACTATAGTTTTATTTTGTTGCTCAAGTTCCAACACTGAGTCTTCGGAGCTCTTTCAGTTTGGCTCCTGAGTCCCTTTGACATGCCCCCATTTTCGAGCACTTCCTTATTTTCTGGTACTATAAAGTGTTCCAGCTTTATCTTATGTTTTGCCTGCTTCACCCCTATAATCAGTCATTTCTCCAAGGAGCCCTGAGTCTTTGATCAAAGGAAACCATGATCTAGGTACTTGGTATGCTTACTACTAATATGCTATCACTGCTCCCTGGCCCTCTAAGCAGACCGACCTAGGAAATGTATACACATGTATCTCTAATTATTTCTGTATCCATTCATCTGTATTAGGTTAATCACAAGTTCATACTGATGTCTCTACCTCTAGTCCAGTTCTGCACAGCTCATTCTAGCCTGTGCTTTCCCTTTCCAAGAGTGGGAAACTTGGCCATCACCTTCCACTTTACATTCACTTACTTCTTCAACTCCAGTATACAAATTCTTTTCCTTCTGAAATTATTATTGTTATTATTATTACAAAACATCTTAGAATCTAAGACATTATTTTTTAGAAAAGTACAAGATATTTGCTAAGTCAGTTAAAGAATTAGAACTTTTAAAGTTAAATAAAAATAAAATTGTAGATATAGTTTAATCTTAAAACTGTCTAAATATCCTCAAACAGTATTATTTAAAAAAAAAAAATACAGTTTTTCATTAGGTGACTTTAATAGCTGTAAGAAAAAAAGACAAATTCCATTTACAATGGCCAACCTCCTATGCCAAGGTTTTCTACACAAGTTGGCTATAGGGAAAAGAAAAAGAAAAAAAAGGCACATTTGAGTAAAATCAGATATAATGGATTTTATTCCACTTCCTGAAGACACTCTAAGACACCTAACAATCCTAAATGTGAATAATCAGGTTTCTTCCCCCTGTGTTTCTCTGTTGCACAGGCAAGGGTCTCTACAGACTCAAATGCTACAGAACAGGAATCTCACCTATTAAGGATAACTGGATTTGAGAATACCCAGCTGTACCCTACTCCTACTTCCATCCCTATCCCCAACACTAGCTGAACTTCAAGTGACACTGCCTCCTTGTATCTGAGATGAAGTGAGCACTTTTTAACGGATTTTCCTAAAAACAGTTGATCTCATCAAATTGAACTAATCAGTCATCATCATAACCTTATTAGTTGAAACACAGAAAATACACCATTTCTTTCAAGTCATTTCACAAGGAGTTAAATTCCAAAATTTCATTTTAGATACTTTCTACAAAACATAATTTTAAAAAGAGGAAAATTATGAACTTAACCCTCACCCCCTTTCAGATGGCTTGTTCTAAAGTTTTTCAATTTTAACTGAAAGTCTGCAGTTTGACCCACATGTCTTCTTTTCAAAAATCTCATAGCAGTGTGACTTTTCAAAGATTCCTAGAACACACTTACAAACTCCTCCACACCAGCCTTGTATGAATTTTCTCCAGCCCCTGTCTCGTTTTCCTACAGATATGTGTAAAAATGTTACAGGGGTTTTGTGCAGGAAAAGACAAGCTTTGACAAGAAATCATATCTTAACATCTTAGGTCCAAAGAAGAGGTCCCAGGGCTGAGATGGAGATCTTGCTGTGAGACACATGGCTGTGGTGCGCTGGATGATAGAGAAAGTCACTGTGGTACTGTATATGAAGAACTTGCCAGAAACCCACCCTCTAGAATGCCTAAAGCTTCCCATGGGTAGGTGTTTCACTGCAATCTATCTGCCTGAGAGGGATGCTGAGGTAAATGCTGGCTTCAAGTGCCATCCACTGCAGGAATGGAGCACCACAGGTACCATTCATGCTGCAGGACATAGAGTGAGCCTGGGAAGCTGTGCAAGAGGCTGACTGAGAGCACACCAGGACCAGGAAGTATAACTCCTCCCTTCTTCAATGCCAGCCCAGTGCCCTCTGCTAATAATGCTGTTCTCAGATGGAAAACAAAATATTTATTCATAGGGCCCGCGTCCATTGTTGTAGAACAGACAATAAAACATGAATTTGGAGCTGAGAAGCAATAAATGGATAATTGGCACACTTCCTTATGCATATATAGCTTAAATTATATCAAGATCTGACAAGTTACTACTTATGTGGCTCTGTGGCTTCCAGATATTCTATCAACCTCCAATTTTGTCCACTCCAACCTTGAGGGGGTAAACCTATGCTTTTCTACTATTAGAGCTGAGCACTGGGGTAGAAGACAAGATAGTATTCTGAGACAAAAGAGAAAAGTCACATACTTATAAAGAGTATACTTATAAAGTATACTTATACTTACTTATAAGGTATACTTACTTATAAAGTATACTTAAAGTATACTTATAAAGAGTATAATTCTTATCACAGCATTCTTTGAAAGGCACCCCCCTTCCTGCTTGTTTTATGTCTATTTCAAACAATTGAGATTGTTTAAATTTTTTTAAATATTTATAATCATTATTTGTGGGTTTCACTGGACTACTCACACTGCCAGAATGACTAGAAGTCTGGGTTTTCATTAAAAAGTAGATTTTCAAGTAAAATAGAGTTTCTCAGCATCTTTTTTGTTCTTTGGTTTGTGATAGAAGCTAAAGTATCCAAGTGCTTAAAGCTATAAATCTTACTTCTTTGGAGTTATGAAATATTTTCCAAGATGAGTGTGCTTTCTTAGAATAACTACTAAGACCTCTCTTATTAGTAATATCACTGTTTTTGGCCAGCAGCTATTGGTCCTCTAACAATTTGTGTTCCCCTTTCATTAGAAAAGACTGATTTTGGGGCGCCTGGGTGGCTCAGTCGGTTGAGCGCCGACTTCGGCTCAGGTCACGATCTCGCGGTCCGTGAGTTCGAGCCCCGCATCGGGCCCCTGTGCTGACAGCTCAGAGCCCGGAGCCTGTTTCAGATTCTGTGTCTCCCTCTCTCTGACCCTCCCCCATTCATGCTCTGTCTCTCTCTGTCTCAAAAATAAATAAACGTTAAAAAAAAAAAAAAATTTAAAGAAAAGACTGATTTCTGGAAAGGGGCTGCCCCACCAAGGACTACATTTTCAAGTCTCCATTTCTCTTGGGACCCAAAGAATATAAGCAGAAGTGTCTTGTGTCACATCTAGTCTAAAATGTGAATGAAACAGGTAGATGTTATGAATTTTTTTGTTCTCCAGCTGGAAAAGTATCCACAACTATACATGATGGCAGTATCATAACATAGAAGGAGCCTGAATCTTTGAACTGCCTCATGCAAGCCTGGCCACCAAACACACGTTTTTGGATATAACATGAGTAAAAGACTTCTAGAGTGATAAACTACTAAGTTTTAGGGTTTAATTGATTAGCAGCTGGCAACACCCTAAACAATATATCAAATTGAAAGTAATACTGAAACTCACGTTTGTTGTTAAGATACCAGTAAGATCGTATTTGTGTTCGGACAAAAAATGTAGAAACTTTTGGAGCTGAATTTGACTTTATCCAGTTTCTTAATGAGACAGGTTGGACCTGCTACCTACATTTAAATGCCCTGCAAATACAGGGGATTGTTCTAAATACTATAACCTAAACCACAAGATATTCTGTTGACTTAAACTTTGGACCAGAGTGGGGGTAGAATTGAGAATAGAAGAATTACTCTATCTTTAGATCTGGCATCACTTGATATATACAATTACCAGAATCTAAGAGTATAAAGAAAATTTTGCCCTGCTTTATGATGTCCATAGCCCCAAATTTCCCTATAATTGGTAGGGGAACAAAAAAGGGTTTTAGGGTATGGGAAGCAGAATTACAGGATTTGATTCTCTGTAAACTGAAATGCTATTATCTACCCAGGATAAAGCAAGACCAGTTTGCCAACAGTCATTGTGACTCAAGAATAAGGTACAGTCTCACAGTAAAAAATAACCAAGCAAAGGTGAGGCAGATGGAGTCCTAAACAATAAAAGGTGAACTTGGAATAAATGGCAATAAATGCAATAATGGCAATATTAGAATAACTACTAAGACCTCTATTTTACTTGAAAATCTACTGGTGAACTTGTAATAAATGGCAATAAATGGTGGGACTTAAAGGAGAAATCACAGGTGATTACAGAAAAACAGTAAGAATCAGGAACAGCGTGGAGCCATGCAGGGCGTTCTCCTTCCAGCACAAGAGAAACAGCCCCAACTTACTTGTCCTTCAAATAAGAATGGAAATTCACAATTAAATTTTATAATGTGATACTGAAAAATAAAAATATACCAGTTGTAAGCATGGCACTCCTTCTTAGCTTCCCTGCTCCCCATAAGCATTCCTTCTTTGCCATTGCTGTGTGGGCATTGACAGGTCTAAATTTTTCTTACTTGCAACTAGAATAGCAAAAATGGAAATGTGGATTTAGCCCTCAAAATAGGTGCCAAATGTTTGAACATTCAAAAATGACTACTGCCCCTCAACATTAAGTTTAGGAAGAAATTAGCAACAAATGTGCCGCAAGAGAGATGGGAGTCTGAGATCACCTGACTTCCAAAACTCTGGCAGAATTAGCACTGGAGAAACTTGTTTTATTAATCAAAGAAGAGTTTTAAAAAAAAAACACTAATTACAATGCCTTCTTTTTTTTCTTTGTTATAGCAGAACTTGGATTAGTCAACTGTCAAAGAAGGTACTAGAAGGCATATTCCTTTATATTTTTTTTTTTTATCCTTAACTGGAAACACATGGCCAAAAGACCTATGTTCTCTTCTAACAAATGGCAAAGTGTACAGTGTGCTGAAGAAGTGGGAAAGTTGGAGTTTAGGGGCCCAAATATGTCTCCAACTACTACAGCATGTGAGTCAAACACAACATGTACTTTCCATGGAGCATTCATTTAATATTCTAAATCTTACTTGCTAGAAGAAATGGGATTCTGATGTATTAATGGATTTAGAACTGAAAATAACAAAATCTATAGGTGGAAGGACTCTAATCTTCAATGCTAAATGGAGCTGAGTTACTAATGGACCCGAATGGATATACATTTAATCTTTGGGGAGTTGGGTTGGATTTCATAATATATGAAGAACATATAAAATAAGGAAGATTTCAATTAATTATTTTATTGGCTAGCTTAAAAATGTTTTAGCCATCTTTTCTTTTGGTTTGGAATAACAGGAAATTTTGTCATCTTTATAGCAATCTGATTCTGTAATGGGAACAAAATTATTGACCAAAACAACCCAGTATTATACACAAGCTGAAATTTTATCTGTGAGATGCAGTTCTAAAAAAAATTAATCTATTTGCATCAATAATATGAAAATGTATTTTTATATAGTCATTAATAATATATACATGATTATAGTGTACATTATCATGTATTTGACTTTTATATATCAAAACTTGAGTGTAGAAATTTTACTCATTCCTCCTTTTCATCTCATTTTGAGCACGGTTCCTTTTTTGTTTGTTATAGCTATCTTTCCTCATATATCCCCGGTGCATCAGAAGAGGCCTCCCTCACCTCCAAAAGCTAACTTGGGCCCAAATGAACAGGTAGTAATCCTTCCTTCCTCATCAGTGATTGGTTTAAGAATGGACATGTTAGCCAGTTTGGATCAATGGGATGTGAGAAGTTTTCAGGAAACTATGATACAATTATTCTTTTATCTTCTAGAATTAATTCTTTAAATGACTATTTGTCCATTCTCTTTTATTGTTATGAATTGATCCAAAGCCTGGGACTGATTCCATGATCTTAATAACAGCCTCACTGATGAAACCAACCAACACATAGAAAAGGCAGAGCCAAAAGAGTTACTGGGAAAAACAGCGAGAGACATTGAACTTACTGTTATTTATTTTAGCCAACAATTAATATCAGGTTTATTGTTTAAACAGTTTTATATTAATTTTTCCTGAAGGCATCTAAATTATTGACTGAAAGTAGTTTTTCTAAATATGACAGGGTTTTCCATGTAGAAATTTCTCTCCATTTTTTTTCCCCCTCAAGTATTTGGGAAATCAGAGACTGGGTCTTTTAAATTATTCCTGAGCTTGCCTTTGTCTTGTGGCTTTCCCTCTAATCTAATCACAGATAGACATCAAGACTGTGTACTCTTGATGCCAGAATGTGAAAAATTAATTTCTCCTGAAAATTGAACTTTGGACTTCTATATCTGAAAACTTCAAAGTAGAAATTTTATCACTTCAGCTTAAGAAAATGTCTAACAGTTCTTTACCACTTATGCTGATGTCTCCTAAAAAGGTCCCTTTGTCACAAAAATAAAGGTAATATGATTCTGTTTTTTCTGACAGGTGTTGTCACGGATTTTATTTATACAAGTCACTCAAACTTGAGAACTCAAAGGTTTCTAAATATTATCCACACTGCATAGTGGGAATTCCTATTTCCACTATGTGAGAAGTGAGAAGATAAAGTACTATTGGAAAACTGATATATCATGGTCTATTTTGGTATTAATTTGAATTAATCTATCTAGCTGTCATGAGGCCATTGATATATTGTTCATTCTGAGACAGTCCTTTATTGGCTTCATCATACATCAAATCCACGAACCACAGAAATCTATTTGTGGAATGTGGGTTTAAAAATAAAATATATAACTATTCAAATATTAAAATGTAAAATTCTCTTCTATGTCCTGGGAAATAAGGAAGTTGATACATAGGGACATGAATGCATAAGTAAGAATAAGATACACTGCTTGCCAACCAAAGAGATAATAGATTAATGAGGATAAAGAGGAAATGTGGACAGAAGTAATTTGAAATAGGGGACAAAACTGTGTTTGCTTTTTTCTATTTTTATGTTTATTTTATTTTGTGGTTTTTTTTTGATGGCTTAATATAGAAGCAGCTAGATTCAATTTTTTGAATAGAAAAATAGTTACATATTGTGTCTATTTTAATTAATATCATTATAATGTTTAGCAGTGGGGTGTCCTGCTTTTGATATATAAATACTTCTAAGCTTCAGAATTAACTGTGAAAAAACATAGAAAATAGGGGAAACTTTTTTTAGCTGTGTAACATTTTTGCCTTTAAAAAGGTTTAACTATAATGACAGGAAAGGGCTTCATAAATTTTCTATTACAAGAACTTCAACTTCGAAGGTGATTCTTTTTTTAAATTTTTTTTAACATTTATTTACTTTTGAGAGACAAGGGAGACAGAGCATGAGTGGGGGAGGGGCAAGGAGAGGTGGGGGGGGACACAGAATCCAAAGCAGGTTCCAGGCTGTCAGCACAGAGCCTGACGTGGGACTCGAGCTCACAACCCTGAGATCATGACCTGAGCTGAAGTCGGCCGCTTAACCGACTGAACCACTCAGGCACCCCATTGAAGGTGACTCTTGAAACTTATTTTGAAGGAAGAAGCATCAAGCAAGATTTTTGTCTGTTTATTATTTTTTTAATGTTTATTTTTTTTATTTTGACAGAAAGAGACAGAGACAGAGACAGAGACAGCACATGCACACATGCAAATGGGGAAGGGGCAGAGAAAGAAGGAGAAAGAGAAATCCAAGCAGGCTCTGTGCTGTCAGCACAGAACCTGAGGCAGGGCTCCAACTCATGAACCATGAGATCATGACCTGAGCCAATCAAGAGTCAGAGGCTTAACTGACTGAGCCACCCAGGTGCCCCTCATTTGTTTGTTTTTATTTTAAATTATATTGCTCCTCACCAAGAATTTTCTCTTTCCACTTGCAAGAAATTTTTGAGATTTTCTTCCAGACATGATGCACGTTGCAAATGCAATATTTACATAAAACTGTTGCTCTGGTTTTTATCAAAGAAAAGGCTGAAATATTTAGAATTGTTTGTAATTTCACAAGAATAAAATCCATATATGAGGCAGCAACTGTGGATATATTAAGATTCCATACGGGTGCCTGGGTGGTTCAGTGGGTTAAACATCTGACTTTGGCTCAGATCATGATCTCCCAGTTTGTGAGTTCGAGCCCCGCGTTAGGCTCTATGCTGACAGCTCAGAGCCTGAAGTCTGCTTCAGATTCTGTATCTTTCTCTCTCTCTCTCTCTCTCTCTGCCCCTCCCCCACTCACTCTTGATCTCTCTCAAAAATAAATAGACATTAAAATTTTTTTAAAAAGATTCCATGACAACTCTTACTGATTTATTATTCATAGTTAGAAAAATGCTGCCTTCTTTGTGTCAAAGTAGTCTCGTAGATGAGGCCAAATCTTTTCATATACCTGGAAGACTTGTGGTTCTTCTTTTTTATTTTTATTTTTTAATGTTTTATTTATTTTTGTGAGGGTGGTGAGGGGCAGAGAGAGGAGACACAGAATCCAAAGCAGGCTCCAGGCTCTGAGCTGTCAGCGCAGAGCCTGATGTGGGGCTCGAACCCACAAACCATGAGATCATGACCCAAGCTGAAGTTGGACACTTAACCGACTGAGTCACCCAGGCACCCTCAGCTTGTGGTTCTTCTAAATTTTGTTTATTATCTTGAGTATATTCGCCAGTTTCATGATCCTCATTTTAATCAGTGATTCATGTTTATGGTTGAAAGTGTAAGGGTAAATGAAGGAAGAAACTCATACAAAAGTTAGTTAAATAATTCACTGTGGCAAGGAATAGATCTTAAAGTAGTCTTATGATTTGAGACCAAACATTAAATTTAGTGTAACTTGTGGAAGCATGAAAACCTGATATGTTACAGTAGATTTGGATTCTTATGTTGACTAGTTCATAAATATAGTATCAAAAAGAGCTACTCATTCCTTAGGAAATCACAATGGCTAGCTTATCACTTGCCAGCACTTCAGTATATGTAGGCCAGTATGGATGGTAACATTAACTTATTTGTTAAAAACTAATCATCATTCAATAATATACATTGAATACCCTCTCTATGCCAGCATGATTCTAAGCACTAGGATATAGCAGTAAACAAAACACCATCCCTATTATCACACAACCTACAATCTAGTTGTGGGAGACAAATAATAAAACAAATAAATTGAAATAAACCAAGACAGGAAGTAAATGGTACAAAGGAGAAAACAGAAAGAAGCAAACAGGGTTAAATAACATAGAGAATTGTACGTCTCATGCTGGGTATTTCGATATGGCCTCTCAGGTGAGGCGGTATTTGAACAAACATAAATGTAATGATAGAGCAAGTCATTTAGATATCTGACTTAAAAGCATTCCAGGAAGAAGGAACAGCAAACGCAGACCCTGAAATGAAAATGTTAGTGTTGTATTCAAGAAACAAAAATAAGGCTATTGTAACTGAAACAGAGGTAAGTGGTAGGCGACATAGTCAAAAACATGACTGGGAACCAGATCATATTTGTACTTTTAATGACCACGCTAAGGCCACTGGATTTTACTGTAAGTAAAAAGGGCAGCTATTAAAGTATTTTAATGAGAGTAACATGGTCTCAATAACATTCTGAAAGGATTTCTCTGGATGCTGTCATGGAGAATAAGCTATAAACAATAATGAATGGAGACAAGGAGACCAGTTAGGAGACCAATGAAATAGTCCAAGTAGGAGATGATTGTTAGAAATGATGGAAAGTGGAGAGTAGTCTGATTCTGGAAATGTTCTGAAGGTATGGACAAGAATTCCTTGCTCCCAAGACTGATTAACATTGAAAAATAAGGTTTTCCTATTTTGATTATACATGCAACTTACAAATGCTTTAAAAAGTGAAAACTCAAATCCCTCTTCCTACCAATTTGATATTTTTAGGAGATATGCAATATTACCCATTTTTTTTCCTTTGGAACCTCAATATAGATGCATATTCATGTTTGATTCTCATATGAATATGGTTAGATCTGTCCATCCAGTTAAAATAAAATATACTGTTAGCTCAATAAGACCAAAAAATAAAAGAAAGAAAGAGAGAGAAATTGATTAGAAATGAAGAAGTAAAAATGCCTTTATTTGTAGATAACCTCATCATTTTTGTAACAAATCATATGAAATCTATAAGAAACTTACTAGAATTAATACGTGAATTTAGCAAGATTTTAGGATACAAGATTGATACAGAAAAGTTATTTGTATTTCTATATAATAGACTGACAACTGAAAATTGAAATTATAAAATCCATGGCATCAAAATTATGGAACACAAGAATCAATCTGACAAACCTATATACTAATATCTACCAAACATTGCTGAAAGAAGTTAAGGACTGCCTAAGTAAATGAAGATACACCAATTCTATAAGCAAAAAGACTTAATATTAAGATATCATTTTCCCCCAAATTGACCAACAGATTAAATAGAATCCTAACCAAAATCCCAGCAGATAACTTTGTAGAAATTTTAAAAAGCCAATTTTAAAATTAAATGGAAATGCAAATAACCTACAGTAGAACCTTGAAAAATAAGAGGATTTTTAGGGCAATGGAATGACACTGTAATGGTATATAAATGTCATTATAAATTTTTCTAAACCCATATAATGTGCAAAGAGTGAATCCTAATGTAAACTATGCACTCTAGGTCATAATGATGTGTCAATGTTGGTTCATATATTGTAATAAATGTATCACTTTTGTGGGGGATGTTAATAATGTGGGAAGGCTATTCATATATTGGGGTAGGGGGCATAAGGAACATCTCTATACTTTCCACTCAACTTGGCTATGAACCTAAAACTGCTCTAAAAAATAAATTCTACTAAAAAAAAAGAGGAAATTTTGATTACTAAAACTACTTGATTTAAATATAGTGATGATAACAGCTACAGTAATTATGACTATGTGGTACTGCCATAAAAAAAGACAGATGGGTCAACGAAACAGAACAAAGAGACATGTAAATAGACATGAACACCTAATTTTTGAAAAAGGGGTAAGGGAAACAGTTTTTTCAACAAGTGGTGAATGCAACCCAAATGCAAAAGATCAAACGTTGATACATACTTTGCACCATATACCAAAATTAAGTCAAATGAATCATAAGACAGAAACATAATACATAAAACAAGAAACAAGAAACTTCTAGAAGAACACCTTTAATCATCAGGGTCACAACTAAAATGTGATGCATGATGTTAGGAAAACAGTGGAATAGGAAGCTCCAAGCTTCTGTCCCCCAACAGATCAAAAAGCAGAATATATTAAGACCAACTTTGTCAGAACTCTGGAAAACAAAGCTTTGCAGCAGCCAAGAAATGCTAAATCAAGACAAACCAACTTTAAAATGGAGGAATAACTTGCCCTTGCCCCACCAGTCCCTGGCTCAGCAAGAATCGGGAAGATAGAAGTTTTGTAGTCAAGTGTGGGACCCCAGTCCCAGGTTGTGGTGGAAGTGAACAGACCTGACTCATAAGTTTTTGTGTACACCTGTTCTGACCAGGACTCTGGTTAGTGAGAGGGCTCTCTGAAGAATTGACAAGACACTTGTCTCCGTTTCACCTAGAAACACACCCAGCTTGGAAAGTGGGTAATTGCTCAAAAAAACACTCTAAAATGGATACAGTCTGCAGCAAATTATTACAGTCCTCCCAAACTGCCTCAGGCCTGGGACTAAAAGCACAGGAAAGAGTTTCTTTGGGAAATTGGGCATTCAAAAGCACACACTCATACGGGGGAATTCGGAAAGCCATCCATATGCCCAGGGCAAGATGCATGCTCAGAAATATCTGAGATAACTCTAAGCTTTTACCTAGGCTCAGGAGAAGCATGGCTTTGCACAGAGTCAGTCCGCAAAAAACTAGGGGAGGAGGGAGAGGGACTACATTTATTTTAGGTGTTGGTGTTCAAGAAAATCTCTGTCAAAACACTAGCTCAACACAAGCTAAGAACAGACTTCAGTGACCACAATAGAAGGAATAAAATCTCTGTGAAAATAGTAAGTCACTAAACAAATGGACTACTCAGCTTTCAATTCTCAAAAAAGCCACAAACCCTAGTGAAAGTATAGAATCTGATTTCTGGTGTTGCTACATTATAATATTTAAATATTTAGTTAAAAAAAAATTCACAAGGCATACAGGGGCGCCTGGATGGCTCAGGCAGTTAGCCATCTGACTTTGGCCTCAGGTCATAATCTCATGGCTCATGAATTTGAGCCCCGCATTGGGCTCTGTGCCAATAGCTCAGAGCCTGGAGTCTGCTTCAGATTCTGTCTCCAACTCTCTCTGCCCCTCCCTAGCTGGTGCACTGTCTCTGTCTCTGTCTCTTTCTCTCAAATATAAAGATAATAACATTAAAAAAAACTGGGGGGTGCCTGGGTAGCCCAGTCAGTTCAGCATCTGACTTCAGCTCAGGTCATGATCTCCCAGTCTGATCTATGAGTTCAAGGTCCATGAGTTCGAGGCCCATGTAGAGCTCTGTGCTGACAACTCAGAGCCTGGAACCTGCTCTGGATTCTGTATCTCCATCTCTCTCTGCCCCTCCCCTACTTATGCTCTGTCTCTCTGTCTCCCAAAAATAAATAAACATTAATTTTTTTTTAATTTCTCTCTTTTTGGGGGGTCATCATACAATTTTATTGTAATATGTTTTATTTATTTTATCATTACATTAGCATTACCTAATAATGACAATATAAATAACAATGATGATGATAAATAACATTTATTAAACAATTAATGTATGGCAGGGACCATCACAAGCACACTGTATACATTATCACATATAAATCTCATTAAAACACATTTCAACTCCATTTCAGAGATAAAAAGGTAAAGTCTTAGAAACACATGTGGATATTAACTAAGGGTAGAATTTGAAGCCAGGTACTCTTTTTCAAATTCCTGAACATTTTAACAATTCATTATACCATACTGCTTCTCAGCTGTTTTTGTATACCCATAATACAATTTATCTACTTATATTTATTAAGCTTTTTAGAGTTTTTTGTTTGTTTGTTTTAGATTTCACTATTTTAATGAGCATTTGTATAATATCTTGGAGTTTGTAAGTTTCTTTTTCATTCTTTTTTTCCTTCACCTCTTTCTTTAACAAGACAAAATGAGAACTGGTTTTTTTCTTTGATTTATTCTCATTTATTTTTTATGTTTATTTATTTATTTGGAGAGAGAAGAGAGAGAGCACAATCAGGGGAGGAGCAGAGAGAGAAGGAGAGACAGAATCCCAACCAGGCTCCACATTGTCAGCTCAGAGCCTAATGCAGAGCTCAAACTCACAGTAACGTGAGCTGAAATCAAGAGTCAGATGCTTAACTGACTCCTCCAATTTATCATTTATTTTTATATTTTGTTTTAATCTAGATCAAAATAAGATCCATACATTACAATTAATTGGAATGTCTCTCTCTCTCTCTCTCTCTCCTTTCTTTTTTTTTTTTTTTTTTGGAGTATAGTTGACACACGATGTTACGTTAGTTTCAGGTGTACAACTTAGTGTATTTGACAAGTTTGTACATTATATTATTTTCACCCCAAGTGTGGCTACCATCTGTCCCGTTACTTTTTATTACAACATCATTGACTGTATTCCTTACACTTTGCTTTTTATTCCCATGAATTATTTATTCCATAACTAGAAGACTGTATCACTCAAATATCTCTTATAATTCTAGAGGTCAAAATTCTAATATCAAAGCGGTAGCAGGCTGCATTTCTCCTGGAGGATTCATAAAAGAAAAACTTTTTTTTTCCCTTTCCAGCTTCCAGAACCCATGTACATTCTTGGCTCACGTCCCCTTCCTCCATCTTCCAACTGCATCAGTTCAACTTCTACTTTTGTTGACACATCTTTTTTCTGACTTTAACCTTTTTGTTCCCTCTTTGAAGGCCCTTATAAGTACACTGGTATTTCCCGGATAACTTGGGATAATTTCCCCATCTCAAGATCCTTAACTTATATCCACAAAGTCCCTTTTGCCATATAAAGTAACATCTCTACAAGGTCCAGGCATTCAGACATAGTTTTCTTTTGGCCACCATCATCATTCATCCTACCACTATTTGTCATCAAGAAAATGCAAATTATAACTGTAATGAGATAACTCTTCATACCCATTAGGATGCCTATAATCAAAAAGACAAATAACAATGTTGACAGGATGTGATGAAGTTAGAACCTTAGGGGCACCTGGGTGGCTCAGTCGGTTAAGCATCCAACTTTGGCTAAGGTCATGATCTCACTGCTCATGAGTTTGAGCCCCACTCAGGCTCTGTGCTGACAGTTCACAGGTCACAGCTTGGAGCCTGGAGCCTCCTTCAGATTCTGTCTCTGTCTCTCTGCCCCTCCCCTTATCACACTCTGTCTCTCTGTCTCTCTCTCTCTCAATATAAATAGAAAATAAACATTAGAAACAATTAAAAAAAAAGAAATTAGAACCTTAATACACTGTTGGTGAGAATATAAAATGGTGCAGGCCTTTAGACTATGATCGGGCAGTTCCTCAAAAGGTTACATATAAAGCTCCCACTGACCCAACATTTCACTCCTTAATTTATTCCTTAGAAAAATGAAAATCTATGTTCATAAAAATATCTTACATAAATGTTGATAACGGCATTATTCATAATAGTCAAAAGGTAAAACAACCCAAATGTCCATCAACTGATGAAAAGATAATCAAAATGTGGTATATCCATGCAATGGAATATTATTCAGCAATACAAGTAATAAAGTAGTGATGCATGTTATAACATGGTTAAGTCTTAAAAACGTCATGATATGTAAAAGAAGCCAGTCACAAAATATTACGCATTGTATGATTCCACGTATATGACGTCCAAAATAAGCAAATATATACAGACAGAAAGTAGACTTGGATTTGCCTAGGGCTAAGTGGAGATGGAATGGGGAATTACAGTCAATGGGTCTGGGGTTTCTTTGGGACAGCATTACAATGTTTTAAACTTAGACTCTAATTATAGTTGTACAAGTCTATAAATATACTAAAATCTACTGACTTATTCTTTTAAATCGGTGACGCATGGTATGTGACTTTTATCTCAACAAAGCTTCTGTTTAAAAAAAAATTTAAAAGACTTTACTAAAGGAAATGTTCATTGGAATGATTTCAGGGTTTTCCTACTTAATGTATTAATATAAACAGTGTGTTCTAATTCAATGGTCTGTAAACATGGATGCATCACTTGGAAGATTCATAAAAACACAGACCACTGAGCTTTTAATTTCATTAATGATATTTAGGCTGACCTGAAAGAAATCTATCATTTAACAAACCCTCATTTCCCCTAAAATCAGCACAAATTGTCACTTACCATTTACCAACAGCTAGTTTAATTAATCGTAGTCTGAAATTTTACTACAGCTATCAATATCCTGCTAGATGCATAAGAGAGCAATATATGATTAACGTACATATATATTATTTAAATTTATTAAACAAATGAAAACTCATCATTAAGATGCATGGCAGTTAATGTCCTTTTAGCTCATATCAACTTTCCTTATTCACATTTCCAACTGAAATTTTCAGTTTAACTGAGATAATAAGATCTTCAAGTGGATGGAGTAAATGGATTATTTTGTAGTAACACTAATACAGAGGTGGGAAAACCAGAATTATTACATTTACTTCATATCTCTTTCCCCCCATATCTCTCACTTTGTGTCTTCCAGAAAGCTACCTATTAGCAATAAAATGAAATTTAATTATTACTCATTCACATCTCTTCACTTCATATTTATTAAAGTGTTGTTTCCATTGTTGCAATCTATATTCCTAAAAAAAACCTAGTCTTACTTTCCAGTTAAAACCTGATATTCCGTATTCCCTATATCCATTCACTTATTTAAAACACATTCAGCATGGGGCGCTTGGATAGCTCAGTTGGTTAAGTGTCTGACTCTCTATTTCAGTGTGGAGCCCACTTGAGATTCTCTCTCTCCCTCTTCCTCTGCCCCTCCCCCACTCTCTCTCACACACACTTGCTCTGTCTTTCTCTAAAAAAAAAAAGAGAGAGAGATAGATAAAAGACATTCAGGGTTTTTTATAGTGTTGTCAGACACTGTACCTTTTTTTGCATACAATATGAACAAGGCACCATCCCTTCTGTAACGGAAGACAATAAGAAAGACAGCTGTTTCAACAAAGAGTTAAAATAAACTGGGGTTAGTGTGCTCATGTAGTGCTATATATAGTGCAGCAATAGCATAAGTGACTGCAGTCAGAGAAATGGAGGTTAGGGAAGATTTAACAAAATAGAAATTCTTCAGCTCTGTCATGAAGAATGATGAGAAGTTTGCCACTTTGCCAGAGAGGTGTGGCTGGGTATATATTACAAACAGAGAAAATAGCATAGAAAAAGGCAGGGAATTATTAAATTGTACAGAACAGTTATATAAAAATAGAATTTTATTTTTACCTCTGCTTCAAGGAAGACAGAGTAGAACTACTTTACCTACTGTTCCTTCTGTGTACAACTAAAATGATGAAACTATTTATAAAATAAACATAGGAAGACACTGAAAGGTTGGGATAAGGCAGACTGGTTAAGGACCCTGGGACCTAAGTGATGACATGATATTAAGATTCTTGGGTTTCTTTTTGCATTTTATACCCCATACATGGCATTAGAAAAGCCAGAAACTTGAAAATGAAAAGCGAACAGCCAAAATAAAACAAAACAAAATCAAACAAACAGGAAAGGGGCAGTAGAGGAAGAAAAATTTGAGATAATAACCTCTCTAATCCAGCCAAAACAACAAAAAAGGATCCAGCTATAGTCATGCCAACAAAAGCCAAGCAAGGCTCAACTTCCACCCTCACCAGACTGTTAGCAATACACCCAACCCCATGACAGCGGTCATGTCAACGAAGGTTGAGGCTTAGATTCCCCAATAAGCACTAATGAGCCTCCCAAAACTCCTGTGATGTCAGTGAAGACCTTGGAGAGAACCTGAGCATCCACCCCCATCCAGCATTAAAGAGGCTGCCTTCCTTTTCCTGTGACAAGGTGTAAAAGGGGGCCTAGTGGAGACAGCTTTTGCCACCCAGCATTAATACAGCCCCCTGTCCCCAACCCCACATTGGTGGAGGCCAGATGTAGAATGGCAAGAGGGCACATATGCCCTTCCTAGGCAGGGTGGGATCAGGAGAGGCCCAGCGAGGTGCTGAAATTTCCACTCCACAAAACCATAAGGAGGAGCCTCTTGTACCCACCAGTGGGAAAGCTGGACTTTTACCCCCTTGGCAGTAGTTACTCAATATCTTCATTCTCCTGCAGCAACAGTGTCAGAAGAAACAAGGAAAAACAAAATGTTTAAATAAGACCCACTTTCTTGTAACATGGTACCCAAAATGTCTAATTTCCAATCAAAAATCACCTGTCAAACCAAGAAGCACGAAAATGTCAAATTGAATGGAGAATGATAACTAACAGCCATCAACATTGAGGTTACAGAAATGTTAGACATAAATGACAAGGATTTTAAAACAGCCATCATAAAATAGCCATAATGAGTAATTACAAATACATTTGAAAAAATTAAAAAAAATAAGAAATACCTGAAAAGAAGTAGAGAGTCTCAGGAAATAAATCAAAGATATAAAGAAGAACCAAAGGTAAATTTTAGACTGAAAAATACAATAACCAAAACAAAAGCTCAGCTGATGAGCTCAGCAGGAAAAGGGAGGGAACAGAGGAAATAAATAGTAAACTTGAAAATGGAACAGATAAATTTACTAGAAAATTTTACCAAATGTTTTAAAAAGAATTAACTTCAATTCTGCATAGGTTCTTCCAAGATATACAAGAGAAGAGAACATCTTTCAATTTTATGATGCTGGTATTACCCTAATACCAAAATCAGACAAGTATAGTACAAAAAAAAAAAAACTATAAATCAATTATCTGCAATGAATAGATGCAAGATTCTTAATGGAATATTAGCAAACGAAATTGAGCATATAGAAAAGGAATTATATACCATGACCAAATGGGGTTTAGTCTAGGGATGAAAGGCTAGTTCAATATTCAAAAATCATTCAGTGTAATCCACCATTTTAATTTAAACTGATAAAATTCAACATCAATCCATGATAAAAAAAAACACCTTCAGAAAACTAGAAATAAAAGATATCTTCCCCTAACTGATAAAAGAAATCTACAAAAAGCCTACAAAGAATATTATTCCTAATGGTAAAAGATTGAATGTTTTCCCTCTAAGATTAATAACAGAGCAAGGATGTCTGTTCTTAAGACTCTTATTCAATATGGTAGAGTTCTACACAGTGCGATAAGGCAAGAAATGCTAGCAAGAGAGAAAGACAGAGATAGAGATAAGAAATGAATAAAAGCATCCCTATTTGCAGATGTTATGATTATCTATGCAGAAGATCCTAAGGGATGTGCGCGTGCGTGCGCGCACACACACACACACACACACACACACACACACAATCCTAGAACTAAAAAAGTGAGTTCAGGCATATTATATGATGCAAGACAAATGTAAAAAAATAATTAAATTTCCATATACTAACAATAACACTCAGATACTAAAATTAAATATACGATATTCTTTATATCTACTCAAAAACACTTTGGTGTAAATCTAGCAAAACATCACAGAACTTGTAGGCCGAAAACTATAAACCACTGATGAAAGAAATCAAAGAAAATCTAAATAAATGGAGCACATACTGAGTTCATGAATTGAAAGATTCAACATCATAAATATATAAATTCTCTTCAAAGTCATGTACAGGTTTGATGCCATGCCTATCAAAATCTTAGCAAGGTGTTTGGAAAATATGAACAAGACTGTTCTAAAAATTACATAGAATTTAATTCTAAAATATATGTAGTAAGACATGAGCACTGGAAGAGGTAAAAACAATTTTGAGAAGGAAAATAAAGTGGAAGGAATCTTTGTACCTAATTTCAAGACGGTACACTGATCACATCCCCATCACAGACATTTATTTAGGTCATCTTTAATTTCACTCAGCAATATTTTATAGTTTTCACTGTATAAATCTTTGATTCCCTTGGTTATTTATTCCTATGTATTTTATTCATTTATATGGTTTTATAAGTGGAGTTACTTTCCTAATTAATCTTTTCAGATTGTTCCAATTCTGGTATATAGAAACACAACTGGTATCTGTGTGTTGGTCTTGTACCCTGAAGTTCTGTTGAATTATTTCTTAGCTTTCACTGTCCTCTTGTGGGCTTTCCTTCAGCACTTATTTGCAGGGTAGCTCAGAACCACTGGCTTTCCTGGGATGATTTACCCTCAATTAGGATATAGCTCTGGTACAGAACCCATGGGTGTCCTGGGTGTTCTCAATCAGGAAGTTTATACTTTGGGCTTATTTTTCACATAGATCAACAAAAACGTACATATACTTAAGCTCAATTCATTTTGAGTGATAATTATTTTTGTATAAACTTTTTCTCAAAACTTCTCCCCAGGGCTTCTTCAGGATTGTTTAGACTTCCCAGGAGGTGAGGATGAGGAGACTGAGCAACAGATGTACCTATGACTCTCTTCCCTTTGGGGGACGACTTGCTACACTAGATGAGGTTCTCTGACTCACATAAGCGCAAAGCAAACAAGTGAAGCAAGAGGAGTAATAGGAGAGGGAGATGAGAGAAAAGCTTGCAGAGAAGTGTCAGCCAGCAACTGAGTATAAGAGAAGAGGAATCCCCTGAGAAACCAGAGGGAGAAAGGAGGGATTTGTATTGAGGAAGCCTGCTCTGTACAGTAGTCCCCCCCTTATGCACCTGGGATACATTCCAAGACCCCCATGGATTCCTGAAACCATGGATAAAACTGGAACCTATATATACTCTCTTTTTCCTTTACATAAATACCTATGATAAAGCTTCACTTATAAACTAGGTACAGTAAGATTAACAATAATAACTAATAATGAAATAAAACAATTATAATATACTGTAATACAAGTTATGTGAATGTGCTTTCTCTCAAAACATCTTATTTATTCACCCTTCTTCTTCCTGTGATGATGCCAGAGAATAAAATGTCTACATGATGAGATGATGTGAGGTGAATGATACAAATACTGTGATGCAGCATTAGGCTGCTATTGACCTTCAGACAATATGTCAGGAGGAAGGTCACCTATCTGCTTCAGGACCTCGGCTGACCACTGGTAACTCAAACTGCAGAAAGCAAAACCGTGGAAAAGAGGGACTACTACTTTGAAAATGCAAATTAGAAGAGAAAAAATACTCTTATTTATTTCACAACCACTCCATGCCTTGAATCAATTCAAGATACAAAAGAGTTTGCCTTCCTACTGATTATATCATTTTTTAAATTGCACTTCTTGCCATTTTTCTTTTATTCAAAAATATTAATTGGATGTCTGTTACATGCCAGGAACTATTCTCAGTAGAGAAATAAAAAAAAGCAAAAAAATATTCTTCACACTCGTGCAGCTTAATTTCTAGCAGGAAAGACACCGGAATAAACAAATAGCAAAACAACCAAAAAGGATGTCAGATGGCATAAATACTATGAATGGAAACAAAGCAGGTCAAGGAGATGGAGAGTGAGACGTACATGGAAAGTTATTATTTTCATTGGGCTATTCAGGGAAACTAACTTATCCCAAGATTAATGTATGCTGATGGCAAGAAATTTTAACAAAGATGAACAAAAGGAAAAACTGAAATATCTTTTACTTTATGACCCAGGCATAGATAGCCTCTGTTAATACTGTATTACAATTACAAAGAACATCCCTAATTATTTCATGAGGCTAATTTCAAATGTCAGTCAATAACAATGCAAAATTAGTACTGTGATCTACACTGTCATAATTTTTTCTAGTAAGATATTACCACTGGCATTAGATAAGAATAACCATATCTTGAAATATTAATTAATATTGGTTATTGTCATTCATAAATATATGATAAATGATTTCTCTATTTTTAGTTTTTGTCATCAGAATAATCATGCTATGATGTCTTTAAAATATAGATAGTACTCATTTTGTGATGGAATCTATGTTCCTCCAAGTAAAAGAACTATTATAAAGGACAGAGGGTATATATTTTCTCACAGTAAGCTACACTGTAGTATGCTGCCATATATCAACAGTGCATGTGGAGCACAAAAACCTCTGTTGCTCTTGGCAGAGGGTTTGGCACATTTTAAATATTTTTTACAGATTAATTGAGATATAACTGGTATACAACAAACTGTGTACATATAGCTGTACAATTTGATAAGTTGTGACATTTGTATCAACCCAAGCAATTTTCACCACAAGCAAAATAATGAACATTTTTATTATTCTCGAAGTTTCTTTTGGCCCTTTCGTGATCTAAATCTCATCATACATCCTCACCCACTCCCCAGGAAAACATCTGTTTGCTTTCTGTTGCTCTAGATTTGTTTCCAATTTCTAGAATTTTATATAAATTGAATAACAATATCCACTTTTTTGGGTCTACTTTCTTTCATTCCTCACAATTATTTTGGGATTTATTCAAGTGGCTGAATGTACCAATAATTTGTTTCTTGTTGTTGTTAAATATGAATATAATACAATTTGCTTATCCATTCTTTGATTAATGGACATTTGGATTGTTACCAGTTTTGGCCATTATTACAAATGAAGTCGTTATGAAAATTAATGTAAAAATATTTTTGTGGTTGTATTTTTCATTTGTGCCGAGTAAGTATCTAATGGCTGGGTGGTATAGTAGGTATGTGTTTAAGTTTTCTAAAAATAGCCAAACTGTTTTTCAAATTGGTTACCTCACTGTATGTCCCCACCAGCAGCCTTATCCTCTGCCCAATCCTCGGTTTTGGAGTCACCTTAGCTTAACCGTCATGGCACCTCCACTGCATATGACACAGTTCACACCATATAGGAACTGAGACACTTCAGAGAAATATCAAGGTCAGTTTCAGACCAACTGAGAAGATACACCTCTACCCAGTTCATTTTATCGTAATCATGCTTCAGGTTGATGCTAGGAAACTTCTGAGAGAAACCTCTACTCAGGAGCTGAAAGATCTGGAATAGTGGAATATTTTACCCTCAACTTATCTAATCTTCCTTGGTGCTCCCCCTAACAAACAATGAAACCTGGACATGAAAATTCCAGAAACACAAGTCTGATGACTTCTTGCTCTCCTCACTTTCTCTTCTTTCCTTTCCCCAAATCACACATAGACGTGAAAGGAGTTATGTCATTGCACTTTACCCCAAGATTCTGAAATGACACGTTGCCTAAAGGCTCTGCTGCATAACACAAAGCATTCTCTTGAAGCCATATCCGCACCTCCTTCTAATAGTACCCTGAATCAGAGACAACCACTATCATGAGTGTGGTGTATATGTTTCCTAATAATATTTTATACTTTACCATACATATAATACATGAATAATATATATACATATACATTAGTAATATAATAAATTATCGCATGTGAGAATTTAAAAATTTTTTATTAAGACATTTCAAAAATACACAAAGGTAAAGGAGTTAGACGTCCTTTTTCTGTTCTTTTAATGGTTACTAATAACAACTCATAACCATACTTACATTCATATTTTAGTAAAACATTCTACAGTAAATCAGCATATCAGTCCCCTGAAGAAAAGGATATTAACAAGCTTTAACCTTTCTTTGAACTCCCACTTCCTATCTCAAACCATGTGAAGTATGAATGAATTTGTTATCTTATTTTAGAATACTTTATTTTTTTCAATGTGTTTTATGATATGTTGCTCACCTTTCTTTCTAGAATACCACTCCTGCTGCCTAGGGTTATTTTTCTTCTTGGTATAATACGTTATCGATGACAGCCTGTGGAGTGAGTGAAGAACAAACACTTTAGAAACATGTTCATTTTTTAAGCTAGTTTTTAAACTTCTTGCAAAAGAATAAAAATTTCTAAGCTATTGTTCTAAATAATAGAAATTATACTGGAGTCTTCATAATTGAGGCGAAAAGGATAGTTCTGATAAGAATAATTTCAATACACATATTTTAAACTTTAGTATTTTGGTTTTAACTTAAATTCAGTTAAACCTGAAATATTTACAATAAATCTAATGAATGAACCATTGTAATCTTAAAATCTAGTCACATATTCTGACTTCTCATATTTTTCTAAATGTTTCATAATTTTAACAAACATAAAAGTTTACATTTATAAATGCAGAGAGGACTTTTCATGGACATTAAATGGCAAGAAAACAGCACAGGAAATTTATTACTTTCAATCATGCAGAAAAATGTCTTTGTCTTAAGACTCATTTTAACTTGATTAGTGGGAAGACAGGATTCCGCTTAACACACTGTGTTGTAAATATTCTGAATGTCTAGCTTCTTTTAGTAGTGAAGAGAAATAACTCACAGCACGGTACCCAGATAAACAGAAATGCTTTAGATCCTAGTGATTTCTATCATAGTTTTCCTTTGATTTAAAGTGATTCTGTGTATAAGAGATGCTATCTTTGTTGTCACTTTTGTTTCCCTTTTGAGAGGACTTATTTTATTGTCTTAATAGCAATAAGCTGTTTTGATATGTGTGTGTGTATGTGTGTGTGTGTGTGTGTGTGTGTGTGTGTGTGTGTGTGTGTAATAACTTAATAGTTTGGACACAGAAGTCCAGGTTCAAAGATATTGTTCCTCAGTACTTTGAAGATATTCCGTTGTCTTCTGACATAATTATTGCTGAGGTAAATCCTACTTGTAATATGATTGTCTTTTCTGTAGAGGAAATCTGTTAATTTTACTTGAAAATGTTTTAATATTTTTCATTGTTCTTAATGGTATGAAGTCATTCTATTATCTGCTTCTTTAAAGTTTCTTAGATACATGTTATAGCTCCTTACTATACCTTAATTTCTCTTTCACAGGCACTATCTTTTGTTGAATTGTAGAAATCTACATAATTTTATTATCAAAGTCTTCAGTATGTCCAATTTACTACTGAATTAATGTACTGATTTGTAAAAATAATGGGTAATTAATGTTAAAAGTTAATGGCTTTTTTTTTATTTTTTAAATTAATGGTTACTTTCCAAAAATAATTTTTAGTGTTTTTCACATTCATCTGTTCTCTTACAATCACTTGCCAATTTCATAGACACCCTTTGAAGAGTAAGTTTGTTTTAAAACTCCTTCAAAGTACTTTAGTGATCTGAATGTTTTTTCTCAGGTATGACTTGTCCACTCATGGGTATGCTAACTCTTTTTCATGGCAATGGATTTTTCATTTGCTTTGTTATTTTTGTTTCATAGCTCATTTTGCATTGTTTCCTAGCATACTCGTCTCTCCCTTTTAGAAGGTCTCATGATGGATTTAGAACAGTCTCTATGGAGTGTACAAATGAGCCCTTACATTATTAGTGAGGAGCTGCACAGAATATCCCAGAACCTATACACTGTACAGTGAAGGCTCAGTTCTGGACATACTCTGCCTTAACCAAGTGAATGTCAGATAAAGTCTAACTTGAACTTAAAGTATATATATATATATATATATATATATATATATATATACACAAACAAACAACAACTATGTCACCCTCTGAGCATAGGTGGAGAATTTGGTTCCACATCTTGGTCTGGTTGCAGCCTCTGATCTTATAGAGTTCTAGTCTTTCATCATTTGCCTAGTTTTGCTCTTTCCTCTCTGGTCTTTCAAGCTTCTTTTGGGGTCCGTCTTCATGTCCCTGGCTCTTAAATGCTGAATCATCCTAGAGCTCTGTCTTTAATTCTTAATTCTATTCTATTTACACTCTGTGCCTTATGACCCAATAAAATTTCATGAGATTAAACAATGTCTACATTTTGTTAGCTACCAAATTCTTATCTGCAGCATCAATTGCTTCCTGAACTCTCAACTTATACATTAATATTCCCACTTAATAACTTCAAGTTGATGTCTAACAAACATCTCACCTTAACATTTCCAAATCTGAGCTCCTACTTTTCCCCCTCGAACCTGCTCCTCTTACAATCTTCTTCATTTCAGTATAGCAGCTCCATTTTGTAATTATTCAAATGAAATAACATGGAGATACCCCCAAGTACTTTATTTTTTACACAAACATACAGTGATCTCCCAGCAAGCCCTCTGTAAACGTACCTTCAAACTGTATCCAGATGAAACTAATATCTTCTACCTTCTATCTGCCACTCTATCTATGACACCATTATCTTTCACCCAAATCCTGAAATATTCTTCTAATTGACCTCCTATTTCTGTCCTTGTTTCACTTGGTCCGTTCCCAACATAGCTTCCAGGACAATTATTTCAAAACATAAGTCACATCATATCATTTGTCAGTTTAAAGCCCTCCAATGGCTTCCCATCTAATTCAAATAAAAAACAAACAACTTTGTTGATTTCTGTTTATGATCATGTCCCGTTTCTATTCCATAATTTTCTCTTACTACTTTCCTCCTCAATAATTCCTCTTATACCAAAATATTGCTGTTCCTCAAACATGCTAGGTCTTTACCCCTCATTTTCCCTTTGCGTAGAGGACTTCCTCCACCTCCAATATTCACATGGCTTATCCCCTTACTTTGTTTTTTGATATTTCTTGAAAGGTCACTTTCTCAGTGAAGCTTTTTCAATGTGACTTCCCACACTCAGACATTTCTTATCCTTTTTCCATGTATTATTATTCTTTCATATTTATCACTATCTAAAATACTACATATTTTACTTAATTCTCTTGTTGCATTTTCCTCTCCTCTGTTAAAGTGTAAACCACATGAGAGTTGGCAGGGGTGTGTTTGTTTTATTCACTTCTATATCCAAGCACCTATAATTAAGCCTCGCCAAAAAAATAAAAATAAATAAAACAAATATGATGATAAAATGATTAAAATGGTAAATGTTATGTGTATTTTACCACAATAAGCAAAATGTTATGTAAAAAAAACCATGAGTCTTATACAAATATAAAATAACTATATGTCAAATATTATAAAAAGTTATGATTGGCTCAAAAAACATTTGAGGGACACCTGGGTGGCTCAGTCAGTTAAGCATCTGACTTCAGCTCAGGTCATGATCTCGTAGTAGGTGGGTTTGAGCCCCACATTGGGCTCTGTGCTGACAGCTCAGAGCCTGGAGCCTGCTTTGGATTCTATGTCTCCCTCTCTCTCTGCCCCTCCCCAGCTTGCACACTGTGTCTCTCTCTGTCTCTCAAAAATAAAAATGTTTAAAAAACAAACAAACAAAAACATTTGAAAAAATATATACATCTCTGATCAATAAAAGAAATGTTAGACTAAGATTTCTGGATTGAATACAAAATTTTTTAATACCCAACAGAATTCAAAAATCATATTCTTTTAGGTTATCTGTTCCATTATCTGGAATTTATTGTACCTTTACAAAAGAAAATCTGTACGTTAACCTTCACTCCTATAGAGATGAGTATTGTCTAGAGAAAAAGGGCATTGAAAACAACTCAGGATCTTTCCTACGAAGTTCACACTATCTAAAACATTTATGTCATGTTAACTAACTGGAATTTAAATAAAAACTAACTAAATAAATAAAGTAGCTGCAAATCTAAATATATACATACATACATTTATGTCAACTGCATTTTACCTATACAAACTTAGAGAAGGCTAAACAGTTATTCTAATTTGACATTCCTCCCATATGAAACACAGAATGTGTATTTCATTGGTTCCAATAATCATTTTAAGCTAACTAGAAATAGAAGCATATCAATCAAACCTAATTTTTCTAGCATCTCCCTTTTTATACGACAACACAAATTTATGATTTTCCAGGGGCTCTATGGAAAATTTCAAAGGCAATTTCAGTTGTGAAAAACATTGTGAAATTTGGGGCACCTGGGTGGCTTAGTCAGTTGAGTGTTTGACTCTTGATTTCAGCCCAGGTCATGATCCTTAGATCACAGGCTCAGACCCCGTGTCAGGCTCCACACTCAGCATGGAGCTTGTATAGGATTCTCTCTCACTCTCTCTCTCTCTCTCTCTCCTGCCCCTCTCCCATACTCATGCACTCTCTCTCTCTCTCTAAAGTTAAAGAAATGAAAAGGAAAGGAAAGGAAAAAAGAAAAGAAAAGAAACAAAAAGAAAAATACTATGAAATTTTAATTTTATATTTTCTAAATTTAGGGTTAAAACTTAAAAGTCAAAAATCAAGAGTATTCAAACAAGATTTGTAACTGGATAATACTGATCATGGTTGACAGAAAAATAATATTCTGTGTCTATGTAACGAAAGGGACAATAAAATATTTTAAGATAAATCCAAAGGACAACAGGATTTTAAGGAAACAGCACATTTACAAGCAAGAAAAAAGTTGTTCTTTTTTTTACTTATTTATTAGTAAAGTTTTTTGTTTAACAACAGGATATAATAAAGTCAACATAAAAAAAAACAATTATACTACAAAGATATAAATCTGATAATGGACACACTATATAGAAGATAGAGAGTGACATTTATATCTTTTGTTAAGACCCTAAGACAAAATAACATTTTAACAGACTGAAAGCATTCATATAAATACTTAGATTAATATAATAATTTATAGCAAAAATTTTAAACACCTTTTTTAAAAAAAAGTAGTTATATTTATGTCATTATTGTTCCTAGTATAATTCTACTCCTCCATATCAACTGAGATTTTTCATCAAAGTAATAACTTCTATTCATAGAAAAAACAGAGGCAATAAAGTAAAAGCTGTCATATACAAGTATGCTAGCTGACTAGCAAAGCTTATAAGTACACATAACACAACTTTATAATAGAGTTATGCCTTTTTACTCATCTTAAAGCAGCAAAAATGATAAACATATTCAAAAAAATTATTCAACAGTACTGCCACTCTTAGCATATAAGACCAAGAAGCAAAAATATATAATTTTAAACTTATCTTTTAACAGTCCATGTTAGAACAGCAGAAGATGGCAGCGTAGGAGGACACTGGGCTCACCGCGCCTCCTGCTGATCACTTAGATTCCACCTACACCTGCCTACATAACCCAGAAAACCACCAGAAGACTAGCAGAACGGAGTCTCTGGAGCCAAGCGCAGAGGAGAGGCCCACGGAAGAGGCTAGGAAGGCCGGAGAGGCGGTGTGCTCTGCACGGACTGGCAGGAGGGAGCCGGGGGGGAGGGGAAGAGCCCCCGAGTCTGGCTTGCAAAAGCAGAGGGGCCAGACAGAGTGTGTTCCAACAGCAAGCGTGACTTAGAATCTGGGAGGTCATAAGTTAACAGCTCTGCTCGGAAAGCAGGAAGCCTGGAAGACAAAGGGAGGGAGAGTTGCTGAGCCCCAGGACGACAGAGCTCAGTTTGGCAGGGAACAAAGGCGCTCGCCAGCGCCATCTCCCTCGCCCATCCCCCAGTCAAAATCCCAAAGGGAACCGGTTCCTGCCAGGGAACTTGCTTGCTCCACGCAAACACCCAACGCTGTGCTTCTGCGGAGCCATCCCTCAGGCAGCGGGTCTGACTCCCTCCCGCTGCCACAGGGCCCCTCCTGAAGTGGATCACCTAAGGAGAAGCGAGCTAAGCCTGCCCCTCCTGCCCCTGTGCACCTTGCCTACCCACCCCAGCTAATACGCCAGATCCCCAGCACCACAAGCCTGGCAGAGTGCAAGTAGCCCAGATGGGCCACGCCACCCCACAGTGAATCCCACCCCTAGGACAGGGGAAGAGAAGGCACACACCAGTCTGACTGTGGCCCCGCCCACCAACTCCAGTTATACACCACAGCACAGGGGAAGTGCCTTGCAGGTCCCCACCACTCCAGGGACTATCCAAAATGACTAAACGGAAGAATTCCCCTCAGAAGAATCTCCAGGAAATAACAACAGCTAATGAACTGATCAAAAAGGATTTAAATAATATAACAGAAAGTGAATTTAGAGTAATAGTCATAAAATTAATTGCTGGGCTTGAAAACAGTATAGAGGACAGCAGAGAATCTCTTGCCACAGAGATCAAGGGACTAAGGAACAGTCAGGAGGAGCTGAAAAACGCTTTAAACGAGATGCAAAATAAAATGGAAATGACCAGGACTCGGATTGAAGAGGCAGAGGAGAGAATAGGTGAACTAGAAGATAAAATTATGGAAAAAGAGGAAGCTGAGAAAAAGAGAGATAAAAAAATCCAGGAGTATGAGCGGAAAATTAGAGAACTAAGTGATACACTAAAGAGAAATAATATACGCATAATTGGTATCCCAGAGGAGGAAGAGAGAGGGAAAGGTGCTGAAGGGGTACTTGAAGAAATAATAGCTGAGAACTTCCCTGAACTGGGGAAGGAAAAAGGCATTGAAATCCAAGAGGCACAGAGAACTCCCTTCAGACGTAACTTGAATCGATCTTCTGCACAACATATCATAGGGAAACTGGCAAAATACAAGGATAAAGAGAAAATTCTGAAAGCAGCAAGGGATAAACGTGCCCTAACATATAAAGGGAGACCTATAAGACTCGTGACTGATCTCTCCTTTGAAACTTGGCAGGCCAGAAAGGCTTGGCACGATATCTACAGTGTGCTAAACAGAAAAAATATGCAGCCGAGAATCCTTTATCCAGCAAGTCTGTCATTTAGAATAGAAGGAGAGATAAAGGTCTTCCCAAACAAACAAAAACTGAAGGAATTCGTCACCACTAAACCAGTCCTACAAGAGATCCTAAGGGGGATCCTGTGAGACAAAGTACCAGAGACATCGCTACAAGCATAAAACATACAGAGATCACAATGACTCTAAACCCATATCTTTCTATAATAACACTGAATGTAAATGGATTAAATGCGCCAACCAAAAGACACAGGGTATCAGAATGGATGAAAAAACAAGACCCATCTATTTGCTGTCTACAAGAGACTCATTTTAGACCTGAGGACACCTTTAGATTGAGAATGAGGGGATGGAGAACTATTTATCATGCTACTGGAAGCCAAAAGAAAGCTGAAGTAGCGATACTTATATCAGACAAACTAGACTTTAAATTAAAGGCTGTAGCAAGAGATGAAGAAGGGCATTATATAATAATTACAGGGTCTATCCATCAGGAAGAGCTAACAATTATAAATGTCTATGTGCCGAATACAGGAGCCCACAAATATATAAAACAATTACTGATAAACATAAGCAACCTTATTGATAAGAATGTGGTCATTGCAGGGGACTTTAACACTCCACTTACAAAAATGGATAGATCATCTAGACACACAGTCAATAAAGAAACAAGGGCCCTGAATGATACATTGGATCGGATGGACTTGACAGATATATTCAGAACTCTGCATCCCAAAGCAACAGAATATACTTTCTTCTCGAGTGCACATGGAACATTCTCCAAGGTAGATCATATACTGGGTCACAAAACAGCCCTTCATAAGTATATAAGAATTGAAATCATACCATGCATACTTTCAGACCACAATGCTATGAAGCTTGAAATCAACCACAGGAAAAAGTCTGGAAAACCTCCAAAAGCATGGAGGTTAAAGAACACCCTACTAACGAATGAGTGGGTCAACCAGGCAATTAGAGAAGAAATTAAAAAATATATGGAAACAAACGAAAATGAAAATACAACAATCCAAACGCTTTGGGATGCAGCGAAGGCAGTCCTGAGAGGAAAATACATTGCAATCCAGGCCTATCTCAAGAAACAAGAAAAATCCCAAATACAAAATCTAACAGCACATCTAAAGGAAATAGAAGCAGAACAGCAAAGGCAGTCTAAACCCAGCAGAAGAAGAGAAATAATAAAGATCAGAGCAGAAATAAACAATATAGAATCTAAAAAAACTGTAGAGCAGATCAACGAAACCAAGAGTTGGTTTTTTGAAAAAATAAACAAAATTGACAAACCTGTAGCCAGGCTTCTCAAAAAGAAAAGGCAGATGACCCAAATAGATAAAATCATGAATGAAAAGGGGATTATTACAACCAATCCCTCAGAGATAAAAACAACTATCAGGGAATACTATGAAAAATTATATGCCAACAAATTGGACAACCTGGAAGAAATGGACAAATTCCTAAACACCCACACTCTTCCAAAACTCAATCAGGAGGAAATAGAAAGCTTGAACAGACCCATAACCAGCGAAGAAATTGAATCGGTTATCAAAAATCTCCCAACAAATAAGAGTCCAGGACCAGATGGCTTCCCAGGGGAGTTCTACCAGACGTTTAAAGTAGAGATAATACCTATCCTTCTCAAGCTATTCCAAGAAATAGAAAGGGAAGGAAAACTTCCAGACTCATTCTATGAAGCCAGTATTACTTTGATTCCTAAACCAGACAGAGACCCATTAAAAAAAGAGAACTACAGGCCAATATCCCTGATGAATATGAATGCAAAAATTCTCAATAAGATACTAGCAAATCGAATTCAACAGCATATACAAAGAATTATTCACCATGATCAAGTGGGATTCATTCCTGGGATGCAGGGCTGGTTCAACATTCGCAAATGAATCAACGTGATACATCACATTAATAAAAAAAAAAAGAAGAACCATATGATCCTGTCAATCGATGCAGAAAAGGCCTTTGACAAAATCCAGCACCCTTTCTTAATAAAAACCCTTGAGAAAGTCGGGATAGAAGGAACATACTTAAAGATCATAAAAGCCATTTATGAAAAGCCCACAGCTAATATCATCCTCAATGGGGAAAAACTGAGAGCTTTTTCCCTGAGATCAGGAACACGATAGGATGCCCACTCTCACCGCTGTTGTTTAACATAGTGTTGGAAGTGCTAGCATCAGCAATCAGACAACAAAAGGAAATCCAAGACATAAAAACTGGCAAAGATGAAGTCAAGCTTTCGCTTTTTGCAGATGACATGATATTATACATGGAAAATCTGATAGACTCCACCAAAAGTCTGCTAGAACTGATACATGAATTCAGCAAAGTTGCAGGATACAAAATCAATGTACAGAAATCAGTTGCATTCTTATACACTAACAATGAAGCAACAGAAAGACAAAGAAACTGATCCCATTCATAATTGCACCAAGAAGCATAACATACCTAGGGATAAATCTAACCAAAGATGTAAAAGATCTGTATGCTGAAAACTATAGAAAGCTTATGAAGGAAATTGAAGAAGACATAAAGAAATGGAAAGACATTCCCTGCTCATGGATTGGAAGAATAAATATTGTCAAAATGTCAATACTACCAAAGCTATCTACACATTCAATGCAATCCCAATCAAAATTGCACCAGCATTCTTCTCGAAACTAGAACAAGCAATCCTAAAATTCATATGGAACCACAAAAGGCCCCGAATAGCCAAAGTAATTTTGAAGAAGAAGACCAAAGCAGGAGGCATCACAATCCCAGACTTTAGCCTCTACTACAAAGCTGTCATCATCAAGACAGCATGGTATTGGCACAAAAACAGACACATAGACCAATGGAATAGAATAGAAACCCCAGAACTAGACCCACAAACGTATGGCCAACTCATCTTTGACAAAGCAGGAAAGAACATCCAATGGAAAAAAGACAGTCTCTTTAACAAATGGTGCTGGGAGAACTGGACAGCAACATGCAGAAGGTTGAAACTAGACCACTTTCTCACACCATTCACAAAAATAAAGTCAAAATGGATAAAGGACCTGAATGTGAGACAGGAAACCATCAAAACCCTAGAGGAGAAAGCAGGAAAAGACCTCTCTGACCTCAGCCGTAGCAATCTCTTACTCGACACATCCCCCCCAAGGGCAAGGGAATTAAAAGCAAAAATGAATTACTGGGACCTTATGAAGATAAAAAGCTTCTGCTCAGCAAAGGAAACAACCAACAAAACTAAAAGGCAACCAACAGAATGGGAAAAGATATTTGCAAATGACATATCGGACAAAGGGCTAGTATCCAAAATCTATAAAGAGCTCACCAAACTCCACACCCGAAAAACAAATAACCCAGTGAAGAAATGGGCAGAAAACATGAATAGACACTTCTCTAAAGAAGACATCCAGATGGCCAACAGGCACATGAAAAGATGCTCAACGTCGCTCCTTATCAGGCAAATACAAATCAAAACCACACTCAGATATCACCTCACGCCAGTCAGAGTGGCCAAAATGAAGAAATCAGGAGACCATAGATGCTGGAGAGGATGTGGAGAAACGGGAACCCTCTTGCACTGTTGGTGGGAATGCAAATTGGTGCAGCCACTCTGGAAAACAGTGTGGAGGTTCCTCAGAAAATTAAAAATAGACCTACCTTATGACCCAGCAATAGCACTGCTAGGAATTTACCCAAGGGATACAGGAGTACTGATGCATAGGGGCACTTGTACCCCAATGTTTATAGCAGCACTCTCAACAATAGCCAAATTATGGAAAGAGCCTAAATGTCCATCAACTGATGAATGGATAAAGAAATTGTGGTTTATATACACAATGGAGTACTACATGGCAATGAGAAAGAATGAAATATGGCCCTTTGTAGCAACGTGCATGGAACTGGAGAGTGTGATGCTAAGTGAAATAAGCCATACAGAGAAAGACAGATACCATATGTTTTCACTCTTATGTGGATCCTGAGAAACTTAACAGAAACCCATGGGGGAGGGGAAGGAAAGAAAAAAAAAAGAGGTTAGAGTGGGAGAGAGAGCCAAAGCAAAAGAGAGTCTTAAAAACTGAGAACAAACTGAGGGTTGATGGGGGGTGGGAGGGAGGGGAGGGTGGGTGATGGGTATTGAGGAGGGCACCTTTTGGGATGAGCACAGGGTATTGTATGGAAACCAATTTGACAGTAAATTTCATATATTGAAAAAATAAAATAACAGTCCATGTTTTAGGATTCAATGTTAAGTAATTATTATCAATATATGTAAGGATTTCCATCAACCCTTCTGAATATTAGACAAAGATTATGAATTACCAAAAAATTCAGATATTGTGGTCAAGTTAAGAAATGCAAAAACATAATCACTGTTACATGAAAGCATCTGTCAGTATTATGATTTAGTTTATATGAATACAAATTTACATCTTTCATCAGCTTAAGTGTCATGTAAGATTTCAAGATATATTACAAAGCTATAAATCAAAACATTACGGTACTGACACAAAAACAGACACACAGATCAATAGAACAGAATAGAGTCCAGATATAAAGCCACACATTTATGGTCAATTAATCTATGACAAAGGAGGCAAGAATATGTAACGGGAAAATGACAGTGTCTTCAACAAAGAATGCTGGGAAAAATGGACAGCTTTATGCAAAATAATGAACCTGGACCACTTTTTATACTACACACAAAATAAACTCAAAATGGATTAAAGACCTAATTGGGAAATCTGAAACCATAAAATTCCTAGAAGAAAACATAGGCAGTAATCTTTTTGATATCAGCCATAAAAACACTTTTCTACATATGTCTCCTGAGGCAAAGGAAACAAAAGCAAAGGTAAACTACTGGGACTACACCAAAATAAAAAGTTTTGCATGGCAAAGGAAGCCATCAACAAAACAAAAAGATAAACTTCTGAATGGGAGAGGATATTTGCAAATAATGAATCCAATCAGGGGTTAATATCCTAAACATATCAAAAAAAAAAAACAAAACAAAACAAAACACACTTAATGCAACTCAACACCAAAAATCCAAATAATCCAATTAAAAAATGGGCAGAGGACCTCAATGGACATTTTTCCAAAGAAGACATACAAATTGCCAGTAGACACATGAAAAGATGTTCAACATTACAAATCATCAGGGAAATGTATATCAAAACCACAATGAGATATCACCTCATACCTGTCAGACTGGCTAAAATAAAGAACACAAGAAACAAGTATTGGCAAGGATGTAGCAAAAAAGGAACCCTCATGCACTGTTGGTAGAAATGCAAGCTGCTGCAGCCATTGTGGAAAACAGTATGGATGTTCCTCAAAAAATTTAAAACCAGAATTACCATATGATCCAATAATTTCACTATTGGGTATTTACACAAGGAAAATGAAAACACTAATTCAGAAAATATACATACCCCTATATTTACTCCAACATTATTTACAATAGCCAAGATATGGAAGCTACCTAAGTGTCCATCAATAGATGAATGGATAAAGAAGATAGGATATATTGATATATATGTGTACATCCATACATACACAAATGGATTACTCGGCTTTGAAAAGAACAAAATCTTACTATTTGCAACAATATGCATCTAGAGGGTAAAATGAGTAAGTAAAATGAGTAAGTCAGAGAAAGACAAATACCATATGATTTTCACTCATATGTGAAAATCATACATGATTCACTCATGTATGGAAATTAACAAACAAAACAATTCAACAACAACAACAAGAGACAAACAAAACAAAAAGATTCTAAATACAGAGAACAAACTGGTCATTGCCAGAGGACAGGCGAATGAGGAATGGATAAAATAGGTGAAGGTGATAAAGAGTGCACTTATTGTGATGAGCACTGACAAATGTATAAAATTGTTGAATCATCATATTGTTCACCTGTAACTAATATTACTTCTAATTATATTTGAACAATTTTTTTTTTTTTGGAAAGGGTCTTGGTGTCCCTGCCAAAAATAAATATATATAGATCAGTATGATCTAAAGATTCATGTTGATTTTGTGACTTAGATTATGTAAATGTTTCTGAATTTACTATCTGTAAAAGGATTATTCTTTCTGTGGGAGAGAAGGCTAGAACTTTTAAACTTTTAAAGTATTATAAAACAAGTTTAGGGATGCCTGGGTAGCTCAGTCAGTTAAGCGTCCAACTTCAGCTCAGGTCATGATCTCGCAGTTCGGGAGTTTGAAACCCGTGTCGAGCTCTGTGCTGACAGCTCAGAGGCTAGAGCCTGCTTCGGATTCTGTGTCTCCATCTCTCCCTGCCCCTCCCCAGCTCACTCTCTTTCTCTTTCTCAAAAATAAATTAACATTAAAAGAAAATAAAAAACAAACAAAAAAAACAAGTTTATTTTCTGTGAATTTAAAAAATATGCGATTTCAGGGGCGCCTGGGTGGCGCAGTCGGTTAAGCGTCCGACTTCAGCCAGGTCACGATCTCACGGTCTGTGAGTTCGAGCCCCGCGTCGGGCTCTGGGCTGATGGCTCGGAGCCTGGAGCCTGTTTCCGATTCTGTGTCTCCCTCTCTCTCTGCCCCTCCCCTGTTCATGCTCTGTCTCTCTCTGTCCCAAAAATAAATAAAAAACGTTGAAAAAAAAAATTAAAAAAAAAAAAAAAATAAAAAAAAAAAAATAAAAAATATGCGATTTAAGTACTTATTTATTCTTGAAAAAACAAACAGAACTCCTTTAATTTAAGAAACATTATAATGTAACCTATTTACGTCTGCCAGAGATAGAAAAATACTTCACATTTGTCAAAGAGATATAAGTACTTTTCTGAATTACAGACACACAAACATAAACATAAAGAGAACTTACTGCTTCAGTTCTACAACTTCAACCATAGATCAAAAGTAAAAATTACAAAACCCATCAGTTCAGAAATCAAGGAGTTGTTGTCCTTCCCAATCAGCACAAAATTTTAATTGTTTTGAGCTCACAAAGAAACAAACAAAAAAGACTAACAAACCAAACTTTCTGAGATGTCACCTAACAGAAGACAGTTCATCATCCATAGAACAGAGATCTCACCAAATGGGCCACAAAACTAAGTTTCTATCCATTGCTACCAGCAATGGGGAATCAATTCTTAACTATGCATGAACCAGAAGCAAAAACAAGCAGGAAGAAAGAAAAGAGAGAGTCAGAAAAGTTAAAATTGATTCCACTTGAGCCAAAAAAATATATGACTGAATTTAAATAGCCGTGGGGTGCATGTCTCCTTTAATACATTTACTTGGCTCTATCATGAACCCACTTGGGCATCTCAGTGGATGATCTCCAAAACAAAGTTCAATTTTCATTAGTTGAAAAACATAATTCTCATACAACATAAATGAGCATGTCAAAGATTTTACTTAAATAATTAATTAATAAGGAAACTAGTAAGCATTATGACTTGCTCATAGATTCTTTAGGAATAAAACATACGAGAATAAAACAAAGAAATGTTAGGATAAGATTTTTATGTTAGGTATGAAACTACATATAGCTAACAGGACCACAGATAATAATCTTCAGTGTTATCAGCTCTACTGGACAGACATTATTTCCTTCTCTACTAGACAAAAATCCACAAATTAACCTTTTGCCCCTTTCAGAGTTGAAAACTGCCTAGTCAATATAGATAGTTAAGCCAGCACTACAATGAAAGAATACCAATAATTTTTCTTGATTATTTCAAGTTTAAAATAATTTTCTGGCTGTTATATATAATAAATCTGTAGGTTTTATCAGACTCAATTTACTTTCAGTGGCTTCAACTATTTGTGTATGTACTGCTCTCTTGTCTTCAGTGAGCTTTAGCTCCTGTTTATTGAATTCCAAGACATTATATAGAAGAAACATAAACCCACTGAGAGTTAAGGCATATTTGAAACTATGGTAGTGGAATAGACTGACATTTTTTATAACATGGTTAATTTGTTAAACCATAAAAAAAATCCATTCCAAAGCCAGATAAACTTGTATTTAGAAAGCCTTAATAGTTTATATGGATTACACAGTCTTTTTCATTTGGATAATAACAAAATAAATAAATGTCCTAAAAATTGCTTTACTAGACAGATTAAAATGACAGTTATCAGTTCTGTTACATTAAAATTGTAAAGTTTCATTTCTAGAGTAGCTTTTACCTATAGTAACCTAACTTCACGAATTTTCCTTAAATGACTATAGCTGCCATATGATCTCAACGAATCTTTCTCCAAGGATTTGATAAAAGAAATTATTCCAGATGATTATAGTTTTCAATGCTCCATTCTTAGCATATGAATATACTTTAATACCATATTATTTGAATTGCTATTACCACTATATTACATGTTAACTAATTAATTCAATTTATTGGACACTAATTATTTCCACTAATGTTCATTAAGTCAACATGTTTTCTAACACTATCATGTATTGAACATTATAATGCCTTAAAACCTCTCTTTCTATTCCACATAATGAATTTCTTTATCCAACTCCCTCTTACCCCCTTGGTCTCAATATGAACATATAGGAAGTTTAGATGTCTTCTGCCCTCGTCTCCAATACAGAATGAAATTGTATAGGTATTTCCAACACCATGTTTGCCACTCAATGTTGTTGTTTTTTTCTCTTTCCAGTTAATGGGCTCTTGCTCTACCTGGCAAATGAGTACAAATCACCATCAGCCCCAGCTATATCACTTTTTAGATAGATTCCCAAACTTTGTAACTTTCCTTATCCTCATCAAACAATGTATCTTGTTTTGTCTCATTTCTTTAGAGAATCTGTTTTACAGAAGATATGTTAACAGTTGCTGATGTATTAATTCATTGTTTTTTTTAAAAAACACATATTTTAATAAAGACCTCCTTTGGGCTCAATGGAAAGCAGTATCTGTCATGGAAATTCAGTTTTCACTAATAATGAACTATCAGAAAAAAACTTAAGAAAATTCCATTTACAAACCCATAAAAAAGAATTAAATGCCTAGGAATAAATGTAAGCAAGATGTAAAAGACCTGTATTCTGAAACTATAAGACATCAATGAAAGAAAGTAAAGACCCAAACAAATAGAAATTCCAAGCTCATGGAATTAGATTAGAAGAATTAATATTGTTAAAATGTCCATACCACCCAAAGCAATCTACAGATTCAATACAATTCCTATCTAAGTACCAATGACATTTTCACAGAACTAAAATACATAATCCTAAACTTTGTATGAAACCACAAAAGACCCTGAACAGCCAAAGTAATCTTAAAAAAGAACAAAGCTGGAGGTATAACACTCCTAAATTTTCTACAGTTCACCTTGAACAACATGGGGGTTAGGGGTGCTACCCTCCTGATGTAGTCAAAAAATCCTTGTATAACTCCATACACATAACTCCAAACACATAACTATTAATAGTCAACTGTTGACTAGAAACCTTACTGATAACATAAACAACATATATTTTGTATATTATATGTATCATATACTGTATTCCTAAAATAAAGTAAGCTAGAGAAAAGAAAATGATATTTAGAAAATCATAAAGGGCGCCTGGGTGGCTCAGTTGGTTGGGTGACCAACTTCGGCTCAGGTCATGATCTCTCAGTTTGTGAGTTTGAGCCCTGCATCAGGCTCTGTGCTGACAGCTCAGGAGCCTGCTTTGGATTCTGTGTCTCCCTCTCTCTCTGCCCCTCCCCTGCTCATGCTCTGTCTCTCTCTGTCTCAAAAATAAATAAAACATTAAAAAAACTTTTTAAAAAAAGAAAATCATAAAGAAAATACACATATAGTACTATACTACATTGGGAAAAAATTCTGCACATAAATGGATCTGTGTAGTTTAAAAATTTTTCTTAATGTTTATTTATTCTTGAGAGAGAGAGAGACACAGAGCATGAGTGAGAGAGGGGCAGAGAGAGAGGGAGACACAGAATCCAAAGCAGGCCCCGAGGTGTCAGCACAGATCACAAGGTGGGGCTTAAACCCACAAACTGCAAGATCACGATGTGAGCTGAAGTCAGACTCTCAATCAACTGAGCCACCCAGGCACCCCTTACGTGTACAGTTTAAATGCATGTTGTTCAAGGTTAACTGCATACTACAAAGCTACACTAATCAAAGCAGTATGGTACTGGCACAAAAACAGACATATAAATCAATGCTTTTACGGTCAATTAATCCACACTTTTACAGTCAATTAATATATGACAAAGGGACAAATCCACACTTTTACAGTCAATTAACACATGACAAAGGGACAAGTATACACAAGGAGAAAAAGACGGTCTCTTCAACAAATGGTGCTGGTAAAACTCAACAGCTACATGCAAAAGAATGAAACTGGACCACTTTCTTACACCACACACAAAAATAAATGCAAAATGGATTAAAAACCTAAATGTAACACTTGAAACCACAAAAATCCTAGAAGAAAACATAGATAGTAAACTCTTTTAGCAGTATTTTTGGGGGCCTGTCTTCTCAGCAAGGGCAATGAAAGCAAAAATAAACTACTGGGACTGCATCAAACTAAAATTGATTTGCGTAGCAAAGAAAAGCATCAACAAAATTAAAATGAATGAGAGGACGTATTTGCAAATGATATATCCAATAAGGGATTAATATCCAAAATAATGAACTCATACAACTCAACACTAAATCACAGCAATCTAATTAAAAAATGGGTAGAGGACCTGACAAGTATTTTGCAAAGAAGACATACAGATGGCCAACAGACATATGAAAAGATGTTCAACATAACTAATCATCAGGGAAATGCAAATCAAAATTACGAGATATCACCTCATACCTGTCAGAATGGCTAGTATCAAAAGACAAGAGAAAACCCTCATACACTGTTGATATAAATGTAAACTGCTACAGTCACTATGGAAAACGGTATAGATGTTCCTCAAAAACTTAAAAATAGAAATACCATAGGATCCAGCAATTGCGCTTCTGGGAATTTATCTGAAGAAAAAAAAAACATTAACTCAAAAAGATATATGCACTCTATGTTTATTGTATCATTATTTACAACAGTCAAGATATAAGAGGAACCTAAGTGCCCACCAATAGATGAATAAAGACATGGTACATACATACAATGGAATATTAGCCATAAAAAAGGATAAAATCTTGCCATTTGCAACAACATGGATGGATCCAGACGGTAGTATGCTAAATGGAATAAACCAGACAAATAAAGACATATACCACAGGATTTTACTTATATATGGGTTCTAATAAAAACAAACAAGCCAACAAAACAGACTCATAAATACAGAGAACAAACGAGTGTTTATCAGAGAGAAGGTGGTGGAATTGTGGGTGAAAGAAGTAAAGGGAATTAAGAGATACAAACTTCCAGTTATACAATAAATAAGTCATGTGTATGGATGTAAAGTATAGCTTAGGGAATATAGTCAATAACACTGTAATAACTTTGTATGGTAATGGATGGTAATGTGGTGGTCACTTCATAATGTTTATAAATATCAAATCACTATGTGGTATACCTGAAACTAACGTAATATTTTATGTCAACTATACTTCAATGTATTTTTTAATTCTTTCATTTTTAAAAAACAAAAAAAATCAGGTTTATTAGTTTCAGGGCTGTTATTAACAAATTGCCATTGATCGGGTGGCTTAAAACAACAGAAATTTATTCTCTTATAGTCCTGGAGGCCAGTGGTGTTGGCAGAGCCATACTCTCTCTGAAGGCTCTAAGGAAGATGTTCCATGACTTTCTTTAGCTTCTGGCGTCACCAACAATTTCTGGTGCTCTTTGGCTTATTGATGTGTCATTCTAAACTCTGTATCTCTCATCCCATGGCATTCTCCCTGTGTGTCTTCTGTGTCATTTCTTCTAAGGACACTAGTCATATAGGATTAGGGCCCACCCTAATTTAGTGTTATGTTATCTTAACTTGATTGCATCTGCAACCATCCCATTTCCAAATAAAATCACATTCACAGGTACCAGGGGTTAGGATTTTGACATATCTTCTTACGGGGGACACAATTCAACCCACAATCCCAGTTTTGTGCCACAACATTCCAATTCGTCCCAGATGGTAGGAGGTGTTCTAGCCCAAGACATCAGGAAACACACAATTTAAATTGTCCATCAACTGCACTTTTCATGCTGTAAGGTGACTATTCTTTCACATCCTTTTTGTTTGACTGCAGATACACTTGGCTTTTGCTCTCAAGATTAAAGCCATAATAGTGAAGGAAAATTAAGGGAGGTATGCTAATCTGCCTCATGCATCATCTGAAAACTTGTCAGGTAAATCCTGACTCTGAAATTTTTGTTTTAGTGTTAGTGACTAGAAGCCGAATAAACATGGTTTGATTTGTAGTCAGCTTGCTATGTTTGTGACATTACAGCATTAGAGAAAATATTGTTGAGAAGCATAAACTAAGAAAATTTAACATGGAAGTCATTGATTTAGTCTTGGGAGAGACACTTTTTCAAACAATAGATGCATTTTATTGCTGCTTTTAACATTCACTGCATTTTTCAGCAGTGTTTCCATATAAATATTAAAGATATCTTGAAAAATAAAATATATGCAAATATATGGATATTAAATATCATATGATTGTAAAGCTATTAGATACTGTTTTTAAGGCTACAGGAAAAGCTAATTTGGACCCAACTAATTCACATTTTTGACGTTTCAGTAAGGGTTCAGCTTAATTTCACCTTTGCTTTATGAGAAAATAATTTGCTAAGCATATTTATCTTGTGAAGAAATCGCCCTGTTTATGCGACTAATCGTATACGTATTCCTTGTAGCCTGGAAACATTTACATGTGAATAATTGATACATTAATTATAAATCATTCTTAGCCATTAGTTAAATCAAGTTTTTTAAGTTCCACCTCTATAGGAGACTGTCTAGTTCAAAGCTGAATATAACATAGTACAGGGTGTTATTAAAAGGCATTTCTATATAAGAAAAAGCTTTTTAATACATAGTTTTACTTATTCAAATAGACCTGTCCTTTTTTAGATGAAATAACGTGGGACATGTTTTTCTTATTAGATTTTATTCCTTATTACTGATTTGTTCACATTCTGAAAAAGCAAAATCTGAGTGGCTTAATATGAAAGGTCGATAGTTTCTATAAATGAGTGAAAGATGGACACCAAGGAATTTTTCTTATACATTATGGAACCAAATATAATTTCATTTGTTATGAAAATAATCAGGTAACTGTACAAGACTGTATTCTTTTAGCACAAGTAGGGTACTGAAGATGTATATTATCTAACATTGCTCAACAGGATTTGGGAGATATGAGGAGTCTAGATGAATATGTCACAGAAACTTACAAAAGAGAAATCTTAAAACATTTTAATTTTGTAATGAGTTCTCCAAGAGTCAAACAAGAAGTGGTGGTTATTGAGATTAACAGAGAGAATTCATGCCCTGAAATGCTGCAAGTAAAACAGAGTTTGTAGCTCAGGTTTCAGAGAGAACCAGAGCAAATCCGAGATCTGAGGCTCAAATTCCACTGAACACATGGTTACTATTTCACCCAACCCTTGCTTATTTCCATACCCATGCATTCAGTAGCTTCCAGCCTCAAGATCTTCACAGGGCTTAAAAGACTTCAAACAAACTGGAGAAAATACCAACAGCCATCACCATACTAGATCCGTCATGGATCCGCATGTCATTTTATGCTCACCTCACATGATCACATGAGATACATTTTAATATGGCTATATGGCTATGATGTCACAAATTCCTCAGATTATAAATTAGGAAGTTGACTAAAAGTCTATTACCTGTATTTTAGATTTAGCCCTTTCTGAGTGAAGTTCACATTTAGACTTAGGCTTAATTAGTGACGAGAGTTTTGGCTTAGGGGTAGCTCTCATAGGAAGAGGTAATCTTCGTTATTTGACCACAGTGATTTACCATAGATTTTTGTAGCCCCTAATGATTCTTCAAATTTATAAAAACAGTGCTGACTGAACTATTACATAAATTGAGGAAAATGTTATATATATTTAGTATGTTTATATTGATATTTGAATATCAAGTGGCTGTTCCATTAGTGGTTATGTCACAGTAGGGATTACAAAGATTGTGGCATGGGAATGGCTGCTTCTGAAAATACTAGATGTTACCTAAAGAAAATGAGAAGTGGAAGTTCTTGAGTGCTTAGCTCAGAACATGGGGGGGGGGGGGAGAAAAAAGAATTAGAAAATCTCTATGAAAGCTTTAAAAGATTCCTTATCTTCCACAGTCCTATGACAGATAACATTGAGCTTGACTGTAAGGGTTACAGAGTTGCAGTGTTAATTAAATGTAGCACTCTACCAGACCTCTTCACTAACATTAAGGCATGGTGTGCAAGAGGTTGGAACCTAAGGTAGTGGGCCATTTTGGTAAAAACAGGTAAGACCAGGAAATTTAAATCCCTAAATTATTCAAAGTCTTCCTTAATTGTAGAAGCAGACAATCCTTATCTAAAAGAACCAGCCTTATTGTGCATAAAATCTTTCACCTCAAGCAGTTGCCCCAAGGATGTCTGTTTTGTATAAAGACCCAACCTCACCACCTCTCATTGCCTCCAACCCCAAACAAGAGAATTTTTATCTTATCATAACCCAAAAGGAGAAGAGACCTACTCTGAGAAAAGATAGACTTCATCCAAAATAATTGCAGAAATTTGCTAATGTAGATATTAGCAAGGTGAGCATGCCTAAGGAAAGGGAAATAGCCAGACCTTTCAGGATTATTAGATGTTGGCCCTGAACTGAAGCTAATTCTTAGAGACCCAAAACCCTGCTATGGTTCATGGCATTGAAGGTCAGTTAAAAGATGAAGTTATGGGTCTGAGGTATCTCCCAAGACATCCACTGGAGTCATGGCCATATGCTGTGGTTCTTTCTTTGGTCCTAGAATATATACTTAGTATCTGAAAGAATCTCTAAATTTATTCCTGTGAATTGAAGGTCAGTATGGTAAGTGTGTCATGTGAAAGTCATTATGTTACACCTGCACCAAGACAGTAAATTAAAGGCAATATCCTATCCCAGGAGATGAGCAGAAATCAATGCTATTATCAAATACCTGAAAAACTGAGTGGTGACGATTCCTACTGCTTCCCCCATTAATTTACCTTTTTGGCTGATACAAAAGCCAGACAGGCCTTACAAAATGAATGATTAGATAATACTGCTAATTTAATCAGATCATTTTACCAATCACAACTGTGGTAGGAAAATAGAGGTTTTAGTGGATAAAACCAATATATCCTGACACACCTATGTTGCTTTCTTTAGACTTATATCAACAGATATAAGCATGATCAGAAATAATAGAACACTTTTACTGTCTTATCACAGGATATGTCAATTCTTCTGCTTCTGGTCATCACATAGTCCAGAGGGACCTTGGCTGTCCTATTATTCCTCAACTATCAGGCTGGTTCATTATATTGAGGATATGATATTATACTAACTGGACCTGGCTATAGGATATGGCAAACTCTTTAGATGCCTTAATAAGACACAAGCATGCAAGAGGATATGGGACAAATCTTGCGAAAGTTAAGGGGTCTGACACATCTCCTTATCCAGAAAAAAGAAGTATGCTGGAATATCCCTTTTAATGTGAGACAATCTATACTATATCCTATGAGGAAAGAAGTATACTGTTTGTTTGGATTCTTAGGATAACTAGAGGAAACACATACCATATTGGTGTCTATTCTTCGAACTCATTCACCAGCCAGTTTAGCATGGGGTCTGAATGGAGAAAGGACTCCATAGCAGACCCAAACAAGCTGTCCCCACTTTTTAGGCCTTATTACTGGCCATGTCCAATAGCACTGGAAGTGTCAATAAAAAAGATGCTACATAAAGCACTTGGCAAGCTGTAAGGGACTCAGAGTAGGGTTTTGGACTAAGGACATGCCCTCTTCTACACAGCTCTGGCATTGCCACCATAACCTGGTAGAGTCTGCCCCTGGGCATTAAGTGATTAATTCAAGCTAACTGTCCTTCACGACCTGGGTATTAACCAATCACTGATAATGTACTACATGAGTAGAAGCATCCCATGCTTAAGTGAAAATATTTGTTAAAAGAATGAACTATTGTTACTTTTTTTTTTTTTTTACCGTTTTTCAAACGTTTAATTACCATTTTACATTACCTTATTCTGATTGGTACAGTTCTTTAATAGAATGGAAATAAAGTAAAAAGAAATTATTAAGAATATTTAACTTTCTAAATACCGTAGAGATATTCTCAAATATTAATTCATATGGTACTGAAACAAAGAAACAGTCTAACAGCTCACCAAAGAGCAAATGGTTATCCAAAAATAACTGTGGGTTCCTTCAAGTACGCTTTGCTATTCATTAACTTCCCTTAAATGACAAATAATTACATATATGGAATTATCATATCCGGCAATATTTACCCATTCGTTCATTATTCATTTAGATGATAAATAGATAGCTAGAGATAGAAATGATATAGACAAAGTCTGAATCATAAACAGTGCAATAGATTTTAAATGAGTAAGTATTGGATGTGTAGGTTGGTCCAGGAAATGCTTATAATTCCACTAATTCAGTATCTTCATTTCTAAATAGGGGTAGCTTAACTAATAATTCTAAAGGAAGACAAAAATCTTAACGTGAGTTACTCATAAACAATGAATTTTATACAAATTAAACAAGATTTTTTCTTAAAAACTGAACAAAAGTTTAAGTGTTTGCTGTCTGTATGATGATTAACTGGATGAATGATGCTTAACAAATTTTAACAATATTTAAAACTATTTAATGGAATTCAAACCAATTTAACAATTTAAGTGTTCTATCAACCATGAACAAAAGATGTTAAATGATCCCAGGTTAATTAGCTTTCGATGCTTAACCAGTCTTATCTAGTCTTTTGAGCCTAAAAGTATCATAAGGATTTCAAAAAGTTTCTTTATTCCCAGCTTGGTTTAAGAAGGCTAAAGACACTAAGCCTCATTTAATGAGGCTTAACTAAGTTTAATGGAGCCTGAAAATTTTAATGAAGTTTAAGTTTTAATAAGATATAAAAACCCCCTTTTATTTAACACTATGAAAATTTTTCTTTATATCTGGAAAGTACCTTAATACCTAAGGCAATTATGAACACAATGAAAATCTACTGATAAATAAAGATGACCTCTAAAGGATACAATATATTTTTTGGACTGGAGAAGAAGGGCAAATCAGGAAACTGAAATTGTAAGTATTCCAACAAAATATCAAATAATATATTCTTAGAATCTGAAGGGGCCTTTTTCTTCCATTTTATTTGATCTTCTATGCAAGGCAGGATCCCTCTATATACTATCCCTGAAATACCGTCATTTAGCAGTAACCTTGAGCAACCCCTGTGATAAGGTTTCTACTCTAGAAACCTTCACATTGGACTTTTAACCAATTATTTTTGGATAACTAATTATTTTATATTGAGATACAAAATGGTTATTATGAAGCCAGCTCAACTTATATTTGAATATTGACACTGACAGTTCACAACTACCTTTATACACATTACTATACACAAGGCATAATATTTAAGAACATATGTTCTGGACTTAGGGCTGCCTGAGTTTGTACTGCAACACCAATAAAAGCTTACTAGCTGTGAAGCCTTAGGGAAGTCATATAACCTTTCTGAACCCTGATGACTCAAGAGGATTTATTTTTTCATATAGTTGTTGTGTAGTGATGTGTGGGCAATAAGTGAATCTGAACAGAGGATAATTGGGGAATTCTCTATACTATTCTCATATATTCTAATGTTAAAAATAACTTCACAATAAAAATATAGAGCAAATATAATAAAAATTAAAATGCAGCTCCTGTGAACATCAGATAGTTGAATTGTGTTTTTGTTTTGTTTCAGCCTATTCTGTCAATCTCTACCTGCTCACTGGAGTATTTAATCCATTTAAATTTAATATAATTTAATGATTAATTATGTTAGCTGAATTACTATATGTTTTCTATTTTCTCCTCTGTTCTTTGTTCTTTTTATCCTCTTTTTCTGACTGTTTGGATTAACTGAGTACTTCCAAATAATCCTTTTGACACTTCATTTTACTCCCTCTGTTATTTTTATGTATACCTCTGTTTTAATGTTTTAGTGATTGCTCTAAATACTAAAATAGTACTCTTAATTTATCACAATCTTTCTTGAATTAATATTATACCAGTTTAGAAAATCAACAAGGAGACAGTGGCTTTGAATGATACATTAGACCAAATGGATATAACAGATACATTCAAAACATTCCATTCTAAAACAGTAGAATACACATTCTTTTCAAGTGCACATGAAACATTCTCCAGAATAAATCACATATTAGGCCACAAAAGAAGTCTCAACAAATTCAAATGATTTAAGTCATACCATGCATCTTTTCCAACCACAATGCTAAGAAACTGGAAATTACAAAAAAAAATCCAGAAAAAACACAAATACAGAAAAGTTAAATAACATGCTACTAAACAGTGAATGGGTCAACCAAGAAATCCAAGAGAAAATAAAAAGGTACATGGAGATAAATGAAAATGAAAACACAATGGTCCAAAACCTTTGGGATGGCAGCAAAAACTGTTCTAAGAGGAAAGTTTATAGCAAAACAGACCTAACTCAAGAAGCAAGAAAAATGTCAAATAAACAACTTAACCTTACACCTAAAGGAGCCAGAAAAAGAAGAATAAACAAAATCCAAAACCAATAGAAGGAAGGAGATAATCAATAGTAGAGCATAAATAAACAACATAGAAACTGAACCGCCAAACAAAACAATAGAAGAAATCGATGAAAGCAGGAGCTGAGCTGGTTCTTTGAAAAGATCAACAAAATTGATTCATTAGAGAGATAGAGAGGACTCAAATAAATAAACTCAGAAAAGAGGAGCAATAACAACACCACAGAAATACAAAGGATTATAAGAAAATATTATGAAAAAATTTCATGCAATTAAGACAAATTGGACAACCTAGAAGGAACTGATAATTTCCTAGAAATATATAACCTCCTACAACTGAGTCAGGGAAAAATAGAAAATTTGAACAGACAAATTACCAACAATGAGATTCAATCAGTGAACAAAAAATTCCCAAAAAGGCAAAGTCCAGGACCAGACTATGGGAAATGAAATAGCTATATCCTGGGTTAGGAGATTATAGGGAATGCATTGCAAAGCAGAACCCTGCTTTCTGGCCTTCCTGAAAAAAGCATGCCACACTTCACTTCTCTAGTTAATGTATATCTAAGGGTTAGATTCTGCCTGTGCTCATAAATTCCTTAGACCAGGTTATTGCACAAATATCTTATCCTGTTTTCTACCCTGTTTTCTGCATCTGTTTTTTTTTTTTTTTTTTTGAAGTCTTGGGAAAGCCTTAATCTGTTTTTCTGCTTTTTTCAATACATTCCTACTGTCACATAGCCCACTGACATATTGCATGCTGTTTCCCTAAATGTATGCTTATTAAACACAGGAGCTTGAGAGAAGTTTGGGGAGACTTCCCTTAGCCTCCCTCTCATCTCTCTTGACTTGCATAGAGTCTTGAATAATTCTTTCTGCCAACATCAACTTTGCAGGACAAAGCCAAAAGCTGAACCCACACCAGATAGCTTTACAAGTGAATTCTACCAAACATTTAAAGAGGAATTAATACCTATTTTCTCAAACTATTGCAAAAAAATAGAAGGAAAGCTTTCAAATTTATTCTATGAAGCCAGCATTACCGACACCAAAACCAGATAAAGACACTTCGAAAAATGAAAACTACAGGCCAATATCTGATGAACATCGATGCAAAGATCTTCAAGAAAATATTAGCAACTTGAATCCAACAATACATTATAAATAATCACTCACCACAATCAAGTGGGATTTATTCCTAGATTGCAAGGGTGGTTCAATATTTGCAAATCAATCAGTGTGATACATCATCTCAGCAAGAGAAAGGATTAAAACCATATGACAATTTCAATACATGCAGTAAAAGCATTTGACAAAGTATAACCATTCATGATAAAAACCCTCAACAAAGTAGGTTTGGAAGGAACATACCTCAACATAATAAAAGCCATATGTCAAAAACCCATAGCTAACATCATGTACAGTGGTGAAAACAGATCTTTCCCCCTCAGATCAGGGACAATACAAGGATGTCCATCCTTACCACTTTTTTTCAACACAGTACTAGATGTCCTAGAAACAGCAATCAGATGTGAAAAAGAAATAAAAGGCATCCAAATTGGTAAAGAAGAAGAAAAATATTCACTATTTGCAGATGACATGATGTTATATATAAAAAAGGCTAAAGACTCCACCAAAAATCTGCTAGAAGTGATAAATGAATTGCATAAGGTCTCAGGATACAAAATCAATATACAGAAATCTGTTGCATTTTTACACACTAATAATGAAGCAGCCGAAAGAGAAATTAAGGGGGAAAAAACCCACTTACAATTGAACCAAAAATAATAAAACAACTAGAAATAAACTTAACCAAGGAGGTGAAAGACCTGTATGCTAAAAACTATAAACACTAGTGAAAGAAACTGAAGGCAACAAAGAACAAATGGAAAGATATTTTATGTTCATGGATTGGAAGAACAAATATTGTTAAAATGTATATGCTACCCAAAGCAATCTACATATTGTATGCAACCCTATCAAATACCAGTAACATTTTTCACAGAACTAGAACAAAAATCCCAAAATTTGTATGGAGCCACAAAAGACCTCAATTAGCCAAAGCAATCTTGAAAATGAAGAACAAAACTGGAGGTATCACAATACCAGATTTCAAGATATACTACAAAGCTGTAGTAACCAAATCAGTATGGTAATGGCACAAAAATGGATGCATAAATCAATGGAACAGAATAAAGAGCCCAGAAATAAACCCACAATTACATTATCAATTAATCTTCGACAAAGAAGCAAGAATATGTAATGGAAAAAAGACAGTCTCTTCAACAAATGGTACCGGGAAAACTGGACAGCTACATGCAGAAGAATGAAACTGGACCACTTTTTTATGCTATACACAAAAATAAATGCAAAATGGATTAAAGAACTAAATGGAAGACCTGAAACCATAAAAACCATAAAAGAGAGTACAGGCAATAATTTCTCTGATATAGGCCATAGAAACATTTTTCTAGATATGTCTCCTGAAGCAAGGGAAACAAAAGCAAAAATAAACTACTGGAACTACATCAAAATAAAAACCTTCTGCATAACAAAAGAAACAATCAACAAAACTAAAAGACAGCCTACTCAATGGGAGAAGATATTTGCAAATGACACATCTTATAAAACGTTAGTATCCAAAATATATAAAGAACTTGTACAACTCAACACATGAAAAAACAAATAATCCAATTATAAAATGGGCAGCAGACATGAACAGACATTTCTCCAAACGATGCTCAACACCCTAATCATCAGGGAAATGCAAATCAAAACCACAATGAGATATCACCCCACACCTGTCAGAATAGCTAAAATCAAAAACACAAGAAACAAGTGTTGACAAGAATATGGAGAAAAAGGAACCCTTGTGCACTGCTGGGGGGGAAGGCAAACTGCTGGAGGGTGCAGCCACTGTGGAAAACAGTATGGAGGTTCCTCAAAAAATTAAAAATAGAATTACTATATATGATCCAATAATTCCACTACTGGTTATTTACCCAAAGAATATAAAAACACTAATATGAAAAGATAAGCACCCTTAGGTCTCCTGTAGCATTATTTACAGTAGCCAAATTATGGAAGTGTCCATTGGTAGATGAATGGCTAGGGAAGAAGTGATATATGTAATGGAATATTACTCAGTCATAAAAAACAATGAAATCTTGCCATTTGCAACAACATGGATGAAACTAGAGAGTATAATCCTAAGTGAAATAAGTCAGTCGAGAAAGTCATATGCTGTATGATTTCACTCATATGTGGAATTTAAGAAACAATGAATAAAGGAAAAAAAGACAATCCAGAAAATAGACCCTTAACTATAGACAGAAAATTGATGGTTATTAGAGGAGGTAAATAGACGGATGGGGAAACAGATGAAGGGAATTAAGAGTGCACTTACTGTGATGAGCACTGAGTAATGTATAAAATTGTTGAATCACTATAATGTATACCTGAAACTAATATAACACTGTATGTTAACTATACTGGAATTAAAATAAAAATATTATACTAGTTTAGTGTAATGTAAGATGGTTACAAAAGTAATGTTCCATGTTTCTCTCTTGCTATCCTTTATGCTATTTTTATGATGCAATTTATCACTATTTGTGACATAAACCCCACTACAAAATGTTACTGTTTGTGCTTTACAGACATAATTTGTATTCTGAAGAAATTAGGAAATGAAAAGTCTTTTATATTTACATACTTACCATTTATAGTGGTCTTCAAAGCTTCCTGTAGATTTAGCTTTCTAATATGTATTACTTATTTTTAGACTGAAAACTACCTTTAGCATTTCTTACGGTGAAGAGCTTTTGGCCACTGCAATTCCAATGCCTTTTTTAATCTGAAAAATGTCTTTATTTCACCTTTACTTTAGAAGGTTATTTTTGTTGGACATATAAACCTGTATTTATAGTTGGGTTTTTTTGTTTGTTGGGTTTTTTTCAAATGATTTTTTAAATGTTTATTTATTTGAGACAGAGAGAGGGAGTGCATGAGTGGGGGAAGGTAGAGAAAGGAGAGAATCCCAACCAGGTTCCACACTCAGCACAGATTCCAACACAGGGCTCAATCTCACAACTGTGAGATCACAACCCGAGCTGCTATCAAGAGTCATTCAACCAACTGAGCCACCCAGGCACCACTCTAAACAACTTTAAAAGCTATCATTCAATACCTTCTGGTATGCTTTTTTCATAATGAGAAGTTGGGCACCATATTTAACTTTGTTTCTCTGTACACAATGTGACTGTTTTCTCTGGATGCTTTTAGAATTTATCATAAATTTTCAGTAGTATTACTATGATGTGCCTATGTGTGATTTTCTTGGATTATCTTGTTTGGAATTTGCTTAATATCTTAAATTTGTAATTCAATGTCTCTCATAAAACTTGGAAACTGTCTAACCATTATTTCTTTAAACTTATCCTCTCCTGTTTTGTTGCTTCTCTCCTCAGCATTAAAGTGCTTGGCATTAGACTGATTGATTTGTTGTGCTTTGGTTTGTTCTCTTGTTTTTCAGCCCTACCTTCACTGTACCAGCAAAACTGGTAATGGTGTTGGGGAGCAGAGACAATTGTTGAACAAAGCCAACTATTCTCTCATTTTGACTATATTCAAGACTATAATCATTCCTGCCTGCCCTATTTTAACCAATAGCTCATTTGGCCTCACCCCAGTAAGTCAATTCTTATATTTTTGCCAGACTTCCTCTCATTGCCTGCCTCACCAGACCTAGCAGTTGCCCCAGAACTGCTCTGGGGCTTTTACTACTCACATATGAATTGCTTCTCTTTCTGGGAATTGGTTCATCAAGACTTTCAAGACTTTCTTCACTGCTCTTCAGTAGTCCTATACATAACTATGATTTTCTATTTTATCTAGGTTTCCCTTTGTGTTACTCCAGGAGTGAAGTCTGCATATCTTTTAATGTCCTAAGCAAAAGTTAAATCCCCTGTTGCCTGGCTCCAATGAAGTTGTAATCCATGAGGTTTCTCTTTTGTTATCTTTGTTCTTCTATTTGATTCTTTGCTGCTGCTATAATCGAGCTGCTGGAAATTTTTCATGTAACTTTTAAGTCATACTATCTTGGCTCATATTAAACTTGTACTTAACCACTCTTATTTAGGTAAGGTTATTGGTCTATAGCAGTGATATTAACCAAGTCAAAAAATATTTTTAAAAAAGGAAAAACATCTTGCAGAGAAATGTTCTAAATAAAGCCAGAGATTAATTTTTTTTAAATAATTTAAAAGTAATTAGTTTTAGTAACTTGTTCACAGGTACTGACAAGGACTGAACTCTTGATCTTCAGTTTACTTTTTCCTTTTTTTTTTAAACAACATCAACATTTGTGAATATTCGATCTTCTAATATATTGTACAATGTCTGTTATATCTAAAAGATTACCAACAGCAATGTTATATTCATATCTTCAATATCTAATATTTCTTGGTGTTCTCCAATGTAAATACTCTAAAATCTGTACACATTTCCTACTAAGGAAGCAAATCGCCAAAAAAAACCCAAAAAGCAAAAGTAGTAATTTTGTGTTTTCTCGGTCTCACTCTCTTCCCCTCCTTCTTAATTTTGTATCATTTATTCCAAATAGGAATTCTTTCCTGTTCTTGTTGTGAAAATAGCCTTAAGTATTCATTAACAACTTCTTTAAGGTCTGTAACTTTCAACCTTTCAACTGTATTTTTGTGGGGTATTTTTATTTTATTATGGTTATGTAACACTTCTTACATAATTTATAAATTCATATTTAAAACCTGAGCACATCAAAAAGCCCTACCTATAACCACAGATACTTTTCCTTTTCTTAGTTGAAATCTCTTAGATTTGCAAAATCACACTCAGATATCACCTCACAGTCAGAGTGGCCAAAATGAACAAATCAGGAGACTATAGATGCTGGAGAGGATGTGGAGAAACGGGAACCCTCTTGCACTGTTGGTGGGAATGCAAACTGGTGCAGCTGCTCTGGAAAACAGTGTGGAGGTTCCTCAAAAAAATTAAAAATAGACCTACCCTATGACCCAGCAGTAGCACTGCTAGGAATTTACCCAAGGGATACAGGAGTACTGATGCATAGGGGCACTTGTACCCCAATGTTTATAGCAGCACTCTCAACAATAGCCAAATTATGGAAAGAGCCTAAATGTCCATCAACTGATGAATGGATAAAGAAATTGTGGTTTATATACACAATGGAGTACTACATGGCAATGAGAAAGAACGAAATATGGTCCTTTGTAGCAACGTGGATGGAACTGGAGAGTGTGATGCTAAGTGAAATAAGCCATACAGAGAAAGACAGATACCATATGTTTTCACTCTTATGTGGATCCTGAGAAACTTAACAGGAACCCATGGGGGAGGGGAAGGAAAAAAAAAAAAGAGGTTAGAGTGGGAGAGAGCCAAAGCATAAGAGACTCTTAAAAACTGAGAACAAGCTGAGGGCTGATGGGGGGTGGGAGGGAGAGGAGGGTGGGTGATAGGTATTGAGGAGGGCACCTGTTGGGATTAGCACTGGGTGTTGTATGGAAACCAATTTGACAATAAATTTCATATATTAAAAAAAAAAAAAAGAAATCTTAGATTTGAAACACCTAAATTGTAATTTTAAATAAATGTTAAATAAATTTATCTTTAAATATATTTTAAAATAAATTAAATAAAATTTTTAAAATTTTATTTTTAAAATGTATTATTGATTTGAATAGTATTAACGTTTGGAAATGACCATATGATCTTATCTACCCCCATTAAATTTAGTGCTTTTTTTATCAAGTTATCAATTCTTTGTCATTTCTAGGATCAAATAAATCTGAAATCATAGGCCAAGTTTCTGAAAATGAAATCTTGTTCTTTGGCTACTTATGTATTTATTGAATCTTCCAGAAGTCACATTTCCATAAAAGAGATGAAAATATCATTAATTGTATCCTTTTTGTCCTTGAGTATTATCTGTGAAAATGTAAATGATGGTAATTAGCTCTAATTTGCAGCAGCTCTGTATTAAGCACAATTTCCCTTAGGCAACTGTAGTAGTTCACTCAGACTTGGGCCAACTAAACTAAAAATATTTCATTCACCTCTACTTTTTTGCTGCTTGGGTATCCTAGTCACAGTTACCAAAATAAAATATCGTTACCAAACCATAAGTAAATTTGCTTTCTATTGACACTTTCAAGGAGAGTAACAAGAGATGATAGATTTAGAACAAAGAATAACTTAGAACAGGTATCAAATGAGAGAAAGACCAGAAAAATCTACCAAATAACCATTTGACCATTTGATCTGGTCAAAGCTCAGAGGCCCCAACTAGCATCCAAACCTGTACCTGACACCTTCATCTTAATTGCCTGAGCAGAATATTTCAATAATTAATGGTATTTTCTCCATAATTCCTTACTCTTGTACTCTTTATATATTCTTGTGAACCCTGTCAGCCATGGAAGACTGGCAGATGAAGTAGGCGCTTGTGGAATTAGTTTTTCCACTTCAAAATTTAGGATAAAACCAGAGATGGAGGGAGGCAGGAGAGATTAGGATGAGATCATGGTCCTGTGTTATCTGGTTTCCAATAAGTGAAATATATTTATAGAGAGAGTTGTTTTGTTTTCATGCAAAAGTGTAAATCCTGTTACTCCACTCCATCTTAGCTGGAAGCTATAGTCCCCTGCGAATTCTGTATTTTGAAACCATCCCATATTTATAGTGCACAATCACTTAAAAAGCATAAGAACTAACTATTGAATAATTTATATTTAACATCTCAGACTGGTGAGACTTTTTACAAAGGAAATCAGGCTTGATGTTTTATAAATGCAATAGTTTTCACACTGTGTTATAATCACTTCAAATTAATAGTCCCTAAGTAAGGTAGCAGTCCAGTAGTAAAAACACAATTTTTCTGGATGGCCTTTGCTACTTTCAATGGTTTCAAATTCTAGCAGAAAGTCTTCATATTTTCAAATGGAATAAATTCCAGTGATGCTTTAAAAATAACAATACAGCACCAGGTAAAGTGTAGTCAAAAAACTTGAGCTTCAATTTAACTGAAAAACAAAAAACCTTAAAACTTCTTTGCATTGCTCTTTGCACACATTATTTTAAGTTTTAACTCTTGTGAATTATGCCTAAGATTTTGAGTATGGAATAATGGCAAGTTTACACATTTTTAAATGAAGCAACATTATATATATATATATATATATATATATATATATATATATATATGGGTGTGTGTATATATATATATATATATATACACATTATATATATTATATATATTAATTTGAAGTGATTATAACACAGTGTGAAAACTATTGCATTTATAAAACATCAAGCCTGATTTCCTTTGTAAAAAGTCTCACCAGTCTGAGATGTTAAATATAAATTATTCAATAGTTAGTTCTTATGCTTTTTAAGTGATTGTGCACTATAAATATGGGATGTATATATATATATATATATATATATATATATATATATATATATACACACATATATGTATACCAATATATATATACCAATATATATACCTATATATATATATACCTATATATATATATACCTATATATATATATACACCTATATATATATATACACCTATATATATATATACACCTATATATATATATACACCTATATATATACCTATATATATATATATACACCTATATATATATATATACACCTATATATATATATATACACCTATATATATACCTATATATATATATATATATATATATACCTATATATATATATATATATATATACACACACACACACACACACACACACCAACATAAATGCCATTAAATTCAGCCTTCTAGAAAGCTAAATTAGAAGTCCACACTATATATAATGAGTAATGATACTGGGTGTTACAGTTATGAATGGATAGGAAGATCATTTTGTCTTGTAATGTGAGTTTAATTTGACTGCCCATCAGAGCCTCAGTTCAGCCCTTATTAAGTGAAGCATTTTTTTTAAATAGCAGGAACAACATGTACTCATATGCATTCATGTGAAAAGACAGAACAATGCTTATACTGTATTTTTAATTTATTGGCATAGCTCTCAAGCAGAAACGATCTACCCTTCATGGAGATGAACATAGACAAGCATCATAATGTTTGTTTATAACCAGATTACATATTAAGCAATTAGTTTATATTCTAACATCTCAGCTGTCAGTCTCATTCAATTTGTTGTACAATGAAGTTCTTGATTTTCTCTCCTATGCCTCTTTTTTCAAGGTAATAAATCTCAAAGGCAAATCAAATTAAGTTCTGTATGCTTTTTAACACTCTATTTACAAACTGTTATCGTGTGATGTTGTGTTTCTAATACTCTAGAAATAAAAAGGAAAATGTAAACAGGGAATACCAATAAAATTAAGTCTCCCAAGCCACAGGAACTAAGACCAGTAAATCTACAATGAAGGGATTAAAAATGGTCAGACTCCATTGATGTGTTATTCTCCATCACTTTCTCTCTGGACTGTACTTATACCATTTCAACAAGACTATTTCCGCAGACCCAGATATCCATACCACCTTTGAAAATTGCAAATATGACCTGGCTCTCAAAGCAGTCCAACACTCTCAGCTCCATAGTATAAAATACTCAAATTCTCTAGGTTTAAAGTAATGTTTCTTCCTCTCCTTCAGCATATAATTGCATAAAAGTACCAAGAAAAAAAGTCATTTGTCTACTGTCTTAGGTTTAGACAGTATAGGTAAAATCAAATTCAATTTACTTCAATTTTTATGCATTTTGTGTTTTGTCCTATTTTTTTAATGTCTGCATAACTATGACATGGAAAATACAACATTTAAGCAGATTTTGTGCTATGAATAATTCACATATAAATTTTTCTGAAATAGAATAAATAATGAATTTAAGAACAGCATTGTCTTAGCACAAAACAGTTAATTAATTGCCAATGCTTGATTTCAGGTGCACTGGGGTTCTGCTGTTTAAAAGAAAAAGAAAGGAAAACTTTTTGACCATGGGCTGATCCCTATATTTCCACATGTAATGCCATTTATTTGGCTTAAAGCTTTCACCCTGCTTAAACACATGTGTTCTTGAGAGGAGTGAAAAATTCAACTTCTATCATATATTTATGCCTTATTATATATGGTTTATAAATCTTTGACTAGAATAAAGGAAGGAGTTCAGAATTAAGAGAATTGAATAACTAAAAATTAGAAGAATATGGAAAGAATACGAAAGAATATGAAATACAAGAACTCAGGGTGCTCAATGCCACTAACATATACGATTGCCAGTTCTGTGTTTTTGCACTCTATGTTTCTTACTAATATCCCATATTAAAAGGATATTTAAATATAAGTAACCCCCATACCTCAAAAGTTTTTACAATATTTTTTGATGGTCTATATCTTACTTTTTCCATTTTATAATTTACAAATTTTTATAATTTCAGTGATGTTTAAAGCAATAAGAATATTTTTATTTTGAGGGCACCTGGGTGGCTCAGTAGGTTAAGCATCCAACTTCAGCTCAGGTCATGATCTCACACCTCTTGAGTTGGGAGCCCCACATTGGGCTCTGTGCTGACAGCTCAGAGCTGGAGCCTCTTTCAGATTCTGTGTCTCCCTCTCTCTCTGCCTCACCCCCGCTTGCACTCTGTCTCTGCCTCTCAAAAATGAATAAACGTTAAAAAAAAAGAATATTTTTATTTTTAATAAAAATAACCTAGAGCAAAGAGCGAAGCCCTAACACCCATGCCAAAATTTACACAGGGTGAGCAAAGTCACTTTCAAGTATCAAACCTAATCTCTTTCATTTTCAAAAGAAAATCTTGAAAACATGGGCTCAATGATTTACCAATTATAGTCAGAGGCAAATCTAAAATTAGAACAGATACATCCTAATTACCAGTCTCAGTAATTAGTATATATGGTATCATTAGAATCCTTCCATTCACTTCACTCTAACACTGCCTCTCATCTATCCATATCTTTGTCCCATGTTCTACATGTTGCCTCAATGGAAACATCAATAAAATATTATTAATGTATGTAATCACAATTGAAGTTGTCAAATCTGTTGAAATCAAATATCTAAGCACAGACAATAACACTGAAATCAGAGAGCCTAGTGCTAAGGAACCTACCCTATGGCTTCCATAGTCTACCAAACCATTCACTCACACTACTGTTGGAAGTGTTTTCTGAGCATATTCAAGTTAAGCTTCTAATCACAGACTTACCCAAGATGTTTCACACGGGCACTGGGAGAAGGAAGGGAGTGGGTCTTATGGGATCTTCAGATACAGTGAGAATAAAAATAAACACAGCCTTTGCTTAAAATTTGTAAAACCTTGATATAATAACCAAATAAAAATCAGATTTTGAGCATTACAGGAAAACTATTATATATCCTTAATATAATCCCAAAATTTTTACAGCAAGCTGCAAGGGGAAAGGGACAAAATCTGGGCCAGATAATCAAGGCATGAAAAATTATATGTCACAACTGATACATAATTTAGGCAGAGCTTAGGTCATCAAGACAAAATACAGGCAATATCAATCATGCCAAATTTGAGCATGTGAATGAGGGATAGCCTTCAAATATAGCTAGAGCATAATAAGGTCATAACAAGAAAACCATACAATGTCATAGACAAGAAATAAACTGGGTCTATAGAATGAAAAACAGGTACAAGAAATCCAGGAACATTGTTTGAGATCTGACACAAACAGGAGTTCCAAGTGGGGTCATGTTGAAGGGGAACCAATTCCCTAAACAAGGCATGCAAGGCACGAAGTAGGTAACTGTCTATCAAACTTGATTTCAGATGCATGGGAAGGCTCTACTATATAAAACAAAAAGGAGGGGCGCCTGAGTGGCTCAGTTGGTTGAGCGTCCGACGTCAGCTCAGGTCATGATCTCGCGGTCTGTGAGTTCGGGCCCCGTGTCAGGCTCTGTGATGACAGCTCAGAGCCTGGAACTTGCTTCAGATTCTGTGTGTCCCTCTCTCTCTCTGCCCCTCCCCCGCTCATGCTCTCTCTCTTGCTCTCTCAAAAATAAATGAACATTTAAAACAAAATTTTTAAAAAAATAATAAAAAGGAAAAAAAATTACATTACCCATTGGCTGATTTTTTATTTAATATTTAACACCTCAAGCATTTGGCCTAAAGTTTTAAGCCCCCATAGAAAAGAAATCTGTTGTCAATTCTTTTCGCAAGGCACTGTTAGGATTCATGGCGAATCTCTAGTTTTTATTAGCCTGGAATCTATAGGATTAGTGAATCACACTGTAGTTACACACTGGTAGTTTCAACATAATTTTCTCCATATTTTTAAAAAATGTTTAGTTATTTATCTTGAGAGAGAAAGAGCACAAGCAGGGGAGGGGCAGAGAGAGACAGGGAGAGAGAGAATCCTAAGCAGTCTCTGCACTGTCAGCTCAGAGCCCAATAGGGCGTCTGATCATACGAACTTCAAGATCATGACCTGAGCCAAAACCAAGAGTCAGACACTTAATTGACTGAGTTACCCAGGCGCCTCCATATTTTTTTTGGTACTGTATACATGCTTCTATCATTCTGAAAGGAACAGTGAATTAATACTTATGTGTATTCATGTTTTCCTCATCTAATATCCTCATTTAAAATCCTTAGAAGAAGGCACTGTAACTTTTATTAATTCTTTCTCCTCAAAACTTACTTAGTATGGAATCTAATACACAGTAGACATTCAATATTAGTTGATCTGAACTATACTAAAAGTAATTTTGTTCAAGAAAACAAGTAATTTTTATCATGTAAATCGTATATTATTAACTTCCCTGATTGGCACAGTCTGAGAAATGCTTTTTCTTTCAATTTAGGTAAGTTATCCTCTCCAAGTTGGGTGCCATGTTTTAAATTTCACTCTCCTCACTATAGAATTAGTTGGTGTTAAGAATCCAAATTATGTTTCTACTTCTGTGTGACTTATCCTTTGTCCTTGGATGTCACTTCTTTTTTCCTAGATCTAAATTCCAGATAATGCTATTGATTTTTGTGTGTGTGATGTAGAGTGATGTCCTTTTCCCATTATCAGTAGGACATGCTATTTGAAATACTTTATAGTAAAGTAATATTTTCTGATGCAATATTGAACGAGCTACCATAAATCCTTCCTCAAATACTGTTGTATAAACATATACATATTGAAAAACACATACACACAGAGTCTCACCTGCCCATCTTTCAAACCAATAGTTTCTATTTGGCTGTGGTTCAAGGAACAATCTGTACCACTGGAGTAGAGTGAAGCCAAATGTTTTGTCTTTGTTCACAAGAGAAAGGTGATTGAAGCAAATAAGTTTACAAAAAACAATAATTTGTAAAGGTATCTAAAGAAGGTTTTGAACAATTATAACATTTTATTAAGACAACAAGTCTTTGCTAGAGAATTCTTAGATTCATGTAACAGTTTCTTCAATATTCATAAATATTTCTCTTTTTATCACTGCATTATATTAAGATATTTCAATGTGGGAAAATTTACATGAAGTCATATACAACTTGGTTGATCTTATTTCAATCAGCCTATGCTGTAGCAGTTTTTTTAGTTCCTTTTCTCTGAATAATATATTTCCCCTTCTTTGGAATATTTATTAGTAGATAGAAACTAACTTATTCCTGCCTATACAGACCACATCTTTAGACCCCTGGATGTTCTCAGTTTCTTCCAAGTAAGTGGCCGATTCCATGACCCTGCCACATGCCACAACCAACTGAAGTAGGTGGACAGTCAACCAAAACCAGGTCAATGGGAATCTGTCTCCAAGGAAAGCAGAGTTGTTACCTAGAGAGATTAGAAGTAGTCTCTGCACTGAAAGAGTCTAATATGGCAGTCACCAAGCTGCCACAAGCAACTTGAACAAAGAAATTTGAAATCTGAGGAGAAAGATGAAAGAAGCTGACCCACAAGGAGAAATGGGGATGAGAGAAAATTTTACGCCAGAAAGAGAGACAGAGAGTAACAGAAAGAAACAGAGATAATAGCTTTCTTAAAGTCTAATTATTTTATAGTTCTCGGTTCTTACTCCCGACTAAATTTCATCTGCCTTTTTACTGGAAATTAGGAAAATTTTCTAATTATCAATGTTTTTCCTCACCAGCTTAGAATTCAAGCTCATGTTTGCACTTCCAACCCAGACTCAGGCCTTACAGTAAGTACTCAAAATAATAATAATAAAATAAAATTTAAAAAAAGGGATATTGATTAAAATACATATATTTTAAAGACCGTTTGGATACTTTGGTTCCAAGAAATCAAATACATAGTCTAGAACTCTGATATAATCACCACTGAGAGTCCCTGAAATGGGATAAACATTGGGCTGATGATTTTATATTACCTCATTTTATTCTCTAACAAATCTAGCAGATATGTGCTATTTCCAGCATTTCACAGATGATAAAACTGACACTTTAAGTGGCATTAAGGTCACAGAGGCATTAAGTGGTAAAGCCAGAATACACATTCAGGTCTATGACTCCAGAGCCTGTGTTTTTTTTATATATAATTCACGTAAAGTTGGTCAGCTTTGATTCTGTGTATCCAGTTTATGATGAGATTTCTTTACGTAAAATTGTAGATTAAAACACTAAGCTAAAGACTACTAAAAATGGCTTAGAATATTTTTAATTACAAACTTGCTAAATTAATTAAGAGAATGAATTTGAAAATTAAAGGACATGAAAATCAGAGCTAGCTAATTGCTAAAGACTGAAAGAGAGTGAAAATCACTTAAATGCATCTTAATCTAATATAGGGATGTATTTTGACTGTGTCTTTTAGGGAGTAAAATGATACCTTTTCACTATCTTTCATTCCAACATTATTACCTTTTACAAAGATAAAGTTAGCAACTTTTTACTGAAAAAGTATGTACTTAGTATTCTCTAAACATGTTAGACACAAAGGAATAAATAAATACCTTTATGACAAATATCTGAAAAAGATGATTCATAGAAGTGAATATTTTTACAGCATTGTAAAAACTCACACTACAAGTAATACTACACATTTGAATAGATGTTTGTTATTAATTTAAAATAGATTTATATCTCTGTGATCAAATATTCATGCAAAATTATTACTCCATTATTTTTAATGCATTTTCAAAATTTTATCTTTTGACAAGGTTTGTGTGACACTACTTTCTACTGAAGAAATTTGCCCAAATTAATGACTCAGATAAAGCACATTCAATCTCCAAGTTTTATTTTTACAAAATAAAACCATAGAAATAAGTGTGACTCTATAATTAAAATAAGTATCTCTATTAAGCAATGTTATTTGCAATTATGCTTTTGCTGATATGTGATCAAAAGACAAAGAAGTAACCTCTCTAAAAGTTATAATTGTCATTTAAATTTTTCTTTAATATTTTTTAATATTTTCTTTTAATTTTTTTATTTTAATTTTTATTTTTTTGTTAAGTAAGCTTCATGCTCAGCCCAACATCGAGCCCAACATGGGGCTTGAACTCATGACCCTGAGATCAAGACCTGAGCTGAGATCAAGAGTCCGATGCTTAACTGACTGAGCCACACAGGAGCCCCCAATTATGTCATTTTAAACTTTAAAAATCTTGACTAGCAACTAGCAGATTAAAAATAATTTGTACAAATACAGGAAGATAATTTTTGAAACATTGCCCTCATGAAAGATTTTATAATGGAGACTAACCTCTAGTTATACATTTTAAGACTCTGAGAAAATAATTTCTTTCAAATGATTTGAAAAGAATCTCTTAAGTTTTATTTTTAGCTTTAAGTTATTTTTTGTTTTGTTTTTAATGAAAAAGAAGACAGAGATCAGTTCACTCTTTGACAGAGCTCTGTACATTAAACAAATATCAATTATAGAGAAAGTCTAGAAAGGAAAATTTTTTTAAAGAAAAGGAATCCTTAAAAATAAGATAAACATCTATGGAACCAGTAATGAAATATCAGATGTGAAAAACAGAAAGCACGGTTGAAACTTCAGGTCTACTGGGCTTTGCCTCCAGCAGTAGGTACAATAGACAGGGGAAGCAGAGATTAAAAATGCCTCATTGAGGTGCACACTGAATCCAGGCTTACGGTTTGGATCTGGGCCTGTGAAAAAGCTACAACTTTTCCAAGGAAATGACTTATATAAAGAGGCATACCTAAGCATATGGAGGAAAAAACAGAAAAATCTTCCCATTAAGGGTAGGTACCAAGTCACTTCCTAGGCTGTGATTCAATCTGAGTTCTCCCCACTATCCCCAGAAGATGTAATGCTAAACTGACAATATAAGGTCTGGTTATATACACAGGATTACAAAGACCAAATTGAGACACCCAAAACTAGACAATATGAGCACAGAGAGAGAATGAAGGGGAGACAGATGTAATCACAGATCAGCCTGCAAAACAAAATTCTAAAACAAATGAGGAAAAGAATAATAAAAGCAATACATTAAAAAAATCAAAATTTAAGAGATTGTCACTTCAGACACAGTACAAAATATCTAAGATGACCTTAAAATCTTTGTGTTGCAGATTCTCAAAGGCATAGAAAGAAAGGTAACCATGAAACACATAGGAGGGCAATATGAAAAACAATTAGTCCCAAATATCAGGTATTAAAAGTATAATCACTGAAATTAAAAATTTAACAGATTTTTATAGGTTGAAAAGGAATAGAATGAAAGGATTAGAGTATTTTCTTGTCTTAAAAAATGCACACCAAATACAGAAAAGCAAGTAAGATAAAGAGTGAAAATACACACACAAAAAAAAGAAGTTCAGAAATGGATGTCAAATTACAGATTTAGTGAGAGGATCTAATTTATCTCTAATAGGAGTGCATGAGAAAAACACTGAGGAAGTATTGGAGAAACAATACCCAAAGCGGTAAAGCTGAGAACATTCTAGTACAATTGGAAGACATGAATCTTTAGTTAGAAAGAACATGTGGAAGGACAAACAGGATAAACAAGAATCACTATATCAATGCATCGCAGTGATATAATGGTAGTAGTACAGTAATAAATAATATTAATGATAAATAGTGCATGAATAAGTAATGAAAAAGAATTTCACATTTAGAAATATATGGGAGAGAGACTCCCCTTCTCCCTATGAGGACCAATAAATTAAAATGTTCAAAATGTTCATTTTTAAATAAAGTATTAAATAAAACATTCAGAATTCCCAATAATAAACATCAAATATTAAAGGGTTTTTATCCCCTTCCTTTCTTCTCCTTTTATTGTTTTGTTTTTCTCCTGGAGCTCAGTTTGAAAGAATGGTCAATTATACTTTTAAATTAAAAAACACATTGCCATCATGTATCTCTACCTGTCCTCTTCTTATATTTTTGCCTTTCTTTCATGATCACTATTCTTATTCCCCTCATCCCATAGTTAATATGCTCAGTCTTTGCCCTTAAATATAACTTTATACAAGCCCACAGCTGGAAAGGGGTGTGATTCATTTTGCCACAGATGAATCATACCTTGAGTCTCATTCATATCTGATTTTGATATTTAGATGAGACTTTCAGCTTTGACTTTAGAATTGATGCTGGAAAGAGTTAAGACTTTTGGAGCTGCTGCAATGGCATACCTATATTTTGTATATGAGAACGACATGAATGCTATATACACAGGAGTGGAAGGGTATTATGTCCCTCCAGAATTCATTTGTTGAAGCCCTAAGACCCAATGTGATGGCAACTGGAGACAGACTTGGGGAGGTAAACAGATTTCAATGAGAAGACGAAGGTGTGACCCTCGTGATGGGGTTATTGCCCTTATAAAAGAAGAGGTGCCAGAAGGCATGTTTCCTCTCTACCATGTGAGAATACAGTGAAAACAAGCCTCTGCAAGCCAGGAAGAGAACCCTTCCCAGAAAACTGAATCTTGATCTTGGACTTACCAACCTCCAAAAACATGAGAAATAAATCTCTGTTGTTTAAGGCACCCAGTCTACAGTATTTTGTTTTGAGAGCCAGAGCTGATTAATACAAATATTTTTCCCAAGTTTCTTTCTATTTCTTTAATAACTTTTGTTTTTGATTTTTCTTTTCCTGCCCTGTACTTGAAAGATCCAATGTCTTTTGATGGTTTTAAATGCATTTATTCTTCAATTTTTTTTTTTTGGGGGGGGGGTCTGGTCATTACCTTACCCTTCACTGTTTTCCTTCCTTCCTTCCTTCCTCCTCCTTTTTTTTTTTTTAATTTTTTTTAACGATTATTTATTTTTGAGAAAGAGAGAGACAGAGCATGAACGGGGGAGGGTCAGAGAGAGGGAGACACAGAATCTGAAACAGGCTCCAGGCTCTGAGCTGTCAGCACAGAGCCCGATGGGAGGCTCGAACTCACGGACCACGAGATCATGACCTGAGCTGAAGTCGGCGGCTTAACCGACTGAGCCACCCAGGCGCCCCTCCTCCTTTTTCTTAATTCAGCAATTATCTCTATCTTCCTGAAAGACATGATAGATATTTTAATATATTCTATCTCCCTGGAATCTCCAATACCTTCCATGGCTTTCTCCCCCAGAAAGTTCTTTTTTTCACTAGATTAAAAAACAAATGCCAGTCTAATAAAGAAAAGCTTTAATTTTTTAAAAGAAAATATAGGAGAACATATTTATGATCTTAGGATAAGGAAAAATAGTCTTAAGTGAGATCCTCGCCAAAAAAAAAAAAAAAAAAAAAAAATGTGAGTAATGTTAACTTTTGCATTGTGCCAAATAGGTAATGAACAGGTTCAAGTACCGATTGAATTTACTGGTTTATTTTTCCCATTATTTTGAAATTTAGATTACTATTTCTGAAAGAATCAAGTGAAATTCTACTCCAGGGGAATTACATCTTACTTTGGCAAATTTCTGACCATTTGGCCTTTAAGATCTGCAGACTAATAAGCAAGTTTTTTGAACTCCATCTAAAGTTTACTCATACTCTGTGAAGCTCAGACTCCGGGCAGCAATTACACCTAAGCCAGGAAGGCAAATAAAGCTTGATACTTCCAACCTCCTTCCCTTCTTCAGGCATACACAGGTTTTCGCAGCACGCAACTTACAGTGTGTTAAAAAGTCGCACTGGGAGCTTCCAAGTTGGTAAACGTGTAGAGGAGATTGGGGAAGAGCCGTGTGCCTGGAGAGAGCATGGAAGCTCCCCTCCGGTTCTCTCATCCCTTGTGTTCTGTGTGTCTTTCTCTGGTTATTCATTCCCAGTCTGCTCAAAAGCTCACCTTTCCGCACAAACCCCTTTATTCTGGAATAGGTGCGGCCTCCTCGAGGGTGTACAGAGACTAGGGGAGCACTACGGTCCAGAGGCCAGTCCCAAAGCGGGAACTACGATTTCCAGCGGCCCCTGCAGAGGGCGCCAGTCGGACGTGTGGCGCAGGCTTGGGCGGTGCTGTTCCCGCCAATTCTCGCGGTAATCCTGAGGCACAGAGTTCCGCGCTTTGCGGAGACGGAGACGTTTGACTGGTGTTGAGCTGACCCAGCTGCTTCAACTTTGTTACCTGAGGCTCTTTCCCTCCGCCCAGTACTATCGCTGGCTCCGCTATAACGAAGTGATAAAAAACTACTTTCACACCGTGAGTTTTCTTTCACACTAAAAGATGACATTTACGTTCGCTACCAGCCCTTCAACAGCCAAAGTGATCTGGAAAAGGAGATGCAGCAAGTGCACGGCATATTCCCACAGACCCAATCGGCATAATACAGTGAAGCTGGGAGTTTTCCAGGCTCAGGAAGGAGAATTTGTAGTTGACGTTGATATCACAGGCTATGAAAATGCGAGAAGTTCTGGTTCTGTAGACATACGTTCTAAGTCCCGGATCTTCATGATAATGGCCATATGCACCATCGACTGAGCACTGAAGGAGGACTTTGGATTTAAGCATTGTCTCTGGGTATGTTCTGGAAGGAGAAATGTTCATTGTTAAGTCTGTGATAAAGGTGAGAAAATGATCCTACTCAGTGCACTCTGGGATACTTGACAGTGTGAGTCTTGTAAAGGGCGGTGAAGACATTAAAAACAAAGTTCACCTAAGTGAAAGTGAATACCTTTGGTCAGAAAATCTATAAACAATTTAAAAATACTTGGAAAAATATGCCTTCGTTGATCAATATAGTCTTGAAAATAAAGAAAGCTGGGATGAGACTTTAGCACTTGCTCCTGAAACAATGCAGATCTTCCAAAAGCATCACAGTTCATTCAGCACTGGGAGCATTTCAAGAAGGTAGCCAGTGGATGTCAAAATAATATAAAATGTGACAAATGTGGACCAGGCCTGAGTGCTAACGTCTCCTCCCAGCTTTCTTTATTTTCAAGACTATATTGATCAACGAAGGCATATTTTTCCAAGTATCAAGATTCCTGGAAGAAGCAATAAGAAGAAGAATAAGTGGATTGCAGATAAATTTGTAAAATTCAATACATACAATAATTCTAAGATTTCTCATATGAATACTCAGCTCTACCAATTGCCATTTATAGAGGTAAGTGAGCAGTAATATGCCTGAGACTGTAATCTCACCCCATGGATGCAGCCTCCTTATTTTTGGAGGGAATGTTTTAGGTGTATTGAGGGCTTTGTCCTTGAGTGTTTGACATTTAAATGAATTACACCTGGCTTGTGTATTCAGTTCCTAATTTTGCTTACTAATATTTTTATTCATCAGGCTACACCCTACTTTTAGAAATCATTTTAATTTGTATCTTTTACAAAAAGTTGTATCTTTTACAACTCTTGCAAATGTAGCTCCTAACTTCTTCCCTCAGAAACAATTGAATTAGTCCCCTGTAAAGAAGCAGCTTAGAAAAAACAGCTAACTGCACCAACATAAAGCCACTGTAAATGTCAAAATACTTGGACTTTCTATATATCTAGATACTTTAATTTTAAAGCTTTTGTTTATTCCACGTTTGACTTTGTGCAATAGATTTTGAAGTATCAGATTTCTTTTGCCTGGTTTTACAACCAATCTAGACAAAACAGTTGTTCTGGTTTGCATTCTATCTTCCGAGAAACATTGAGAAGCAAGCTATTGGGCTAGTGCTTTCCATGACTTATGAAAATTTTCCTTCCTTTGCACTTCCTTTAACATTGTTTTCTCTATAGCTACACAGTCTTTTTTTTTTCCTTTTATCTTTTGGTTTACATAAAGCAGACTAATGCAGGCAATACATCAAAATGACTTGCATTTCTTTCTCTTTTCTAATTTTTTAAGAAATATCAGACTATTGTGCAAACAAACAAAACATATCACTCTTGATTGTGGTCTGTATATGAGGATCATGAAAATGGCACAGTAAAAAACAATCTAAATCAGAGTAGATAGGTAGAAAGCCAATCAGCATGCCTTATGAGAAGCATTAAGTGAGATTTTAGCTCCACCTAGTGTCCTGTGATAGGATCACATCTTGGAAACGAAAATTAATCCACCACAGGCAAGACTCAGTTAGGCAGCTAGCGTATGGCTGGGCACATACTCAAAGCAGCTACAGTCAAAGGCATGTTACTTTGTATTTCTTAGTTACTGTACTGAAAAACAGCCATGCAAGAGAAACATTCGTAGGTCTAAGGAATTGTCCAGGGGCACCTGGGTGGCTCAGTCTGTTTAAAGTGTGAGCCTCTTGATTTCAGCTCAGGTCATGACCTCACCATTAGTGAGACTGAGCCCAGCATCTGGCTCTGCCTTGACAGCCTGCTTGGGATTCTTTCTCTCCTTCCCTCCCTGCCCCTTCCCTGCTCACACTCTCTGTCTCTCTCAAAATAAATAAATAAACTAAAAAAAAAGAATTTTCCAAATATTTACAGGGCCAATCAGTACCAGTGCTCTTTCATATATCAGCTTTAAAAATAGGAATGTTTGCGATGATAGAAAACCTGATTTAATGAAAATAGCGAGTGGGTGATGGAAGTCAGGATGGTAGTAACACTTGGAAATAACTAAGTTCGCAACACATCTAAGGATAATTTTACATATGCACAAATAAGGTCATACTGTGCTTTATTTTGTTTCCTCTTAGTGCAAGTTGATTTCAATACAACCATTCTGGAATTGGATTGAGATAGTAGACAAAAAAACAAAGACAAAGGCTATGAATAATTCAATAAATATATTTGATTACATAACCGTGGCTATATTTGCAGGAGGGGGAAGCTAAAATTCACCAAATAAAGAATAGTCTTTATTATATACCTATGGAACATTTACAAAACTTAATCATGCACTTGGATAAGAAGAATATCTTAAATCAAAAAAGTAAAGTGGTTATAGATCACATTCTCATAATAAAACTAGAAAAAAGATTTTAAAATGTATTATAATTATTTAGGAATTAAGAGGCACACCCAACTCTTAAAGGGAACAAAAAAATAAAATTACAAACTAAGAAACAGTAAAAAGGAAAATACTTCGTAACAACGTCTAGGGGATCTAGAAAAAGCAGGATTGAGAAAAAATTTTACCCTCAAAATACTCCACTGTTCATGAAGAAAGATAATAAGTAAAGGAATTAGTATTTATATTAAGCTATTAGGAATGGCAATTCGTATGGAATAGGCAATTGCCTATTATGAATGGCAATCTCAAATGAGGAAAGAAAATTAGTGAAGATGTAAAAGACCAATTTGCTTAAAAACGTTTTATTAAAAAACAGTAATAGGGGCACCTGAGTGGCTCAGTCAGTAAAGCATCCTATTCTTGATTTTGGCTCATCATGGTCTCAGGGTTCAGTTCATGAGTTCTTTGTGAGTCACTGAGTCCCCTGCTTGGGATTCTCTCTCTCTCCCTCCCTCTCTGCCCCTCCCCTGCTCACACATGTTCTGTCTCTCTCTTTCTCTCTCAAAATAAATAAATAAACTTAAAAAAAGAGAAACAATAATATAAAACCAAAACATGCCTATTTGTGTCTGGTTGAAGGGACCAAACACAGTATTATCTCAGCAAAGTTTCCAAAGTCTGACTGCCCCATGAACCCAAATCAGAGGCAATTTAGCATTTTTAATCAACACCTTTTTCAAAATGTATTGATACTCCATCTAATTTTTAATTGCCATAAGAGTTTCTTACCATCCAAGTTGGGCCCATTTTAATTTTCATATATTCCTGCACAGAGGTTAGGAGTAATTGTCCCATTTTTTCTCTACAGGGCCCGAAAGTAAATACCTTAGGGTTTGTGAGCTGGATTGTGTTTAGTGTCTGTCCTAGCTACTCAAACTGCCATTGTTGCTCAAAGGCAGCCATAAACAAGATGTAAATGAATCAGTGTGGCTGCATTCCAATACAAATTTGTTTATAAGGGGAAAAACAGGGATTTAGAGATGAACTTGGCCTATGGGCTGTGTTTGCTGACCCTGGGTTACAGTTAAATACTGATTTCAATAAGTGAATAGGCACCATGGATCTATATGTGAATATATAAACAAGTTCACTTCAAAACAAAGAACATATTCATTTTAGAATGATAATAAAAATAATAAAATAATAATTATGACAACTACTATTATAATTATCATTTTGGTGGATCCTTTCTACAGGTTAGGAACTTTAAGTAGTGTTTTACATGCAATATCTCACTTAATATCCACATCACTCTGTGAAATAGAAACTGATATAATTTCCCTTTCCAGATGGAGAAACTGAGGTTTATACACTTAAGATATTTGCCCAATGCTCTAACTGAAAGGTGGCAGTTTGGGATTTAAAGTCATGTCTGCCGAGTCCAAGTTCTAAGCAGCTCTACAGAAATACTTCAAATACTTGGAATCACGATGTCATATACCCAACACATGAAGGTATTTTTCTGGGGTTCAGGAAGCTATTGCTGAATGTCTGTATTTCTGTATTTCTCCCTTCCTACCTTGCTCCAGCATTCAGTTCTCCCTAAAGGTAGAAGTGAGCATTCCAATGCTGTTCCCTGAGTCACATACTCATGAGGTTCAGACCAAAGCATTATAATTTAGGCAGCTGTACACACCCTCTCTTGTCCTGTTGGAGTGAGCTGTGTCCAGACACAGCACATGCTTGCCCTTATAAATTCCATGGAGTAAGCTGAAGAAGCAAGGATTGTTTTAGGCCCAACTTGTCCACCTGCAATGTAACGAATAGATCAGAGACTTGAGGGTCTTGAATCCTAGGCTCAAAATAAAGGTAGAAATACCCTGCTACATTCTTCAATCCAGCTTTACTAGTAAAAATTCTGAGCCTATTTTAATACTTACTGGGTCCTTGACTGACTTCAATTGGTTCAGTTCCCAAAGATGGGAAAAGTGAATAAGTAGGCTCACTCAAACCTCCTCACTATAGGGACCATAGAAATTATAATACATTCCTGAGGCTACCTGAGAGTCCACGTTGTTTCTGGAATTTATTATGTGCCTAGAGTATACCCAAAGGCAGAGTAACTATAAAATCTGTTGAATTCTCTCCATTTGACAACTCTTTAAGAAAATTTCTTAAACAATTGCCTATAAGGAAATTAATAGAAGACCAGCTGGAACTGAACTTATTAAGTCGGGGAAATTTCAGAAGACTGTTGAATGTACTACAAGGGCCAATGGTAGACACCACTTAAATGAACTGTTTGATATGATGAAGTTCAACTACAACATGATGATTAAGTCAATAACAAGGACATTTAAGGAAGAATAGTTACCAATTCTTGTGTTTTTATGAAGTCAAAATGTTTATCCTTATGTAAGAAGAATGTAATTTGGACACAAAGATACATTCTTTAACTGAAAAATACTGTGCCAGACCAATAAATTACTGAGGAATAAGCTCATTTTTTCACATTTTAAATAGCTCCTTTTAGATTCTATATTCCAGGGGCACCTGGGTGGCTCAGTTGGTTAGGCATCCGACTTCGGCTCAGGTCATGATCTCATAGTTTTTGGGTTTGAGCCCTGTGTCGGGCTCTGTGCTGACAGCTCAGAGCCTGGAGCCTGCTTCGAATTCTGTGTCTCCTTCTCTCTGCCCCTCCCCCACTTGTGCTCTGTCTCTCAAAAATAAATGTAAAAAAAAGAATCTAGATTCTAGATTCTAGAGGTCTCGCCTAAGCCTCCGGCTTGGGACATTCATCAGAACTTTGCTTTCGTGCAATCAGGCAGAAATACACATTCTCTTGGCATCACCTAGTGAGATCACAGCCTGTCAGTTTGCACTCTGCAGCTACTAGGAAAGCAAAACTTTGGGAAGTGAGAATTTTCCCTGAGTAATTGTAACAGAGGTGATAGAAATGTCTGGCACATAAAAGGTTTTTTTCTTAAATTTGAGGATTAAAATTTGCTAATCACACAACATTTAACATGCACAGCCAGAAGAGAGTTGGAATTATTCCTGGTCTATCTACATAGTTTCAGTAATAACATATAAAGAATAAAGGGTTTTTTTAGGGGAAAAAACAACTGTCTGTTGTATTTGAATGTAAAATTGTACCAAGACAGGTATCCTTTCCACTGTTATTTAAATATATATTCAATCAACCTTGGAGAAGTTCTGACCAGTAGATAGAATTGATTAGATGTACAACAAATGAAAAAAGATAAACATCTATTAATTGGATACAAAAGTGAAATTAAGTTTTATATTATGGGTAAATTAATAGAACACTGTATTCTAGTGGAAAATAAACAATTTGAAATGTGAGTTGTAGTTTAGGGTATGGATAAAAGGGAGTAATTAACACAAAGGAAAATGTAAACATTGCTTTTAATTTTCTGGAAAAGTTTGGTTTGAATAATGTAATTCCAGAATTTTTTTAGGTCGTGAAATTTGTATATCCCACTGTTGTATGCTTAGATTTATATCATTAACTCTCAGGAGCTATTTTTTTTTCCTCTAATAATCTTACACAACTGCATAAAATATTTGGTACTTCACAAAGTTAGCACATACCTAAATCATCGTCGATAGGTATTTACAGTTACATTGACTAGTCACCCTTCTCCCACTATCAATCTTGTAGTCCTCCAGGGGTAATCCAGTTTTGAAAAACTAAGATATATTGAAGCCACTTAAACCATCTCTGAAAACAAAACAAAAAACTGGAATTCTTTAGAATATGCCAAGAATTGCTTTTATTCTCTGTTCTCAGCAGTAACTAAATAATTGACTTTTTTAGGTGAATCAATTCTAGTTCTTTGTTCCTTTGACAACCATAAAACAAAAAAAATAAATTTATGGTCACACTAAAGGGGTATTAAATTCCTGTTGATATTGTAACAAATATCACAAACATAGTGGCCTAAAACAACCCAAGTCACTATGACTATCTTATAATATTGGAGACACCTAAAATCAAGGTGAGGACTGCATTCTTTGTGGAGACTCTAGAGAAAAATCTGTTTCCTTGTTTTTTCCAGCATCTCTGACTCTGACATCTCACCTCCTTCTTGTAAGGACCCTTGTGATTACATTGGATCCACTCAGATAAACCAGGGTAATCTCCCCAACACAAGATCTTTAACTTAATCACATCTACAAAGTCCCTTTTGCCAGGTAAGGTAACATATTGACAGGTTCTGTGGAGTGGGACATGGACGTCCTTGGTGGAGGGGGAGGATGTCATTCTCTCTATTGCAGTAGCATTTAGAAACTTGAGTCTAAATTTAATATGGTCTAGGAAAGAGAAAGAATATAATAGAGATGAAAAAAAAGAGAAAGCCTTTTTGGAAACAGTTTAAGTTCATTCTTTATCACTAAAACTACAACGAAAGAGGTCAATGAAATTTCTATGGGATATTAAATGGGAAATAAGTTCTGTTACGGCAGAAGCTGGCTTTTTTGGAGAGTGTGTAATTATTTTAATCTGTTTTAAGGGATATTTAAACAGTTTATAGATGTAAATTGCCTTCCCTTTCTTATCTGCTTTATCTGTCCTTCTATAGATATTTAATGGAAGTCAGAAAAAAAGTAGGAAAAGAACTTCATGTTTAAGAATTTTGTAAAAGCTATCAATCTGACCAGCGTCACAATTATACTCTAGTGCAAGCCCCGCCACTTAATGTGTAAATTATTATGTATCTAGATACTAGAGTTTTTTTTTTTTTCAGAACTGTGCCCTACAATCTATCCTTCAGATTATTCTTAATTCATGCTGCTTAGCAATCACTGTTTTTTCAACACCTTAAATCATACCACTTGATGGAGTGCTTTGTTAATCAATTCTTTCATTCACTAATTTATTCTACTGATATTTTATTGGCTATTTTCTAGAGTTTGTGCTAGAAACTGTGTGGGGAAGGGCGTGTGTGACAAGCACAGAAAAGAATGCAAAAAATATGAATCATTGCCTTTTCCAGGCTCACCACCACTGCTTTGAATTGCTTTGTTGCTTTAGGGCAACAGTAGCATACTGGTTAGTGACGAAGATCATAGACAGTAGACTCAGGCTTTCTAGGTTCAGACAGGGGCTCAACCATTTCTCATCCTTCTGATCTTGAAAAATTACTAACTCCTTTGTGCCTCACATTTTTCCTCATTAAAGTGAGAATTGTTTTAGCCCTTACCTAAGGGGGTTTTTTGAAGTTGAAGCCAATCTGTGTAAAGTGCTGAACCTAGTGCCCAACGCATCACGGAGCCTTCAGTAGATGTTAGCCATTATTATTGCCCTTTCCTCACTTATTTCTATAAGGAATATCTCCTAACCAAAGAGCCCCAGGCTTATTCTAATAATGAGTGAAAGGGAAAACTGGAGAAGAGAGGGTGGTAAGATTTGCTTTGATTGGAGCACAGGATTTCTCTTGAAAGAGAAGAGGGGAAACAGAGAAAACAAACAGATTGCCAAGAAGTATAAGAAATATTGAAAGTGAAAAAAATAAGGAAATTATTTTTAATAACATGCCTTAGTAAAATAGTAAGGCTTTAGAAATTTTAAGAGGATATAGTAATCGAAACTAAAATTGCTTTCATTTATTGTAAGGTTGCCTGATCATTTTTTTCATTAATTCATTCAACAAATTATTAATGAGCTAAGACTATGTGTCGCATCTTGTGCAAGGTTCTCGTGATAGTTATGAACAAAAAATAAAACTGGTTTATGTCTGCATTTAGCTTTTGTTCAGGGAAAATGACAAACATTGATTGCATAATCAGACACAGAAATGTTACATTGTTAATGTTGCAATTGCTGTAATTGTAAAAGTGGGGGAGTTTGATCCACTCAGGATGGTCAACAAAGCTTTTGTTGGTATCTGAAGTATGATTAAGGGAAGGAGTGTAGCCTATTCTAGGAACAGAAGGAGGGGGTGTGGCTGGGGTGCATTCAGTGAATGCTTGAAGTGAAAAGAAATTGGAGGGGTACAAAGATGTCAGACCATATAGGGCCATGTGAGTCCTTGTGCGTGTGTGTGTGTGTGTGTGTGAGTTTCTATGTGAGTCTTTTTCCCCCCTCCCCTTCTGTGTGAGTCTTAATAAAGATTTTGGGTTTTGTCTTTAGGAGAAATGGGCTGATGTAATCAGTTTCATACTGTGAAAGGATTTTTCTTCAGAGACTGCTTAAATAAAAGATATGTGGATGGACATGTGGGAGGCCATTGCTTGCATTCACTCTGAGGAGAGCCGAGAGTGGCTAGGTTAGGGTAATGATGACATAAATGTTGATGAGTTTATTGATTTAAAAACTGTTTAAAAGTGAATCAATAGGTTCCAGTAACAATGACGGAATAGGTGTGAGGTTCAAGGAGAATGTGTGACAGATGACTTTTAATTTTCTGGCTTGACTAATTAGTTGGGTAGATAGCAGCTGCATTCCTGGAAGACTGGAGGAGGAGACTAGAAATGCCATTGGATTTATTTTTGACTCCGAAAAATCTGTCCTCAAAATGAAAACAGAATTTGTTTAGAAGTAAAATCATCACCCTAGAGATCAGCCAAGGGTACTGATTAACTATGAACATGCAATATTGAAATTTACTGTTAAAAGGCTACAAATTGACCAAATTTGAAATTGTAATTTGGGGGAAAAGGTGCTAATCAAGGCAGAAGATATAAAATATTCTGTCCAATGTTTTGTTTTGGTTTGTTCACAGTGTTATTTTAGTTTCAGGTGTACAACATAATGATTCAGCAATTCTGTACATTTCTCAGTGCTCATCAAGATAAGTGTATTCTTAATTTCCTTTATCTATTTCACCCATCACTCCACCCACCTCCCCTCTAGCAGCCACCAGTTTGTTCTCTGTATTTAAGAGTCTGGCTTTTTGCTTGTCTCTTTTTGTTTTTGTTTATTCATTTGTTTTGTTTCTTAAATTCCACATATGAGTGAAATGATATGGTATCTGTCTTTTCCTCACCGACTTATTTCACTCAACATTATACCCTCTAGACCCATCCATGTTGTTGCAAATGGCAAGATTTCATTCTTTTTTTATGGCTGAGTAATATTTCATTGTGTGTGTGTGTATTTATATCTCACATCTTCTTTATGTATTAATCAATAAAGGGACACTTGTGTTTCTTTCATATCTTGGCTATTGTGAATAATACTGAAATAAACATAGGAGTGCATATATCTTTTTGAATTAGTGTTTTTGTTTTCTTTGGGTAAATACCCAGTGGTGGAATTATTGGATCATATGGCAATTCTATTTTTTACTTTCTGAGGAACCTTCATGTTTTCCACTGTGGCTGCAGCAGCTTGTGTTCCCACCAACAATGCATAAGGGCTCTTTTTTCTCCACATCCTCGCCAAAACTTGTTATTTCTTGCATTTTTTATTTTAGCCATTCTGATAGGTGTAAAGTGATATCTCATTGTGGTTTTGATTTGCATTTTCCTAATGATTAGTGATATTGAGCATCTTTTTGTGTGTTTTCTGGCAGTCTGTATGTCTTCCTTGGAAAATGTCTGTTCAGGTCCTCTGCCCATGTTTAAATTAGATTATTTGGGTTTTTTGGTGTTGAGTTGTATGTTTCTATATATTTTGGATACTAACCCCTTACTGGTCTTTTTGTTTTATTGATGGTTTCCTTTGCCATGCAAAAGCTTTTTATTTTTGTGTAGTCCCAGTAGTTTACTTTTGCTTTTGTTTCCTTTGCCTCAGGAGACATATCTAAAAAAATGTTTTTATGACTAATGTCGAAGAGATTACTGCCTATGTTTTCTTCTAGGAATTTTATGGTTTCAGGTCTCCCATTTAGATCTTTAATCCATTTTGAGTTTATTTTTGTGTATGGTGTAAGAAAGTGGTCTAATTCAATTCTTTTGCATGTAGCTGTCCAGTTTTCCCAACACCATTTGTTGAAGAAACTTTTGTTCTCATAGTATTTCTTGCCTCTTCTGTTGTAGCTTAACTGACCATAAAAGCATGGGTTTATTTTGGACTTTCTATTCTGTTCTACTGATTTATATGTCTGTTATTGTGCCAGCACTAAATTGTTTTGATTACTACAGCTTTGTAGTGTATCTTGAAATCTGGGATTGTGATAACCTCCAGCTTTGTTCTTTTTCAAGATTGCTTTGGCTGCTCAGGATTGTTTTTGTGGTTCCTTACAAAGTTTAGGATTATTTGCTGTAATTCTGTGAAAAATGCTGTTGGTAAATTGATAGAGATTGCATTAAATCTGTAGATTGCTTAGATAATAGGGACATTTTAGCAATATTGGTTCTTCCAATGTGCAATGTTCTTTTTTATTTGTTTTGTTTATTTGTTTGTTTTTATTAGAGAAAGCCAGGGAGACTTCTTTGTAAAATTGCACACTAAACAATATTTTGTACACAACCTGCATGGAAACCCAGTTTCTAAAACAATAAGAGTTTTTTCTTGTCTGGAAAGAGATGTCAATATAAGACATGCCTGGATGATATGACTTTGCACTGCCTTGTTGGCTGGGCTTGAGACTTGGCTGCTGCTATAAAATTTGGAGATACTAAGCATTGTTTTCTACCAAGGACTGAAGAAATTTGTAGATAATTCTGTGCAAAGAAGAGGAGAAAAGGAATTTGGATTATTTAAAGTAATATGCTCTTATTATAGAAAAGAGATGGAAACCATTGAAGAAGCACAAAAATGCTGCCAATTGTATAAAGATCTGCAGGATCAGGCATTGGTAGACGATGTTTCAGCAGAAGGTTGCACTTATTACACTAGAGGTAGTACAGTAACTTGGAATTGTATTCATATGCAACTTGAATTTGCAACTTGAATTCATATGCAGAATTCACAACAGTTCTTTATACAAGGGTAAAAATAATCTTCCTATGAATTTAAAGAGAAGAAACTTCTATTCTGTGTGATAAGTCAAGGAGCCAGTATTATGGAAGATCAATCCAAGTTGAACCAAGACATGAAGGGGTGTTTCTTCAAAAAGAAATCTCTCTTAATCACACATATAGCACACATCTTGACCACTTGGTAAAGTCAGTGAAGACTGCAGAAAAAAAGGAGAATTGTGGCAGGACTCTAGGACTAAGAAAAAAGGAGCAAAAATAATTGAAGAATGTAGATGTCATGCAGGTAAGCTTGAGCTTCTTGAAGACAGATATTCCAGGTCCCTCGTGGGCCATCTTTATCTCTAGGGTCACCACAGCAAGCCTAGGGCAGAGCTGAAGAGAATATTACTTACATTTTTTTTTTCTGAAATCAAAATTGATTACAAGATGGATTACTATGATCACTTAGGAAAACATGCCCTTGCATTCCATAGAGCCCTCAAAGAATGAATGATTTAGTTATGAATCTGCTGAGTAAACAGGCACATTTCAATATACCTATATGAATGTTCAAAAAGACACATGAATAATGTATTGTGAGCACAGAGGGAGAGATTCACCCTGTCTGGGCAGCTTACAGAAGTTAGCCCAGAGGAGTATTATTGAAACTATATTTTTATTTAAGATTGTTATATGTATTAATATGATATATATGTCAACATATCTATAAAAGAGTACATATATAAGTACACACTTCAGTGAATTTCATAACATGGGTATAGTACCATGGAACTGACAATGCAACCATTACACAGATGAAAATACAGAAAATAGCCAGTGGACATTTTCAGTCGGGATGAAAATAGACCTAACTTTTCTAATTACAATAAACGTTCCTTAAATATAAGAAAGATTGAAAGTAAAAGGATACAAAAGGAGATGCCATGCAGTATTAACCAAAAGAAAGATCTTTACTAAAATCAAACAAAAATACTTTAAAATAAGAAGTATCAATAGAAATAAAGATGCATTTCCTAATGAGAAAAAGTTGAACATACTGTTAAGATATCACCATATTATATCTTTGTATACCCAAAATCTAGCTTTAAAATATATAGATAATACATAGATAAAAATTATATGAAAAATACCCACATCCACACTCATTGTAGGATATTTTCCCAAACCTATTTCAGTAACTCATAAAAGAAGGCAAAAATAATCAGGAAGCATATAAAATATTTGAGGAGCACTATTAACAAAAGTGACTGACATATAGAACATTCTACTCATTAACAACAGAATACACTACTTCCCCCAAGGGCACTTGGAGTATTTAAGAAAATAGCTCAAGGTTTGTGCCACTGTGGTCAGATAAATATTACAGAATATAACATAAATATTACAGAATATAATATAAATATTACAGAATATTTATCTGAGCACAGTGGAATTAAGCTAGAAGCAAATAAAGCAAGAAGAAGGGGCACCTGAGTGGCTCAGTTGGTTAAACAAGGGACTCTTGGTATTGGCTCAGATCATGGTCTCATGGTTAGGTTTGTGAGTTCCAGCCCTGAGGGGGGCTCTGCGCTCTGGGCTCTGCTCTCTGTGCAGAGACTGCTTGGGATTTTCTCTTTCCCTCTCTCTCTGCCCCTCCCCCACTTGCACTGTCTCTGTCTCTCTCAAAAATGAATACATAAACCTTAAAAGAAAAAAAAAAGGAAGTCTCTAACTCTTCAGCAACTAAATAACACACTTCTAAATAGCCCATTGGACAAATTGTCAAGATAATATTTTGAGCTAAATGAAAATGAAAAACAAACAGAAACTTCTAGAATGCAGCTAAAGCAGTGCTAAGTACTCTTTCTCTCTCTCAAAATAGAAGGAGTGCCTGGGTAGCTTAGTCGGTTATTAAGCATCCAACTCGATATCAGCTCAGGTCATGATCTCATGGTTGATGAGATAGAGCCCTGCATCCGGGCTCTGCAGTGGCAGCTCTTGGGATTCTCTCTCTCTCTCTTCTCTCTCTCTCTCTCTCTCTCTCTCTCTCTCTCTCTCCCTCCCTCCCTCCCTCCCTCCCTCCCTCCCTCTCCCTCTCCCACTCCCTCTCCCACTTGTGCTCTCTCTCTCTCTCAAAATAAATAAACATTTACAAAAACTTAAAGCAGTGCTAAGTAAAATGTATATACTTAAATGCATATTGTGGAAAAGAAGAAAGCCTAAAGATTAATCACTGAAGAATCCGTCTAAAGAAGCTAGAAAAATATCAACAAATCAATCAAAATAAAAGAAAGAAAATAAATAATAAAGATAAATATACAAAGAAATAGAAAATAAATGAACTCAATAAAATCAAATTTAGTTTTATAAGATTTAAAAATTTGAAAAAATAGTAACAAAACTCATAAAAAAGGAAAATATCTAATCAAAAAAATTTAATGGTATATTATTACATATTCTACAGGCATACAAAGCTAAGAAAGAGTATAATGGACAACTCTATTCCAATAAGTTAAACATTTAAATGATCAAATTTCTTAAAAATGTAATTTTCCAAATTAGGCATGGGAAGAAACTGAAAATGTGAATAGTTCTGTACCTACTTAAGAAATTGAATAATGCATTAAAGCCATGGTTTCACATGTGAACTTTTTTAGACATATACATAAACTCTCTCAGAATATAGAAAAACTACCTGAATTCTTTTATGAGGTCAGCATAACCATGGATCTAACATCTGACAAGGGTATTAAGAGAAAGACATATTGTATGCCAGTGTCTCTCAAAATCATGGATGCAAAACTTTAAACAAAATACTAGCAAATCAAATCTAATAAGATATGAAAAGGATAATATACCATTATCAAATTGCATCTGGAAGAATGTAAAGGTAGTGTGACATTAGTAAAGCAGTTTATTCCAAACTCCCTTTTTCAAGCCATGGTTCCCCTCTTAGTTGAACTCTGAAACTTTAGCCTCTTTTGCTTCTTTGTTTTCCCAGCTTCATTTTTTATATTAGCATGTTTTCCTTTTCCTTGCCTTTCAGAAGTCTTCATAGTCTTAAATTGGGGTTCCCACCAACCACAATTCCAAATCTCCTTCTAGAAATACTCAGGCCTACAACTCTCCTTATTGGAGGAATTTCTGAATTCCCTAACTCAGGCTTCCCTGGTGAAATGTATTCCATATGGCTTTCCATCCTTCCTCCAATGGGAGCTGAATAAACTCCTATACCCATTGAAACTTGCATTAGGACTGAAATTACGTTATTAAACATTGCTCAGCCAGCCACATTATCTCATATAGGCTGACAAAAATACAATCGAAGTAAAAGCTTGTTTGCTTGATTTTATTGGTGATTGCAGCACATGGGAGCTGGGGTCTGGAGTACTACAGTACCCACAAAGCATAAGAAAATAGCTTTTGCTTTGGGTTCTGATTTCTATAAAAAGGAGAACAGCTATACAGGAGTGCGTTACTGAGGCAGGTGCAGCTTTGTAACAAGGATGTAACAAGACAAGGCAAAAGCTTGTTTTTTGAGAGAAGCAGGAATGGAACTACCTCATCTCAAATAGTCCACGCCAAGAGGAAGTTGAGAGGGAATTTATTCTGGTTCCTCTGGACTTCTATCCCTCATCAGAGTTTTCCTCCTGGAGGATTACTTTGCCTTTCCATCCAGGTGTCTCACTTGACTGTGTAAGCTCCCATCATGGAGGTAAATCCCTCCACCTGCTGCATGGAACGTTCTTTGCTTCAGAAGTGGTAGGAGGAGCAAGCATCACAAAATTCAGTATTAGGTTGTGCTAAAATAGTTGGGATATGGTCCACAGAAAGTTGTTCAATTTCCAGCAACTGGGACCAAAAAATTGGTCTAAGAAATGTAAATGACTTTGAGAAGCTGTGGTAGCAATAAGTAGTGCCAGATATACTCATATAACCTGAGTCTACTTGTTAAACTCTAGAAACATGTTCCATATTTCAAAGTTCCAAAGTTTCAAAACCGTTAGATTGAATCCCTCAGTTTTTGCCAATTCCGAGCTACCACATTTTGAAGATCTGGGACACACATCCTACCAGAGCATACCAGGTTAATATCCCCAAGCAATTTATCATTCAAAAAATAAATCATACACTGAAACTCAGACTATATTAATAAGACCAATGCTGATAGCAAGCTTTATCAATACAAATAATTTTACCGAAACGCATTTTTGTCTCATATTTTTATAGCACTTCTTAGATCACTTCATCAGTTGTGTTAATATCTCTTGCATCCACTATGTACCTCTCAGACATGTAAAACTTGATGTGATGACTAAAAATGCACCCTGCTTATATGGTTATAAATAATAGTCACTGTAAAACAAATTTAGAAATACATTTCAAAAGAATGAAAGTGGAGAATGGATGGTCAGAGGTAAGGAATAAAAATGATCAATATGCTAATTAGTTTTACAAGTTGTTTAATGTTTCTCTTTTACATCTAAGTCATGATGAAATAGGAAATTATGTTATTACCATAAGAGATGACTGCTTCCATCTTTCCATGCCTTTTAGCATCTCCATTTAATCATGTTTAGAAGATGGATTAGAATTTAACTTGTCACTTATGGCTTTTAGTAAAAAGCTTGGAAAGTTGCTTTTCAATGCTCTCTCCTCAGCAGTCCCAGTGGGCCTAGGGGAAGTATTATGTTCTTTCAACTCTTGGCATAATATTCTAAGAAGATGCCAATGCTTAGACAAAGCAGTTACATTAGGAAAAGTGAATATTTGGGAGAAGACAGTGCTGCTCTTCTTGAGTAAAGAGAGCAGCCCTAGAAGGGAGTTTGGCTGGTGCTGTGCAATAACGTGTAGAGGCAGCTTTTAGGGGATGAAGGGTACTGAGTGAAGAAGCTGGCTCTCTGATGAGTAGAAAACAAATAACTGATGGCTCATGTGTACAAAATCACTCCATTACTGTATTCATGATCACTGCCAAACCAGCATAGCACAGTACTTTACTATATCTAAACTTGTGGTCTGGGTTGCAGTTAAAATGTAAATTCCTGGACTCATCCATGTCTGCTAGATTTGTAGTAAGTTCTTTAAGCTATTTTTATGCAAACCAAAGATTGGGAACTATGAGTTGGCTTAGAATCTAAGGGTTGAGAGGTTATCTGCTAAGGGTTAAGAACATGGACCCTGGTATAAGCCTACCTGGACTTACTATTTATGTTTAGATGATAATCTTACAGAGGCTCTTAAGAGCCTTTAGCTCAGCATATAATTCGTATTTGATGAATCTTGGCTGTAATAACAATTGTCAAGGCAAAGCTCCATATTTTTAGTGCCTTTGCTCCTTGTGTGCTTTTAATGAATCATTTCCCCTTTAAGAATAATCTAAATGATCATTTTAACTAGATTTCAAACCTGCAGAATTGGGAATGTTTTTAATTTTTAAAAAAATGGTAATCTGCATTTTTCTGGAGTCAGGGGCCTATTTATTATGGCCCTTGTAACTTCCCTACACATGGGAAACCCTAGAGTTACTTTAGAGGCATTATTGTTCAACTGTGTTAAATGTCAGAGGAACATAGGCTGAAATGTCCCCCAAATAACTGGGACCCAGATAAGCAATTTAGGATTCTTTGAAGTTTCAAAACAAGTAAAGAATAACCAGATCTTAGAGAATAAAGGAACTGGGTGAGGAACAAGGAGTCTTACTAATAAGAGAATCTAGGCCATCTTCAAGCAAACAAATTGTAGGAGAGTACTGCATTATTCATATACTCCATTATGCCTCTGTCTTCAATAAATAATTAACCCTCCATGAAATGAATACTGTAAGTTTGAGACAGAGCTAAAGAATGTATTATATATAATGCTATCAAAATTTTCAAGTATAAATATTTTTTAAACAACCGATTTTAAGTAAAAAGAAGGCATCATGTTTCAGATACAACTGTGAGTTCTCAGATAATCATAATATTCTTAGTCTCAAATTCCCCACAACTCTCAAAATTGCCTAAGCAGTAATATATTTCATACATTATCTTCACTCTCTAAATGCATTTTCAGTTTCCCTTCCCTGCTCTTGGACTATTGAAAATCATTACCAGTGCAGCAAGACTAATTTTTATGCCATTACAAATACTGACATTTATTCCTAATGACTATAAGGGTAGAAGCCAAAAAGCAGTTGCAATCGATTATATGAAGAAAGTTCTTCTAGTCACAATTACAACATTTGTATAAATTTCAAAATCTGCATTGTAGATGTCTCAGAAGACAGATTCTAAATTATCATTAAAATACAAAATATAATTTTCTAAAACAAGGGTTTTTCTAAAACAATATCTGGATCTTTCAACTAATGCTTCCCTAAAATGTTCTTTTTCTAGATCCCAATATAAGTGGTCATCTTTTTGCAAGTACCCTCCCCCAAAATGTGTTAAATATTTTATTTCATTCTTTAACTATTTTAATAAAATAAAGTTTGAGCACTGATTTTATATAAATTGTTTATGCTCTGCCTGGAATTTCAAATGTGATTCTTTCTCTGAAGCACTTTAGTGCTATTATTTTTTACTGACGTGATTTTTAAAACCTTCTAATGTCCTTCCAGCAAGCTTACCTATTTCTTTCTCTTCTTTCCCTACTTTTCCCTGTGCCTGGATAAGGGGAGGTCCAGTTATTTAATCAAGAAGACAGTGGGTTCTCAGTTTGTTTTTCTTTCCTTTTTACACATCAATCCCTATTTCTAAACAGATACGGTCTGTAGAAATATAAGCTTCTTGCTCTTGTACCTCATGGCCAAATTTCTCGTAACTACAAACTGACTCTTAAAGGGTTGTCAGAATTGCTCCATTTCCATTGGTCAAAGCTTAGCCATCACTTCTGATGACAAGTGTTTTTGATCCCTGTCATCTAGATTTGGAACAACTTTTTTTTTTTTTTTAATCCTCCATCATACCTTGTATTTGTTCTTTTAATGCATTTATCACATTGTACATAAGTTATATTTATTTGTCCGTATCCTCTGTAAAACTATAATTTTCCTGAGGGAAAAAAGGGTTATACCTTGTGGCTAACACAATATCTGGCACATAGTAGGTATCCCACAAATATTTGTGTGTAAAACTAACGGTGAAAACTCCTGCATTCCTCTGAAGAATTAAGAATGAAAAGGCCTGAGTGGGTAGGACATCAAGCACTCTATCATTCACATCTGTTATCTTCAATGTTCCCTATGAAATATATCGTAATTTTATAATGAGAGAGTTGAACTAGATGCTATCTAGAGATCACTGTCTGCTCTGAATGTATAATAACATCTGACTTTTGCTGTTCCTTATAGTTAATTTGAACAGGAGGGGAAAAGGCAAGCTAAATGAAATTTGCATCACTGCAAATGTGTGTAAATGCATGTATAAACTAGTAATGAGAGGGAGACAGGAGAAAAAGAGCAAGGGAAAGAAGGAGAAGCAGAGTGAAATAAAGAGAGCCAACAGAATCTGAAATTAGACTTTAGACTAGAAAAGTTATTTCAGATATACCAATTAAATCAACTTAAAAGTATCAGGTATTATAATTAATTTCACTGAAGTCACAACTGAAATAAAAATAGATCTGAGCCAAAATTTTGCACAACACCTTACCTCCAACAAGGAAAAAACTTAATAAAATCAAGGGAATGTCGAGAGACATGGACTGTATAGCAAATAAGGCTTAATTTGAACACCAGGGGGCAGTAGGGCATTTTTCTTATTTAAAATATAATGTATCTAAAGGAAAAAGTTAATTTGAAACTTTTTCAATCACATTTACTCAAATGCCCTCTGAATGCAGACCCTTGAAAAATATATTGGGGAAATTCCTTAAGAAATAGCATACACAGTTCAAAAGTATTTAAAATGGAATAATTATTAAATTAGTAATCAGTCCTATATTACCTTATTTAAGTCAGTGCTTTCTAGTTCAATTAAAACTGAGGAAGCTAATTTCTTTTTTTGAGATAAATTGACATACAACATTATATTAGTTTTAGATGTATAACATAATTATTCAATATTTGTATATATTGTGAAATAATCACAATAAGTCTAATTAACATATATCACCACACATAGTTTTCATTTTTTTTCTAATTTTTTAAATGTTTTTATATTTTATTTTTGAGAGAGAGAGAGACACAGAGTATGAGCAGGGGAGGGGCAGACAGAGAGGGAGACAGAATCCGAAGCAGGCTCTGAGCTGTCAGCACAGAACCCAAAGTGGGGCTCCAACTCTCAAGCTGTGAGATCATGACCTGAGCTGAAGTCAGATGCTTAACTGACTGAGCCACCCAGGCACCCCAGTTAGTTTGTTTTCTTGATGAAAACTTTTAAAAGCTACTCTCTTAGCAGCTAAACTATAAATTGTGGCATTCTACTTTCTTCGTGCAATTGCTTTCTGAATAAATGCCAAGAACTAACCAAGAGATAATTCTCTACTTCAGTATTTAAACTGTTTCAAGGCATATCAAGGAAAATCTTTGGGATTTATATTTTTAGGAAATCTTTCTTTTTTTTTTTTTTTTTAAGTAGGCTTCATGCCCAGTGTAGAGCCCATCGTTTGAATTCATGACCTTGAGATCAAGACCTTAGCTGAGATCAAGAGTCAGCAGCTTAACCGACTGAGCCACCCAGGCCCCCACGGAAATCATTTTTTATCTTAAAAAAAATCAAAATTTTTGAGCTAGAAGTGGAAAGAATCACTAAAGCCAACCGTTCTGACCCCTTTAGTTTTGCAAATGAAGAAACTGAGAAAAAAAAAATCTTCTCCAAGATCACTGTTTTCTAGCACTACACTATCCACCATGGTAGCCACTAGACACATGTCACTATTTGAATTTAAATCAATTACAATAAAATACAATTTTACAATGAGGTTTCTCAATTTCACTGGCTATATTCAAATACTCAGTAGCTGCATATGGCCATTGGCAACTCTTATTAGGCAGGAAGACATAAAACACTTTTATCACTGCAGAAAATTTCTTTTGGATAACACGGCCTACAGAAAGAGCTGGAATAAAAACAGATCTCTCGACATGGTGTGCCAGAGAAATTGAATTAGAGAAGTGTGGAGTCATCAAGCACAAAGAAAATGATAGTTTCAAGAAGGAAATAATAATACAGTAGAGGTGTTAGCCAAATAGAAACTGAAAAGGGTCCACTGATTCTGGCATTTAACAATTTTTTAAAAAATAATTTTATACAATGCTTTCCCACTTCCAGTATCCTAATATAATACCATGATTTTCCAGAGAAGAAAAAAATTGTAACAAAATGAAATTACTGAATTATAAGACATGGTAATACACAATGTCAGTTAATCAGCATCAAAACACGTCCAATTTTTAATTTTTGTAGTGTAAACTCTGAAAAATGCTTGTAAAAATATAAATTGAGGGAAATATAAACTAATATGGCAACTTATGGAGACACCAACCACTACCTGTGTGTCTTCAGCAAGGTATTTTATTCATATAAGATGCTTTTGTTGGTGACCATAACAAGAACAAGTGGGAAAGAGCCTAAAGCCAAATTCCAAAACAGAATCTAAGAATGAGTGTAAAGGAAGCAAAACTATCAAGTATAAGCTGTTCCTTTAAGAAGGTGGCAAATAGAAGAAAGAGAGGATAGGCTCCTACAGATGACCAAGAGTTTGTTTTACTGCACTACCTACTTTAAGATTAATGAATGAGCTTCAGACTGGTTCACAAATCTTATGACGCTAAGTACAAAACATTTTTTTTAAGTGTATTTGTTTAAGTAATCTCTACATCCAACGTGGGGCTTGAACTCATGACCCTGAGATCAAGAGCCAAATGCTCTATTGACTGAGCCAGCCAGATGACCCTAAGTGCAAAACTTTTTAGGTTTGTGCATTTGTATCTTTTTCTGTAGATGGGGTTTATAACATATCTACAGGCTAATCTAATGGCAGAATTTGAAGTTGGAGAAAAAGGTGAAAAGTGATTGATCAAGGTCCCAGAGGAAGCAGGTAAGAAAAAGAATCAGAAAGAGAGGAGAAAAATAAATCTTAGGAAGGAGTAAAGATTTCAATTTTGGTCATTTTAGAGCAGAAAGCCTAAATAGGGAGAGAGAGATAGTCTTAAATAATCACATTAAGAAGTCCTGCAAAACTACTTCAAATTTTGTCTTGGTTTTACCCCAGCTTTCTCAAATTTTTTTTTCTAAATATAACTTCTATGTAGAAAAATGTTTCTGTTAAACAATATATTACATTTTGTAAGAACACTGATTATAAACTGATTTATCAACAGGTACTAATTAAGCAGTTAATATAAGCTAATTATGCTCAGTACTATGTTTTAATATTCTTACACATATTTACTTGAACCAAGACCAGAACTATGCAAAGAAAGACCTAACTTTATAGGTCTAACTTTAATAGGTATAACTTTAATAATTTTAGAAGAGGAGCCCAATTACTAATGTGCAGATACCAAAGTAAGGAATCAAGAATCATGGAAAATCAGGTAAATATGACACCACCAAACTAATAAGGCTGCTATAACCAACCCTAATGAAATGGAGATCTATGAATTGTCAGACAAAAAATCAGACTAATCCTCTTAAGGAAATTTAGTAAACTATAATAAACCGCAGACAACTAAATGAAATGAGGAAAACAATGCATGAGCAAAATGAGAAGTTTGATAAGGAAATAGCAACCATAAAAAGAAAAGAAAAGAAAAGAAATCCTAAGACTGAAAAGTATAATAACTAAATTGAAGAATTCAAAAAGAGTTTCAAAAGTAGAGTTGACCACGCAAAATAATCAGTTACCTATAATATAGGACATTGGAACTTATCCAACCAAAGAAACAAAAAGAGAAAAGAATAAGAGTGAAGAAAGCCTATAGGAATTATGGGATATAATGAAAAGAAACAATATTCACATTTTAGGAATTCCAGAATGAGAATAGAAAGAGGGCAGAAAGCATATTTAAAGCAACAATGGATAAGTACTTCCTGAAGCTGGGGAGAGAAATGGAGAGCCAGATCCATTAGGCCCAAAAGACTCCAAATAGGTTGAACCCAAATAGGGCTACACCAAAACATATTCTGATTAAATTTTCAAAAGTCAAGATAAAGAAAGAATTTTAAGAACAGCAAGAGAAAAGAGAGAAGGTACATACAAGGGACCCCTATAAGCCTACTTGTAGATTTTTCAACAGAAACTTTTTAGGCCAGAGGAGAATAGGATGACGTATTCAAAATTTTGAAAGAAAGACTTCAATAGCCATCAAAGCTGTCCTTCAGAAACAAGGGTGGGATAAAGATTTTTTTCCAAAGAAAAGCTGAGTTCATTACCCCAGACCCGTTCTACAAAAAATGCTAAAGGGAGTTCTTTCAGGGGAAGTAAAGGAATGCTAATTAATATGAAAACATGAAAAGATAGTATAAATCTTATTGGTAATGGTAAATAATTTTAATATATTTAGTACATTTGGGAATCTTTTCTTTCATACCCATCATGAATGATCTATTTTCTGCCTAACATGTCCAAGTCCTCATTGCGCTTTACATTAAGTAGTCACAATTACTAAGAAGGCTGTCTGTTTTGCAATGTTAACACTATTCCCTTTAACCTGTCTATATTTATTTTATTCTAAAGTAGATGTCTGGAAATGGCATTGTTGTTCTGCTATTGTTCTAATTATTCCTTAATAACCTGTAATTCAAAGTTAATAACAAGAGAATATAACATTTATTAAGCAATTACTATGTTAAGAGCCTTATATTCATTGCATTGTTTGATCATCCCAATGACCTTAAACATAGGTATATTATGATCTTGTTTTAATGATAACACATGGAGACCCATGGGTGGCTCAGTCGGTTAAGCATCCAACTCTTGGTTTCAGCTCAAGTCCTGATCTCAAGGTTCGTGAGCTCGAGCCTCAAATCCCGGTCTGTGTTGACAGTGCAGAAACTGCTTGGGATTCTCTCACTCTACCTCTCTCTCTGTCCCTCTCCAGCTCACGCTGTCTCTGTCTCTCTCAAAATAAATAAATAAACTTTAAAAAAATAAAGGTAACACATGCAACAATTCTGGAATCTCCAAAGTCATGCTGAGCCATAGTGGTAAGCACAATATGTTCTCTGAATCCTTGGGTGTTATATTCTGAGCATGTGAATACATACATGTAGATACATCTGGGAAGAAGATACAAATTAAACAAATAGTGACACAACTAATAACCTAATTACAAAAATTAATACGAAAGCCCATAGCTGGGGTAGCTATCTTTATCTGGTAGGTGACAACAAAGAGTTCCTTAAGGATTTTAAAAATGAAGGATAAATAGTTGAAGGGAAAATAAAACAAGAGACAAAATGGTTTGAGATACTGTTGGAGCAGAAGCTCAGAATGAAATGATAGTTAATTCTTTCTGTTTTGAATACATGCTAAAGGGGGAAAAGCTGGTTTCTTCACCATTTATAAACATTTTGGAATGCTGGAATCAGATGATTCGCTATTTACCTTAGCTGATGTTTATTGTAAAAATTGAGATAGTGTTGGCAGGATATGAATCCTCCTAAAATTTTTTCATTCCAAGTTGACTCTTGGTTCATTCAAGATTTGTTCTATCCATCAGCTGTGATGGGGGGGGGGGTGGCGGAGGCAGAGGTCGTGAGAGAGTCACATTCTGTTTCTTCAAGGGATGGAATTACTTCTGGAAAAGGGAACATAAAATCTGCAGAAAGTCTTCACTGAAAGTGGGCGTGGAATTTGGAAAAGATACATAGGTGAATTTCTCAGGATATGGTTATAAATGCAATATTCACTTAATGAGAGAAGAACCGATTTAAAATTTGGTGGGTTTCTGAAAGTTCCTCCCATTTTCCCAGTTGAGAAGATAGAGATGCCATCTCTTTGGAGAGTCATCTCAAGAACAGTTGTTTTGTGAAATCTCTCACTTCAAGTCTGTTTTTACTTCAGATAGGATAAAGAGATGAAACAACAGTTGGGGGAGAGAAAAGACGTTGTTTATATCTTCTTGTTAGTGTGATAACTTCCTAGGAAATTCTGTGTCAATTCTATTTTCAATCAATTTTAAGTTTTATTAAGATAAAACATAAGCATAGTTTAAAAAGTTAAGCCGTCCTAAAAGGCTTATAGCAAAACCTTCTCATCTTCTTAACTTTTCTTCCCAGTAGGCAACCCTTTCAATCATTTTAGCTGATATTTTCATATACAATCTGTAACTGAATTTACACATACTGATATGATTGATTCATCAATATTAAATATTACCTATCACATTTCTACTATGGAAAACTTACCATTTGCCCTCTCTTCCACCCCCTCTCCAAGCAAACATCCTGCCAATGTGGGTATATTGCACTGATAAACCCACATTGTTTGCTTTCATGATAAGATTCTGCTAAGTCCAGGGCAGTACTATAATTGTAGTCCTTACATATATGCATTTTTGTTTTTTGCAGAATTAATATTTGGATAACTTTTAAATTAAAAAAAATTTAACCATTGGCTAAGTATTTTCACACCCTTCAAAAACTCTGTAAAATGCCTCCATATACCTCAGTGTACCCCTAGCTCAAATCTGGACTGGCTGCTCCTGGGACCCATAGTTCATCTCTCATTTTGGCACATTCATTGTCATCATTAGGAAATGCCTCTTTGCATTTCTAATATTTTGAAACCCTGCTTATTGGATCCCAGGAGCATTTTTGTATTGTTTCCTTCTTAGATCACATTGTCCAATAACTTCTTAAGTATGAATGCATAGATGAAAAAGTATTATTTCCATTATAGATGGCAAATAAATTTTGCGAACTCCAATGTCTGAAAATCATTTACATTCTTCTCATATATTAACTGTTGGTTAATATAGATTTGAGATAATTTTACTCTAGAAATTTGAATTTGCTACTTCTGGGTTTCAAAGCCTTCTGGATTCCAAAGCTGCTATTAATAAATCTTTTATTGTTTATAGCCCAATGCCTCATTGTTGTTGTTTTTAATCTATAGAATCTATTAGAACTTCACTAGTTTTCCCACCAATGTCATTTTCCTGCTTCAAGATCTAATCTAGAATTCCATATTATATCCACTTGTTGTGTCTCCTTAGTATCTGTAGTCTATGACAGTTCCTGGGTCTTTCTTTGACTTTAGTGACTTTGACATCTTTGAAGAGTACTGACCAGTTATTTTGTAGAATATCCCTCACTTTGGTTTTGTCCTATGTGTTCTCCTCATTAAAGTGAGTTTATGCATACTTGACAAAATACCACAGAAGTGGTATTGATGCCTTCTCAGTGCATTTTATCACCAAGAAAAAATTTTAAGATAATCTAGAGAGTTCCCATATGCCACTGCTCCAATTCTCCACACACAGTTTCCCCTATTATTTGCATCTTAAACTAGTATGCTATATTTGTTATAATTAATGAACCAATATTGGTGCATAATTATCAAGTGAAGTACATAATTAATTCAAATATCATTTGTTTTTAACATAATGTAATTTTTCTATTTCAGAATCTCATCCAGCTCACCATATTTACATTTAGCTGTCATATCCTTAAGCTTCTTTTGGATGTAATAGTTTCTGAGACTTCCTTCTTTTGTTTTTCTTAACAGTTTTAAGTATATTGTAGATTGTTCCTCTATTGGAATTTACCTAAATTTTTTTCTTAGTCTGGGGACATGCATTTTGGGAAGAAGATGACAGATGTGAAATGCCATTTTCACCAAGTCGTACCAAGAGTTCATACTATCAACGTGATTTGTGACTGTTGATGTTGACCTTGATCACCTAGCCGAAATAATGTTTCTAAGTTTTCTATACTTCAAAGCTACTCTTTTTCTGCATTTTCATACTTTACGCTTTGGAAGGAAGTTGCTATGCCCAGCCCACATTTAAGGGGTAAAGAGTTACTCTCCCTCTCCTTTAATGTGGTATATCCACATAAATTATTTAGAATTCTTCTGCATGGGATATTTGTTTCTCCTCCCACATTTATTAATTTATTCAATCATTTATTTATATCGATATGGGCTCATGGATATTTTATACTTTGAATTACAATCCAACACTACTTTATTTTGTTGCTCAAATTGTTCCAGCTTTGATCATTAGTAGTTCTTTCACTTGGCTTTCATGTCCCTTTGCTTTGACACACCCCCATTAATGTGAGGGCTGGTGTTTACTTCTTCTTCTTCTTTTTTTTAGCATTCCCTTATTTTCTGTCATTACAAGATGCTCCAGATTTACCCTGTATACTTCCAGGCCTGGTCCTAGAAACAGCCATTTCTCAAAAGAGTCCTGGTTAATTTTAATTGGAGAATGATATTGCACTCAAGATTTGGGCAATAGGTATACTAACCATCCCTTGCACTTTAACTCACTTTTTTTGTTCTATCTAGGTGTTTTTTTAAATATTTATCCAAAAATTCTAATATTTCATGATGATTTTCTTTGGTTGAGGAACTATTTTCATTTAAACTGATTGATTTTCTGTGGGTCCATTCATTTGGAAGACACAGGCTCTTCAATTCTAAGAAATTATCGTGTTATTTATTTACCAATTGGCTCTCACTTGTTCTCTGTTCTCTCTTTCTCGAATTCCTGTCAGCTGAAGGTTGAAACTTTGGAATTTATTCTCAAATTTTATTTTTAATATCTTGCCATCCAACTCTTTGTACATGCTTGGTGGTTTCCACAATTTTATTATCCAAACTCTTTTTTCATTACCATCATCATCATTGTCATCATCTATCATAGATAAAGATTTCAAGAGATCTTTCATATACTGTTCCTTTAAAATAGGGCATCTTATTCTTGTTCGATGGATATATCACTCTTATTTATCATGTTAATTATATTGTCTTTGAATTTTCTTTTATGCTTTGCTCTGTCTCTAAGTCCACAGTTACTTCTTTTTATAGATTTGTTTCAGTTCCTCTCTGCCATGCTAAATACATTCCTCAAATGTTCAATGATTCTTGTTTAGTGATCACTAAACAATTGGATACTCCATACATTTATGCATGTGTTTGAAGTTTGAGGGAATAAACCCTGTAGAATAGAAGGCTTTATTCTAGGATAATCCAGTAATCAGTCAGCTTTTTTCTTGAAGACACCAAACTGCCAGAATCAATGGGCCTATCCTGTGGGATAGATCATGTTTTCTAGAGGAAGATGCTAGAATCTGTCTTCTGAAATATAAAATGTAACTATTAGAATTCTGGGCATTGTTGAAGGCAAAGAACCTGGGAAGAAGGGAGTCTCAACATTAAGAATACAAGTTTTTACTAATGTTCCTCTTTTCAGTCCAGCACCTTACTTCATTCTCCTTTGTGTTTAGTATTTCGGATTTCTAGCCTCTGCAATCCCAATTTTCTAGAGAACATATCTTTCACCAAGAGTTGAAGAAGAGAACAGTTAGCAGAATGGGCTAGAGTTGGGCCTCCTGTGGCCTAAAGATTTTCAAATAGCTTCCTTTTTATAGCACCCAACTTTGCCCAGTTGTTTGGTAACCAGGTGTCTTCAATACCTGAGATTTTCTAGCTGTCTGCAGAAAGGATTAGTTTCTCTCACCAGTATCACTCTCTATAGGCAATTAGGTTCAGACTTCTTTGTTTCACTTTCCTAAATCATTTATTTTAATGTTTTTCATCTACATTTCACTTCATGTAACATTTTGATGTTACAAATGTTACATAGGTTCTTAACAGAAGACCATGGGGGAGAGGAAGGAAAAAAAAAAAGATGTTAGAGAGGGAGGGAGCCAAAAACATAAGAGACTCTTAAAAACTGAGAACAAACGGAGGGTTGATGGGGGGTGGGAGGGAGAGGAGGGTGGATGATGGGTATTGAGGAGAGCACCTGTTGGGATGAGCACCGGGTGTTGTATGGAAACCAATTTGACAATAAATTTCATATTAAAAAAAAACAAAACAAAACAAATCTTACATAGTTTCACTGACAATCCCATTAGCAATTTCTGGTTTCTGTACTCCTTGTCTTGAAAAATTTGGGAAAGCAAAAGATGTAATAAAAGTGTTTGAGCCAACATTTTGTCAATGTTTATATATGTGTTTCTGTAAACACGGATTACAGTGCATTCCATTTTTCAATTTTCTATCCAATAATCAAGTATCAAGTAGTTCCTAATGAAGCTTGGCAGAAGCCCAAAATATTTTCAAGTGAAAAAATAAAATAGAAAACAAAGATAATTACAAATGTGCAATTTCTTGTCATTTGTCTATAAATCCCATTGTAATTTACATGCATGTATGTGAAATATGCTTATATATGTTATTTCTATATGTTTATATATATATATATATATATACACATATACATAAACATATGCATAAACATAATATAAATGCAATCCAGGTATGTATGTACATACATCCAAGGAGCTAAGAAATTTAAATCAGTTTAGAAATTTATCAACTGATAATTAATGCTCTAAAAGTGTTTTTGCCCACTCTTTTGTAGAGGAACCCAAAGAGCTTTAGCCATCTATGGTCTATTATTTCATTTCTAAGAATTGCTAATAAGCAAGCCGTTTGTTGTGTTCCTCTGACACTGTTAAACAACTCTTTACAGTTTTATTCACTGTCCAGATTCTTATAGTTCTGGAACCTGGGATAGAGTGGAAGACTGTGGCAAGATTTTCTTAGAATAGATCTAAGGAACTCGAGCATATAAATGGAATCATAAGTAGAATGCTATACACATAAAAATAGTAATAAGGAACTGATGCTGGCTTTGTAGCACTGTCTTTATGTAGGTATATGAGGATAACAAAAAGAGAAAGGATGGGGTCACCTGGCTAACTCAGTCGGCAGAGCATGTGACTCTTGATCTTGGGGTTGTAAGTTTGAATGCCATGATGGATGTTATAGCGCCCCTAATTGACTAAACAAAAAGGATTCTAGGTATTTGCCTATGATATTGCACATGACACGTAGAAAGCTAACTAGTATTTGCTAAAAAAAAAAAATCTTAAGATCTTTAAAATTCAAGTGATTCAGGAAGACATTTTCTACAATATGATTTACATTATATTCATCCTGAAAGATCTCTAAACCTGGATTTTGACAACAATCCCAAACCAATGTCTAGTACCTCTTTGATGCTGAGTGTTTTATTTCTTTGAGTGCCCTGGTATTCCCCATAGATATAATTGGACTTTCTTGTTTTTACTATTTCCTTTCAGGGAGGCCTGTGATTTATATCAAGATTCTACAGCCAGGGGAAATTTTCATACCTATAGATGACAAAAGCATTAAAGAATATAAGTACCAGAGTTTAGGCAAAATGAAAGCAGATCAATAAACAATTGTCATATTCATATTATGTGTGCTCTATGATCTATTTCTATGATGAATCACTACATTGTTTTGAGAAGCACATAGTGAATTAGAGGCATGCTTGCTGCTCATTCCTTTAGCAAATTTACTGGCTACATACTATATTACAGCGTGTGTTCTAAGTGCTACCTCATAGCAGGGGACAAGCAAGAATTGACATGCAGCATTCATTCTGATAGAATAAAACAGAAAATAAACAAATAAGCAATTGATATTTAGCATGCTAGATAAGTGTTATGGAGAAAAACAAACCAGTTGCTAGCTATGAGAAGATTCAAAATGTGGAAATTATGGTTGAGATGGAATAGAGAAAAAGATCATCTGTTAGGGAGGAAATCAGAAGCTAGACTATTAGATGTTTCATCCAAATGTTGTTGGCATCCAAATGGATGGGAAAGTTATTAACAATACTAAGAGTCTGGATAAAAGAGAAGACTGTCAACCAGAAAGTAAATCCGTAATAAATAAGAATTCCCATAAAGTTAAAAGATGAATGCTAGACGAGAAGAAGAAAAAGATGGCACACGTAGAGAACATATGTTCAAGAAAGGAATTTTGATTTGTTTGCATTTTGGAAGAATTGCTTAAGGTTTTACCAACCCTGGATGTGGTGATGTGGAATCAGAATAAAAATAAGAGTCGCATCCACACTCCTGACACTGACGTCTTTGAGGTTAGAAAAAACAGCCCCCACTTAAGTAGCTCCAAGGAAAATAATTCCCCTAGGGGCCGATCAGGTTCAAGTGTAGTGTGATAAAGCAGGTTTTTCTTGATAAGGCAGGATATGCAGGTCTGGAGCTTCCACCTTCTAAATACATACTTAGGAAACACAGCTTAGAAAACATGATTCTAAGGTTCTTAAGGAAGAAGTGTGGAAAACAAACAGCTTCCCCTTGCTAAACAATTCAAAAGAATCTCATCAACTCATTATTAGGAGCATAATAATTGCCAAAATATGTCAACTCAACTTAGCAATATTATCTAACAATGGTGGCAACAGATTTGCTCCAGTACAACAACAAAAAATGATTGCCCAACTCAGAAGATAAATCCAACATCGTTAGTTTCCCTTCTATTTGTCTCTTGTTTCTCTTACTGGTTTGTACAACATCATGAGATTAGTTGCCTGTTCACTATGCATTATACAAAGCAGTTTATGTCAATTATCTTATTTAAGCTTTAAAATATTTAATATTAAATTTGTTAAATGTTTCTTATGTTTGAATGTACTGAAATATGCATAGGTTTTCCTGGGTGAAAGGAATACATAAGTTGGGTTATCCCAAAGGAAACTTCTATGCATTAGAAAATTCACTTGTACTGTCATCACAAAGTGTGGGAAAGAGAAGATGGTAATCTGTACATTGTCTACTAAAAAGAAATCAAGTGGATGTTTGACACTATGAAGTAATTGTTAATTTTTAGGTATGATAATAGTATCGGATTGTATTTGAGGGTGGGTTATATTTTAAAAGTTTTTATTCAGAAGCTTATGTTGATATAATTTTGGACAAAATGATACGATGTCTGGACTACTTTGAAGCTAAACCAAGGTTGGAGGGCAAGTATAGATAAAACAAGATTGGCTACATGTTGACAATAGTTGAGGCAGAGTGATTGAGGCAGAGTGATGAGTACATAGAAGTTTATTATATATTCCTTGTATTTTTGTTTATGTTTGAAATTTTTTATAACGTGTAGAATTTAAACCAGGAAAGTACATGTCACAAGGCCTCTTCTGTGAATCATGGATGAAACATGCAGTCTCTGACATGATTTGCACAGAACCAATGTTAGTTTAGTTCCACTTTGCCCCTCTGTCCCACACGTTGGAATATAAACTTGGAGCCTCTTAGAAACATACATGATTTCTTTTCCCTGTTCCTCATTTTTGTAATCTTTTCTTGGTGTGTTGTAGAAATCTTTCTTTCTTTCTTTCTTTCTTTCTTTCTTTCTTTCTTTCTTTTTCTTTCTTTCTTTCTTTCTTTCTTTCTTTCTTTCTTTCAAGGAAACTTCATTTTCAAACAAGACAGGGTTATAAAATGAACGTTCTATGGCATAGCAAAGTTTCCAAAGTCCACTTGGGAAAGAAGGTCCAACACCTTTTCCCTTCACCCCCAGACTTCACTGTTGCACACCAGTTTTTCCAGGTATGCATAATGTTTTCCTCTGCCCTTCCTATCTCAGATCACCAGAGTGGGAAAGAAATCTAGAGTGAGGTTGTGGTTAGCTCCAAGCCACGCTTTCCTAAACAGCTACCCCCCGCCCCCACCCACGTCCACCCCCACGCCTAAGCAAAGTTCAGATTTGAATGCAGGCTGATAATTGACCCTGACAAGCTCTCCTGGGCAAGGCGAGAGAGAAAGCACCCAAAGGCTAAAACTTGAGTTGTTCCCCTTCCTCTCTTTCCCGGCCCTCTCCTCCCTCCTATTCCCACCGCTACACAGTCAAAGCTGCATCCCGCCCTGCCTCTTCTCTCCATCCTTCCTGCCCTCGCAGAACTCTCTCTCCTCCACCTCCTCAGCGATTCCCTCGTCTCGCCCCCTCCGTTCCCTGGCAGCTGCGGAGGAGATGTTCAGCAGCTGCCTGCCGTTCTGGCCTCAGCAGTGGCGGCTGCTGGTCTCTGTCTCCATCACCCCGCCCACGTCCGCTCCGGAGGAAGTCTCGCACCGGCCTGGGAATGAGGGCGGGGGAGAGGGTGGCTTGGCTCGGAGAGGGGAGGGAGGAGTGGGAAGGACACAAAAACAGCTTCAAGGCGGCAGGCGCTGCTCCACTGCGCATCTGGCCAGGAGGGGTCTCTGGATCTGTGGCTGAGCAGCCGCCCGAGACGCAGTTTCTAGCTGGCAAGTCAGTGGGGCCCATTTACCAAGGAGCCGTCGTGGCTTGAGTAGCATCAGCCGGTGAGGGCAAACGTCAGCTTAGCAGCACCTCCTGAGCAACCAGAACTCAGGAAGCCAGAGTGATCCTGGATGAAAAAGAAGCCCAGAAGGAGAAAAGAGATCCAGCCAGTTCTGCTTCTCAGGGTTCCCTCAGGTGCTGTTGGAGACCAGACACATGGTAGCAAGTAAGTCCCTTTTCTTGCTCTGTGCCCAACCCCCGGGATGGTGACAGCGGCCATCTGCTGCCAGCCTTTACCACCCACCCCCAGCCGGCCCCCAGCCCGCCCCACCCCATACACACCCTTAGGGTCTTCAGCAGTAAATTTAGATTCTGGACCTGAATTAAGCAAGCTACTTCAAGAGCAGCAGTGGTCTGCGGATGTTTACTCTGCATTGTGTATGTGGTCAGTTTTTCTCATCCACCAGGTAAGCTTCGGAAGCCCAGATGCTCTGTTAGTGTAAAATTTTAGTCATAATGGCAATGACTTTTAGGTTCCATGACACAATGATGGAATGGAAGGAATAAAAGCTTACACAGGATGGAGTATACTTCGAAGGAATCTTGTCTCTTATTTTAAGTAACTTAGTGATTTTAAGATTGGTGCTTTTCACGTGTGAATCAACAGTATAAAATTAGAGGCATAGATAAAAAAATTAAAAATAAAGAAAAATAGAAAATGGGAAATGGTGTGCTCAGTTTAAATGGCTTGACATTTTGGTATTGTTTGTATCAACAGGTTTGTTGTTGTCGTCATTGTTGTTGTTGCCTTGTTTAGATCTATAAAATACATACTTTCTAGAGGTTTTCTCCTAGAAGTGATGATGTATTCATTGTGACTCTGGTTGTATGTTGCCTCGAATACTTAGGATATTGGTGAAAGCAGGAAAAACAATAAAAACATGTGGATATGCTCCCTTTATTAATGGAAATGATGGAGTCAAATTTGGATATTGGTCAGAAAACTGTCTTGAAATGAAAAGGCTGGGTGGTACTTTTTGTGGATACTTTTCTTCCTGCCTCTTGTTCAGGAGAATAGCTTATGGCAGAAGGAAAAAAAAAAAAAGAAAGGAATCTGGGCCCTATAATAAATAGAGTCCTATGCACCTGCCATTTTCCAGCCCTAATTAAAGTTTCTACAGTCCAGCTGCTAGTTTTACAAATAAAGATAAGACCCATGGGTAATTTGTTGAGGTTACTTGGCTAATCAAAAATGAGCTAAAAGTCCAATGAAGAAGACTTTGAGATTTAGAATGATAAAGATGAATTTTCATTTTCAAAAATGAAAAGAGTTATTTAACTTTTGATTAAGCTTTATTCTTCTTATTTGTAAATGACACATCAAAAACTTGCATATCCTGTTAAGGACTAAATGACACAAATTACATTAAGGTTTTGTGACTATAATATCATGTGTAACTGTTGCTTGTATAAGGGATCATTTTTGTGTTTTTATCCACTTCACTATTCTAGCTCTCATTTTATGTCTAGTTCAATATAAACATAAAAGGATCTTTGACAGCCTCACTACAATGCACTAAAGGAAAAGAAATTCAAATCCAGATCTTGATCTCTCCAGGTCCTGATCTCTCACCTCTACAGTTTAAAGTATATTCTAAAACATGAGACTCTATCCTCAAAAAATTGTGTGCCATGGTTAACAATTCATATTTAAATACTTTCAAATATTCTCAAAATATGTGTTACCCTCCTCTTTTTAGTTTTAAATTTTATGTTAGGTATGTGGTCTTACTTCCTTGGGATGTAAGTATATTGGATATTGCTGAATTTATTTGGTCCAATAATTAATATAGGAGAAGTGAAAGTTTAGGTACAATATTCTATTCTTAACTGCTGGGGTTCATTATAATCCTGGACTCAGGTAAGAGGTACTGTGAGCCCCTTCTTTCCCATCGATGTGTTTGAAAATTATAAAACCTGAAATTGGGTATAGGCTCAGGAAAAGGGACCTATAGACCCCAGACAATATAGGCAGGCCCCAGAACCTGCTGTTGTCCATAAGTCTCCACTAGAGATCAGAAGGTAGAACCAAACAAGCACCTAGGAACTGGGCATTCTGTCTTACAACCTCCTGTGGGAAAGGGTCTGTAAGGTAGTTGATATACACTCCCACTAATTTTGCCCAGGTAGGATGAAGCACTCTGGAAATGAAAACAACCTTACTTAGGGAGGAAGTATCCTAATATGCCTCAGCCCTAGATCTCATTATGACAGGATCTACACCACAACCAGAATACTCAGAGACTGACTGACAACCCTATATCTACCAAGACTCTGTCTTGAAAGCTTATGGTGGAGGCATTAGTATAAAAAGGACGTTCTTGATTTCTGGGAGTCTGGTCCTACCGTTTTCAATAACCAACATCATTTGGTCAGTTGTGAGAGGACATCTGTAAGCTCCACCCATGCTGACTAACTATCAGCAATGCAGTCACCCACCATATGAACTTATACAGACAAATCTCATTTTTCCTGGAGTTGGTCCCTTTCTCTTCTATTAGTGTCGGCTAACCAAGGCCAGGCAAGTAAGCCCTCACCTCCACAATGCTGCAAGAGGAAACCTTTAAGGCTAAAGAGAACATTTTCATGTGAGGGCTTATAGGGATGTTTTTCATCTGGTCAGTATCTCTTGACCCAACTGGGATCATGATTTCCATGTTATTTGTCCATTCATTTCTATTTATAAATCAGGCTTATTCTAGTTGTACTCCATGATGATGGGAGATCTCTCCTCTGTCTGGCAAACAGTTATCTCTGTTGTATATGCAGTATTTCTGACTGAATTGACTCAACTTATTGCTAGCTGAGGATAACCACTCTGTGGACAGCTTTGATTGTATGCCAGCTAGGTGCCAGACTGACTATCAGCACTAAACAAAATATCCGCCTCACCCCCTAACTGCTCCCCACTGCCCAGGCCAGAGAAATTATGACTTTTAAAAGTCTGAGATTAAGACAGAGCATTTGGTTTTAAACTAGAACCAGAAGATGCTAATTTGGGGGCCATAGTTCCTGATTGAATATATAGTACTGAGTAGAATATTTCTTCCCTTCTACTTCAAATGCCAGAGTGAGGCTCCTGATCCACCAGTCTCTGATTCTGGGTTGCAGGGTCCAAGCACCTGATTACAGGCTAGAACTTTGGTTCTGGTCCATATTAGTCTCACCCTAACATGTTTCAAAGTTGCTGTCCAATTTGAAAAGGGATTGGGTATCTTTGTGCTAGTTCTACATTTGAAAAGCTGGAATAGTTTTGGGGTGGGAGTAGATCCTGGAAATGCAGACCAACTCTTGCAGAGTGATCAGGGGCAGAGGCAAGTAGCCAATTCTAAGAGGCCTCCAGCATTCCAGTGAATGTACCAGTTGGGGAATTTTTTTTTTTTTTAATTTTGCATTTCACAGATCTGGTCACATCTAAAACCATAGCCCAAAAGTTCTCAGGATTGCTGATGGCTATAGAAGTTACATGCATAACAATCTCTCCTTTGTATTACTCTAGCAAGGGCAAGAATTCATTCTTCCTTCCTGAGCTCTTAAATGGCCTCTGGCCAGTTTCTTCTGGTCAAGGGTCTGACTGATGAGGGTCACAAGAACAATTAGTTTTGTAAAGATTCTGGCCTTTCCCCAACATGCTTGTTTTGGTGGGCTGGACAGGCACAGCTTGGAAGTTATTGTTGTATCCATAGAAATAAGTGAACCATGCTTGTGAACCATGAGGTTGCCATAGAGAAGCTCAAGTGAGCATACTTAAAACCAGGGCAGCTTTCCTTCATGTTCCTGGAAGCCTTCCCCCTCTCCATTGCTAGTCATAATGGCTCAGCCTGGTGAAACTCCATCTTACACAGTGACTTACTGTCCTGCATCTCCTCAGGGCTTTCAAATGTCCACTGAGCTTACTTTGGGCTGATTCAGGTAAGTGAATTTGAGACCAGATGCTCAGATTTTGTCATGACATTTTTTTTCCAGATTTCTTCTCTTCAGTTTAAGTTGTACCACCCTGCACTCCTCCTGTCTGGAAGAAAGACACTTACAAGGACCCCAGCTCCTGGTTATTTTAATGAACCATTACTAGAATCCAAGTTTACTAGATCTGGGGGGAATTCAGTTCTCAAAAGAGAAATTTTTATTTAAGGAGAGATGGGACCTGTCTGCTGGGATTTTTGGTGGTGCTCATTTATTTACAAAGCTGTTTTCCTAGCTTTTGAATCCAGAAGAATGCCTGGAATAAAATTCTTAAGGAATATTACCAAAACAAAATGGCAATACTTATGTTTTTGAGAAAGTTACTTATTTACAATTTTTCTCTGCAAGATGATATGTTCTAGGAATACTTGGCTGAATTTGTCAGAAGGAGTGGAGTCCAGAATTAAGTGGATATATTGAAGCCAAAATAGGCTGACCTGGGAGCAAAGCAGAGCTACAGGAAGATTTCAGGTCCAAGGACAAAGGAGAAAAAGTCAATTAAGTCTGGCAAGATAAACTGTATGCTAGGGAGAGGTAAAAGAGTAGGAGTTAGGTAATCACAACTAAGGAAGTAAGAAGCTCAAGTGGACAAACGATCGCAAAGCAGAAAACCAAGTAAGCTTAAGTCAAGATGAAGAGACAGCTACAAAATTCCAGGTGGTTTGGTGCCACTCTGATCAATCTGTCCTTTATTCCTGAGCCTTCGGTGTGTAAAGTCTCCATTTCTGGATTTTGGTAATACATATACGTGGTAAACTATGTTAAGGTAGGACAGAAATATGACAAAATCCCCTGAAATTTTTTCAACCCCTTTCCACAGATGTAACAGCTTACTTTCTCCAGAGGGGAAACATGCACGCACTAGCATATATAACAGTATGCATATAATTCTTATAAAATACTTTATTCAAAGGTGAACAGTGAAAGCCATTTTCAACATTAAGTTTTTTAGTAATCTATTTTGGAAATCTTTTCATATGAGCACAGACATATCTCATTCTTCATTATTACTAAATAGTGTTCTATATAGCAGCATACTGAAATTCATGGTTTTAGCTCCTTAGGGTGGACTATTTGATTGTTCACCCTAAGGTGTTGCGATTAACATCTTTGCAAATGTGACATCTCAAACTTCAACAAGAATATTCGTAAGACAACTTAATTGCTGGGCCAAAGAGCACATGCAACTTTATTTTAGAAACTATTGCTAAACAGAAAAAAAAATGCTTGTTTACACTCTCAGGTAAACTGTATGAGGGTATACATTGCTTCCATATCGAGGTTGCATCTGTTAAGAAGAGTCTCAGTGATGTCTTCTAGAGCTTTACTGTAAACATAATTGGTTCTTTTAATTTTTATCCATATATATCAGAATTTCATGAGCTTCAGTCATCTTTCCTCATAGCTTTCGGCTTCCTAAAAGACAATGATATTATTTTTGTATTCTCCATAAGAAAAAAAAAAATCAATGCCTGTAATATCATTTGAGTTCTAAACTCTGGAGAAAAAAAAGGTCATAGAAAGCTCTAAGGGAAAAGGCTCGGCACCAGAGAATTTAGCTCTGAGTCATTATAGAATGTGGGAAGGATGAAGTATAAGCCATAATGTATATATGAAGTGAATTTAAGTGGTTTCAGTGAACAAAAATGTCAACCTAAATTGGTCATGTCACCAAAGCAGGTATGCTTCCTATGTTGTCAACAATATAGATTCTGTTTAATGATCACATCAACTCTGTCTCCTTCACTTATGCATGCAGTACCTTCCAGTCTCAAGTTAATTTGTTTATCAGTCTTGTCATTACTCTTGTTACTTTTTTTTTTTAGAGCTATCTGAATGTCACTGGCACAATAGGCTTGATGCATTGTCTATGTCTGATTGAGAGCGTAATTGTTTGAAAATACTTTGGAAACTAAGCGAGAAGTCTTTTTACCCTTTACTTCCTATTTCATGTCAGAGTAAAATTGGCATTTGGGATATTATCCTTACTCTGTGGATCTACTGTCCTGTTTTTATTTTTGCCTCATTTTTCTTCATTTATATTATCTTGCTATATGGCCTACATTCTTGTAAGCTACTCTAAATCTTTTAGTAAATATATTAGGAGAGTAAATAAATATCTATCATCTAGTATAGAGTGGAACATTTCATAATTCTCTTTGGCAAAGCTAACCTAGCTCATCCCTAGGATCAGCTCCAGCTTCCCAGAAAGCATAGAGGTTGATTATTTAGATGCTGTGCTTTCCATTCCCTAAGGTAGGAAAAAGGTAAGAAAGCTGTGGCTGTCCTGGGAATTCCCCTCCTACATGTGCAGAATCTGTCTGCCCAGCCTGACCGCATGCCTGTCAGGCTCCACTCAGGGAATCAAACTAAGGGACGGGGAAGCAAAAGGGAATGAGATAAGGAGAGAGGAAAAACATCTGGCACCCCTTTCTTGGCTGTCCTTCATTGTCTCTGAGACGACACAGCTGCAGTTGCCGATATACAATATTCTCCATATAGCCTCTTCCCTAGGAACTCAGATAAAGAGGCTGAGCATTGGCTCACTTCTTGGATGGCTGTGTCATTCATCATGCAATTAAAGATGCTTTGGAAAAGGAAAGAGAGTGCTATTAATAATTAGCTCTCAACACTAAACATGAATCCAAACTGTCCCCCAAACTGTGACTTATGGCCATGCTACTTAAATATGAGATCAGATGTATTGCAAATTATCTTGGAAGGAACTGGAAGTAAGATAAGGTGGATGTCACAGCTGCATTTCTTTGATTTCAAACATCAGAGCTGTTTTACACCAGGACCTCTGTGACAAAATGACAACATCTGGTAAGATCATTACCAAATAGGCATCCAGAGAATAAGGACTATTTTAGAGATGAGGGGGGAAAAGGTGCCCAAAGAAGTGAAAAATATGTGGATCTTCTGGAGAAGTTATGTTCTAAAGCAGGTATTTGCCTCAGCAATTCTAGTATATTCTCCACCTCTCATAGTTAGGAATTCAGACAAGAAAAAACAATCCCCCAAAATGTAATGTCTCTGCTTGCTTTATAAAGGTGGGTGGAAGAAGCTTGGGTATATGCCAAAAGAGAATCTTTTTGTCTAGCAAGCTGCATTAGATTCATCTCAAGAGGCCCACGCCCAAGGTATTCTGAAATTATCTGTTCGGGTTGGGTTGCTGCCTCCTAGATTTTCAATATTAGCACCAGGAGATTTCTAATATGCAGTGAAAGGCTGGTATAATTCAAATCAACTGCATTAAGAGGATTTTCTTTCCTTACAACTCTCAGTACCACCATCCTCTCACCGTCTCTGTCCTCTCAGAAGCCCCAGTATTTGTGAACTGCAGATTTGACTACCTTATCTAGTCAGCTGCCCGAGGTCTGGTACATTGTTGAAGGTCTTGTGCCTATCTCAAGCTAACCCAGAGCCAGACTATGGTGGGCCATACAAAACAACTGGTTTTGAACTCTTCTTCCATCTGGTCACAGATTTGGGGCATAGTTTGTGGATTTACGAGCTTAGTTCTACTGCTCAAAAAGTGGGCAACAGTGAAGGTTCATGGGGATGTAACAGTTTCATGCAGACTAAGAGGATATTCATGGAGGTCAGCTAGTTGTGAGTGTTCCCAAGAGCTCCAAGGAGAGTGCCAGTTTTGGATTTTTTTTAAACAGAAGGAAATCAGGTCTTGCATATTGGGGGAGCCAGATGCATCAAGGACTTCAGTATTAAAGGCAAGTTATAGAGTCTGGTTGCATAACAGAGCCCCTTTGCGTTCCTCTGGGAAGGAACAAAGCATATTTTTCTCTCAATTTTGAGCTGTAATGGGCTCTGGTCAGAAATTTTTGGTCAAGAATATGACAGATTGGGTTCACTATAAATACAATTCTAGGAAGATCCTGGCTCCTTTACAACTTTCTCATTTTGTTGGAGTAACAAGGGATAATTCAGAAAGTCTAGAAGCCAATTTCACAAAGCAGTAGAAGTTTTGAGAACATCTGGAGACATCTGGGACATAGAGTGGTTTAGAATGTTGGGTTAGACCCCTTTCCCAGGCTCACTGGTAGGAAACCAAAATCTTTCTTGTCCTGCAAGACTCAGTTGGGAATATTTGAGGCAGAACCAACTTCATTTTTGTGTTCCTGGCAACCTCACTTTCTAATGACTTTATCACTGGCATAGTGGCATCCTATTCCTAGTCAACTGCATCCCTTCCTGGTATTTCAACTGTCGCTAAGTTTTCCTTCTGTTCATTGTTCTTCATAGCTCTGCAATCAGATGCAAATAGGGAAACTTTATTATCTGACACTGTTATGAACTTCTAATTCTATTGTGTATATTGATTGTATCATTCTGAAGCTTAATGTCCTAGATTTATCCTCCCTCAAGAAGAGAGACATTAATTGTTCTGAGATTATTGGAAACTTTGACATGTTGAAGATGATTTTTAGTCCTTGTTGCTCTTAAAGCTTAGTTTTCAGAAATGACCAAGATGACTTGCTTCTTATTTGTTTAAAAGTCTGTCTCTCATTGTCCTTAAATTCAGTGACTATATTTTATCAGTAGTTCTAGTGTTGGCACTTAATAAGCATATGTTCCACAAATGATTGCTAAAAAATTATGTCAAAAAGAAACACCATTGTTAAATGTACTGCCCTATATGACATATAAAAATGAAGAACAACCTTTTAAAAAAATGAAAGTTAATTTTTTCCATATATCTGAAATTAAAATATTAAAATGTAGAACTACAAATAAAAACAATAACATAGTTCTTTCTGCAAGAGAACATATTCCAATAATGTACTCCAGGGATCTGAGAGGGATGAGGGCAAGGGAACTAAGGAAGGATGGAGGTGAGCAATCAGGAAATCTGAAGCCACCAAAAGCCCAGAAGGGGGACCCAGAGTAGGTCAATCCTGGATCAGACACACATATTGAGGAGCCTTAGCCAAAACTGGCTGAACTCTGGGCAGAACCCAACCACAGGTAATAAAAAGATGAGAGCCATAAATCTGAAGTCATTTAAGTCAGGAAAGAGTAAAACAATAACAGGGCAAGAAAAATAGTTGGAATAAAGAAAGTGATCGTCACACTGGAGTAAAGACATATAAATACAAGAAGAATCCAGGAATATAAATTAGTTATGCAATAAATGGAGCGAAGCCTGAGCCAATTTTGGAGACTAGAGCTTGCATGCTTACAGGAGTAAATGGCTATTTTCCATCACATGGTAGGTCTGTCCAGCAAGCTGCCTTCCAATTAGTCCTCCCACATTGAAATAGTTATACCCTTGGGACATTAAGTCATTGGGTAACAATTGTGACATGTTTTAGATTATACTTATGGTAAAGAGAAATACCATCAGCTTCTTCTAAAGCTGCATGGAATCTGGGAATCTAAAAAGATGTGTGTTATGCCTTATTTATCCAGGAGTCAACCTTCATCAATTTCAACCCTTCCAGCTATATCTCTGGATAAGAAAACAATGACACTTAGGGATAGGGAGGAGGGAGAAGGTTTATGAAGTGCCAGAATATTTATTTTATTTATTTTTTTTTAATTTAATGTTTATTTACCTTTGAAGGAGAGAGAGACAGAGTGTGAGTGGGGGAGGGGCAGAGAGAGAGGGTGACACAGAATCTGAAGCAGGCTGCAGGCTCTGAGCCGCCAGCACAGAGCCTGACGCGGGGCTCGAACCCGCAAACCGCGAAATCATGACCTGAGCCAAAGTTGGACACTCAACCAACTGAGCCACCCAGGCGCCCCGTGAAGTGCCAGAACACTTAAAGTAAGGTTGATTTTCTTTCTCCATTGGAGATCTTGGGCTGCCACCCTACAGTCGATTAGTATGGTGTTTATACCTAACAAGCAGAGGCAATTGTTAGAAGAGAGAGCAGAGAGAAGCAAATAACTTGTAAGCAGCACGAATAAAATCTAGAAGTCTGATGATAAAGGAGATTAAATAAATAAAGCAAAAGAAAATGTAAAAAGTGGAACTCCTTATGTATGAAAAATTATTTAAGGATGACATAGTACTGCAATTATTATAATTGAATATTATCATCACTGATTTATCAGTAAGAAATTAGGTGACATTCTGCATATTCTTTTTATAAATTCCAGGAAATAGGGCCATAATTTCAATTAAAAAGATGGTTAAACATAGGGGCACCTGGGTGGCTCAGTCGGTTAAGTGTTCAACTTTGGCTCAAGTCATGATCTCACTGTCCTTGGGTTCGAGACCCGGGTCGGGCTCTGTGCTGACAACTCAGAAGCTGGAACCTGCTTCAGATTCTGTGTCACACTCTTCTCTCTACCCTTCCTCCATTTGTTCTCTGTCTCTGTTTCTCTCTTTCTCTCTCTCTCTCTCTCTAAATAAATAAATAAATAAATGTTAAAAAAAAAAAGATGGTTAAACATAAAAATACCATGCTTTAAAGGACTGAAAATAGTAATACCTAGTATTTATTGTGTAGTACCTGGCAGGCACTGTTCTATGTACTTTATACTTATTAACTCTTTCAATGCTCACATTACCGTATGAAGTAAGCACTTACTGTTTACATTTATGGTTGAAGAACTGAGGAATGGAGGGGTTAAGTACCTTGCTCAAGGTCGCAGAAAATGCTAAAGCCCAGGTTTGAATCCAGATAATCTAGCCCCAAAACCAAACTTTTTCCCAAACTTTTATTATAAAATATTTCCAACATATAGGAAAATTGACAGAACTGTATAATGAACATTCACACACCTAGAACCTAGAGTCTTCAATTGCCATTTTATAATATTTAGTTTATCATTTATCTATTTATGCATTCCTCAAACTATCCATCAATTCTTCACATTTTCATATTGTCTTTCAAAATAAGTTGCAAATACCAGTAGGCCTCACGCATAAACACTTCATAATTCATATATTTAACTAGAACCCAGTATTTGTTTATGGGCTTTTTAAAGGTAAAACCAAGTAAAATGCACAAATTTCAAGGGTGTCATTTGATCAGTAGTCACAAATGTGTATGCCTGTGTGCTCTGAAGTCCTAATAGGCTGTTGAACATTACTATCACCCCAGAAAGTTCCATCATCCCTTTCAGTCAGTTCCTATTCCACACCTAGAGATTAGTTTTGTTTGTTCTGGCACTTCATATAAAGTGGATCATGTAGTTTGTAGTATTTTCTGACAGGCTTCTTTCACTCATCATAATATTTTTGGACTTAGTCCTCCTTATGCATACCAGTAGTTCATTTTTTTATTATTTATTGTTGGACTGTGTTCTATTATATGATATGCCAGTTTTTATTTTTCTGTCTATTCATTTCATGGACAATTGGGCTATTTCCTGGTTTTGGTAATTAGCTTTATATATTTTATATTTTCCCAAATATTTATCATTTTTCTTTCTCTTCATTTCTTCTTGAAGATCTAAATTTCCATCTGAAACATCTAAAGATATCTTTGGGGCACCGGGGTGGCTCAGTCAGTTAAGCATCCAACTCTGGACTTTGGCTCAGGTCATGATCTCACAGTTCATGAGATCCCACGGTTCTCATGGGTTCATGAGATCCCACGGTTCTCTTTAGGTTCTCAGTGGGGTGCTGCGCTGACAATGTGGAGCCTGCATAGGATCCTCTCTCCCCTTCTCTCACTCTCTGCCCCTCCCCAACTCTGTTCTCTCTGTCAAAATAATAAGTAAATTCTCTTTCTCTGTCTCTGTCTCTCTCAAAATAATAAGTAAATAAATAATTAAAAAATAAATAAAAATATCTTTGTCTTTATTCTTGAAAAATACTTTTGCTTTCTGTAGAATTCTAGCTTTACCTTTTTTTCTTTCCTTGCAACACTTTAAAGACATTGCTATACTCTTCTGGTTTCTGTGTTTTTATGATGAGAAGCCAGTAATCATCCTTATTATCGTTACCTAATATATAATATGTCACTTTTCTTTTAGTGTTTTCAATATTTTGACTATGATATCTCTTTTTAATATTTTACCCATGTGGCTTAAAACACTTATTAGTAATGATATGTCAAATAACTTTCTGAATTTTTTTAAATCTCAAATGTTAAATGGTAGGTAGATGCTTTTCAATGAGCTGTCCTTAATATCATTCCATAAAGAATTTCACACATTTACAAGTACACATAATCTTTTGTGCTCTTTGGACCTCAACTATTTATATATCTATATAACTATATATCCATATTTGGTATATATGTGTGTGTGTGTATATATATATATATATATATATATACACATACATATATACACACATATGTATATATACATATACAGTTATATGTGTATATATGTACTAATATATACACATACATTTATGTATGTATACAAAACATATGCACAAACATATACAATCTAATTATCTTTATTAAGCCCCAGATTCAAGTTTCTAATTAATCTTTGAATTTTTCCTTTTAGGTATTTCAGATACGCATCAAACCCCAAAAATACAGAACATTACCTCTCCCATCCCTAATCTAAACTGGTACTTCTTCCATATTCCATATTCCATATTCTTTTTGTGGTATTGCAATCAGTCATATGATCCCGATATATATGTATGTATATATACATGTGTATATATGTATGTATGTGTTGTGTGCTTGCTTATTTATTTATTTATTTATTTATTTTAGCAGCTGCACCTGAAATACATGTTACCTGCTTTATTCTTACTATTAAAATAATGCTCAGAACACCTTACCCTAGCAATCTGAGTAATTTAGATAACTACTGCCAGACTTCCTTCTAGAAAAGTTGTACCATTAACACTACCAAAAAAAGTTAATTAGAATGCTTATTTCCTCAAATCCTAGCCAGCAGTTTGCATCATTAAATTAGGACTTCCATTTTAAATTAGTATGAATATGTTGACTTAAGTTTTTTCAAATAAGTTTCATTGTTTAGATTTTTTTAAATTTTATTTTGCATTTAAATTATTGAACCATCTCAATCTTATTTGACTGTAAGAAGTATATGGACAAGGATAATGGAAACTGCCCAATTCTGAACCTCAACATATATGCTCCACACAATACAGTACAAAATAAAAACAAATAGAACTATACAAACCCACACCATCAGCATAACTAGAAGGCAGAGAATGCCTGAACTTCAAAATGCCTGTAAAGGAAACCAAATTCATTTGCATGCTTTTTCATGCTCCAAAGGCCTTATGGAATATGGGTTCTAAATTTGATTTAAAATGACTAACAGAAAGAGAATATTCACCCTAATTGTGAAAATAATGGAGGTAAAAAGCATTTTCCGTGAACTTCCTTGTATCAGCTATGTAATAACCTCTATTTTCCCATTCTTATTTGAAACAAACTATTCAGTTTTTATGTAGATTCTAATTATACTAATGTTTCAAATTATGTTTAATGAGGGGCGCCTGGGTGGCGCTGCCGGTTAAGTGTCTGACCTTCGGCTCAGGTCATGATCTCATGGCTCACGGGTTTGAGCCCTGCATCAGGCTCTGTGCTGACAGCTCAGAGCCTGGAGCCTGCTTCAGATTCTGTGTCTCCCCCTCTTTCTGCCCCTCTCCTGCTCGTTCTCTCCCTCTCTCTCAAAAATAAATAAACATTAAAAAATTATGCTTAATGGTGATAACAAAATCACTCTGGGTAAAATAAAATTGTATGATAGATTAAAACTCAATTCTCAGTGATCCTAAATTTGGGTATCTACAGAAGAAAATACGGGAAGAAGTCATAGGCAGAGCACTGTTAAGTCATAGCCAAGACCACAGCCAAAATCATACGACAGAACCAGTACAGTGGGCATAATACCTCTGCTCAAACCACCAAAAATAAAGCACTGGTCACTGCCACTGGCTCCATTGCTACTGTTACTCCCAAAACTTATGGAAGTTCCTGATGAAGCTTCTGCCTCTATTGCAAAAGAAGGGATTCTCCACAGCATTTCTTATTTTGTGTCATTAAATCTAAATTAGAAATCTTGAGCTGATGCATTTGTTTTGTCTGGCAAGATCACATTGTCACTCCTTAGATCCATAAGACCCTGGAAAAGTCATTATCTACATTTTCTGGTCTTTTCCACTTCTGTTGCAGTAAGAGTCCCACCATGATTCATACAACAACAAATTTCCCCAATCTATGTAGATTACATTACTAGACAGCACCTCCTCCCTTCCAAATTAATGTCTTCTATGCTAGCTCACCTTCAATTTTACAAAATTTTCTGAAATATTTGACTTCGACACTTACATAAAGAAAATTTCCGGACAGTCCTACCTGAAGTCAATCTGTCAGTTACTTAGTAAAGCAAGTTACCCCAGTAAGCCTATTGGTTTTTTAGTATCTCTAAGGTAGCCATTCTGAGGTATCAATTGTTTACACTTATCTAAAAGTTTACAGCTTATAAACACTTTTGTGTTATCATTTAAAGATACTCAAATTAAAAACAACAACAACAAAAATAAAGATACTCAAATTTAGATTTAGACATACCTGAGTTAACATCTCCCTCCACCACGTAACTAGCTATACAGTGATGGAGACATCATGAAACTCATCAATTTCTATTCCCCTGACTGGTAAAATGGTGACCACAAGGATAATATGTGAGAATATGAGGCAATAGAATTAAAAACATGTACGTTGAATGCCTCTCAAATCGTAGTCACTCAGTAATTGTAACTATAATTATATTTGCCATAATTGTTATGATAAATTTTGGCTTATCTCAAATGCTTAAAATTTGTTTTAAGGAGAATCTTTTTCCTATAAGAACGTACCTCTTTTCCCCATACTGATGCTGGCTCTGCTTCTTTCAACTGATGTCCAAGAGAATTGGCTTGCAGTTTCATCAAAAGTATAAAATATTAGTACAACTGGAACTTGTTAGAGTCCAAGTCTGAGTTTACTTTGATACATTCTTACCAAAAGCTTACTTTAGCTATTCAGTTTTTTTTTGAAAGTAGTCTAATGGACAGATTATTAATCTTTCTATTTTTCAAGCCTTAGCATTATATTAAGATCACTCACTGAGAAGCATAGTACCTGGACCATATTTTATAAATTCCCCACAGAAATGCTTTCATTGAATTATGATTTAATGATCAATAATTTACAGTCTTCACTCAGCCATCTAAAAGTAGGATGCAAGCCACTTCCATCTGATAAGTGCTTGCGTTTCTTTGTCATATCATAGAAGATAATGCCTACTGTCCATTCATTCACCTAGTCAACAATCCAGAGTAGTTTCATTCAACATTAAATTATTACTAAAGATGTATTCTGGGATAACTGACTGGGTTAGAAGAGAGAATTAGCACTGACAAAATCAGTACTGCGGTCCAGACTTTCTGTATATGGTCTGATTTAATATTTATGACCTTGTGAGGTACCTAAAGGATTCCAGAGTTTGCATATGAGGAAAGTATAGCAAGCTATGTTATCAAAGTATCACAGCTAGTAGGTGATGGAATAAGGAATCAAAGATTATTTTGCTATGTATGAGGTGATAACAGAAAAAAAAGAAAATTATATTTAGGCTATGTAATAAGAAGACTGGCTTGCAAATTGAATTTTGAGGTTTCAATGGAAGGCATCCAAAAGTGTTTTCATTAACAATAGCATCTTTGCAATAAGTTTGAACCTCCCTTTAGGTCTACTTTTAAGAACAATATTCTTTACATATGCAAGCTTAATAATATTTGTTAGGAATTATAATGGATCCCTAAAAATATAAGATATTAAAAGTACTTTTATTATAATCTGAAAAAATGTAAAAAAAAAAAAGATTTTGATTTTGTTAATTCAGTGCTGCATAGATTCAGTTTAGCTAACAGCCCAGACTTTTAGTTCATGTGATATTTTTAGGTTATGTAAAAATTCAATTCAACGATTTTAAGATTGAATAGTTCTAAAATTATAAGGCAGCAACCAAGCAATATTTGGACCCATTTAAATTATCCTACTCAACTGTCAACAAGTCCATGATTTCATATGGCTGGTTACAGGGAAGATTAACGTCCAAATCACCCTATTCCATTTTTTTGCAGCTATTTAGAAAGTACTTTATTATTTTGAATCAAATCTATTCTGGCTTCATCTCAGTGATCCTAGTTCACCTTTTTTCTTTTTTTTTTTTTTTTTCCAAATAATAGTTAAATCTAATTTCTCTTCTATGTGAGAAACATTCAGATACTTGGAAACAATAACGTTACACTTGAGTCTTTTCTGCTTCAACTAACATATTCCCCATTCTTTTAACCGGTCTGTAGATGATGTGACTTGAGTCTAATCAACATTCTGACCCCATCTGAAGACCCTTCAGTTTACATACAGGCCTTTTGGATGTGGTCATGGAATGCAGCAGAATAGAGAAAGACTGTCTCCTCCATCTTCCTTCAAAGCAGACAAAGGTTATATTAGCATTTTTGGGCAGACACAAACCAGTATTGATTTATACTGCAATTACTATTAAGTAAACCCCCTTGGCAGTTTTCTCTGCTGCAAAAACACATCTACTGCACTTGTACTGATGGTTTGTTTTCATTCAAATTTCAAAACCTTACATGTATTCCTCCTATGAATTATTCTATTAAATTTGGTCCATTACTAAGATATAAAATCTTATCACAAATAAAAATTTATATTTACTTCCCACCTATTGTGTGCCAGCCACTGTACTTGGCATTTTCACCCATATAATTCTATTTATCCTTATTTAACCTGAAAAGGAATCCCAATTTTGTGACTGACAGATTCAAGATTATCAAGTAATTTTACTGAGACTGCTAAGAATATTAGTAACAGAATTTAGTATTTTAACGTAGGTTTATTTAATTCCAAGGTTTATGATTTTGTTTATACTAGTCTATAACCACGAGTCATTAAGAAACTGTTTAATATGTATTCAAGGAATTCTATATAAGGAATACAATTTTGAAAGCTTATTAGATATTTTAAAGGGAGATTTTATATGTAAGGGCAAATTTCATTATCTGTAGATTGTATTTATAAATTATACTAATTCAAAGCATTTTGACTCCCATCAAGAAACTGTGATATGTGAAATGTGTTTGACAGGAATTAGGATGGAGAAAATCAGCAAAAGAACATATTTTTACATGAGAAAATAGAACAAAGTTTGTAAATGGGAAATTTGTGCATGAAATTATATTTAATGAAGACCAACTTCAGTGGCCTGTAGGATGACTTGAAATAGGCAAAGACCTAGAACTGAGAGAAACCTAGGGGCTCCAGGGTGGCTCAGTTGGTTGAGCCTCCGACTTGGTTCAGGTCATGATCTCATGTCTGGTGAGTTCAAACCCCACATGGGGCTCTCTCCTGACAGCTCAGAGCCTGGAGCCTGCTTGGGATTCTGTGCCTCCCTGTCTCTTTGTCTCTCCCCTGCTTATGCTCTGTCTCTGTCTCTCTCTCAAAAATAAATAAACATTTAATTTTTTTTATTTTAAATTTTTTTAACGTTTATTTATTTTTGAGACAGAGAGAGACAGAGCATGAATGGGGGAGGGTCAGAGAGAGAGAGGGAGACACAGAATCTGAAACAGGCTCCAGGCTCTGAGCTGTCAGCACAGAGCCCAACGCGGGGCTTGAACTCATGAACCTCGAGATCATGACCTGAGCCGAAGTCAGACGCTCAACTGACTGAGCCACCCAGGCGCCCCCAATTTTTTTTTTAACTGACAGATACCAGGGTGCCTGGGTGGCTCAGTCGGTTGAGCGTACGACTTCAGCTCAGGTCATGATCTCGGGGTTCGTGAATTCAAGCCCCGCATCGGGCTCTGTGCTGACAGCTCAGAGCCTGGAGCCTGCTTTGGATGCTGTGTCTCCCTCTCTCTCTGCCCTTCCCCCAGTCTCTCTCTCTGTCTCTCTCTCTCTCTCTCTCTGTCTCCCTCAGAAATAAATAAATGTAAAAAAATAAAAAAACAAAGAAACAAAAAAACTGAGAGATACCTGTAGAGACTACTAGAGCAATCCAGATATAGAATTGTAAAGATGACTACCATGACATAGATACGTAAATAATGGGTAATATTTAACTACATAATTGAAAATAATTGTAGGAAAATTATTTTGTTCAGAGGAATTAATGACAAACAAAAATTTCATGAGTAATTTTCAAGGTATTAAGTTTGTGTATTTGTGTGTGTGGTTTTATTTTTGTTTTGGTTCTTTTCTTTTTTTTTTTAAACTCAGTGCAGAGGAATTTTTTTAACATTTATTTATTTATTTATTTTGAGAGAGAGAGCATGCACATGTAAGTGGAGGAAGGGCAGAGAGAGAGGGAGAGGGAGAATCCCAAGCAGGCTCCACACTGATAGTGAAGAGCCTGTTGTGGGGCTTGATCTCAGGAACTGTGAGATCATGACTTGAGACGAAATCAAGAGTCCCATGTGTAACCTATTGAGCCACCCAGGTGCCCCTTGTTTTTTTCAATGGCTAAAAGGTAAAAGAGCAATTCTAGTCATTCAGGAAAAAAATGAATCTTGTTTTTACTTGGTGGAATTGCCAGATAGATGATTCAGGGAAGAGAGTGTTTTGGGAAATGTACATGTAAATATCCATGTATAGTAATTGAAACTCAGTGTTTGCCTATGTATTCACCAAATAACAGATATAACATATGGAAAAGGCAGAATTTTAAAGGGTATCAAAGTTAAAAATTGTCATGAAGAACTGAGTTAAAGGAAGTAATAGAGCTATTAGCGGAGACACAGAAGAATGGGGCCCAAAGGCAGTGAAAAATGAGCTTAAAGAAGATAAGTCTAATTAATGGTTAAATACAGCTAAGAGAGGAATAATTGGATTTGGCTCCTCAAAAGTCTCTAGAACTTTAGAACTCTTTTATTTGAGAGAGAAACTGAAAGGCAGATTTTAATAAAACAAAGAGAATTCAGTAGATGTGTAAATGAAGTAGAATTGGTTATGAAGTAGAATTGGTTACGCATGAACTTACAAATAAATATAGTATCAAGTATAACAAAACCTAATCTAACAACTCATATCTACAAAACCTGGGAATTTTCCTTGAAAGCATGTGTTCAGTTTGGTGTTCACTTTTATTCATATCCTAAGCTTTTACAATTTAAAATTTTTCTTTATATACCCAAATTTTATATAGAACTGAAGAAAATACATTTCTTGCAGGTACAAAATTGGAAATGGCGTCCCCAGAACCAAAAGGCCTTGTCCCCTTCACCAGGGAGTCTCTTGAACTTATGAAACAGCATATTGCTAAAAAACACAATGAGGAACAAAGAAAAGATTTAAAGCCAAACACTGACTTGGAAGTTGGAAAAGAGCTTCCACTTGTTTATGGGAATCTTCCTCAAGGAATGGTGTCGGAGCCTTTGGAAGATGTGGACCCCTACTACAAGAATAAAAATGTAAGGATTAATTGAAGTTATCATGACTGCATTTTCATTATTTTTTTCAGATATGCAAAAAATGTAATTGAGATAGTATAAAAAAAGAATGAAGAATTCCTGTCTTATCCCCAGAATGACTTGAAGAATCTGCTAAATAATTGCACAATCCAAGGCCAAGCACAAAAATGATAAAAATAAGAGTAATTATGCTTAGTAAAGGCAGAAAGCAGTGTGGGCTGACAAAGCTGGAAGAGTCTTCCTCAAGAAAGTAGAATTTGAGTTACAACTTAGAGAACACTTCAGATTTTCACAATGCAAAGGGAAAATCTTGATATTAATTGGAATGGGAAGAGGCAGGGTGGTAACACAACTAGACCCTTGTTGCAAGTTGTGGGGAATAAAATGAGGTAATGAAGATGTCAACATGGATTTAATGTGGTGGCCAAAGGCTGATGTGATGAATGCAATGTTTAAGTAAGCTTAATATGAATATTTCTAAATTTACATGGAAGAGATAGGCTCAGAAAGATGATATAGAAAAAGAGAGCAGTCCAGGCCTTCAGTCACAGGGCCTGGATTATAGGAGCGTCTCAGAGGAGGGGAAAAGGTAACAAACCTGAGAAGAAATATCAGGATTTGAAGACAGACTAATAATACCAAGATTTCCAGCCTGGAATAAGGGTGGTGGTACTAACAAAACTGAAACAACTCTAAAAAGACCAAGTTTGGGAGATATGAGGATTAGCCCTATTGTGGACAAATGTAATTTGATTTTCTTGTAAAGCATTCAGTGATAATTACCAAATGGGCAAAATGGAATTGAACCAAAGGCTTTAGATGAAAGGCAAAGTGATGATTTTGCATAACTATAACTCTTTGAAGTATTTGGCACCACAGAAGAGTATTGGCATTTTACAGTGTAAATGTATAGAGTAACAAAGATTCCAGTATCTCTGGTAGCTTCCATGGGTGTTATGCAGCATTAGCTATAAAACACCTGTAAAATCCTCAGAACATTTTAGTGAAAATCTTAAGTCCTCATCTCAATTATCTCTGCTTTTACTTTTGCTATGCATAAGACCTAACAGTTGATAAAACATAATAACCTTAGAAGTGACTCTAATATAGCAGAGTTCTGAGTTCTTTGTAGTGTATACAGATATGGTAGGCAAATCTAAGTTTGTTATTGAAGACAAAACCAAGGGTTTTTAAAAATAAAACAAGCCAAAAATTGTAAGGTAGTTTAGTATAAAAAGTAGTATTATTAATGATGATGCAAAATCATTAAATGTGAATTATATTGTTTATTTTGTTAAGGGGGGCATACCAATAAATAATTCTAAAATTAAATAATTTCAGCACTTAAACTTTATCGAGAATAATTGGTATATCTGGAATTTACTCATTACTTCACAATAACATAAACTAGTTGATGACACATATATTACCTTTTGTATGAAGTTTGAGATTGTTCTAATAAATAACAGAAAGCACATTTTAAATAATCAGATTTTTCTTGGCCCTTTTATTTTTCTCTTTGCATTTCAAATGGAAAGAGGGAAAATAACTACAATACAGACATCCACAGATTGTATATTAGGGAAGTATTTTATTGAGGAGAAGTAGCAGTTTGGTTTTCCTTTAGAATATGTATTCATAAACTATCAATGAATATACATATTTATATTCACTAGTATATTTATATATATACACAAATGTAAATACCAATATACAGTCACCATAGATACCTCTAATATATAATTATGTCATATATAATTCTATAGTATATAATAGACTGTATTTTATATATATCATGTAGTATATTTATTGTTCATATTGCATTATATACTACATTATATATTATGTTATAGTATAATCTATATAATATTCAATATATATGATGTATTTTTACTCACACCATAATAAATGAATTTTCCAAATGAATATGTATATATAATAAAAGTGTATATGTGTATGTGTGTATATATAGACATACATGCAGAGACATACATACGTAGGTAGATACTTTCACTGTGTCTCTATAATATATAATAATATAGATACACATATGTACACATGTATACATATATAACTCATTTTTAGGATGTTTCTAATCTTTCATTATTTTTGGATTTAATGTTTCTATATTCCAATACATTTATCTTACATAATGTAACTTTCTGTTTTAGGTGTGTTTATGTCAATGATAACATACAAGCGGTTTTTATACCATAGATAATTACTAGTGATTAATAAAATATTTCAGTGAATTGGGTCGTTTTTACTGTTGTAATCCCATACCTTATTTTCTCTGAAATAAAATTAACCTTTTTTTATATTCATTAAATTTGATTTCTTTAATTGCATTCTCATGAGCCATCAGGATATCGATTTCTTCCTTTTACACCATTTGACAGGAAAACTTGAGGTTTTGAGTGTGGCAAATGGCTTTCTTAAGTAGAACACTGGCAAAAGAAAAAGTGGTAGATAAACCTAAATATCAATGAAAATGTTTTTAAAAATTAGCCTTTCCATTTGATTTAGTCTCTAAAAGGATATCATAATATAAGAAAAGTGTTAACTGTTAGAATTCACGACTGAAAGGATCATTAGCAATATGTTGTGTAATGGATGAGATTATAGTTCCTAGTTGATGTTCTTTTTTGTTTTACAGACTTTCATAGTATTAAATAAAAAAAGAACAATCTTCAGATTCAGTGCCACTTGGTGTACATTTTCTCCTTTCAGTGTAACTAGAAGAACAACTATTAAGATTTTGGTTCATCCATATCCTTTTCTATTGGCTTTAGACTGTACTAATATCAGATGCAACTATTCTAGTCAAATATCACTGCAGTACTTTTCTCTTATGAATTAATATCTCATTTTGGGTCATATTGGAATCTGGATTGTAACTGCACTAAGTGTTCCATATTTGAAAATACATTTAAAATATATTTTCTAGCACACCCAACAGTAGTGAATATTAACAAATCTTAATCCTCCTGTTTTTCAATATGAATAGTATACTTTTTGACATTTAAGAAGCTATTTTATCTAATGTATATACATATAAGCAAATTATAGAGACGTATATTTCCAATATTATTTTTTATCCATTATTCCTTGACTGTAACCTACCTTTTTCCGACTGTTCATATTAATTAGTGTCCTGATTGACTGCATGTTTATGCCCATGACTGAGTTGCCAAAATGGGGCCCAGCATTACAGTAAGTCATATAATTTTATTATACATTATCTCATATACAATTATATTTTATATTTAACATATTGTATTACAGTATGTTATATACTATATATTTAACATTTCATAATTTACTATTTATATTTCATATATAATATTATAACATTCATTGTATATAATATAATATTTGTACATACAGCACAATTAGCAAATTAGTAAAAACACATGTGTCAATTAAACAATTTTAATGTTTTGGTGATGAGAATAGTTTGGGATGTGAATAGTGTGGCTTTCGTTGGACTACAGTGATGGAAAGACCCATTAAAATTTCTAGAGAAGAAGCCTTTCTACCTCTCAAACTTTAATTGTATTCTTAAAACTAACTGATTTTGGAAGGCAAATATAAAACTGATTCACCACAGAAATTCTTATATATGCACATAATAAAATTAGTTATTTCATACTCCATTATAATTCAGTTAATTATTGCGGGATTTCCAATATGGAATGAATTTGATACTTTTTATTTTCATTATTTTCCAAAATATGTATCAAGACTATAACCCTAGCTAGGGCTTGTTGAAAAGATTGATAGTCAAATTTCATGGTTAATGCTGTAAGACATAGCCCACCATAAAAGCCCTAACTAAAGCCCTACCCTATGGTTCAATGGGCTTATGCTTTTTTGTTACCTGGTTGGTTGGTAGATTGGTTGGTTGGTTGGTTGATTGGTTGACAAATAGTTATCACAGACATAGTATTGGAGCTGACAATGTATTATTCTCACTCTCAATGTCTATCTGAAAATTTTTCTGCAGGAATACTTTGCTTGGAATTTACACATTTGAAATACTTATAAAACTCATTGCAAGAGGCATCTGGGTAGAACCTTTTTATTTCTTTGGTGATCCATGGAACTGGCTCGATTTCAGTGTAACTTTGTTTGAGTGAGTATTTCTTTAAATTCCAAACATCTTAATAACTTGCTAAGCAAGTACTTTTCATGAAGAAACATTGAGATTGACAAAGTTTTCTGCTTGTAAAATTTCTGTGAACAAAAATATTTCATAAATTATAACCATAATGCATTCTCTCAGGCAGGCCCAACTGAACTAGCCCTCAGAATATGCAATGAAAATGGAAGGAATGGGATATTATTTGTGTTTTCTATCTGAAGCAAAAACAACAGAGGTTGAATTTTGGAACTTTAAGTGATTATTTTCAGTGAGCAGAAAATCTCTTGGAGACTTATGAGACAATCCTAACAAATTTGATTTTATCTCCAACCTACATTTTATTTAGCTACATTGCTTGAGACCAATAAACATACTAGATATCAGAATAAGGTATTTTAAACACACATACACACATACTTCCAAGAGTGTTACATTAAATTCTAATGGTTGACATGAATACTCGTTTTTCAATGCTTTTGTTTAGTGTGTTCTGTTTTATGGCTAAGGAAATGATGACTGGCATCAAACTCCTATTAAAAATAACTTAAACTAATATTATATTTTTACATTTGGGGTTGACTTTTTTAAAGAAACAAAAAGCATATAATCAATGCTTGCCATGTTGTAAGCAATAAAAAAAATAGTAGCTAATATCACTGAAATTATTATCACTACTACTTCTATTACTGCTATTATTTCTGCTATTGCCATTGCTGGTAGCTAATACTTAGCCCCATGTGCCAGATGCTGTGCTATCCATTTCACATCATTCGCCTAGTTAATCCCCACAAAAAGTCTTCGAATTAGGAAGTATTATTATACCCGCTTTACTTTTGAGGAAACTGAGGCAAGAAAGAATCAGTAATTTTTCCATGTCACACAGCTAGTAAGTTGGGAGCCTGGATTTCTACACAAAGGACTCTGGCGACAGTCTGTGCCCTTGATCACTATATACCCTCCCTGCCTTCTGCTGTCATCAACACCATTATCACCATCATCATCACCATCGTGATCATCAAAACCCTAAGTGCTTAAAGTAAATCTCATTACTTAAAAAGCTATAGATTTTTCTTATTTTTAACCACCTTTCACTGACTAGATAACAAAATATTTATGAACATAATATAGAGTATTTGGTATGGAATTATGACTACTCACAGTGTCAATGGTTTATAAACTGTCACAATTTGTTTGTAGAGTAGTATTTACCTGGCTATCTTGCACTGTAGCAATCTTTTTCTTCCAATCAATAATATAAGTATTTGCAAAATAAAACAGTGAGAGCAAGGAAAATCTTTGCATACGTGCTTTTAAAAATAACTTTTAAATAGTAAAAGTAAAAAGTAAAAAGCCAAACATAAGCAATATAAACTCAACATGACTTCTAAATAACTCTAACTTAATTCCACAGGCATGTAACAAGGTACTTACCTCTAAACTTCATTCCAATATTTCGAATTACAAGAAATTTGAGAATTTTGAAAATTATTCCTTTAAACCAAGGTAAGAAATGGCATTTAGTCCTTGTCTTTATTTTGATTTATGTACTCCCCTGTATTAATTTGTACTCTCCTGTCATTGCTTGGAGAAATACTAAATTGACCAGTGTTTTGTCTTTAAAATCATGAATTATCTGATCTAGAAGTTTACTTCAGCCACTCCAGAAAAGGTAAAAAAAAAATCACATTTATTTGAGTTGGGTTCAGTACTTACGATAACAAAATATAGACATTAATCAAAATATATTATATTCTACTTATTCATTGCATCTTAAGTATTCTTGCACCTTATAAAACTGTCTTTATACTTCTGAGAGAGATAGAAATCTATACAGATATCTAATCTGCTTTCTTTTCCTCACTACATCTAAAAATGAGTTGAAATGAACAAAATAATATAAAATAAGATAAATTCCATTTGGCTCGGAGTGCTTGGATAGGATGCATTCCACATGCCACAGAGTTCAAGGAGGTTCTGCTGAATAGGTAGAGCTGTGACCACGTTGATGGAAGATGCTGAGGACTAATTTACAGCTCCCATTTCTAAAGATCTCCTAGAGAAATCCACCTACACCTTCTAATTTGTGTTAAGAATGAATAAAAACAATCAGCTAGGAACAGCTCCGCTCAGTGTTGTTGGCCACTGAGTCAGAAGTCTGAAACAGGTGGACCAATAAACACAGAGGCAAATGTCATAATACCAAAAATTATGTCTACAGATAATTTTTGTCCACTGCAAAACCATCAATAAGGCCAGATATATGTGTACAATGTACTTGGAGTCCAGGCAGGGAAAAACAGCAAGAAGATTGAAGAATGTGGTGATGGGTGGTGTATGGCCCTGTGGATAAATTAAAACATTGATTTATGCACATTAAGTGGCTGAATTATATGATTTATGAATTCTAGCTCAATAAAGCTATTTAAGAAAAATGGCCTATGCATGGCAAATTCATCAAACCCGGGAAACAAGTAGCAGTGAGAGTTGCCCTGGTAGGAATTCCCACAATTCAAGCTCCCTTATGACTTTCCGCAAATTGCTAGAACACAAAATTGCATCACCTGAGTCTTCATCTTAGGCTCAGGATTAAAGATTATAGAACAAATCAGGTGAATCCAAGCTAATACAAGAAGAACATACTCACTGGAGTTAGAAACACATAGGCTGATAAAAACTGCTCATTTTTTCAAGGGAGAAAATAATCCAGGTGCATAAGCAATACAGTGTATGAAAGTATTTTGTAATACAAAACGATAAATATACTATTTAAGAGAATGAAAATAATCCTCTTTTTTCTTTAAAAAATATGCTCTAAGGAATAGGGGCTAGCATAAGAAATCATCTTTTTTTGTAGGCCTTCAGAAGAAAACCTAGACTCTTTGGAAAAGTCTCTACTTATGTCTTCTGCCCATTTCTCCCCTGGATTATTTGTTTTTTGGATGTTGAGAAGCTTTTTATCTTTTGCACAGTGAAGGAAACAATCAACAAAACTAAAAGGCAACTGATGAAATGGGAGAAAATATTGGCAAATGACATATAAGATAAAGGGTTAGTATCCAAAATCTACAAAATCTATAAAATCTTATCAAACTCAACACACCAAAAACCAGACAATCCAGTGAAGAATTGGGCAGAAGACATGAATAGATAGATACTTTTCCAAAGAGTCTAGGTTTTCTTCTGAAGCACTACAAGAAAGATGATTTCTTATGTACTACACTGTATGTTAACTAACTTGAATTTAAATGAATAAGTTAAAATTAAAAATTAAAAAAGGAGAAAACCTAGACTCAAGGGCAAGATGAAAATGAGATGATGAAATAGACAAATAAAAAGTAATAAAAACTATAATACCCTTTCAAAAAAAAGTGATAAAAACTATAATACCCTTGGTGAATAAATATCTAATGGTAATAGAAGCATTAGAATATGGTATTATCAGGGCACCTGGGTGGCTCAGTTGGTTAAAGATCAGGCTCCTGACTTCTGCTTGGGTCATGATCTCATGGTTCATGGGTTGGAGCCCCACATAAGGCTCCACCTGGAGCTCTCTCCCTCTCTCTCTCTCCCTCTCTCTCTCTCTATCCTCAGCTTTCTCTCTCTCTCTGAAAACAACATAAAAAAATTAATAAAAATATAAATAAATAAATAAATAAATAAATAAGAATTGCACATAGCAAAAAAAAAATTAATAGTATAATTCCAAGTGGCAAAAAAAGGCTATAAATAAGTATTTCTGGATGATAGAAATTATAATTTGTTTATTTAATCTAGATATCTCATTTCTTTTAAACCATAGGAATAACTTTTTTTTAAATTTTTTTTTTTTTCAACGTTTTTTTATTTATTTTTGGGACAGAGAGAGACATAGCATGAACGGGGGAGGGGCAGAGAGAGAGGGAGACACAGAATCAGAAACAGGCTCCAGGCTCTGAGCCATCAGCCCAGAGCCTGACGCGGGGCTCGAACTCATGGACCGTGAGATCGTGACCTGGCTGAAGTCGGACGCTTAACCGACTGCGCCACCCAGGCGCCCCAGGAATAACTTTTTTTTAACCCTATCCTAAGACATTAAAGAAACCCAATCATCCAACAAGGTCATTAAAAATGATTTTCAGGAGCACCTGGGTGACTCAGTTGGTTAAGCATCTGACTTTGGCTCATGGTTCATGAGGTCTAGCCCCAGGTCAAGGTCTGTGCTGACAGCTCAGAGCCTGGAGCCTGCTTTGGATTCTGTGTCTCCCTCTTTATCTGCCCCTCCCCTGTTCTCACTCTGCCTCTCTTTCACTCTCTCTCTCTCTCTCAAAAATAAACATTAAAAAATTTCTAAATAAAAAAATAGATTTTCAATTCTCACAATAATATATGAAACAGGTATTATTAACCCCATTTTAAAGCTAATAAAACGGAAACAGAAATATTGATAACATCGCAGAACTAGTATAGTCTTCTCCATTGTTGAGCTGAACAGTTATTAGGATCCTAAATATAAACAGACCAACAACAAATAAGAAGAGAGTAAGGGAAAAAAGAGAAGAAGGAAGGCAGGAAGACAGGCAGGAAGGAAAATACATAGTATTATCTATGAAGTACAATTACAGTGTTTTTGTTTTTTGTTTCTTTATGTTTTCAGAATTGAGCTTTGTTTAAAAAAATTTTTTTTAATTGAAATGCAGTTGATGCACAATGTTACATCAATTTTAGTGTACAACATAGTGATTCTATCAGTCTGTTATGCTATCCTCACCACAACTGTAGCTACCATCTGTCAATATACAGTCCTATTACAATACCTTTGGCTATATTCCCCATGCTGTACCTTTCATCCCCATGACTTATTCATTCCATAACTGGAGGCCTGTACCTTCCACTCCTCTTTACTAATTTTGTCCATCTCCCAACCCCTTCCCCTCTTGCAACCGCCAGTCAGTTCTCTTTATTTATGAGTCTGTTTATCCTTTTTGTTAATTTGTTCATTTGGTTTAGTTTTTAGATTCCACATATATGTGAAATCATATGGTGTTTGCCTTTTGCTGCCTGACTTACTTCACTTAACACAATACCCTCTAGATCTATCCATGTTGTAGCAAATGGCAAGATCTCATTCTTTTTTATGCCTGAATTACATTCTATCACATGTGTAAATGACATCTCTTTATCCATTCATCTATCAATGGACACTTAGGTTGCTTCCTGATCTCGGCTATTGTAAATAATGCTGCAATAAACATAGGGGTGCATGTATCTTTTTGGATTAGTGTTTTCTTTGGATAAATACCCAGCAGTGTAATTACTGGATTTTACTCTAGCTCTAGTTTTAATTTTTGGGGGGAAACTCCAATTTGCATTCCCACCAACAGTGCGTGAGATTTCTGGAGCAGGTTTTCTTTAATAAATAGAAAAATGAGTTCCTTAAATAAAGTCAGCTTTAAGGCTGAATTCTTGATTAGTAAGTGTTCTGATGTAAATACAGCCTGCATATATCACCATTGTGTATTATTGTTCTTAATTAATTTCTTCATGTCCTACTTAATCAGTTCTAAAAATTGAATTCTTAGAAAGTTAATGAAAGAATAGTATAGAATACTGCTATTTCAAACTGTTTGTTTTGACAACATTTGTAATCCATTTTGATTTATAACTTCACACTTTTACTTATGCTTATAAACAATGGTGGTTGGTATGGAAAGCAGTAACCAAGAGAAAAAGTCTTGTTCTTTATAGTATAGGGAAACAAATAACTAATTTTAAAATTTGTGTCTGAATAATTTTTTATCAGGTGTAACAAATTAGCAATAAGATAGAAACCTCAAAGTTTGGACTTTTATTCATTTTATTTATTAGATATAGATAATGTATTTTAGATTATAAAATACAAAGCTGCTGATTTTAATGGGCTAGGCATTTGCCATGGAGGAATTTTGCTAATGCTGCTTTACTAAGATATTTTACTTTATCAAAAACAAACCTTTCTCTTTTTAGGTCTGAAGTCTTTTGTAGGAATCCTGACCCACTGCTTGAAGAAACTTACTGGTGTCATTATCCTAACTCTGTTTTTTCTGAGTGTATTTTCTCTGATTGGCATGGGGCTCTTCATGGGCAATCTGAAGCATAAGTGTTTGCGATGGCCCCAAGAAAATGAAACTGTAACCCTGCACAACAGAACTGAAAATCCATATTATATTCGAGGTAAGAATCACTTGCCATCCGCATCAAAAAAATTAAAACTTTTCTTAAAGGCCGAGCAGCCTTCACAGAAATGTTGGACACTCAGCTTCAGAACAAACTTCTTGTAAACGTTGTAACTATGCTCAAGTACATGCATCCCCTGCTTTTTGAAAGTTCACGTTTCGCCGCTTAGCTTTTACCAAAGCCCTACATGAGTACCTGTTTTCGCTAACAGAGGAAATCTGAAGAGGATTTTCACTTTTATGAAAATGACTAAAAGCAAAAATAGCATTCAGCATTTGTTTTGCAGCAAGGCATCCTAGAGGTAGTGCACGGAGAGGAGTCTGGCCCCACCAAAGCTCCCTCCCCTAGAGCCACATTCAGCATCTCAACATCAAGCTGCCATAGCTTTGAATTATGTGTGTGAGCACCTGTGCCTTATTTCAGTTTATTTCGTGCATCTGTTAGCAAGATGTGTCCTAAAGTATCAGAAAAGCCTAAGAGAGGTTATTTTGGATGCCTGGCCATGCTCACAAACTTTTCCCTATAAACTAATGGTAATTGTTTCTTTATGCCATTTCCATTTACAAAAAGTTTTATTAGGAGTGTTCTGCTTTTGGATAGCGGGGGAAACCTATACTGATATGGATCAGTTTCATTTATGAGGATTGCAAAGTTCCAATCTTCAGACAGTTCAATAAGGGAAACCTATGTTTGGAATTGCTAAGTTTTGTAAATTTTATCCTTTAAAAATAAATATAACCAAAGTCTTACTTTAAATTTCATCAAAGTAGAATCCTCACAATACTACCTTTATTTAATAAAGTTTTTTGAAGTATAAATTTACGTTTACTCATTAGCAATTTTAAAGTGACCTTATAAATTAAAAAATGGCCTGCATTATAGAAATTCTTTCTATTCTTGGATTTCAATCACTGCTGATCATTTTAAATGCTTTGGGTCATCCTTTGGTAAATATTAAACATATTTTAGGCTAATAGTCATAATGCCAAAATAAATATTGCTGGGCTTTTATATGTAAGTAATTCATATGCCTGATCACATATCTTTGCCATAATCCTGCAGAGAAGTGAATGACCCCTGTTACAAACAGAAAAATGGAAGTTCAGAGAAATTCAGTGAGTGTTCCAGCATATTATTACTATTCATTGATTAAAACTAGGATTCTAACCATGATCAATCTGGCTTTCAAATCCATGCCCTCTCCATCAGGCTGTACTCTCCTATTGGATTTTTTGCTCATATTAAAATTATTGGGTCCTTTTTGATAGTATTTAGAAAAAAATAAAAGTGTATTTTTAAACTAATAAAAATAAAATGTTGAATTTTTTGTAGTCCCTCTGCATGACTTTTATTTGTATTTGAATATATTAAGTCACAAAACAAATCTGAATAAATTTTACTCTCTGGCTTACCCCATAATATCATTATGATTCAAGTCATATAAAATTATTGGTATATGAATATGTGAAATGTTTCCTTATTATATGTGTCTATTCTATGGTCTTGATTCTAGTGGTAAGACAACAGAAAATGGATATTAAATCTTAGATTCCAGTTGAAATACTCTTTGGTTTCTTTAGTTATAACAAAATATGCAAATTATATAAAAATAAACAGTATTTACTACTTTACTGGTTATTGCTAGGAAAACAAATCCAGGCTCATCTTAGCATAATAGTATATGATAAAGAAATCACTTTTTAAAAATTACCACTTTAAAATTTGTCCAATTATAGTCATTCCATCTCCTCTAAAAACATGTTAGGAATGCTAAAAATATTATATGTGTAAAATGTTATTTAACCTAATTGCCATGTCATAGTCCTTGCACTTAGAAGAGTATTTGGGACTGCCCACTTCTACTAACGTCAAATTTCATTTGGTTTTTGACTGCCATTTAAAAGGTTTGATCAATGGTTCCTAACTATGATTTAAAAATTCTTCTAAAATTATTTTAGTCAACAAGTTAAAGTGACATTATTTGAGATTGGAGTAATTCAATTGTGTGTGTGTATATGTATACATGTATATGTATATAATTTTACATACACACTCATACAATCAGGACAGATCTCATGTGTTCTTCTCTGTGATTAAAATTCAGAACCTAAAATCAATGCTCCTAAGCATGCATGTTCCCATCCCTGGTAGCTCATATCTAAAAACACAATTTACATTTTGAATTACAGCACATTAAGGATACCTGAATAACTTGTATGGGCTAAGATTCAGATTAACTTAAACTGTGATTAGAACTGGTGACATCAGGCAAGTAACTGGCACTGGATACTCAGTGTAGAAAAATAAGCTTCAGAGTGGGAAGAGAACGGCAGTTGAACCCAAAGGCAGAAATATGGTCTTTTGTGAAGGAAGATCATTTAGGAATAAGCCCTGTAAGAAAAGGTCCTCAGCTTTCAAACACTTCAGTCTTGGGAATTTTTCCTTCACAGGTCCTGTCATACCTGACTGGTTATATTCATTTTCCAGAACTCTATTTTTAAAAGGGATTCTCCTCTTTGTATGCTGAGCTGTTACTTTTGGGGCAGTGACGTATGTGGATTTCCAGAGGTCTCTTGGCCTCTTCATCACATGCTAGGGATGTGTAGGGTTTTGCAGATTTTTTTTTATAAAGGCCTTCCTTTTCACTATAGCAAGGAATGTTCCTATTCTATGCAGATATAGACGGATATCAGATATGCTGTTTGTTCAAAATTAGATACAGAATATAATTTCTTTCCTATTTTTCAGAAACAGAAAATTTTTATTATTTGGAAGGAGAAATATATGCTCTTCTCTGTGGCAACAGAACAGATGCTGGGTAAGTGGTGTTAATGTTCTTGTATCAAGTCAGTATCATTGATCCATAGTATTTATTGAATGGTTATTGCTTTGGCTTATTTTTCTCATCTAATAACATTATCTCATTTTATCACTAAAACCATGCTGAGAAGTATACAACATGGAATACTATTAATCTGATTTTACAGGAAAAAGCAATAAACAGACTAGTTAAATGATTTATTCAAGGTCAAGAAGTTAGTAAGTGGCAGGTCTGAGGTCTGATCTTCTGTTTTCAGTATGCCCCAGAGCTAGTAGGAATTATCAAGAAAGACGGTATAATCTTTTCTTTGGCTAGAAGCCTTTGAAGAGAAGAAATATGAAAGATGCACTATTATTTCATTTATTTTATGGTTTGTTTATCTTTTATGACTATAACTTACATTCATAAAAAGTTTATTGCTCTAAAAAAACAGTACTTATAAGTAACTCTTCAGTGATATGACAAGACTCTCAAGTCTTATTGTCCTATAATTTCAAATGAAGAGAAAAGAAAGTAGAAATGCAGTGCTTCTCAGCAGTACTAGCACTCCTATAATTCTTTATGTTACTTTCCTCAACTGGAAATGATCGGATGCCCTTCTGTAGGCTCAGCTCTTTCTTTGGCTCTGGGGCCCAAATTAACAAAAATCATATGGGGGTAGAGGGGCATGAGTTATGTAGTTTCTATATTCAGGTGATTTAGACATTTTGTTGCTTGTTCAACTCTTTGCCCAGCTACTGCCAGGCTTCAATTCTATTCTCAAGTCCATTTTGTGAACCCATCTCACAGTGTCTGCCACACCACACTCCAGATAACCCTTTTCATGGACATCTCAACTCAGATATGACCTGAAATGCTTGTTGAAAATAGCTTGTCATAAACAATCAGAATCACATTGATGTATTTCAAGATCAGAGGAGAAAGTCATGCAGTGTTTTCACCTGTAGCCACCATACCTTGCTGCATCGTAAACTATCCCAAAAGTTAGTGCCTTAAGACAAGAACAAAAATCTATTTGTTCAGATTCCATGGGTTAGCAGTTTAGCAAGCCTCAGTGCGCGAGTACATTTTAAACCTCTCTTTGCATCATATTTGTTAACTATTAACAAAAGTCCAAAACAATGATGGCCAATGCCAGAATGACATTGGAGGAAAGTACACAAGGGTGTCGATAGAGGGAAGCATGATTTATCAGGCCACTACTGTAACAGCCGTCCCCAATACCCAAGCCCCCAAAAGACAAAAGTATGAAGACTCCAGGAGAGGAGATGAGATAAATCTTTAATCTGATCTTTGTACCAACATGCAAGTACTGTTTATAAATTGTCTATGTGATAAGTGTTTTCTCACCCTTAAATAATAGTATCTGAGGGCTTGAGGTGAGAGCATTTGAAAATTAAACCCTCAGCCACTGCAATTTTGCTTTTAGCACTGTTATTTTCCATCACTTTGATATTGGGTAGGAAAGAAATTTTTAACAAGACGTTGGGCAAAAGACCATTTGTGAGCCCCTTTTTCCTTTTAGCTTATCACTTATGTTAACTTAATATCGACCTCTTTGGAGCTTTTTCACTGGGAATTATTTAGGAGAAGACTACTCCCTGTGGAAGAAAGAGCCCTTTATTATTCATGGGTGGATGTTCTATACTTATGATTTGGCCATAATCTGAAAGTCACTTAAGAGTAAGCAGTTTTTCTTTTCTTTGTCTTCTTTAGTCAGTGTCCTGAAGGATATGTGTGTGTGAAAGCTGGCACAAATCCTGATTATGGCTTCACAAATTTTGACAGTTTTGGCTGGGCATTACTTGCCCTGTTTCGGTTAATGACGCAAGATTACCCTGAAGCACTTTACCACCAGGTAAGAATGGAGAGAATATGCACTGCACATAAAAATGGTGTCATGCCCCTCCCTTCTAAAATAATGGTCTAATGTAACACGGTTTATTAAATTTTTATGAGGAAAAGAATTTGAAGACAGAAAAGAGAATCAGAATTACTGAATATCAAACTATATGCTAATGCTGAACCCAAGTCTGTGCCCTTATGCATATTACATTTAATCTTTGAAACAATCTCGCAAGACCAATATATATATGCCTTTTATATGAAGACACTAAGATCAGAGTGGTTGGGTAACCTCTCCAAACTTACAAAATTTGTAATTTCCAGAAATCACAGTCCTGCTCTGTGATATCATTCATTTGATATTAACTAAGTAAATAACATTTCTAAGTACTAATTCTTCAGTCAAAAAATTTAAACCAATGAGGTTACCATGTATTAAGAACTGTTTTTACTCAATGCCTACAATGTACTATTTTACTCTAATTCTTCTATTTCTTCTCATTCCCTTTTAATATTTAATCATGTTGTTATTATAACAGAAAGCTTGCTGTTATAAGACTTGAAATCCAAACTCTTGAGGGTCTCTCTTCGTAACTGATGATTTGTGTGCCATAGTTTCTCAGAAAGATATAATACTCATTTGAATGGAGATTCAATGTCTCTTTTAAGAGAAGTTTAATCACAGTAGAATATGCAATGTTAGTTTAGCAGCATAGTTAATATCAAAGCCTATTAGGTAAAACAAATAAATTACTTCAAATTTCCAAAGTACTTACAGTTGAAGGAGAATACTCTTTTTTAAAACATGCACATACATCCCCTCGTTTTATGACTGGATAGATAAATTATGTTGTGTGTGTGTACAAGTCATTAATAATGATAGGACTTTTAGCACAAAGGTTCTTACTGTGTTACATTATTAAATGAAAACCAAGTAAAAACAAACACACATACAGCACAATTATATTTCTAGTAACAGACATATATGAAAATATTAAAATGACTTTTTAAAATGCAAATTGTTTTTCTAATTTTGTAAGGTATTTATTTATATTGTTACTTTCCAGACTTTTTGACATGTATCAATGCCTCCTCCACAACACTAAGAACTTATTTCTGAAATTATCTTATCATGTTATCCTACTTCTAATCAGAGGTTTCCACATTCCTATGAGATGAAGTTCAAAGTCCAAATGCAAGGACTTGGAAGGTCTGTGGTGACCTTCAAGATCTTGTTTCTGCATACTTCTGCAGATTTATTTCCTAACAATATCTCAATATGTACTCTCTGCTTTGTTTGAGTATAAAAAAGTCTTGCTGTTTCCTAAGTGAGCTTTTCCCCATAATTTCTTGTTTCAATGTATGTTGTACCCTCAGCCTAAATTCAAGTTTCTTTCTATATTCAGTCTCATGCCTTAAATTCATACGTCAAAGCCAAAAGAAATCTTGAGCTTTTCCCCAAGCCCTCCTTTCTGAGCCAAGGAAATCCTACACCAGAATTCTATGGCACCCTATAATTCCCTCTAATTGTAGTTATTTTAATTACTTGTTCAGCAGTTTCTTCCATTAGGAGATATACTACCTAAAAAGAAGTATTTTGTCTTATTTTAATTTTTATGGCTCAGCATCACATAGAAATGCTTGATGAAATTTAAATAAATAAATAAATAAATAAATAAATAAAGTGAATACTTATGGATTGTATCAATTTATATAATAATAAATGTTTTGTCTTTTTTGGTTATAGCCCTCAAAGTATGTTTTCTAATGTTCTGGTTAGCATTGTTCTAGAGGAAATGCTTTCCCACTACCAGTGAAATGAAAAATTAGTCTGGGAGTACCCTAGTGGAGTACACATAGGACTTTCATCAATATTGCACTCTATTGAGTAGCATAGATAAGGTTCACTTTGATTTGGACTGGGTATTCGCTCTCAGCACTGCCCCAAACCGAATTGACATGGCTAGGGAAATTCAGCTACTATCCCCAAAGAAAACATCTCATATTTTGGAGAATACAATTCTCCATTCATCAGATATTTATTTGATCCAAGCACTCTTTGATATACCATGGGTACAGAAATGAACAAAACAAATGTGAGTCCTTATAGACATAAACATAACGCTATGTTTAACAATGCGTTCTCTCCATAGGCTATGTACATCTTCACATGCACTATTTCATTTGATTTTCATAACAAACCTATGCTTTAGGGGCTATAATTAGCCCCAACTTCAAACTAAAATATAGTAAAACTAGAATACATATACTTTTCCATCATAATAAGAGTTTATATTTATACTTTTATCCTCCACCAGTTTCAAATAGTGGAAAGAGCAAAAACTTTGAGTTCAGGCATTCCTCCATAGCTGTGAGATCTTTGGCAAATCATTTTGCCTCATTTTCATCTTTTTTATGCATATTGGAAATAATAGTAAATACCACGTAAGTGTGTTGCATAGAATTAATGAGATAATAAAGTATTTATTAATGTGTATGGCCTGCAGTATATCCCACAATATCTATTACTGACTCCTGAATGTAAATGATAGCTAGTTCAGTGAGAAAAATATTTAACAAAATCCTAAATAGGTGACTCACTGGGGAAAAAGGTTTATTAAAAAAAAACTTTTAAAGATAAATGTACTATAGATTAATACAGAATTCTCCTTGATTTAATGTTGGAACATATTAATCTGTAAACATTTTTAACTCTGTCATAACAACATAATATTTTCTGTAAATAATACTTATCTATTGATTCAAGTGGATGCTTAAAAATTAAGACTATTCTCATCTGGGTTTTTTCTTTTTTTAGATTTTGTTTATATACTTTTACTCAATGATGATAAATCAGTAGCCTGTATTGCTTATATAGGGGACTGTATAAATCACTTACAATTTCTAAATTTTTAAATTTTTCATCTATCTTATATAATATTATGAAATAAAAGCTAGTCAGTGCTCACTTTTGAAATCTAAAATCTTGGTTTTCCTATCCATAAGTGACTTCAAATAAGTGAATTATATGATTTCCCCATGTGATTTGTGTAAATGTTCTTCACCAAAGTTTTTCTAACAGATAGAGAAATATTCCTGTTCCCCACCTATTTGAATAGACCTAAGTTTGTACCTTGTTATGATGTTTCCATAATGTTATGATCAGAAGAAATTAATCTCTAAACATTCATTCTCTGACTATATTCAGCTCCATATATTTAATGATTCTACTGTAAAGGAAATAGTCTTTCAAATTCAGGCTTTCCAGCTTTCTTTATTGAGAGATGACAATTTTTTCCTTTCAATATCTTTTCTCTGTTAGTGAAGATCTAAACACCGGATGCTCACCCTAACTTAATTAAATTACTAAATTCTCTCTTTGGGTTTTTTACCATGTATTCTGTACCTTACATATATATCTAAAGATAAAGAGCTTTTCTCTTATTTCTCCAGGTAAAGCCAGTAAAACTGTCTTGTGATTACATCCCACTCACAACTAAATTATTTTCATAACAAAATTTCATTTTCCATTTTAAAATAGGAGATTATAGGAAGACAAATAACAGTTTTCTCTTTTTTCTTGTTTTCCAACTGTCCTTAGATCCTGTATGCTTCTGGGAAGGTCTACATGATATTTTTTGTTGTGATAAGCTTTTGGTTTGCTTTTTACATAGCAAGTTTATTCTTGGGCATACTTGCTATGTCCTGTGAAGAAGAAAAGCAGAAAGCTGCTGAAAAAGCTGAGAAGACTGAGCCACAATTTCAGCAGACTTTAAAAGAACTTCAAGAAGGAGACAAGGCAGCCGAGGTATAAATTTCTCATACTGCTTCATAGAATCACAGAGTTTGAGTTATCTTCTCGAGATCTTGGAGTATATTGCTTTCTACTAGGTGCTCAGTGTCTGTGCATTGTATGTGATAAAAAGATCAAAAATAATCTTCATAAGTGGGCTCTCACTTTTGCTACATAACATTATTTACTGAGTGTATTGTGGACAGAGTGACCAACATCTATAAATATTTCTATAAGACCGAATTTTTTTTGTTCCAGAATGTGTATAACTGCTACTGAAAAGTATGGATATATCATTTTTCAAACTTGACTTCTCTTAATGCAGGTTTAGGTTATTGATTTAAGCTTGCTCAGACAACACATCAGAATTAACTGGAAAATTTCAGTGCTGAATTCAATAGCAATAATGCCTTCCATAATTTAGAAATCATAAAGTACTAAAAGCATGGACTAAAAGTACAGTCTTGAAGTTGTAGAAAGAGAAAAACATGCACTTGACTGGCTTTCTAGCTCTTTCAAGAGGAAATGCACTATGCATCTTGATATATGGAGTTATTTTCTCCATGGAATAATTAATTCCATGATTAGTAAAACTTAATAAGGTTTTACTCCAATTTTCAATTATTTTAGAGTTGTGTTTAAGTATATTTCAGGTCTTTAGCCTCATAGCAAAAGATTCAATCTATGAATCTGAAAGTATTGACAGAAGTAGCACTAAAGGAAGTTATATAAATTATCCCTAAAAATCTAAATCGTGCCGTAAATGTACCAGAAGGAACAGGACCCAGGAAAGCAACCAGAAGTACCTCTCTTATATTCAGTAGGACCTGGCAATTTCACACCTCTTTCTCAGTTGGAGAGGGTTAGGTTTAGCCCAGTGTCCTAACACCCATATCAGAGCTGTTGAGGTGTATGGTGGGCAGGATCCAGGGGTCTGGGGTAGGGTACAATCCATGCCTCTTCCAGGTGTTGACCCCTTCCCCTGTGTTGTGCAGAACCCTCTTGCCTGGGAGCTTGGTCTTTGGAGGGTGCTGGACCCAAACTGGTCACAGTAAAGTTGAGTGCTCCTTGACCAGAATGGCTTGTTATAAGGCCTCACTTGGGGGAGGACAGCCATGCCCTGCCTCCTTTTCCATTCGTTTAGATTTGTTACTATTTTGCACTCTTAACACCTGCTAGCAAATATTGTCTACACTGGAAAAAGAACCTCGATGGTAAAAGGACAGATTGAGGGAGCAGACAAAAGATAGAAAGGACTTATACTGAGACTCTATCATACAAAGAAGATAAAAAGAGGTGGGGAAAAGCAAAGAGCCAAGATACATTCTGGCACTAAGTGGAGTGTGCAGTAAGGCTGGGTAAGAGGTTCGTTAATACCAAAGGTAACTTCTGGGTCAAAAGGGTAAAATGTTAACTTCCCTACATATGTAACTCTTTATTTACTCATCATCAATGAAGAAGCTCTAGAAAAGTCTTTCTACTAAAAATATGGAATCTGAATAACATAATGTAGGATCATACCAAATTAAAAGTTATTGATAAATACTATATTTGCATGGTTCATAACATGCATACCATTGAAACAAAAAGCAATTATAAACAGTATGAAGAAAACATGTATAAAGAGAGGCTATTGAGTGTAGCCATTATATCACCCATGAGGAAGCCAGAGAAAAATTACAAAAGATTTTTGTCTTCAGAAATGAGTGTGGGGTCCTTCTGATTGAATGATGATGGTCTGAATGATATGTTGAATGTATAATTTGTTTCAAAGTGATATTTCAAATGTCAAGGGCTACCCACAAATGTATTCAAGAGCACAATATTCTCTTATCCCAAGATGAGATGCCCTATTAACTCTGGAAGAACTTGAATTATTTCCCAGTTTCTTAATATCTCCATTCATTTGGCTGTTTTGGATCAAATAAAGCCTTTCTGGTTTTAATTAAAATCTTTCAATTGTAAAGGATATCTTTTCCTGGAAGAGTGCTAGAACATTTTGTTATGAAAAACTTTTTTGGGAAGTAAGAGCAAAGGTCATTTTCACAAGATGTACTTTCTTTTTCTTTTTTTGTGTATACACAAGAAAATACTAGAAAGAGAAGAATTTAAAATGGAACATATTGAAGACACATTAGGTGACTGATATGATTTAGGACTAATCAGACTCTAATTCCAATGTTGGGATTACTGAGAGATTACCTAAATGCTTCATATTCTCACATTATGGGAAAGCAGTAGATCATCTTAGCTAAGAGCACAGTTTTTCAGTCAAATAGATATAGATTTCAGTCTATTTTAGCCACCTAATAGATGTATGATGTTTGCCAAGTCTCTTAACCTTTCTGAACTTCTTTATCTGTAAGATGTTTATAATTTCAGTATCTGTCTCATAGGTTATTGTGAGATTCAAATGAAATAAATTTTTGTAAAACACTTGGCATGGCTTAGAATATACTAAGTAACTGGGGGAAAAATACAAGAAGACAAACACAAGAAGGTACAGCAGAATAGAATACTCCACCGTAGAATACTCCACCAACATAAAATTCTTAAGTCTTTGACTATACCCCCTTTTAGGGATAATTAAAATAATAATGATGATGATGGTGATAATAATAATAGTATATAATGTTGTGGAGTGTCAACTGTGTTCCACACATGTGATAAGCATTTTCATGAATCCTCAAATGTGATCTTTATTGAGGAGTTCCAGTTATAAAATTTGACCTGTGTTTATTTGTACCTGATTTCTCCAAACTTGACTTCTTTCTTCACCACTTTATTTTTCTGGGGGCTCAATGCTGAAACTATATTATTCCAACAATTACCCAGTTTGCAGCTGAAACTTTCTTAAGAATTGACAGTCACTGGCAATCTCTTCTCCAGAAGAGAATCAGATATATACAACTGTAGGAATATAAATATTTTCAAATATATTTGCCCATCTAAAATGGCATCCTTATAACTCTTCTAATTAAATAAAACATTATTGACAATCTACTATATGCTAAGCATTGTACTAAACATTGGATATTTTAAAATGTTAATAAATACAAATATAGTGTCTATCTTCATGAAGCTAATGGTCTAATGGGGAGATAAACTGTAAAATTATCCTAAACACAAAATTGTACCTCTAGCACCACTAGACATTATGTGTTTCCTGATGCTATGAAACAGGAGACATAAAACACCACATAAAATATATTATTGCCATAACCTGAGCTAAGTCTAGAAGCCTCTAGATCTAACCATCTTCTTCTAGAGACTAGAGGAGAGAGAAGAACACATTAAATTACACTGAAAGGACACAATCTGCCAAATCAAGAATGTGGAAATTCTATAGTTATAAGTGATCCATTATTGTCAACAAATAAATCAGATTAGAAAAAATAAAGGCATGAGATAATCAATAAACCTGTGAACTAAATACAGTATGTAAATCTTTTTGTATTTTGATTGGAACAAATCAAGTACAATAGAATGTTTCTGAGCAATGAAAGAAAATTGAGCATGGTCTGGGTATTGGATAGTATTAAGGGAATTACTAATTTTCTGATTGCGATCCTAATATTACAATTATGTTTTTTAAAAAGATTATTCTGAGAATTATATGATGTCTGACATATTTTTCCTGAAATATTTTAAATAAAGCAGGGTAAGTAATACGTGAGAAGTGAGGAATATAATGATATTAATTGTTAAGCCTGGATATTGGGTACCTGGTGATTCACTACCTGGTATTATTCACTACTAAAAAAATAAAATAAAAATAAATTAAACTGTGGAGAGTGCTTTAAAAGTGAGAAATGTGATGCTTTGAGAGCCTATAATAAAGGATTTCCCTGGTAAGAAAATGTTTCTTTTTTTTTTTTTAATGTTTATGTTGAGAGAGAGAGAGAGAGAGAGAGAGAGAGAGAGAGAGAGACTACGAGCTGGGGAGGGGCAGAGAGAGGGGGAAACACAGAATCCAAAGCAGGCTCCAGGCTCTGAGCTGTCAGCACAGAGGCCAAAGTGGGACTTGAACCCACGAACCTTGAGATCATGACCTGAGCTGAAGTTGGATGCTTAATGGACTGAGCCACCCAGGAACCCCGAGGAAAGGTTTCTAATGGGAAACCAACATTTGAACTGAGATCTGAAGAATGAGTCCATGCTACATGGGGGAGGGAACAGACTAAGTCAAGATGAAAAAGGTCAGTGTGGCTACAGTAGAGAGAGCAAGCGTGATCCCAAGATGAATACTGCAGCTATTCATTGCTAAATGCTAGAAATATGACTGGATTCTTCCTTATTCATACCTACTCTCCAGAGGAAATTTAAACCAGCTGTGACAAGAAGAATTCTAGCCCCTTTTTGCAGTCTAATTTTAACTTTGGATCTGCCTTTATTAGCTCTTAAACTTCCAAAAAGGAGATTACTGAGTCATGATCTTCTCACTTTGCATTATAAAATGGCCATATCCTTAGTTGTTGGCATTCATTTAATATTTTTTAAGAAGTTCCATTGAACTAAATTACTAGACTGGTGTGGTTTATTTGTTTTATATTCTAAAATATATCCACAGTTAGGGGTGCCTGGGTTGTTCATTTGGTTGAGCATCTGACTCTTCGTTTTGGCTCAGGTCATGATCTCACGGTTTCGTGAGTTTGAGCCCCATGTCTGGCTCTGTCAGCAGCATGGAGTCTACTTGGAATTCTGTCTCTCCCTCTCTTTCTTTGCCCCTCCCCTGCATGTGCTCTCTCTGTCTCTCCCAAAATAAAGAAATAAACTTAAAACAATTTTTTAAAATTTTAAATATATCCACAGTCCAAGCCAAATAAGTAGAAAATTTAACATTGACTATATCACAATAACATTATTACTGTACTCACTCTATCCACCCCACACAGATAATTATCTTTACTGAATTACTTCTTGGGGTGATTCCGTCAGACATTGTCATTATCAGAAACATCTTTATGAGAAGCAATTCCTCTATATTAATAACAGTGGAAGGTATTATTCACTATATTACAAAATATCATCTTTATGAAGATATACCTGGGAGATCCCTCTTAGACCATAATAACAGAACAATTATGCCTCTACTGTTTTTTTGACTCATGAATATTTGAAATTGCCTATGTTACAACTTATATTTTATAGAATCCTGTAAGTGGGTCAAAAAATACTTTCTGGAGTAAGTATAGTTTAAGTAAATAAATTAACATCACATTCTGGGCCTTTAGCTTACTTTTTTCAATTAAAACAAATAGTGAGGGCACACGGATCTGTAGAACCGCAGAATCTGTCATTTTCCTGATGGAATCAGTATGAAGTCGAGTTGGTTTTCACCTCCTCTGACTCTAGTATTTATGAAATTAGAGGGATCTTGACTGATACTGAATGAGATGAATATGATGATTCCCTTGATATCTGTGATGCCGATTCATATAGACCACAGCAGAACTTGAACACTGTTTCCTGCAGTGTTAGTAACAGCTGCAGCCCCATGCCAGTTACCTCTGTGCCAGAGGGGGCTTGCCTGTTCAAATTTATTTACTATGTATTTCACCTATTTAGCCGCACCTATTCACCAAGTTAACAAACATACAATATTATCATTCTTGTGTTGCTAAATGTAAAAACTGTTGGGAACTCTGTAGTGTGATATTACCTACCTATTGTCAGTTTCTTAGAGTTTAAATTAAATATAAATTTTATACACGGTCATTAGAAACATCTGGGGTTCTATTTGTGATAACTATGAACTTGTAACATCTACATCAAACCCTAGGAGTGTATTTCCTTTTTTTCAGTTTTTTTAAAAAAAAAAATTCTAATGTTTATTTATTTTTGAGAGAGAGACAGAGAGAGAAAGAGAGAGAGCGCATGCAATAGCAAGTGCAAGTGGGGGAGGGGCAGAGAGAGAGGGAGACAATTCAAAGCTGTCTCCAGGCTCTGAGCTGTCAGCACAGAGCCCAGGGCAGGGCTTAAACTCACAAGCTGTGAGTTCATGATCTGAACCGAAGCTGGATGCTTTACTGACTGAACCTCCCAGCCCCACCCCACCCCCACCCCCGCCCCTGCCCAGGAGTGTATTTCCAATGCAAGGCTTCTTTTGAACTCTGCGTAACCACATCAGCAAAACAGAGTATCTTAAAGCCATTACTCAAGAGACATGAGAGACAGAAAGAAGTGATTCCTTTATGGAATCATCATGTATGATCTGGCCAAAACAACTATTTTACATGCTACTACTCAAGATTATTTCATTATCACAAAACCAAATAATTTTGATTTTATCAAGAGAGTTTATAAAGTTTTAAAATACCCTTAAAGAAAAATTTAAGGTGTTAGAGAAATACTGTCTCAGCATGTTTGCCAACCAGATATTTTGCAATAACCCTATAAAGTACATGCTTAATGGTTTGTCAAATATGGGTAATACAAGTAATATAATCTGATTTCCTCCTTTTATAGTTGACCTTATAGTATAAAATGATTTTGTTGAGTTGCAAGTTATACACATTTGTTATCCAAATAATCCTAAGCCAGTTTAATACTGCCTATAGTGTGAAGAGTAGCAAATAATGGAACCCAAAAAGATTTCTGGAGGTAAGAATCAATGTTTTAAAGAAGGTTATAAACCTTCTTATAGTTATAGCCTTGTATCTACAACAGGGAGAAGCCAGCATTAGACTCATCTAATTTCTTTTTAGACCAAGACCACACAAATAGAAATGAAGAAAAGATCACCAACTTCTATGATCACTTCTTTTAATATGTTGGATGATTCTACTGCTACTGTGAGACATGAAGAAGGTAAAGTAAAAAATAGTTACTCTGAAAGGTATATTCATAAGATTCACTTTAAGTAAATCCTGCAATTTCTTCAGAATTTTAGGATAAGAAAAAGTTAAGGAATCACATAAGAATATTAAAGTGAGCAATTCCGTAAGCATGGTATTTTAAACATTGGAACGGGTCACCAAAGAGTAGTAAGGAGTTTTCTTTAACGTTGAAAACAAAGTGGAAGTATTAACTTACAACTACAAATAGAAGTTGGATTATATAACAATAATATATTAAGATCCTTTTTTGCATTGTCTCTGCTTTTTTAATACATAAGCAGTAACTCATTATCATGGACAATATTAAAAGGCATTATTTTATAAAGCATTATAAATCTAGAAATTATAAATCATAATACTCTCAACTGTATTCCATGTTTTTTTTTTGAGAGAAACTCCTAGGTTTTGCTTCTAATACACAGTGTGTCTCGTTTTCATTTGTCTAACTCAGCAAGCATTAACAAAATAGTGGCAATTGACTTTGCTCTGATTTATATTAGTACAAAATATTTCTATTTGCTAATTCCAAATCAAAGGTCTAATTTTAAACATCTCTTTGCATACAAAAGTCAAAATATTTTATTAGCCAGAACTAAAACAACAATTTGCTAAAGTTTAACTTTTTTATTCTTTATTTCAGAACTTAAAAAATCCAGGAAGAGACGCCCATTGTGTTTGTATAGATTTGTTAAAACTTTATTGATCTGGAATTGTTCTCCCTGTTGGTTAAAATTGAAAGAGTTTATCCACATGATTATAATGGACCCATTTACTGATCTTGTCCTTACCATATGCATAATTCTAAATGTGTGTTTTTTGGCCTTGGAATGTTATCCAATGAGTGAAGAAACCACCAGTGTTCTCAGCATTGGAAACCTGGTAATGCTCTTGTATATTATTTTCATTTGCAGTTTCAACTTTTCTTTAGTCATCATAATCCTCATTATTTTATTTTGTAACTCCAATATATTGCAAATGAATTATATGCATACTAGATGAAGTATGACCTTCATCTACAACCCACCACCTCTAGCCCTGATTTGTAAGTGTTATTATCATTGAAAGGTTTATAGCTAAGGTTTAAAATTCTGCTACTTAAGTTTGAGATTCTAGTCAGTTACTTGGCAGTCAGGTTAAATGGAAATTATTTATTTCCTCTCCCATCCCAAATATATCCTCCCTTGGTACCATAGCTCCACATCTCGGAGCAGGACAAAGGTGCAATAACAAATACAGATTCCTCACTGACACCTAAATTCTGAATCCTGACTACAACTGTACCTGCCTTGTCTGCTTTAGCTACCTGCCTTTGCCTCAGATGGGAACTTATTCTTTTGGTAAGGTAATGTTGAGAGTCACTTGTCCTTTTTTTCCCCCCATACAATGCATAAAGCAAAACAGATTTCTGTGAGTTTAAAAACAAGTCACATTCAAGGAAATATGTAGCGTTTAATTTTCTTTTCTTTTATGGTTGTTGTTTGTTGCTTAGTACTAGTATAAATGGCCAAACTGCTACCCACTTTTAATTATACATTTACTTGGTACCAACACTATAGAAATTTAGTTATTTCTGCTAGTATAGTTTTCATGAGACAGTTTTCAGAGGTTTACTATTTTTTTTTTCGCATAGACACTTTTACGGTTCAAAAAGTTAAATATCTTAATATGTACTCTATATGCCAAAAGAAACTGTTCAAAATAAAAATATTTTCATCTTTAAATATTCTCTTTTGTCTTTCAGGATAGCTTTTATTAAATGATTGAAGATTTTGTAGGCAATGTTTGACATTAGACTGTTAAGTGAAATGTTGGAGTCTATCCTTATTTTTTTTTTTAAGTTTATTTATTTGGGAAAGAGAGAGAGCCCAAGCAGGGGAGGGGCAGAGAAAGAGAGAGAGAGAATCTCAAGCAGGCTCTGCGCTGTCAGTGCAAAGCCCAATGTGGAGCTTGCTCCCGTGAACCATGAGATCATGACCTGAGCCAAAACCGGGAGTGAGATACTTAACTGACACAGCCACCCAGGTGCCCCAGAGTCTGTCTTTAAAATACAGACTCCAATACTAATCAGATCTTGATAGAAAAACTGTGAAGACTGTGGCAGTGGAAACTTATAGTTTCTGTATATGTGGGTTCTGATGGTGTTATTGGAATCATATCCTCATCCATGTGTTTTGTTTTTGTTTAGATTTTTATTGGAATTTTCACAGCAGAAATGATTTTGAAAATAATTGCAATGCATCCATATGGGTATTTTCAAGTAGGTTGGAACATTTTTGATAGCCTGATTGTGTTCCATGGTTTCGCAGAACTTTATCTAGCCAATGTTTCTGGAATGGCTTTTTTAAAAATATTCAGAGTGGTAAGTAGAATCCAATATCTAAATTTTATTTTATGAAAATTTCTCTCAGTCTCCTCAGACACAACATGGGAAGAATAGTAATACCTATCCTATGGGGACATTTGTAGTAATAAATGAATTGATTCATATATAAAGAGCTTAGGAAGTGCCCCAGGAAGAGTAAGAAGTTTCCAATGCTGTTATTTCACCGAAGCATCAAAGTAAGTAAGCTGTTTGGTAGCAAATTTGAGGTATAGTTTTAGGAATCAGGGCCAGGGTTACTGGTCAGTTGTGAGGAGCAGGATAATGTGGAGTCCCAGGAGATGAATGCCAATGTATGACTAAGGAACTGCAATCAGGTGAGTATTTCTAAATGTAGAGTAGAAAACTTTATAAAAGACCAGTCAAGCCAGCAGAATGTTATTACAAAAATTAAGTCAGAATCGGTATATGTATGCCTGTAATATGGTGGTAGTAAGAATCAGAAAACTAGGCAAGGAAATAATGTTATTAGAAGAGTATTTATGGAAACGTTAAGTACTTGATAAGTAATATATTGTCACGTTCTAGTAAGAAGTTGAAGAGATGTAGCAGGAATAAAGAACAACTAAATAGACTTGATCTTATCCAAATAATTCTTCAGAACCCTGTCTTAAGTCCTCATCCATAGACTTTTCTAATGAGTAAGAGAAACATATAAAAGATGTAGCTCTCAAATTTATGGATAAAACAAGACTGGGAAATAAAAAATATGATAAAAGATAGTATCAAAGTATCTGAAAGTCTAACATGGGCTGGATATAAATGATTCAGTCTTACATAGATAAATGTGAAGTCCTACTCTTGAGTCCATGAAGTGAACTATGTACTGGAAAAAGTTGGGGAAGGTATAGCATATATAAAAATGATATTTGGGTTTAAATTTTTTTAATGTTTATTTATTTTTGAGAGAAAGAGAGAGTACAAATGGGAGAGAGGCAGAGAGAGAGGGAGACACAGAATCTGAAGCAGGCTCCAGGCTCTGAGCTGTCAGCACAGAGCCCGATGCAGGGCTCAAACCCATGAACCTTGAGATCATGACCTGAGCCAAAGTTGGAGGCTTAACCTACCGAGCCACCCAGGTGCCCCAGTGATATTTGGGTTTTAGATGACTAAGCTCACCGTAATATGGTGGCCAAAACCGTTAAGGTAATCTTGTCCATTTCAATAGAAACAAAAAATCTAGTGAAAAGAAGAGAACTATTCAGACTAAACCTAGAAGGCTGTGTTTGGTTTTTGATATGTTACTTTAAAATAAAATACATAAGAGAAACTTCAGTGGAATTCAATGGGACCTGACAGACTTTTTCAATATCATCTATATGTCAGAATGTGGGAGAATTTACAGTGTACTGTGAAAAGCAAAACAAAGAATGGACAGTTATCCTACCAGATATTAAAACATAAAACTAGAGTAATTATAACAGCATAGTATTGAATGGAAATTGGCAGACCAATAGAAGGAGATATGTATTGGTTTAGTGTAAAAAATACAGAATATGTGTCACATATTAAGAATTGTGTAACAATGGCTAGTATTAATAGTGCTCAAAACTGAATATTACATTAAAGACTATATATGTGTATGTGTATGATGCTGATAAAATGTACATCATAATAAATAGTGACCAGGGTTTTCTTTTTGTTTGTTTTTTATTTTTGTTGTTTCTTGCATTACTGTATTAGTTGAGAATTTTCAAGCTGGGAAAATACTGGCCGACATTTAGAATTCTGATGTTGATTCTGAGTAACTCATTGGTGGCCCTGAAAGGCTTGGTGCTGTTGTTGTTCACATTCATGTTCTTTTCTGCTGTGGTTGGCCTGAAGCTGTTCGGTAGGAGTTACAAAGAATGTGTCTGCAACATAGACAAAGACTGTCAACTCCCACACTGGCACATGCATGACTTCTTCCACTCTTTCCTGAATGTGCTCCGAATTCTCTGTGGAGAGTGGATAGAGACTTTATGGGATTGCCTTAAGGTTGCAGGCCAATTTGGTTGCCTTCCTTTTTACATGATGGTCATTTTAATTGGAAACTTATTGGTAAGTAATCCATGCTTTTAAATTTTCCTTGAAAAACTTGTGTAATGTAGTTTAGTATTTTCATGATGTGAATTTATGGGATCCAGTGGTCTATAACTGTGTTGTCCAATATGGTAGCCTCTAGCCACATGTGGCTGTTGATCAGTTGCAATACAATTGGCCCAATTAGAGATGTGCTACAAGGGTAAAATACCTACTGGCTTTGAAGTCTCACCCCCCTAAAATAACGTAAGTTATTTTATTAATAATTTTTATACTGAATGTATTTTAAAATGATAATATTTTTGATATATTTAGTTAAATAAAATGTTAGTAAAATTAGTTTCTGTTTTTGTTTGTGCTTTTGATGTGGCCACTAGAAAGTTGCATATGACATGCATCATATTTCTGTTGGAGAGCACTGGTTTATAACCTTGCTACTCAAGTAGCATTGGCATCATGTGGGAGATAGTTGGATCCCATCTCAGACCTATGGAAATCTACAGTTTAACAATATCCCCAGGTGATTTGTATGCACATTAAATTTTAAGAAGCACTTAAATGTAACACTGGTTGTCAAACTAGGTTGCACATTGGAATTACCTGGGGAACTAATAAAAATATAGTAATGTCTTGGATACATTACCAGAGATACCAATTTTATTGGTATGTGGACATAGCCCAGTCATCAGGATCTTTTACAATTTTTCGTTTGATTAAATTATGCAGTAAAGTTTGAAAATTGCTGACCTATAAAACTATGGTGCATTAGTGAAGAGGGATAGCTATCACTTTTAAATTCCCAGTAATTGAAGTGGTGTTACATGAATTGAGTAAGTAGCTTTTACTTCTTCTAAGCAAAGGGAATGGATTATAAAAGAAAATTGTTCTTACAAGGAAAAAAAAGGACTCAGTATTTGCTTTATTCATAAGTCATAGAAATCAAATACATTTTCCAAAAGACTGAAAAAAAATCACTGGTCAGATACCATTTTATCTATCAATAACCTTCCTCACTGCTTCTGTTTCACCTTGGGCATAACCTCTGTCATCCACTTATCACTGCTGGCATTCTGTTTAATTGTTGATGTACTTGTCTACCTTCCTTATTAAACTGTAAGCTCCACAAAGGAAGGATCATGACTTTTCTCTATATCATCAAAGCCTATAACAGGGTCTAACATGTAAAAATATTTCAGTGATCTCGGCCTTTGTAGCTAATTAGTACACTTTCAACTCTCAGTGATATAACACTATTTTAACTGGCTAAAACAAAAATCAACATATATATCAGCATGCATAACTCAAAATGTCAGAGATAGATTTCACTTCAGTTGTGGTGTGACACATACATTCAAAAAAAAGGTCATTAGAGACAGACTTGTGTGTAACTCAGATCTGTCTTCTGTGTGGCCCTTGCTGGTAGTAGCCTCTATTTTATCAAGATGGCTGCTGCAGTCTAAAGCTTCATGTGTTCATATCACATCAAGTCTAAAAGAAGAGAAATTCCTGTTTCTTTTCTAGAAGTCACAGCAAATCTCTCCTATTATCTCATTAGCTCTGAGTCACATGTCCATTTGTGAACCAATCTCTATTACCCAGAGTGTGAAATATATTTATTATTTATTGTGCAGAGTGTGGAATATATTAACATATATTATGATAAGCTACTCAGAATCCTCTTTTGGAGCTGGAGTTGGCATCATTCAAAACACAAATCATACAACTAATAATAAGATAAGGGTGATTTCCCGTGAAATATTAAGTTTCTATTCCCAAAAGGGAATAGGAGAGGCTATGGTTGATGGCTATTGAGATAAACAACACACACACACACACACACACACACACACACACAGAGTTCAAAAGCAAAGAAGGAGAAATGCTGAGGCAATTGTATAATTGCATTTCTGCTTCTTTGTTTTTGAATTCCCCTTTGTTTCTTATTTTTCTTACTCCTACTGATCAGAAACTTGATGTCAAAGGGCAGAGGGATTTCAGAATGAAATGGAACTACATGAACCTCCATTTCCAATTGATTGGTCATAATATTGCTTGGTTTGCTGAATCTTTTAAGCTTCATTTTTCTCAACAGTCATCATGTGTGAAGCGCAATGATAACAACTCTAGACTAAATACAAGGGGAAAAAATGTAAGGAGAGAATCTGTAAGGCTGTAGATCTCCCCCCATACTTTCAACTCATTACATTACAGCATTGTAATTTCACACCAAAACTCAGCATTTGTATAAAAAGAAGGTACTCCCCATTTTAAAAACTTAATTTTGTCTTGTTTGCCTAATAAACATTCCAGTGGTGATTCAGCCTGCAGTGGAACCGTAAAACATGATCATACACAAAAGCAAGTATTTAGATGGCTTTTAAATAGTTACATGCAATGCTGAGTTATAGAAAAAATAGAGTTCAGATCCAAGCAAACATGGGTTCAAACTCCAGTTTTATTATTTACTAATTAAATGCCTTTGTGTATATGACACTGTCTCTTTAAACCTCGTAATATTTTAATAGAAGAATGAACATAATAATATATGCCATATAGAGTTATTGTAAGTTAAATAAAAACAGCTAGCACTGTATAAATATTTATAAATGTTTGTTTTACTTTCTTTAAGCTCTAGAAAATAGTACCTCCCACATCTTTAAAATTGTGTTAATTAAACATTATTTAGAAGTTTCAGTTAGGCAAACATTCTACATGTTTCATTTGCAATTTAAGTAATTGCCACTAAGTGAACTGTGGGATCTAGCTAAGGTTACGTAAACCAAACAATGAGGGATATAGAAACATAAAAAGAAAAGAAATAGAAAATAGAAAATTCAGTTGCTTTTTAAAAATAAGACATTGATTATAAATATCTGTGTCATTCCATGTATGTTTACATATTCCCCAATTAAATATGTTAAGATACAATTTGAATAGTATTAAAATAGAAACTTCATACATGTTGAATTTCTTAAATTAGTAATCAAATAATTATTCGTACTTGAAAAATTCTTGGAAAATACTTGAAAAATAATTACATAAGTAAATCTTGAATTTCCTTTCTATTCCATATTACTTTATTTTGATGAGTTTTTCAATTCTCACCCAATAGATAGACATCATTGAGGCAAATGAGAGGGCAAATTTCAGGGGAGACATTTGAATGTTTTGTTTTATATACATTATTTCACATTTTATCTTTTAACACAAAAATAAGAAATATGTGTTTTGAATCTCTTTATAAAATACTGTGACTAGAACAAAGTCACACTAAGTTTATATAAAATATTTCTTTATACCGTAATTCCAGAGAATTTTGAACTTCATTTTCAGCCTTTTAACAATAAAAAACAAATGTTTTTCAATCTTTATTTATTTATTTATTTATTTATTATTTTTTTTTTTTTTTTATTTTATTTTTGGGACAGAGAGAGACAGAGCATGAACGGGGGAGGGGCAGAGAGAGAGGGAGACACAGAATCGGAAACAGGCTCCAGGCTCCGAGCCATCAGCCCAGAGCCTGACGCGGGGCTCGAACTCACGGAGCGCGAGATCGTGACCTGGCTGACGTCGGACGCTCAACCGACTGCGCCACCCAGGCGCCCCAATCTTTATTTATTTTTGACAAAGACAGAGTGTTAGCAGGGGAGGGGCAGAGAGAGAGGGAGACACAGAATCTGAAGCAGCTCCAGACCTGGCCTGAGCACAGAGCCTAATGCAGGGCTTGAACTCAGGAATAGTGAGATCATGACTTGAGCCAAAGTCAGACGCTTAACCAACTGAGCCACCCAGGTACCCCAAGTCTTTTAACATTTTCACTGTATATGTATATCTACATTTGGTGTATGGGGGGATATGTTTAAGATATAAGAAATCTTAGATTGTAAGCTCTTAGTAAATTTTTCCTTGTCCAAATCCTGGCACAAAATCTATTTTTTACTCATTCTATAATTAATTTTTTCAACAAATATTAATCACTTATTTTGTGCCTAGTGTTGTGCTAGTTGTCTACTTGAGAGAAACTTGGTTCCTGCTCATATGAAGCTCGTAGTCATGAAATTTTTACCTAACACCTGTTCCTTATTTCACACTGTGCCAATAACTAAATGAAAGAAAAGAAACAACCAACTACCTTAAATTATATTTGGTGTTGCCTTCTTATATCCTGAACTCATTGTCTTTTAAGAATGATAGAAATGCTAGTAGTGTAGTTCCTATAAGGGCCATAAAGCCCCTGTTCATACTATCTGTAAGTAAGCTTTATTTATATATAAATATATTTATATATATAAAGCTTTATATATATATATAAATATATTTATATATTTTTTATTTTCATATTATATACTTTTATATTTTTTAAACATAATTCATGTCATTTAAACTTTGCCCTTTAAAAATAATGTGTAAAACATAAAGTAAATTAAGTCTTCAAAAGTTCAAGTATCCGAAGAGAGGGGAAGACTTCCAATAATAAGCAAACAAAATGCTCAAATTATTAGTTTAAGAGATGATCAGTATTGACTCCCTAACACTAAAACCCAAAAATATTATCTATACCCTACAATTACAAACGAGATAAAAATATGATTCTCTGGAAACTAAACGTAGCTTGATCATATTTCTCAGTGATAGTAAAGGTCAAAATATACACTGTCCTTCAGTTCAAATAACTTAAGTATTAGGAATTATTCTCCATCACTCATCTCTTTCTTATTTGACCAAATTTATTACCACAGAGAATCAATTAACCTACCCAAACCCTGCTACTAGCATATCACAAAGAAAACTAGGTACAGGCTTCAGAACCGGGACTGGGACTCTCTCCCCAAGATTCCTTGTGGGTTTGCAGAACCCATGAAGATGTCATTATACCTCTTCCTGGAATAGTGCTGAAGTGAGGTCAGCCACCTGAAGTAGCGATTAATTTACTTACCTTGGGAGAGACAGCCTGGCTCAGGGAAGGAAAAAAAAAGCTTTGGAATAAAATTAACTTAAATTCAATCTGTGTGACCTTGGATATCTGACATCTGTAAGCCTTGCCTTTTTCATGTCTAAAAGAAAATCAATGATATTTCATAGAATGTTGTGACCTTAAGAAGAGTTCTGGCTATACTGTACAAACCCTTAGCACAGCATCTGACCCACTGTATAGGAGTAAGAACTGAATAGCCTAAATGGCATTGTGGTTCCTAATTGTTTTCAAATCTCAGGTCAGCTTTTTTTTTTTCAAGATTTTTTTTTTGTTGTTGTTTAAAAGGAAACAAAAAGTAACATAAACTTAACCTCATTTGTTTCCTCATTTAGATAATTTACCTGTTTCTGGCATTGGTGAGCTCCTTTAGTTCATACAAGGCTCCAACAACTGAAGAGAATGGTGAAGAACAAAATCTCCAGCGTGCAATGGCAAGGATTAAGAAAGGAATAAACTACATGTTTCCTAAAATATCATGCAAAAAACAAAACATTTCAAAGGAGACAATGGACAATGTAAACAATGTGTATGTTAGAGAGAATATTTCTGACCCTACCCTTTCTGATTTAAGCAATACCCAAGATTTCTTCAAGGATAAGGAAAAAAGCAGTGGCACAGAGAAAAACACAATGACTGAAAATGAGAGTCAATCACTTATCCCCAGTCCTAGTGTCTCAGAAACTGTACCAATTGCTTCAGGAGAATCTGATATAGAAAATCTGGATAATAAGGAGATTCAGAGCAAGTCAGGTGATGGGAGCAGCAAAGAGGTAAGATGTTTTAATATCCTGATTACTTACTGTTGATTTATGGCATTTTGGTAAGAAAGTGAGTGGGTGTTGAAGTTGCGGAGAGTTAGAGTACACATTTGATCCTAGCTCTACACTCCTTGCTCCTGCTTTTATGCTTCTGATGAAGTTAATTAACCATTGTAAGCTTCAGTTTCCTTTTCTATAAATGCAGATAAAATTGTATCTATTTCTTAGGGAGGATAGGACTAAGAAAAATAGCTCAAAGGTGCACAGAACAGTGCCCAGTCTATAGTAAACACTTAGTAAACATTAGAAAATATAATTTTAAAAGTCTATAAATTTATAAGCAGGCAGTGTGGGGTGATGAAAACATACCAAAGAAACTTAAGTTTCCAAAATCGATGTGTATTATTAGAGAAATCATTAAACTCTCCTGGGTGTTATCATCTTTAAAATGTTAAATTGGACTACAGGATGGCTAAAATACTTTCTTATTGGCCAAAAATCTAGGATTCTCATCACTTTATTTGTGCAGCATATACTATAACGTATATAATTAAGTTGGACTAAAAGAATAATGAAAACCCACCAGTTTGAATTGTGAACAGTGTGTAGCTTTATCAACTCATGGACAAAGAAAACAAAACAAAAAAGCAACAGCAAAAACAACAAAATAACCCAACACATTTAAAGAAGGGTAGATATTGCTGTTAACTTAGCTTCTAAAATGTACACCCTACTGGAAACATTATTATTGTCTTCATTTGCAAGCACCATGTCTTGGTAGGAGGTATGATTTAATAGAAAGCTACATCTACAGAGATCACATCTGTTCTGCAGGCTTCTTGCGTTGTACCTCAGTAGGGAATCATCTCAGATCACTCACAGGCACTGGGGAGGGGCAGAGAATGTCTCTTTCCAGATCCACAGAAACGACTCTGGCATTATCTTGTCTCCCAGACCTCTTCCAGCTTGGCAACTGCTCTGCAGTAACTTCTCAAATTGGCCTAATAGGAGTTGAATTGTAATTATTCAAAATCCTTCCGGCTCCTACTGAAGGCCTTTTTCTTTGTGTTAAAAAAACATTTTCACTCCTTAGCATTCCCAATATTTTGAGGTTCGTTTTCCTTTAATTAATACCATTTCTAGAAAACAGGGAAAACTGTTCTCCAGCTACACTTGTATATCTTCACTTATAACTTTGACTACCATCTATTTCTGGGTAAAAGTGCTATTTATCACAGCACATTGTGTTGAAATGCTCCAGGAAAACTTCTTGCCAATCTAATTAGAAAGTCTGGGATATGAAAATGTATAGGAAAGATGACACTAAATATGATTGTAAATGTTGAGGCTTCAGAAGTTGCAATGTATGCTGCCTAATTACTTGGTCCTACTGATTGATTAGCTACTCATAGATTTATTCACTTATCTGTACATTTGTTACATATTTTGGACACTTTCCAGATTATGCAACTCATGAGTACTTTAAGATGCTGATCTACCAAAAGCCAAAGAATAAAATATAAAAATCACATGGGATCTGATAATTCTGAGATACATTCTTTTCTTTCTTTTGTATTTAAACTTTCAGCCATTGTTTAGTTACAACATAACTATATAAATTTTAGAAAAATAATGTCAAACTTTATATCAAGTTTTATAACTTTTTTCATAATGTAGCAATGTATCAAGGTCACTTTCTCATGCCATTAAGTCATCGTCTAATAAAATTATTTATACTTTTGAATCCCTATTGATTTATTTATAAAATTAGAATAATACATACTAAAAGAGGTTTGGAAAAATCACATCAAATAGTTTATGTAAAAATTCTAAAATAACATATAAATATAAGGTATATAATTTTCAATTATTGAATGCCTAAGAATTATATATTATTTGTTATTTACTCTCATATTGCTATAGCCTTTATTTCATCAGAAATAATGAAAATATGAGAACTGAAATAATAAAAGTGATGTGTTTAAGAGTAATATCCTGATGGATATATATTTTTAGTTGAGCGCCAAATGTCTTATTGACAACTGACTATGTAAGATCTAAAGCAAATAAGGCTTCCTAATGATATTTTGTTGACACTTATTGTGCATAAGACCAAGAGGTAGGACAAAATATTTACAGTTTTCTTTTTGATATACTTTACTTAGACATTTCCTTATTTTTTAAGAAATAAGACTTTTTTTCCCAAATGTTTTAATACATTTATCTTATTTTTTTAATTAGAAAACAATTGTGTATACTATTAACTTAGAATAGTGGTCATTTTAAAGGATGATGTATTGCATATTTATTTTGAAATAAAGTAAAATAAAGCATTATGAGAAAATCATTTCAAATAAAAGCCATGCATGTCACACATGCGTCATTACCACTTATACAAAGCCGTGGCTACCTTGTCGTATCCAGTCTTGACCTTCAGTCAAGAGCAGAGTGAGAAGCAATGTCAATCCTTGCAAATAGCTTGTCTGCATAGGGCTGGTACCACTTTGCCAGGTCTATTCCTGACTCTTATTCCTTGTGCCATTTCTTCATTTCACTTCAAGATAACCTCACATCATTCCCATCCTATGATGGCATACACAAGAATGTCTGGACTCGATTTTACAATACCAACTAAATGCACTCTTGTCTACCCATCTTTAGCATCAAGGAGTAATTACTTCTGATGCTGCTCATCTAGCTGAAATGGCTTATATGGAATCTTGTGAACAACTTCAAGAGGGCTTTGGAACTCAAACCCTTTTGGATACTGGAGATAACCTATACACCTTTTAGGAGAATAGTGTTATGAACTAAATGTTAATTTTAATCTAAAAGTTATTTTAGCTTAAATTAATTTTTAATTACATTTTTAAAACTTCAACTCACGGAGACATGTATCCTTTTAATGAAAATCATGAAATTAGCTTAAACAGTATCTTAAACCTGATAAAGTTCTTTTTGTATACAGTTTTTCTTATTTCTGAAAATAAAACAAGCCTGAACCACAGTGAGAAAGTTGAATCACAGCTTTTTTGGTGGGACTTTACTTTTCAGAAGGTAAAGCAATCTAGCTCGTCTGAATGCAGCACAGTGGATATTGCTATCTCCGAAGAAGAAACCGTCTGTGAACATGAAAAGCCAAAGCAGCTTAAAAATGGTAAGAGAAAAATAAGTTCCTTTGATCATTATATTGAAAATAGACTAGGGGCGCCTAGGTGGCGCAGTCGGTTAAGCGTCCGACTTCAGCCAGGTCACGATCTCGCGGTCCGTGAGTTCGAGCCCCGCGTCAGGCTCTGGGCTGATGGCTCGGAGCCTGGAGCCTGTTTCCGATTCTGTGTCTCCCTCTCTCTCTGCCCCTCCCCTGTTCATGCTCGGTCTCTCTCTGTCCCAAAAATAAATAAAAAACGTTGAAAAAAAAAAAAAATTTAAAAAAAAAAAAAAAAAAAAAAAAAAGAAAATAGACTAAATTTCTCTTAACATAACTAATGCCATTAGATATATTTTAATTTTAGAGAGTTTATTAACTTAACTAAGGAACACACACATACAAATATGTATGTACAAGCACATGCACATGTGCCCAAAGGAATCCTCATAGAAACTTATAGGGAAAGTCAATAGAAAAGTCAACATTTGGAAAAGAGGGGCAGGGTCTATTTCCTAGAAGTTTAATGCAGTAGTTAAGAGCACTGGGTCTGGAATCATACAGGCCTGAGTTCAAATCCCAGGTCACGTGACCATTTACTACCTTTACTTACCCTCTTTCAGGCTCATTTCTTAATATGTAAAATGAGGATAATAATGAAACTTACCTCACAGGATTGGTAAAAAGATTGAATTAGTGTAGATGCATGTGTGTCCATGCATGGTTGTGTGCATGTGTGTCCATGCATGGATGTGTGCATGTGTGCATGTGTGTGTATATTTTTATGTCTCTTGGAATAAAGTCAATATTCAAAATACTCACATGAAAACATCCTATATCTTTCATAGGAAAACATATCATGCAATGGTGGTTTATTTTTATATTCCACATGAATCTTAAGAAATGTATAAGGCTTCAGTCAGCTGATTGACTCACTAGATATGTAACATACATTTGTTGATGACTTGTAATTCAAATTAATTTCCTAGAAAGATTGACGAATATTTACAAGTTCTCTGCATTTGAAATCACTGGAAACCATCAACATGGTAACTGCTAAATGCTCAAATTCCTGTATTCAAAATAAGAACCTGCTCTCAGTAACTCAACTTCTAGAACTTGTATCATTCAAGGCAAAGGAGGAAAAATTTCCTATATTTTTTGACCAAAGATGTATGAATTGACAGTAGGTAAAATTCTAAAATGAAATGTGTTGACTTTAAATTCCACCCACCTCTATTTCTTCATGTTCTCCCCTGTTAAGCAGAGTCTTCTCTATCTTGGGATTTCTTTATGCTAACTCTCTTGACAGGAATGTAGAGTCCAATCCATGCATATGCCCCCTACCCACAAAGCACTCTGTAATCCAGGGGGCTCCTTCAATAAGTCTAAATCAAAATCACCATTCTCCTACCACCTGAGACCTGACATCAATTTAACTGACATAACTAATATTATACTTCTTATCAGTTCCTGAATACCTATGTACTTAAATGAGAATGCTTATTATACCATGTGAATCTTCAGGCTTTATGCCAAAATGTGATATTTAGAAGATATTGTATGTGGGGGAGAGGAGCGATTTGAAGGATGGGGATAAATTCTATTATCAGACTCTGTTCCACCAGGCTAGGGGATGTTCTAAGTCATCTCTGCCTTTCACAATTTCTTCCTCTAGTGTTCTCCCACGTTAACTTTTTTTGTTTCCCCTCAATGACTGCAATGGTCACAGCATCAGGGGTGAAAATCAAATGTTCATAAGTCAGAGAGCACATGTGTTAGATTCCATAAATAATCACCAAGGACTATGGTGGAAAGTTCAGGATGTCTACTTTTTCATGAATTTTCAAGATTTTTCTTCTTAGCAGTTTCATTCTTGACAGGTTATAGACGAAGATCTTCACCTGGCCAAATTAGTGGTGAATCCAAGAAAGGAAGAATTTGGCAGAACATAAGGAAAACCTGCCGCAAGATAGTGGAAAATGGTTGTTTTAAGTGTTTCATTGGCCTTGTCACTCTGCTCAGCACAGGTGCTCTGGTAAGTACGTGAGACTTTTATGGGGAAAAATGTATCTGAAGTCTGTTACTTGAAGCCACCATGCCAAATTAGTTTTCCCCAGATACTTATTATAGCAGTAAAGTTCATATTCTGTGATTTTACTTTTGGGAAACATACATTACAGTTTCTTAAAATCTGTATATGCCTCATTCAGTATTAAATAAATCAAACAATTTTGAAATATAAGAATGACAGTGGGAAACGTGAATGTGAGATACCTAATTCTTATTTTAATAAAGTTTCATGTATGAGACAAAGTTTAAGAATATGCACATACATACTTTTGTGCTGTGCTAGTACTTTGGTGCCTATTCAATCAGGAAAGAGAAGTACTATATACTTTTAATAACCTTTGAACCAAAAATACATATATTTTAATATTTATTCATTTTTGAGAGTGAGAGAAACAGAGCACGAATGGGGGAGGGGAAAAGAGAGAAGGAGACACAGAATCTGAAGCAGGCTCCAGGCTCTGAGCTGTCAGCCCAGAGCCCGACTCAGGCTCGAGCCCATGAACCGTGAGATCATGACCTGAGCCAAAATCGGACACTTAACCAACTGAGCCACCCAGACATCCTGCATTTATGAAGCATTTTGAGAGAAAGAGAGTAAATGAGCTGGGGAGGGGCAAGAGAGGGGCGGGGGGAGAGGATCTGAAGCAGGCTCTGCCCTGAGAGCAGAGAGCCTGATGCGGAACTTGAACGCACAGACCGTGAGAACATAACCTGAGCTGAAGTCGGACACTTAACTGACTGAGCCACCCAGGTGCCCTGAACCAAAAATATATTTACCCATTGACACAACAACCTTAAATCTAGGAAATTATCCTACAAATATCTGAGCAAGTATGAAATGCATTTACAAGGCTCTTCAGTGAAGAATTCTTTGTATAGAAAAAGATTAAAAAGTAAAAATAGTCTACAATAGGTAACTGTTTAAATATGCTCTGATATAAACATCCAATGGGAAACCGTGCAGCTATTTTGAAAATTCAAAAGCTGTATGCATGCTAATATTGCAAGTTATAGCAATGTGCAAAAAAAGAGAAAGATCTAGAATAAAGTGTATCTATTAGGTATCTATTAATATTCATGTTTCCCACTGTCATTCATAAATTTTGAAATTGTTTTATTTATTTGATATTGAATGAGGCATATGACATTTTACTTAGGAAATAAAAAAAAAATAGAATTTATATTATATTATTTTCCAGTGTTTGATTAAAGAGGATCAGAGAAGGATATACAAGAAATAGTTAATTGTGAGATACACAGAGCAAAAAGAATGGATTCATGGCTGGGAACCAGACTTTGTACTGCATACAATTTTTAAAGTAATTTTATATTGACATTTACCACACATTTACCACAAACCTAGAAATTATAAGTGTCTAACCTAAAGAATTTTCACCTGGGTGGCTCAGTCGGTTAAGTGCCCGACTTCCGCTCAGGCCATGATCTCACAGTTCATGAGTTCGAGCCCTGTGTCAGGCTCTGTATTGACAGCTCAGAGGCTAGAATCTGCTTCAGATTCTGTGTTTCCCTCTCTTTCTGCCCCTCCCCCTTTCCCATTCTGTTCTCTCTCTCTCTCTGAAAAATAAATAAACATTAAAAAAGTAAACAAGGATTAAAGTAATCCTATGTTAATAATGGTGTGATTCTTATAAATCTAATGTTAAATAAAAGTAACATTTTCTCACAAACCGTGAGATCATGACATGAGGTGAAGTCTGATGCTTAACTGACTGAACGACTCAGGTGCCCCGATCTTTGTTTACTTTTTGACCTTGAATGCACTTTAATGCAAGCCTTCCTGACTTTGTTGGTACTTTATTGCCTTTTTTCAGTGCTGAGATAAAAACACTATGAAATTGCTTTCAGTGACATTATCAGACTTTGTATCCTCTACAGTAAAGTAAAGGTTGACCTATTAATCTGAGAAGCTTTGGAGAAATGATTATAGTTTTATTTCATATTCATGTGTTTCCACTGGTTTACCTGATTATTTCTGCAGCAGAGCAAGCTGTGTGACTTTTTCTTGTAACAGCAGTATGGATATCTGAAGACACGTTTATCTTTTTCATTATTTAAAAAAAATCTATTAGATGTTTTATTGGGGCCACACTGAAATTACGCATTAATTTATACAGACATAATATTTTTATAATATTGAGTCTTCCATCTAGGCAAAATGGAGTATCTTTACATTATTTGGCGTGTTTTTATGTTCTATAGCAATTTTATAATTTTTAAGAAAATATATTTATTTACATTCAAGTTAATTAGCATACAGTGTAGTATTGGTTTCAAGAGTAGAACCCAGTGACTCATCACTTACATATAACACCAGTGCTCATCCCAGCAAGTGCCCTCCTTAATGCCCATCACCCATTTAGCCCATCCTCCCCACCTCCCCTCCAGCAACCCTCAGTTCTCCATATTTAAGAGTCTCTTATGCTTTGCCTCCATCTCTGTTTTTACCTTATTTTTCCTGAAGACATATTTAAAAGAATTTCTACTCTCTTAGTAAGTGCCACATATCTGCAAATTGGCTACATGGAATTAGAGATAAGAACCAGTTAGATGTGAGCTAAGGTTTTTGCCTCTTATATTAAGTTTGATTAACTGATTCATGAGAAGAATTCTGGATCACTCTGGTGCCAAATTCAGTCTCTATAAGAAATTCTGGGACCAATTACTGATGTCTGCTATAGACATAGGATCAGAAAATGTTACTTATGGATTATGTGAATAAATCCAAACCAAGTGAACCAGCCCGTGAAACTACAACCTATGACTTTGCTCACGATCTGTTTGCTAGAGATAGCATTTCATTCCGCTCTATGCCAAAAGATTTTTTTAAAAATTACATGTACACTAATCCTCAAATGTTTTACCCACAGGCTTTTGAAGATATATATATCGATCAGAGAAAGACTATTAAAATCTTATTAGAATATGCTGACATGATCTTCACTTACATCTTCATTCTGGAAATGCTTCTAAAGTGGATGGCATATGGTTTTAAAGCCTATTTCACTGATAGCTGGTATAAGCTAGACTTCATGGTTGTCATTGTACGTATTTCAAAGAAAAATGTTAAAGACTATTATTCAATTTTTTTCTTCTTTACTCTTACTCTCTCTTAACTCTTTCCTTTACTTATATCTACCTTTTTCCTCTCTTTGTACATTTTTAGTCACCAAAATCCCCTATTTCTTCATTTGTAATACTTAACATTTGTCCTTTTCCTCTCAACCTAAAAATTTTAAAGTTCAACATTTCACCCCTAGATTATTCTAATGACCACGTATGAACCCACTACTAATGGGATAGACATCCTGAAATATTTAAATTCTGTTGGCTTGATGTTTAAATCATATATTCAAAACAGACGACTTACCATAACCTTCACCATTAGCACTGTGATCCAAGCTACTGAAGATTCTCAGTTGGATTTCCAGTGCAGATCCCTGCCCCTGCCACTACACACCTTCCTTCTAAGCTCCACATAGCAACCACATACATTTTACTGCTGTAAAACAGAAGTCAGTCCAGGTCTCTTTTCTTCTTGAAACTCTCCAATAAGCATCTCATGTCGCTCCGAGTAAAAAGCTACATTCTCTGCCATCAAAGCCTACAAGTTTCTACATGATCAGTCTTGTCTCCTATTACTTTCCGTTTCCATTATCCCAATTTATAGACTGCTCCACCTGCACTGACCTTCCTGAAGATCTCCCATATGCTGAGATTCCTTCCATCTTAGTGCCTTTGCAGTTATTTTTCCTTCCACCTGGAACTTTTGCTGGCTCACCTCATTTATGTCTACTCAAATAAGAGTGCAGAAATTGGGTCTTTCCCCACTACCGTATTTAAAACTGCAACTACTACAATGCTCCTTTTTCCTTTCTCTGCACTCTTCATCTCTATAGCACCTATTAATATTATATATTAATTGATATTCATTGTTTATTCATTGTGATTGTTTGTCTTCCCCTTTGAAAGGTTAGCACCTTTGGGGAAGAAATGCTTTCCCAATGTGGTTCTCTTCTTATCCCTAATGCTCAGAACAACTCATGTATCATAGTAGGTACTCAGTAATTTTTGTTGAATGAACAAATGGTTCCTATTCTATAAGCAATGATTGACTGAAGCTTCTCACTGTATAAATAATGACTTACAGTATCTGATCTCTGTCTTCTAAATAAATTATTGCGAATTAACCTTCTCCTCCAACAAAAATCACACTATATCTGCAACCCACCTTCCTGTTTCCTAGTCATTATTCTTAGGTGTACACAACCCGTGACACTTACATAAATCATATGTTTACTCCAAAGCTCACTTTAAGGCCATCTCTTAGTATAGGATAAAAAAGAACAAATTTTTCATTTATGTTGCTTGAAAATACATAAAATATGAAGGTACTATAAAAGTTAGTTGTAACTCTATCACCTTGCTCAATCTCTGTTAACATTTATTAACCCTGAATGATCTTTATGCATATGTTTACTTTAAGAAATCACCTTGGTATCTTTGTATACATTTTTATAATTTGTACTTAGACTTAACAATGTTCATATACTCTTTGATGCCTCTTCTCTGAAATACTATTTTGTATATTGTGTTAACCATATTTATATATGAATTCACATGTAAATATATTTCAAATTTTGTTTTTATGAATACATGATATACTATTACTGTATGGAAAATAATCATGAAACTGATTATTAATCTAATTTCAAACAAAAAATGGATGTAAATATTAACCCTTGATCATAAAGAATGTCAAATATACAAATTTTTTTATTTCAATAATATATATATTCCTACTACCAGAAAATGTTTTTGTTTTATCTTTATCTTTTTTAAAGTAACTTTAACACAAGGTTATTTTCTTATACTTTTCTTTAAGTCATTGTTAAGATATATTGAAATATATTTTACATCTTTGCATATTTCTTGGGAAGCTTTGACTGTTTATCATTTTTAAATAAGTGAAAAGTTTATTTTGCAGATTGTTTTGATTAAAGTTAAAATAAACCCTATTCACTCTTTTTTTTCTTAAATATATTTAGGTGTTTTGTCTTAGCTTAATAGGCAAATCTCGGGAAGAATTCAAACCACTAACTTCTGTTAAATTCCTCCGGGCGCTCAGAGTTCTATCTCAATTTGAAAGAATGAAGGTAAGAAAAAAGTGTCTAAACTAATATGTAGGTTTTTATTTAGGATTAATAAATTTCTATAAATTAAAAATTTTATAATCTTCTCATTTGCATCTTTAACAATACTAATGCAAAAACCTTATATTCCACAATTTACAAATATAGAAGAAAGGTATATGAGTTATGCTTATTAAGATTTTAGGACTTTCCTGCTCATAAGATATGAAAAATCATAAAGATAAGAAAAAAAAAAACCTAATAGTTGAGAGAAATAATATAAAATTTTAAAAACTAGTACTGTTGTAGCCCACTTGGGTGTCTATGAGTATTGATACAATTATCTCAATGTTAAAAATATAACTGACAAAATGAAACTTGGATCACCTAGATGCTTAAAATTATAGGAATATCGTACACGCTAAGCAATTATACTGAATAAAAGTTTGAATTTTAAAATAAATTAATGTTTTCAAGTCACGCATCACAAATTATGAATTCTTGTCATCTCTCCCTCACCGTCACATTAAACCTCTTTTGAACAATGTAAGGGAAGCTAACAGGTAAAGCCACATAAAACAACCAGTGTTCAATCTTTTGTGCCTACAATGGAAACCCACCCCAAATGGCTCGACCTAATGGAGCAAACAGTTTATGGCCACCACAAATAGTATAATTATGTAAAATACAGTCATCAGCTATGTGCAGAAATGGGAAAAAAAGTCTAGTTTTATCTTTTATTTCATAACCATACATCTGTTTTCTTGATTTTTTTATTTATATAGATTATTTATCATTAATCTGCCTACTTGAATAATATTACAGAATATCACATATTCAGTGTAGGTAGGATCCAGTAAGAAAATTATTTATGTTTGATGTGTATTTTTCTTATAGTTCATATATTATATATTACATTAAAACTGCCATATATTAATAAACCATAACACTTAAGATCTTTTCACTTGGCAAAAACATGGATACTTGTTTTAATCTCAAAATTTAGATAATTATAGATGATTATTATAAACAAATAGAAATATAAGTAATTTAAAGTATTTTAAACCAAAATATATGTTTCAGAAATTTTAATAGCATAATCTTTATATGATATTTATATATACACATATGCATACATAAATACATGTATTAAGTACATTAATTATATTTTAATATATATGTAAGTACATGACTGATAGTAATATTTTTATAATTCATATGAATCTGTGATCAACTCGTTATAACAGGAATTAGTCCTGATCAACCTATTCCCTAAATGCATTGCTGGTGTTGGAGAAGAAATATTCTTACTATAACTGGAAGTTTGTACCTCTTAATCCCCTCCACCCACTGCCAACCCCTCTCCACTCTGATAACCACTAGTTTGTTTCCTGTATAGATGAGTCTGTTCTGTTTGGTTTTGTTTGTTCACTTGTTTTATTTTTAAATTCCACATATAGGTGAAACCATATGGTATCTGTCTTTCTCTGTCTGACTTATTTCTTTTAGCACAATACTCTCAAAGCCCATCCATGTGGTTGCTAATAGCAAGATCTCATTCATTTTTATGGCTGAGTAATAGCCCATTGTTTATATATACAGCATCTTCTTTATCCATTCATCTGTTCATAGATACTTAGGTTGCTTCCATATCTTGGTTATTGTAAACAATGCAGCAGTAAGCACAGAAATGCATATATACTTTCATATTAGTGTTTTCATTTTCTTTGGGTAAATATCCAGAAGTAGAATTATTGAATTATGTACTATTTCTATTTTTAATTTCTTGAGGAACCTCCATACAATTTTCTATAGTTGCTACAGAAATTTACATTCCCACCAACAGTGAATAAGGGTTTCCCCACCCCACATCTTCACCAGCACTTGTTATTTCTTATCATTTTGATACTAGCCATTCTGCCAGGTGTAAGGTGGTATCCATTGTGGTTTCCGTTTGCATTACCCCAATGATTAGTGATGTTGAGTCTCTTTTCATATGTTAGCCTTCTGAATGTCTTTGGCTATTGAGGTCCAATTTTTTAATTGGATTGCTTATGGGTTTTTTTATGTTAAGATGTAGAAGTTCTTTATATATTTTGTATATTAACTAACCCTTTATCAGATATATCATTTGCAAATATTCTCTCATATTCAGGAGTCTGCCTGTTCATTTTGTTGATGGTTTCCTTCACTGTGCAAAAGTTTTTTTTTGTGTAATAGTTTATTTTTGCCTTTGTTTTCTTTGTCTGAAGAGACAGAAAATGAAGAGAAAATGTTGTTAAGGCTAACAACAAAGAGATTACTACCTATAGTTTTTTCTAGGATTTTTATGGCTTCAGGACTCATAATCAGGTCTTTATTTTATTTTTTTTTTTTTTAATTTTTTTTTTCAACGTTTTTTTATTTTTATTTTTGGGACAGAGAGAGACAGAGCATGAACGGGGGAGGGGCAGAGAGAGAGGGAGACACAGAATCGGAAACAGGCTCCAGGCTCCGAGCCATCAGCCCAGAGCCTGACGCGGGGCTCGAACTCACGGACCGCGAGATCGTGACCTGGCTGAAGTCGGACGCTTAACCGACTGCGCCACCCAGGCGCCCGTATAATCAGGTCTTTAATCCATTGTGAGTTTATTTTTGTGCATGGTATAAAAACGTGGTCCAAATTCATTCTTCTGCATGTGGCTGCTCAGTTTTCCCAGCACCATTTATTGAAGACTGTCTTTTCCCACCGTATATTCTTTCTTCCTTTGTTGTAGATTAATTGACCATGTCATCATGGGTTTATTTCTGGACTCTATTCTGCTCTATTGCAGATCCAGATCTTTAAGCTTCATCTCAACCTCTGGAAGTTCTGTAGTTGAATGAGTTCTGAAAACATACCATTGAATATATAAGGAAGCCACATGATTACAAAATTAATGTTTTATGTATTTAATAAACTCCAGGGGCTGGGTACTCTTACTACTGAAATATTTGTATCAACAGTATCTACTACTTTTATTCTTACATAAGTGTATTTTCTGATAGGGATAGCATTTTTTTTCATTAGAGTCATCAATGGACTTCTCAAAATATCCAAAATGCCAACAAAGGATCTGTGACTTAGTTTTAGGAATAAAGTGTTACTGAAAGCACAATTAAAAGTTAAAATATTTATTCAAGTCCAGAAAACTGAGGGATATCAGCAAAAAAGTACAACAAAAAGGGTATGTATCCAGTAATGGCTAAGGGAAGGGAAGGTTAGAATGGTAGAAAAGAGAATCAGTGGTCTTCACAAAAAGAGAGAGAGAGAGAGAGAGAGAGAGAGAGAGAGAGAGAGAGAGATGAGGTTGGTAGAAACGAATCACAAGTGTAAATGCTAAAGGAAAGATATGTACCAAGAATGAATATTTCTGTTGGTTATAGGAAATGCTTTACATTTGCCATAACAGCTATAGTGGAGTGATAAGAAAAAATCTGATTATAATATTCAAGAGAGAAGGGAGTTGAGGAAATGGAGATGGTGATTCCAGACTATTACTATTAATCAAATTCAAGTGGTTGATTTATTTCCCAAACTACCTGCTCTGGAGTGGCTCACCAGCGACATAGAGTGGTACAGTGAGGAGGTTTGTGACTCTGCAGGGTGCAGAGGCCCATTCAGTGTTTCTTGAAATAGTCTCTTGCCTTTAGTTCATTGATCTACAGTCTCTTGGTCCTCCTCGTATTTCCCCTGCCACTTCAGTGTCTGCTTTGTAGGTTAATCCTCCCTAAAGTTAGAATCACCCAGACTTAGATCTAGGCCTTTCTTTCTCATTTTATATGCTTTCTAGATAATATGTACACATACATACACACAGGTTCAGTTGTCTTGCCCTTTTCTGGCCCAATACAGGAAGCTGATAAATGTGTTAAATCAGTGAAATAATTATTTTACTAATCAACGCAGTTGCTTTTTCATGATTTTTTTAGTACAACTATTTTGAGACTATCTCACATTTTTTTTGTATATTTTTAATGTATATTTTTAATTGAAATTTATAATTTAGGTAATTCAAATACTGGCATGCTGGCCTATTGAATCTTTAGAGATGACTTGTTTTTGTTATTTCAATATGACATTACATTTAGTATTTCCAGTTCAACTAAAGTGATTTCACATTTCTTACCTAAAGTTTACCTGTTTGTTTTTTATATGCCAGGTGGTTGTGAGAGCTTTGATAAAAACAACTTTACCTGCTTTGAATGTGTTTCTGGTCTGCTTAATGATCTGGCTGGCTTTTAGCATCATAGGAGTGTACTTATTTGCTGGCACGTTCTATGAATGCATTGACCCAACAAGTGGAGAAAGGTTTCCTATATCTGAAGTCATGAATAAGAGTCAGTGTGAAAGCCTTGTGTTTAATGAATCCATGCAATGGGAGAATGCAAAACTGAACTTTGATAATGTTGGAAATGGTTTCCTTTCACTGCTTCAAGTAGTAAGTTCACTTTTAATGTTTTTTACTTTTTATCAGTGTTTTTAGATGTCCGTGCATATTATAGGTGGGCATAATGTGGACAAATGTGAATGGACAAAATGTGAATGGTTACTAGAGTTGGTTATAACATATTTTAGCAATTATTTAAAATACATGTTATGCAACATACTACACTAGGCTCATTTGGAAAGATGAAAGTGAAATGCAGACCCTGCTTTCCTGGGAGAAGGAAGTGAAGATGAAGGTAGGACTGACGGGGGAGATGGCAGGTACTGGCCAAACCTATTTCCACCATCACTGGTAAGGTAATAGGGTCACAATTTTTGGTACAACTAAAGTTACTACTGTTTTGTTTCTACTCAGTGCTATGAGGAATGGCTACTCAGTCACCCACCATCTAACAGAAGTGAGGAGATAAATCATTCATTCTTGTCTTACCACCCCAATAGAAAAGCACATAAATAGCAGTTACCACTAACAATGACACTTGGGCAATGTGTATTTATTTATCATTTATCTATCTACCTCTCTCTCTCTCTCTCTCTCTTTCTATTTATACTATCTTACAACATTTTGTTATCAACTACAGTAAAACTACTACAATTAAGCTAAGTAAAAATAAATAGTTGTTAAATAGTTGTTAACAGATAATAGAAATGCAACAATGAAAATGATAAAGGTCTCAATTACAGGGTATATTGAAATGTGGTCAGCCTTAGTAATCAAATGTTTTACTGTATTAATAACAAACTGAGTTTCACTTTTTATTTGAAACAAAGCTTAAGATTTCCATAAGAATTAAATACATGCCATTTTTACAGGCAACATTTAATGGATGGATCACCATTATGAATTCAGCAGTTGATTCTACTGGTGTAAGTATAATATAATCTTACGGCCATTGTTAAAATTCAAGAAAAGTTATTTTTGCAATTCAAGAAGAGGGTACCAACAGTAATAGAATAGATAACATGATCAGAGTGAATGCTTATAGTAGACAGAAATTAAATACATTTCAAATTGAACATTTCACAGAAAACGAAATCCTTCCAGGATTATGTACAGTGGTTGAACCCCAATAAGCCCATTTGAAGGATTATCAGACTTCATAACAGTGGTTAAACCAATGCAATAAATTTTAAAATCCAAATAAACAAAGCAATGATATCCTTTCACTAACGAGCAAAGAAAAAATATTACTTCTGTAGAATTGTTGGATCTTCCTGTTGTAAATTGTTTTATAAATCTTATGTTTTAAAGCGTTAGTATCAATATTTTGCTTATTTTTCACTTTTTGATTTATTTTTATTTTTAAAGACTTTACTTTTTAGAGCAGTTTTAGGTTTACAACAAAATTGAGAGGAAAGCAGAGATTTCCCCTATACCCACTTGACCCCACACATGCATAGCCTATTATTGATATCACTTACCAGAATGGTACATTTTTACCCCGGATGAACCTACATTGACAGATCATAATCTCCCAAAGTCCAGAGTTTACTTGAGGGTTCACTTGGTGTTGTACATTATATGGGTTTGAACAATTGTGTAATGACTGACATGTAACTATCATTACAATATCATACAGAATATTTTCACTGCCCTAAAAATCCACTATGCCCTGTCTTATTTTGATTATTTTTTAACTTAACTTTTAGGTAAATAAGCAACCTAATTTTGAAGACAACATCTACATGTCTTATTACTTTATCAGCTTTATTGTTATTGGATTATTTCTTCCTTTGAGTATGCTGATCGGTGTTATTATTGCTAATTTCAACAAGCATAAAATAAAGATAAGTATAAATATTCTTTGTTCATTAATACCTGAGAAAACACATTTATAAGAGTGTCCTGCTTCAAATAATTGGTTTTGGATTCAGCTTAATGTAATTTTTATTTGGTGCTTATCTATTAAAAAAATTTGATGTTCCTGCATATTGATATATATTGCTAAAATGTTCATCTTTACATTGTTTTATATATTGAAATATAAACAAACAAGTTAAAAGGTTAAAAATTGCAGGTGTTTCTATATATATATATGTTTGTAAATAATGACATGCTGACCAACAAGTAATATTGTGGTACATCTGCACAAATAGGTGAAGAAGTTCAAGAAAAATAAGCTACACTCTTTTACTCTCTGATATGTTCAAAGCCTTCAGAGTCATATCTAGCATAGACATCTTTGTCAGTGCAGTAGCTTTTTCTGCTAGAAGTAGGGGGTATCCTAAATCCTAACCCCATGTCCTAAATAGCAGTGCTTGAAATCAGTAAGGGACAATTCAGAGACAGAATTGAAAAACCCATTTGATCCCACCTCCACACAAAGGCCTTCAAGGCTTCTGCAAATGCAAAGGCCTCAAAAGTCATTTAAATCTGCTTATTTTAACCACAGAGACCTACTTTCTAGAGGTATAGGAAAGCCTTCTAAAAAATCAAAAGAATAGTCTAGTTTTGAAATTCTGTTTTCAGCCATGTCATCAAAGTTTAGTCATGTGCAGCATCTGATAAACTGCTCTCAGCCTCCACTAATCAAATGGGATTAGAAGATCAATGATCAAATATCCATTTGACTGGAAGCTTCAGCTTCTTGGGATCAATCCAGTGGGATAACATTCCAGGATTTGCTCCTGGGCTTCAAACCGGTGACCCCTATCAAATTTAAGTAACTAAGTCCTGACTTAGGGCAGTAACAATCCCTAATTTCTAGATTAACACACTAACCATTTACCTCTTATTCACTTTATATATTTTGTATAAGATACTTAGTACTAGGAACAAAAAGATGAAAAGCTCTAAAAGGTACTATGAAGAAGTAAGCACAAAGTGCTGTTGGATTAATAGTATAAAAAATATCTTTTGAAAGTATTATTTAGTAAATTAATATATGAACTTATAAAAACACATAAATGCCCAATTATATTTTTTTCCTGTTATTAGAAGATACAAACCAATTTTTCCTTAGCTTTTGAGTTCAGTTTTTCTTGATAAACCTTTCCCTTTATCCCCCACTGTTTCTCCTTTGTCTCTGCTTAACATGAGGTAGGCCTCAGTAGACTGAAAAGTTAAAAAAGAGTAGACTACCCACAGGAAAGTGCACCAAAAGATCATTGATATCAGTCATTACCATATATTCTACATGTGCTTGGTATGGATTTGTGTGCAGAAATCAGACATGGTTAAATGTGATTTAGTTCATTGCCTTTAAGACCTTTATAAAAGGTTAAATCAGTAATTACCAAGCTTTCCAAAATGTATATTGACAAAAGGTGAAATTTAGATTCATGTGATTTTAATATCTTTTTCTTTCATTTCTTTACCAGGGAGGCTCAAATATCTTTATAACAGTGAAACAGAAGAGACAATACCATGCACTGAGGGGGCTGTTGCATGAGGACTCTCAAAAAACAATACGTCGCCCAAGAGTAAGAAAACATCTAGATTTGTTTTCGAAGCTTCGTAAAAAGTTTATTTCATACATTCTCTTTTTAAAATGAATATGTGTTTTTAAAATTCTTCACAAATGCAGGGTGCCTGGGTGGCTCAGTCGGTTAAGTGTCTGACTTTGGTTCAGGTCATGATCTTGTGGTTCATGGGTTCAAGCCTCAGGTGGGGCTCTGTGCCTGCTTCGGTTTCTGTTTCTCTCCCTGCCCCTCCCCCGCTGATGCTCTGTCTCTCTCTCTCTCTCTCTTTCTCTTTCAAAAATAAATAAACATTTTAAAAAATGTTAAATTCTCCACAAATGCTTTTGACAAAATTTAAAAATATGTTCCTTAACAAGGTTTTGATGATCTTTTTGTTTGTTTTGACTATACATTAGAATTCTAGTTTGACAAAAACTTAGGTACTCACTTATTTTCCTGTTTATGCTAGGAGGTAAATTATAAATGTAAAGACTATATGTGTATGTATATATCCTACTAATAAGGCTATTACACCCACCTTTTTTTTTTTTTTTTACACACAGAACAAGTTCCAAAGATTCATGTTTGACTTGGTAACAAGCCAAGTTTTTAATGTCTTCATTATGGTTCTTATCTGTTTCCAAGCAATGACCATTATGATACAAAGTGATGAACAGAGTTCAGAAATGGACACTGCTCTCTACTGGATTACCTTATTTCTTGTTATGGTATACACGGGAGAATGTGTACTGAAGTTCATCTCTTTTCGTTGTAACTATTTCACCATGGGATGGAACATTTTTGATTTTATGGTAGTTATTTTCTCTGTTACAGGTAAGAGTTTGTTTAGTTAGTTTTTCTTTTATAGTAATACTAATTCAGGCAAGTTCTTATACTAAATATGTCCCAAGATATAGTCTTTTAGTAGGCAAAACAGATAGAGACCCTTTTTATTCCAATAGCAATGGCTTGTATTTTTACATTCATACATGTACACATGACAGCTATAAGATACTAAAAAATACTTGTTGAATTAATACATAGACTTCACTTAAGAGGTTACCAGGTAAATGCTTAATTACCTCTTCAGTATATCACATACATTATTTTTCTAGGATGTGTCTAGAAGGAGCTTTATGTCTTAACATGATATAACCTTTCAAGTTCCCTATTTTTTTTTTTTAATTTCCAAAACTGTTTACAACTTTCACAATACTAGAGTGTTAGGCTTTAATGAATTTGTCACCAGTTTTCTCTTACTTTGGGGATCTCAGTCTTTTATTTAACAATTATATTTGAATAGATATTATGCTATACCCAAAGAATTCAGTAGTAAATAAGGAAGGCATAATCCCTGTAGGCACACAGTTTACAATGTAGTAAGGGATTCAGATGATTAAACAGTACATATTTAATGTTGTGCTATTAAGGTTATGATAAAGAAAGAAGCACGTGGTGTTACAGCAGCACAAGAAAGGGGAGTACCTATCAATAAGTAGAGGTCAGAGGTCAAACTTCCTGGATGAAGCAAAATCTAAATAGAGACATATTGAATAGGGGTAGACAAGTAAAGATTCTAGGATAAAAATGTTTTAAGCAGGAAAAAGTTTGTTTCTTGTCTGCCTCCCCATAAGATACGTACTGGAATATAAGCTCCATGACAGACAATATTTAGATATTTATTGTGTCAAGCACTATTCTATACAGTCAGTTACTAGTGAAAAGGTAAACAAACTATTTTTATCAATTGTGATTCCAGAAAATTCAGCTTATTCATTTGGTAATAGAAGCAGTTCAACTATTGATAGACAGGTACAAGAAGCTTGAAAGAAAGGCAAGAAGGGGCCTTTGGGATTAAAGTCAGAGCTACTGAATCAGCTATCTCAAAGGAGAGGAAATCACAGTCAGAGAGAAAGCTGTTTGAATATGAAATCTCAGAAGGTGAAATATCCTGGGTCCAGAATGTAGCTATAGCTGCATGTGACTAAAGTAAAGTGATGGAGATTACAGTTAAGAAAGTCAAAGACCGAGAGACTGGCCTTTCAATGAATTGTGGATGGTAAGTGTTGGGGTGGAAAGGGTGACAGTGAGCCAAGTACTAAAGTCTCCAATGAATATGAATAAGGGGGGAGGAATATCATAGAACCAAGTAATGGTCGGCAATAGTATCATAGTTCATTGGCATGATCCACAATGTGTCAGGACAGAAATTTCTTTTTTTTTTTCTTTATAAAATTGACTTGAAGCATCTGGAAATCGCATTGGAAAAAAATGAAAGATGCTTGGTCATTCCATTTTTCTACTCTGAGAAATATGGAGTGGGGAAGAAAGAGCTCTTTACACTTGAGAACATTCCAAGGGAGATACTGTCTTCAAGATAGAGTCAGATTTTAGATAAGAAAGGAGGTGAACAAAATCTAAGATGAGGATGTAGAAAAAATTATCTACAAATAAATGGGGATACCTCTGGCAAAATGGAGGAATTTGGAAGATTGTAAGGAAAAATGAAAATCTGAGTCAGAGCAGAAGATTCACTAATACACTGTGGAAATGAAGGTATAGATAAGGTAGAATGTCAGAGAGAAGGTTATGGACAGTGATCAAGTTGAACAGAAATATGAGACATGATCATTCCAGATTCAACAAATATACCATATCATTTAGAAACTTCATGGAATTTTCCCCTCCCCATCTTCTCAACTCAAAATGAACCACGGTCTCTCCAGTACTTGCAGAGGACATGCCCTATACTTTTATGGTAATTGTAATTGTATAGTTCTAGCTCTCACTCCCTCATCTACCCACAACTGCTACAAAAATAGTTCTAGGCCAAGACTCATTTATTTAATTCAGTTTAAAGCCGCTAAGAACCCAAAGACTATTTATGAAATAAATAAATTATAATCTGTGAATCACTGAATGCCAGACATTTTTGTAATTATATTTATCAACTAGGTCTTTCTGCCTTGCATTATAATTACTTTAAATGTCTACCTCTACTCTCTAGAATATAAGGTCTTTGAGGACAGAAGTCAGGTCATTCATCTTTGCATTTTGCATTGACACCTTTATACTAGATGTCCAATAAAGGCTGGATTGAGCTAAATTTATTTATCCAACTGCAATCAGAAAAAAAAGAATATGATTACTATTTTGTATTATGGAATCATGCCATCTGTGATTCCAGAATTAGTTGATCTATAATGGCATAATAAGATGATGATTCAAATAATTATCTTCCAAATTTTGCTAGATACCCTGAAAATTGCCACAATGAGTATTTGGATAATCCCCACTTTCAATATATTCTGTTATATGGGAAGGATTAATAAAATGATCTTAACATATAGACAAAATGGAATGTAAAATAATTTATATTCCTCTAAATACAATCATATTTAAATAGTTTTATTACCTGTTTTATCTTCTCCCACACCAAGGACTATTTCTGCCTCTGATGGTAGGATACTACCCTGTGCCTCCTTCTGTTGTGCAACTGATACTACTCTCACGGATCATCCACATCCTACGTCCTGGGAAAGGACCAAAGGTGTTCCGTGACCTGCTGCTTCCTTTGATGCTATCTTTCCCAGCATTGTTGAACATCAGTCTTCTCATCTTTCTGGTCATGTTCGTCTACGCCATCTTTGGGATGTACAATTTTGCCTATGTTAAAAAGGAATTTGGAATTAATGATGTGGCCAACTTTGAAACCTTTGGCAGCAGTATGCTCTGTCTTTTCCAAGTTACGATATTTGCTGGCTGGGATGGGATGCTTAATGCAATTTTCAACAGTAAATGGTCAGACTGTGATCCTGATAAAATTAACCCTGGGACTCAGGTTAGAGGAGATTGTGGTAATCCCTTTGTTGGGATTATTTATTTTGTTAGTTACATCTTCATATCATGGATGATCATTGTAAACATGTACATTATTGCTGTCATGGAATTTTTAAATATTGCTTCTAAGAAAAAAGCCAAGACATTAAGTGAAGATGATTTTAAGAAATTCTTTCAGGTATGGAAGAGGTTTGACCCTGATAGGACCCAGTACATAGACTCTAGCAAGCTTTCAGATCTTGCAGCTGCTCTTGACCCTCCTCTTTTTATGGCAAAACCAAACAAGGGCCAGCTCGTTGCCATGGATCTTCCCATGGCTGCTGGGGACAGAATTCATTGCCTTGACATCTTACTTGCTTTAACTAAACGAGTTATGGGTACAGATGTGAGGATGGAGAAAGTTATTTCAGAGATGGAATCAGGGTTTGCATTAGCCAACCCTTTTAAGATCATGTATGAACCAATTACAACTACTCTGAAACGAAAACAAGAGGCAGTCTCAGCAACCATAATTCAGCGTGCTTATAAAAATTACCGCTTGAGGCAAAATGACAAAAATACATCAGACATTCATATGATAGATGATGACAAGGAAGTTCAAGCTACCACAGAAAATGCTTATTTTGACAAAGCTGAAGAAAAGTTAACTATTCAAAGCCAAATCTAATCCCACTTGCCACCTTTTTTCACCTTTTTCACATATTCTAAAAATGTTAGAAGTTTGAATCAGAAATAAAAATGAAGATCAGAGAAGTAAAGATTTTACTTAATAATCAATTGTTTACAACCCATGGAAGTTAAGCTTGTGCTCACAAGACTCCATGTCAAGTTGACTTTCACCTTTGTATACTGAGTCTAACCAAGATAAGCTCTTAGAATCACTTTAGTGAGTTAAATGGGTTAAATTTGCCATTTGATAATCCAATGCTTGTTTTCTCTATGTGGCTTTTATGGTGTGTGTTTCATCTAGAGGACTGAGGAGGTGATGGTAGAGATGAGTAGCTTTCTTGTATACTTTATGTCTACTTTAACTTGATGGGATTCAAATCATCATTAAGAGGACTTAGTTACAAATAAACAAGTACTTTCTTAATGTCGGGTAGTGCTAATAAAAACACAGTGCTGCAAGCTGTTAAATCATAAACTTGCCAGACAGATGTCAACTGGGGAAGAGAAAGGACAGGTCTTAGAAAGTGCCTTTGAGATCAACCACAGATAGTCTTGGGCTGATTCAAGTCACTTTGGTTAACTGGAGCCTTGGTTTTTGTTTTTGTTTTTGTTTTTGTTTTTGTTTTTGTTTTTGTTTTTGTTTTTGTTTTTGTTTCCTTCCTTTCTTTCTTTCTTTCTTTCTTTCTTTCTTTCTTTCTCTCTTTCTTTCTTTCTTTCTTTCGGTACTAGGAATTAATATTGCTTAATTGTTTTTGGATTCCTGGTTTTTCATCTTTTTGGCTACTTCTACCTAAGCTCTAGTTCTTCAACAGAATGGATTCATAGAATAAGAAGTGCAAAGGGAACTATAGTTATGGCCTACATTTTTCTCATTTTTTTCTCATTTATGCTTTTTTAAAAAGTATACATTTACTAAAACGATACAATATAGAAACTGTTAGTAGATTCATATCTATCATAACACTGATGTATTTTTACCATTTAGCCATAATGCAACATTGAGTAGTAAGAGCTGGCAAATTAAAGTCATAATATGAATTCGAAGAGTCGGGGTTACCATTATGTCTAAGGATTTTTGCAGTGTCTTGATCTTTAATTGGGAAACTGTGGCCACTTTGAAATACTTTTCACTGACTTTATGGTTCTCTATAACTTAGAGAAAGACAGCAATCACTGAAACTGTGAGGACTTTGAATAGATTAAAGTATAAGTTTGTTGTTGGCGGTGTTGTATAACATTAGCGTATGCAGATTAGTTTTTACTTTGTCATTTATCTTTCCAAGTTTTTTTTTTTGCTGTTTTTAATCTTATCACACATTCTGTAAAATGTTTTTATATTTGAAAAGCTTGAAAATCCTAAGTATTAATTTTCACAGTTGAAATTATCTTTAAAAGATAGACACAAATAGTTGGTCTTTGACATAATCATAAAAATGCAGCCGCTCATATCCATGTAGTTCAAGATTCTGATATTTGTTCCATTTGTATTACGATTGATTACAGTGTACCCACAAAATCCCAAAGGATTCAGAAAGAAAATATGCATATTGTTGATGTAAGTGACAAACTTTAAATATGTTGTATGACATTCAATATCACTTAAATATCAGTAATTGTATTTTATTATGAATGCATGATCTTGAGCCTTAACTTTATAATCTATTTCTGCTCCTCAGAAATGTATTAACTTGACCAAGATGCCTTTGGAGGAACCCCTAAGTAAATGTAATTTCAGGGTTCTCTTTCTTTCTAGAAGTGTTCCTTCCCTTTGTCCTCTGCTCTTCATCATCGGATGGTGACTAGTGAGGAATTAGCATTTACTTGGTGATATGGTGACAGCTGGTGCTTTATCTAAATTTCTTAGTTTTCTATTTCTTGGAAATGCTTTATGTAAAAACTGCTTCAGATATTTAAGCTGAATCTTAATTTGCTTCTGTAAATGCAAGACCATTAATTGATTTTGGTTTGAAAATTAGATCTTTTACTTGTAAACCATGTTTGCTACTAACCTTCCAAAAATTGTGTAAAGAATTATTTTTTAAATAAGTCTTACAATATATTCTACTTTTTAGATAATATACAAAATAATAAATACAACATGTTAACCACACTAAACTTTGTTTTTTTTTTCTCTGGTAAGTCAGGTTGTCTAGTGTGTATAACACCAACTTTTAAAATGAGCCTAACATTAAAGCTTATTCATTTAGGTTCAAAATTTAAAACTGGCAGAACTTGTGCTTCTTTTGGATTCACAAAAATTTGTAAAATAAATGTTAGTAAGCTTAGCAGAGACCCTTACACATTGACATTCCTCCTGTCAAAGTCATAAAATAAGTCAGATATATCTCAGTATTAACTAGAATTTGCTTTTTGGAGGATAATGCTGAAATTAAATTGGTTAGTGTGCTATGATTTATCAATGTGTGCTTCTTTAAACTTTTCTTTCTGCTTCCTTAATAAATATAATGCACTTTAACATGATTTTAAAGATACTGGAAATAGCTACTACCATTTATTGAGCAGACTATTTTATGCCCAGCTTGTGCTAAGTATTTATCATGCACGAACTGAGCATTCACAATAACTCATTAAGTAATAATTTTCTTTTTATAGATAAACAAAATAGACTTAGAAGGGTTGTAAGAGCTTCTGTATGGCACAGAACTTGTAAGTGACAAGGCCAGAACCCCAAACCAGGTCTAGTTTCTGAGCATTAATATGTAACCACTATGGTTAATAACTGTCTTATAATAAATGACCTAGCTATAGACAGAAGTTTAAGATGAATTAAGTTGTTGTAGAGAGATAAGGTCTCTCTCTCTCTCTTGCCATCTCTCTCTCTCTTTCTCTCACCTTCTCTCTCTTCTGTGGTAAAGGGACAACCTCTGGAAAAATGAAAGACACAAGAGATAAAACTACTATAGAAGTGTTTTCATTCAACATTTATTATATGCTAGATATTAGAGGTAAGCCCAGAGTCTAGATAGATATTCATATGTACGTACATACATACAAAGACAAATATGAGACTAGAGAACTTACTAGAAGGGGAAAGCATAACTACACAGCTAATTATAATATATGGTAATTTTTATACTATTGTAAATTGCAATATGTATTCAGGAAATAATGGTGGGTTCTTACTTAGTAAAGATGAGTTAGTAAAGTGGGCCCCTAATGAAAAAGAAAGATTTTATCAATTAGAGAAGAAGGTAACTGTAATCAGCACAGACATCTTTAAGAAAAGGAGTCCATTGGGGAGCCTGGGTGGCTCAGTCAGTTGAGTGTCAGACTTCAGCTCAGGTCATGATCTCGTGGTCTGTGAGTTCAAGCCCCACGTCAGGCTCTGTGCTGATTCAAAATCTGAATCTGGATAGAACATTGGAAGAGAATTATCTGGGCATCCTGATCCCTTGCCAGACAGGCTTTATTTTGTCCTTTGGTTCTTTTTTGTTTGTTTGTTTGTTTGCTTTAATTTTTGTGTTAATGTTTATTTACTTTTGAGAGACAAAGAGAGACAGAGAGAGACAGAGCATGAGCTGGGGAGGGGTCGAGAGAGAGGGAGACACAAGCTCCAGGCTCTGAGCTGTCAGCACAGAGCCAGACGCTGGGCGCAAACCCACAAACCATGAGATCATGACCTGAGCTGAAGTCAGACACTTAACCTATGAGCCACCCAAGTGCCCCTTGTCCTTTAGTTCTTGAACTCTCTCCTCAACTGTTCTTTTCATAGACTCCAGGTCCACATTCTCAATTCTAGCAGTCAATGAAGAGCTCCAGTGAATGACTGAGTCTGTACTCTCGAGGTGGGGATTTTCATCTTTCATGTTAGAGAATCTAATACTGTCAGGGTGGGACGCTTACTCATCTCCTCGTCTGTAAGTGAACCTCTTATCTTCATAGACTCCAAAATCACATATAAGCTCAAAGGATTTTCTTTCAATTCCAGCTAGTTTATTAACCACGCAGGTGACACAATACCCCTAGTCCTGGATTCTAGTCTAGATCACATGAGATTAACTTCTTCAAATGATCCAGGAGTTCAGACTCCCCAATCATGCAAAATTTCATCATTCTCTCCATCTTTTCTCCCTCCCATTTTCCTTTCAGAACATTCTGCTGAGCACCCCTAGGTATTGGACACAACAATTTAGAGATAAACAAGATTCTCTTTATCCTTAAAAGAATAATAATCAGAGCTTTCCAGAAAAACAAAACTAACAGCATGCACAGGTATCACCCACTATCCAAAAGTAGAGTGTTCCTATGAAACCTTTTATAAGCTTACATGAACTAAAGAAACAACTACCACTAATTTTTATGAAAAAAATTATGATTCCCAAAACTAAAAAATAACCTCTTAGGCTTTTATGACACCTTAGGACACAACTGGCTAATGGATACATAAAATATATCAAGACAAAGAAAGTATGGATACTCACAAACACAGTTGAAAGGTATGGTGGTTTGATGGTTTGATGCTGAGATGCTGAATGTAGTTCTGGGGAAGGAGCTCAGTGGGGCCGCTCTCACTGCCTGGATGACAAATGCTATTTTCACTTTTATGTTAATTTTTTCTTTTCTTTTTTAATAAAAGTGAAAATCCCATTTGGATTTCTTTTGGTTGGCAAACACATGTACTAACGTAGGTCTTTTGTAAAAGCAAAGTGATGCAAATCAAACTTTCTAAAAGTGAGGGATACCGGTATATAGATTTATAGGAGGAGATTTATTATTATGAGAAATGGTTCACATGATTACAAGAAGCTGAGGATGTGACACTATACCATGTGCAAACGGAAGAATCAGGAAAGTCAGTGGTATAATTCAGTCCAAATCCTAAGGCTTGAGAACCAAGGGAGCATGGTGTAGCTCTTGGTCCAAGGCCAAGGCCAAAGAATGTGGAGAGACACTGGTGTTTAAGACCTGGAATCAATCTTAAGACCCAAGAACCAGAAACTTCAATGTCTAAGGGCAGGAAAAGATAAATGTCCTAGCTCAAGGACAGAGAGAGAGAATTCACCCTTGTTCCATCTTTTTGTTCCATTCAGTCCCCTAATGAATTAGATGGTGCTTAACCACATTGGTGAGGTTAGTCCTTTTTTTCATCCTTTTACTTTTAACAAACCGATGTCATTGGATTTGAAGCAACTTTCTTATAAGCAGTATATAGCTGGGTCACATTTTTTAATCTGCTTTTTATTGATGTATTTACAACATTTACATTCAAGGTAATTATTAATATGTTAGCACTTATATTCCATTTATCATTTGTTTTCCATTTGTTTCTTCTGGTGTCATTTCTCTGTTTCTTCTCTCTGGCTTTCCTGCACAAAACTTCAACATGTTTTAGGATTCCATCTTGATTTACGTAGAGTGTTTTTGAGTGTATCTCTTGTATGTTTTTGGTAGTAGTCATTCTGAATATTACTATATCTATGTATATATGAATTATACCATTCGCTAGTGTCAACATTTTATCACTTTGAGGAAAGTGTAGAAACCTCACTCTCATTTATATCTGTTTGTCTCCTCATTTTTAGGTATCATTGTCATGGGAATCAGATCATTTTTGTTCCAAACAAAAACTGAATTGATGTTCCATCAAATATTGTTTTAAAACTCAGGAAATAAATGATTCTTTGAATGTACCCATATTTCTGCTCTTTGCATTATTCCTTCTTCCTTCCTAATACTCCAGCATTCTTTCTCTTATCCATTCCTCCGTTTGAAGAATTTTGTTCAGCCAATCTTTAAGAATAAGATATTTTATTTCACTTTAATATTTCTATAGTTTTCATATGTTGAAATAACACTTTTTTATTTCATTAGAAATGCTTATTTATTTTGAGAGAGAGAGAGTGCAAGAGTGAGTGGGGAGGGGCAGATAGAGAGTGAGGGAGAGAGAGAATCCCAAGCAAGCTCCGCTCTGCCAGCACAGAGCCCAACATGGGTCTTGAACCCACCAACTGTGAGGTCATGACCTAAACCTAAACTAAGAATTGGAGGCTTAACCAACTGAGCCAACCAGGTACCCTTATTATTAAATTTTTAAAAAAAAGAATATGCCTACTAGTAGTAAATTCTTTTAGCTTTTCTTTTTCTGAGCATCTTTTTATTTCTCTTTCATTCATCAAGTTTGGATTCATAGAATACAGAATTTGTGGGTGACAGTTCTTTCATTTCAGCACTTGTGAAATATGGTACCACTCTCTTCTGGTTTCTATGACTTCAGATTAGAAATCCATGATCGGTTGAATTGGTATTCCCCTGCAGGTAACACTCATTTCCCTCTAGATTTTTTTCTTTGTGTTTATTTTTCAAAATTTTAACTGGTGTATCTTTGACATGGATTTATTTTTGTTTATCCTGTTTAGAATTTGCTCAGCTACTTGAAATTATAGCCTTGTGCATTTTATCAAATTTAGGACATTTTCAGCCAATACTTCTTCCAACAACTTTTCAGCCCCTCTCTTTTTTTTACTTTCCTTCTGGGACTGTGCTGATGTGAATGGTGGTTCTTTTGTTGTTGTCTCATAAGTCTCTTGAGGCGCTGTTCATCCTTTTTCCAGTCAATTTCCCCCCCCTCTCTGTTGTTCAGGTTGGGTGAATTCTATTGTTCTATACTCCAGTTCATGAATTTTCTCCTGTTATCTTCACTCTACTCTATTGAGCCCATCGACTGAGTTTTTTATTTCTGTTCTGGTATTTTCCAGTTCTGTGATCCATTTAATTTTTCTTCTAAAACCTATTTCTTCAGAGATTTTCTATTTTTTAAATTTGTTTCAGGATAATTTTTAATTGATTGCCGATGCATTTTTGTAGTGGATGCTTTAAAATATTTCTGCGATAATTCCACCATCTGGTTTATCTCAGTGTTGTGTCAACTAATTGTCTTTTCTCTTTCGAGGTGTGATTTTCTTAGTTCCTAGTATGCTAAGTGATTATTTTTCATTATACTCAGGGAATTTTGTCTACTATGGTAGGAAATACTGGATCCCATTTAAATCTTTTATTTTGGCAGGTAGTCACACTGTTTAGGTTTAGCACAGAGGTCTTGTTCTAGTTTTGTGAACTCTGGTTCCCCGGTAGCTTAGTTTTTCAGGGGCGTTGTAGTGTTATTTTGATCTTTGCTTTATCTGGTGTGGCTTGGACTCCCACTGGTTTCTGTTGGTATTGCATGAAGGACTGGGTGATATCCACAGGTCAGGCAATCTGTTTATTTGTCTGGTTTTTTTGGGCGAGGCGAGGAGGAGTGAATACCCTTACTTATAGCTCCTGAGAACAAAGATGCTCTCTGAACTTGGCTACCTGTGGCTACCTCCTCTTTACTGGCTCCACCCACCCATCCAGTGTTTCTGGAAGGGGAATGAAAGTCTCAGGCAGGCCTCTGGATCCAAGAGAGACTTTCTGGATCAAAAAGTATTTCTGGATCAAGACACCTGTTTCAGCTTGGTCTCTCTCAGCCAGTTCTATTCACCTGCTTCACCAGAAAAGGGACATTTCAGGTCCAGCAGAAAAGGAGGGTTCTTCCCCAGTCACCTAATTTTTGGTAGGGCCCTCAATAAACTCTTGTCAGTAATGCAAGCTTGTCTAATGTTGGCAGAAGGGCTCCCTTTAGATTCAGGGGATGAATAAGCCAATCTGGACTATCTTCTGTTTTTAATGACTGTTTTTGAAAGAGAGAGAGCATGAGGAGGGAGGGACAGAGACAGAGGGAGACACAGAATCCAAAGCAGGCTCCAGGCTCTGAGCTGTCAGTGCAGAGCCTGACATGGGACTCAAGCTCACAAACTGCAAGATCATGACCTGAGCCAAAGTCAGACACTTACCCAACTGAGCCACTCAGGTGCCCTGACTATCATCTGTTTTTAGATCAAGAGTGGGTTTAGGGTGCCTGGGTGGCTTAGTTGGTTAAGTGTCCAGCTCTTGATTTTGGCTCAGGTCATGACCTCATGGTTCGTGAGTTCAAGTCCTGCATCTAGCTTTGTGCTAGGTCAGTGTGGAGCCTGCTTGGAAATCTCTCTCTCTCTCTCTCTCTCTCTCTCTCTCTGCCCCTACCCTGCTTGCTCACTCTCTATCTCAAAATAAATAAATAAACTTTTTAAAAACTTAATAAAAAGATTGGGTGGCTTTCTGCTGTTGCGTGTTGGGAATGCAAGATGCCTTTTACTGTGCTGTGTGTCCAGTTCTGGGTCTCAAACCAGCCTACCTTCTTCTTACCATCCTCAGGATCCTTGTTTGGTTGTGTTTTGTGCCATTTCCAGTTTTATTTAGCAGAAAAGAACAGGGAAAATATCGTCTATTACATCAGGTTTCAACCAAAAGTCTCATAATATATTTTTTAAACTCTGTTAAAATTGTTAAAGGAAACTTTAGTTAATGTAAAAGATCTCATTTTCTAGTATCACATAAAGGAGGCATCACTTTGATTGGACAATTATGTAAATATGGTATTCAAAAAAATACTAAGAATTACTAAAATACTATGAAATTAGCACTACATACTAAATATTATAAGTAGCATAAAATTATGTTGCAACTAATCAGGCTGCGTAAAATTATCACTATTAGTAAAGCATCACAAATTAACACAAAGAATAAGAAATAGTAATAAAAATTTAATTAGGCCATCAAAAATTATAATCAATTTTTTATGTGGATAAATCCTGATCTCAAGATGTGTTCCTCAGAATAGAAGTATCAGGATCACATGGAAACCTCTCAGAAATACAAATTCAATGACCTAACCACGGAGTCAGAAGTTATGGGGTGGGGCTCAGACATCTGTGTTCTAATAAGCTCTCCAGGTGACTCTACATGAAATTTATCAGAAATTAATGTATTTATAACCATCATTTGTGAGCTGTCCTGGATATCTTCCCTGTGCCCTGCCAAAACCACTCTCCATCCTTGTCTTTGCTCTGCTCCTAGAGGCTCACTCACAACAGCTGTTTCAGTGCATTCTCTTGTCCTCTGGCTTCTGCTTAGGCTTGGCCAGTAAGAAGCACTGGAATAAATTCTTTCTCCCTGAAAGATTACTGGGTTTACTTTTCATTCTTTACCTATAACCACAACTTCCGTAAAGGACCTTTCCTTATAGAAAATTTCTAGAAATTTCCATTAAGTATGCTGCCTCCACCACCCGCTTCAGACCTAGAAGCAGAATTCCTAGATTTCTCCTTAAACCTTGCCCACACCTGTTATAAGCCTATTTGCTAAACTCTCTACAAATTATCCCTTTGTACTATGACATTTTTCCATAATAAGAGCTTATCCCTGATCCACATGCCAACTAAACTTTTGGCCTTGTATAGTTTTTGAAACTGAAAGAATTCAAATCTTATCTCCTGTAATAATTTCTTCCAGAGAAAGCTTACATCTCATTTCTCTTCAAACCGAGAAAGAGAGAGAGAGAGAGAGAGAAGAAAGAAAAGAAAAGAAAAGAAAAAAGAAAAGAAAAGGAAAGGAACGGAAAGGAAAGGAAAGAAAAGAAAAGAAAAGATAGGAAAGGAAAAAGAAATTGCTTATTATAGAATACATGCTATGATACTTGTGTTTTGCTGAGTATGTTACACAAGCTTGGAACCACTGTTGGACTGATGGCTTAGAACAACAGAGAACATACAGCTCTGAGGACACGGGAAATAGGGAGAAAAGCTTGGATATAGAAGGGCAGTTAAGAAAAGTTTAGAGAGAAGTGGCATATATGGTGGAGATTTTGAAATGAACTTTTCAAGTTTTTCCATCTCTCTTGGCCCTGCCACAAAACAAACTTTCCCTTTGACGTACAAAGATTATTTTTTTCTAATCTGAAGGAAGAAAAGTCACCACCCTCTCCTGCTTTTTCAAGATAATTGTGTTTATATCTTGAAACTTTACCTAAAACCTATAAGTTTTCCAACGGATTTAAGATTTTGAAAACAAAATCTAGATTATTTAGAAACCATTTCTCTTTTCGGTGTTGACACGTAATTTTCTTGAATTTAGAAAGAAATCAGAGAGAAGTATAGAATTGTTGAATCATTATATTTTACACCCGAAACCAATATAATACTGTATGTTTACTATACTTAAATAAAAGTAAGTAAGTAAGTAAATAAATAACAAAAAATAACACTTAACCAATAAATCATACTTTTTCACAAAATGAAAGAAGAAATCAGTTTTCTACCTGAATGGAAAGTCAGAGGTAAGATGAGGAAAAGGTCACAATTGAGGGCAAAAAATACTTGAATTAATAGCAAATAATACCTTAAAATATGCAAAATAGAGTCTAATCTTCTCTTTGTGTTAAATTTCTTACAGCATAGCTTGTCTTATACATGCCAAAAGCCAGGTTACCAGGTTGTGTAATTCGGTACAAAAAAATACTTAGATACAAAGTAAAATACAGACTGACCTCTAAAAGTTATCATCTAGCTCAACAGATCATGAAAAAAGACATAAAATAATTAGAGTTAGTGTATACTATAACTCAGATTATTAGACGTAATGTTACTACAGGTGATAATGTGATACAATCATAGGACTTAGCCTTTGACCTCACACTAACAGTATGCATGTGATTAGGATAAACAACATTTTCACTAGTTTCAGCCCAGTTCCTCCCTCTTGCTTCAACTCCTAATTGTTTGAATCCTCTGTTCAGAAAATTAGTTTTTTGCTGGCACAGCCCAACCCGAGGAAGAGCCTCCCTTCTGAATCGCACTGTCATTCTGCGGGCCAAAACTGGAGACAGCTCAAGGCATGGCAATGATAACTATGCATAAAATTACTGCTAAGTGTCAGCTTTAGATGAGATAAAGCTTTCTTTTCTCATTGTTAAGAGGACTCTAAGTATGTAAAAAGTGACTATTAGCTCCCCAAAATTTATCTCCCCTTCTTCTATGGTAATAGCCTTCCTGTTCTTAGCTAAACACATGGACTTCTCAAATAAATATTACATTCTACAACCTCTTTTTCCAGTGAAGGCTGGTCATGTAACTAAATTCTATTCTTTTTATTTTCTTTCCATCAATTGGAACACGGGTGAAGAAGGAGATGGGCCATCTGTAACAAAACAAGTAAGGCCAATAATCAATGAATGATAAGCAACAAGATAGAAGAGGCTGGTTCAGATAGTCATAAAGTAGTAAGGATTAGTCAGATCATATTTTGTCTCCTTTAACTAAGAAAAATAAGAACCTTTGTGTTACACTGAAGTGATGTCCCAAACTTCTTCCCTACATTTCTATGCAGTGGCCCATATCTTAAAAAAATAAAAAATAAAATATCCATGTCATTATAGCAAGATCACATTCTCTAGCATTTAGACCTAGAAGTATTGTTATACAGCGGTGCAATCAAGGGAAGAGCAGTCTAATATAATATCCCATTATAATGGCATCATTGACTCTTTGTTAGCCATAGGGATATTATGGGCAGTAGTTTCCAACTCTGCATTAACTTGCACTTTTGCTCAGTACAAATCTCTCCTGAATCCTAAACAACAATTGATTTGGAAGGAAACTACTATAAACTCATAAAATAGTGCACTGGGAAGTAAGAGTGCCGTTTTGATCAATGGGTGTATCATGATCTTTCGGTATTTGGAAGAGCTATCTTTGTTTGCTAAATACATATTTCTTTTTAATAGCTCCATCAATCATGCTAAGTAGTTCTGGTGAACAAAAGTATTTGTTTTCTCAACTGACTGAAACTTCGTTAGATCAAGGTGAAGCACTGACACATTTATGTCAAGCTAGACTCTTGCAATAGCTTGATGAAAGTAGATGTGTTGATTTCTTTTCTTTCATATACACCGAAAGTTACTAAGAATTATCCCTAAATGTCTGCTTTTCTCCTGGATCTTAAATTATTAAATATATTTCTATGTCCTCACATTGCCTTTTGCAGAAGACACTGCATTCTTCCATTGCACACACAGATTCTCTTCTTCAGTGTGACCCATGCCAACCCAGCCACACTTTAAGGGGGATCTCTGCTGCTGCGGCATTTGAGGCACACAGGAAAGGTCTCATGAATAATGCACAGTTATAAACAGGTGGCCATATCAAGATCTCTTCACTTAATGCTATTCCCAAACACACTCTGAGGAAAGTAATTGGATACCTTCATTAGCAATTGATCAGTACAGGAAGAAAGTGTGATTAAAAGCTTTGCAAGGCATCGATTGCATGTGCATTAGCTTGCACTGACTTGCATTAATTTTCTCCTGAAAACCAACATACATCATAGCAATGACCAGAATTGTAATGCTCCACAGAAATAGAAAATATTTTAAAGCCACAAGTATGAAACTCCAGAGCCATTCTTCTACTGCAGAGAAGGTAAGAAACAGAAGCAGCTTATCACGAGGCCACCTTATGATTAGGTTAAGTGCTTGTGAGGCAGTGTCAAGTGCTGATGTGCTACCAAAGGAACAGATTATAAAGTATGAATCCACTCTAGCCCATTTTCTTAATACCAGTGACAAGAAATGTCAGGAGGCTCCAAGCACCTTCCTGGAACAGCCACCATTAATCTCCAGTATGATCGCATCACTTTTTTCTTCTTTTAGATTAAAAAAAAAGAAATAGTGGCACTTCCCGCACCCCCCACCCCATCACAGACTGTGTGTTAAACCTACAATATAGGAGTTTTGGGGGCATTCCACATCAGTTAGCCAGAATTATCAACACAATCGGCTAAAGTTAATTTTTGCTATTTGGGGGAAGGGGTAGGTGGATCGACCCCATGGCCAAGTTATAGATGACAGACATAAGCCTCTTGACTTACACCAATCTTCTTTAACAAGAAGATTGAAATGTGCTACACTATCCTATCTGTAGGATTAATTATTATGACAGTAAGCATTTATGGGCATTTGTAAGACAGCATCACATTGATTTCTGATTTTTGTTTCATTTTATATTGTTTTACCTCAGTGGCCATTATGTTATAAATAGGTCCTACAAAATATTAACTGTATCTGAGTAACTTTTTCTTTCTGGGATTATAAAGTAGAGTTATTTATTTAGGTCCTCTGGAGATTCTGTGTTGCTGATTATCTGTAGAAAGCTTTATTTATATCATTACTCTGTTATGGCTATGTTCTCCATATCTTAGTTATTCCTACTTGTCTTTGTTTCTTTAGTGCATGAAAATTCAGTATGTAAATGTGGAAGAGAAAAAAATAAAATTTCAAGCCATCATTAGTGTGAGGTGCAAGCATTGGGGAGAGGGATTTACTTAGGTTATTTAAAGTCAGGATCTTCTGCTTTCATTTATGAAAGATTAACTACTGTGGGAATTGTCATCTCACTGTAAACAACAAGAAAACTTGATGAAATTAATGAGGGAAATATTTTTAGACAGTTGGCAATAGGCAGCACAGGACTGTGAAATCTGACAGAAGGGGTCCTAAGGCAACTAAGTTCCAGGATTCCTGCCCTATATTAAAGGCTGCTTCAGACCTGATTTAAATACACTTCAGTACAAGCCTCAAATTTCTAAACTAATTTAAAAGTAATTTAAGTGTGTGCCATATTTAAGGAATATAATAAAATGCAGTAATCAATAATGTAAAATCCACAATTTTCAGTCTCCAATCAAAACTGTCAGATAAAGAAAGAAGCAGGAAAATATGGCTCTTAAGAAATAAAAAAAACAGATTCAGTTATGATATAAATTATGAAATAAGCAGACTGTAATATTAAAATAGCTACTTTATTTTTTCTTAAAGTTTATTTTGAGACAGAGAGAGCGAGAGCAGGGGAGGGGCAGGGAGAGAGGGGGAGAGAGAGAGAGAATCCCAGGAAGGCTCCGCACTGTCAGTGCAGAGCCCGATGTGGGGCTCGATTTTACTAACTGTGAGATCATGACCCGAGCAGAAATCAAGAGTCCGACACTTAACCCATAAGCCACCCAGGCACCCCAAAACAGCCATTTTAAATATGATAGCTATAAACAAGAATGTAAAGGAACATATGAGTTAATTAGGAGAAAATTTGAAAATATAAGCAATATTCTAATGACAGTAGAATTCTAGAGTTTAAAATAAAAACATCTGAAATGAAGAAAAAACTGGGTGGGTTTAACTGAAATTTAGAAACTGCAGAAGAGATTTGTGAACTGGAATATGTAGGAATAAAAACTATCCAAATTTAACAGAGAGAGAGAAAAACTGAGGAAAAACACAAAAAACAAAAACCAGAACCTTGGTGATGAATGTCTACCTATTTTACATATGTGCGATCTTTCCAAAATTAGGATAAATACTTTTCAAGACAAACAAAGGATAAGAAAACTTATGAACAGTACTACTGCACTATAGAAAAGGTCAAAGGAAGTTCTTCAGGTAGAAAGTAAATGCAATCAAACTGAAAAGTGGATTTAAACCTTAGAATAAAGAACACTAGAAATTGTAAACATGTGGATAAATATACATATTTTCTCATTTTAATATCTTTTTAAAAACTAACAGCATAAGACAAGGATAATAATGTATAATAATGTATATTGTCTATAATGTGTTAAATATATATATGTATATGTATATATGTGTGTGTATATATATATATATATATATATGTATATAGGAAAATTCCTAAGAACACAGCACAAAGGAAGAGATCGAGGAAATGGTAGTATATTGAAATAATGTTCTGTGCAATGTACATGAAGTGGTCTAATATTATTTGAAGTTAGACTGTAATAAGTTAAAGAAGCACATTCTAAATAATAGAATAACCATTAAAAATATAAAACATTTATCAATGGACACTTAGGTTGCTTCTATATTTTGGCTATTGTGAATAATGTTGCCATAAATATAGGAATGCAAATATCTTTTTGAATTACTATTTTTGTTGTATTCAGGCAAATACCCAGAAGTAGAACTACTGGATCATATGCTATTTTTATTTTTAATTTTTTGAGGAACCTCCTTATGTTTTCCATAATGGTTGCACCAACCTACATTCCCAACAAGAAGATATACAATGCAATATTACTTGGCCATCAAAAATGAAATCTTATCATTTGTGACAACATAGATAGACCTAGAAAGTATTATGCCAAGTGAAATAAACAAAGACAAATAACATGATTTCACTTGTATGTGGAGACTAAAAAACAAAACAAGCAAACAAAGAAAAACAAAACAGAAACTTATAAATACAGAGAACAAACTGGTTGTTGACAGAGGAGAGAGAGGTGGGGGGATGAGCAAAATAGATGATGGAAAGCAAGAGGTACAAACTTCTAGATATAAAATAAGCAAGTCACATGTATGTAAAGGATAGCATAGGGATATAGTTAACAATATTGCAGTAGCTTTGTATGGGGAAAAGATGGTAATTAACTTACCAAGGTGAGCATTTCATAATGGATATAAATGTCAAATAATTACGTGGTATACCTGAAATTAATATTATAATATATTTAACAATATTGCAATTAAAAATATATATCACAAATACATGCACACAAATATATATTGTGTGCTGGACTGGCTATATTAAGATAAAAAATAAGCCTATTTAAGAAAGATATTATTTGAGATAAAGTTATATGTTTTCTAGTAATAAAGAAGTCAAATCACCAAAAAGAAATATCCTAAATGTGTGTATACAATAATAGAATTTCAATATATATACAGCAAAACTAAGGAAATGAAAATGAAAAATAGGCAATCCACAAGTATACTCAGATTGTTAACACTTCTCTTTCAGTAATTGATGGAACAAGTAAAGAGAGAATCAGAAATCATGCAGAAGATGTGAACAACCAACCTGACTTTATTAACATTTTAGAAACTTCCGTTGGTTAAGCATCTGGCACTTGATCTCAGCTTACTTAGGTCTTGATCTCAGGGTTGTGAATTTGAGCCCTGTGTTGGGCTCCTCATTGGTGTCTGTGTTGGGCATGGAGCCTACTTAAAAGAAAAAAAAAGAATTAGTTAATTAATTAGTTAATTATTGGCTATACTTCCCACCATTTAAACAAAAATTATCTTGAAATAGATCTTAGATCTACACATAAGTGCTAAAACTGTTAAAATCCTAAAGGAAAACATGGAAGATAATCACTCTAATATGTGGTAAATGAAGGATTTCTTAAACAAGCATAAAAGCAAAACCATTGTAAAACAATATTTATTACTAGGGCTATATAAAATTGAAAAACATTTTCTCATTAAAAGCACTGCAAAGAAAATAAAACTCCATTATAATTTAGGAAAATATTTTAATACATGTATCTGAAAAGGAGCTTTTATTCATAATATATAAGGAACTCTTATGTATCAATACTGAGAAGATAAACAGATTAAAACATAGCAAAAAATTTGGATACACATCTTCACAAAAGGAAGATTAAGTGATATATACAAGAGATCCAAGTAACAAATAAGCCCCAAATAGTTAATTAGACATAGGAAAGTGCAAATAAAAACCACAATGAGATACCAGTTTGTGCCTATTAGAATGGATAAAATCGTAAAGAATGGCAATAACACGTGCTGGTATGTATGCACAGCAGCGGGACCTGTCATATATTACAGATGAGAATGTAAAGTGATAAAACCATTTTGGGAAATAGTTTGACTACTTCTTAAAGCACAGTTTTGGTAGCCAGAAAAGCCACCACTCCGAAGGTATCAAAGAGAAAGGGATACAAATGTCCATATGAAGTCTTTATTGGGTGTTCATAGCAGGTATCTTCATAATAATCCCAAACACGAGCAATTTAAATGCCCATTGACTGGTGAATGGATAAAAAAAAACTGTGACTTATCCACACAATGGAATACTACCCAGAAAAAGAAAAAAAAAAAGAGGAATGAACTGCTGATAATCATAATATAAATGAATGTCAAAATTATTGTGCTAAGTGAAAGAAAGAAGATACAAAATAGTACATATTCTATGATGCCATTTAAAGTAAATTCTTGAAAAGGCAAAACAACAGTGATAGAAGGCACATCAGTGGTTGCCTGGGTCTGGGTGTGGGGTGAAGGGACCAAACGGAATCTTTTGGGTGATGAAAATATTCAATTCAGTATCTTGGCAGTTGTGGTTATACAACTAACTCTACATTTTGCAAAACTCATTAAACTGTACATATAAGATACAGAATTGGATATAAATTATATATACAAAATTTGATTTGAAAAATGTATAATTTGTTATGCTAAATTATATAGACACGTGTATGTATAGAAAATTCTGGAAAAAAGACACTTTAAGGCATTAATTATGGTAATCTCCAGGTAACATTTTTTTTGGCAAGAAGTTAGATATAATGAATAAAATATTTTCTTAAAAATGTATACATGGGTAAGAATGCCATAAACATTTAAGAATAATTATCACAGGAAAGTAAAGGAAATAGAAGATATCAATAAATAGAAAGCAAGAATAGAATAAAAAGAAGAAAATCAAGAGAATAAACAGAAAAAAAATAAGATGCCAGAAATAAATTCAAATACATAAGTAAATTAAATACAAACGCCTATTAGAATATAGTTTTGCCTAGTGTGGAAAGGGAGAGAAAGGATGACCTCATAGTGGAGAAACATGACCAGCTCTATCAGTCAGAATATGGTCAAGATCTACAGTCATTAATCATATTGATAGTACATAGCCTTGATATGATGTAACAAAAAAGTATTTTATCTCTGATCTTCCTCCAAAAATTCTATATCAATCTAATCATAGGGTGGGGTGGGATCAGGGGTGGATATCAGATAAATTCCAAAAGAGGAGCATTCTGTAGAATGCTGATTAGCACTCTTCAAAATTGTCAAGGTCATCCAAAACAAGGAAAGCCTGCGAAACTGTCATAGCCAAGAGGAGCCTAAGGAAACAGGACAGGTAAATGTTCCATACTATCCTATGTGGACTTTTAGCACAGAAACAGAACATGAGGTAAAAGCTAAGGAAATCTGAAAACCATGGATTTAGTTAGTAATTATATATATTAGTTCATTTTAATTATAACAAATGTACCATATTAAATTAATATGTTAATAATGGGGGAAACTGGATATGGCATATATAGGACTCTGTACTGTCTTATTTTTTTCTGTAAATCTAAAACTGTTCAAAAAAGTTTTAATTGCAAAATGTATTATAATTCTATATACATACTTCCAGGTGTATATATGACAAATTAGTGTGTTTTGTATTTAGTTCAAAAGGCAAAAATTAAATAACAAAATAAACACAAATCTTTAAAAAACAGATATACAATCACAAAAGTATACACAAGAACAAAAATAACTCCATAAAATTTGTTCTTAAAATACAGTTTTGGGGTACCTTGGTGGCTTAGTCATGATCTCACGGTTCATGAGTTCGAGCCCTGTGTGGAGCTCTGCATTGACAGCGTAGAGCCTGCTTGGAATTCTTTCTCTCCTTCTCTCTCTGCCTCTTTCTCTCTCTGTCAAAAACGAAATAAACTTTAAGGAAAAGTACAGTTTTAACACTACATAAATAAATGAAACAATTACCAGATATGTATTCCTCAAAGGATATACACATAAAAGGAAATCATGGCGTAAAATTGACAGTAGAGAAACAGAAACAATAACAAACATAATTTAAAAATGGAGTCAAACAATGTTAACATCACACATACAAAATATATAATAAAAGTATTAAACAGGGTGAAGAAAGACGGTACCTAATGATAAAAGAAAAAACATAACCTAGTAAGGCGGCATTAAAATAGATGGTGCAGGGACATCTGGGTGACTCAGCTGGTAGAACATCTGACTCTTGATTTCTGCTCAGGTCATAATTCCAGGATTGTGGGATCAAACCCCACATTGGGTTCAGCTGTGCTGAGCGTGAAGCCTGCTTGAGATGCTCTCTCTGCCCCTTTTCCCTGCTTGCACTCAAATAAAATAAAATAAAATAAAATAAAATAAAATAAAATAGTAAAGTAAAATAAAAGTAAATTAAAGCAAAGAAAAATAAAATAAAATAGGTGGTGCAAAAAGCAATGAAATTTTAACAAAAATTACATAATAATAGAAAGTAATATGTAAATTTATTTCTTTGAGAAACATTATGCAAAAAAAATTAGTAAGATTTAGAACACTTGGAGAACACTATTAATGAGTTTGGTCTAACCTGCACACCACAAATAAAGAATATACAATTTTTCCAAGAGCATATAAACCTTTACAAAATTAAAATTGTTTATTTTAAAAATGAACAAGATCATTTTGGAGAAATGTCTAGTAGCTATTGAGTTGTTTTTTAAAAAGTAATAAACGGATAGGCATGCTGATGAAAAGCCTCAAAATCAAAAAGATATAAATTCTCCTGAAATTAATTCCAAATAATTTTTTTTAATATAGTTGCTATTGTTGGAACCAGGCAAGCTGATGATCCTAAAATTCACATGGAAGAGGAATTGTCCAAACACAGCAAATATAATTATGAATAATATATACATATGTACATATATACATACCTACATACCTACCTACATACATACATACATACATACATACATACATACATAAAAGGGACAAGCCCATTTCCAGATATAAAAAGTAGCACAATTTTCTTCCTCCCTTCCTTTCTCTCTCCTTTTGTCTTCCTTCCTCCCTTCCTTCCTTCCTCCCTTCCTTCCTTCCTCCCTTCCTTCCTTCCCTCCTTCCTCCCTCCCTTCCCACCTCCCTTCCCTCCTTCCTTCTTTCCTCCCTTGCTCCCTCCCTCCTTTGCTCCTTCCTTCTTTCCTTCCTTCCTTCCTTTCTTCCTTCCTTCCTTCCTTCCTTTCCTACTTTCTTTCATTTCTAGCTTCCTTCAATTCCTCCTTCTCTCCTTGTTTCTTCCTCCCTTCTTCCTTTCTGCCCTTTCTACTTACTTATGTAACGTAATCCCATAATGGAAAAGAGCAACTTCAGCCAAAGTATTGGAATACAATGTTCTGACTAGTGACTTCTCACCATTCCCACTGACTTACATTATAATTTCAGGAACGCTTTCTCTTCAGAAGTAGTCAATATTCTTTTGCTGAGCCAAATATATCCAAATGAAGGCATGCCTTTGAACTAATAATGCTTTTCAAATAACAAGGTGGGTGCCAAGTTGGACTCCAGTAGAATTAGTGATTTCGTGAATCAGAGTACCAATCAGAGGATTATTATAGATTAATAATTTATATATAATTTTAATAAATCACAGGATATCTCACTTTATTAGAGCACATTAGTATGTGTAGTCTTATTCTTCATTCTGATTATGGCTTTCTTTTGTGTAGTCTACAGTGTAAATGATAGATATACCAGGGGCAACTGATTCTTGGGGGAACATTTTAAAGCTTTTTTTTTTTTTTAACATTTATTTATTTTTAAGAGAGAGAGACAGAGACAGAGCATGAGTGGGGGAAGAGCAGAGAGAGGGAGACACAGAATCCGAAGCCGGCTCCAGGCTCTGAGCTGTCTGCACAGAGCCCGCTGGATGCGAGGCTCCAACTCATGAACCACTAGATCAAGACCTGAGCCGGAGTCAGATGCTTAGCTGAATGAGCCACACAGGCGCCTGCCCCTTGGGGGAAATTTTTATAACCAAATCAGTTACATGCAAATTTTAAGAAAAAAGTGTTTTAAATAAATCCATACTGAACATTGTTAGAGCTGAAAGTAATGAAGCATTTATAAAAGTCATTTTATATCTTCTACTCCTGCACTTAATGGTAATGAGTGATAATACCTAATAATAGTGGTTATTGTTTATTGAATGCTTAATATAACCCAAGCACTATATATAGCATTACCTTCTTATAAAAAAATCCATTGGATGGGTATTATTATTGTCTCCATTTTATGGATAACTCTTAGGCTAGTATGTGGTAGAGATAAGAATCAAGTTTATGTCCTCAGACTATTATACTTTAGTACTTCTGAGTAAAAACATTGGGAGTGTTAATCTATTTGGTTTCCTTAAATCAGAAAAACACTTTTATTTGTATATATACTTATTTTTACCCCATCGTGTTCTAGAATGGGGTTAAGGTAACATTCAAAAATATGCTTATAGTAGATTATATGTATGGTCCTAATTCTTTGCTCTTCCCTTTGCTATGTGGTGTTACAGTTTATCTCATTAAAGAGCGAAACAAGTTTATTTCTTCACCCTTGAATCTGAGCTTGGCCATGAGACTCGCTTTGCTCATTAGAATGTGGCAAAACGTTCTCCAAACTAGTCTGGGCCTAAGTCACAAGAGATCTTGTATGTTTCCACTTGCTGTCTTCTTGTGAAAATATGCCTAGATTAGCTGGGTGCTGGGTGGTGAAAGATCTGTCCAGTAGAACTGAGCTGTTCCAAGTGCCCCAACTGAGGCCAGTCCAGATTGATCTAGATTAGTAACAGCCAGCCAACCTCCAGACATATAAACCCAGCTCAGAAAGCAGAGCCATCTATACAACCCCCAGTAAATTCCTGCCTGTGACAACAAACGCTGATTGTTGTATGGCAGTGAGATTTTTGACTGTGTGTTATGCATTACTGTCATGGCCATAAACAACTGAAAAAATATAGAATAAGTTTCATTTAGCAAGACTTTAACAGTTCACTCTACTCCAGACACTGTTCTAGGCTATAGTAGCAATCAAGGGAGGTGTGGTCTCTGCTCTTTGCAGAGATTAAATTCTACAGGGACACACAGACAAAAAAATAAATATATTTTTACATACTTTCAGATAGTAAAAACTGCATGAAGAAAACCAAGGTGGATGGTATAATCAAGACCAACTGGGAAATAGAAGATGTGAGGCATGAAGTGTGGGGTTAGGGAAAGGTGACATTTCAGTGTAGTGTCATTTTCGACCTACGAAGGTGACCTTTGGGCTGGTACTCAACAAACAAGGAGACAGCCATGCTAGGATTTGAAGGGCTAAGGAAAACTCTAGGCTGGTGTTGTTGGTTGAATTGTATTCTACAAAAAAGACATGTTCAAATCCTACTATCTGTGAATGAGAGATGGGGTTTGATCAGGAATAGGGTCTTTGTAGATGCCATCAAGTTGAGATGATGAGATGATGGATTAGGATGGGCATATACCAGGAGGTGCCCTTATAAGAAGAGGGAAATTTGCACACCACACAGAGATATAGACACACATGCAGGGAGAATGCCACATGAAGACAGAGACTTGGTGACACATTTACTGGCCAAGGAACACCAGCAGTTGTTAGCAACCCCCAGAAGCCAAGAGAAAGGCATGGACCAACAAGATTCTCCCTCAAGAACCTCCAGAACCCTCTCAGTAAATCCTGCTTAGCACCTTGATTTTAGGCTTCTGGCCTCCAGAAATGTGAGAATAAATTTCTGTTGTTTTAAGGTGACCAGTTTGTGCTACTTTGTTACAGCAGCCCTAGAAAAGAATATAGCTCAGAATAGACTTAGTGGGTTCTAAGATCTGGAAGAAGACTTGTGAGCTTGAGTAAGGCGAGTGAGTGGGAGAGCAGAAGACGAAGGGGAAGAGACAGGCAGAGGCCACATTATTCAGGGGAATAGGCTATGGTTTGGTTTTGAAAATGAGAAAAGAAGGAAATGAAGCTAAAAGAAAATAGGGGAAGGGCATGGGGCCCTTGAGTGGCTCAGTTGGCTGAGCAACTGGCACTTGATTTCAGCTCAAGTCATAATCTCGTGGTTCTTGAGTTTGAGCCTTTGCGTGGGGCTCTATGCTGCAGGTGCAGAGCCTGCTTGGGCCTTCCTCTCTTCCCCTCTTTGCCCCTTACCCCTCTCAAAATAAATAAACTTTTTTAAGAATTAAAAATAAGAAAAAAAGGAAGGAAAGATATAATGAAATCAGGAATAAATTTAAGTAAGCAAGTATTGATGTCATGGGTTCCCTTGTGCTTGTTAGAATTAGATTATGAATCCTTTATCATCCTGTTCAGAGAGAAGCACATGAATCAAAGTGCTCATAAGTTAACAGCTAACTATTACCCAATCACTGACAAGATAAAGTCTAAGCTCCTTGGTTTGTCATACAAGTCCCTCTATGACTTATTTTTGCTTATCTCTTCAATTTCATTTTCATTCACTCCCTGCCTCACATGTAAAAGTCATCCAATAGATTATAATTCTTTAATGTATTTGTTGTATTTCTCACTTCCATATCTGCACACGCTGTTTGGTGGAATGTATCACCACCATGTGTTCCACATTCACTTGTCTTCTTCTTTATTATTTCATTCTTTCATTTAATAGTTGAGCTTCTTCTCTTTACCAGGCATCCTTTAGCATTAAGATATGGTAATAAGTAAAGTAGATATAGTCCCCCTTTTACAGAGCTTTATAGTCCCCCTTTTAGGCTAAAAAATAATTAGACAATTATGATTGTGTCAAGCATGAGGAAAGAAAATTTCAAAGCATAAGTCAAGGAGAACATGACTCAGTCTTGGGTGTTGAAAATTGGCTTTAAAACTGAGATATAGGGACTCCTGGGTGGCTCAGTCGGTTAAGCGTCCAACTTCGGCTCAGGTCACCATCTTACGGTTCATGGGTTCCAGCCCCACCTTGGGCTCTGTGCTGACAGCTAAGAGCCTGCAGCCTGCTTCAGATTCTCTCTCTCTCTCTCTCTCTCTCTCTCTCTCTTTCTCTCTCTGCCCTTCCCCCACTTGCACTGTCTCTATCTCTCTCAAAAATAAACATTAAAAATTTTTTTTAAACTGACATATAATCGAAAAGAGTTAGACAAAGAATGGGGATGGCCTTACAATCAGAGGAAACTGCAGAGTCAAAAGCCCTTGAAATGAAAAGTATTTCTTGTTTCAGCAACCTAAAGAAAACTGTTCTCTTCTCTCTGTCTCTCTCGTTGCTGTGTCTGCCTCCTTCTCTCTCTGTGTCTTCTCCACCTCCCTCATTGCTTCCCTCTTTCTCTTCCCCCCATTCTTCAGTCGTTGATTTTTGTTTCTACTCAGAAGTGATGTAGCTTCATTTATCATTTGTGTATAAAGTTATTTATTTAAGATAAGCTCCAGTGTCCTTGTCTGTTAAATAGGAGTAGTAAATATGCCTAACCCCTGGTTTGTGATGAGAATATAATGTGATTGTGTGCCAATCCCTGGGATGTCATGAACACTCAAAAACCTTAACTATCTATCACTCTATTTGTGTGTTTATCATTGAGCCTTAACTGTGGGTCTTATGGGCCAAGCCCAGCCTTAAGGTATTTTTATAGATTCTGTCTTATGTAATCCTTACAGACTCATACAAAGCAGGCGTGATTGTCCTCCTGATGATGAAAGAACCAGAACCTAGAATGTTCAACACATTAACAAGGTTCACCTGCCTTGAAAGCCCAGCCTTTTAGACACAATAGCATGGTTCATCCTTTCATAGTTGTTTCATCTTCTTTTTAAAAATGGAAAGATGTTCTTTAATAATGACATTAAATGCATTTGTTTAGCTTTGTTTCTATGGAGAAATTTTGAACTTCTATGTAAGAGAGAAACAAGATTGCATTTTTCTACAGCTCATTACTTGTGATACCACAAAGTTAAATCCCTAGGGGAAAAGATGGAAAGCAAAGTGATTGATAGAAGAAAGTTAAAAGAAATAAATAAATCAGTCAAATGGAGTCATTATGTTTTTAATTCCTGAGAACTACAATGTCCTTGCCAACCCAGCTTGATGATATAGATCATTTTTCAAATATATGTAATATGGAAGACTTCCAAAAACCTGTGGGGTAGATCATTAAAAGCTACAATTAGCCAGTGGCCATCATTTCAGCCTTCTGTCGCCATCCTCTTCCTTCCCCAGGTCCCATGAGGCTGATGCTTATGATAATATCACTTAATGTGGGTTAATGGCCTAAGACGTCAGGAAAAAACTTGCATCACTTGGGTGCCAGTTTACAGTTCACTGGTGCCCTGGTTCAGGTATGTATATTTTGGGGGGTGTCCCTAAATCAGAAACACCCATGGATGATTGAATCTTCAGACAATATCTCCTTTTATTCAACAATGGTATTGAAGCAAAGAATGTAGTACATTCTCTCATAAGAACCTATAGTGCAAGTTATCTGGGCTTATTAAATCCAGGTCTTTTGTGCTTCACTTGAGCTGGGGTGCACTCCAGGTTTTTATCATACTACTGACTATCTCCAGAAAAGAGGCGGTCACTGCTGGCCATGTTTGGTACAAGTCCATGAGGAGTTTTCACCTGTCCTTGACCGCTGATGTTCCTTTGTCTGGAATCAATGCAGCCAGCCCATAGCCTCACTGCAAACAGCACTCTAGCTGGCCTGGAGGGCTCTGTACTTTCCATAGTCCTCACAGCTCTAACATGTAGCCCAATCATTCCCTGGCCTCTAACCCTTTTATTCTCAAACTTGCAAGGCAAAGTCAGAAATACTGCTTCAAATTCCTATAGTTTCCCCAGAACAATATAACATAGAGCAACTGACTCCACTTTCTTCAATATTCCTATGCAATATGGACTTTCTTCTTAGATAGAGGAATCAGAGATGAAGATTTGTATGGAAGCTCTTTGGGAAGTCCTCCCTGGAATTACAGCTGAGCAGAAGCAAGGGAAGCAGAGTTGGGCAGAAGACATTGAACTGCAGTACAATTACAAAACAGCCTCAGTCAACTTATGGAAGCTTAACCCACATCCAAATAAAGGGAAAATATTTGGAAATATTTGGAAATCTATTGCCTCACATTAACCAGTCATTGGATGCGGGCTGCCTCTGGGGAAAGGCCATACCTTGAATGAGGTTAGTCCTCTTAGTCAAGGATAATTTCTGTATAGGATCACAGCTATAAAGCCATCAGCAGCCGTGCCCCAACTTCCTCTAACCTAAAGAATGAATCAATTTTTCCTGAAGGGGGATGGGTAACAGACCACAGCGTCTGCTACACGTTACTAACTGTGGTACACTGTTCTCTTCTCTGTGTTTTGCTACCAGATATGAATCTCTAAAGTAACAAGCATAAGTCAAGAAAGTAATGACATGCAATGTGATTTGTAAATAATATTAAGTTGTAACTTTTTAATTTAGAAAATTAGCAATATATATAAAATTATGTATCTATATAGATATATAGCTTGACAAAAGTTTTTTTTCCTCTTAATGCTACTTACTATGTTATTCTTAGATTATATTGTGTGCACTCCTTCAGTGTTAAAATGTAATTAAAATACAAATATTATAGATTTTAAGTATCATATTTGGAATTTTTTTATGACAACACTATTGATGTCCACACATCAAACTTTCTTACTAAAAACTTTCACTTGCATGTCTCACAGCATCTCAAACTCAATATGTGCATAACTTTATTCATCATCTTCTACCATCAAATCTATTTTTCTTACAATGCTACTTTTTGAGGGGGAAGACGATGGTTAATAAAATCATCATTGTCATTTGTTGTTACCCATGCCAAAACCTTTTGATTTATCCTACATACTTCTATCTTCCTACCTGAATCCAATAAATACTTACTTCCTCTCAATTTACTTAAAACAAAACAAAACTATCAGTTTTGACCATTCTGTTCCATTTTTACTTCACTAGTTTCCCTAGGTGTTTATCTTTTTCTCTCCTGTATTATTTTTCAAATCATCCTTCCTAGTGTTGTTGAAGAAATACATATTTTTTAAAGAAGAATAATGTTTCTTTTTTTTTTAATTTTTTTTTCAACGTTCATTTATTTTTGGGACAGAGAGAGACAGAGCATGAACGGGGGAGGGACAGAGAGAGAGGGAGACACAGAATCGGAAACAGGCTCCAGGCTCTGAGCCATCAGCCCAGAGCCTGACACGGGGCTCGAACTCACGGACCGTGAGATCGTGACCTGGCTGAAGTCGGACGCTTAACCGACTGAGCCACCCAGGCGCCCCGAAGAATAATGTTTCTAAAAGTCAAATACAATGATGACAATTCATATTTACAAAACTTTTAGAATATCTGCCTTTCAGATTAATGCCAGACAATGTAGCAGGATGTATTCAAGACTTTTCATGTCTCCTTTTCTCTTGGCTAATCTTCTCTCATTCTCTCAAGTGCCTCCTAAACTTCATCTATGTAAAAACTGAAATTAGCTGCAGTGTGCAAAGATTCCTACTTTTGCATATGATATTCCCTCTGCCTAGAGTGTCTTCTTCCTCCAACCTCACCCACCTGACCAAGTCATGAACAACCTCCCAGGTCCAGCTGTAACATTACCTTGTGGGGATTTTCTGGCACCCACACGAAAAATTATAATAAAATGTGGTAAAGTTTTGATAAGGGTAAGTTCAGGATATAATGAAAGCATGGAGAAGTAGAAATTAACCCATACTTAGCTCATCAAACAGGGTTTAGAGAATGTGATATCTAAGATCTGCAGGATGGTAGAAGTGGATTAAGTACAGGTGTTGGGGCACGGTGCTCCAGAAAAGGAGAGCAAAGTCTTCCTGCTAGAGATAACAGTGCATACATTAAAGAGTTTGACCTTCATCCCGAAGGCCACCCATTAAAAAGGGAGCATGGAGGGGCGCCTGGGTGGCTCAGTCGGTTAGGCGTCCGACTTCAGCTCAGGTCACGATCTCACGGTCCGTGAGCTCGAGCCCCGCGTCGGGCTCTGGGCTGACAGCTCAGAGCCTGGAGCCTGTTTCAGATTCTGTGTCTCCCTCTCCCTCTGACCTTCCCCCATTCATGCTCTGTCTCTCTCTGTCTCAAAAATAAATAAAACGGTAAAAAAAATTAAAAAAAAAAGGGGAGCATGGAGAACTGGTTACAGTTGGTAATGCTGAAGGGTGACCGAGCAGGTATGGAGACTGTTTCTGTAACTCAAATAAAAGTTCATGCCAGTCAAGCTAGGATAGTGGGAATAGTGATGGAAATTAATAACTTTGAGAGATTTTGGTGTAAATTTTCCCAAAAAAGAAAGGAAAAAGGAAGAAGGAAGAAAAGCAAGAAAGAAAGCTAGAAAGAAAGCAAGAAAGAAAGAAAGAAGAAAGCAAGAAAGGAAGCAAGAAAGAAAGAAATCTCAGGGGAAAAAAGAAAAACACTTGCTCTATGCTTCTTTCCTCTCTCTTTTGCTTAGATAAAACAAAAAGCCTCTATTTTTCTAGAGACCACCAATGCTCCAACATCTGCCACTGACCTCTTCTTTTGTCAACATGTACTAGGACTTCTTTGATCATTTATTTGTGAACAAAAGCCATTCAAGGCCGACCCAGAAGCAAAGACACAAAGTTCTAAAATAGTACTTTGGTTATTAATGTTTTTGCCTTCATCAAAAAGGACAAAGATCATCATCAGATGCTTCCCCACATATGACTTTACTTGCCATTTTTCTTTTCTGCTCTCCTTCAAGAGCATAGACTAGTGCAAGGAGGAAAAGTGAGAGGAGAAATTGGGGGCAATGTTCAAGCTTGGTATCTGTTTAGAACTGTTTTGGTAAATATTCAAAGCCTTGCCACACCCAGAAGTAACCTACTTTTAAGATGGGTCAGGTCTTAGAAGACAACCAAGACCCTGGAATTAAATAGACTTTCCTGAAGAGCTATATGTACATCTCTTTTAAAAAGTATGTGTGGCTCATGGATACTATCACTTAGCTTCTTCACTGAATGCTATTTAAACAGCGCTCTTATTTTATAGAGATTTCCCTGTTTCTCTCCTTAGTTTCCTGTCTAGACAGTGATTCTACCTGGTACCTCTAACCACCATACCTTGAATTTCCTCCACCCTATTTTATTGTAATGGAAGAAGTAAAAACACCTTGTTCATAAATTTAAACAAATTTTATTTCAGATATACTTTAAAAATAAATTGTGCTTTATGAAATGTTAATTACATTTAAATTTTCAAAAAAATTTAAATACCCTAACTTCCTAAATAACCTATTTATACTGTCCCTCTCTTTTGTTTTATTGAGAGCTTTTTGTTTTGTTTTGTTTTGTTTTGCTTTGCTTTGTCATAAATCCAGAGACTGTAATACAAGATTATGTGATTCAAGGAAGGCTTTTCTGTATCAGGTGTGATCCTCTTGAAAATAAGTTAAATGAATGTTTGTGATAAAATCACAAGTACAGAAAGAAAAGTTTTTGCATAAAACAATTACAAACTGTTAAAAATATATCTCAAAAAAGAAAATAAATCTAAAATAAACCTGTCATATTTACTAGCTGAAATGACCTCTTCGCAAATCACTTTTACAAATACTCAGAAGTCGTTCCCTGTTCAGCTCATCTAGAGATGGACCTTAAATTTAAACATCAACAAAACATACTTTTCCTTTTGCTTCTCATTAAAAAGAAAATTATAAAAAGATAAATAGAAAAACTACCAAACTGATGAATAAAATCAAAGAACTATATCAATGGAGAGATATTTCCTATTCATGGATAGGAAGATTCAATATTGTCAAAATGTCAGTTCTTCCCAACTTGATCCATAGATTGAATGCACTCCCATCAAAATCCTATCTAGTTATTCTATGGATATTAACAAACTGATTCTAAAGTTGATGTGGAAAGGCAAAAAACCCAGAATAGCCAACACAATATTGAAGGAGAACAAAGTTGGAGGACTGATATTACTTGACTTCAAAATTTACTAAAAACCTACAGTAATCAAGATAGTGGGACATTGGTAAAAGGAAACACAAATAGATTAATGGAATAGAATAGAGAGCGCAGAAATAGACCCTCATAAATATAGTCAACTAATTCTTTGACATAGGAACAAAAGTGATACAATGGGAAAAAAAAAAGTAGTCTCTTCAACATGCTGCTTGAACAACTGGACATCCACATGCAAAAATATGAATCTAGACAAATCTCAAACCCTTCACAAATATTTATTCTGAATTGAGCAAGACCTAGTTGTACAATGTAAAACTATAAAACTCCTAGAAGATAACATAAGAGCAAACCTAGATGACTTTGAATGTGGTGATGACTTTTTAGATACAACACCAAAGACCTAATCTATAAAAGAAAGAATTAATAAGCTAAACTTCATTAAATTTTTTTTAAAAAAGTCTGTAAAAGGCAGCATCAAGAGAATTAGAATATGAGCCATGGACTGGGAGAAAATATTTGCGATTGATACACCTGATAACAGACTGCTATCCAAAATATACAAAGAACCCTTGAAACTCAACAATAAGAAAACAAACAAACTTGTTAAAAACAATGAGACAAAGACCTTAACACACCCCTCACCAAAGAAGATATACAGATAGCAAATAAGGGTATGAAAAGATGTTATCAGTGAAATGCAAATAAAAACAATGAGATATGCCTACACACCTATTAGAATGGCTAAAGTGTGGAATATTTACAACACCAAATGCTAACGAGTATGTGAAGCAACAGGAAATCATTCATTGCTGGTGGGAATGCAAAATGGTACAATCACTTTGGAAGATAGTTTGGTAGTTTCTTACAAAACTAAACATATTCTTAGCATGTGATCCAGCAATCACACTTCTTGGTATTTACCCAAAGAAGTTGATACCTTATGTCCACACAAAACCTGCACATATATATTTATAGTACCTTTATTCATATTGCTAAAACTTAGAAGCGACCAAGATGTTCTTCAGTGAATGGATAAATCAACAGTGGTGCATCTAGACACTTTTTAATGGAGACATTAAAAAGATCAATGGTTACCAGGGGTAGAGGGGAAGAGGGAAGACATAAATAAGCAGAGCATATGGTTTTAGGGCAGTGAAAATATTCTATATGATATTATAATGGTAGATATATGTCATTACACATTTGTCCAAACTCACAGAATGTACAGCACCAAGAGTGAACTCTAAGGTAAACTATGGATTTCTGGTGACTGTAATGTGACAATGTAGGTTCATTCTTTGGTAAAAAAAAAAAAAAATGTACCACTCTGGTGAGTCATGCTGATAATGGGAAAGGCTATACATGAGTGGGGTCAGGGGGTATAGGAGAAATCTCTGTACTTCCCTCTCCATTTTGTTGTAAACCTGAAACTGCTCTTTAAAAAAAAAAAAGAAAAGAAAAGAAAAGAAAGGAAAAAAAAGTGTAAAAAGTTTTCAGATGACTTTCTAAAATATTTGACATTATGGACGCCAGGTGGCAGTAGATGTAACATTTATCAAAAATGAATGAGGAAGGAGGAAAATGATTCTGAACTTTGTGTATGCACGTTAATAATATATACAGAGTGTCCACTGTATGCTTGTGCTAGAATTTGTATTGGGGTACCTCTGAAGGAAAGTCATAATCCAATGCTATAAAGATACCTTCATATTTGAGCCTATGGCTTCTATTCAGTTAAGTCTCATTTGATTATTTCTCTTAACTTGTATTAAAAATACATTAATTAGTCATTTCGGCAACACCTTCCAGAAGTGGGAGTCAGAAAAAATATAAATACATGTTGCTCACAAATAACAGTTTTCCTGGCCATATGTTTCAATGAAAGAATATTCCATTTAAATTTGACTTAGAAAATTGTACCTATTCATGTAAAAGAAATCTAAAAGCTTACAGAAGAAATGGACTTAAAAATAATTTAGTACAAACCTTCCCATTTATGGAGGAGAAGACTAGAACACACAGAGATTAGGAGACATGCCCATGGAAAGACGCTGTTGTAATTGATAGATTAGGAAATGGCTTCTGTCCTCTTTTTACTATACTATGAAGTGGTTTAATTTCTCTAACATGCTTGATTTCAGTCAACAGGTTTAACTGTGAATAAATGAACTACTGAGAATTTTACTTACCTTATATTGTTCATCTACATTTACCAAATTTAATTTTTAATGCATAATTGTAATGTAGCCTGGCCAATATTTTCTAAAGGTGTATTTTGTGAGACATAGAATAGCTGCTTCTTCATAGACATCATATAGCTTGTTGGCTAAGCGCAACGCTAAACAAAATGGAAAACTGTTATAGGCTGAAAAGGGAAGGACAAGGAAAGAGATGATTACTTCGTCTATTTTTGGGTCAGTCAGGTGGAAACCGGGAAATTCCAGATTTACTAGTTTAAGATTATATTTCTGGGAGAAGTTGAAACTGCAATTAAGTTAGGTATAAAGTCTTGGTTTACTGACCTGTGACTTAGCACAAGTGACTCCATTTAGGACCTATTTTTTCTCTCTCTCTAACTTTATTCTTTCTCAAATGTTCCATCCACATCTTTGTTTTCACATCTGCTACTCTGACAAAACTCAGACTAGGCTATACATGGAAATTAGTTAACACTCTATACCTGACAGCAATCAAAATAACTAAAAAAGACACCTATATTTCCAAATTACATTTCATGTCACATAACAGAAGTTTCAATTTAGTAAAGATACTGAAATTAATACATTTAAATAGTTGTTATTCCATTTAAAGTAACAGGTCGGGAAGTTACATCTTGATTTCACTAACAGTCTTGCTGAAATATTTCTAAACTTCTCTTTTGGAACTACCTTCAGGATCTGTTTTGTATATCTTCAATGGAAGAAAATTTCTGATCCTTGAGGATGAACTTAATATAGCATAAATATAATATGTTAGGCAAATATATTGAAATATATCAATGGTTCTCTGTCCCACAAATTCCAGCTGCTTCAGCCTCCAAAACTCCAGTTTCCATCTTCTCAATTCAGGGAGATTGTGGGGCTCTTTTTGTATTTCCCCCTTCCTGTGCTACAGCCTGGAAACTAATTTCATGTATTAAGTTGAGACCATCATAAGACTCTCCTTGACTATGTTCTTTCTCTCAGGGATCACAGTCTTGTGCATCATGTTGCCCAATGTCTAAAAATAAATGTTTCATATTTGGGTAACCTCATCTGGTTTAAGCCTTCTTCAAGAAGAGAACTTTGCGAAGAGTGGTTTTGATCAAAAGGCATTCCACAAATAGCATCTGATCAGCAAAAGCATTGTTCTGGTAAAGGACTCATTGGTGGACTGTTTGACTTAGTGGGAATGCTTCTTGAATAACTGACCAATCAATATACTACTCAGAATTCTACTATGTGCAAGACAAAACACGTTTCTTTTTCTTCACATGAGTTTACTGGCACAAAATCTCACACCATGTCAAATTCGAAAAGCAAGTACTCTGAGGCTGATACATTTAGGAAACCACTTTTTCATTGTTTCATTTGCCCCTCTTTCTTATTATTCCAACCTATGACTGATAATCTTCCTTGTATATTGCACTGTTTTAATTATAGTTCTACTGCTTTTTAATCCTACTTTGAAACCAGACTTTTGAAATCTGCTTTTTAGCTATGTACTCACAAAAAGATTTGTCATTTTATGCTTCCATTTTCACAACAGCATGATTATTTTACTCAAATTAGAATATTGCCACGTAGCAGATATTATAAGATACATATGGATTTCTAATCTTATTTAATGAGAAAAAACAAACTCCGCCAGCACTGTATTGTTTAATTTACTGTCTTCATTTAACTGTCTATTTCTATCTCCTTCAGAAACTTTACTGTAGTTTTAAAAATTGGAATGGCAATTGTGGACAAGATAAAAGTGTGGATTTCCATGGTACCACCAAGTAAAATAAATTATTTATTTCTGTTTTGGTTTTGAAATATAATATTGGTTAATTTCAACATATTAACATCCCTACTTTGTGTACTTAAATTATAGAACATCATTTGTGAATAGCCTTAGGAATCTATTGGTTGTTAGCTAATTCAACCAGATTATCTTCTCTGCCTCCCATAATTCAAGCCTACCCTCTAACCTTCTAAAAGGCACAGGTGACATTATCACTTAATGTTTGATGAACTGTAGGTATGTTTAGTATAATATTTAATAAGAGTTTCAGATAGTTCTTTTCTGGATTTAAACAGAGGCAAAAATCCCAGAGCTGCAAACAAAACAAAACAAAACAAAAACAAAAACAAACAAAAAAACAGTAAACACACAGACAGCATAGACTAAAAGCAACAGATTACAAAATGCTTGGGAGACTGAAAATGATATATAAAATAAATAGATACGGGGTAAATGGTTGAAAGATAAAAGAGAATTGGGAGGATGATGAACAACGCACACCACACTTTTCCAATGAGCTCACAGGCAAAATCTTTCCAGGGATCCTTCAGACAGACCAAGGAGGTTTTATTTTTGACGATCCCTAACAAGAACCTAGGTATATTGAGAATAATATGTACTTGGGAATGAACTCTTAAAATAGATTATGTATTACTAACACTAGACATCAAAAACAAAAAGATACTGTGAAAAGTAATTGCATTTTTAGTTACAGGTGTAACGATTCATGCATTGATAACAAAGGAGCAGCAATATGATTGCCTTATGGTAGCCTAGTGTAATTGGTATGACTACTTAATGGTAGCCTAGTCTATATGTTAATGAATCAATCATTATAAAATTTTTATGGCATACAGTATTATCACCATATTCATAATACAGCATTGAAATATTAACATTCAATACTTCTAGGCTATGTAGTTCACCTGAAAGTTTTTTTCAAATTGTTGCAAGTCTCCAAAAAAATTATATATATATATATATATATATATATATTTGAATATGAGTAGACTTACGTAGTTCGAACCTGTGATGTCAAGGTCAACTATATATGTGTGTGTGTGTGTGTGTGTGTGTGTGTGTGTGTGTGTGTATAGTCATTGACAAAGCATGGTGTGTGTTATTTGTTATTTTCTTAGTGGCAGGGAGACAGGAACACTAAATGTCTTTCCTACCTCACAGATGGAAAGTACTTTTTTGTCCACTATCAAAAATTGCTGCACTTCATTAAACCAATGGATCACCCAGCCTAGTATTCCATCAACATCCCACACTATATTTTCTGGGTAGTGCTACATGACAACCACCAAATTTTTTAAAATAATTTGTTCCATATGGTACCATTATTTATCAATTCATCTTGAAACTATTTTTATCTTCATTTTGCACCATCTCTGGGAATAAGGAATTCCAAAAAGCTCACTATATTTTATATTACAGTATTTTTGTTTGTTCTTGATTTGCTTCTCTAAAGCTTTGAATATTTTGAAATTTGCTAATCAAATCTGTGTTAATTATATTAATAAATTTTCTCATTGTTAGAAACATTGATCATTTTTTCAGTTGTCTCATTCAGCTAAGGTGTTTGTGTTCTAATTTATCCTCTTAAGGAAAAAAAAACCACATGATTTGAGATCTTGTGGTTTTGAATTATTCCTAATGTCATATGGATTATTCCCTGATAGAAATGAGATCAGATGTCAGAGAGTTCTAAAGGAATTGATGGAGCTCATTTTTACACTCTGTGACTGTGCATGGGACAATTTAGTTGAGGGGGGACTTGAAGGTGGCAAAAAAAAAAAAAAAAAGAAAATGGCATTGACTAAATCTAATGAAAAAGGCTGCCACTTGCAGTACATTGAACTCTTCTTCCTATGTCTGCGACCTATCAAGGAAGAGACAATGACTTGGCTATGATGTGGCATTGAGGATTATCCCCAGGCGACCAAGTTCATCCTTCAGTGGAGCACCTGTGAAACTGAAAGCTTCCTTCTTTCAATAGCACATTTTGCAAGTCAAGAATATAAGGTCCAAAGCCCCAGGGCAAACTCAGTAAGCAGCAGATAGGTAAACTCCGGGACCTAACAATCCTGTGTATTTAGCACTAAGTATCATTTCCACAGTGGAAGGTGTAGAAGCGAATAACACTATAGCTGCAAATGCCCACTACTTATGCTTATGCTTATACTGCAAAGTGATCTGTCCTCTTGTAAGGCCTGAATCCAGAAATCCACCCTTCCCCAACATAATCCCTCATTTTTTTCTCCCGATGGAAATTTCCTGTTTCTCTTTGAGAAAAATAATTCAATCCTGTTTTCATTACTGTTCCTCCCAGCCGGCGGCTGTAGAACACACACACACACACACACACACACACACACACACACACACCCTACACAAAAGGATTTTTATAAATCCTTTTCATCCTTTTATTTTCATAGCCTTTCCAACTCAGCTCTAAACCCAGAACCTATATGACTGATGATGTATCCAGATGAGCGGGGCCAGGTCTGGGAAAGCAGCACCTACCCTACGTCTCCCTCTCCACCCACACAACCCCTTACTCCACCTTCGAAAGAAAACGCTTTCTTTGCCTGCCTTAGATTAGGCAACCCGATCGATCTGTTATAAGAAAGAAAAGAAAAATCGCAGCCTAGAGAAAGGTCTTGCACGGCACTGCTCGGGTCTCCCCGCGCAAAACCTCAGAGAAGGAACCGATTCCCAGTCCCGAATCCTCAAAGCCCAGGACGCAGGAGACTGGCCATTGGTCCCCACGGAGTTCTCCGCCGGCTCCCACCAAACCACTTAGTGACTTCTCGGAAACGTTAGCAGATTCTGCTGAGCAGGAGGGAGGAACGGGTGAGGGGGCGGGGGTGAGGGAAGGGAAGGGCTCTGGAGAATGCTGGACGGACCTTCCCACCATACACACACACAAACACGCGCGCGCGCGCGCGCACACACACACACACACACACACACACACACACACACACACACACACGTCCGCGCGCACGTCCGCGCGCCCCACCCGAAGGAGTGGCGGTGGATGTGAGGTCGCGACCCCACCTGTGCCTTCTCCCACAGCACATGCGGAGAAGGTGCAGCCCGGCGCCGCGGTACTCGCAGCGGGTCCTGCCCTGCACTGGGTGCGCGCGTGGAGAGCCGGCGGCGCGGGCCCGAGAAAGGGCGGGGAGGAAGGAGTAAGGGGAACGGGCCGCGCTGCTGCCCCAGGAGGCGTGGGGGCGGGGCTGCCGCTGGCAGGGCGCGCCCCGGAAGGAGGGGCGCAGTCTCGGCGCTGGCCCTCGCTAGCGATCTGGTGGCGGGCGTCTGGTTTCCAATTCCATCCTCTCGCCCGGCTGGAGCTGGACTAGCCTGGGTGCCAGCGGCTTGTGGCAGGCGCCTGCAGAGCAACAGGAGCCCAAAGAAAGAGGGAGAAGCGGCAGCAGAGAGAACGCCGCGGGGAGAGAGCAGGAGCGAGGAAGGGGTCCCTGAAGCCCGCGCCCTCCTCACAGGCCAGATTGTGCGGGTGCACTGGATGGGCATCCTCGGCGGGCAAGGTTGCAAGTAAGTGCCTTTTCTGTTGCTCCTCTCGTGTGGCGGGCCGGGAAGCCCTCGGTCTGTCTCCAGTGCTAGCCTCAACCGCCACACCCACCTGTATCCATTTTCCCATCTCTGGGTTTTGGCTACTTGGTGTTATGCCACCTGGGAGGTAGAGAGGGGAGAAACTGAACGGAGAAGTCCAAGCAACTGGAGAAAGAGGAGCTGGAGAGGCACCTATTGCCATTGCAAGGCCGACCCTTTGCGGATTGTGACCGTGTGGGTTTGCTAGCAGGTTCCGAAATCGTGGAAAGGAAAGGCAGCTATCTATACCTGATGGTTTACGTCCGTAATTTCTTTACGCTAGCAGCATTGTTGGATGGGTTTCAGTTCCAGGGGCAGGTAGAACAAATAGCCTGTGTTCTAGTCCCCATCTGCAGAGGTGAGCGTGCGGAAGCAGCACAGCGGATCCTACCTGTAGGGATAGCCCGGCAGCGCCGCACCCCTTCCCAGCTCACAAACAGGACTGATTGACCAGATTGCTTAGCCCCATTTCTCGACACACTTTCTTTTTTTTAAACGAATAAGCATTTGAGAGTGAAATGCAGAAAAGATTCGGTGTCATTTTAACTTTTTATCGCCCTCAACCGAAACGGTCATTTACTTTCAAGGAAAAACAAATAGGTGTTTTCCTCACTTGTATTAAAGACAAAAGATCAAAACAAGATTACCAAACTAAAAAAATGTCATGCCAGCTTTTGTGATTATAACATTTTATTCCTTATTTTATTTTCTTTTTATATTATAGTTGCAACCTTCTTAGTAATTTTTATTTCCTCTTCAGCTAAGAGCAATTTTTTTTTTACATGAGAAGCTTAGAGGAGTTTTTTTTTAAAAACTCCTTTCAATAAGATAAAAACCAAATCAACATAAGGTTTTCAAAGAATGGTGGATTTTCAGTTTCTATGTGTCAATGTTGGCAGGTTCATTTCTTTTCAGAAACACGATTAATGTTCTTTTCTGTTTGTCCTCCTTCCCTGTGGGCAGGAGAAAGACATTGCTTTTCTTTCTTTCTTTTGATAATTTAAAATATATTTTCATGATTTTTGCTTTAACATCAATAAAATCTAACTATATATCATCTGTAAACCAAATAAAATTATTAAATAGTCCATTTTATTGAAGTTTTCAAATTCTTTTACCATTATTTAAAAAATAATTAAACTAGAATTCACTTTCTTAGAAACTATGGTGAATAGAATTTAAAAATATTTTATTATTTTAAAGCTAGACTTCTCTGATCCTTATGTATAGAGTTATGATTATTAAAATAGCTTATTCACAATAAAATGTCAGACAAAATATGACATTTGATGTAATGAACACTGCCTTCTATTTAGGCAACTGGTAATAGTTTTACCTAAGATAAGTTTTTGCACTGTGTGTATATTTAAAATACCAGTCTATTGGAAATTCCCTTTTGGAAGTGAACCATTGTGCAATCATGGGACACAGTGATGTATTTTTACAGAGGCTCAGTATACAATATGCCATGATTCCTATGGTTCAGGGCAGGGCTAACTGGGTACCTTGAAGAATCTACAGAAGAAAGATGAGTCAGGTCTGGCTCTTTGCCAAGAGCATCCTTATGCCTCACTGTGTCCCCTAGGACCTGGAAATGATCATGGGAGCCCTCCTGTGGTAGTGCTTCTGTGTTTTTGCTACCTGTTGCTGAGGTGAGTTTTGGCAGCAAAGAAAAAGTAAGAAATTCAGAGGTGGAGTCACTGGAAGGCTATTCACTTTATTCAGTATGACCAAACCACTTTCTCTATGACAAGAAAAAAAAAAAAACAAAAAAAACTCTTGCATTTTGTATGAATAATAGAAACTTAACTTTTATCTCATTTCTATTCCTAGTAAATATATGAAAGAATGTGATATGCTGGAAAGATTTATTTGGTATTTTTCTAATCCAAGGCAAGACCTTGTGGAGGAGCTTAAAGTTTATTAATGTAAATGGATCATTCGAAATGTCATAATGGTATGATTATGATTTTCCCTAAAACTGTCCCAGATCCTTTCCCCCCATCTTTAACTTCTGAATAAATGCCTTCACCATCCAAGTGTTGATTACTCTCTCTCTTCCCCTTGACAACATTTCATCCATAACTAGTCCATATTTAGATCTATCCATTTTATCTTCTAAACATCTTTCTATCCAATTATACTTCTCAGATATGCCTCTTTCACTTTGTTTTCTACATCTACCCTGCTACTAAATTAGTTCAAACCCCCATCATAATTTACCTGGACTCCTGCTACAGCCTTTGCATTGTATACAAAGCAATACCATCATGCCTGTCCTTAAAAACTGGATAGCTGACTGCATAGAAAAAAGGAATAAATGCAGAAACATAGATACCAATCAACAACAAATGGCTTCTGTTAGCATACAGCTCACTCTGATCTGGTTGTAAAACCTCACTGAACCCATCCCCCTCATTTTATATGCTCCAGTCATATTGGTCTTTTAGTACCTGGAACACATGGACTGATTTCACTCCCTACAACCTTTTAAAATGCTGTTCCCAGTGCCTGGACTATTCCTTTCACTCTTTGAATGGCTAGCTCCTTCCCAAACTTTAAATCTCAGCTGAAAAGTCTCTTCCTCAGGTGATCATTCTTCATCACCTGTCAAAAGTACCCTGTCCTCTGTTAATCTCTGTCATGGTACCTTGTTTGTTTCCTTCACAGTGCTTATTATGGCATGCAGATACTTTGTGGATTTGAATATTGAATGCTCCAAAGAAACAGAGACCAAATCTCTTGTTGGCCCAAAAGAGCACAGTGCCTGGCATGAAGTAGTGGGGGGTTCCTAAATATTTATGTAAATGAGAAAGTACAAAGATATGACTTATTTCACCACAGAGCACATCAAGCCAGTCAATTTATACATTTTATGATTCAATTTCTTTTTTATTTGTTGAACATCTGGTACATTTACAACCCTATACTATGATTTTAAGGAGGTAAAATTAAAATATCCTGAGATGTATTCCCATCTTGTAGCATGTAAGCAATAGTGTGTTCAAAGGTAAGTAGATTATAGCATATTCTTAGGAAAGCAGTGACCACAACTAGATTAAAATATATTTTGAAGGAAAATTGGAGCGCATAAGCCAGTATGACTTTAGTATGCGTGACTCCTAACATACAATGATGACCTTATTAGGTTTAAATCTGTATCTTTTGCCAAGAATTTGAGGGTCTGTCACTAATCATTTAATTTAAACTATTGTTTTATAATAAATACGGATACTTGAATGAACTCAGTTGATGGAAGTATTATCAAATGAGACTGAGGCCATAGATCCAATGCCAACATGACTCAAGTTGGTGTTTGCTCCAGGTTAAAGGGGCAGATTATCTTACAAATCCGAAGTGTTCACTCAGGAAGGTTCAGAGACACTATGGGCTAAAGAGTGTAGATTTATCACTGTTATTGGGTTTGGGGGAGAGGGGGTTTCAAAATTCATGCTGGTTAATGACAGTGTCATATTTTTACTAGAATGTATACATATATACACTTTGTATGGCAATAAATCCACCCATAATTTTTTTTCAGAATGTATTTAAAAATATTAAGCACTTTTGTTATTAACATGAGGATGAAAAGCTAGCTTATTGTTAGGCAACCAGTTTTGATTAATATCTTTTATCTAGCAAGTGACCAGCCATACTGTTGGGTTGTTTTTTCTTGTTTTGTTCTTGTAAAGAATTTGGCAATCATATTTTTTCTTGAAGGACTAACGTATTTCATGAATTGTCACCAGGGATTTCGTTAAAATTGCAGAGCATACAAGTTAGAATACCACTTAACATAGCAAGGTCATAGGGGCACCTGGGCCGCTCAGTTGGTTAAGCGTCCAACTTCGGCTCAGGTCATGATTTCATGGTTTGTGGGTTCGAGCCCCGCGTTAGGCTCTGTGCTGACAGCTTGGAGCCTGAGAGCCTGCTTTGGATTCTGTGTCTCCCACTCTCTCTGCTCCTCCCCAGCTCATGCTCTGTCTCTCTCTCTCGAAAAATAAATAAACATCAGAAAATAAAATTTTAAAAACGATGGCCAGGTCATAATAAAATGGATAGTGTAAGATAGTATAAAAATAATTTTCATTTGAAGATTTATGGAAGAGCATTCACAGAGTGTGGGTAGACTACTTTTGTAGAATGTAAGAGAACGGTTTTGGTTTCATGCCATCCTTTAAAATGAAATTTCTTCTTTGAAGGTTTAACTGACTCTTCCCCCCCTCTGTATAGCTGGAAGGAAATGGCTTTAGGCAACAAGGAAAGCCATCAGCCCTTGGCAGCTAAAGGTAGAGTAAACTTTGGGGAAACAAAACTCTTCTGGGTGGTAAGGATAAATGCCAGACCATGATCAAGAGGGACAGGAGGAGGGAATGCCTTGAACAGTGCCAGTAAACATTATTTGCCACAGACAAATTTGAGTTGGCAATATATATACAGTGGAATCATTTGATATCTTTTTAGCCACACTGACAAGAGTTCTTTCTTCTTTTTTCTTTAAAATAACAACTATATTTTAAGTGAAAACATGCTGTTATTGCTTCATTTATAGAGGAAATGGATTACCTTTGGATTTTTAAAGTGATATCACAGGGAGTCAAAAATGCCATATATTATTATTAAAATATACCATTTCTTTAATTGTAATTTTATTGCTATTCATTTTATGATTTCCTTTTGTTGTGTCAGGTGTTTGAGAGACTGCTATTATTGATTATAAATGTCTTTAAAATGGCTCCTTGGATTTTTTACAAAGCTTTCTAAATCATTTATCAAAATACAATAAAGCTGATTGCACCTATGTTGTTCACTTGGAAATTTGGAGGGAGTAAGTACATTTACAATGTCATTAACCTACCATCTCTGCCCTGCAATGTATGTCTTTTTTCTTTCCTTTTTTCTCTTCTTCTGTACATATCATCTTCTGAACATTTGATATATATGCCAGGACTACAAGTTTTGCTCCATTTTGGGCAAAATTATTAATACTAATAATTGGAAAATCAAGCTCTTAAAGAAGAATTAATAAGATTAGACAGATGCATTAAAATATAAGCACAGAAACATTTGTGTAAAGATTTTTTTTTTAATGTTTCATTAAAAGAGCACGAGCACGAGCAGGGGAGGGGCAGAGTGAGAGAGGAATACAGAATCAGAAGCAGGCTGATTCTGAGCTGTCCACACAGAGCCCGACATGGGGCTTGAACTCACAAGCTGTGAGATCATGACCTGAGCTGAAGTCGGATGCTTTACCAACTGAGCCATCCAGGTGCCCCTTGTGTAAAGATTTTTAATGAAATTTTGTATGTGTTGTATGCCAAACTAGACATCCTCTGTCATTTGATTGTTTTTAAGAAATAGGGGTGATTTCACTAGATGTAGTCACTGTCAACTATACCAGTTGCTCATAAACCGTGTATCTTAGAATCTAAGTAATTATTTAAAAATATGTCATTTTCCTGAGAACCCATAATTAGAAATTAAAAAAAGAAGTAAATGTAGATATTAAAATCCATACAGAAAAATAAAATGGGGGAAATGAAAGAATTGTTATATGGTAAGTATATGTCCCCTTATTTATGGATATAACTCCACTACATGATTATTGTTTCAAGTCTAATGGACAATGCTTCTTTTAAGGTTTAGAGAAAGGATAGCTTATTAACTGTATGTACATTTTGAATAAGATATTTTATTGGTAAATTATGCCTTCACTTTTTCTGGGTAATGATATAAAATTAATATTCCATATAGATAAATATTATGAGACTAATCTTTTTAGATGATCCTTTCATGGAATAAAATTTCAAAGTTTAAATGGTGTTTTGTCCCACTTAACATGATACATATTCTTGTTACCGTGGACAAACTGGCTCATGGTAATTCATGTAGGGAAAAGAGAAATGGCATCATCAAGGGTCAAGTGGGAACAATGTTCTTATAATATCATGAGATCATCTGACATACTTTCAGGAATGAATGTTTGCAGAATTGTTATGCAGAGATGCTCTTTTGGAAATTCATATTACATTTGTACTATATTTCAGAATATTTACAAAATATTTTTATAAAGGGTTAAAAACATAGAGGGATAAATTTGTATTCACATCAATGTAGTGAAAATGTGTTTTGCTAGATATTTCTCTTGCTCAACATGTGATCTTAGTCAAACACTTTTTTTCAAATGCAGCTTCATTAATTGTAGAGTTGGTCACTAACCCTTCTAAGGGTTTCTGTACAAATTAGGTTAAAACGCATATTTTAAAAAGGCATTTTAGTGTCTCACACATGATAAGGAGGTGTTCAATAATGGTGGATAGACATTTGGTAGCTTAGTATATATAATCAAAATGTATTCTGTTTTGAATACAAATGGTACAGCATTTAAAGTACTCTGTTGTTGCGTTTACTCTTAATCCTATTTTTAAAGACAGTTATAATTGTACATCTCTAATGTAGGATCATCCCATTTTGAACTCTCTATTAGTAAAGTTGTCAGGTATAGGCTATTACAAATTGTTTATGTGAAGTATCTAAAAATTTATAAGTAGGAAAATATGGGAGAGGTATCTAAAAATCAACAATTTTTTAACTATCCAGATAAATTTTCTTTCTGTTTTTGAACCTGGTCCATCAGAATTTTTCATTAATAGAGAGCAATTCAGTAGAGGTGACCTGCCAGATCTCCTAATAATGCATCTCAAAACTATCTACTTTGATAAGATTTTTGTAAGCACGTATCATAAAATTTTTCACTTATGTGTGAAATCAAACTGACTCTAGTACTTCAGTCATCAAGAACGTAACTCTGAATTTTTAAATCAGCAAATTAGATGTCTGAGCCTGAGAGAAATATTTGCCAATATGTCCATTCACTTACTTTATTTCACTCGTGATCGTTAACAAAAACCAGAATCTTGTAAAGGAAATCATCAAATTAAGGGTAACAACTGAATTGTTTTTATTTATCTTCTTTAGCAATCCACAATTCTTCCTCAGTTACAAAGAATAATAGACTATGTGTTACAAGAGGTGGGTTAGGGCAACATGATGAGGACAGAAAATGAATATATGAACAGGTATACTGCCATAAGGGAAAATATGGATCACAGCACCATTTACATATATTGTTAAGATTACTGGTAATAACATTAATTTAACAGACTCAAATGTGGAGGTCTCATTTTTGTCAAGCAGTTCATTAAGGGATCTTCAAATGCTCCTTTTAAATCCCTACAGCCACCTTTTGAGGTGAGCACGCTAAACTCAGAAGTTTGCTAACCTTCCAAAATACTTGCAGTGATCACTAACCTGAGTAATGTACAAATTCTTTTTAGAGGAAAGAAGATTGTATTTATCCTGTGAATGCACTTGTACATATTCCACCCAAATATGCCACCAAATAGTGGTTAGGTTACCAAGGATTCTATAAAAGTCATTTCCAAACACCCAAAATGGAGCCGAAATAAACTACATTTGCAATTAAACAAAGCGAACTATCAAATTACAATACCAGAGAATAAGAGAAAGAAAGATTGAAGATTGTTTAAATGTTCTTCTTGGATACTGATTCTTGGGTGGCGGTGTATTTGTGTTAAACTGAAGTTGAGATTTAGATGGACATTTGGAGATATTATGATGTTATGAAATGTATCAATACTTTAAAAGTGCTTTTGAGGTTGTTTTAAAGGTTGAGTGACTTTGTGTTCCTGGTCTAGGGGTGTCATTGTATTACTTTGACTTGATTTGGCCACAATTAGAATATTTTGCTTGTTTTATTTTAAGGAAATCAAAGGAACTTTCCCAATATAGACAAGAGTTTGAAAGAAAAGGAATGGTACCATTAAAAGGAGTGTGTGTGTGAAATGTCTGGGTGAAGTCCATTCCACTCAGTGATGAAAAGAGGGAATGAAGCCAGGCATGAGATTCTGGGTGTTAGGGGGACGTAAAAGTAGAGGAAGCAAAGTGACCTTGTACAGGGTAAGGAAAGAAGACAGCATTCGTGTAAAGTTCTTGTGTCCTAGAAATTACAAATACAGACATTTTGGGGGCACCTGGGTGGCTCAGTCGGTTGAGCCTATGACTCTTGAGTTCAGCTCAGGTCATGATCCCAGGGTTTTGGGATTGAGTCCCACATTGGGCCCGATGCTGAGTGTGGAGCCTGCTTGGGATTCTCTTTCTGTTTCTCCCTCTGCTCCTCTCCCCTGCTCGTGCTCTCTCTCTTAAGAAAAAAAAAAAGAATACAGACATTCAAAAATTTTTTAAATATTTATTTATTTTGAGAGTGAAAGAGACACAGCATAAGCAGGAGAGGGGCAGAGAGAGAGGGAGACACAGAATCTGAAGCAGGCTCCAGGCTCTGAGCTGTCAACACAGAACCCGACTTGGGGCTCAAACTCACGGATTGTGCATCATGTTGGAGCAGAAGTTGGAAGCTCAACAGACTGAGCCACCCAGTCGCCCTTATAGACATTTTTAATTAGAGGAGTACAAATATTTTTAGTGTCCCAAGTTCATATACTCAACGTAACCTGAATTTTAGAACTTATTATCGCAAAGAGACTGATTTGTGTCAATTAAAGTAAGTAACATTAATGATTCAAGGTGTTCACTCTTAAGGGTTTTAAAACATTTTTGGACATTAGTTTATTTTGCATTATATCTATAATTTCCTAGTGCAGATTATTTTCTTTAAATTTCTGGTATCTACTTAGATACTGTTTGAGTGGGGTATAGAAACATGAAAATTCTTGAATTCTATGATGTGTCTGAGTTCTAATTGGTGTCTATTGGCAGCTTGTCCACTAGACTGTTAAGGTTTTAAGGGCAGAGACTGTAGTTTGTTCATATTGGTGGCCCTGCACGGTGCCTTGTATGCAGTCATTCTTAGTACAGATTTGCTGAAGAAATGAATCATATTTATTACAGGCATATACTTAACTCATTTACAATAGTTCCTTTTCACTGAAACTTACTTTTTAAGTATGTGGGAGAAATAAGAAGAGGTTAGTAATTGAGACTTCTTAAACCCAACTTTTCATCATTACTAAGTCCCGACAAAACAGTCCTATTTCTTATTCTGACTCAGGAAAGGAACAATACTCCTGCTTTTTTTTTTTTTTTTTTTTTGCCACAGTTTGGGTTCATCAATTCTAGACGACAGTATTTAGTCTTATTAACATAAAAGAGCCAAAATATCTTAACATGTACTCAGTTTGATGCATTACAAAGACTGATGCCCAGATCCTTTCCTAAAAGAGTTATCTGTCAGAGGATTTGCTTAAGAGGTGGTCTGCAGTCAAACATTAAAAAATAATGATAATAATAATGTTAAAACTAAAATTTCCAAACCCATTTGTCTTGAGCTGGTGATCAGTCATTAAGCCCTATCTGGTGGCCCTCCAAAATGTGTAGATCAGGAGTTGGCATCCAAGTTGGTATCAGTGCCATTGAGGTTGTGGGGAGGGAGAGCCTGGCAGAGATCCTAAGGGTAGCGGTAAAGGGAGGCTGAACAGATCCAGGTCAGCTCTTAAAACTCAGCATCACTGTTCTCAGCATTTATGTTTCTGCAGTTGAATAGTAATTCCTTCCTTCCTTCCTTCCTCCCTCCCTTCCTTCCTTCCTTCCTCCCTCCCTTCCTTCCTTCCTTCCTTCCTTCCTTCCTTCTTCCTTTATTCACTTTCTTCCTTCAGCAAGTACTCATCGAGTAGCTACTCAGACACGATTGTGGTGCGGAAATAGCAGTGAATAAAACATGGAGGTCTCATGCTAGTTTGGAGGCAGATAACCAGTAAATAAACAAACCACTATGTGTATGCTGTGGGGAAACATATAGCAGGACAGAGAGAATGGAGGGCAGGAGGCATTATTTAATAAGTAAGCGTGGTTAGAAAGCCTTTTAGAGGTGATATTTGAGCAGAGACCTGAGGGAGGTAGGGAAGTGAGAGAGCCGGGGAAGCAACAGGACAATCATTCCAGTCACGAGGAGTAGCAATTGCACCAGCCTGAAGGCATATTTGAGGTGTTCATGGAACAGCAAGGAAGTCAGTGCGACTAAGTGCAGAGAGAAGGTAGAAAGTAGTAGAAGATGTGTGCCTCTTCCTAACTTGGGAAAGATTACTACATCTGCCTAGAAGGCTGTATGAGGGGCCAATGCTGCGGTGACCAGCATGGGGCAAACTTTGGGAGAAGATGAATTCTGCCTTTTTTTTTTTAAGTGGATCCCATTCTGAACATAGGTACCCCACAATACAAGTAAATGTTTGAGAAGCTCCTAATTGCCATATAATATGAAATCTTTTTGATCTTTTTTTTGAGATTTATGTGTAAATGTTTTATATTCTCTCCCTATCTGCAATGGAGGATAAAAGAGCTAACGTGACAGAGGTTACAACTGAGAGTATCTCTAAATGTTTAAATGCAGGAAACTAAAACAGGGTGAGAGTGCAGTCATATTTTGCTTAATTTTTGTATCTATTGTACAGTTTCTTCTTATGAAATAGTGACACTGCATAGATATCAAGGAGTATTGTCTGGCAACATAGACAGCAGGGAAGCATACTTGTGTCCTGTCATGCCTGACCCACTGCTCACTGCTGTGACTTTGGGATTCTACTGACTCTCTCTTCTCTAAGTTTTCAGCAAATTCTTGTGAATTTAAGTTTTTTTTTAATTGTGATAAAATATACATAACATGAAAATGACCACTTTAATCATTATTAGGTGTACAATTCAAGAGCATTAAGTACATTCACATTGTTGTGTATCCATCACCACCATCCATCTCCAGAACTTGTTCATCTTCCCAATCTGAAACTCTGTACCCATTAAACAATAACTCATTACTTGCCTCTTCCCTCCTCTGCCCCTGATAATCACCATTCTACTCTCTTTATCTATGAATTTGATTGTTCTAGGTACCTCATATAAGTGGAATCTTTAATATTTGTCCTTTTGGGTCTGGCTCATTTCACCTAGAACAATATTTTTAAGGTTCATAGATGTTGTAGCATGTGTCAGAATGTCCTTCCTTTTGAAGGCTACATAGTATTTCATTGTGTGTGTATATCACATTTTGTTGATCCATTCATCAGTTGGTGGACATTTGGGTTGCTTTTACATTTTGGTTATTATGAATAATAATGTTGTGAACATTGATGGATAACTATCTGATTGCTTACCTGCTTTTTAATTTGGGGAGTTAACTCCCCAAGTGGAGTTGTTGAATCATGTAATAATTCTACGTGTAGTATTTTGAAGAACTAACATACCATTTTCACATCAGCTTCACTATTTTACATTCCCACCAGCCATGCACAAGGTTTCATTTATTATTCCTCTTTTTAAATAACAGCCATTCTAATGAATGTGAAGTGATATCTCATTGTGGTTTTTATTTCCATTTCTATCATGATTACTGAAGTTTGAATATCTTTTCATGTGCTTATTGACCATTTGTACATTTTCTTTGAAGAAATGTCTATTCAAGTTCTTTGCTGATTTTTGGATAGTTATTTGTTTGCTTTTGTTGTTAAGTTTTAGGAGTCCTTTATATCTTGTGGTTATTAATTTCTTATCAGATATATGATTCGCAAATATTTTATCCATTCTCAGAGTTATCTTTTCACTATCTGAGAGTATCCTTTGATATGCACGATTTCAATTTTGATGAAATCCATTGTATCTGTTTTTTGTTGTTGTTGTTGCCTGTGCTTTTGGTGCCATATCCAAGAAAATGTTGCCAAATCCAATGTTTTAAAGATTTTCTCCTATGTTTTCTTATTATAGTGTTATAGTTTTAGCTCTTACGTTTAGGTCTGTGATCCATTGGATTCATTTTTTTTTTTCAATTCCTGTAGATGTTATGGAGTCTAAGAGTCTCCAACTTCTCTTCATCCCCTTCATCCTTCTTTCCCAGAGGTCTGCTTTATTTTTGTTGTTGTTGTTGTTGTTGTTGTTGTTGTTGTTGTTTGTGTGTGTTTAGCTCAAATATCCTTACTCAGTCCTTACTGAAAGTAAGGTAAATATTCAGAGTAAGGAATATTTACTTTTCCTTTCTTTTTTTTTCTTGTATTCTATGATTAAAATCCTTTAATTATTGGAAGAGTATGCCAGCAACTTAGGGAGATTGCTGATATGGAAAGAATATAATATTTTCTTGCTGTCTGATTGGGTTTATTTATCCTTTTGACCAATCCTATTATTGAAAAATATTTGGGTTTCATCCCTTCCTATGTAGTCTAGGAATTCTGATTTCTTGCTATATAGTTAATAGATTCAGGAACTGTTTATATTCCAATCTGAGGCATTAGATGATATGATTAAGTAGAGCGAGAATTCTGTCTTGCTGCATTTTAATCTCCTCTGATTAAACTAGAACAATGTTTTACACAGAGTGAGTATTAAATAATACTTGAGTGAGTAAGCACATGACTAATGAATGAAAAAGAAAGACTGTCTTATTTTCTTAAGTGTTTAGTAAATCAATGACTTCTTTGTTTTAGACTCTTAGATTCATTTAATAAAACAAGTTTAAAACTCTCCTTTCATCTATCCCTTAATTCTTATGAGGACACTAATTTTTCAATCAGTTTTGCTAGAAGTGTTTTTAGAAGTTTGCTACTGAGAATTGATGTTTGAAGGTTAGAATTTATACCACAAATATCTTTTGTTCCATCAGAGAGCTCTTGTGGTGGTTAAATCCCGTAGGCAGTACCTTTCCCCTTGTGTAGCTACCAGCACATAAAAAAACGGAGACTATTTATGGAAATTCAAGGTCACTGAGTATGGTTTACATTGTCATGAAAATATGATATATGAACATCTTTTTTGCTTACAAACAGTTCCATGCATTAATTAGAACAAGAAAAGTAGTAAAGCCTGTAAATAAAAATTAAGTACGTTTACCATTGAATTGTTTTAGACTCTTTTTGCCTCAACACTCCCCTTATCTGAGAATCCTGGTCGGATATCTATTGGAATTTAAATTTGAGGAAGGATAGGAATTATTTTCTTCCAATTCACTTGTTACTCTGTGGCTGCTATCTAATCTGGAATTTTATCCACTATCCTAAGTCTGTTGCTATGTATTGTAGAATTTTGAAAAATGTGTCTCAGAATGGTGAGAGTAAGAAATGCTATCATACATTTAACTAACGCCTTTTAAAAAATAGCAATACCCTTCATCTTCTATCTTTCAAACAATAACAACATCAAAAGAGAATACATTTTACACATTATTATATGTATTTCATCATATTCCCAGATTAAGTTTAGGGCTACTAACTGCCTTACCATATTTTTAGCCTCTGGCTCCCTGAAGTATGAAACACGGAACATGAGTTGGTGAACATGAGTTTTCAAAAGGCTTTTTTTGTAAGTTTATGTTATTTATTCCATAATACTTCACCATACCTAGAATGAATTGCCACTAAATAAGATGTTTCTTTAGCTCCTTCCCCTGCTGATATACATTCTAAAAGAATGTTTACAACAAAAATCTTATATGTAGATTGGTATGCATGCTACTTAACTCACTTGTTGATATTGAATTAAAGGACCTTTCGTTATTGAACCATTCCTAGGCTTCGAGGAATATTTCATCAAAATCTGTCACTGTGCTCAGATTTTGCCTTCTTAAATGAATACCTAGCTTTCTCTTGCTTTATTTTTAAGTTCTGGTTGAAGAAAATCCTTTGATTCCTACTAAAGCATATTCTCTTTTTGTTTTTTAAAGTAATATTTCCTCATATCTTGCTGGGTGTTACCTAAGCTCAGCACTTTTAACCATCACATGATCCTGCTCAGTCCTAAAGAATCATTTCTACTATCAGATGGTTACGCTTTTATGAATTTGCCATATTCCTTATTTTCTCACAGTTTCATCTCTTTTATCATTTCTACTTTGGCTTCAAATATTACAACACTCTCAGTATATTGGAATTGAACAAGCCTGATGGATTTAATAATTTTCATTACTGCTTAAGAACAATGCCCACATTCTGCATGCACTGCATGGACTTAGGAGCTTTATGTTGGTGGGAATTGAATGGCTGTGTGCGATATATATCTCCATCTGTCGGTAGAGAGTAGTGCAGTTCTACCTTTGCAACGATCATAGTTCTCTTGTTTAAAACTCTAGAAATAAATATCATTAAGAAGAAAAGGTTCTGTATGTGTAATACAAAACTTTATCTATTATGAAGTCACCAAATTTGTTCTCCTTTCTTAAGAACATTAGGTATGCAAAATCAATTTGTAAGAAAGTTGATAAAAATCATTAATAATAATGGTTAGAATGTATTATACGCTTAACGTGTACCAGGAAATGTGCTTAATGATTAAAAGGCAGTGTTTCATTTTTTTCCCATAAAATGCCCTTGTAGGATAATCATTTTTAGTTCTGTTAATTTATGATGCAGAAACCAAGCTTTCCAGAGGTTAATTAACTTGCCCAAAACACAAGTTAGTAAGTAAAAGAGATGAGATTTGAACCCAGGCCTCTCTCATTATGGAGCCACAAAATTAACAACTCTATTATTCTGTCTTCCTATTTTACTGCAGATCTAGATTTTAGATTAAAGCCACCAACATAGGAAAATGAAATACAACATAAGCAGCAAATACTCTTCCCTTAAGATTTTATTTTTTTTATTTGTTTTTATTTTTGTAAACATTTATTTGTTTTTGAGAGACAGAGACAGAGCATGAGTGAGGGAGGGGCAGAGAGAGAGGGAGACACACAATCCAAAGCAGGCTCCAGGGTCCGAGCTATCAGCACGGAGCCCGACGTGGGACTCGAACTCAACAACTGTGAGATCATGACCTGAGCCAAAGTTAGACACTTAACCGACTCAGCCACCCAGGTGCCCTTCTTCCTGTAAGATTTCAATGAGGTTTTACTTTTAACCACTGATTCATGGTTTATCATTTTAAAATTGCAGTATATGTAGGGAAAGATGATAATATTACTAATATTTATTTAGCCTAGGCACTGTGGTAGGCACAGTAAGTGTTTCTGTTCTACCTAATGACCTTGTTAGATGGGTATCTTCTCTGGTTCATTTATGAGGAATTTGCATAATGCCACAGAGCTACTTAGGTCTTACAATCATGGAATTCAAACCTAAATCAGCCTGGCACCAAAGCTATTATGTCCTTTCTCCTAAACCATGTTAATGTTTTGGGTGAGGTGGATACATGCATTATCAAAGAGTGGAAATGCACTCTGTATAGAACACTTTATAAAAAGGTGTACAATCTCTTTTGTAGCCATACTTTAGTGACCTCAGAGGTTATATACGTCAGTGATGGTCTGTGCTCTCAGAAAAGGTTTGATTCTGACTACTAGAGAAGATTTAATATGGGCTAAGAAATATTTTCCTTCTTTTCTTCATACATCATGTGTAGATGGAACTACATGAATATTCCTACTAACCGTTTTAGATATGCTGACAATCATTGACAATAATCTTTTTTTTTTAAGTTTTATTTATTTGAGATAGAGAGAAAGCATGCGCATGTGAGTTGGGAAGGGACAGAGAGAGAGGGAGAAAGAGAATGCCAAGCAGGTTCCTGACTGTCAGTGCACAGAGCCCGATGTGAGCCTCGAAGTCACAAACGAGCCATGAGCTCATGACCTGAGCTGAAGTCAAGAGTTGGATACCTAACTGACTGAACCACCCAGGCATCCAATATAGCAGTTCTTTTTAAGTTAACTTATAAATTTACTGCAATTCCAATGAAAATAAAAATAAGAATTCTGAAATTAGATAATGTGAGTCAAGTTATCTGGGACAATATACACAGGACACAGTAATATCTACTCAGACTAACCCCAGTAAACATTAAATTACCTTATAAAATTAGAATAATTAAAATGGTGTGGTTTTGGTAAAATACATAGCACAGTGGAATAAAATGTAATATCCAGAAATAGACATAATTATGTATGTGAATTATAAATAGCATCTCAAAAAGGTGGGAGGAAATATTAATTAATAAGTGTCATTGGGAAAACTGGAAAGCAATGGGAATAAAGATGAATTCAAATCGCTACCTCACAGCTTAACCCAATATACATATTAGGTGAATAAAATATTTAAAATATAAAATACAAATCACAAAGAAAAAGAAATGTTACTAGAAGAAAACAGGTAGAATTTTTTTTAATTTTACAATAGAACTTTTTTTCTAAAGTAATGTAAAAACACAATAGCCATTACAGAAAGAATTGGTGAATTCACTTTAACAAAATAGTAAATGCTTCAAAAGAAATGAAAAGGAATGAAAAGAAAAAGAAGTGAAGAAATGAAAAAAATGAAATGAAAAACAAAAGACTAATGCAAAAGAAATGAAAAACAAAAAACTGATGCAAATATTTGCATCTTATGCTACAGAAAACAGCTTATTTTATTATTATATTAAGAATTCCTAAATTAATAAGAACAGAATAATAGCTCGTTATAAAAATGGATGAAGACTGTGTACAAGGAGTTCACAGAAATGAAGCACATTTTAAGGATCTGAAAAGATCCCCAACCTTACTCATAAGAAAAAATGCAAGCTGAAACAATAGGAAGTTATCATTTCCCACCTCTTAAGATAGCAAAGATGAAAAAAGGTTTATACAACTCTGTGTTGAGGGTGTGTGCAGACAATCCCTGACGTATTGTTTTGGGGAGCATAAATTGGTAGAACCTCTATGAAAAGTAATTTGGCAATATTATCTTGTCCAAATTATAAATGCAGATATAATTATGACCCAGAGATTTTGCTGTCAGGTATTTATCTCACAAATATAATTTCATACTGTGAAACTATGTATGAGGAGATAATCATTGTGGCTTTGGGAAGAAACAGAAATGTTCCTCAAGGAAGAATGGCTAAATAATTTTGTCCTATCTATGCAAATGGAATTTATTAAACTGTTGTAAAAAGACATGGTGGCTCTCTACATATTAATACAGAAATAGTTCCAGGTTATATATATATTATATATATCATATATATGATATATATATATATGATATATATATTTAAGTTTATTTATTTTTGAGAGAGAGAGAGTGTGTGCAAACAGGGAAGGGGAAGAGAGAGAGGGAGAGAGGGAGAGAATCCCAAGCAGGCTCCACACTGTCAGTACAGAGCCCGATATGGGGGCTCAAACTCACGAACCGTGAGATCATGAGCTGAGCTGAAATCAAGCTTAACCGACTGAGCCACCCAGGCTCCCCTCCAGGCTATATTTTTAAGTGACAAATGCAAAATGTAAGCCAGTGTGTATACAGGGTATTAATTGTATGAAAAGGAAAATTAGTAGGTATAGATGTGTTTGTAAAAACATGTAGGTGGGTACACAAGGGATTGGTACCAGTCGATCCCTCCAGGGTAGGAATCTGGGTAGCTGGGAAACAAGGGAGAAAGGGACAATTACTTTTCTTTACACATACTTTTGAGTTTTGTAGCTATATTTATTCTTCAAAAATAAATATAAGAATGCTAATTAGGGAAAAAGATGAGTCATCAACCTGCGGTTGTGGCTCAAGTATTCAACCTAAAGGTGCTCTGTTCATGGAGTTACTAACTGCACTGAAGTTTAATTTTAATCATATGATAGGTCCTCAAAACTATGTCTGGAATGAATATGAATGAATGAATGATGCCTGTAAAAGTGTTTTGCAAACCATAATGAGTATGAAAACATGTAATATTGTTATTTGCCTTATTTAGAATAGAGTCATATGAACTAAAGAAATATTGATATTCAAATTCCAAATTCAAAAAAGATTCTGTGAAAGATCTGGAGAGGTATGTCACCCAAACGCTGAGAAAAGAGAAGAGGCAAACTTTGGATGGTTTCATTTGAGGTAAAACGAGCAACCTTGTGCAGCCTCACACAAGTCTCCAGGGATTGTATGAATATCTCATCCCTAGTCTTGTGCTTCCAAGAAATTATATCCTGAAAATAAAACTCTGCTTTTGCACTAAGAAAAAAATATATAGGCACAAAAATGTGAATATTTTACAGTAATTGTGTAGTTCTTTCAAGTAGTAATTACATATTTTTATTTTATTTTATTTTATTTGTAATTATATGTTCTTTTTAAAATTTTTTTAACGTTTATTTATTTTTGAGACAGAGAGAGACAGAGCATGAACGGGGGAGGGGCAGAGAGAGAGGGAGACACAGAATCGGAAGCAGGCTCCAGGCTCTGAACCATCAGCCCAGAGCCCGACGCGGGGCTCAAACTCACAGATTGTGAGATCGTGACCTGAGCTGAAGTCGGACGCTTAACCGACTGAGCCACCCAGGCGCCCCTGTAATTATATATTTTTAAATTTATTTTTAAAAACCAGGTTTACCAAAGACAAAAATTAAAAAATGACAAACTGGTGGGGCGCTTGGATGACTCAGTCAATAAAGCATCCAACTTCGGCTCAGGTCATGATCTCACAGTCTGTGCAGTTTGAGCCCCACGTTGGGCTGTATGCTGACAGCTCAGAGCCTGGAGCCTACTTCGGATTCTTTGTCTCCCTCTCTCTCTACCTCTCCCCCCCCCCCAAAAAAAAAATAAATAAACATTAACATTTTTTTTTTAAATGACAAACTGGCAAAAAAATGTAAATAGAAACTTTTGTAGAAAGGGTTCAATATTCTTAAAAGAGACCCCTTATCAAAAGAAGAAAATGAATTACCTAGGAATAACCTAACCAAAGATGTAAAACATCTGTATGCTCAAAACTATAGAAAGCTTATGAAGGAAATTGAAGAAGATACAAAGAAATGGAAAAACATTCCGTGCTCATGGATTGGAAGAATATATTTGTTAAAATACTACCCAAAGCTATCTACACATTCAGTGCAATCCCAATCAAAATTGCACCAGCATTCTTCTCGAAGCTAGAACAAGCAATCCTAAAATTTGTATGGAACCACAACAGACCCCGAATAGCCAAAGTAATTTTGAAGAAGACCAAAGTGGGAGGCATCACAATCCCAGACTTTATAGCCTCTACTACAAAGCTGTAATCATCAAGACAGCATGGTATTGGCACAGAAACAGACACATAGACCAATGGAATAGAATAGAGACTCCAGAATTGGACCCACAAAACTATGGCCAACTAATCTTTGACAAAGCAGGAAAGAACATCCAATGGAAAAAAGACAGTCTCTTTAACAAATGGTGCTGAGAGAACTAGACAGCAACATGAGAACAATGAAACTAGACCACTTTCTTACACCATTCGCAAAAATAAACCCAAAATGGATAAAGGACCTGAATGTGAGACATGAAATCATCAAAACCCTAGAGGAGAAAGCAGGAAAAAACCTCTCTGACCTTAGCCGCAGCAATTTCTTCTTGACACGTCTCTAAAGGCAAGGGAATTAAAAGCAAAAATGAACTATTGGGACCTCGTGAAGATAAAAAGCTTCTGCACTGCAGAGGAAACAATCAACAAAACTAAAAGGCAACCAACGGAATGGGAAAAGATATTTGCAAATGACATATTGGACAAAGGGCTAGTATCCAAGATCTATAAAGAACTCACCAAACTCCACACCTGAAAAACAAAGAATCCAGTGAAGAAATGGGCAGAAAACATGAATAGACACTTCTCCAAAGAAGACATCCAGATGGCCAACAGGCACATGAAAAGATGCTCAACGTCACTCCTCATCAGGGAAATACAAATCAAAACCACACTCAGCTATCACCTCACGCCGGTCAGAGTGGATAAAATGAACAAATCAGGAGACTATAGATGCTGGAGAGGATGTGGAGAAACGGGAACCCTCTTGCACTGTTGGTGGGAATGCAAACTGGTGCAGCCACTCTGGAAAACAGTGTGGAGGTTCCTCAAAAAATTAAAAATAGATCTACCATATGACCCAGCAATAGCACTGCTAGGAATTTACCCAAGGGATACAGGAGTACTGATGCATAGGGGCACTTGTACCCCAGTGTTTACACTCAACAATAGCCAAATTATGCAAAGAGCCTAAATGTCCATCAATAAAGAAATTGTGGTTTATATACACAATGGAATACTATGTGGCAATGAGAAAGAATGAAATATGGCCTTTTGTAGCAACGTGGATGGAACTGGAAAGTGTTATGCTAAGTGAAATAAGTCATACAGAGAAAGATAGATACCATATATACCATATCTATGGTATAGATACCATTTTCACTCTTATGTGGATCCTGAGAAACTTACCAGAAGACCATGGGGGAGGGGAAGGAAAAAAAAAGTTAGGGAAAGAGCCAAACCATAAGAGACTCTTAAAAACTGAGAATAAACTGAGGGTTGATGGGGAGTGGAGGGAGGGGAGGGTGGGTGATGGGTATTGAAGAGGGCACCTGTTAGGAGGAGCACTGGGTGTTTGTTGTATGGAAACCAATTTGACAATAAATTTCATGTTAACAAATAAATAAATTTAAAAAATCAAATTAAAAAAAAAGAAAATGAAGAATGCCCCAATAGAAAAAGGATGAAGAAAATAAACAGACTTATCAAAGAAGAAACAGACATATTCCATGGAGGGTACATTTTAAAAGAAATTATTTTCCCACATCAAATTGGGAAGAATTTTTCAATTACTATACTTAATATTGTTTGGGTATGGAAAAATATATGCTTAAAAATTGCTAGAGAAAACATAAATGTTTATAGCTTTTCTGGAAAGCATTTGGCCAAATGTATGTACATAAGAAGACAAAGTAAATATCTCAAAGTAACATAAATAACTTTTTCTGAAATTATTTTTATTTTAATCTTTATGTCTTTCAATATTTTCTAAATTTTCTAGCAATGAAAACTGGCTACATTTATGTTTAACCATATTAGTAACCCCAAATTTATTATATGCACAACTTTCAGGGGAGTACTGTGCCTTGGATTTAATGACAATAAAATATTTCCTGCATAATTTAACCTTGTTTTTACCTACAAATTTCAAATAAGTTGCACTGTTTAATGGCAAAATTTAAGTTAGAATTAATCAACAATCTAGTATTATATCTGTGCCTGTGTTTCTAAAACAATTGTGTTATCACTTTCTTAGAGATCCAGACATTTGGTGATATGTCCTTAATCAAACGTACATTTTGAGTAAAATATTTCAATGTTGGGGGGCGTAAGCACTGGTGAAAATGGAAAAACACTCTAATGGCTTTTTAAATTCTAAGAATAGTGTACTTCAAAATTGTAGAATCTTAAGGTGTAATTAGGTGGTGTCCACCATATTGGTTGGTCTCCCTTCTCATCCATCTGATAAAACTTTTAACTTTATTGCTGATGGTTGAAAGAAAGCTGCTTCGATTAAACCCAAACAGATCATCAATGGTTTTTATGTTAGTATCACTAAAATGAGAAACAGACTATAATAGCAAAACTTATACGTTTCTTGCACATGTTAAGCTGTATATAAGGTTAGGAATTGTTTCGTTTCCAAATAGGTTTTAATTTTTTTTTATGTTTATTTATATTGGAGAGAGACAGTATGCAAGCAGTGGAGGGGCAGAGAGAGAGGGAGACACAGAATCTGAAGCAGGCTCCAGGCTCTGAGCTGTCAGCACAGAGCCCAATGTGGGGCTCGAACTCACGAACCATGTGATCATGATCTGAGCTAAAGTTGGACACTCAACTGACCGAGACACCCAGGTGCCCAGGTTCTAATTTTTTAAATGAGGAGAAAAAGAAAAATGGAGAGAGCCATGGATTTTTAAAGAATGTTTCTTATATAGAGTCAATGATAGTTCTTGATTGTTATAAGTATTTGAAGATGCTTTCAAAATATTGAGAAGTCTTAAGTAACTTAGTTAAGTAATAACTAACGTTTGTTTACAAATCTGTGTGATATGTATGTTGTCTTAAGGACAAGATGCTTATACTTCTTCAAGTGTTTTGGTTAGGAGAAGCTATCTTTCATCAAGCATTTAGTGAGTTTCCATGATGTCAAGATACCATGCTATGCCCTGGTAATAAAAGATGCCTAGGACAATTTTCCTGTCTAGGGAGCTTAAAGTCTAGTTGAAGAAGACAGGCATGGAGACTGATGAAAGAAATGAAGCATTGTTGGAGCTATGATGTAAAAAAAAATCTGCTTTCGGGGGCAGTTGGGAATCCAAAGCAGACAGGAAGGATGAGAGGAAAAGCTAATGAAGGGCTAATTTATATTTGATGGAAGGAAGATAGGAAATGAGGTCAAATGTCTTTGTGGAAGAGATGTTGAAGTGAATATTATAAGTAATCAGGTGATCAGGATAGCCAAAACTGGATAGATGGAGCATCATGAGAAAACAGGGATTATAAAATAATCTGGCTGCCCTTTGGGGAAATAAAATGTAGAGTGAAGTAGCTGAGATTAGACTGCCAATAGCGGAAGCAAAGAGCCCCTATTCCTGTCAGTCCCACATTAGGAAAAGCTTTCTATGCCAGACCAGACATAGGGCAGGTCACCCTGTAGATATTGCAGAGCTATGGAGGATTTTTATTTATTTTTTTTTTTCTGCTTAAAGCAGAAGAAAGTCATCAAATTTCCCATGGCAAAAATAGAATCTCTTGTGCCTTTAATGAACATTCTATAATTGACCCAATCTCCTTGGTACTACCCAGCTAAGTTTTTAAAGCATTTTCTACAGCACCGCTGGTTTTTTCAAAAGAAATTTTGCAGTGCTTCAATAAGAAAAATAGGTCAAATGGAAAGACACACCCTTAAATGTTTTAAATCTTGGTATAGAGAAAACAGTTTATTGTTGTAGCAACTCCTAACACTCCAAAATTGAAAGCTACTAATGTAGCCCATCTCAGTTGCACAGAAAGGACACCCAGTTTTCAACTGATGGAGGCAACAGAATGGAGCAGCACAGAAAGGTGGAGAACCCTTTCAGGTGAAACACTGGGATTCCTAAAATAGGTTCTCTTTGGAATTTCTTCCCTTCTTTAAAGTTTGGTTAACATGAAAGTCTCAATATCTCCTTGTAATTTAATTTTTTTTTTAGTGTTTATTTGAGAGAGAGAGAGAGAGAGAGAGAGAGAGAGAATGAGAGCGCAAGTGGGGAAGGAGCAGAGAGAGAGGGAGACACAGAACCTGAAGCTGACCCCAGGCTCTGAGCTGTCAGCACAGAGCCTGATGTGGGGCTCTAACTCAGGAACCATGAGATCATGACCCGAGCGGAGACGACGTCAACGCTCAACCTACTGAGCCACCCAGGCACACCTCTCCTTGTAATTGTAGAGTAATGGTATGTTGATAAGGATATAGGAGAATATTTTACAGTATTGTTATAGCTAAAGAGAAAAATTTGAAACAGTATTTTTAGAGAATTTGTTAAAATTCTAATGAAGATAGGGGCGCCTGGGTGGCTCAGTCGGTTAAGCGGCCGACTTCGGCTCAGGTCATGATCTCGCGGTCTGTGAGTTTGAGCCCCGCGTCGGGCTCTGTGCTGACAGCTCAGAGCCTGGAGCCTGTTTCAGATTCTGTGTCTCCCTCTCTCTGACCCTCCCCTGTTCATGCTCTGTCTCTCTCTGTCTCAAAAACGTTAAAAAAATTCTAATGAAGATAATTTAAAAATAAACGTGATACATATTTTAGTTAGTGATTAATATTTTGTAATCGAGGATTGCTTTCCTAAATACTGTAGATTTCATGACAGGATATCAGGTCCTTGCTAATGCATTATTTGGTTTCTTAGTTTCGGTCATGCTGCACTCTGCTCTTAATGGTAGGTTTATGTTTTAATTTATCATTATCATTAATTTGCCATGGTATTTCATTTTTTGAACTTTACTTCTTGTTTAAATCATATTTTGCCTGCTCGATTTCTTGCCTCAACAAAAGATGCATTTATCAACTATGTAAATATTTGTTGAGTAGAACAATCTTTACAAGTACATCTTTAGGGGCGCCTGGGTGGCTCAGTCGCTTAAGCGTCCGACTTCGGCTCAGGTCATGATCTTAGGGGTTCGTGAGTTTGAGCCCGGCGGCGGGCTCTGTGCTGACAGCTCCAAGCCTGGAGCCTGCTTCGGATTCTGTGTCTCCCTCTCTCTCTGCCCCTCCCCTGTTCATGCTCTGCCTCTCTCTGTCTCAAAAATGAATAAAACATTTAAAAAAATTAAAAAAAAATAAAAGTACATCTTTAAATCAGTATGTGTTTATCTATTTTACATTTTCTATTCAGCTATCTTAAGTAAGGCTGTGTAAAATGATACTCCATTAAATTATGATAGGAAAACTTACCAATTTTCTGCATTAACAAGGTTTTTTCCTTCTTACATGTAGTAGTTTTATTTTTTAGCCACAACAAGTGTAGCTTCAACATTGTAGGTATTCCTTAAGAATATCCTGAAGAAGGCAGACTATGGAAAAGCAGCCTAGCCCTCATATATATTTTTACTACGTCTTACAACAGTAAAAAGTGTATCATATTATACTGGAAAAAAAAAAGGAAGTGGTGGTATTCTTAGGTGGTGTTAGGTACGCTGATGATGTGCTTCATAGTAATTATGTAAAACTCCAGAATGAGATTTGTTCCCATTTCAATCAAGAAGGGTAGGGCATTTTGAAAAAAAAAAAATAATAAAACAGTAGATCTGTTCTTTGGTAATTGAAATTAACCATATAGGCACTGGCTCAAAAGGTTTGGGCATTGTGAATCTACATGATTTTTCTGCCCAACCCCCAAGCCTAATGACTCTGATGATCATGTTGTAGTCGGTTGTCTGCAGCAAAGACAGATGGATCAGCCAGGGAATTCTCCACTAGCTCTGCCTCTCTGAAACCACAGTCAGGAAATGTAATCAGATTGCTGAGCTGAACCAGAGCAAGAGCTTTCCTAATGGGTAACTGTGACTTGAGAAATCACATCCATTAGATAAAGTGATTAAATATACATCAGTCCTTTGGCAAGGGAGCCATGAAGATATTGCAATAGAACATCATCATGTGACCCATCTCTCTTGAAAAAGGAATACATTTTTACCTTTGACATCTTTAAATTCCTCAGCTCAGTTGCAGGAAGACATTTGTTCATGATGAGCTTTATGCAGTTCATGATTTTCTGTGGACTACAGAGTACTTGTGGGGTTGATAACACCTGATAAAGGAAATATTTCTGACTTGCTCATCCCCCATACTGTTTTTGTTTTATATTATTATTCTTTGTTTTGGCAATTTCATACTTCATCTCATTATTTTTTTTTAAATTCTTTCAGCGGAAGCCTGTGTGTCCCCAAGTTATATATGTTTTTTCACTTAGATATATATGTACAAAAAATATAGTTGTGTATGTGTGTTCATGAAAATTTCCCTGAGCTTTCCAAATAAGCTTTCTTTTTTTGTTAAAATAATTTAAAGAGAATTTAGTTTTCAAAAATGTCACATCAAATAGGATTAACCTCCACTATATTTGTAGTTCTAGAAATTCCGGTTTCTCATTCTTAGTTATAACCGTATTTGATTAATAATATCATGCCCCATCATATATTAATACACTTGCCACTAACCCACTTGAGGTAATACATGTATTCATAATATTCTTTTTAGCTGTGAATAACCCTTCACTTTTTCCTTGGTGACCATCAGGAAGAAATTACAAAATGACTGGCAGAGAATGAGTTTACGATCATGGAATCATGGATAACTGGGTTGAAGGAATCTTCAAAAATTATAGTCTTCTACCTTATTTTACATATGAGTTCCTGAGAGTTTAATTTGATGTGTCTAAAATAATAGGAAACACAGTTAAAGAAGTGACCGAAAGTAACTGTCATTTAAAATTTTCATTACTGAATTCCTGAGCACACCTCTATACATGCTAATTTTTATTCCCCAAATCAAAGTTTCTATTTCTCCCTATAATCTTAAATTTTGAGATCTTCAAAGTCAACAGAGATGAAGGCAGGTTGCTAAGCTCTGATTTTAATGGGTTTTCTGCTGCTGAGGCACATACAGGGATGTTTAGTTATGTGAGACCAAGTGAGGGGCATATTACACACAAAAAGAGGTGTCACAAAGCCCCGACAAGAATGAATATGAGGTGCCTGAAGGGGCATCTTTACCAGCCTGTTTGATAATCTATGTGATTATGTAAAATACTCAAATTACCTACAAATTACATATGCAGGAAAAATAGAATACAATTTTCATTCTGAAAGGAGTTTACAGAGATATCCTCGTCAAAACTATTCATTTTATAAATGTTTTTGGTATCTAGAGATGGTTTAGCTATAGTACAGCGAGTTAGAGTCAAGTCCGTGAACCAACAGCTAGAAAGGCTCTGAACTGAAAATATAGCAGACCTAACATGGTCATTTGAAACATTTTTTAGATAATGGTTTCTCTAGGTTCCTATAGTACATTACTGCCAATATCTACTTACAGTGCTATTCTAATTTGCAGAATGGATAGTATTTTTTGAATATTTATTTATTTTGAGAAAGAGAGAAAGAGCACTGGGGAGGGGCAGAGAGAGAGAGAGAGAGAGAGAGAGAGAGGGAGAGAGGGGATCCTAAGTAGGCTCCACATTGTCAGAGCAGAGCCCCATACCAGGCTCAATCTCACAAACTCTGAGATGATGACCTGAGTCGAAATCAAGAGTCGGATGCTTAACTGATGGAGCCACCCAGGCACTTGCACTCGCAGAATTGACAATATTTTAACTTCTCTGACCATTGAGAATGTTTACTATTCCTAAATTGTAAGATGAGGAGAAAGTTGTCAGTCAGTAAGCGAAACATCTGGTTCAGTGTAGAAATTGAAATAAAATTAATTGCATAGAGAATAATAATAAATATGAGAGAAGTGGAGAGCACATTATATAACTTTGTGACTTTCTAATTTCATTGAGGACTTCAGTTTTGAGCTTTTTCTCACCTTTTCTGTTCTCTTTTTTCTGAAGTAAGGAAAAGAGAAAAGAGTGTGTAACCATTGAATCAATAGTTACCGACTACCCAGTATGTGCCCCATTGGGCTAAATATCGAGAGTAGAAAGATGAATAAGATTCAGATCATGTTGAGAGTAGCTACTTTGGAGATTTAGGAAAGTGCTCCTTAGACAGAATCTTGAAGAAGCCAGAGTTTTGGATAGGTGGGTAGGGGTGAATTTCAGGGACTGAGGCTGAGATCATGTAGAAAAGGCTCTGTGGGTTAATCTCATAAACCCTGGGGGGAGCCATTGATGACTTTTAAATAGAGAAGTGATGTGATCAGTTTCTGTTTGCCACTCTGATGAATATAGAGGAAGAAAAGAAACTAAACCTAGAAATGAGGAGACTACTGTGATAATTCAGATAAGAGGTAAAGAAAGGAGAAAAGCTGTGCGGATATAAAAGGGAATGAGTATAGGGATGATTTAGAAAGAATAATCAGTAGGACTTGTTAATTAGTTGTTAAGACTGTATTTGAGTCACAAGATAGTAAATGTAGTCATTTCTAGAACTGGATACTGATTAGTAGTATCATCTAAATGAGCAGGGCAATAAAGAGTATATGGAAAATTAATATGAGTTTGCTGAACTTGAATGACATATCTAGGCTGGAAAATAGTTTATTTTTATTTGTTTATTTGTTTATTTATGTATTATTTGTAATGTTTACAGTGGAAAACCTTTCCATTCTTCCTTTGTAGAAAACCATCTATATAATAATGAACAATTACACATGTACAAAGGTAGTATATTAGCTCATTTTTATTGACTCATGAGTTGACTGCTGCCTGGTATCCTGTCTGGGAGTTGCAGGCAGTCAGCTGTGAAACAGGCGGTATCTTTCCCCCATGTTGTCCCTGAACATGCACCTGATTTGAGTCTCCTACCATATTGTTATAGGAAAAGGCTCCATCCTTCTGGAACATGCTCAAGAAAATTTGCCAATTTCTTTATATAGGTCCTGGGTTTATCTGAAATTCAAATTCAACTAGGCATAATGCATTTTACCTAGTGACCGTATCTTATGTTTTTCTTAAATGTTCATCCTTTTCTGTGTCCTTATGGCCCCATGACATATGCTCAAGATCAGAATGTACTAGACTCCTTAAATTCTGGGACATGAATTCCATATGCATTGGGTTAGGGGAGGACAGTCTACCACCAGTCAATTCCAGGTACTTTAGACACTGATTCCTGGATTTATTTTCAGTGTTGTCATTTATTGATTACTTCACATAAAGGCTTAATGTGTTTATAATTCCGGAAGAATGATGGAATAGTACTAAAAGTGCTGCAGGTGTGTTGAACATTAATTAGTTAATTATGAAGCACTTAGTTGAGAGACATTCTAAATAGCATAGAACTCAAGGCTTTTCACCTCAATCGGGGGTCCACTTAAATAGCACTTTACTAAGCCAGGAAAACAAACACAACTTGTACATGAGACATGTCACCCACTAGAAACACTAATCTCCCAGTCTGACTGCTTGCCAGAAAAAAAAAAAAAAATCCCCTGGGTGCTGGGTGTCAGAGGCTTTCTAAGAGCAGCGATTCATGAACCTCCTGGACCTTGGACAATGTTGTGACATTATTTTCATCCGTATTCTTAAGTAGTTAGTTGACATGATGAAAATATTTTATTTTGATTCAGAAGGTATAAGTGGAAACAACAGAATATTCTAAAAATACAAGATCTCAGAGAGGAGAAGGAAGGGGGGGTGAGGGGAGTGGGCAAGGGAGATGGAAAGAGAGAGAGTGGCAGCACGGTGCCTCAAGATTTCAGACAGATTCGCAGTTCTGATACTGCTTGTGTTCTGTAAAGACCATTCTTATTAATTCAGGGTGACCATAATACATGAAAACTTTTAGAAAAGTAGACCAGTCAGATATCATCAAAGTGATGTGGGAAATATGGCAGGCACATGGGTAACTTAGTCCCAGTCCCAATACCCCATTCTTTTTTTATTTGAAATATCCAGCTTTGCAAGCAAACTGAATTCTGTCCAGCCTGAGGATCAAGTGATTTGAATGATTGTCTCAAAACTACTGTGCAGATGTCTGTTTTTCTATGTTTTTGTTGTCTTTCCGAGTCTTTCCTCTCCTGGCTTTTCCACCTACTATTGGAAGTCATGTACTTTATTATGTACTTTTATATATTATAGACCCTTTTCCATGAGCTCGATTCCTACCTGAACCCATGATGTAGAGACGGAACAATGATAGTTTTCTCTGCACCTGCTCTATGTTTAGTAAGTTTCCAATTCCTTTTGGTGTCAAACAATAGCAGGTATCTCTGAAGTCCCTCAGGTCACTAATGTGCTCGCTTTTTGTTGTCAAGGTAGCAGCTGAACCACATCTTTCACAAACAGTTGGGCAGAGCACCTCTCATTCATTAGGAGAAATGCCCCTAGAGGCCTGGCTCTGTGTCCTAGGCATGGCTCAAACATTGTATAAATTAAAATGTCTGATACATTTTCTATTGTACAATGTTGCATTGTTTTAAAAACATTAAGAACCTTAGTAGACTCTCTTACTTTGTTGAAATGAATAATCGGTGTTCAGTTTGTGTTCAGTTTTCCTGAGGCAAGACTGAAATGATATTTTAGAAATGCCAAGTCATGGTAGATTCATTTGGGAAAAAAAGAGAAAAGGTTCATGGTCTTTGGTATTAAATTTTGGAATTAAGGTTAGAGCTAAATTATGAGAAGATTTTCATGATGATCTGTTCCATTTTTACATTCCCTGAGCAAGCCCATGGCCTTTGTGAGAAATTGACTAAGACAGGAAAGAAGGGGCAAGTGTTAGGGCATCACTGAACCATCTTTCCTTGTTTCCAAGTGGCAAGTCAAATTACCTCTCACAGGAACACAGGTTGATCAAGAGGATCAGAGAAGCAAGAGGATGAGGCACTCCTTATTGGTATTTCAGTACAGAATTCTCCATCTTGGTGGTTTCCAGGCAGATGACAAGAGGTCTGCAGCCTATTAATCCCAGTTAGCAGACCTAATGGCATAGAACTTTAACACATGTTCCACGGTCATTGTTTTAAGTACAGAATATTTCTGAGATTCAGGGAGAATTCTAGTCTAGTTCTCTTTCAGTGAAAATATTGGAAAGTGTAATTTATAATGCCTATGTTTAAGCAGTCTTTTTTTTCCCCTAGAACCTTTTGACTTGCATCGTTAGAAAATGTCCTTTTGTGGTGAAAATAAAAAGATACAGGCCAAGCACTGCCAGTTTTATTTTGGGAGGAGGTGATAGTTGGGGAAAACATGACCAAGGATATCATGGCAACATAGCACTCTGGGAGCTCAGACATAAGGAAAGTAACAAATACCTTCATCTTCAACAGGACTTACTGGCAAACATATATTTTTAAAATTATTCTTATTCCTGTATTGATTTGAAATGCCTTTCTATTGAGTTTGCTTGTAACTTAAATCTTAAATCTCTGTTAGTCAATAATCCTCTTTTCCCTATTTTGCCCCACTTTTTCAAGAGTCTGCTTACCTCAACGTGGTAAATACATTTAAAACAGGCAGAACTGAGTTTAATGCCTACTTCTGCCCCTTTCTAGTATATCAAATGAAATCTCTCATTCTCTATGAATTGAAATAAGGATAAAAAGCCTTCTTAGTGTTGCTGAAGAGATTACATTTCTAACATAGCACTGAACACAGGGTTAACTGCTTTATATATATACATTAGTTTTCTTCTATAGCATAACCAAACTCCACCTACTCTCAGATATCCTATTCTTTCCTGATGGCCTTTACAGCTTTGTATAAGCTCCCTTGTCACTGGCTAATTTTCTAAGTGGTGCACACCACAACTCAGTACCAATTTTGTCATGAAATGTCCTAAAGATAACCTAAGAATAGAGATTCTGTGAAAGAACATTGAGTACCATTAAATCACGATATTTATTATAAAGCAGTGATTTGCCTGCTATTCTCCCATACAGATGATAGCAGAAGTCCCTATTACGCCACCAGATTCCCATTTTACGTGACAGCTGTGATATTTTAACTCCTGGAGTAATTGGGGGTGTATTTGCAATACAATCAGCTCAAATCTAATTCATCAATTTTATGAGGTCTGAAACATGGTCAAGGCTCCCTTTGGTGCCTTGAGAAAAAGCCGCTTGCCAAGATAACAAAGGACATGACTCAACTGTTTTCTTACTTGCACTCCTGCTTCACATCAGAGGCAGGGAATTTTATGTTTAGTGACCTTCTCCTCCCACACATTTTGGATTTTCTCATCTAAAGTCACATCTGTGACATCAGTGCTAGAAATTTCCATCTCTGGCTTTCTTAGCTTGGCTATTTTTTCCTGTCTGCACAAAGAATTTTAGGTGCCTTTTGATAAAACACACATTAAAGGGATCACTAAAAGACTGTCAAAATGAATCAGATGTTTTGTGCAGTGGAGGAAAAAAAATCATAGCAACATAAAATTTGTTTTGTCTTTTACAGAAGACCTAACACATAGCAGTGTGTTCTTTGTTGATGATAATTGTTTATACTGCTTAAATATATCTTCTTAAAATTTATTCTCTAGTTTCTTTTGGCCAAGCCCATCATTCTTGCAAGGTTGAATGATTCTCATGACAGATGACTAGGAAAACCCCATTCAAAGCTAGTGTAAAAATTACAAATCTTTAGTTTCAAAAGATGCCTTCTCACCAAAAAGCTTTACTTTGTGGTTTCTCATGTTTCACGTTGATGTTAACTCCTAGGTGATGGTTAATGGTATCTTTTTTAGCAGCAAAACATTGTCAGATTCAGATGAAATAATAGGTACTAAAAAGCTTTATAAAGTTAAAAATATATCAAAATGAGATTTTAATGATGCTTCATTTATTCGAAGTAATGGAATGTGGTTAATAATTTTTCAATTAAGCAGTTTTCCTTTCCAGTTTAGTTTGCTTGATTCGAATACGATGCTACTTAGCTCCTGCAGCAGATTGGATTCCTTTAGGAACACTTAGCATTTCTCCATGGAAAGACATGCTCTCAGACAATCCCCCTTGACCCTGTCCAGTTATCTCACACAAGCATAGAACTGACCCTTAGCATTTTGAGATTTAATATTTATTGAGTCGTTCTTGTGTTCAGCACCCCTCTCAGCACTTTGTGTTATAAAGTATTTATCTAAAGTAGATGGCCTTATATGCATTCTCTATTGTAACGCACACAATAGCATGAGGACGGGCGCTATTGTCATCTGCTCCTTGAAGAGGAAACTGAGGCTGAGAAAAGTAAAGTCATGTATCCATATCATACAGCCGGAATATGAGAGAGCTGGAGATCAAACTGAGCTTTGTCTGACTCACGGTTCCTAATACTATGCTATGTTCTTCAAACCAAAGGCTCCCTCTTGCCTGGTTTTGAAATGTCTAAAATAATTCTTGAAAGCAAGATTTATTTATCCATTTTTCTTTCACAACAAAGGTATTTGGCAAGTATTTTGCATCAGTTGGGACTTCTTTTTTGAAACACAAACATTCCTAGTTCTCCAAAATATTGGCGTATGTAATATTTTTTAAAAGCTTGGTGTTCACATACGTGAAGACTTAACTTGTTTTCTTTTCAGAATAAAACATCAGTTAGAATTCTAAATGGGATGTACCAGATATGGGATTTTCTCCTGTAAAACTAGCAATAGGTATGACAGAAACCTTGTGTGCTTTTTCACCCCACCAAGAAGTTCAGTCTTCTAATTATTTCATATGAATAAGACTTTTCACCTGTGCCAAATATATAGTGAATTTTACAGCACCTGGAAAGATGTTAAACAGAAGATGTTACAATTAATCTTTATGTTGAAACAATGCTAAAAACTAGATGTATGCTATGTGAAAAATGAGTTTTTGTAATACAAAGGTAAGAACTGATGAGGGCATGGTTGCCAGAGTACTCCAAGGAAGTCTGGGTGGTGAATGGCAGACCTGAGCTGAACCTGTCAAATAGGTTAGGATTTGGATGTGTGGAAGCCATAATCTGTGGTCTCCAAGTGGCATAGGCACACATAAGAAGGATGCTGGAAAAGTTTGGTTTTTTAAACATTGTCTTTCAATTTTCAATTTTATATATATTTTTGATGTATGTATAATGTCTTACAGTTGACATGTAGATTCTTTAAAATGTAGCAGTAGTATGAATTCATGCATTGGGAGATGCTCAATGTATTATTATTGTTATTATTTTCCTAGTAAAAATGAGTCTGGGACATTCTCTTATGATAAGGATTGAAACCACGATCCTAGAGGGCACCTGGGTGGCTTAGTCGGTTAAGCGTCCAACTCCATTTCAGATCAGGTCATGATCTCATGGTTTGTGAAATGGAGCTCCACATCAGGCTCGGCACCGACAGCACAGGACCTGCTTGGGATTCCTTCTGTGCCCCTCCCCTGCTCGTACTCTCTCATCTCTCTCTCTCAAAATAAATAAACATGAAAAAAGAAAGAAAGAAAACATCGTATAATTATCACCCTTTTAAGGAAAGGCAGGAAAAGTAACTGAAGGAGTTAATTGTTGGCATGTTGTAGGGGTCATTATTGGCTTATTATTTCAGAAAGTGATCAAATATAAACACCTCTAAGAGGTATTTATTGAATAGATTGGTTCTACCTCTGATCTAAATCACTTGTGTTTCCTGCACAAACTTGAAATAACCCAATAATTCTACATTATTTTCAAGTATTACTAGTATTATATATTCCATACATATGTATTTATTATATATGTTTATTTGCTCTTGTTTCTTTCTGTTTTAAGACCTCATAATTTTCCAAGTGTCAAAAACATCATGAAACACGTTTGGAAAGTGTATACAGTCATCACTCAGTTAACTATTACTTTGGTAGATATTTATGTTATACACAGAAATATAAGTCTGAGACATTTCCCCTGTATTGGCCACGCTGTTCTGCAAGTATGCTTATAGTCAATGAAGGAGAGGCTTGGATCTCCTAGTATTCTTAAAGTGAAGACCCAAACTTGCCTCACATTTCCTGAACAAAATGACAGGTTAATGTAATGGATGAAATGATTACAGCTTGGCTTCCTTAAAATGTAGGCTGTTAGTAAAAAAGCAATTAGGAAAATAATGAAGAAATGAAACAGCAGTTCCTCTTCCAGTTTTCCTTTGCTCTGTATTATGTCATAACAAAAGTAATATAATAGCCACTAATTATAGGAAACCTTTCAGACTTTGTAATTGGATCCTTCATTTTTCCCACAGCAACTGTGAACTAAGAATCTATTATTCACTGATCTGCCTAGTTCATTCCCAGGAAGTCCTATCGGTGTCTCTTGATAAGAGTCTTAAAGAGATTTATGTATGTATTTAGGCATATTAGCTAAACTGGTGCCCTTTTTTAAAAAAGAGTAAATATTAGGCTTATTGTTGTGAATTCTTCATCACCCACTATCAAAATGACCTATCTTAAGCAATATCAATCAAGTGGTGGAAAGCAATGAACTCAAAGCTCAACACTTCTAGTCATAGTTCCAGTAGTTCCTTAAACATGACTAAGCAAACACCAAACTCCCTAAACCTTGATGTAACCATTTGTATTAAAAAAAAAAAAAGGAAAAGAGTATTTGCATTTTACATTTCAGAGCCTTGCCAAGTGTGAAAGGGCTGCGAAGAGTGTGAAACTATTGTAATTCAGCATATCTTTACATATGTAAACGTTAGTCATGAATGTGAAATATATTTTCAGCTTTTTTACTAAATGGGTACTATCAATTAAGAAGGCTCCCAAAGAAATAAGTTCTTTAGAAAATATGTTGATATATTAGTTTGTCGTGAAAAATACAAAGAAATACAGAAATAAGATAAAATACAGAGGAAGCACACGAGGCCACATTTCTGGCATATATTTGTGCATCAAGGAATGAAGTTCATGATGTGGTTAGAGGCCTGAGTCTAAAACATTAGAAACCTGATAAAATAAAATTAGAAAGCCAAGAATCAGTAGAACTGGTTGAAAGGAAGTAAAACTGAGTGAGAAATAGTGGTGGAGTTGATAGGGATATGCTGTTCGGTAAAAATGTGCATGTAGTTTGCTTCTAAATGATCTATATCCATGTTACGATTGTGTAGCTTAGAAGAAACCCCAATGTCAAAGGCAGTCAATATAAATTATAAAATTTCTAAAATTGCATTCTTCCCAGTTTGTATTATTTGGGAGTTTTGTTTTCACTCAATTTCATTAATGAGATAGGTTACCCAATTGTCTTTTCTTCCTTCCTTCCTTCCTTCCTTCCTTCCTTCCTTCCTTCCTTCCTTCCTCTTTCTCCTCTCTTTCTCTCTCTCTCTTTTTCTCTCTCTCTCCCTCACTTACTCCCTTCCTTCCTATCTTCTTGGCTGTGATGCATTAGAATAAAACTAACCCGTTTCTTGATACGTCTTAACTTATCTCATGCCCTCTCCCCAACAGATTAGCCAGGTGGGTTCCTCCCCAGTGAAATAACATGTATGGTTCCTAGGTATCTGAGAGGACAAATCACTTGCTTTTCACAGAGTAGTGGTAAAGCCAACATGCTTTTATAACAACAGAGTAGACTTTTTAACTATAATATGCTGCCCTTCTGGACAGTAGGCTTATTTCAAAAAGAAACATTGTAAAAACTATTGTATATACTTGTATTCTGCACTAGGGTTCTCACTTATTTTTTTTACCATTTTGTAATACAAAAGATATTTAACTAAACAGCTGATTTTTCTCAAGGTAATTTTTATAGTAACATTAACTTTTTACTTTGCAATTAACAAATACTTATGGAGCAGACATATAGATGCAAAGGACTCAATTTTGTTGATATTAATGTATTTCTTTTTTATTTAAATATAGAGACTTGTTGGGTTAAGTGGTAATAGATTTAAGAAGCTTCCTCGCCATCATAAATTCATTACACTTAGGGGCAAGGGCCTACAAAAGTAAAAGAACCTATAGATTTGTTATATATCAACAAAATTCTAAGTAAATGCATTTCCTTCCCACAGCATTTCTTTAATTTGCCTTTCTCCTCACCTATTTCTGGATTTTTATTAATCCCTAATTACTATAAGCTCTAAATTATAAATTTAGAAATTCCCAATTTATGTTGCTATGAATAAAAGATTACTACCTACAAAATGAGCCTTTTCTGTGACACACTCAATACCAGAGAGTTTGCAATTACTTGTTCATGCCTTTAAGGAAGTTAAAAGCAACCTGTCATTTTAAATTTGATTTTCAAAGAGCAGGGTGCCAGAAATGTGACATAAACAAACGAACAAAATGTAGCTTCTAGGTGTTACTGATGGGTAGACATTCTTCAATTAAGTTTCTGGGGATAGTTTTATTTAATTACAAGGGCAATTTACCAGATAAACTACTCACTGATTGAATTTCCAAACTCAAGCCTGCCGAAAAAAGCCAAATGAATCATCAATTAAAAACTTATTCAGGAATTGTTGAATCACTATATTATACACCTGAAACTAATATAATCTGTCTGTTAGCTAACTAGAATTAAAATAAAAACTTGGGGCACCTGGGTGGCTCAGTCTCTTAAGTGTCCGACTTCAGCTCAGGGCATGATCTCCCAGCTTGTGAGTTCAAGCCCCGCATCGGGCTCTGTGCTGACAGCTCAGAGCCTGAAGCTTGCTTTAGATTCTATGCCTCCCTCTCTCTGCCCCAAGCCCCTGCTTGTGCTCTGTCTCCCTCTCTCTCTTGAAAATAAATACATTGAAAAAAAAACTTTCAAAAGCTCCCCCCAAAATAAAGAATAAATAAAAACCTCAGTGATTCAGATGCCAAGACCTCTTTGACAGGTACATATTCTAACCCATATACTTCTGCATTTTGAACTTTTAAAAACACCGATATCCCTCACCTAATGTTATGTTTTCCTAGAATACTGGGGATAAACAGACCTCAGTCCTAGGCCTGGCTCTGCTGTACACAGCTCTGTCATCTTGGACAAAGAAACCTCTAGATGACATTTCACTTTCCTTAATTTTGAATTGTGAGGTCTGACTTAGATTTTCTCTGAACTCCAGTCACTCTAAAGTAGTAGTTTTTTTTTTTAATTTTTTTTTCAACTTTTTTTTTTTTTTTTTGGGACAGAGAGAGACAGAGCATGAACGGGGGAGGGGCAGAGAGAGAGGGAGACACAGAATCAGAAACAGGCTCCAGGCTCCGAGCCATCAGCCCAGAGCCCGACGCGGGGCTCGAACTCACAGATTGTGAGATCGTGACCTGAGCTGAAGTCGGACGCTTAACCGACTGCGCCACCCAGGCGCCCCTAAAGTAGTATTTTTAAATTTTTTTTTTTTTTCAACGTTTTTTATTTATTTTTGGGACAGAGAGAGACAGAGCATGAATGGGGGAGGGGCAGAGAGAGAGGGAGACACAGAATCTGAAATAGGCTCCAGGCTCCGAGCCATCAGCCCAGAGCCCGACGCGGGGCTCGAACTCACGGACCGTGAGATCGTGACCTGGCTGAAGTCGGACGCTTAACCGACTGCGCCACCCAGGCGCCCCTAAAGTAGTATTTTTAAATGGGACTTCAGTGAATTGTAGCATGTAGTTTTAACACATGCACACATGCTAGTGGGGGTAGACCAGAAGAGAGACCATCACTATTATAGTAAGAATAAATATTTCTTTGTGAAACTTTGTTTCAAATATAAGTGAATATGTATACTTGGCCACAAGTAAAATATAGTTTGCTTTGTGGGACTCAGTCAAAACTTATGAAAAGGACTTCTGTAGGATTTTAACCAGTGTTTCCACTTGGTTCATAAGGGTTGGTTTGCAAATGAAAACCTAATAATTAACATCTGTCCTCAATACATAATTTTAATTGCCCCAGCCTTAAAAATGCCATGGCCCCAAAAGTGTAAAGCCCCAAATAAAGCCCACACAAGACAGGATATATATGATATAGAGTATATATCATATAGGGTCTTTTTAATTATCCTAAATTTAGTCACTATTGGTCTTGGAAAACTTGAATTAGGAAGAATTGCTGGAATATAGTCATTTATATACAGATCATTTTGACAAAGGCCTATATATGCTATAATTGTTGGAGTCTTATTAAAATATTATATCTATGTTTGCAGGTGAATTCCACGGGATTCTCTCATAAGTAAAACTGATATTTTGCTGTGCCTGAACCTTCTCTTGAATGGTACCTAAAATATAGTTGTTCAGTGCTTTATATTTCTCTCTGGAAAAAAAAATTAATTATGGTACTAAGGTAGTTTAATGATGGGATTGTTTTTATAGCCTTCTGAAATTCATAAAATTTATGCTTCTTGAGAGAATCAACCTGTGTGGTAACATATCAAGCACTGATTAAGGTAATTAATTAAGATAATTAAGATAATTTTTTTAAAATTAGGAATAATTGTGAAAAATTCAATAAAGTTTGATATATGTAAAAGAACAAAAGTGTACGAAATATGTCAGTGTTGTATTTGATCCTACTAAAAATAACTATATATACTGAGTTATTCAGTTTAATTTAATATGAATCAAATTAATATTACTTAATTTAATAGCTATTTGATACTACTTTAGTGTCATTTGGAATTAGATTCAGCCGCTAATACTAGAGACCTGAACATAGTAGCTTAAACTCCCAGATTTTATCCTTTCACTCAAGAGAAACCCAACGTAGACTTCCAGAACTGGTAGAGTACCCAGATCCTTGTGTGTTTCTGTTCTGTTACTCCTGACTTCCAGTCTGATCACATTGTAGTTTAAGATGATTGATTATTGGAGTGCTAATATTCAAATTCAAGGCAACAGAAAGGAGGAAGGACACAACTTCTCCCTTTCCAGGCATGTGCAAGGAGGTACCATGAAACATTTCTCATATCTGTACTCATATCTGTACTAGTCCCACCCTTACCTGTTAGGAAAACTGGGTAATGTAGTTTTTCAATGGGGCAGATTGCCCAGGGTTCTCAAAGGTGGGGATTAATATTAGAGCACACATATTTCCTTCCTTTTTGTTCCAGGTAATGGGCTAATTTTGGCTTATTTTTTATTTTTTCAAATAATATTGAAGGATTTATTAATCATTTACTGACACTGTGCTTTTTATTCAAAACATGCTAAACAAAGTCATAGCTATTTAAATACACTTTTTAGATTGGAAAAGAACTTAAATACCATCATTTAAATTTTATATTTTCCAAGTGAGGTAACTGGTGCTAGGATAAGCTGGGTTCTCAGCGCACAGTCTCATAAGTGACCAGAGTAAGAGCCAGGAAATTAATATAGGTATTTTTTTAAAGTTGCTAGTACTTTTTCCTACTATATTATGATGGTCTTTATTAACTAAGTGATGCTGTGTTTTTCACTATGCTTTTTAAAGAAGAATATTAGAATATTAATATTTTAACGTGTGTTAATCAGATAAAATAAGATACTTTACAGAGGGACACTTTTTCTGTTTTTAACTTTATTCATATAAAGGAAAAGTCTTGTTAGAAACACATTAGTGGGTTGCATTGTAGAAGTTCATTTGTAAGGCATTCATTAAGAACTCAGAATACATTTTCTTGTCAGGAATATGTAATATTTTCACACCTGGCTTATGGTAGCCTATTGAACACTTGATGTACCTAGAGTAGCATATACATAATACTATAGAACTTAACCATTCTATTTCATTTGTTTAGTAAGTATTTAATGTATATCAACATTTATGTTCTAGGCACTGTGCTATATACTGGGGACAAATAAACTTGGTTACTGCCCACACAGAATTGACCACGTGGCCAAGAGGATAGACATCAAGCAAATAATTCAAAGTGTGATGAGTGCTTCCACTGAAAAGAACAGGGTCCTTAGTAAACACATTAGCTGGAGGAGGAAGGAGTAAATACAGTGTTTGAGGGGAGAGACAGGGAAATAAAAATGGGCCAAAAGGTACACATCCAACCCCAACTTGACTTCAAGAATTGACACTGATTTCTAAAGAGAAAAACTAAAGGCATGAAAGAATTTTTTTCCAGCAAAATATATTGAACAATCCTCAGCAATACTCTGGCACCCAGTTTAGAAGCTTCTTATTCTCCTCCATTTTTTTCCTTTCTCCTCCTCTACATGCATTTGTTCCTCACAACCCACTCTGTAGCCTAAGAAGCTTCCAGCGTCTGTGGCTAAAAGGTTAACTGTACCCTTTCCCATTCTCCCTGACAGTTCAACCTTTGGCTAACTTTCTGGTTCTGTTTCCTTGGAAACATATAAAAATGTGTGAATGATATCACTAAGTCATGCTGCTTATGTTAACAGAGACTCTGGAGATACAGAGGATCACCAGTCAGCAAACACCACAGTAATAAATACTGCAAACAAGATCCACTGGGGGATACTAAAATTAGTGGGCAAATGTTTGAAGACAAACAGGATTTCCATAGTCTAAGCTATCTTTCCTAAGATACTTAGCAACAACAAAGGTAAAGTGAGTAACCTGATAGTGGAGAAACTTGACAAAATTCAACTGAATCAAATGACCAAGGTAAACATCTGCATAGTAAGACACATGGGCATTATGAATCACTTGTTCAAAATAAAGATTTAAAAAATAAATGCATATTGCACAGAGAGGAGGAGACAACAAATACTGTAAGTATAGTGCTGTTGTACATGTGTACATTAGATGGGTTGTGACAGCAACCTCTAGTATCAGTTCAATGTAAGGAGAACCGAAACAAAAGATGAAAAATGATCCCTGATTGGTAGAGCCCATCTCAACTGGAAGACCTATAAATGCCTGATGAGACTGTCTTACCTTGGACCACCCTTAATGCAGTGACTCATGTAAGTGGGCGTGCCATTTCATGCGCAGTTGTTACAAGTGACTGGCTTACATGAAACATGCAGCTTTTAAGTGATGTGATTCCCACGCTTGCTTAACGTGAACCTCGTTTCCTAGTTCTGATAGGGACGCACAATGCTGCGCTGATAACTGTAAAAATTGATGAAAAGACTCCTCTAGAAGGGGAATGCCTGTCACTACTACTGTGCTAGTAAGTGCCAGTTCCTGTCATCTCTCCTTAGGTAGAGTGCTGCCATCCTCCGTAGGCCTCTTAACATTCTTTAACTCGCTTTGGGTATTTTGGTGCATTAATGCCTTGGTTCATTTTGTTTCCTCTGTCTGATTGATAATGACAATTGTTGTTACAATAATCACAGGCATTTATTGTGATCTTACTGTTTCAGGTATTGTTCTAAAAAGTTTATATTTATTAACTTATTTAATTCTCAAATGTCCTTTTCATATTCATTTTGCAGATGAGTAAACTGAGATACCCAGTTAAGTAACTTGACCAAGGAGACATAGCTTCTAAGTGTTAGAGGTAGGATTAAAAAGGAGGTATCTTGGCTTGTACAGTCCAGTCTTACAAATCTGCATTCAACCATGTTCTTCTTGACCTGACTGGTCTTTCCTATACCACTTCAAACTCACTTCTGTGTCCTTGTGTTTCCAAAATACTTTTTAAATACTTCTATTCAAGTAGTTGTATCATGCCTCATAAAGACTCTTAACCTTTACAGAGTAGGAATTTTCCTGGTCAAAATAGTTCTGTAAATTCTAGTGACTCCAAAGTTACTATTTCCAACCCAGGCTCATGTTATGAGTTCCAGAACAGCATGGCTAAGTACTTCACCCATCATCTTCTTTCCTTGTTCAAGCCTTATCCTCCTGGCTTTTCTTCTGTATGGAATTATGGGAGCATTTACTTGGTTGACTAACTCAGATAGCTGAAAGTAATCCTTGCTTCTCATCTCACTCCTGGAGTTCCACATGCATCTGTCAATTCTGTCTTTTCATGATCTCTCAAATATGACCACACCTCTACACCGTAATCACTTGCTAGCTGGCCTCTCAGCTGTAAATCCACCCTCTACCCTGTGGGTAATGTGAGCTTTGTAAAATGCAGTTTTGTTCATCTTCTCACTTAAATCAATTCCTAGTCATTGCATCTACCTTCTTCTCCAATCTCCTTTCTCTCCACTTTATTTTTTTCAAGGTCATTGTTCCCTTAAAAAAAATGGAAATAGTCAATTTTTCCCAAATGAATTGGTGTCAATGTTCAAGGTCTACAGCTTAGTGCAGGTACTCTTTACAGAGAGTAGTCTAATATGAGTTCCAAAGTTTGGACTAAAAATCCAGTGACGATGGAATGATTGTAACTGAAAACAGTGACTAGCCTTTGTGGATTTATTGACAGCCTACAACACCCCTCAGAAGATAGAGAACTAAAAACGGAGCCATCCTCTCAGGGAGTTTACAATGTAAATGGCAATTAGAGCCAAATTAGATATTAGAAAGTAAGTTTTTAAGAACCATAGCCACTGCTATATCAAAGAGGCCACCAGATGAAATTGTGATCTAAGCCTAAGTTTCTCAACTCAGCAGGGTGGACATTTGGGGCCATATAATTCTTTGTTGTGGGAAGTATTCCTGTAGGATGTCTAGTATCCTCCCTAGAGGACTCTCCCTAGACTCTTCTCACCAGGTATCACAGCAAGTACTCTTTCTTCTTATTGAATTAGGAGTAATCATAAAAATTGTACTTCTTTTGGTGGAGATAATAAAAATGTACATTTAGCGGATGTTTGCCTAAAGGTGCAGTGTTTATTTGAAGTTGAAACAAAGTACAAATGAGTCTCTGGATGGTGTTGGCTGTTCTGTCATATTGTACATGATGAGCAGTACCTGGTGTCCTTTATGTTTGCAATAATTGTCATAAAATTATTTTCTGATTTCAGCATTGATCCTGTTTGAATTGAGCAATTAAAGAAATTTTTAAATGTTTATTTTGAGAGAGAGCACACACACGTGTGCATGTGCAAGCAAGGGAAGGGCAGAAAGAGTGAGAGAGAATCCCAAGGACACTCTGTGCTGTCAGTGCAGGGCCCCATATGGGGCTAGAGCTCACCAACCATGAGGTCATGAGCTGAGCTGAAATCCAGAGTCAGATGCTTAACTGACCGAGCCACCCAGGTGTCCCTCTTGCTGACTTTTAAAGTAATCCACTGAGGGGCACCTGGATGGCTCAGTTGGTTAACCATCTGACTTAGGCTCAGGTCATGATCTAACTCAGTTAATGAGTTCGAGCCCTGCATCGGGCCCTCTGCTGCCAGTGCAGAGCCACTTAAGATCCCCACCCCCCATGCCCCTCAAAATAAATAAATATTTTTTAAAATAATAATAAAATAATTCATTGAGTGAAGTGGCTTCGGATCTTCTGTCCCCTTCTCTCTCTGCCCCTCCCCTGCTTGTGCTCATGCTCTCTCTCTCTCTCAAAAATGAATAAATATTTAAAAAATAATAATGAAATAACCCATTGAGTGAAGCCTACTTATTTCTTGTTTATAGTTTTCATGATCTCTTTAGCTATAAGATTATGCAATTTGAAAGAAGAGTAGAAAATGTTATTGAGTACTCCATTGCTTAAAAGAACTTGTTGAATGTATAAAAGAGAAAATTAGTGAAAATATTATCCCTTAAACGCCAAGGCTCTTGTTAAAAGAGACAACATTACTTAGGAATAAGTGGGAGGGAAAATCCATCTTGAAGAGAATAATTTAATGGCAATTGTCATGACTATATTTTGTAATGGATTTCATCCTTTGAAGAATTTGATTCTTATATATGGATGTTGCTAAATAATCTTACAGAATAGGAATAAGTAGAATTATCATGTGTAGTCAAGACGAGAATAAAAATTTACAGCAAAGTTCTGTCAGTGGACACCATTTTAAAAAAGTTATAGTCTGAGAGATACAACCCGATCATCAAGAATACAAAAGCATTGGGGTGCATGGGTAGCTCAGTTGGTTGAGTGTCCAACTCTTCATTTCAGCTCAGGTCTTGATACCAAGGTCATGGGATTGAGCCCCACAACAGACTCAACACTGAGTGTGCAGCCTGCTTCAGATTCTCCCTCTCTCTCTGTCCCTCTCCCTTGTTTGCACTCTTTCTCTCTAAAATTAAAAAAAAAAAGAATACAAAAGCAAATTATGTCATGAAAGATAGTATTATGGGCGTCAAAATATAGCATGTCTTACAGAGTTGTTAACTTTACTGACATAAAGCACACATGCTTTTTGAAGCACATAAAAATAGCATGTCTTAGAATTGTTGGCTTTATGTCAGTATGTGTTCAGTATCCCAGCTCATAAAGCTAATGTTGAACATTTTTTCTCATTACTGAATGTTCAAAGAATGAGCTAAGTTGATGTGATTACTATGAAAGATAGGTTACAATGTAAATAGAACATAGACTTTAATTGCAAGGAATTTTGTAAGCAAATTCTGCAAAACAGGTAACTATTAATGAAAGCCAAATCATCAAGGAAATATTCAGGAAAGATGTATATAACTTAGATACTGATCATTTATTTCAGATAAACAATAAATACATTTTTGGAATAGGTGTGTTGCATGCATTTTTTTTATTTATCCCAAAATGTGCACAGGCAACTAGAAATAATTCAAATTTAACTGAATGTTGTGATTTTTTTATTTGCTAAGTCTGGCAATCCAACCTGAGGGAAGGTGTAGCGAAGAATTGCCCTATTGGGAACTACTAATTTAGGCCAGGATCATATAATATAGCATTCTTAACATTGTTATTTTAATTATATTATTACTAGTATTTCTTTTTCTCATAATAATATTGCTATATGTCCATGACTTTCCTAAGGATGAAAAGGTTCAAATATTTTATAATGACATGATTTTAAAATGTAATTTTAAGAGTAATTTTAATTTTGAAGATTTTAAAATATCAAAGTTGTTTTGTTTTATTCTAGCCAGTTCACAATCCTTGTACTGCTCACTGAAGAATTATGATCCTGTCAGGTTAGAGAATAGTCTTGAGTTTGTTGTATGTACATGACTATGATTCCACTTTCAAACATTGAGAATAATAGTGGTAGAGATAAAAGAGAATTATATTTCAAGTGAGTGTTAAAGTTTGAATTTAGATTGAATAATACAAGTTTGGGACTACTGATTTTGCAGAAACACTTTTAATAGAGATTATAAGCAAAATAATCATATCTTTTATAAACTAAGCAAGCATATGAAATGGATTTCACATTTGCATGCTACATTATTTTTCATTCAAATCACTACTTCTGATCTCAGATAATTATTTTTCAGCTAATTCAGAAGAAATGCTTTAATCACTTAGCAAAGCTTCCCTGTCTAAAATTAGCTTGTTTTTGTCATAACCTAGTTTCTACGCAGTGAGTCAAAAGTAATTTCCCCATATTAGACAAGAATATTGGCTGAGAGCAAGAGGAACAGACATTGGCTGTCTCAGGCCAAAGAGATATTTATCGTAAGGTACTTGGCCCTCACAGAGTCATTGGAAGGCTTTGAGAAGCTGGGTGAGCTGGATGGGGAAATGAGCAGACCAACAGGAGGACTAGAGCTGTTTGGCAGGCCCATGTGACAAGGACTGCTGCACCATTCTGCCACAACTAGATGCCACCACACCTGCACAAAGGCTCCAGCACAAAGGAATTCCAACCAGCCCCTCCTTCACCTTGGCTTCACTCATTCCAGGGTCAGAGTAAAAGGCAAGTGAATCCATTTGGATCACCTTGGGAGATGTGGCCTCACCCCATGAGCAGGAGTGGAAAGGAAGGGTAGTTTGCCTTAGATTTCCACAGTAAGAGGCTGGGCTTCAGTCCCAACACTGCTACTCACAGTGGGAAATCTTCATTCACCTAGATAAGAAGGAAGGCAGTTTGGATGTTGGATAGGAAAAGTGTGTGTGTGTGTGTGTGTGTGTGTGTGTGTGTGTGTGTGTACACACATATGCATACACAAATCTATAATTTGCTTTTGGATTAAAAAACAAAGCAAATTAGTATCTGATTATGTAAGATTGGTCATGTATGTACAATCAAAGAATGAATGTTTAGAATCAATGTACTGTATATGCTTGAAGCAAAAGAAGGCATTTTTACTTCAAGTAGTATAATTTTCAAATAGTATCATCTTACATTTGAGTATAAATGCCATCTAGTGGCAATGGATAGCACCTCCCCACCTAGATAATAGATAATTTGTGGTGCTTTTCTAACTCTGTGAAATTGTAATTCTATAGAGAATTCCCTTATTTTATAAGTTAACTATGAAATAGTGCATTATGAAGAGATAAGAAGAGTGTAAAAAGTAACAGTAAAAATAGATTATATTAAAAAGAAGCAGTTAAAATTGAGGACATGGCATTTTGTCATTTTTTTGTCATTTAATTACCAGATCTTACCCAGTATCTGACACAAAGTGGTTACTCATACTCTTTACTGGTGTTCCAAGAAATGAAAAAGAAAAGGCAAAAAAAAATTGTTATTACTTCTAGAAAGTATGATCATCTATTGAGAATACAAAATTGAAAAACTATGAGAAATGAAAATTAAAGATCACTAGATGCAAATTCACATTAGCAGCAGTTACCAACTAGAATGTATATGCTTTTAAAAAAATAGGATATCATTGGGGTGTCTGCATGGCTCAGTCAATTAAGCATCAACTCTTGATCTCAGCTCAGGTCTTGATCTCAGGGTTGTGAGTTCAAGCCCCATGTTGGACTCCATGCTGGGCATGAAGCCTACTTAAAAAAAAATAGGATGTCATTTATAATAGAAACATAAAACTATGAAGTGTGTAGATTAATGTAACTAGGAATACACAAATCCTTACGTAGGAAAAATGTAAATTCTAAAAAGGGATATAAAAGATTATCCACTTCATTAGAAAGTCATTCTATACTTTTGGATGGGAAGACAATATTATAAATATATAAATTCTTTACAAATTATTCTATAAGTTTCAGTTGGCTTTTTGTAGAAAAGGAGAGGACTTGTCTCAATATGTACTAAGACATATTGTAAAAAACCTTTATGGGAGGAGAGGTGAAGGAGGCTACATTAGGCAATATTTTCAGAGCATTACAATAAGGGAAATTAAAGGTACCTGTTCAATGAAGAAAAGATACCGCTAAGAAAGTTAATGACATAATAGAAGGTATTTGCAATTCTGACACTGAGGTATTAAAATCTGGTATATCCAAGGAATACCTACTAATCAACCAATAAAAGACAACAATCACAACAGAAATATTGGAAAAAGGATAAGAACAACGAATTTACATAAAAGAAGCCCAGAGCTCTAGTAGGCAGACAAAGAGTGCTTAACATCATTTTATTTTTTTTTTTATTTTTTTTAACGTTTTATTTATTTTTGAGAGAGAGACAGAGCATGAACAGGGAGGGTGAGAGAGAGAGAGGGAGACACAGAATCTGAAACAGGCTCCAGGCTCTGAGCTGTCAGCACAGAGCCCGATGCGTGGCTCCAACTCACGGACTGCGAGATCATGACCTGAACGAAGTCGGACGCTTAACCGACTGAGCCACCCAGGCACCCGGGCATCATTTTAGACCACAGGAATACTAACTCAACAAAGAAAGGGTGGTTTTCCACTTCTTAGTCTCGTAAAAGTTAGAAAAATGTTAAGAGAGATTCGACCTGGGAAGAGAATATTGTAAATGTGTAAATGAATAATGTCAAATATTGGTGAGGAGGTAGAGGGACAGAACCTTCATGCACTCCAGTGGGAGAGTAAAAAAGTAAAGCCATTCTGGAGAGGAACTTGCCACTGCTTAGCCCATTTAAATATAGATTACCCTAGGAACCAGCAGTTAAGCTCCCAGGGAACAGTTTCCCAGTAATTCTTAAACAGCTCTATAAAAGTACACATACAAAGTTGTTCATGACTATGTTATTTTTTGCTCGTGATAAGTGAGTTCATTGAGGAGGTAATGAAGTTTAAGCCAGGTAGGAGCCTCGGCAATGTGTTCACATGGTTATCTATTCTGGTAAGATTTACAAAAGTAAGATATGTTAACTATAATATATTAACTATAATTTGCCTCCTATTAAGTAGTGTTCGAGTAGCCATGGGCATATCTGGTTTGCAGCAAAGTGGAGTTGAATTGGGCAATCTTAAAATTAGGATTACTTTCATTTTTATTTAGTAATTTGAACAATTGGAAACTGATAATATTTATGTTCTTGCTTTAGTCTTTTGTAGCTCAATAAAGAAAAATTCCCAAATGTATTCCATGAATTCTGCTAGCAGTTAGTATGACAGCATTTAAAAATAAATTTTAATACACATAATAATATTGCAAATAATTCAATTTATGGTTGGTCATTTAAGATTTATTCTCTAATTTTAAGTTAGTGAAGGGTCTTTCAAAATAAGACTACTTTGAAAAATAGAAATATTTTACAACAGTATACTCTGAAATCTTCAAGGATACTATTTTCTACACAAAGAGAAAAATTCCATCTACTTTTTTTTTAAATCTGAGAACAATTAGTAATAAAACCACTCAAATGTTATAGACTGAAATAATTGAAAATCAGTTAAGAAGAAAGGAAATCTAGTTCATGTATACAAACTGATGAATTTAAGAAAATATACAAGCTGGAATTCATTTATGCATTTTATTTGACACAGTATTAAAATCTGTAAGATATCATTAATGCTTTGTGTAGTCATTGTTCACTTTGTCTAGTAAATTGTTTTATATACTCAGACACACCCATTCTGATGTTCATTTCTTTCTGTGTTTCCATTTTTCTGTTCTTAGGATCTTTTCCTTCTGCCTAATAAATTCCTTTAATGTGTATTTACTATAGTGATGAATTCTCTCAGTTTGCATTTTTTGAAAAATGTTTTTTTTTTCATTTCACGTTCATCTTTTTAAACTTTTCATGAAGTACGATATACTTATATAAAAATGCATATATCCTAAATGTATACCCCAATGAATTCTCCAAATTAAACAAATCGTGCAACCAGCACTGGGATAAAAACACAGAACTCCCTCACTCTAGAAGGATATTTTTACTCCCTTTAGTATTCTGGATTGTAAGGATATTATTCTGATAATCTTATTATTATTAGAATAATCTGATTATTCTAATAATATCAGAATAATATTACTCTGATAATATAATATAATATAATATAATATAATATAATATAATATAATATAAATAATGTATCATCATCAGAATACATTACCATATTGTCAGAAAATCAAGTGGCAGGTCTCCTTTTTTCCAAGCACAGTTATAAGCTAAGGTTACACTGCTCTCAAGGATTTCATAATTTTGGAGGTTCCCAGAGACATCTAATTCTAACAGTTAAGTACAACTCTCTACTTATGGACTGCAGTTAAATGGTGATACCGTTAAGGGCACCTCACTTTCAGGGACAGCTCCTTAATACTGATGAGGAATAACTATGAGTTAGCAGGGCTTGGGAGTTGGAGAGAATTACCCTGGTTCAAACTAGCTTTCTAGTGAAATGGACTGGATAAATCCATCATGAAGATAGAAAATTAATTGATAAGGTTGTATTATATTTGACTACTTACTTCTGATGACATTGTAAGAAACTATATAAAGTTAAAAGCAAATGGAGATATACTGAAGAAATAAAGGATTATATGTAGATTCACAAAGGCTCTCTTAATTCCATTCCACCTACCTAAATGTAAAAATTTTCGTTAATTTTAAAGTTTCAGATAACAAAGCAAATAATATGGCCATTACCTAAATCCCTAAGTATAATGGATTATAATAATTGGTTTTACTGCCACCTAGACTGGACAAGGGTAAAGTAAAATATTAGAGGTAGAACAATCAGCAATTTGAAAATTTATACAATTTTCTAAAGTAATAAACTGATATTCATGAAGTATTGGAGGGTTTGCCAAAATTAGAATTAAAATTATGTATTTATTTTGAACAAAATAATACATAAATTTCAAGGCAGCAAATTAAAAAATCAGTCAAGGAGTTTCACAGATCTTTTATTGCAGATTAAATGCAATTCCAAGCAGTATTTGGATATGACCCATGGTGCTTTCAGCCTTCAGCCTGAAGTTGGGAATCTTCAGTTATTGGAGGTCCCAAGCTCTGCAGCTCACTAGGATGCCATTTAATCAAGGTATAGGATTTCCAAACAGTAGTGATGTCAGTACAATTAAATACCAAGAATTTAGGATTTTAGTTCCGTTTATGCTTATTTTATTGCTGCTGTGCAGCCATAAAATCTTTTCAGAGAAGCACACAGTAGCTGTGGCATACCCTGATAAAGAATTCTGATCAAGACAATTGTTTCCTGTGCTCCCATAAAAAGAACTATTACAAAGAAGAGCAGGGTCTTAGGTCCTATTTGCTAAGTTCTCCTAGAACTTCTCAAAATAAGATGGGCATTTATCTAAGCTTGCCCAGAACAGTCCCAGTTTATGCCTATTGTCTTGGTATCTGATGTGATGTAGCATTTATTCTTGACAAAAAAATCTTGGTTTGCAACATCAGTGCTATGTTCATCCTACCAAGGATGGAACCAGATTTTTAAGTGTATTTCTTACAGTCAAGGTGTATCTGTCTCTGATTTCCTCCAGTGATGCTTTCAAGTGTTCAACTATCAGTGAAATGAAAAACTATTCAGAGATTTTTTTAATTAATATTCAAGGAGCAGATAAGACTGGACCCAGACCTGGTTTAATTATTATCTTTTTCCCATATTCTCCAGATTCAGTCTTCTAGCAGCTTTGGTTTTCTTACCTAATAGCAGAGCTACTGGATGACTAAAGGGCACTTCTGCTTGTCTTTGGATGTTTCAGCTTTGTCTTCCTTTTTGTTGACATAGAGGATTTGTATGGTCTTGATATGCTTCTCATGCACTGAGGCTGGGAAGACTCATCTGGAAGTTTTTTCAGTTCCAGTGGAAGAGAGCATATATCATAACATTTCATACTGGAAGTAAACACTACTTCTTCCATCTCTCCTAATGATGTCTTTCTTTTTTATCATGGGATTTCAGATATTATGGATGGAAAGATTATGAACAATAGGAGACGATTTTAAAATGCCATTGTGGCCAAAGAGACCTTTGTGGTTATAAGAAATGGCTAAGTGAACCCCGTGACAGCCAGCGTGGAGTTGTCCACTGCCTTGTTTTGATCATGGTATCAGTATTCACATGACAGTAGAAGGAGAATTTCTAAGTCGAATCGGTTTCTTTCATCTCAGTGTCACCCCACAGTTTCTAAAGTAACACAGAAAGCAAAAGAGAGTCTTTTGTGTCTTAACAGAATTGTTAAGATCAATATATAATTAAGTCTTAACTTAAAAAATATTTAGTGTGCTTAACACCACTAAGTTAAATTGCCACTATTCTAAAAGGAAATACACACAGAATCCCTAGCAGATATACTTTTTGGCCTCCTTAGTCATAATGACTCTCAAGTACAATTAGGACTCAGACATTGTGACTCCAGTCTATTTCTGTGTTTATAAGTTGTAAGCTCATTCCTTACCCAGGAGAGCACATTTTCAGAAAATTATCCTTCCAAGCATAAAGGTTGATTAGCATTTCTCATGGATCTCTTATTGATCAAAGTGATGTTATTTTGTACTGTGGAAAATGTTATTTTTGTATATTAATTATAGTCCATTTTAATTAGGCCTGTTATCACTTAGGTATAGATCCCTATGTATGGCAATATATTTACTCGATCAACTCAAATTTGATGGAACATTGTTAACTTTACATAATGTTAGTGTAATTCTACATCTTTGGTTTCTTTTTTTTTTTATATACGCTCTTTGTCTTGAAATAGTTTCAGACTTATGGAAGACTGATGCAGACGGTATGGAGAGTGCTCATGGAGTCCGTACTCAGTTCCCCTGTTAACACTTTACGTTCCTATGCTACATTTGTCACAAGTAATGAGACCATAATGGTACATTATTATTATTAACTAATGTCCTTACTTGATTCATATTTCCATAGTTTTTCCCCACTGCCTTTTTTCCTCCTCCAAGATTCCATCCAGGATACCACATTACATTTAACCATCATTATCTCCTTTGGCATCGTGACGCTATGGTAGTTTCTCAGACTTCCCCTGTTTTTGATGACCTTGACAATGTCATGACCAATACTGATGAGGTATTTTGTAGGATGGCCCTTAGTTGGGATTTTTCTGATTTTTTTTTCATTGTTAGATCAAAATTATGAGTTTTGGGGAGAAAGAGGAAAGTACCATTCTCATATCTTATCATGGGAACATATCATCATGAGTTATCACTGCTGATGTTGGCTATGATTTATTTTACAATGCTTTTGAAAATGCTCATGTAGGGGCGCCTGGGTGGCTCAGTCAGTTGAGCGTCCGACTTGGGCTCAGGTCATGATCTCACAGCTGGTGAGTTCGAGCCCCGCATCAGGCTCTGTGCTGACAGCTCAGAGCCTGGAGCCTGCTTCTGCTTCTGTGTCTCCCTCTGCCCCTAACCCTCTCGCTCAGAGCCTGGAGCCTGCTTCTGCTTCTGTGTCTCCCTCTGCTCCTAACCCACTCGCATTCTGTCTCTGTCTCTGTCAAAAATAAATAAACAAAAAAAAATTTAAAAAAAAAAGAAAATGCTCATGTATAGATTCTGTGGTGCCTTGAGAATGCTTTAAAAATTAATGGTACTCCACCTAAATTTCTACCTGTGGGAAAATATCACTATTTCCAGAGAAGTGACATTTTCAAAGCAGTTTTTCACTTGGCAACGGTGAGCATCAATAAAACATTCTATTTTACTTAATTTTATTTTGGGTCCACTGTCTTAAATAATTTAGATCTGACCTAATTTGATTCAGATTTTGGCAGACCTTCAAAATGGTGTATTGGACCAATTTTAATTTTATATACATAGAATCAAAGTTATCTGCAGGTAAGAGACTCAATGACAGAATATAAAACAGAATCTGAGGTTATTACAGAGTCATGAATGTGTAATTTTTCTCCTCCTTGATATATGGAAATGTCCTATCTTAATCCTATCTGAATCCCTCTAATCAAGAAATTAAACAAGAAATTCGAATTGCTTTCTACAAGAAATACTGAAAGTTGTCAAAAAGTTTACTGCTAAAAGAATTCTATGGGAAATATTTTAAGAGAATAATTCCATTTTTTAAATGTAGATTTCATATGTAAGACAAAGTATGCTGATAATACTCATCACCAAAGCATAATTCATATTACAAAATTATATGGACATAATACACACATATCCTATCTGAACCACAACAGAGTTGACACTTTGACATTAATAAATCAATTGGGAAGTACAATTTAGCATTCCAGTATTAGGTAGCTGCCATGGGGCCAAGAAAGCAATAGAGGCCACTGGGACCTTTGCCAGTATAAGATAATGGGCAGAGCCCACATTTTCTCCTTTCAGTCATTTAGGTAAACATTGGTTTCGGGGTTCATGTAAGTGATTTCTGGGAGATTCCCGATTTGGACCTCAAGCATGTTCGGGAATCCGCCCTAATCTCACTCTCAGGGGTTATTCCTATGTGAAAGGAACCAGGAGGTATTCCTATGAAACAGGACCCAGAGGACTAAAGGAATCCCCGAAAGCAACTTCCTGGAGGCTGCTTCTGATATTTGACTCCAGGAAAACAGTTTTCAGAACAGTAGTCTATTAGCAGCCATACCAAGCATCCAGAGTCCCTAAAACTCTATAAAGACTGCCTGTGACATTTCTTACTTGAAGGAAGGGATCATTCTTGTACTCTGTTCACAGACTCCATTAATGATATTTAAATGCTTCCCAGAAGGTGAGCCAAGTGGAAGAATTCATTTTCTTTTAAGCTTGTTCAGAAATACCTTAAATTCAAAAAAGAAAAAAAAAATCTTAACTATAGCTCTTGAGCCACATAACTTTGTCTAATTAAAAAACCGTATTTTCCAACTCTCCATATAAAGTTCAAGGCAACAAAGATAAATTAATGGGAATTTCCTTAAATAAAGGAAATTCAGTAGCAATCTAAACCTCTGAGCAATCAATATTTATCCTAGGATTGCTTGCAGTGTCTAATATCATCTTTTTTAAAGTAACTGGTTCTAGTCTACATGCTTCAATGATTTCAGTCTCAGAAGGGGTGCATATCTTGGATATCGAAGGTCACATACATAGCTAGTAAATGGCAAACCCAGGATCCAAACTCCAGGCTTTCTAGCTCCAGAACTTGCACTTGCATCACTAATGTAAACCAAAAGTCTGCTTCTATTATACATTATGTGTGAAACATGTTTCATGTTTAAAAGGCTAGTAATTCTTATAAACTGAAATATCCTCAAAATTGATGAAATTAATAGCTCTTAATTACAGGTGCATAATGAGATTTACCTAAGCAAGGAATTCAAATGGAAGCACAAGTTAATACTATTAACAGCACCATTTTTTCATGATAACTATGTGCAAAACTCTCTACATACCATCCCAATCTTAACCAGTCTTTGAGGCAGTGATTATTAACATTTTTCAAAGTAGGAAACTGAAGCTCAAAGAAGGTAAGTCATCTGGACAGAGTCAATAGCTATAAAAGGTAGAACAAGGTCAAGATGATTACTTATCTGTGAGCTACTAGAACCAGTTTGGATTTTTCTGTATTGAATACAAGTGTTCTTCATGGTATACATTAACTATCCCTGAAGGATTTTATCTATTTTACATTTTTTAAGTTTATTTATTTATTTTGAGAGAGAGACACACACACACACAGAGAAAGCACGCACATGAGGGAGGGACAGAGAGGGAGAGAGAGAATCTCAAGCAGGTCCCACACCCAGTGTGGACCCAGTGCAGGACTGGATCCCACGAACCATGAGATCATAACCTGAGCTACCAAGAGTTGGATACTGAATCAGCTGAGCCACCCAGGCACCCCCTATTTTACATTTTGGAATTTGAGCTGTATTTCCAATATCTTGCAGAAACTCTAAAGAGAAACTAGAAACTCACGTAAAGAGAAAAATTGTTTTTTTGAAGTGTATACACTCTTAAATAGTATTCATAAAGTTCTTTAGTTCTTAATATCTTTTAGTATCTTAGTGTTTTTTTTTTGCAATGTTGTCATTCCTGAAAGTTAGAAGATCAGAGATCAGCTTTTTTTAAAAAAATTGAGGTATAATTGACATATTACATTATGTTACTTTCAGTTGTATAACATAATGATTTGATATTTGTATACCTTGTGAAATGATCTTTGCAATAAGTAGTTACCATCTGATATCATACATAGTTATACATTTCTTTCCTTTTTCCTTTTGATGAAGACTTAAGATTTACTCTCTCATCAACTTTCAAATATTCAGTACAGTATTATTGACTATAGTCACCGTAAGAGATCAGCTTTTTAAAACAAATACTTGGAAAAATAGATGTAACTCTTGGTTATTTTACAATAGGAGTAGGTTTTCCTTCTTCTTGCTGACCAGATTGAAGGATGAGTGAGGCTAGGGCACCGCAGCCAGGAGTATTGCATGCGTCAAATGAAAATGGAGAGAACAAAGGATACAAGAATGTGGTTTCCGGGCCTCATCGAGATAAAGTGATGTGAGCAACATGAGTGATGTTTAAAATTGAGAATTAGAACTAAAATTTACATGGCGAACAACTTGCTTTACTTTTTCATTGTCTTGAATTTTACAGCTGGAAGTATTCTAAGGGAGAGAGGGTATTTTTGTTAACCTCGCATCTCTTTCTCTCCTCTTCTGCTCTCTTTTCCTGTTTGGTTTACCATCTTCCTTCCATCGTTCAGCATCACTTCTCATTCTCCCTTGTGTCTTCTCAATCCAGATTTTCTTTCTTTAACTCAAAGAAACACATAAAACACATAAAATCCATTCAGAGTTCAAAATAAGTGGTGCTTTTCTTGAATGGATTTTATGTTTACCCTTTCAATTTTAAAATGGAGTTTTTAAACTTTGATATTTTACCTTCCTACTCTTCAAATAAAACAAAATCCAAAAAATTTTGGGCATCTTTAATTGAATTTGTTTTCTCTTACTAAGTAGTAAAACCTGGTCACTAAGTTATGTGTATTCACCAGATGTTTTCAATTTAATGCATTTGTTGCTTTAAAATGGTTCTTAAAGGGGGTTCACATCAATAATTTATAATCTTTAAAAGTAGACAAGCTTAGGACCTCTTCCCAAAAATTTATTTTGGTATTACTTGGGTAAGCCCTGGTGGCTGTATTTTTTTTAAGTTATACAGATGATTCTTTTATACACTCTGGTTGAGAACCACAACGGACCATACCTTTGTTTTGACATACACATTTTTTTTGGCAACAATAGGGACAAATAGCACTTAACTGCCTTCTTACTATTACCTAACGTAAGTGAAAAGAGCTTTTAAAACATAATGTTTAAGAAAATAATAGGGAATAGATTTGTTAATTCCATACTATGGATTCTTGGTGTTAGTATAATGTAATGCCAATTTCTAAACCTAATTATGGAAGAATTGGTGTCAGATTCAGTGAAATTTGATATTACTGAAAATCATACATTCAGCAAGCCAGCCATGTATGGTACCTGAAAAAGTATTCCCTATTCATCTAACAGAGAAAGTAGAAGACACATTCCTTACCCTGTGGGAGTTTGCAATGTGACACGTTATGCCTTTGAAAGAGAGATATTAACAAAATAAATTTCCAATTGTCTCCAGTTTACCCTAATATATAGATTATGGGTCTAATGTATAGTTTTGTTTCAAAACTTGTCTTTATTATTGGAGTTCTAAATTTTCACTAGAATTATCTTTTTAACTGAACTTCTTTCATACTTTTCAGCCTGATGACTCACGATTAAGTTTCTTCTTCAATTCTTTTATTATTTTCTCTCTTCCATTTGCTGCTCCCTCTTTTGAGACTGATGCTGGGACTCCCGAAATTATTGCACATCTTGTGAATTTTATTGTGAGTTTTCCTTTGCTCTTTTACTCTACTGTATTAGGCAATCTAAAGTATAGAATTCTATGAATTTTTTCGTGTATATGTACTTGTGTGACCATCACACAGACCAAGTATAGAGCATCTCCATACCTGAGAATTCTCACTTGTGCCCCATCCTGGTAACGTACCATTGAAAGGTAACTAAAATTCTGACTTCTATTTCTTTTCAGCAAATATTACATCAAAAATTTTATTTTGATGGTCATGCCTTCGAGAATTTTTATTCTTTTTGATCCCCCCCCTTTTTTTTTTTGATAGCCTATTCTTTTCAGTAAGAGATTATCTTCTAAAATCTCTCTGAGAATACTAATTTTAACCCCTTCATATTACTCTATGACAATTTTTTTCTTTCTTCTAGAGTTAGGAGTTTGGTCTGTTCATCCCAATCCTTCAGTTTTATGTTTTTGGTCATCTTTGATTACCAATTCATCCTTAATTATCTGTTAATAATTTTGAATGAAAGACTATGTTGCTGTTATTCAGGGTTGCTTCTGCCTTATGTGGGTCTGTTTCCCAAACAAATCCTGCCTTGATGGGGAGGAATGCCTGTAGGCTTTGTGTATGTATCTGGTTTGCTACATTTTAGGATATGGGCAAGGAAAAGGCAAGAAGAGTCCACCTTTATAGAAAATCCTAAATAATCTACCAAAATACCAGGTCCAGTAAGAGAATTTAGCAAAGCCACAGGGCACAAGGGTAATTAATATTATGTAAATAGGTTCAGTTTTATCATTTTAGCATCAAACAATTGTTCCACTTTGTTCTTCAAACCAGTGTTTCCAGAGTGTCTTCTGAAGAACATAGGAGAGATTAATGTGTGAAATGCAAAGGGTTCTGTACGGACTTTAGGTTTCCCTGGGGAAATAGGTGGGGAAGTGAAGATAATTGAATTGAGAATAGTGATGGGGGCTTCAACCCTAACCGAATATTCTTATTTCTTCAAAAAACAAAAAGTTAAAAGTCCAAAGCAAATATGGAAAACTGTTAAAGTTTGTTAAATCTAATACTTTCTACACTTTTCTGTGTGCTTGAAATATTTCATAATTTATCATTTCTGGCATTATCAAAATAAAACAGCAACAACAGAAGAGTTTTGTGATCTAGCAGATTCAGGGTCTGCTACATATCAATTCTGTCAAACTCTTAAATGTGTAAAGTCCCTAATTGTCCAGGGGCAGAGAAATTTGTTTCCTACTCCAGCATTTTCCAAATTTAGCCACAGAACTTTTTCTTATGACATATCAAATCATATTGCATTTACAGACAGCAGCTTTTGATATGCTGCTTTATAATTTATACCCAATTACTTACCAAAATAATTTGAGAAATTATTCAGTGAAAATGTAACACATTTAAATTAGAAATATGGGAGGAGTCTGGGTGGCTCAGTTGGTTACACATCCAAATTGATTTTGGCCCGCATTATGATCTCACAGTTTATGAGAGATCAGGCTCTGCACTGGTAGTATAGAGCCCGCTTAGGACCCTCTCTCTATCTCTCTCTCTCTCTCTCTCTGTCTGGCCCTTCCCTTCTCATGTGCACTCACGCTCTCTTTCTTTCTCTCTCTAAAAATAAGTAAATAAAAACTTAAAAAAAATAGAAAGAGGGGCACCTGGGTGGCTTGGTCAGTTACTGTCTAACTCTTGATATTGGCTCAGGTCATGATCCCAAGGTCATGGAATCAAGCCCTGCATAGGATTCCGTGCTGGGTATGGAGCCTGCTTGGGATTCTCTCTCTCTCCCTCTGCCCCTCTCCTCTGCTCTCTGTCTCTCTCTCTCAAAAAAAAAAAAAAAAAAAAAAAAAAAAAGGAAATAGAAATCGAAATTCAAAACACATGAGAAAAAGGTAGTAAATTAACCTGCCCTGCTTCTAGTAAAAATGGAAATGAACACCATAGGTGGTCTTATCTCAATTAATTCAGAGATTTTTTTTTATTGGTTTAGTCTGGGGTTAAATTTAGCCTGGAGATAAATCCCACTGCTTCACACTTGAATATAGAGGAGGAAGCGGGGAAATATGCCTTGCAACATTGTTGGGTAGAATAATCCTTATCAACTTGTTTTCTGACTTATTTAATTGTGGGCCAACTCTGTGACTTCTCTGCTGGACAGAAATGTTTCTTTCTCTCTTCTGACATTCTCAGATGAGTGTAGGCTGTGGCTTCTGGTTTAATCTTCTCACCAGGGGAAACTTGTCTTTCTCTCTTCTTCGGATTTGCAAAAACTCTTCAGTGTCTTCTCTGGTTTTCAATGATATGAAACTTTGTCCTCTTGTCCATCTTTGTTTTCATTGCAATGGGAATTTGGAAACTAGGGGATGATAAAACATGGGATAACCATTGTCATGAACTGGAAGCTGACAGTGCTTTGACTGGGAAAATGTATGAGGAAAAAAACAGATGATAGATACATAGATAGTACATGCATACATGCATAGAAAATAGGTAATAGGAAGAGAGTACAGAATAAATACTTTTACATCTATTTCAACTGTAAGAAATCCTAGATACGAGGATACTACCTTCACTTTTTGTTTTCAGTAGTTGTGTAAGTATCATCTAACATGAGGCCAATGTGCAATATTGAAAAGAAGATGCAGTCATACTAATATTAGTAAGTGGAAATATGGTAATATTATTTCTCAAAATTTTAAATTAAACACAAAAAGAATAAATATTGATTGATTTTATTAAATGTATTAAGTTCAAGTCAAATAAATCATACTAATATTGGTAAGTGGAAATATGGTAATATTATTTCTCAAAAATTTAAATTAAACATAGAATAAATATTGATTGATTTTATTAAATGTATTAAGTTCAAGTCAAATAAATTTAAGTGCATCTTTTCAAAGTACTTTTTTTGGATAATAAATGCATGATATCTTCATTATAAAAATTTGAAAAATAGGGGCGCCTAAGTGTCCAACTTCGGCTCAGGTCATGATCTCATGGTTCATGGGTTCAAGCCCCATGGCGGGCTCTGTGCTGGCAGCTCAGAGCCTGGAGCCTGCTTCTGATTCTGCATCTCCCTCTCTCTCTGCCCCTCCCCCACTCACGCTCTGTCTCTCTCTCTCTCTCTCTCTCTCTCTCTCTCAAAAATAAATAAACATTAAAAACAGATTTAAAACTTTGAAAAATAAAGAAGAGTGCCTGGATGGCTCAGTTGGTTAGGCATCCGACTTCAGCTCCAGTCATCATTTTATGGTTTGTGAATTCTAGCCCTGCATTGGCCTCTCTGTTGTTAGCACAGAGCCCACTTCAGATCCCCTGTCCTCCTCTCTCTCTCCCCTCCCCTGCTCACACTCTCTCTCTCAGAAATGAATAAACATTTTAAAAATTTTTTGGAAAATAAAGAAAGGTATAAAAAAAGTAATAAAAGTAACCCATGATCCCTCAGCTGTGAATAACCTTCATTAAATATATTGTGCCTTTAATTTCAGACTTTATGTACATTTAAAAAATTGAGATGAATATACATGTATGTGTATGTGTAACACATACATTAATTGTCCATTATAAGCTTTTATAATTTATTAAATAGTCTTTAAAAGCAGTCTTTTTTTTTTTTTTTTTTTAATGTAGGCGTTATGCCCAATGCAAGGCCCAATATGGGGCTTGAACTCATGACCCTGAGATCAAGACCTGAGCTGAGATCAAGAGTCAGTTGCTTAACTGACTGACCCAGCCCAGAGCCCCTAAAAATTCTAATTCTTTAAATACCACTCAATTTTTCATTATATTTTCATTTTTTATTTACTGAAACCCTGACTGTTAGGCTTTTAGATTTATTATAATTTTTCAATATTATGCAAACATTGCAGTAAACATCTTCACAGATGGGACATCTGAGACTATTGCTTTTGGATAAATCTTAGAAGGGAGGTTATTTGGCAATAAAAATGAATTAACATATTTAAGGCCTTTGATGGATATTGCAAAGTTCTCCTCTAAAAGTTTGTACACATTATTTATTGCCATCATCCAGATGGGAGGCAGTGACTTCCTCTATACCCTCCAAACTAGAGGATGATGATGGAATCTGATCTGGCTGTAACAGATGCTTAGTGTCTTTCTTCACTTTATCCTGTCCAGGAAAATACCTCCCATGCATGGTACCAGTGACATGAATCACCCACCAGCCCTGCTGTCTGTATATAGTTTAGTGAATCAGAATATGTATGTTGAGGGTGTGCATGAATAGAGCGTGAGGGGAAGAGAAAGAAGGGAAAAAGAAATAGGGAGAGTAGAACTGGGGATTGGACATCTGAGTTCATGACATCTACTTACTTACTGTCAGATAATTCCTGAAAGAGGTGACATTTCCAGTTGAATGTAGGGAGTACAAAAATGTCAGTTCTCCAGACATCTTTTCTCCAAGAGACAGGTATGTGTACGCTGAAGGTAATCTTCCCCTCACCTTTATGATTTACAAAAGTGTTGAAGAATCTCCTAAACCCAAGTGGAAACTGCACTCACTGCCTTATTTCTCAGATTGATGTTGGTACCAGTTTCTAACAGGCTACCAAAGTCTCTTTTAAAATACATAGACTTCTGGTAAGGATTTTCTTATACTGTGCCCAAATAACTGAGAGGAAAAGTCATCGACTGTGTTCTACACATAATTGAAGTTCATTTTGTTTGATATGGAAATAGAGTCCTGGAAAAGAATAATTTTAGCTTCTCCCACTTCTTTTCTGAATCTATATTATCTGTGTTCTCACTACTGTGATGTGCTAGATTTTTATATTCAGCATTGGAAAATAAAAGAACAGATCATGGCTTCTCTTAGGTCGCCCTCCCTCTGGCTTTGGTGATATTCCTTACTATATACAGCTTCTCAAGCTGTTCACAATGGGCCGATATATTAGAAGTTGGTGTGTCCCAATTCTCAGGCAAACCTAATGCAAGAAGAAGAAGAAGAAGAAGAAGAAGAAGAAGAAGAAGAAGAAAGAAAAAAAAGAGGAGACTCATTTTTTTTTAATGGATAAGTTACAAAATTACCCTGACTCACTGGAATAATGAGTTTGTTATTTTCAAAATAAGAACTGTTATTTTTATGCTTTTTTATTTAGAACATTTCAAAGTAATAATATATAGAAACTTGACTTTTTTATTTTGTATTTTTCTTTTCTGTAGGTGTTGTAATGTTTTGTATACACATATAAGTTATTTAGGGAAGTCATAGTTTGAATGCATCTCATAGGGTGTTTTTTGTTTTGTTTTGTTTGCTTTTTAAATTGATTGTCACAAATATTTTCTGAATCTCTTTTCTTTCTTCTTCCTAAAACATTTCTCCAAATTGTTTTTAATTCAAAATGAAAAAAAAATATTTTTTTTCTGATTTGTAAGTGGGTATGTAATTGTGAGAAAATATAAATATGCAAAATAGAATAAAACAATGTTTCCACCACATCATTTCACAGAAATGAGTTTCCCTATGACAGAGAAGCAGAGGTTGTGAGTATGTTATGAGATTAAGGCAGAAGAGAATCAGGTGATCAGAGAGGCAAGAGGAGAATCTGGAGAGTCGTACTCTCAGAAGCACTGTTGTGGGATGCCTGGATGGCTCAGCTGGTTGAGAGTCTGCCTCTTGATTTTGGCTCAGGTCATGATCTCATGGTTCATGAGTTCAAGCCCCATGTCTGGCTCCATGCTGACGGTGTGGAGTCTGCTTGGTATTCTCTCTCTCCCTCCCTCTCTGCCCTCCCCTGCTCTCTTTCTGTCACTCAAAATATGTAAAATAAACTATAAAAAAATAAAGAAGCACTGTCATAAAGAATATTAAATAGGGAAGGTTTATTCAATAGCACTAAAACTAAATACAGATGAAAAGTAGTTTTTTTTCCCATTAAATTGTCACTTTTTTTTTAGAAGCTGGGAAGTATTAAAATCAAATTTATTTTTACATGTTAGAATTTATTTTTTAAAGTTATAATCTATAAACCTTTATTTTTTAATATGAAATTTATTGTCTAAGATCAAATTTTTAAATAAAGATGGTTAGATAGCATGGAAAATAAGTCTTGCACATAGTAATCACTTAATAAATGTTAATTCAACATAATAATTCTGTGAACACATTACTTCTTGTAGTTGAAACCAAAAATCCATTTTTTATTTTTTGTAATGTGGCATATCTTGCTAGCAAACACCTATCTCTTTCTTTGTTTCCACTTAGGCCTCTTATGTAAGGAGCTGAAGGGGAAATAAAATATACAGGATGAAAAGATGGCAACGTTGCCTCCCCCAGGACCTCAGAGTTTTGTCTACTTCACAAGACAGTCTCTTGCCCTCATTGAACAACGTATTGCTGAAGGAAAAACAAAGGAACCCAAAGAAGAAAAGAAAGATGATGATGAAGAAGGCCCAAGGCCAAGCAGTGACCTGGAAGCTGGCAAACAGCTGCCCTTCATCTACGGGGACATCCCACCAGGCATGGTGTCAGAGCCCCTGGAGGACCTCGACCCCTACTATGCAGACAAAAAGGTGAGTTTATTGGGACCTCAGTAGTGCAGTCTCTGCACTACTCTGTTGCCTTCTTTTGTACAGAGAGATACTTAAAAGTTTTTTAAATGTTTATTTATTTTTGAGAGAGAGACAGAGAGACAGAGACAGAGCCTGAGCCAGGGAGGGGCAGAGAGAGAGAGAGATGCAGAATCAGAAGCAGGCTCCCTGCTCTGAGCTGTCAGCACAGAACCTGATGTGGGGCTCGAACTCATGAACTGCGAGATCATGACTTGAGCCAAAGTCAGACACTTGACTGACTGAGCCACCCAGACATCCCTGTACAGAGAGATATTTTAAATTGAGAGTAAGTGGAATTTAGTGAAAAACCAGATAATGACAAAAATGTTCAGTTACATATGTATGTGGGATATTCAGAATTTGTACTTTTAATTTTTCATCCAAACTGGTTCTGTCACTGACACATTATTTTGATATCCTTAATCTTTTAAAATATTCAGTACAATGTTCTGCCTTTTGGGACATGACATAGATGCATACCTGTAGGAACGGAATTATTGTCAGTTGAGAACTAAGACCTCGGGGTATGTCCAGAATGCGTTCGCATGCAGGTGCCAGCTGAATTTATGGGGATATGTAAGATCATTCAACTAATAATGGGAGTTTAGACTTCTGCTTCATTTAGGGTGTTGAAAAACGCGTCTGAGATAGAGAAGTGGGACATGAATCAGAAAATGTTTCTACTGTTCAAAAAAAGAAGGGGAGTGGGGCGCCTGGGTAGCTCAGTCAGTTAAGAGTCCGACTTCAGCTCAGGTCATGATCTCATGGTTTATGGGTTCGAGTCCCGCGTCGGGCTCTGTGCTGACAGCTCAGAGCCTGCAGCCTCCTTCGGATTCTGTGTCTCCCTCTCTCTCTGCCCCTCCCCGACTCACACTCTGTCTCTCGCTCCTTCGAAAATAAACAAACATTAAAAAAAATTAATAAAATTTAAAAAAAAAGAAGGGGAGGGAGTATCTCACAAAATTACTCAGAAAGTTGAGGATAAAGAAAGGCGATTGGAATGAACAAAGAGGATGAGCTGGTAAGCTTTTTGCAAGCAGTTTGTGTTCAGGGGTGGGAAGGAAAGCAAGAAGGTGGTGGAGAGCAAATAAAAAGAGGAAGTGGATAGCAGTACATTCATGCTGAAAAATCTGAAAAATTTTCTTCCAGAAAGGCAGAATTTATTGAGGCTCCAAATAAATTGAAAACTTTTAAAATATAGGATAGAAATAGCACCTTGAAAGTAAAAAAAAAAAAAAATAATAATAATAATAATAATCCTCAGAGAGAAAAATACAGAAGGTTGGAATCATGTAGCTAGTTGCAGATGTTAATAGACAAGGTACAAGCTAAGGCCAGATTGTATTTGCATTAGAAAAGTGGAGAGAAGGGGCGCCTGGGTGGCTCAGTCCATTAAGTGTCCAACTCTTGATTTCACCTCTGGTCCTGATCTCACAGTTCATGAGTTCAAGCCCCGCATCAGGCTCTGTGCTGACAACATGGAGTCTACTTGGGATTCTCTTTTTCCCTCTTTCCCTGCCCCTCCCTTGCTTGCATGTGGGTTCTCTCTTGCTCTCTCTCTCTCTCTAAATAACCAAATGAACTTAAAAAAAAAAAGATGGAGAGAAGTCTTACTGAGACTTGAGGGGCAAATAGAAGTTGGATTTAAGAGTCCTGATACATTGAAGTAAATGCAGGCACATCAGAGGAAATGCATGTTACATGATGTCAATATTTTCCACACCACAGGAATGGAAATTGTCCTCTGAAAGTCAAATGTTGAGAGTAACAAAACTGAGAAGGTGTTTTCACTTTAGGGAAATGGGAGAGAGTTTGAAACACCTGTGTAAAGGTTATTCTGTTGAGAAAGTGAGAAGTACAGCTTTCCTGACACAGTAGTGGACACAACCAGGTTGAAGTTCAAGTTGACTAAGAGGAAACTCTAAAGGATTAGATCGGCAGTTCTGTAACTCTCCAACATTGCTTTGCCGTATAGCACCTGTAGACTTTGAAAGGTCAAGAAAGACAAAATAAAGCCCATTTTAAAAAATAGTTTAAGATATAAATGAAAGGGAATATTTCCTGATAAGACATCTAGCAAATAAAGTAAAATAGAGAACATATTTGAAATAACCTGAGAAATATAAAATATGATGAGGTTACATTTTGATAGTAGAAACCCATCTGCCTCAGTGGTAGTTACTATGAACAGCAGTCCCTAACACTTGCTTCACATCACAACAGGCTGGCAGCACAGCATTAAAAACCAGAATACCTGAGAAGCCCTTGAAATACTATATAGCATTCTAATTAATCAATCAGTATTCTGACACAGCAAGGAAGAATGCTAATATGGATTAAGGATTGCTGTGTCAGGCACTAGACTTTTTATATAAATTAGCATACATATTTATCATAACCTGGTGAGATAGGAAGAAATACCCTGTTTTTATTTATTTTTTAAGTTTATTTATTTACTTTGAGAGAGAGAGAGTGAGGGAGAGAGAGTGTGAGCTACGGAGGGGCAGAGAGAGAGGGAGAGGGAGAATCTCAAGTAGGCTCTGTGCTGATGTGGGGATTGATCTCATGAACTGTGAAATCATGACTTGGGCTGAAATCAGGTCAGAGGCTTAACTAACTGAGCCACCCAGGTGCACTTACCCCACCCCTCTTTTTTTTTCTTTTTTTTTTTTTTTTTGGTAATATCCTATTTTTATTTTATTTTATTATTTTTAAATTTATTTATTTATTTATTTATTTATTTATTTATTTATTTATTTATATAATTTTCATCAAAATTAGTTAGCATATGGTACAACAATGATTTCAGGAGTAGATTCCTTAAGTCCCTTCCCCATTTAGCCCATCCCCCCTCCCACAACCCCTCCAGCAAACCTGTTTGTTCTCCATTTTTAAGAGTCTCATGTTTTGTCTCCCTCCCTGTTTTTCTTATTTTTGCTTCCCTTTCCTTATGTTCATCTGTTTTGTCTCTTAAAGTCCTCATATGAGTGAATGTATATATGTATATGTATATATATGTATATGTATACATATATATATATATACCACATCTTCTTTATCCATTCATCCGTCGATGGACATTTGGGCTCTTTCCTTACTTTGGCTATTGTTGATAGTGCTGCTATAAACATTGGGGTGCATGTGTCCCTTCGAAACAGCATACCTGTATCCCTTGGATAAAGGCCTAGTAGTGCAATGCTGAGTCACAGGGTAGTTCTATTTTTAATTTTTTGGGGAACCTCCATACTGTTTTCTAGAGTGGCTGCACCACTCTAGAAGTTTGCATTCCCACCAGCAGTGCAATAGAGATCCTCTTTCTCTGCATCCTTGCCAGCATCTATTGTTGCCTGAGTTGTTAAAGTTAGCCATTCTGACAGGTGTGAGGTGTGTAATACCCTATTTTTAGATGAGACAAAGGGCTTGGGGAAATTAAGCAATGTGCAAAATGTTACCCCCCAGTAAGTTGTAGATTTTTAAAATTCAATTTGGTTTGTCCCCCTACTGAGATATTCTATTATACCACATCTCTTAATATAGTCTAGTTTCTGTTGTATAGCAACCACTATGGTAACAACTACACAAAAGCAAATTAAATAATGATGAGTAAATAAGACAGGCAAAATAAAAAGTACTTTCTCATTTTACTTATTACTTCATCCTGAAAAATTCCTGGCTCAGAATGGATACCTACTACATTTCCCATTTCCAAAGGGGGTCTGGATGTTACTTAACCAGCCACCTCTTAAGGAGGAAAGGAATCTTTCCGGAATAATCCCCAAGGCATAGACATACACTAATACTGCCTTAAAGTAATTTGGGAGGTATGGGAAAATGTTTGCATTTGAATGGAGGATTATAGGCCTATTAACTAATGGAATGATGTTGGCTGTGATAGACTAATTTAATAGAGAACATTTAGGATGGGACTCCAACTCTTTGCCTTGGCCCCAATTCCTTTCAAATAATATAACACCAGCCACATCAAAAGCCTAACCCACATTTGCATCAGTATAGTTGAGTTGAATTAGGTCAGACAAAGCAATCTATTTTTCATGGCTCTCTATTCTTGACGTGGTTACAAAGATCTAAAGGGATAACCAAGTCTTTTTATTTTCTTTTGGTTTGGAGCTTTAGATTATCCATTTTTTTGTGTCTAGCTTTTCAGACATTTCTTGATAAAATAGTTTTGACTTTTGCTTGCAAACTTAGAGTTGCTTGCAACTTTGTGGATTGATTCCTCCATGTTTCAAGTTATCCACACTAAGAGACAAAAATTTTATTTCTGCCACATTATAATTATTGCTTGTATTAAAAATCTTAATGACCCCTGGGGGTCAAATCTTAATGACCGCCTGGGTGGCCCGGTCGGTTAAATGTCTGACTTCAGCTCAGGTCATGATCTCACGGTTCATGAGTTTGAGCCCTGCATCGGGATCTCTGCTGTCAGCACAGAGAGCTCACTTCAGATCCTGTGTCCCCCTCTCTCTCTGCCCCTCCCTGCTCACATACTTTCTCTCTCTTAAAAATAAACATTTAAAAAATATATCTTCACTCTTAAAAACTGACAATAAACTGAGGGTTGATGGGGGGTGGGAAGGAGGGGAAAGTGGGTGATGGCATTGAGGAGGCACCTGTTGGGGTGAGCACTGGGTGTTGTATGGAAACCAATTTGACAATAAATTTTGTATTAAAAGAAGGAAAGAAAGAAAGAAAGAAAGAAAGAAAGAATAAAAAATATATCTTAATGACCCCTAATTTGACTTTGGCCCAGACTTTAATTTGTATTTGAGTGTAATTATCAATGCTTTGTTAAAACAAAGAACACTTGATAAATTAATGATAGAAGTTAGGGCTTCATTTTTTATGTGATGAATATATAAGTGCTTTTTAATAGTGTTATGCAGTGCTTTTATCATAAGTGAAACTTTGTGTCTTTAAGAAAGAATAAATTACTAATTACCCTGTGCTATGGGTATTAAGAGGACAGGTACAATGGCCTACTGTGCTTTATATGTTACCTATAATTTAAGCAGCTGCTACCAATATTGACTAAGAATTTACAATGTGCCAGAAACTTAAAAGCTTTAAGTTAAATCTTAAATCTTGATACACTGTGCATTTTAGAAGGCACTAAGTGCTGTCTCTCAAGTTGTTAAATGGTGGATCTGGTATTTAGAATCACATCTGTCCAAACCAAACATATGCTCTTTGGGGACCATATTTGTCTAATTTTATGTTCAACAAACTCTGAAATAAATGGGCAAAATTAAAATAATTTATTCAGACTTTGATATCTATGCATTCATAGTAGGATTTTGGAATTTACTAAAGGGACCTATACTGACCCCCCACATTTCATAGGCTTACCTATTTTTCCTGCCTATAACTAACTCCTGTGTGTGTGTAAACCCAGATATTCCTAGAGAAGTTCTTGAAGTGAATAAACATTGGGAATTTAAATTTAAAAATAGCAAATGATTTGTTTTTTGTAAACATGTCAAGCACAAGGTAACTTGATTTGGCCAAATCTAGACAGTAATATGATTTTCACATTAGCTCAGCTGATGTCTGGTTCAGGAAGTCTCCCTGATAATTCTCACCTGTGTGTGACCATGTCTCTTTCATACTGTCACACTCCTCCATTTGTATTTCTCTGTATTATACCTGTCACATCTTGCCTTGTATTTGAGTTACTGTGTATGCATCACTTTTCTAGGAAGTTTCTTGAATGCAAGACTCATGTCTCATTTATGTTCAAATGCCTTTCATCACCTCATATGCCATAGTTGTTCACTACACAATTGCAGAGTATAATGAATGAATGAATTCTAAAAAGCACAGTGTATCAAGAGTTAAGAAAACAGTGGTTGTACTCAAAGGCTATATATTAATTTTAAAACTAATTTTAAGGTAAAAGTGAATTTTATGTTAAATTGTATTTAGTCATAACCGGTGTAGTGAAAGTGACTAGGAATATAAAAAGACATCTGAAAATAATAGATTCTGGTTCACTTTCTTGAGAACACTGCCACATACAATTAAAAAGCAAGATACTTGAACTTAGGTCCCCAATTTGGTGAAAAATATTTATTACCAGAAGCCCATTCATGAACTTATATAAAATTCAGATTAAACAACAACAGAAGACCGAGTCAATGTCTTCTAAATAACACAGGTAATTTGCCTATCAACTATAGGAGAATAAGACAAAAAGTTTAAAATTGGTCTTCTTGATTTCTAAGCAAATTTCTTAGATTGTGTTAATGTTTTGTTGTTGTTGCTGTTTATTTATTTGAGTTTTAAAATTTTTAACTACATACCAAAGCTGTGGAGAATGTCACTTGTGTAATGATTACATAACACATTTCAAGAATATTTGGCTCATTTGTATTATTATTTTTTAAATTACTGTGGGTAGTAGCAAGCAAGTCCTTTAATTTGTGATCTTTTCTTTTAGCTATTATTTATATTACATCTAAAACAAGAAAATTGACCTGGGTAATAGGATTTTCTAACTCTAATATTCCTTAAATATATGAGAATATGTTTTTGAAATGACTCATATTTTGGAACACTTACTATTAGCCATGACAATAACTAACAAGTATTAAAATTCTCAAGGCGTTATGGCAAAAATCAGGGATAGCTAGTTTCTATTTTGTTTGCTTAAAATACACTGATGTGAAAGAAGGAAATTATATTCTAACTAATTCCAGTGGCCACAACTTACTGTTACTGATTTGGGTGTTAAAAGGATATGAAAAAGAGAAGACATTGTATTTGAGGAGTTCTAGGCAACCCATGCTCATAAATGGCTCACTTCTTAATTTACTAAGAAGAAATAGAAGGAGTTCATTGGCCAATGTGATCTAAAGAGTTCAATTAATGTCAGTGGTACCACGTTGCTTGAGTCTGATGGCAGTGTTTCTTTAACGTGAGCCTACCACAGGCAGAGGTAAATTGCTGATATAAATGTGTGGGGGTGAAATTTCAGATTCTCAATTTCATGTTGTTTTCATTTTCTCCTACAGACTTTCATAGTGTTGAACAAAGGGAAAGCAATCTTCCGTTTCAATGCCACACCTGCTTTGTACATGCTGTCTCCTTTCAGTCCCCTAAGAAGAATATCAATTAAGATTTTAGTACACTCATATCCTTTTTAAATTGTTTACTGTTAATGGTGCTTTAAAATGTAAACTTTGCTATTTTATTCAAATGTGGATTTTAGTTCTTGTGTACCAGAAAAGACTCTGATTTTAGCGTACTGATTTCGGTATAATTTGGTGTAAGTCTCTGAGAAAATTGGGAGAATGGCAATGTTAGCATTTTAGGATAAATTACTTTATATATTACTCCCTTGTTCAAAGAGATAAACAAGTTATAAAAATCATTTAGAATTATTTTCTAGGACAAAGTTGTTAGCATTTTAACAAGTGTCATTATCAAATATTAAAAGTTCCCACTGTGGTCTTTAATCAAATTCCTTGATTCTAAGCTACTTTATTCAGCATGCTCATCATGTGCACTATTCTGACGAACTGCATATTTATGACCATGAGTAACCCTCCAGACTGGACTAAGAATGTAGAGTAAGTGGGTATAAATACATTTTAATATGGTCTCACTGTTATTTTAATCCTCTCCTTTCCCGCCAGAAGTTACCACAGCTCTAAAAATTGTGGTGTTTATCTTCCCATATTATATGGTTGCTTTTCTTTCAATTATTTTTTCCTCCTCTGTGGTATTAACCAGTTAGCAGTGGAATAGAATAATTGTTACAGTCTTTTCTAGAAGAATGAATTTATCAGATGTCCTGCCTTGTTCTTAGACATGTTATATATTTCTTATCCTTGGGTATATTTCTGATAGGAGTAATGTAGGACTTTTCCAGGCAGATCTAATACCTGTGTTCTCAGTCATTTTGAATACCTCTACTTTCTCTAAGAGTATCTAATATGGGCATTTTGAGATTTTTCTGGAAATACTTGTATTGTAGTTTATTCTAATACTTCAAGTGGATCCATAAACCAACAGCCACACTCTAATAGATGGCTTTCTTGGGTTGATCAGAAAAAAATAAAGATTTATATTGGTTCTATTCTTCTCATATTTAATATGCCATTGGGTTATTTGTCTAGGTACACTTTTACTGGAATATATACTTTTGAATCACTTGTAAAAATCCTTGCAAGAGGCTTCTGTGTAGGAGAGTTCACTTTCCTTCGTGACCCATGGAACTGGCTTGATTTTGTCGTCATTGTTTTTGCGTAAGTACATTTAGTTTTTTTGAAATGGCAAACTCATGAAAATGACAGAGAGCACAGTATTCCAGTGAAAGTAAGCCTTTGGGGTCTGACTTTTCCTGCAGGTAATGGTTGCATTTAAAGGATACTGAATGAAAGGTAGTCATTCATTTGATAGGCAAATGATTAATTTTTGAGAAAGAGCATTTCCCATTCAAAAGTGTATGACATCATTAAGATTGATCATCTTCTTCATGCTCAGCACTTGGATGGATAGTATATGCAGTGCAAGTGAGTTCATACTTTGAAAACTGATAAAACCTGTAAGAATCACAGAAAAATCTGAAGCCTTAATTATAAAGTACTGTGCTCTTTTTATTAACCTATACTATGAAACTATTATACTATATTAAAATACAGAAGTAAAATTTTTATAAGGGCTGTCACTGCATACTAACCCTAACTTTAGTGCATTGTGTATATATTATGTATGCCGTCACAGTTTATTTTTAAGAGGAAAATATTACATTAAAATATAATTTTAATTTATTTATACTGCTGCTCTTTCCCCAAATATATTTGCCAGAAACAGTCAGTTGTTTTTTGTTTTTTTTTTTGAGTCTCCAAACCTAGATACAATGTTTTTCCCTCTATCATCTTGAATTTTAAAACTAATGCGGGTTCACTGAAGGAATTTAGATAATGCAGAAGGGTCTTAAGATTTCTAGTTTCCCATTCCCTTGCCCCCACCCCCACCTCCTTGTCTATCAGGCTCCCTTTTTTTATGGTCACCTGACTGCTGTAGGTGCACCTGCTGACAAGAGTCAGCATTGACATCGAGCCAAAAGAAGGCTGCCTTTTCTCAGGGCTCTCATTTTTTATTGAGATATAGTTTATATGCCATAAAATTTACCCTTTTAAAGTATAAAATTCATTGTTGCTTTTTTAGTATGTTCACAACATTGTACAACTGTCACTGATTTCTAATTCCAGAATATTTCCATCACCCCCAGAAGAAATCATTTCTATTCCCTTCTCTCCCTAGTCCTTGGAAACTAGGAAACTACTCATCTGTTTTTTGAGTCTATGGATTTGCCTATTCTAGACATTTCATATGAATGGAATTGTACAATTTGTGGCCTTTTGTGTCTGGCTTCTTTCAGTTAGCCTACAGTTTTCAAAATTTGCTGCTGACATTTTATAGGATATTAAATATCTATATTACCATAATGTTGAGGTCTAATGATTGAAGCATTTGATTGTTTATTTAGATATTTAAAGTATTTGAAGCCATTTTAATAATATATTTGTATTTTACTCACATAAAAGGGATTGAATCAAATCTAATCAAATTAAATCAGTTGTGTTAGGGGAAAAAAAAAAGACTTGCAGAACAATCCATTTAAATAAGCATTTCCAAATGTAGGCAATACCTTGACTTAAAGGCACGGGTAAGTATCATAGATTCTATCTAAATTCTGAATAACTCTGATTTAATTCTACAGGTATTTAACAGAATTTGTAAACCTAGGCAATGTTTCAGCTCTTCGAACTTTCAGAGTGTTGAGAGCTTTGAAAACTATTTCTGTAATTCCAGGTAAGGAGTGATTGGTGTGGAGCGTTAGGCCACTCATAACTCCAACTATTTGGGAGTTGTTCTTTGTTTGTTTGTGTGTGTGTTGTCACTGTGTTGTGTGTGAACTCCCTATTACAGATATGTGACAGAGTTTGTGGACCTGGGCAATGTCTCAGCGCTGAGAACATTCAGAGTTCTCCGAGCACTGAAAACAATTTCAGTCATTCCAGGTGAGAGTGGGGTTAAACACCGGGGCTGACTTTGATCTTTTGGAGCCAAGACAAGAATGACTTTCTCTTACACAGTTCTAATTAAATTTGATTTCTTATGTTTTTCATAATCATTATTAAAAGTCAGCCTTTGAGTTTAATCAATTGCATGGATCTTAGAGGATGAAGATGGCCATTTGGCTCACATCTCAACTTGAAATTTTCCCTCCTGAATAACAGCTCATTTTCCATTTTGTTTAGCCAGGAATGAAAATTTCAATTTGTTCTGATTGCTTTTCATGCAGTTAGGAAAAGAGATTTTAAATATCAGCATGGGGGTATTGCATGACATGTTTTTTAGCTTTCCACAACAAACCATTTCTTAACTGAATATTAGCAACGTGTCACTATATGCTGCAATTCAGCCCCTTTCTTTTAATGTCATTATAGAGAGATGGTTTGTTTGACAAGCATTTACTAAATTAGCACTTTGAAAAATTATTTTTACCGGTGAATATGGATATGGCTTGAGCAACCAAATTATTCATTTTGACAATGTGGTTACTCTTTGGGCTATTTTACAATTTTTATCATTTGCTGTGATATATAGAAGCAAAATATATATAAACAGTAAATCTACCCTTTTGAGCTACTAGGCTTTTTTTGAACTAGGCTCTTTAAGGTCCTTGATTTGATGTAATGCATGAATTTCTAGAAAAGCTCATGTTTTGTTTTTATTTCTCATTCAGAGGCTTTATTTTATTATGAACACTTTTCTCCCCCCTGCATTCAGGCCTGAAGACCATTGTGGGAGCTCTGATCCAGTCTGTGAAGAAGCTCTCTGACGTCATGATCCTGACCGTGTTCTGTCTGAGCGTGTTTGCACTGATTGGGCTGCAGCTGTTCATGGGCAACCTGAAGCATAAATGTCTGCGGGATCCGCTGGAAAATAATGAAACATTAGCAAGCATCCTGGATACCCTTGAAGAAGAAGACTATAAAAGTAAGATTGTCCCTGCAGTTGTTAAGAGGTTGAAATAAGACTGTTCTCTTTCAGGGATGCCTGGGAGGCTCAGTCGGTTAAGCGTCTGACTTCAGCTGAGGTCATGATCTCAAAGTTTAGTTCATCAGAACTAGTTCTGTACAAACCATATGAGTTGGTCTGTGCACACAGTCTCAAAGTCTGCTTAATTCATGAGTATATTTTAGAATATTTTACAAAAAAGCCCAAACTGCATGTTTTCTGAACAGTTGTCCTCTAACACAGCTCCTCTTGCTGGAGCTATTGATGAATTTGGGTGAGAATGAGACCAAGCAAGTTTGTGCTTTCTGTCTAATACCTGCAGTGTGTATGTCTGATATTGCCCATATGAACCCATAAACCTTACTGGATAATTGGATCCAGAGGTGGGGGATTTGGGGAGGAAATCAAGACACCTTCCAAGTGTATGTACCTTTGACAGAATGAGATCAGAGAATAAAGGTCAACATTCTCCTTGGATTATGAAGAGTACACATCATTTTTTTTCTTTGCTAAATGTGTATTCTCCCACTCACTGGGGAAGATAAAAGCAAATAAAACCTAGCTAATATAGTAAAAGGATGTAAATAAAGAAAACAGAAAAAATCATTGAAGCCTAAAATGAAAAAAAAATGAAGGTTTTGAAGTAAAATATTTAATGTATAATTCTTTACTACCAATGTTTGGTGAGGAATTTAGCATGTTTTCCCTTCCTTTTTATTTTTACTTATTTTTTTCAGTTTCTGATTTTGATTAATATGATCTTAAATGTTATTTTCAATTTCCAAAGAATCTCTAAGTTATATACCATAAAAGTAACATATCTTATGGATAATTGTTGACATTTACAATTAACAATCAGTTTACAACACTTACTTAAACTTAACTGTTTTTTCCTCGGATCACTACCAGTTCTTTTATTTTGAATCGTGGTACTATTTTTGAGTTCGTAATCTGAATGACTTTTTTAACCTCTGACATTACTTAAAGCAATATTTTTCAAAATGAGTAGGAAGAGCCTTGAATTTTGCAGTGTATCTTCATATTGCATTTATTACAAATGAGTGAAATAACATCTTAGTGAACAATGGAATTTTACACCAAAACCTTCTCCCTTAATTCTATACATTATTCTTTATTTTCTTCTGAAATAGAGTTTTAGGGAGAAAATGTTTGTGTCCAGTCTGAATTTGGTTTCCTCACTTGTTCTCTGTGTCATAGAAGCCAGGTCTCACTGCAGTATTTATTTGGATATTTATGTAACAGCATGTGTTTATTAAGTGCCCCCTAAGCTAAGCATTGTGCAACTTTCTGGCACAGAAATAAGCTCTCCTTTCACAGAGCTTATATTCTAGTGGGAATGAAAAACTAAAGGAAGGCAACAGACAAATAAAAAATATTGCACGTTATAATAAAAGCAATGCAAAGCAAATAAATCTCAGGGGCTGAGATACCAACTAAATGAGAAGACCTTTCTGAGGAGATGGCATTTAAGTTACCAAAGTGAAGATCTAAAGGACAATGAGAAGCCATAAAATAGTGTAAGTTTTGGTGAGAGTGTGTGTATGGGAGCTACTACTTGAGTTAGAAAGAATAGCATGTAGGAAGGTCCTGAAACAAGAAAGAGTATTATGTGTTTAAAGAATGGAAGAGCATCAGTATGGTTAGATTTTAGCAAAATGGGGATAGAATAGCAACAGATAGAGTGAGAGAAAAAGGCAGGGGTCATATCACGAAGGATGTTTTAGCCCATTGGAAAGGGGTTTGGTTTCATTTTAAATGCAGTGGTTTCAATCATTTTGTTTGCCATCTGGAGTAGAGATTAGGCAAACGGGGGGTGGTAGTCTAGAATAAGGAAAATCATTTAGGATGTTTCTGTCATTCTGAAAGAGAAGATTGTGGCTCCATCTAGAGTGGTGGTGGGCAGTGAAGAGAAAAGGGTTATGTCAAGATAAAATCTATAGAACTTGCTGATGGATTAGAGAAGAGAAGAGGGCTTGAGGATATCTTCTAGGCTTGTGGCTACAGTAACTTTTGATGGGTGGCAATGGGAAATGAAGGAAGTGTAGGCAGGATTGTAGATGCAAGTCGTTACTAACCAGTTAAAGTTGGGATGACACTGATACATGCAAGTGTAGAAAAAAGTAGACAATAGGGATTTAAGCATGGAGATCAGAGGAACTTCCTGCTTTGGAGATAAATACACTTTGAAATAATCAGCAAACAGAAAGGATACATACATGCATACACACATCCTTCTGAAAAACTCTGATGTTTATAAGTAGGTTAAGAAAGGGAAACTGGATTTTTCATGCAAATTTGGTGAACTCCAAAACCCTAATATCTGGAAAGCAGGCAGAGAAGAAGACCCAGACAGGACACAGAGAAGGAGCAGCCAATAAAGTAAGAAGAAAACAAAGATGTGAACAGTGAAGCCAAGAGAAGAAAGTTTGAGGAGAAGGGAGTACTTGTGTTGAATGATGCTGCAAGATCAAGGATTAAGAATGATGGAGATAAAAGAATATGCATTAGCTTGAACAACATGGAAACTGTCAGAGACTTTCATGAGAAAATTTTAGTGGAGTGGTAAGAACAGAAGGTTGGACTTAAGGTGGTGAGAGGGGTAAATAAAATGTCAGAAAGAAGAGACGACAATATGTGTGGACAGTTTTCCCAAGAAATTTGGCTGTAATGGAAAGCAGAATAATGGAGGAGATGTCTGGTACTTTTTTAATGGCATATTTTGATAAGGATGCTCTTCTAGTGGTAGAAATGAGTGAGTAGTAAAATATAGATGAATAATTCAGGAGAGAAGGGGAGAAGTCAAGTTCTGGAGAAAGTGAAAGAGCAAAGAGAAGAGATATCTCTACCACTGAAGCAAGAGGAAAGGTGGAGGGGCAGGCTGCAGACTTATCAGAAGAGGATTAAGTCAAACCCAGTAGCTTTTATTTCCTCAGAAAGGTATGAAATGGGACCACTGGCTGGGAATGCAAATGCGAAAGAGGAAATTCTACAGAAGTTTTGAGGAGAATGCACTATATTGTCATCCTAAGGAATGGGACATGGAGTCTATTTTGAGTTGCAATTTGATACCAGAGATCATTTACTTAAAATGCAATCATTTGGGGCGCCTGGGTGGCTCAGTCAGTTGGGCGTCCGACTTCGGCTCAGGTCATGATCTCATGGTCCGTGGGTTCGGGCCCCACGTCAGGCTCTGTGCTGACAGCTCAGAGCCTGGAGCCTGCTTCCGATTCTGTGTCTCCCTCTCTCTCTGCCCCTCCCCCATTCATGCTCTGTCTCTCTCTGTCTCAAAAATAAATAAACGTTAAAAAATTAAAAAAAAATGCAATCATTCACTTGGGTGTGAGAGTTTCCCCAATAACATTCAGCCACTTGGGCAAGTATGCAGAAGGTAGACATTAGAGTATGAGTCGGGGTAAGGTTCTGCCAGGTTAGTGTGATAGACTGATAGAAATACTTAGAAGTTGAGGAAATTGTAAGAGAATGATATAATGAGTGTCTGTGGATTCAAAACTGGACAAGGAAAGAAGTGAACCTAAGAGCTGGTTGACAGGTTTTGAGAAAGTGGTGAGGTAAATGAATTGGAATTCTCGAAGAGATAAAAGAATTGCCATGGTAACGGCAGCCTACATAGAAAGCCTGAACATATTCTGGAAGTGTTTTCTGGGTCCTACAGTGAAGCCCCTTTGGAGGTGCTTTTAAAATTTGTTATCAAATAAAGAAGGCCACTGTATAACTTCATGTTTCAAAACATACAATCTATAGATTTCCTTTGATGCCAAGCATTGTCTACTTTCATGCTCCTCAATCTTCCTTCTTGCTGCTACAGGTGAAGAAAAGGTTCGTGTGCACAGCTGGAAGCCAAATTTTCAGTAGCTATCGTACGTGAATGTTGGGATAAAGAAACCTCTATTTTCTGAATGTTTGACATTTCATAGAAAAGTTCCTGGAAAAGCCACAGTGTTGGTCTGCACTTCTGCCAGGGCTTTTCCTGTCTTCATCTGTGGTGCTTTCCTTGTGGGGACTTCCCAGAGTTCAGTCTCCCAGAAGGCAGTGTGTCACTTGCACGCAATCTGCCTCTACCTGATCCCCAGCACTAGCTTTCTCAGAGTTAACTTACTATTGCCTCTTGGTTGAGGAAAAAACTCTTGAATCCAAAAGCCCAAGTCATACATGGTTGCTACAAGCTGTCTTTCTGAACCAGGTTGGATAAAACTAATCATAGAATGTTTAGGTCACCAGTATGTTTTACCATTCTGTACCAATCTGCTTTTGACTGAATATTGGTTCCAGATTTTAGGTGTGTGAATTTTGCAACTTTCTATTTCCTTTTATCCCCATGTGACTTTTACTGTGAGGTTGAGGCTTATCTATTACTATCCACAATCTTTGTTATTGTACTGCATTATATTTAACAACTTTATTGAGATAATTCACATACCATAAAAATCCCCCTTTTTAAAGTATACACTTCAGTGTTTCATAGTATATTCACAGAGTTGTGCAAACACCGGCACTAATTTTAGAATAATTTTATCTCCCTCAAAAGTAACCCTGTACTCAGAGTACCTGAGTGGCTCAGTCGGTTAAGTGTCCAACTCTTGATTTCGGCTCAGGTCATGATCTCATGGTTTGTGGAATCAAAGCCTGCATTGGGCTCTGCGCTGACAGTCCCCAGAGTCTGCTTGGTATTCTCTCTCTCCCTCTCTCTGCCCCTCCCCTGCTCCTGCTCTCTCTCTCAAAATAAATAAACATTAAAAAAAAAAAAAAAAAGAAGAAACCCTGTACTCACTGGCGATCACTGTCCATTCCCTCGTCCCGCAAACCCCTGACAATCACTAATCTACTTTCTGTCTCTATGGATTTACCTATTCTGAGCATTTTATATACATGAAATCGTACAATATGTGGCCTTTGTGTCTGGCTTCTTTCACTTAGCATGTTTTCAGGTTTCATCCCTGTGGCAGTAATTCATTTCTTTTTATTGCTAAATAATACTCCCTTGTATATATATACTAAATTTTGTTTAAGCATTCATTAATTGATGAATGTCTTTGTTGTTTCCACTTTGGGGCTATTGTGAATAGTGCTGCTGTGAATATTCATGTGTAAGTTTTACTGTGGACGTATGTTTTTATTTCTCTCTGCATTACGTTTTCCCTTTACGTGTTAACCTTAAATTCTCTTGAGGCTAATTATTCCAATAATGTAATGTCTGTTTTTGTGTGGGGATTATTTTAAAGTGTTCTGTAAGGCCAATGTGAACTACTGCCATTGCTTTACCTTTCATCATTCTTGTACTGACATTCTTGTACTGACTTCATCATTCTGTTCGCCCTGCCCTGGGACAGGCAACTCTAGAGCCTGTTCTTTTTCTTTTTAAAAAAAACTTTATTCTGAGAGAGAGAAGGAGAGACAGCGAGCACAAGCAGGGGAGGGGCAGAGAGAGAGGGAGATAGAGAATCCCACGCAGGCTCCATGCCGTCAGCTCAGTGCCTGATGTGGGGCTCAAACCCACAAACCCTGAGATCATGACCTGACCCAAAACCAAGCGTAGGCCACTTAACCAACTGAACCACCCACTAGATCCCATTCTTATAAAAACTCCTCAGTGATTGGTAAGCGTGAGCCAGCCTTACTATAAAGGATAGTTCTAAAGTAATCCTTCCATAGTCAAAATGTCTTGGAAGCTTATGTACAAAAAACTCCATCTTAATCTTCTCCATCCTCATTCTGCCATGCCCACCCTACCTGAGCCACAAGAGTTTTTTCAAAAAAGTTGTTCATGTACATTCTCCCCTAAATTTTCACTTCAAACTAAGAGGCATTATTGTTTTTTGTGTGTCTTCTAAAATTTTTATTTTCTACATAAGACAAAGCAATGTGGGAGTCAGTCGATTAATCTCAACTGGAATTGTGTAATAGTTTAATAATGATCACTGCTGTTCTTTGAGCAACTGTGTGGATAGAATGTGAGGACCACTGTATTAAACACTTTACATGCAATATCCTATGTATGCTATTCAATATCTCTACAAAGCAGGCATAGTGGCTAACCATTAAAGTGGTAAGATAGTTCACCTACATAGGAAGGGGTTGAAGCAACATTCAAATCCAAGTATGTCTAACTTCGAAGTCTTTCTTCCACTATCACTCCAGAAGCCTCCTAACAATTACATCTTTATTCCTTTGATTGGAGCCAAATAGGAAGCTGACCCTTATTAAAAAGAATAGATATTTTTAAATTCTTCATACCTTTACTGTGCATGGCTGGATTGCTTCCTGTCTTAAGAATAAGCTTTGATAGGGGTGCTTTGACTGGCTCAGTCAGTTAAGCGTCCGGCTTAGGCTCAGGTCATGATCTCACAGTCTGTGAGTTCAAGCCCCGCATCGGGCTCTGCGCTGACAGCTCAGAGCCTGGAGCCTGATTCTATGCCACCCCCCCTTCTCTCTCTACCCCTCCCCCACTCACACTCTATCTTGCTCTTCTCTTGAAAATAAATAAATGTGAAAAAATTTAAAAAAAAAGAATAAGCTTTGACAGTAAATGAAGAAAGAGATTATAACATCCCTTATGCCTGAAAATGGACACAAAACATACCATGAGGGGGAAATGTGCATTCAGTTCACTGCCATATCCTCAATATCTGGAAATTAGTAAGTCCTGCATAATTGTTAAGTGGTGAATAAATGAGAGACTTTCAAAAGACAGGTTGTGTCCATTTATAGTATTGCCTTGCTGACTCCACCACTTCTGGAATACTTTGGGGCTCAGTTGGGGGCTCCCTTCCTTCTCTTTTCTTCCCTTCTCTTTTTCAGCTACACTTTCTCTTTGGGTTAACTCCTCAGCTCCCATGGCTTTGAAAACTATCTACCTGATGGTGACTCCTATCACATTCTTGTGTCCTCTCTCCCACCACACACTCCATCAGCAAATCCTGTCCACTCTGTTTTCACCCCTTTCTCTCCATATCCACAGCTGCCCTTTGAATTTTAGCCACATCGCCTTTCCCTGTAGTCTCTTAACTCCTCTCTCTGCTTCCACACCTGCTCTCTTATTATCTACACTCCATAAAACAACCATTGTGACATTTTAAAATGTTGATTATTATCTCATATTGCTACCTCATATTGCTACCTCTATTACTTCTAATCATACTTAAAATCCCAACTTCTTTTGATAACATACAAAGGCATTTGACCCCTGCCTTACTTCTGCCACATGGTTCTCTCCACTCACTAGCCTGTAGCCAGGCTGGCCATCTTGTCGTTTCTTCCATTCACTTCTGCCTCAGGCCCTTTGCTCCTGGTTTTCACCCTGCCAAAATATCTCTTCACCAGGGTCTTTGGATGACTGGCTTCTTTGCAGCATTTAGGTCCCAGTTCAAATGTCATATCTTTAGAAAGGTCTGCCCTGACCACATTTTATCACATTGTCTTATTTCCTTTAGGGCATTTATCACTATCTAAAAATACTTTGTATATTTATGTATTTACTTGTCTTTCTCCATCCCCAATTTCCATGCTTACCTACATGTAAAGAAAGATCCATAAAAATAATGATCTTGTTTGTCATGTTTTTATTATTTTATTCATTGCCTGACCCATAAGAAGTTATCAATAAATATTTGAGAGAGAATATACAAGAATATAATAAATAAACAAATGAATACACATTGCCTAGGACTGGGCCTGAATATGTGCAAGTAAGTCTATACTAATTAATTTAACTTCTGTATCACTCTTAAAGCTTACATTCTCTAATGTTATATTCTTCAATTTCTTCATAAACAGAATATTTTTATTACTTGGAGGGATCCAAAGATGCTCTCCTTTGTGGTACAAGCACAGATTCAGGGTAAGTAATATTTGTTTTGTGTTTAGTCTAAAGGCTACAAAATAAAAGGAAAAACATAATCAATAAGTTTTTTTTATGAGAAACTTTAAAACATTTATAGTTAATGCATACATCTGAAAGCAAAACTTGGAGGTAGTGCTTGAATTGAAACAAGATACAAGTTATATATATATGTATGTGTAGACATGTATGTGTGTGTGTGTGTGTATATATATATATATATATATATATATATATATATATATATGAAAGTAGAAAAATTACTTCCGGAAAATTGGCTGGATAATTTTCAAGTCTTTCTTCTTTCTGGAAAAAAGAGTGATAGAATCAACTTTCTTTCTTCCCAAATTCTACTCATTTTCCAATCAAGAATGATTCATAGATGACTGAATGCAGGGACACTTTGGCCACTCTAAACAAAGGAACCCATGGACTTGGGTAAAGATATTTTAAGAATCTCCCATCTCTACAAACTACCTATCTTGCAGTTTTTCCTATATACCAAGTTCATCTCTGTTCTTGTTCTTCCCCGCCCAGATATTTGTTCACCAGGCTCTGTGTTCACTGGGAACATTAAAAATAAACAAATAAGGTTGCTGCTCTGCAAGACAGTTCAGACCACTGTTCAATGGCATCACCATGCAAGTCTACCAATTTATTTTATTTTATTGTCATTTTTTTTGAAGAAGTTAGAAGTTTATTGAATACACCGCAAGGGAGCAGTGGGCAGAACAGTAGAGACTGCCCAGTCCACCGATTTTAGAATGAAAAATATAAAACTACAAATCTTTATGAACTTACATAATTGCTCTATTTTGGCTATTTTTTTTAATTCAAATTCACTCCAAGAATAATTTGGAGGAAACGAGTTTTGGTGGAGGCCTATATATCAATATTTCTGATGCAAGAACTATTACTTGGTGCCAGATGGAATTTCCAGATTTTGATGAGGATACTAATAGCAGCTGCCATTTATTAAATGCTTTCCATATAGAGGAACTAGGCTAGACCATTTGTATATATCATCTTCTTTAAACTTAACAACAATCTTAACCTTTGAAGTAGGTTTTATCCTCTTCTCACAGAAAGAGTGAACTGCACCTTGAAGAATTTAGGTAATTTGACAAAGTCACCAACTAGTAGAGTGGGATGGGATTCAAACCCAGTTCCTCCTGATTCCAAATAATGCGTTCTTAATCATTATTCAATATCGTCCCCCTAGAAAGGAACCTTGAATATCTAACTGTTCTGTTGTACTCCTTAGGTTGCCTCCCGGAAACATTCTAACTTGTGATTTTTTTTTTTTTTTTTTTGTATGTAGTCAGTGTCCAGAAGGGTACAAGTGTGTGAAAGCTGGTAGAAACCCTGATTATGGCTACACAAGCTTTGACACTTTCAGTTGGGCCTTCTTGGCCTTATTTCGGCTAATGACCCAGGATTACTGGGAAAATCTTTACCAACAGGTGAGTGCCAAGAGAAACATTCATTGCATTTTTGAATAGCATAAAAATCTGGTGACTGTTCCTTACCAGACTTTATATAAGATTTTTTTTTTTCAATTTAGAAAGGACAAAACTCTTTTGGCTTATCACTAAAATTAGACATGTTTTATTTCCAGCAGTATTAGAGTGGATAATTCTGAAAATTATACATTGTTATCTTACCCTTTTTTGGCTTATTTGATCTCCAGTTCATGTCCCCCAACCCTTTCTGAATATAGCATCCTATGGGGTCCTAAGTAAATAGCAGGAAATACACTGTCACAGTCTCTTGTAGCTCTCCTGCACACACTGTTTCCTGAATGTGCTGCCCTGCTTGCAATGCCCTAAACACCAGGATCTCGTAGGTTCATTATGCTTTATTTTTTTGAACTCCCATGTACAGTTGCTATGAATTAAATTGTACCCCCTCCCATTTATGTGTTAAAGTCCTAACTCTCAGCGCCTTAGACTGACTATTTTTTGAGTTAGGGATTTAAAGAGGTGACTAAATTGAAATAAGGCATCGGGATGGGTCCTAATCCAATCTGACTGGTGTCCTTAAAAGAAAAGGAGATTAGTTCCTGAGAAACACCAGAAATGTGCCCACCTGGACACAGAGAGAAGACCCTGTGAGCACTCGGTGAGAAGGCAGCCATTGACAAGCCAAGGAGAGAGACCTCAGGAGAAATCCAACAAACCAACCCTTTGATATTGGACTTCCATCCTCTAGAACTGTTGGAAAGTAGAATTTCTGGGGCGCCTCGGTTGCTCAGTCGGTTAAGCGTCCGACTTCGGCTCAGGTCATGATCTCACAGTTCGTGGGTTCAAGCTCCGTGTTGGGCTCTGTGCTGACAGCTCAGAGCCTGGAGCCTGTTTCGGATTCTGTGTCCCCCTCTCTCTGCCCCTCCCCCACTCATGCTCTCTCTCAGTCTCTCAAAAGTGAATAAAGATTTAAAAAAAATTTTTTTTAATTAAAATTTCTGTTGTTTCAGCTTCCCAGTCTATAGTACATTGTCGTGGCAGCTCTAGGAAGGAAATATAAGAATTGAAGACCCAATTCACATCTCTAAATTCTCCTGTCCAAACTCAATTTCTCCTTCCTCTACACTTCCACGCCTTTTTAATATTCCTCAGTTTATAGTATCCATCACTTGTACATTAATTATTAATTCACATGGCCACCTCCTCCAATGTGATCTTTTGGGCCTATGGGTGTATCTTTTCACTTATATATTCTCAGCACCTGACCCCAGGAGGAAAGAGATGAAAATGATTATTCTGTATTAGAAATGAAAAATGAATCACTTTTCTTAGAATTGCCAGATTCTTTTGGCCTGTTTTATGTTTACTTCATTTCTAATATTACAAAGGAATATAGAAATTATGTAAACATATACTTCAGAGGAAAAAAGGAATAGACACAACTTTAAATATGCAAAAATAAGCTCACTTTTACTCAAAATTAAAGAAATGAAAATTAAAACGAGAGTGACAGCTAATTGTTTACCTGTTAGAATGATGGAGATCCAAAGAGAGACGCTGTCTGGCTGTGACATGGGGAGGTAGACTTACTCACACATTGCTGGGAACCACAGCCAAGTGCAACATAGGAACTTTTATGAAAATTAAAATGAATATACCCATTAACCAAAAATTCCACTACCTAAGAATTTATCAAAGAGAAGAAATTGTAACAATGATAACTGATAGAAAAGGGAAATGAGTAGGCATCAGAGACAGGAGAGAGATATTTTTCATGTAATTATCTTTTTATACCATTTGAATTTTTTTACTATATGCTGCACTCAAAACTTTTAATACATATTAATTAAAAGTAAATATAACAGTAGACAAGCAGATAAGATCATTCAATTAGGCTCGCTACTTTGTGTGAACATGATACATCATCATTGATACTTTCTTTATCAGTCAAAGGGACTACAGATACTATCTCCTTCTCTAATTGGAAAATGAGCAGAGTAGCTCCTTTTTGAGTAATTTTCAGACTGCAGATTTAAAAAATCCCAGACTGAGGCACCTGTGTGGCTTAGTCAGTTAAGGATCCAACTCTTGGTTTCGACTCAGGCCATGATCTCATAGTTTGTGAGTTGGAGCCCCACATCGGGCTCTGTGCTGACAGTGGAGTCTGCTTGGGATGCTCTCTGACCATCTATCTCTATTCCTCTCTCTCTCTCTCAAAAATAAATAAGTAAACATTTTTAAATCCAGGATTATTATTCTTAAAAATAGTGAAGAATCATACCTAATTTTAATACAAGTTTAATAGATTGCTGTATCCTTTGTAGTGAAAAAGTGTGTATTTAAATACGGATTGTTTTCCATGGAGGTGTAATTTTATTCCTTTATATTTTTGATAACATGAGATTATACGGAACTGCCCAACTTCCCCATGCCTAATATGCCATTCAAGTTGAAATAATCTACCAAAAATCTTTGTGTTATTAAAATAATGATTTCCATTTTTCCCTAGACACTGCGTGCTGCTGGGAAAACTTACATGATCTTCTTTGTTGTGGTGATTTTTCTGGGATCCTTTTATCTAATAAACTTGATCCTTGCTGTGGTTGCCATGGCCTATGAGGAACAGAACCAGGCAAACATCGAAGAAGCGAGGCAAAAGGAGTTAGAATTTCAACAGATGTTAGATCGTCTTAAAAAAGAGCAAGAAGAAGCTGAGGTATTATTGTTTGGTGTAAAATTCTCCCTAGAAGTAGAAATCCAAAGGGGAATAGCAGAGGCTCATAGCAGAGACTCTGTGGCCTTCCCCACGAGATTTTCCTTACTGGATTTTTTAACATAAGCTGAATTTTCATTCTGGGGTGGTCAAAGAACCAATTCTGGATTGAGTTAGAATTGGTATTTGTCTCATTCTACCTTTCCCCATAATCAGCTCACTCCAGCACAGAGAATATTCTAAGCCATTCCTCCTAAACCTGTTATCCATAATTCCTCAGTATGTATGGCATTATGCAAAGTCCCAAAACATATATGATATGTTTCCCCAGAGTAGCAATTGCATACAAAAGCTTAGGGAAAATTATTTAAGTGTTAAAGATAACAGATACTCTATGGAGTAGAAAGAAAAATGTGCATCAATTTTTGTTAACGTGGCAAGAACTTTTAAGATAAAAAACATGAGATGTTAAGAAAATTTATACTTACGGTTGTAGGCACTTTAGGCTAAGGTACAAATTATTGAGTATTCTTCCTTACTCCTCTCTCCAAGAGGGTACTTCAGTGGAAAAGTTTCAGAAGGTTTGTACCAAGAGAACCAAAAATTTAAATATTATGCAGGAGTTTAAAATTTGTTTGGGGGCACCGGGGTGGCTCAGTCAGTTAAGCATCTGACCAGCTCAGGTCATGATCTCATGGTTTGTGAGTTCAAGTGCTGCATTGGGCTTTGCACTGACAGTGCAGAGCCTGCTTGGGATTTTCTCTCTGCCTCTCCCCTACTTTCACTCTCAAAATAAATAAATAAACTTTCAAAAAAAAATAAAAATAAATAAAATTTGTTTGATATTTCAACCTAAATATCTTCAAAATGTCTAACTTATGGGGCGCCTGGGTGGCTCAGTCGGTTGAGCGTCCGACTTCAGCTCAGGTCACGATCTCACGGTCCGTGAGTTTGAGCCCCGCGTCAGGCTCTGGGGTGATGGCTCAGAGCCTGGAGCCTGCTTCCGATTCTGTGTCTCCCTCTCTCTCTGCCCCTCCCCCATTCATGCTCTGACCCTCTCTGTCTCAAAAATAAATAAACATTAAAAAAAAAATAAATAAATAAAATAAAATGTCTAACTTATTAGGGGAAAGGTAGTAATATGTAAAGTAGAAAACTTTGATAGAGAAAGATGTTCAGTGCAGTATTTTGATAATATTAAACATCAAAAAGTATATAACTTTTTAAATTAGATAATGATAAGGAGAATTATGATACTTTTGTGTCTTGGAGTATTTTGTGTCTTGGAGTAAAATGATGTGCTTTAAGAATATTATGATGACAGTGAAATGTTTTAATATAATGTATTAAGTAGTAGGATACAAAATTGGACATAATATACAAACAATTTAAAAACTTTATATATATATATATATATATATATATATATATATATATGAAGAAATACACCAATTATTTCTGAGTTTTAGGATTGAGTGATTTTTATTTTTTTATTCACAATGTCCTTATTTTCCAAATTTTTACAAGGAATGTTTTAATAATAAAAACTTAATTTTTGATAAAAGATTAACAGTATGTCATCCAGGATTTTCTAGGAAACCCTTAGAAGTCTCTCATCTTCTTGACATTCATTTTATAATAATTCATTTTTGTTTTCAGGCAATTCAGTTTCCATTAAACTGAGTGCCTGACTCTTTTGATAATATTGAGTTAATTACCTGAAAAAGATGTACGAATTTTCTTATTATATGGTTTATGTGAGTTTTATGTTACAGAATTACCTAGTAAAACTTTTATAAATACCATTTTAAATTGTTTTACCATAAATATAGGAATAGTATATATTAGTTTAATGCCAAAGTAAAATGGGGCCTTATCACAATGCAAGAAAAGCAATAAATATATGCTTTGTAAGCTCTCTAGTTACAATACAAAAATAAAAAATAAATAAAAAGGCATGACTTCATGCACAAGGGACATGATTACATGGACAGTGTAATTAAATTCATGGTAGAGAGGTGCCTACCCCATAATAGAGTTTCCCAGACTTTGGAAATGACTTACCACATGTGTGACCTCTTGGTCCAACAGGCAATCGCAATGGCAGCAGCTGAGTACACAAGTATTGGGAGAAGCAGAATTATGGGCTTCTCTGAGAGTTCTTCTGAAACATCCAAACTGAGCTCTAAAAGTGCTAAAGAAAGAAGAAACAGAAGAAGGAAAAAGAACCAAAAGAAGCTCGCCAGTGGGGAAGAAAAGGGAGACAATGAGAAATTGTCCAAATCAGAGTCTGAGGAGAGTATCAGGAGAAAAAGTTTCCACCTTGGGGTTGAAGGTCATAGGCGAGCACGTGAAAAGAGACTGTCTACCCCTAATCAGGTACCAATGCAATTGTCAAATGCTTATTGCCAGGGCTAGGATTATAGAGCAAAATGTGTTACCTTGAGGTAACAGGATCTCAGAAAGGAGAGTGAGTGACTTCACTGGTATATTTTTAGGTAAAAACTTATTGATTGTTGGACATTTATGGAAAGAACACAGATGTGCATAGTTTTCCATTTAACTTGGACCATTTTTGAAGGAGCCTATAGTTTCATCATTGTCATATCTTCTCCAATAAACATTTTCAGAACAGAATATTCATAAGAACTGTCATAAATGAATAAATTATTTACACAACATATTATCTTTTACATTTTTATCTAGTCTGTATTTGGTAATGCCTCATTGGCTAAAAACTAATCCCAGACTAGGTTCTCCACTTTTCTTCACCACCATAACTAATGGTACCAGCAGAATATCAGTGCATGAGCTGGAAAGTTTGGAGACACTTGACAACCTCTACCCCTGACTGCATCAACTACTAATAACTAATCGCTCAGTCTGTTATTTCTGCTTGTGTGAAATATCTCTTTCCTTTTTTCTTTTTTCTCTTTCCACTGAAACCTCCATATCTCAGGGTTCCCTGCCTACAGAACTCTAAGATGAACAATTGCTTCCCTTCTCCTAAATACTAGCCTGTTTTCTCTCATACAACACTCCCAAATCCCTTTTACAAAACAAAGCTGTCCCTTGGCTCAACTTGAAAAACAAAGAAAACAAAACAAAACAAACACTCTGTGTTGAATAACTACTGACTATAGAAGAAGACCTATATCTTATCCATGTTGTGGACTGGCTTCAGCCTTATTTCCCACCTTTCTCTACCTTCATGTACCCTCAGTCCATCGTGATTATTCACTCATACATACATGCCCTGTACCTCTGTTACTTAGTACATGTGGTGTTCTCTAAGTGGGGTGGTTTTCTTCTTTGTTTCCCTCCTGGTGTGGCAGCACCCATTCTTCTTTCATAAGCTCAGATGCCACTTATCCCACAAATTTGCCTCTGCCCTCACCACTTCTCCCATTTGCTCTTTGGTGCCTTACTTAACAATTACTGTTCTTCGCATTTATGACTTCATTTAAAACTGAGACAAACCATAAGAAACTCTTGAATACAGAGAACAAATGGAGGGTTGCTGGCGAGGAGGTGGGTGGGGGGATGGTTTAAATGGGTGATGGGCATTAAGGAGGGTGCTTTTCGGGATGAACATTGAGTGTCATATGTAAGAGATGAATCATGGTGTTCTACTCCTGAAGCCAAGACTACACTGTATGTTATCTAACTTGAATTTAAATAAAAATTAAGAAAAAAATAATTAAAACAATAAAATTTCTATCTTCTACTGCTTAAGTCTGTAAGATGCTTCCAGATACACATAGAAATCAGAGTCCCTACCTTCAAAGATTTTATAATTTAGCTGGGGAGACAGAACTTGAAAGCATGTGGTATCAATAAAAAGACCTATGACAAGAGCAAAACAAGCTGGATTTAAGGCAAAGGCTTTGTTATCCTCGCTTTCCATTATTCAGAGTGCCTGCCACTTTGTCCTTTCCATAGGAAGCACTAGCACTTATTGAATTAGATACTTCCAAAGAATAAACACTCAGTTTTGTTTATGGACACGGTTTATCCTGGCCGTGAATTCAATAAATGTGACTTTTCCTCCTCTTTGGTGTTGGGCAATCTCTTTTTCAAATTCTAGTATTATATGACTTGTAAACTCACTGACATTGAAAGGTCTTTCTTAACATACCTTGACTGAGCTTCCAACATGTAAAGTGGAGTTGCAAGCATTGGAATGCAAAGAAGCACACAGTGTGCCCTTCAGCCTCAAAAGAGTTTCAATTACTTATGGAACTTAGGGACTGATATATTGAAAGCTAAATAACAGGTATGAATACCAAATGCTTTTTATAAGTGGTATATTCTTTGTAGCAAAATCAGTGGGGTAGAAAGCATGGCGAGGTCACTGTAGGCCAAAGTAGGAGAGACCTATACAGTAATAAATAATGTACCTACTCCAGAAAGGATGGATTCTCCAGTCTTTTCATCCCTTATTTAGGAGAATTTGTCTTCCTGCTGAATTGCTTTATTTTTTAATATGTTTCTTTTCAACCAGTACAGAGCCACCTGGCCTCAGCTCAGAGGTCTCAGAGGCAGTAATGTGCACTTCTATTCTTAGATGCTTCAGCAGATACATGGCTGCATGTCATCTTTTTTGTTTTTTTTTTTTCCTGCAGTCACCACTCAGCATCCGAGGCTCCTTGTTTTCTGCAAGGCGCAGCAGTAGAACGAGTCTTTTTAGTTTCAAAGGCCGAGGGAAAGACATTGGATCTGAGACTGAGTTTGCCGACGACGAGCATAGCATTTTCGGGGATGGTGAGAGCAGGAGGGGCTCACTGTTTGTGCCCCACAGACCTCGGGAGCGGCGCAGCAGTAACATCAGCCAAGCCAGTAGGTCCCCCCCAGTGCTGCCAGTGAATGGGAAGATGCACAGTGCCGTGGACTGCAATGGTGTGGTCTCCCTGGTTGATGGACCCTCAGCCCTCATGCTCCCCAATGGACAGCTTCTGCCAGAGGTGATAATAGATAAGGCAACTTCTGATGACAGCGTAAGGATGTTTTAAATAGCTCAGGCCTGGCTCGGCCCTTGTTCTTGCATCAGTCCATCTGCTAGAGGGGCCTTCTTTGGTCCTGTGAATGGCTCTGCATTTTGCAATACCGCTACTACAGAAACACACCTTCACCTCATTAATGTAATTCTCATGGGATATGCTGTAGATGTCTAATTCAAAGATATTTAAAACTGCATTTTTTTAAAAAAGGAACTTATATTTACTTCCATATTATCAACCATCCCTTTAGAAAACAATGTATAAAAGACATAGATATATATACATAAATCTCAGCACAGAAAATGCATTGGTTATGCTGATCTTTATTAGTTGATAATAGGTCCCATTTTTCTAAGGAAATTTGGATTCTTTCCACCTACTGCTATCTTTCTGAAGATACTGTTTAATATATACCTTGTGCAAAGAATCTTGAGTTTTAATAATAGTAATAATAATAGCAAATATGTGTTTAGGATTTATAATAGCCCTGTAAGGTGATATATTATCATCCCTCTTTTACATAGGAGGAAACTGAGGCATGGAGAAGCAAAGCAATTTCCGCAAGTTCACTCAGCTAGTAAACAGTAGTCCTGAAGTTCAAACAGGCTCTCTGTTTCAGAGCTTGCACTCTTAACCCACCACATTTTTGCTCTCTCTCCAATGTGTGCTAGGCTTTTAAACTTGGAAATAATTTAATGTTTTTAATGTTTATTTATTTTTGAGAGACAGAGAGAGAGTGTGAGCAGGGGAGGGGCAGAGAGAAGGAGACAAAGAATCCGAAGCAGGCTCCAGACTCTGAGCTGTCAGCACAGAGCCCACCGTGGGGCTCAAACCCACAAACTGTGAGATCATGACCTGTGCTGAAGTTGGGCATTTAACCAACTGAGCCACCCAGGTGCCCTGAAACTTAGAAATAATTTAGAATAGCTATGCTTTTCCCCATACATAATTGAAACTTTTTTCATTAAAATAAGATAAAAACAAAAACAAAAACTCTGTGGTCTGGAGTCTACCGATAAAAATATAATAGCCAAACTATATACATTAATACAAACATACACACATAAAAGCAAAAACAAAACAACAATTCCAAGGCAACAATTTCAAGGGTTTAGGAGTAATTAAGTCAGTAGAGAAAGTGTCTAATTAGGCTGAAAAGTGAGATCTTTCTGGTTTCTGGAGTTTCTAGGTTACCTCTTTAGGCCAGTCACTGTTCTGTTGCATTACTAAAGATCAGTAGGGGCTCTGACTGACCTAACAAGCTTTGAACTCATGCTAGGTATTCATATATTCATATTTTCAGACAATATATTTTTAGCGAGAATAAAGTTCCATCAAAGTCATGGCCACATACATATTTCATTTGGAATGACTGCATGTGCTTTTTAGGTAACAAGTGACCTCTGTGCTTGCATGATCCACTTTGGGCCTTCGGCCAAGATATTTTTCCTTGTCAAATGAGCATGCTAAATTCTATGGAATCAGATCTTTGCTGTGTTTTGCTTTTCAGTGATGTACTATCTGTGAAACATATAATTTATATCAGATTTGGATATTATTTCATATTTTTAAATGAAATATTTTCACTAAAGACTTTACTTTTACCGTAGAAAAATCAGTATTACCATAAATCCTGAAACAAACTACAAAACTAGAGTATACTCTAAGATTCAACAGAAATGCAATAAACATGATAGTGTGGCAAAATGTACAGTTTAGATGAAAAAAATTGCATGACAGATAATATAACCTTGACAACTAAAACGTGTCTACATGAAAAAGAATGTGTTATTCTTGTTTGACTTGTAGAAAAATTTCCATTTCTTGAAAGTCAGTAGATTAGAGACTGTATCAAATAGAAAGATCTCCATAAAAAGCCAGCTACAGATATGTGTGTGTGGATGTCTGCGCACATACACATACAGACAGACACACATGCATACATTTATGCCCATGTGTCCATGTTTTGATATACACACACATATAAGTATATCTAAACAACTATACAACTTTAAAACTCTAGAGCTATATTTACATGTTTGTAAAGTGGTGTGTGTGTATCTATACATACGTAAATACCACGCATACCACACCTAAACAGATAGATAGGTGATACATGTAGAATTGTATAGTTGTTTGTGTGTATATGTGTGTGTGAGCTGTGTATGTGTGTGTGTGTATTGTTGGCCTGCACTGAACCAGCATAGTGTTTAAACTTTGAATTAGTTGCCAAGATTTAAAAACAAGACATTTTCACACAAAAATGAGTGCACCTGGTAAGACTGAGCTCATATTCCTGCATGGCAACAATCCTTTAGAGCTGAACAGTGGTCACCTCTTTCAGATGGAGCTTACATTCTCCATTTTGCTACAGTGCCCACCAGTCTCCGTCGTCCTTTTCACGCTGAGTCATTTATCCTCATCCACTCAGAGCAATTCATGAGATCTTCCTTGGTAATAAGAAACATCCATTACAGTCTCCATGTAATTCTGTTACCTCAACAAAGAATAATTATAGAAATTTATCAGAGAATACCGAGGTTCTGTCCCTTTACCACACATCACTGCAATACACGTTTAGCTGGTTTCATGTAGGACACTTACATGGTAAAACTATCTGAATAAATTCGACACCCAGAAAGATAGGTGATGAAAGTGATTACAACAAGAAAAGCAGCTTGTTTTATTTTTACTTCCTAAGCATTAATTCTTTTAATTCTCAAAGCGAGAATATGAGGCTAATACTATGATCATCTCCATTTTACCAATGATAGAACTGAGATGGGAGTTAAGTAACCCTCCAGTGACACATACCCAGTAAGTAGCAGAACTATGATTACAACCCAACAGCCTAATTTCTACTTTTATTTACTCACTACAGCTACCTAAGCAAAATTTTATTCTGCACCTATAATTTATTAGAATTATATTCTTAGAACTTTAATTAATCATCTTTTTTTTTCTTTCAGGGTACAACTAATCAAATACATAAGAAAAGACGTTCCAGTTCTTATCTCCTTTCTGAAGATATGTTGAATGATCCCCATCTAAGACAAAGAGCAATGAGTAGAGTAAGCATATTAACAAACACTGTAGAAGGTATGTAATAATGCTGTCCTACCCATACAGATTTTTAAACAAAATTTAGATAAGCCCTGGTTAGCCTTAAATAGGTATATGAAGTTCTTAGGAAGAATTCAAAGAATAAAAAATGATCATAAACAATGGTAAAGATAACCAATGGATACTAATGGAATGGTCTTTATGTGCTCAAAAAACTTGATAAAGTTTTTATGTGTGTGATTAAAGATATTGGATGATAAGACTTTTCAAAGACAATTAATGATAATAAATGAAGAAAGCTAGGTTAACCAGGGCTGTGTGGGTTATATATTATATACATATATTATATATATACTATATATATAATATATATATAGTATATAATCTTACAAACTTAGTCTCTGGGTTTACCATCTAATATGCAAGAAAATAATATATACTTCCAGATGTCTATAATGGCTGCCTCTGAGCACATTCAGCAAAATTATAAAATGGTAATCTGTGACATAACATCTGTTAAGATTATGATGAAAAGGCATTAGAGAAAGCAATTTAGAGAACATATAGTGGTTACACCTTGAGAAGCGAGTCAGGGTGGCAACTTTTACAATGTGCTGGTTTCCACCCTCTCCCCCTACAATATGCCCCAGGTCCCACCTTGTGCTTTCATACCATGATGGCCTCAGACAAAGCTTCCACCCACTTCCTAAACTTAATGGTGAGAAATAAAAGAGATTATGGTATGATGTATCTATTGAATGAGCCACTCCATAAATTATTTCTAGTCTCTTGGTTCTGAGATTGATTTCACCTGTGAAAAAATATTTATTGATGGAAAATATATATTTCTCCATTAAGAAAACATTGATTCTTGGGGTACCTGGGTGGCTCAGTCAGTTGAGTGTCCAACTTTTGATTTCTGCTTAGGTCATAATCACCAAGTCATGGGATCAAGTCCCATGTGGGGCTCCACACTGTGCGTGGAGCCTGGGTGAAATTCTCTCTCCCTCTCCTTCTGCCTCTCTCCCTCACCCCCACTCCCATGTGCTTTCTCTGTATATGCAAGGAAAAAGTAAAAAAGAAAACATAGGTTCTCCTGTTTACCATCACATTAGGTGTATGTTTCTCTAGGAGTTGCCTCTATCTGCTTTGAGTCATTAATTTCACTGCCTTCCCCTAAATTACACTTGGTCTAGTAAATGAACATCATGATAGAAGATTTTTATGTAATATATTATGCTTTCATAGAAGCAGTACTGTTAAATTTGCAAAGTCTAAACAGAAGACTTGTTTCAGTGTTAAAGTCTACTGCTGATTTGTACCTGGTTAGGAATAAAATAAACAAGTGATTGACTTCATGCTCTCTCTTGGTTTTCCCCCCAGAACTTGAAGAATCCAGACAGAAATGTCCACCTTGGTGGTACAGATTTGCACACACATTCTTGATCTGGAATTGTTCTCCATATTGGATAAAATTCAAAAAGCTTGTCTATTTTATTGTAATGGATCCTTTTGTAGATCTTGCTATTACCATTTGCATAGTTTTAAACACATTGTTTATGGCTATGGAGCATCACCCCATGACCGATGAATTCAAAAATGTACTCACTGTAGGAAATTTGGTGAGTCTCTAAATGTGTATTATGTACCCATAGTTCTTCCCCTTGGATGTCATGATTGTCACTTCTTTTTTTTTTAACTCAGATTGGTGTATAACTACATAATTATCCATATCCAGAATTCACAATATGAATCATTGTACAGAGTCAAGTTTCTGGTGATACTACTTTAAAATAATTTTGCAGAAGTGCAGAGGTCTATAACAATACTATTTCCAAAGGGGGGTCACCATCTTGGGAATTGATGGTGTTGTTTTTTTTTTTTTTCCTGCCAGAATGTCTCTTTGAAGCAACACTTTGAAAATTTGATAATTACCTATTTTATAATTATATTGCAGCTGCCTTGTGAGTACATTCCCCACATATTTTTAGAAAAACTGTGGATGGTTTGTTTTGGCATAATAGTGAAGTGTCTGGGCCTTTGGAGTCCCAAAGTCCTGGAATTGAATTCTCATTCTGCCTTTTACTGGTTATATGACCTTGAACAAATATGTCTCTAATTTTCTCATTTACAAAATAATAATAATACCTCACTTGCAAAATAAGAAAAATAATATATTATTTATAATATAATGATAACACTTCATTTACCATATTGTTAAGAGGAATAAACACTTTCTACTTATTAGCCTGGCATATCGTAAGTCATTAACAAATTAAACCTATTGTTATTATTATTATCATCATCATGCTTTAAATCAACCAGCAGAAAGAAGTCTTAAGAATAAGAATACCGAGAAGCTAAAATGGTAGGACTAGACACAGAAGACAAAAGGGCACTTAAGAAAGGATCTGTAGGCTTCAAGAAGATATAGGATCCTGTTTGGCAAATAGATGCCAGACTGATTTCTCAAATGTGCAGTGCTGGTCACATTCTGGCTTAAGTAATGCCTTATGGCAAACAACAAGTGCTAGTTTCTGAGAATCTGTATGAAGCAGGCAGAAGTGCAATTTCATGGCCAAAGGGTCCCCATTTATGACTTCATAAATCATGAATAACTCTGGATGTCTTTGTGAATGTCTGTGTAAGATAATTTTACTTTTGCCATGGTCCCAAACCAATTGATCTTTGAAGCCAAAGACTTTGTATCTGAGTCAGTTTTCTTTCCCATATACTGTATTTTTAGTTGAGATGTATGTACACCATATGCTCTCTGAGGGAGCATGCTTCTTTCCTTCCATTTCTCGTCGGAAAAGACAGGCCTATCTGGTTTCTAATTGTTGATGGAGGTACAGGCCATGAAAATCAGTACCTTCTTGCTGAATTGACTGCATCACTGTGAACCCCAAAAGAATTTATCGTGTTTCTTATCTATTGTCACTACCCTAAGTGCGGGGTACTCCCTGATTGTCTTCTTGATGCTGCATTATTTTTAAATGGATTCAGCACTTAGGTAGACTTCACCATTTCCCTTTGAGCCTTCTTTGGTCAGCTTCTTTGAGTCTAGTCAAACCTGAATGATTCATAAACAGGTCCTTCAGTGTTGTTTTCTTAAGTCTGTCCTTTGATACCAGTGTCATGAATTAATGATGTTTTGTGATGCACTTTTGTGTCAAAGCTTTGAAAGTCTTACTTTAGCTCCCACTGTGTCAATTAAATACTTTTCCCTCTTCTACTAATAAATCTTTAAAGAGTGAGTCAATATGTTCTCTATTACTCTAAGAGTAGTCAGACCCAACAAAAAGGCTGACTCAAGATTTTAGTGTCGGTCTATATTTCCTTTTCATTTTCTTCCAGAGTATGACCCATATAATTTTTTTTTTTTTGCAAAAACGACCTGTGTTGATTGTCATGGCTTTATTTACCTGGAATTTTAATATGCTCCTCTAAAATGCTATCTAAAGATGATGAGAATGGACAGGAAAGTTAGAGCTTTTTAACCTTGTAATGCTTACATTGGAGCTATAGGAATAATACTACCAGGTTTATGGGATTAAATGAAATAACACATTTGTAGAGTATCTGGCACATTGTCTGAAGCACAATGATGTTAAACAAATGGTAATAATCATCATTACTTTGATTCTATACTTCTCATAATACCAGAAAAAACACATTGTATTTCTCATTTAGGTCTTCACTGGGATCTTTGCAGCTGAAATGGTTTTAAAACTTATTGCCATGGATCCATATGAGTATTTCCAAGTAGGATGGAATATTTTTGACAGCCTTATTGTGACTTTAAGTTTAGTAGAGCTTTTTCTAGCAGATGTGGAAGGACTGTCAGTTCTACGATCATTCAGACTGGTAAATATAGACCAACCTTACCGTTGTATTCCACATATAAAGGGGTGTTTCTAATGCTTTGTATTATTATTTAAATCTTTTAGCAGTTTAAATCAAAAGACAAGATTAGGTTCTGGTGTCCAGTGTAATCAAGTTAATTCTATAGCAAAAGCTCTTAAAGAGCTCAAAAATCACATGAATATTTTAATCTTAGCATCTTGAAGACATAGTCATAATTTGAATCAATTTTAGACTCTTGAAGACATATTCAGTTACATGCTACATCCTTAACACCCATCACCCATTTAGCCCATCCCCCTACCCACCTCTCTTCCAGCAACCCTCTGTTTGTTCTCTGTCGTTAAAAGACTCTTATGGTTTGCTTGCCTCTCTTTGTTTTCTCCTTTCCCCTATGTTCATCTGTTTTGTGTCTTAAATTCCTCATATGAGTGAAATCATATGGTTGTTGTCTTTCTCTGACTGACTTATTTCACTTAGGATTATACACTCTAGCTCCATCCATGTCATTGCAAATGGCAAGATTTTATTCTTTCTGATGGCTGAGTAATATTCCACTATATGTATATATATATATCTACCACATCTTCTTTATCCATTTATCAGTTGGTGAACATTTGGGCTCTTTCCATAATTTGGCTATTGTTGATAATGCTGCTATAAATGTCAGGGTGCATGTGCCCCTTTGAATCAGTATTTTTGTATCCTTTCGGTAAAAACCTAGTGATGCAATTGCTGAGTCATAGGGTAGTTCTATTTTTAAGTTTTTGAGGAACCTCCACACTAACATGTTGGACTTTATCCCAATGTCAATATGAAAAGGTATAAAAAGTATCAGACTATTTTCAAATTAAAAAAAATTTTTAATTATCTAAAAATAGAATTAAGGATAAATTATCAATTCTAAAGGGAATAATATCTGAAATCATTACAAGAGGCTTTTATAGCAATCCTAAACTTCCTTCAAAATATGTGTAGTAATTATATTGTGGCAAGCATAACAAAATAACAAGAATATTGAAAATAGCTGAAAGTAAAAAATAGAAATAATCAATTTTAGCTAGGTAATGATGACAATATTTTAGAATTTAAAATTCTGAACAAAACTCAAGATTGGAAACATTGAAAATTGAAAATTTTTCTAATAATTAACATTAAGCTTTGTGTTTACTTTTAGCTTCGAGTGTTCAAACTGGCAAAGTCTTGGCCAACACTGAATATGCTGATAAAGATCATTGGCAACTCAGTGGGTGCTCTGGGTAACCTCACCTTGGTGTTGGCCATCATCGTCTTCATTTTTGCTGTGGTTGGCATGCAGCTCTTTGGTAAAAGCTACAAAGAATGTGTCTGCAAGATCAATGAAGACTGTACACTCCCACGCTGGCACATGAATGATTTCTTCCACTCCTTCCTGATTGTCTTCCGCGTGCTGTGTGGAGAGTGGATAGAAACCATGTGGGACTGTATGGAGGTCGCTGGTCAAGCCATGTGCCTTATAGTTTACATGATGGTCATGGTCATTGGAAATCTAGTGGTACGTAGTCGCATGTTCACACATTGAAAATTCTGCATGGTAAATTGTTATATGACAATCACTTATAATTATAGGATTAATTACACATAAAACTATTAATTGCAATAGAATTTTGATCATTTTAATACAGGAAAAAAAACAGAAAATAAAATGAAATATTGTTTCAATTTCCCTGACAGATAACCCATTTTTATATTTTTCGCAATATTTATTTTAACGGATGGTTTCCTACTTTATTCTCTCATTTTGATAGTGATGGCATATGAATTAAATCTGTGGTTTTCATGTCTCTTAAAAGTCCTTTCAAATATCAAATCATACTAGTAAACAGAATATGATTGAACTAACAGTAATAAAAATGAAGCTGTAACAGAACAAGGCAATTGAAAGGACTGGTCCCATTGCACTACAGTCAAATATAGTCAGACATAATAAGACATAGTTTCCTGATCTACAGCAAAGTTCAGGAAACTATGGCTCATGGGTCAAATCCAGCATACTACCTGTTTTTGTATGGCCTTGTAAGCTTGGGAATGTTGGGGTTTTTTTTTCTTTCTTTTTTTTTTTTTACATTTTTTCAATGGTTAAAATAAAAGGAAGAATAATATTTCGTGGCACATAGAAATGATATGAAATTTAAATTTCAGACTCTGTAAGAAAAATTTTATTACAACACAGACATGCTTATTCATTTACATATTGTCTATGTCTGTTTTACTCTGCAGTGGCAGTGTTGAATAGCTGTCCTAGAGATTCTATGTCCTACAAAGGCCAAAATATATATGTTTTTAAATCTGGCTCTTTACAGAAGAAATTTGCCCACCACTGCTCTATAATATCCCTTTAACAATTGATCTTCCATGTCTCCATTAGTGTTTTCTTGGCTTGTACTCTTTGTTTGTTTGTTCCTTTCTACCTACTTATTGGTGAAAATTTTCAAGCTTACCAAAGGAGAAAATTGGGATAAGATGTTCTTCATGACTCACTGACTTCAATTTTCAAAGCCACCATGTTGACTTGGTTTAGTCTGTCAGCTTGGCATCAGACTCTGGATTAGGTATCTCAGGAGCTAGGGTATGGTAACAACTATATGGTTAGTACTTACACTTCCCACTGGCTTGAAAATAAGTTACTAATTTTTTTTTGTCCTTGAATCCCCCATATCAAAAGTAATTCAGAGTCTAGGACAGAAACCTACATTTATCAAATCACATCCTAAATGGTATTGTTTTGTGCCATTAAATGGCTAGACATATACATAGTAAATTATGCAATACAAATTCTAGATCTGCACAACATATAGACACCATGAGTTCGAATTCTGTAATTATTAATCATCCTCCAGTTGTAGTAATAAATTTCCTAGTTTTATGTTGGTTTATAATTCCCAATATGAAATAAAATATTCTCTCTTTGGTTCTTCTTCTGAATTTAACATTTGTATTATAAGCTCCTTTAATGTGACTTGTTCATATACTTCTTATAAAATGTTGACATAAAAATATTGAAATGTAGCTCTTTATAAGATACAGGAGGTCAAAACATACCACACCAAAGCCACTGATCACAACTAATTTAAATATTTAGTACTCGCTCAGGCATGTATGAAGTAAGGGGGATTCCTTGGGCTCTCTCAACTTATTCATTCAATATTTTTAGTACTTTCTCTGTGAAAGGAAATATATTTGGGTATTGCAGGATGATTAAAAATACATACCTATGAGTTAGTCCCTCTCTTCAAGGTACTTGCATTCTATGGACATAGAAAAGTGGTACACCAAATTATCAGGTAAGGAAGAGGTGGTAAGTGCTAGCAGTGGGGCAAAAATAAAATGCTCTTGACACTTGGAAGAAAAGGAGAGCAGTTCTAAATAGTGACTCGAAGAAGAATTTTGAAATGGGTCTTTGAATAATACATAATACGATATTAAAGCTTGAACACAGGTGTGAGTGTAATGATACACTTTGAAAAGCAATATGAATTTATAGTTAAAAATAGATGGGGTATCTTGGTGAATGTTTAATCCATATAGAATTGGTAATGACTGCCTCATGTTGATATCTGTTCATTATTTGCTAGTGATAATGAGAGATAAGAGAAGTGTAACTCACAAAATAAATAACCGACTCTTGGATAAGGAATTACCATTGATGTACAATTAGAATCTAAAAAGAAAGACACATAAATTTATATTTCTGATATAGTCCTCTGCATATTAGAGTTATATGCTAAACAGATCTCTCACTTTTTTTTTCTCACTTATGCCTTAAGTCATTTTACTACCAATTAATTAAAATGGTTAAAAACCGTAAGTTTTAGAGGGTAGTTCAGAAAAGTAGATTTTAGTAATCTCAAGTCTATATCAGGAAACTGGCAAAGAACATTAATCAGATAATGTTGAATCAAATATACATTTATTAATATTTCTTTCTCTGCTTAATATGATAATGGATATGTGATATAAAATGGACTTTATTGTTATTTATGATACCTGGTAGATTTTAACAAAATAGTGGAGGCTTGTTATGATTTTTGATGGAATAAAAATTATTGTTATTATCCTTATGAAGATGTGATGAAGCATATTCTTGAAATATGTGGAATCTTATAAAAGTGAAACTCATAAAAACAGAGACTAGAATGTGGTTACCAGAGGCCAGGGAGTGGGGAACATGGGAAATGGTGACCAAAGTTCAAAGTTCTAGCTATAAGATAAATAAATTCTAGGGATCTAATTTACATCATGGTAATTGGTAACATTACCATATTATATACTTGAAAGTTGCTAAGAGAATAGATCTTAAATGTCCTTACCACACACACACAAAAGGTAATTATTTGACATGATGGGGTTGTTCCTTAGCATGATTGTGGTAATCATTTTGCAATATATAAGTATATCGAATCAACACATTGTACACTTTAAACTTACACAATTTTATACATCAATTACATCTCAATAAATGTGGAAAAAAATAAAGTTAATTACAAATTTGAAAGGAAGAAAGAGAAAATTTGTTAACACTTGCATTGATTAGGGAGGCTAAAGTAGTAGAATGAACCCTTGGCTTCTCATCGACATTCCTGTTAAAATATACACACACACAACATGTTATCTCATAATGAAATACATTTTCTCATTGACAATAAAGACCAAAATGAAAGTAAACTACTTCAGAATTCCTCAGTGATTCATCACAGTTGTTTTCTGTGATTTTCTCTTTTTGCTCCCCCTTGGACTCTTCTCTTAAATCAAACATATTAACATAGACATTTTTAACCTGTGCTCTTCTGCTTACGTCTCTGAAAAACTGTTTTAGATGAGACCAAATTCAGGTGTGAGGGTGTGAGTCCCTTCTCCTCAGATTGACCTAAATTTGATTATTTAGTGAGGTAGATGTTTTTGTCTATGAAGACACTTCATAGTGTATTTATGTGAAAGGGTATTTAGTATTTAGTGAAAGGGTGTTTCAATTACCTTTTTGTTTCCTACATAAAACAACACTTAAATATAATGTTTTCATTTAAATATAACTTTCAACCCTCCATGAGAATTTTTTTTTCTTTTCACAATGTTGAGTTCACCTGGACCCCTACCTCAGGGAGGAAAAACAAGTGGTTTTGCACACAAACAGGACTTTTCTTCAAGGCTAGGAGTTGTCCTGACCTCTTTTATTATCTCTTCCAGGGCTAGATGATTGGCATAAAGCCACTCAATCATAATGCCATTATCTCATTTGAATTGGGTTCAGTAGGCAGGCCCTTTTCTTTGCTTTAAAAGCCTCATTAAGTTGCAAGCTGGCACAATTCTTGGACAGAATATTTTATTACAGGAGGTTTGCAAGTGTTCTATGTTCCATTTGTTGCAACAAACTGACATTTAACTTCTGGGAAAAGTGAACATCGAGCTTGGCCTAGGTTACTTCAGCACAATAAACACTAATCACAATTTTCTTGTTCTAGTTTTTTCTCACAGGTAATAAATATTAACTATAGTAAATGTTAGGAAGGCTTTTTAGGCCCATAAAAGGGAATTTGGCCAAGGGACTCCTGCTGCAGAAATGAATGTAAGAATGACATAATGATAATGAGGAGGGAATATTCTCTTTGCTCCTCAGGCTAAGTCCTTCATGGGTGTGGCTGACCTCTGCTCTCCAGAGTTCACAGGAGCTAGGTTCCAGAGAGAGTGATGAGGAATCCAGCCTGTCCTCTGCCCCATCACATGCTCTTACCTATGTGTGAAGAAGTACAGAAATCTTTAATGCTGGTTTGGATTTTGGCCTGTATTTCAGAAAAGTGTGCTTATTTTCTTTTTCATTTCCTGTCTCCCTATTTCTCTTGATATAGGTCCTCAACCTATTTCTGGCTTTATTATTGAGCTCATTTAGCTCAGACAATCTTACAGCAATTGAAGAAGACACCGATGCAAATAACCTCCAGATTGCAGTTGCCAGAATTAGGAAGGGAGTAAATTATGTGAAACAAACCTTACGTGACTTTATTCTAAAAGCATTCTCCAAAAAGCCAAAGATTCCCAAAGACCCAGGAAGAGCAGAAGATCTGAATAGTAAGAAAGAAAACTATATCTCTAACCGCACGCTTGCCGAAATGAGCAAAGATCACAATTTCCACAAAGAAAAAGATAAAATCAGTGGTTTGGGAAGCAGTGTGGACAAATACTTAATGGAAGAAAGTGATTGTCAATCATTTATTCATAACCCCAACCTCACAGTGACAGTGCCGATTGCACCTGGGGAATCTGATTTGGAAAATATGAATACTGAGGAACTCAGCAGTGATTCAGATAGTGAATACAGCAAAGGGGTAAGATTGTTTTATGCACGTTGTTTCATATGAATAAGTAGTGTGCAATGAACTGAAATTTCAGATTTTTGCTGTGATAAGTTCTTTCCAATATTGCAAACTGATGGATAGTTTCTTTTGTTTGTGAGTTCACATAATGGGTTCCTAAAGGTTCCTCTGAACGGTTGTACTTACTAGTTCTTCATAAGTGATTCAATCCTACTGGGCTAGATTTGAAAGTGCTGGGTACCTTTCAGTCTTCCCTTCCTTCATCCCCTTTTGTTATCAGTTGTGAAGTCATATACAGTCTCCTTCCACTGTATCTGTTGAAGCCACCACTCCTCTTCATCACCTTTGCCTTCTCACTCACTACTTCCTGCCTAAACCGTACCAAGCAGAGTCCCAGCTGGTGTCTCTGCCTCCATTTTCCATCTACTCGAGTTCACTTGTTTGATTGATTTTATTCAGGTTCAATCCCAATCATGTCACTCCTTTGAAGTATCCTTTGTCTCCCAAGTCTCCTGAATTATAGACGGTAAAGTCTTCACACCATGGCCCCCACCAGCTGACCAGCTGTGTCACCTACTGCTTGCTTGGTCTCCTGCTGGACCACAAACACTTGGCATCGTGCTTGACTTTGCTTGGGATTTCCTTCCTTGGTCAAAATCCTATGCGCATCTTTAAGACATTCCTCATGGGTAAATTTATTAGTCCTTACATCACAGGATTGCGTGAGGGTTACAAGAATTAACAGGTAAAATGTTTAGAACAGTACTCAGAGTGATCAAAAGGGTAGCTATTGCATCTTTCCTAATTTCTCTCCAGAGAGATAGGAGCTGTACTCATTTTAACCCTGCACAATTTTATGACTTTTCCTGGATTTGTTATTTAGCTTTATATTTTAATTTTTTGGACAAATTATTGTATTCATTAAATGGTGCTATAGACTCATTGAAAACAGGAACCTTTTATCAAAATGTTTTTATATCCTCCTTCTCCACACCTGGTCACACACATTTAAAGTGATAGTGTTTACTGTTTTTATTCATTGAACTATATTTTATTAATATGGAATATAATAACCGTAAGTGAGTCTTACGACAAAATATTTTTATGGCATCTCTTTAAAGTTTCAAGATATCACCTAAAAATATTATTCCTTTCTTTAGGTCACTTTTGAAAGTATTCGAAAGGCATTTATCAAATGCTTTCTATCCACTTAACCCTATAATAAGAAAGACCTGCCCTCCATGAATTGCTAGTGGATTTTGGAATAAAGATACATACCAGTGTGTGTGTGTGTGTGTGTGTGTGTGTGTGTGTGTGTGCATTCGCATGCTTATCTATCTGTCTCCTGGCCATATGACCAGTGGTTGGTACAGAGTAAATCCTCAATACTAAGTGAATACATAAGTATATAAATTAAGAGTATGTGTTTCTAAGTATCCAAAGAAATTCTTTCCAAGATGACAAAAGAAGGATAGGATTTTTTATTTTTTTATTTTTAAAACCTTTACGTGGAAGAAGTACTATATCCAAAATCTCCAAATTTAAGTTGATGTTATTTCAACTTAAAGGTGGAAGATCAGATTCCACATACCCCTTTTCAGGAACAGTGGTCTGAGCTTGGTCTCATGTGGAAAGGGAAACTAATTCAATTACTCATGTTTCTGCTAGTGAAGATCAGAGTTGAAAAACCATAGATATGAAATAGTTGGTAAGCCCTAAAACAATGTAAGCCATTGTGTTTATTGTTGAATTAATCCCCATTATTATCATCTAAAAGTACAGATTTAAAGTTGTGGACTTGAAAATTTTGCCCTTTTTCATGAACAGTTTTCCATGACATATCTCACAGCATGAGTACATTCAAACCCACTTTAATATACTGGACTTGAGAAATAACAGAAGTTCAAGATATATAGGAAATCTGTTAGGTAACTTAGAGGTAGTATTAAGTTGTTGTGACCTGGGAAACCCTGTGTCTGGAGTCTTTCTTTCCAGGTGCTTGAGATTTAAATGTTTATCATTATGACTTGGTTTTGTTTTTGTTTTTATACTTGGACCACTAAAAAAAAAAGCATATTTTCTTTATTGAAAGTGCCTCTTTACTCTTCCATGCTAACCTCCCTGCTATAATTCCCCTAATCTTCAGCTTCCACTTCAGTTCCCATATTTGTGAACTGCTTATTCTCTCCTTTGCAACTTTCTAATTTTTTCATGCCTAAGATATTCTTGAAATACTGATTGCCATGTTCTTGATGAACCTTGCCCCAAAGATAAATCTTGATTACCCAACAGAAAGTAATAACTTGATTCAATACCTTTAGGTCAGTTAAGTCTTAAGCACTACTTTGTGATAGATATGTTTAAGAATACAACCTCTGCAGATAGACTACTTGCCTTAAATTCTAGCTGTGATATTTACTAACTCTATGGTCTTCAGTAATTTACAAAAAAAAATTAGTTTCTTTATATGAAAAAGAGAATTGTAATGAAGAGTAAATGGTGTACGTAAATAATTAGGTGCATGTCTGCTGGAAAGTAAGTGCCTGATTAACAGTTATTATGATATGGAATCGAGTGGTCACATATAGACTGTAAGTAGCTATTTGCTGCAGGTTCAGTTCAAGAGAGGTAGTATTATGTAGATCAATGGTTCACAATTTTATTGTGTAAAAGATGCGGGGAGCTTGTTCCACATGCCGGTTTGGAGGCATATCCTTTGAACTCTCTCTGCCTAAGTCTGAAAGCCACTTCAGAATCCTTATCAGTGGTGTTCCCAGTGGCCACCATGATGGATTGAGTTGGTGTGGGCTATGAACCTAAATTCATCCCTAGCTTGTTTTGAGCCAGATTTCTGAGATATCTTTATCTTTATTCACGGACTGGGGATATTTCCCCCTTTGCCTGTTGAATAATCTGCATTTTGAACAGAGAGAAACATCTTTGACCTTGGACACCTCTCCTTTTTCCCCCCTCTTCGTCAACAAAACAAAACAAAACAAAACACAAACAAACAAACAAACAAGCATAAAACTTCTCTTTTAGGGCCTAGCATCCTATTTTCCCTTTGCACTTGATGGACACTTTTCCATCTCCTACTAATATCAGCTCTCAGATAGGCAAGTGTCCTTGTCCTGATAGTACACTCCAGAATGAAGTAAAAACATTTTATAATAAAATACCTTCCTAAAGGATGACCAAAGAGATGAGTTTAAATAAAGTGTTGAGTAAAATAACTTAAACAGTTCTGAGGAAATAATTGGCAACAGAACAGCAGCATTTCTCTGAAGATAGAGTTTGTCTCAGAATTGAGAAAGACATACTGTCATCTCCCATGGGCCCATGGGACTTGTCGCTGCTTCTCAGAATGCAGACATTGAACTGATGGCCCCTCTCAAAATCAGCCTCCTCCTGAGGCACACTGCAGTCCTCTAAGCACACAGGAAACATTAATAACACACTGCACAGATTTTTATCATTAGCAATGAAGTGCTTCCTTATTATGCGCCTCAAACGAAGCATGAAATGCACCCAATCATTCAGTAAATATTTGTTGAGATCTACTATGCTCCAGGCACTGTGCTAAGAGTTGCTGAAGGGGAAAAAAAAATTACTTCACGCATCCTGCAATTAATGTGATTGGCATCTGGCTTACCTAAATTCTTAAGTGTAGCTTTTTTTAATTGTGCCAAATTTCAATGTTTAAAACTCTAAAACACTAAATTAATAATTATTTTTTTAATGGAGAGCTCTTTCTTAGATGATTAGAGTCATTCTCTTTGTTTTCTATCACTATAGATTACTTCCTTCTCTGCTTCAAAGATGAAAAAAGAAGCAGCTTATAGAATTGTAACATGGACTTTGGAAGTGTATGCAAATTTCAGAGGAAAATATTAAGTTAATCCAAATTCATTTCTCAAAATATTTAAAAACAATAACAGCCTCATATGATTTTACAGTAGTACAGACTCTTACAGCTTTCAGAGATGCCCCTTTATTTATTGTGAATCTAATCCCCAAATACTTCTTTACTGCTCTTTTGACAAATGTATCTACTTATTTAGGCTGCTTAAGTGAATGTGCTCATATTGTGTACTCAGCAGAGAGGAAACATTCTGTGTAAACATCTCCTCAGAGAAAGATGCCCTATTCATGCCTCCTTAAGCCAAAGGCAGATACTTAGCTTTACTTAATAGTTCTTTAGAGTTTTGAAACATTATATCAAAGTCTTGAAGGAACTAGCTGAGGTCCTTGGAGGTCAATGAAATATTCAAATTTCACATAATCAAACTTCCCTCCTTCAGGAGAGTGTCACCTTAAAACACTGCAAACACACTTATGCAAAATTTCATGTTCCATAAGGAACTAAAGTCCAAATAAACCCCTCATTAACTTTAATCATTAGGGGAGAAATTGCACAGGAATACATTAGAGAACATTTTCTGTAAACCATTGCTATTCATTTGTTCAATTCACATTTACTGAGCATCTTCCAGTTACCATATCCATGCTAGACATGAGGAAGACACATCATTAGCGCACTCATTCGTTCAGTAAATGTAGGCTGAAGGTCTTTCTCTGTGGCACTGTCTTAAGTGATAAAGAGTAAAGCAAGGCTTCTGCCCTTGAGAAGAAACACATATAGAAACAGAAATTATAATTAAACATACAAAAAGAGAATGAATACACAATTTAGTTTTAGGACAAAATATTCAGACGGGAGAGAGGAGAGTGTAACCAACCTTAAAAATAAATTGGGATACTTCACAGAGGAAATGGCATTTGAGGGGGGGTTTTATGTTGAAAATAAAAATTCTTTCTACAGATCAGATGGGAATTTGTTCCAATGGAGGTAAAGAGCCCAGTGCATGTGGAAGACCCAGATGTAAAAAGGCCCATTACATACGTATGAAGGGAACCTGGTGGGAAGTAGGAGGTTGCCTACTAGGAGGTAGACTGGAGCCAGGTAGTGAACAGCCTGATGTACCATGACAAGAGAGTAAAATACACTTCTTTTTATCTAACAGAAAGAGAAAACTTTAGGGTCTTTTATTATACCTTGTTCATAGCAAACTTGTTCTTCTAAAGAAAATTTCCTTGGGGAGTGTAGTAAAGCCCAGCCCCAGAGGAAGATGAGAAGATGGGAAGTTATTGCAGCTTTTCAAAGGACATTGGATAGGGGCTCAAGCTAAGGGAATGATGGTGGCAGAAGGGGATAAACTCTAAGATACTTGCGAGTTAATATGTAAGGGCTCAGGATCTGGATATAGGGGTCATGAGCTGTTGCAGAGGGTGTATCCGTCTCCCGTGGCTGCCGTAACAAAGTATCACAAACGTTGTGGCTTTACGCACAGAAGTTTATTCTCTGAAAGCTTTAGAGTTCTAAATGTCTGAAATGGAAGTCTGGGCATGGCCATACTTTCTCTGAAGCCTCTAGGGAGCATTCTCCCTTGCTTTTTCCTAGCTTCTGATGATGGGTTGTTAATCTTTGACATTCCCTGTAATCAAATGGTGTTCTGCCTGTGTGTCTGTCTTCTCTTCTTCTTACTAGGACACTGATTATACTGGATTAGGGCCCACACTAATGACCTCATCTTAGCTATATCTGCAAAGACCTTATTTCTAAATAAGGTCATATTCAAGTGGACCAGGAGCTAGGACGTCAACATTCCCCTTTGGGAAATACAAACTGACTCATGACAAAAGGTTTTATCTTAGAAGACTGGATATATATCAGTGCTATTAAAAATATATATAGGGGAAGGAGAAAATTTAGGAGGTAGAATAGATTTAGAGTTTAATTTGGGGGCATCTTAATTGTGAGCTACTTGCAAGATAGCCAAGTGATGCTGAACAGTATGTATTTGGAAACTTAGGTCTTGAGAAGTCAGAGTTGTAGACAGGTTGAGATTTTATGTGTTAATTTAGGTTAACCACAGAATATACAGGGAGTCAATCTAAAGTCAGGTTCTCTGGGATACCAGCTCTGAGAGAGAAATCTGTGTGTAAGAGATTTACTGGGGAGTGTTACCAGGAACAACACCTAACACCTATAAGAAATGAGGGAAGCAAGATGATTGAGCACAGACAGAAACTGAAATGCTCTGCAATTTCATCATAGGCCTGTGCTGATCCTATGGTTGTCTCCTATAGGTACTAGGATAACCCTTTAGAGTAGTCCCAATTGAAGCAAGAGAGTCAGGCCTTTGTACCCTCCTACCAATGAGTCACCTTCCCAGGGGAGGAGATGGAACCTTGGGTGAGGCAGCTCTCTTCTGCATGACACTTCCCTTGCAGGGACTCAGCTGTGAACCTTCAGCCCCCAGCATTCCTGGTAGCTGGAAAAAGGAGGCTCTCTGAAAGGGAGATTTGGGCAGTGCACCACAACATCCACTACACTCCAGGGACCACAGAAAATAAGAGGACAAGTGATCAACTCAACACTTGAGTAGTGAACCCAAAAGAAGAAAGCACCAAAGAGACCAAGGAAAAATTTTACGTATTTGCCACTTTCATATACATTCTATAACTTTCCTCCTTATGACAACCAGGACAATGGATATCATTCATCTATATTCACAGATAACTAAAATGCTAAAAGATTAAGAAATGATATTTATTAGTCACCGATGATTCTGGGAGTCTTTTTAAAATTTGAACCCTGAGCTTAAATGCCATATTGCATACGATAGAAAGGCAAGATGTGAGTAGGAATATAATTGTTTTCTGTTATGCTCTGTAATGTTGCAGTTAAGGATCAACTTTTCTGGTATAGTGATATTGTGCATTAGTGATCCAAATTTAGCTTCTCATCCTCCTTAATGCTGATTTATTCAGTTATAGTCTACCTCAATAACATAACATAGAATGGAACAGAATAATAAACCAGTCCATTGAGGATGCATTGAGTAAGAGATTATATCAGGTTGACAGCATGCGAGAGAAGGTGGCACTTGAGCCAGACCCTAAAGAATGGAGATCATTTCATTGTGTGGCTCCAATGGAGAAGGAAATCCCAGGCAGAGGAACAGACATTCATATTGTTTATATGATTCATTCACTCATTAATCCATCTACCGCTTCACCTATTCACTCTTCAGTTTTCAGTGCCATTATCTTTGGAGAAACTTAAATGTGCTTACTTGTTATGAAATGCATTCCTTTTATCGATTTAGTAAAAAAAAATTGTTTAAATATTTGTAGTCATCAAGGTTAAATATTTTATGTCCTTTTACCACATGTTGGTTTTAATTATGTTGTTATTTGGTCTCTCTTTAGATTTTTACAGTTTTTTCTTCAAACAGTATTACCTTCACCAAAAAGGCAGTTTAGAAATTTTCTTGTTATTGCGTTTCAGAAAATAAAATAACCTCTCCCAGAACTGCATTTGACTTGACAGGATTTAGGGATTAATCACAATTATACAAATGTATAATTATAATCATACTATTATACCTTAATTATGCAATTAAGCTGGTATTTGATCCTGTTTTTATGCATAGATTCTCTTTTTTTAACTTTATTTATTTTGAGAGAGAGTGCAAATGGGGGAGGGGCAGAGAGAGAGAAAGAGAGAGAGAGAGAGAGAGAGAGAGAGAGAGAGAGGGAGAATCCCAAGCAGGCTCCCTGCAGTCATCAGCATAGAGCCCTAGGTGGGGTTTGATTCCACAAACCACGAGATCATGACCTGAGCCAAAACTAAGAGTTAGTAGGTTAGCCAACTGAGCCACCCACGCGCCCCTTTGCATAGATTCTTAAAAACACAAAACAAAAGACTCGTAGACTTTTACTTACCCGTTTCTTTTTTGAAGATTTGTTTCAAACTATTTGAAAAATCTTTCATCTTTATTGGATATGTTTGTGTCTAAAAACAATGACACTTTGGTCTGACATTTAAATCAGTATTTCTTATTCTTTATACTTTGATAAATTTGGAAACATTTTTTTCCTTCAATGCTATTTGAAATGTCAAAATTGAATTAATATGATAATTACAAGTAAATCAAGAAATGCTAATTTTAGAATATGCTTTTTAAAAACTCCTCACTCCTACTCTCACCCACTCCAATATTGAGAATCACTTACTTTTAAATGCTTGTTATACAGAGCAAACAGACCAAAAGATTGCCTTAGCATATTACAGTATTTAAATTCATCTCCTAAATAACAGAACTTTATAACTATCCAGTTGATTGTTTTTAAATCTGTGTTGAATAATATTCAGTCTTATTGCTGTATTTCAAATGTACTGCTTTGCATTGAGCTTATAGCATGTATTTGCTAACATACAACTAATTTTTACTTACAGGTATGTGACTTTAAACATTTTAAATCAGTTGACTAAACTATTTCATCCTTCTGCATTTCTAAACTTCAGTACTTAACCTTCTTACTTCTCACAGGGGTAAAAACAAACTGGATCAATCAAGAATGCAGCTCTGTGCTTTTAACCAGGCAAAGACATATGTGACCACTTTTACACAGGTTATCTAAAAAAAATCATACATATATGATATTTTTTCAGTGTCATGCATGCTGTTCAGTACTAAATGTTTCTGCCTGACCCATTGCAAGAAAGTAGAAACATACACAATTGTTCTGTAGATGAATTGACATCATAGCATGTCACGGGGGCAATTCCATCATTTTTTGTGATTCTCTTGATGACTTCCTTGATATATATATCTCTCATGTCCTTAGGTGATTCAAGTGAATGATCTATAGATTTTTATTGGATGGCTTATAAAGGTAATATATAGAATGTAACAGAAACCACTGGAGCAACATTTAATTTGAAAACTTCTAGCAACTTCCCTTCCTAATCTAATCTGATCTATGTCACATTAAATTGTCACATTTATTGCAATGAGAGTAGAACTTTGAGAGTATGTTCTCATCATAACAACGGCAGCAACAAAATGGTAATTATGTGCATAAAGGATGTGGTAAATATATATATATATATATTTATACACAACATATACATGTATCAAATCATTACATTGTGCACCTTAAAATTACACAAAATTATATGTCAATTATATCTCAGTAAAACTGGAAAAAATAGTCACATTTAAATTTAGTAAATCAAAACTCTGTTAATAAGCCATTTTTGTGGGAAAATACTTCAAGCATAAAAAAAAAATCTCAGAACAGAAAAGGAACAGTCTAGTACTAGCCCTGTATTTACAGAAATTGAAATGCCTACAAATAAGCTGTTTTCTAAGTACACATCTAGAAAGCTGAGGACAGAGCCACAGTACCCAGCTTCTAGGATAATTTTGAATATATTTTGAAATGACTTTAAGCACAGTGATAACTAGGGCTTTATTTCTTTGATCAATTCAGTAACTAATTTAATTTTTATTTGTTTGTATATAAAATGCATCAATTAAAATTTAATAGGCCAAGCCTATGAATGAATGAATTATAGGTGCTTGAAATGCTTAATTTGATTCCAAAAGCAATATTATACGCTGATGAGAATGTTTCTTATACTGTATATATCTCATAAGGAAACAGGCAGCATAGCCTCAGGAAGGTAAGAGGTTTAAATGGAACATAGTAAGTGAACACTAAATCTTTCAATAAGACATATAACACTTTTCATAATATTGGAAGCAGATTAATATGGACTTCATTATATAATATTTCTAACAAATATAAAAGAAAAAATACCACTCAGATATATTTTGTCTTATTTTAGTATAGCTTGTTGAATAAACTCTAGAAAATATTTTTCTGAAAAAAAATCCATGTTAATAAGAATCTTGCCTTTTTTCTTTTATAATCTAGTATATATTTTGAATTGCTCTGTCATTGATGGGATGTTTTTATTATTGTTTTCCATTGTGCAATGTTGAAAGCAAAACTTTATCTTGAAAATGATACACTCTAGGGATAATGATGTTAGCAGTTTCTAATTAAAAGAACAAACAAATATTGTTCCAGTTTACTTGAAGTTAGCTTTAAAGGTACTCCTAAGTAAAAGACATATTTTTTTTTTTTCTATTTCAGATGGGTGGTGATGCAGAGGCAATATTCTCTTTTAAAACAATTTTATTTCAGAATGTAGAAAATCTCCCCCCTGCCTAGAACATAAATAAAGATGCATACGTATACAATAGTATGTATAGGTAAAACACATACTTTTTCGGAAAATGGTTTCCAGAAATGTGTGTGTGTGTGCGCGTGTGTGTGTGTGTTTAATTCTTCAATTATTATTACTTTTTTTTTTACCAAACTGTTAGAAAACATGAGGTGCATATTAATGAATGGTCATTGTCCTGAAACCAAAAAAACTCTGGATATTTCATTTGTGAAGAATGACTCAAAATATAATGCTTTTCTTTGGCAGAAGCTGCCTACATAAACATTAGGAAAAATATGCTTTTTCTGTACCAATTTTTATTTTACATTGTATTTTCAATATTAGAGATCCATGTATTCAAAAAGCTGTTCCGTCCACTGGAATTTGTCTTTCCTTCTCCTTCCTCATTATGAGTAGTTTTAAGGGGCTAGCATAAATGTACTGGTAGTTTTTTTGTTTGTTTGTTATTCTTCTTTTAATTGTAAGTGAATAATGAGCTTGAGTCTTAGAGTTTACGTTTTTACCTCACATTTTGCCAGAATGTTTGCCTGTGTTCCAATCCTTATTTATCCACTTCTAGTAGGCCTCAGTAGCAGAAATATTTAAATATTTGTTCCTCAAGTTTTTAAGTTTTTCCTTCTCACTTGACCCACTGTATTCCAGCTACTTAAATATCTATTCTCTGCAGATAGGAGTTCTGTGTTAGTGCACAGAATACCATTGGTTGATTGCATGGCAAGTCCATATTGGTGAACGTCACTTGCCTTTTAAAGACCAAGATGACCCTGTACGATCTGGCTGAGACACCAGTAATCAGTCCAATCTTTCATGTGGCCAAAATTTGTTTGTTTGTTTGTTTTCATATGCAAGATCTTATCTTTTAGGCATATAAGTTGTCATGTTTTTAAATAGGAAGTGCTCTAGATAGAAGATTATCGAAAAAGTAAGAATTCTCAGTGAAATCATTTGCTTAATTTTGAATTTCCATGGACGTGCCTGAGATTTGACCTCATTATTTCTCCATCATCTAATACTATACACCACGTTGACCCTGTGATGGAACTGTTAAGTGGATTTCCTGCTGAACAAGCAGCTGTTCTCTAAAAGCCTACAGACTTGGGGCGCCTGGGTGGCGCAGTCGGTTAAGCCTCCGACTTCAGCCAGGTCACGATCTCGCAGTCCGTGAGCTCGAGCCCCGCGTCAGGCTCTGGGCTGATGGCTCGGAGCCTGGAGCCTGTTTCCGATTCTGTGTCTCCCTCTCTCTCTGCCCCTCCCCCATTCATGCTCTGTCTCTCTCTGTCCCAAAAATAAATAAAAAACGTTGAAAAAAAATTAAAAATAAAAAAAAATTAATAAATAAATAAAAGCCTCCAGACTTTCTCTAGTAGTCATCAAGAACACTAGAAAAGGAAAACTTCCATTTCTTACCCTTTCTCTGAGAAAGTGCTGGGGTTTTAGTTGCCTTGAGTCAAGAGTTTACTGTAACTAGTAATTAAACTAAAAATTGCTACTTAAATGGTAGTAAATCTAGATAACAGAAAGGAAAATACTATTGTCATTTCCATTGATGAAGGATATCTTTTTAACTGGCATTATCATTTAAAAAGAATCTTGAGACAGATCGGGATTTTAGAGAGATGAGAAAAGGATTGGAGGGACTTGAGGGGCCTAGAATGCTAAGTCATGTAAAGAAACTAAATATCAGTACTCTTAAGATGAAAAACACAAATGGTAGTCTCAGTTTGAAAAGGCTGTAGGAAGATAATATTTGCATTTCTCCAGAGGGCAAAAAGGGCCCTAACAACTGCAAGGAAGAGGAAAGCATATTTTGGTTCTAGACCAGAAAAGAATATTTTAAATTGAAGTTATCCCATGATAGAATGGGAGCTTGGAAAACACTGGACCCCTACTCCCACAAAGCATAGTAGAATCTGTAGATTTCTTCTTTAAAGGTCCTTCGATATTTTTTTCTGAACTTGACCATTTTACTCCTTTAATGATTCAGGGCCCTCATTATGAATATCAATTGTAAAATTAGACTCTAAAATTAAAATATGGGCGATGTTATTTGAATATAATAAAAAAATATGTCTTAAGCTTAATGACATACAGTAGAGCTTAGTTTATCATTAATGTCTCCCTTAATTTTTCTGCCCATATATGCCCTTCTCTTCTCTTTGATTTGCTTCTCTCAACTTCTTGCTCTCTTGCGTGTTTCTTTGTTTCACTTCTCCGGTGGAATAACTATTCTAAGCTCTGCTCCTCAAAGAATATCTTTTGTTGTATATAGCAATCAGACTTACAGTATGTATTTTAAATGTATAATCTTTGGAATGTTTTCAACACCAACCATCCTCTTTGCATAAGGTTTTTGTTGGGTTCTGTATTTTCTACAATAGGTAGAATAGGTTTGAATTTTGTTTTTTCTTTTTTGGCTTTTTTTGAGTGGCAGATCATCAAATTATTAGATAATCCTACTTCATACCTCTCAAAATAAGAAAAGGCCAACTAGCATAAAATAGCCTTATGATGTGAATGCCTATTTTGGGATATGTCAGTAATAACATTGTAAGTTACCAGCTTAGGGCAGTTTCTCATATAACACCTATATTTAATGGTCTCTATTCACATTAAGTATTGTAGCAAAAACACCTTCTAGGCAATCGAAAGAACCATAATGAATAAAAAAGTACTTAATTTGATCATTTTTTTTAATGTTTCAAGTTTTTATTTAAATTGTACTTAGTTAACATATAGCGTAATGCTGGTTTCAGGAGTAGAATTTAGTGATTCATCACTTATATATAACACCCAGTGCTCATCACAACAAGTGCCATCCTTAATGCCCATCACCCATTTAACCCATCCCCCCACTCACTTCCCCACCCAGCAACTCTCAGTTTGTTCTCTATAGTTAAGTTTCTTATATTTGCCTCCTTCTCTTTTTTTCTTACCCTATGTTCATCTGTTTTGTTTCTTAAATTCCACATATGAGTGAAATCATATAGTATTTGTCCTTCTTGAACTGATTTATTACACTTAGCATAATACATTCTAGCTCCATCCATGTCATTGCAAATGGCAAGATTTCATACTTTTTATGGCTGAGTAGTATTCCATTGTATATATGTACCACATCCTCTTTATCCATTCATCAGTCGATGAACATTTGGTCTCTTTCCATTATTTGGCTTTGTTGATAATGCTGCTATAAATATTGGGGTGCATGTGCCCCTTTGAGTCAGTATTTTTTTATCCTTTGAGTAAATACCTAATAGTGCAATTGCTGGGTCATAAGGTAGTTCTATTTTTAACTTTTTTAGGAATCTCCATACTGTTTTCTAGAGTGTCTGCACCAGTTTACATTCCCACCAGCAGTGTAAGAGGGTTCCCCTTTCCCCAATCCTCACCTACATCTGTTGTTTTCTGAGTTGTTAGTTTTAACCATTCTGACAGGTGTGATGCAGTATCTCATCATGGTTTTGATTTGTATCTCCCTGGTGTTGAGTGATGTTGAGCATCTTTTCATGTGTCTGATAGTGATCTAGATGTCTTCTTTGGAAAAATGTCTATTCGTGTCTTCCGCTTGTCACTGGATTATTTTGGAGGGGGGTGCTGAGTTTGATAAACTCTTTATAGATTTTGGATACAAACCTTTTATCAGACATGTAATTTGCAAATATCTTCTCCCATTCCATAGTCTGCCTTTTAGTTTTGTTGATTGTTTCCTTCACTGTACAGAAGATTTTTATCTTGATGAAGTCTCAATAATTCATTTTTGCTTTTGTTTCCCTGGCCTCTGGAGATGTGTCTGACAAGAAGTTGCTATGGCCTATGTCAGAGAGGTTGCTGCCTGTGTTTTCCTCTAGGATTTTGATGGTTTCTTGTCTCACATTTAAGTCTTTCATCCATTTTGAATTTATTTTCGTGTAGAGTGTAACAAAGTGATCCAGTGGACAGAATGTTGCTCTCCAATTTTCTCAACACCATTTGTTGAAGAGACTGTCTTTTTCCTAGGATATTCTTTTCTGCTTCACCAAAAATTAGTTGCCCATATAGTTGTGGGTCCATTTCTGGGTTTTCTATTCTGTACTATTGATGTGTTTGTCTCTGTTTGTGTCAGTACCATACGGTCTTGATGATTACAGCTTTGTAGCTTAAAATCTGGAATTGTGATGCCTCCAGCTTTGCTTTTCTTTTTCAAGATTGCTTTGGCTATTTGGGGTCTTTTGTGATTCCATACAAATTTTAGGATTGTTTATTATAGCTCTGTGAAAAATTGCTGGTGGTATTTTGATAAGGGTTGCATTAAATGTGTAGATTTCTTTGGGTAGTATAGACGTTTTAACAATATTTGTTCTTCTAATCCATGAACATGGACTGTTTTTCCAATTCTTTGTGTCATCTTCAATTTCTTTCATCAGTGTTCTATAGTTTTCAGAGTATAATTCTTTTACTTCTTTGATTAGGTTTATTCCTAGTTATCTTATGGGGTTTGATGCAATTGAAAATGGGATTGATTCCTTGATTTCTTTTTCTACTGCTTTATTATTGGTCTATAGAAATGCAACAGATTTCTGTATGTTGATTTTGTATCCTGTGACTTTACTGAATACAGGTATCAGTTCTAGCAATTTTTTGGTTGAGCGTTTCAGGTATTTTACATCATGTCATATCATCTGCGAATAGTGAAAGTTTGACTTCTTCCTTGCCCGTTTGGATGCCTTTTATTTCTTTTTGTTGTCTGATTGCTGAGGCTAGGACTTCCAGTACTATGTTAAATAATAATGGTGAGAGTGGAAACCCCTGTCTTGTTCCTGACCATAGAGGAAAGGCTCTCAGTTTTTCTCCATTGAGGACCCCACTGTGGGTCTTTCGTATATGACCTTTATGATGTTGAGGCATGTTCCCTTTATCCCCACTTTGTTGAGGGTTTTTTATCAAGAAAGGATGCTGTATTTTGTCAAGTGCTTTTTCTACATCTTTTGAAAGTATAATATGATTCTTATCCTTTCTTTTATTAATGTGTTATATCACGTTGATTGATTGGCAAATATTGAACCAGCCCTGCATCCCAGCAATAAATCCCACTTGATTGTGGGCAAATAATTCTTTTAATTTACTTGTTGGATTCAATTTGCTAGTATCTTGTTGAGAGTTATATCAATGTTCATTGGGGATATTGACCTATTTTTTCTCCTTTTTAGTGGGTCTTTTTCTAGCTTTAGCATCGAGGTAATGCTGACCTCATAGAAAGAGTTTGGAAATTTTCCTTCCATTTCTATTTTTTGAAACAGTTTGAGAAGAATGGGTGGCTCAGTCAGTTAAGCAACCAACTCTTGGTTTCAGCTCAGGTCATGATTTCATGGTTTGTGAGATCGAACCCCACATTGGATTCTCTCTCTCTCCATCTGTCTCTGCCCCTCTCACGTTCTTTCTCTCTCTCTTTCAAAATAAATAAATAAACTTAAAAAAATAATAGATATTAATTCTTCATTAAATGTTTGGTAGAATTCCCCTGGGATTTCATCTGGCCCTGGACTTTTGTTTTTTGGGAGATTTTTGATTACTGATTCAATTTCTTTGCTGGTTATGGGTCTGTTCAAATTTTCTATTTCTTCTTGTTTCAGTTCTGGTAGTTTGTATGTTTTTAGGAATTTGTCCATTTCTCCCAGGTTGCCCAGTTTGTTGGCATATAATTTTTCATAATATTCTCATAATTGTTTGTATTTCTGTGGTGTTGGTTGCGATCTCTTTCATTTGTGATTTTATTTATTTGGGTCATTTCTCTTTTCTTTTTGATAAGTCTGGCTTGGGGTCCATCAATTTATTCTTTCAAAGAACTAATCCTAGTTTCATTGATCTGATCTACTGGGTTTTTTTCCTATATCATTTATTTCTGCTCTAATCTTTATTATTTCCCTTCTTCAGTTGGCTTTAGGCTTCTTTGCTGTTTCTTTTCTAGCTCCTTTAGGTGTAAGGTTAGGTTGTGTATATGACATTTTTCTTCTTGAGGTAAGGCTATATTGCTGTATGCCTCCCTCTTATGACTGTTTTTTGCTGTATCCCAAAGATTTTGGACCATCATGTTTTTATTTTCATTTACTTCCATGTATTCTTTTATTTCTTCTTTAATTTCTTGGTTAACTCATTCTTTAGTAGGATGTTCTTCAACTTCCATGTATTTGTGGTCTTTCCAAATTTTTTCTTGTATTTGACTTTAAGTTTCATAGTGTTCTGGTCAGAAAATACGCAAGGTATGATCTTAATTTTTTTGTATTTGTTGAGGTCTGATTTGTGACCCACTATGTGGTTCTATCCTGGAGAATGTCCCATGTGCACTTGAAAACAATGTGTATTCTGCTGCTTTGGGATGAAATGTTCTGAATATATCTGTTAAGTCCATCTGGTTCAGTGATCATTCAAAGCCATTGTTTCCTTGCTGCTTTTCTGCTTAGATGATTTTCCCATTGTTGTAAGTGGGGTGTTCAAGTCCACTACTATTATTGTATTATAATCAATGGGTTTCTTTGTTTGTTATTAGTTGTTTTATATATTTGGGTGCTTTCAGGTTGTGGATATAAATATTTACAGTTGTTAGATCTTTTTGTTGGATAGACCCCCGTTATTATTACATAGTACCCTTCTTCATCTCTTGTTACAGTCTTTGGTTTAAAATCTAGTTTGAATCTAGTTTGTCGGACATAAGTATGGCTACTCCAGCTTTTTTTTTTTTTTTACATCCATTAGCCTAATAGATGGTTCTCCATCCCCTCACTTTCAATCTGCAATTGTCTTTAGGTCTAAAATGAGTCTTTTGTAGGCAGCAGATAGATGGGCCTTGTTTTTTGTTTTTTTCTGTTTTTTTTTTTTTTTTTTTTTTTTTTTTTTTTTTTTTTTTATCCATTCTGTTACTCTGTGTCTTTTTACTGGAGCATTTAGTCCAATCTTAGAGACAATCTAGAGATCTTCTCTGTTCCTTTCTTTTTTGTAAATTTTTTTAATGTTTATTTATTTTCAAGAGATAGAGACAGAGAGCAAGAAGGGGAGGGGTGGAGAGAGAGTGAGACAGAGAATGTGGAGCAGGCTCTAGGCTCTGAGCTGTCAGCACAGGGCCCAATGTGGGCCTTGAACTCATGAACGATGAGATCATGACCTGAGCCAAAGTTGGACGCTTAACCATCTGAGCCTCCCAGGCACCCCATTCTCTGTTCCTTTCTAGTCTTTGTCACATTGCTCTTTCTTTCTCCCTTAAAGAGTCCTCTTTAATATTTCTTACAGAGCTGGTTTAGTGGTTGTGAACTCCTTTAATATTTGTTTGTCTGGGAAACTCTATCTCTCCTATTCTGAATGACAGCCTTGCTGGATATAATATTCTTAACTATATATTTTTCCTCTTCAGCACATTGAATATATCATGCCACTCCCTCTGGCCTGCCAAGTTTCTGAGAATAGGTCTGCTGCTAACCTTATTTGTCTTCCCTTGTAAGTTAGAAATTTCATTTTCCTTGCTGCTTTTAGGATTTTTTCCTTAACTCTGTGTTTTGCAAATTTTACTTTAATATGTCTTGGTGTTGGCCTGCTTTGGTTGATTTTGATGGGAGTTCTCTGTGCCTCCTGGATTTGTATATCTGTTTCCTTCCCCAGATTATGGAAGTTTTCAGCTATAATCTGCTCAAATAAACCTTCTTCCCCTTTTATCCTCTCTCCTTTTTCTGGGTCTCCTATGATACAAATGTTAATACACCTAAGGAGTCACTGAATTCCCTAAGTCTTATTCATGATCCTGTATTTTTCTTTCCCTCTTCTTTTCAGCTTCATTAATTTCCATAATTTTATCTTCTATGTTACTTATTCATTCCTATGATTCTTTCATCCTTGTGGTCATTACAATCATTCAGTTTTTCATCTCAGTTATAGTATTTTTTTTATTTCAACCTGACTGATTTTTAGGTCTTTTAGCTCTACAATAGGGGATTGCCTATTGTCTTCTATGCTTTTCTATGGTGTCTTCTATGCTTTTCTTAAGCCCAGCTAATATCCTTCTGATTGTTCTAAATTCTAGATCAAGCATATTACTTATATCTGTTTCAAAGAGATCCCTGACCATGACCTTTTCTTGTTCTTTCTTTTGGGATGGATGAACTCCTCCATCTTAGCATTTTGTCTAGGTCTCTGGCTTCTGTGTGTTATGAAAGCTTGCTATGTTTCCTGCTCCAGAGAGTAATGGCTTTATGAAGAAGAGATCATATACTGTCCAGGGCCTGGAATTTTAGGAGGTGTTTCTGGTTTATGCTGTGTGTACTCTGCTACTGTTTTGGCTGCTTTTCCCCTCAGGTCAGTCCTCTGCAGAGTTTCTTCTTGCCTGCCGTGGGGAGTGTTTTCACCTTGTCCAGAGTGTGGTGAGTTTTAACTAGGTGTGCTCTGGTCTGCTTGTTAAGAGGCTAGATCCTATGTGTCCTAGAGCTGAAGCTTTGCACACTCTGTGGTCAGTAGACTTGGTGTGTGCAGGAGTTTGTGCTGGTCCTCTGGGGGAAGAGCCAACTGCTCTCGTTCTCAGGTACACTTGCCCTAGTAAAGAAGCACCTGCAGAGCTCAGAGGGGTGGGGCTTGGTGTAAGTAGCTCAGGTCACCACTGTTGGAGCTGTTCTGCTCACTGAAGTCAGTCTGTTCTGATGGGTGGGGGAGAAAAATGGCAACAACCCTCTCCCTCATCCCCAGAGAGGAGAGTTTGTGTCTGCCACTGTCTGTGAAGCCCTCACAGAAGAGCAAACAATCTCACCTCATGTGTCCCAGGCATTCCTCAGATCTCTGCCTTCACCCTGTGTCTGGGCCATTCTGCCCTCCCAGCAGTGTAGTGCACCTGTGTTTTATCTCAGGCATGTTGGCTGGGTTTCAAAATCTAAGTTTTAGGGATCTGGTGTGCCACAGACCTGCTGTGGTCCTCTGGGCCAGGGTCTCATGGCACTGGGGTTGGTGCCAGTTTGTCCCAGAATGGCATTTGCACCAACATGCAGGAGCCTGGAGTTTAGAGTAAAGCATAGCAAAAAGCCAGTGTCCAGGTTAGCTGCCCTCAGCAGGTGTCTCTTTTCCTATGCTAAGGAACAGGGCAGCACAATGGCACCCACCAGCTCTTTTGTCCCCTGAGAGGTTATCCTCCTCTCCCAGATGCACTCCAAGAAGGGGAAACTATCTCTCCCAGTATATCCCAGGGGTTCTCAGATCGTGCCATCTGCTCCTGGGCTTCTGCCCTCCTTCTCCACAGGAGCACCACTGCATCCACCAAGCGCATCCACCATCCACATGGTATGGATTTCTAAACTCCAATTTTTGAGCTCCACTGGTTATAAAAACTCAAGATAATCAGCTCCTCTCATTTTCTCAGTCAGTGGTTTTGAGGAAGTGCTTTTGTTGTGCAATCCCCTGTACATTTCTCTCACTCTCTCTTTCTCTGTCTCTCTCTGTGTCTTCCTTCCTCTCTCCATGATCAGGACTCCTTCTCCTCCACAGCCCACAATCCCTTCTCCCCCAAATCACAGCTCCATACTTCCTACCTTCTACCGTGTGGTCTTTTCTCTCCCTTTACTTGTGCAGTTTGTTTTCTCAGTCTTCAGATTGATTTACTGGGTCTTCAGAATCATTTGATATTTATCTAGCTGCATTCAAGGGACAAGGCAAGCATAGGGTCCTACTACTCCATCATCTTAATCTGATTATATTTTCAAATGTTGAAAGAGGCCTCTTGGATAGCTATATAAGTTTGAATCAAGATTAGATTATTTCCAAACTACTTCAATGTTGTATGGATGCACACTGAATATGGAAAGATATATATGTATGCACACACACATACACACTGTATATATAGTAGGGAATAGAATCAGAGAGTGGAAAGGACTTTTGTTTTCTGCCATATATTATTATTGTACATTTAAAATTTTTGAATCAAGTATAGATTTTATTTAAAGAAAAGAAAGAAAATTTTAGAAAGTGTCAAGAAATGATGCCATATTATTCAATAAAAAGGCAGGAATGCTGTCTATGGTATATTTTCTATTCCTAATGCTAATGACTCTACATCTATGATCCTATGTTTATACAGCCTATATGTATAGGCTGTCAAAGGTAAAAAATTATATTTGTTGACAAGACAAGCAAAAAAGCTATAGACAAAAGTATATTTCATTTTTTATCAAAACCAAAATCCACACAAAAATTACAGAATAGGCTATTTATAATATCAAAAGGGGAATTTTCTACACTAAAGTATTTATTTTACTGCTCTTAGTTTACTATAATAATTCTTCGATTTCCATAATTACAAGAAAGGAAACTAAAAAACAAATGATTGAGTTTATAGAATTGAAAATAATAATAATAATGTAAAGCGATTCAAATGATTGGTATGATCTTCTCTGTGTACTAACAAGAAAATAAGAAGATTCAATAGTTAAATACAGCAATACCTATCATGAGAATTAAATGCATTTCCCTTCAAGGGAAAGTTTTCATTTTAGATGTTAGCCTTTCTATTTAAAGGCGTCCTTTTGGACGCTGTTTAAAGACACTTCGACTTTAGTAAATATTAAATTTAAAGACTGAATAGATTACATCTAAACTCTCTACATCACTAAGGCATATACATAAGCGTTTAATATTATATACAGTATTAAAATAGCTACTTTGTGAATACTTCATGCATTCCCGGGAAAACACTGAATTCCTAAAAATATTCTAAACTTGAATTTCTAAAGAGTCATAGCAATTTGGCTTATGATACAAACTGTAGTTCATATTAAATATTTTGATGTCTGTTGCAATGAGGAATTATCTTGAATAACTGTCATTTATTATATACAATTTGAGCCAAACTCTGAATTTAAACGTCAAAAAGTTGCCATACTATGAAAAAAGTTTCAGAAATGACATGATACACTTCATAAAATCATCTTAATTTTTATTTGCTTATAAATTAACTTGGCATATATTTTTTTGCTAATGCTTAATGAGAAAACCAAATACGAAGGTTGAAGGTGTTTTCATTAATTTAGCCTGAGTAGGCATTCTGCATATTAGATGCATTTTATTTAAAATTTTATTTTAAAGTCATTTAAGATTAATTCAATCAATTTAATTCTTCTTTTTAAGTGAAATTTCATAGTAATACTGTTCATAACGGTATTATTATAAAACTCTTCAACCTGGTGGGAATAATGCCCCTATGCCAATAGGATTATAAATATTATAGTAATCATAATTCTTTGCTCCCATAAAAAGAACTTTGCTTATACCATTCCTTATGTATAAAGCTGTATCAATGACTTTTTTACTGGTGTTGAATAATGTGTGATAATAATAACACTGAGAATGTGGTACCCACATTTTTAGCTTCCCAGTAAATCTCTAAAAATTAATATTTTAGATTTGGCCAGAATATTAATGCAAATTAATTGATTAAAAAAACCAATTTAATGGAGATGAGTATTTCCTTGCTTTTAGCACTTGTATTTATAGAACTATTCTCAAGTAAAGCTATAATCTTAATAAGAGAAGCATGTGCTGTAATAACTAGTAGTTTTCAATATTCACATGTCATTCAGCAAATGAGAATGAAAAATGAACTCTTCTATTGATGTGCTGCTCTACCCCTTATAAAGTAATATTAGGAAAAATTGACAGTTTTGCTACAATTGCTGTATGTATTTTTTCTAAAGTTTCTGTGTATGTATAAGTGTGTAAACATCATGTTTGATCATAAATTTCTGGGTGGGAAGAACTTGTGTTATGATCAATTATATGATCATAATGACAATGAATTCATTCCTCTCATGTGTGAAACCACCATGTTTAATTTCATTGAATCTTTGTTTCAGATTTTGCATGTGGTGCTCACTTTGGTAGCCACTATCTTTTGACATTATATATAATACTTTATGATCTTTTCAACTATGTTTTGAAATTTTATACTAAAGTGGTCTGTGTTGGATGAAATAATTAGTGTGGTCTTTGGCATTTTGATTCCAATATAATATTTGACTTTTTTTTGTCTTGGTGAAAAGCCTTCTATCTATATCATCCTGATACATATTGTTAAATCCAAGAGATAATAGAGGAAATATGTTTGGATTTCATTTTACACTAATTTATTTCTTTTTTTTCTAATTTTAAGTATCAATAAACTTTTTCTGCCAACTGTCAGATACAATCTTTCAATTCTCAGGCATTGGAAATTTGGTACTTGTATTATTTCTATCAGGATCTTGGTTGTCTGAGTATAATAATTACTGGTGTACACAAATTATATTAAACATAAAACATAATAAAAATTTGGCCAATACTTTACAAATGCTATAGTTTATCAAACAATTACCTTATGCTAATTCTGTCCATATACTTACTTGCTAGCATACTAAAAATAATAAAATTTAATTTTCACGGGATGTGTAGATAGAAAGATTAAGCATAGATGCATTGTAAGTTTACTTGACCTCAATATGTGTTTATACGTTTTTATGGCCATCATACTTGTTAATCTTTTTTTCATAACACTTTGCATGAATTTGATTATTAAGTATGGCTTGAATATAAGATTTGAATAACCTCTAAATTAACTGCCTGGTGGGCTGGTGCATTTCTTTTTAGAGATTGAACCGGTCGAGTTCCTCTGAGTGCAGCACAGTTGATAACCCTCTGCCAGGAGAAGGAGAAGAAGCAGAGGCTGAACCTATAAATTCAGATGAGCCAGAGGCCTGTTTTACAGATGGTAAGAGAAAATTCAAGACCTTGGCTAGCCATCCATTTATTCGTATTTGGGGTTTTATCTTAAAACCTAATACTTATCAGGGATTATTCAGTGAAAAGTCAGAAGACTCCACTGCATACTGATTCGGCCATGGCTCTATGACAAAGGGTAAATCATGGAAGCTTTCAAAGCTTCAGTTTCCACACTTAAGATACTTTACTAACAATAATTTACAATGACAGTATGTTATACTGTAAAGCACTTTACTTACTTAGGGTGCTCATACTTCTCATTTTAGATCCTTAATTCATTTTTCCAGTTCTGTGGAACCACTAGAATACAGCTCAATGGGATAGAGGCTACTACTGTCCTTATCATCAAAAGTTGAAGCCACCTGCCAACTTTCAGCACACTGTTTGATACTGTTAACCATTATCTGGTTAATAGTAGTCTGTCTCAAAATCCTTCTCTTGGTTTCAGAAGCCACACTCTACCTTTGTTCTTCTTTTGCATCTCTGAGAGTTGAGTTTCTTCCCCTGTTTCTTTCAGTGACTATCTTTATGCACATCCCTTAAATAACATTGTTCCCCCACATTTCAATGCTGTTACCTTCTTATTTCTCTAGCCCTAAGGGGCTTTATCCATATCTATAGCTTAAACATCTATTTCTGTGTTGTTTGACTCTTACATTATTATCTTTCCCTCTGACCTCATACTTGAGTTCCAGGTATGGTCATCTCTACTGGTTGCCTTTAAACATGTGAGGTAAAATAAGTTTGAAACAAAGTTTAGTGAGTTCTCCCCCATGTAATTCATAGCTTCCTCTGGTCTTTCTCTCATTTAGTGACATCATGATCTATCCTGTCTCTCAAGCTAAAGACTGATTCAGCCCTGACCTCTTTCTTTCTAGCCACAAGTTGATTACAGAAACCACAAGTTGATCAGAAACTCTGGGGATAAGGTGTACATCCTCCAGGGGATTCTAATGCACACTAGAAGCTGAGAACCATTGGTCTATAGGATAAAACCTGAAGTCCTTAACATAGCATTTAAAGCCCTTTGCATTTCAATCTCTTCTTTTCTAACAGTATCTCCTTTGATTCCTTTTCACTTTCTGACTTACTGAACTTACTACTTCTGGAATTTTTCAGGGATTTTATTCAAAGTAGTGACTTTGAACTTGACCTGTGAATTTATGCAATATTTTCTAATCAAATATTGCATTATTCAAGTAAAAACACAAACCTATACTAGAGTTGCAGTATAATACAATAACATAGACCAGAAGCTTTAGAGCCTGATAAACATGACTTCTAACTGGCCTACTGCTAATTCTCTGTGAGACCTTGAGCACATTTTTCAATCTTTTTTTTTCCACATTTTTCAATCTTAAATCTCAGATTCCTCATCTGTAAAATGGATACAACAATCACATCTGAATCATAGGGATATTGAGGACATTAAGTGAGATAACACAAATTAATTACCACAGTTCCTAACATCCTTCTTCTTTTTTTTTATTTTTAAAAATATTTTGTTGACAATCCTGTATAGTTCTGATAACACAGGGTTGATGCTGATGACTTGGTATCTATTATTCTCAGAATCAGTATTTTTTGTAGAAATCATTGACTTGTGTTCATTCTCTATGATTTTCTCAACCTGCTTCCTCTAGCACTCATGTGTGAAAAAAATGCCTGTCAAATAAAGAAATCTTCTAACTACAATGGTACATGAATATTCTTTAAATACAAGCTAAATTTCATTTTATGTGAGAAGCAAACATGTATGACACCCAACTGGTAGAAATTTTGTGTTTGCTGAAATTAGTACCATACGCAAAACAGTTTCCTTTAAAGTGTTTCCTTTACAAAATTTAAGAATTTCATCAGGTGTTGCTTATTTCTCAATAAATTGATTAGCACCATTAAATATGTACAGATACAACCAAGATTTCCTCTATACTTTTTATTAATGACCCTAACTTAAAATTCTAGGATAACTAGAAAGAAGTTGGGTTTATCAAACAAATTGTGTCTTCAAATTAGAAAAGGGCTTTAGAAAAACTTAAACCCTCTGCAGAAAGCATTAATGCTAAGCTATTTCAGACTGTAGTTGCTATTTTACTGAGATTAAACTTTACAAAAAGTTTATTCTAGTCCTACAGAGCTCTAATGAGAATAGTTATGTGAGTCCTTTGAGATTATTCATAACTTCTGAATTGAGTCTAATGTATAAGAGGTATTATAGAAACACATTTTCAGATGAACTTTGACCTTAACAATTGAAAATTTACTGAGGGCCAAAGTTTCAGTTACACAGGTAAATATATTCTGAAGAGCTACAACAACAATGTGACTATAATTAACAATACTGTATTGTATACTTCAGATTTGCTAAGAGGATAGATCTTAAATGCTCTCATCACAGATGTAAAGAAGCAATTTGTAATCGTGTGAAAAGATGGGCTATGCTAATTAACTTTACTGTGATGATTATATTACAACGTATACTTAATATCAAATTATCAATTCATGTACCTCAAATATATACAGTTTTAAATTATCAGTTATACCTCAGTAAAGCTGGGAATGGGGGGTGAATAGGCAAAATCAACCTACAATGATAGAAGTCAGACCAGTAGTTCCTTCTAGAGGGTACAGACTGGGAAAGAACATGGGGGCGGGAGGGGTGCTTTCCTGGGTGCTTAAAATGTTATATCTTGACCTACATGGCTATTATATGAGTATATTAATCTATATATTTATAATTGGTATACTATACTAAATATATGTGCTACCTCAATAAAAAATTTAAATGGGGCACCCAGGTGGCTCAGTCCATTGAGCATCCAACTTTGGCTCAGGTCATGATCTCACGGTTCCTGAGTTTAAGACCCGCATTGGAATCGCTGCTGTCAGCTCAGAGCCTGCTTGAGATCCTCCGTTCTCCTCTCTCTCTGCTCCTCCCCCACCCATGATCTTTCTCTCAACAATAAACATTAAAAAAATTAAATAAATAATTTTTTTTAAAAAAAAGACAAGAAAGTTTATGAGGAAACACACATCTGTGAGTCACATCGCTCTGAGCAGCTAGAAACTTTTTATACTTGCTCAACCTGCTGAGCTAAGAAGCTCAGCCTGGTAAATCAAACAGGGCATCCAATTTGCTGAGCCTCTCACCATCTATCCACTTAATTATTCTTTCATCCAATCAGCAAATAATCATTAAACAACTTTGGTATTTCAGGCCCAGGGTGCTCACTGGAGAGAGATAGAGCAGTGAAAAAAACAATGTCCCTTGCCCAAACAAATATTTAGTAGTAAATATTTAGTAGGACAGATAAGTGATACATGGAAGAGGTCAGTGGTGGTTAGGAGTTTTTTTGTTTGGGGGACGGTGGGTGGAGAGCACTACTTTAACATGATGAAACCCAGTATAGAGTTTATGAAATGCATCACGAGAACAAATTAATGAAACCACCCAAAAGAAATAGCATTTACCCATGGGGACCCATTAAAATGTTTGAGAGTTCTCTGTTATGTTTACATTTAGTTAATACTCCTTTTAAAAAAGAAGATGTGATAACATTGCCAACCAGCTAGGTTGGAAATCTCTTAGGATATGCCTTTGCATAAAAGCCAGACAGTCAGTCGAGCACTCCTGCCTCAAAATAAGAGTAAGAAACTCTCTGAGGTGTTATAAATCCTAAGGGCAATATTTATAAACTTTTGTCTCAGATAAAAATCTTACTTTTCTAATTAGAACGTATAGTCCCTTTTCTTGCCTAAATCTAAAATCCTAAGAATAATATTTCTCTTCAATTTTAAGACTGACAAAAATAAATCTCAGATAGTAAAATCTTAAAAGGGAAACTTTCTTCTCTGGTAAATTATGCTTGAGACAGATAGATTCTGTTCTGCACAAGATCTTTGTTTTTATTTTATGATAATTTATAAAGTCTAAAGCATTAAGTTAATATAAAAAAATACTACCATCCTAAATTTTTTCACTCCTCCTGTTTTCTTTTGCTCAGGAAGAGATTATCTGGGAGTCAATTTTTGGTCCTACCTTTTTACTATTCTCCCACATTATTTTATAAAATATTCTAGGGGCACCTGGGTGGCTCAGTTGGTTAAGCATCCAACTTCAGCTCAGGTCATGATCTCATGGTTCATGGGTTCAAGCCCCACGTTGGGCTCTGTGCTGACAGTTCAGAGCCTGGAGCCTGCTTGGGATTCTGTGTCTCCCTCTCTCTCTCCCCCTACTCACTCTCTCTCTCTCTCTCTCAAAAATAAATAAATATTAAAAACATGTTTATGAAGCCTCCAAAATATTCTAACTTTATTAAGTGCATTTGAGAGGTATGGTGCTTGTTTAAATACAATGAAGATAAATTCGTTCAGATCTGAGGTTATGTTAACTATAATTAATGTTGGATAAATGAAGGCACATGTATATTTCCTATTCATTCTGGGCTTTTTTTTTTCATCCAATCTAATCCAATTTCCATCCAAGTTTTGTAAATTCTAGAATTTGCAGAGATACGATCTTTCAGATCATGACTAATGCTTGGATTATTTTAGAACTACATTTGGAGGGGAATTATGTCTTTTAAGTCAACTATACATGACATATTAAACCATGTAGAAGAATATGGTTAAGTACCGTGAGCAGAAATGAAGGGCATAACTGATAAGTTTTAGCCTTCTTGGAGCTTAAAAGTTTCCAGAGAGAAAGGACAGGAACACATAAAATGCACACAATCGCAAAATACAGAGACTTTTGAGAAACAAAACAAAACATAGCTTGCTACATTTTTATAGTGCTGGAAATTAAAGTGCCAGATATACCTCATATTACTTAGATCAATGAACTAATTTCATTTTAGAATCATAAAAGAAACCATAATAAGACATTGTCTAAACAGTACAGTTCAAGAGAATTCTAGTTTTGTTGTTTCAAGTCATACACTTTATGATTATCTGAGTTATTACTTGAGAGGCTCAGTATTTTTAATTAAATATATTGTTTTATAAAACAGGAAAATTTTTTTTAATGGCTAACTTGCATACCTCTGAAACAAGTATCTAAAAAGTGCTCTCCCACCTTTTTACCTTCCCTCCAGTTGGAAGGAAAAACATTTTTTTCAGTGATTTTTTTTTTTATTGAAGTATAGTTGACACACAATGTTATGTTAGTTTCAGGTGTACAACATAGTGATTCATCCAATGTATACATTATGTTAATGCTCACCACAAGTATGGCTACCATCTGTCACCATACAGTGCTCTTCTATGTAGTATCGACTGTATTCCCTATGCTATACCTTTCATCCTTGTGACTAATTCATTTCATAAGTGGAAGCCTGTACCTTCCACTCCTCTTCATACCTTTTGCCCATCCCCCCACTCCCTGCCCCTGGAAACCATCAATTTGTTCTCTATTTATGGGTGTGTTTCTGCTATGTATGTTTGTTTATTCATTTGTTTTTTAGATTCTATATGTAAATGAAATCATATGGTATTTGTTTTTCTCTATTTCACTTAGCAGAATACTCTCTAGATCTATCCATATTGTCCTAAATGGCAAGATCTCATTCTTTTTTTATGGTTGGGTAATAACCCATGATATGTATATATACCATATCTTCTTTATCCATTTATCTGTCAACGGACGTGGCTATTTTAAATAATGCTGCAATAAACATAGGGGTGCATGTATCTTTTCAAATTTGTGTTTTTGTTTTCTTCGGGTAAGTACCCAATAGTGAAATTATTGGATCATATAGTGTTTCTGTTTCTAACTTTTTGAAGAACTTCCATACTGTTTTCCGCAGTGGCTACACTAATTTACATTCCCACCAGCAGGGCATGACGGTTGTAAAAGGAAAATTTTTAAGAGAGAAATGAATTGTAGTTCCTCTTTTTTCAGTTCTTCCTCTTTTTCAAAGTAATTGTGGGTTTTTTTTTAAATCAACTTCAATTTTTTATATTTAATTTTTAAAATTTCAGTCATTATCTTTCTGGGTCTCTCTTGGTCATGGTTCTGTTCAGAACCTTATTACTCCCTGACTTATTTACTGCCTTACTTATTTACTTATTTACTTATACATCTCTCCCACTTCCACTCTGTCTCCTTCTCCTTCAAGGTTTTCTCTTATTCCACCTATCCTAGTGGGGTACAGGTAAATGTTTCACCACTGTTCTCCAAGAAAAATAAAGTATGAATATGTACCTCAGTTTACTATGAATTTTATAGATATAAAGGATGTGTGGCACATGATTTACAAGTAATAATATAAATAATATTCCTATTGTACATTCCATATAGCTCATTGATTCTCACAGAATGCCTTTGTTAGATTTTAGTAAAATTTGGTATTTATAGATAATCAATGATTGCAATTGATGAACAAGTATAGTTTTAACCCGAAGGTTGGTTGGTATTTTCATTTATGTTAATCAGTAAGGTGAAAGTGAGACAAAGAAACTATATGCCAGAACTTCACTCATTCATCAATGATGTTTGCAAATCTCAGATAATAGAATTTGAATAACGAAAGAATATTTCCTCAATTTTTTGTGCTGTTCATAGTGTCATGGCTATGAATATGATACTCATTGTTTTATATATTTTACTAACATTCTTCCATTACTTTATTAAGTTTACTCTAGAAAACCAACAAGCCCTGGTTTATAGCATTTGATGACTTTTGTAGTGTAAAGATCCCCACCATGGCTTATTTCAAACTACTGATGTGACTTCACCAAATGTGGAGTTGGGAAGAGACGACAGTAGTCCAAATTTTCCATAATCCAGATAGAATATACACATATACTCAAGAGCACAGATAAACTGAAATGATTAGAAAGTGATATGTTTTAAGTGTTTCTTATCCTTTCAAAAGTAAGTTATAATTTCGGGGTGCTTGGGTGGCTCAGTTGGTTAAGTGTCTGATATGGGCTCAGGTCATGATCTCGCAGTTTGTGGGTTTGAGCCCCATGTCAGGCTCTGTGTTAACAGCTCAGAGCCTCGAGCCTGCTTTGGATTCTGTGTCTCCCCCTCTTCCCTGCCCTCCCCCACTCACACTGTGTGTGTCTCTCTCTCAAAAATAAACATTAAAAACAAACAAATAAAAAAGGTAAGCTGTAGTTTTAAGTTCACATAATTTAATGCTTGAGGATTGCTGCATTTAACAACAGGCTCACAAAAATTCCTGACAATTGAACAATGAGTTATCAACAGCCTGGGTGAACTGGCTCCAGCATTCATTCAGCAATGGGTGAATGGGTGAATGGCTGGCTCCAGCATTCATCCAGCAATGGGTGAACACCATTGCATTCTGTTCCTTAATATTAACTGTTTTAAGATGTTCCAGACTTGGCCCTTTTTTCTCTACTTATCCTAAAATATATTTTTTGTGTGACCTCAAAACTGTTCTTTCCTAGCCCAGACTTACCCCCTGAGCTACAGATTCAGACCTCCAGATATCTGCAGGATATTGGTATTTGGAAGTCCCACCAGCATCTCAAACTCAAACTCTGCCAAGTAGCTCCCACACTTTTGTTTTTCATTTCATTGCTGACCTTCACCCAGTTGTTCTGGGAGTCCTCCCTTTCTCTAACATCACATATCCAGTAAGTCTGTAAATCCATCTGACTTTACCTGCCAAACATGTCTTCAATCCGTTATTGCTCTAGAAACTAGAAGTTGCCATAACCTGCTCCTCTTGGTAAGGCTACTATGCCAGAATCCTAAATGGTTTTCTGGCTCTGAGTCCCTCTACACCTTCACTCTCCTTTTTCTTCTCTTCCAGATTATCCTCCATTCAACTGTTGATATCTATTTAAATTGCATCTGCCTATATCATTTTCTGCTTGCAACCTTCCACATACTCCTCATAGTCTCTAGGATATACACCAAACTCCTTCATGTGATAGAAAATGTTTTCCATAATCTGACCAATTTCTCTAACCTCATTTCTCATCCATGCCTCTTGTATACACTGTGCTTTCATCACCACTCTGAACTGCTTATATTCCTATGCATAACACATTTTGCTTCCTTGGCAGGGCATTCCACCCATACTCTTTTTGGCTAATACTTTGACTCAATTCAGGCTCCAGCTCTTCCTTCCACAAAGTTCCAACCACTCCTGAGCAAACAAGCCAGGTTAGGTAGACTTCTTCCATGCTACCAAATAACCCCTTTACATCTGTGGTTTCAGTTGCTTTATCCAGTTACAGTCATTTATTTCTATATTTATCTGCCTAATCAAAACCAAAAATAAATTCCCTGAGGAGAAGAAATTATATACACAGCTAAGTATACAAAAGATAATAAATGGTAAAAAAATTTTAAATTAAATGTTCCTCAACATACCAAAGCAGCATGTTTTATATCTATGATTACAAAGACAGAGTTGTTTTTATTTTTTTAACATTTTTTAATGTTATTTTTTTGAAAGTGAGAGAGAATGCAAGTGGGGGAGGGGCAGACAGAGAGGGAGACACAGAATTCAAAGCAGGCCCCAGGCTCTGAGCTGTCAGCACAGAGCCTGACACGGGGCTCGAACCCACCAACCGTGAGATCATGACCTGAGCCAAAGTCAGACATTTAACTGCTGAGCCACCCACATGTCCCAAGTTACTTTTAACATAGAGTACTTGAAACAGTTTTACCTGAATATTCTAATGAAGATCTATTTCTTTTGAACATAATTTTAGAAACTTATACCAATTCTCTTAATATTATCTAGAATGGTGCTTGGCACAGTTTTTTTTTTTTTTTAATAGAGTGGAAGTAGCAGAAATTGTAGATGAGATCCACATCAAGGAAAATTAGTTTGTCAGCAAAGAAGGTCCTGAAAAGCATTTTGTCCTCAGATTTAGTTTAATATTCATTCATTCAGAGTTCACCATGTATCAGCACAGTATGAGGACTGCAATAATGGAAGAAAAAAAAAAGTGGCCTAAACATCATGGAAGAGATTGACAAGAAATCAAGGAAGTACAGAAGACAAGAATACATTTTAAGTTAGAATCATTGACAAGTTATTTTTAATTGAATCTATTCAAGTTGAATCTATTTAAAGCTGCATTGTAAATGTTAGCAATTATTCTGTTGAGGGACATCACAGGGAAAGCTTCACATTAAATAGGGTATTTTAAGCATTTTATTTATTCTGAGTATCAAGATTTTACATGAATGTCTCTCTTGCCAGGTTGTGTGCAGAGATTCCCATGCTGCCAAGTTGACGTAGAGTCAGGGAAAGGAAAAATCTGGTGGAACATCAGGAAAACCTGCTACAGAATAGTTGAACACAGTTGGTTTGAAAGCTTTATTGTTCTCATGATCCTGCTCAGCAGTGGCGCTCTGGTAAGTGATATGACACCTAAAGCAATCTCTTGAGTAAGTCAGTATTTTTAATAAATGAGTTGGAGGATAAAAATAACATGGAAAGTTGTTTTGCCTAAAAATGAAGCCCTATAATTAGTGCTAGGACAAAATTTAGCTTAGTTCAGTAAATATTTGCTGAGCACTACTACATGGCCGGCATTATTCTTGCTGTCTTGAATGCGAAGGTGGCTAAGATCCAGGTACTTTTCTCAAGAGAGCACTGGGGAGAGAGGCACAAGTGATTACAGCACTGGGATGTGTTTGTAAGTGAGGAATATACTTGATAAAGCTCTGTAGCAAGAGACGAACTATTGTCTGGTTGGAATTTAAGAAAGATAGTTGATGTTGTGCGAGATCTAGGAAGATTAACAGGGATCCTCCAGAGAGACAGGGTGGGCTGAGGGGAACAAGTGTACAGGGATAAGGAAGCATAAAAAATCAGGAGGTATTCAGCACATTAAAAGTTGCCAACCTGTAGAAAGTGATGTTGGAGGAAGAACAAACACAGGAAAGAGAGTGGTAACCACAGGTACTGTGACAAAGACAGTCAGTGTCAGCTTATGAAGATCTTGAAACACAAGCTGTAATATTAGGGTGAGAAAGACCACATTCTCATTCTTGCACATATACCAAGCACTTTCTATGAGAGTTGAAAGTACTTTCTAGGAGAGTTTCGCACTCCCTGAGCCTTTTCTTACTTATTTGGCTTTCCTGCTGACACGACCAGAGATGAACCATTAGAAATCCAGTTCCAGCTAGAGATACCACTGGAAATTCCACTATACTGAAGACACAATACTCAAGAAAGTTGTAAATTGCCTCATAGATAGTCTTCATGAATTTTGGATTTTACTCTACTTATAAGAAGTTAACCTGTTGCTGTTTCATGGATGCTGGTAGAAGATAGGAGACTTCCAAGTCAGAGACAAAGAATTTTATTACTCATGATTTTGGAAGCAACATGAACTTCAACATGTTTATGTTGGTTCCACTAATCCCCAAGTCTCATGAGGGCATGGCAGGGGGGTAAATGACTGGTGCACACACAGTGGTTTAGCATCACAGCTGAAGAGCCCTAAATTTAGGGAACCCTGTCCTTTTATAGCAAGCAGTATGCAACCTTGCTTTTCGTCCCAGACAGGGACACTGTCTCTATTCCTCAAGGTTGCTTGTTGCAAAAACAACCCTGAGAAATAGCCAGAGTGAAGCCAGTCAGGGCCTTGCATTCTTGGCCTATCCAACAAGGACATGCAGGGATGCACGGGCCCACAGTGGATGACTTCTCCTGAAACAGAAAATGAATGTTAAAAAATGCCTCTCTTCTTATCTGGTGGAATGCAAGTAGGAATCTAATTCCTAATACCTAATGAAGTTTATTCCGTGCTGAGTCACACATGAGACTGAGACTGTTAGAAAGGAGAGAAAAAAAAAAATTAAAGAAAAGTTTAGAGTAATCCTTGATTCAAAATGTCCAAAGGAAGATGACATTTTTGGCAAGAGGCTCTTTCAAAACTGAAATTCAAGTGAATTATATGAAGAAGAAAAGAGAAAGGTAGTTTAAGAAACTGCTGTTTTTACTCAGGGAGTTTGCCAGTTGAGCTAGATTTTTAAAATACATGTCTGTAAAATAAATGAAAGGTAACAATTCAAATTCAGTACATATTTATTATGCTTCAAGATATTTATATAGGTTTTTTCACTTAATATTTAAACAATCCTGTGAGATTATGATTATTTTGCTTATTTTACCAATGAGGAAGCAGGGAAGAGAGTTTAAAAAGTTAGTTAATGTCCTAAAGCTAGTAAACAACAGACTCATACCTGAGGTCTAAAATCAAAGCTACTATATCTTTTCACTGATTTGTGGTCCCTCAAAAGGGAGAGTACACACCACATAAAAACAAATGAATAGTAACTGAAATGAGTAACAGTAAAACCTACACCCCACATTGGTGGAGCTCATATAATGATGTCCTTGCCTCCTTGCTCCCGCAGTCACATAACTAGTCCTGGAAGCTAGCTAGGAACCCTGCAGACTGAATCCAGTTTCCAGCTCTGGGACTAGTCAGAGCAAGGTGTATTCAGGCACAGTGTTTGGCTCTCAGCATTAAGACTTGCTACTGGTCCTGCTTTCCACCTCAGTTCCAGGAATATCACTCTCGTTCTTTCCTTAAAGCCCCTTCCTTAAACTTTGCATTTCAAGGGGCACCTGAGTGGCTCAGTAGATTGAGTGTCCAACTCTTGATCTTGGTTCAGGTCATGATCTCATGGTTCGTGGGTTCAAGCCCCACATTGGGCTCCATGCACTGACAATACAGAGACTGTGTGGGGTTCTCTCTCTCTCCCTCTCTCTGCTCCTCCCCATGCTCTCTCTCAAAATAAATAAACTTAAAAAAAAATAACTTTGCATCTCAAGTACTGAAGCATTGCCATAGTTTATCTCAGTAGCTTGCCTGATTCCTCTACAACCTGGAGAAGGGAGGCCCCAAAACCCTGAAGGCTGGAAGTTTCTTCTTGTACTTCAGTGCCACTGACTTTCAGAACTTCTGCTAGGTGCTAGAATCTCTTTTATCATCTTGGTAGGTCTGCCCATTGTCTGTGTCCCAACTTCTCTGCCTTCTTCAATACTGATACCAACAGTTTGCAATAAGTGCCAAGGATCATTTTGAAAGTATTGATAGAAGGACTTATAATAATAAGAAGAAACTGGACAAGCCCATGGCTATGGGTGGGTAGTATAATGTCAACCACTATAAGGGTACGGGTCCTTTGACTTTCATGTTCTTCCACAAAGTGAATATTGCTTAAACAAGAAAGAGAATACTGGGGTGCCCAGGTGGCTCACTTAGTTGAGCATCCAACTCTTGATTTTAGCTCAAGTCATGATTCCAGGGTCATGGGATTGAGCCCTGTGTCGAGCTCCACACTGAGTGTGGAGCCTGTTCAAGATTCTCTGTCTCTCCTCACCTCTGCCTCTCTTCCCAGTTCATGAGAGAGAGAGAGAGAGAGAAGGAAAATCCTAATGCTCTATACCTGTTTAGGTCAGCAGTCATTTTCAGTGTCCTCACTGAGCTGAATTTGTTAAGTGTATTCAAATTATTTCCCAAGGGACTTGTGACTATGGCCATAGAATCATCATCTGTCACTTACTAAAAGTTCTAGAAGAGTGTTAAAAGGTGCTGCATTCATGGAATGAGTGTACATAGTGATTTGTAGAGCTTAAGCTTTAAATGAATGATAAAATATTGTGCAAGATTCAAAGAAAAATCCTCTGTGTTCTACAGCCCTGTTAAGATACTGCATTCATTCATTCATTGAGCAAACTTTTCCTTGTCTCCTACTGTGTTCTTGACACAGTGCTAGGCACTGGGAGTGAACACACATATAAGAACTGGAGGAGAGTCTCCAAATCCTACTACTGGTGGTGTGAAAGAGAGTGCAGGGTGAGAAAAATATATATGACAAGCTGATCTGGGAATCATGTCTTAAGTTATTAGGATTTATCCCATTTGGAGAGAGATAAAGGGGAGTCAGATAAAGTGGAAATTGCTGCAAGTATGAGAGATCATGGTTCTTTTTAGAGGATTATAAAAGTTATTCTTTGCATCCTTTCCCTTAATGTCTGGTGCCCAGCAGTGCATACTGGTAAGTAGTCTAAAACTAAGTGTTATATAGTCGCTGTAAACCAGAAGAAAGTCAGCTAGCCCATAACAGTATTATCTTTCAGTGGTTTCTTCACCAGAACTTTATTTCCTGTGTTTGTTATGAATCATAAGCTTTAAGTTGGATATGAATTGAAATTTGACTATTATTTTCACAGGCTTTTGAAGATATATATATTGAAAAGAAAAAGACCATTAAGATTATCCTCGAGTATGCTGACAAGATATTCACTTACATCTTCATTCTGGAAATGCTTCTAAAATGGGTAGCATATGGTTATAAAACGTATTTCACCAATGCCTGGTGTTGGCTGGATTTCTTAATTGTTGATGTAGGTACTTTGACTAAATTTCAAAAGAGGCTGTATTCTTATAAATAAGTGTTCTGAAGAACCTTCATTAATGTTGTTTGTTATCATATTTTAATTTTGGTTAGCTTCTTGTACTTTCAGACTATACATTTATGGGCTTTTTTGAAATACTAATATAGCCAGTAGAAATATCTCTGTAAGGAGTATTAAAAGAGAAGTTCTTCAACGAATGCAAATTATTTTCTGTGCCATTCTAACATTTATAATTTACTTTGCATGTGTTTTCTGCAGTAAGAGAAAATGTGATTTTATATACACGTATGTATACATAATTCAAATATCATTCCTGTTGGGAATGAGAACAAAATGAAACACTAGGAGGTGGGTGTGGGAATGGAAGAGGGTAGAGGCATAGATTAAAAAGATAAAATATTGATTTTTTTTTTTACAATATAAAATTAGAAAATAAAAGACAATAAGGGATGTATCAAGCTGATGTGTTAGCTGAAAGTTATGTAAAAGTGGTGACACAAAAGCTGTATAACTCTGTGTTAGGGAAATGGAGAGGCATGCATTTCAAAATATTTATCTCTTCCACAATGAAAGGGAAAACCAAAATGAGTCACACTCTTGTCCCCACCTGAAACATCCAACCTACCCTTAATCTCTGGAGTGGCAATGGAACAGAAAAATAGGCATTGACAATGTCAAGTAATAAATTCAGAGAACCGTTCAACACTTGAATGATGGAAAATATATAAACAAGGTTAAATTTACAAATTATTTTTAACAAAGCAAAAATATTTTTTTGGGAATCTTGTTGAAATAAGAAAGAGATCCTAAAATAGCTGTGAGATTAAGGCATCTCAAATAGAAATGGTGCAACATCCAATTTATTCTTGTTTAGTGTTCTCTATTTTATTTTATATTTTAATAATATAATTTAATAATATATCACATATAATAATTATGTTATTATATTTTATATTATTTTAAAAGGCTTTTTTAAGTTTTGACCTCAATATCCAAATCTAATTTTTCTCAGAATGATTTATGTTCTTCCATCTATTACTAATTTCCCTAGATTTTCCAAAATCTAGTCTTTGTGGCTAGGGAAAGGACACCTTATAATAAGTTATAATTTTTAGGGAGTTGTTTTCCATCTGATGTCTGGAATTAGAGGGCAACATGCAAATATTTATAATGTTAACAAGTGCTCTAACATTTAACCACCAGTTTGCATCATTAAACTTTTCAGCAAAGAAAAATATAGCATCATTCATAGATATCAAAATTACAAGTAAGAATGACTATAAATAGCAAAATCTGACTACAAAATTAAAACAAAACTCATCATTTCTACTCAAAAGTTTAATTTCTCAATTGTTATCCAAAGCTTAGTAAGTTCTTTTTAACAGGTCAAAATATAAAATATTAAAAACAATAATTAACATTTGCTTTCTATATAGGTGATATGCAAAAACAATTTTTTTATTGAGATATAGCTATACATTACACCTCTTATGTTATCTTAGGCTTTCTCTGTGAGATCTGATCTCTAATTTTTGATACTTTATGTTAGTGATTTCATATTGTTTGATTTTTTTTAATTTACCTTTATATATATGTTACCTAGTTACTAGATAGAAAAATAAATGGTAAGAAAAATGCTTTTGTAACATAATAGATTTAAAGAAAGGCTAAACAAAATAAGAAGAAATGATAGAAAGAATGTAGGCTTTTTCTTTTCTTTTCTCTTAACCATTAAATATGATTGGGTCTTTTATGGGTTATTATAAAATATTTAAGGTATTTAAAAACCTTTAAAAACATTATCACAAACATAGTTACTTTCATCACTCAGCCTGTGAAATAGAAGTTTACAAGTATGTATTTTAAGTTTACAAGAATGTATTTTAAGAAAGAGAGGGGCACCTGGGTGACTCAGTCTGTTAAGCATCCAGCTTCAGCTCAGGTCATGATCTCAAGACCTGTGAGTTCGAACCCCACATCGTGCTCTGTGCTGACAGCTCAGAGCCTGGAGCCTGCTTTGGATGCTGTGTCTGCCTCTCTCTCTGCCCCTCCTCTGCTCATGCTCTGTCTCTCAAAAATCAATAGACATTAAAAAAATTGTAATAAACATTTGAAAATTTTTTTCCTGATTAAAAGGGAATACTTGTTGTCCTGATTAAAAAGTACATTTTCTTAAGTGTATTTAAGTGGGAAATAATAGACCTGAATGACTTGGGTGAATTTCAAATGATATGAGGGACAGACAATTAGTTCTGCTGGATATATAATATAAAGGACTTAAAAATAAACAATGTTACACTGAGACATTTGGAAGGCAGCTATGCTCACTACTGTACCACCAAACCTGCACAACATTGAGGCTTTTGGAAGTAACCGTATGAGAAAGAACAAAAGTCTTCAACGCATTTTGATTCAGAAATCAGTTTACTTGTTTCTGATAGCAGGAGCAGTGAACTTGTAAGCGCTGAATTTTTCTACTCTGTCGATAGTTAAATATAAGAACAATGACTCTCAGGTGTTCCTAGTCTTCCCTGGAAAACTTGAATCTTTTAGTCATTACTTCATTCATAATGAAAAGCTACATTCTGGACATTGTTCTTAGACATTACTTCCTGCTACACGCAGTGTAACAACAAATGAATATTTTAAATGGAAGGCACTCAGAGACTTCATGCATTTACAGATCCAGATGTAAGGTCATTGAGGAGCTCATTGCTCTATTACCAAAATGTGTATTGATTTTATTTCTGTCCATGTTCTTTCTTCTAAAATAGTTTATTGTAAGAACACTAATTTCTGTTGCATACTGATTATGGTAATTGTGGCAGGTCTCACATGATGAAGGTCCGTATGTCTGTGTTGATTGCAAAGCCAGTGAGATCATCTATTTTTTGCTCTCTTCAATACAATTGAGATTTTTCTCCCAGTGTCTATTACTAGGTAAATCTTTTTGGTGCCAGTTCTGATAAATCACAAGGCAGAACAGCCTTGTGGGGAATTAACTCCGTCTCAAAATCATGAGTCTTCAAAACGCTTTTGAATAATGTTTACACTGAAACATAGGTTTGCCTGAATTAATGCCACACTCTTATGACTCAGCTTCAAAATCACACACTTTCTTATGCCCTGGGTTTTATTATAATTGAAATTTTGATAGTTGCTCTAATTAAATGCATAGCATAAATGTATAACATAAGTTGCTCTAATTAAATATATAGCATATCTAATTAAATATATCAAGCATAAACATATTAATAAGCAATTATATAATCATTGACTACAAATGTGTAAAAAGAATGTGTGATTTTTATTCAGGGTAAGAAACTACTTTCCTTCTATTATTTCTTTTATTTTCATTAACCTTTCTTTAAATATATTTCCTTAACAAAAGCACATCTTACCTATTTTTAGCCAATGACAAGACAATTTGATATTTAAAATCATATTATTCTTATTGGTCTGCTGTTAGTGATCTTTGAATTTGACTTTTCCTCTTTATGCTTTATTATTTCATTGAAATGATTAATGAAAATTTTATTTTTTGTAGGTTTCTTTGGTTACTTTAGTCGCAAACACTCTCGGCTACTCAGACCTTGGCCCCATTAAATCCCTTCGGACACTTAGAGCTTTAAGACCTCTAAGAGCTTTATCTAGATTTGAAGGAATGAGGGTAAGAAAATGCTAAACGTTCTAGTATAATATTCTATTTTCTAAATGGAGTATAAAATATGAAAAATAAGTATGTAGAAAGTATGGACTGTTTATATACACATATATGTATGTATATATATAGATGTAATGTTTATATATGTGTATAGATATTCATATACACAGTATTCAGTGCATATTGTTTAACAAAGAGTAAATCAAATACAATAATGCCTCCTTCACGTAATACTGTTAGGCAGTAATCCAAATAAGTGACTTCTCCCTTTTTAAATGAAAATCTTCCCTATGCTAGGAAATTTAGGTGAAGGGGACACTATTAGTTCTGATAACATCTCCCAAATACCAGTCATCAAGGACTTGCCTGTATCAGGTGTTGAAAAAATATTTTTTTTTAAAGAGCTACCCTGGTAGGAGTCATAAGAAAAATCAGGGAAGTCAAGGGGCATCAGCCACCACCTTAAATTTCATCCTTAAAATAAATGTTTCAATAATAGTCGAATGATATCCAAATTGCATTTGAGAAAACTAAAGCTCTGAAAATTTACTGAATTTGCACAAGGCTGCATGGTGCCCGAAACGAGACCATTTTGCAGAGACAAACAAGGTGAGAAAAATAATTACTAGCAACCTAGCTTTCAGAGCTGTATTAAACCAGCAACTTCATAAAATACATGCGGGACAATGACCTTATTTTCTCTAAATAGTCCATATCCTCACTTATTTCTGCTCTCCTCAAATTTATTTTTTTACCAGGTTTATACCTGCTTTCTCATGCTTCTGTCGTTCTCTTGGCTGAGAGTGCTTCTCCCTGCCCTGTCTCAACCCTAGCTCCCCAATATAGCAGACACCTACCCAGCCATTAAGCCCCAATTTATATTTGCTTTGTCTCTTCACCACCGGGCATAAGTGATCATCCTCCCTTTATGTTCAGAGACACAAAATCCTTATTATATTATTTTGTACTTGTTTATCTGACTGCCTCTCTACCTGTAGTCTCTGAACAACTTAACACGCAGATTAGTCTATCTTACTGAAGTGTGATCTACAGACCAGCCATCAGCATCATCTAAGAATTTATTAGAAATGCAGATGCCCAGGCCCTCCTCCCGACCTACTGAATCATGAACTCTGGGGTGGGGCTCAGAAATCTGAAGCCTAAGGTGAATATCAGAGATCTTTTAGTCCAGCAGATCTTCAGGGTTATCCCTGCTAAACTATGACTGTCATGTCTAGTGTTGAATGCATCCAATGTATAATGGCTCCAGTGTATGTGAGAGATCATAATTATACACAAATATTCATAAGTGTAATTCAATACTTTTATCATATAAGAATTGAAAAATTACAAGTTGTGTTATCACACAGAAAGATAGTATTGGAATCCATTGACATTAACTTCATTTTTTGAGCATTGGTAGAATGTTACAGTTGATCTGGAACTTATGACTCCTATCTGGACTCACACAGACCATCTACTGCATTTTCTTGAACAAAGAATGTATTTTACCCTACAAGCTACTTCCCTCAGCAATTAAGCTAGCCCATTATTCTACCCTCTTTGCTGTTTGTTTTTTATCAATAATTGGAGAATGTTTTAATAGATTTGGAGGAGCAGATATATCTCTGTAGCATTTATTAACCACATAAAAGGATATGTTCCTTCCCACTGCAGGATCATTCTGAAGAGTAAATGAAATGATGATTTGAGGCATTATGTAGTTAGCTTCCTTTGAGTCTTGAGGATCTCAAGCTTATTGACTTTCCCAAATGGCTGCTCATCAGACCAATATGTACCTATCTCCCTCAGAGACCACCATTACTCACATTCTTTCAGCAAACATTTTAAACACCAACTATGTGTCAGCTATTAGGCTATAAAAAGAGTACAATGGTGAAGAGACCCCAGTCCCCCAAGACTGAGTGGGGACAAAAGTCATGGAGAGACAGACAGGGAAACAGTGGTTACTCTATGACATCTGCTATGAAATGGTAAGCACACAGTACTACAGGACCATGGAGGCTAGAGTAGCTACCTTGGGAAGTCTAGGAAGGCCTCACAAGGAGGTGACTTTGGAGCCATGACTGAAATAGTGGGCCTCAACCCCCAGGCACCTAGACATTCCAGGCAGAGATGCTAGCTGGTAGAGAAACATAGGGTTGAGTGTGCAAGGCATGTTTGAGCAAGGACTAGAAGGAAAAATGTGCCTCAGTGATAAGCACAGTGTGGAGGTTAGCAGGAAGTGAGGATGAAAGCATAGGCTTGAACAAGAGTTGACCACTTTGAACTTTATTCTCTACTCCTGTGTTTCCTAACCCTTTTAGTGTCACGTACACTATAAGGATCTCATAACACTATGAATCATCTCTTTGTTAAAAAAAAAAAAAAATACAACCATAATGTTTTTCATAGAATTTTATGCTGGCATGGAAGCTCAGTGGCCCACAGACCCTAGGTACTATTGCTCTAGGTCAGAGGTCAACAAACTAAAGCCCACAGGCTGATTGCCTGTTTTGTAAAGGAAGTTTTATTGCCTCTCAGCCATGCCCATTTGTTTATAATCTATTGCTACGGGAGCAGAATTGAATACTTGCAACAGAGAACATATAACCCTCAAAGCCTAAAAATACTTAAGAAAATGCTCACCAACCCCTGCTCTAGAAAATCTCAAAGATGGTCAAAGATTCTTAATGTTTCACTGCTTGGAAAAAGGAGGGAGCACAGTGCTCTCACTTAACAAATTAGTCTTTAACACATTTGGACTCAAATACAGACTAGAGCTGAAATATAAAAAGACAGGTAGGTTTCGAAAGATGGGGTAATTAAGAAAATCTGGAGAGTGATAAATGCTACAATAGTGTCCATGCAGGAAAATTGGAGTGGCAAGAGGCACCAGTGATTAATAGCAGTGGAAATGCTGAAAAGCTGAAATAAAGGAAGTATTAACTAATGATAAACTATTTCATTTTTATTTTAACCAAGGCAAGCATTATCTATATTTAGCCCAGGACTTATATATAAAGTATATTTAGAGCTAGAATAATAAATTTGAACAGATGGCTCTCCTTTTGTAGATGAAGAAACTGAGGTCCCAAGGTCTTAATTGAATTCAGTACCATACAACTAGCAGAACCAATTAAATATAAGGGGTTCATACGCTGAAAGACTCCCAACCTTAACTCCAGCTTATATACACCAGTGGTTTCTCTATATAGGAGAATTTTAGCACTGACAAATCTAGGACTAGCACTGACCTTTAAGTGTACATTTTATTTATTTTTTGTCATTTATACTTAGAAATTTCTTTTTTTTCCCTAGATTATGCAGATTTACGACTTCACCTTACATATATCAGGTTTTTGGTTTATTATTTTTATTTTTTCATTTATTTAAGCTATGGTATCATTTTTAGCTACTTTGTTTTGCACTGTTGCTAATACTTTCAATGTGTTTATCAAATATTTTAAGTAAGCTTATCGATCACAGGGCTCCTGTCTCGTTTGTCTTGGTTGGCATACTACTAAGCATAGATAGTTAATACATGTTGCTTGGTGATTTGAGGTCTTAAACATGTAAGGGTGGCTTTTCTAATTTCCTTAATTCTGCATTGTGTTTCATTAATGTGGACCATGTAACATTTTTACTAATCCTAATCATCCTTTTCTTTCCTTTGAATACTAGGTGGTCGTGAATGCACTCATAGGTGCAATTCCTTCCATCATGAATGTGCTACTTGTGTGTCTTATATTCTGGCTAATATTTAGCATCATGGGCGTAAATTTGTTTGCTGGGAAGTTCTATGAGTGTGTTAATACCACAGATGGGTCACGTTTTCCAACAAGTCTAGTTAAAAATCGATCCGACTGTTCTGCACTGATGAACATTAGTCAAAATGTGCGGTGGAAAAACCTGAAGGTGAACTTTGATAATGTTGGACTTGGTTACCTGTCTCTGCTTCAAGTTGTAAGTGAGCCCTGTCATGAATGCTTGATATTGTAGTGGACTCTGGATGAAGGATATAATTCATTGTTTAATCTATTAACTAGAAGTTAAAGATAATGTACTTTGTGACTTTAAAGAGAGACTTGGTCTTTCATAGAACATGTGCCTATAAGACATGTTCTGGAAAACTCTACCTCTGGAAAAATTAAAGTTCATGTGCAAAATTTTCAGGAATTGTAACAACCTGGAAATAATTAACTAGGGCTAAGATTTACAATGTGACTTGGCACTATGTCCTTTTGGTGCTCGACATAGCATCTTTATATTAAATTGATATTTTGAAATAGAGTAAAATTCAGTGATTTGATACCACTTAATAAATGTAACAATAAATGGACTGAATTCGTGTATGGCTATTTTAGAGTGTGAGCTTCACATTCAGATTCTATTGTTATATTTACAGGCAACATTTAAGGGATGGATGGATATTATGTATGCAGCTGTTGATTCTGTTAATGTAAGTATTGGTCAATATAACACAAACTCTACAGTTTTTAAAGCTCCTGAGTTTAGGTCAGCCATTTTCAAATAGTAGCTCCAAGGAGCCCTTGGTACGTACACACAAAATGAAGAACTTCCTTCCACCCAATAATAGCCTAGTGATGACGTGTGCAGCATTCGGGGACAGAGCTTAACTCAAATTCTGGTTCTATCATATGTAAGCTCTGTAACTGACTTTGAGCAAATTACTTTGCCTCTCTCAGCTTGTTTATTGGCTGTAAAAAGAAAAAAAAAATTACTGTCCATGTCATGGGATTGTTCTGAGGAACCAACCAGAAAATGTAAGTAGAGCACTTTGCACACCCTGGCAATAAGTGCTCAATAAATACATTTATCAAAATAAAAATTAAATATCATAAGTTACTCATGGGTTTTAAATTTTTTTATTCATAGATTTTGTTGTTTTTATGTTTAAAATGCTCTGGAAGGGTTTATGTGAAATGAGTTCCATGCTAAGAAGTTAAATCCAGTGAAGACATTTGTGTAATCAAATGAAGAAAAAAAATCAATAAAATTTATATAAATATGGTATCACATTCTTTACAGTTTTTTATTCTGGAAATAAATAACATACTTCAGTTCAGTTAGTTACCAGATGGTCTGTCCTACCAATCTGAGAACAAGTACTACATATGGTTAAGTCCTTTGTAGTCATTTGAAGATTATATTCATGTACATAGTAAGCATGCAATAAATATTTATTGCTTAACGCTTAATGCTTAATGTTGAATAAATTTTAAGAAGGTTTAGGCTGATCCTCAAGATGCCATGGCTTCTGAAAAGCTAAGTTCACCAAGGATAGCACTGTCTGGATTAACTTGTCAGACCATGAAAAAAACAAAATCATTAATGTTATTGTCAATATGCTGCTAACTTTTGTTAATCTTATAGGTAGACAAGCAGCCCATCTATGAATACAGCCTCTACATGTATATTTATTTTGTCATCTTTATCATCTTTGGATCATTCTTCACTTTGAACTTATTCATTGGTGTCATCATAGATAATTTCAACCAACAGAAAAAAAAGATAAGTATTTTAAGGGTTTTTTTTTTTACTGTACTGAAAAATATGAACAATTATTTTCCTAAAAATATGATTTGAAATTTAATTTGATACCAATTAGTGATTAGCTTCATTATAACTTCATTTATTTTTTTAAATAATTGAATACAGATATGCTTAATCTCATTTATCTCTGCACAGAAAATAATTATCTCCTGTCATATTTTTAAGCAATACGACAAGTATTGAGTTTTTGTCAATGTTCGCTATAGAGGATTGACTAATTAAGAAAAATTAATGCACTAATTGTTTATTCAAAGCATATTTCATAAGGAGTTACATTCATTCTCTGAGCCACTGCTCTGTGTGGTATACATTGGGCTGGCCCTTGATGGACAACAGCACAGGATATGTTTCCTGACTTCAGGGGGTTTGTATCATAGCAGAAGCGATGATACATGTGGTGGAAATTAAGATTTGTTGAATGTTGCAAGTAAGATACTTTCCTGAGATTTGTGTTTCATTAACTTTCACATCAACTGTATTAGTTTTTTAAGGCTCCTATAACCAAGTACCACAAACTGGTGGCTTCAAACAACAGAAATTTATTCTCTCACAGTTATGGAGGTTGCAAGTCCAAAATCAAGGTTTTGTCAGGGCCATGCTGTCTTTAGAGCCTTTAGGGAAGGCTTCTGGTAGCTTCTGGTAGCTCAAGTGTTACTTGCCTTATGGCAGCATATCTTTAATCTCTGCCTCCATGGTCACATGGAGTGTTTTCCCCCTCTGTGTCTCTATCCTTTGCTTATGAGGATACTCGTCATAGTGGATTAAAGGCTCACTCTTCTCTAGTATGACCTCACCTTGATTTAATTACATCTACAATGACAACATTTCCACATAAGGTAATTCTGAAGTATTAGGGGCTAGGACTTTAAAATATTTTTTGGGGGGGACACAATTCAACCTAAAATATCTACCCTAAAATTTATTATTATTATTATTATTATTATTATTGACTTTGTCTGATAAATGTGGGCAGCCACAAAAAGGCTAAGTGATGTACCCAAGATCATGCATCTAGTAAGTGATAGTTCTGATAAGGTCAGTAGTTGATCCCATATACTGCATATATTTTTTAGCCCCTGCACTATGCCAGATCCCTAAATACTATAATATGAAATAATGATAAGTGTAATAAAAATTAACAAAAGCAACAATAATAACAACAAAATAAATGGACAGAGAAAAAATAGATGTAAATAGAAAAAAACACATTTATGTGACAATTGGTAGGCTTTGTAAGATTAATAAGAAGACATGTAGAAACTGAGAGGCAGAAAGATGGATAATCCACAGGGAGGGATAGAGAAATGTGTGAGCACGTGCATAGGGCTGACATAAGAGGAAATAATCCAGGAGGAATAGCCTTCCATCCAGTTTGAATGAAGTTTTGAGATGGAATTTTAAGAAGAGAAATAGTACAAGATGAAGTCTTGCCTGAGAGCAGATCTGAAAAGCCATATTAGGTATTTTTCAGTAGGAGCTGATGTGTCATTGAGGTATTTTGAGCAAGGGAGCACATATAGGCAGGACAGTGGCATTTATTATGACTTGATGATGTGTCTGATTCTGTGTAAAGTACTCCACATGTGTAATCTTAGTCGCATTTTACAGCAAACGTAAAAGGCATTATATCACCACTTCCCCTGTCAGAGAGGATGTGTTACTTGCGTGTGATCCGACAGTTAGGAAGTAGTCTCATCACAGATCCAACTCTGGAGTCTCTTCTTCCAGGGACTATGAAAACTCAGTTCTAATTTAAAAACTGAATCCAGCAATGATGCGTAGAATGACTGAAGAGAGACCCAAGACTAGGTCAGATTCTGCATTACCTGCTACCTGGACCACATTTCAGTCTCCAAATTAGTCATTTGCAGCAATGGGGAATACGGGATATGTTCAATGAAGAGCCTGTAGTGGGTACAGTCTATAGTATTATCTGTGATTTGCAAGAGAATAAATCATCTAAGAAGTCTCAATTTTCCTGTCAAAGTTGGCTGAGTTACTGTAACTGTAGCACCACCCACAGGAAAAGAAATCTTTCCAAGATAAGGGGTAGGATTCCAAGAGGGAGTCATTTTAGATACTGGCTTAGCATTTAAGAAAAGATAGATGTACAAGAAATGAAATTTCATTATTGTACGTGACTGATATTCACGATTGGAAGGAAATTTAGTAAATGTTAAATGTTATTTATGCTTACATTTTCAAATATAGGTTTTTTTCAAAGATATTTTGAAAATTCCATCTTCCATTCTTACATTTAATATCTGAGAGCCACACTTAGCTAACATTATCATATATTCATGGCTTTAGACACAGAATCTCTAAAAATTGATAATTAACCTCGAAAATAAGTTTACAAAGTATACTCTAATTTTCAATTTAATTATTTTTTTCAACTTTAGTCATTATATATGTGTATATATGGTATATAAGCATATACGCATGATTCCCCAATATTCCCTGCATAGGATCAATCAAACATATATCTAGATAAAGCCATGTGACCATGGGCAGGACAGCCACAACCCTAACTGCTTTAATCTTCTTGCTTTTAAATGTTACTCTTACAAGAATTGCCACTGGAGGAAGATAGGATGGGTTGACACCATTACCATTACTGTCAGGCAAAAGTTACTAATTTAGAAGCACTGCCAACTACCACTATCCCCTACATTTCTTCTAGTATTTAATTTGCAATTTAAGCATACCTTTTATATTCTGACCTTTTCTGAATGGCCTACGGTTTCTTTCCACCTTAGTAAGAAACAGGACCGACACTTCAATTAACCTACTACATAGGAGATCTTCTGCTAGATAACTTTGTGTATGTGAATTCATCTAATCCACAGACAAGCTAATGAAAGTGGCATCTTTATAGAAAAGTATATATGCTGGGGCCTGGTAAGGATAAGTAATTTGTTTCAAATCAATCAACAGGTCCATTGGCATTCAGGATCCAAAGGTCTGTTTGGCTTCAAAGCCCATATTCTTTTCCCAGCGTATTCTTGACTCTTAAGGCTTTTTAACTTAGTGCTTTGGTCTCAGCTCATAGCTCTTCTAATAACCAACCCCACTTTACTAGTTTTTCCAAATACCCATCACTTCTATAAGTAATGTTTTCATTTAATGAGTTCATGTGATAATAAGAGTTTAATAATTCATTAGAAAACATACTTTGGAAAATTAGAACACAAATTATTAATAGGTTCAAGTTACAAAAGGGAAAAATATGTAGTATATTTACACAAAGACCTAGTATAGCCCTGGTTACGTATGGGTAAATTCTGAGTAAAGCAACCCCTTTTAGTAACTATAACCTTATTAGGAAGGTTAGTAACAACAACAGTAATAGCAACTAACAATTATTGAGGGCTTGTGTATCTGGCATTATTCTGAGTGCTTTGAATACATGATCTCAGTTGATCCTCAGAACAAGACAACTGAGATATAGCTACTCTTTTAATGATGAGATGACTTATCCTTAAAGAGATTAAGAAACTTGCCTAAGGACAACAGAGATAGGATTTGAACAAAGATGATCTGATACTAGAACTACAGTCTTACGTACTAAGTAACACAGCCTTGACATAGTGTGTAACATTGAAAAGGACCAGCCTGATTTACAAAGTGTCTTCCATCTAGCTTTTAAAGGGATACATTTTGCACAAGGTCTCTAAAGCTACAGTAAAACCAAACAACACCAGTTCCTCTATTAGAGCATTTTGTAATCTCCTAGTTTTATCCCCACCTTTTATTATTTTGGCAAACAAGGTATCATTAAGAAAAGTTAAAATTTGCCACTTTGATTTTTACCTCTAATTCAGAGTTCTCTTCCCAGTGTTTTCCTAGCTTCTTCTGGTAAGTTCTTGACATGGTATGGCATTCAGTTTCCGCTCATAAGTAGTTCTCTTAACACTGGCCTGAAGGCTCTCCTGGATACCTAGCATGAATATGTAAGATAAATACCAAAGACTGTATATCAACTAGAATAAAGGTGAGTTAAAACAGTTTAAGAAAGAAAGCAGAGTCTGGTTACCATTAGGTATTTGATACATTTTTTAAAATGCGGTATAATAGAAAGCTATTGCCCAATCCAAGAAAACTAAAGGGAAACAATAACCAGATGATCTTTAACTCCCCAACCCTACAAATTAAGTAAGGATTCGAGAACGAAAAATTATTCAAAATAAATTCCACATTACATGGATTATACTAATTTGTCCCATAACTAAAAAGTTGATGTTACACATCAATGTAGAAAATGTGTGAATCTGTAAAAATTACAGATAATTTTAAGAAAATTGGCATACCCTAAAAGAACAGATAAAGCTTCTAAGCCCCCTTTGTGAAATAAAGATCAAAAACCTTCATTTAAATTTTTTCAATGTTTCTTTCTTTTTTAAATTTTTTTTAATGTTTATTTATTTTTGAGAGAGACAGAGACAGAACATGAGCAGATGAGAGACAGAGAGAAAGGGAGACACAGAATCCAAAGTAGGCTCCAGGGTCTCAGCTGTCAGCACAGAGGCAAAATCATGACCTGAGCTGAAGTCAGACACTTAACCGACTGAGCCAACCAGGCACCCCAATGTTTGTTTGTTTGTTTGTTGGTTGGTTGGTTTGTTGGTTTGTTGGTTTGTTGGTTTGTTTTGAGAGACAGAGAGAGGGTGCAAACTGGGGATGAACAGGGAGAGAGAGACAGAGGATCCAAAGCAGGCTCTCCACTGTTAGTGCAGAGCCCAAAATGGGGCTCAAACTCACAAACCATGAGATCATGACATGAGCCAAACTCAGATGCTTAACGAACTGGGCCACCCAGGCGACCCCAAAAAACTTTAGAGTTAGTTATTTTTACTGTTGAATTTTAAAGGTTGTCTATTCAATTAGGAAGTCCTTCAGGTCAAGGATCCTGAATCATTGGTAATTTCCTCAATACCTCCAACACTATTATACATAATGTTGACACCCAATAACCTGCTTATATTGCAGTTTCTTTATTGGAATGAAAAAAGTATCTAACAAGTTTCTTCAAACACCCCCCCCACACACACACACACACAGATATTGTGTGTTACATGTTCACTGTGCAGTAGTCTCCCCCACTCATTATCTATAGGTCATATGTTTCAGTGGATGCCTGAAGCCATAGATAGTACCAAACCTTAAATGTACCATGTTTTTTCTTCTACATGCATACCTATGGTAAAGTCTAATTTATAAATAGGCATAGTAAGAGATTAACAACAATAATAATAAAATAGAACAATATGCCATAATACAAGTTACGTGAATATCATCTCTCTGTCTCAAAATATCTTATTGTACTATACTCCCCTTCTTGTGATGGTGTGAGATGATAAAATGTCTATGTAATGAGATGAAGTGAGGTGACTATCTGCAGACATTGTGATGTAGCCTTGGGTTACTATTCACCTTCTGACCTATGCCAGGAGGGTCACTTGCTTCTAGACCACAGTTGACCATGGGGAACAGAAACCACAGGAAGCAGAACCACAGATAAGAGGGCACTACTGTATATTCTTTTTCTTTGCTAAACAAATATGGCATTTATAAATGAATACAAATAACATAAAATTATTTTTACTATGGTTTTGGCCCCTACTTTTCATTAGAGTCCCAAATATTAGCCAAATCATCAAAAAAGATGTTCAGTATTATTTTGTATAACTCTTCCTAATATATTTGTAATCTAGCAATAAAATGCCTGAGATAGGTAGCAGATAAAACGAAATACCAGCACATAGTTTAAAATGACACGGGTTACTGCACCAAAAGAAAATTGAGCCAATAATTATTATATGTAATACATATATTTTACGTATGCACATTACATTATTTATGGAGAGTAACATGCCTACATCTAAGTAATTCTTTAAGATGGGTTTTATTTATAGCTATGTGGCACATAATAAATGCATTTTATTTCTATATTAATACATTTTTAACCTGTCTTAATGATCTGAAGAAAGATCCAGACCATGATTCTGATTTTAACTAGATTTATTTTTTTATTTCTTTACCTTGGAGGTCAAGACATCTTTATGACAGAAGAACAGAAGAAATATTATAATGCGATGAAAAAGCTGGGATCTAAGAAACCACAAAAGCCAATACCTCGGCCAGGGGTAAAAAAAAAAAAAAAAAGAAAAGAAAAAAAAAAACAATTCATCTTAAAACAACACAGGGGTTAGGGGCACCAACCCTCCACACAGTCAAAATCTGCATATCAACTTCTGACTCCTCCAAATCTTAACTACTAATAGCCTACTGTTGACCAAAAATCTTACTGATAAACTAAATGGTTGATGAACACATATTTTACATGTTATATGTATTATATACTGTATTATATATGGTAAGCTAGAGAAAACAAAATGTTATTAAGAGAATAATAAAGAAGAGAAAATATATTTACAGTACTGCACTGTATTTATCTTTATAAAACCCATGATTAATGGACTTATGTAGTTCAAAACTGTTGTCCAAGGGGCAACTGTATATTTTTACATATATATCTCTAGCATATAAATTTTCAAATTATTTTAAATTCATCTTTAACGTACAACTAGTTCTTAAACATGAATGCTAATATTTGAATAAAAGGCCTTATAAAACTGAATATATGTATTTTGAACGTTATCACTGTTCTTAATATTCCTATAATATTCCTATAAAAATTATAAATAATTATATATGGCCTGTGGAGAATACAAATAAAATGTAATTTTGATTGAAACTTATTTATCTAAGTAATGACTTTATGATGTAGTGATTGCTGTCTATCAGTAGGGTAAAACTAACATGAAGATTTTTAATATTGCAACAAATAGCAAAAGAAGCAGTTGGACTGGTTGTGAGTCTAAACTTTTTCCTACTGTGAAGTCAAAGACCAGAATGGGCTCAGATGGAAATAGTGAGTCTAAGCAGTCAAAGAATAGTTTGTATTCCTCTAACAACTTGGGGGAAAAAATTTAAATGCATATAATTTAAATGCATATAATGCATATAAGCATTATAATGCATATAATGCATTATATGCATTTAAATTTGTATTGAACATAACACACCTTGCCAAAGAGTCATGGCTGAAGACAAAGCCAGTTAGTACCCAGCTGGCAACATGAGGATCACCCAGCACTTCTTAAATGGACACATTGCCAGGTCTCAACCAGACCTGTTGAATCACAATCTATGGATTTGACACCCTGGTATTTAATTTTTTGCGTGCCCTACTTGATCTTGGTAAAATGCTTTAAGGCCTTTCCTAAAAGGATTTTGAAGAAGCTATGTTTCCTAGAAAGCATAATACTAACAGTGAGACTGAAAAGAAAGGTGATTTGTAAGTATGAATATGTATGGAAATACATATCCCATACATGAAAGAGATAGGAAAATATAAGTCTCTGATATTACAGCAGTCATATAAATATAAGACACTGCAACACATTAGTTAAAATAATATGGCAAAGTAGAAATTTAGAGACATGATATTTTATTAACTTGAAATACTCTGGGTAGTAGAGCTGCGGTGTTTTAGTAAAAAATTACCGGTGACTGAAACAATTCATATATAACATAGTAGGGTTGGATGAGCTTAAAAGCAAATGTGAGTGTACATGACCAACTGAAGTCTGTTTGGTATATACTGAAAGTCAACAACAACAAAAACTTTTCATTCACTCTGACTTTGATTTAACTCATGAATAATATCTCTTGTAGAATCAAGAACTTATGACCAAAGATAATTTATGCAACTTTGAAGACACAACTTTAAAAAAATTTTTTAATAATATAATGATTAATGGATATTTGCAAAATTTGCTCTACATTCCATATTATTCTTGTTTCTTTACAGAACAAATTCCAAGGATGTATATTTGACCTAGTAACAAACCAAGTGTTTGATATCACCATCATGGTTCTTATCTGCCTCAACATGGTAACCATGATGGTAGAAAAAGAGGGACAAAGTGACTACATGACTGATGTTTTATATTGGATAAATGTGGTTTTTATTATCCTTTTCACTGGAGAATGTGTGCTGAAACTGATCTCCCTCAGACATTACTACTTCACTGTAGGATGGAACATTTTTGATTTTGTGGTTGTGATTCTCTCCATTGTAGGTAAGACCATTTTGAATCAAACTAAACTTCACACATGCTCAGAGAAGGTTCTGAATTCTTGAATGTAAATTTACTTTTGGATATGTTAGTAAAATGAAGAATGGAGGAACCTTAAAAACAAAACTAAATAAAACAAAGACTTCTGTGTCAGAATTCTTATGTTTATGCTATAGGCCTCAAAGCCACAAGCATGTAATACTTCTTGATACTTGATTTCCAAGATTACTTTTCACAGAAGTAGCAACTACGTCTATATGTAGGGTTGAAGGTAGAAAGACCTATATGTAGGTAGGAAGACCAATGCAGAATCTGAAATCACCTCCAATTTTAGCACATATGAGAACTGTCCCTTGATTAACGATTACTAACACCCAGAATATCCTTGACTCTGCGTGAAAATTCTTTCTAAATTCAAAGTGAAGGTAAGGTCTTAAGAAATGCCATGTTCATTTCTTATGGCTTCATACTTGGCAAAGACTTGTCAATACAATCATTTCTCAACCAACCTCAGTCATGTCTGTGAATCACAGCACATGGTTGTATACTTTCTCCCCTTTACCATAGCTGTTTTTCTGTCCTCTTGTTTTTTCATTATCTGTACAAGCTTTGCCCAGTATTTTAGGGTTTCATTTATTTTAAGAATTACAAATTTTAGACAGAACAAGATTGCAGAGATTATTTAATACAAATTCAACTTATAGATGATAAAACAGTCCCACAAGGGTTAAAGGTCATATGATCTAAAACTTCCTTATTGAGTACCATGTAACTTAGAAGAGGCATTCAAAACCAGTTTTGGAAAAAAAGAGAAGTAAGAAAGTATTAAGATATAAGAAAACAAATTAAAATTTAGGTAGGAATCTCAGAGGAATAACAAGCAAAATAGTGGGAGCATTCCCATTAAATTAGGAAGAAGAAAAGAGTGTTCCTCTATCACTTCTATTTTTAACAGTATTGGCTGATGAAATTAGATAAGAAAACAGAGAGGTACATGGAGCCAGTTATCTTCATCTTCAGATCACATTATGGCATTCTTTAAAAATGAAAGAGAATCCACCAAAAACATGGATTCAGTTAGATTTCAGAAGATACAAATTTTAAGTCACATGTATCAATATTCATAAATGTTTTATATGTGGACAAAAAATTTGGAAAGTATACCTAAAGAAAAATATCATTTATATTGGCAATAAAAATAAAGTAAAATATCTAGTAACAACTTTAATAAGAAATGCATAAAACTTCTATGAGGAAGCTAACATACATAAAGGAAGTCTTAAATAATTGAAAGGCTTTTCTTTTACTTGGATAAGAAGGCTATCACTTTAATCATGACCCTTTTTAAAATAAATTAATTATAAATAAAGTGTCATCCCAGTGAGAATATCAGTAAGTCTTTTTGCATGATGGAGATAATGGCAATATAAGTCTAAATGATTATAAAATTCATCTGGAAGAAAAATTAAAGTATTACTAGATATTTATACTATTATAACACTGATGAAGTAAAACAGTGTTTTTAAAAGCTCAATGGATTCAAATAGATAATTCAAAATTTAACTTCAAATATATAGAAGATAAATAATTTGCTCAGTAGAAAAATCACATGAATCAAAAATTAAAGTGTAAAATAAAATAAATTCAAGAAGAAATAGATTTATAACAATGAACTTGAATCAAATCATCCTTCCTATGTCATCTCACAAATTTGAATCTATGAAGAAAAAAATAACAACTATGTCTGCATAAAAATCAAAATATTCTATGGACAAAAACTAACCACTACCTCTCCCCAAAACGAAAAGATTGAAAGACAAAATACAGGGGAAAAAATTATGTAACATTTAAGAACAATAAAGGATTAACACTTTCAATAGAAAAATAGTCTCCCTAAATCAATAATAGTAAATATCTCAATAGGGAAATGGGCAAAGGACTTAACATGGCCAAAAGAGAAAGTTGAAAACAGCCAACAAGCACACAAAATATCCAATAAATAAGAAAAAAATGTAAATTTTTTTCCAAGAAAAATGCAAATAAGTTATAATGAGATGTTTTGAAACATCATAAAGATTTTCTGGTAAAAATTATAAAGAATTACAATACTAATTGAGCATGCAGAGTATGAGCACTTTCATATATAACTGAGGAGTTGTACAAACTTTCTGGAGATAGATTTCGTGACAGATAAAAAATTTTAAATACACTGATATTTTATTAATGTATTACCAAATGATGCTCATGTAACTAGAAAAAATATACCTACTTGGATATTCATCTCAGCGAAAACAACATAAATTTCTTCAATATGTGTTCATTTGGAAAGAACATTGTAAAACTATAAGAAATTACTTTGTTGTCATTTGTATGGAAATATTTCCATGACATATGATGAAGTGACTATAATAAATTATGAAAGATGCTTATATAACATAATTATATTCCTGTGACAATGTGTGTGTGTGAGCTTGCATAGAAAAATGTCAAAAGTGATACTCAGCAAAACAGTAACAGTGATTATAATTGGTGATATTTCAGGTGATTTATATTTCCTTTTTAGCATTTTACTGTACTGCTTGAACTTTCTACATGAGTACGTATTACCCTTATAATTAAAATTATTTTGGAGGAAAAAAAATGTCCACAAACTTAGTAAAAGGAGAGAAAATGTCACAATGATAATTTCATTTTCCTTTGGGATTGCTCAATCTTTTGATTGTTATGAAATTGCTTTCAATATAAAAGGACAGTTCTGAAATCGTAAGAGATAAGATGGCAGATAAAAATACTTAAAGTCATGATTTTCTGTAGCATGGAAATTTAACTATTTCTATCCCCTCCTTCCTCACAAGGTATGTTTCTGGCTGAGCTGATAGAAAAATACTTCGTGTCCCCTACCCTGTTCCGAGTGATCCGTCTCGCCAGGATTGGTCGAATCTTGCGTCTGATCAAAGGGGCGAAGGGGATCCGCACGCTGCTCTTTGCTCTGATGATGTCCCTTCCCGCCTTGTTTAACATCGGCCTCCTGCTCTTCCTGGTCATGTTCATCTACGCCATCTTTGGAATGTCCAACTTTGCTTATGTTAAAAAGGAAGCTGGAATTAATGACATGTTCAACTTTGAGACCTTTGGCAACAGCATGATCTGCCTGTTCCAAATTACCACCTCTGCTGGCTGGGATGGATTGCTAGCACCTATTCTCAACAGTGCACCCCCTGATTGTGACCCCAAAAAAGTTCATCCTGGAAGTTCAGTTGAAGGAGACTGTGGTAGCCCATCTGTTGGGATATTCTATTTCGTCAGTTACATCATCATATCATTTCTAGTTGTGGTGAACATGTACATCGCTGTCATCCTGGAGAACTTCAGTGTCGCTACTGAGGAAAGTACTGAGCCCCTGAGTGAGGATGACTTTGAGATGTTCTATGAGGTTTGGGAGAAGTTTGATCCTGATGCCACCCAGTTTATAGAGTATAGCAAACTCTCTGATTTTGCAGCTGCCCTAGATCCTCCTCTCCTCATAGCAAAACCAAACAAAGTCCAGCTCATTGCCATGGACCTGCCCATGGTCAGTGGGGACCGGATCCATTGTCTTGACATCTTATTTGCTTTTACAAAGCGTGTTCTGGGTGAAAGCGGAGAGATGGACTCTCTACGTTCACAGATGGAAGAAAGGTTCATGTCAGCAAATCCTTCCAAAGTGTCCTATGAACCCATAACAACTACACTAAAACGAAAACAAGAGGATGTGTCTGCTACTGTCATTCAGCGTGCTTACAGACGTTACCGCTTACGGCAAAATGTCAAAAATATATCAAGTATATACATAAAAGATGGAAACCGAGATGATGATTTGCCCAATAAAGAAGATAAGGTTTTTGATAACGTTAATGAGAACTCAAGTCCAGAAAAAACAGATGCAACCCCATCCACTGTCTCTCCCCCTTCATATGATAGTGTAACAAAGCCAGACAAAGAGAAATATGAAAAAGACAAAACAGAAAAAGAAGACAAAGGGAAAGATGGCAAAGAAAGCAAAAAATAGAGCTTCGTTTTTGATATATTGTTTACAGCCTGTGAAGGTGATAAATTTGTGTTAATAAGACTCTTTTAAGGACGTCTATGCCAAAACTTTTCATCAAAATAGTCTCAAAGTCATTGCCGTGACTAGCTCAGATTCCCTAAAATAGGTGGGCAGCATTAGCAGATGGCTGTGTTTGCACTGGTAGATGATTCTGTAAGAATTGTAAGAATATACTATAGGGGTTATTGACTACAGCAAACAAAGGTGATTTAATTTTATTTGCTTTTAATAAATCAGAAGACCATGTGGAAAATGTTCACATCTGCCTTGTCATCTTTTCACAGAATGGTAAATATTCGTGTTTCCCATGCAAATACAACCGCACACATGCATCTATCATTTGGATATCTATAAAAGTATTTTACCTTGGCTTTGCAATGAAATGCCCTGATACAAGGAATGGACATTAATAACAAATATTTAGTTAATATATCTTGTTATATTAGGGAGCAAGACTCTTCTTCATGTACAGAAGTCATTCTATATTTTGAGGTGCTTAAATTTATTCTATATCGCAACAGAACCAATTTTCATGTGCCTATACAATGCCATGAGATTATAAACATATGTAGGCTATTCATTTCAAGGAATACTTTTCATTCATCTTGACTCATAGACCAACCAGGATAAGACTTACCTGTAGAGTATTGTGCTTCATAGCCCATCTTTTAAAATATCCTTCTTTGTTCATACAATAACCATACAACATGAAAAATTATTTTAAGTACATATCGCATTCCTCAAAAGAAGAAAAAAGTGAAGATACTGAAGAAAAGGAGGAAGTGAAGAAAACGTTATTCACTATTATTTATACAAACTAACACCAGACTGTGCTGCCTAAAAACACCAGTGATGACCCAACTCTTCATCTGTTTGGTCACAATTTTCTGCTTTTTCTCATGCAGTATTGTCAAGTCATTCTTTCGCACAAAGCAACGTTGATACTTTCCTTCCGTGAAGTGATTCCTGATGTACAGAAACCTATTTGATACTGTGGTACATGTCTGAGAAGATAATGACTTGGGCAAAGTATTTACTGCATCACCTGTTTTCCATCCTAATGTGTGTATGGCAGACTTCCAAGTCATAATATATGGCAGGATTTCTTTTTTTTTTTTTTCATGAAATTTATTGTCAAATTGGTTTCCATACTTTCAACACAGACTTGTGTTTAGTATGAGTGAAAGATCATTCAGTGGGGATTCTTGCCAACTTGCTTTCTTACCACTAACCTACTTTCCTAATTTGTGCTATTAATCCTTTTGGACCTTTTTCTTTCACCTATAAAATGAGGACAATGTCACCTTCACCTTAAAATTCTATGACTATGAGGTATATTTTACATCAATCAATAAAGTACCCTGAGCTTATAGTTTACCAAGCACATATTCATTTTGCTTTAGCTGTTGTCCTCCTACCAGGGATTTTAAGCCTAGCTTTAAAAAGTCCTTGTTGGTAGTGGCTTAAAAAGAAATGACCATGATGCATTTTTTCATGAGTTTATTTTAGGAATACGAAATATTTCTTCTATCAAGTTACTTATGCATAGGCAAAAATTGAGTTACATAAGTAGGAAGTAATTTTATTTAGAAGATTTTGTAGGAGTTTTCAAAGCAAATGTACATATCATTCATTTGCTTTTCTAAATTAAAAAGGGACATAAATTATATTTCTATAATAAATACAACATATTTTTTGTTGCTCTGGCTAATTAAAAATAAAGGAGATTTAAACATGCCTATAGAGATGAAGAGTATGGGTAGAGAATGATAGAAAGGAGGAGAGACTAAGAAAAACAGACAAAAACAGAGACATTTCCATAGAACTTTGTATCTTGAATCTTTTAAAATTGTGATGTATTTTACAACATCCATGAGGGAGATAATCACTTCTAGACATTTGTCCTAAGGTACATATGAAATTAAATCTAGGGCCACAGATTCTACACCTACATTCAATCATTCATCTTAGGTTATTTGAGCCTCTTTTTTATTTAATGTGAAAGATACCATGCAGTGTTTTCCTGGACTATGTAGAGCATTGCATTGCATATCTGTTAAGCCTGTTGAAAATAGGTTTTGACAATTAGGGAACCATACAAGATCTATTACATTTGTAAGGTTTTTAATACATTAAATTAAGAAATTAATATCATCTTAGATTTAAATTCAGTCTACCTTCATTATTTTAAGCCCATATAAATATAACTGCATTTTGCATATTTATATATTATGAAAAGATATATGGTAGATAGGTTTTTGTGTGATTTACTATTAATGTTTTTACATTGCCTTATTTTTATGTAAAGTAAAAAATATTGGCAACTGGTTCCTCAACAGTTTCTTCTTAGCATTTCAAAAACAATTTACAAATTTCCCCTTTTTTCCTATTTCATGCTGAACCAATTTCATGCTGAACAATAATTTTTTTTAATATAACATAGTTAGGTTTTGTATATATACGTTTTCCCAGGAATGTCTAGTTGTGACTTTTTATCAATTAAAAACAATATTTGGGATTAAGAGCTTATTTAGTACTGTGTAAGCTTAAAGTAAAATTAGACTTTGCTTTTCATGTAAGGTACTGTTTGGTACTGATAATGAGATACCAACGTCCAGAAGGCACTGTCATACTAATATTTAAATCACATAATCACTAAATTCACTTTACCTAATGATATAGAATGGTAGTTACACCCTAAAATTTAAATTAGAACTAAATGAAAGCAAACACAAATGGAAATAAAGATTTGAACACAAATTCATACGTACAATTTGGAGAAATTACAATGGGAGAATCTCATTTTGCCTTTTTGACTGTCATATCTTTTGCAAAAGATACAAGTGACTTGTGGGCTGTTTCTAGATGCTGATTGTTGAAAACCTCAACCTAAAATGTTCGGCATGATTTTATAGATTTTTGATAGCTTTATTAAAAAGATTTAAGATAAAATGCACATGTAAATAAAGCAGTTTTAAATAGCAATTTTGGAGAAATGTCACTGTAAGTAATGAAAAGAGGGCCAGCTAAATTAGAAGGGGCCAAGGAAGTGGCCTGGGTTTAGGACCTATGTATAGAGACATTTTTTTAAAACATCTGTGGTTATGATGTAATATTCTTGAGGAAAATAATCAAGAATTGCTTCATAAAAATAAATGAATAGCCATGAGTATAATAATGCTGTTTACATAGAATTCTTTCACAATTTCGTACATCTGTGAATGCTCAAAATGTTTGATTTTGTCATACATTGTATTGCAGTTATACCCAAGACTTACACATTGTAATAGAATGTAAAAATAAAAATCATTAACAAGACAGAGTCATGTGTGCATGTATTTTCTGTTTATGTGAGAATGACCTTTAGGAAAACAAGTTTAGTGCATCCCTAAATAAGTTGAAGCTGATAGCTTTTTTTTTTAATGGAAAGATGGACAGTTTCCAATGTCCTCCATACAAAGTCTTCCAGGATAAGAAATATGGGGATAAAGAATATAGAGTTCCAAAGAAATTCATTGAAATCCACAACAGAGTTTGTGCAGAAGAAAAAATTTTAGACAAGAAATGAAAATATGCCAACATTTAGTTACACAGTGACTGTATGCATCTTTTTCACGAAATAGAATAGGGTAATTGTGTAATTGAAAGATAGTATAATGCATGTAATGGCTAAGGGCTTGGGTTCCAGATCCAGAACTGTATTTGGATCCCAATTAAGCCATGACTCTCTGAATTTCCTAAATACATTATTTAATCTATATGTGCCTCAGCTTTCTCATCTATAAAATGAGGATAATTGTACTACTTCACTATACAGTCACAGGATAGAAGGAGGAAATCCACATGAAGCAATTAGAACAATGCCTGACAATACAGAATCAATAATTTACATTAGTAGTAGTAGTTAGTGTAGCAACCAGTTTGCCACTAAACATGAGAGAACCCAGGCAACCTATCATATAGCAACAGAATGCATTCTTCATGACAATATTTTCTCTATTTTATGACTTTGTACAAATAGAGTACCCAAAAGAGTCTCACATATCTTATTGATATGTAAAGAACATTTAGTGATGTGACATATACACAACAATATTTCAAAATGGAGATTTGTGAATTCAAGTAACATGCGAACATGAAGAAACGTGTATATTTACAAAGGTTTAGCTTATTCCAAGAAAAAATTTGGAGGAGGTAGTTCCCAGAGTTAACTACATAGTCAAGCCAAACCTGTATTTTGTTTTAGCTGTGAGCATCCAGTCCTGCTTTTGGTCTTTAAGTAAGACACAGTAATAATAATCGCTGCCATGCTAGACCATTATTTCAACCTTGTATGCTATTATAATGGCATATAAAAAGATATAAAACATTCCTAGGGACTTCTGTACTGGCAGTTGTGATAATCACTGCAAAATAAAATTATGATCCCTGAACAGCACCATGATGCATCTTATGAGTGGCAATCACATGAAGTTCCTACAACAAAAGACTGAACTTCTTCCTTACTATAGATAACACTATACCATAATCCAAGCAAAATTAGCTGCGGAGTACATGGTCATCTCAAGGGAGGGAAGAATTGCATGCTGGCTAGAGCAGAGACCTGTGCCGCAATACCATTTGATGCACACAGGAAGAGAAACATGAATAATTGATAGCTCTAAACAAGCAGTAGAGCAGACATACTTCACTTTACTCCCTGTTATTCTGAGTAGTGTAATAAGATATGCGCATTAACAACTGAGCTAAGAAAAAAGTCAATTGTAAGAGATTAGGAGGTATGTGTATTGTCCTTATCATGTATTTCAGCTTCTCATTTAAAATATTTTTCAGAAACAATTGAAATGCAACAAAGGAATAGATAAAACAATGGACAAAAGTATTTGGAAAAGACTTAAGCCTTGTTAACAATTATAAAAACCTAATCGAACTGTTCCCGATGTAATATTTGTTTGGTATGTCCTATTTCTTTTTTTTTTTTTTTTAATTTTTTAATGTTTATTTATTTTTGAGACAGAGAGAGACAGAGCATGAATGGGGGAGGGGCAGAGAGAGAGGGAGACACAGAATCGGAAGCAGGCTCCAGGCTCTGAGCCATCAGCCCAGAGCCTGACGCGGGGCTCGAACTCACAAACGGTGAGATCGCGACCTGAGCCGAAGTCGGATGCTCAACCGATTGGGCCACCCAGGCGCCCCTGTCCTATTTCTTGTTTTATTTCATAGGGGACAAAAATCTTCCATTTACTTAATTTCCACTAGGAACAGCTTGGAATGTCTTTATGAGCCAATGAGAATAATGATATGCAAAGACAAACCACATTACTAAGTGAGAGAAGCCAATTTGAAAAGGCTACACATTGTACAAATATGCAGATGGTTCCAGTGGGAATATTTCAACGCAGTCAGAACACACTGAGGTTCCATAACCATTGGGAATTTTAATAAAATTGATTTTGACGACATTAGACCCCTAGCAAAGTTGAAATGAGCAGTACCAAAGAAAACTTTTTTTAATGTATTGAGGGCGGAAACAAGCAGTTCAAAGATGAGGTCTGAAAAAGACCCCTGTTAAAATTGAATACAGGTAAGCAGAGTTTTCCAGCCTTCCCAAAAGTTCTCACAAATCCTTTCTACTTTGAACCCTTCTGCAGAGTTTTAGAGCTGCAGACACCTTCACTTCCGTCTCAGCCTCAGGCAACAAATCCATGAATTCAAAACTTTTCTGATTCTTAATTTATCTCTAGAAAGTCAAACTAAACAAAATTTAGTTAATGGTCAAAAAGAACTAAACATCATATATGAGTTTGTTACTCATTATTCAATATCTACTGAGCACCTTCAATCCGTCATTCCCCTTCAATCTGCAGACATTAACAAAGCCCTTCCCTCTTAAGGGACAAAATGATGTCCTTCCCTCTTAAGGCAAAACTGATGACCCATGAATGATCATAAATATCAGAGTAATATTATATTGGTTTTACCATACATTATTAATCATGAATGTACATGTATTAGATTATGTTTTATTACATGTTCTATAGTCTATGTTATATACTATTTTATTTTATGATAGATAATATCAGGATGTTTCACTCTCAAACCTTCATGATTTTTGGTCACAACTTAAAAATAGTGAGTTGAGGGGCACCTGGGTGGCTCAGTTGGTTAAGCGACCGGCTCTTGGTTTCAGCTCAGGTCATGATTTCACAGTTGGTGAGTTCATGCCCTGCATTGGGCTCCAGGCTGAAAGTGCAGGGCCTGCTTGGAATTCTCTCTCTCTCTGCCCCTTCCCCTGCTCGATCTCTAAATAAATTAATTAATTTAAAAAAATTTAAATAGTGACTTGAAGTTGTGCCTTTTCTTTTCTGCCTTTTCTGCAGATTTTTGTAACTCCAAAAATACTTTGCTCATTCATTCCAATGATTTATAAGCTGTTTTGCCAGAGAAAGTCACTCAGGAGCTAAATTTTGATTCCTAATAGGTATTTTACTTTTCACTCCTATAAAAGAATTTTTTTTAAAAAATATTCAAAGTAGTCACTTTGCTTTGGCATTTATGCCAAAGATTTAATGAGACAAAGACTCAAATTTATAGTTAAAATCAAAATGTACGCTTCTGTTTGAAGCTATGATATTATCCTTGATGTTCTTCTCAACATTGAAAATTAAGAACTACCTTTAAAATAAAATGTTATGGATGAAAAATAGGTATCAAAACTCCACAGAAAATATTTTTTTCTTTAAAAACATCGGTGAGGCTCACAACTATGAAACTTCTAAATATCAGACTCCCATTCCGCCTGCCTTTAAGAAAATAAGAAAGATAGAATTCTCTTGTAATCTCCTTGAACAACTCGGTGCATTTTGATATATTGGTTCTAGCTGATGCCCTCTATTGAATCAGTTCTAATAAGAGAGGATTGGGAAAAAAACAGAAGTGGGAAAAGATTTCACTCATGCTTTGTTTTCCTGTCTTATTTACTTCCTTTTATATACTCATCTTACCCTAACCATCTTATTTAGACCCTCAATTCAGAACAAAGATTGATAACTAGTTTAGAGTCACCTAATTTGGCCCTGGTACTTGCAAACAAACAAACAAAAAAAGTTCTGTTTATCTCCAAAGAGTCACATATTGTCCATTTATTTTAGAGACAAATGGGTCTGCCTCCTACAATCCTCAGCCAGAATACCACTTAGAGCTGGGTTATGGACAGAAAGCGATCTGGGAGGGAGCCAGGGGGAACAAGAGATGAAATCTACTTTACTTTGTGACACAAGCCACAGAATATATCAGAAATCTGAAGAATGACTACAGTTGAGAAGTGTTTTCAGGTGAGCATATTTTAGGTTTTTTTCTTTGAAATAAAGATAAAACTTCACTTAAGTCTTATGCCTAGAGCTAGAAAGGGCTTGAATAGCTTGCTCTAAAGAAGCCGGTGCCGGTACAGAGAAATGCCCTTGACACTGCACAAACCTGAGGAATTACTCTGGCGGCTTAAAATGGCAGCCTTTGGCATTGTTTTCTCTATTCTCATTTCTTCCTGTCCAGTTATTTCCTCCTAGAGTAAGGTAGCTCTTTTTTTTCTCCCCTGCTTCTGTCATCTCGAGAGCTAAAACCAACAAAACTAATCTCTTCCTCTTTATAAAATCAATAAAGCAAATTAGACATGACATTGAAAGCACTTTAAAGAAATCTCAGCTCTGTTTTTCAGAGTGAAATACCATCTTATACCTTTAAGAATCATCAAAAATGTAAATATACAAATATATACACAGCAGCAGCATATTATGTAATATCACAAGATTAAACCTGTCACTCACCAACAACGTGACTGAACTTGAACAATGTACTATATTTTCCAAGCCTCAAGTTCATCTACAAGAGACTTACAGTCATCTTAAAGTATATAAATACATGGTAGAAACTTTAACGGGCAGCAATGTATTCTGCATTGTCTGAAGTACCTCTCAATCTAGGATTCAGTCATAAATTCAATAAAATGATACTGAGCATCTATTGTGTCCTAGAAGAATCAATGATAATACCACTATGCTATTTTCCATATTGTAACATGTATAGATGATAGAGAGGAGCTTAATCTAGACAAGGCAGCCTAGAGCTGAATATTAAAAACTGAATAACAGGGGCACGTGGGTGGCTCAGTGGGTTAAGCGTCTGACTCTTGGTTTCAGCTAAAGTCATGATCTTATAGTTCATGAGGTTGAGCCCCACACTCTGTGTTGGGCTCTGTGTTGACAGTGCAGAACCTGCTTGGGATTCTCTCTCTCTCTCCCTCTCTATCTCTGCCCCTCCCCTACTCTGTCAAAATAAATAAACAAACAAACAAACAAACAAACAAAAAAACTGAGTAACAGTTTTGAATGTGTTGGAATTTGAGGTACTATGAGTCAAAGTAAAAGTCCTGAAGGCAATTGAATATAAGACCTCAATAATAAAGAATAAAAAAACATGAAGTTAAATGAAGTTCAAACAGGGTTAGAGACAAATATCCAGGAGTCATTGCTTCCCAGGGGTGGATGAATCCAAAGGCATGCTAAGTCAACTAGGAAGAGTATACACAGGTAGAAGCTTGAAACAGTTTTAAGGGGAGTCAACAGAATATTAAGAAAGAGAATGTGATAATGTGATCAGCATTACAAACTGCTTCAGATTTGTCACGCAACTCAACACTAAAAATGTCAATCTTTGAGTACAAGTGTTTTTGGTGGAATTATAGATGCAAAAGCCATAGGGTATGAGTCAATGAGAACTATGTTAAGCATTAATATGACTATTAGCCACTGCTCATGAAATTCACCTTGCCAGCACATAGCAGGGTAGGTATTAAAAAAATTAAAACTTAAGGATTCAAACTGAATATCCTCTTTCCTGAAGTGTATGTTTGCATTTTCTGCCCATTTTTAAATTGAGATTTCAGGACATCAGTGGCAATATCAAAGTAGGGACTTCTGAAAATCTACTTCTCCATAAAAGAAGAGGAACACTGGCAAAATTGTCAAAAATCAATTTTTTCAAAACTCTGGAAATTAACCACAGGAGGTTTAATTCAAGAAACATGACTGAATCTCAGTAAGTTCAGCAAGCTTTATAGTTGCTTCAAAAACCAATAGTCTCATAATCTCAGTGAAAACCAGCAATCTAAAAGCCAGTGGAAGGAGCAGAACAAGTTTGGAGCTCTCCCAAAGCCCACTTTCAGAAAACTGACAATTCCCTGAAAAATGCACCTGCAAAGCTATCTTTATTTGGCCTAACTCAAAGTTCACCTAATGCACATAGCCTTTTCCTTGGAGTTGTTCACAATGATCTAACATTGCAGCTGCCTGGGGCAGTGATAATAGTTGGGGTAAACAAGATTACCAAAAAATTTAAAAGGAAAGGCTAGGGAATGACACGTCCATAATGGACTTCCTAAAACTCCAACTTATTTCTGGGAATCTACAAGCCATCTGCCTATACAGGACTGCGAACATGCCAGGGCTATGCACATGTATGGAGTTCTCACCTCTGGCTGACCTCGAGGCTCTGTATAAGCAGGAAATGACAGTTAAGGTAAAGTTGTAAACTGCCTGCCTGAGTCTTAAAGGCATGTCCCAACAAGCAAATAGAGGCTCTCAGCAAAGGCTGGGAGACGTAATCATGCATGACGTCTAAAGAAATTTCTGTCTAATCATTAGCTAACCACTGAGTTAATTGAACAGACTTCAGTGTCCACACATGACAAAGAACACAGACTTTACTGATTTAGCCCAGGAAAACCACTAAACAAACAAGCAGCACCCCACCATCACAACAAAAAACAACAAGGACAAACAAAGCGGGAAGGAAATCTGACCTTAAGATTAACAGGTGATTTCTTATTAGAAACCATGGAAGACAGGGGCAGTAGGATGACATATTCAAAGTACTTGAAGAAAAACTGAACTAGGAATTCTATATCCAGAATAACTAACCTTCAAAAATGGAGAGGTTAAGACATTCTCAAATAAACAAAAACTGAAAGACTATGTCGTGAGCACATCTGTCCTACAAGAAATACTAAAGACAGAGCTTAGGCTGAAATGAAAGGACATCAGACAGTAACTCAAATTTACAGGAAGAAAGAAAGAGCACCAATAAAGGTAACCAAAGCAGTAAATATAAAAGATAGTATAAATGTATTTTTTAAATTACTTTTTAATGTTTATTTTTATTTTCAAGAGAAACAGACAGACAAAATGCAGGCAGAGGAGGGACAGAGAGAGAGGAAAACACAGAATCTGAAGCAGGTTCCAGGCTCTGAGCTGTCAGCACAGAGCCCTATGAGGAGCTCAAACCCACGAACCTTGAGATCATAACCTGAGCCCGAGTCAGATGCCCAACTGACTGAGCCACCCAGTCGCCTCTGCATAAATGTATTTTTATTTGTAATTCCTCTTTTTCTCCTATATGATGTAAATGATAACCACAGAAAGAAATAATTTTACTTTTTTAAAAATGTTTACTTATTTTTGAGAGAGAGAGCGAACACAAGCAGGGGAGGAGCAGAGAGAGAAGGAGAGAGAAAATCCCAAGCAGACTCCGTGCCATCAGCCCAGAGCCTGATGCAGGGCTCAACCTCATTAACCATGAGATCGTGACCTGGGCTGAAATCAAGAGTTGGATGCTTAACCAACTGAGACACCCAGGCGCCACTTGCAATAATTTTAAATCTGTGTTGATGGGCGTATAATGTGTAAGGATGTAATTTATATGATATAATAGCACAAAGAATGAGGAGGGAAAGGAGATATTTAAGAGCAAATATTTTATATACTATTGACATTAAATTGGTATTAGCCCAAACTGGATTGTTATAAGTTAAAATATTAATTGTAATCCTCAGAGCAACCACTAGAAGAATAACTCAAAAAATATAAAAAAAGAAATGGCAAGGAAATTAAAATAGAACACTATAAAATATGTGTTTGACACAAAAGAAAACAGTAGGGGAGAGATAGAAAAAAGACATGGTATATAGATAATAACAAAATGGCAAACAAAAATGCTATCTTAAAATACATTGGAAGGGGGCGCCTGGGTGGCTCAGTCGGTTAAGAATCCGACTTGGGCTCAGGTCACGATCTCGCGGTCCGCGAGTTCGAGCCCCGCGTCGGGCTCTGGGCTGATGGCTCAGAGCCTGGAGCTTGCTTCCGATTCTGTGTCTCCCTCTCTCTCTGCCCCTCCCCCATTCATGCTGTGTCTCTCTCTGTCTCAAAAATAAATAAACGTTAAAAAAAAAATACATTGGAATGTCAGACTTTTTCTTTTCTTTTTCTTTTTTTTGTTTTTAAAGTAGGCTCCACACCCAGAGATCAAGAACTGAGATCAAGAGTCGGACACTCCACCAACCGAGCCACCCAGGGGCCCCAGTCTTATTCTTTTTTTAAAGCTGTTCATTAGAAAAATGAAAATTAAAATAAATTAAATATCACTAGACCACTTTCAGAATGGCCACACTTAAAAAAAAAAAGACTGACAATAACAAATATTGGAGCAAAAGGAATTCTCATACCTTTCCATCAAGAACATAAATTTGTACAATTACTTTAAAAATATGTTTCACAGTATCAATACTAAACATATTCTATGACCAAAAGTCTTATACTAGGTATATATACACAGAAATGAGTGTTTATAACCACCAAAAGACATTTGTATGACTGTTCAGAGATGCTATATTCATAATAGCCTGGAACAAATAGGAACAATGGGAAAATCTATCAGAATTAGAAAGGATAAATATGGTGGTATACATACACAACAATATACTACGACAGCAAGAAAAGGCAAGTTGCTGATACATGCAAGATCATGGAAAATCTCACCAAGAAGCTAGACACCAAAGATTACATATTGTGTGAGTTACTTTATGAATCATAGCAAAAGACAAAACTTATTTCTGATCATAGAAGTCAGAAGAGTGGAACCATTTGGTGGGTTGTTGGCTTAAAAGGGCATAATGGAGAATTCTGGGATACCAGAAATATTTTATATCTCACCCCAGGTGGCGTTTACATAGAAGTACAAGTATTTCACTATACTGTATATTTATTAGACCTCAATAGAGTAGGAAACAACAACAAGACTGTGTTACTGAGATCAGCCACCATCTCCAGGTGGTTTGGCTACAGTACCATCTTGCTGCTCTGTTACCTGCTGTTTCCTTGCTTTTGGTTCTGGGGAGCTTCCTTTAATTTCTTGCAAGCTTTGCCTTGTATTAAATGAATACCTATCAGTAGTATGCTGGTAAAAAGATATTTATTAAATTTTGCCCAACAGACATTTTATATCAGATTTTTTTTTCAGGATATCTAGTCATCTAATTGCTGAACGCTAACTAAATGAACACAGAATGATTTCCTGTTTTGGAATCTCCTGTAACTTTGTCTGACAAGTACAGAACGTAAGGTCGTTCTAATGAAACTTGGGCTTTCAAAATACTTTTTTTCTCAACTTTTAGAGCCTCCCAGAGCAAACCTAGGAATAGATTTCTTTTAAAAAGGGAGTAGAGAAGTAAAATAATAATTTATTCAAGAAGACTCATTAAGACTGACACTTAAGTTTGTAAATATCATTAATGTTTTAATTCTTTTTATCAGAGTAATCATTTGGTGATCCAACTGCAACATCATTTTCCTACCACACTGTAATTCCATTTTACAAACAACACAGAGCTATTTGAGAACTGGGGTGTACTCTAAACGTGTTAATCATTTCTCTTTGAAGGAATGGCTTGAAGTCAAGGATGCAATATGAACAGCTCTCTTTTCTCCAACTTGCAAGAAGTCTAAAGGTTTTTCTTCCATTTCTTAGACAAGCCATTCTCTTTACAAGTCACCTCAAGCTAGAAATTAGCTGATGAACAGAGATATCCAATCTATCAACAAGTACTATAGGTTTAACCTGTAAACTATTTCCCAAATCTGCCCATTTCTCTTCATCTCCACAACCTTGACCCCAGTCCTAACCACTATTAGCTCTTGCCTAGACCTTTACAGTAGCTACTGAACTCCTCTTTGGGATCCATGTTTTGTTCCCTACTCTCCACAGAGCAGTGATCCTTTGAAACTCTAATTTCCATCAAGGTATTCTTTCTAGTTCCTCAATTCCTCTCACAATTCTTTAGCAGGAAGGGCAGACTTCTTAGTATTCTAAAGGGCTGTATGTGATCTGGCCCCTTAACTATATTAACCCCATGTCACACCACCCTTTTCTAAAACTCACAAGCTGTAGTTCCACTGACTTTCTTTCTGTTCTTCAGTCCACTAAGTCTACTCCTGCCTCAGGGCCTTTGCTCTTGCCCCTCTCCACCTGAAATGCACCTCTGATTGAGAACACAGCTGTGTCTTCTGAGACTTCAGCTCAGCTTGGACAGGCCTCCCCTCATCAGCCTACTTAAAGCAACCCCACTGGCCTTAGTCATTCTCTCCCACGTTAAACTGTTTTATTTTCATCTCATCATTTACTATTATCTAAGACTATTATGATTTTATCTATTTGTTTTCTTGTCTCCTCTCAATTCATAAACATAACCGTGTGAGGTAAGACCTTATTTATTTTAGCTAACTCCATCCCTAGAAGGCTTGAGATCCAACAGATGTTCAGGATTCATTAACAGATTGTTTCAGATCCTAAACTCTGCCAGTTTGGCTTGAAAAGGAAAAGCTCTGATGCACTAATCACAAAAAAGTTCAGTGTTTGTTCATAGTTTAGTGTTCCCTTTTCCATGGGTCCATGAATTTAACAGAGAAATCTTGGGGATATATGTTGGGAGAAGGATGGCAGGGGAGGGTTTTCTGGAATCTTTCCATTCATATAACATATTTGGTCTATGTTTGGCTATTTTTGTTTGCTTCATAAGAGAAAAAGCAAATTACCTCCTAAATCAGTCCATCAGGAAATAAACAACCACAAAAGGAACACCTATCAGTAGTGTGCTGGTAAATGTTTGCTAATTGGCTCTCCTAGAGAAAAAGAAGTTCTTGTTTCTATGTACCTTTTGTCAATTTCCATGGTGCAAATACTCCCACGACAGCTAATTTCAAGCAAACAACGTGAAGTCACTGAAATTGGACTTGGGAAAAGATGGGCACCACGGGCCCTCGATGTCACCCATGTGCCAAGAATAGTGTGAATTACTTTATATTCTGTCTCTTCTATCTTAGAGCAGCCCATAAAACTGATCTATTAGTCTTATGTCAGAGATGAGGAAATAAGTTTAGGTAATTTGCCCAAGGGTGCCCACTATGAGGGAGAAACCAGAGTTCAAATCCAGATCTCTCTGACTCTGGGGGCTACATCTTTCATTTGTTTCAAGGAGTGGTAGCCAAAAAAGCCACACACACACACACACACACACACACACACACACAAACACACACAGAGCAATAAACAATACAACCAGACTTTGGTTAAATGTCAAGGTGCTTCTTAAGATCACAGCTATTTTCTGAATATCCTAGATGTCTTGCAGATGAAGTCAATTCTATTGCTAGCATCAATTATATGTGAGTATACAATTAGATGGATTAAGAATCCTAAAAGTATGTTAATCAGAGTTCAGTGCACCAGCAAAATCTTGAAACACTCTCTCTACTCCTCTTTCTTACTTTCTTTGCTAGCTCTTTTTGACCCCTTCCCTCTAGACATTAACATTCTAGACATTAAGCGGAGCAGACACTGAAAGGAAAAGTGACTCAATATCAAACAGGATGTATCTACTACTTTAGCAAATCTGATGAAAAACCAAAAATGGGTCAGCTCCCAGGATAAAACTGTTGATGAGGCAGTGAAAAAGTTTCATCCCTTCGGAAGATGAAATCATCGTGTGCCAAGGATAAAGAGAGGAGATTGGTCCCAAGATAGACCTGTGATTCTCAGTATCACTGCAGATGCTGGGCTGCACGGTCATTTTCTGATTCAGTAGACCTAGGGTGGGACTCCACCTTTGCATTTCTAACAACTTCCCAGATGATGCTGAGGCTTTTTGTCCAGTGACCACACTTGAAGAAGGGCTGCTCCAGAGGCCAAGTAATTTGAATATACATTACAGCTGGAAAGACATTGGTTAAGATTACTGTTCTCAAACGTAACTGCACATTGTAATCACCTGAAAACCTGAAAACCAATGCCTGGGTCCCATCTAAAGTTTCTGCTTTGATTGGTCTGCTTTGATTGGTCTGTGGTCAGCCTGGGTACTAAGATTTTAGAAACTTCCCAGCTGATTCCAATGTGCAGCTAAGCTTGAAAAACAATGGAAGTTACCCTGGATTTTAATACATACGTGATGTATTTTTTAAAATTTATTTATTTAGAGAGACGTAGGGGAGAGAGAACCCCAAACAGGATCCAAGCTGTTAGTGCAGAGCCCAATGCGGGGCTTGATTCCACATACTGTGAGATCGTGACCGGAACCAAAATCAAGAGTCACACACTTGACCAACTGAGCCACCCCGGGGCTCCTACACGTCTCTCAGTGCCCGTCCTAAAATGGACCCATCAGAAAGGTACTCCTTCCCTCAATTTCCTAGTTTGTTTTAAGCTTGTGTTAAACAGTAGAGGTTTGAGTGCCAGTAGAGGTTTGAGTATCCAGTGGTAGACTGCCTCAGCTTTGAGTTAGGAAGCTCACCATTGGGTCTCACTCAGTCATTGTTATTTGCTGTGTGACTTTCTTAGTTGAATATGACATTTCACTGCTTGGTTTTGTCTTCTGGTTAAGAGTGAGCAGTACATTAAGAATATGGAAAATGCTTACAAAAGTTTAAAATGTTATAGAGAAGAATTATTAAGAATGGGTATGATGACAATGATGCTTATAGATGGTTTATAGATTTAAAAAATTAGTACAGCTCCTAGTTCAAATATATTCTCCCAGATTATTGGCTACGTGAGAATCCCAAATGAGAACGTTAGAGTAACTGCTCAAATGCTACCTGCTTGTTGAAATCTGCTTTGGTCCAAGGTAACCAATGTGCTTATAATTCTACAGTATATATTTTTATAGGTATTGAGGACAGAGACTATGAATCTTCCACGTATATGCTTATTCAAGTGCCAATCACCTAATAATATGTTATTTCTCTGCATATGAGATATTAAAACATGTTACCTCCTTTCCATTATTAAAAACAAAATGACACTGCAACTACTCAGATTCTAGAAGATATTTAAAATAATAATATAGTAAAGAGACAAACTGTGGTTCCATTTTGGCCTCCAAGTTTTAAAAATTCTTTATATAATGGCTCCATCTTCTGGTCAATGAAATAAAGAATTTCCAGGCTCCAAAATGAAGTTAGGTTCCATGTTCCACAAATAATTAAACTAGTCTAGTAAATGTCAGGAAAAAAAAAAAAAAAAGACTTTTTATTCAGCAAAGGTCAACAAGCTTCATTAAATTCTTCCTTGAGAATTTTACTTACTTTATTGTTTAAATTGACCCCGATGTCTCCAATGCTGCCATGTAAAAGCAGATGGTGCTGTATTTGTCTTGTCGTCTCTAGTTTCCTTTATCATTGCTTCTCACCTTCCCTCTTGGTACTTCTTCCCCCCTGCAGAAGAGTTCAGAGTCCTCCTCCTCCTGAGACTTCATGTGAATTTGATATCTCATGCTCTGTACCCAAATTTTCATTCTAGTTTGGAAGAAAATTTTATGAAATTTGTGCTAAAATCATGATGAGAAATTATGGATAGTTGCGCTGACCCACAAAGTTTAGTTCCTAGAGATGGGATGTCTCTTAGAAAGAAAGGCTACCAGTAGGAGATCTACATCCAATACGTATATTGAAATCTTTTGGGGTTTATAGGCTTAACTTAAAGGAAATAAAGACCTATTGAAAAGTGAAGTTAATTTTAAATGAATAGAAAAGTTGTGTACTTGAATGGGAAAAAATGACTATGAAACCCCTTTATGTTTGGATGTAAATCTCACAGAAATGTCTTACTCTTCCTGCCCTCAGTCCATTTGATATTCCTTTGGGAAGTGTAACACAATTTACCCATATTCTTTAGTTCCTAAAAATACAGTAAAATAAGAGACCATTTTAAACTGTATCTCAACGTCTTTCTGAGCCTTAGCAAATACAACTTACTGGTTCAATATAACTGAATGTTAATATATACAGCTAGGTTAGTATTTTGGAAATCCAGTTGGAGCTTATTGTTATTATACCTGTTGTTTTGCTTTCTATTAAGAGGAATAAAATCTTTTCTTGGAATAGGAAGACAGTGACATACTGAAATAGAAGTTATGTTTTTACTCCTTACATTTGTTTATAGAAATTGTGATTTATTTTTGTTGGAATGTTCTGGGCCACAATAAAGGATATTATTCATACCAAGACATATTGGGTCTACCAATACATCTCTTGGGGTAAAACATGCAAGCAGTTAGCTAACTAACTATAGGAAGCAATACCATACTTCCTTCTCTGAAACTTCTGTTAGAAGTTTAGAATGTCTGCTACTCTTTTATGCTACAAATATGACAGTAAAAAACAGTCTCTTCTAATATTTAAGTGTTGAGATATTTTACATGGCTTTATTAAAATGAAAGGACAGAAAATTATATCAAAGATATAGTAAAGAAACTGAAAAAGAATGAAGGAATGGGATATTAAATGTTCCAATATGAATATAATCATTGAGCCACTTTTGAATCTCCACTGGACACAGAGTTTTCACTAACTTACAAAGTCTTACATTCTCTGACATGAAATATACAAAGAAAAGAAATGATAACTAATTAGCGTTTTGTGGAATAAATCCAATAGATATTGAATCGGTATGAATTGACTGCTTCCTGGGTTAGGTGCTGTTGTAGGTACCGGGGGTGGGGGTGGGGGTGGGGGAAGCCGTGAACAAAACCGACAAAAATTCCAGTCTTTAATATAAGTGTCAATAATAATAGCTAACAGGGCATAGTTACACCAGATTCTAAGTGATCTATTCATCTAATTTATTCCTCAATTAACATTCATAACATTCATAATTATCTCTTTTTTTAAAAGTTTTAGTGAATTGACTTTTTATCTATCTATCTATCTAAGGGAGAGAGAGTGGAGGTGGACACAGTGCCAGTGATGAGCACGTTCTGTTATAAATTTCATGTGTCTCAATTCTCCTTCCTGCAAGTTGTTAGGATAGCCCCCACGTACTTGGCTTCCAGGGGATTTAGGTTCATCTTTACTAAGTACATACACAGTACTGAGATCTACACTTAAAAGAGGGCTTTTATCATGATCCCACTTAAATGGCCTGAAGGGTCAAGAGAACTCAGAGGGTAAAAGTAAGGTGTGGAACAAGCAAGTTAGAGCAGTGAGGGAAACCAGGTCAGCAACACCTCAGTAGACGAATATAAATTGTATAGATTTCACTGTAAAAGTCCTCTTTCAGGATTTGACGGTAAGAAAAGGATCTAGAAAGTGTATTTGTGGACAGCAAGACATACCCTAAATGGTAGTAGCTACGTCTTAAATTGTGACTTGGCCTCCAAAGATACAAAAGCCAACCAGCCTTCAGCTCTGGATTCCCATGTCCTTAACTAACACTTGCTCATCCTGCTTATAGATACCTCACTTTGGGTGTTCCTCAAAAGGGAATGAGGGTTCTGGAGAGCAGCATCCACTCATTCACTGGTGTCTGTATCTGGTTTCTGATCTTCGTACCACTTTTTTGCTGGTTTGGTATAAACTCAAGTAAGAGCAACCTTGAACCAAATCTCAGTGCACAATTATCAGTTGCCGGTCACAGACAACTGCAGTCTGGCCAGCTCAGGTAGGCTTCCTAAGCACATTTCACCAGGCTAGACAAATCACGCTGGTCATCTCACAGGGGTCTGCGTTGCCTAATGTGTTTCAGAGAACACAATTCACTATGGAAACATATATTTATTATTTCTTTAAAATCTGGTATTAATTCCTCATGTTGCAAAAGTAACGTGTTCCTTGTAGAAATTAAAAGAGACACAGAAACCCTAAAAGAAATAGTCATATTCCATTGAGATAAACAGTAATTGCATCTTGCTGCATTTCTTCCCAGTAATTTTTTTTATGTAGGTAAAATCGATTTTTGTGTTTTCGTGTGGTCTGGATAGGGTCATAATATTATAGAGTAACTTAAGAGCATTTATTTCTTACCATTGTCAGTGTGATACTTGGCTCATCTTACAGAGCTTTCTCTCATTTTCTCTCTTGGACTTTCTGTGTTTCTCTGAGTATATTTACCTCTGTCTCTCTCTTCATGCACTGATGCTGGTACAAGTCCCCACTCTCCGGGGCCATGTATAGAGGCTACACTATTTAATTTACTTTACTACAGTAGACAGGGGAATGAAGCTGAATTTTGTGTGAAGCAAAGATAAAAATCATCAGCCAGTCTTGCTTCCACATGTTAATCCTCCTCTGGTCCTCAGGACCAGTTCCATCATTGGCCCCCTCAGATAACCTGTTCAGGTATTGTTCCTATAATCACAATTAGAACAAGGACATATATATGTATTTGAAAATACTTCCCAAACAGGGGGAGTATGTTTGAAAATATTTCTACTCATTGTAACCATTTTTCAATTCCCTAAAACTATTAGTTCATATGTATGTAAATTCATAAAAATCTGTAGAATCATCTACTAATGTCTCTAGGTGGTGCTTTTTGGGTGTGTTTTCTGAATTTCTTGTGCTTTTAAGAATTTCATCGTTGGCCTGAATTTTTAAAAAACTAAGTGTAAATTACTTTTATCAATAGGAAAAAGATATGTTTTTCAATTCATTTTAAAAACAAAACAAAAACCTTTAAATGATTAAGTTCAGCAAACACTTGCCCTGGCCGTGTTTGTGTCTCTGCACCAGTGAGTGGGAAGTGAGGAACAGTGAGACCAGTACAGGGAGGAGCAAATACAGGCTTTTCCTATAAGGAAAGGCTTGTATGCCACGTGCCCTCTGCTTGTGGGCAATTAAACTGATACACAGAAAGTTATATGCACTGTCTTCTGAATATAGGAATGATGTCTAATCTTCACTTCAGACACTTATGTGCTTTCCTTGCCTTGAATCTTGAAAACCTTTAATCAAAACTATAATGTGACTGGATAAAAAAACATCCTACCTGATTCAGATCACATTCCTGAAGATTCTTAAATACTATGTGTTCTCAATCACTAAAAAATAATAGCATATTGCCCTCTACAGAGGCCAAGCTTACAGCAAAATGCTTAAAACTATATTAAAATTGGAGAAAATATTCCTGTCTGAAAAAACCCTCAACAAGTAAACTTTGGAATGTGAGTTACTACAACATTAGAGTACTGATTTTCCCCTGCTATATTAATTGACATATAAAAGTGTTAAGTTTAGGTGTACAATGTGATGATTTGATACATGTATATATTGTGGAGTATTTACCTCATAATATTAGTAAATACATCCTTCACCTCACATAATTACCTTTTTTGTTGTTGTTATGGTGAGAACATTAAAACTCTTAAAGCAACTTTCAACTATAGGATACAGTGCCATTAACTATAGTCACCATGCTGTACATTGGACCCTCAGAACGTATTCAACTTTTAACTAAAAGTTTGTGCTCTTTGACCAATATCTCCCCATTTCCCCCACCCCTCAGCCACTACGACTGTAATCTCTGTTTTCAGATTTCACATAGAAACGAGAATATACAGTATTGGTCTTTCTCTCTATGACTTATTTAACTTAACATAATGCCCTCCAGGCCCAAGATCCATTCACATTGTTGCAAATGGCAGGATTTTATGACTGAATAATATTCCAGTGTGTGTGTGTGTGTGTGTGTGTGTGTGTGTGTGTGTGTATGTGTGTGTACATGTGCGCGTGCATGTGCCCCATTTCCTTTATCCACCTCATCCACCGATGAGCACTTAGGTTGGTTATGTCTTGGCTACAGTGAATAATGCTGCAATGAACATGGGAGCGCATGTATCTCTTAGAGACGGTGATTTCATTTCCTTTTGGTAAATACCCATAAGTGGGATTGCCAGATCATATGGTAGTTCTATTTTTAATTTTTTGAGGAATCTCCATACTCTTTTCCATAGTGGGTGCATCAATTTACATTCCCACCAACAGTGCATGAGGGTTACCTTATCTCCACATCCTTGTCAGAATTTGTTATTTTTTCTTTTTCTGGTAATAGCCATTTTAATAGGTGTGAGTTGCTATCTTGTGGTTTTGATTTGTGTTTCCTTGATGACTAGTGATGACTAGTGACTAGTCAAGCACCTTTTCATGTACTTCTTTGGCCATTTATATATCTTCTTTGGGGAAATGTCTGTTCAAGCCTGTTTTTAAATCAGATTGCTCGTTTTTGCTATTGAATTATGTGTTCCTTATATATTTCTTCATTCCTAGGTTGTCTTTGCATTTTGTTGATTGTTTCTTTTGCTGTACAGAAACTTTTTCATTTGATGTACTCCTTTTTGCTGATTTACACTTCTGATGTTTATGCTTTTGGTGTCATATGCAAAAAAAAAAAAAAATCATTGCCAAGATCTATGTCAAGGAACTTACCACTTCTGTTTTCTTCCAGGAGTTTTATGGGCTTTTAAATTTTTTTAATGGTTTGTTATGTTAAAGTCCTTAATTCACTTTGAATTATGTGAGTGTTGTAAGATAGGGGTCCAGTTTTATTCATTTGCATGTGAGTATCAAGTTTGCTCAACACCATTTATTGAAGAGACTATCCTTTCCCCTTTGAATATTCTCAGCTCCATTGTCAAGTATCAGTTTACCATATATGCATTCTGAGCTCTTAATTCTGTTCCACTGGTCTATGTGTCTGTTTTTATATGAATATCATACTGTTTTGATTATAATAGTTTTGTAACATCGTGATCTCTCCAGCTTTGTCTTTTGTGGTTCTATAGGAATTTTAGGATTGTTTTTTTCTATTTTTGTGAAAAATGCCATTGAAATTTTTATAAGGATTGTACTGAATCTATAGATGGCTTTGGGAAGTAATGACATTGTAACAATATTAACTCTTCCAATGCATAAACATGGGATATCATTCCATTTTTTTGTGTCTTCAATTTCTTTTATCAGTGTCTTATAGTTTTTGATGTATAGTTATTTAACTTTCTTGGTTAAATTTATTCCTAAGTGTTTTATCACTTATGATGCTATTATAAATGGCATTTCTTTATTTATTTTTTAAATAGTTTATCGTTAATATATAGAAATATATCTTATTTTTGTATATTGATTTTGTGTCCTATAACTTTACTGAATTTGTTTATTCTAAGAGATTTTTGGTGACATTTTTAGAATTTTCTTTATGCAAAATTATGTCATTAGCAAACAGAACAACTTTACTTTTTCCTTTCTGATTTAGATTTTTTTTTTTTTTTGCCCTAATTGTCCTAGCCAGGACTTCTTTTACTGTGTTGAGTGGGAATGATGAAAAATGAGCATCCTTGTCTCATTCCTGAAATTAGAGGAAAAGCTTTAAACTTTTCAGTAAGTATGATTGTACCGAGGCATTTGCCATGTAATGCCATATATGGCATTTATTATATGCCTTTATTATATGTTGTGATATGTCCCTTCTCTACCCAGTTTGTTGAGCTTTTAAAGGATGTTGAATTTTGTCAAATGCTTTATCTGTATCTATTGATTATATGATTTTGTGCCTTTTATTGTTGATGTGATATATCACATTTATGGATTTGTGTATGTTGAACTATCCTTGCATTGCAGGGATAAATCTGACTTGATCATAGTGAATGATCCTTTTAATGTACTGCTGACTTCAATTTGCTAGTATTTTGTTGATGATTTTTGCATCTATATTGATCAGGGTAATTGACCTGGAGTTTTCTATTCTTATAGTACCCTTATCTGGCTTTGGTATTAGGGTTATGCTGGCCTTATAAAATGAGTTTGGGAATATTCCTGCCTCTTCAATGTTTTGAAAGAATTTGAGAAGAATTAATGTGAATTAATTCTTTAAGGATTTGGTAGAATTCATCAGTGAAGCCATCTGGTTCTGAGTTTTTCTTTATTGGGAGGCTATTTTATTTTTTTAATTTGTGAATTCTTTACTTAAGTATAGTTAACACACTTAATTTCAGGCATACAACATAATGATTTAACAACTCTATATGTTATGCTATGCTCACCACAGGTGTAGCTACGGTCTGTAACCATACAATGCTATTACAATACCATTGACTATATTCCCTATGCTGTACCTTTTATTCCATTGGTGAGCACCGTGGAGAGTCCGCGGTAGCTTCAAGGGTTAATGAGGTCCTTAGGAGCACCTATAGATCCAGAAGTTAGGGTCTATGGCAGGCAGTGGCAGTGGCTGGAGCAAGGGGTGTGCACATACTCAGCCGCAGGGATTAGCTGCAGACGTCACGTAGCAGGGCTGATAGTAGACACGCGCATGATGGTAGAGCCCAGGGTCAACTGCAAGGGCCAAGGTCAAGTATGGGCTTACTGGCAGCTGTGGGGAGCCTGGCTGTGCCCTCCTATGACTGTAGGGTCTCACCACAGGTACATGCATTTCAGTGGAGCCAAGTGTCAGGAGATGGTCTGGGAGCATATAGGCGCGTGGCTGGATTGGCTAGCTACAGGTAAGCCCAGTGGCGAAGGACAGTGATAAGGGATAGGGCTGAATCTATGTCCACTTGCAGCTATGGGGACCTTGGTTGTCAGTGTGTACTTCTATGGCCACAGGGTCTTATCATGGTCACAAACACAACAGTACAAGCCTGTGATGTGCACCAGCCCAGCCACGGGCAGGGGCGCAGCTAGAGAGACCAGTCCTCAGCACAGCCATAATGGTAGGGATCAGTCGTGGGAATGTAGGCTGGCATCTTGAACTCTCTCAGCCGCAGAGGCCTGGGATGGATGCTGATGAGGATCCGGGGCTCTAACAGGGACAGGGAGGAGGGAGCAGGAAAAGACTCAGATAAGTGGCACCTGTGGATACTAATACTATGGGGCAAAAACTGGTGAAATCTGCAGGGCGTCCATGGGAGCTGTGCTATTGGTTGGTTTCTTCAGTGGTGAAGGCTGCAGGGGTCCTCTGCAGGGCATGTCACTGGGAACTGCAGCTGCTCCCACGGTGTGGATGGCATTGGTAGCCCTTGCTCTTCTTTGTGTCTAGCCACCTCTAATAAGTCTCAGCTTTGCTGGTCTCTTCAGTAAAACTGAGTCCGGTCCTTCAGTTCAGTGCCACAAAAGGCTGGGCAAGCCTGTCACTCGCCTCACTCTCCCTTTCTGGAGAGTGACTGTTTGTATCTAAGAGTTCCCTCTTGGCTCTGAGCCAAGAGGGGAGTGGGATGATGCAGGCAAAATGAAGCTATTCTTCCTACCCTTGTTGTGTTCTCAGGGTTTTGTTCACTGTGTTGCTGAAGTTTCTTTTGTGTACTCCTGAACTGTCCCAGAGATGTTTTTATTCATGGACAGCCTAATTCTTGCTCTTTATAAAAGGACAGAGGTTGAGGTTTCCTATGCCACCATATTGGTGACAGTACTGATTATTCTGTCTGTACATCTCAAGTAGAAGAATTTTAAAGAATCAGACTATTTTGTTTAATGTTTATTTTTGAGAGAGAGTGCATGTGCATGTGCATGCGAGCGGGTAGGGGTAGAGAGAGGGAGACAGAGGATCCTCAGTGGGCTCCACTCTGTCTGAAGCAGGCTCCATGCTGTCAGCACAGAGCCTTATGAAGGCTCTGTTCACAAACCATGAAATCATGACCTGAACCAAAGTTGGAGGCTTTACTGACTGAGCCACCCACGTGCTCCAAAGAATCAGACTATTTTTGACAATCAATCTGGATAAAATATTAAGAATCATTTTTTCTTATATTCTTGGCTTGATCTGAAATCTATAGAATAATCATTGGTAATTTATTCTGCATACGCCCCGTATAATTAAAACCATTTTGGGTCTTAGGAACATTATCATGCCTGACTCTCGCATCAGTCACTTATTTCCATATCGGCTGTCACCATCTAGCCAAGAACTTCATCTCTCTACCTCTAAGCTGTTGCAAGAGTCTCCTGTTTTCAATCTATTGGTCATAACCTTACCAAATTAATCTTTCTAAAATCCAGTCAATGTTTATATAGATGGTGCTGTTTAAAAACAATCATGTGTGGGGTGCGTGGGTGGCTCAGTTGGTGAACCGGCTGAGTCTTGATTTCGGCTCAGGTCATGATCTAATGGTTCGTCGGATGGAGACCTGTGTCAGGTTCTGTGCTGACAGCATGGTGGAGCCTGGTTGGGATTCTCTTCTCTCTCCCTCTCTCTCTGCCCCTCCCTTGCTCATGCTCTCGCTCTTTCTCAAAATAAATAAAAAGTTTATTTAAAAAAACCATATGCTATCACCTATAGCATAAAATCTATTCTGATCACCCATCAATTCCACCTGCTTTAAGCATTGTACTCCTTCACTATTCCCCCACTGAATCCTGTCATTTCAATAAGTCGACGCTGCTCCCCTGAATATCTCCTACACTTTTCTGCATCTGCCCTTGGCTTCATGCTATCCTGCCTAAACTTTATCACTCTGGAGTCTCTTTCCCTCAGTCTCTCCAGGTCCTCCCAGTTATTTGAGTACAACCTTTGGGGACTTTAAAGGAGAGAAGCTTGGCATGTACCCAGGAGGTGCTGCTCAAAAGGGCAGTTTTATATCAGGAGAGGAGCCAACTGGAAGAAGGGCATTACCAAGAGGACACTCCAAAATCGATATTGGAGGAAGGAGGCAATTTGCAACCTGCAAGTAAGGGGGAGGATCAGGAGCTCTGAGATTTGATCAAATGAGCTGCCAAGTCAGACAATCTGAGCACAGAGAAAGAAAGCTAATGTGAGAGTTGAATTGGAGGGTGTAAGAGGCGTGAGGTGTCCGTGTGCCAGAGGCCAGTTCAAGAATGTTATTGTGATGTATCCTCTACAGCTGTTCTCTCTTGTGGTTTGGCATGTTTTGTAGAGTTGGGAGATATCCTTAACTTAACGCTACTCTACCAGACACCCCATCCTTCTTGGCCCTGTTCAATCTCTGCCAGGCCTCTATGAAACTTCCTTAGGTCACCCCAACACTGCATGTGTCACCTTCCTCTGACACCACAGTCTTTGTTAGCTTTATCCCTCATTTGGCAATGAATCACATGATTGCCTCATGACATCTTTCATATTGTGGATTTTGTTGTTGGGAGGGTTTTGTTTGTTTGTTTTTACTTAAGACACATTTTTGTTTAACTTTCTTTGGTTAAATATTATAGGTTTATAAATAGGTTAATATAATCTTATTATACCATAAATTAAAACTTTCTTCCATATGGAAATATGGATGTTTAATTATTTCATATCTCTTTCTTTAAAATACCACACACACACTGTGTGATCTATTTTTTATTTATTTTTTATTTTTTTCTATTCTATTTTTTAGTTTTAGTTTTAGTTTTCATTTTTTTTAAGTTTACTTATTTTGAGAGATACAGAGATGGCATGAGTAGGGGAGGGGCAGGGAGAGAGAGAGAGAGAGAGAGAAAGAGAGAGAGAGAATCCCAAGTGGGCTCCATACTATCAGTGCAGAGCCCATTGTGGGGCTCAAACTCATGAAACCACGAGATCATGACCTGAGCCGAAACTGAGAGTCAGATGCTAACTGACTGAGCCACCCAGGTGCCCCAATTTTATATCGCTTTCTTAATCAAACATAGAAATATACTCTTTCAAGGCACCCAAACAAATACTTAACACAGGACCAGGAATATAATATATTAACTTAATCTTTTTTTTTTAATTTTTTTTTCTTATTTCATTTCTTTATTTTTGAGAGGCAGAGAGAGACAAAGCATGAGTGGGGGAGGGGCAGAGACAGAGGGAGACACAGAATCTGAAGCAGGCTCCAGGCTCTGAGCTGTCAGCACAGAGCCCGACGTGGGGCTCGAGCCCACTAACTGTGAGATCATGACCTGAGCCGAAGTTGGACGCTTAACCGACTGAGCCACCCAGGTGCCCCAATCTTCTTTTTAACTAGGCCTAAAATGCAAGCTAGTATCAGGCCTCTCACTGAAACCATCTCTAAAGCTGTCAAAATTTACCCCAAAGTTCACGTTTAGAAATAATTGTTGATTAAACCAATAAGGAATGTAGATACAGTTCAGACTTACAATCAAAAAAGCAACACCTTTCAGCTAGAATTCTTTGGTGGCAAGCAACAAAATCAACTCTGACTAACTTAAGGAGAAAACAATGTATTATGAGGATAGTTACAGTCCAAAATTCATGGAAAGGCTGAAGAAGACTCCTCGGAAACAGAGATAAGAACAATGAACAAGGCTCTGAAGATCCAGGGCAGCAGACCCATCAGAGTGCCACTACCAAAATAAACAGGTTCTGATCACTTTTTCTATCCTTGTGCTCACCCTGCTTAAGGTTCTAAGCCTTGGGAGACAAAAAAAATCCAGCTGGCCCAACCCGAGTCATTTGCTCTTCCTCTTGACCAGCAGATAGTAAAATTCCTTGACTGCACAAAATGAGGACAGGTGATTTGCCCGGAGTAAATCCTGGCATTCTTGCCAAAAAATACAATAATGGAAAGTAGGCTTCCAAATAAAGAATAACTAGAAAAACTTGTATACGCTATAGTTCAATGAATGTAATGGTGAGGTTTCATGCATCAAGTTTCATTACGGTGAATGAGTTCTAAAGTCAGTTTAGACATGAAGCAGGTAGAAAGAGCCTGGGGCAAAGGAGCTATTTAAATTGTAATATTATACTGGGGCACCTGGGTGGCTCAGTTGGTTGAGTGCCTATCTCTTGATTTCAGCTCAGGTCATGATCTCACGGCTCGTGGGATTGAGCCCTGCGTGGGGCTCAGGGCTGACCTTGCAGAGCCAGCTTGGGATTCTCTTTCTCTCCCTCTCCCTCTCTCCTCTCCTCTGCCCCTTCTACTCTCTCAGTCTCTGTTTCTCTCTCAAAATAAATACATAAACAATGAAAAAAAAAACCCAATACTTTAAATTGGAGTACTATACTGAGGTTTTAACCTTGAGGCAGACTTGGTCCCAGAGTATGAACATGAGCTTTTGGGCAGGAAGCACAATCAGGTCACTCTTCGATGCAGAGAGTGAGCAGGTCGCCAGGTGTAGATGCTTTCAGGATCCAGATAGATCCACCATCAACTCACATACTCCTTTTAGGTCATGTTGGTAATAATTTTAACTAGTTCACATTGAATGGGAGTTTTGTGTGTGAATGTTAATTGCTTCACAGTGCGGGGAAAGGGAAAATTAACTAAATATAACAATGCTGTACCTGACATGGATCCCTACTTCCTCACTAGCATCTAGATTGTACAGAATTGTATTTAAGAACACAGGCAGTAGGTGAGATAAGCTGTGTTGTTATTAATCAGGCGTCTCCAAACAAACACAAAGGTCTTAGAAATGCTTTTTTATTCAGTATCTGGATATACTTATAAATCTACAAAACATTTACCAACTAATTTTACTTTGGAAAAGCACCTTAAGCCTGAGAATAAACGACAAATTGACTGTATACAGCTTTTGAAAAGAATATTTACCAACAGTATGTGTTTCTCATGTTTGTGTTACTTTTAACTGCTTATATTATCTTAAACAAGAATAAGTACACAGCTCACTCTGTAAGAAGATACTAATTATTCTGCTCTCAGCAGGATGCCTCTCATGTCTTAGGAACAGAAGAAAATTATTGAGAAAATAAGATTCCTTTTAGTGAAGAGAACTGGTCTCAGTACAAACATGGTCTAAAGAATAATTCTGGTTGCACATGCTGTTCAGAGCTGAGCAAGATATTGTATTCTACTAGTGAATACAGTACACCTAGGCAGAAAAAGAGGATGACTGGAACATTAAGAGACCAGAAAACTCAGCATTTTATTTTCTTAGTACATTGAACCAAATCAAGCATCAGTAAGTAGTTGCTCAGTGTTTTTTAGAAACACAGAAACAAGACAATGAATCAGGGTCATTTCCATCTCAAAGATGGTGCTTCAGTGAGAGAAAGGCATCACTAAACTGATGCAAAATCTTTGAATCCATTATTAAATATTTAAAGCTCAGTTTCTAAAAATGATATTTATACTTCCTAATGTCTTGCTAGGGAATGATTTAGTATGTGTGAAATTATCTTACGTGTGGATCAAAGGGCTACACACTAAGAAGGAAGTTTTCATTTGTATGGAGCTCTGAGGATTAGGTACAGAGAGGGATTCGTATCTGCCCTTTCCTTTCTACCAACTAGCCATGGAATAGAAGAAAATGTAAGAGATGTGGTCTAGTGCAAAATGAAGCTTGTCTTAGTCACTGTACAACTAGAAGAGAAATAAAAACAGTGCAGTTAAGACATCTGAATGTTACACCTTCCCAACAACAGCTACGTTAAGTATTTTATCCACTGCATACGGATAATATCCAGTATCTTGTACTTAGCTCCCCTCTATAAAGACAGCATCAGAGACTCCAGACAGAAACACTGGTGAAACATTTAACATGCCTCCCTGATCACTGTCAGCGTGGACATCACTATTGGTACGCACTGAAGCTCTTAAACCCGATTTAAACATGGCCAGGAAGTGGTGATGTTGGACTGATGGGCACATTAAAGTGTTTTTAATTCTGTCTGCAGACATTAAACTTTATGTGGAAGCTAGCAATTTTACTGACTCTCTGTAGAGCACATTTTACTACAGGAAAATAAAGGAAGCATGTTATAAAGTAAAGAATTTCTGTGGGGTTGTCTTTTACAATAATGTTCTTTCTTTTAAGAAAAATATTCTTATGCCATTTCCCCAGGGCGATGAACTTCACACACACACACACACACACACACACACACACACACACACATTTACTTATTTGTATACCTCTGTTTCATATTACTTTTTTGGAGTGCATAAAAATGCATGCATTGCAGGGTGAGAAAAAAAGTGTAGAAGAAACTAAAACCTTGATATTGCTTCCAGAGCTCATGGGGATTACCGACCTGTGGTTCCTGACCACAGGGAGGACTTTTTGGTGGCAGTAGTCTCTCTGACTTCTTCATCAGGCAGTAGTTAGAGTCTGTTTCTTGCAAAGATGCCAAGATTAATCTGAGGTCATCATTTGGCCGCAGCTGTCAGTAACTCTTGGTTCACTATCTGATGATGTCAAGTTTCTGATAACAGCAGGGGGAAAGAAAGATGTTTTAGATCACAATGGGGCAATTGAGATGAAATGGCTTTGGGTAATCTCAGTCTTAAATTCTGCAGGGAAATAACTCAAGTATTTTCCTGCAAGAAAAGCAAAGCTAAGCTCATCTCAACTTGAAGAACTACATAGGAAAACATCAGCCACAGGGGCACCTGGGTGGCTCAGTTGGTTAAGTGTGTGACTTCAGCTCGGGTCATGATCTCTCAATTAGTGAATTCAAGTCCCATATCAGGCTTTGTGCTGACAGCTCTGAGCCTTGAGCCTGCTTCAAATTCTGTGTTTCCCTCTGTCTCTGCCCCTCCCCTCCTCCTGCTTTCTCTCTCTCTCTCTCTCTCTCTCAGAAATAAACATTAAAAAAAAAAGAAAATAGCAACCACAAAAATGTGGAGATATGAGTGTACTTTAAAATTCCAGAAAGATTATAGCATCCTTTTAATTTTTTTAAATTTTTATTTATTTATATATTTTTTGCTTTTTATGCTAGGAATGCATGGTTGTTTTAACACTTTATTTTATTTTATTTATTTTTTATTTTTTAAAATTTACATCCAAATTAGTTAGCATATAGTGCAACAATGATTTCAGGAGTAGATTCCTTAGTGCCCCTTACCCATTTAGCCCATCCTCCCTCCCTCAGCCCCTCCAGTAACTCTCTGTTCTCTTTAAGAGTTCTATTTAAGAGTCTCTTATGTTTTGTCCCCCTTCCTGTTTTTACATTATTTTTGCTTCCCTTCCCTTGTGTTCATATGTTCTGTGTCTTAAAATCCTCATATGAGTGAAGTCATATGATATTTGTCTTTCTCTGACTGACTAATTTCACTTAGCATAATACCCTCCAGTTCCATCCACGTGGTTGCAAATGGCAAGATTTCATTCTTTTTGATTGCCAAGTAATACTCCATTGTGTGTATATGTGTGTATACACACATACACACACACACACACACACACACACACATATATATATATATATATATATATATATATATACACCACATTTTCTTTATCCATTCATCCATTGGGGGACATGTGGGCTCTTTCCATACTTTGGCTATTGTTGATAGTGCTGCTATAAACATGGGGGTGCATATGTCCATTTGAAACAGCACACCTGTATCCCTTGGATAAATGCCTAGTAGTGCAATTGCTGGGTCATAGGGTAGTTCTATTTTTAGTTTTTTAAGGAACCCCCATATTGTTTTCCAGAGTGGCTGCACCAGCTTGCATTCCCATAACATGCTTTTTAAAAAGAATAAAAGTGGTAAGAAAATACAAGGATTTTAAAGAGTGAACAGTTAGTTTTTCCTAAGGATCTTCTTCTCCTCTTATCCAATTTTTCAAAATAAGTAGCTGAATATGATTTAGATCTTTGTAGAGCACTGTGATCTAAGAAATATTTCACTTGTTTGTCTTTCCTTCACTAGATTCAAGTTAAAGCTCCTTGAGGTTTCAGAATAACATTTCTAACATGAAAGAGCTTTAAAAACTATGTATAAAATATTAGTGCCAAAATTAAAAGTGCAGATAAAAATCCTGTGTCTGGAATGTACCAGGTACTGAACACGTGTGAAACCCCTATCCACCATTTTCCAGCACATTCTAGAGCATGTATGCTGAGTGAGGTGGGGTGGGGTTGGGGAGGCGAGAGGGGCATGAGAAAAAGCTAAACAGATAAATGAGCAAGCTAATTTCTGGTAGTGGCAAGATCTAGAATGAAAATAAGTCAGAGTGCTGTGAGAGGCAATGTTTGTCCCATGGAGACTAAATACCCTGCCTGCCCCTGTAGCACAGGACTTCCTCTGAGAACAGATGTGGGGAACACAGAGAGAGACTCCTTACAGTGGCCTCAATGTTTTGTGACCACCCTGTGTCCGCTGTGGCTGCCATCACCCAAATAGGCAGAGGTAGCATGTACAAAGTAGGTACAAAGTAACAGAGGCTTCATAGCAGGTGTAGCCAAGAGGATATGAGGTATCAGTCCTGCAATAGAGCCCTGAAGCCAACTTACTTGTGGCTTTGTCTGGATAAAAATCTAAAGATGTCTTGTGTTTCTCTGAGCCAACTTGAATGGTTTATGCAAAAGCTAGGATAAATGTTTAATCTCTAAGCACAAAACTGTTTTAAATGTAGAATTTAAGAAACATAACAAGCAAGCATAGGGACAAAGAGAGAGAGGAGCAAACCAAGAAACAGACTCTTAACTCTACAGAACACACTGATGGTTACTGGAGGGGAGGTAGGTGGGGGGATGAACTAAATAAGTCAAGGGTATTAAGGAGTACACTTGTTGTGATGAGCACCAGGTATTATATGGAAGTGTTAAATCACTATATTGTACACCAAAAACTAATATTACACTGTACGTTAACTAACTGGAATTTAAATAAAAACCTAAATATGTATATTTATATGTATATACACATACACACATGTATTCTTAAAAATCTATAAAAAGTCTAACTTTTTTCTTGTAATAAGAAATTCTTAAGACAGTTTTCTTTTCCTCCCCAAAACAAGGAGATGCTATGTTTCGGCAAAGATAGAGAAGCCCTTTGAGATGGACAAACTTGGCCACATGGTCTTCCCTTTTCCCTAGATCTCACCTGCCAGAGCTCGATCTGAGCCGTGTGATAGGCTTTCAATAACAACAGTGAGTGTCCAGGCAGCCTGAAGTTAACCAGGCATTCCAGTCTATTGGCCGTGGGCCTAGAGGTTTTCACACTCCCCAGAGAGGAAAGGATTGTCCAAATACTTTCTAATTTAGCAATGAATGTGCTAAGTTTCATAGTCAGTACTTAGGTAGTGATTTGCATGCATTTTTAGTTTGACTTATATAATCTTGTTTAAAATGCTTTCTAAACTTGAATTTGAAGCCAATTTTCACTGAATTTTTTTTCTTCTCTTCTGTTCAAAAGAGACATATTTAGATGATCTTTGATTTTAAGCTGCAACTGTTTGGTCAGACTATTAACAGACACTGCAGTGCTTTCAACCACAGCCTGTTAGGATTCTACCTCAGTGAAAATGACAGGATCATGATCAAATGAAACCTGCAGCGGACCTCTCTAGAATGTGACCACTGTGTGCTTCTAGTTTCTGTAGCTGACTTTTAAAAAACCAATATCGCCTCAGAGTAAAGCTCTCTGTTTATGCAATAATGAGATCTAGGAAAACTGAGAAGACTGAACTGCATGCCGTCAAAGTATCCTCTATCAACTCAACTTCTCGAACTTTTGATAAGAGTACAAACACAGAGTTTGATGTTACAGTTTCTAACAAGGGTCTAAAATATGAACATTCTGGAATGTTGGTTAAGAGCAAATTCTTACACCTTCACAATCAAATGTATAGATTGGAAGGTCAATGTCTTTTCATGAACAAGTCCACACCCTAAGCAAAGTTCTTATATGAGAGGTGGACCTATGACACAGCTTCCCTCAGGTTCCCTTTAGATCCCTGTAATAGTCTCACTACAAGTTCATCTCTTTGATATTTCATTGGGAATAAATATATAATTATGTGAAGATTTCCCACTGACACCTGCAATGTCCCCAAGTATTTAAAAAACAAGGATAACATTGGAACTTTAGAAAATAACTTGTTGTTACTAACATGCTTTATAAGAACCTAGCAGATTTCAATATTCTTTTCTCCTATCTCAATGAGAGATTTAATAATAGTGAAGTTATTATTAAATTCTAGATTAGAAGTTATAATTTTCTGTTTTCAATTTAGAAATAAGAGATTGTCAACAGTATGTAGACTACTTGTACATTCTAAGAAATAATAATGATAACTTCTGACTAGAATTATTATTTTCTGTTTTCAACTTAGAAATAAGAGATTGTCAACAGTGTATAGGCCACTTATAAATTCTAAGGCTATTAATGATAACTTCTGACAGTGGAGGGAATTCTGGTACTCTGTACCAAGAGTCTCTGTACTCTGTACCAAGAGACTACCATAAACCAAGCACTGTGAAATGAATGAGGATACAATGGTGCATAATTCCCTTTCCTTACAGAGCCTATAGCTGATCAATAATATAGATTAGACATGGTCATGGGCTATAATAATACAACATGGTAGTGGTAAGTGCTAAGAGGAAGTAACCATCAGGAAAACGTAAAGAGAATGCACTTAACTAGAATCTGCATCAGAAAAGCCTCCTGAAAGAAGTGACACTTTAAGCAATGACCCAAAGAACGAGGGAAGAGAGAGCCTGGAGGAAAGGACAAGCACTAAAGGTACAGCACTATATATTTGAAGAACTGAAATTAGGTCAGACTGGATAAAAGACAGAATGCAAAGGGAAGAAGTCATACAGTATGAGGCTGAAATGTTAAATAGTCCATAAGAGACCCTTGTGTCAAAGGTTGGGTTCTTTGGGAACTAGACTCAGAGGTCGAGGTTTTCATGCAGGAAGTTTATTGGGAGAACTTTCAATATCAACATCTATGAAGCAGTGAAGGCAGTCTACTGCTCAACTTCTGTCTCTGTGTTCAGGGAAGAAGTTGGGCTGTAATATAATCAAAACAACAATCCCACAGGGAGTTCTTAAATTGGGATGGATCTTTAGAGTTTTCTCTGACTGGGATCGGGGGTAGAATAATTTCATACCTATGAGTGGAACTGTCACTGGAAGCAGGCTGCCCTGGGAAGGGTTTAACCTTGTACAAGTAAGCTTTCTTCAGCTGAGGGAAGTCCCAAGGAGGGACATAACTGAGAGCGGTTGGCTGTAACACTGTAATGAATGCTTGAGTCCTCAAGGAGGTCTAGAGAGTGCACCCCATTGTTAATAAAGCATGTTAAGGATACATCATGTAAGCTGCATTAGAATGGTGATAAGCCTGTGTTCTAAGAATGGAAGAGACACAATATGCAGTAGATTTAGAAAGGTCTTTCTGTCTGCATTATGGGCAACAGATTGGAGGGAAGCATGACTATAAGCAGAGAGACCAGCTGAAAGTTGGTTGCAAAAATTCAGGTAATAGATGATGATGGTCTGAAGCAGGGTAGTAACGTTAAGAGTGGAGAGTTGTAGATGAATCTGAAAGATATTCTGGAAGTAGAAGGGATGGGACGTAGTGATTGGGTGTGAAGAATCTAGGGAAAAGTCCAAGCTGTAACCCAGATTTCAAGCTTGGGCACTCTTGATAGGAAACAAAGCAAGAAAAGCCAATTGTTTAATGGCTATTGTATTTTTTAATGGTAAGATGGAGATACTGAACTCAATTTTGGAAATGTAGACTTTAAAGTGAGTTTAACAGAGGCATGTATAAAAGGCATATAGACATACAGGAAAGTGATTTGGACCACAAATAGAAACATGGAGGCCATCAGCATAGAGGTGGTAATTGTGGCCAACAAATAGATCAAGATAACTCAGGGAAATGTATAAAGTGAGAAAAACAGAAGGCCAGAAATAAAATCATGAGTTCTTGATTTTTCTTTTTCAGTGAAGCATTCATCAAATTCCTGCCCTGTACTTTCAACATGATTAAGGAGGTTAGCAGAGAAGAAGAGGAGTATTTTTTGAACACCTTTTATGTGCCAAACACATTATCTCATTATTTTACTTTACAACCCTATGGTTTCAAATTATCATCCCTATTTAATAGGTGAGAGCAAAGGCTCAGAAAATTTGAGCAGCTTCCAGAAGTCACCATACTATTAACTAATAGGACCAGAGTCTCAATCCAGGTCTTCCTGTGTTTTACTAATTTTTTTTTTATTTTGAGAGAGAGAGAGAGAGAGAGAGAGAGAGAAGGAAGGAAAGGGGACAGAGGGAGAGAGAATCTTAAGCAGGCTCCATGTTCAGCAAGGACCCCAATGCAGGGCTCTATCCCATGACCCTGGGATTATGATCTGAACTGAAATCAAGAATCACTCAACCAATGAAGACACCCAGGTGCCCCTACTGTGATTTTTACACTATACCATGGCAAACTTCAAATAATCATGTGATATAGGTTTATTGTGAATCATAGTTTTTAATAATCATAGTTTTATTTTGGTTTATATAATATACTAACCTTTAAATATTAAAAAAGTAGGGACACCTGGGTGGCTCAGTCAGTTAAGTGTCCGACTTCGGCTCAAGTCATGATCTCGTGATTCATAAGTTCGAGCCCCATGTTGGGATCTATGCTGACAGCTCAGAGCCTGGGGCCTGCTTCAGATTCTGTGTCTCCCTCTCTCTCTGCCCCCCCCCCCCCGGCTCATGCTCTCTCTCTCTCTAAATAAATAAATAAACATTAAACATTTTAAATATTAAAAAGTAAAGCTAGAAAATTCAAATCTGCTTTGGGGAATAGAGGGTGTCCTATGTTCTCAAACTTTAAAGAAGATGTACACATTTGTTTTCACCAAACAGAAAGCCAGAAGAAAAGGGCCTAATCTTTCATTAACCACTTTGTAAAGAAAAGCTTCTATTTATTCTGAAGGGAATTAAAAATGTATAGCAATAGGCATTTAGGACAAAATTACCTCACAACACAAAGTGTATGTACTATTAGCACTGATGTTATTTATTTATGTGTAGCTAGAATTACATGCCCACATAGGACCCAGGCTTTTGAAAATATCTGAAAGATTTTCTCAGGGCTGTAAGAAACTACAACTATGCAGAAGTCTGTCATGGGCTTTCCTGCAGGGGTTCTGATAATCCCCGCATGGCTTCTCTTGGTAGAGATGCATTAGCAATGTTCAATCAATGGTCTGTGCTTGTTGATACAAGCAAGTGTCCTCTCTAACACACACAGGCCCAAAGAGAAGGAGCTCAGTCTTCTTGCTAGAAAATTGATAGAGTTATTTTACTAGAGGGACCTCTTAGCTATACTCATAAGTGGGGCGACCACTCATTCGTTTTTGGCCTCCTGAGGATATATTCTCAAGATGGAATATTTTCCACCTTCCATTCTTCATAAGAGTGGCATCCCTCACCAGTTTCAGTGGTGAGGCTTGAATATATTCTTATCTTCCATAAAAAGTCATTTAGGTCAGGGGCACCAGGTGGCTCAGTCGGTTAAACGGCCGACTTTGGCTCAGGTCATGATCTCACTGCTCTTGAGTTTGAGTCCAGCGTCAGGCTCTGTGCTGACAGCTCAGAGGCTGGAGCCTGCTTCAGATTCTGTGTCTCCTTCTCTCTCTGTCCCTCCCCTACTCGCGCTCTGTCTCTCTCTCAAAAGTAAATAAACTTTAGAAAAAAAGTCACTTAGGTCAAGTGTATGGGTAGATATACTTTGGAACTTTAGAGCCTCATGAAGTGCTGTAATGAATGTTAAATTACACCCGTTTCAGAATTCCTCACAAGCCTCACCAACCAGGAGCAGAAAGACCTTTTAAAATCTTGCTTTATGTCATTAAGTTTCTTTAGAATGTTGGTTTTGACAGTAAGCTGCTAAAAGCTGCTATGTAGCCCTTGAAAAATTCTTTTGCTACCTAGGAAAAAAACCATTTGAACTCTGCAAATTCTATTCTCATGAATGTGGTTTTTAAAAAAGATAAAAGTAAAAGAGTACTGTAGTTTTAAAATATATATGTGTGTATTTTATATATATATAAAATATACAATTTTAAAACTTGAAGGGATTCAAATGCATTTAAATTTAGTCTCGGTTATTTTGTACATGATTACACAGATTCACAGATGGGAAATATATTCAAGGTCATACAAGAAAAGAGAATTTTAATGGTATAAGTAAGACTGTAAACCAAATTTTTTAAAGTTCCAAATCAAAACATGTGCCACGACGTTACATTGCCTTGTTTCATAATTTCTTAATAAATGGTAAATTTAAGATGATAAAACACTATCTACTGATATGTACTAAGTAAAAATGTTAAGTTATAAATTTAGACACTTCAAGGATACTGCAAACATATTAAAACTAAAGACTCATAATTTTCTTGGGGCAATGACATTGCTCAGTTTTAAAATATCACACATAAATCATTTATCTAATGAGCTTCGTCTTATTGCCTTCATTTCTTTTTTTAAAAAGTGTCTTCAGTCATTGAAGATGCTAAATAAAATGCATCAACAGAAATTAATAGGCAATAGAACTTGATGAATTCTCCTAGAGAATATTTTTATAATGAAAGCTTGGCAACTGTTCCTGTGATTAATCATGATAATGCACAATCCCTCAGGCCCTAGATAAACTGGCCTATTCCTTTTTTCTGGAATATTCCTCTCTTTCCCTTTTTCTTTCAAGAAGGATTAACCACTCCACCCTCTCCATACTCTTCTCTATGAAATCTACCCCCTCCACTTCTCTATCCAAATCCCACTTTCCCCAAGAAGATACTTACACCCCCAGAGGAAGTGATCTTGTTATTTGAATTCCAAAGTGCTTAAAATTTCCAGCCCTCAACACCAATCATACAGCGTAATATCATCATATATTCCCCAGACCATAAACATTCCAAAAGGATTTAGCTGTATGTCCTAAAAGATAGGTGTGGGTAGGGGAGTCAATAAATATTCCTTGCTAATAGCTAGAGTGAATACAGCAAATGGCTAAGTACATCAGAAGCAAGGATACTTTAAAAATGCAATCATCAGTGGGTCATTGATTAGCACACATACTGAACGCAAGGTTTCTCTATGAAGAAGGGACTCTCCCAGCCCCACCTTTCCTGTTACAGACAAGTGAGAATAAAAATGAACTTTAAAAAAAGAAGCCCAAAGAGAAGCTTTCCAATTTAGTTTAATCTGAAGGGTTAGTGGCTAAAAATAGTCTTCCTTTGGCTGACCAGAGATCAAAATTCCCATCTTTATGTGAGGGAAACAAGAAAGATAGAAGTGAACTTTATTAACTCAACACAGGCTTGGTGACTAACTAATATTTTGTCACTGAAATTTACAACAGTCGTATGAGAGAGGCATTATAATTGCCATTTTCCCCCTATAAAATTTGCCCTGAATGCTAGGGAACCAGGATTACACACAGTATGTGTTTTTAATATTCATTAATATATATTAAATGTTATTTATTGAAAACTAATAATTCATTAGGGCTCAAAGATTAACTATCAAACTATTAATATACTACATTTTTAAAGATGTCTCATATTAGTAAAGACACATTGTGTACCAGAATAGAAATATTTTTTCTTTTAGAGCGCTAATCAAAATCAAATTTTATCTGCCTTCTGTATTTGCCAAGCAAGCCATGTGGGGCAATAGCAAAACTGGGGTTTCTTCCAACCTCCAAATCCTATGATTGGTTGATTTATAATGGAATCAGAGGCAAACTTTTTTCTACCTAATTAAGCTTGCTGATGGAGTAGTTTTTTGTATATGCAAAATTTGCTTGCATTTGGAACCTTGTTGCCTGTCCTCTGAAAAGAGGGCAATGTTTTCCAATCTGAAGACATTTGCAGCTGTGCAACTAGTTGACTAATCACTTCTGAGATTTTCTTCCCCAAAATAAAAATCATTTGGGGACTAATTGTTACTCAGAGTAATAACAGAGCTTGGCATTTCTGAAGATCTTTTCATCACTGGATTTCACAAGTCTGAGCCCCTCTCTGAAATCCTGAACCTCTCTCCTCCAAAAGCCCACGTGGAGGTCTGAATGGTAACAGATTCTCTGTGGCAGGTTTGGGGTTAGGACTGGACTTTCCTCACCCACACTTTTCACCTCACACCCATGTAGCCTTCCACTTGGCTAGTAGATTCCTACAGTAGGAAGTGCCACACAGAGCATTGTGTGCAGAGCTCCAAGACTCAGGATGCATCCCAGACTCATCTCAGTAGAGGCCTCGCTCAGGTCAGTGGTGGCCTTGCAGACCTCACATGGATTCAGTGAGGATCCAGGTCTCTAGGGGATCAAATACATGAATGTGCTTTGTCAAGTATTAAGCACATTCATACAAATGTAAATTATGATCCACATTTATCTGTCATTAGTTCAACATTCTCATCAACTTCTCCATTTATAAAATGGCAAGAAGATGACTTAGCATATATAACGTCACTATGCAGAACATGTTTAGAGGTTTTGCTAAATGGAATACACTTTGAATTTTTTATAATCCAGCTATATCTACAAAAACAAAACCAGGCTTTTATTATTCATTTCGATACTTGATTCTTCGCTTATGTGACCCTAGTCAAGAAAACCTGTGTGTTGACCAAGCCATAGAGACAGCTAGGTATGTGGCCTCAGGTAAGTCTTTCTCCAACTGGAAAAGTTGAGGGGTGAAAAAGAGATGAGGTGAAAGGAACAAATGGATCTGGGTACCCAGTTCAGCGTCTGTATCTTAATCCTCTACCTCCAGGGAAACTCTGGCCTTCAGCAGAGAGAGCTCTGCTGGTTTAGAGCTCCCTGTATCAGATTTTTCACATCCGAATGCATGAGGGGGCCCACACTTGCCATTTGAAGACAGGGTTTCTAAAGCCAGGCTCCAAATACAATAGCGTAATTTGGAAATCTGACTAAAATTGTCTGAGGACTTTGCAGAAGCAATAAAGGACGGCACCAAGTGTGTGTGTCGACTGCTTGATTTGCAGATCCACAACAAATTTTACCAAGCACATTGAGCAGAACAGAGGCCCACACTAAGAAAACATAAATTCCAAAAGTGAATTACTTAATTAGAAAAGAAGGGTCAGCAAACTAACTGTGAGATCTGGAAAGAGTTGTGGGCATTTTTTCTCTGTCTTTTTTTAATAAAAGGAGAGGTAGGATAGGTGGTGAAATCTAACACCTATCACAAGCATATTATGAGAATAAAATGATAGACCAACTGTGAGAGTTTGGGGTAACTAAAACATGTAATATAGGGAAAAATATTAAGTTTATACTCTGTTAATAACAGGTAACGTTTCTGTAATTTTTTGAAATAGTCTACCAATGTCTAGTTTCTCAAAAGAAGGGAATATTTTTTATATCCAACATGTGGATTTAACAAAATATGTAGAGAACAAAGTAGAACTGTTATAATAACCAGATTATCATTTTTTAAAAGTCAAGCCATTGCTTGCAATTGGATTTTTGAAATACAGATATTGCTTATTTTAAAAAATAGATTTTTGGAGGCACCTGGGTGGCTCAGTCAGGCGTCTGACTCTTGGTTTCAGCTCAGATCATGCATTATCTCACAGTTGTGAGATAGAGGCCTGTGTCAGGCTCTGAGCTGAGTGTAGAATCTGCTTGGAATTCTCTCTCTCCCTCTCTTTCTACTCCTCTCTCTCAAAATAAATAAATAAACATTTTTAAAAAACTTAAAATTAAAAGAAATAGATCTGGAGGGCACCTGGGTGGCTTAGTCCATTAAGTGACCCACTCTTGATTTCGGCTCAAGTCATATCTGGCAGTTAGTGAGTTCAAGCCCCTCATCGGGCTCTGTGCTGACAGTGTGAAGCTTGCTTGGGATTCTCTGTCTCCTTTCTCTCTGCCCCTCCTCCACTCATGCTCACTCACTCTCCCTTAAAAATAATTAAGCTTAAAAAAAAAGAAAGAGATTTTTTGTGGAAAAACTGAATGTAAAGACAACTATTAAATGACATTTTCAATGAAAATTTGGTCATTTCTTAACAAATTAAGCACCTTTTTATAGGATATGTCATTATTCCTAGTGTTTAATAAATCCATATTTGTGTATGCTTGGCTTTCTTAAAGTAGATGGGTTGATCTTCATTGTTTTAGTAATCTCGATTTTTTTTTATTGCAAGGCATAGTTATTGAATGCATACTGTGTCCCAAACAGTCTCCATTTTAGGTGTGAGAAATTCAAAGATGAATAAAACACGGTCTTGGTTTTTAAATAGTTAACCAGTTATTTAAGGAAGATGGTATAAAAGCAAATATGTTTAAGAAAGTGTAATATAAACACACCAGGGCTTTCTGAGTCATGGTAACATCTCAACAAGCAAAAATAATTCCCATTTAAGTGGGGGGGGGGTGGGGGTGAAGGGATCAGGAAATGCTATTAAAAACAAAAAACAAAAACAAAAACAAAACCTTAAACCTAAACCTAAGAGGTTTCACTGATGACAGGGAAGGAGTGAGGATGGGATAGCAAAGGCAGGGGTTGTTGGAGTGACCGGAGATGAGTGATCCCAATGGAGAGAACATTCTCCATGAATTCACAGAGGCCGGAGATAGTATGAAGGTTGCTCATATCTGCAAGCAATTCAACGAGACTGGAACATTGGCCAAATAAGTGGGTGGGAAGTAAATTGTTTCTTTTTTCTTTTTTAATTTTTTTTAAAGTTATTTATTTTTGAGAGAGACAGAGTGTGAGCAGGTGAAGGGCAGAGAGCAACAGAAACACAGAATCCAAAGTAGGCTCCAGGCTCTGAGCTATATCAGCACAGAGCCTGACGTGGGGACAGACTGTGAGATCATGACCCGAGCCGAAGTCAGACGCTTAACCAACTGAGCCACCCAGGCGCCACTGTTTCTTTTGAATTGGTCTAATTGTTCATAGATCTAGAAGGGAATTCCTGAGTATGGCTTTACTATGCCTTTACGGTGGAGACTGATGAGAAATAGAATGTGGGGGTCCTGGAAAAGAGAAGACAGAGCAGTGGTGCCAGCCCTTTAGGGCTATATTAGAAATAATCTAATGCATTGGACAATGAACAAGGTTTGCACATTCTTAGACTCAACTTGGGGGAAACCAACTTGGAAAAAAAGAAAACATCCAAAAGGGCAACTTACTGAACACTTGGCCCCTCCTTCCTTCCAGGCACCCATCTTTTCTCATCCTCCCATCTACACACATACTCTGACCTAGATGATTCTCCTTTTTACTCAAAAACTTAGAAATTCTGGAGTGTGTGTGTGTGTGTGTGTGTGTCTTTAATGAAGAGAGGCAGCTGGGAAGGAGAAGAGAGAGCTTTTTTTAAAGGTTGCTTCTTCCCAGTTTAAATAGAACACCTACTTTGAATATGCCCTAGCAAGTTCAGAAGAGAATCCAAGACTGAAAAATATGGAAAGGCAAAATGATCAATCTACAAACATCCTGGTTCATTAGCCACTAAGCTGCAGAACCATTTTAAATGAAAACAGTCTCTGGATTGCCTAGGGGTTGATCCTCAACACCACAGCATCAATCAACCTGTCTCTCTCATGCACACACACCACTGACACTAAGCCCTCTGGGAAATGTAAACAAGCCGATTAGTTGGCCTATTAATGTTGAGCCAGACAATTGTTATTCCCTTCCCCCTTTTCCCTTATGAAGAGAACCCCAATTTTGTTTGAAACATCCATTGGTCCAACTTGAAAGCTATTTTTCCCAGCCTCCTCCCTTATTCCTATGAGTGGGCATTTAACAATTCTGGCCAATGAGACCCAGGAGGAAGTCTGCTGAAGAGTTTCTGAAAATGTTGCTTTTTTGATAAAAAGGTTCAACTCCTTTCTTCCTGTGCCTTCCTCCATCCTGCCTGAAATACCCAAGTGATATCCAAGCATTTGCTGGATGATATGATCAGAATGAGTTCAGAAACCAACCTTTCAAGGTTCATATAGATCAGCCATGTTTCTCATGGCATGTGGAACTGCTGTAATGTGGGGTATTGTAAAATCATGCACCTGAATTCCAGGTGCTACAATGTAAGAATTTGAAAATCTATACTAAAGTTTCTCTGATCTCTGGATAGGCAACAAAGGATGTGATCCCATTTTCAGGTGCAAAATATAATCAGTCATTAACACAGGAGAGCTATCCTCTCCTCCTACCCATTCAATCCTCAGTTCTCTAATCCCAAAACATAATAATTGGCCAGAGATGATATATTATTTACATGATTAACTGCAGAGATGAAAGGTAGACAGAGGTAGCTTGGTGACCACAAAACTTATGCTCGCTTTGGAGAAGTGGCTGCCCAGCTAGGGACAATGTTTCTCAGCCTTCCATTGCATCTAGGTGGAGCTACATGACCATTTCTCACTATTTGAGTATAAGGCAGTCAGGGGGCACCTGGGTGGCCCAGTCGGTTGAGTATCCAACTTAGCTCAGGTCATGATCTCACCGTTCGTGAGTTCGAACCCCACGTTGGGCTTTGCACTGACAGTTTGAAGCCTGTTTCGGATTCTGTATCCCTCTCTTTCTGCCCCTCCCTCTCTCTCTCTCACTCCCCCTCTCTCTCAAAAATAAATAAATATTTTAAATAAATAAATAAATAAATAAATGCCAGTCATGTGTGTCATTTCTGGGCTGAAGAGGTAGGTATAATTCTCACAATGTCTTTTTCCATCTGTTGGCTGACTTAAGTACCTAGAGGCAAGAGGAGCCACAAAACAGAAGGATCCAGGATCCATAAATGATCACATGGAAGGCCACCTGCCAACTAGGAACAACCACACAGAACTTTTCATGAGTAAGAAATACAATCTAATTGTGCCAAGCCACCAAGACTTGAGGGTATATTGTTGCTGAGGCTAGGGTTAGTCTAATTAATATGAAAGGCAAAGACAAAAATCTCACTAAGCTAAACCCGAGATAACTGAAAAAGTACTAAAGCAATTGAGCTGACCTAGAAATGATTAAATTTTCTACCATTAGAAAATGGGACATTAGAAATTAATTTATAAGAAAATGAAGATATTTGCACTTTTGCTCTCCCCTGAGTTTGTGACTTGTGAAACTCATACCTGCCAGGCACTAAATATACTTTAATTTGCCATCTTCAGTTAGGCTAGATATAGTCTGCTTTTCTGCAAAGAATTTCCTCTATTTACTCCTGTTAAGAGAGTGAAATGAACACAATGTTCCATGTGGCTTTTCAGTATAGTAGAGGCTACAGCAGTATTCCATTTTTTTCTGAATAGGTTATTTCAAGGTGATTGTGACTTGGGTTCAGAAGTCAGCTATCTCCCATATAAAAATTGAGTTTAATAGAAACTAAGAATGCCATCATTTTGGTTTGACTGGGTGGCTCATTCAGTTAAGTGTCCAACTCTGGCCCAGGTCATGATCTCGCGGTTCATGAGTTAGAGCCCCACGACAGGCTCTGTGCTGACAGCTCAGAGCCTGGAACCTGCTTCCAATTCTGTGTCTCCCTCTCTCTCTGCGCCTCCCCTGCTCACAGTTAGTCTCTCTCTCCCCCTCAAAATAAATAAACATTAAAAAAAAAAGAATGCCATCATTTCCTCCCTAAAATCAGAGAGTTTCTAATTCAATCTGCCCAGGAATTTTCTATAAGTTTCAAGTGAAATTTTTTGTTTGAGAGGCCATCTTGTTTCAGGTCCTTTTAAAGATGTCAGTATTATTCCTTATCCCAATATAAAGAACAGCTTCTCGTTCAGAGAATCATTTTTTGTGACCTAATTGGAACATCCCTTTCATGGCCCAGCAGGAAGAGCCACATGCTTTTCAGCCTAGCTAATTCCAGCAAGACAATAGGCAGAACTGAAAAAAAAACAAAGTAAAAGCCTCTATTCCAAATTAGTGAGACTCCATTTTACTTAATAAATGCAGAAATTTCAATCCAGTGCCCATTTATTCTTCTATAGCCAGAATCTTTTCAGAAAGAAACTACTTCAGACAACCTTATTTGTGGGGTGAATATGGGGTGAAATGTCACAAGGAATTATTTTCTTTTTTCATTCTGAAAAGTTTATCTGCACCTTTCTCTTTGCATCCATTTGACCTTAGTGTAATTATAAACCCATTGCTACCCAAGTAATGTTCTATTGCAAAAGTAGGATAATTTTTTTCTGTACATCTAGACATAAAATGAGAAACCTTTTGTTTCTTCTGGAAGATAAATCAACTTAGACTAAATGATCATGCTGAATGCTTTAGAATTTTACCAGAATTACCAAAAGTATATGCTAAGGGAGAATGGATGCTGGGAAAGCAACCTCATTTGCCTTAAGAACAGAACCCCAGCTCTATTGGGAGAGGAATGCGCTCAGCTAAAAACAATTATTCCAGACTCCTCACCAGGAAGGGTGGCATTTCTCACAGTTATGACCCATAAGACATAAGTCACAATCTCTAGGCAATAGGGAAATCTCTTGGAGAAAGAGCTGATTCAGCTGGAGTTTACCTTTTGCCCTTTGCATTTCCTGTCCTCCTGGCTGGAATACACCTTGGATGCTGGAGCAGTGGCAGCCATTTTGAGACCACAAGGTAACAAATCAGAGGATGAAGTCCACATGCTAAGGATGGTTAAGAAGAAGGAAGACCATGGGTTTTCCCAGGACTGTGAAGTCTCACCTTAAGGTCACTTAACTTAATGTCACTTGAGAAAAATCCTCTATTTGGTTAACCTGGTGAAAGTTGAATTATCTCTTAGGAGCTGTCAAACCTATACCAGGCTGATCCAATTAGATTGTAAGGAGAATGTTATTTTTTTTTTAATAAGAACAGTTTCCAATTTTAGTATATGTGCTGCCGAAGCGAGCACAATAAGAACAGTTTCCAAACAAGTATTTCAGAAGCATTTGTTTACTTTGGTGACTATTAAGCTGATATACTCATAAATCATTTTTATACATTCTTTAAAATGACTCCAAGGGACTCTACCTGGCAGTAACATATGCAACTCTCACATATGGATCATCATGAATGCATTTCACCCTTCCATTTATTCATTTAGTAAACATTTATTGAGGTTTCCAGGAAGCACTGTGCTGGGGTCAGGGATGCAAGGATGAAAAAAAAAAAAAAAAAAAAAAAAAAAAAAAAAAAAAACCTGCCTGACTATAAGAGCTCATTGTACTTGAAAGTAAGAAGACAAATTATTTTTTAAAACATTCTATTTTCCAATTCTTTGTTTTCTATGGGTTGTTTATTTCATGTACATTAGCTCTCCAAAAGAGAGCTAAGTCTAGCTTCACGATCGACATTAACAAAATAAAAAGATCTGAACTACCAATGTAGTGTCCATTGCCAAATGTTCAGAATACTATTTCATAATTTGAAAATTTAATTAAATGTTGTTTTAATATGTTCATTACACTTGTGAGGAATAATTGAATAAAATTTCTCATTCCATCCACTGAGGGGATTGATTTTTCTAAAATCAGACTACTGCTATCTATAAAGCAGGTATTTAGTGCTACTCCACTTTGTTTTCTGTCACTTCTATAATTAAAAAAATCATTTTACATCAGGCCTTTACACCAGTACTAAAGGACAATTATTCACTATAATATGGTAGACAAAATACCAGTGAGGAACAGGAAAACCACTTTCCACTCACCTCTTCTTCTGGGTCACCTTAAGCACATCATTTAACTTCTATCTCAGTTTCCTTAAGGGTTAAATAATGGGGTGGAATTAGATCACTGTGTTGTTTCGTAGACCTAAAATTCTCTTATTTCCCTGCTCTATTCTCAGTGTGATGCATTAGCAGATAAGTTTCCAGCTAAAAGCAGCACATTAATATTATTTTTAAATGATGCATGGCTTCTCTATTTCTGTTGCCTCCGGAATTATATCTTAGCCCATATCCCATATCAAACCACAATTTTATATATAATTAAACAATATACTATCATCTTATATTAATAGTATCATATCATTGTACTCAGGATCAGAATATAAGACTGGTTTTATTATTTCTTGCTCTTAAAAACGTAACTTGTATTGCACACGCTTGAGATAATTGAATGAAAATTAGATGGAGAGTACATTGTTTTTAATTTGCTGCTTAAAAGTATCCTCCAGATATCCAGGAGTGAGCCGAACACAGCTTACTTAAAAGCACAGTGATCTTCTTGCCCCATTCTGAGAAATCGCTTTCAAAGTCTAAAAAAAGATTCATTGTATACAAAACCTGAATGCTGAAATTCCTATCTTCTTAGCATCAACAATGGAAGTAATTAACACATCTGACAGTTATCTGCAAACCACCACAGAGAGGTACCTGATTTTCCTATTACTTTCCTGAAAATACCTGAAATTGAAATGCATTAAGCACAACCAATTTAACCCACCCCCTTCTGAATTTGATAAAACAAGATTAAAGATGCTATTGTCTTGCTTGCAAAACTATCTTCAAGGAACATAAACACTCCTTACAAATCTTTTAGTTATCCTACAAACCTCCAACCTCCAACTCTTACTCCTATGATATATACACATATTCCCCTATACTCACCACAATGAGTTAAAGGTAGACAAAAGCTCTCGGTAGCAGCCTTTGAGCCATTACTTTGCTTTCCCATTCCCTTCATTTTAGGTGTCATGGCACAGTACTTTACAGATAGCAGTTCGTTCTGTTAGGTTTATTGCAAACACCAAAAGAGGTGTCCTGCACTTACTGGAAAATGCAGCTTTTATGCCTCTGGTCATTCTTCCCACAAAAACAACAAGACCAGTTTCGGAGCTATTCTTAACTCTCCTTCCAAAACATTTCAAAAGAGAAAGACAAGATTTCATGATTCCCATGCAAACTCCCAGCCTGCCCGCCTGCCTGCTGCTGCCAATACTTCTTACTCTTGCTGGTGATGACATTCAGCGAGCTCCCCAGCCCCGACGCTTCGTTATGTAAGGCTGTCTAGGTCAAGTGTAGGAGACAGACTGCTGGCCTGTGAAAACTCATGGAACTGTTCTTTCAGATTAACACTTCAGGGGCTATGGAAGCTGGAGGAAGCTGAGCTTTTACTACATCTTTTGGGGGTAAATATTTTTGCATGATTCAGTGGTTTATATGCTATAGTGTTGGCAGATGCCTGTCAGCCATGCTGAGAGGTGCAGAGAGAAATTACTAAGGGAGGCCAGTTTTGTCAGCATGCTTGAATGAGCATAGGAAGTCTTGAAGCAATCCTAGCTTTGAGACCCTTAAAGAGCAAATGAATCATAAATTAGGATTTGCTTATCAAGCATCATCTGTAGCCATCGAGGAATGAATGTTGATTTGGCTGTTTAAACTCTGAATACAATCCATTTGCTGGGAGGTGTTACAGGAGAGCGCTATTAGCTCTAAGAGATTTACTGCAGTTCTCGGCTGTTATGTTGCCCTTGTCTGATGGCAAATTTGCTTCCCTTGTAAATAAGCTCTATGTTTTCCTGTATTTGTCTTCTGCTGTGATTGTTTGTGATAATATAAGAAGGAAGCCTGCAGAACCTGGCAGTTATGTGACTTCAACAAATAATAAATCCTGCCTACTTAGTTCCAAGGTGAATCCTGCAGTAAAAGCGCCATTTGATACTAGCACTGAATGATGTTGGGTTAGCTTCCCCGGTTCAAACTGCGCTGTGTCTCGGGGACTTGGAGGCATGATCCCAGGTTTGACATGGAAAGTTATTCACTCTATGAGTAAAATTAGAAACCGTATAGCGTTGGTTCTGTTTGAGACTCTCACACTGTGTCCTGCTATGGGAATTAGTTAAAATAACAGGCTCTTATTGAATGCTGCAGAAAAGCCTGGAGAAGTGGCAGGGGGAGACTGCAGCAGCGAAGTGATATTGGCAAGGAATTTTAGTAAGATTCAACCCGAGGTCATGATATAACAGATGGCACCTAATTTAAAAGATAGGTGTGTATTTAAAATGTTGAAGACAGACACGGCACATTTGAGAAGATTTGGCTTCCTGTATGCCCTTGGCAAGAGAAGTTCAGTATCTTGGACAGGATGTCATGAGTTAGGAAAATAAAGGCTGTGTAAAGTGTCTCATGATGTTAAAGAGGTAAATGAGAACCTGAATCTCCAGCGTCCGTTAAGCGAGGCCTGGCGTGGGGTGGGTTAATGACAGCACAGTCACTAGGCAAACAGGTAGTTTTTAAGTATCTGAAATTTCTGGCATTAATTTTCTTGAATTAAAGGAACGAAAATGAATGTTACCAAAATGAATTTCCTTCAGGGCACCTTTCACTTCATTAATCATGATTAACAGTAGCACATTGATGCTCTAAGATGGGATTATGTTGCTTATCATTTTATGCTATATTTAATTGATTAAACATGGACATGTTTTCCCAAATAATTTGAAGAGACAGTTATGGTCCCTCAGGGCCTGATTTTATATTACTGATGTCAATAGGCATTTTCCCCATAGACTTAGCTTGGCATAAGAACCCCATCAGACCAGGTTTTACCCAGTTTGGTGCTTAGAATATTCCTCACAAACAAAACGTTAAAAATAATGCATGCATATTTAGTCATACTTACAATCGTTGAGTTCATATATCTTTAAGATAACACTGCCAGCATTCAGACGTCTATGAATGATTTTTATTTAAGACTGCTTTTATTGGCTATTTTCTAACAGAGATTCTTTTTTCTGTTAATGAAGCTTAAATAATCTATATTAATTTCTTCATTTCTAAAGTAGAAGAGATGAGTTAAATGAGGTCTAAAGTTAGTTTTGGTTCTGCCATCTGTAGATTATTTTCCTCTAAGTGTGAATTAACGTTATTCATTAATCTGTGCCAAAATTAGATCATATTTTTAGTGAGATTATATTTTTAAATACCTACAGTATTAAGCCAACCTTGATTGAGGACCTGCCGAATGCTGGGCCAGCAGTTCTCAAAGTGCAGTCTTCTGAGCAGCAGCAGCACAGGCATACGTGGGAGCTTGTTAGAAATGCAGAGTCTCAGGGAGGGGGGGCCGCAGCCCTCCGGGTGACTGTGAAGGATGCTGAAGTTTGAGAACCATGATGCTGGGCAGTACTTTGGTTAAATATCATGAAAATAGTTTTTACTACCAACAGTCGAGTGTATATTACAGAATTGAATTCTCTATTTTTGTGGCGGCCCAGATTTCTCAAGGTAAGTGGTATCTGTTTTAAGGATTTATGCAAGTATTTAGTATGTCTTCAGCCTAAATTTGTCCATAAGAAGCTTAATTTTCCAGCAATTCCATTTTTAGCTTTTAGAAGTTACACGGTGTGGTGGGGAAACAGTGAAGGACCTATCTCCTCTGTCTCTTCAGGAAGCAGGTCCTTCTTGCTCACTGTGTGACTTGGCACCTGTCACTGACCCTCTCTGATGTTCAATCTTTCATTTGTAGAATATTAGGTTGGCACACGTCAGGGCTTCTCAGGTCCACACAATTGACATTGGGGTCAGATAGTCTTTGTTGTGGGGTCTGTTCTGTACATCATATAGTATGGCACAACATCCCTGTCCTCTGCCCACAAGGTATCACCGGCAACCCTTAATTGTGACAATCAAAAATATTTCTATGGGCTCCTTGGTGGCTCAGTCAATTGAGCATTCAACTATTGATTTTGGCTCAGGTCATGATCCCAGGGTTGTGGGATTGAACCCCACATCAGGGTCTGTACTGAGTGTGGAGCCAGCTTGGGATTCTCTCTCTCTTCTTCCACCCCTCTTTCCCTCTACCCCCTTCCCTGCTTGTGCATGCTGTCTCTGTCACTCAAAAAAAAAAAAATTTTCTTTTCTAGATATCAACACATTTCCTCTGGGGGAAGAATTGCCCCTCCCACCTCCTCCTTCTCACCCCATCCCCTCCCCACGTTTGAGAATCATTGGCCTAGGTCAGCTCCCCCATGTAAAGTTCTATTATACTAAGTAGTACAATAAGTGCATTATTTCTCCTTTTGGAAACATGCAGGTTCAAACTTAATAAAATAAATAGGTATATATGTCTCTCTTGTGTAACCCATGTGTCAGCTGAGGCCTCTTTGCCCTCTTGAAAATCCAGGTATAATTTGCTCAAATACCTACTGATCCACAGTGTGTGAAAGTCCCAAACTCTTCTTCAACTTCTCAGGGACTTAAAATCTAGCATCACCCTCTGTGTCCTGGGGTCCTGGTTCCATGTATGCTACCTCATCATGCTTAAAAAGTGACCTAGATTCTTTTTGTCACGAGTTTCTACCAGATATTTTTCTATACCAAACATCTTTGGGTTTGATAGATTTCAATACGGATTTGGGTTCTTCCCCTCATTTCTCCTCTGTATCTCCCATCTCTACGCCTCATCCCCTTCCCACAAGATGTTCTGAAATCTCCACATTCTTCTAGTGTCCACAGCAGTCCAACGTTCTGCAGCTCTTATTCCAGATTTAAATCCCAGACTCACCAAAGAGCTTGGAAGATCAAGGGTTTCCAGTTTAGAACCATCTTCCCTTCATGGAAGGCAGTTGGGGTCATATTACATAAGCATAAAATCATAAAATCATGGGGCTGGAACAGAAATTTAACTTCATTTATATGTCTTTAAAAGTCATACTGAGTAATAGCTCTTGGCCCTTCAGATTACACATTTGCATGCTAGAGTCTCAGAATTTTAAATTATATCTGCCTCAAACAGTTCAGCCATTCAGTCCAGACATTTTCTGAAATTGATATGCATGGTAAAAACAGGTAAGCCACACCACACCACACACCCACACCCACACACACACACATACACACATGCACACACACACACACACATGCATAAACACATATTTTTTCCCAAGTGTTAGAAAGTCTTTTCAGGACACTGTACTATAAATTCAGATTATGTCCTAGGATATTTGTGAATTAAGGGACTTAATCTAAAACCTGGATATAAAAAATGTATCAGGTAGCTATATGTTGATTAATCAAAAATAATAGCTTCTATTTGAATGATTACATTTGTATTTCCATGTAATTTTATAGACATAATCCTTTCTGAAACCCACAGCAACCCTATAAGGTAGGTCCCACCACCATTATCATTTTACAGATAAGAAAATAAAACTCAAGATCTTCAGATGCCAAATCTACTTCTGTTCCCACTCTTCCATACAGCAAGACTCAATAGTGTATGTAATTTGAACACACTGGCGAATATAACTTCTAAGTGTTTTTTGATAAAGACTTATTTCAAGAGTCTTCCTCCTCTAGAGTAATTCAGAGAGCATAATGGCTGATATGTGTTACCAATTCTTTGCTTTAGTTGCTAGGATTAATACATTTTCCCGGATTTATCATACATTTATTTGTAAATACACTTAATTATTTTTATATGTATTACTAAAGTACTTATGGAATGACTTCAACACATCATTAATTTTTTTTAATTTAATTACATGTTTATTTTTGAGACAGAGAGACAGAGCACGAGTGAGGGAGGGGCAGAGAAAGAGGGAGACACAATCTGAAGCAGGCTCCAGGCTTTGAGCTGTCAGCACAGAGCCCAATGCGGGGCTTGAACCCACAAACCGTGAGATCATGGCCTGAGCCGATGTCAGATGCTTAACCAACTGAGCCACCCATGCTCCCCTCAACACACCATTTATTATACAAGCAATGGTAACATTTATTATGTCACTTAATGCTCTCAAAATCTCCAAAAGGATGGGATTATTCCCCTTTTTAAGAGATGACATTGAATTCAATTTAACCTAAACTTGAGTTTTAGCAGAGTTACTGCACTGACCCAGCCATCTGCTCGGTCTTCATGAGAAAAAGTGGAACCATAACAGACCATCTCTTCTCACTGCTGTGCCTCTGTATATGGTAGAGCACTGAGCATATACTGAGTCTCAATAAATATTTGCTGAGTGGATATTGAATAATTATCATTGCTATCTAGTTCCTTTATATTTCATACTTTACATAACACTATTCGCCCGAGCCAGTTAAATAGGAACTTGCAAATGAGATCTAAAAGAAAAAGTCTTCCTTCCAAAAGGCAGAGGTAGGTTCATGTAAGGCTGTAGTGTATTTGGAGCTCTTTACAACTCAATCATTCATGCTTTCTTTATTTACCTTAAAAAGATCTTTTGGGTTTGATATAGAGATTTCTCAGACTGACAAAGTGAAAAATTATTTCCTACATCAAGTATAAATTCTTCCCTTAAAATACTAGTTTCCCAACAACAGAATCACACAGGCAATTCCAACTTTATCTGATCTTAGTAAATACAGAAAGAACTTGAAAGATCTTTTATTCCATTTTATTTTATTTTTATTTGTGAAGTTGACATAGCATGTTCTATTAGTTTCAGGTGTACAACATAGTGATTCAACAATTCCATACAGTACTAAACTCTCACCACTATAAATGTAGTCACCATATGTATACCATTTTAGAATATTCAGGAAAAAATGTATTCAATGATAGAAGATAACTTAAACACATATTAAATACAGTAAATTCCAAATAACTTCGTAGTATATGTGAATGCCATATTTTCTTTTTTTTGCAGCTGTGACTCAGCTCAATATTACAGTCCTCTGCTGAGAGTGGAAATGTTCAACCTACATCCTATCTCAGTACAGTTAGGGGTGCAAGTTGCCAATCCATCCCGTTCCTTACCACTTATTAGCTTTATGATGACAGGCAATTTATTTAAGCTCTCTGAAAATCTGTTTCTTCAGCTCCCAAGTGAGAACCATCCTACCCCCTGGGAAGAATTTAGAAGGGATAATGTATATTAAGCAGGGTCTTTCACATATTAAAAGCGTTCAGAAAACAATACTTTATGATATTTGGCATTAAACACTCCCAAATGTATCAGGCTGTTGCAAGGAGTCCTCTAAATCTCCCTTGAACAACTAGACATTAATATAAGTACAGACTCTTGTACTCAAAGTTGCTGGATTCAAGGACTGATGTTCAAAGAACTGAGTCAAGAACTGGTGAAGAGGTGGGACAAGGCTAGCCACAAATGGACAATTACCTACTCTTCCCTTGCCCCTAAAGATACTTTTAAAAATGCCCCTAAGATAACTAGCCAGCCATGTGTCCAGCATTTTTATATATTTTTTTTAAATGTCAGCCCCTGTTCTTAAAATATATATATTATTAGGGTAAATAATCCTTTGAGAGATTTGAAAAGCCTCATAAGTGTAGAAACTTTTTCTTCAGAGTAGAAGAAACAACTATTAAGAGGAAAAGTACGTTCGGTGTAAAAGAGATTTGAAATTACACTTGATTTAATTTATCTTGAAAAACAATTTGGACCTAAACAAAAAACCAAATTTCTAACAAGTCAAGGTAAATTCTTTGACAACCGAGAGACTAAATTAAGTAATTCCTCAGATTTTTTTCTAATTCTAACATTCTTTGTAAATGAGATTAACTCTGGGATGTAGTCATCCGCATATCAACTAGATCCAAGATGATTTGGTGTAAAAGACCTGTTTCATGTGTCCACTGAATTTAAAGGAAAATAAGTCACTCTTAATGTTGCTGTTTTAATAATTTATCCTGAAATGCATCATTAGTCACATATGTCTCAGAATCCGGAATTTGTCTGTTAAATAAGCTGGTTTGCAAAAACCTCATCATTTTTATTTTTTAAATGAAATTATAGTTCTCTGATAAAGTGACATTATACTCAATTTTTATGCCCACTAAGTGAAATTGTGAAATAGGATATCTAGAAGAGTTATCAGTGTTCTTTTGGGATTCTCTCATTTTGGAGTGCAAAGAAAAATAGTACAGGTATCAATCTTCCATATGAAATTTCCTAAAGAATATCATTGTGATTATCTGAGATCGGGAGAAGGGAACATGGCAGTGATAGTAAGAGTGTTTTGGTTTCAAATGTGCAGTTTCTAGTGAAAACGTTAGAGAAAACTTTTTATCTGTCAGCAAAATCAGGACATCAGAAAGAAATATTTTGGTCTCCAGATTTACAAAATACGTCCTCCTGACAATTAGTCAACCTCTCACACACATGCACCTTGTCTGAAGTGGTTTTAGGAGCAAATAAGCCAATTATGAGGGTGCCATTAGTATTGTCAGTAGCCTTATAGCAGATAAATGGCTCCCTCAAATTGGTGAAAACAAAAGGACAATATTTGGTTTTAGTTTCTCAACGTCATCTTCTCCTGGTTTTCTTGTGAACGTGGTTCCGTCTTTCCTTCTGGAATGGGTGTGCCGGGACCTGGGTTATCTGGCACCTGGCCAACCTCTCCAAACTCTAGCTGCTTCCACAGACCCAATCTTACACCTGTCTGTACATGATATCTCCTCTTCTTAGAATGCACCTTCTCTCTCTTGTCCACATGTCTGTGCTTCTCCTAATAAACTCCTTTGGGAAACGCCCAGGGGAAGTCAAGACTTGGCCTAGATTTCACTTCCCGGTTAACAAAGAAAAAAGCTTGCTAATTCCTGATGATGGCAGAGGTGTGGGCAACAGATACCTTACGCTGTTGCTGGAATGTGAAAAGGTGGGAAGTCAGGCAATATCTACCAAAGTTAAAAGACCCACGCCCTTCCACTCAGCAGAGCCATTTCCTAAGAAGATATCCCACAGAAAAACTTGTCCAAGTGGGGAAAATATTTGAAAAGTGATGCTGACACCAGCATTGTTTAAAATAACCACAAAGCAAAACAAGAGAAACCAAAAAACTAGAAAGAACCTAGGAGCTTAACATTTGAAGACTGGCTAAATAGATTTTTGGTGTATCCCTCTATATGCATACCACAGTATTCTTTCCATAATAACAAGGAAAAAATTTTGAGATAAATTATGTAAATCAAACAAGATATACATCAACAGATATCGTGATGTTGTTTCTGGGAAAAAAGATATAAAATATCTATTTCAGATGCTTGGATATACATAAGAAATTTCAGAAAAGATTTCAAAAAAAATTGTTAGCAGTGACTGCCTCTGCAGAATGGGCCTGGGGGAAGAGAAAGGGAAGGTTAGTTTTGATTTAAAGGGACACAGAGGTCAAGTGACATGCAAAATGTTACTTGAAGAGTAGGTTAGGAGTTTTCTTGGTAGAAGAGGGGAAGGGATACCTGACTCAGTTGTTACAAGCATGCCTTCCAAAGACGAGTGGGCATGCTTAGGGGACAGTAAAAAGGACAGCGGCTGATTCACACGTTCTGGGTGCAGAGGGAAGAGGGCTGGCTTAGGAGCTGAGCCTCTGTGAACATAATTGCCAACAGTACTCTCTTCAAAAGTGATTCTCAAACTTTAATGTGTACAGAAATCACCAGAGAGTCTTGTTAAAATGCTTTAAATTCTGCTTTAGAATTCTGCTTTGGGGCGCCTGGATGGCTCAGTTGGTTGAATGCCTGACTTCAGCTCAGGTCATGATCTTGCAGTCTGTGAGTTTGAGCCACACGTCAGGCTCTGTGCTGACAGCTCAGAGCCTGGAGCCTGCTTCGGATTCTGTCTCCCTCTCTCTCTGCCCCTCCCCCGCTCACACTCTGTTCTCTCAGTCTCTCAAAAATGAATAAACGTTAAAAAAAATTAAAATTCTGCTTTAACAAAGAAGAGGAAAGCCCAGGACTCTGCATTTCCACAAGCTTCCAAGAAATGCCCCTGCAGCAAGCCCCCTGCCACACTTTGAGAAGAGGGGCTTCAAAATTTAGAATATCACGTTTTTGTGTGGTTTGTGTCTTCACAAATATGAAGCAGAGCCAGAAAGCACTTGTTTTTAGAAAACGGGCTGAGAAAAAGAGTCCTCACTGAGTATGAGGTTGGCATCATGATGCTTTGCCAAAGCAATCTTAGTGTCAAATGTTCATGATCAGCAGTTCTGCTTTTTGGGACTCTCCATGTTTAACAAATGCGGGCTTCTGGAAACTAAAGCATCGCCAGATTGAGGCAAGCCTCTCCACTCCACCCCTCATGTGGTTAGTTTATTTGTTGACTTGTTGAGAGTATTTCCGAATATAGTTATACTCTTTCACATTCTCTGGAAGATTGAAGAATCTAAAACAAGTGAGAAGGAAAACTTGCCATCTGCCACCCTCCCACCCTGCCACATGACACTCCTCAACACGTTTCATAGAAATCCAGGCTGTGGATCCACCATACATCTAAAAACTACCTTGGGTTGGCCAGCTGTAGAAACGCCTTCCCTCTATCACAGTCTGTGTGAGCAAGTATGATGTCATCCAGCTCAGTGAGGAGCAGGTGTGTCGTCTCCCGTTTGTTCGCCTTTGAACTTGGATCCCAGAGACTTACCATCTTGATTTTCGTAATGTGATATTGCCGAGAGTTTCATGCATAACAAGACAGTATGAACTCATGCTAAGGTTGGGTGCTTTGAGGACAGAGTGTTGGTCAAAACCACGTGTAATCATCTCCTCACTGTGTGACCTTAGCCAAGTTATTCAACTATTCTGCGTCCCACTTTCTTCATCCATAAAATCATGATAATGATAATGGTATCTATTTCATGAGATCGTCATGAAGCTTTAAGTTCTTGGCATATTTAATTAGTATTCTTCTTACATTGTTATTAGAATTGATCTGAAAATAGCAATGTTTGAATGGCGCTATATCTATTTCTGCATACCTACCACAGACTAGGTGCTGTGATAAGGGTTAAGGTGGTAAACAGAATCTCTTATCATAAAGACTGCATTCATTTCTGTAAAATAGTTTAAATTCAGTATACTTGTTTTTTAAGCAAAGAGAAAAAAGTGTTTTGAGAGATAAAATGAGATACACAACTTTTTCCCCTTTCCCATCAGCCTTTCGCATGTGATAGAACTAGCAAATCATATGCTTGATGTTTGCAAAGGAATGGAAGTTTTCATCAGAGCAGTGTGAATGAAGGGACTCTACACAGAGTAGGTTCAAGAAAGCCAAAAGCAGGTAATGAGGCAGCCAGGGACATGCAGCAGTGGGGAGACCTGAATGTGCACCTGGAGACAACAGCATTTCCAGAGCCCAGCAAAAGGTGCCATCATGGAAGACGGGCCTCCCCATCAGGAGATGAAGAATGCAAAGTCCTAGAAAGGAGTTGTGGGATAGTTGGTGGGTCAGGGGAAAGACCTTCGGCCCCCAAAGGCTGCTTTCCATAGTTAGACATAATCCAGAAGTCTTTGTCTTCTGGGTTCTTTGGGATTTAGCCCAAGGCAGGCATTAGTAGGAACCAGAGGACCGTCCCCACCACACCCCACCTTCTAGCCCGAGTGACTGCATTCTTCTTTGGTAAACCTCCTTCCTGGGGTCTTCCAAAACTCTAGCTCTCACTGGGATCTGGTGCCACTGTTTCCTTCTCTTATCCATTAAGACCCAGGAGTGGCACTGGTTCTCTCCATTGCTAGTTCCTGGGTGCTTTGTGAACCAGCTTAACCTACATAGTAAAATGTTTCTTTGTTAAATTATTTTCATTTAGCCCCTTTTGAGTGTATCTATTTCCTGCCAGGATCCTGATGAAATCGGAGGTACAAAATTTTAAAGCAATAGATGTTTATGGAAAGGTTAACTCTGTTGTGATGCCCCAGAGAGGAGACTCTGAGCTGATGAAGATGTGGGTAAAGGTCCTTCTGTCTTGTGGGACAGCAACTACAAAGTGAAGTAAGATAAACGATTTCTGAGTTTCATCATTGCTAAAGTTAAGGAAAGATTCATGCTCTGTATTTACTTAGTTGCAGAAAGAGTAAGGGGCGGGGGCATCCCACAAGTGTTCATTTAAGAAGTGCAGACCCATAGGAGCCTTTTCCTGCTTGTTGAGCCTGCTCTTCCCCACAGGAAAGAGGAACAGATTTTTTTTTTTTTTTGATGTAATGACAAAAACCAGAATGTAAAAGACTTTCAAAGAGACTGCATGAAACGTGAAACAAGTGTATTGGCCTCTGAGCCTCCTTATTTATCAAGGGTCATGGAAAGCATTGAAACAAAGTAGTTCTCTCATTGTAGCACCCCCCTAGCGAGTAGAGAAGTCTGTTTTTTATCTGACTGTAGATGAGCAGGTATAGGAGACTGCACGTAGCTAGGAAGTGCCATTGCCCAGCACCCGTCCCACATCCGAGCCCCAAGGTGTGGCTAGGATCCTGTTGCTCAGCTACCCAACAGGAATAGAGGCAATCCTAGAACTAACAGCTCATTTCACGGGCTGCAACATTTCCAAGGAGATTGAGGGGGAGTAAGCCAAATGTGGTGATCACCCGGCCCTCCCTGCACCTTCTCCCCAAGTCACTTACCTATCTCTTCTAAAGCGTGTGAAGCTCTGAAGTGGGCTCTGACTGACCTTTGCCCATTATCTGGCCCACAGTGAAATTCTTATTTTTCCCAAGAGAAAAGATAAGAAGAAATGTAATCATATGTGATTTGTGTGAGTTTGTGAATGAATTTCTGAAGGTTGGAACTGCTTAGGGATATGGGAAAGATATTAATCTCCAAGAAAAACATGGCAGCACCTAATTCGAATGATATATGAAGACATTACGGATAGCTTTTTATGGTAAAGGCAATGGCTCTTGGCCTTTGAACATGAAAGGAAAAAGACGTTGGTAAAAATCCTTCAGGGAAAGAGGAACTACATGTTTGATTATGCTAAGTTATGGCAAAGTTCAGTTTGATTTTGTAAATAAAGAGTTGTCTTTATAAATATTAGCTATTTCTTTTAGTGTAAAGAAAGACGTCTTCATAAAAGAAAATCTAATTAAAGCTCTTCAATACATGGACAAGTGATGTATTAAAATGGCAAACTGGTATTGTGGTTCCAATAAGTAACCAACCATATTTTTCTTAGCATTAGCTGTAACTAACTTTTCTTGGCAAAGGGGGGAAACTGCTATATGAAATAGGTCAGGCAAATGTTTAATTGATCTAAGGGAAGGGAAAGAGCACATGTAAGCACAAAATAGAACCCAACACAGTAACTTAGTTTTTATATTGCTCAGGTACTTTCTTTATTTACATTGATATTTCTTTTCCCTTTTTATCCTACTGTGGCAATAGATCTAAACATAATGCTTTAAATATTGGGATGTACTTTGATCTTGTTTTAAGAGCCAAAGCTTTATGAAGCTTTTATGTATTTAAAGAAAGAGGCATAAAAACTCAGGCATGTGAAACATTAAATTTTGTTTCAATACACAAAAGTTAATGGCCATATAAATATGGTTTATGAGACTAAAGAAACAGAAAAATATTTTTAGATTGCATTTTAGCTTTACAAAGAAATTATAGAACTTCAAGATCATTTGCTTCCTGGATATTTCCTGGGCCTCTTTTTGGACCTGCATTCCTGAAAGCTGTCAGTGTTACACTGAGTATCTGGTGCTCATGCCCTTGAGCTTGAACATTTTGTGGTTAATATTTAAGATCAGCATGTGGAGCTAGACTGAAGGACGGTCACTTTCTCTATCCTTTGCTAAAACCAATGTTGGTTAGTCCATCACCTTCTTAAACAGTAACTGCAATCATACACACCATCACATCCATCTCTCTGTCAAAGCATGAGTGAAAATCAATTGTGGCGTATCTAGAAATACTCCACTTACTTCCATTTTGCTCCTTATGTGCTGATGCACCTACTCAATATTAATCTCCTTCATAGTTAGACAGTGGAAAAAATTTGAATGGACTTTTGTGGTATAAAACTAGCTATGTGACCTTGGACAAGTCATTATCTCTCCTCCTGACATCATGCCTTCTATCCAAAATAAGAACCCTTGTCTAGATGATCTCTGAGAACTTTCCAATGCCACAATTCCTCAAGGATCAGCACAAGCCTATCTGTGAAGGAGTGGTAAAGATTTGAGTCAACTGATGTTCTGTTTAATGTGATTTTAAAAGTTGTTTTATCCTGCCTATAAATCTTAGTGGAATTTCATTCTGGAATTTTGATTCATTAGTACTCAGGAGATGCCATCTGTGCACCTTTAGAAAATACTTTAATTCAACCAAAAACACTGTAGTAGGTTTGGAAATAAAATAAGAAACGAGATGAAGTTCTTGCTTTCAAAGAGAATAGGGGACAGAGTCAAGGAGGGAGGTGCCCAGTAGAGGGTGGAGGGTGATGTGGTCAAAGAGGAAAGGAAGAAAACAAAGTATTAAGGATGTGATGGCTCCTGGCTTATTTGGTGAAAGACAAAGGGTTTGTTGTTATGAGAAATGATACTGATGTCATCCTCAGTAAATATTGGTAATGCCCTCTTACATTTTAGCAGAAGGAGAAAGACCAAAAATAACCCAGGGCCCCAAATAATAAAGGATTTAAAACTGAAAATTCAAAGAGGACTAAAGTAACTTTTAAAAACCTTGCTTGAATGGTTATATAACAGAGAAAGAACAATATTATATGAAGTGACAAAAAGTAATTTTGTGATTTAATATCCTTTTGAACTAATGTTGCAATGCTGACCTCATCAAATGCTTTACATTCATCTATTTAATTCCCTTTCAAGAAATTATGTTTGTATTACTGTGTCTTGCCCATAAAACCTATTTATTTGGTTTTGGAATACCATTGTTTGCTTCTCCAACACCAACGGCTGCCTGTGTAATTAAAAGAAAATTGCAGTGAATCTTCCAACAAGAAGTAACTGCATCCCTGGAAATGGTCATCTGTGGATTTATAATTAAATTCTGGCTTTCATTACTTTGGGTGGAATGGTAAGAGAAGGCATGGGAAGACTGGAGCATCATCTGAGGACCTCCCTCATGATCCCACAACCTCCCTTCCTCTCTCTCTCACTTTAAAATACAGCACTATGACATTAAAAAAAAAAAAAGAAAGAAAGAAGGTAGGGGTGTGCCTGGGTAGTTCAGTCAGTTAAGCGTCCACCTCTTTGTTTCAGTTCAGGTCATGATCTCACAGTTTGTGAGTTCAAGCCCCGCATCTGGCTCTGCACTGGTGGCACAGAGCCTGCTTGGAATTCTTGCTCTCTCTCTCTCTTTCTTTCTGCCCCTCCCCCTTTGCTCTCTCTCAAAATAAATAAACATTAAAAAAATAAAATAAAACATAGCACTGTGGTGAGGTCAAAACAAAACAACAAAAACAAACCTGACTATTCATTTTCCTTTACTACCAGAAAGAAAGAGAATCAGAAGTAATTTTAGTGACTTCTTAGAAACTTTTTATAAAATTTTAAATGCATTTCTGGAACTGGTTCTAGCTACTTGAGAAACATTTTTTAAAACATGTTAAGTTTATTTATTTATTTTTGAGAGAGAAACAGAAAGAGCGAGCAGGGGAGGGGCACAGAGAGAGTAAGAGAAAATTCCAAGCTGGCTCCACACTGTTAGTACAGAGCCCTGCCTGATGTGGGACTTGACCTCACAATCCGTGAGGTCATGACCTTGAGCTGAAACCAGGAGTCAGAAGCTGTTAACTGACTGAGCCACCCAGGCGCCCCCTTGAGAAACATTTTAGAATAGAATCAGTAAGAAAAACAATTCCAATTATTTAGGCTCAATATATCGTCAGTGATTTTTAAAATGACGATCTGTGAGTGGAAAAATCACAAATCTATAACAGCTTTGATTCAGTAAATTCCAATAGGGGGCCTCAAATATTTTTATATCATGTTTGAAAAAATATGGGGCGCCTGGGTGGCTCAGTTGGTTGAGCGGCTGATTTCAGCTCAGGTCAGGATCTCAAGGTTGGTGAGTTCGAGCCCCGCGTCGGGCTCTGTGCTGACAGCTCGGAGCCTGGAGCCTGTTTCAGATTCTGTGTCTCCCTCTCTCTGACCCTCCCCCGTTCATGCTCTGTCTCTCTCTGTCTCAAAAATAAATAAACGTTAAAAAAAAATTAAAAAAAAAAAAGAAAAAATAGCTGATTTTCCTTCTTCCTCTTTCTTTCTTTCTTTCTTTCTTTCTTTCTTTCTTTCTTCCTCTTTCTTTCTTTCTTTCTTTCTTTCTTTTCCTTGGTGGGGTGTATGGACTTTACCATAGTTTCAAATGTTTACCTTCTAGTATCTACAAGATATTCTAAAACCAATAGGCCAATTCTGTGCTATCAAGAAATTGTAACTTTAGGGGTATAGGGGTGGCTCAGTTGGTTAAGTGTCCAGCTCTTGATTTTAGCTCAGGTCATGATCTCATGGTTCATGAGATTGAGCCCTGAGTCACCCTCTGTGCTGACAGCACAGAGCCTGCATGGGATTTGCGCTCTCTCTCGCTCTCTCTCTCTCTTCCCCTCCTCCTCTGATGTGCATATGTGTTCTTTCTCTCAAAATAAATAAACTTAATTAAAAAGAATTGTACTTTAAACTTGCTGAAAAACTGGTTGGCTATGGCCCCTAAAAGATGGATCTAAATGGCAGTTTCTGCATTTATTTATCTGATTGCAGGTACATTCTATACTCGTTTTTGGCTTATTTTCAGAAGGACAAATTAACCTGAAATGTAAAGAGTTTATTATTTTCTGCTAGCAAACAGTTTCTGTTTCTAAAATGATGTCCTCTGAAGGCACTGTATTAGTAAATGCTTGGGGGAAAGCAAGAAATTAGTAGTAAATGTTTGCATAATAATATATATATTTACACACTACTGGGGGATCCACATCTAAAAGCAAAGTCCTGAAGTGGTAAATTATGTTTACTGTGGAATCACATCAATACTGTTCTTTAGCTGAGTTCTATTTTCCAGTCACATGGTGGCAAAGCCAGGTAATGATACAGTGGTCCTGTGGATTTAGAATCCTGAAGCCTGGGTTTAAATTCCGATTCTGGCATAGGCTATGGGTATGGGAATCACCATTCTGTCAGGCTTGCCTTCACCCACCAGCCTGTGTGGCATCACTATTATATCCTCTGAGACACCTCCCAAGGTCAGACCACTTCACAGGTTTAACTCCAGACACCAGTATCCCTATCCCTTGCCTTCAGGGAGGACCCAGGTTCATGACACTCAGTGAGCCTAGATTCCCAAACAAATCACAGAAGGATCTATACACATTTTCTGCTTTAAAACTCAAATGTCACTTATAATTCTGAGCGAGCGAGTCCACAATTCAGAACAAAATGATTTGACCATCATTTTGGGAAATTTTGTACCAAAGACCAAGGATGAGCTCCTTCTCCCTGCCGAGCCTCAAATTAATAAAGAATTAATTAACTCTTTTTATGAGGCAGCTAATGAAAAGGTTCAGAACTCCAAGAGATGGGCATCAGGCAGAATGTTGTGAGGAAAAAAATTTCCCTTTATTTTCTATGCAAGAAGATACTAAATAACATTCCAGTATTAATCACACTGATTCTTTAGCCTTCTGATGCTGAGCTCTCCCCTCACGCTGTCAAAGTTCTAATCACAGTAGGAAGGTCCCCCATCTATCTTGGAACTGACGGAGGACAAGACCCTGTGCAGCATTTTCCATCTGAGTGACCACTCTTTCTGTTTAATATCCACAATGTCCTGACAGCCCGATGTCCCATTACAGCATTCCCTTCTCTTAATGGCACACTGAGCAGTGTACTGCTCTGTTAGTCCCCCACGGAGCTGTACCAAAGTCATCAAATTCTCGTGACAGAGAGAACAAGGCAGAGACTGAAGGACATCTTATGCTCTCATTCTCTTTCCTTTGTGAGAAAGTCTCATAGGAAAGGCACAGCCTAAGCCTCTGGGCAGGTGAGCAAGGCCGTGCAGTCACAGGTAGAAGTATTGTCACATAGGAAACGGCCAGTACATTCTTCTTCCTTCTGAGACACGTTTGCTTAGGACCTCCTAGAATGGCTAACATTAAAGGTGGGAGGGAAAGGAGGGAAATTATCCTTTCTTTCTTTGAAACTGGAAACATAACAGCGAGAAAGAGAAAATTAGATCTCGATAAATTAACTTGCATAAAGGTAAATAAAAGGAGCTGGTTCCACAGGGAGTTTGTAATCTGGGAGGTGAATAAGAAACGTGCATAAAACTCTCGGCATAAGGTCAAAAGAGACAATGCAATAGTGTTAAAAGTTGGCACAGATAAAGTTTCATGTTAATGTATCTTTTGCCAACTTTTATGAATATGGGACTTTACGTGTATACTACTCTAGTTTAATAAAAATCTCACATCTTGCCTTTATGTCAAGGCTTATATGAAGAATATGTAAAGTTACCAATGTTGTTAAACTGCTTCAGCTATGATGAATGAAATGTCTTCAATACAGAATGACGAGCTAGTCATCAAAAATACTCCTTGTATTTTTACAATGGATATTGGCCTTTTTTTTCTTCAGAGTCCGTATCAGAACAGCCATTTATTCTCTTATGTGCAATCCCTTCAATTTAACAAACAACCATATTCCACAAATTTAAAATGTAAAGCCGTTCTATAATTAACACAAGAAAAAAAGATTCTACCTACTGAGAAAACAAGCAAGATATTAGAGAAGGAAGAATATGTAGCCTAAAACCTGGGTAGAATTTTCCATGTATGAGTGAGGGGGGTCCGGGGAAGATCCATCAAGAGAAGTGAAAATTTTGAACAAAGACCCAGAGGTGGAAGAGTGTGGTGTGTGCAGTGAAAGTAGTGAGCCTTCCATGTGTCAGAGGAAACTCCACTAATGGAGGGATTTTGAACTGGTTTATTCGATGATGTAACCTCAGTATCTGGAAAAAGTGCCTAAAGAAATGAAGTGTCCGATGCCTAGAATATAAGCAGTATTTGATAGCTTTCAAGGGCTAGGCTATTTGGATTCCTGCACCAAGGGAACTGGTTAGGACTCCATAGAGTAACAGAAACTAAGTTCAACTAAGCAAAAATGGAGTTTATTTGTGTTTATCACGGAACCAACCCCAAATCATGAAAGTATGTGGATCTTGGGAAGAACCGAGTGGGAAACAGGAAGTCATCGTGAGTTTTCTGGCTCCGTCTTTTGTCGCTACTTCTTCCACACCTGCGTGATTCCTTTCTCTGGGCACCTTGGCTCCACCTGGTTTGGAGCGTGCATTTCAAGCAAAGCCCAGCCCCCACAGCCACCATGTAGCAGCTCTGTTTGACTAGGTCAGATGGCCAGACACCCTCCCCTGCTCAGGTCCTCAGTAGCTAGGAGCACAGGTTCACCTCTGGGGACCAGAGAGGGAGAAGGGTGGAGAGGATGGCTGTGAGCAGCCACTCGAAAACTTGACCATTATAAAAACAATTAGAAGGCATTAAAGCATGTGGCCGATAGTGTTCTTATTTTGTATGCCTGTATGTTTAAGCCATAAGCACTGTTCGTATGAAATATGTTAGCCTAACACTTAAAAAAAATATATTGTCTGTTCACATACTTCCCACTTCTTCTTCAGCTCCAACAGCTTAGTAATTATTTACTAAATATTGGTCACCTGTCCCTCCAGCTCCTGTCAACATTGCCCTGACTCTACCAGAGACAGAACGACACCATTTCCCGAATGCTGAATAAATGCTGTTAATGTGTTCATGCTACCTTGATTGGCTTTTGTGAAAATATAGAATTGTTGAGATGGAACAGGAAATGATTACTCAATTTCTTTCTTTTATAGATGAGCGATGGACCCCTAAGTAATTTATTGAAAAAAGATCTAGTAAATGTTTTGTGAACAGAGAAACAATACATTCTTGTGATTCTAGAACATGGGAAAAAAGGTGGACTTTTGGTATGTTGCAAAGATCAATAGATTTTGGAACCAATAGCCTCAGTTTCACTGCTTTGCAAGCTATGTGTGGCCTTGAGCCTTATTGATAAGGCTCAGAAAGCCTCACAATTCTCAGCTGCACAGTAGGAATAGTTATAATAATATTATTTTTTTACTTTATTTATTTATTTATATAATAATATTAACAGTAACTAATGTACTGTTCTTTGGTGAGGAATGGATGGATGAAATATTGAAGGTGATATCATTTAATAAATGGTAAAGCACATGCAATGATAGTTATCAATAGTAACAGTAAGTGTGTTCGGTGGAAAACAACCAGGATGAAATATTTACTGCAAACTACCAATATACACATAGTTAATTGTGAGTTCACACATGACCAAATGTTAAAGACTGTTTCAGCTTTAAAGTACAGTATATAACATAGAAAGCTCTATTCTCAGTTCCCAGAGTTACAAATAGTTTCACATGGAGGTTCCATTGTCTTGGGAACACCTGATGGATATGGCTTTTATAATTCTACCAATAGGTGTTCTTCATTTGATTCAAAATGTATATATTTGCTTACCAAACCATGTTGTTGTAATTAAACTTTGGGTCAAATTCACAAGACAGGGAAACATATTGTGGTAAGAGAAAATAAAACCACTGACATTTAGGGTGCAAGATAATCTAGTTTAACATCTAAATGTAGATGAAGATGGGGAAATGTAAGTTTTTATGGAGAAGCTCAGGGACTTGCTCAAAGGCATGTGCTCATGAGTGTTGAAATTGAAGTAAAACTCACATCTTCTCACACTGAGCTGTTCACTATAAAACAGACCCACCACTAAACACAGCATTAAAACTGAGAAAAATTTCAAGTAGATCTTCAAAGTAAAGCCTTAGACAATAAATAAAGGGCCACCCAATTGTCTACTGGTGGAATAAGAAGACAAAACTCTATTTGCAAATTATGTAATTCATTAAGATAGCAATGATTTCATAGTGAGAATAAAGTAACACTTTTAAGCAAAAGTAAAATGCAAAAGCAACACAAGTTATTGGCTATGCTTGAAGATAGTTGTATCTACTTTTAAACTTTCTCATCTTTGAGTCATTAGGGGTTTGATATGACAGACCAACTGGAAATGAAGGAGTAACAAGAGGAAGTTAATAATGAGATCCACAGGGAAGAAGGGAAAGAAGGAAACAGAAAAGAGGTTGAGAAAGAGCACCTAAATCTGGCTGGTAAGAAAATATTTAGTGTTGGGCCACTAGATGGCGATATAATGTAAGGTGCTCCCTCCACTTTTTTTTTTTTTTTTTTTTTTTTTTTTTTTTAAACAAGCTATTTGCTGATTTGTATTAGGTACCATAGAGTGAGGCGAGGATGAAGCCGAGAGGATACTGCAGAGGTCTCTGGTGCATGTGTGTATGTGTGCGTGTGTGTGTGTTCGTGTATGTGTGTCCTGCCTCAGTGAGACTGCAGCCCTTGTAAATACTTGTTACCTTTTGCAAGAAGGAATCTGAACTGCAGCTGAAGGCACGTTGTTATATCATCTGGTCTTTGGGAGATGCTGTTCCTCGTTGCAGATGGGTAATTTTCCTTTTTATCAGGTAAGCCATCTGGTTGTTTCGTTGCGATCTTAGTCATACTCATTCCAGTTATTCCGGTGGAAAGAGAGCCCGAGGATATACAGTTTGGGCTGAGCAGGAAGTCCATTTTTGTATGTGATTTCGGACCAACGGTCCCCCTCCTCCCTCTCTTCTCCTCCCCTTCTCCTCCCCTTCCCCTCCCCCTCTTCTCTCCACCTTCCACGAACTGAATTCAGGTTTGTTTTGCAGTCAGCATCTTGATACAAGATGGGATTCTTTGGCCTGAAATAGCTTGGAACCTGGCCAGTTTCTTCCTGCCTTTGCTTGCCTTCAGTCTATTCAAGGTCTCCTTTTTGAAACCCCCTCCTTCACCCGTGCTGTAGAACTGGACTAGCTAGCTGTGAATAGAGGTCATATTGTTCCTAAGGATGGAGCAAAAATTAGATCTCAGCGTTAGCCCCACAGGAAGGAAGAAGGCGGCGGGACTGCTGCTGGAGCCTAGCTAGCACTGCAGGGGTGTTCAGCCTCCTCGGGCAGAGGCTGGGCTTGGGCAAGAAAGGAACAATGATGTATTCCCCCTAACTCGGATCGAACCGCGCCACCAAAGGAGCTGGAGGGAAGTGGGAACGAGTCCCTTCTGTGGAATGCCAAACAGGAAACACCGAGTTACTTTTAATTAGACAGAGGTCACGATCGGCAGTGATACTGCAGATGCTGTTCGGTTCCCCGTGTGAACCGGCTTGCTTTTCCAAACTGCACAAGAAATGTCTCTGGGTGGACGTGAGGCTTTTCAAACGCCTTTGTTATCATGGATTCCCTCTCTCCTACCTGTTTGAGGTATGTGTTTAAAGACCAGCTCCCCCCACCTCCCCGACACGTTTACTTCTCATATGTCTTTTTGCTCTCTGCAGTTACTCACTGAAAATTGTCACTTCTCTGTAGCAAATCAGTCCAAAGAGAGTGGTTGCAGGTGCTTTTTCACGTGTCCCGTGAAACAATTAAAGCCAAAGCAGGGTAATGCTCTGTCTCTACGTGCATGTGACTAAATATTTTCTGAGATGCAATGGCAAACTTGCAAATTGCCAACACTGTTGCTATCACACCTATAAAATGTGGCTTCTTTTTATGTGGATTTACAGGTTCAAGTGGTATTTCTGATGCGCTAGTGTAGTAACAGGACATATTTCTCCATAAAGCACTTTAAAGCATCCCAAGAGGATGATGCCGAACAGAAATAGGAAAATTCCATGCTGAGGTTGGTGATTCCTGCTTTAGTTTCTCCCGTCCAGGGAGCAGTGGGTAGCTTACCTTTCCTATTTGCTGCAAGACCTGACCCTCCAGGGTGATGCAGCTTGGGACTTCTGCACATACAGTGGACGCCTGACACTTTACCCCTCATCTGGGCATGTTGGAAGAAGAATAACTAGGGTGAAAAACTTTAAACCTCTCCTTTGTTGCTGTTGCTTGTAATTGCTATGAAACCAGTGCATCCCTCTTGTAGGAGCAGTGTTGCAATTTAGGCCTTCCTTCACAAAGCTCCTTGAAGAGATTTTTAGATGGTGTCTATTTTAGGAACATAATGTGTAGACAGGAATGGATGGCCACAGAGATTTACGGGAAAACAATTTCGTGGAGAGGGTGAGGTAACATTTTAAACCTCTAGAACAGAGCCCAGTGGCTGGTTATATCACATGAACCCAGTAATGGAGTTAGTTTTCATTAAACTCACTGCAACTCCTTTGTATGGCTTTTTTTTTTCTTCCCTCCTTATATCGTTGGTCTGGCTTTTCAAATATGTTTTTAGGCAGCCAAGGTATCCGGGACGCTCCTACTAGTAAAAGTAATTAATACATTGGATTCTGCCGCCAATACTTATAGTCTCTGTTTATATGGCCCCTTCTTGCTGGGAAATTTGGTATCTGGAGACTCATTTATTAGGGCAGTTTCCCTTTAAGGCATGGGCTAGAGGGTTTCTCCATCCTTGAGAGGGGAAGGGAAGGCACAATTGGAGGCCTAATTAATTATACAGTATCCAAGAAGGCACAGGGGATCTCGGCCAGGATTCTCCATTAGCAGCTAGAAATACCAGGGGCAAAGGGACAGACTAGAGACCTATAAGTAAACTTTATTGCCACCAATAAGGCAATGAAAACTCCAGAATCTCAATAGAGGAATCCAGTAAGAAACATTCTGGTTCTTTGTACAGAAGGCACTGTCAGGGAACCCAGAGATTCTGAGAGAAAAAAACATTAAGAGCATCTTCTGTATGTGTTGCAGACAAGGAAGGGAAAAATCTGGGGCTTGTTTGGACTTACCCCTAGGACTTCACAGACTGGGCAGTCCTCATGCATTTATATTGGTGTGAGCCTGACACCTGAAAGCACCCCTCCAAAATTTAGCCAGGGTTGGGGGGGATGTGGTACAAGGTTTTATTTTCCTCCTGGGTAGTTGAAGAGGCTGAACCCATCACTTCCTCCCAGGTAAATAGCTATCTTGAAAGGGGGAGGGGAGAAGAAAGAGTACAGGGGTTGGTGGACAGGTATTGAGAATGAGCTATTGATGCTTTTGCTGTCTTCAATGTCAGGGTCAATGGGGCTGTGATTTGTGTAGTAATGACTACCCTTTGAAAATTCTGATTAGTCAAGTAAGCCTGTTTCACAGCTCAGTTTAGATTATACTGGTGAGTGCTAATTTATACTAGATTATACTGGTGAAGGGTAGGGGGTGATGAAGAGATTTATTCTCAGAGCAACTGTGTTCAAAAAAAAAAAAGAAACAATTAAACCAAATTTCCCCAAAACTGCCTCTAACTGTGCTTTTCCAACTTTTTCCTTTGTCCACGTTCCTAGTTTCCATTTATTAATTATTTTCTTTAGCAAAGATGCATAGCATTTACTCCATCCCAGCCACTATTCTGAGCAGAATTTTACAAATATATTCCCACTTAATCTATGAGATAGGTACTATTATTAATCACCAATTTATGGATAAGGAAACCAATTAACTTGCCCTTGGGGAGACAATCAGTGGCAGAGCCCAAACAAACCCAAACAGGCTGACTGCGGTCTATTCTTTTGAGCACCCCTGATCACCTGTGTGATGGCAGAACTATGACTGAGCCCAGATAATCAGGACTCAGGTAGTGCAATCTGTAGAGGGCAGCTGTAATTCATCTGCTTAACTACATGTCACAATTTCATATACGTTGATTTAGAATAATTCCCTAAATGTGCTACATTCATTCATTGGAAAAAAAAATGTTGTGCCCTCCTGTAGTACAGGACAGTCTGTATCCTAGATACAGGAATATGGTGAATAAGACAAAATCTCTGCCACGTGATGTCTTCAGTCTAGTGTTCAGGGCTGAGAGAAGGGAGAAAACATAAATTTCCCCAAGGGCACAGTGTCTCACAGGTGTAAGAATTGGCATTCCCCTTATTAGCAATCCAGAGAGTAGAAGAAATGGAAGGAAATGGGGCCACACAGATGACCAGCCAGATCTGGGGAGCCCTGCTTAGGGCCCTCGTTGTTGCTGGCTTTTATAAAAACAAACTGAGGGGGGCGCCTGGGTGGCTCAGTCGGTTAAGCTGCTGACTTCGGCTCAGGTCATGATCTCGCGGTCCGTGAGTTCGAGCCCCGCGTCAGGCTCTGTGCTGACAGCTCAGAGCCTGGAGCCTGTTTCAGATTCTGTGTCTCCCTCTCTCTGACCCTCCCCCGTTCATGCTTTGTCTTTCTCTGTCTCAAAAATAAAATAAATAAATGTTAAAAAAAATTAAAAAAAATAAAAACAAACTGAGGAACAATATCAATATCAAGTAAATTTAAGTTGCATATTTACTAGTGAGAAATTACTGGTTAAAAAAAAAACACAAAGCAAACCTAAACCACTCATTTTTACACACAAATTTTTTTTTAACAATTTGTAAAGTTCTGTGAAAAATGCTGTGTTTCCTAGAATGCGGTGAAATTGGCTTTTTAAATGTTTAAAAACACTAAATGTTTGAGAGACGCCTGAGTGGCTCAGTTGGTTGAGTGTCCCACTTCGGCTCAGGTCATGATCTCATGATCTCACAGTTCGTGGGTTCGAGCCCCATGTTGGGTTCTGTGCTGATGGCTCAGAGCCTGGAGCCTGCTCAGATTCTGTGTCCCGCTCTCTCTCTGCCCCACCCCCACTTGCTTGTGCACGCAAAGCTAAATAAATAATAAACATTAAAAAACTTTAAAAAAAATCTCTTTGAGATTATTGGTTAGGTGGCAGCAAATAATTAGTTAAAATGAAAAAGAAAAAAAAAAGCCCCAGGCATCCAGTCCTTGCTTACACTTCAGCACTTTCCCCTGAAATGGCTAAATTTGGGAGGTGTGGGCTGATGATGAGGATGGAAACCAGTCTGTCATTCCCTAGGTTGGTCAGGACATAGTAGGCACCCAGAGGTGCCTTTTTGCCTAGGTTGGTCAGGACATAGTAGGCACCCAGAGGTGTTTGAACAAATCTTTTTTTTGCAAATGAATTAACAGGATCTCAAAATAATATGGTAAAATATCAACATCAGCTTTCATTTTTATCTATATTAAATGCTTTATTATGTTTTTATTGCTTCAGAATTCACATTCTAATAGTTTATCTTTTTATATCTCTTGCCTGTTTGCTCCCACTCCCTCTCAGTTACCTACAAACATTGTAATTTCTCTCTAGCAAGTGTGAAATTCTCTCTTAGAATGAACCTTGCTTCTAACCCTGTAAGTGGTAAAAAGTCCTTTCCATCTCTCAGGGCCTTCTCCTCCTTTGGTGCCCCCCACCTACAACTTTAGCTTGAACTTTGATGAAAGCATCTATAATTTTTGGCTTTAATGTTTTCTTTTGTCATTTGTGCTTCTGATGTCATATATATGAAACCATCACCTAAGCCAAGGTCATGACAATTTACTTCTTTTTTTCTATTCTATTGGTAGTTTTAACTTTTACATTGATACCTGTGATTCATTTTCAGTCCATCTTTATAAATACTGTGAGGCAGGAGTCCAACTTCATTCTTCTGCATGTTGATATCCAGTTGTCCAGCACTAGTTTCTTACTGAATTTCAACTTGTCCGTGCACCCGATACGCAGTAGGCCGACATCTGAGGCATGGGTTTTGAAGCAAAGAAAGTTTTATTATCAGAAGGGCAGATCAATGAGAAAGCAGGAGATCATTCCCAAAATTGCTTGCCCCTGTTGAGTCTCCGGACAGCTTATATATGTTTGGGGAAAGAGGTAAATACATGAGAGGGGGGTGAGGGGTTCCTTGAAACCTTGAGCTGGGGGGAGGGCTTGAAATAATCTGGAGGTAAGCATTCTTCTGGACAATGAGGTGGCATTTGGGACTTGGTATGATTAGATGTCAGATACTTTCAAGACAAATATACCCTTTAGGAAACCATTAGGTTTCCACAATCAATGTATAAACAGGGAGTAGGGGCAAAAAGGCAAAGTTAATGACTAATCATGCATGAGGTTAAGAGGTGCATAAAACATACTTAAGTAGGGAACAAAACAGAATGTGGAGCTAAGTTAATAATGCAACTAATACAACCATAGTTCTGTCTATGTTTTCAAAACAGGTCCAGGAACCAAGTGTTTGACCTCAGATTGTGGAAAAGACTATTGTTCCCCCATTGAATTGTCATGTTAATCTTGCTCGTGCTATATTTTATGTACATCTGTGTCTTTAGTGTCAGTTATTGCATATATTGGGTGCTGTCGATGTCTTTTTTCTTTAAGAAAAGAACAATGAGATTCTCCCTTTTTGAGAATCCATACAACTTTAAGTATATGAAAATTGTCCCACATACCTATAACAGTAAACACTTTCTTAACCTAACTTCCTGTCAAAATTTTTCTTATAACTGATAGCGTAGTCATTTGTGACTCTACTGGAAATTTAAGGAGGTAAGGAGTAATGAGCTAATGTTTTTGCAGAAAGATTATTAGTAATTTCTAAGAAACATCTCTACTATTGCACATACTCTCCCAAACTTATGCAAACATCACGTATGTTCTTTATAATATATGTTGCTTGTCTCCTTTTTTTCATAAACACCATTGAGGGAACCATTGAACTTGAAATAGAGGAGTGTCATCCAAATAGGGTTGGTTGCTGTACTGGTTTACTAGAGCTTCCATAATAAAATACCACAGACTGGGCAATAGAAATTTCTTTCTCACAGTTCTGGAGGCTAGGAGTCCAAGTTCAAGGTGTTCTTAGGTTTGGTTTTTTTTTTCTGAGTCTTCTCCCCTTGACTTGCTGCTGGTAGCCTTCTCTTTGTGTCCCCGCACAGTTTTTTCTTTGTGTGTATGCTTCCCTAGCATCTCTTTCTGTGTCCAGATTCCCTCTTCTTATGAGGACACCAGTCAAATTGTAATAGAGACCACCCTAACAACCTCATCTTAACTTAGTCTCCAATACAGTCACATTCTGAGGTTCTATGGGTTAGGGCTTCCACGTATGAATTTTGAGGGGGACACAATTCAGCCCATAGCAGTTTTCTCTGACTATACTAATGACTGCTAAAACAATGAGCAAAGAAGATAGAAACTCGTAAGACATTGTTGTTGATAAAATTGTTGTTATACTAATGGTGAGTTTTCATTATTCATAACCTTCTTCCACTGGATAATGAGGAGTTGTCTGTATAGGTATTAATAGTCCAATAAAGGAAATTAATTAGGTTTCTATTTAAAGAGGTATGATGGATAACAAAGTGGGCAGAAAGAGTGGTGATGTTGATTAATCTTGTGTGCCTATAATCTCATGTGTGCTTTCATAATCTATGAGAAGTTTACTTAGCTGAGGCTCTTATTTGTTTCAGTGACAAAAGTGACACAAAAGGATATAAAAATTAGAAATCAATGAAGAATTTATAAATAAAATAATTAATGTCAAAGTGCAACTGAGCAACTGAGACTGAGATTAATTTAAGTATAAAAGTATTCCCTTAGAAAGTTAGTACAGCTCACAGAGTTGAGGAGGAGTTGAGGAGTCTAGACTGGAAATGACAAGAGTAGGGGAGGTCATGACAGTCAGATAGCCCTTACTTTGGACTTTTTGGTGGTTTCTGCAAGGTGCTGTTGTCTCCTAGGATGAATTCGTTTAGCTACTTCAGGCTTTTTTTTTTTTGGTAATTTGGATTAAAAATTAAAATTCTAGGGGGTTCCTGGGTGGCTCAGTCAGTTAAGCGTCTGGCTTCGGCTCAGGTAATTATTTCATGGTTTGTGAGTTTAAGCCCCACATTGAGCTCTGTGCTAACAGCTCAGAGCCTGGAGCCTGCTTCAGATTCTGTGTCTCCCTCTCTTTCTGCCCCTTCTCACTTGTGCTCTGTCTCTCAAAAATAAATAAATGTAAATAAAAAAATTTTTTTAATTAAAATTCTAGGAAGTAAGCATCTGGTTATTCAAGTCTGGATTATAAATCTGATCGCCTTAGTTAAGGGTGAACTGGGACCTTTGACTAACAGTCATACCAAATTATTCCTTGGTTAAGAAGAGTAATTCTACCCCAACAAACCTGAAAACTGTCTACATACACAATGTTCGAGAAATGGTTAAATAAACCATGGTCCTTACAAATAATGAGATTTTATGAAGCCATTAAGCATATTGTTTCAGGAATGTTTACTTCTTTGCAAAATTGCTCAGGATCTAATGGGTACATAAAAAGGAGCATACAAACATATATATCTAGTAGGAGCTCAGTAATGAAAAACAAAAAGCAGCAGTGTTTTTACTTAGGAAAAGAACAACTGGAAAGAATTTAATAGTTATCTCTCATCTATGGGATTCTGATTTCTACTTTCTTCTTTGTAATTTTTTTAAAGTTTAAATTGATTTTTTTAAGTTTATACATTTACTTTTGAAAGAGAGAGAGTGAGCAGGGGAGAGGCAGAGAGAGAAAAAGAGAGAGTCCCAAGCAGGCCCTACACTGTCAGTGCAGAGCCCGACATGGGGCTCAGACTCACAAACCGTGAGATCATGACCAAATCAAGAGTCAGATACTTAACCAACTGAGCCACCCCAGGCACCCCTATAAATTCAAACAAAAAGTAGAATATTATTTCTTATTTTTCTTATAACAAAAGTAATACATGCTCATTACATAAAGCAAGAAGGAAAATATAAAAAAGATGATAAAATGATTCTTTTCTACACAAGCAAAATTATGACTATTAATTATTTATTTTATATGCCAAAGTGTTTTTTGTACAAAATTCTCTAAAATTAGCATTTTGTTGCTTTAAAACCCAGAGTAAAAGTTAGCATCCATTATTTTTCTGATGGATTTGGGTAAATCTATTTTGTATAAAGATCTTTATTGTATGTGTAATCAAAACAGTAAACTCAATGTAAAGTTAGTAAGGAAACAGTTGAATGTTTGAATATTTTAGCAGCTCACAAACTCTCTATAATAAAATTAGTATTTTGCAAATTTTGTAACAATGGATGAGCTTTGGGAAGTGGCCTAACATAAAGTTAGCTTTAAATGTCAAAGGAATGTTGTTCTAAAAATTGTGTAATTTAGTACTCTCACTTCTCCCTTTAGAATTCAGCAAAATTTTAGGAAAGTCATCTTATATTTATGACACACCTACCATTTGTAATGGATTGTTTTAGTAAAAATTGACCTCAGATTGAGAACATTAAAAGCAAACCGGGAGCACCTGGGTGGCTCAGTTGGTTAAGCGTCTGACTTCTGCTCAGGTCATGATCTTGAGGTTTGTGGGTTAGAGCCCCGCATCAGGCTCTGTGCTGACAGCTCAGGGCCTGGAGCCTGCTTGGGATTCTGTGCCTCCCTCTCTCTCTGCTCCCCCAGTTTGTGCTCTCTCTCTCAAAAATGAATAAATAAACCTTAAAAAAAAAAGCAAACCAAAAAAAAAAAAAAAACCCTGTAAATACTTATGCAGTTTGTAGATGAATTTTTAAATTCTTTCAAATAAAACTCATCAAACTGGCAAAATCAGTTTATAAGATTATCAAATAGAATAATGATAAGAATACATTAACAATGTACACTATTGAGCCAGAGGACACAGAGGAGCAATGTGGGTCATTATCAGTATGCGTTGCATTTGGAGATGTGGAATTATTTGTGTGGAGAGTGTAGTGGGAAGAACCCATGTGAAGAAGAGATAGTTAATGGTAAATCTTAGATGACAATATCCAGATTATTTTTAAGCAAATATTAAGAATTTTAAAATCAATGAGAAATATAGAATAATGAAAAGAAACCAAAGTTCAGGATTTCCAATTACATATTTATAGAGGTGAAAAAAAACTAAGAGAATGCTGTTGCATAAAATATTTCAATCTAAGAAATTCAACAGATTTGAAAATCCTGGAAAGAGTTACTTTGAGACTTGACAAATGCTACCAGGCAGCAGTTTTTGTATTATCCTGGAATGTGATATGCCATTTTAAAAGGCCAGTGGTATTTTGAGCTATGTATGTCAGTGTGTTGGTACAAAACCAAAGAGGCAACAGACTGGTTTCAGGTCTAGAATGCCATATTTCAGTGACACCTGGACCTTGGCGTTTCAGGTTTCCAGTGATTTGAGGAGCCTGGAAGATTGCACACCAATATGTAAGGCATTTAGAGGATTATAGACCAACCTGTATGCATGAAGACAAGAATACCTTTTGAAGAAATTCCAAAAAAGGAAGTTTGAACATAGTTAACTGAAATAGAAATCAGTAAGCAAGGAAAAAAGAAAACACAAGGTGGTCTCTATAAAACTCCCTATGTAATAACAAAGAATGAATCCCAGCTTACTCTCCCCTGGGACCAAACCTTATCTTATTCTCCGTTACTTTCTCTCTCTCTCTCTCTCTCTCTCTCTTTTTCATTTTTAGGCATTCTGTTTTATCCTCTGTTTTGAGCTTCATTTTTTTTATTCTCAAGTTAGTTCACATACAGTGTAGTTTTGGTTTGAGGAGCAGAACCCAGTGATTTGTCTTTTACATATGACACCCAGTGCTCATCCCGAAGAGTACCTTCCTTAATTCCTGTCACCCATTTAACCCAACCCCATTGACCCTGTTTGTTCTCTGTATTTAAGAGCCTCTTATAGTTTGCCTCCTTCTTTGTTTTTATTTTATTTTTCCTTCCCTTCCCCTATGTTCATCTGTTAAATTTTTCAAATTCCACATGTGAGTGAAATCATATATCTGTCTTTCTCTGACTGACTTATTTTGCTTAGCATAATACATTCTAGTTCCATCTACATTGTTGCAAATGGCAAGATTTCATTCTTTTTGATCACCAAGTAGCATTCCACTGTATGTATGTATATATGTGTGTGTATGTGTATACACACATGCACGTATATGTATATATACATACACACACACACATGCCACATCTTATTAATCCATTCATCAATTGTTGGACATCTGGGCTCTTTCCATACTTTGGCTATTGTTGATAGCACTGCTATAAACATTGGGGTACATGTACCTCTTTGAATCAGCATTTTTGTATCCTTTGGATAAATTCCTACTAGTGCAATTGCTGGGTCATAGGGTAGGTCTATTTTTAATTTTTTGAGGAACCTCCACACTGTTTTCCAGAGTGACTGCACCAGTTTGCATTCCCACCAACAGTGCAAGAGAGTTGCCTTTCTCCACATCCTCGCCAACATCACTTGTTGTTGAGTTGTTAATGTTAGCCATTCTGACATGTGTGAGGTGGTATCTCAGTGTGGTTTTGATTTGTATTTCCCTGACGATGAGTGATGTTGAGCATTTTTTCATGTGCCTGTTTGCCATCTGGATGTCCTCTTTGGAAAATTGTCTATTCGTGTCTTCTGCCCATTTCTTCACTGGATTCTTTGTTTTTCAGGTGTTGAGTTTGGTAAGTCCTTTGTAGATTTTGGATATATATGAAGAACTTGAGTTTCACTTCTAACTCTCCTTCCACTCAGTGGGTTATGTAAAAATACTTCTACAATCATGTTCTCAGTATGTCCATAGTCTTTGGTACATATGAAATATAATATAAAAAATAGAAAAATTATTAACATGATTTCAGCAGTTTTTTTTTCTTTCAAAATGTGGTCCCTCTTGAGCCTCTTGAGTTCCCATGAAACCTTTTAAGGAGTACATCAGGTTGAAACTACTTTCATAATAATACAAAAGAATTTTCCTTTTCCACTGTATTGACATTTGCCCTTACGATACAAGAGCAATGAAAACTTCTAGCCTTAAACTTATTATGACAGTGGCACTAAACTGTACTAGCAGTGATTGCATTGTTCACTGCCATTCACTCCAAGTAAGAACAGGTAAATAAATAAATTAATTTAATTAAAAGCCAGTTTTAATATTCCGTGTGCTGAAATGGGAAATCCATATAAAGAGTATGTGCCATATACCAAAGTCTGATGATGGTTGACTCAAAAGAAAGCACTTGTGGGGCACCTGGATGGCTCAGTCCATTAAGCGTCTGACTTTGGCTCAGGTCGTGATTTCACAGTCCGTGGTTCGAACCCCGCATCAGGCTCTGTGCTGACAGCTCAGAGCCTGGAACCTGCTTTGGATTCTGTGTCTCCATCTCTCTGTTCCTCCCTTGCTCTCTCTCTCTCTCTCTGTCTCTCTCAAATATAGACATTAAATTTTTTTTTAAAAAGCACTTGTGCAATTGTTTGAGTTATAAACTGAATTAGTTGCTTTTCCATGGAAAATCATTTTTACTTGAAAGAAGGACTGACAGACAAGTTCTGGCCATTCAAATTTGGCTATTTGGGAGATAATTTTTTTTGAAAATGAAGTAAGCCTTTCATTTCAATAAAAGTAACTGAGAATATTTGTTGTTACCAATGACAATATTTGAAAATTAGAAGTTTCGAAAACTTCTATCTGAACTCAGCAGCTTCTAAAACTTAAAGGATTTTCTGATGTGATAATTAGTGATGTTAACAGATGGATAATGAAATGTTTCCACAATTCAAATATCTACATAACTCAGTCAACTGATACCTTTACAAATGAACAGTGGATAATGATACAAAATCATACCTGGAAAATGGATCCATTCAAAGTGTAAGATAGGTCAAGAGATTTTAGTATAGCAGAGTACAAGTTCATTGATAATGGTTTCAGATTCCAGTTGTCTAGTTTGGGTAGACTATCAAAGAAGACTCTTCACAATTAAGTGAAAAGGTAATTACAAATTTCAAACTACATGGGACACCTGGGTAGCTCAGTTGGTTAGGCATCCAACTTTGGCTCAGGTCATGATCTCACAGTTTGTGAGTTTGAACCCTGCGTTGGGCTCTGTGCTAACAGCTCAGAGCCTGGAGCCTGCTTCAGATTCTGTGTCTCCCTCTCTGTCTCTCTGCCATTACCCGGCTCAGGCTATTCTCTCTCTCTCCCTCTCTCTCTCTCAAAAATAAATAAACATTAAAAAAAGTTTTTTTAAGACATTAAAAAATATTCCAATCCACGAATCTATGTGAGGCCATATTTCTTTCATTCAAATGTAACTTATAATAGACTGAATGTAGAAGCTAATTTAAGAATCTACACATTAAGGTAGACATGAAAGAAATTTACAAATTTATAAAATAACATCACTCTCAGGTTTTTTCTTTTAGAACGATAATTATTTTTCACTTAAAATATTATTTTTAACATATGGTTGTTTTGTTATTTATAAATAATTTCATGATTTCTCTGTTTTAATTTCTAATATAGTAAATATTAATAAAATTAAGCCACATAAACAAAAGCTTTTGGGGGTTCTCAATAATATTAACAGTAAAAAAAGGGCCTGAGACCAAAACTTTTTATGACAAGGACAAATTTGATAATTCATCAGATTCAATGGTACATTTATGTCTGTTACACTGTAGACACGCATTAGTCGAGATTTTTCTAGTGTAGGTTAACTCAGTCACTTAAAGTTATGTTAATAGAGAAAATATTTGTCACATTATACCAGTAGGTTTTCCATTACTATAATATGAGCGGCACATATCAGTTTAGCTCACTAAGTTCTAGTAAAAGTGAACCAAAAGTTTATCAAAGTAAATCAGGGATCATAAAGATAAATGTTCTAATACTTTTGTCTGGACTTTTATCATCCCTCAACTAAACCAACGTAAGAATTTTCTGTTGGCTTTTCTTCATCTTCTCATCTTGGAGTCAGCCCTCCACATAGTCACCCGTGACCTTTCTAACAAGCACATCAGATCTCCACTGTTTGAAACTCTAAGTGATATTCTTGGTAAAAAAAAAAAAAAACAAAAACAAAAACAAAACTTTAGGATGAGCTGTTTAGGTTTCTTTCTTCCCCATGGCCTACCTAGCCTACCATTAGTCCTGCAGAACTAACTGCATTTCTGTGGATATCTGAAACTGTTTCTTTCTCCAAGTCTTTGCTACTGCTTCTTTCTCTGCCTGAAAAGCCACGAACTCATCTTCCCCCAAGATGATTCATTTTTCTGTGTGCTGTGACTGTGCTGGCACAGGCTTCTATCACAGCACCAGCGGCACTGAGTTATGCTTAGTTTTCAGCCTCCCTCGACACTCTAGTACGGTCTGTGCAATACTGGCCGATCTATTGCCTGTTGTGACTAAGTGTTTTCACCACTGCCAAGTTCATCTTGGAGTGCATGAGTACTCAAGAGATGTTTGTTAAATAAAAATGAAACAAAACCAGAACCGATTTTTGGGTAACGTCTAACATCTGGCAAGTCTATACTTTAATACCACTTCTGTAAAAATACCACTTTTATGAAAATATCCTGAAGAATTATATAGTGATTTTAATAATTCTTCTATTTCTTATGTAAATTCCAAACTCCTGTTATAGATCCCATATATATTATGATTAACACTGTTTTTTCAAAGTAATTCTTAATGCTTTTTTCTTACTATCTTTAGCATTAGGAGTCAATTCAGTATTTGATTACTTTCTCTTTTGTCATTTCAAGGTATACATTGTTTTTTTACTGGAGTCTAACTTTTAAAAGTTATCCAAGTATTATTCTTTATAGTTGTAAAATTTGTAGTTATTATAGAAAACTTAGAATATTTAGAAAAGTATAATGAAGAAAATAATATTCACCATCTTACTGTCTTTTATGTGATTTTTCCCACAATAACAATAGGGCATTGTTTTTAATATTTTAACATTTTTCTCTAAATAATTTTTATTCCTGTTGTTTGCATAATAGGATTCCTATAGTGTTTTCAATTTTGTACCACATATTGTATCTTAAGCATTTTTTCATGTCATCAGAAATAATCCAAAAATATAATTTTAATGACACCATATATTCCATGATTGAGCCTTACATTTGTTTAATTTTTCCTATAGTCTATTGTTCCATATTATATTTATGATCAGTATATAAACTGATTTCACAATCTGATAGACAAGTGTGAGGAAATATTAACCAATAATATTGTTTTAGCATTATAATAATATTAATCAGCCCTGGAGTAGAATGGTCAGTAAGTTGGTCAGAACAAGAAATAATTTTTTCCATCACTTATTTTTTTTCAATTACTATTCATTCACTTAACAAATATATATTGAGAACCTACTTTGTATTAGACGATGTATAAGACTGCTAAGATGCTACTCTTAACTATTTAGATTCCAAATAAAAAATATAAGCTGGATATATAAAAAAAAATGTCTTTAGAAAGATGGATTCATTACTTCTTTGAAACTTTGAACATACTTTATACCATCTTTAAGCTTCAGAATTACAGATATTAAGAAAATCAATGTTCTTATTTACATGGATTAGTGTCTTAATGCACACTGAGTACTGTGCCTTGATGGGGCATAATAAGATTCAAAACTGCAACTTAAATTTAGAACAAAGGTTTTTGTTTGTCATAATGTCCAACATAATACCAAAGATAATTAATAGATATTCTATGAGGAATATTAATTCTTGACTTTAGGAAAAAAGAAAATTATGTGAAGAAATGTATTTATGTACTTTACTATAAAATGTTCTATATTTTAGCTTTTGATTGTTGCTATAGCTGCTGAATTTCAAATTCTTATGCTTTTGCACTTCTCACTCTTGGGAGACAGTGTTGTTATTCCAATCATCTTATTGATGAACTCAGCTGCTATTTACTGTGTACCATTCATGAAGAAAGTACTTAGTAAGGTATAGTGAAGAATGCAAAGACAGATGCTGCTCTCAACGTGCTTGTGGACTAAAACAGAAAATGGGACATGTTCACAAGTAGAGCTAAGGAGAGGTAGAAGCCAGCAAGTAATGCAAGAATTGCAGATAAATGCTTATAGGAATTCAAAAATGACTTGCTATTTGTTTTGGAGAACTGCCAGCGGATAAAGAAGATAACAGTTTATATGACAGCAACTTTGGCTCCACATTGGCCTATAAAAGTAGTTAAGGAGATCAACAAAGAGTAAGCGATAAGTAGTTGATTGGTAAAAATAAATGAAACGTGCGTAGCTAATAAGAAGTATGCCCTGGAGCACCAAGTGGCTCAGTCCATTAAGCATCTGACTTCGGATGGGTCCTGATATGAGGGTTCATGAGTTCAAGCCCTGCATTGGGCTCTGTGCTGACAGCTCAGAGCCTGGAGCCTGCTTCAGGATTCTGGGTCTCCCTTTCTCTCTGCCCCTCCTCCACTCATGCTCTGTCTCTGTCTCAAAAATAAGTAAACATTAAAAAAAGTATGCCCCATAACAACAAATAATTATGACTAATAATATTCATTGTATTAGACATGCCCATTACCAATTTATTGTCCCTTAGCTTCAAGTTCACCCTTTGGTACCTAGGCAGTGATAGTATGTTAGGCTCTTTAAACATTTGTCCTTTACAGTAAATTTTGTCAGTGCTGTTAAACTAGTCAGTAGAGGGCACTGAAGGGACATTTCAAGAGGAGGGGGCTTCTCCTTCCAGTGCTAAATGTTACATTTTGATTTTACTTGCTCCTATAGCATGGTCCACTAGAGATGTGTGTGTGTGTGTGTGTGTGTGTGTGTGTGTGTGTGGCGACATCTGATGATATTTTTCCCAGCCACATACCCATTGGTGACTTCACAGCCTTCCCAACACAGACACTAGGCTCCTGGACTCAGGCCCACAATGGTATGCCATTCCTCCTGGAGGCCCATTCATCAGCCATGGTTAACCTGTGCCCTGGAGGGTTATTCCTGCTTGCTGCACAATTGTGGCCCAACTCTGGCCGGGGCACCCCAGCAAACTACACTGGGTGCAGAAAGAGGGCTTCAACCACAGAATCTTCCCATGTTTATCCTCCTTTGGGTGCTCTACCTCAGCCTTAGGGCACTCTTTAGACCTTTCTTACATCCTTATACTGAATTTCCTATCATAATTTAATTATTCTTCACATTAGACCTTTCATGTTTAGGATGTGGTTTCTGTCTCCCAATTGAATCCCATATGGGTACCTGTTGCTACAAGTTAAAATTACTGGTTTTGGGGGCACCTGGGTGGCTCAAACGGTTGAGCATCCAACTTTGGCTCAGGTCATAATCTTGCAGTTTGGTTCTTGAGCAAGCCCCACACTGGGCTCACTGCTGTCAGCTCAGAGCCTGCTTCAGATCTTCTGTACCCTTCTCTCTGCCCTTCCCCCACTTGTGCTCTCTCAAAAATAAACATCTAAAAAAAATTATTGATTTTCAAGTTTCTTAGTTTATTTTGGTAAAGGCTTACATTTCATGTCACTATCTCTGAAAAAAAAAATCGACAGATGTGACATACCACCTTTTCACTGACTTCATGGAAGATGGCTTTTTCACAAGTGAATACTAAATATGATCTAGCACTCCCATTCAGAAATAAAAATTAAGCATTTGTTGACCAAATAAAGTCTCATTAATCCCATTTCCGATTCAAATGCTTTATTTTATATTGAGTTTTCCATGTAACAGAGGTTGTAGTGATTGTTTTGACCAAAGTAAGCCAAATGAGATAGATTTAAACTATTTTCATATGGTCACAATATGTGATAATTATCTTAATGTAAAGGGCTTCCAGAAAGCATTAGTATGTAAGCAAAAGTTTTAATAGGTATGAGGTCTATATTCCACAAAATCGTTTGTTAATTGTGACTTTGTTTTTACTTTTATTGCCAGAGCTCTCCATGACATTCTGGCCTGGGGTTAGCCATGTTAACAACTAAATTCAGTCCTTTGTTCTAATCTTTTGACAAAGTGGGGAGACCCTGGATAAAGCAGTTTTAAAAATCTTATGATTGATTTTTTTAAACTCACAAATGGCAGTTTTAGCTCAAAGATTTTTACAAAACCAAAACAGTAACAACCAGGCTACAAGTTTATTGACTCTGGGATCTTTTAAAAATGAAAATATTTACTAAGAATGCCCACTGGATAGGGGAAAAGTACACCAAGAAAAAATGTGTACAAAATATTAAATGAAGAAAAGTTCACATTCTTTCCTCTTTGGCAAAAATCCTAAAGAATAAGATATAAGACAGTCCCCCTTAGGACTTAACTGAGGTTCCTTGAAACATGTCAGAAATATGCTGAGAAATTATCTCATTCCCTTTTAGAAGTGCTATCCCATGGATAAAGTATTTTCTGTTATTTTTATTCCCTGAGGAATTACTTTCTCAGGACCAGATATTAATTGTTTCCTTTCTCACTAGCAGCCTTGCAATTTCTTACAAACAGCAGGCTGGCAAGACAAAGCGGCCAATTCATTTCAAAGATGAAGAAACTTTTCCATTAAGGGTTGTTGACCAAGAAATATCAGTTAAAGATCCCATACGTAAAATACACCTTAATTTACCTTTAAGAAGGATTATTCTAAGGGGAGAAATATAAAATGTTAAAAGGAAATGGGTGCCAAATGGAACCTTAGGAATGGTCTTATCTAGCCCTTCCTTTTATGAAACTCTCATGTACTATCAAGTTCAATGCCACTTTTTATAGATGAAGAAAAATTAAAAGAAGTGAAATGATCTATCTCTGCTCACTCAAATGAGGGTCTGTATTTTCAAGTTTTTTCTGTATGAACCTCCCAATCCTTCTGTTTTCTCCACACCTGTTTTCTCACAGGTCTTGATCCTCTGCTTTGTTCTTTCTCTCCAGCATATTAAAGTTTTTTTCCTTCTTATCAAAATGCTCCTTCTCCCTCTAGCTACATTAACATCTTGTCCTTTTATACCGTCAAGTTTCCCGAAAGAAACTCGCTCAGTAGTGTCTTCATTTCTCATCGCCCTTTTAAACTACCACAATCTTTTTTTATATTTCTAGCATTCTAGGACTTCCATACATTCACTAAGATGATGAAGGACAACCACGTTGGTAATCCGATGGACTCTTCTGTCCTTCTCTGACTAGATTACACTGCGACATTAGACTGTGGTGATCATTGTCTCTATTTTACTCTCTCTTCCCTGATTTCCTCTTCTAGAAAATGGTGATTATTTCTGCAAAAATTAACAGTTGAGTTTTAAGAATGAAAACATCCCTTTCTGCCTAATGTCTAGTTTCATCCCTTTCATTTCATTAGAAAGTTCTGACAAATTTGTGTCTCTGCTCTTTCTCCTCATTTCTTTTCTCTACTATCCATAAATACCACCAATAAAGTTAACTGACTAAATTGAGTTTGCTATTAAATCATTCACTCATTTCTTTCACTCAGCACATATATTTATAAGCATAGTGCCAGGCACCCTGCCACGAGCAGAGATATATTTCCAGCAAATCTGATATAGGGGAAGAACGTGGAGGTGCAGTCAGATGAATCAGTATTCATATCCCAGCTCTTGCTGAATATGCTGTGACTTTGATTAGGGTTTATTTTTTTCTGACTTGTTTTCCCATTTGTAAAACAATGACAAAAACACATATTTGCCATACAAATTGTATAGTAAACTCTAAAGTTCATGTTCATTGAGTACATAGTACAATGCTTGGCACTGAGTAGATGCTTTTAAACATTATTAGCATTCTATTTTGTACTTTTTTCTAACTGATCAAAAAGACCACATTAATTTTACATATCCTACATGTCCTCAGCCCTTTTCTTCTGTCTTCCTGGAGAATATCCTTCCATTTCATAAAACCCATTTCAGCTATCACCTACTTAGGAAGCTTCTCTTAGCAAGGCTTCTACTCCTGCCCCATCCTGAAAGAATTGATCATCGCCTCTTTCGCACTTCCTCTGTGTCTCATAGATAACTTACTGTTTGTTACACCTATGTGGTGTTGTAATCTACGGGTATTCAAATGTGTCTCTCCTAACAGACTGTCTGCTCAGGCCTGAACAAAAGCCATGTCTTTCATATGTATATCCCAAATTCAAAATCAGGCTTAGAGCCAGTGAGGCAACCCAAAATTATTTATTCTTAAACAGATAAAACCATGCTTTAAGATACTGAAGTCTTCCATAAAATAGTGTCTAATTTACTGAAGTTTTATCTGGTAATTGATATTTTCTCTATACCTATTATATCTGAATAACAATGAGATATAATGTAATTATTACATTATCTAAATAATTCTGTATATATTTAGCAAACAAAATTGTTTCCTTAATTCAATATCTTGTCAATGCTAGCATATATGTTTTACGTTATGAGTAAGTGTTTTACATAATTTTCTTAGAGGTAACTATCATATTAAAATGTTCAAACTTTAGTTTTAAATTAACAAAGAAATGCCCAAGATATGCCTTCAGTTTTAAAGTAAGGTTATTTCTTTTTTAAATGCATTGATTCAGATACATACAATGAGATTATTTTATCATTTGTTGTACTTTTAAGATTTTAGATATTTATTTATGTCATTGTTTTAAATCTCAGACATTGGTTTCTTAGCTTTGAATAACTATGCCAAATTAAAGATTGGCCAGCCAGATGGCTGTTTCGGCATGTAGTCACTTCATTTGGATATTAATATAATTATTTTTTTTGTTATTGTATTATGGAATGTGCCAATATAAAGCTTTTAAACGTTAACATCCTAAAATGTAGAAACAGAAAAACTGTTTGGTTGGCAAATAGTTTTAATATTCAAGTATGTAAATTTACTTACTGGCTTCTATAATTATAAATGAAGAGAATAAGATTTATCTTTCATGTAACTTTAATGAGTAAAAGCCTTACAAATCTCATCCATATTGTTGACTTAAAGGGTATAATGCTCTACTTATAAAAATGTATCTTTCATCATTAATCCCTAACTTTTAGATCAGAATTAGGAAGGACCAGCACATGAAAAAAGTTGAACTTTCATGGTCTGTTGATAGAAAAAGCCTCCTATGAAAGAATTTGTATTTTACTACATAGTGGCATATATAAAATATAAAAAGAGATTGGTGTATGAACACGTGTAAAGTGAGCATATAACAGAAATCCAAAGCTGGAGTTGGCATTACAAATTCTTAGAACCTTTAAAATAATTCTGAACCTGATTTCCTGCAGCAATTGGTCTATATAATATTGCTGTTAGGGTAATTTCAAGTGATTCAAGTTGATTAACACTGATTCCATGACATCCTGGAGAAATATATTAACTATAGCCTATTGAAATCAATCCAAAGGCTATTACAGTTTAATAACTTTTCACTGATCTCAATGTTGAAATTGAGAATAAAACTTTAAGGGGCATGGAGTAAATGATATTAATAGCTCTGAGGGATATAGGAGTAGGAACCAGAATAACTTTGAAACTTTTAGAAACTAGTTAAGGCGAGAGAAACTCTAGTGTTAAGTTTAACCATAATGTAGTATATTTTGAATCAAGAACAAAGTAAACAGATAACAGGATGGTGGAAAAATTAATTCTGGTGGAATCAAGAAGGCCCTTGTGTTTAAAGGAAGTCAATAATATTTGTTGTTTCTGATTAATTGCAGGAAGAATAGGAGAATCATAGGATATATTTGTATATAAAGTTCAATTTTATTGTTTTAATCCTTTTTAAAAAGTATTAAATTGGGGCGCCTGGGTGGCGCAGTCGGTTAAGCGTCCGACTTCAGCCAGGTCACGATCTCACGGTCCGCGAGTTCGAGCCCCGCGTCAGGCTCTGGGCTGATGGCTCGGAGCCTGGAGCCTGTTTCCGATTCTGTGTCTCCCTCTCTCTCTGCCCCTCCCCCATTCATGCTCTGTCTCTCTCTGTCCCAAAAATAAATAAAAAACGTTGAAAAAAAATTTAAAAAAAAAAAAAAAAAGTATTAAATTGATTTATACAGAGACACAGCCTAAATAGAGATATTCTATTACTAAACAACTTCTATACGGTAATTTGTACTAAGGGAACTTAATGTAAAAGTCAGGCATTATCTTTATGCTATCCTTATTATCATTCTTCTATTACAGTGTCTAAGCAGATCAGTGAAGTTGGGCAGAAATTGGAAAGGAACAAATGCGTAATGCAAGTAATTATATAGTATCCATGATACTGGAGTGAAATTTTTTTCAGTTTAGAGGAGAGACACAATAACTGCCTGCACGTGTGTGCAGGTTTGTCGCGTGGATAGTGTGTGACTGGATTTTTTTTTTTATCTCAGTAGAAAGTCAAATCACTGGAAATGGGCATAAACTGTAGCAAGGGAGAGGTGGGGGTTTTTTTTGGTTCATTTCTTCTAAAAATGATCTGACTTACAAAATCAAGTACGATATAAATCAGGATAATAAAGAGGAAAGAGCTAAAAAGAATGGTAAAGTAGATGTTGTTAAATGCTGAAAAGTAATAGTGATTTTTGTTTGATCTTGAGTTTAGCTTGTGCTTCTAACAGCTAGAGGGGCAGGGGAAGGGACATGGTGAATTAATGGATAGACCCCATTGTCTGCACAGGGAAGTTGATAATTAAAGGGGAGCATCCTGCAAATCTCTTATAGCCCTATGTCCTATAGCATGTAACTGAGCATAGCTATGCGATTTAATAGTTTTAGTGATTGATTGATATTGATTGATTGGTATTTAGTGATCCTTTTTTTGTTGAATTCCATTCTACTATATATGCCTAGCAACCGTGTGCCTATGCCAACTGAATAGAAATTTCTGGTATTTTTATCATATCCAACTTATTTTCTACATTTGGCCCTACTTTGAAACATCTAAAACACTAGGTATTTTTATGCTAAGATCTTTTGAATTTTGAAGTGCCACATTCTGAATGTTATTCCTTATTTCTGCCAAAAGATTATATAATGATGTATAAAACTGTGACTTTATGTGGAAAATAAGTTTGGCTCAATTTAATATTCTGGGCACAAACTTTGTGTTAACTGTACTAAAACTTGTTCTTTCTGATAGATGTTATAAGAGGTCTGAGTTGGTCATTTCAAAGGACACTTTCAACCTCTCACCTCATTAAGTGGTTGAGAGATTCCTTTTAGAGGTAGCCCACTGTGTCAGACCTATCACTATACAATTTTACTCAAAATCAACCTTTCTCGGGGTGCCTGGGTGGCTCAGTCAGTTAAGCATCTCACTTTGGCTCAGGCCACGATCTCGCAGTTTGTGAGTTTGAGCCCCTGGCCCGGCTCTGTGCTGACAGCTTGGAGCCCGGAGCCTGCTTCAGATTCTGTGTCTTCCTCACTCTCTTCCCCTTCCCTGCTTGCATTCTGTCTATCTCTCTCAAAAATAAATAAACATAAAAAAAAATTAAAAGAAAAAATATCAGTCATTCTCCAAATGTCTTTATTTTTTCTTTAATGCTTTAGGTGTAATAATAATGACTGCCTTTTTTTCTGGTCACAATTTTTATCCATCTTTTACAACTTATAGCTCTGACATTCTGAATAGGTACTTGTTCAAATGCTTGAGATTATGGTGAAGACCAAATTTTTTTGAGGAAGATATTGCACTGGGAGATTCTTTTAGTCCACTTTTATGAATAAAATGGGATTGCTCAGTGACATGATCAGTCAGGACAATAAATGTTTCTAATAAAACATCAGCCTGCTGCCTGAATTTCTGGTTCTAAAACAAGAACACTGGACAGTGAAACAGTTAGACATGGATCCAGATCTCAAACTTCCTACAAACTATCTGGCTCAGGCTGGTCCCTCCATCATCTGTGACACTAAACTTTGCCATACTTTCCTGCTCTCCTCTGTAGGCTAGGCAGTTAAGATAGAATGTTAAGAAACTTTTATGTGCAAACTGTATATCTATGTCAGGAAACATTTATTTGCAAGGATTAAAACCATATTTAAGCTCATATAAGTAAAATAGAGTTATTTATTTTTTAAGTTTATTTATTTATTTTGAGAGGGAGAGAGAGATCATTTGCAACCATGGGGAGGGGCAGAGAGAGAGGGAGAGAGGATCCCAAGCAGGATCCACATTGTCAGGGCAAGCCCAGCGTGGGGCTCAGTATCACAAACCATGAGATCATGACCTGAGCCATATCAAGAGTCAGATGTCTAACTGACTGAGCCACCCAGGTGCCCTAAAACAGGTAATTTATTGAAAATCCCATTGACCAAAACATACCTTAGCCAATGAAGAGGCTGAACTGGAACTGAGTCAGGAACCAAATCAAAATGGCCAAGTCTTTGCTAGTGCACTTACTTCTTGTTTCTGCTTATCTCTTTTCTGCTGTTTTGGCTGGTATCCCCAGCTTGTTCATGGCCAGGCATTGCTTCCCAGCCTCAACTCTGGATCACACAGTTCAGGTTCCCATAACATTCTGACTCACTCAGTCAGTCTTACTCCAATTTAAACATTCTCCAGAAAGAGAATCCTGTTGGCTCAGTGAAGCTTATGCATTGGCTTCCCTGAGATCAGTGTCCTCATTTAACCTACCAGGCTATGGCCATGGGAAAGGGATGGGAGAGTCAGGTGGTATGAACATGTCTGTCTAGGTTCATCTTTCAGCATGGGTTACACAGGGGGCAATTTCCAAAAAGGAGTGAGGACTGAGTAAGCACCTACAGTGTGTTACTGTAAGAATTATCCACATTTTATAAATGATGGAATTGAAGCTGAGGGAGGTCAAGAAACTATTTTAATGCCACAATTCTATTAAGGATTAGAACCAAAATTTGAACCAAGAAATTGTAAGTCCTGCGATTTCATCATGAAATTTCATGGTTGAGAAAATAATCTCCAGGTCAGAAATGACCCCTTCCAACATTTAAATTAATTGTATCTTGGATTCATCTCTTATCAACAAACCAATATGTGCATGAATTAACTCAATTGCTTAGGTACCAAAAGCTTGTTTTTGATATTTGTAAAGGATACTGTACCTCGTCTATTTTTCTGTGCTAGTGTTTCTCAACACTTGCCCATTGATCAAGTACAAGCTCTACACATCCTAATCACCTGGGCAGGTGATTTAAATACAGATGCTGGGCCCAACTTCAGACCTCTGAAACAAATTCTAGTGTGGGGTCTGGGACTGTGTATTTTCTAAAAGCTCCCCAGATGATTTTTATAAATTCAACGAACGGTTTACGTCCTCAAAGTTCAGTGTCTATTAGAACAAAAAGCAATGTGCCATATTATTTTAGTTGTCTACATATCTTCACTTAATGTAATGTTATGTTACATTCTTGGATTTCAGAGAAAGCGGAAGTTTTATCTGAATAAAACTCTGAAAATTTTCATTGTGGCTATATGTTGGTGTTCTCTTAGTTTTATGATAGCTTGCCTGTTAGCCTGAGATGTAGAAGGGTGGCTTTGCACTTCTTATGACCTGTGCACTGAGCAGACTGCCGAGGGTAAGCCTTTGCTTGCAAGTTAATTCATTTATTCATTCATTCAAAAACACGTTTACTCAATGCACTGTAGCACACATTTTGGTTCCCCAATATGTCAGAATGATTATGCTTATATTTCTAGGGGAGTTGGAGGAGAACATAGGACCCAAGACATTTAGTTGATTTAGTTCTTGTTGGATATTTGCATGATTTTCCTTTTTCTTCGCTGCTGAAGTTGTCTTTTCTACCAGCAGTGCAAGGGGTCCTGACTTGCCTATGCAGCCAGCAAAATGTGTCAGTTTATGAAAATGCCCAAAGTGCTGAGTAATGCCTGCCAGTGTAACAGGCCAGTCTGTCCCTTCCTTACAGCTCAGTGAATGTCCTCTACCAGTGCTACATAATCCCTATGTTTTCATAACTCTGTTTCTAAACTCAAAATGAACCTGAAACTAAATAAAGCATTCAATAAACTTACCAGTATTTTCTTTATTCAAATCAGTAGTATCTAAGTCCATCCTGTAAGGACCCTCTGCTTTGGTTACTAGATAGATAAAAATGTTTAAAAGTGCTATGGTCTGCAAAGCATAAGAGACTCTTAAAAACCGAGAACAAACTGAGGGTTGATGGGGGGTGGGAGGGAGGGGAGGGTGGGTGATGGGTATTGAGGAGGGCACCTTTTGGGATGAGCACTGGGTGTTGTATGGAAACCAATTTGACAATAAATATCATATATTGAAAAAAAAGTGCTATGGTCTGGTTTCTAAACATTGCTAAACAATTTCCTGAGGTAAATACCTTTCCTTGTAGCCAATGTTTGACGGAAGTAAGTTAGATTAGTTAGGCATTGAGAGAAAGAAAGAAAGAAAGAAAGAAAGAAAGAAAGAAAGAAAGAAAAGAAAAAAGAGGGGAAGGGAATGGAGACGAGGGGAAGGGAGAGAGGTGAAGGGAGAGAGGGGAGGGGAGGAGAGGAGGAGAGGGGAGGGGAGGGGAGAGGAAAGGAAAGTTCTTTTTCATCTCAGCTGACAGCAAGCAGGGCTGTTTCAGAAAGAAATGATTTGATTTCCAGCTTTTCCGCAGCATCTCTATACTGCATTAGTACTCTGCTGCAAAGCTGTGTGTTATAGAACTTTCCCCATAAGTCAGGCAGCTGTTCAGCTCTCTTTCCCATAAAAGTCATTGTTCAAGAGAGAGCAAAAAATGAAAATACAATGCAGGTTGGTCCATATGTCCTGTCAAGTTTCATGAAGATTGTGGTTCAATAAAATGCTAGTAACTGAAAAAGAATGTGATTGTAGCTTGAATTAATTTTGGTAAATGGTGTTATTTTGAAGCAGAAATCTTAGGAAAATGAAATTTTAAATATAGATTGTCTAGTTAGGAGTAACAAATAGCAATATGAATAAATATAATCTAATACATCAAATATTTGTGGTGACAGCTACCATTCCTTTCTGGGTAGAGTGTTAGGTGGAAGGAACATCATATTGTCCAGAGGCCAACTCATAATGTAATATAAAATATTAAATTTTGCAGTTCAGAGTATAGGAGATTTTGCTTTAAAATATGAATTTTAATTGACAATTATTCAATTAACCAAAAGTTTTGGAGGGCCTATTAAGTATGTTACTCTTCTGGGTGTTACCAGAGGCAAAAGGGCTTTGTAGCTAGGTAGATGTATAACATATTAGTAACATTTTACAAGAAAATATCTGTCTTGTGCCTAGTGAGTGGTAAAGGACTCACCAGGACTGCGGTGACCGGGGATAGCAGTAGAGCCGGACTGTCCAAGAAGAGCTAAATGTTGCAGGATTCTTACTCATCCCTTCCCTTTTGCTTGGAATGCACTGCATCACCTCGCAGACTGTAGGCAGCGTATAATCTAAGACTGTAGGCAGTGTATAATTGCTTTACTTCTTAGAGGTGTGTGACTCACACAAATGTTTAAGAGCACTTTCCTCCTTGTTATTACGGCTATTCATGTTCAGCAGTTTCTTCCTTAGTGATCTGAATTACCTTCTCTTTCTTCTGTTCTTGAATGTGTACGTATATGACCTCTTGAGTCAAGTGGAAAGTGATAAAATCAACAAAGGCGACAAGTCACTGATGTGGAAAGATGCACTACCCAAACCTTTGAGGATAGTTCATCCTCTTTTTAATGGAAGAGATGTGACTATATAGCATGGGAGGAAGTACATATTATCTATGCATGAACTTTCTTGTCAGAACCTTCCACTTGAGATTTTGTTAAAAATAGAGGCCAATATTATTCATTTAACCGCCATGATTTACACATAGTGAGGCCATCATGAAATTAGTAAACTTGATCTGTCTTGCTGTTTTATTTTTACTGCCATCTTTCCCCCATTGATGAAAATCTGCTCGTGACTGTTTTAATATTTAACCATTATCCACTTGTGAAAAATAAAGCCCACTACTGATTCCCCTCATCAGTTAAGGACTGTCTTCAAGAGCAATTCTAGAATAAATGAGTTCTGTCTGGGACTGCTACCTTATTCTCTACTCCCATTCCATTCTTTCTCCCTGGCGTTTGACTTTTTTTATCAGAGAATCCCCACTAAAATTAGTTCATCCAGAGTATCCTTCCACTAAAATTAACAGTTCCCACCCCACCCCACACTGTACCTCTTCCCACCAAAAAAGAATCCTGAGATCCTCAGTCTGATGGATTAAGTCACTTTGATGCAGAGAAATGAGTTAGACATTGAGAAACAAGCAGTCTCTTTAAATTAATTCATGCTGATGTATGAACAACTCATACTAGAGATACTTGTCTTTTAAAAGGGATTGCTTGGTAACTGAAAATGTTCACTAAATGAATTTTAGGCAATGCTAAAAACGAATTTTTAGCACAGAAGCTAAAAATTTCTTCAAAAATACAGAATGCCCAGTTAAGTATGAATTTCAGATAAACAATGAATAATTTTTTATATGAGTATGCCCCAAATGTTGTATAGGATATGCTTATATTAAAAAAGAGAGAATTTGCGGGCTCCTGGGTGGTTCAGTCTGTTGAGCGTCCAGCTTTTGGTTTTGGCTCAGGTCACGATCCCAGGATCATAGGATCGAGCCCTGAGTCAGGCTCCGCACTGAGCATGGAGTCTTGTTAAGATTCTGTCTCCCTCTGCCCCTCTCCCCGACTTGTGCACTTTCTCTCTCTCAAAGAGAGAGAGAGAGAGAGAGAGAGAGAGAGAGAGAGAGAGAGAGAGTCTGTTATTTATCTGTGTTCAAATCTGGGTGTCATTTTTTCTTTCTGGCAACCTTCTTCTTAAGTTATCATGATGGTTACTACTATCCTCCATGGTTTGAGCTGGAGTTGGCTCTCTTTACCTCCAATCAGTTTAGAAAGTTGGTCTTTGGACACAATTATGTTTCCCCCATCCAGCACTCCACCTAGAAAGAACAGTAGCTATCGCTGCAAATCTAGCATTTTTGTAGACCAATTCTATAACATTTTAACAACAATAATGCCCTGCTTGCCCAGGGGATTTGAGACTTGACTGGGGGTCAGAGTGGAGTAGCAGGCAAGAAATAGTTGGGAATTTAAGCAGAAGGAAAAATAATTTGAATGTAAGCTTTAGTGGAATGTAACAATAGTATTTAAATTACTTATAAGGTTTTATTTAACAATGCATATATTTAAACAACTTCAGCTGCCACCTGCTATGAAGATAACAAAAAGGAAATTGTTCTCAGTACCTAAGGAATGTTAGAAAACATTTTGAGATGGAAGAACAGAAATGGATCCAAAAAGTATGGCTTTTTTTTTTAAAGAATTTTTTGTTTTAACTATCTCCTTCTGGTTCTTCATCACTGACATCTGACAGAAAGGTAGTGATAACCACAAAGAGTGGTTAGGTGGAAAGAATGTAGGACATGCATTGAACTTTATGTTTTCTTGTCTCACATGTTTATTAACATTCAGACTGATGTGCCAAAAATATCTTTAAATGATATGAACATTAAAATGTGCATCTAGATTAGAGGAAAATCACTCTGGCCTCATAATTTTGTGTGAGACGGTGAATACAGATGACACAATGGTTGCCCAATTATTAAAACATGGTTTACTGATAATAATTCAGAACAGCATTGCGGTTCACTGCACATACACACACATTGACTTGACTTGTGGGGTTAAGAAAGGTGTCCAATTTTCAGTGCTTCAGTGTTCCATGTCCATTTCCCTCTTCTCTGGGACTAAAACAATGAATCCATTAAGATCATAAATACCTAATTCCCCATGTGGCCTACCGTCTATTTCATAAGGCGGCTTGTAAAAGGAATTTGCTTACATTCCATTATTTCCAATATTGTTCTTTTCCCCTTCCCAACTTATATCCTTCACAGCCCTGCGTTCAGTAAATATATGGTATGTGGTATGCATTCAGTAAATATATGAGGAAAGAATAACACTGATTGCACATACCATGTGTTACAAACAAGACAGGAATAGACCTGGCTACGGCTCCACTGTGACAGACGTGCTGGACATCTGGTAGTGTCCACTCTATATAAATCTGTGATACTCGTCAGCTGGAGGACACTCAATCTAAATAAAACTATAGCGATACCAGAGTGCCACTTCAACCCAGACCAGTATTCCACAGAGGGAATATAGTGAGAATGACTGAATTCACGCTACAGACTACAAACAGTTAACAGAAGTACTATGTGTAATAAGTTAAGCAAATTTTATAGGATAGATGACAAATGGCATATACAGAAAGTTCAATATAGTGAGTTTTTGAATCAGGAAGTTATCTCTATCTTTCATCTTTCAAGATCTATTTTCTACAAGTTCTTTCAGCTTACCTTGTACCAATGATGTTTCTTCTTTGAACAAGAGTTCATATCAACAGTTGCAGATAATATTATTACTTTGCCTATAATTGTTCAGTGTTCAGAGTTCATACATACAGTCTTTATCAATTGAATTTCTGCAGCTCTGATAACTTCTGGGCTCAATTTTTCATAAGGTTGCCTTTGTCTTCAAGCTATTTTGAAAAGTGGAAGTGTCAAACACCAGGTACTCGTGCCTCGGGGTGATTAGTTTGTGTGGACTGCTCTCCTCTCCCCTTTTCCTCCGTGTCTTTCATTCTTTCCCAGGGAGTTCTGCCCTTCCTCAACCCAGCTGCTCCTGGTTCTGTGCTGTATTTCTCCCATATGTCAGCTGTGCTCTGGGCACTTTGACTTTGTGATGAGGTGGTTTCATATGAATTCCCTTGAAGAGTAACTACAAGTTGAGTTTATGCTAAAGAGGAACTCCCTGAGCAGAATTCCACCCTCTAGGACATTTTCTGTATAACACCATTTAAACACACTTCTGACTACCGCAGTTCAAGAACTTCTTTTGAACTGTTTTACACCCTGGGTTGTTTAGACAAAGCACATAAAAATCAAGGGGGAAAGCCATAAAAAATAAAAAGCATGAGGTTTTTTTTAAGTTTATTTATTTTGAGAGAGAGAGAAAGAGAGAAAGAGAAGGAGCTTGGGAGGGATAGGAGAGAGAATCCCAAGGAGGCTCCACGAGAGATTCAGGGCTCAATCTCATGAACCGTGAGATCATGACCTGAACCAAAATCAAGAGATGGATGCTTAGCCAACTGAGCCACCCAGGCGCCCCAAAACTATGAGTTTTCAAACACGCTAATGCCTAGACATTCAGTAAAGATGCTACCAAAGTCTAATCACGCATGCCATGAGACCTGGAAGAATTTACATATTGATTGAAAATATTGCATTATTTCAGTGACATGGTTATCAAAGTAGATATTGGCAAAGAGGGAGCATGACAGTTTTTCCCCCAACATCTTGTGCTAAAATGCTAGTGTTGACTTCTTTACCCCTCAACAGGAATTGTACCGAGTAAGCCTGATTTTTCTTCTCTCTCCCATTATTGTCCCGTAGCAAAGGAAAAATGCTGACTCGATCACTATTTCCCTGGCTGCTACTTATAGCTACATAACTCCCACCTTTACTGGCACCATGGGCACAAATGACTTGCATTGCCTGAGAGAGAGAGGCAAGAATAATGGCATTCATTCCGTCTGGATCTTTGTGAGATTTATATTAAAATACTTTTCGACAGTGGTTTTCGAAAAACATTGAAGGGACTCCTGACATCACTACAAACAGAAGGGAAGGGTGAGGCGTGTGGGAAAGATGAGCAACAGAAGTGACATGAGGGGCTGAGGAAAAGGAAGGAAGTGGAGCATCAGGGAGACTTGGAAGAGAAAAAAAATGAGCAAGGAGAACGGGAAGGGTGAGCACATGAACAGCACTGGCCACTGTACTTCTGCTCCCTCCATGGTCCACTTGGTTCAAAACCCACCATGTATAACCTGGGCTCAGGCAGTGCCTCCCTCTTTCCCTGACACACAGGTGTGGGAGATTTTCAGTGCTTTCACTTCACACTCAGTATCTCCAAATCTGCAACCACAGACACAGCCCAATGAGACTTCTACTCTCTTTATCTTCCCAAACCTCTGTGGCCGGACGACTCACCCAACAAAACAAGAGTATTTATTTTCAAACATAAAAGACTTCTTTACTAGGAGAAAAGACTTCTTTACTAGGATATTTTAATTTAAATAATTTGTTTATAATTAAGGCTATTGCTAGATTCTTAACACAAACTAATTAAAGTCGTGCCAGAGAATACCCTTAAGTTAGCCTGAGTATGATGATGAAGAAGAGATCTTGAATTTCACGAGGTTTATAATGTGGGCTATCCACCATCCTACTTTTTATGACTATCTTCTTTCTGAGGGAAAACAAGACAAGGCAAAACAAACAAACAAAAAGCCCTAATGATATTTATGTTCTTCAAGACTGAACTGTAGACAGAACCTATTAAACTAGAGCAGGTGTGAATCTCAGCCAAAAGTTGAGTTTGAGAGATATGTTTCTGTATCATTTGTTGAAAAAGGTTAGCAATCTGGTCATTGATTAGTGGCTTTCACTGACAGATTAGTCAGCTTTGCTGTGTTATATCACCATGAAGTTTCAGGGATTTACAAACTTGTTAGTGGCTCCTGGGTTGTTCTGACAGTTCTGTCCATGTATCTTCCTGTTCCAGGACCCAGGCTGAAGGAGCAACCTCTATTTGAAACATGCCATTCTCAGGACAGAGGGAAAAGAATAGGACTGGGTGTGGAGCCCCTGGGTGGCTCAGTCAGTTAAGCGTCCAACTTCACTCAGGTCATGATCTCACATCTCATGGGTCTGAGCCTAGCATCAGGCTCTGTACTGACAGTTCAGAGCCTGGAGCCTGCTTCAGATTCTCTCTCTCTCTCTCTCTCTTTCTTTTTCTCTCTCTGTCCCTCTCCCACTCACACACACAATCTCTCTCTGTCTTTCTCTCTCTTTCTCAAAAATAAACGTTAAAAAAACAAACAAAAGAATAAGGCTGAGTGGAACCACAGCATTGCCTGGAAAGCTTCTGTGTGGTTGAAGATTGTTGGTCTTCTCACCTTCCACTGGACAAAGCAAGTCACTGGGTCAAGGGACAATGGGGCAAGGAAGTACATTCTAGCAACACCACTGACCTGGATGGGCTGCAAGTTGCAAGGCAGTTGGTGGAGTTTCCCTTAGGGGATTCTCTTAGGGGAAGCAGATGATCACACTTCTACCACAGTTGAATACAATTGAGGCACCCTGTTCACCCCTTCAGGTCAGTTAGATCTGCTGCTGTGTGCAATGCTTAATGTAAAGAGGAGTTTGGGGCAAGACTAAGATTTTCCCCGTCAAGGATCTCCCCTGCCAGCTGCCCCCCCTGAGATTTTTTTGCCTGTCTAAGGCATTGCCATCCCCTTCCCCATCTAGAGACTCTGACTGTTCAGTGCAGCAACTCCCTCCCCCATCTCCCTGTTCTTGGGACTTCTAACATATTTGTAAGAGTTTACCAAGAAAGAAGAAATCATGGACTTCAAGCAGCTTCTGTTTACTGCTCTACTAAAATTCATGAGGTAATAAAGACCTTACAATTCAATTTGCTTGAAATGATAAATACACACACACACACACACACACACACACACACACATATACGTGTGTGTGTGTGTGTGTGTGTGTGTGTGTGTGTGTATATATATAGAGAGAGAGAGAGAGAGAGCGCACACAAATTTATATTTCAATAAACATTGCCACCACGTAACCAGTTTTTAAAGGCTAAGGTTCTCGGTGCATGTCTAAGACACATACATGCCTTATTTCCTACCATAAATGCATCTGTTTACCCAGGGATACACTAAGTGCAAGATATGTCCTGTAATGGGTAGTAGTTGAATGGTTTCTGGAATTCAGGAAATAAATTGATGGTATAGTTAAAAGCATAGTATGGAGATAGCAATTGCCCATACAACTGGACCCAGGGAACTATTTTGTCTAATAAAATTTACCATAGAGCAAAGGACAATAGAATTAAAGACAGGATAGTATCTATTAGAGCTAAATTTGAGTAGGAAAGTTCTCTGTGGAGCAGGAATATAAGCGTTTGGGCTACAACAGTATATGTTTGGTCAAGCACATTATGGGAACTGATTTGAATGAGTCAATGTATTTTGTTTTTTGATTCATTAAATACTGCCTCAAACATATTGCCAGACTAGGATTATATTCAAAGTTAACTCTAATTGATGGGATTGGGACATTAGGTCCAATTTTGTTTTTCTAAACATTTAATTCAATAGTTATACAATGAGGAAAAATGCCCAATAATTGCACAGTTTTATTAATAAAAAAGCAATGCATTATATATTTCTTGATTCTAGACATCCCTAGAATATAGTTTTATTTTAGTTCGATGTATGACCGTTTTTAATTCCACTCTTTGTGTTAACTTCGCTTTAACATCTGATCTAAATATAGATCATCTATTCAACAGAGTAGTAAATGATGTCCATTTGAACAAAGTACTTTATTGATATTGAATCGACCAAGACACTAGTGGATTGAGTGAATCTTGTAACTCATGGTTTAATATTAAAATATCCTGAAAAGTACACTCAAAATATACAATGTAGATGTCAATGTATGTTAGATATGTGACCTTATTTTAAGTGTAATCTGCATATAGCATGAAAATTTAGAGATGGATTACAAAATTTTTAAAGAATGTAAATATTTTAATCACATGGATGAAATATGTTGTTTAGTGAATCCCAATTATAATACTAAAAAATAGATATTATTAAAAATCAAATAAAATACTTTTATTATACACATAGCAAGCAGACTATTTCTAGAAAAGAAATTTGTAAGACAATATTTTATAAGCTGGTGAAATTCTATGTAAAAACCAATTTCCTTCTTGGGTGTTAAAAAAAAAGAGCTATGTGAGATCACAACCGTAAGAATAATATTTTGCCTAGTTATTTTTTATTATTATTGGCAGTAACATTCTTTTGTAAAGTGGGTAGCAAAATTAACTGAAAGTCTTCATGACTTTCCATGCCCAGATGGTTTATGTGCCCAGAATAGTAATGGGATGGTACAGGAGCTGACAGTCATTTCAGCAGGAGGCTCTTTTCTCCTCAGCATGAAAATCAAACCACATTAGGGACAGAATTGTATTATGAATTTTTTTTTTCCACCTCAAATTATAAGTATAAGGTGATCAAGATACATAAATGTTGTATAATTATAACTGTGGTGTTCGGAAACCTTTGGGGAAATTGAAGTGGGGCAGATGAATTCTAGAAAGTAACCAGGTTTAGCAAAACATAAAAAAGTTATTGAAGTAAAATATAAATTGACTGAAGAAATATAGTTTGCCAGGTTTTAAACCTTTATGGTATAGTTTCTAAACTTAACTATTACAATCACCTTTTTTTTAAATGTCTTTTGTTCTTCAGAATATCTAAGATAGTCTCCATTTATGCCAAAATACTTTATTTACTAGCTTTGTTTTGGGGGTCTCCCAGGAATATAATTTGAGCGAATGTTAGTATAATGCAGCTACTAGTATTTTATTTGTATATACTTTACTGAAGTTTAAAATCATGTAAGTTCTTGAAAATTATTTCATACCTGTTAAAAATAGACAGGCATGGGTTTGGGAGTCAGGAATTAAAAATTGTGATTCCAGTTCTGCCAATAAGCCGTGTGACCCTGGACATGTCACATATTTATTTTGGAAGTAAGAAACATGTAAATTCCAAAATTAGAAATGTCAATTTTGCTTTGAGTCAGTTTGTTTTTTATTAAGTGATAGGGATGAATTGGATAATCTCTAAATATTTGCTATTTCTTAATTTTATGATTTACTTCTCTTTGATTCTCTTAAAATACCTTACTTAACCTTACAGAAGTTCAGAGGTTGAAGCAAACTAAGTAAATAATCTCTGCCTGAAAGCCTGTCTTGTAGCCTCCAGTGACTTTGTTTCATATCAGCATCAAAATACTATTACATTAGGGATTATATGTATTCTGTCTGTAAAGAAAAACTTAAAAGCTAAAACCTGAGAAAACATAAATATTTGTATGCTTAGTTCACTCATCAATTGGCCAACTGATTTTTTTTCCCTGTAAATTCTTACCAGGGCCAGATAAAGCACAAAATAGTAGTAATTAATTTAATAACTCATAATGGAAGCAGTGGAAGCTTGGAGAAGATAGAGAACTGTCACAGCACATTGGTGGCGGGGGGCCAGGCAGTAGAGAGGGGGATTACTTTTAGGCTTTAAAAAAAACAACATAGAATTTAAGGACATTGTGGAAGCAAAAATATCTCATCAGAAGTTAACAGTTATGCTATTTTCACCTAAACCCACGACGACATTAGAATGCGCAGTTGTGGGCATTAGCAGTCTCTTGGGGGGAACATTAAATAGCATCTTTCTTTCTCACCCACATTCTGAACCAAGAGAAAAATTAAACAGGAGACTAAGATAAGTAACAAAACACCACTTTCATACCTCATAGAAGTTTGTTTGGAGGGTGTAGCTTTGTGTGAAAGCCCAAAAAAGCCTGCAGGCCAAACTCCAGAGTTAAGCAGACCTTCGCAGCCAGGCCCACATGGTCATGATTAGAGGTGCTTTCCAAAAGAAGTTACATAGCTATTAACCTATAAAAGGCCAAATTTCCTCAAATACAAAGCATGTATAAGATTGCCTTCATGTTTAAGGCTTTTGGGTGAAATGCCACTGTGAAGATGAAATGCTTCATTCTGACCTATTGTAGACATTTCTGTTCGGTTGGAAAAATGCAGATGCCAAAGAAGTTGGAACTATGAGACTTCATGAATTAAGCTTACTTTAAATGAAGCACCTCTATCTGCACTGCAAAGGTAACCAAAACCACATTGCCCACCAAGTCCAAGCTATTTCAGTATAAATATTTTACAAAGCCCTCTAAGAATGTGTGGCATTACTGAAATGAAATTCTAACGCTACTGATTTAGCTTCCCTTTTTCATACCAGTTTCAGATCATCAGATTATATCATTTCTTTTATTTATTATTTCTACGTTGTAATAAATTTTCCCCTTATCCTTCTTTCACCCACATTAATTAATAGAGGGCTATCACTTTACTATTTCTTTCCAGTGACAAATTCTACTTTGTTCTGTTACTGCCTCTTTTCCACAGCCTCTGGCTTCTATTTATTTATTTATTTTTTATTTTTTAGATTTTCTTATCTCCTTCAGGATCTCTTATCTAACTGGCTTTTGCTCTTGTTTTGCTTGTCTTCCTAAAGCATCATTCTTCCATTTTCTGTTGCCCACTACACTTATTCCCAACATTTTTTTTTTTTTTTGGTTGTTGTTCTTTCAGATTTGCTGACTGTTAACATGCACTTCTTTTTATTTTTTGCTGTATGGTTACCTCGTTTTTTTGTTCTTTTTTTATTTTGTCTAAATGCATATCCATATTCCTCTTGAAAATACATGTATGTCTCTTTGCAGTCTTTACACCAAGAAGTTATATGGTCTTACCTCTTTTGAAAGTTAGCAATGCCTTCTCTGTCAACTCAAAGATATATTTAAATGCTGTTTCTCTTGTAAAGAGAAAGGTGTAAGCCAAAACCACAGATTCTGTGAGGTTCCTCCCTTCCATATTGGATTATGTATAGTTTCATAAATTAGGATCATTTAAAGTATTCAGTTATGAATGTTTGCACTAAAGACTGAAGTTCCTTTTCAAGTGTAAATGGAAAACTCATGATTGATTGATTGATTGATTGATTTTTAAAGTTTATTGTGTTTTATTTGAGAAAGAGAGAGAGAGAGAGCATGTGTGCATGAGCTGGGGAGGGGCAGAGAGAAAAGGAGAGAGAATCTCAAGCAGGCCCTGCTTGGTCAGCACAGAACCCCACACAGGGGCTTGCACCCCTGAACCATGAGGTCATGACCTGAGCCAAAACCAAGAGTCGGATACTTAACTGACTGAGCCACCTAGGCACCCCAGCTCATGATTTATTTTTATATTTTTTAGCAAAGTATGTACAAATTCCAAATATAATTTAGAAATTTTTTCCATAGTGTTACTGACAAAATATTAATATTGAATTATATCTGATAGTTTTTAGATATTACATAGATAAACAAGGATGTAGGTAGGTTATAATTTTAAAAAGCTTTCTTCCTATAATTAATATAAGGTTTATTTTTAAATAGATACTTAAATATAAGGTCTACTTAGAGTCGCAAAAACCCTTTCATTAGTCTCGGTGTGACGATGTCATTACAATATGCGTGAAATTGCTGATATATAAATGTAATTCTAGTGTCTTAACTAATTTATAATTAATATATTATAGTTCAAGTGATCATATTTGTCAGTGTAAAACATTTTTCTTCTATCTTCCTGGTCGTTTACTTCTCCAGTTGGAACTCACAGCCAATAATTAGAAGGATTTGCCTGGAGGGCTTTTCTCAGATGGGCTATTTCTGGAAAATATGAAGGCTTTTAGTAACTTTCTGTTCCATCTACACAACTTCATGGGCAATGATCTCTAATACAGCATTCCCTTTGAAGGGCAGTGATTGTCCACAACGATCATATGTAGTTAAAATATGCCTATATATAAAATCCAAATATATACATATTAAGGAAGTCACTAAAGCAGTAAAATGGAAAGGATGAAACAAAATGGATGGGCAACGACATACCAGATGAATGCAAACAAGAAGAAAGTAGGAGTCATTACATGACAGCAAAGTTGTCCTCAGAGGGAAAGATAGTAAAGTGAGGTGAGGACTATTTAAGGTAGGAAAGGGTTCAATCCACTCCAAAGACCTGATCCGGAACAATGTCTACACACCAAATAACACAGTATTAAAATTCATAAAACAAAAGTTACAGGGAGTATAAAAATAAACAGAAACACATAAAAAACAGACTTTTAATTTCCCAAACTCCAAACTCAAAATAGATCAAGTAGAACAAAAATATGTACAGATATAGAAGGTCTAAACAAGGTAAATTTAATTGAGAAATACTAAACTCTATAGCTTTAAAATAAATAAAATTTTTCTGTGTTCTTTGAAAGTCACTAAAAAAAAAAACCAACAAGCCTTTATTAGGACAAAAAGACATCTCAGTAAATTCCAAAGAGCAGAAATGGTACAAACTACATTATTGGATTATAATACAATAAAACTAAACATAAGTAAACAAATTAGTGGAAGAAATCTATCATTTGGAAATTGTAAACACTTTCTCTTACACAGCTCTTACAGTAAAGAGGAATTTGAAAGCAAAGTTAATTAAGAACATTCTGGTTATTTTTTTAATTTATTTTTCCAAGTTTGCATAGTTCTAAAATTTTCTTGTTATTTTTGTGAAGGCTATATTTAATTTATTAATTACTTCAGGAAAATTTTATATCTTTATTATATTGTATTTCTATCCAAGAAAAGCATATGTCTTTCCATCCATTTATACTTTTTTTGTCTTTTTAAAGATTTAAAAAAATTCTTACATTGTATATATGAAATACTTATTAATTGTATTTTTCCCCTTTTAAATAAACTATTTTTTAGGTTTACAGAAAAATTGAGCAAAAAGTACAAAGGTCCCACATATGCCCAGCCCTCGTTTAAGCACAGTCTGTTGTCAGCGTCCTATACCAGAATGGTACCTTTTGTTGTAATTGATGAACCTACATTAACACATTATTATCACCCCAAGTACACAGTTTACATTATGGCTCACTCTTGGTCTTGAACATTCTGTGTGTTTGGACAATGTACAGTGACATGCATCTATCATTATAGTATTATACAGAAAAGTTTCACTGCCCTAAAAATCCTCTGTGCTTCATTTATTCATGGTTCTTTCCTCACTAACCCCTGCCAACTACTGATCTTTTTATTGTCTCCATAATTTTGCCTTTTCCAGACTGTCATATAATTGGATTCATACATTATGTAGCTTTTTCTGATTGGCTTTTCCTCTTAAGTAATGTGCATTTAAGTTTCCTCCATCTTATTTTGTGGCTGGATAGCTTATTTCTTTTTAGTGCTAAATAGTATTCCATTGTCAGGACATACCATCATTTATCGATCCATTTACATATGAAGGACATCTTGATTGCTTCCACCTTTTGGCAATTTTTATTAATAAAGCTGCTATAAACAGTTGTGTGGGGGGGTTTTGTGTAAATATAAGATTTCAACTCATTTGGGTAAATACCAAAGAGGGCAATTGCTAGATTGCTTGCTAAGAGTAAGTTTTGTTTTGTAAGAAGTTGGCAAACCATCTTCCAAAGTGGCTGTACCATTTAGCATTCCAGATGACAATGAATGAGAGTTCTATTACTCCACATTCTTGTCGGCATTTTGTGTTATCAGTATTTTAGATTTTGGCCATTCTAATAGGTGGGGGGTAGTATTTCATTGCCATTTTAATATGCATTTTCTGATAACATATGATATGGAGCATCTTTTCTTATGCTTATGTGCCATCTATATATGTTGTTTGGTAAAGTGTCCATTAAGGTCTTTGATCATTTTTTAAATCATGTTGATTGTTTTCTTATTGTAGGGTTTTAAGAGTTCTTTATATATATTTTTTCCTTTGAACCAGAATGTATTGACATTATTTCTATTGCAATTAAATTAAAAACAGTTTCTAAACAAACCTGTGAAGGGGTGAAGCTAGGGAAGCCATGAAATGTGTTTCTCCTTAGTTGTAGCTTGGTGGTACCAGCAGGAAGAATTTCAGACACAGGAACAGAGTATAACCCTTCAGTTTTGAAATGCTGCTAAGTCTCCTCATGCCTCAGAAGTGATTGCCCCTGGGAGCACCTGGGTGGCTCAGTTGGTTGAGCGTCCAACTTCAGCTCAGATCATGTTCTCCTGGTTAATGAGTTTGGGCCCTGCATCGGGCTCTGTGGTGACAGCTCAGAGCTTGGATCCTGATTCAGATTTTGTGTCTCCTTCTCTCTCTGCCCCTCCCCTGCTCATGCTCGCTCTCTCTCCCTCCCTCTCTCCCTCTCTCTCTCAAACATAAATAAACATCAAAAAAATTAAAAGTACAAAAAAAAAAAAAAAAGAAAGAAAAAAAGAAATGATTGCTCCTGCCCTAAAAAAATTCAAATCATCTCCACCATTATATGGAGCCAGGGCCCAAATGGGAGCTTCTCTGTATATCTTGGATAAGAGTCCTTTAACTGCTTTGTCTTTTGCAAATATTTTCTCCCAGTCTGTGGCTTGTTTTTTCATTCTCCTGATATTGTCTTTAACAGAGCAGAAGTTTTTTTTTTATTTTAATGAAATCCAGTTTATCAATTATTTTTTTTCATGGATCATGCTTGTTGTGTTTATCTAAAAGTCATTGCCAAACCAAAGGTCATCTAAATTTTCTTCTATGTTCTTTTCTAGGAGTTCTATAGTTTTGCATTTCACATTTAGGTCTGTGGTCCATTTTGAGTTTATTTCTGTGAAGAGTGTAAGGTCTGTGTCTAGATTCATGTTTTTGCCTGTTGACATCCAGTTGTTCCAGCACCATTCATTGGAAAAAAACTATCTTTGCTCCATAATATTGCTTTTGCTCCTTTATCAAAGATCAGTTGACTCAAGTAATATGGGTTTATTCCTGAGCTTTCTGTTCTGTTCTGTTGACCTGTTGGTCAATTCTTGCACCAACACCACACTACTTGATTACTCTAGAGTTATAGTAAGTCCTGAAGTCGGGTTCTGTCAGTCATCCAAGTTTTTTCTTCTCCTTCAATATTGTGTTGCCTATCCTGTCTTTTGCTTCTCCAAATAAACATTAGAATCAGTTTGTCAATATCCAAAAAAACAATTTGCTGGAATTTTTTTATTGAGATTGCTTTGATCAATAGATCAATAGACCAACAGAAATTAAGTTGGGAAAACTGACATTTTGATATTACTGAGTTTTCCTCTCCATGAGCAGGGAATATCTCCATTTATTTAGCTCTTCTTTGATTGTTTTTATTAGGTTTGTAGTTTTCCTCATACAGACATTCTACTTGTTCATTGCTGGTGTACAGGAAAGCAATTTACTTTTGCATATTGCTCTTGTATCCTGCAAACTTGCTGTAATTCCCTTTAGTTTCAGGGTTTTTTTAAATTTTTTCTTTTGGGTTTTCTACATAGACAATTTGTTATCAGCAAACACTTTTATTTATTCCTTCTTAATCTGTACATCTTTTCTTGTCTTAATTGCAGTTGTTAAGACTTGTGGTATGTTGAAAAGGAGAGTGAGAAAGGACATCCTTGTAGCACAAAAACACCACAAACTCAGAAAAATATAGTTTTTTTTAAAAGGCCCAACATTAAATTGCTGATGTCATATCTAAAAAGTTGATATAGATTAAAAAGGAAAAAAAAATAACATGGACTGTTATTTAAATAGGAAGTCATAGAAAAGAAAATAAAAAATACAGCTCTTAACCATATGAAAAAAAAGTTCAACTGGTCTCACAGTAAGACAAATGCAAATTAAAACTATACTGCGATCCCATTTTTGTTTCAATCAGATTGAAAATATTGAAAATAAAATAACACATTATGTGGTGAAGCTGTAGACAAATAGGCACCGCATTATATTGTCATCAGGAGAATCAATACTTCGAAGTGAGTAATTTTGCAATAATATCAAAATTAAAGATCCAGTTTTTTGCACAACCAAGTCCATTTTTTAGAAATTGATACCATAAATATGTCCACGTATATGTGAAAATATGGGTATAAAATTTATTAGCTGCAGCTTTATTTAAAATAGCAAAGTATTGGAAACAACCTGAATACCCATAACTGGGTGATTCATTCAATAAATTACAGTGCATGCAAACAATGGAAAACCATGTAGCTGATAAAGATGGTTGAATCTATGAAAATTGATAAGGAATGAACTCTAATATATATTTTTAAGTGAAAAATGAAAGATGCAAAAGAGTTGTATCCTAAGACACTATGTCTATATATTCTTAAATAGAAAATGTGGGGACACCTGGGTGGCTCAGTCAGTTAGGCATCTGACTTCAGCTCAGGTCATGATCTTGCGGTTGTGGGTTCGAGTCCTGCATTGGGCTCTGTGCTAACAGCTCAGAGCCTGGAGCCTGCTTTGGATTCTGTGTCTCCCTCTCTCTCTGCCCCTCCTCTGCTCATACCCTGTCTCTGTCTCTGTCTCTCTCTCTCTGTCTCTCAAAATAAATGTTAAAAAAAAAAGAAAATGTATGAGTATACATACACTCATGTGATTAGTGATTACCTATTACATACCTGGAAAAATATATGAAGATGATAACAGTGGTTACCTCTGGGAACAGGAATTGACTGTTGGAGAGTGGGTGGAAGGGAGTTTGCATTGTATTTTCTTTTAAATGTTTTGAGTTTATATCATTACACACATTTTCTATCAGAAAACTAGTTAAAAATAAAAACCATATATACATCTATGTCATAATACTTCCCTAATGAGAAAATGCACCATACTTGTTATCCCTAAACTTTTATTTCCATGTAAATAACTACCAGTGTTTTCCTGATGCCTCATCGGAGAAGTAGAACTTTAAGGTTCGATATTCCTTTTCCATTGATTTAAATTTACCGATTTAATTTTTTCTATTCTTCCAGGCCCTAAGCTGATTACAGGTAGATTGTAAGAAACTCTGAAAGTTTTATTAGTTCACTTAATACACTGAGCATACAAATTTAGACTTAAATGTCCCACTTGTTTCTGGTCTTCCACTGAAAACTATTGTTATAAACCTCACAGCAGTGGGGACTTCCTTCAGTGAAATTTGAGGTCCCTCTAGGACTCCTCACCAAACAGTTATGGCTGCAATTTTATTATTGTGGCTTATATTCACCAAAGCTGCAATTAACTGTATCATAGCTTGTTGACCTTAATGAGTTAACACAGTGTCCAAATAAAACTCATATCCAAGCGGTAGCTTAGGCTCTGGGAAGTTTTGGCTCAGTAATATCTGTGAAATTTGAGCTCATATTAAATATACCTTGAAACAATACATTTGGGATTTGGCTCCTGGCATCAGATCAGATCTGACTCTGCTGCATGGAGTTGAGAGTTTTGCCTCGGGTGCTCATAATATGTTTAGCTGTATAGGACTATAGAATCAGCAAGAATAGCATTATTGCTTTAGTGAAGAAAAACACTTCCATTTTTGTTGGCACCCTGGCTTGTTTCTGATAATTTTTTCCTGAAACAGGAGAATCCTGCTGTCTCCTATATGTATAGCTATCTTTTCCCATCTGAGGCCTAATCTAGGAATTTTTTTTCCAGCCTAGTCTTTCTCTCATTCCTAGCCACATAAATGGCATTTGTCGAACACTGAACCGTCTCTGTCTACGTGTTCAAATAAGCGAGCCCTCGCATGGCTAATGTCATAAGTCAGTCACAATTCCAGCTGTCTCAATCTCAGATTAGATGAAGACTCAGGTCTGTGACTCAGTCAGCAGTGACTATTTGATTGGTTATTAAGGCTGGCTGCAGTGGGGCACCTGGTTGAGTGTCTGACTTCGGCTGAGGTCATGATCTTAAAGTTCATGAGTTCAAGCCCTGCGTCAGGCTCTGTGCTGTCAGCTCAGAGCTCGCTTTGAATCTTCTGTCCCCCTCTCTCTCTCTGCCCCTCCCCCACTCATGCTGTCTCAAAAATGAATAAACATTTAAAAAAAAAAAAAAAGGCTGGCTGCAGCCAACTGTTTTGACCAGCTTGGTCAGGAGCCACTTGTTAGGACTAGAGGGTTGGATGATATACCCTCTCAGAGATATCTCCCTTTCCACTTCATCCTGTTGCTAAGCTATCCATTGCCCTTATGGGGGATATATCCTCGTCTGGGTAGCTCCCAGAGTAAATGGTCCATTAGGGACATGATGGTATTTAGCCTAATGTACTTTAATTAAGGCTATAGTTGAATCACTTCCTTAAGTTATGGCACAATTACTGTATCGGCAAAGCACAAGAATTAATAAACTTGGGACATTTAACAAAACCTGAGCTAGAAAGCACATCTGTTAAGCCAAAGCCATTGAAGCAGTAAGTAGAATGGTGGTTGCTGGGTGGGGGGGGAGGGCAGGTAGAAAGTTGACATTCAATGGGTATAAAGTTTCAGTTATGCAGGATGAGTAAGTTCTATATCTGCTATACAACTGTATGCCTGTAGTTAACAATTCTATCTCGCACGCTTAAAAATTTGTTCAAAGGGTACATCTTGTGTTAAATGTTCTTACAACACACACAAAAAATTCTATTTAGGAATTACACTTTTTTAAATATTTTTAAGATGTTTATCCATTTTTGAGAGAGGCAGGGACAGAGCATGAGCAGGGAGAGACAGAGAGAGGAGGAGACACAGAATCTGAAGCAGTCTTCGGGCTCTGAGTTGTCAACACAGACCTTAGGATCATGACCTGAGCTGAAATTGGACCCTTAACTTACTGAGCCACCCAGGCACCCCTAGGAATTTCATTTTAATTTAAATGGGAACAAAAATTTTAATCATCTGGTTCATATGTCATGACCAGAGTTTATAGGTACTAAAATCTTCTCTTAATCTCCTTAGAATATCTGCATCCTTTTTTTTTTTTTTAGGACCTTCATATGCAGATTAAATGGTAATTAAAATGTGCAGGATGACAAGATGGAGCAAACAGTGCTTGTACCACCAGGACCTGACAGCTTCAACTTCTTCACCAGAGAATCTCTTGCGGCTATTGAAAGACGCATTGCAGAAGAAAAGGCTAAGAATCCCAAACCAGACAAGAAAGATGATGATGAAAATGGCCCAAAGCCAAATAGTGACTTGGAAGCTGGAAAGAACCTTCCTTTTATTTATGGAGACATCCCTCCAGAGATGGTGTCAGAGCCGCTGGAGGACCTGGACCCGTACTATATCAATAAAAAAGTGAGTGTTTTTTATTGGGCATATTTTACTGCTAATTGCCTACTGAGTACCTTGGACTGTTATAGCACTGAAACATGCCAAATTAGCAGAAAGTCTTAAGTATCCTTCTGTTTAAGAAATAAAATACCTTTATGTGTGTTTTATGCATATACATCCATGAAAAACAAATTTATTATGTCATGACAGATGAAGCTGTCCCAGATGCACCACAACATATACCTGAACATAAATGTATGTTGTAGGCAGGCAGCTAATTTAACAAATTAAATTCTCCCCAGAGATTGTATTCACTATGCAATTTTGTGTGTTTTCTGTACTTGAAAATCCTAAAATTATCCCAAGTTATCCCTAAACTTTTATTTAGGGACAGATAAAGACTTTTAAAATATTAGTATTAATTTCTCATAGAACAAAATTTGACCCCACAAGGTTTTCAATTTCTAAATTATGTTATATATAACAACTCAACTTTTTTTTTTAATTTATTTTTTTTAACATTTTTATTTATTTTTGAGACAGGGAGAGACAGAGCATGAACGGGGGAGGGTCAGAGAGAGGGAGACACAGAATCTGAAACAGGCTCAAGGCTCTGAGCTGTCAGCACAGAGCCCGACGCGGGGCTCGAACTCATGGACTGTGAGATCATGACCTGAGCCCAAGACGGCCGCTTAACCGACTAAGCCACCCAGGCACCCCAATAATAACTCAACTTCTTGCAGAAACTTTTCTCTACTTGGAAAAGAACATTCCTCTACAAACTACAGTTTTAGTAACTAATAATGTGCCTTTTCCATTTGGATCCATGTGTCTTTGGGAAGTATCATTTTTAGTAGTGACAGCCATTAAAACTCAGTATCTCAATCAACTGAATTATGTAACAACTGAATTTCTGTATCACAAAGTGTTAAATCAAGATTTAAATAATGACAGCTATTCAACCATTTTTCTCAGTATTATTAATACATAAAATAAAATTTTGCTTACAATATTTTTATTTCAAAAAAGTATTCAATATTTTGGTGGAGGTATATTGATACTGGTAAGATTAACATAAATATTGTATTCTGAAGAACCTATAAAACAATATTTAAATGCTTGCGTTTTCTATTTATGCTTGAAATGAATACCTTCTATTAAGCACCCAATCTTTCATTATGACTATGATTACACCAAACCAAGAAGGAAAGCATAGAAAAAGATAAAATTGAAAAAGTTTATTGTATTAATTTTAGATTAAATTTATGACTAGTTAATTTGCAACATTTTATTATCATTCACTGGACACAATACGTTTGTGAACTCTTGGTAGAAGGGTAGGGTAAAAAGATTGCAATTGAGCAGGTAAAATTTTTCAGTTGGGCATAGGCCTTAAAATACCCCCAAAACTTTTAGGAACTCTTTTGGTTTATGGCACAGCCTGTATCAAGTAGTCCTTATTAAATGTATAAGCTTAACAATTTTAATATGTGGATTTGAGACAGTTTTGCAAATCACTTCTTATTGACTGCTGCAGTTTCACAGGTAAAATTTTCACTGTGTTCAGATTTTTTTTTTAACTTTTCAGGCTATAACCAATTTCAGCGTAACTTACTTTCCCTTCTTAAAAACTGGTTTGCGCATTATACACTAAAGAAAGAGATAAAGAGTCATTTCCCATAGATTTCATTATCTTTTATTCAACTTTCCTTTTTAACATACTATTGTTAAATCTTAGCAGGTAAGATTTTATCCATTTCATAACTATCATTTAAATTATAAGTTGCACTTTATCATTAAATCAGTCCTTTGGAAATTAATTTAATGTAATGTCTGCAAAAGCTAAAAATCAAATTAATCAAATGATGAAGGGTTTATTTGTATAAGGAAGGTGACAATGCAGATAATTCAGTTAGACAAACATTTTAACGTATTTAAAATTGCTTCATTATTGAAGCAGCCTGTTTAGAGGTGCTGTTATCATGGGTTACTGGGCTTCATCCTTAGCAGGGCTTTTGCTACCCCCTGACATCTATGTCCCACCTCTCTGGTAGTAATTACTATCTGAAAATTATTAAAGCTACCCAGAGTCTACCCCTTCATCAAACAGGGCTGATATCTAGCATCCCAGCTCAAGTACGGTGTCCTTACGTATACAACAATAAACGAATGCTTTGAGAAAGGCCAAGCTAATCCATGTTGACAAGGGCAGTGATTCTTTATGTGGAAACCAGATTGTCCACTCAATCTGTCCTTTAAATTAAAGAGTTTTCAGACCAATAAAAGCTGTTGTCTTGAGGGAGTGTCCCCAAACAGCCAACAATTGGCTTATAACAAACAGGGCAGATGGAAAAGAAAATTATGCAGCCCCTTTCAAATAGTTAAAAGAAAGGTCTTCAAACTGAGGATTAAAGACCAACTCTGAAGACCAACTCTGAAGGAAGCCAGCCAGATTCTTGTGCTGAAATAACCCTTATAAACTTTGTTCGGTTCACATTCCTACTTGCCTCTAACACCATCCATCCTTATCTTCAAATGCACATTGTGTGAGGAAGGAAAAACATTTTGGCATTTTGGAACAAATCACATTGTGCAAGCAGAACAACCTGATAAGAGAAATATTGTTATCAGGAAGGAGTTTTCCCCAAGGCAAGGCACATCTATTGCCTTAACACTGGGCTGACATCCAGCAAGTCTTCCAGTGTAAGCCATTCAAAGTGCAATACAAATGAAACATTCTGGAGGACTGGAATCCTTAAAAAGTAACATTGCAAGCTTAGGACACATGACTAAGCTGTGTGTTTAGGACACATGACTAAGCTATGTGTTTAAAATGTCCTTCTTTTGCATTTTCATATTTTGAGACTATGGTTGCCATTACTTGTTTTCTAGTCTTACATTTTCTTCCATAATTGGGTTATTTCAGTATCGAAGAATAGTCTTAAATTCTGAATTAGTTTGCTCTGATTAAAGTTGGAATAATTATGAATATTTCTTTTGATGTTTGATGACCAGTTTTGTCTTATGACTTGAAAATCTGAGATCAGCAGAGTGGCCTTCATTAAAACAGTGGATTACACATATACACAATACTCCTGGCATAGATAAAGCGCTTAATGGTGGAAATGTCCCTAGAAAAAAAGTTTTTCAGGAAAAATGTCACTAGAAAAAACCTATTACTCATATTGGGGATGTGGATTTTATTCTATTCCTGAATGAGCTGGAATATGCAAATATCAGTAGGCCAGTGACTTACTTCCCTAAGGTTTAACTGAGGTACAATAAATAGTGTGCCATTTATATCTATGTACAAAGTCTAGTTTCTTTCTTATTAATATACAGAATAAACAAAGCAAGCCTACTATAAAAATGGCTGCAGAACCTATTCTTTATGTTATATTTTAAAGTACAGTGGTATCCATAAAAGAAATATATGTGTAAGCCACACTAAAACCCTCTGTGATCTTCTAAAAAGACAATGTCAGTGAGCTTATGGAAATGTCATTGCTGATGGTGTATTTTCAGATGGCATATGCCCACATATTTTTATCTTCTTTGCCCTAGTTTAAATTGTGCACATTATATAATGTTCGAAAGTTCTACTAAAATTGTTAAAGCAGTTTATTCCACGGTCAGTGATATTATAGTAATAACTAAAGAAATAGTAGCAACCATCTCATGAACATTCCTGATGCATGGAAGCATTTCCAGACCCTCTGATGTTTTAATCCTTCAGCAGTCCAAGGTAAGAACTAAAAACTAAAATAACAATGCTGTCAGAATACAGTCACAGAATTTTCCATACCATTTTAGCTCTGGTCCAGTGGTCTTCAAAACATGATTTCAGGCAGTGTTCCTTTTGTTTGTTTATTTACTTTAGCTATGTGGCAGGGCACATTTAGCTTATGAACAAAACTTTTTTTTTTTTCCTTATGGTTCTTTTTTCCACAGTTTTTTTATTTCATAGCTTGGGTTAATTTTGCACCATTTGGCTATACATTGAAATTCTTCACCTACTCTTTATTACAGAAAACTTCTTTCTTCTCATGTTCTTCTTAAAATTACAGATGACTCACTAGTACCATGGAAGAAAATATCCTTTGTGACAGGGTACTGGAAATAGAATGAAGTATTTTAGATCTGTGGTGAAAATGGATGTTTATTAATTATGGAATGTAGAAATGTATCCGTTTAAAAATGTATTCTTTCCTTTATTATTTTACGGGCCATTTATGAACAACTTATCCTCCCTTTTTATCAGCTCTTTTTAAAAAGATGCCTGCTTCCTCTTCATTGGAGCTGCATGAAGAGTCATATATGAACTTGTGATTTCAAATAAATGCCTAGTCTGTTATTGCTGCAGGAGTTTTAAATTGTTATATTGGGTAGAGAGAGTTATTTGCTTTGTTTTTAACTGAAATCAGGGAGTTTTCTTGTAAAAGTAATTGAATGGAAAATCAGAAAAGTAGATGGTAAGTAAAAGCTTATGATTCCATAAATCGTCCTATGGACAGCCCCCCAATTAATGTATTTTTTTTTTGGCACATCATTACGTCTTTTAGAATTAGCAGTCATCCAAGGCTCTCTCTTACATCCAAGGCACTATAGTTGACTTCCAAATCTTTCTCCTCCTCATCCATTATTTCTTCCTTATGCCCCGTTCTTCTTTGTCACCTCCCCATCTCTGTCTCAGAAACAATCCCAGATGATGGTGGTAGTAAAATAATGGCTAGCATTTATTAAGTACCAGCTATATTAGTAAGAAACCCTTCAACTAAGAGTGATAAAAATCTAACAGAAACTAGTTTTTGAAAACAAAGAAGCTAACTAATTAATCAATCAATAAATGTATTTGTGGGGTAAATCTCATGTTAATATCAAAGGATCCAGCACCTGAAAGAACAATGTCAGGACTCAGTTCTTTTTTATTTTTGGCTCTACTTTTTCCTATGCTGGCTGCATTCACAGGCTGGCTCTTCCCACAAGATGGCAAAAATAGCCACCAGTGGCACCAAGCTAACAGCTTACAGCCTAATAACCCCAAGAAAAAGAGCTCACTTTTCTTCAAAAGCTCTAGCAGAAGTCCTGGAATTGGTTGTAGTTAGTTCACATGACCTCCTCTGAATCAATTCCTGTAGCCTAGGGTATGTGATGGTCTCATTGACCAGGTTAGTGCCACATGTTGACCTAAGGGGTGGTCAACATGCTAAGGGGTGGGTCAGCTCCACCCAAGCCATGTGGGCAGGCAGTGGAGAGGTGTTCTATCAAAGGAAGAGGTGTAGACCACAGAAGAAGGCGTGCCAGGCGGGCAAAAATAATGGCTCTGTACTCTATGCACTATGTATCAGGATATTTACAGTTGTTATTTAATCCCCATGTCCTTCCCAGATAACCCTTGTCTTTATTTTAAAATAATGAAACTGAGGTGAAGTAATTTGCCTAAGATCACAAAAGCTATTAAGTAACAGACACTAGATTTAAAACAGATCTGTCAGCTTCCGTGGCCCATTGCCATGCTGCTTCTGGTTTGTAGTCTTTGCACTGATAATACCAGTGGAAAAGAGAAGTCTGTTATGGAATACATAAAAGCCCATCACTGCTGTTCCTGCCCCTCTACTCATGCCACTTTGCAAGCTGGACTCCTCATCTCTTCAGTTGGCAGTATTTCCCAAACCTGACTTGTCACTTCACTGTTTCTTCTCAATCAGGGGCATCCCCTGTCTTGGTAAAAACCAAAATTTTGAGATACAGTAGGTTTGGATCAAGTTGAAAAATAATTAGACAACTACATTTCCCACCAGATATAATAGGGTGATAAATACCTTTTATTTTTTTTCCAAAGAGGACAGATTCAGGAAACTTAAATTATGTGCCTCTATAATAAGTAGGAAGAGAATAAGATGTGGTTGGGGAGGTGGGCCAGGGTTAGAAAAAAGTACTTTGTAGTGGATATTAAAGAGTTTGAAGTTTAAGGGCAAAATGAATTCTAAGTAGGCTTTGGGTAGAGGAGTCACATGGTCCACTTTATGTTTTTAAAGATCAAGTTGGTAGTCTTTTTTAAAAAAAATTTTGTAATGTTTACTTATTTTTGAGAGAGAGAGAGCACAAGCAGGGGAGGGGCGGAGAGAGAGGGAGACACAGAATCCGGAGCAGACTCCAGGCTCTGAGCTGTCAGCACAGAACCCGTTGCGGGGTTCGAAGTCATGAACTGTGAGATCATGACCTGAGCTGAAGCCAGATGCTTAACCAACTGAGTCACCCAGGTACCCCAATCAAGTTGGGAGTCTTGATGGACGTTTAGTCTAGATGTTTTACAATGAAGACAGAATAATAGGTGGGAGCTGAATCTATTTTGGAAGTGCCCAAGTGTCAGACAAGAATAAGCTGATGGCATTGTTTTCTGAATATGAAATTTGGGAGGAAAGATGGAGCAACAAACTTCCAATGTAAAAATTGATCTTGCTTTCAAATGCTCAAGTGTTAGTATATGTATGTATTTGAGAACCAGACAAACACACACTTTTCACCCTTTAATTCTTGTATTTATATGGCACTTTAGAATTGATTATGGGCACTCACATCTTCTCTATGCAGACGTAGAAATCAGCAGGGAACAGTTTGCTCATAGTTCTCACATAGCAAGTCTGCGATAAAACTGGACCTCAAATTAGTCCCCTCTAGTCAAAGAAAAATTGAGCATATAATAAGGTACCACAGCCACGGTATAGGCTAAAGATACGGGCTGGGAAATATTTGACCCCCAGATTTTATTTGCGCCTGTGTTACAGTTTTTCTTCTCTGAGGCAGAGAACCTGAAGCAGAGGCAGCTGTAACCTGGCTGATAAGAGCCCAGCTGGGCATCTCCTGTAGGGTCATCTCCTGCACTGGCCCCACCCCCATTATTCCATCGAGCTAAAGCCAAGGGACAAGCAATTTTTCAGACTCTTTCCTGGGTACAAATTTCTTCTTCTGTTTTGCATGGGCTTAAAGCAGAGATTTTTTTTTAAAAGAACTGACTGACTGTGAGATATTGAGCCCACAGATAGATTTTGCTAGACTCATGCAATAATGTTTATTTTGAATTAGTTTCCAAGATGTATAAACCAAGAGATTACACACACACATTCATGCATACATGCATGCATTTATAATCATGCATATTTAGGATTTCTCTTATAATATGTGGCATCACTGATTCACACATCAAAAATTGATAGGGACCGCCCACCACCCAGCCTCAGTGGGCATTTTGGCTTGTGATCCCGGGCTTAAAGACCACATGTGTAATCAGGTGAAGGCCAGATATTGAAGCTTGGGTGGGCCACAGGCGGACAGGTGCCACAGGCTATTCTTTAAGCTGATTATCCCTAGCCTAAAGGGAAAAATAGAATAAGACCAGGAGTGAACAAAATTTCTTTTAATGTTTACCTATTTTTGAGAGAGGGAGAGACTGAGCTTGAGAGGGGGAGGGGTGAAGGGAAGGGAAGACATGGAATCTGGAGCAGGATTCAGGCTCTGATCTGTCAGCACAGAGTCCGACTGGGGCTTGCACTCACGAACTGTGAGATCATGACCTGAGCCAAAGTTGGGCCCTTAACTTACTGAGCCACCAGGCACCCCGAGAAAATAATTTTTAAATATTACATGCTCCCTTCAGTCAGGTGGTAAACCTGTATGAAAGCTTCCCCTTCCCCAGTGAGCCAGAAAAGGAGGGAAATCTTGGCCTGAAACTAGAGGTTATCACAAAATAGACAGAGAAGTAAGTAAGATCATTTAGAACACCCACAAGAGAAAAAGGACAATTAGATGTCATGGCATTGATCCAGATGAGAAATGTTCCCAGAGCTGCACACTAATAGAAATCTCTTGACTTTCTATGAAGTTCTTTATACCCCAAACTTCTGAAACGTATCTCCTCTGCCACATAGTTCTCTTTCTACCCCTCCCTTCTAGAACCCCTTCTCAAATCAGCAGCTTAGAACTATAAGAAGGTTGATTCCACTTCTGGCGGAAGACAGAGCCAAGGGGTGACAGCTAGTTGCAGCCCAACTTGGAATTCTTTTGCCATTTGCAGAGTCACATTTTCTTATACACAGTGATAAAGTTTCACAGTACCATTAATGCAGAATTCCATTTCATTAAGAGTTACATCAGCTTTTGAGTGTATGTAAATATACATGTATATGTGTCTATGTATGTATATGTATATATTCTTCTGTGGGAAAATATATTCAAAGTTTCAAATAATTGTTTTCCAAATATATTTTTGGAGCACAGTATATATACAAGTTGAAATTGCTTGTTTTAAATTTTGAAGCTAACGCATAAATTTAATCAACCAATAGTGTTTTCTACATTTTCTCTTGTTCATGATCATTGCTAACCTTCCTCTGTTACTTTTGCCACTGTGTTTATTTTAAGGGCAGGCAAATGCTGTATATTTAGAGGCAGTCCTGTTATTTGGTAATTTTTTGATAATGTTTAGATAAATATGAAATTGGACCTTAAATTTGAACTATTTATTTTAAGTAACATGGCCCCTAGATTGAAAGAAAAGATAGTGGACATCTTCAGAAAAAGAGACTGGAGGGGTGCCTGGGCGGCTCAGTTGGTGAAACATCTGACTCTTGACTTCAGCTAAGGTCATGGTCTCATAGTTCGTGGGTTCGAGCCCAGTGTCGAGCTCGGTGCTGACAGTGCAGTGCCTACTTGAGATTCTGTCTCCCTCTCTCTCTGCCCCTCCCCCTCTTGCTCTCTATCTCTCACTCAAAATAAATAAAAATAATAAACTTTGAAAAGAAAAGAAAAGAAAAGAAAAGAAAAAAGAAAGAAAAGAAAAGGAGACTGGAAAAGTATGGCTTGTTAAATTCAATGTGCACCTTGGATAAAAAATTATAAACAAATCAACTATCTAAAAACTCATTGCCAAGTAGTATTCCATTGTGTATATAAACCACAATTTCTTTATCCATTCATCAGTTGATGGATATTTAGGCTCTTTCCATAATTTGGCTGTTGTTGAAAGTGCTGCTATAAACATTGGGGTACAAGTGCCCCTATGCATCAGCACTCCTGTATCCCTTGGGTAAATTCCTAGCAGTGCTATTGCTGGGTCATAGTGTAGATCCTGAGAAATTTAACAGAAGACCATGGGGGAGGGAAAGGAAAAAAAAAAAAAGTTAGAGAAGACGAGAGCCAAACCATAAGAGACTCTTAAAAACTGAGAATAGGGGCGCCTGGGTGTCTCAGTTGGTTAAGCAGCCGACTTCAGCTTAGGTCATGATCTGATAGTTTGTGAGTTTAAGCCCCGCATCAGGCTCTGTGCTGACAGCTCAGAACCTGGAGCCTGCTTTGGATTCTATGTCTCCCTCTCTCTCTGCCCCTTCCCTGATCATTCTCTCCCTCTCTCTCTCTCTCTCTCTCTCAAAAATAAATAAACATTAAAAATTTTTTAAAAAATGAGAATGAGGGTTTATGGGGGGGTGGGAGGTAGCTGAAAGTGGGCGATGGGCATTGAGGAGGGCACCTGTTAGGAGGAGCACTGGGTGTTGTATGGAAACCAATTTGACAATAAATTTCATGTTAAAATAAAATAAAAACTCAGAAACAAAATCACTAGATAGTAACAAGCACAGATTCATAAATAGCAATTCCTACCAAACTGTTATAATTGTTATTATTATATATTGTTATTATAGGTCAGGGGGAAGGATTTTAATGCATGTGTACAACATAATCATTGACAATTCGGGCAATTTTAAAAATTACCTGTTAACAAACACAGATTCACAGCCCTGCTATTGAAGAATCACCTGAGTTATTTACTAAAAATACACAATACTAGGCATCAGAATCTCTACTGAATTGGAATCACAACAACTTTGTGAGCTAAGTATATTTATTCCCATTTTTTCAAATGAGACAAATGAGTCACAGAAATGAAGTAACTTGTCTAGGATCCCACTGCTGGAAGGCTACGGAGCCACACTTGAGCCAGACATCTGACTCCAGAGTCTACACTCTTAATAACTACTTAAGTTTAAAAAAAAAAATCTACTTATATTTTCCTACTGTTACTTTCCAGATTGTCAAGCTGTTGAATAGCAGGGTGTTTGCCTGTTTTTCTTGGTTTGCCTTTAAAATCAGAATTGAGAGGCGCCTGGGTGGCTCAGTCGGTTAAGTCTGACTTCGGCTCAGGTCATGATCTTGCAGTCCGTGGGTTCGAGCCCCGTGTCGGGCTCTGTGCTGACAGCTCAGAGCCTGGACCCTGTTTCAGATTCTGTGTCTCCCTCTTTCTCTGACCCTCCCCTGTTCATGCTCTCTCTCTGTCTCAAAAATAAATAAATGTTAAAAAAAATTTTTTTAAATAAAATAAAATAAAATAAAATAAAATAAAACAAAATCAGAATTGATTTTTACCTTGCTGAAGAGAGTCTGAACTAGCACTACAATGCATGGTTTACATCTAGGTCTGTGCTGCCAAATGCAGTAGACATTGCCCCAGTGTGGGTCTAGTGCTTTAAATATGGTGAGTACAGACTTCAAAGACTTAGAATTGGTATGAAAAGAAGGATGTAAAATATCTCAAATTTTCTAATATTGGTTGCACAAAATGATAATATAATGGATATATTAGGTTAAAAAATTATTAATTTTACCTGCTTATTTACTTTTTAAAAATACAGCTATCAGAATATTTAAAATCACGTATGGACTCAAATTTGTAATTCACGTAATATTTCTAATGGACAGCTTTGCTCTACATAAATTATCCTTCTAGACTTTCTTCTATTAGCTGAGATAGTTGAACATTCACTACTATATATACTTCGTAGGGTCATGACTTACATATCTTTGTTTTCTGTGTAAACTCTAGCACAGAGCTTTGCAAGTATTGTGCTAATTAGTTAATATACATTATTTGCACTGGAATAAACTAAGTTAATAGTTGGACCTAAAACTAGTTCCATACTACCGTCCAGGTGTTTGCAATGCTCATAATATTAACATCTTATCATATAGGGGCTCAATAAATGTTACTGAGTTTGGTAACTATATATGAAAAGCTAAGTGATAATTATGACCTGCATCTAATGTATGAAGAGTTAGACTCATATAAATGTATCTTTAAAGTGATATTTCATATACAGAATTTCATTCCTGAACCAGTCAAAATGTTATGTTTTGAAATATGTTCTGAGGCACAAAATCAAATTTTCTACAGTCTTGGGTTGTAAAGAGAAGACTGTTTCAAACTAGATGCTACTTATCAGCCTTTTCTCCTCCACCACTAATTTTGAACTTTTTCTTTGGTTTTGAAGTCACTTCATGCAGTGAATGTTATCCTGAGGAGTTGTAGTAATGACATTTTTATTGAACTAATTAGATTTAAAAGACGCTAAGGTACTTTACTATAATAGGCCATATAATGCATTCTTTTTAAAAATCAGTACCAAACAATACATTTAGAAATGATTAAGAGGGTAAATTTTATGTTATTTTATTATTAGTAAATGCCTTAAGAAACACTGAGTCAGAATCCTTCATTATGTTATTTATGCTATTGTATGTTTTTACTTTATTTTTTTTTTTTGTCTGAACACTGCTAATTGCTCTCAAATATATCTAATTTTTGGAATGCAATTCCATTCACGTTCATGGATCCTAAATTCTTCAGGAGCTTTGAGCTTTTCCTTCATACTAAAAAAACACTACATGAGATGAGCAGTCAATTGGGATTAGAATTCAATGTGTCAGCTAACTCAGAAATCCCAATACAGAATTTAGCACTCCCGGTCAACAGATACTCTCCAAGGAGCTTGGCTTCCAAAAATCAATTATTGGATTGTGTCCATCTAGCTCAAGAGCGGGTCTTATGGTGGCTGTTTTTATTTCCTATTACCAATAGATGATAAGATTTATTTTAAGAATAAATGGTTAAAAAATAACTTTGAAAAAAGTACTAGTTCTATCGAATGATTTTGCATTCTATAGGACTAATTTGCAAGATATTCGAGTTGGGAAACCTGAAATCACTATAAAGAAATGTAGTGTCTTAAGAATTTTAGAAAGAAATGAAATACGCACCCATTTAAGACTTTCATTCAAGTCAGATGTTTAAGATATTGACAAAATAAACCAATTCTCTTGACCAAATACCTTATGTATGATAAAATTGCAGGTAAGTATCAGGTAAAAGGTAGATGACACCATTGAATGTCCTCTCTAAAGGACTCTAACGGTCCTGTAAAAGTGACTGTTTGTCTGCATGGTGTACATTAAAAGCTGCAACATTGGAATAATTCATTATGACAAATAACAGAAGTAGGCAATAACGTTTAAATGGTTTATACTTTTATACTTGTATGTTGTGTTCCTGTCTTACAGACTTTTATAGTATTGAATAAAGGGAAGGCCATCTTCCGGTTCAGTGCCACCTCTGCCCTGTACATTTTAACTCCCTTCAATCCTCTTAGGAAAATAGCTATTAAGATTTTGGTACATTCATATCCTTTTGAAGTGATCAATAGTAACTATGTGTGTAATCTATAAGTGCTTTGTAGCTAAATATAAAATTAGCTTGGGAAATGTCCATGTTCTGTGGCTTTTATTACTCTCATTTTGTATCTTTTGTCTTATAAGCCTTATTCTTACAGTTTATTGGTCATAGAGATGTCACTGAAACTTACAAAGTCTTTAACATTATATATATGTATATATATATGCATATATATATTTATCTTTCAAATATATATTATACCTAGCCTTTAACACTTTATATACAGATATACATATCTTCCTAAAAATACTTGCATGGATTGCGTCTTACAAATCTAATTTTAGATGGCCGTATGTATCTTTGCCATCTTTACCACAAAATTTGTGATTATCTAGAATTTACAATAAGTAACGATATAATAACAGAGAAATATATTTCTAGAGCCAAGTTTAGACATACCTATTAGATAAAGCATTTTAGTTTACCTTAGAATAAACCTTTAAGTATATTTTCTATGGGAGAATTTCAGGCGGCTTTGGCCAATACTTAGTTAATTCTTGAACTCTCCAAATGAAATTCATGAGGAAATACTGGAATATTGGCTGAATTTCAAATGTAAGTCATTGAATTATGACTCTGTCATGTAAAACGGATTGCTTAGTAATGACTCTGGAAGTTAATGAAAGAAGCTGAGATTATATTACCAAACGATCTTTAGGGATTTGACTTTGCAATTTCCATTGGTGTTAAAAAGGACTCCAACTAAATTTAGGTATTCATATCATGGGCAAAAACTTTATTTCTGATTATGTCTCATTTGATGGCTTTGGTGATGATAAGTGTAGAAATACTGTTGTAATTTTCATAAATGCATAATACCTGATTTTTTTTAAAAAAAGATTATAAAACTGAAAAGGCCATTTCTACTTTTAACCCGATGGCGAGAGATTCCTTAGTGGCATAAATATGCCATTTTTAATATTAGAAGATTTGAAACAGAAATCATACGTTCAAGGTTCTTATGTTTATGGAGGTTACCTTATCCTAGTTTGTATTCCTAGTGCCATCATGTGGTCATTTGATGAAAACTTCCTTTTTCACTTCTGGAAAATTTTTATTTGGGCAGTTAACTGTAGTGGAAAGAATATTGGATATGAAGGCAGGAAACTTGTGTTCTAGTGCTCAGCCAAGTTAGCTAATTTCCCTAGAGCTTGGGCCTTATTTCTTTGATTTCTGAAATACAGTGATTAGACTAGTTTTTTTCAAGGTCCCCTTCAGCTCTGTTATGTCTTAGTCATTTGTTTTAGCTAACACTTGGATCATATTTACTAATATATAGGCCTGTTCCAAGAACCTTCCACATTTTAACAAATTTCATCTGCACCTGAAACCGGCCAAGTCTACACTTGATTAGCTACCTTGTATGAAAGTCACTGGAGACATAAGATTCCGTGGCAAGAGTGGCTGAGTGAATTGCCCAAGATCACTTTTATGTTGAATTTTAATTACATTCATGTCACATTAAGTCCTGGCCTTTGGGGATTTTCACTTCTACTTGTATTCAGTGCTGCTGAACTTGTTCAAACTCAGTCAAAATAGAGCAACCTGACCCAGGGCCATGCTGTCCTCTGACTACGTGGGGTTTTTTTACATAAAAAAAATATATGTATAATATGTACTTAAGAAATTACAGTATTGCTTATATGTGCCTTCCTTAACAATTTGCTATTTTAGGCACCTGAATTAATTCAAATCAGGCTTCTCTGCCCAAAAACTGTACCACTCCACTTTGCACAGTTTTCCCACTAAACTCCTCTGGGAGGCAAATACATTGGTTCAGTAATAGTATCAAAACAATACTTTATACTTATATAAACATTATACATTATCTCACTTAATCTATACAACACACTGTACACGATGTCACTTAATCTATAGTACTACTCTGAGGGTTGATATTATTACCCACATTTTGCAAATGACAAAACTGAAATTTAAAGAAATTAGATAATTACCCACAGTGTATTAGTCACTGTATCCTGGCTAAACTGCAGTTTAATCTTTCAATGTTTGTTTTATATAATATAATACGTGGATTTGGATTTTCTTTTGCGTGTTCCTTAACAATAATCTACATTATTCAGCATGCTAATTATGTGCACTATTTTGACGAACTGTGTGTTTATGACAATGAGTAATCCTCCTGACTGGACAAAGAATGTAGAGTAAGTTCAATTTATGTTGAAACCACCTACTATGTGTATGTGTGTGTTATAGATATGACTATATAGATATGTAGACATATAGACATGTATATCTATATCTATATATAGATACAGATTTTGAAACTATGCCTCAGTGTACCTTCTAAATAAAACTGAAGAATGTTTTTATTAAAGCCATCTCTAGGCACAAGTACAAAGCAGGAAGACAAATGACATTTGCTTTCAGGCCTGCTGGTGTTGTTGGATCTAATATCTGTCTTTCACCTGTATTTGATGGTTATCAGAAGGCCAATATTCTCAGACACTCACCATATTTCCTTTAGGATCTACGGTGGCCAAAGCAAATGTGATGAAAGCAATTGCAGAAGAGAGCCAATATGGTAAACCTTGACTCCAATTAAATTTCCAGATGAATTCACTGAGTTCAGAATTTACAAGGGAATGTTACACATGCCGTGAGAAGACAATGTTGATCCTCATTGGGTTTTCATTTCCATCAGGCACATCTACTTCTTGTCAGGCCTAAATCAGTTTCAAGTGCTGTCATCAAAAAATTCACTGGAAAAAAAATCCCCAAATTTGGGGTTTTACAACTTGAAAATTCCATTTAAACTGAGGGCTAAACTAACTGAAGTGAAAGGGTAGTGTTTGTGGAAACTAAAAGCATTACTAACTGCACTGATGACTCTGTTCTGGGTTACCTCTACAGCAGAGAGGCTGGATTTGTGTTAATTTCTGCTGGGGCTCTTCATCCTGCCTAGGTTGTAACCTCTTTTGCTCTGTGGCTGCTGACCCTGAAAACAACAACCACGAGGGTATTCCCAAGAGCCTCTTCTCTACCTGGACACTTCCAGGTTGGAGCCAATTATAAAAGAAACAGAGATCCAAACAGGATGTAATAAAATTTATATACAAAGAATTCCTAAGGTGTTGAAGTTAACGTGTTAGACCCATAGGTCTTCAGTCCCACTGGTTTCTGTGATTTTATTCTCTAACTTCTGAGTAGAAGGTTAAAACTTTGGAAACATGTACATTTCTGAATTAGCCCAACATTTTATTCTAAATTAAATCTTACCTCAAAAGACTCTAGAATTATCCTATCGGATGTTAACAAAATCCTTTTTCCAAGTTAGTGAACTGTCTTATCTTCTAGAAAGGGAAAACCACAAGACTTGCTAATTTGTCAATGTTCTCTCATTCATTAAACATGATTGAAATTAGTTTTTTACTTTCTAAAGGAATATCATTTTATGCTTCTGCAATAGTATTGATTGGCTACTCCATTACATGAATGTACTGGATAATTCTCAGGAGGTTCTATTCACTTATGTCAATACCAAGACATTTCAGGCAGTAGCCACATAGACTTCATACAGCTTGTATTTCTCACTCCGCTTTTAGGACCCTCAAAAAACAACCCTTCATATGGGAGGGAAGGAATTTAAATTTAGGGTTATGTTTTATTTTCATGAAAATAACATCCACCTACTTAGATTCCCTTTTTTAATGTTCATCTCTTCCACTGACAGAGTGATAAGAAATTGATATGCTATAAAAGAAAATTATTGCTTTATCAAGTCTTTTTTGGATGCTTGCCTCCAGGTACACCTTCACAGGAATATATACTTTTGAATCACTTATAAAAATTATTGCAAGGGGTTTCTGTTTAGAAGATTTTACTTTCCTTCGGGACCCATGGAACTGGCTCGACTTCACTGTCATTACATTTGCGTAAGTGCCTTTTTGAATCTTCAAGGCAGAATATGGTTGGGCTTTCTATGAGTGCTTATGTTTTTAAAGACTAAGCTTGCTTTAACCGAAAAATATTTTGGTGTGATGTATACATTTAAGCTCCTGATTTTGTTTAGCACAACAGAGGTCCAAGTGACATTCCACTTGGGCACACAGCTTCTGCAGCGGTTGAAGTTACAATTTCCACATGTAAGAAACATGTCAGCAGATTTCATACATGCCGCTTGTTCAACACACACACACAAGTCCCTCCCACATGCACACAATTTGAAGGCACAGGTGTATTCAGAATACATCTGTGAAAATGGTTTTTAAAAATTAGAGTCAGAAACCACTCTGTTGGCTGCACAAATTGTCACTGAGCTTACCCGTGTTACGTGTTCTGTCTTCTTTTATTAGTTTGGTAGAATAATATAACTATCTCTGAGCCTCCAAAATTTCTGACAGATCAAACTAATAGAAAAAATGAGGTCCTTAATATATTATGTATTTAATATAGTAAATTATTATTTCATCAGCAAATTGATCTTTAAGACTTATGAGCAGACACATTCTGTCTCTTCCTATTCCTCACCTGATCCCATTTCTTCTTCTCCTCTTTCCCTTTATGATTTTCTTCATCTCATTACCCTCTACATAAACCTTATCCTCATCTCCCACCCAGATACATTCGGTAATATGCACAATTTCTTCATCCCTGTCCTTGTTTTTTCTTGTGGTAAACTTTCCCAAGGAAGAAGAGATTCAGAAAAGGAATCGAAGGCCATTCGGAAGTAGGTGAAATATGTGTGGAGGATGGTGGCCCATGCGCACTTGCCCTCAGCGTTCCTTCAGGAGCTGACTTCTCGGCCTCCTACAGGCACAGCGAGGTAGATAGGATCAGAAGTAGGAATGACATACTGAGGTCTCCAAATGCTGCCTGTCTCATCTTTAATTCCATGTCTAGTCCAGATGAGCCAACTCTTCACCATTCCCTCGGGCCACCGTTCAAAAGACAGCATATTGGGACAACTGTTTTTTGAAAACAAAGTGGCAATAATAGCAGATCATAAGATCTTGTTCTGAACTTGCCTAACTTTCACTTAGGAGTTACACTAGGAAAACCTTTTCATGTCCAGATAGTTAGTAAGGCAATCTGCCTTTTCCTGCCTAAATTTCTCTTAGGTGATTTCACATAGTTCATTCTAACTGAAACCCTGAAACAACAGCCAAGATTTAGTTTTCTATTGATTTAATTCTCCTCAGTTACACAAGATGTTGATTATATTGCTAGCCAACGTAGCAACAGGATTATACACTTTATGAAGTTTACGTACAGCAAACGGCCTTAAATGATGTGAGTAAAGAAAACCATAGCAATTGACTCTAATTTCTAAATTGCTACATACGATATTATCATTTAGAATCACCAAGAAGGTCTTTATAAAAGACCCAAGCAAATAATATAAATCCTGCCTAAATCTTGAATAACTCTGATTTAATTCTACAGGTATGTAACAGAATTTGTAAGCCTAGGCAATTTTTCAGCTCTTTGAACTTTCAGAGTCTTGAGAGCTTTGAAAACTATTTCTGTAACTCCAGGTAAGGAGTGATTGGTGTGAACCATAAGGCTCTTGTACCTACAGCTCTTTCTTTGTATCTGTTATTGTGTCTGTGTGTGAACTCCCTATTACAGATACGTGACAGAGTTCGTGGACCTGGGCAATGTCTCAGCGTTGAGAACATTCAGAGTTCTCCGAGCCCTGAAAACAATTTCAGTCATTCCAGGTGAGAGCTAGGTTAAACACCCGGGGCCGATCCATCATGTCTTTTCAGCAACATCTTCTTTGCTTGACAGTCAACATTACAGAAATTCAGGAGTCATAATAAAATAATCAAAATCATTATCAAAATCAAGTGTTTTATAGGAAATGATTCTTATTATTTGGACATAAGTTTTTATGTTTTTTCACTTTTTATCAGTGTAGGAGTTTAGCATGAGATAATGCAGTATATAGTCCATGTGTGATTTGCCTTTAGAGATGTCATGTATTTTTCTCTCCATTGTCAGTTGTACCAGGGATTTGGTCCCAACTGAATGTACCAATTTGTAATTTCTTGTTCATTGTAGGTATTGATGATGTTGTATGTACAATGTAAATCCTAATAATGCTTTAAAAGGCAAGGAAATAAGATAATGAAGAATAGCATGAGTCTGTACGGAAGATTTATTATCTTCAAGTCCAATTATATCCTAAACCTCCTCCCGAGTTATAGCAAACCTTTTCCTACTTATAAATAGGCATTGTAAAATATGTATTCAGGTAACTTGTTTTAAAATGGATAACTAACCCTAATGAAAGTATGGGGTGAGTTTCATTAGCAAAATGGAGAAATACAAGACCCTTCATGAAGACCATAAACCTCCCATTATTCTCTCTCGACATAATGGAAGATGATCTTCATTTCGTTGTTTGGATCTTTATGTTTCTGGAGTTCATTTCCTTAGCACTTCAGCCTCCCAGGAAGTGTTGTTCTTCCACTGGCATTGCAATTATTTTCAAATTTATGCATGGAATCTATGTTTTCAAGAAAACTGTGTGGGCCTTTTGTTATTTCCAATGTCCTAAGTCTTCATAGTCATAGCCTTCTTTCTTTAAGGCCTGAAGACCATCGTGGGGGCCCTGATCCAGTCAGTGAAGAAGCTCTCCGATGTCATGATCCTGACTGTGTTCTGTCTGAGCGTGTTTGCACTGATTGGGCTGCAGCTGTTCATGGGCAACCTGCGGAATAAATGTGTGCAATGGCCTCCCACCAATGCTTCCCTGGAGGAACACACTATAGAGAAGAATGTAACCATGAATTACAATGGCACACTTGTCAATGAAACTCACACTGAGTTTGACTGGAAATCGTATATTCAAGATTCAAGTAAGAATTATTGTTATGTAGATTTATTTTTTCATTGTTGACCTGCCTTCCACCAAGGCATGAAAGATTTTCTTAAAATGATTGCATAACAGGTTGTGATCTCGTAATCACCTGACCATTGGTTTGCACATACCTTTAATTATTTTATTGATAACTATTCTAATTTTGACTCCAAGTGCCATTTTCTGTTATATCATTATATGGGAGACTAAAGAATTCAGCTGCAAAGAAAGTAAGTAAAAGTTTCTCTGTTATTTGGTTTTAGTATTTGCCAGTAGCAATGTTACAAGAGCAGAGATAGAACATGATTCACAGGAAAAAGGAATGTCCTTTTTAAAGAAAAATATTAAATATATGAAACTTAGACTTTAGATGGGTGTTTATCTTTATTATTTGAAGGAGATGAGTAATACTTAACAAAAAAATCAAAGAAAGAAAACCTTAGTGATTGGTTGTGTGGAACAAGTAGACTTAGTCATAAAAAATTACTGGTAGTTGGATAATTCTTAAAGTAATGACAGCATAATTTTAAAAACAAATCAGTATCTTTTATAATTGTAGATATATAAAATACCTTGATTCATACAGATTAACTCTTTCATGACATTAGTGATATGCCAGCAAGTAATTTGCACATGTTGGAAACCTCTAGGTTAAGAATTTGTGTGTCAAAGCAATACATAAAATTGTTCTTTATTCACTCATATGATGCCAATAAGTCTACTGCTGTCATCAACTCCCTGAAATCTGTTATTTTTTTCTCTTGGCTAAGATCAAGGAACTGACTATGAAGATGTCATTTAAGGTTTATTCTCTAGTGAATATGTACTTGGACTCCATTTCTCTTAGAGTCAAAGTAAAAGAAATCATAAATATCAGATTTATTTTCAGCTCTAAAAATCCATACTTACCATTTTGCCTAACAATAATCCATTTGTTGAATAGATTGTTTTAAATCAAATGCAAATACAAATACATGGGAGAAGGGAAGGGGGAAAATAGTTTCAAATAGAGAGGGAGGCAAACCATAAGAGACTCTTAAATACAGACAACAAACTGAGGGTTGATGGGCAGACAGGGGAGAGGGGAAAATGGGTGATGGGCATTGAGGAGGGCACTTGTTGGGTTGAGCCCTGGGTGTTGTATGTAAACGATGAATCACGGGCTTCTACTCCCAAAACCAAGAGCACACTGTATATATACACTATATGTTAGCTAACTTGACAATAAATTATATTAAATATTTTTATATAAATAAATTAATTAATTAATTAATTGCAAATACAAATAAAATGTTTGTCTTTGAAAGTAATAGAAAATTAAATTTATTAAAATTAAAGATAAATATTATGACTGAAAGTTGTATTTTCTTCAGATTAAGCTTCTAGATCATTGACTTTAATGGTTAAAACTTCATTTATAAATACCTGATATCAAAAATTCATCCAGAAACTATCATATTTTTCACTTAATTTAATTTTAATTAAAAATGAAGGAATTCTGTCTAAATTTTCTTCTCTATGTTCAAAGAAGTAAGACATTGGAAATGAAAGTATTTCCCATTATATGGTTTTATATCCCTTATAGAACCATGCATAGAACAAATTTCTCTGAAAATTTAACATCTAGGAAATATTTCTTTTTACAATATCCAAAAATTTTTTTCTTAAACAATGATTATTTAAATGCCACGATCTCATCCTTTTTTATAACTGTGTAATATTTCCATTGTGTGTGTGTGCGTGTGTGTGTGTATACACACAATACATCTTCCTTATCCATTCATCTGTTGATGGACACTTGGGCTGCTTCCATATCTTGGCTACTATAAATAATGCTTCAATAAGCATAGGGGTGCATATATCTTTTCAAATTAGTGTTTTCACTTTCTTTGAGTATGTACTCAATAGTGCAATTAGAGGGTATTATGCTAAGTGAAATAAATCAGACTGAAGAAAACAAATATCATCTGATTTCACACATGAGTGAAATCTAAAAAAAACAACAAAAACAAAAACAATGACAAATCAATAAATAAACAAAAAAGCATAAATACAGAGAATAAACTGATGGTTGCTAGAAGGGTAGGAGTGGCAGGTTGGGCAAAATGGGTGAAGGGGAGTGGGAGATATAGGCTTCCAATTATGGAATGAATAAGTCACAGAAATAAAAGTCACCACATAAGGAATACAGTCAATGATATCATAATAATATATCAGGACAGAAGGTAGCTACACTTGTGAACACAGCATAGTGTATACACTTATGGAATCACTATGTTGTACACCTGAAACTAATGTAACATTGTCAACTATATTCAAATACATTTTTCAAATGATGATTTAATTCCTTACATTTCTCTTTTTGTCTTCCCTGTCCTTATTTATTCAGTAAAATTTATTGATAGACTCCTGAGTCCCAACAATAGTAATATGGAAATAATCAATGATTAGACTTTCTTTCAAGGAGTAATAATTTTTGTAAACAAATAATTACAATATAGGACAATGAGTTTAATAATAATATAAGTAGCTACATATTACTGGTAACACAGTGAGAGGAGTTCTTAATTTTGCCAATCTTTAGTGGGCAGGAAATAGAGAATATCAAGGAATAATTCACAGAAGTGACACTTCAACTGGATATTAAAAGAATTAAAGAATTTGCCAGCAAAAGAAAGCTTTGAGATACTATAGTATTCACCTCTAGTAATTATTTTAGCTTTACTATTTAACATTATTTTTTGTTTCATTTCTTTTAGTAGCTGACCTGATTTATGCAACTTTACTGTAAGCAGAATATATCTGGAAGTTGATAGAATGCAAATCATAATCAACTGTTAAACATTTATAAATAGTGTTTAAAAACATAGTAGAGAGAAAATATATAATCCCTTTGTTTTCAAATATGTGGCTATTTTGAAAAACAAAGGAATCTCTGTCATGCCTATCTATTTTTACAGAATGAAATTTTTATTTTTCACGAGGGTAATAGAAAAAAACATTTGATGCTTTTTAAATTTTTAGGTTAGCACCTAAATTATCACTAATTTTATACTCATAAAAAACAAATGCTTTCTTCTCTTAAGTAATCAATCCCCTTACTATAATATCTAGTATTTTGAGGGAGAAATGAAATGGCAAATCCCAATGTCTTTCAGGGAATTATATAACATATTTTATTTAAATCATTCTATGAATCCTAAAATTTGGGGCCTCATCTTGCTTTCATTTTGCAGTGCAATGCAAATACTCATCATATGACTTACTCTTTCCTAAACAGGGTATCATTATTTTCTGGAGGGTCTTTTGGATGCCCTACTATGTGGAAACAGCTCTGATGCAGGGTAAGCCAATAATCTGTGTGTGTTTGTGTATGTGTGTATACTTTATTAATACTTATTTGCTATCATTCAGGCTACCTCTAAGGTGAGGGATTATTTAAAGGTTAGGCAAGTTTTTATGTTTCATAAAACAAGGAATAATACTTTTGCTTTAATGCTGTGTCCCTTAGATGAGTATATGTGAACTAGAAGATGAGTCTAGAGGCTACCCAGTAGAGAAAATGAACTAGAATATGTTAAAATGCTAATTACCAACATATTTTAATGATGACATCAAGTGGCTAGTAAAATTATGTTGTCAGAAGTTGGGAAATGTGTATTATTTATCATGCTCTATCTCTTGTGATAACTTCTATCCCTTGAAACAGCCAATTTTCCTGGCTAGACAATGTTATAAGTATAGCATGCTATCAGAATAAAAAGACAACAGAACTTCGTATGCTTTCTTTTGTCCCATTTATAGCCAATGTCCAGAAGGATATATGTGTGTGAAAGCTGGTAGAAATCCTAATTATGGCTACACAAGCTTTGATACCTTCAGCTGGGCTTTTTTGTCTCTGTTTCGACTGATGACTCAGGACTTCTGGGAAAATCTTTATCAACTGGTGAGAACCTGAAGAGATACATACTGCATTTAAGTAGAAACATATAAGAAAAGCACCTTAGTGCTGACTTCCAAATCACAACATAATATAGCAGAAGGAACAGAACTTGAAATTGGGAGATTTGAATTTCCTTATCCTATTGATTGTAACACATATTAAGCATAGTGATGACAGGATAGCAATTCCCTCTCGTTTCCCTTTGGCTCAAAACTTATTTTCCACCATTTCCAGACACAGGTCCTCTCAAACAGAAGGCACACTTTCCCCTCAGCTCCATCTGCCCACTCAAATATTATTCCTCAGGTGGCAGGTGATGAAAATCGATAAGCAGATATAGGAAGATAACTTTGATATCTTCCTTGACTTTTATCACAGGCTCAGCTCTTTGATGGAATCTCTATGGTATTTCGTTTGATTCCATTTTATTCCTGGTGCATCCAAGAATTCCCTCCAGGAGATCTGAATGTAAATGCATGAGTTAGAGGAGAAGGAAAAGGATGAGGTTAAAGAAACAGTCAAGGAGGCAGAAGGGGGTGTGACCATCATAATTATTATTTATGTCAAGGGTCCTACATGACACACAAGTAAGTTAAAAGTTAAAGCCACTTGTTAGTGAAATAATACTGAAAAAATAATTCTAATGTTTTTATTTTCAGACATTACGTGCTGCTGGAAAAACATACATGATATTTTTTGTGCTGGTCATTTTCTTGGGCTCATTCTATCTGATAAATTTGATCCTGGCTGTGGTGGCCATGGCCTATGAGGAACAGAATCAGGCCACCTTGGAAGAGGCAGAACAGAAAGAGGCTGAATTTCAGCAGATGCTTGAGCAGCTTAAAAAGCAACAGGAGGCAGCTCAGGTAAATTCATCAAAATCAAATATGTCCTGTCTCATGGTACAATTCTTTTTTATTGTTTTGGTTGTTGCAAAAACACTGGAGAGAAAGTGAGAGACAGATAACTGACTCCACTTAAGAGAAACTGGTAATGATGGCAGATTAGTAATAATTTCTACATTTTGATCATCTATAGATCATTTAGTTTCATTTTTTTTCTAAGATGTCTACAATATTGACCACAGTGGAACCCTCTCATGCTATTTTAATGTTTTAAGATTTTTGTAATAAAAGGGAAAATGTGATTCTGAGTCTGCTCGAGGAAAAAACACTGAAAGGGTATAGGAGAAAATCCTAAGAAATCATCTTTTCTTAGAAAAAAAAATGTGTTGGTTATTATATATAAAGATGTTCATCTGGCTCTTAAAAGATAAGCTAGTCTTTTCTTTAACCAAAAATATATTGTTTTTAATGTGGCTTAATTGCCTTATATAATAAACGAGGAAGTGATGAAATAATATAATGTTCTATGACAAAGCAACATTCAGTAGGCATATGAGAGTCACCAATTTTATGGAGACCAGGTGATCTAAGGATTTCTTGTTCTTATAGAGAGGTGTTGATACTCATTGTACAATGAAATGCCTGTGCTATCATTTCTATATTCTCTCATGCTTTTCATTTAGCATACAAGCTCATTGATTTTACTTTAGAATAAAGCTGTTTGGGAAATACTAATTTATTTGCAAGAGTCCTTGTATTGAGGGCACTCTGGGAACAAAGGTAATATCAAAACGTACTGACTGAGCACCAGTATAAGCTATGATCAAAAGCATTGTTTTCATTCCATGCCCACGTATCCAGCAAGAACCAGTGCTCAGTGAAAGAAGCTGGGGTTGGTATTTGGAGAACTAAATGTCTTGTCTTGTTTAGTGGAAAATGTTGACTGTCCTTTCTCCAGTGTTCTGGTTAGAAGATTATGGGGGGGAGGGCAAGAAAGGGATTTTATCACCTTCATTGATGATATTTTGATAACACAACTTCAATAACTGGGGAGAGGACCTCAGCTCTTTATCTCATTCCTACTCCCTTTGGTAATGAGCTCAGGTAAGTCAATAACTTTTCTTCCATGCCACAGTTTCTTTTTCAGAGAAGACAGTGCTAATTAAATACCAATTTTTAGAGTAATTCAAATCCCAAAAAGTAATATGAGTTTATGTTCTTATTGATGCCTGATTGGTCCTTTTGAATATGTGGCCTGTACAGCATAATATAAACATAATAAATGTTAACAGAGATAAAACCACGTTAACCCTGAAAGCCTTCATTAGATAGAAACGGGGAAAAGTCCCATTTATTACTTGCAGACAGAGCTGCTTCTACGGAAGATCAGCTTCAACAGGTTAAATGTGTTTTTTAAATGTTATGCAAACACTTGAGCTTAAGAAGATAAAGTCTTCTCTAATGCCATACTAAAATCATTTCTCCTTACTGTAGCAGGCAGCAGCTGTAACTGCCTCAGAGCATTCCAGAGAACCTAGCGCCGCAGGTGGGCTCTCCGACAGCTCATCTGAAGCCTCCAAGTTGAGTTCCAAGAGTGCTAAGGAAAGAAGAAATCGGAGAAAGAAAAGAAAACAGAAAGAGCAGTCTGGTGGGGAAGAGAAAGATGAGGATGAATTCCATAAATCTGAGTCTGAAGACAGCATCAGAAGGAAAGGGTTTCGCTTCTCCATCGAAGGGAATCGATTGACATATGAAAAGAGGTACTCCTCCCCACACCAGGTACGGCACTGCTGACTTCATTGATGCATGACTGAAAATCAGAACACTGAAGAGGGGGAGAAGTAAACCAGATTTATGAATTGTCATCAACTGAATTGACTGCCATGTTTCTTATATTTAAATCTACCCTTTCTTTACATAGCTATGAGAAAATTTTACTCCACATATATGTAAGTCTGCAGCTTTGTGTAGTTGGGATAACACTGGGTTGAAATTCAGAAGACTGGATTCTCATCCTGATACTATCTGCTGATACCTGTTGAAACTAATGACATTTAATCTTTCTGTTCCTTGACCTTTTTAATGAAAAAAAAAAAACAAAAAAATTTGGATGTAGGGCTAGCTGATCAGTACTTTTATTGGTTATTTTATGTTGCCTTTTCCCCCTAACTTCTTTATAAACCAGCATTCGTGCTTCTGAAAACTTCAGTTGTGATATGCTTTATCAAAAAGCACATGACTCTGAATTTCAGAAGTCTGTGCTTTATAGATGAAATAGGGGTAATAATTAATTTAAAGTGATTTTAGATAGATGCGCTAAAACAATTTGTGAAAAATGTTGGAATTCCTTGAAGGAAAGAGCAATAAGACCAAATGTGGCCTTGTGAAGGTCACGCTGCCAATGTTTATTGAATGTTTATGGTGTCCAAAGTAATGTGCTAAGGATGTTTGCTTTTGAACTTGAAAATGTTGGTTCAGGGTTTGAGTTTTCCTCAGTGTCTTTAAATTGTGATCCTTCTCCCCATTCATAATCTCAAGGTCTAGAAATTTCTTATAAACCAATTTAATTTGAGCAATGTTAAATAAATGAATATGTTAATGAGAATGTTAATGAAAAGGAACAAATCACATCCTGTTATGAATACTGAATCTCCCTCAACTTAATTTTGCAAAATAAAAGCACATTTCAAATGTCTATATTAATATGCTTGTACTTTTTTTGGTTTCAAACTTCTAGTCTTTGTTGAGCATCCGTGGCTCCCTATTTTCCCCAAGGCGAAATAGCAGAACAAGCCTTTTCAGCTTTAGAGGGCGAGCAAAGGATGTGGGATCAGAGAATGACTTTGCTGATGATGAGCACAGCACCTTTGAGGATAATGAGAGCCGGAGAGACTCCTTGTTTGTGCCCCGACGACATGGAGAGCGGCGCAACAGTAACCTGAGTCAGACCAGTAGGTCTTCCCGGATGCTGGCAGTGTTTCCAGTGAATGGGAAGATGCACAGCACTGTGGATTGCAATGGTGTGGTTTCCTTGGTTGGTGGACCTTCAGTTCCTACATCGCCTGTTGGACAGCTTCTGCCAGAGGTGATAATAGATAAGCCAGCTACTGATGACAATGTAAGGAAGTTTTAAATAGTTCAGGCATGGCTGGCCCATTATTGCTGCACCAGCCAGTGTTTCTACAGAATGGAACCTTTGAGAATGATTCCTGGTTGGTCAAGCTGCGAATGCACCTGCATCTTGTAATACCGTTAATAGACTAACCAACTAAAACTTAAGGCCTCAACACTCTTGCATAACACTGAATGCATTTAATTATTAAATTTGCTAAGAATAAATTAGACACAATCATAAATTACTGCCTCCAGTTGGAGGATTTGCTATATACCCATGCTGAGATTAGATAGCAGGCCATCCTCTAAAGCTTTCGTATAAAAGTAAATGAATGATTCCTATGTTTAAGTATAAAGGGTGTATAATAAATCTTTCCAACAGATTCTTCAATATAGCTCTGCCTTATTTTAGAAGATTTTCAAGAACACTGTGCCTCAATAGATAGCTTCATTCTTATCTTGAAGTTTCTACTATTCACATTTGTCTCTCTAAAAAATAAATGCTGATATAAGTCTTCTCAAAATGAATCTAAATGATGAGACACAAATAAATTGTTAATACAGACAGATAAAAGAATTGTCTGTGTACAAACGTATGTTATGTTTTTGTGAATGTATACAGGATGAGGAATTTCTAAACACATGCTGCCTCTTATTAGACTGTGAAACCACTTGGAAATATATCAGCATGATGAGGCATGACTAAGTCAGAGTTAGATGACTTATTGCTTTGGTACCCTGGATGAAACTGTTGTCCATGCAGCATGTGTGACTTTTTTAACATACAGTTTGTGTTGTCAATGACCATCTATGTCTTGTGTACAGATAATGAGATGGCAGCTACATGTGTTATAATCGTTTGTATTTCTTTAAGAATAAATGGCTACCTTCTCAACATAAAATGCCTGATCATTTATATCACTTTTCAAGTTATTAGTTTTTTACTAGTAGTTCAGAACTAGTGCTCACTGTTAAATATGGCTCTCAATAGATTTATTAACTATATCAAAATTGCATCATATCTCATAAAATTATGAAATTAGAGGGTTAAAAAACTCAGTTTTTGCTGTATGACTGAATGGTTGACAGTTTGGATATTCCAGGTTAATGATACAATAAGTCAGCAATATCTGCCATCACCAACTAAATATGAAAGTGCATGATGCATGTGTTTCATGAAATTCATTGTGTCACATCTGGTTATTTGCTTATCATATTGTTCAAGTTAATCATTTAATACATTAGAATTTTCTTTATAGGGAACAACCACCGAAACTGAGATGAGGAAGAGGTCAAGTTCTTTCCATGTTTCCATGGACTTTCTAGAAGATCCTTCCCAAAGGCAAAGAGCAATGAGTATAGCCAGCATTTTAACAAATACAGTAGAAGGTTTGTTACCCATCCCATTATCGTTCAATTATTTTCAGTAAACTTATATTTTCTCACTTGAAACAAATATCTCTATTTGTAAATTGGAAACAGTACGTTAGAAAGAGAATATAATAGGTATTATTTAAGATTTATTATTTGTTACACCTGTTCATATATTCTAGGAACTTTAAAAACGTTACTTAAATGCAATGATATTGGAAATCTAAAGAATGTTTTCCAGTGTGATAATTCTTTGAAAATGTGGAATAAAGCATTTGTTAGAGGTTCCTAATCTTATTAGTCACAGTGACCCTCTCTTTTGTTCCATTAGGCTTAGGACTTCAACACCATCCAAAATACTCTCAAGATTGGAGGAGAGGAGCAGGTCATTTCACAGAACAAAAACAAATTTAAAAGATGATTCTTGGCTCATATCAAACCCTACCCTGTCTCTTATAGACTTAGGATGACAGCTTAGCCAGACATTAACATAGGATTACACACAGTATCTACATTTCTGCAACTCATTTTCCTATGGAAAAACTTCATTTAAAAGACCATTCACTTCAGGCCAATCATTGAGCCATGTTGTCAATACATACAAGAAAAAAACTATTCTTTGCTCCCTCTGCCCTATGTGTATGTCTGAAAAAATATCTTCAGGGGTCTAAAGAATAAATGCGATAGTATTTTTAGATACAAATGAGGCTGACTCTGTACTAAATGAAAATGTGTTGATTACTGAAAAAGAAGACTTGTGGATCTGAAATAAATATATGTATCTATTAAATATATCTTTTGGTGGTTCTTTTTTTTTTTTTATCTAGAACTTGAAGAATCCAGACAGAAATGCCCACCCTGTTGGTATAAATTTTCCAACATATTCTTAATCTGGGACTGTTCACCATATTGGTTAAAGGTGAAACATATTGTCAACCTGGTCGTGATGGACCCATTTGTTGACCTGGCCATCACCATCTGTATTGTCTTAAATACTCTTTTCATGGCCATGGAGCATTATCCAATGACGGAACATTTCAATAATGTGCTTACAGTAGGAAACTTGGTAAGCATATTGGAAGGTAAATGTGTTCAATCTTCAAATTTTCTGTTTGAGAAACTGTTTCCATTTATAGCTTAACACAGTCTTTTCACCACCTTCCTACCTCCTGGCTCCCAAAAGATTGGAATTATAGCTAGCTGGCTATACCTTAACTTTTGCCAACAATAAATAGCCCTTAATGTCAAAGCAAAAGCTAAGAAAGAGAGCAATATATAGGCCTATAGTACTACTTGGAAAGTCAATATTGATATTTATAATTTTTCAAGATACAGAAGCAATTTAAGGGCACACCTCTTGAAAAGACATTATCACACAGTTTCCCTAGCTGTAGAAGACTAAAAACAAAAAAAGTAGATCTTTTCATTTTGCTTAGTCATCACCATCATTATAAGCAAAAATTTAACATCTCAAAAATGTCTTTAGCTTTTCCACCTCCAGCAGCTAGGTAGGACATGTATTGTTTTATCCATCCATTCTATATCAAAACCATCAAATATTGAAAACCTCTAGTATATTTTGTGTATTATATGATTAGCAAGGCCATTTTTGGTAAAGGTTGCCACTTAATTCTTTCTCCTCTGTGCTTAAAAAACATGAATTATTAAAGTGTTTGTCAGTTGACTCAATTTAGGAATATTAGCTTTTATTTGCTGAAAGAAAACAGACTTTAAAGTAATGTATGTGTTTTTCATAACATTTGTTTTGAGGTGTAAGATTTTTGATGGTAAAAAGCAAGACATGTAAAGCATCCTGAGTTGTAATATTTATATTTTTAAAGGTCTGCTTTTTATATTATGGAAGTAAATTTATTTTTTTCACGTACATAACAAATTGATAATATAACACATGTATCATAGTAATAAATGTACATGTATAATAATGATCTGATTTGAGGGAAGGGGAATATGCTTATAGACAATTAAAAGTGATCATGGGCAAGATCTTGTCAGTACCTGTGTTGTATAAAGTCTGGAGGGACAGACAGTTTGATGGGACAGAAGGAATACTAGTTCAAAATAAATTTGCATTCCAGTCCAATTTTTGGCATTTTCTAGTTGTGTGATATCTGAGAAACCATTGCACCCACGTAAAGACCTGTTTCCGCACCGGTAAAGTGATATTTATATTGCCTGCATTAGCCACGTCCATGGCTAACAATAAATTTCTGTAACGATAAAATGAAATAAAGTATATAAGAGCCTTTTTATCAGCTATACATTACTACACAAATATGAGCTCGTAATAGAATCATTATGGGGAAAGTAGCATTAACATTTTGTTCTGCGATCAAATACTATGTCATTCTACTTTATCATTATCTGATGGAATTAGAGTAACTTTGTTTTGATCTTAGGTTTTCACTGGGATCTTTACAGCAGAAATGTTTCTGAAAATTATTGCCATGGATCCTTACTATTATTTCCAAGAAGGCTGGAATATCTTTGATGGTTTTATTGTGACACTTAGCCTGGTAGAACTCGGCCTTGCCAATGTGGAAGGATTATCAGTTCTCCGTTCATTCCGACTGGTAAAAAATAAAGAAAACAGCAACAAAAACTAAACCTGTCCAACAATTAGAGCTCGTATATAGTACTGTCATAGGTTTTACTACACAACTATTAACATTTTAAATCTTTGTGTACATTTGCATCATCAAAACTATCCCTAAATGGAAAAAAAAATTATCTCCGTGTGTTTAGAAAAACCTTTATTTAAAAAAAAAAAGTACAGTCATGTAAAGTTTAATATATTACTCAGTTGCAATTGTGACTAATTATCATTTCTAGAGATGACTACAGTTAATATTTCTGGATCTAAGAAAACACTTGTAATGAAATATATCACATTTTAATAGTCACTTGAAAATACAAACAGCCCTTTGTAAGTGGTAAATGGTAATCAGACACAGTTGGGCATGCAGAAAATTCCTAATTCTACCTCTGGATAATATGCTTCTTCTCTAAATGAGAGGAAAAAAATCTGTAGGATTACTTAACATGCTCATTGGTTTACATATATGTCCCTGCAAATCAGGGGAAGAATTATAGGTATGGGAAATACTCCAAATTTTTAAATGCAGGCACAGCTAGGTCAGTACCCTAAAGGAGCATTAATGAATAATAAACATTTTTCTCCACCTATAGCAGGACTTCAGTATGATGTTGCTTTGCATTCGATTGGCAAAACGAATATCTTTTCAACAGAGATTATTGTGAATCAGATGTTAATATTAGTGTTGGGCCTGGTATGCCTTAGAACCACATTCACAAAACAAATTATGGACAGTTGGCCCCAAGTAATCTTCAGAAATTGACTCTTAGGGAAGATGATCTACATGGTTAAAATATGGAAGAACTAAATTCTTCCTAGAAGGTCCAAAAATTAACAATGAGCCTGAGAAGTTTCTAGGGCAGGGCAGATGTAAGAGATTCTATATTAATCATCATTTCTTGGTAAACCTCAGTATATGCAATGCTTTTAAAGATCATAATAATTATTATATAATTTTTTTTATTTTCCAGCTCCGAGTTTTCAAGTTGGCAAAATCTTGGCCAACATTAAATATGCTAATAAAGATCATTGGCAACTCAGTGGGGGCTCTGGGTAACCTCACCTTGGTGTTGGCCATCATCGTCTTCATTTTTGCTGTGGTTGGCATGCAGCTCTTTGGTAAAAGCTACAAAGATTGTGTCTGCAAGATCTCCACCAACTGTCAGCTTCCACGCTGGCACATGAATGACTTTTTCCACTCCTTCCTAATAGTGTTCCGCGTGCTCTGTGGAGAGTGGATAGAAACCATGTGGGACTGTATGGAGGTTGCTGGTCAAGCCATGTGCCTTACTGTCTTCATGATGGTTATGGTTATTGGAAACCTGGTGGTATGTACCCATTTAAGATATATATTTCAGAAATAGATTAAGAGCATAATAGGATAGTGACCATTTTGCCCAAGCAAAAACTATGATTAATAATTTGTAAAGTCTCTTGCCTTGGAGATAAATACAGATGTATAGATATAGATATAGATATAGATATAGATATAGATATAGATATAGATATAGATATAGATATATATGTCTCACTTTCACAACACAGTAATATAGCAGTGACCCTATAGTTTTTATATTCAAATCCACTTTGTCAATCATTTCATCACATTTGTTATATGAATTTTAATAGAGTATCATATTGAAGACATGCCTAGAAGGATATATTGGGAACATTTTTCAAATTCAGAGAAGAGGGAGAAATCTGAAAAAAATTTTTAAAGAAAGCCTAATGTTACTTGCCAGTATAGGACTAAAGAGTGGAATCTTTAAGTGTTCATAGTGATTTTACCATTTCCTTGCCCCTTTGTGGCATATACCGTTCAATCACTCTATGTCATATGGCAGATGCATTAGCCAACCTAGGTTAATCAATTCTCTAGTGGTGCTAGGTCAGAATAAGGATTGGCTAATGATGCCTGAGATTACTCAAATGGAATAACTGATCAATTCTTCTCTCTAAGTTTGAAACGTTAATTACTTTTTAAGGTATAGAAAATTTTAATATATTCCGAAAGATATATAGATAGATAGATAGATAGATAGATGCATAGATAGATAGATAAAGTATATATATATAAAGTATCAGTCTTATGGAAGTATTGGAAATTATTTATAAATGGTTCTTCTAATTAATCAATAGTGGAGCATGAGAAATAATGGGTTAAGAAAATAAGTGTCAATACCTGTGTTAAGATACTTATTCTCATTCTGGATCATAATGATTATTTTTTTAATTAATATCCAACTCAATATCTCTGTTTATCATTAGGGAAACTATAGAATGTATTTCAGTGTATAATTGCAAACACTAATGATTTTTAAGGTTAGAACTTGTGCATAGTACATATATCAATCTGTTTTCTTATAATCATACAAGTTTAAACATAGCTAAACCTTAGGTTAACTCATTCATCATCTTTGTTCTATATGTGGGAGAATGTGAGACCAATAGAAATCATGTCTTTGCCCAAGGATGTAGAGTGCAGTAGCTACTGAGCCAGATAACAAATTCAGATTACCCAACTTCTAATCACTATTCTATGGTGCTTCTTTCTAATCTAGCTGTTAGAACTTACAGTTTCCTCTACACTTAGAGGAATAAGTGATCTCAATCTGCTCTTTACATTGGGGTGAAATTATAATCATGTTTGTGTTATATTTAAGGTCCTGAACCTCTTTCTGGCCTTGCTTCTGAGCTCATTTAGTGCAGACAATCTTGCAGCCACAGATGATGATAATGAAATGAACAACCTCCAAATAGCTGTGGACAGGATGCACAAAGGAATAGCTTATGTGAAGAGAAAAATATATGAATTTATTCAACAATCCTTTGTCAGAAAACAAAAGATTTTAGATGAAATTAAACCACTTGATGATCTAAACAATAAGAAAGACAGTTGTATGTCCAATCATACAACAGAAATTGGAAAAGATCTTGACTATATTAAAGATGTGAATGGAACCACAAGTGGAATAGGAACCGGCAGCAGTGTTGAAAAATACATTATTGATGAAAGCGATTACATGTCATTCATAAACAATCCCAGTCTTACCGTGACTGTACCAATTGCTGTAGGAGAGTCTGACTTTGAAAATTTAAACACAGAGGACTTCAGTAGTGAATCAGATCTGGAAGAAAGCAAAGAGGTAAGATTTTATATGTGTGGGTAGGTATAAATTTATATGTACATGCATGTATTATTGCCTGTATGTAAATATATACTTGTATATTATTGCCTTGGGTAAATCATATTTGTGTAATGAGATGAGGAGAGAAAGAGTGCAGAGATAGAATGGTAGGTAGATCCTCATTTCATCTCACATGTCCATGGAAATGAATTCAGGAAAAAAAAATGATAGCTCATTTTTGTAAAACATTGTGTAGTTTTTTTCAGGATTTTAATTTGAGTAGTATCTCAGTTTCATTAAATATTTGGCTTTTGCTAAAGAACCAATGGAAGCTGATTTCTTTTAATGGCCTTTATTTTTGTAAAATTGGTTCTAAGGTACTGTTAAATTTGGCAGTATTTTTTCTAGTCTGATTTTTTTTGGCTTGAAACTTTAGGTTTACATTTAATATTTAATGAAGACTAATAGCTATTACATGCTATCTGCTGAATTAAGAAAGAAACTTTAAGGGGCGGCTGGGTGGCTCAGTTGGTTAAGTGGCCGACTTCGGCTCAGGTCATGATCTCGTGGTCCGTGAGTTCGAGCCCCGTGTCGGGCTCTGTGCTGACAGCTCAGAGCCTGGAAACTGTTTCAGATTCTGTGTCTCCCTCTCTCTGACCCTCCCCCGTTCATGCTCTGTCTCCCTCTGTCTCAAAAATAAATAAATAAATAAACGTTAAAAAAAAAAAAAAAGAAAGAAACTTTAGGAAAAAATGAAACTTTTATTATAAAGACCATCCATAACAAATAATTTTGCTGCAAAAATTTTACATTATTTATACTGTTTTTGTTTGTATTGTTCAGAGCTAGTTCACAGAAAAACCGATCTTTTTATAAAAAAGTGACTATCCACTGAACCACTGGAGGCAGTTCTATTTCTGCATACTCTGTGTCATTTTATATCTTGGATTATCGTTGCATTAATTGAAAATTTAAATGTAAGGGTAGTAGAAACTTTAGAGATAATTTAATACAGTATTTCTCAAATTTAAGTCATGATCCAGTAGGAACTGATAAAACAGTTTATTGTACCAGTAATTTTTTTAACTGTAATTAAACAGAATAGATGATACCATTGCACATTGCGTGTTTTAGGAAATCTGATAAATTAAGCTTTTGCAGCCTATACTGAACTTAAATGCACTGCTTTTCTAATCAAAGTGCAAGCATTAGGTCCATGGCTGTAGTGCCTAAAGTTCAGAATTCTTAAACTGTTTTAGCTCTTTGAAATCAGTTGATGGGGGGTAGGAGGGAGGGCAGGGTAGGTGATGGGTATTGAGGAGGGCATCTTTCGGGATGAGCACTGGGTGTTGTATGGAAACCAATTTGACAATAAATTTCATATTAAAAAAAAAGAAAAGAAAAAAACGAACAAATTATAGGTTGGAAAATTAGTGTCGTTGATTCCCCTTGAATGTGTGAAAGTGAATCAGAGAAATTGATGACATTAATAAAAATGATAACAGTAAATTAGTTTAAACTAAATGTAAATAATTGTTAAGCTGAGACCTGAATGAACCTTAGACAGAGAGGGACTTAGTTTAAACCCCATTTATTCTTATGTTATTAAGTATCCTTTTAATTGAATTAATTGTATTATTGATGATCAGAGTATTTAACATATAATGCTCACTACTAGAGTCTGTCTTCATTTCGCTGTATTTTTAGAAAATAGCAAATTCATTAGTGCCTGGTTTGGCCCAGCCTTTGGGGGACCCTGGACTTTTGAATACAGTGATATAATCAAGCTTCATTCAGAAAGGGAATAAGGCTCAGGCTGCTACATGGGGTTTTGGATAATTTGGGAATTAGTCTTTAAGAGCCTTTTTAAATTACTTGGATTGCATTCTTTTTTATTATAAAAACAATTCATTTCCATTGTAAAGAATTTGAGAATGACAAATATATAAAGAAGAAAATTAAAACAATAAATGAATAAATAAACATTAAAAAAATGTTTAATGAAAGCAGTGGGCATGAAAACTGCTGGACCCCGGGTAGAATGGATGGCTTCTTTTTTTGGTTTCCAGAGACAGAAAGCACAGAGTTTATGCAATGAACAACTCATGTTCTAGGCTTACACATATTACAAAGTATTGTAAGATTTTGTTATAACTACTTACATGCATTCTTGTCTCTCCTTTTATATTTGTGACATGTTTGAACATGTTTGGCACAAAGCAGGTACTCAGATTAAACTTTTCCATCTCTTTCCAACTCTTTTTAATGGAACCATTTTGAAGGATTCTCATTATCACACTTGTTCTTATGAAAGCACACCTGAAAATACAGTTTTATTTCCCATGATCCAGACGCCATTTTTCTCTTGATTCAATCTAATGCTGTATTAGATCCTGTCGCTTTTATCTTTATCGGACATTTGCCTTGTCAATTTATATTGGGCTTCTAGGAAAGTAATTTTCCCTCATCCTTTTCACAAGAATTGCTATTGAAACACAGTTGTATCTCATCCAGCTGAATATTTATATTAAATACTGAACCTTCTGTTCATCATCTGTTACATTTCAGTTTATTTCATTCATTTTTCAACTGGCTTTCTGTAAATATTCTTTTATAAATTACCACATCGTCACAAAGTTCCTGGCACTTGCCTTCACCATTTGTTTTTTTCTTCTTGGTCATAAATAAACTCAATTAAAATTATTTTTCTTCATTGCTTCCTTAGTCTTATGCTGTATTCTCTTCAAAGGAAGGCACAATTTAGAAGATGTTCTTTTAGTGGAATTAAACTGATAGCAGATGCCTCAAAAGATGAAGTTTCTTTACTCTAAATTAGGAATGCAGTTTATACTGTATTAAAGTAACCTTATCCTTTTGGTTCTTTCTGTTTTAGTCTTTGTTCTTTTGCCTACCTTCACTTACTCACCAGTTACCATGTGCCAGGGAGTGTACTAGTAATAGAGGATACAAAGGAGCCGTAGCTTTGCATATATGCATAGTAATTATAATATTATATGGTAATTATCATATATACATATATGCAAATACATATATACATATGTACACACATATATAGTTGACCCTCGAACCACATGGTTTGAACTGCATGGGCCCATTTGCACACTGATTTTTTTTTTATAAATACAGTACAGTACTATAAATGTATTTTCTCCTCCTTATGATTATCTAATAACATTTTCTTTTCTCTAGCCTTATTATAAGAATACAGTATATAATATATATACAAAATATGTGTTAATCAACTGTTTATGTTATCAGTAAGGCTTCTGGTCACAGTAGGCTATTAATGGTTAAGTTTTGGAGGAGCCAAAAGTTATATGCAGATTTTCAACTGCACAGGAGATCAGCCCCCTTAACCCCTGCATTGTTCAAGGGTCAACTGTATATATATTTGGATTTTAGAAAGATGACTTTCAACCTTTAAATATGAATTTCCATGTTGGGAAATACCTCATTGACTCAAAATGTTACTGGCCATGGTCTCTGTTACCTGTTCCATTTGAATATGTTAATGTTTCCCTTCCTTAATTTCAATAATGAGCCTTATCTACAATGGATCATTATTGAAATTCTATTAATGGCATGAGTTAAAATTACAAATGCCCATTGTTTATTACCATTTTCTAAGCACTTGTCTGTAGACATGTGAGGCCCACAATTATAAAGGTGTTGGTAATTGATTATGCTCTAGAGCCAGACACTGTGTTGTATAATTCCATTTTAGCCACATACCATGTGACCTTACCTGACTATCTAATCCTCAATTTTCTTATCTCAAAAATGAGGATAATATCACCTACTTCCTACTTTCTGTGGACTATTAAATGAGGCTATAAATGTGAAGCAGTTAACATAATGCCTGGCAAATTGTAAGTATTCAATAAATTGTCATTATTACTATTACCAGTAACATTCCCAACTGTTCCCAGTATTTTCTTGTAAGAAGTACTAGTAACATACTCCACTGTTAGTCCTTTTGTATTGTTTGCCTTCTGCCCTCAGTAATAAATTTCTTTACGTGTTTATCTGGGGAAAGTGATAGATTTTGTATTATCTGTTTAATTTTTAAATTTCTCATTAAATTCTTGATATGGTAGACTCCTTAAAAAACGTAAGAAACCTTTTTTCTAAAGAGCATTCCAGCCAGAAAAAATAAATATACAGAAACCTAGAGACATGAACCAACAGGATGTGTTTGGAAACAATAATAGTTTAGTATTTCTGGAATATAAAATCACAGGAGATGAGGCTACTGCCTGCCTCAATTTCCAGGAAAACGAAAACAGACTCCATATTAAGGGACATGTAAAATGGAGGCCTGTATTTGCTTTGCCTCCCCCTTAAGATGCACACTTATACACAACTGACCCCCACCCATTCCAGGACAAATCTATGGGCTATCTGTCTATACTTGTCCCATGTTTGTTCCCAAATGCAGAAAAGGCATAGCATGGGTCACATTCATCATTCTGTAAATCCCAGCAGACTTCAACCTACAAAGTACATTCAAATAACCTAAAGAATTGTTTTTAAACCCTTATAATGTTTCGAGGCACCTGGGTGGCGCAGTCAGTTAACTGTCCAACTTCTGCTATGTCATGATCTCGCGATTCACGAGTTCGAGCCCTGCATCAGGCTCTGTGCTGACAGCTTAGAGCCTGGATCCTGCTTCAGATTCTGTGTCTCCCTCTCTCTCTCTTCTCCTCCCCCACTTATACTCTGTCTCTCTCTCAAAAATAAATAAAACATTAAAAAAATTAAAACCTCATAATGTTTCTTGACTCATGCAGTAGTAAGAATAATGGATCAGCTAGAAATATGGGTTTCCACTGAAAACTAATAATAAAGGTGGTGGCTTGGACAGATTTCAAAGAGCTTTAAAAACTGGGCAAAACTGCTGAGACTGTGCAAAAGACAATATAAGATGATATCTCTCCAATTAGAAAGTAAGATTCTTTGGTTATGGATTGTATTTTATATAATTTTAGTCTTCTGAGGCACCTACTGCAATGTTGGGCACAAGTGTGTGCTCAGGAACTTTTTGAGTTTTGGTTGATTTGTTTAAATACTAGACTAAAAGTCTGGTGGCCTTACGTCTACTGTGGGCAAATCACTAACCCTGTATTGTCCCATTTCCTAATTTGTAAAAGGAGGACAACTGTCCAATAGCACTTATAGGAATATTATGAGAATCTAAAGGCTATTCTGAAGTTAAAAGTGCTCAAAAACATAAGGTGCCAAGGCACAATTATACCATAATTCTCTCATAAATACCTTTTAAATGAATCGAGTTATTAAACTTCTACTTTTTGGAATAAAAACAATGTATTCTAAGCTAGTTAGGGAAAAAGTACACTTGTTTTTGCAATGAGTGAGCCCCAGAATGAGTAAAAATGACATTTGGATCTTTGTAATTCAGGTCATGTTAATAACAGATATCATATGTTGAGTGCTCACCGTCGGAAAACACTGTTTGTAGGGTTTTACAATGTGTTGTCTCCCCCAATGCTTCATACCAGGAGATAGGTATTATTAGTCTAATCTTACAGATAAGGAAATTGAATGCAAAGAATTTAAGTAGCTTGCCAATGTCACACAAATAGTAAGGACTGATCCCAGGCTAGAATCCAGGCAGCTGGCAACACAGTCCATGTTCTTAACCATTATACTAAATCTCCTTAACAGTGCCTGAAAAAAATAATTTCTTTGGCATTTCTTTAAAGTGAATGGTATTGTTTATTAAAGAACTAAGAATAGATGTCCATTATAGAGTTGGTCTTAGCTACCAAACCTCTTCACTGGGCATAGGTTAATGGCACAGCCACAAGTGCCTGAGTCCTCTCCCTCAGTCCTGGAGGATCCTCTTTCTTCTGGAATGGCCTGCATGTTAGACCAATCTGCTGCTGCATCTCACACTGACCTGTGGAACTCTAATTCTAATTACAGGGCACTTATTCTCTTAGGCTATGGTTACTTCACATTGTATTTTAGGAAGACATGCTCCTGAGTTTAAGGCTTAAAATCATTAGGAAGCACTTTTATGATTGCACCATTAGATTATGAAATCTTTGAGAATAGGAGAAACACTAACCAGGTCTTAGTCACCTTAAGGCCATAGCATATACAAAATGTTTATTAAATGAATGAGTAAATGGGTAATGAATATTTACTTCTAGACTTCCATTTGCCCTCTCGTTTATACTATCTGTGTTAAAATAAAACTTATTTGCAGCTTTGCTGATATTCGTTCATTTAATACTTTTACCTTTACTGTACTTGGGTTAAAGAACATGTGACAATTTCCAACCTCAGCATATACTGCTCAGCAGATTAAATTTGTACTAACACAGAAAAGTCTACAGTGAACACCTTACATGGCAAATGATCCTTTTTTAAATGTACCTGAGAGCAGGGATTAATCCGTTTCATTTACCAAAGTATAGCCCACATTTAGCATAGTGCCTAGCCTATAGAAGGTGTCCAGTAAAAATGTTAAATAAGGAAATAGGAAGTCTCTGGTTAATCTTGAATCAAAAGGGATAGGTACCAAGATTGTTACAAGTATCCAAATTCATGAACACCATGATAACATAATGTTTCTCATAGGAAAGCATCACACAAAATATCTGGGGATATTAGGAATCTCTGCAAGATAGATGCGTATGCCACCAACTTTTCTTTCTGTACAGTCTCTTCACAAATCCTCGTGGTCTCTGATGTAGCAACTGTTGCCTCCATCCTGTATTACAGTTTCTCCTTTAGAAGACCTTACCACAAACTTAGATAAATGGACAAGATTCCTGCTCTTAAATAAAATAAAATCATGTAAATTTTAAGTGTCCCTTTGACCTCATCTCTTAAGTTTTTTTCCTTAAATTCATTGCCAATCTTCTTGAAAAATAGATTAGATTATACTCACCATTTTCCCATTTTCCACTGCTTAGTCACCTTCAAACATCCCCTTTCTGTTTTTTTCCCTAACTTTCTCTCTGTCAGAAACCATTGATGTTCTGTTAATTGCCAAGTTCAGTGACCCTATCTCACCTGTTTGTCTGCAGTATTTCCTAATTCTTTTTTTTTTTAATTTTTTTTAATGTTTATTTATTTTTGAGAGAGAGACAGAGTGTGAGTGGGGGAGGAGCAGAGAGAGAGGGAGACACAGAATCTGAAGCAGGCTCCAGGCTCTGAGCTGTCAGCACAGAGCCCGATGCGGGTCTCGAGCTCACGAACCATGAGATCATGACCTGAGCTGAAGTCAGACGCTTACCGACTGAGCCACCCAGGTGCCCCAATATTTCCTAATTCTTTAAGCTCTGTCATTCCCTGGCTTCCAAAAAATCCATGCTACTTTCCTCCCAATCATATAAGCTCTCAAATTGCTTATGAGAAATCTAGATTCATTCTCAACTTCTCTAATTTGAAACCCCTCATCAAATTTACTGCCAAATCCTGTGGATTTTATCTTCTAAATCCATCTCCAATCATGACCTCCGGCTTCCCATCCTATTATTTCATCTGTATTACTAGAATTACCATCTGAAACACATTGCCATGGACGGGGAAAAGGCAGTCTTGAATATATCGTAGGCAATTGCACCATCTTGATGAGATTCATTTCTTCTGTCCAATTCCCCAGGACTCAGCCCAGTCCTAGTCACATCGTTCCATGAAGTTTATGTCTTTTGACTCTATAATTTCTTGCTAGAAATTATCTTCTTCTTGCCACTCTCTGCAAAATCTAACAAAACAAAATGATCTTTGAATTGAGATTCATGACTTTGTCCATGTATCGACTCAATAAAGACATGTTGTTGCTTTGTTGCTCACTATATCAGGCAACTCTTAATTCTGGAAAACCCTCTCAATTCCCCCCAAATATAATTGCTAGCTGCATAACATGAAATGTGTGTATTATACTCTATTTCTCTGTTGTGTATCTGTCTGTCCTACTTACTAATCTTGTGAGCAGCTTGAGAATAACTGCGGTCGTATATATCTTTGTACTTCTAGTAACAAGCACAGAACCTGGCACAAATGAGGTGCTGCATCAGTGTTAATTGGCATTTTATAAGTTAATTATGCTTTTCATGAATACATACATTTTTATCAGTTATATATTCTGAAAGTATACAGATAGAATAAATCAAGCAAGACTCTTCTTCCTAAGTCAAATTAAGGAAGCAGTTTGCTTTTGGATGCAGCTTCTCCTCTCTGGGGAGGTGGCAGGAAGGAGAGAAGGAGGAGAAAAGAATATACTCAGAATCTCATATAATTATCTGACAGATGCTCAGGAAACACTTTGGAGAGTCCCATCTGGACATTGGTTGAGGATGTCCTTTCAGCTCTTGACTATTTCCTTATCCTGAGCTATAGTTTCCCAGGGCCATGATCTTTATGAGATGGCAACTATTCCAGCCAGTGGATACACAAACTCCCTCTTGCTTACATCGAAGTGTTTACCAGGTGGTGCCAACTCTATGTTTCTTTGTCTACTACACATCCCCACCAGCTCTGTACAATGTCAGACCTCCATCATCTCTCAGCTTTATCTGCTGCAACCCCCACAAATATTCCTCCTCACTCATCTAGTATCCACATAATAAGTCATCCTTCTAGGAGGTAAACCTGGTCAAAGGTCTCCCCTCTTTCTAAACTTTCAGAAGCTGCCCCTTGCTTACAGTCTATACTACTTAACATGGCCTATGAATCCCTGCAAAAAATGACTATTAGTGACCTTTCCAGCCTCACATAGTAGTACCCTCCTCCCCTCCCCATCCAAGTACACTGCTCTTTTGTTTCCTAAAACTCCCCATGCTCTATCAGGCTCTGATCCTTATGCCTGTTCTCTCTGTCTAGAATACTCTCTTACCCCCACCTCTTCACCTGCCCCACCCCCATCCAACTCATCCTTCTGTCCCAAGTGTTATTTCCTTCTATTGTAACCTTCTTAGACTGAATTAGGTGGTGCTCTCAAGATCCTCTACACGAATCCAATTACCGTGTGTGACAGTTGTTTGCTTCTCTGTATCTTCCATCTGATTGAACCCATGAGGGCAGGTACTAGGACTATTATAGTCACTATTTCATTCTTCAGGCCCTAATCTTGTTGTGCATAGACTAATTTTTTGGTAGTTGAAAAGGTCAAGTGTTAGCAATTACAAATATTATAAACTATATAATACTATTATGAAAATTATTACCATTTATCAGGCAAGCACACGCCAAGCATTTTCCATGTGTTATCTTGTTCAGTCCTTATAGCAACCATGTGATGTAAGGACCATTTTACAAATTAGAAGCTAAAGCTTAATGAGGTGAAGATAATTGCCAAAAGTCCGTAAAACCAGTAACTGCGATTCAAACCCAAGCCTGCCTGGCTCAAAACAGAACTCTTAACCCTTTAATTATAGTTATACAGTTCCTCCCGCAAGTAGACACTTATTAAATATTTGTTAAATGTTATCATTCATCATTAAAAATTAATGTCAAAAGAACACTAGAGACTCTATGCCCATTTCAGCAAAATGAATTTAACAATGGAAATTACTCATTTGATTTACAACTTTGACTTTTAACTTGGGAATTATAAGTGCAATTTTGCAGACTTTGTTTCTAACTTATTTGTATTGCAAAAATTTTATGTCGGTCCAATATATGATGAGATGTTCTATTTCTTTTGTTACCTTATATCTAATCATCAATACAAAGTCCATGTTTGACATACTTTAAAGCAAAATTCAGAGTATACTAGAGCTATATTCCTCGACCTTCCCCTCTACCTTGGTGAAAAATTTGACTAACACTGGATTTCACAATTGATAAGAACAAGTTAATAATTAGTAAATATGAAAAATGCACTGAAGACTGTCCTTCAAATATACAGCTGGATGAAGAAATCATCTGGGTTTTAGGGATGATGTGGGAATTAATGGACTAATATTTGACTTTTCCAGCTTCTCTGTGGAAATGCTAAATCTCAGGACAGTGTATTTTTCTTTGATATTGTTGCTTTGTTGAGAGTCTTTAATAGAGGTCATTTAAATTTTTAATATGCACAGTGTACACAATGAAATATTAATACTAATATTTTTGACGTTGTAGAGCATCTCATTTCTGTATGATTTAAGATATATATGTATAGATATTTAAGTACATATAAGTATATATAACAACAGTAAAATGCCCATCTTTAAAACAGTACATACCTAGCTTAAAAATAAGTATTTTTTCAAAAATAAAAATATATGTATATATACATACACATATTTCATGTCCTTTGACCCGTAAATTCCAGATTTATATTTTAATAAATTTATCACTTATTATAAATTGAACTCCTTTTAAACCCTATAAATGAGCTCCCTGTAACAAACCAAGTCTAAAATAAGATCATAAACATCCTAATATCAAGTCAGGGAACAAGAAAAAAGACATTTAATCATTTACTCTTAAAAAATATTGTGGAGTATTTTATTTGCTGTGCTTTGTTTTGCTTCACCCTCAAGGTCAAAATCATTTGCTATAGTAGAGAACATTTTTAAAAAGCAAGAAATGTTGCATCAATCCATTGAGGAGGGAAAATGCTCTTACCATCAGTGTTATAGTTATTAAGTGGTTATTGAATGCCCTGGTGTAAAAAACAAAGTGGATGCTTCAGATACGATATGGCCCCTGCATTCTCTCGGCTCACTTATGAAGTCAGCCTGCCAAAAATACATGAACGATATAGGTCAATGCAGAATTTAGCTTGAGAATCATGTGTGAAAATATACATATTTTCAAATAAATGAGCTCATTGAGAAATCAGTTAAATCAAAGGTTGATTAATGGCTTAATAAACACGAAAATAGATTTTTTTAAATCATCTATTAATCTCAAAAACTGTAAGAACCTAATGCTTTATTATTTTAATGGTGAATTTCAAAACAAAATTAAATTTGAATTTAAAAACAAAAAAAGGAAAAATCAGTTGCACTCATTTTTGCTGTTACCCAATTTTTTAGTATTTTATTAGAGATGGATTCTTGCCATCATCTAAAAATCATTTCCTTCTATTTTTGAGTAATTGTGTTATTACTCCAATGAAATAAAGAACTCAAAGCCAACAACTGATTTCAACAATGAAAAATACAAGAATATATTGATAAAGATATATAAAAATGGTTGTGAGAGTTTTAATACCATTCTCTTAGCCTATGATAAAACAAAGAAAAATTAAATAGGGACACGGATAATTTGAATAATATAAGTAATAAAAGTAAATATATCTTGAATGTATACATTATCTCAAAATTTACTTATGCAGGGTTTTCATATTTTCTTTTTTTTTTGAGACTTCTTATTTTCAAGTGCTCGTGTATATATTTATATTAATTAACAATATACTAGATAGCAAAGTAAACCTCAATAAATTCACAATAGAAGATATCATATAGAGTTATCATCTAATCACAATACAGTTAAACTACAAATTAATAGTAAAATGATAGAAAAAATTCTAACAACTTGAAAATTAAGAAATTCCCTCCGAAACAAATATTGAGTTAAGGAGCACATAAAATACATAAATAGCTGTTTGGAGAATAAGAACATTCTCCATCAGAATCTGTGGGATAGGACCAAGTAGTCATTGAATGTCTTAATGATGACAAGAATGATCAAGAAAGAATGAAAGAACATGACCAAAAACTTACTTTGAGAAATTAGAATTTAAGCAAAATGAAGGGAATATAAGTAGAGAAATTAATTAATTATCAGTGTAGCAGATGATATTAGTATAGCAGTGGTTCTTAGAAAAGAAAACTAATAAAACACACAGAGTTTGGCATGGTTGGCAAGATCCTAAGATGACCCCGAAGACTCTTGCCCTTGGGTAATCCCCAGCCTATGAGTGCAGTTGAAATCTGATTATGATGAGGTACCACTCCTGTGATTATGTTATGTTTATAGCCAAAGGGAGATTATCCTGGTGTACCTGACCTAATCAAATGAACCCTTTAAGAGCAGTTTTCTCCCACTGGTCATGTAAGAGTAATTGAGGGAGAGAGAGATGCTCTGGGGAGAGAGAGATGCTCTGGGTGGCTTGGAAGAAAAACTGACTATGGGGGCCTATGTGGCAAGGAAGTGTGGTGGCCTCCACTTACAGAATGGTTCAAGGCCATGAGCTAGCAGGACAGCAGGAATTTCAGCCTTAAAACCGCAAGGATATGAACTCTGCCCATAGCCCATAAGTTTGGTAGATCTTGAACCTCAGATGAGAACTGCATTCCCAGTCAACACCTTAGCTTGTCCCAGTGAGACCCTGAGCACAGAATCCAGCTATGTGGGACCAGACTTCTGACCTAGAGAAACTGTGAGATAATAAATTGGTATTGTTTGAAGCTGCTAAATTTGTGGAAATTTGTTACACAGTAGTAGAAAACTAATACAAATGGGAAAAATTACATGTTAAGGAAACTCAAATGATTTTCTATTTATAAAGTGCAATTGCAATCTGGTAAGAGCACAAACACTCTGGTAGAAAAACAGGCAAAAGACAAGGATGATTGACAGAAGAAAAAAACATAACTGAAATGAACCTCAAGAATCTTTAACCTTAATTTTAATAAATTAATATTAAAGTAACCATAAAATACTTTGTACTTTTCACTTTGGCCAATAAAAAAGGGGACAAAGTAGCAAAGGAAAAGAAACAAAAACAGATAAATAATGCAATAATTCACTATGCTGATGAAGGGGTTCTAGGAGACAGAAACTTAACTCAAATCTGAGAATATAGTATCTCCCAATAAATGTTTAGTGATTACATGAATATTGCACATAGGACTAGTACAGAAGCTAACTTAAAAGCCCAGTTACATGTGAATGGTTTCTCTGTTTCCAAGGTGGGAGTAGCATTTATTTTTGCTTCTCCCATCCTCGCCCAGAGATGATCATGGGATTTTTCTAGACACAGACCCAGCACCTATGACTCATCTATGCACAAAGCAGCCATACCCACCCTGAGCACTTACTGCGTATCTCTCCCTGAGTCCAGGTTTCTCTCTGCATTGCCTTCTTATCATTTTCAGTATCACATCTCTCTTGTATCATTTCAACTCCTAAAAGACTACAGAGTGGTAGAACAATACAACAAGAACTTTAGAGATCATTCCTTCATTTTACGTGTAAGAGACTGGCCCAGGGAATTATTTGGGCAAAACCATACAGAAAGTGAGAGGTTGAACCCCCATTGTTAGGGGCTTTCTTCCCACTACTATGGTCTGATCCAGGAGAGGGGTATAAAGATGAGGTTGTTGGTGACCCACAGGTGACTAACCTAAAAAACTAGGTTAGCTTTTTTTTTTTTTTTTTTTTTTTTTAGAGCCAACCACATCTTTATTAGTCTCTGCAGCAGGGCCACTGGAGCCGCTACCTACAAGGGAATTTTAGCAGACACCAAAGAAATGAGGGGGAGTCTTTGTAGATTTTAGTCAGAAGGTGATTTGTCTTAAAGCATCACACCAGCTTCTGCTGGCAGATGGATTGAAGAAAGGCTCAACTGAAGGCCATAGACTGTTTTAAAAGTTCTTGGAATGATCAGCTGAGAAATGGTGAGAATTACAGATGTGACCTGGCTGTGTAAAATAGTTTACAACATCTACCTACTTCATATGTGAATAACCTTGCAACATGATAACAATGCATGCATATTTTCTGCATACATGCAAATAAAACAATGTACATAATGGGTACAGTGATGTGTGGTAATGAAATATACACAGAGGCAGCACGTCCAATTAAAAATAACTTTTTAAAGTTTATTTATTTTTGAGAGAAAGAGAGAGAGTGAGCATGAGAGGGGCAGAGAGAGAGGGAGAGAGAGAATCCCAAGCAGGCACCATGATCAGCACAGAGCCCAACACGGGGCTCGATCTCACGACCATGAGATCATGACCTGAGCCCAAAGCAAGAGTCAGACGCTTAACCATTGTGTCACCCAGATGCCCCTAAAAAGAACTTTTAAGTTAGGAGTTTTGAACCCTAACTTATCGACAGATTAACTGTGTATGTTTGCCAGGTCAGTTACACCAGTTGTACCATCTAGGTCCAGTTTTCTAATCTGAATGTGTAAAGTTCTCTAGGGTCATTTTCCATTTTGATTCTTATAAACTTCTAGTAAAAAAAAAAAAATACAAAAACACAAAAACGAGAATAATTTATAAAATTTAGCGTATTGGAAGTGTATGTTCTCCACATAGTGCAGCTTTCACGTTCTGCTGCCCACATAAGCATGGTTGTTGGTACTTAGCATAAGGAAGTTAAAACAGTTTACTTTTTTTCTTGAGAGAAAAAGAGAGGGAAAGGAGCATGTTTCTAACATAGCTCAGGGTAACATAATCAGGAGAGCGGTGGCCCATCACCTTCACGATATTCTGTTGGCTAGAAGGAAGTCACAGGCCCTGCCCACATGCAAGGGTGGGGAGGATTGGAGGGCGTGACAACAGTGGCCAGAATTCTAACACAAACTCAGAATTCTACTACCATGGACTGCCAGGGAAGTATTTTTTCAGACATAAAGAAGAGATATTGTTGCATATTGCTTGTCATATTGCCAATCCTTTTTCAGGTCTTTAGACTAAAACCTCTGAAAGAGCTTTCATTTTCTCAAACCACAAAAATACTCTCTCTCCAACTGATATAACCTCCCAGTTAGGGGTGGTGTTAGTGACAAATTCTAAAAATGTTTTATTTTTGTTTTTATATCTCTGTGCATTAGTTTGCATACAAGTTGTTTTTATCTAGGATTCTTAGATCTCAGGAATTTTTTCCACCTATCACCTTGTTTCCATGGAAAACCATGTTACTAAATTCCATATAATCTTCCCTATCATTCATCCACACTTTTTTTTCTTCCATTTTAGTATCTTCTTATTAAATTTGGGCATTCATTTCCCCAGGTTTCGATTCAACTCTAGTTTTTGAATACTTTTTAACAATTGTGGGCTTTTTTTAATGTTTATTGATTTATTTATTGTGAGAGAGAGAGCACCTAGGTGTGCCCATGTGCAGCAGGGGAGGGACAGAGAGAAGGGGAGAGAGAGGATCCCAAGCAGGCTCTGCGCTGTCAGCACAGAGCCTGACTCAGGGCTCCATCTCATGAACTGTGAGATCATGACCTGACCCCAAACCAAGAGTCAGAAACTTAACCGACTGAGCCACCCAGGCACCCCAACAATTGTGTTTTTTAAACAAATTCTTTCATGTATCATGAATGTGTAAAGCACATGATAATGGAACTGCTCTGCCTGGAACTTGCCTGGTTGGCCTTTATCTTCCTCCTAAGGTTGACGTCTCCGTCTCCTCAGAACATAGGTTGGAAGCCTCTCTTCCGTAAGAATGACAGACACTCACCTTTTACTGCAAAATGAATGTTATACATTTACATGATTATTGCTTGAGAATTTAACTGTACAATTCATCATCTGCAAAAACACCGTTTCTCTAAATTCTGAAGTATGTCACTGACCAAGTAGAACTAAAAGCATTACATACTGAAGTTTCATCTTGGTGCCCTTCTGTCTTGTCTTTGTTAATTAACGGTCTTATGTTTGAATGAAAGGTCTTGGTGCCTTTATTTATTAATGTTTTTATGTATTCTAATCTATTTTTTATTTAATACATTTATTATCTAATTCATTAATTTTTAAATTTATTTATTAATGTTCTTTATTTAGCTCGTCAGTCAAAACCCTCGTTGCCTCCCATGTAACACTTCAGCTCAGTTTTTTCTGTATCTGTTTCATTTTGTTTGTTTTTCTTTCCTTTCTCACATTTAAATACTCCTTGATTTACATCATACATAAACTTCTAAAAAAAAGCACTGACATTTCTCTCTGGTTAGCATAGTTTATCTCTAGTAGATTATCTAGCCTGCACCCACCTGTCTGTAGTTTGATCTTGCTAACATTCACTTGTCAGTTTATCCGATTTTATTTTGACTTGAAAGTTGGGGCAAATTTCCCTGACTAGTAAGGGAATCGGGGACTATCCTCCCATGATACGGCTTACCAGGTTTCCTTTGCAAAATGTTGATTATGTAAGTTATTTAAGCCAAATACAAATACAATTTTTTAAGTCTAATTTGTTGGGCGCCTGCATGGCTCAGTCGGTTAAGCTTCTGACTGTGTTTCAGCTCAGGTCATGATCTCATGGTTTCATGAGTTCGAGCCCCATGTTGGGCTCTGTGCTGACAGTGCAGAGCCTGCTTGATATTCTCTCTGCCTCTCTCTCTCTCTCTCTCTCCCCTTCCCCCACTCATGCTGTCTCTGTCTCTCTCAAAATAAATAAAACTTAAAAAAATTTGTTTAATAATAAATAAATAAATAAATATATAAAATCTAATTTGCAATCATGTCCCACTCCTGAAAGGTACAGGAATTCCTTCTAGATCTCAAACATTAAACTGCTTCATCTTGAAAACTGATAGATACTTGCATGAAAATGTTACCTTAGGCCTCTTGTTCTAGCCTGTGCTATCATTGGCAGTTGTGCAGCATCACTTTGGCATGGGCCACACTTATAATTTATCATCTAGGATTTCCAGTTTAGGTTTTTTCAAAAAGGACAGAGATTTTAAGAACCTTGTGAAGCAACCTGAATTTAGCGTCCTTCCAGAAATGCATATTCCCAGTACCCCCTCCTTTTTTAAAAAACAATTATTCACACCTAATTTTACAAGTTTTGTTTTCATTTGTATGTATATGGTTGGGGGAGATTTGCCTTTATTAAACTTATGCAATGAATTCAACTTAGTATTTATGGATGCAACAACTAACTTTCTTTCACTCGTTTTATAAAATTATTTAAGAGTAAATTACACAATTACGCTAATCTAAAGTGGTAAAAATTGATTTGAAAACAAACATAACTTATTTTTTGTTAATGTTTATTTATTTATTTTGAGAGAGAGAAAGACAGAAAGAGAGAGAGCATGCCAGGGAGGGGCAGAGAGAGAGGGAGAGAGAGAATCCCAAACAGGCTGCACACAGAGTCTGACAAGGGACTTGATCTCACCACCACAATATCAAGACCTGTGCTAATATCAAGAGTTAGATGCTCAACTGACTGAGCCACCAGGTGCCCCCAAACATAACTTATTCTTGATAAGTAAACAACTCTCCTGATGAAAGCAGAAATGCACAGGTGTGATACAATAGAACCAGCCGAGCAATTTCAGCACACCAAGCATATCAGTCATTGTGTTTTATAGAGAATGCCAACTGTTGTTAATGTAGTAAGTCAATTAGAATAAAGGGAGGTTAGATTTAAAAAACAAAAAAAGTAGTATGGGCCCAAAGTGTTGTGCAAAGTGGTAAAGGGGGTTTAGATGAGAGTAATTATTATTCTTCCACAATGATGGGCAAAAATAACCACTATAAGCTACAGCCAGAAAACATTAAGAAGTTCACCTTGACTAAAATTAAGCACAGCTACTGATTTGGAAAATTTGGTTGGAGTGCTAAGTTGGAGACAAAAAGCTTCATCTGGCAATAAAATATGAAACAGAGGTATTCATTCACCAAATATTTATTGGGCACCTAGCACAGAGCAGGCTTCATGGTCCACAAAGTTCTAGAATTACGTGAGGCTAGAATGAGGGTGATAATTATTATGGATAGCTTTCCAAAGAGGTGACAAGGATGAACAGAAAGCTCATAAGAATTTGGAAGATGAGAATGAGAGAAGGGTTATTTCAAAAGTGAAATTTAACAAATCTGACTGTAGATTACTGTCAATATTGGAAAAGAGTAAGAATAAATGAGAGTTGGAGTCCGTTTGTTCAAAGAATGATACTACAAACAACCAGAATCAGAAACTTGGTTAAAGGAGTAAGTTTAGGGGGTGCCTGGGTGGTTCACTTGGTTGGGCATCAGACTCTTGATCTCAGCTCAGGTCTTGATCTTAGAGTTGTGGGCACAAGCCCTGCATTGGGCTCTGTGCTGGGTGTGAAGTCTACTTATAAATATAAATAAATAAATAAATAAATAAATAAATAAATAAATCATGACTTTGAGAGCATGTTGATTTTGAGTAACACTAGGCACACTTCTACTTTCTTAACAGTAGTTCAGGCAGACTGTAGAATATACTTACGTTGCTTGACAGGTGTTTGGAAACTAATTTGTAAGCATCTATAAGATCGTTGTCTATACCTAGTAACTGGTACCATATACAAAGTTGAGTTGTCAAACAATAGTTTTTTTTTTAAGTTTATTTATTTTTGACAGAGAGAGAGAGTGCGAGCGTGAGCTAGGGAGGGGCAGAGAAAGAGGGAGACAGAATCGAAGCAGGCTCCAGGCTCTGAGCTGTCAGCACAGAGCCTGACGCGAGGCTCAAGCTCACGCTATGAGATCATGACCTGGGCTGAAGTCAGATGCTTAACCGACTGAGCCACCCAGGGGCCCCAACAATAGCTTATTTTAAAGAATATTCTTAAGAATAAAGTTTGATGTATTGGCAATAGCACTCTCATCTGTAGAAAATCTGAACTAGTTAGACCTTTAGAAACTGTGCTAAAAAAAAAGTAGCAATTTATTTTATCATCATCCAGGCAAGACACCTCAGAGGAGGCTATTTAGGGAGCCATTGGGCATTTGATAAAATTAATTTCATGTTATGTAGGTTCACATCTTTTAATCTTAACACTCACAATTGCTCGTTGTAAATCTGAAATCTAGGTAACTAACAATGGTATTTAGTAATGGATATGAAGTTTCATATGGAGCCAGATATCTGGCATCATATGTGAAGAACGGTGATTGTTAAAAGGTAGATTTGTCCAAAATTCTTAAAGACTTTGCAAGTATTCCTTTGAAATAATTTCCCTGTGAGTTAAAGTAATACTATATAGCAAAGAGATTTATTATTGCTTGCACATAAGTTATAATTATGGCATTTGCCCTACGAAAAGGATGTAATTAGTTTGGCAGATTTACTGTAAACAAAGAATCAAATAGAACTCGTGTCTACAGCTACCAAAAAGCTTCCGTGAAGATACTGAATACTTACATTACATAAAATTCCATTATATTTGTATTATATAAAATTCCATTAGTTTGTGGTATTAACAGGTGTCTTCATTTTGTTTGAGTTTTTCACTTCGAGAGTGAATTGTAGATTCTCTTCACCTGTTAGACTAATCTTGCTATTTTGTTCTATGGATTATTTTCAGTTTTAAATTGATGGAAAAATTGTCAGGGTGTCAATACACTGTTTCAGAAACAGTGTGGTCACACAAATGACAGAGCATGGGCTTTGGGCTCAGGAATAATTCTCCTCAAATCTTGGCTTTCTCATTTACTAGTTATGTAACATTAGACAAGTTATTTCACCTGGGCCTCAGTTCCCTTATCTGTAAAATGAGAACAGTTATATTAACTTTCCTTACCCCTCACCCTCCCTCTGGGGCTTCTCTAATTCTTAGGAGAGTGGTTTGCTTAATACATGTTTCTGACGGTCATTTGTAACTTCACAATATAATAATTTGATTTCATGCTTACATGTGAATTATGGAAAAGGGGATACCATAACATTTCCTTACTTCCTTTTCTTAGTCAATCCGTCTTTTGCTCTAAACTTAAAATCTCTTCACTTCAAGGAGAATCCAACTTCAGTTCATAGCACTAATCTTTTCTTCCTAGGCTATTACTAAAATTAAAGTGATTTACTTTTTATGTCTATCTCATGCACAGAAACTTAATGAAAGCAGTAGCTCCTCTGAAGGCAGCACTGTAGACATTGGTGCACCTGCAGAAGAACAGCCTGTAGTGGAACCTGAGGAAACCCTTGAACCTGAAGCCTGTTTCACTGAAGGTAAAGAAAATGACCCCATGTTAATCTTCCATTTATAGAATGTGGAGTGTTTTTTAGCTGTTGATCACCCAAGATGGATCATTCATAATATAATAGAACCTTTAGTAGAACTATTTGAATTACCACTAATAGGCTAACAGTTTTCAAATCTATTGTTATTTTTGGTTATCTCTGCCCACTATGTGTAAAAGAGCATGGCAATAGAGAAAAATATTTTAATGTGATAAAAAAAATGACTGATTTATATTTTTAAAAGTAAAATGGTGATTTCACAATAAGTGGGCATCTTTTTTATTTTTATTTCTAGAGAGAGGGGCATAGAGGGAGAGGGAGAGGGAGAGAGAGAATCTTAAGCAGGCTCCACACCCAGTGGGGAGCCTGTCGCGGGGCTTGATTCCATGACTGTGAGATCATGACCTGAGCCAAAATCAAGAGTGAGACGCTCAACCGACTAAGCCACCCAGGTGCCCCACAATAAGTTGGCACCTTAAATACTAGTCAAAATTCTCGTACACAGAATTTGCCTTAAAATAGTTTTTTGGGGGTGCCTGGATGGCTCAGTTGGTTATGTTCCTGACTTTGGCTCAGGCCATGACCTCAGGATTTCTGAGTTCCAGCCCCGCATCGGGCTCTGTGCTGATAGCTCAGCGCCTAGAGCCCACTTCAGATTCTTCAGTGTCTCCCTCTCTCTCTGCCCTTCCCTAACTCTCACACTTTGTCTCTCTGTCTCTTTCTCAAAAATAAAAACATTAAAAAAATTTTTTTAAATAGCTTTCTGACAAAGTTCAATGAGCTGCAAATGCTAAACTGTATTTTTTAACAAAATCACCATTTTCCAATGCCCATTGGATGAAGCAGGAAATAAGCAGTACCCCATACCTGATACCTGAACAGTTAAGCTGGTTGAGCCTCATACAATATGGACAATAGGTTTAAGAGCTTTGTCTTCCCCGTGACTAGTATTTCCCATGGTCTGATTTTCTTGGGAATTTGAGTTTTAAAGATATGAATATAGTGCTCACTTCGGCAGCACATATACTAAAGATATGAATATATTTGCATATTTGCTATATAGTGATCTCTTCCTCATAGGCCTGATATACATTGTTTCCTTTTATTTCCTATATAAATTCCACATGTCACCCAAAGTCCTTCTCAAAACTACTTTCATCTGACCATGGTGTAAAAGAGCTTATTATTCCTCTGAACAGCTATAATAAATATATGTATTTAATTCACCTGATGATTGTTCATATATTATCTTGTGAGAGATTTCCTCTTTCTGTTTTGAACTATTATATGTATCTTTACTATCTTTTCTCCTCCCTGCCTTTCTTCCTCCCCTATCTCCCTCTTCTTCCAGCATACTTGACTTTTTCTTTTTAATTTTTTGTTTTTTTGTCTTGAGGTAGGGTTCCTGTGTTTATATCTTTTCTTGAAAACAAGAATGTAAGGTTCTTGGTGGCAAGGTCCATGTTCTGTATCTTTTGTTTCTTTTTGTCTTTTTTTAAAAAAAAAGTGATTTTTTTTCTTTCATGATGCTTACAAAGGTATTCGCAGATATCTGTTGATTTAATTCTTATTTTTGAGTGAGTAAAGCAGTATAAAGAAGGAAATGACAAATCAAAGCAGAACCAAGCAACAGCATTTTAGTGGACTAAATTAAGTTGAAAATTATATGAGTTCTTTTAGGAGCACCACAAGAAAACTAAACAGTAACAAACATTGTCGGGAGAGATCTACATTACTATTCCATAACCTCCTTAAAAAGGAAGTTTTCTGGGGTGCCTGAGTGGCTCTGTTGATTAAGCATCAGGCTCTTGACTTCGGATCAGGTCATGATCTCTCAGTTCATGGGTTGGAGCCCCATGTCAGAATCTGAGCTAACAGCACAGAGCCTGCTTGGGATTTTCTCTCTCCCTCTCCCTCTGCCCCTTCCCAGCTTGCATGCTCTGACTCTCTCTCAAAATAAATAAACTTTAAAAAATATAAATAGAATAAATAAAAACGAAGTTTTCTGTTTATTATTAATTTCTACTTTGAAGTCCTTTACTAGAGTGACTACATTTGTGCTTTACAACGTTCTCTCTTGGACAATGAGTTGAAGCAGAAAAAGCAGGTGTTATTAGCCAGGGAACCCTTTAAAGAGGCTGAATAATTTTCACAATGTCAAAGAGCACAGCTAACGAATGTGCTCTTATTACTCCAGACTTAGAGAATTATCCTAACAAGGTAGAGATGGTAACTGTAGTGAAAAGAGGAATCAGGGACATGCCAAAGAATATTATTGGAGGAGAAGTTACTTTAGCAACTCCTGTTTGAATATTATGCTTGCAGGCTGCGTACAAAGATTCAAATGTTGTCAAATCAGTGTGGAGGAAGGCAGAGGAAAACAATGGTGGAACCTGAGAAGAACGTGTTTCCGAATAGTGGAGCATAACTGGTTTGAGACCTTCATCGTTTTCATGATTCTCCTTAGCAGTGGTGCTCTGGTGAGTGAATATTAAGCAAAAGTGGTACAATATTAAGTTTGAAATAATCTAATACTGATGACTTACTAATCCTTCTATTACACTGTTTTAGTATCCAATGCATTTTTTCCCAAACCCTCATTCTACATCCAATTTCATTTTCATGGCGTCAGCCATCACCTCTGTTTGCCAAACCTTAAACTGTTATCTCTACTTATGACTTCTTCCTTAAATATACATCATCTCTACATCCATCCAACCATCCATTCACTCACCCACTCATACCCACACACCCCCTCTCTTCTACCTGTCTTCAACACATTTTTAATTACCCCCACATCATATCTTCCAGATTATAGACTTAATGTTTCAACTATTAATTTCTGGATTTATTTTTCTATGTATATGTATAATTTCTGATAAGCTATTTATTAATTTTTGCTTATTCTTAAGTAGCCTAGAAAATTTGTCCCTCCAGCTTATTCATTATAACCAAGGAATACAAATGTTCAATTACGCATATTTTAATAAGAAAGTAAACATGGCAACTTCAGTGTAAAGGAAGCCCTGTGATGGTATAACTTCTAAATTCTTACGAACCTTGTTTCTGAATGGTATTCTTATTATCTCTTTATGGACAGTCATTAAGTCCTTAGGGACTACTTCTCTGTCCCTTTTAAATTGTGTCCACTGTTCTTACACTACTCAAGAAACAATGAATGTTGGTAACAAAAAAATATTGGGCAGCATGCCTAAGATTGGTTTCTCTGTATACGAAGATGTTTTTTATATCGAATTAATTTATATTTTATGAAAATCACTTACAAAAATATAAAGCATAACATATAGATAACACTTTAGAAAATCACTGACGCAAATAGAATACTTAAGCCATAAGATGACTGATAAGATAGATGATAGATAGATAGATAGATAGATAGGGAGATGACAGATAAAATGAGGTTGCCTGATTGAAATACAATTACTTAAGTTTCTTTAGCTTATGTTTATAATTAGAACATAAGCCTATATTCTCCCGCATATTCTCTGATGACGTAAACTTATTTTGCATGTCACTTTAGACAAGAAGTAGTCTTTTGCCCCTGAAACGAATGTGAGACTCAGGTGTAAAGTATAAAGAGTTCATATTAGAAGGACACATATTGCAACATAAATGGGAAATATTTTCATCTTGTTATCATGGTCATGCTACATCTCTGCTAAGAAACATAAACTATCAACAAAATGTAGGAGAGGGCGACAAATGAGCCCAATTACGTAGTAAAATTGGGCTATGTGATGATCAATTACAGTTTCTGCTTTATGAAAAATATAAACCTTCACTTTTTATTTCTTCAACCTTTTAATGGCAAAAAAATCAACTGGAGGAAGCATAAGAAATGAAACAAAAGAAATATGTAACTTCAAGTTGGGGTGGCACCATCCCCATCCCCAGGATATAACATCAGATGTTTCCTGAACAAGTCAAATTAATTCATGAGAATTATGCTTTTACCTCTTTCTTCTGGCTATAATATTGATGGAGAGTATAACTTTCCCCTGATTCATTAAAAGATCTTTGAGAGGGAAAAAAAAAAACAAACAGCAATAGCTACTATTCCTCTGCCCTCCTAGTCCAACAGAATGTCATATGTATACATATAAAATCAGGGAAAATATGTTTATGATCAGAAAAATAGCTCATAGAGTATACTAGCTTTAGAAAGCTAAAATATATCACTTTTCTTTATAGGCATTTGAAGACATATATATTGATCAGCGAAAGACAATTAAGACAATGTTGGAGTATGCTGACAAGGTTTTCACTTATATTTTCATTCTGGAAATGCTTCTAAAATGGGTGGCATATGGCTATCAAACATATTTCACGAATGCCTGGTGTTGGCTGGACTTCTTAATTGTTGATGTAGGTATCCTCCACATCTTTGTCTCACTTCCGTGGTAGTTTGTCTAATCCGTATACTGATGCTAAAACAGTCAATCTCTGACCACTGTGCTGAGTTGACAGCATATGCTACTTAATAGACAGTAAACTAATTCACCAAATCATAGTGTTGTAGTTTTTAGAAGAAATAGGCTAGTTTAGTATTGGTTCAGCCTTGGCGGGGGGGGGGGGGGGGTAAGGAATTATGGTGGCTTTTGGGTATGTTGTTTAAATTCCTTATATTGTGAGTCAGATAGACTTGCATTTGAGTTCCAGCCCCATCGCTGATGGGTTGTGTGCCACTGAGTAAATTACTTGGCTCCTGACTCTAAAATGGTGATATTAGTACATACAGTAATAAAGGCACTCAATAAACACTGATGATGGTGAGAGCTACCGTCACTTTTTTAAAAATTCTCTTTGATCTACGCAAAGTTTTTAAAGGGTAGATTGTATAGATGATACTCTGTTAGAGGCAGTAAAGTGTACAGACTGTAGGGAAAAGCTCTACTTCATGCAGCAACAGGAGTTTCCGTGGGATGTAGACTCAACTTGCAACAGGCCTGTAATGTACCAAACAGCCCTTCACAGAATTTACATGCCCAGTCATTAATAATACTTCATCTACCCTAAAACAGGTGGCTGCCTCTGGAGATTTATTAAGCAAAATGTTTCATGCTATCAGTTTGACATAATTTCAGCTTTAGAAAAGTGTCCGAAATATCGCAGACTTTGTAGGCAACAGTTTTATCCCCAAAAGATAATAAATGACAATAATAGATAATAGATAATAAAAGATAATAGATGACATAGTCCAGCAGGACTATGCAGGTTTGCTGTGGAAAGTATTTCTAGAGCTAAAAGTCACTCATAGGTTATATCTCTTTACTTCTGAACAAAGGCAAAGCCAGAGCTATTTAAAAAGCTTAATAATGTTACTGTGAAGTGAATAAATTAAGAAAAACCTCAAAAGAATAATTGCTTCATCATTACAAAAGAAAATATTTCTAACATTGAGGTTTCAAGCATTAGAAGTTATATCATATTTCAACTCCCCAGATTTTTCACACTACATCTTAAATATAAATATAATTTTACCTTTTTGAAACTTCCTGAGCTTTGCTTTTCTCTATTATGATTATTGCATGTCTGAAATTTTAGTGAAAGACTGATGATTATATTTATTATTGTAATTTGAGTTTTTTAATTGTCAGATTATAAGCACTTTATTTTTATTTATTTTTTATTGTAGTTGACATGCAATGTTACATCAGTTTCAGGTATACAACATGGTAGTTTCAATAGCCTGAAATATATTTAAAAAAAATTCTATAGAGAATTTTGTCATCTTGCAATAAAAATATTTTTATTTTTCAATATTCTATTTTAATTATCTCATTAGGATCAGTATAACCCTCTTTAAAAAACATTAAAAAATGATAGCACATTTTGGACATAGTGTCCAATGTTTTTGAACCTGTCCTATACTAGGCACTTTCAAACCAAAGAAATTGTAACTCTGTTTGGATATGGAGTTTTGATAAAGTCTTTATTTAGAGAGTTAGACACCTAACATTTTTATTTCTTAGTACTTGCGTGTTTCATACAAATTATGTAAATTCATTGATTTATTTATTTGGTAAAGATTTATTGTGACCATTTTCAGCCAGGTAACCATGGCAGAAGCTATAAGTTAGCATAGAAAATTTTGAGGAATTTCATGATGGAATCACATGTGAAGTTATATTGTTTACATAAGGATAAACTTTAGGGAATTGAAAACAGAAGGTTTTAGCAAGACAAAAAAAAATCACTTTCAAAAATCAACTGTGAAATCAATGTGCCAAGTTATTGCTTTCTGAGAGTATCAGTTATAATTAGTTGAACATACAATGCAGGATTAAGATTTCACGCTTTTTCTGATACAATAGCAGTTTCTGTATTTTATTACTAACCATGCAAAACCCCAAATTCAGCAACAACTTAATAAAATAAAGGACGGATATGGGGTGCCTGGGTGGCTCAGTCAGTTAAGCGTCCAAATCTTGATTTTGGCTCAGGTCATCATTTCACGGTTCATGAGATTGAGCCCCATGACAGGCTCCACACTGACAGCATGGAGCCTGCTTGGGATTCTCTCTCTCTCTCTCTCTCTCTCTCTCTCTCTCTCTCTCTCTCTCTCCCTCTCTCTCCCTCTCTGTCTCTGTCTCTCTCTGCTCCTCCCCTGCTCTCTCTCTCTCAAAATAAATAAATAAATTTTAAAAATAAAATAAAATAAAGGATAACCAATGACATTTTCTTATACCTCAATTTCTTCCTTTTTTAGAATTAATTTTTATCATTTTTCTAATTGCTCAACCAATTTATTAGTAATAAATTTAGTTGAATGTATTCAACTTATTTATTAGTTGAGCAATTAATAAATTACGTGACATTTAAGGTTTTTTATTCAGCTAGATTTAATTAACATACTGAAAGCTACTTTCTTTGCATCAAACTGAAAATACTTCCTTAAAATTTTAAAAGGTGCAATGATTTATCTTCTTTTAAAAATTTTTTTTAAGTTTATTTATTTTTGAGAGACGGGGAGAGAGAGAGAGAGAGAGAGAGTGTGTGTGTGAGCGGGAGAGGGGCAGAGAGAGAGAGAGAAAGACAGAATCTGAAGAGGCTCCAGGCTCTGAGCTGTCAGCACAGAACCCGATGCGGGGCTTGAACTCGCAAGCCGTGAGATCATGACCTGGGCCAAAGTTGGACATTTAACCGACTGAGCCACCCAGGGACCCCCAATGATTTATCTTCTAAGCAAAAATCATATTTATTATATTACATATTAAATACTAATTGAATGATGATTTAATTTATTTATTTACTTACACAGGTTTCATTGGTCAGTTTAACAGCAAATGCCTTGGGTTATTCAGAACTTGGTGCCATCAAATCTCTCAGGACACTAAGAGCTCTGAGACCTCTAAGAGCCTTATCACGATTTGAAGGGATGAGGGTAAGGAAAAATGAAGGAACCTGAAGTATTACATGTAGTCAAAATTAAATTAAACTACATTAAATCAAATTTTATAAAAGGAAAACCCATGCATGCAAAAGGAATGGCAAATCCTTGCAAAAGTGCTACTTTATCATTTAATCTGTTGCATATTTACTTCTGGGTGATATGCAAGAGAATTTAGGCCTCCCTTGAAATGATACAATATCATTTATCTGCTGTGCTTATTAAAATGACTTTATTTCCTAATCCATTTTGGGAGTTTCCTTACAAACCTATATACAAAAAAAGCAGCTGAACTATTAAAGTTCTAGGGTGTAATGATATGATAATAATCAACTGAAGTGAATTCTACATTACGTGCTTCTCATTTGTGATGAACTAAATTGTACTTAACAAGTTTTATTGAAAATAATTGAATCACACATGTGCCTACGTATGAATAAAGGAAAAAAATTTTTAAATGTCAATTTTGTCTGTATAATGCCAAAGTTTGCATTATTTGAATATAGTCAAGGGTAGATACTAAATATTGGCTGAATTTTAAACTTTTAAAAAATTTATGTTTAATATGGCCTCAATTTATAAATGCATTAATAATTTTAATTTATATAAATAGTAATAGTAGCTTAAAGATTATATGTAAATCCACACAATTTTTCAAAACTAAAACATTTATAACATAATGGACAGAAAATATCATTTTGATTCATTACTATAGATGATTCATAAATTAAGCATAACTCAAATTTCACTTGAGTCACACAAAATGTTATACTACTCCTTTTAAGGAAGGAGTTCAATTCAACCATTCCCAATGATTCATAACAGGTTAAAAATGTTGCCATTATTGACATACTATTTTCCATACCTTTTTAAAATTCATGAAGCATTGATGTATAAGATGCATAACATAAAAAAAAAATAGTTCCTTCTTTAAAAAAATCAAATAGTCTTTTACCAAAACAAAGCTACTGAATTAAGTGTGATTCAAAAAAAAAAAAAAAAAAAAAATTGCTTTTTTTTTTTTCTGCCTAAGGTTTAGTTGTTTATGGAAACTAAGCTTTACTGAAGACTTCCATCTACATTTTCTAGGTTTGTTGATGGCCTTCTGTGTTCTTTTAAAATAGAATTTATTGTAAATGTCACCTTTTAAGAACGTGAGACTTGTCTTTAATTTCCCTAACATATATAAAAAGTTTTTTTTCCTCATTAGAAACAATTTAACACAATATAATGCAGTCTTATTTTATTTCTCACAGAGATCTTCACATATTTACTAAAATGTAAAAGGAAATTCTCCCCAGGGTATGTAAACATTAAGTTTATTTTCCACTTAAAATGTCACTTTCTTTTGTTTCAGACTGGCAGTTTCAGTTCTTGAGAAAAGTATTATTTTTATACATTCTAATTGAAATCATATTGCCTGAATCAAAGTAATATCTTTTGAAAGTCTTCCGAAATCTGAACTATGATAAGTATTTGAAGCTGTTATAAACATTCCAAATTTAACCTTTTTAAAATGTATTAAATCCATGATCAAATGGCCAGATGTTCCCATGTTGAACACTTTATTTCCACTAGCAATGTTGGTCCTGTGAGTCTATGTTTGATTTTTACAGAAATAACCTTATCTCTAATTATTGATCAATAATGCTTTTTATATTATAAGGAGAGGTTGACTTTTGCAACTGAGAATTTTAAAAACATAAACTTCTTATTGATGCTGATAGGAGATGAACTCAGCATTTAAATTATAGGATTTATGAATGTAATTCCTTGCCTCGTAATGACAGAATATACACAACCCTAAAATGGTTGATCATTTCAACACGTGTTTGGCATTGTAGAGACAAAATAACCCGATTATTAATTCTATTTTTGTGCTTCTGATGCTTGGATTTTTTTACTTTGTAAAAATGTAAATATGGATAATGGTGAAGATGGAGATAATAATGATGATTATATTTGGGAAGTGATATTTCCCAGTGTGAATACATTCAGAAACTCTCATTTTATTCTTTTCCTTAGCAGCATAAAACCACAATAGCTGTGTCAGAGTATAAATCAAGCACTCATTTTATTTCTGTTGATTTGTCACTTTTTCAAGCATGTGCTTTTATGCAACATTACCAAACAAAGCATGTTGTATAGTGCTTGATAAGAAGTTAGAAAGGAATAAATTATCATCACGTTGCACTTTATGTTTTGCATGCTTTATGCACATTTCTGGCTGACAGCTTTTAAACATTTATTGTATTTCAAATTTCCAGTCCAAATTTTTCAACTTGTAAAATTGAACTGAGTGAATTGATGTCATGAATATCTAGAGTAAAATAAAATTTGTACTTAAATTTGTAATTTTAATTTCCTAATCTAAGAAATCTTAGATACCTTCTTTTTCAAAAGAACTCAAGTCTTGATTAATAGGGAAACAGACAGAGACCATATCATATACAAAAAGTAACACCAAATGTTCTGTCATATCAGATTTCTAACTAATAACAAACTATATATTTCTATTTTATATAGGATAATCTTGCTCCAACTTGGATGGGGTGGAGCGCTGGTTCCTCCCCTCAGCCCTTTATTATGGGTACTGTATTACCCCTTTTGCTACCTTTCATCCTTTCACTGTGACTTTGTGTAGTGGGATGAGGGAGGGATTGGGAATGGTACTCTCACCACAATAGGGAAAAGTACACTATATTCGAATCCCCTATTTTCAATTGCCTTAAGTTTTCTTTTGAGAAAAATACCTTTGTGAATTTACCCTGTGTGGATTTGAACACCAACGGTTCATATCTTTACTAAGTTTCACTGAATATGATTTAGTTATGTGTATATGGAGTTATTCATTTATGGGGAGATTATCTGATTGGTGAGGGTGGGGGACCTGGTTTAGAATGAATGCGTGGAAATTTTAACTTGTCAATTGATGGTGCTGTTTGAGACATAAAACCCTTGCCATTTTTTACATTGATTCTGGGTCCTGAAAACTGCCATCCAGATGCCAGCAGGCAATTCCCTGCCTTGTTGATATGTATGAGCAGATGCTAGGGTTCAATATTCCAGCTTTCATAAGACTGGTGTTGATTGTGTGACCATTTCCGTTTTTATTAAATGAAAGTTTAGGGGAGTTATTTTCAAAATGTAATGAGGCAAAATATATTAAGAGTTGAGTAAGCACATGTGAGTTGTGTTATAAATGGAAAAAAAGTTAATATAAAAAAATCCACTTATTCGAACTATACAGACTACAATACCCACCTAGAAACAAAACAGAAATGTCTTATCACATGTATTAAATAGAATTTAATGTATAAACCCAGTTCTTAGAGTAAGTCACTCCCAAATAACTTTTTAGGATCTTAGAAGATAACATGATGAAAACATAAATAAAAATAAATCTATAGTTTGTTTATTCTTAAAGTTTAAAAATAATGTACAAGAAGAAGAGTTTCTATTTTGAGAGAGATCAAGTTGGAGTTTTTGTTTAGATAATTGAAGTATCGCATCTCTCAAAGACAATTATCTTAATTAAACCCCACAACACAAATGTAGTCATTAGCTTTTTAAAAGATTCCATTACTCTTCTTTATACTTAAAGATGTGATTTTACCTCGCCTGCTTTTGATTTTTATTCATGTAGTTTTTGTATTTAGACTAGAGAAGCATTAGAATCCATGAGTAGTATTATTTGAAGCTCAGAGATAATTTGTTCAGACAAGACATTTCTACATGTATCAAAATTCCTAACATTAATTTGCACACTTAATTGTCAATCCTTCATTTTGTGTTGATTTAATAAAAATGCAGATAATGAACTAGATATGGAAAGAGTCTTTATAAGATTGGATTGTGCTAAAATAGAGAAATTCTATTGGTGTCTTCCAAAGCATCTGTGAGAAGAAGCAACCTCTAGTATTAAGATAGTTCCTTCCTTAGACATCTTCTTTTCTGCATCCTGAAATCTCTATCTGTTCTTCCCAATTTATTCAGGCCATCTTTTCCCAGTACCCTCACCTCATGGGAACCAATTGCTGCAGATCCCTAGAGCCTGAAAAGAATTAATACACCTCCTTCTGTGCTGAACCAAGGAATGGCTTAGGGGTCCTGGGAAAAGGCAATCCTTTCTCTGAACTTTATTGCTTAATTTAATGAAATTTTAGATATGATGGACCTTTGTACAGTAAATTGCCCAATACTGTGCCAAATATTTTCCAATATTTAATGTTTTTATCTTCATAAAAATAAACCTTTCCTCTGGACCAAACGTATGCCAACATTGCAGACCATATCCTGAAAGACACTGCTTCAGAGTCCTTGCTTGCTCTTTCATGTGATCATGAATTACATGGAGTTCATTTTAACGCAAAACAAATCCCCTGTTGCAAAGTAAACCTCTCAGACTTATTGGCTAACCTACAACTTTTTGTTGTGTCAGGTTCTTTAGTCTCATCTCATAATCAAAACTAACATTAAAGATTATGTTTTCCTCAATAAATGCTAAGTTAATCTTTACTCCTCTCATTCATTCAATCAACCTTTTTTTTTTCCCTATACCCAAAGCACTCTGTTTCCTATATTCAAAGCATTCAAGGCCTTGGAGAAGTATAATATATTTTTGCATCTTAAATTAGAAAAAGGAAAGCCTCTCATCTATCAAGATCACAGGAATGCAAGTAACTCTAATCCAGAGCAATCTGGAAACCAGATAAATGGGAGCAACTCCAAGGTGAATCAGTGAGGTAGAATGGAAAGAGAAAGCACTAGGTGCCACTTCTAGTCTACTTTCTGATCGTAATCTTTTAGCCTCATTTTCTCATTGCCAACAGAAAACACCATACTAAATTATTTCTATGGTCCTGGCCAGCACTGGAATTCTGATTCTTAAATTCAAAAAAGGAAATGTTGATCTTTATTTTGGAGGCTAATGTGGAGGGTGAACTGGGGCTCCGTGAAAGAAGTGCTACATGAACCAGACCTTGTAGAAGAAAGAATGTTCCAGAAAGGGGGATACTTAGCAAGGGATTCCAAAGGCATCTCAGGTGTCTGGTATTGTATTAGTTGGGTTGGGATGAAGGGTAGGCGGCTAGGGAAGTTTAAACTGGAAATGTAGATTATGGAGTAATTTGAATACCAAGGTAAGGAAAATATTTGATCATCAGTGGGAATCCATTAAATAATTTTCAAGTGAGACTCAGGGATAATGAATTCATCTTACGTGGATCAAAGGAAGGAGAAAGTTAGAAGACTTTGACAAGAGGGCCAGTATGACTTAATGGAGGCCAGAGCTAGGATGGATGGTGAAAAGAAGTAACAGAGATGAGAAAAGTTTTAAAGGAAGAAGTGTGAGACCTGCAGACTGACATGAAAAGAAATTCAGGAAGTAAGTAGAGGTCACCAGTATTCTGCCATGCTCTAAATTGGCTATTGTAGGTAAAAACGTGCATTTAAGTGTGTACTCTATGAATATACAATAAAAATAAGGGTTGTTTTTTTTTTAAATCTGGATGGTAGGCAAAATATTCAGAAAAGGAGGGAAATAAGTAACTTGCTTTCAGCTATTAAATTTTGAATACAAGAGAAATCTAAGTGTATCCACATATTTAAAATGAAGTATAAAAGAAGGATTTATTCAATCAACTGTATTACTGCAGACAGGCAAATGAGATATGGTAAGGTGCCATGTTTCAGTTTGGTAGGCTGCATAGGCTATATCACCTGGATCTGCCTGGATAATTTAACCAACTTAAATGTTTATGCTCATTTCCTTACCTTTGCCAATAGTGGTTTTACTGTTTCCTTCGGCCCACTTATCACACTGTTTTGAACCCCAGATGGCCTAGAGTTCTTTGCAAACTTTAAACACGGCTCAGAAGCATAAGGAATTGGCTCATGTATTTCAGACAGGCAATCAAAAAACATTGTTCTAAAAATACACTGGCATCAAATGGCAGATGGAAGATATTTTGATGCCTGTTGTTTACATTGGATCAGATTGACAATAATAATAGAAGTCCATAGGCAGAATTAACTTAGCTATCAGTCGTTCAAGTCTGAGGCATCTTCTGTCACTTATGAGCATTTTAGGGCCTGTCTTTATCTTCCCTCTTAGTGACTCATAATATAGCTCCAATGGGCACTCTGGAGGAGGGAGCAAGGACAGCCATCCCTACAGTGTTGCCAAATACGAAAACTCAGATCTTTTAATCTGTGATCCAAAAATTAAGATAAGAGGGAAAAAAACATGCTCCCATAGAAAAAGAGTAGGTCATTATTTAGCTCAGAATTGTATGTTAATCACTTCACAGTTGGGCACTATGTATGGCACCCCTCCTTTTCTTATTTTCCTAAGAAACCAATTTCTATTATGTTTCATTTAAAATAAGTTTATTGAATTAAACTCAGTAAATGAAACAACTGACATGACTGGAGCTTGAAATAAACGATGTGATGATCTAATGAAATACATAATGCTAAATTGTCTTGCTTCTTATGCAAAAATTATTATTAGTCATAGCAATGCATGAATAATTAAGGACAAAACTATATTAGGCATTTAATAATATTTTTATATTTATACATCTGAATTTTTAATTTTTTTAAATATATTGGTCAAATTGACTTGTGTCCAAATATTTTAATTTCATTATTTAATATATAACCTTTTTTAAAATTAGTTTATCGTCTGTATTAGGATTTCCTGCCTCTCTTTTTTCTAATAAACAACAAATATTCTCAATTCATCTGGCAGCAAATTCCTCTGATTTTGCCTTTCCTTCATCCTTTTGGTACTTCCCCCTCTCTTTGTTAAACTTTCTTTTTCTTTGTTATATTATCTATATTTGTTTCCCTAAATGTATTGCTTAAGAAAGAATGGATTTCATTTTAAGATTTTTTTACTTTGCTTTTAAGTGTCATAGAATAGTCTCAATAGTAAAAAAAAATTTTTTAAAAGAAATACTAAAGATTACTAGGAGAATGTCTTTTAATTTTTAACCAACAAGAATTCTGACTTTTCTTTTTTTCCATTTGTGTATTAGGTGGTTGTGAATGCCCTTTTAGGAGCAATTCCATCCATCATGAATGTGCTTCTGGTTTGTCTTATATTCTGGCTAATTTTCAGCATCATGGGCGTAAATTTGTTTGCTGGCAAATTCTACCACTGTATTAACACCACAACTGGTGACATGTTTGAGATCTCCGAAGTGAATAATCATTCTGATTGCCTAAAACTAATAGAAAGAAATGAGACTGCCCGATGGAAAAATGTGAAAGTAAACTTTGATAATGTAGGATTTGGGTATCTCTCTTTGCTTCAAGTTGTAAGTGAACACTCTTTTCTCTGAAATTTGTTTATTGTTTGGAATAATAAAGTGATAACATACATCTAAGTTACTAAGAAGAGACTTTAGCTATTAAGAAGGAAGTTTATAACACACTTTTTTTTTTCTAATTTTGATTTGTTAGCACAAGTGTGTTAGCCCAGGTGGGTGACAACTTCAGCCCATGCAAGCAGTGCAGACATAGTTGATAGAGGCCAGGCAATTCAGTTCTTTCCAAAGGTTTTTTTCTCTTCCTGCCTATATTGCTCTCTTCCCATATAAACAAGTTGATGAATAAATCAATACGTTTGCTTTATTTTTTTCTATTGCAATTAGAAAGCATTTTCCACTGATGGATCACCCTCCCCAAACATACATACTTAACACACCTGATTGGATTATAAGTAATTGGTGGCAATTAACTGCTACTGAGTTGTATGATTTGGCTTGAAGACCAGGGAATGATATTTGAGGTTTTAGGGTTGGATCCTCACAGTGAAATACAAATAATACAGAGTAGTGCCTGAACCCAGAAATGAAATATAAGCAGCTATGGCCTCACTTCAAATGACGTTTCAGAACAATTACCTAAGTCTACTATACATAATAATAGTATCCTTATTGTACTTACTACTTTAAATACGTAAGTATCTGAATATTAATGTTTTTTACTACCGGGTCTCCTAAGCCTGATTTGCACAAAAGAAAAACCGTTTGCAATTTATAAAAACACAAAAGATGGTGGCCCTATAAACATCTGCATTTGATGCTGCTTTTGGCAGCAGCTGCATCATGACAAAGCAGTGGATAAAAACAGAATCCAGATTGTTTAAAAAACATAGTAAGATATTGCTCTATTTTGGCCACTGCAAAGTCAGCCTAAGGAAAAAAAAACAGACTGTAAAAGTTCTTTCATTGTTTCTCTACAGAGGCTTTAGCACAGAAATCTATTTCTCTTCACCAGGATCATGTTTTCAATTGCTCAACCAAGAGACTAACCAAGCAAACAAACCTGCATGGGTCAAAAACCCTTTTACCTCTCTTTCAGAGGTGTCTGTACTATGATTCCTTTATAAGTTCTTCCCACCTTCTTGTTGGAAATTCTTATTTCTCTTCTGGATGTTTCTGACTTACTCTGAATGTTTATGCAATTAAAATAGGGATTTAAAAAAATCTGGAAGTATGATTTCTTTAAATATTGTAGTGGACACATGGTGACATTTTCTTGAGAATTTATCCTAACCCTTAATTAATAACCACACTTGTAAATATCACCTAAGTGTATCATTTCCTCCATAAAATTGAGAAAAGAAAAAAAATTTTGAAGCAGGTCCTTGAAATGATAAATAATTCTGAAAATGTAGGGTAAAGATCTTGCACGCAGCCATTAGATAAATTCTGCCACTAAAGAAACTCTAAAGTACTACTTTATAGTTGGCTTTGTACAGAATCACCTCTGTTGATGAGTAACTCATTGAAATGGTTCTATGAATCACTTTTTCTGTTCCTGTACCTAGTGGGTAATGGACTTGTTCCGTCATTGACCTCAGCCACTGACATTCAGTATTTCCCCCTCTGATAGATAGCTTCTATTTTGTAGCTAAGAATCATTACTTTCTTTCCACTGCCATCACACAAACCCTTCCTTGGCTTTCTTCCCATGACATCCACCATTTCACAAGTGTTAGTGTTATGAAAACGAAGATGTGTTGGGATACAGATGCTGAAAGCTTTCTAGACTTGTTCAGTAGCTAAAAACAATCCTCTCAGACTCTCAGGGCTTAAAATTTATGTCCCGGGACAAATAACAAGTTACTATAAGCTACTAGACTTGGGATCCATCTTGAATCTGAGAATGCCAAGTATCTACTGCATTATTTTCTACTTTTACCCATATTAACTCACTTTCATTAAAACTACAGGGAAAAAGGTAGACTATAGGATGATTTCTGGGTGCTATTCTTCAAAATTCTTAAAAGAATAGTTGCAACTCTGACTTTATACATGTCCGTATGATCCTCAGAGTGTTATGATCAAGAGAAATGTTAAACTTTCACTTTCATCACCTTGCAGTAGATCTAAATGTAATGATTGATTTGTAGATCTAAATTGTAATTGTTTTGCTGCTACAGATATCTCCAAGTGTGTTGGCATTTGTAAAGCTTTCTAAAAGTATTCCACCAAATTTCTATAACACTTTAAATTTGCATTATTCCATTAACTCTAAGGAGTAGAGAAGTATTTGTGAGTTAGTTATCAAGCAGGAGGATATATCAAATAACGATTTTTGTTTGTTGTGTGTTTTAGAAATGAAAAGCCTTACTAAGATATTGTATTGGTCCAAAATCTATGTAAAACTTGTTTTGAACTGTCTTTCACATTGTTCCTTTTAAAAAATACATAAGTAAGAATATTTATTAAACATTAGGTCTGAATTATTCCAAAGTAAAGCATGCATGTCCTTTTTAATAGGCCACATTTAAGGGATGGATGGATATAATGTATGCAGCAGTTGATTCCAGAAATGTAAGTATTCCTTATCTCCTGCCTTTTTGTAACATTGGTTAGGTTCTAAAATTAATTCAACAGGGCATAGCAGCAAAATGGAATGATTCTATGATGATTGTTTTAAAAAAGCAAAAATTGGCTCAAATTAATATTCAAATATAGCACTGTTTATCAGAAAGATCTTACTAAAATAAATGAAAACAAATTATTTTGAAAGGTAAATGAATACATTCATATGTTTAATAACTGACAAATATCCCTGTATTAAATATTTTTCTATTTTGCTTTCTTTTTATCTACTAATTATATAATCAGCATATGGGAGCAAATGTGAAAAAATATATGATCAGTATCGGTAGTTGAAATGTATAGTTACTCTTCATAAGTAGTAGACAGTGTGAAAAGTTATGAATGTTGTCCAGGCAGCCTTAGATTTCTAGAACAATCCCTTTTAAATTCATTCTTGTATATGATTTCAGCATCTATAAATTTACTGAAGCCTTTACCAATGATGTTATCACTTCTATGGTTAACATTTCCTTTAAGTTTATATCACCAAAGTAAAGACCTACTTTATTTGGTTTCTCCTACAATAGTCTCTTTCAGGCTTTAAGAAGAGAACTGAAATCCATGCTTATTCCAACTCTGCTCTTCAAAACTTTGTAAAATTTAGTCTGGTCTGTCAGTCCTCATCTATCCATTCTGAAGTCCAATCTATTGTTTGGAAGTCCAATCTATTGTTTAGTCTATTATCATAAAGTTTAACTTCTCTCTGTGTAATCTGTAAACTGACCTGGTACGGCTCACTTAACTTTCTTAATGTGCACTTCCATAAGTGGCTTTAGTTTCATGTTGAGTGCTTTCCTGATATCCACCAGAGTTGTGTCATTTCATTTGTTACTTACAATTATGTTTTGGGTATTTGGTGGGTTTTAACTGTGTTATCTTTAGAAGGACATGAATTTATTAGAGAACTATCTATTGTGACTCATTTACCCTTTACTACGTAATATGTGGTAGCTCAATGATAATTTACTGGAAGTTAAATCTAAAGACTGAATCATCAACTGAGGATTCATAAGACAGGTGTCCAGTTGTGTCTACTAAAATATGTCCTAAAAAATTCAAGGACTATTGTAATGATAAAGGTATGATGCTGAACTTCTAAATGAATAACTCAGTTCTTGTTTACCAAATAAATTCATGCATACACAAATAGTTGTGTCTAAGCATAGTCTATACATATATACTAGAATAAAATTTTTCATTAATAATTTTTAAATTATTAAAACTCAGTACCTAAAAATCTTTTACCAAATTTAGCACTCTACTATCCAAATAGCAAGATACTAGTTGTATTTACAGTTATAAAAAATGGATTCTAAAGTGTCATAATCACTATATTTTTTACATGAAAACATCTCTAAAGGCTAATTTCAGAGACTTTTTTTAGAGGCAGCTGACTCAGAGGGAAAAAGAAAAGTACTGCTAAGTATTACTAGGCATTTTCTTTTCTATTCTTGTGAAAATGCACTGACTTATAGCATCAAAATGTATTGTGACATTTTACAAACTATTCTCCTTTGGTAGGTGGAACTCCAGCCTAAGTATGAGGACAGTCTATACATGTATCTTTACTTTGTTATTTTCATCATCTTTGGGTCCTTCTTCACCTTGAATCTGTTTATTGGTGTCATCATAGATAATTTCAACCAGCAAAAAAAGAAGATAAGTATTTCTAATATTTTCTCTTTCACTAAGATAGCAAAATTATTTGAAGCATTCTCTCCACTAAATGAGTACTTTGATTCAGAAGCCAAATGGGCATATACATTAAAATCTATTTTTCATCCGTTCCTTCTACCATCTACAGCCCATTTCCTTCAGGGTATAGAAAGCCAAGAATGACTGGGTTCCATTCCTGTACATAGATTCACAAAACCTCTCTCTCTCTCTCTCTCTCTCTCTTTTTTTTTTTTTTGTTTTTTTTTTTTTAGCCAGGGGCCACATTTTCAGTCCTTTCGAAGAGAATAATTAGAAAAAAAAACTAGAAAAGAAGACAGCATATGCCCCTTTTCCAAAGTCAACTCATTGTTTTATCCCTGTAATTCCCCTACTTAAAATATTCTTTCCAGTGAAAACCCTTAGAATGTTTGCAATAAATTAGGCAAAAGGTTTGCATAAGCATCTCCTAGTGTTTCTTTTCACATTTTTTCCTTCATTGGATCTTTTTATAATTTCTATTTCCTTCTCCTTGATATTTAATTATAAAATATTAGTCCCAGTGTTGAATTGAACAGCTCTTTATCTTATTATCATTTATAAAGCCCATTTTATCATCCTGATTATATATGCACATTATAGAAAGTATGAAAAGTAAAGAAATACCATTACTTGGGAGTAATCACTATTCACACTTTATGTTTTTTTGTTCACACTTTTCAAACATATTCTTGTTATCAAAATTATTTTATCTATAGTTATAAATTCTCTTTTTGAGTTAACATAAGTATTTTGCCATTTTGTTAAGTCTTTGTACGTAGATTATCATAATTTACTTAACTATTTCCCCAAAAATGGATGATTTATGTTGTTTCTAATCTTTAATGATTTAAAGAGTACCTAGTCAAAAGTCTTTGTGCCAAAAAATAAAAAATAAAAATTAGTATTTAATTATTTTCTTAAGACAAATTTCCAAAGTATTTTGCTTCCTCCAAACAATATGCTCGCTCATAGTCTCAATAACAGTGTATGGATGTGCTCAGGTCACTGCTGCTTCACTGGCATCAAACATTCTGTTTTTAATACTTGACATTTGATAAATGAAAATTGCTTTTAATTTTAATTTTTATGTCTATTATTACTAGTAGATTTGAACATGTTTTCGGTGCTTTTTGTCATTTATATTTCTTCCTTGTTGATCATTCCTTCATCTTATTTGTTCAGTATATTTTGTTATTGTATGAGTGCTTCCATTGTATGAGATGTTTTCACTATAGAAAATTCCTGTCCCCACCCCTTTTTATTGTTATTAATATATTCTATGATCAATGTCAGGTCTTTATATCACTTATTAGCCTGGGTTGCAATCCTCCTGGCCTGTCACATCCTTGCCGTACTAATGATCTCTGATTCCTAACACTTCTACCAACTTGGCCAGTTTCCTTTTTATCCTTTTGTTCCAATTCTTGGCTGAGTGAAGGTGGATTATAATAACTTTAACCCATCCTACAATATACATACTCTAATGCATTGCTGCACTGGAATAAGAAAATGATTGTCTTTAAGTTCTGAAAAGCAGTCTGTCTAGCATTAGAAACTTATTATTTCATGTTTCAGCAAATCGCATTTTACCACTCACTTATTATATGGTGTTGGGTAAAATACTTAGCCTCTCAGTTGCTTGCTTTCATTCTGCCATAAAATAATACTGAAAGTAATAAAGTCAATGTTGGATTACTGTGAGAATTAAATAATACTGTAGCACCTAAAAAATGCAATTTGTGTTTTTCAAATTTAAAATTCTAGGCTTAATTATTTTATCCGTTTCCTTTTTTAACCATCCTTTTCCTGTTTTAAGTTTAACATTGAAAAATTATGTGCAAAGGGGCACAGTTTTCACCAGTTTTTATTTTTCTTTTCTATACTTTGGAGGTCAAGATATCTTTATGACAGAAGAACAGAAGAAATACTATAATGCAATGAAAAAATTGGGATCAAAAAAGCCACAAAAGCCTATACCTCGACCAGGAGTAAGAAATACCAAATGATACGGGAAAAAAATAAACAAAGACAAAAAATTGCATGTGTTTTCTTACAGAAGAGATAGTAGCTAACATTTCCAGCGGCAAAGATTTCTTCCATTTTTAGAATATCATTAATTCATACCTTTTATGGTAATGGTAAAAATTACTTAAAAAAAAAAAAGAGAGAGACCAGAAAGAAAAAGAAGAAGCAGAAAAATGCATCCTTGTTTTCAGGGGACTTCTAATTACACAACTAGAATCCAACCTAAATGGCGAAGGCACATAATGTGTTATGCGCAAGAAAAAGCTGTTCAGAACTCAAAAGTAGTTGCTGAGTCATCTTAAGAAGAGGGATAAAATTTGGATGGGATTAAAAAGCATGCAATTTTCTGCTAGGTTAACAAAGTGATGAAGTGCTGAGTGAAATAACATCTTACTTCCCTTGTATTGTCCGTTAGATGTACTGAGTGGAGAAAAAAAGAATTCTGGTATCTGCTGTTCGTGTAGATGGCTATATAGTTAGAAGTTACTAATGTCTTCAGCCATCAGGGGCAATAAATACAATTCATGATGATAACTAACAATCCTCATGCTTCCATGATAAACCAACCAAACAACTCCTGTGAAATGGAGAAGCCTTATCCTACACTGTATTGATTTTTGTGATGATGATTTGTGAAGTTAAAATAATTCCTGAGGCACATTAGGGAACAAAATACTAGTGAACATTCATACTGTGCCATCCAACAGTTGCCTTCTTGAAAATGATGAGAAATACATACTGTTCTCTACTAAACCTTAACCCTGGAAGTAGAAATGGGTCAACTATGTGTAGAAAAAATGTAAGATAGAAGATATCCTCAGAATTCCTCAGCAGCCTAAGGAAATGAGCCTGACAATGGCCTGCAGTGACTAACAGTGGCAGAAATGAGGGGCAGAATGACAGATCAGTGATGGGGACATTAATTTTTGACATCAAAGTATAAAGAAGGTCATTATGGTCTGATTATTCCTGTGTAGGGTCAGCATTCTATGTCTGACAGTCAACAAAGACTTTTGGTGGAAGAACATCAATATCACCATTCATAGGTTTTAAATGCATAATGTTATAGATGTGTCCTGGAAATCCCAAGTTCTCTTTAGCAATTCTTTGAGAATAAGACAAATGGAATGTTGCTAGATACTATATTTTGAGATGCCTGCATGGTCCAACTGATCATAGGATATTCTAGTAAAATAAAATTAGGCAGGTTTCTCTATTTCTCATAATCTTAATATGTTAATATACATTTGTGCCTCTGGGTGAAGAGTATAGTATGCAATGTTTCTTATCAGAGGTACCCTTTTGACAGGGATCATTATTCTGTGGAATACCCATTGGTAAATAGAAGTTTAGGTTATTAAATTTTTAAAATTAATGTGTTACAAGCCATCTTTTACACCATTCAGAGTCAGTGGTTACTATGTATAATATTAGAAAGTTAACCAATGCAGAAAGTACTTAGGCAGATGCTAATATGTACAGGAAAACTCCTCGGTTGCTAAAAAGCTTTCCTGTTTCCCTACAGAACAAATTTCAAGGAATGGTCTTTGACTTTGTAACTAGACAAGTCTTTGACATCAGCATCATGATTCTTATCTGTCTCAACATGGTCACAATGATGGTAGAAACAGATGACCAGAGTGAATATGTGACAAACATTCTGTCACGCATCAACCTGGTGTTCATTGTGCTGTTCACTGGAGAGTGTGTGCTGAAGCTCATCTCCCTCCGCCATTATTATTTTACCATAGGCTGGAATATTTTTGATTTTGTGGTTGTCATTCTCTCCATTGTAGGTAAGAAGTATTTAACATCTCTTCAATTCTGTTCAATAAAAGTAAAAGTTGTAACATTTGCTTTACATTAGAGGTCATCCCACCACTCAGAAATCACTACTCTGAAATTTTCTATGTTTCATCCAGGTGTGCTTGTTTTTCTTACAAAATGAGGCTCCTGCTATATGTACAATATTGTATCCTATGTTCACCGTTGTAGATTAGGTATATTATTTGTGGATCTAGTATATTCCCATTAATTTGAACTAGGAATGTGCTATTAACTAAGATCAAAAATGTTTTTTGACATGTTTAGATTAAATAGCCTATATAATATCTAGATGATTCTGTTGAGAAGAGAACTAAAAATTTAGTCTGGTCCTAAGGAAAGACACTGCATTGGAGATATAGACACAGAGTCATCAGCATGTAGACAGGAGTGGAAGCTGGTGTGAAGATAAAGAAAGGCATAGAGTGAAAAAAAAATAAAGATAAGAACAGAATGTTAGCAAATACAGATGGAAGTTTCTTTAAGGGTATCAGGTAGAGATTTTCTAGATAACCTTGAAATGGAGTTATACTAATGATGCACAAGGGGATGCGAGGTGGTATGGGACATCATTTTATCATTATATACTTAAAAGTCTGGAATGTACAACACATCACATCAGTAGCAGCTCATCTCATTAAAGATACAACTCTAGCTCCAGGGAAGTGGAGAAGTGTATCTGTGGGCCTAAAGTATTCATTCTTTCCTAAACCAGATAATATGATTGGATCAACATTTTACCATTCAATATGGGGCACCTCTGATGGGTAGATTTTCATGCCATTACCTCCTCTTAAGGAGTTGGTTTTATATCCAACTCGTATATTGCAGGTATCCTTTGATTTCTACAGTAACCTATGATGCAATCAGTTGTGGATAGGGTACTAAGGTTATATTCACCTCTCTCTATCTCACTCTCTCTTTATCATCCTTTTTCTCTCCCTCTCTCACACACCACACACACTTAGACTAATACTTTTCTAGAATGAGACAGTGTAACTTGAAAGACCTTGGTTTTCTGAACCAATCAGGAAATTAGTTCAATTGTTACTTCATTATCTAAAAAGCAAATAGAGAAAAAATCTTAAAAGAAGTGTCTGAGAGACCAACGTTAGACGCAGGAGACCAGAAAGGGCACCAGCTTGGATCCTTTTAGAAATGTAGCAGCACATATATATAATATGTAAAAATATTATAGTGGAAGCTCAGGCAAGTACCAAGTTCATGGAGAAATGAAAATAGTATTAAAAATGGTAGTTACTTTCAGATGGGTAAGGACTGAATAGGCAATTTCAGAAAAAAAAATAATTGTATTCATATAAATATGTACTTATATCCTTGGCCACTGCTGTTCAGACAGACTTGGTAATTTTTAACTTATTTTTTATATATTTAGTCTTGAGATTTTATGTAAGCTAAAGATAGTCTTTAGACATCCCTCAAAGACAAAAGTACCGTAAAATTATTTCTGAACATTGTCTTAACTTGGACTGCCATAACAACTTACCACACACTGAGTGGCTTAACCAACAGAAATTTATTTTCTCATAGTTCTAGAGGATAGAAGTCCAAGAACAAGCTGCCAGCGTAGTGGGTTTCTGGTGAGGGCTCTCTTCCTGGCTGGTGGATGACTGCCTTCTTGTATGTCCTCATACGGCAGAGAGAGAGGAGATAGTTCTCTAGTGTTTCTTCTTACAAGGGTACTAATCCTATCATGAGAGCCCCACCCTATGACCTCATCTAAACGTAATTATCCCCTCCAAACTTTCTCCAAATACTATGCATTGGAGAGTTAGAGTTTTAAAACGTGAATGGGGGGTAGTGAGGAGGAAGGACACAATTGAGTCTATAACAAATATTGAGTTGAATTTAATACTGAATGTCAAAATTAAAGTTCATTAATAATATTATATACAGTTACATGTATATTATATGGATGTCAAATTTAAGATTATGCAACTGAATTTCAGGATTCTGAACTTTACCTTAGAGCCTTAACAAAATTTTGATTATTATCTTAGTGGATAACTTCAATGGTTGGTATTCTCACTTTTTATCCACAGGCATGTTTCTGGCCGAGCTGATAGAAAAATACTTCGTGTCCCCTACCCTGTTCCGAGTGATCCGTCTCGCCAGGATTGGTCGAATCTTGCGTCTGATCAAAGGGGCGAAGGGGATCCGCACGCTGCTCTTTGCTCTGATGATGTCCCTTCCCGCCTTGTTTAACATCGGCCTCCTGCTCTTCCTGGTCATGTTCATCTACGCCATCTTTGGAATGTCCAACTTTGCCTATGTTAAGAGGGAAGTTGGAATTGATGACATGTTCAACTTTGAGACCTTTGGCAACAGCATGATCTGCCTGTTCCAAATTACCACCTCTGCTGGCTGGGATGGATTGCTAGCACCTATTCTCAACAGTAAACCACCTGACTGTGATCCTAATAAAGTTAACCCTGGAAGCTCTGTTAAGGGAGACTGTGGGAACCCATCTGTTGGGATTTTCTTTTTTGTCAGTTACATCATCATATCATTTCTAGTTGTGGTGAACATGTACATCGCTGTCATCCTGGAGAACTTCAGTGTCGCTACTGAGGAAAGTGCAGAGCCCCTGAGTGAGGATGACTTTGAGATGTTCTATGAGGTTTGGGAGAAGTTTGATCCTGATGCCACCCAGTTCATGGAATTTGAAAAGCTATCTCAGTTTGCAGCTGCTCTTGAACCCCCTCTCAATTTGCCACAACCGAACAAACTCCAGCTCATTGCCATGGACCTGCCCATGGTCAGTGGGGACCGGATCCACTGTCTTGACATCTTATTTGCTTTTACAAAGCGGGTTCTGGGAGAGAGTGGAGAGATGGATGCCCTTCGAATACAGATGGAGGAGCGATTCATGGCTTCTAATCCATCAAAAGTCTCTTATCAGCCAATAACTACGACTTTAAAAAGGAAACAAGAGGAGGTGTCTGCTGTAATTATTCAGCGTGCTTACAGGCGCCACCTTTTAAAGAGAACTGTAAAACAAGCTTCATTTACCTATAATAAAAATAAAATCAAAGGTGGGGCTAACCTTCTTGTAAAAGAAGACATGATAATTGACAGAATAAATGAAAACTCTATTACAGAGAAAACTGATCTGACCATGTCCACAGCAGCTTGTCCACCTTCCTACGATCGGGTAACAAAGCCAATCGTGGAAAAACATGAGCAAGAAGGCAAAGATGAAAAAGCCAAAGGGAAGTAAATGAAAATAAATAAGAATAATTGGGTGACAATTGTTTACAGCCTGTGAAGGTGATGTATTTTTGTCAACAGGACTCCTTTAGGAGGTCAATGCCAAACTGACTGTTTTTACACAAATCTACTTAAGGTCAGTGCCTACTATAAGACAGTGACCCCTTGTCAGAAAACTGTGACTCTGTGTAAAGGGGAGACGACCTTGACAGGAGGTTACTGCTCTCACTACCAGCTGACACTGCTGAAGACAAGAGACAAAATGGCTACTCAGACTGTAGGGACCAGTTCAAAGGGGTGCAAACCTATAATTTGGGGGTTGTTTAACATGAAACACTTTAGTGTAGTAATTGTATCCACTCTTTGCATTTCAACTGCCACATTTGTCACATTTTTACAAAATCTGTTAGGGGATTCATCTTTTTTTTAATCCATATGTTGTTTATTATATGTGACTATTTTTGTAAATGGGGTTTCTGTTGTGAAATAGACAAAGGGTCTCTTCAACAGGTATGCCACCGGGGGTTATCACAATCACACGGCCTCCCATCTGCACAAAGGTGTGGTTTGCATGAGGGCATGCTGCACTTAGAGATCATGCATGAAAAAAAAAAGTCACAAGGAAAACCATGAGTTCTTAAATTCCATCCATCTTCCTGGGAGGGGTAATTGGGTGATAACTGGAGGTGCTTTGTTGATCTTGTTTCATCAAATCCAGCCACCAGACCAAGTGGATCATTTTGGGCGGGGGGAGGGGGTAGGCCATTAAATCTTAGCAGGTGCAAACTTCATTCAAATGTCTGGAGTCATAAATGTTGTGTTTCTGTTTATCGTATTAAAAAAAAAAAAAAACTGAAAAATGAGCATTGCTTCTCCCCGAAGACTGAATTGACCAAAAGAACCCTTTATAAATTTCTGCTTAATCCTGCACTTCGTTTAGCCATCTTCAGCTCAGCAGGTTGACAACTGTATATGTTAATGAAATGCTATTTATTATGTAAATAGTCATTTTACCCTGTGGTGCACGTTTGGGCAAACAAATAATGACCTAAGCACAGTATTTATTGCATCAAATATGTACCACAAGAAATGTAGAGTGCAAGCTTTACACAGGTAATATAATGTATTCTGTACCATTATAGATAGTTTGGATGCTATCAATGCATGTTTATATTACCATGCTGCTGTATCTGGTTTCTCCCACTGCTCAGAATCTCATTTATGAGAAACCATATGTCAGTGGTAAAGTCAAGGAAATTGTTCAACAGATCTCATTTCTTTAAGTCATTAAGCAATAGTTTGCAGCACTTTAACAGCTCTTTGGTTATTTTTAAATTTTAAGTGGATAACATATGATGTATAGCCAGACTGTACAGACATGTTTAAAAAACAAACACACACTGCTTAACCTGTTAAAAATGTGTTTAGAATTTTATAAGCAAATATAAATACTGTAAAAAGTCATTTTATTTTATTTTTCAGCATTATGTACATAAATATGAAGAGGAAATTATCTTCGGGTTGATATCACAATCACTTTTCTTACTTTCTGTCCATAGTACTTTTTCATGGAAGACATTTGCTAAACAAGAAATGAAAAGAAGACTGGGTAGTTGTAGACTTCTGTTTTTTTATTAAATTTGCTAATTTTAGATTATTTCATAATTTTAAGGGGCAAAATAGGTTCACAAGCCACGTCCAAATTATGCTCTGCAATTGGAAAAGGGTATAACATTTTAGTTATATTTTTGGTAGTGCCTGCACAAACTGATTGAAGGTAGTGCTTATTTTTCATTTTTGTCCTTTTTTTTTCTAATTTCTGTTTATGTTTTCATTTCTTTGGAGTCATCCTGCTCTAGATTGCTCTAAATATAATGCAGGTTTCACATATTTTTTTCCACAAGAACAGAGAGTAGTGAACTTATATAGTCAATTACATCAGGATATTTTGTGTTTCTTACAGAAGCAAACCATAGGCTCCTCTTTTTCTTAAAATTACTTAGATAAACTGTATTCGTGAACTGCATGCTGGAAAATGCTACTATTACCCTAAATGATGCTAACCAACATTAAAAATGTGCAAAACTAATAAAGGTTACATTTTTTATTTTATTGTTTGCCTAGTTACTTTTTGTTAACAGCATTTTATAAGAAAATGAAGATATTTTATTCTACAAATTGGGGGAGAAAGGGAAAGACACAAACACATAGTCTACCTGAGCTGACAGAAACCCTGGGGTAGAAATGGGACTGGGAGGAATGACCTCCCAAGGGCTACAAGCAGTAGGAAGTGACTTCTGCTAGAAGGAACTCATGTCAGAGCATAAGCTGGTAGCTTTCACTGGAAAAAAAGTATGGAGCCAGAGCCATGGTAGATGGCCTCTTGAGATACGAAAAGAAGCCCTCAAATCTGTATTTAAAAAATTAAAAGTTGCTATGTGTGAGTAGGATATTTTGTTTGCTCCTCTAGAACCACTCTCCAGGCTTTTCCTCTTGCTCTGTGGAAGGGTGATTTTCTACATTGCTCTCTTACCCTTTGGCTCCCAACTGGTGTGGCTAATGGAAAGTCCCAGCAGGAAAGTACCATCAAGGAAAGCACCAGTGGGAGAGAGCTAACTTGGGTATTTATTCCCCAGTTCCTTCTTTGCTGAGTTGCTCTGGGTTGGCAGTGGTGCATTTATCAACATAAAGTTATACTTTTGGTCAGACAATCCCATCCTACAACAAAAGCTACTTGGGGTTCTGGTCTTCACTCCCCTACTTGTTCTCTTAGACCTGTGGCTGGACTTCTCTATTCCTTGTAGCTCTCCCCTAATCTTGCTGATGCCTTTTCCAATGGCCCCTTCATGACAACATTCTCTGTTTCACCTAACTCCTTCCTGTCGACACAGTAATTAAATAGCTTGTGAAATGGGTCAAAAGGCAAAGATCTGCTTTAGGTCAGCTTGGAGACTCAATCTAACTGGCTATACATAAAAGACCAGGAACTGGAGAAACTCCACTGAAGTCAACCAAAGAATTCAATTCATAGAAATCATAGAAAGGTTACTACAGTGGTCTGGACAGTAAGATTGACAGTCTAAAAACCTTAGCTAAATTTATGAGGAAAGAGAAGCCCTCACCTGTCATCAGGTAGTACAATCTCAGTTATGAAGCTAGAAGGGGGAACATGGCCTTGATGGGAAAAGGAGCAGTCATGCACTACTTTTCTTATCCTTCTACACTCATAACATCACTTTAAAACAACATGACAATAAATACCGATTTATTAGTGGCTGAAAAGTACTTCCCGTTTCCAACCAACATAAATAAGGATTATAGGAAAATCTCTACAGATTTTTTTATACTCCACATCCACACCAGTAGTTACTGGTACTTTTCCAAATACAAAAAGAACTAGTGAAACAGAATCATAAATTACCATAGTCATGTTGGTATTATTTTACATAATACTTGTGGTGCCAAAAAGTAATATAATGCTCAAGGAATGTTGAATCACATCAGTGGGACAAAGACAGTGGCTTGAAAGAGGTTCCCATTGGTCAAAACTGGGGGGATTTGAGAATCAGAAAAGATAACGATAGTAGATTACAACCTATTTAATGAAATAAGAATTCATAAGTATATACTGATATAAATAAATGGACAAAAGCAAAAACCTCTTCCTTATTGTGAATTTTAACTAACAAGTGTAGAAGAAATACTACAGTTAGAAAATCACCATTTGGCAACCTTGAGAATGACAATTGATTCATGCAAAAATAATGAATGCTAAACTCATGAATGAAAGTTTGATGAGGAATAAGAAATTTACATTGTCTCAAAGTATCTCTTTCGCATTAATTAAAAAATTTTTAAGGAGAGTTTATAGTGGAAAAATCTAGCAGATACTACCTTCAAAGATATCATCAATTATACTGCCAACTACACTGAAAAAGACACATGATTTCTTGGTATCCAGTCAAAGCTGCATTACACGAACTTAACCATAAGGAAAATCAGATTAAGGCCATTCTATAAAATAATGTTAATTTCATGAAAAACAAAGGAAGGTCAGAAACTGCCTGAGGTTGAAGAGCTATGAAAACTAATGATTCTGGATTGGATACTAGACTGGCAAAATAACATCAATTACAGATATTGTTGAGAAAACTAGGTTTGAATATGGACTGTTGATTCAATATTAGTATTATGAAAATTGATTTTTCTAACTGTATTAAGTCTAATGCAGCTATTATAACTATAGGTAATATCTTTCTTCTTGGAAAATGCATACTTTTTAGGGGTGAATGGGATGATGTCTGCAATTCACTCTCAAAAGAAAATGTGTTCAAAGGAAAATGTATTATGTGTATGTGTGTATATTTAAAAGATAGATATAGTAATAGATGTGGTATATCTTTGGGGAAGGGAAGAGTTTTTTGTTCCTGTTGTGTTATGTGTTATTTAAGTGTGTATGTATGTGTGTTAACCCTATTTTCTACCCTCAAAATTAGATATACTATCTCCAATTATTTCAAAGAATGCTTTATTTTAACTACAATTCTTTTTTTCCTGGAAGTCATATTTCTAAAATTACTTAAATTATTACATTCTTTGACTTTTATGATAATCCTTACATTGCTAAAAAAAAAAAAAAAAGACAACTTTAAAATAAAGATGTGACATAGTGGTTAAGACATCTGTTTGAAACTAGACAGACATAATTGAAGCTTTGTAATCTAAATGCTGGTAATTCTATCCATATCATACAAGAAGGTAGTTTATTGGCTTTCTGAGCTGGGGCCCAGACATTCTAAGTATAAACCAATAACCCAAACACAGTTCCACAGACCAGCACCCCCATGACAAGGTTTTCATATGCCTACACTTAAGCCAGAAAATTAACAATAGTGTTATAAATATTTATAAATTTTAATGTATTCAATTTAAAAATTTAATTGTAAAATTGTGTCTCATACTTTTTTTGAAGACTAAAATCATCTTTATGTTAAAATGCTTTTTTTTTAGAAATTACGGTGAGAATAAATGATAGTAGGTTATTTGTTTTAGTATTTTATTTGCTCAGATTAAAAATTGGCAACTTTGTGTTGGTCCTCTCATTTTTACTTTACTGGTACATGAATTCAAAAATCTAGGAACCATTGGGGTAGACAAATATTACCTGACCTCATAAATTTGTGTGTTTGTACGTGGATACCAGAAAGTTCAGATTAGAACTAAATAAACTGTATTAAAGACAGCAAATATGTCTTGTAACTGCATATTCTATCATGTGTGCACTCGAATTTCATATTGTTATAAGAAAATAAATGTTTCTCAGTCACTAAGAATTTATTAAAATGTTTTTTAGTCAAAAATATTGCTTCAATCAGGTGCAGCTGATAATACTGTTCTTCCTGGCGCATGGGAATATTCTTCGAGGTTATCAATTTACGTTGATTCAATCAATATGGCAGCAAAGGCATGTGAGGAAGAAAATATTCCAGGCAACCAAGAGTTGCTGGAGAGGTTGCATCACCAAGAAATGCTTAACATCACAGGTGAATAATCCTCAATGTCAACTGAGTACTCAGTGTTGCTCAAGTCCTTTATCATCCCCTCCGAACACTTGTATTTTCAGGTAGCTCTACCTCTTACTCACCAAGAAACATGAGGACATTGCCATGAAGTTCCTCAAATTCTTTCCTCTCCAGTGAAAAATATGTCTTCCTTCCCTCCCCTTTCCATCCTTTTTCTTCCCTTCCATTCCCTTCTTTGCTCCTTGTCTTTGTTTCCATCCTTTCTCCTTCCTTCTCTCTCCCTCTCTCTTCCATCCTCCCCCTTCCTTCATCTGTCCAGAGATCATTTTTCCCCATTCATTTTTACGTATGTTGATACCTTGCACTATAAGCTGTTTGCCTTCTCTTGATCTTTACTCTCTCTTCTTTATTGATCCATTCTGTCCGGATTTTCATTTTCAAAATCGGTTCTTCTAATCTTGAGAACTAATTTTGCTCAACTCTGATGCATCTTTATGCACTGTCCCATTATCTCATTCCTTTAAAAAATTACCTTCTGAAATCAGGGTTCTATGCTGACCACCTTCACTCTTAGTTATCGATGATATCAATGAGAAAACTTGGCTGTGAATAATCTTGTTGACCTTAGTACACTGAGTTTTCAAAATGCTATGCTGGCTACTATCAGTAACATTATAAGGAAAAGATGAAAATACTTACAAAAGGTAGATATAGGAATAAAGAATATTACCTACTTGGAGCAAAGCTGTATATACTCTGTTTCTGGTTATCATGAATTACATCTTCTCTATTTAATGTTTGCTAAGAAGGGAAAATTATTCACAGAGCTATTCAACTGTACACTGTAGCATTTTGTTTGTTCTGTTGTTTTCTAAAAATGTAGGCTTTGTTTATAAGGAATAGAGACCAAAAAGTTCTTTTTCCCCCCCAGGTTTTTATTTAAATTCCATTAGTTAACATACGGTGTAATATTAGTTTCAGGTGTAGAATTTAGTGATTCAAAACTTACAGACAACTCCTGGTGCTCATCCCAACAAGTGCCTTCCTTAATCCCCATCACCTGTTTAACCTATCTCTCTGCCCACCTCCCCTCTGGTAACTATTGGTTTGTTCTCTACTTAAGAGTCTGTTTCTTGGTTTGTCTCTCTCTTTCCCCCATCTTCATTTGTTTTGGTTCTTAAATTCCACATATGAGTGAAATCACATGGCACTCGTCTTTCTCTGACTTATTTCCCTTAGCGTATACTCTTTTGCTCCATTGATGAATTGCAAATGGCAAGATTTCATTCATTTTTATGGGTGAGTAATAATCCATTTTGTGTGTTTATATATTATCCTTTGAGTAAATACTTAGCAGTGCAATTGCTGGATTGTAGGGTAGTTCTATTTTTAACTTTTTGAGGAACCTCCATACTGTTTTCCAGAGTGGCTGTACCAGTTTGCATTCCTACCAACAGTGGAAGAGGGTTCCCCTTTCTCTGCATCCTCACCAAAACCTGTAGTTTCTTGAGTTGTTAATTTTAGCCATTCTGACCGGTGTGAGATGACATCTCATTGTAGTTTTGATTTTTATCATGAGGAGTGATGTTGAGCATCTTTTCATGTGTCTGTTGACCATCTGTATGTCTTCTTTAGAAAAATGTCTATCCATGTCTTTTGACCATTTCTTAACTGGATTGTGTGTTTTTTGGGCGTTGAGTTTTAGAAGTTCTTTACATATTTGGATACTGACCCTTTATCAGATATGCCACTTGCAAATATCTTCTTAAAGTAAACTTACAGGAAGTTACATTTTAAGTGTGAATTTTTCACGAAAAAATATATTGTTATAGAAAATTTTAATTTGCTCATTAGGTTATTAATGAATTCACTATTATGTGTTAAAGTTGCCATAATATGTGTGCACGTGTTTTTGGAAAGCATTAACTTACAGATTTTATCCTTCCTCATCAAGCTGTCTGGTATAAAATGTGACTCTTATAGATTCAAACACCAAATCAATGCTGATACATATTCTTCCAAAGCACCTTTCTCTCTTTAGTGCTCTCAAATCTGGGGCCTATCCCTGTCAGACTACAATTAGCCAAATTCAACGATCTTAATCCATCTTTATTATATTTGGTAGATAATTAGAATTCGATGGTGATCATCAACACCTTTATTAAACCACATCTTCCTTTGCCTTCCATAAAACTATACTATTCTAGGTCTCCTCCTATACTTTAGATTCTTTGCCTTTACCATTTGTTCACTTTTTTTCTCCTTTTGGATTTATACAGCACCATCAGCTTCTTTGCTGAGCTGGTACTACAATTTCAACTTTCTATCAATCTTTTATACTTGCATATTTTCTATTACCTTTAACTTAATATGTCCAAACTTATTAGACTACATTCCATTCCTCTCAGCCACCAACAAAACTACTCAGAAGCCAACCTGCTTTCCCAATATCTGTTATTGTGTAAGCTATCCCTCCAGTTCAGCAAAAGAAGTAAGTACACATTACAGAGTATATACAGGAATTGATGAGTAACTCTACAGGAGGATACAGGAACAATTACAACAGTAAATTCTGGCCTGAGTTTGAAGAATAAGAAGGGCAGGACAGGCTGAACAGCAGAAATATTATGGAATAGTGGTCAAAAGCATAGATGCTGGAGCCAGATGCCTGGATTCAAATATCAGCTATACTTCTTATTAGCTGAACAACCTTGAAAAGTTTCTTAACCCTTTGTTGCCCCAATTTTGTCATCTGTAAAACAGTAATAATAATTCTTGTGAGGATTAAATGAATTAATACAAATAAAGCTCTTATATAAACACTTCCAAGCATATAGTAATTGCTACATACAGGTCTATCCTGCTGAGAGATGACCAAACACACATGTGGAAATGGGAAACAGGATGGCATGTTCAGAGCATTCACAATGAAGTGATAACTGAGTGACTGAGTGATAACAGTGACTGAGGGGCAAGCAGGGGTCAGATAACAAAGGTCCCTAAGTGCATGTCGGGGTTTGGCTTTAATGCATAGTGATGAACATCATTTAGACATTTGTAAAAGAAGTGAAGCTAGAAGTGAAGATACTAGGGAATATTTTGACTAAAGAAAAGGAAACAGAACGCAGCGACATAATTTAAGAAGCCACTGGAGGGGCGCCTGGGTGGCGCAGTCGGTTAAGCGACCGACTTCAGCCAGGTCACGATCTCACGATCTCGCGGTCTGTGAGTTCGAGCCCCGCGTCAGGCTCTGGGCTGATGGCTCGGAGCCTGGAGCCTGTTTCCGATTCTGTGTCTCCCTCTCTCTCTGCCCCTCCCCCGTTCATGCTCTGTCTCTCTCTGTCCCAAAAATAAATAAATAAATAAAAAAAAAAAAAAAAAAAAAAAAAAAAAAAAAGAAGCCACTGGAGAATCCAGGTGAGCAATGATGAGACACCATTAGCATTGAGTACCTTCCTCATCTCATTTTCTCCCCACTGAAACCAAACGCAGACTTCAGAATTCAGTGACAGCTCCCTTGTTTCTTATTGCTGTAAGAGAAATTTCTTTCCAATGAACTTCCATGGGATTTGGATGTATACGTCCAAACCGAAACACTTTTGAGAGTGAAGGAGGATACTGTTGATAATCATGCAAAAGCAAGAGGCATAAACACAGACTCTCCCAGGCAAGCCAGGACATAGGATCACCTCATATATGCCATTGGTGTGACATTTAAACTGCCAGGATGCAGTGGTTTGGAATGTGGGTTGCTTCCTTTGACCAGCCTCCCTCTCCACTTCTGCCACAAGAACACAAACACCACATAGTGTCTGATAGGCAGAGATTGGCCTTAAATACCTTTTACTCTTTACACTGCTTTGCATACAGAAGGTTTTCCGTGGATATTTAGCAAATAAACAAATTAATTAATTTTAGCATTGCTCGAAATTATTCCATTTTCAAGTTATTTACCCCTCTAAGATATTTTCCCCTTTACTTATATACTATGTCAGAGGGCTGTCATTATACATAAGACATATGAAGTAATAAAACATCATAAGAGTTATAAATGAATATCAACCTTGGTATATTATAGAAATATTGGATGTATATAATAAATATTATAAATGGATGAGCATTGTATCCCTCCATAAGAGTACATACACTACCTCTCTATTACCTGTAAAGAAAAGGAGATAGATAGATAGATAGATAGATAGATAGATATAGGTATAGATATGTATATACATAAATATTTCCAAGGTATAAAAGTTCATAAATTGATTTTTAACTCTTCAGAACTTAAGGATTATATAATACTCATCCCGTTCTTTGCTATGGTGGAACTATTGAGCTTGCCATTTTAAATTTATTCCTCTAAAAGGAATTAGGGCTTTGGACCTTGGTTTTCAACATCGCTTGGCCTGATTCTTAACTGCATTATTAATGCTCATCTTTTATCAAAGATGGTGAAGAAATGTCCCGTTCAGCAGTATTTCTTGCAGGCATAGAAAACACAAATTTCTAAAGGCAAACAGATTGTGCCTTTGATCAACCTCAATGGTAAGTGCAGCCATTTGCCCAACCTTAGGGAAAAGTCTGTTGAGTTATACTGACTGCTAACCTAAAATAGGTGCAAAGCTAGAGCAAAATATAGTAACTATAAGGTTATGATCATATAAATACGTAAAGAGATGGATAATAGGATTTATGGAGAATGGAGAAAGTACCTGGAAATATTTTTTTTTTCAGAAACAAGGAAACTGAATGAATGCATTCATTCAAACACAGCAGAGTTTGTCCTATTTGTCATATGTTAGATTTGTTAAAATAAAACTCAGTACACAGTTAATTGCATGAAATTTAGTACCATCCAGGTATGTCCCACAACGTTATGACACTGCCTCTTTGCCACACTAAAGTCTAGGTATTGCCATGGCAAATCAATGCAAGGATAACTTCAGGGTGGTGGGCGCCAAGTTATTGAGTCTATCATAAACTCTCTTACCTTTCAATAATCTTAGATCAATTTTCTTTCTTTCTTTTTTAAACATCTAATTCTAGAAACTTACCAGGGAAATAGCTAAAAATACAATTGAATCAGAATCTCTAGAAAAGGACTTGAAAATTTCTGTTGAGTTATGCTGTTAGAATGTTCTGGGAGAAAGCTATAATAAGCCCCCCCGGAGAGTCTCATCAGCAGAAAGTCTGTGAAATCCTGACTTATGGGTAGGTAGTCTGGTAAGGTTCAAGGACCTCAGGAGCTCATCATTAGTTGATGATAGTACTTAATTAATAAAATACTTAAAGGTCAGAATATGCTGGCATCACCAAGTAGCACCCCCGAGTTAGAGTTTGATTCAGTATGATACTGTGAAGTGCCCAAATACTGTCCAGAAATCTGGGCTGAATGAACAGAACAAAATAGCTTAATCTTCAGCACATATGATTAAGTTCTAACATCAGAGACACAATCGGCTCATACAGACCTTTATAAAAATTAGGAAAGATCCCCTTTTCTCCTCTGTGGAAAACAACTCTGCACTGGGATAAAGGATTTGGCAATCGGGACATGGGCTGGATTTCAACTGGTATCATTGTGCAGGACAATCTGAGGCACTGGTGGTCATTTATTGATATAAACTACCAATCCCAAGAGAGACCACATACGAATGATTAACTTTTAGGCCAATGACGATTCTAATATTGCAAGGCTATGGAACCCTTTTTTCTCCCAAATAACATCTTATGATAAATGTGAAATCAAAAAGTGATGGTAAGGAATGGGACCAGTACCTATGGGTCTCTGCAACGTTCACTGAAGTGTGATGTTGTTGCTATTGTTTTTTGACTGAGCTATAAAAATAACACACACCTTTTATTTAAGAAAAAGAGCTAATGGGGCGCCTGGGTGCTCAGTTGGTTGAGCATCTGACTCTTGATTTCAGCTCAGGTCATGATCTCATGACTGGTGGAATCGAGACCCATTTCAGGCTCCATGCTAACAGCACAGAGCCTGCTTGGGATTCTCTCTCTTTGATCTTTCACTCCTTGTGTGTGTGTGTGTGTGTACACACACACTCTCTCTCTCAAAATAAATCAATAAAGATTTTAAAAAAGAAAAGAAAAAGAACTAAAACAGCACAGAAAAATATAAAATCTTATTTTCCCACTCTCCTCTTTGAACAGTTTCTTGAGTAACGCTCCAGGAATTGTTTTATACATATGTAAACATATTCTTTACTTGTTATTATAAATAACATTTTTCATGTTCTGCAATTTGACCTTTCAATTAATATATCTTGCATATATTTTCAAGTGGCATATATAAATCTACCTCATTCTTTTTAAATGGTGCACAATGTTCCATTCTATAGATTAATTAATGGGTACTTCTTTTTTTTTTAATTTTTTTAATGTTTATTTATTTTTGAGAGAAACAGAGACAGAATGCAAGTGGGTTAGGGGAAGAGAGAGAGGGAGACACAGAATTGGAAGCAGGCTCCAGGCTCTGAGCTGTCAGCACAGAGCCCGACACGGGGCTTGAACTCACAAGCCGTGAGATCATGACCTGACCCGAAGTCGGATGCTCAACCGACTGAGCCACCCAGGCGCCCCAAATTAATGGGCCACTTCTTGATGGACATTTAAATTTTTCCAGTTTTGCTTTGTAGTTACAAGGTTGTAATGAATATCTTTGTTCCCGGATTTTTGTGAAATCTATAGGTCTCTCTGTTGGATATGTTTCTAAATTGGATTTTGTAGGTCACACATATTCACATTTTCTATGTTTCTATTAGACAGCTGGGTTAGGTAGAGGTGCATCTCCTTGAAGAAGGGGCCATCAAAGGACACTCTTTAATTTTTCATCTCTCAACATCTCTTACAGGAAAAACAGTTCTACAACCTAAAGGCAGAAACCATGCCCATCTTACATGGTATAGGACAGTGCCAGCACTGTACTTTTTTAAAAGTTGAATAAGTTAATAACCTACCAACATGGATAAATATTGAAAACTCTTCTCACAATATCTTCAAATTTAGGATCAAAAACATAATGCCAATAACATTTTTTTTTTGCAGTGAACCCAACACAAAGCAGCATACATAATAATGTCATATTTCAAACGATGGGAGCCACATATCATCACATTATTATTCAAAGAAAATGCCTACTTGACAATGAAAATGAGGAGTTATGGCAAATACTATTAGCCCATATGAAGCTATTCAATTCCTGTGTATCCTATGAATGATAAATAATGTAATTTAAATTAATTATCTATGAACATTTATACTTAAGTTATCTCATTTAACAATACAGTTTTTCTTTTAAAATATTCAAAAGTATTGGAATATTTATTTCTGAAATAGAAATTATCTCTATTTTTCATGACAATAGCAAAACATGATTATTGTAACAAAATCAAGACTATAAAATTTACACAGTAGAAAATAAGAAGCCCAAAGACAAATACTGCTAAAACTTGGTTTATATTTTTTCATAAAATATTACTACATGTATCATTAGATCCAAACATTTACTTAACCTTTCAAACTTCCAAAACTACTATTTGTCAATCATTTTTCCAGAAGACCAGAAATACTGTTCCAATAAAATCTGTAACACCTTGAACTCATTTATCTGTCCTGAACATTAGATTCTCATTTACAAAATGAAGGGCTTGAAAAGACATGGATTTTCAATGTCCATTCTAGTTTCAAAACATTATTTTTCGGAGAATAAAACCAATTTCTGGCAGCATAAAACAATAAACTACCATAATTAATATTGTAAATCAAGTAAGCCTTACATTAGTTTTCTAGGCTTTTAAGACAATATACAAAGGTTTCTTCATGAGAAGGGATAGGTGCTATCACACATTAATTTTGGTACAATAACTGTTAGGGATAGAAAAAAATACGAACATTACAGAAGGTCACGACCAGTTCTTAGGAACCCATAAAAAATGTTTTTCTTTCTGCTGTGGAAGGCTGTATTTCATGAGGGAGTTCACGTCCCAGTCTCTAATGCAACTCTGAAACAGAATCTAACTCTGGATTAACCTGCCAAATCTAGTCTCCTTGATATTGTCTGAATTACAGTTTGGAAATAAATTATTGGGTTTTAGGGTCTGTTATATTCAGGTACACATCTTGAGAGCATCTTCTAAACCAATAATTGGGGATCAAGTTCTGTCTAGACTTCAGCTAATTTAGTCTCAGAAGCCATGAAGGTTTTTGGTCTTAAACTTCTTTCCATCCACTGCACTATACAGAACTATGAACTTCAACTATGTAGAAACTGTGACTTTCTAAAGTGATCTTACTAACTATTGAAATACCGCATGACCTTCCTATGCTAGACTAAGGCCAGTTATTATTTTAGCATCTAGATTGTTCTCTGTATCCATTGTAATACCCTAATGATGAAGCAAGTTTGGTCAATAAATAATCTTAATATCATATTTTATAATTTTTACTTAAAGCAATGGTTTTGAAAGCATGGTCCCCAGACCAGTAGCATCAGCATCACTTGAGAATGTGTTAGAAATTCATATTTTGGGGTCCTCAGCCATGAACTAGAACCTTTGCGGGTGACACCCTAGCAATCTGTGTGTTAATAAGCCCTCCAGGTAATCCTGATGTATGCTCAAATTTAAGAACCACTTCTTGTCTTATGCATGGGGCAATGATGTCCCCCAGTGGCCAAAAACCCATACACTATTTAAATACATGTGTATATTTAAAATAATTACCAAAGACAATGTTCACATTTTTCTTTTTTCTTTTTTTTTAATGTTTGTTTATTCTTTAGGGAGAGACAGAGTGTGAGTGGGGGAGGGGCAGAGAGAGAGGAAGACACAGAATCTGAATCTGGCTCCAGGCTCTGAGCTGTCAGCACAGAGCCTGACATGGGGCTTGAACTCAGGAGCTGTGAGATTATGACCCGAGCTGAAGTCGGATGCTTAACCAACTGAGCCACCCAGGTGCCCCTCACTATTTTCTAATGGGTTTGAAATTTAGTCTGAAAATTCATGTGTGTGTGCAAAAAACTTCCATTTCTTTTTCTTCTTTTAAATCTAATAAAATCCAAAGCTTAGTATCAGTCTCATTAGATTGCCAGGAAATCAATTCTCACTCAGTATTAACATTCATCTCTCCCAGGACTTAACCAGAATCCAAGAGGCTCATATGGTGTTCAGAAAATGGGAGAAACTTCTTGATCCTCTGGTCTGTGACAGCTTCTGATGACATCCTTATTGTAGAAACTACAGTGGATGCCTGATGTCAGTATTACAGAATCAGTTCTACTGGGCACACCATGTTGCCATTTATGTGAGGTCTCCCCTCCCTCTGGGTGCACTGCCACAGATCAGGGGTGGATGCCTGAAATTACAGGACCCTATTGACTTTTGTCCCTGTCTCTGTCTCTGGAAAGTGTTTCTCCCCCTCTTGCTTCAGGGGCACTTCTCTGGCCCCTTTCACCCACCAAGAAACCCCGATCTTTTATAAAAAGAACTTTTACTTTACAAAAGTTCCAAAAGTCTTCTAAAGTGCTGTAAAAAAGAATTTCCTGAGATGATGAAATTGCCCTCTATGGATTTGAAATGTGTCTAGTGCAATTGATGATTTAATTTTTATTTTAACTAATCATAATGTAAACTTAAACAGCCTCATGTGGCTAGTGGCTACTTTATTGGACAGTACAGTTCTAGAGACCTTTGCTTTCACCCTGCTACAAAATACTAATGGCCTAGTCATCCACGTAAATCAAAGAATGGAAACTACAGAGAGCGATACAAAATAGCATCTCAAAAAAAGTTCTCTGGTGATGAGTATAAGAGTGTTCATTACATCGTTCAACTTTTACCTGTTTGAAAATTCTCAAAATAAAAACATGGTAAAAAATATAGTGCCACCAATTAAAGCTCAGGTATAAATGGTTTTATGAGCAGGGATCCTGAGGTGTGAGCTCCAACTGTTTTAATTCAGCTAATTCAGATAAGAGGTAGGGCCGATGAGGAGGACCCTGTGAATGAGAAACCAGGAGTTGGGTGTGAAGAGAAAACCTGGATACTTTGGGGTGAGAAAAAAAGTCTCAGCTGTCAGAGGGAAATGGAAGCTGTGGTTCTGAACAGGAAAGGCATTCTTCCTGAGGGAGATAGAGTCAGCTGCCTTCTGGATGGAGGGAAAGCCATGTGCCTCAGGCTTAAGATGACATTCTTATGAGCTTTTGGTCTAATTTCTTGTAGATAAAAAAGTCCAGCTGGAGGAATAAGAGGTATTTAGGGCAAACACATTTGAATGACAAGCTGGGGGAAGCAATTCAGTGGAGCAGAGTTACCACACGGTGGCTACTAATACAGATGCTGAAACGGATGCACAGGGAAGAGAGAGACTGGTGGGAAAGGCAGGGAAAGGAAGGTCTGTGAGGAAAATTACATTGGACATACTTGAAGACAATCACATTACAGCAGAGCATCCTTTATGACCTCACGTGTACTGGGCATGAAGCCAGAGTTCCTCGTTTATTTTTGCAGACTCAACATTGTACATTAGCATGTATTGCCTCTAAGGAATGTTGGTGACTACTTGGAAACAAATACTGCCATAAACAAAGTTATCAAGAATCAGACACCTAGAAAGCTAAGGCCTGGTTTTTCTCAACCTTAGGGTAAAACTTAGAACAGACCTCTGGTTATCTCACATCCAGAAATAATAGAGCATCTGGGAAGATGGCAGTGTGGATCTGATGTTAGGTAAGATTTTTTAAAATATGAACATGGATCCAAGTGAGTAAATTCTAGGCTGAAGGGAGAGTTATCTTTATTCTTTGTTCTTATTTTATCAACCAGATACAGATTCTTGAAAGGAGTAGAAAGAAAGACAAATAGCATCTCGTGAAGATGTTCTGTATATGGTGGTTGTAAACATTTAAATAATTCATTAGTTCTATTTCAAAATACCAGACTCTTCTGAAAAATATTTTTCTGTATCTTCTGTCTCCTACTTTTGCATAGATGAAATGTCAAAATACAATCAAGAAAACCAAGAAAAAAATAACTTCCTGGTAAGTCTCCATCATGAAATTTGAGTAGAAACAGCCCCTATATCTGATAGTGAGCAAAAGGCAAATTTTCTATTATCTGGCAGTTTTCAGCCATCAGATATCTGAGCTGCATGGGTATTTTGAAAGAAAAACAAAGAATCAGTGGCCAAAAAGAAGGAATTGAGTAGGAGTTGTGTCTGGAATGTAACAAGTGATGTTAATTTCCCTTCATTCTTAATACATTAATTCCTAAAACTGGGAAGAGACCGCTCAATTTAGTGGCTTGCTTAACTGCATTTCCTGAAAGAGCTATCAAAGCTGTCACTATCTATAATTTATTCATTTCCTTTTGTGAATATCTATTCAATATCTACCTTTACTAGACCTTAAAGAACAGGAAGGCAGGAACAAGAATTTTGCTGTTGTAGGCATTCATTAAGCGTTTGGTGCATGAATGAATGAATGAATGACTAAATAATACATTTTTAGAAATTAGATCACTTCTTCAACTTTCTCCATTGTGTTATTAAGCAAAAGAAATGTAAAAGGCATGTGTCTGACCATTATTGTCTTCTCCCTAACTTAAATGAATCAAATTGTAGAATTTTAAATGTAGAATTTTAAATGAGTTATGACAATCGTATCTTTTATGTCCTCATTATAGACTTTGATGTGGACCATGGCTTGTGGTATTTTCTACTGCACACCAAGTGCAGATTATGCCACATGCTTTGAAAATCAGACCAGCCGTTACAAGTTGTCCATTATCACAACCGTTTAGCCTGACTATGAATGTTGGAACCATAAGAAAATAATCCTCGTAAAACCAATCTTTAAAAGGAAACGAATGAAAAATATTACCTAGCCTTGAAGTCTTGGCAAGTAACCACTTTTTTCCTTCTAGATTGTCATTACCTAAACTCTAGGCATGGAAAAAAAGCAAATGGTCATTGCCTACTCAACACATTTAAAATCTGATTAGGACAATTTCCAAGCATATCAACTAAAGTAAAATAATTAACAATGGGATGGAAATTTGGAATCCATGTAAAAATATTTTGCAAAGAACATTTAAACCTCAGATCTTTACCACTATTTTTGAAGTATCTTTAAGCAGAAATAGGAAATCTCTTAATCCATTACATTTCAATTTAATTCTATGACCTGAAGAAATCTATGAGCAACTGACAGAGTTGGCTGATGGGTACAAACATTAAAAAATGCATAGGCTGGGAATGCAAGTTGATGCAGCCACTCTGGAAAACAGTATGGAGGTTCCTCAAAAAGGTAAAAATAGAACTACCCTACCACCCAGCAACTGCACTACTAGGTATTTATCCAAGGGATACAGGTGTGCTGTTTTGAAGGGACACATGCACCCCAGTGTTTATAGCAGCCCTCTCAACAATAGCCAAAGTAAGAAAAGAGCCCAAATGTCCATCAATGGATGAATGGATAAAGAAGGTGTGGTATATACATACACACACACACACACACACACACTCACACACACACACAATGGAGTATCACTCGGCAATCAAAAAGAATGAAATCTTGCCATTTGCAACTAGGTGGATGGAACTGGAGGGTATTATGTTAAGAGAAATTAGTCAGAGAAAGACAAATATCATATGACTTCACTCATATGAGGACTTTAAGAGACAAAACAGATGAACATAAGGGAAGGGAAACAAAAATAATATAAAAACAGGAAGGGGGACAAAACATAAGAGACTGAAAAATATGGAGAACAAACAGAGGGTTACGGGAGCCAGCGTGGGAGGGGGGATGGGCTAAATGGGTAAGGGGCACTAAGGAATCTACTCCTGAAATCATTGATGCACTATATGCTAACTAATTTGGATGTAAATTTAAAAAAATAAATTAATTAAAAAGATGCACAGGAATTAATTTTTTTTTTTTAATAAGCTGTATATCCAATGTGTGGCCCCGAACGCAGGACACCAAGACCAAGAATCACAGCGGGGTGCCCCATGCATAGGAGTTAATCTTATCAGGTTAAAATCAGCAGTATCATTAAAGTAAAATATTTTTTAAAACTTGCTATCATTATCAGAAAGGTTAAAACAAAGGATTAATTTAATGCGCATTCTAACAAAGGGGATCGCTGCAATGCCTGTAAAGGTGAGCTTTCTATAAAGAACCCTGATTTTTCTGCGCCACCTTGCGGTGATAATACGATTACTGCAAGTGAAAGTGATAAAAGTTTTTCTTTGCGTTGTTCCGGCCTTCAAAGAGCCGCATTGCGGGAACCGGCCCCTACACAAACGTGCAGAAAATGGTGTCTTTCTTTGTAGCTAGCGATCGGAAGGAGACTGCTCTTTTTCCTACTACCTCCCCCATTTCGTTTATTCCGTCATTCCAAATCCACCTCCCTCCTAATGCCGCTCCGCACTCTGACCCCTTCGCCAACGGCAGCCGCCGCACCACCCGGTGCCGCCCCCTTCCCCTTCCGCAGCCCTTCCTCCGGGTCTTCGCAGCACCTCCTCCCCGCGGCACCTCCTCCTCGCAAATCCCTGCGTTGAGAGCCCGCCCCCTGCTTCCGGCAGCCAATGGCAGCCCGGCCCCGCCCCGCCCCTCCCGCCGCTTCCAGAAGCTCTGGTGGGGTTTGGGCCTGGGCTGCGGGACTCTGAGCCCCCCGGTGAGAGCCATGGATTCGCAGGGGCTGAAGGTGAGCGGACGGGGCCTGGACGCAAGTTGCCTCTGCCGGCGGCGTGGGCCCGGAGGGCGTGGGGAGGAGAGGACTTCGCGAAGGCGTCGTTATCCTGCTGTGCCTTTGCTGCCCGGGTTCGCCAGGCGTCCCAGTCGGGCGGTGCTGGCCTGTAGCTGTATCACCAGGGCCACCTCCATGGGCCCTGCCTTGGAATCTTGAAGTCCGGGCAGTCACGCTGCTAACGAATTGCCGTTAGTGTGCGTGTCCCACCCCGTTTAGGTTGTTTACTTTTACTTTGTATCCCGTTTGTTCCGGATGCTTGGTCAACGAATAACACCCACTGCGCCTCCCGGTGCGATTTTTAAGGATTTAATTAAGCAAACTAGTGTCAATAAACCGATTGCACAGAACAGGAACACGAAAGATTATATGAAAACAAAGTGCTAGGCTTGAAAATGGAGGAGTCTTTATTTTGGGATGATGGGCTTCTTTATCACCGATTCATCTATTAAGCAAATATTTTGTGACGGTCCACTGAAGAAGTGATCTAAAAACAGGGACATGAGGCTTGAGAATTAAGTTTCTTTGTAGGATGATGATCTCCCATTTGTTCACTGATTCACTCTTTCAGCACATGTTGATGGAGGGCTCGCTGTGTGTACATTGGCAGCTGGAGAGAGTGATGAGCAGACCTGAATAGCCCCTGCCTTCACAGATTGTACAATCTAATGCTGGACAAAAACCTTAAATTAATTAGGGGCACCTGGGTGGCTCAGTCGGTTGAGCGTCCGACTTCGGCTCAGGTCATGATCTCGCGGTCCGTGAGTTCGAGCCCTGCGTCGGGCTCTGTGCTGACAGAGCCTGGAGCCTGTTTCGGATTCTGTGTCTCCCTCTCTCTCTGACCCTCCCCTGTTCATGCTCTGTCTCTCTCTGTCTCAAAAATAAATAAACGTTAAAAAAAAAATAAAAAAAAAAAAACAAACCTTAAATTAATTCAACAAGTATTTATTGAGTGCCCACTATGTTGCTGGCACTGTTCTAAGCCCTGAAAATAATAAGTCCTGCAATATTAAAGCTAAGAAAAACACTCCCAGTCTTAGACTTACATTTGACTGGGGGGAGTCAGACGGTAAGTAGTGTGTTAGATGGTGAAAAGTTAGATGGTGAAAAGTGGCAGTGACAGAGAGTCCTGGAGAGTCTTCTGATTTTTTGCTTGAGTTACATTATTTTCCAAAGCCCTCCCCATCTCCTTAATTTTTTTCATAACTTTAATTTGTCCTTTGCACTATGAACTAAGTGAACTTTTCAATAAAAACACTTTCATGCCTAATACTGTTATGTGGCTCTTCATCACTTAGACTAGAGGAGTAAATCCAAGTCCTTAACATGAGGCCCTGCTAGACCCTACCTTTCTCTCCAACCTCCTCATCCTAGAATCTGCGTCTTAACATAAGACTCTAAAACAGGGAATGGCAAACTTTCTCTGTAAAGGGTCAAATAGTACATATCTTGGGCTTCACAGGCCATAGGGCTCCTGGCATCTAACCTGCCATTGCAGCTTGATAGCGACCATAGGCAATACTTAAACAAACGAGCGAGCATGGCCCTGTTCCAGTAAAACTTTATTTATGGACACTAAAATTTGAATTTCTTAGAATTTTCACATGTTATGAATATTTGTTTTGTTTTGTCCCCCCCCCCCCCCCCCGCCAGCTGTTTGAAAATGTACAAGCCATTCTTAGTTTGCTGACCATACCCAAAAAAAAAAAAAAAAAAGAGCAGCTGGCTATAGTTTGTCAATCCCTGCTCTACAATACAGGATGACTTTAAGTCCTCTCCATCGCCTCTCCATCCTTGTGTTTCACTGCTGATTTCTTACCAGTGCTGATTTCTTATCTCTGTTGCTGTAGTTCCTCTGCCTGGTAACTCCTCTACCCTCCTCAAGGATCATGAAGGGGAAATATGTGTACGTGTGGACGGGGTGAGGAGTTCATGATTCAAGAGGGAATTCTGAAGTCCACCCAGAGAATCTTTTTATTCTTCTGTCATCCCACACCCCAACCTCATTCTTTACATCCCTACAACACTTTATAAGCTCTTTTCTTGTATTTATGGCATGGTTTTAGTCTTTGGATTCTAGTCTCAGGTTAAAATTTTAAGCCTTTCTGGGTCAGGAACCATGTCTTATTCATCTTCACATAAACAGTATCTAGCCCAGTGTCTGGGACTGGTAGGCAGTCAGTAAACATTTGTTGGTCTGAACAAACCAAGGAGTGGTAATAGATGTGAGAGTAGGAAGTAGACTAGAGAAACAGAAGAGCCTACTGACTGGTTAGAATTAGTGAGACTGGGCAAACTGGAAGGGAGGATGCCATGACTTGATTTCTGGCTTGGGTAGAGGGGGCAAATGGAAAGATAAATCTGGAGCTTTGATGAGAGGTCTTGACTGGACACTACGTTTTTTTATTTCATCAATGTATAGGGCTCAGAGGAACTTACTTTTCTCAGAACAGGAGTTTTACAGTATGATACTGTTAATTAATCCTCACAATGGTCTATAAATAATTAGTGGCATTTTACAAATGAGCAAACTAAGGTGTGTAAGATGGACCAGAAATTTAAAACCAGGTCTTTTCACCTTAAATCCATGTCCTTTTTATGATACCTTTCAGGAAAATTATAGATGCTTGGTGATAGTAAATGTTGAATAGAAGTCCAGTAAGATGATATTAACATTGTCCTTAGTTGTGGCAAACAAAGAGTTCATCTGCAATCTTAGGGAAGGGCACAGGAGGAAAAGTGCACTTTACTGAAGCGTGCTGTGTGGGTAACTGGGAACAAGAGAGCAGTAACCACAAGGAGGGAAGCAGAGTAAAAGTTAAAAGGGAATCTTTGCCTAAGTGTTCAAGAGAAGCATGTGGACTGTAGCCCTTCAGAAACAACACACTGTAAAAAAGAGCAGTCTAGGGACGCCTGGGTGGCTCAGTCAAACGTTTGACTTTGACTTGGGTCATGATCTCACAGTACATGGGTTCGAGCCCCGTGTTGGGCTCTGTGCTGACAGCTCAGAGCCTGGAGCCTGTTTCAGATTCTGCCTCTCTCTCTCTCTCCCCCTCTCCCCCTCTCCCCCTCTCCCTCTCCCCTTTCCCCCACTCACGCTCTGTCTCTCAAAAATAAAAAAATTTAAAAAAAATTTGTAAACAGTCTAGACATTCATATTTCAATCTTTTCAATCACTGCTTCATCTATATTTCTCCCTCCTGCTGTATGGGCTGCAGAATCAGAGTAGGTGAGTATGGGATGGTCCAAATTGGTTTATGGAGGTGGATCAGGTCCATTACAGAAATAGTGAATATGGCTTCCTTCTTTGATTAGGTTAGCAACTAAGCCTTAGGTATGATCCTGAGAGAAAGGTGTAAAGCATAGACTCAATTAATCAGAACTTAGTATCTCCTGATAGTAGTTTTCTGCCAAGTAAATCTAAATAATATAATTTTGAAAAAAGCTTAAAGGTAATAATTTCCATTTAAAAAGTTTAGATCATTTGTTCTTACTGACAGTTCTTTGTTGTAGAACTCAGAAAAAAAGATATTTGACAGTGAATTGCTGAATTCAATTTGTCATTACTTTGTAATGCTCTAAAAACAAAATAGAAGCAAGATTCTTTTTTAAAAAAGAATCCTGTGGTCTGGCAATGGAAGGCTCTTACTAGTCCTGTTTTTGTCAATTTTCCCATTTTCTTTTCTTTTATGTTTTATTAAGTTTATTTTGAGAGAGAGACAGAATCCCCCCCCCCCCCCACACACACACAAGTGTACATGCAAGTGGGGGGAGGGGCAGAGAGAGAGACGGAGAGAGAGAGAATCCTCAGCAGGCTACCTACTGTCAGCAGTGTGGGACTCGAACTCACAAACTGTGAGATCATGACCCCCAGCCTAAATCAAGAGTTTGACGCTAAACCAACTGAGCCCAGGCGTCCCTGTTTTCCCATTTTCTAAAACCTTTAAGAAAATGTGGGCAAAGGAAAGAGGCAATAGTAGCCTAATTTCAGTATTGTTAAATAATTTAGAAAAAAAAGATGGAAATTATTAGAAAACATTGAGTTTTTTCAAAAATTTTGTGTTCATTGTGTTTTGCATTTGTTACTGTTAAATGCTAGCCTTTAACAATATTTTCAGGAACTTGGAAGGAAAAAAGAACCACATTATCTAATTTTAGATTATTTAAAATTTTAGATTAATATCTGCTTCTTAAGGTATTTGAACACCAAAATCTCTTTTAACATTTAGTCCCTGTTTCCTTTTAGACTTTGATTAATTACTATTGTCAGGAGAAATATTTCCATCATGTATTACTTACTGCCAGTGAAGGAGTTAAGAGGTATGGCAGTGACCCAGTCTTCAGGTTTTATCATGCCTATGGTACATTAATGGAAGGTATGTGCTAATTATTAAACATGTTCCATAAGTTTTAAATTCTTGTTTTGTACTATGAAGTTTTTCACATTATAATTTTGATTTTCAGGTAGAACTCAAGAAGCTCTTCGGGAATTTGAGGCTATTAAAAATAAACAAGATGTATCACTTTGTTCTCTAATTGCACTGATATATGCCCATAAAATGAGTCCTAATCCAGGTATAGTATTTAAGTATAATGCTTAGGACAATATTTTCTACTCAATTCATTTTGATTTTTCTCAATTACCATAACATTTAGTCTGATAATCTATATTACAATTTTCTATAGTTACCATTTTATATATTTGTTTTATCTTCCTGACAAGGTTACTGATTTATCAAGCACAAGAAATATGTGTCTTTTATCACTTTCATATTCCTTATATCTTAGGGCAAAAGTTTCATTAATATATAGGGATCATTTGAAATAATATAAAGTTGTATATTAGCAATTATTAAACAAAGGACAGCCCAAAATAGGTTTACACATAAATTGCAGCCAACTTTAATTTTTTTTTTAATGTTTATTTTTGAGACAGAGGGAGACAGAGTGCGGGTGAAAGTGAAAAGATGAGCTACATACTAGAAAAAATATTTGCAATTCATTAACTGACAAGAAAATAGTATTTGAATATAAAAAGAACTCTTACAAAAATAAAGAGCCAATGTAATAGCATTATAGAATATGAACAGATAATACACAGAGAAAAGGCTGATACAAATATGAAGAGATGTTCAACTCTGTTAGTAAGTAGGGAAATTAAAACTGCAAAAAGATACCATTTTACATGTATCATATCAGATTGGCAAAATTTTAAATTTTTTTTTAATGTTTATTTATTTTTGAGACAGAGACAGAGTGTGAACAGGGGAGGGGCAGAGAGAGAGGGAGACACAGAATCTGAAACAGGCTCCAGGCTCTGAGCTGTCAGCACAGAGCCCAATGCGGGGCTTGAACCCACGAACCGTGAGATCATGACCTGAGCCAAAGTTGGACGCTTAACCGACTGAGCCACCCAGGTGCCCCATTTTGCAGCCAACTTTATAGCTTATGTGCAAATCTATAACTACATGCAGTTTCTCCCTTCCACTGTATCTTAAGCTTCTCAAAGGCCCATATACATCCCTGCAGGGCAGGGAGGGGTGCTAGCTCTTAGAAGATATTCAGTAAATTTTTATCCAGTAATAGGTTGGGAAATATAACTAGATTATAGAAAGAACCTTATGCATAAGCCAATAATTAAAATTGTGCGAACTGTCAACGAACAGAGATCTTAATGGCTGAAGCACAGTATCATAATTATAGGAAATAAAGAAGAAATAGTATTGTATTGTTTCATACATATCCAGTAACAGCTAATAGCGTTACAAATGTACATCATGTTTCAAATAATTAGACTATAACCAGATGTCATAGAATGTCTTTTTTTAATATTAGAAAATTTTTTTCCGAAGCAAAAGTATCACATATCTCCTTTACCCTACATGTACTTGTACAGATCAACAAAAAGTTACTTAAAACATTAATGTGTTTAACAAGTAAACAAACCTAATGACTAGATGCTTACCTTCTGCAAGAGACTATGCCAAACACAGAGAATACAAAAGAATTGTAAGAAGTGGCCCATGACATCAAGTTTGTAGTCTAGATAAGAAAAGAATATGTAAAACCCATAAGGTTAAATTCTAATGTTACTATTAAATAAAATTATGAGAAATAAAACAAATGAGTTCATAATTAACTGAAAATGGTATGTACTATTAATCCATAGAAGAACAAAGCAAACGCTTTGTGTAAAATGGGGCCTTAATCTGGTTTTAGAAGCACAAGTAGGATTTGAATATAAAACATATGTGTCGTACAGGATAAATCAATGGGCAAATATGTGGAAGTGGTTCGGGATTAGGCTCTTGTATGGATCTCCTTTCTCTGTGCTCCAGCAGGAGTGTATTTAGGTGGAACACAGAACTTGCATAGAGAGATGTAATCAGTAAATCTAAAAAAAAAGAGAGATTCGTACAAACTATTTTCCTCTTAGAATCAAGTTTTCATTTAATTGGTTATTCCCAAGAGTGTTGGTTCTGTTGGGAAATGTGATTTCCAGGACACTAAAAGGATGGAGGCAGAAATATTGTTTAGAAACACCTGAGTACAGACTTTACCTGAGTACAGGGCTTAGATTATTCATGTCCATTCTTCCTGAATACAGATGTAAGCCCTGATTATAAAAGGTCCATTAAGAACTCGAGCTGATATCTGGTAAGAGCCAGCTTTGTGCAGATGGTGTCACAGCTAACAGATGGCCCACTTGAGACTTGATAGATACCTGGGCAGGAAAGTACAAATCGTGCCCCTGCCCTGATGAGTTCTGTTTCTACAGAGTTCTGTCTCTGTATCCTGGCTACTTAATGAAAACTTCTATAGGTGTTCAAGTGGGTGCGTTGGAGGCTTTTCTTGCCAGGCAATCTGTATAGCCTTCCAGAAACAATTTCATTTCATGAACTCAAAGTCGTACCTTGGTGGTTCCACATTTAAGTTTACATTGGTATCATTAGAGATAAAAGAAAGAGTCGTAATACCTTTTTTGAGTAGCCATTTCCAGAAAGGTAGTCAGAATCACAGCCTTCAGCTTTGACATTTCTTCTTCCTTATTGCATAGTTGATCCACATTCAGATTCAATTCAGGATTTGGATCGAATTGATAGTTGTGTCCTAAGCACACGTGTAATAGATTTAAAGGTTAGAGTTATGAGAGGTGGGCCATCTTTTTAAGGGAGCTGCTATGCAGTCAGTATTAAACCATGTAAATAATGGTAATTATACTACCTTTCATTGACCAATGAGAGCAGCCAGGAATGTTTACATATTTTAGAATTGGATTAGAGAGTTGGGTAATTTGAGTACTAGTCCTGGATTTGCCCCTAATAATTTCAGAATCATTGCTAATTTTTTCAAGTCCTGTTACTAAAAAATTTGTATATTTAGCCTTTATATCTTGAGAATGACATAAACTATATAACTGTAGTATGCATTACAGTGGTCATTAACCACATGTGGCTGTTTGAGTGCTGGAATGTATCTAGTTTGAGAACCCAAGTTTTAAATTAACTTTAATTCTAATTAATTTTAAATTTAAAACTGATACTTGATTCAGTTACTAGAAAAGTAATGTTTGGAATAATGAATATATGAATCTGTTGTTTTCATCTATAAATTTTAAGGAAGGTAAGTACAAATCACATAATTTTGAAGAGAATTTAGCATTATAACTGAGATGTACCTTGTAAAAAATACATATCAGATTTTTAAAATTTAATAAGAAAAAAAGTATCTCAATAATTTTCATGTCAGTTGTGTGTTGGAATGATAATTTGGATAAATTAAGTTAAATAAAATATGTTAGTAAAATCAATTTTACTTGTTTCTTTTTACTTTTTTGATGTGGCTACTAGGAAATTTTAAATTACATATGTGACTTAATATTTTATTTCTGTTAGACAGTGGTGTTCTAGAGAGAACTATATTCTGTGCTCTGTTAATCATCTGACCTATTATGAACACTTGATCTAGAATTTAATTTTTATTTAATGTCTTTTTTCCCCTCCTAGATAAAGAAGCTATTCTGGAATCAGATGCCAGAGTAAAAGAGCAGCGTAAAGGAGCTGGGCCAAAAGCTCTGTACCATGCAGGCTTATTTTTATGGCACATTGGTCGTCATGATAAGGCGAGAGAATATATTGACAGAATGATCAAAATGTCAAATGGCAGTAAAGAGGTAGCTGGTCTTCTTATTTTGAAATAGATACAATAAAGGAAGCTTACATATTAAGTAGTATTTGTTATATTCTCAATTTATAAATAACAGCTTTATTTTAATACTATTTTGTAAAATTGTGGTTGTCTAAAGTTGTCTATTTTTATGCTGTTAATTAACTCTTGAAAAAATCCCTCCCTGGTTCTTTCCCTACCTTCCTTCCTTATCTCTATCTTTCTTTCTCACTCTCCTTATTGAACTGTTCTAGGTACAAGATACCATTGTTTGCACTGTTAATAATACAAAGATCAGGAATACATAAACTTTACTTACGTGGATGGGTCAATCTAGTAGTGTCATAGAGCACCTATGCAGCTAATACTGTTAGAACGTTTATAAATGGTGTGAGAGACGTGTGATTGAAGTATTCAGGAAAAGAGTAATTAACAGTTCTTGCTCACTTTGTGCTAGGCACTATTTTGGAACTTAAGGAGAGATCACATCTATAAATGTTAGGAGAATGAGGAAGAATTTCTTGAAGGAAGTAGCATTTGAGGTAAAACCTGAAACATGGATACAGCTTCCACATGCAAAGATGATGGAAAAGGGAAACAAATACTCCCAACGTGGGGAATAATAAATGGAAATGAGAAAAACAGAGAGATGTGTTGGTTCTGTGTACAGTAAGAAGCTCACTTTTGACGGGAACACTGTAGAAAAAGAGGGTGGAAGAAAAGCTTAGAGAGGTGGGTTGGGACAAATTGAAGGGCCTTGACAGCTAGCTACAAGTATTTCTATGAAATTTAGTAGGCATGGAGAGGTCATTGAGACTTTTAATTGTGGCAGTGGTATTATTAGAGTACAAATTCTGAAGACTGTTTTAAGTATGGTTTATAGGATGAACTGGCCTAAGGAGAAACTAGAGTGCTGCCCCCAAATGGTAGTACATACTTCCCAGCAGAAGGTTTTTAAGGGCCTACACTAAAATATTGTACATATATGACCACTGTAATGCATACGAAAGCTTTATAGTTTATATCATTCTTGAGATATACAGGCTAAATTAGATGCAAATTTTTTAACAACAGGACTTGAAAATTTTAGCAATGACTCTAAAATTATTAGGGGCAAGATTTTGAGGTGTCAGATATCAAGGATGTCTCTCTGAGGTCTTAAGTCTGGAGAGTTCAGATCCCAGTTAACGTAAACAGAGAATATGTTGAGACGAGAAGGTAATCTTGGAGAGGGTAATGTATTTGGTTCCAGACATACTATGTTTCCACCTCTGGTGGAACAGTGAGATGGAGATAGTAGATGAGCTCTTAGGAAAAGAAAAGTTTAGAAAGAGGTATTGGACTAGAAATAAAGGTTGAGAGTCATCCACACAGAAATAATAGTTGAAACGATTCAAATACAGACATTGATCTAGTGAGTAGAAATAGCATTTAGTATTCATTTCTGTCTTTTCAGGTGAAATATAGGGAGGTAAATATAATCTCAAAGATTTATAAGTTTATGAATTAACCTAGAAAAAAAATTTTTAAGACTTTATTTTTAAGTAATCTCTACACCCAATGTGGGGCTCGAACTCACAAACCCAAGATCAAGAGTTGCATGCTTTTCAACTGAGCCTGCCAGGTGCCCCTAGAAATTTTTTGATAGAAAAACAGATTTCACAACTTTTTATTTGACATTAAAAAGAAAAGTAACCTGTAGACATCTTCTTTCTTATTCTATAAACCTTATAATCCATTGGCTCCCTAACATTTCTGAAAGTAAGCATCTGTGACTTCTTCAGTCTTTAATTTCTGAGGCCATTTATCCTTGCATTTGAAATGCACTGGACTAGTCACAAGGATTAAGATAGTTATCTTAACTTTAAAAGTTAAGATAGTTATCTTAACTTTTAAAGTTAAGATAGGTTATCTTAACTTTTACTATATATAAAGCAAGACACTTCTGTTTTTCCATCTCAGTTCACTTGGTCTGTTTGCCCAAAAAAAGAAGTAACACATTCTTGTTTATGTATTGAATTACATGTTTAACAACTTTCAATAATAATTTACTAGCAAAGTCCAAGATGAGACTACTGGTTATTTAGTATTAATGGAATATTTGACAAGTTTCTCAATATTGGACACATCATAATCTTAAGGGCTAAAATACATAACAGTTCCCAAAACTCGAGGCTGGAAAAGGTTTGAACCAGTTTTATTGAACACTGTTTTATTGTTCGTAACATTTTTTGACAGAGTGATTGTTGTTACTAATTACAGAAAAGGACATTAGTTTTTACCTCTTTCATCAACATTTATTTCTTTTGTTTCCAATAAAATGGGAGTATGATTAGAATTTTTCATTCTACAGGGACAGGTTTTGAGAGCATGGCTTGATATCACAAGAGGAAAAGAACCTTATACTAAAAAAGCACTAAGATATTTTGAAGAGGGATTACAAGATGGAAATGATATTTTTGCTCTGCTGGGTAAGGTGAGTTGAAGTTAGGGTAAATAAATCATATTTTAAAATTTATTCATAATATATATATTTGAAACCCAACAAAACTGAGTAGTTCAAAAAAGATAGTAATTGTTATGTTACTTTTATCAGCTCTCAGCTGTAAGAGGAACTTGCATTTTATTTGTATAGGACAGTGAACTACAAACTAGAGAAAGGTATTTCCTTACCAAATTCCTGAATCCCGATTGGTTTTAATTTGTTTTGTGGTGATGGTGGTGGTGGTGGTGGTTCCGGTGGTTCCTATATTGCTTATTTACCAAACATTTATGGTTTGTCTAACATGTGCAAGGCATCACTGTAGATACCAGGGAGACCCTGAGCAAAATAAAACCTCTTGCTTTTATGGAGCTTATACTCTATTGTTGGAGACAGATAATAAAATAAGTAATTATATTACATAGTATATTGGAAGGTAATAAGTGCAATGGAAAAATAAGTAAATCAGATAAAGGGAGAGAAGGAGAGCTGGGAGTATGAACCTATAGTTTTAAATCATGTGGTCAGAGAAAGTGACATTTGAGCAAAGACCTATAGGAAGTGAGAGTTACTGCTCTGTGGGCACCTGGGGGAAAGCATTTACAAATAGAGGAGATAACAAGTCGAACTACCCTAAGGCATGTTCAGGGCATTGCTGGGAGGCCAGGAGATGAAAGTGGGATGAGCTAAGCAGAGGGTAGAAGTGGAGGCTTGAGGAAAAGAAGGTGAGTATGAGGATGGGGGGTGGGGGTGTGTGGGAGAGATGAGGAGAGCCATGGCTGATTGTGTAAAGCCTTTGGCTTTTACTTTGAACCAGATGGATGGGCAGCCAATGATAAGAGAAACAACATGACCTGACTTACATTGTGAAGGATGAGTCATTAGAAATCATTGGTGGGTAGAAATGTATAATTTGGGTCCTTTCTTCAGTTCCATTGATGCCTTCTGAATGTCTTAGAATATTTAAAGTTTTTGATTCAGCAAAAGGAAATTAAATTTATTTGTTAGGAAAACAGCCTGTTAGATAAGCAGTAATTTGCAGGTGTAAAAAAGAAGAGAGGATTATTAGTGTCTTGACTCTTGTTAATATCCCCTCATGGCTTTTGCCAGTTTCTGTGGCTAGTGAACTTGTTTGGATATTCGCCTCTGGTACAAATAGTATTCACTCTGAATGCACTCAAGTTTTACCTGATGGCACTGCTAGATGAATTGAGCATTTATCAAGCTTTTAAAAAGTTTTTCTTGATCATTTCAACTCCACCCTCTTCTTAAAGAAAAGCTGATTGAGGAGCACCTGGGTGGCTCAGTTGGTTAAGCATCCAACTCTTGATTTCAGTTCAGGTCATGATCTCACCGTCCTGAGATGGAGCCCCTGGTTGTGCTCTGTGCTGGGCATGGAGCCTGCTCAAGATTCTCTTCCTCTGCCCCTCCCCTGCTTGCACTCATGCTCTCTCTCACTCTCTCTCAAAAGAAAAAAAAAAAAGCTAGTTGATAATCTACTAAGGTCTAGGGCTATTTCAGGTGTCAGTATAAGCAGCTTAGGAGAGATTTACCTTTTGCCTCCAATACTTAAGATTTGTTTAAATTCTTTTTCTGATACAACCCATTCCAATTATGTATTTATTTTTCAGTTAATTCAATAGAGGATGTTTGCATTAGCCTAATTCCAACTAGGAATGATAGGAACCAAGTACACAGCAAATTTAGTTTCGTTTAATGTGTTATGTGGCATCATATGGGAGGTGATGGTCTAAGGAAGTAATAGATGTGGTCCTTTAGTATGATTTTCTTTTTTTTATATCATCAGCTATTTAGGCAGATTCCAAGGTATATATAATTTGAAAACATTCTCAGCATTAATCTTTATGCATTATTGTCAACTATTTAGAAATTTTAATAATTTATTTTGGCATAGTAGCAGGGTCGGGTGGTTCTCAGGCTTTAATTATATGGGAGTTATATGGGACTATAGATGAGAATATAATCTCAAACCTATTTCAGGATTATATTGTAATTCTACTGTACATGTATTGAGACTGGACACTCATTTTGAACTGAGATATTCCAGGACTAAATTTATTCCTAAAGGAGATCCAGAAGCAAATTTTTAAAAATCTGATATATGATAAATATGCCTAATGTCTGCTCTTAAAGTGCTAACTCTATAGCTTTATTTTTTCTGACTATGAAAGTAATACATGGATACTGTACAGAATGCAGTAATATCAGAATTAAGAATAGATATCACCATTGAAGATAACCAGTTAAACTATTATATTATAAATGACATCTCTTTATGTCATTAAGCATAGATCTATAAATCTATATAATGACTTTTAATGACCACCTAAAATTTGATTAAATAGGTATGCTATAGTTTGATCCTGAATGGGAATTTTGGATTATTTTTTTTCCTACTATATCTAATATAAATCTGCCATAAATACAATCTTTTTTTTCCTATGGTCTTATTCAATTATTTCATTAAGATACATCCTAGAAGTGAAAATATTAAGGTAGAGGGAGTTGTTTGAACTTTATTTTGCTTATTTCTTAAAGTCTTACCTTCTTTAAAGTTACTTATTTTTTATTTCTTTTTGTTTTTAAGCTTATTTATTTATTTTGAGAGAATGCATGCAAGTGAGGGAAAGGCAGAGACAGAGAGGGAGAGAGAATCCCAAGCAGCTTCTGTGCTGTCAGCACAGAGCCTGATGCAGGGCTCAATCTCACAGTTGTGATATCATGGCCTGAGCTGATACCAAGTCAGATGCCTAACCAGTAAGCCACCCAGGAGCCCTATTTTATTTTTTTAAAGATTTTATTTTTAAGTAATCTCCACCTAACGTGGGACTTGAACTTACAACCCTGAGATCAAGAGTTGCATGTTCTATGGACTGAGCCAGCCGGGTGTCCCAGCCTGAAAGTAGTTTGTTTTTTTTTTTTTTAAAGATACAAAATCTCTTCATTTTATTTTATTTCACTTTTAATTTTTTTAACATTTATTCATTTTTGAGAGACAGAGAGAGCGTGAGCAGGGTAGGGGCAGAGAGAGGGAGACACAGAATCTGAAACAGGCTCCAGGCTCTGAGCCATCAGCACAGAGCCAGTCACAGGGCTCAAACCCACCAACCATGAGATCATGACCTGAGCCAAAGTCAGACACCCAACGGACTGAGCCACCCAGGTGCCTCTGAAATGTCTTCATTTTAGATGCTATTTGCAAATATCTTGGAAATACTTTATTCTAAAAGATAATTTTTCTGTTCTAGTTATTTAAAAGTAGATTTTATAACATAGCCACTTACATACAATATTTTTATTGTTTTGTGATGTTTTAAAATTTTCGTTTTGTTAAAAACTTATTTTATATTTCTCATTATAAAAGTGATAACTATTCCTTACAGAAAGTCAGAAAACAAAAACATAGAAAATGTTAAACGTTAGTATCCTACCTCTCAAGTGTAACTGTTATGAGAACCTCGGTGTATATGATTGGAGTTTTGATGTCACTTTTTTCCTCCTATTAGGCACAATGCCTTGAGATGCGCCAGAATTATTCAGGTGCTCTGGACACTGTGAACCAGATAATAGTGAACTTTCCTAGTTTCCTTCCTGCTTTTGTAAAGAAAATGAAACTACAGCTCGCCTTACAGGATTGGGACCAGACTGTTGAAACAGCACAGAGGTTAAGTAAAAGAAGATAATACAAGTACCTTTGGATCTGGTTATAATTTCAGGGGAAAAAAAATCTGTATTCTTTTATCATAAGATTTTTTATTTTTATTTAAGTTTATTTACTTACTTTGAGAAACAGAGCATGAGCAGGGGAGGGGCAGAGAGAGAAGAAGAGAGGATCCACGCTGTCAGCACAGAGCCTGACATGAGGCTCGATCCCACGAACTGCGAGATCATAACCTGAGCCAGAATCAAGAGTCAGAGTCTTAACCAACTGAGCCACCCAGGCACCCCTATTATAAGATTTTTTTAATTTGATTTTTTTTCAAGCAATATAGAATTGAAAGAGAACTTAACATTGCACTGTTTTTAGCAACTGAATGTTTTGATTTATATAAATATCTGAATAGTTGTTCTAAGACAGATAATCTTTTATGCAAATATCCCTGCCCTAGTGAAGCTTATATTCAAATGAGAGGAACCATATAATAAGCAGAATAAGTAAAAGATTATGTAGTATGTTAGAAAGTTTTAAGTGCTATGGAAAAAAGATAAAGCTGGAAAGTGAAATAGGGAGTGGGAGGAGGGATTCCATTTTATGGGATGGTCAGGGAAGGCATCACTGAATAGGAGACATTTGAACACAGGGAGTAAACCATGCAGATATCTGGGAGAAGACTGCAGAAGGTCGGAAAAGCAAGTGTGAAGACCTGAGGCAAGGGTGTGTGTCATGTTTTTAAGGAGTATGAAGGGGGGGTAAGATGACTAGACAGTGAAGTCAGAGCAGAAGGGTAGGAGGGAGCAGGGGAGCCAGGATATAAATGGTCTTGTTGGTCATCTTGAGGATTTGGATTTTTCCTCTGAAGTATAAAATGGAGGATCCCCTCTCTCCCTCGTCTCCTTCCTCATTTTCCTACTTTCTCTCTCCACTGGCCTCCCACTTCTCCCACATCTTTTTCTTGATATTTACGATAAATAAACCATCTTGTATCCAGTAGGTTTTCCATAAGAATTTTATTGATTGCATGCCATGTACTGTTGCTTATCCTCTGAATTTCCTGTAAATTGGTACTGGATATAGAGGCTTGGTTAGATACATGTTCAATTTTTTTTTCTTTTTGCAGTTACTTCATAAGTGGTGATGTGTTCTTTTATCGAAGGGACATAATCCCCTGCTGTCTTTTTGTGGTAATATCAGAAATCTGTGCTCAGTACCTGGGTGCTTTAGGATTACAATATGGTTATATCATTCTGCATTTCTTAGCTGGAGTACTATTAAAAAAAATTTCGCATCAACTGGTCGGTTATCCGGTGGTATAGTTCATGTAAGAAAAGTTGAATAAGTGCTTGAATCTTTTATTTCTGGGTTTCAAAAAACCAAAAAAATTAGAAAGTTCCCTAGCATCCCCGAATTGTGATTGATTAGCAGTTTGGGTTTGTTTATATAACATGGATTAAACTTGTGTGCTTCTAACCGTTTTGATTGTTATAATTGCTCATATTGTCTCACTATTGGCTGTTAGTAGCCTCTTCAAGTTAGTTCTTAGGTCCTTTTGACGGGATCCTAGTAGTCTTCAATAATTTCCTTGCTATTTGGTGTATAGCAAGGCGCACTAGGGTCATTTTGTGTATTTTTTGCCCTAAACAGGAATTAGCTGTTGTGGAGTGCAATATAATCCCTTTTAGTGGGAAGTGATATTTGGAGGCCACAGTTTGGGCATTAGTAACTCTTTAATGTTTATATTTTTCTAGCTTCCTTTTCTAGGCACTTTGTATGAGTGGGAGGTGGTGGAGTATCAATATAGTATATTAAATATATATATATATGTATATATATATATATATACACACACACACACACACACACACATATATATTTGGGGATGTTTGTAAAATAAAAAATAGACTATAGTTTTTAAGCTTGATTTTTATTTGCTTGGTATTTTGTGGATATTCTTTTATATCCATTCAGCCAGATATACGTAATTATTTTTTAACAAAGTACACATCCATAAAGTAAACATATAAGTAGTTGATCTTTCCCCATTGATAGCCATTTAGGGGTACACACACACACACCCCTTTTTACACATATAGGTATATTTCTGGAGGGTCATTTCTTAAATGAGGGATTACTGAATTAAAGGGAATCATATTTGTTAGGGTAGGCCGAGCTCCTATAAAATAGATCTAAACACATAATAGAATACTTTTTCTGCCATATGTAATTGTTTTGAGTGGGTGTAACTTTTGATCAGTCAGCCTTCCTCCACACTGTCATTCAGGGACCTAGGTTCTTTCCATATTGCAACTCTGCGATGTCCTAAAACCTCATGACGTTGGTATCCAGCTGGTAGAAAGGGTAAGAGTGTGGCGGAATCATTCCACTTTCCTTTAAAGCCCAGGCCTAGAAATGGGCTATCTCCAGTGGGCCACATCTAATTGCAAAGGTAGCAGGGACATGTCAGCTAGCTATGTGCCCAAGCAAATGAGGAAAGAATGATTTGAGGAGACAGATGGCAGTCTCTATCTCGGGTATGCATGTTTGAAATTTGCAAAGACACTACCAAATTGTTCTTCTAAGAAATTGTACTAATTTATACTCCCATGAGTACTCTCCAGAATGCCCCTCCCCCATCCTTGTCAACTCTGGCTATTATCAGTGTGGTGGTTTTGTTTTTAACTATCTGGTAGAATAAAAGTGGTAGTATCTGGTAGAATAAAACCGTATTTTTATTTTCATTTCTTTGATTATGTTGAAATTGAGCACCTGCATATTGCTAAGGCTATTTTTTCCCCTGTAAAATGACTGGTCATTTTTTTCCCCATTATTCCCTGTATTTCAAATACATTTTTATATTTTGGGGGGCATGTTCTCCATCACATTTCTTTTTTGATAGTTTTCTTGGCTCTTTTTCAATCGACTGTCAGAATTAACTTACCAAGTTAAAAAAAAAAAAAGAAACCTTCTAAGATTTTGGTTTGAAATGCATTGAATCTATAGATTATTTGGGGAGGGGGGACCTTTTTAACCAAAAATGGGTGTTATCATGTGGCAACTATTGGGGCATAGCAGACAGCTACAAATCTCAGGTCTTAACGATAGTAAGCACTCATTCCTCACTTTGGTAGGGATCATCTGGGGTCTGCTGGCCTCCACCGGCCCCGCCTGGTGTTCTGCTTCAGATTTTAGGTCCATCTGGGTGGTGTGGCACTTTATTGCAGTTTGGTCTCTGGTCAGCTCTACGGGTGTTCTTCTTTGGGCTCAAGCTAGAGAGCAGCAGCTACCCAGAGGTGAGCTCGTCTCCGTGGTTATAGCAGAGATGCAAAGGGACAGGCAGAAGTATCCAGTGCCTCTGAAACTTTGGTGTGGCACACTGCCAGTCCTGTTCACATTCCATTGACCAACATTAGGAAGATGTCCAAGTCCACAGCCAAGGAGCAACAAAGTACATGTCAGCATTTATAGGAAGAACTCACTTTCGTGGCAGAAGGTATATATTCTTGGAAGGTGGAAAATTGAAGCTAATAATTCATTGTACCACATCATCCATAATAAGAAACCTGGTGTGTTATTACCCCATTTGTTCATTTCTTTTTTAAATGTCCTTGAGCAAAGTTCATAGGAATTTATATAGCTTTTGCATATTTTTTACTAAGTTTATATCTTTTTTGGGGTAAGGGGAGTTGTTCCTATTACTAATCAGATATTTTTCCATAATATTTTCAAATTTTTTTTGTCACATAGGAATCTGTTTTAATGTTGTGAATTACATTAAGAGACTTTTAAATATTTAACCAATCTTCTCATTCCTGAAATTCTTGTAATAAATCTTCCTGGTTAAGGTGAATTATTCTTTTAATATACTGTTATGCATGGTTAAGTAATACTTTATTTAGGATTGCCAAAGAATTTAATGAGACTGGTACCATCTATTCATATCTTTTTAAAACATATTAAAGACTAAGAATCAGTACTCCAGCAGTGCATAAAGACTAAGAATCAGAGATTTTTTTTTAGCTTAAATAATGAGGTTGAGGGGCGCCTGGGTGGCGCAGTCGGTTAAGCGTCCGACTTCAGCCAGGTCACGATCTCGCGGTCCGTGAGTTCGAGCCCCGCGTCAGGCTCTGGGCTGATGGCTCGGAGCCTGGAGCCTGTTTCCGATTCTGTGTCTCCCTCTCTCTCTGCCCCTCCCCCGTTCATGCTCTGTGTCTCTCTGTCCCAAAAATAAATAAAAAACGTTGAAAAAAATTTAAAAAAAAAAAAAAATAATGAGGTTGATAATTTTCATAAAGGAGATTTTATTTTACTTCTTAAAATTCTTACTTAGATAATGAAGTAGTCAGACCAGCAAAATGACTTTTTCAACCTTCAAATAAAAGAAAGCACATTAAGTTTATTTCAACATTAAGTGAAATGTTTTTCTGCAGGTTAATGCTTCAAGATAATCAAAATGTGGAAGCTCTAAGAATCCTGGCTCTTTACTATTTGTGTAGGGAGGGGGACATAGAGAAGGTAAGTTGTATTGTACTATTTAAGTTTCCTGTATTAAAAAATCTAGTTACACACACACATATGCACATATATAAGAGCCTTCAAGAGCTCTTTTAGAATGTATTACATGGTACTTTTTACTTGATTCCTAGAAATACACCTTAACAAAGAGATGAGCTTCTTAAATCAACTAGTAAAGCAAAAATATTATATAGTTAAAACTACCTTAAAAATTCCTTAAATCATTAATTATAGTATATGTGGTTTTCCACATAAAACCCCAGTACAGTATTATATACATGATTAATGTAACTGGTGGTGCTAGGTATGGAAGAATATATATACAAAATATGATTTGTAGTATTTTTACAATTTAACTGTGTTTGCATTATTTAAATGGGCTTAGGATGAAATCCCATTGGACCTTATAATAAGGTACATGTTTCTGTAGTAATGAGCACATTGATTATATACTGAATTATGGAATGCCAAAATCCAGTTTGAAGCAAATAGTATTGTAACAGGTAATAGATTTGAATTGTGTTTAGTCTGGTTAAATCGGTTAATATGATAGCAACTAATAAATTTTTCAGTAAATACCATAAGAATTTCAGTAGGGGTGCCTCTTCAGTAAATTTTCCTGGCATTGAAGTTACTTACCATAAGTGTCTTAGTGATTTTTCTAATCTAGAGAATATTTTAAATATAAACCAGACTATATAAGTAATTTGAAGTCCGATCTCATACAATAGTAATGTTTATACTTATGTTATTATTCATATCTCATGTGTGTCATGAATTAATTATTGGAGAGGGAGCTTGGCATATATAGTTAATTGAATATTATGGGTATCTTTACCTACCCAAAGAATTCCATTCAATAACAGATATTTTAAAAACACATTTTAAAACTCAATTCTTTATTCATAATTCTTGAGCCTTTTAAAAGAATTTTTGGGGCGCCTGCATGGCTCAGTCGGTTAAGCATCTGACGTTGGCTCATTCATGATCTCACAGTTGGTGAGTTCGAGCCCCGGATCAGGTTCTGTGCTGACAGCTCGGAGCCTGGAGCCTGCTTTGGACTGTGTGTCCCTCTCTCTCATTCTGCCCCTCCCCTGCTCATGCTCTCTCTCAAGAATAAATAAACATTAAAGAAATTTTTTTTAATTAAAAAAAAAGAACTTTTAATACATTTTGCAACATAGATGATTTCACTGGAGTCAAGAGGGAATTTGCAAAAGCAAACATTTTTTAAATGATAATATTTATTCGTGTATATGTCATGTATTCTTTTTTTCTTTGTTATTTTAAAATTATACTGGATACTTTTAGGCTGCCACCAAGCTGGAAAACTTAGAAAATGCATTGGATGCCACGGAACCACAAAATGCTCAACTTTTTTATAAGATCACAGTAGCCTTCAGCAGAACTGTAAGAGTGCCTGCAATGTACCAGAGTTCTGTATCTGTAGCTGGGAATGTAAAATAAGTCACGAAGGTTGATGCACCAAAAGGCATATGGCCTAGAGTGAAAATACCCTACATATATAAATATGTGATAACATTCCTAAGAAAATCCGTTTGGAGGAGATAACATAATTTCTCACCAACCATAAGAAGACATCATAAAGGCTTCATGGAAGGCTTGGTTGAGCCTTTAAGGATAGGAAAGTGGTAAATTCCAAAGGAAATGGGAAATCATGTATTTTAATCAGAGCGTAGGATTTATGATTAGAGTTATTCTTTGTTTTGTTTTTTAAAACTACAGTTGACCCTTGACTGACACGGGTTTGAACTGCATGAGTCCACTTAAAGCAGATCTTTTCAGTCAATACAGTACTGTACTGTAAATATAGTTTCCTTATTATTATGATTTTTTTAATAAAATTTTCTTTAGCTTATTTTATTACAAGAATACAGTATATAATACATATAATGTACAAAATATGTGTTAATAGACTATGTTATCAATTAGGTGTGGTCAGTAGTAGAATATTTTAATAGTTAAATATTTGGGGAATCAAAAATTATATGCAGCTTTTGAACTGTGCAGTGAAGGGTGGAGGCCAGCATCCTACCCCCATGTTATTCAAGGGTCAGTTGTATTTGAAAAAAAGTTTTAACATAGGTAAGAGACAATTTTGGTGGGGGAAATGGTTGGGATCTTTTTGTTTTAATAATAATAAAGAAATGTTTTTATTACAACATCCAATAAGAAGAAGATAATCAGGAATGGAGTAGAAAAATACAGCAGAATCTCAAAATCAATACAAGGAATGGAGGATTGAAAAGTTAATTAAACTAATTCCTTATTTAAAAAATAAGGAAAAGGTACACATAAGTAGATGAAATAATAGATAAACTGAAAGAAAAAATCAAGGATATCAATTGTTAAATGCCATGAAGAAACTGATTCTTTTGTTAAAAAACAGATTGTCAGATTGTGTGAGATTTAGAGGGGAAAAAAATCCCTGCTATTACAAAAGTTTGAGTTAAGGAAGATATTTACCTTTTTTAATTTATTTCATTGCCAGATCATTTATTTTGTTTAGTTTTTAATTAAGCTTAAAAAATTCAAGCAGTTTAGAATTTTACTCTTAAAAGTTACTGTGGTAGGGGCACCTGGGTGGCTCAGTCAGTTGAGTGTCCCGGCTCTTGATTTCAGCTTAGGTCATGATCTCTGGGTTGTCAGTTGGAGCCCCACATCTGGCTCTGTGCTGGCAGCACAGAGCCTGCTTGGGATTGTCTCTCTCCCTCTCTCTCTCTGCGCATCCCCTGCTTGCGATCTCACTCTTTCTCTAACATAAATAAATAAACTTTTTTTAAGTTATTATGTTAGAACATTATGTACTTATTTTAGTAGAGTAGCCATTTCTTGAACTATTTTTGAAGCTTTTATAACAAAGATTCTAATGCATGATCTTTTTTTTTTAAGTTTATTTATTTTTGAGAGAGAGAGTGTGTGTGTGTGGGCACGATCAGGGGTTGGGCAGAGAGAGAGGGAAAGAGATTCCCAAGCAGGTTCTGTCCTGTCAGTGTGAAGCCCAGTGCGGAGCTCGGTTCCATGAACTGGGAGATCCTGACTTGAGCCAAAATCAAGAGTTAGACGCTTAACTGAGTTACCCAGCTGAGCCCAAATGCATGATCTTTAAAAATATTTGCCCTGAAACCATAAGAGACTCTTAAATATAGAGAACAAACTGAGGGTTAATGGGGAGGGGAGGAAACAGAGGGGAGGGGAAAATGGGTGATGAGCATTGAGGAGGGCACCTGTTGGGAGGAGCTCTGGGTGTTGTGGGTGAGCAGTGAAGCTTGGGAATCTACTCCCGAAGCCAAGAGCACACTCTATACACCATATGTTAGCTAACTTGACAATAAGTTATATTTAAAAATATTTATATACTACCTTTTTCCCATTAAAAAAATAAATTAGGAGAAAATACAAAGAAGAAAGTAAAAATACTAATGATCTCACCACGGAAAACTTAACATGTTTAACATTAAAGTGTTTATCCTTTCTCTGCACATATACACAATTTTTAATAAAAAGAGATGATATTATAAAATAAAATAATAAAAAAATGAAATATTTGCCCTGGTGGTATACCTTCTCCTTAGGGGGAAAGCAAATCCTTGTCCTAGGTTTTGATTTGATAAACTACATATATATGTACATATACATATCTGTAACCTTAAAGTAATGATTTCCTCATCTAATTTATAAAACAATGATAAGACAGTTTGAAAACAGTCCTAAAAAATACACTTGTGTAGCATCTTTAGAGTATACTTTCCAGGAAGCTGTTGTTTAAAAGCAGTGTTCATGAGGATTTTAAGTTCTGATTAGATGTAAACTCTTTCTTGCTGCACTGTCCAGGTAGTAAATGGAGAAGTTTTATTTTCCTTTAGTTATTAAATCTTTTTTTTTCATTCTATTTCTATGAAGTACAAATAATTTGTATATTTAGAAAAAAAATAATCCTCCCACCTGAGTAGAAGTGTTTGACTTCTAAATTTTTTTTTCTTTTTAGTGTGGACGAAGTCAACTCATTCTTAGAAAAATTCAGACATTACTACAACGAGCTCTTGCTTTAAACCCTGAACAATCAGAATTTGCTACAGAACTTGGATACCAAATGATTTTACAAGGAGACATGAAAGAAGCATTGAAGTGGTATAATACCGCCATGAAACTGGATGAAACTAGTGTCCCCGCACTAATTGGTATGACAACTGTTTCTATAAGTGTTCCTCAGATATATATACATAATAATTCCTTTTAATACCTGCTATTAAAGAAGAAAATATGTTGTGGTTTTCTAAAATCAAACTGTCCTCTACTATCCACAATAGAAAAAAACATAAATCTTTAAAAATAAAGTTTTCATTTTTAAAAAATTTTTTTATGTTTATTTATTTTGGAGGGGGGGAAGAGAGAAAGAAATCCCAAGACGTGGGGCTTGAACTCACAAACTGAGATCATGACCTGAGCTGAAACTAGTAGCATGCTTAACCAATTGAGCCACCCAGGCGCCCCTTTTTAATTTTACTTGGTTTTAGACAGAGAGAGCATGAACTGGGGAGAGGGGCAGAGGGAGAGAGAGAGAGAGAGAGAGAGAGAGAGAGAGAGAGAGAGAATCGGAAGCAGGCTCCATGCTCAGCACAGAGGCCAACCCAGGGCCCAACCGACTCGAGTCGGATGCCCAAACCGACTCGAGTCGGATGCCCAACTGACTCAAGTCGGATGCTCAACTGACTGAGCCATCCAGGTGCCCCTAAAGTTTTCATTTCTTATATAGTATCTTGCGATAATAAACTTTTATGGGGGTAGTTCCCATAAATTCTGAAGTCCTTAGTAACTGATTTTATATAGGTACAAAGCTGGCAATTTTATTTCCTTTTATTCTCTTTTTCTTCTTTTTTAAATCTGATGTAGTATTTATGACTTTATTGTATTTTATTATAATGTATCAATACTTTAATATATTATGGGGGGGAAAACCTATTTTATTAATCCTTGTGTTGTTAGCTTGAAGTGTACATACCTGAATGGATGTGGACTTTGACTGTTTTTGTCCTATTTGGCTTTAGGAGTTATCCGATGTCAATTAATAGAAGGGCAGTTACAGGATGCAGATCAGCAGCTCGAATTCCTTAGTGAAATTCAGCAGTCTATTGGAAAATCTGCGGTACAGTATTTTATTTTATCAGATCGTATAGATCCTAGCTACTGTTTATAAAATATGAAATTTTTTTTAGTAATAGTAATGGCTTTAAAAGACTAATATATGATAATTTTAATGTATGATTGCATTTACTAACTTACCTCCTTGCAGAATTAGACTTTAAGTAATCTTGTATAAGAGTCTAAAAGTTTGGCGCACCTGGGTGGCTCAGTCGGTTGAGCGTCCGACTTCGACTCAGGTCATGATCTCACAATCCATGAGTTCAAGCTCTGCGTCAGGCTCTGTGCTGACAGCTTGGAGCCTGTAGCCTGCTTCAGAGTCTGTGTCTCCCTCTCTCTGACCCTCCCCCGTTCGTGCTCTGTCTCTCTCTGTCTCAAAAATATATAAGCATTAAAAAAAATTTTGTTTTTAAAAAGAGTCTAAAAGTTTGTCCAAGCTAATACTTAAATTTGAATAAATATTGCACATAAATAGCACTTCATATGTGTTTGAAATCTAAGTAGAAATAAATGGCTTTACAACTGAATGGGATAATTAATGGCAACTGCTTAATTTGTAGGAATTAATTTATTTACATGCAATTCTTGCTATGAAGAAAAATAAGCGACAAGAAGAAGTTATTAACATGTTAAATGATGTTCTGGACACTCATTTTTCACATTTAGAAGATTTACCACTTGGCATACAATATTTTGAGAACTTAAATCCTGATTTCTTACTAGAAATTATTACAGAATATCTGAATTTCTGCCCAATGCAGGTAAGTAATTCTGGGACTTTTTTTCAGTGAAAATATTTACAACATCATTTACACAGTGTTTTATGAATGTGCTAATAAATTGTCTTTCACATATTAGATTATATCTGCATCTTACAATGGTAGTATTCGTATCTATATTAGTTGAAATAGTTTTTAAGTCAGAATATTTATGCCAATGACGGCTATCAAGTAATAAATGTTTTGGTTTATAAATATTCACTTGTAGTTCATAGAATGTTAATATCTTCACTTCAGGAGAAATATTAGAAGTTGTTTAAGTCAGACATTCATGTAATACTTGAATCTACTCCATAGCATCTTTTTTTTTAATTTTTCTTTTTTTTTTTTTAACGTTTATTTGTTTTTGAGAAGAGAGAGACAGAGCATGAGTGGGGGAGGAGAGAGAAAGAGGGAGACCCAGAATCTGAAACAGGCTTCAGGCTCTGAGCTGTCAGCACAGAGCCCGACGCGGGGCTCGAACTCACGGACCATGAGATCATGACCTGAGCCGAAGTCAGATGCTCAACCAACTGAGCCACCCAGGCACCCCTGAATCCACTCCATAGCATCTTAAGGGCCCATCCAACCTTTGGGTACACCTAAAAGTGCAGTTCTTACTGTATAACTATAACTGTTAGACTGCATTTCCTGTGTTAAATCAGACTTAACTTCATGTTAAAAAAAATTCACCTGTGTCCTAGTCATCCTCCTGCTCTCTGAAGTGGCACGGGCAAGTCCAGTTACTTAGCCAAAGCAAGGGTTATTCCTCATTCATAAAACAGACCTTCAGATTTTAGAAATTAGTTTTCATGTTCTCCCTAAACAAGTCCAGGTTTTTAGCCATTTATTTTTATATGACATAGCTAGAACCCTGCTCGTGGGCCTGAGGATAGCCTTTCTCCTGTTAGTAAGCTCTCCTTAAGGTCACTAGTCCAAATGTGGGTTTGGCCCTGGCAGATCCTCTTCTCCCTAATTCTAGATGTTCTTCTAGCTTCTTTTGTGAATCATACGATATTATCAATCCCTATTGAATTAATAGTTAACTAAAGTCTTTTGATCTATTATTCACTGTAACTTAGGACCAAACTGTAGACTGTACATTTATCCCTGTGAAACCTTATCTCCTCAGACTCCTCTCATAATTCCAGATTACCGTATTATTTTAGATCCTGATTGTCATCTATTTTATACAGATCTTTAGTGTCATCCAATATCTGCCTTATGCAGCACTGAGTAGAACTGAAAATGGAGCCTTTTATTGAACTACCAGAGAGTTGTTTCCAAACTGATGTGGATCCGTTAGTCAGCACTTTCTTATTACGACAGTAAGCAGATGACTTTACGTTATATTCAGCTCATGCTTCAACACAGGAATATCATAACAGGAAGTGTCAGATGTTTCATTGCTAAAAGCATAATTCTTAGCATTCTCCCTGATTTACAGCTTCCATAATTGTGTTAATAAGGAAATGAGGATAATGGCCTTTCTTTAGGGAAGCCATGCGACTTTTGTTGATCACTATGTCATTTTCTAAACTTGTATAAATCTGTTTTTTTTTTTTTAATTAGCCCTTTGGGGGCACTTGGGTGGCTCAGTCGGTTAAGCATCTGGCTCTTGGTTTTAGCTCAGGTCATGATCTCATAGTTCGTGGGATCGAGCCCCACTTTGGGCTCTATGCTGATAGTGCAGAGCCTGCTTGTGATTCTGTCTCTCCCACTCTCTGCCCCACTTCCCCCCCCCCCACCCCAGCTTGTCCTCTCATGCTGTATCTCAAAATAAATAAATAAACTTAAAAAATAATAATAAATTAACCCTTCTGGAATAGGGTTGATCCAAGTCTTCCCTGTCATGATGTGCTTTCAGTTGCTTAGAATTAGAATGCATTTTTCAGTACTTGTGTAATAATCAGAATTCACTCAATGAATGCTTGTAGAGTACCCAGGACTTTGCTTGGAGCTGGGGAAGTAGTTGTGAAAGGATAAAGTACAGCCTTTGTCCTCTATGAAGCATATATATAACTAGCAGGAGGAGACAGATAATATAACCAATTATATGGTGTATTAGAAAATCTCAGAAGAAATAGGTGATAATTTTTTTAAATTTTTTTTAATGTTTATTTTTGAGAGAGAGAGGGAGAGCACAAGCAGGGGAGGAGCAGAGAGAGAGGGAGACACAGAATCTGAAACAGGCTCTAGGCTCTGAACTGTCAGCACAGAGCCCGACGCGAGACTCGAACCCATGAACTGTGAGATCATGACCTGAGCTGAAGCTGGACGCTCAACCAACTGAGCCACCCAGGCGCCCCTAGGTGATAATTTTAGATAAGATGATCTGGTTAGGCCTCATTAAGTGGTAAAAGTTGAACAAAAACGTGGTGTTCATGTGGAGATATGGTATAGATTGTCTCAGTCACAGAGAACAGTTGTGCAATGGCCCAAAGGCCACAAGGAGACTAATGTGACAGGGATGGAGTGAGGAGGAGGTCACAACAGAGAAAGCAGACCACGTAGGTCCTTAGAGGTGTTGTCCCTCCCCTGGCATCGATTCTGAGTACAGTGGGGAGCCGCCAGAGGGTTTACAGCGTCATCTGACTCAGTAATTTAAAAAGGATTTCTGTGGCAGCTGTGCTAAGAATTAACTGTAGGTGGAGCAAGAAATAATGTGTTAAGTGGCAATTGTGTCCCTAGTCCACAACATTTTGTGTTCCCACCCACCCCCCCATATAACCTTTGTCAGCATGGCAGCACCTAATTAACATTCATAATGGTGTTTCCATGGGGAAATATCAGAAAGGCAGACTTGCCTCTCCAGTTCTGTTCCTTGCCCCTTTTATATTTTGTTTTTAATCAGACGGATGTTATCTTAGAGATTGTCCACGTACAATTCACTCTGAAAGTGTTTACAGCAAAAATGACGGTTGTTCTCAATAAATAACTCTTAGCAGGTGGTAAAGAACCTTTGCCACCTATATCACCTACACTTTCGCTGTTTTCAGTTACACTGAAAAAATAAATGCTTTTGAAGAATTTACTCTGTATTCATACTATGTGAAAGAGTGTAAAATTCTGATCTTCAAGGCACATAAAGACCCTAACCCTATAAAAGAAGCAAAACAAAACATGAAACTACTTTGGAATTGTATAAGATAATGTAGGATGCTAAATTTTATTACATAACTTATAAGTGCTGTAGAAATTTAAAGAAGTCGATGTATTGTAGGCATCAGTGGTCATATTTTGAAATAATTTTTGAGTGCACATTTTTTTGTGACTCAACATAGTGAAGAGATGTGGTAGTTTCTTTTCAGTAGTCATGTCTCATTGTAGGAGTGATTGTAAGACACTATACTCTAGTTAAAAATATATATGTGTGGACGGGCACCTGGGTGGCTCCGTCAGTTAAGCGTCAGACTCTTGACTTTGGCTCAGGTCACGATCTCTCTGTTTGTTAGTTTGAGCCCTGCATGGGGCTCTGCACTGACAGTGGAGAGCCTGCTTGGAATTCTATCTCTCCCTCTCTGCCCCTTCCCCACTTGGTCTCTATCTCTCTCTTGAAATAAATAAAAATAAACTTAAAATAAAAAAGAGTATATATGTATGGAGTGTAGGGGGACGATGGGGAAGATTATTTTTCAAATTAAGGACACAGCATCAGTAGGTCAAAGCAGGGAGAATAAACGTTTGATATTTAAACTAATATCACATTTGTAACTTGTGAGTGGGTAACCCTTGGATAAAGATTGGTTGGGTAGACAGCCATTAAAACAATAAACAAATGTTATAGTACTGTTTTAGTTACCATATTCACTATGTATTAATAAAAAGAGAAAAAAAAATCCTTTGAAAGCCTTTGACATGCCAGGCAGAAAAGCAGAGAACGTGAACGTGTGAGACATTTGGTATAATACACATGAGTGTGTTCTACCCTCTGACTTCTAGGAAAAATAATTTTCGAGAAACTGAACTTACAGTACTCTAGGGGGTAATGCAAGTTACTGAACTGTGTAAATCATAGGCAGGTCTAGAATTAGAACTACATTGCCTTGACTCTCATTTCCAGCAAGAAGTTCTGTCTCTCAGTTATCTTTCCTTTGAGTATGTTTCCTTGACAGTTTTTGAACAAATATGCTCCTTTCATGTTATCAGATCAGTAACTGTAATAATCTCATAACTGTTTTGCTGAATAAAAGCCATTACATGGGCTGTTCACAGATCCCAAGGGGATAAATTAGTATTAGTCATGTTATAGGAAAGATATTATTGCAAAAATAGAATAAGAGAAATTTTGGGAAAATAGGTAGTTTTGCTAGTTACACTAAAATTTAGTATGTTTGTTTACTTTTAGCTAAATACTAATATAATTATAAAATGATGTGCTAATTTGTTTTGTTTAGCCTGCAAGTCTTGGGCAACCTCTTTCTCCACTTCTCAGACGTTGTACCTCAATCCTGGAGACTATAGTAAGAACTGTACCAGGTCTACTGCAAGCTGTCTTCCTTATAGCAAAAGTGAAATATTTATCAGGTAGAATATAACTTAAAAACTTAAATTGACCTTTTAATTCTGATGTTGATAAAAACAAAGGTATGTTTAAGCACTCCACATACTTGAAGAATCGTCACATAAGATGCATTTTACTTGTGCACAAACAAATAATTTTAGTCCAAAATAAGATTGTGTAAAATTGCATTAAATTATTTTGTGTTTAATTCTTTATAAATCAGCATAAATTTTCATTGTTCAAGTGAATTGACAGGAAAAAGCAGTTGTACCATTTACAAAAAAGTCCATCAGATGGTACTTAGATGGCAATAAGAATTCATAGCCATTAATCCATAGTTGACTCATTGGTATAGCCAGATGCAAAGTTTACCAGGTTTCAGGCCTTTATGAAATGTGTTGATTAATTCCTGCTTAGTTTCTGTGATTATGTATAGCTAAAAAAAAAATAACCCCAGGTTTATAACCTTAGTTTTTTAGGACACAAACAGGTGTGTGACTATACACATAATAGATCATTCTTTGTGCTTATGTTTATGTACCTTTGGTAGATGAATTGCCACACAAAGTAAATTAAGTTTGTAAAATCATAAAGAGTAGAAACCAGCTTAAAGATATTACTGTAAACAATTATTTCTTGCATGTAATGGAGAGAGAAGATTGACTTTATAATTTATCTGACTTCAGTTTTAACTGTTAAAAAAAGAACTAGGTGATCTCAAAAGTTTGTATCTCTGAAATACTCTATATGTAAGAAGTGGCTTTATAATACCTTCTTCTGATTAAGTTCTACTATTGAGCCACATGATATTTCTACTTTTCCTCTCAGTTGAAACAGTATTATCTACTAGGTGATTAAACAAACTTTGAGTTCTGTGATTAATTTATCAAACACTTACTATTTATTTTGAAAATTGATATAAATCAGTCTCAATATAGTATTACTTACTTGCCAAAGTTTCATAGATGGACACTCTTTTTAAAAAGAGCAGCCTTGGGGCGCCTGGGTGGCTCAGTTGGTTAAGTGTCTGACTTCGGCTCAGGTCATGATGTCACGATCCGTGAGTTCGAGCCCCGCTTCGGGCTCTGTGCTAACGGCTCAGAGCCTGGAGCCCGTTTCAGATTCTGTGTCTCCCTCTCTCTCTGCCCCTCCCCTGTTCATGCTCTGTCTCTCTCTGTTTCAAAAATAAACGTTAAAAAGAATAATAAAAATTTAAAAAAATAAAATAAAAAGAGCAGCCTGAAACCATTTGAAGTAACGCTGGCATGTGTCCAAATAACGGTATCCTGATAAATTGCCAAATGCAATGACTTCTGACCTGAGAACTACCTGGAGTTGGACCAGTCTTCACAGGTTAAGGGCACAGACACGAGCCACAAGTTCAGGGGTTGCCAAGGCCATCTGAACTTCTGACTAGCTGACTACAGATTCAGGGTTTCTATGACTCCTCAGCTTCAAATTCGCTAGAATGACTCATAGAACTGAGGAAACCACTTAATTAGAGTTTTAGTTTAGAAAAAAGATACTAATCCAAACCAGCAAAAGAGAGAGATGTACGGGGTGGGGTATGGGAGGGTCCCAAATGTGAAGCTGCCATTGTTCACTATAGAGTACACATAAACTTTCCAACATATGTGTATATGACAATACATAAAGAACATTAATAGCCAGGGAAACTCAACTCAGGTTTAGAGTTTTTAATTAGAGAATCATTATATAGGCACAGATCGAATCATTGGGTGTGTGATTGAACTCAGTCTCCAGGATCCTGCTCCCCAGTCCAAGTAGAAAACATAGTTCAAAGCCCCAACCCTCTAAGTACTTGGTTGGTCTTTCTGGCGGGGATAGTCCCCATGGAGTCATCTCCTTAACATAAGCTATCTAGGGCCGCACCATGAGTCTTCTCACTTAGGTAAATGATCAGAGCTGACCTCAAACAACAAAGATTTCCCTCTCACTTGGGAAATTCTATGATATCAAGACTCCTTCCCAGGAAACGGGACAAAGGCCAGCCAAATTCTGTGTTACACCAGACCCTAACAAAGAGATACATGTAGGACAGAAATATCTTTCATTTTCTCCTTAAGGGAAATTGGGCTATTCTTCGATAAAAATGTGATGTTGATGTGTTCTTTGTTTATGTGGCTATTTTCCCCAACAGTGATTACCCATTTCTCATTTTTAAATATTTAGTGACCTTCTAAATACTAACTCCACACATCTTTCCCCCTCATCACCATTAAACAAAACAATAAAAATTCTGATCTCAATTATTCATACAGTCCTCATATTCTTCAGTCTCTTATTTATAAATCCTGATTCTTTTCCTATGTACTTTCCCCCTTAGCAGTAACCTCCAGGTTATCTCCTTAATTCTTTTGCATGGAGGTGGTAATTTGCACACCAGGTTATTATCCTTAACCTTTCCATTTCCTTTTCTGCCTATTCGATTCTTGAGCGTTAGATCTTATCACAACAAAAAATAATCCAATATTATTTATTATGTTTGATGGTTGATTGACAAATTTTGATACTATATTTATTAAGTTATTATGCAGCCTCAGCCAGTTACTCTGTCTCTAAGAAAACTGTTTTCTGTTTATGTGGATTTTGTCATTGGTAGTTTAGGCCTTTGGGAACAGGAAGCCCTAAGTATAAGTCTTATTTGGTCTATTGAGGTATCATGTAAGGTTAAGGAGAGTAATGGAACAGAGAATAATTTAGGGCTTGCCCTTCCCCCATGCTCCTAACAAGGTTGAATGGGGAGTTGGGCTCCTATACCTAGCCAGTCTATGAGATGGCTTTGGGCAGATCACTGTAGGTTACATCACTAGAAAGTTCTTCTGGGACCTAGAGTTCATGCCCTTCCTTCTCTGAAGAGCCTCTTTTGACCCCAAGTACCAGCCTAGCCTAACAGATTCCACCCATTCTTGTCACTTTAATTTTGATCATTTCTTCCATCTAAGACCCCTAGATGTACAGAGTATGCATGCCCAAAACACTGACTATTTCAGTTGGTATTTAAAAGCATATTAAATCAGTAGTTCATATTTCTGAATGTCTGGAATATATCCTTATGCTTTTTTTGTTATTCTATATACAGTGATAAAATTTCTAGCCAAAAATAATTCCAAGACTAGATCTTCTTTGTTAATGTAAGGGACGCTACAGAATTCTACCTATTTAAATGTCTATGTTTTACAAAACTTACTGTAATAAAATTGTAAGCAAAATTTTTTTGATCAGGAAAATAAATAAAGGTACATTTATGGTCCTCTCGGTAACAACAGTAATGGACTCTGATCCATCCATTCACAGCTTTTCTCTGCCTTGCTCCTTATGGAGCTCCTTATGGACTTACAGGTATATCCTTTCATGAAGTCTAGAAGGAGGCTAGCTACATGGTGCAGGTAGAGAGGTTACACTGCCTTATGAATAGAGAACTTTAGTTTAAATACTGGAACTCTCCATAAACTCCTCATGACCCTCTTCTCTCTCACATCTCTGTCTCTTAACCATTTGAATTACAATGCTTTGTTTCTGTCATTAGGTGACATTGAAGCAGCTTATAATTACCTGCAGCATTGCCTAGAACACAATCCTTCTTATGCAGATGCGCATCTCCTGATAGCTCAGGTTTATTTGTCTCAGGAAAAATTCAAATTGTGTTCTCAGTCACTTGAACTTTGCCTGAGCTATAATTTTAAGGTAAGTATTCCAGATTCACGTGGGAAAGGACATATCACCCTCCTTGAACCTTTAGCAGATACTTACATATTCAGCTATCTTGCATTTTTGCTTATATGTTTTGCTAATAAATGTATTTTTAATGGAAACAAGTTTGGATTCACAAGCAGTGGGAGAAAACATGGAGGCAGCTGTGGTATAATTAAAAAACTGTAAGGAATTGGACACAGAATACCTGGGGGTCAGTGTCTAGTCACTTATCTCTCTCTGAACCTGTTTTCTTTTCTATAAAACTCATATAATAACACCCTACAGTTATAATGAGCATTAAGTGCAATAATGGATGTATATAAAAATAATTGTAAGCTATAGAACATTATGCCAAATATTTTTATGTGTAAGAACTTTATTTTACTGCTTTTTTCTTTCTTGGATTGTGGCTTTAATAACATCTTTTTAGAGTCATCATCAAAGAACACCTAGTCATTTTGAAAGTTCATATATGGTTTGAGGATATAAACACACTAGGTTTCTATCCAAGATATTCTGTGTTACATCCCATATCTCTAAGCATTGGGGAAAATCATAGGTTCAGGTGCTTCCTAACTACCTAGAATCATGGAGGAGCTCCTCAAACTTTGGCTTTGGTTCACAGGGTCTTGAACCCTATTATGTGAGGACGCTTCAGTGGACTGGATAATTCAAGATTTGCAGAAGGCAGTGCCTGCTTCTTATGTCACTAGTTCTCAAGACGGGTGGTACATTATGACCTCAATGCCAGTACCCTATCCCAAGAAATTGAAATCTCAGAGAGAAGAATAGAAGCATGAGTAAATTTACACAAAACCCATCAGCAAATGTGATGCCTAGTTAAGGCTTAGAGCTGCAGCCTCCAGGGCAGTTGTAGCCATCCTAGACATTAGATGACTGCCACACTGCCTCATTCTGGATCATCTCCTTCCTTTGACTCCTTCTTCATTCATTTTGTCATTCTCTTATTTTTTTCTGTAAACACTTTGGATAGCCAAAATAAAGATAGAAACTTCATTGCTATAGGTTTCAGAGTAGTATCAGTGGGTAACACCAAGTTTGACTAAAATGTTCTGAAATTTTTAATCCTAAAATTAAAAAATAGAAGAAAAGGGAAAAACTGTGTTTCTAGAAATCTAATGACTTTATATCAGTACTAGAAGTCCCAGATAAATGCCTTGCCTGAAAACTAAATTTCTTAGAATATACTTGCCAGCCTTGGGGCACCTGGGGGGCTCAGTCAGTTAAGCGTCTGACTTCAGTTCAGGTCATGATTGCATGATTTGTGGGTTCGAGTCACATGTCGGGCTCTGGCTTGACACAGAGCCTGGAGCCTGCTTCAGATTCTCTGTCTCCCTCTCTCTCTGTCCCTCCCCCACTCATTCTCTCTCTCTCTCTCTCTCTCTCTCTCAAAAAATAAGATAAACATTAAAAAAAAATTTTTTAAAGAATATATTGGCTAGTCTTTTTTTAAAGTATTTTCTCTTCTATCATGGTAAAAGCCCATCACCTGGTTTGTTATCCAGAAGGATGCTAGAGAATGGCAGTTTCCTTGAATCTGGTATCACACAGTAAATGATCACAAAATTAATAAGAGGGCAAAAATAGACCTCAGGTACATAATACAGGCTGAGTGTCCTCAGAGATTCTGTTATTTTAATGTTTGGTGGATTGTAAATTATGTGTTGATGTTGTATGTATATTCTAAGGAAGTATTTCTGAATATTATTTTTTCAGGTGAGAGAATGCCCTTTGTATCATTTGATAAAAGCTCAGTCACAAAAGAAAATGGGAGAAATAGCAGAAGCAATTAAAACCCTGCATATGGCAATGAGTTTACCAGGAATGAGGAGAATTGGAGCTTCCTCAAAATCAAAACACAGAAAAACTGAAGTTGATGCAAACCATCGTTTATCAGTCTTTCTTGAGTTGGTAGAGGCTCACCGCTTAAATGGAGAACAGGTAAGTCAAGTTTTAATTCAGTAGTTCAGCTCTGAACTTTTATACAAGTGTACATATTAGTAGGAAATGGAAAAGCTAAAATTGTTTTCTTGGCCAAATGATAAAGTTTAGAAAATTTCTCATTACTTTGAACCAAATCATGTCCTTTCTTCAAGTCCCTGAAATTAAACATAATTTGTACCTGGATGGCCTTAGGTATCAGTGTACTTACATTAGCTACCAGGCAATAGAATAACATATGTGTAATATAATATGAGTAATAATATAATTTAATACGTACCATGAAATGTATGAATGTAGTATAACGTATATAGCAATATGTGTGATGATCTCAGCTACCATGAAAGGTAATAATATAATTGTCATTCTGTGAATTCCTGAAAGGACTCACACACATGCACATACACGTATGTACATGTGCACACAAGTACTACTGGAATCAAATGAAAGTACCGATCTGAAATTCTAATAGTTGAGAAACCAAAAGGAACACTTAATGAATATACCTTTGGTAAATTTATAGGGTGATCATAAAATCAAATACTTAAAATAATATATACAATAATATAATGCAATATAATACAACATAATATTACATAATATAATATAATATAATATAATATAATATAATATAATAATAAATAGACAGGAAGTAGGCAAGGATGCAATTCTGAGAGAGGAGTTAAAGCCTTAGAAAATGAAGAACTTAACATCATTTAGGTCTGTTTTTTAGATTGCAACAGTTGCTAGTCAGTTATTTTCATATTTTAGCAGAAATGAAGAAGGCTGTGTCTAGATTCTTGCCAAATCGCAAAATAATTTCTATTTCACTAATACATTAACATAAATACATAACAAGAACAAGTTCTACCACAGATAGTCGATTCTAAAATGCACTATTTTTTTCATGTTAATGTTTCTGAAATCGGAATGTCTTATATTCTCTAAAATTGATATTGATCTTAAAAGACATTTTAGTTTCATTGAGGTACAGACTTGAAAATGAGGTAATGTATTCAGCTGAGGCATAACAGAACTGCTCCTGGTATAGGGAATAAAGTAATCTGCTACTTGGTGAAGACCCATTTGGTACAGTGGATGATTGTGGACTGGATCCCATCAAGGGGGCAATAATGAACATGGCTTCTTAACTCTCCAAATTTCATTTTCCTTGCTGCAAGATGGGGGTTTTTGTGAGAGGGCTTAGAGGGGTTTTGTGAGAATTAAATGGGTTGATATAATGCTGGATACAAAGTAAATGCTTATTAAATTACAGTAGCAGGAGCTCTTTCATAGCAATTGCCATTGTCCTAGTCATGAAAACACTTTTCACCTAAAAAATATTCATACTGTCATCTGAATTTGGTCTCTGAGTTTAGTTTTAAATTTTTGTACTTTTCAGAAATCTGTCAATTTTCATCATACCTGTGCTATAATTATTGTTTATTCTGGATTAGTAGAAAATCTTCATTTCTAATGTAATTTGTTGAATATTTTGAAAGAATGTTATTTTAACTTCATCTTTATAGCATGAGGCAGCGAAAGTTATACAAGATGCCATCCATGAATTTTCTGGGACATCTGAAGAATTGCGTGTTACTATTGCTAATGCAGACCTAGCTCTGGCCCAGGGAGATGTTGAGCGAGCTTTAAGTATGCTTCGGAATGTTACCGCTGAACAGCCTTATTTCATAGAGGCCAAAGAAAAAATGGCAGATATTTATCTGAAGCACAGAAAAGAGAAAATGTTATATATTACTTGTTACAGGTAAATGATTATTTCAACCCATTGTATTTTGACACATTTACTTCTTAAAATTAGTTCCCAGATTTATTTCTTCTTTCTTTAACTGCTTTACAGAGATATTTCATAGACCCTTTCCTTAATATGTTCTACTACCAACCACAGTCACACTAACCAAGCAACTCACTCTCCTAAGACATAAATCATTAATGATGATGATTATTTTGTGGCTTACTCTAGATTCTTAACTCTCCTCCTTCATTTGATGTTATTTCTAGACCTTAAACCTTTCTGTTTGGGAAGGGGAAAAGCAACTGTTACATACATTCTAATAGCTTAAGAAAACTATAATATAACAACAATTCAGGGGCTAAATGGTCATATTTAATGCTCAGCATAATAGTTATAGCAATAGAAAATTATGACTTAGTATACACCACGCCAAGGTATGGATTACAAATTTTCCTTGGTGAAAGGGCAGGTGCATTATGTCATACACTGGTGCTCTTATTGGGATCGACAACACGCACAGGTTGTTCTTACTCTTATAAACATACAAGCACACACTTCATGTAAGAAGAGATCAACACTCTTATCTGTTGAGAACATAGCACAGTGTTGATGAATTATTTCATTGGCTCATCTATATCATGTAAATATCAAAACTTAGAAAGCTGTTCAGGTTCTCTGTAGGTGCTGAGTGATTCGAAGAAACTGAGCAGCACCTGTGTATGGGTAGATGAACTGGAGGTCCTAGATCTTATTCCCTGTGATGTTTCCAAAAGATCAGCACCGTCATCTCTCATGATCAGAAGATATTTAAAAATAAGATTGATTTGTTTTGGATGCCCTATAGTATAATAGTTAAAAGCATAGGTCTTGTTTCAGGCAGATCTGACACATTAGTTATAGACTTCAATTCTTAGTGTCATGTATAAAGTTATACCTCGCATATAGTTTTTGGACCAATTGAGTGAGATGCTATACATTACTGATAGCGTCACATCCTGTTTTGGTGCCTTCGCTCCCACATCATTTCAAAATTAAAGGTAAAAAAATGTATTTTCATATAATGAGAGCTTATATGTTTACTGTCTACCAGTACTCTTGTTACCTGCATATCAAAAAATGGAAAGATTTAATGGAAAAAAAAAAGTTGATCTAGCATAAATAATCTGGGTATGAATGGGTTGGTTTTTTTTTTTTCTTTTACAATGTAGAAGATACTCTGAAAGCTATGGCTTAATTGAAATAAGTAAACTTACTTTTTATTTAATTCTTTTGGAAGAAGATATTTATATTCAGGATACTAACTAGAATTGGTCTGATTTCTAGAGAAATTGCTGAGAGAATGCCCAGCCCTCGTTCTTTTCTTCTCCTTGGTGATGCATACATGAATATACAAGAGGTAAAGTTTCTGATGCTACTGAACTTAGATTTAAAAAACAAACAAACAAAAAAAAAACTCCTTTTTGTGATTGGCGTAATATTCTATTTAAAGGAATGTTTTAAGTGTTATTTAAAGATCCAGTCATTACAGTAAAAAGGAAATAACCATTATAGTAAAAAAAGTTGTTTTCAAACTGAGATCCAGTAATTTAGCATTATCATTATTTGAAATAGATAGGATACCAGAAACAAGGTAAGAGTCTCTTTTAAACAGAAAAATGAAGAGAGCCAGTAATGAGTTACACCTACACTAGTGACTGTCACCTATCTGACAGTGGTAATGTTTCTAGACTTTACTATGTACTTTATTTGTCTCACTGAGTGAGTACTACAGATACAGAGCTTAATTACAGAAATGTTGCCTTTTAAAAGGATCCAGCTAAGCTGTTTATTCATTGCTTATTTTTTGTATCTGCCAACATTAGCCAGAAGAAGCCATAATAGCGTATGAGCAAGCATTAAATCAGAATCCCAAAGATGGAACACTGGCAAGCAAAATTGGGAAAGCGCTTGTCAAAACTCACAACTACTCAAAGGTAAGTACTTTATGTACTTGAGATATGCCTATTCGATTAAATGTTTCAAACCCTGCTCTCTGAGAAGTCTGCAGCAAGCACTGTTTGTATCTTGATGGTTATAAACTCCAAATTTATATTCACAAACTGGAATTTATGTTAAAGATTTTGTCAGTGTCTCAGATTCTTGACCACTGCATTTTGCAAAGACTGGAGCCTAAAATTTACTTCTGGCTTCATCTTGCACCTAAACCCTGCAACCAGTCAATTGTGATAACATTATATTTCTTTCATTATAGGACAAAGCATAATAGCTGTCCTTTCTAATGAACCAGTTTTGGTAAGCCATGTGCTTTTATTTCCCTCTAGTAGGGATAATGGATTTTCCTTTAGTTGTTATATTCTTGTTCTATTCCTGGTAACTACTGAACATATATATTTGCATTCAATGCATTCAATGGCCTCTGGAATAAAACTGGTAAAAAAAAAAAAAAAAATTCACCAAGCAGTTTTCATTAACTGCTTTTCATAAGAAATGCCAGTTGCCTTATGTGATGTTTGATTGTCTAAAAAATGGCATATTTAACTGATAGGTACATGCCTGAGTTTCTGCTAGGTTATTTCCAATTTTTCTATGCTTTAAATCTATAATGTATAAAATATCTATGCTTGAACACCATTCTCATTGCCTTATTTTCCTAACTGAAACGGATTTTGTTTAGGCAATCACTTACTATGAAGCCGCTCTGAAAAGTGGACAACAAAATTATCTTTGCTATGACCTGGCTGAGCTTTTATTAAAATTGAAATGGTATGACAAAGCAGAAAAAGTTCTTCAACATGCTCTAGCTCATGAGCCTGGTATGAAAGTCTTTCTGATTTGAAAAAAAAGTATACCATATCTGATATGTCTGATCTATTTTATTTTTATATTATATAAATGTTCATTTGTATTCTCGGTATTATATATGTGAGGTTGGTTAATTCATTATCAGAATGTCACTCTACTAAAATAGGACATTTGAATGATCTAATAACAGATTTATGAAACAGTTAATTGTGCCATAGATACTTTACTTTCCAGAATAATGTGAAACTACATCTGATGTTTAGACAAGTAAACATTTTTATAATCTTTCCTCTTAAGTTTTTTTTTTTTTTTTAAATTCAACACAATCCAAGAATATAATGTGTAAGTCTCCAGTTTCTCATGTGAATTCTACTTGCCCTCTTCTCAAACTACCTTCCTAGAGGTAATACCATTTTTGTGTTTCAGTGTATATGTAAGTACATAAGTATAATATGCATAATTTTTCTTTTTGAGTGTATTGTTCTTCCTATTCTGGAATTTTTTCCCCAGATAGCATATTCCAGATGTTAGTACATTCATATCATTCTAATGGCATCATAATATTCTATAACTCAACAGTTTTTTTTTTATTATGACTCCATGTTTTTCTCTTTTAACTTTCTTTCAATTATTGGACTTTTTTTAAGTTTATTTATTTATTTTTGAGAGAGAGTACAAGCAGGGGAGGGACAGAGAGAGAGAAACAGAGAGAGAGAATCCCAAGCAGCCTCTACACTCTGCACTGAGCATGTCATGGGGCTCGATCCCATGAACTGTGAGATCATGATCTGAGCTGAAAGCAAGAGTGGGATGCTTAACCAACTGAGCCACACAGATGCCCCCAATTATTAGATATTTAGCTGATTTTCCATTATTTTAATATTTATAAACTATGTTACAGTGAGTATCCTTGTATTTCATTCTTTGGTATATAGTTGCTTATATCCTTTTTTTTTAGTACTCTTTTTTAAAAATTTTTATTTAATTTCTTTTTTAATTTACATCTAAGTTAGTTAGCATATAGTGCAACAATGATTTGAGAAGTAGATTCCTTAATGTCCCTTACCCATTTAGCCCATCCCCTTCCCATAACCCCTCTAATAACCCTCTGTTTGTTCTCCATATTTATGAGTCTCTTATGTTTTTATCTCCCTCCCTGTTTTTATATGATTTTTGCTTCCCTTATGTTCATCTGTTTTGTATCTTAAAGTCCTTATGTGAGTGAATCATATGATATTTGTCTTTCTGTGACTAATTTCGCTTCGCATAGTACCTCTAGTTCCATCCACGTAGTTTCAATGGCAAGATTTCATTCCTTTTGATTGCCGAGTAATACTCCACTGTATGTATACACGACATCTTCTTTATCCATTCATTCATTGATAGATATATGGACTCTTTCCATACTTTGGCTATTGTTGAAGTGCTGCTGTAAACATTGGGGCGTGCATGTGCCCCTTCGAAACAGCATACCTGTATCCCTTGGATAAATACCTAGTAGTACAATTGCTGGGCCGTAGGGTAGTTCTGTTTTTAATGTTTTGAGGAACCTCCATACTGTTTTCCAGAGTGGCTGCACCCGTTTGCATTCCCACCAGCAGTGCAAAAGAGATCCTTTTTCTCTGCATCCTCACCAACATCTGTTGTTGCCTGAGTTGTTAATGTTAGCCATTCTGACAGGTGTGAGGTGGTATCTCATCGTGGTTTTGATTTGTATTTCCCTGATGATGAGTGATGTGGAGCATTTTTTCATGTGTCGGTTGGCCATCTGGATGTCTTCTTTGGAGAAGTGTCTATTCATGTCTTTTGCCCGTTTCTTCACTGGATTATTTGTTTTTTGGGTGTTGAGTTTGATAAGTTCTTTATAGATGTTGGATAGTAACCCTTTATCTGATATGTCGTTTGCAACTATCTTCTCCCATTCCGTTGGTTGCCGTTTAGTTTTGCTGATTGTTTCCTTTGCTGTGCAGAAGATTTTTATTTTGATGAGGTCCCAATAGTTCCTTTTTCCTTTTGTTTCCCTTGCCTCCGGAGATGTGTTGAGTAAGAAGTTGCCGTGGCCAAGATCAGAGAGGTTTTTGCCTGCTTACATTTAGGTCTTTCATCCATTTAGAGTTTATTTTTGTGTGTGGTGTAAGCAAGTGGTCCAGGTTCATTTTTCGGCATGTCACTATCCAGTTTTCCTGGCACCACTTGCTGAATATCAATTCCATTGGGTATTCTTTCCTGCTTTGTGAAAGATTAGTTGGCCAGACATTTGTGGGTCCATTTCTGGGTTGTCTATTCTGTTCCATTGATCTGAGTGTCTGTTCTTATGTCAGTACCATACTGTCTTGATGATTACAGCTTTGTAATATAGCTTGAAGTCCGTACTTGCTTATATTTCTTAAGAGTAAGATGCTAAGTCAAAAAAGTATGTGCATTTAAAATTTAACTGGAGGGCAGTTGTTGGGTCTTGTATGTAAGCCAATTTGACAATAAATTGTATTCATTAAAAAAAATAATAAAAATAAGATAAATTTAACTGGATACTATCTAAATTGCCTTCTTATAAGTTGGTACAAATTTGCCTTTTTTTTTTCTTTTTGGGGAGAGAGAGGGAACAAGCAGGGGAGGGGCAGAGGGAAAAAGAGAGAGAGAATCCCAAGCAGGCTCCACTCCCAGCACAGAGCCTGATGGCAGGCTCACTATCACGACTGAAAGATCATGACCTGAGCTGAAATCAAGAGTTGGAGACTTAACCGACTGAGCCACCCAGGCACCCCTATACAAATTTGCTTTTTAAAGATTGTTATTTTAAAATAAAATCTAGTGCTTACTCATTGTCAAAATTTAAAGATTACAGAAGTGAGTGAAAGTTGTGTTGTCCCAGCTTTCCAGAAAAAAAAAAAAAACACATTTACTTTGTGTATCATCCTAATTAGTGTCTCTGCCATGCCTCTCTTTGTCTCTCTCACACAGAATTACATACCACATTTTTCCTGCCAAAATGGGATCATATTATACTGTACATCTACAGTAGACATTTTTCACTTAATAGCTTCTCTTCATGTTGGCAAATATAGCTTTTCTTTATTTTCTTTAGTATAGGTATTCTATATCTTGATATAATAATTTATTTGATGAGTCCCTTATTGATAGACATTTAGACTGAAGAAAAGTTGAAGACAATATGAGATAAGCTTCTTTATATACCTCTGAGTTGAGTTGTGCCGCATCATTGTTTCTTAAGGTCAAAAATGTCCCATCATTGTGTTGTATTAATTATAGGGGAGAAAACCACTTCAATTTGAATTTCTTTGATAATCGATAAGGTTAGGCATCATTCCATGTCTGTAGATCACATTTCCTTCTAGGATGTTTTCATTTATATCCCTTGCTTTGACCCTGAACCTCTGATTAATCATCTGTCACCTGTTAGTCATTTGCAGACATTTTCTCCTGAGCCTATCCCTTGTTTTGTTTTTTTATTTGAATTTGTCATTTCCTTAGTCAAATAGAATAGCCAATTATTATATATACCAGCCTTTCCTTTTTTTGAGTCCTGAATTTCCTCTCATACTCAGAAACTATCTTCCTTCATCTTAACATCATAAAAATACTCTTTTATATTTTCTGTAATTTTTGTAGAACTTTAGTCCATGTACAGTTTTTACTATATAGTTTCCCAAATGGAGACCAATTTTATTTCTGTGCCATTTATTGAGATGCCATCTTTGTCACATAATAAACTTATTTGTATGTATGACTAATTCTGAGAATCTTCATTTTGTTGCCCTGCGTTATTTTTCTTTTGCCGGTATCCTATCCACTGTAGCTTTAAAATGTCTTCAGAGGTGCCTGGGTGTCTTAGTCAGTTAAATGTCTGACTCTTGATTTTGGCTCAGGTCACGAGCTCATGGTTTGTGAGTTTGAGCCCTGCATTGGTCTCTGTGCTGACAGAACCACAGAGCCTCTTTGGAATTCTCTCTCTCCCTCTGTCTTTGCCCATCCCCTGCTTGTGCACTCTCTCTCTCTCTCTCTCTCTCTCTCTCTCTCTCTCTCTCTATCTCTCTCCCTCAAAATAAATAAATAAATATTTTTTAAAAAATAAAATGTGTTTGGGTATATGATAAGGCCAGCCCACTCGAAGTTTTCTAGGATTTTCAAAAATAGTATTTTCATTTAGCTTTGATGAGGTTGGTGCTTAAATTTACCTAATTTTGGGTTTATTCACCATATAAAGTATTAGTCCATAAAAATATTTGCATGGGTTTGTCAGACCTTGCTTGAAACACTACAGATAGCCTTAAATGTGCATATGCATTTTTGAAAAGGTTGTAGAGGAAGAATGATTCAAGTAGCATATTTTACTTATATGGGTATAAATTTATTACACTTACGTAATATAAATGCTTTCGTGTAATAAATATTTGTTGAGCACACCCCATTGTGCACTTAGATGCCTTCATGTGCATTTCATTATATACTGTTTCATTAATGTCCACATTCATTTTTGAGGCAATTATAATTCCCATATTTAAATTAAAACCTAAGACTCTGTTTCCTTGACATATCTAACTTAATCTAGCTGAAGTAGCCAGCACCTGGATTCTAATAAACATCTTAAACTTAGCATGTCTGAAACAGAATTCCCGATCTGCCTCCCCACATCTGTCCTGCATGCAACCTTCATTGTCTCAATAAGAGCTTTATCCCTCTAGTCATTGCTGAGAGCCCGGATCCTAGCCATCACCCTGTCCCTGCCTGTAGGAAATCCTGTTGATTCCCCTTAGGCTGGGGTTTTAAAGAAATAATATATATAAACCACTTTGATGTATATGTGGCACAAAATCAAGAGTCAGACACTTAACCGACTGAGGCACCCCAGGTGCCCCTCAGACTGATCATTTTTAGATTTCTTATGTGAGGTTGAATGGCTATGTTTTTAAGTAATTTGTTCATTTCATGAACTTGATAAATAGTAGAAGAAACATTTTCTTATTTATGTACGGTTCTATTATTGCTCTTAAATCACAAGATAATAATACCAAATATTTAAATAGCACTTACCATGTACTAGACTATTTTAATTGCTTTGCATATGCACACTTGTTTCATAACTTACTTTTTAAGTTTTACAACAACCCTATGAGATGGGTACTATTCTTTCCCTTATTTTACAGATGAAAGGGAAACACAAAATGTATAAGTATCTTGTTCAAAGTTAAATAGCTAGTAAGTGATAAGGACTAGATTTGAAACCAGACAGATTGCCATCAAAGTCAGTGCTCTTAGTGACTGTACTTCATTGCTTATCAAGTGTCTATTATTTTAAAAACAGCCATTATCTTCCTAATTGCATGTAGCAACTACTCTATCTTGTTTTTTAATGATTTCAATCAGCATAAATGTTTATACAGTTAAAAATGAAAATTGAAATTCTTACATGTATTGTTACATTGTTATCTCTTAATATAAGTCTAAGAAAAACCTTGTTATTATCCAGTTCCTTAGCTTTTCTTCCAGCTAGTTTTTATCCTAAATCTTTTTTCTTTCTTTAATTTGGCCATCCCTCAGTTAACTGACTGAAAGTTTTTCAACTTTATTCACTATTTCTCAAAATCATTCTTTGTAAAGACCTGTTTCAAAAAAAAAAAAAAAGACCTGTTTCAAAACTTGTAGAAAAATGTAAACGTTTATTTAAAAATGACTATTTGTTCCCAATACCTTCTCTCATAGTAAATGAACTGTCAGCTCTCATGGAGGATGGACGTTCTCATGTTCTCCTAGCAAAAGTTTATAGTGAAGTGGAAAGACCTGGTGATGCCATAGCTTCATTACAACAGGTAAATGTACTTGTGAGTGCTTGTGGGGTGTCGGAGGGGAGGGGAGAAGGGAATACATCACGGGTAGGAGAAAGACCAGTTATTTTGGCCCAACTACCACAGAAAATAAGTCAAAATAGAAATAATGATCAAATGCCAATGGATTGTACTGTTTAAATGTGTTATTGATAATCATTGTAACAACTACAGCAAGTTAATATTTTTAATCCACTTTTGTAGGTAAGGAAGCTTGGTTTAATAATTTGTATAAAATCACATGACCAGGGTCATAGGCAGGATTTGAATTCAGTTTTTTCTACTTTTGTTTATTTATATCTACCTTAGTTTCCCTTAATATTTTGGAGGTTTTCAGAGGAGAGGTTTTATACACATTTCCTTAGATATATTCCTAGGCAGCTGATGGTTTTTGATGATTTTTCAACTTCTAGTTTGCTATTAGTTTTTTTATAAATGACTTAAGTTTTATCTACTGCACTTTCTGCATTAATCAAGATGGTCGCATGAATCTTCCTTTTTTTCTTGTTAATGTGGTATATTAAATTGGTTTTCAAATGTTAAACCACCCTTATATTTCTTAAATAAATGTCACTTTGTTTTTGTTTTTTTTTTAAAGATATTGCTGGGATTTAAATTTTTTTTTTTTTTTTTTTTTTAATGTTTTTTATTTTATTTTGAGAGAGAGACAGAGTGTGAGTGGGTGAGGGGCAGAGAGAGAGGGAGACACAGAATCCAAAGCAGGCTTCAGGCTCCGAGCTGTCGGCACAGAGTGCGACATGGGGCTTGAACTCACGGACTGTGAGATCATGACCTGAGCCAAAGCCGGACACCCAACCAATTGAGCCACCCAGGTGCCCTGGGATTTAAAGATACTAATACTTTGTCTAAAATTTGTATATCTATGTTCGTAAGGGAGATTGGATCTCTAAGACTTGCTGTTTCTTTAATATTTGGAGTAATTCAAAATTAAAACCATTTCTACCTCAAGGCTTTGTTGATGGCAAGTTTTTATTAAAGGATTCCACTGAGGGTTTCAGACTGATCATTTTTTTAAAGTTTATTTATTTTAAAAGAGAGAGCACACGGGTAAAGGGCAGAGAGGGAGACTGCCAGTGCAGAGTCTTACACGGCGCTCGAACCCACAAACCGTGAGATCATGACCTGAGCCAAAATCAAGAGTCAGACACTTAACCGACTGAGGCACCCTAGGTGCCCCTCAGACTGATCATTTTTAGATTTCTTATGTGAGGTTGAATGGCTATGTTTTTAAGTAATTTGTTCATTTCATTAATTGTCAAATTTATTGACTAAGATTTGTTCATTGTATCTTATTTTTTGAATGTCTGCAAGTGCTATAAAAATATCTTCTTTTATAAAAAAAAAAAAAAAAAAAAAATCTTCTTTTATGGCCCCGATACTGATGATTTTATTTTCCTTCTACTATTAATGATCAGTTACACGAGGAGTTTATTAATATTTTCAGAGAACCAATTTTTCCCTTTTCTGGCTTCATTAAATGTTTTCCCTTTATCTCATTAATTAGTTTCCTCTACTTTCTTTGGATCTGGTTTGCTGATCTTTGCCTAGCTTATTGATGAATTATTGTTGGATAATGGATTAGTTAGCCTTAGTTCTGTTCTTACTATTTAAGGTGAAAATTTTTCTCAAAGCATTGCTTTAGCTACCTCTCACAAGTTTATTATTATTCAGTTCACAATATTCCTCATTTCCCCTTTGATTACTTCTTTAACCATGGGTTATTTAGAAGTGTAGTATTCAGTTTCGAAACAGTTCTGATTTTCTTGTTACCTTTTTTTTTTTTTAATACCTCTTAATCCCTTTCACCTATTTTGCCCATTCCACTACTCCCTCCCTTCCGGCAACCACTAGTTCTCTGTATTTGAGTATTAGCTTTTGGATATTGATTTCTAGTTTAATTCCACCGTGGTCAAAGACATACTTTGAATGATTCAATCCTTTGATATTTGTTAAAGCTTGTTCTGTGTCCTACATTATAATCAGTTTTGGTATAGGTTCCGTGTGGATTTGAAATAATGTGTTTCTGGCATTACTGAGCACTTAGTTCAACATATGTCGTTCGGGTCAGATTTGTTAGTTGATTTATCCTACATCTTTGCTGCGCTTGAAGTGGAACATAGAGTACTTCATTACTAATCCTATATGCTTTCTAGAATACCACACTGCTTGACACCTTTTGACCTAATTTTCATGTACCCAGAAGAATTCTCCATTCTCCAAATAATTTATCAAATGTTTTGATTTTGAGCTTTAGCTAACAGTGGTGTGTGTGTGTGTGTGTGTGTGTGTGTGTAAAATAACCTGTATTTCAGTAATTTGCCCAATATGTCCAATAATTTTTTTTATTCTAGTTATGAATGAATTGATCTTGGACTATTAGATTTCTATGATACTCATTAAATTTCTGTGATACCCATCTAAGTTTATGATTTCATTAAAATATGTAATCTTTAAAGTGTTAATATCTTATCCTTAATTGGTATGGTTTTATCCCTATTTTTCTATCACATGATAAGAGAATTTCACCTAACCCTAGGTTAGCTACCATTAGCTACAAGAAAAATGTAATTTTGGTAAATTTAGACTTTTAAAATATTTTAGAAGTGAATTTGGCTTATTTTACTTTTTTGTAAGTATTATTAGTCCCAGCTGCCTTGGTTATATGAGTCCTTGTGTTGTATGGGCAGATAAATCAAGCAACACTGAGAACAAACAGTATACATGGCTAGACAATGCCAGTGGGCCAAATTTAAATAATTTTAAGTTTATATGTTATAGCACTGAGATTATTCATCTTTAATAAAATTTAAAGAGCCCTAAAATTCTTCCCAGTTGTTAACATTCTATGCTTTCTGATCTCCAAAAAGATAAATCCTGAATTATAATTCAAACAGAAACTTATAAATATAGTCAAAAGTTTTTGATATTTTAAGTTCATTTATTCAGGACCCATTACTGAGCCTAATCTCCACCTTATGGAACTTTAGTAGTCCCGTCATAGTATTTTTGCATAATTGCTAAACATTATAGGCCGTGGCAGAACTGCTACATTTAGGGAAACCCCAAGTCTTATTAATTGTACTTTCTAAAGATTTCAGATTTCTGAAATAACTCCACATTTTTTCATCTTGTCATCTTTCTGTTACCTTTTAGCCCTGTCCAGCATTATCTTTTGCCCAGACTCCAGGAGCCTCTTAACTAATCCCCATCCTCTTCCAATCTTGTTTCATTCCAGTTCTCCACAACACCAGAGTAATTGCTCTAAAGGGCAGACCTGATGTTGTCATCCTGTTGCTTATAAACATGTAGTAGTAACTACCCTATGTTAAAAACTGCCCTCTAGAATAAAAAGCAAATTATTTAACAAGCTTACCTGATGTAAATTATCTCTGTATTTCTAGCCATTTTTCCTTCTAATTCTTTGGTCAAACAATAGTATCCCACACCTTCTTCCTTCACCTGTCATTCCTAATGCCTGTAATCCATCCCATCTCCTTTCCTTCTCCCAAAGTCACATGGGAGTACTACCAGTAATTCTTCAAGTCTCACTTGATCTCCAAGATTAGGTTAGGTCTCCTATTATGTAATCCCAATGCGACTGGTATTTCCCAGCCATAAAACAGGACCCTCATAATTTGCCGTAATTATTTTATTATCTGTCTTCATGCTAAAATTAAAATTTCCATGAGTGTAGGTGTAGTTCCATGTTTTGTGACCCTAGCAAATGCTTGCTTCATTAGTTTACTATGCTGTGTAACAAATCGCCACAAATTGTAGTCAATGAAAACAATACACACGTTTATTTTTTCACAGTTTCTGTGGGTGTGTATTCTGGGCATGGTTTAGCTGGGTCCTCTAAAAGGTGTCAGGACAGTCAAGGTGTGGCCAGGGCTGGGTTCTCATGTGGAGACTTGTCAGGTGGAGGATCTACTTCTAAGCTTAAATGGGTTGTTAGCAGAATTCATTTCCTCAAGGCTGTGAGACTTAGGGCTCCAAGTTCCTGTTTGCTTCTTGCAGATCCTAGAGGTTCATCAGCTCCTTGCCTGGTACGCCAGCTAATAGGGTCACTTAGTTCTTCAGAGCCAGCATGGAATAAGTCTACTAACAGAGTCTTATGAAATGTAATCATGGGGGTGACATTCCATCATATTTGCCATATTCTATTGGCTACAAGTAAGTTATAGGCCACACCTCCCACAAAGAGGGGTGATTAATACAAGGAAGTGAACATCAAGAGGTGGGGATCATGGGAGTCATCCTAAAAATCTGTCCACCATGACAGGTGCTTGAAATTTTAGTTGAATGACTGAAAGGAAACCATACATTTTTTTAAATTTTTTTAAATGTTTATTTATTTTTGAGAGAGAGAGAGAGAGAGAGATAGAGCCCAAGCAGGGTAGGGGTAGAAAGGGAGGGAGACACAGAATCTGAAACAGGCTCCAGGCTCTGAGCTGTCAGCACAGAACTCGACATAGGGCTCAAACTCAAGAATTGTGAAATCATGACCTGAGCCAAAGTCAGACATTTAACCAACTGAGCCACCCAGGCGCCCCGTGAAAACCATACATTATTTTAATGCTTTAATTGCAGGAACAATTACACGGGAAAAAAATCACTTTTTATCATCTTAACCATTTTTTCTGTGAAAATAAAATCTAAATAAATTAAATACAAACAACCTATATGTCATAAAACACTAACAATTTTGTGACTTTTAACTTAGTGTAGCTTTAATTACTACGGACAGATTATATTTATTTTTGCTTTTTTTCACTTAACATTCGTGTGGCTTTTTCCCTGATGTCTATGTAGCTCCATCTTCCTCATATAAAATATAATGTGACATTCTGACTTTATTGGTAAGTTTTATTTTGATATGGCTTTCAGTAAGATACATATACAACAAGGCTATTGAAATATAAAAGGAAAATTAAGAAGTCTATGAAATAAGATGTTTGTATGTCATTCTACCCAAGGGTTTTATGGAATTTACAAGAATATTATAAAATAAGGAAAGAAAGTAAATGCATTGACAATCAAAGTTAATATAGTTATTTTAACAGACAGTTAAATTTAGCTTTAATCTTTCTGGAACCCAAGAAAAAAACATAGGAAATGGTGTCAATTCTTCAAGAAAATTTTATTCTGTATGAAAATATTTTCTAATCATTATATACTCACAATCATTGACTGTTCTTTTATGAAATGACTTTAATAGGAAATGCAAAAACTTTTGCTCAAAAAATCTTCCCTGATTATTTGCCTTCAAGAAAATGCAAAGCAGGGCACTTGGGTGGCTCAGTTGGTTAAGCATCCTACTTTTGATTTCAGCTCAAATCATGATCTCATGGTTGTGAGATCAAGCCTCACCTCAGGCTCCATGTAATGGAGCTACCTTAAGATTCCCTCTCTCTCCTTCTCCCTCCTAAATAAATAAGTAGATAAATAAAGTGTTTATCTAGAAGTTAAGCTAATGAGGTCCACTCATCTGACTTTGTAGCAATTTAATTGATGCAGAGATAAAACTTAGGCTATCTCGAGAATGAATTGTGTACCGTTTAGACCTAGGGTGACCAAAGAATTTATCATTCTAGCCAAAATACTTTTGAGAGAGAAAGAAGGCAGAATTAATAATAACCTGGCACAACAGATATAAAAGGTACTGCCAGATGGAACGATACATTCACTCTATTTAGACAGTTGTTTCAGAGTTTTTTGTCTATGAGTGTGTGTTTGTGAATATGTGTGCAAAACTATGCACACCAATATATGTATGTATAAAAAACATCAAATACACAAATGTACACATACCTCTGCACTTAAGCATACATTCATATAAGCAAAATAAAAATTTCATGAAACAATATTAACCTTTACCACATGCTATATATACCCATGTTTTCTAATCTTTCCTCTTTCATTTCCAAAAGAATGCTTATTATGACACCTTAAATTAATGTTACGACCTACGGTTCTAAAAATACTCTGCTTTAGACCATCTTCGTCAAATACCAGTTGTCAACCAACATTCTGACAGGAGTCCCCAGAAGGGCTCCCTGTGTGTAGCATAATGTGTGGCAGATGGTGGGCATTTTACTCTTTGTTAAATGAATGCATGAATGCCTTAGTGGATGGTTATCTATAGCTCAAAGTTAAATTATATTGTGAAGGCCTAAAACGTAGGACTTCTCTGTCATTTACAAAAGGAAGGTCTCAATGTTTCACAAATCAAACATGTAGGTAGGTGATAAGGCTGATATTCTAGTTTAACAACCTGCTCTACATTCTTACCTTGACAGAGGCCCCTACCTCCTTTCTGGGTATCTGTGTATAGTGTTGGACCTTATAAATATACACCATCAGTTCGTTGGTCATTTCCCCATCATTAGACATTTGAGTTGCTTTCAGATTTCTTATTTTTTGTTGTTTCTTTTTTTGTTTTTACAACAAATAACAGAGATTGTTTTTTTTTCTTTTTAACAGATAACATGTTTCCTTTTTTTCTTCTAAGTAACATCCATAATACCTTCCCAAAAGTGGAACAACTAAGTTCAGTAGTTTGATTCGTTTTATCGAGTTAGCATGTTTTGCTAGGATGCTCTCCAAGAATGTTTGGACTCACTCGTTTGTCATCACCGATATATGGATGTACTTACTGCCTGAAACCTTCCAATATTTGATTTAATAATTTTTAGATACTACTTGATTAATTTAATAAACATTTTATATTTCCACGTATTTAATTGCAGCATCTAGACTATTTTTCATATATTTGTTTCATGCCTGCATTTCCTCCTTAGTGAGCCTTCTGTACATATCCTTATAACAGTGGGAAAAGACTCAGTAATTTTATTATACTTTGTTTAGAAAGATATGTGCATGCTGGCTCATTTGCAAACAAGCACATGTTTAAGACCTCAATTAAGACATTTTCTTTGGATCAGGCTTTGTTAGATTTAAGGCCAATAATGCTTAAATATATCTTCTGTAAATGTATGCCGTGTGTGAGTTATTGATAATTGTTTAACTTATTTTCCATTTCTTTTTTAAAATTCCTTTTTATCCTTATTTTCTTCTAGGCTCGAGAATTACAATCTCGGATACTAAAACGTGTTCAGATGGAACAGCCAGACGCAGCTTCTGCACAGAAGCATTTAGCAGCTGAAATTTGTGCAGGGATTGCCAAACATTCTGTTGCTCAGCGAGACTATGAAAAAGCAATTAAGTTTTATAGAGAGGCTCTTGTTCATTGTGAAACAGATAATAAGGTCAGAACCTTTATAAAATTTTCACCGCCTTTTATTCCAGATGTCATCTAATTGCCCCAGATGTAAAATTCTTCCCAGCTTGTTTGTAAAAAAAATAAATGTAATAAAAATACAAGCTAAAAAATTAATATTATTTCTAGAAATTCTTCAAAATGCCTTATGTAATAATGTCAGAGTCTAAAACTTATCGTGGAAGAAGTAACATAAAATAAATCAGTAAGCTCTTTGGTTTTTTTGATATTAATCTATGTTTTAATAATCACTCTAAAACAATTTCTCAGTCTCGAATATCTCGATCTTCATGATTCAGTTCAGTTTACTAAACTGCTATTGAACACCTCTGTATTTCAATTGCTATTTGGTGCTGGATATGCAGAAAAGTGACTAGATTGAATCTCTTACCTAAAGTGGCACAGCATGAGAATAACTGTAAGGATAATACTGGTAAAGAAAACTTCTATACGTGTCTGGTTATGTAAATTAAAATGCTGTTCCTCTCTCAAATCTAGATAGATGATTAATTTAAAAAAATTAATATATGGCTAAATACTTCTTTTTTTCTTTTTCTTTTTTTAACTTAAATCCCAGTTAGTTAACATACAGCATAATAATAGTTTCAGGTGTACAATATAGTGATTCAGCAATTCATACAACACCTAGTGTTCATCACAAGTACCCTCCTTCATCCCCATCCATACCCCCACCCACCTCCCCTCTGGTCACCATCAGTGTGTTTTCTACAGTGAAGAGTCTGTTTTTTGGTTTGCCTCTATCTCTCTTCTTTTTTTTTTTTTTCCCTTTGCTTATTTGTTTTGTTTCTTAAATTTCACACGAGTGAAATCATATAGTATTTGTCTTTCTCTGATGAATTTATTTCATGATGCAGGAGAAAAGACAACTATATTTTAGAATTTAAGGTTTTATTTTTTTTTCAATGTTTATTTTTTTTAGAGAGAGAGACAGAGTGTGAGTTGGGAAGGGGCAGAGAGAGGGAGACACAGAACCTGAAGCAGGCTCCAGGCTCTGAGCTGTCAGCACAGAGCCCGATGCAGGGCTCGAACACTTGAGCTGCGAGATCATGACCTGAGCTGCTTAACCAACTGAGCCACCCAGATGCCCCAAAATTTATGGTTTTGAATTGAACATTGTAAAATGAATACAACTCTTTCAGATGTAAGGCAAAAATAACCCTTAAGGCATAGCCAGATAGGTACCTTGTATAGTGGTGGTTAAAGGAGTTAGAATCATGTTTTCAAATCTGAAGCATACTTTGGAAATTATCTGCTAAAAGCGTTTTATTTTTCAAATGAGAAAACAGGTTTAGAGGGATAACAGGGACCTGGCCCCATCGTGGAGAAGCCTGGACTAGAATCTAATCTCTCTCTGATTTAAGACAAGTGTTCTTTTCACAGTGCTTTGTGTCTGTATACCTTTCAAGTGAGTTACTACCTGTTTTCCCCCTTTCTTCCAGTATAAGAGAAAATAGAGGCGGGTATGTGTATAGTTTTCCTGCCGATCATGCTTGGCATTTTTATTGCAATCATTTTTGGTCAACTGAAGTGTAATCTGTGTCCAGACATTTTCCATATGCACTTTTTAATCCAAACAGTTTCTGACTAATCTTGCGCTTTTTCTCTACAGATCCTGTTGGAGCTGGCTCGATTGTACCTGGCACAGGACGACCCTGATGCCTGCCTGCGGCACTGTGCGCTGCTTCTCCAGAGTGACCAGGACAATGAAGCTGCCACCATGGTCAGTGCAAAGGACTTCAGTGCTGGAAAGGCAGTTGTGTTTTATATTCCATGTGGAAGTTTCAAATTTTACCCCGTAAAACTAATACTAGATGAGAGGCCTGGCTCATGTTGACTTTTGGAAGAAACAGTATTTTTAACATTATTAGCATATTTTACCAATAAAGACCAAGAATCTTTTTGTTTTATAAGAATGGCAAACCTAGGTCAGGCCTTTACTTTCCCTTTGGGGTCTAGTTAATTTGTCTTTATGCCGAAGAGGATACATGATCAGGAAGAGTTGATGTGACAAAGCTATCATTTGCTAATGACTGACTTTTAAGTACTTACCAGACATGCAGGACTAATTAAAAGGGACTTTTGTAGTTACAGAGAGAAGCCTTGATGCATTATTCTAAGATGGTGTGCTTTGCTTTCTCATTTTTACCTGGGTTGAGATACGAGTTCATTTCCCAACGGCTAGGTAGATGATAGTATGTGAGGTTCACTGAAAATTATTATTATAACAAAAAAGAAGTATAAAAAACATCCCTTTTAAAACACAATAAGAAAAGCTCAGTAGATCTTGTGTATTTTAAATTGCTTTGGAATATTTAGGGTTTAAGAGTATTTGGGTTTTTTTTTAAATCTTCTCGTCCTTTTAGCCAAATCCAGGGAGGCATCTTTTCTATCACGGCACATAGAGTGTGCAATTCCCTTCAAATTTCTGTTTTTAAAATAGCCACTTGAAACATATTTTCTGCTAAAAATAAAGTTTTGTGAACAGAGTGATCTGTTTCACATCCTTAATTATCTTCTGTTACAGTGATATGAATTAGTGTAATTCATATCTTGAGTCTCGAATTTTATTTATTTTTTTAATGTTTATTTAATTTGAGAGAGAGAGAGAGAGAGAGAGAGACAAGAACGTGAATGGGGGAGGGGCAGAGAGAGGGAGACACCGAATCAAAGCAGGCTCCAGGCTTTGAGCTGTCAGCACAGAGCCCGGCGTGGGGCTCAAACTCACTAACAGTGAGATCATGACCTGGGCCGAAGTCAGATGCTCAACCAACTGAGCTACCCAGGCTCCTCGATATACTTGAATTTTAAATGGCTCCTTTTTGTAAAACTTTGCCCTCTTCATGTTTTTCATAGGTATTTTCATAGCCCTAAATCTTGACAGGAAAGGTATGCTTTGTAAAATATATGGCAATATTTTTAGAACCAACTTTTACCTTTATAGATGATGGCAGATCTCATGTTCAGGAAACAGGACTATGAACAAGCAGTGTTTCATTTACAGCAGCTTTTAGAACGCAAACCAGGTAAATATCCATTAATTATGTTTTTACTAATGCAGTCAACTTCCTTTCTCTTCTTTTTGACTGTTATGAAAACCTCAGTCAAATCCAACTCTCTATTCCACACCTGCCTTTGAGTAGCAGAAATGTCTGTAAGGAAAATGCAGCACCTTTGACTGGCCTCACTTTAAATTATGACCACAGACCCCCAGTGGGCCCTCAGACGCTGCCTGGCAATCCTGCTGTATTTCTCTAATGAATTCACTCATTCCAGCTGCTTTTTATACCTTCTCCTCCCCCCTTCAAACGTCTAGCCCCCTCATCCCCCTTCCTTGTCCTCAACTAAAAATGTTGCCGCCCACTTGAGTAGGAAAATACGAGCAACTGGAAGAACTCCATTCGCCTTTCATCAAGTCTGCCTTCTCGCAGCCGTTGTCCTCCCCGGATCTGCCATCCTTCCCACAGCCAGTGTCTCCCTGCGGGCTCGGGATGCCACCCCTGTCCTCCCGGAGGGCTTTCTTCAGGCACATCTGTCTCTCCTGCACCACCATTTTTTCCCAAGCCCACGCACAAGTATGGCGTGATAGCCCCTTGCTAAATATATTAACTAAAAACCAATTCTTAACTGTCCAGTTACTCTTCCTGCCAATTAATGCTCCATTCTTCGCTTTTCCCGGATAGAACGTCTCCTCTAAACGGTTTCCATCTGTGCTGTCTCCACATCGTCTGCTCCGCTCCTGCAGTCCAGGGAGGCTGTTTCTGCAGGACAGGCGGCCACCTCCAAGCTGCCAGAGCCTGCGTTCATATCTCATTGTCTGCTTCCGTGGCCTGTCCTTACGCTCAGCACAGCTCCTTCCCTCCCTCGTGAAGGACTTTCTTCACTTGCCTGCTGGGGCGCTGGGCTTCCCTGGTTTTTCTTTTTTTGTTGTCTACATCTTTGTTAGATCTCTTTTCTCTTTATGATCTGTAAACATCAGAATGTTCTAGACCTGGGCTCTCAAACTTTTTTTTTTTTTTAATATAGTCAGCCCACTGGGTGACTTCATCCAAGCCCATGGCTTTATGTCCTACGTGTATGCTGGTGTCTTGCAAGCATGTTCCTCCAGTCCTGACCCATTCCCACTCTGCTGTCCTGGGGGGTCTCCAGCTTGACATGTTTCTGTAGAACAATGGATCTCTCCCTCTGTCCCTCCAAATATACTCCTCCATTTCTCACCTCAGTAAATAGCATCACCATTTACCCACTTAGGCCCCAAACCTTACAGTTACCTTCGGCTCATCTTTCTCTCTACCACATCCCGTCTGTCAGCATATCCCCGTGTGCTCTACCTTCAGGGCATATCTGGAATCCCATCACCTTTTACTTCCTGTGCTGCTGCCACCTGGTCTCAGGCATCAGCGTCTCTCACGTAGATAGTTAATGCTCTGTTCTCAAACTCACCCGTTTCTGTTCCTTGCCTCCAGACAGTCGAGAAATGCTTTCAGCTGAAAGTAGCAGAGACTGTCCCTCTTAAAGTTCCAGTGGCCTGAATGATTATGGCTCTTTATTTTCCTCTTACGTAAAAGAAATGTAGAAGTCGGTTATGCGGAGAGTGGCATGGAGGACCCACAGTATCATCAGGACACCTGAGTCCTCTGCCTTTTTCTCCTGCCCTCATCAGCCTGACTTCCACTCTGAGTATCACCTCATGGTCCAGGATGACTGCAGCTCTAGCATCAACGTTCCAGGGCCCAGATGGGGAAGGTTGGGGTGGAGGTGGCTAAAAGGGATTACCTCCCTAGTGAACCATCTTTTTTTTTTTTTTTTTTTTTCTGTAAAAAAATTCCCTTCTGGAAGCACCTGCATGGCTGCAAAAGATGGTGGGAAAGGTCATCTTTTAGTTGAACCCAGTGCCATGTAGGATAAAATCAGAATTCTGATAGTAAGGAAGAAAGTGATGGTAGACATTAGGTAGGCAACAGTCCTCGCAGCTTAGTGCCCTGACACTTCTAAATTGCTCTTCCCTCTTCCTGGAATATTCTGGTGGCGGCTACTTCACGCCTTCAGGACTTGGCTCCAGCATGGCCACATCCTGAGAGCACCCTTCTGCAGCCATCCTGTATCAATGACACCTCTTACTGCTCTCTATCTTTCTATCTTGTGTTTGGTTTTTTTATATCACCCTAAATAATGGAATGTAAGCATCAAGTGGCCAGGAACTTTGTCTTTGTTGCTTTGTTTCCAGGATTTAGAACAGTATCTGGCCAACTTGGTGCTCAGTAAATATTGGATAGAAAAAGAGTGGGAGGAGCAAAGGGAACAAGGGAGAGGGAAGGGGGGGAGGAAAAGGAAAACAGGAAAGGAAGGTGGAAACAGTAATGTGTGTTACTTACGTTTTTACCAAAAAGAGTTTGAAATCTCAGAGGACTCCTAGAGGTGTCACTCAGTTCTTGTAAACCCTAATGCCTTCATGGCGGGATGCCACCACGGGCAACCACAACTGCCTGGTTTGGGCAGCTGTCTCTTTCAAGTAGGGCAACTCAAAGAACTTTACATACTCTACTATTGTAGTTACTAATGCTTCTACTTTTAAAAAGTTTGAATTTGAGAACAACACTTTCTACTTACAAACAAAATACCCCTCGTTAGAGTAAAGGTTGAAAGAAAATAAGTCCTTTCTGTCTTTATAGTGATAACATTTTATTTTATTTCTACTATTTTTATTATCTTTTTAAATGTTCTCCCACCTTTGGATTGCCTCATGCTCTGTTGTTGTTTCTTTCCCCAGTCTGTCCCAGCTTCTACCCAGGTGTTATTTAAAAGAGTACAGTTAATCCAGGTGCCTGGGTGGCTCAGTCGGTTAAGCTCAGGTCATGATCTCTCTCACAGTTCGGGAGTTCAAACCCCGCATCAGGCTCTCTGGCAACAGCACAGAGCCCCCTACAGATCTTCTGTCTTCATCTCTCTCTTCCTCCCACCCCACTCTCTATCTCTCTCTCAAAAATAATAAATAAACATTAAAAAAATAAAAGAGTGCAGTTAATTATATTAACATCTTACCTCTTCTACTCACTCTGAGTACATCTTCCCACCTCAGTTGTCCAAAGCTTACTCTTACTTTCTTCAAGCCTAAGTTATTTCTGTCATGCCATTTCTGTCTGGGGTTCTAGACTCTGCTTGTCCTTTTCTCCTTCTATGAACTGCCAGTTTAAGGGACACACATACTATTTTCATTCTGTCTCAAGCTGTTCTCATATTGTAGCACTTCCCTCTGAGTGAATAATCAAACCTGGCTTCTTTAAAAAAACAAACCTCTGCCCTTGGAATATTTTTAAGCCATTGATGACACTAGTGCCCTCACACAGAAGATTTGAAGAAGCCCTCATCTGTCATGTGAATTTGGTCTCAGCCAGGTAACTTGGCATCAGCATTTTGTTGGAAGAGATAATAGTCAAATTGGCTTAGTAGACTGGCAGCTTTGGACTGTCTGTTTATAAACAAATATGAAATAAATTATTTGTAAATTCAGTGTACAGACTTTGTACATTGGAAATACCAAATCACATACATCCATATGTCCAAATCTTTGCATGTTTCTTTTTCCTTTTGCCTATAATGCACATTGCCTTCCTTATTCTTTTTCTCTGTCTTTCCCAACACATGATCCAAAATATACTCACCCTTTACCAAAAACAAAAGCCTGTACCTTACTGCCACCACCTATGTTTTAAGATGCCTTACGTGATGCTGAGTAGAGGGACCATCTACCTCAATTTGCTGGAGATGAGAGGATCTCCTGGAATGCAGTACTTCCAATGCTAAAAGAAAGTCTCAACAAAGTGGGATGAATTGGTCACCCTAATCCTGGATGACCTCACCCATACCTCTTTGTCTCGTCTCTTCTAGTATCTTTTTGAAAATATTTATGCATCCATTTGTCTTCTCCATGGGACTACAGTCTCCTCAAGTTTGCAGAGATCACGTCATATTCATCTTACATCCCCAGCATCAGACGAATCACCAAGCACATAGATGGTGCAAAATAAATATTTATTGGTTGAATGGATCAATGCATGACTAAAATACCCAGTCATTTAAAAGTACAAAATGTTAAAATTTTTATGGTCTCTGTCATATTTTAGGTTTTTAATCTTGCATTCTTTATTCCTAATAGGACTCTATTCACAGATCTGTTCTATCAGAATCATTCTAACACCTGAGTATATATACTTACTCTCTGCATGAATTATAGGTCATCCTAAGTAACACATGTTATACCTTAAATTAATGCTGTATTTTAGCTGACTTCAGAAATGCACTGTCTAATTTGACTTAACCTAACTAGTAGACAATCCTTCCTATAGAGGTAATTACTGTTCTCTTGACAGATTACACCTCTTAACTCTTAAAATCTCCACATCATCTTGGGTTGTCCCTTCCCTCACACTAACTTCTTAACAGGGTTCATCAGTTCTGTCTGCTAAAGAGCCAGCTGTCACATCCAGGCTGCCGTCTGCTAAGCCTACTGCTCGAATTAGCGCCTTTATCCCCTCTCACCCAGACCAGTGCAGCCCCCGCACTCATCCTCCAGTCTCTAGGCTCCTGCCATTTGACACCTTCACAGCACTTCTGTAAATCAAAAACTGCTGCTTGGCGTATAATTTAGGATGGCTCTCCAGGGGAAAGTCTAAAATCATAGCATTATTTTGGTAATAAGGCAGTCCTAAATTACTGGTCGATTTGTATTTCTTACCCCTCTTCCTCCACTTTAATATCAGGTAACCTTGGACTTAGCAGCACTCCCCATGCTGCTCTGCTCTGTCTTTGCACATGCCATATGCCTCTTGGAATGTCTTGGTATGTCTAGTAAGATCCTCCCCGTAGCCTTCAGGCTGCCCAAAGGTCTGATTCCATGTGAAACCTCCCGCCTCCCTCGGGCAGTTAGGAATTCTGTGCATTGTAATTCCATAGCACTTTTATTCATGCTGCATTGCATCACACTATAATCATTTGGTATCTTCTCCCTCTCCCTCAATAGGTATGGGCTAAGTTTTTTCATAATATATAATACATTTCAGTTTTCAATGGATTCCCTAAGTACAGAAATTTGCCTGCTTGTCAGGTATCATGGTTAACCAAAAGACAAGTCAGTATCAGTGGTAATTATAATTTGAACTAATAATACATTTCAGTAGTATTGGAAAGTGATAATTATCTAAGAAACTGGCCTCCCAATGTTGACTTTAGATAATATTAGCAATATCATGCATCGCACATATTAGCAACATCATACAAAAAAACTTTGGCCAGAAATTTTCACCTTCACATCCTGCCTAATCCAAGACAGCTTCTAGGTCCTGTGACTTTATTGTGGGTAGATATCCCTAGTTTCTATCCACACTTTTGGAGTTGTAAATATTAGTAATGACCATTGTAATTTTTTTTTAATTTTTTAAGTTTATTTATTTTTGAGAAAGAAACAGTGCAAGCTGGGGAGGGGCAGAGAGAGAGGGAGACAGAGAGTCCCAAGCAGAGTCCGTCCTGTCAGCATAGAGCCCGATGCGGAGATTGGACCCACGAAACCATGAGATCATGACCTGAGCCAAAACCAAGAGCCAGACGCTTAACTGACTGAGCCACCCAGGCTCCCCACTAATGACCATTGTATTTTTAAAGCTCTTTCATGACCTTTTTCTATTTGGTCTCTATGACATGTTGAGGGTCAATATTATATTCCTATTTTAAGAAAATAGGTAATCCTTGACTTGGAGAATTTGAGTAATTTGTTTGAAAAAGACAAAGACCACTAGTTGAATCCTCTTTCTCTGAAACCATGCTCTGTATTTTAGTGATGCCAAAAAACAGGAAGAACAAAATCTCAAGATATTAGGTAAAGGAAGGCAAATGATGATGTTGTCAACCTGGATTACGTTAACATCATGTAATAGAGTAGAAACCAAGCCTACAGAAGTTTTTTTTTTTTTTTAAGTATTGTTTATTGTGGTAACATAACAAAAAGTATATAACATAAAATTTGCCATTTTAGCCATTTTTGAGTGTACAGTTCGCTGACATTTAGTACATTCAAATTATTTTGTACTCATCGCCATTTTTCATCTTCAGAACTTTTCCATCATTCTAAACTAAAATTCTGTACCCACTAAACGCTAACGCCCCATGCTCCCCTCCCCCATCTCTTGGCAACTCCCATTCTACCTCTCTATGAATTTGACTACTGTAGGTAGATACCTTATATAAGTGGAATCATACGATATTTGCCCTTTTGTGCCTGGCTTATTTCATTTAGTATAATGCTTTCAATGTTCATCCATGCTGTAGCATATGTCAGGATTTCCTTCCTTTTTAAGGCTGAGTAATACTCCATTGTGTGTATATACCACACTTTATTTGTCCATTCATCTGATGATGAACATTAGGTTGTTTTCACTTTCGGCTATTGTGAGTAATGCTGCTGTAAACACAGGTGCACGCATATTTACTTGATTCCCTGCTTTCCATTCTTTGGAATATATACCCAGAAGTGGACTTGCTGGATCATATATTTTCTCTCCTTAGAACATAAAATCAAGGAAAAATTTCTTAAAAAGTTTTTGTTTGTGTGTTTTAATTCTAATTCACTCAACAGAAAAGATCAGCATAGCTTATACAATGATTTTCACAAATCCCCTACTATGAGTCCTGTGCTCACTGAAACTTGAGAGTCCAAACATCTAAAAAGCACAACTATAGAGAAATAAAATATGAGCCATTGATATAATAGACTATTATGCAGCTATTTAAATCATGTTTTTGAAGACTATTTAATGAGTTGGGAAATGTTTATTGTATAATGCTGAACCAAAATTAAAACCCCAAGTGTGACTTCAATTTTGTATATATTAATATTGTATATTAATATTGCATATTAATTTTATGTATACTAAATATTGATAGAATAAAAGTAGATACATAAATACTGATAGAATGATTTTCACTCACAAATATATGAAAGGAAAAGTACAAAAATGTGGTCATCTCTAGCTGGTGGGAATATGAGTGATTTCTTTTTCTTCTTTATACTTTTCCAAATTTTCTAAAATGTCCATGCGTTATTTTTACAATCTGAAAAATATTTATTAAATTTTTCTCAAAACAGTATTTTAATGATATAAAAGAACTAGATAGAATTGGGAGAAGGCTTTCTAGGAACCTGCCAGTAAATTATACCTGATACCAAAGAACTAAATTAATTCTTTTTTCTTAGGAGAAGGCAAATTAGGATTAAAATACTAGGACTGATTTGTTACAGTTGTATTATGGTAAGCTAGTGTCTAGTACATTAGTCACATATACATACTAAGAAAAGTCTGGAGTAAAATTTCTAATTGCCCACCCCAAACATTATCATCAAAAAGTACTGTTCTCACCCTGTTCCTAGCTAAGGGTGGAGGAGAAAGGAGGTCAGAGGTAGTCTTAACCCTGTGTAATCACATCAACCCTCCTGAATTCTACAGTTACAGTTTAGATGATCAATGCAGAGACTGTTTCTAGGTTTTGGTCCCAGGAACAGTTGAAAATTAAGTTATAACAAATGTACATTTTTATACATTGGCTTGTATAGAACCTTCTCCCACTGCCCAGACCAACCAAACCTTTATCCAATTACTCATACAGTCTTTTTAAGGGTTTATAATACCTAAAGCATTCCTTTTGCTTGTATTTAAATTCTACATCACTTAAAGTAAACTACTTTAATGAAGCAGGATTATAACCACAAAAACAAGAGATATAAAATGTTGTCTATATTTGAAATATTCTTTGTTTCTAGATAATTACATGACATTATCTCGTTTAATTGATTTCCTGAGAAGATGTGGAAAACTTGAGGATGTTCCAAGATTTTTCTTAATGGCTGAAAAACGTAACTGCAGAGCAAAATTGGAGCCGGGATTTCAATACTGTAAAGGACTATATCTTTGGTAAATCTGTTGGTGAATAAATCCTACATAATAGTTTTTTTCTTTCTCATTGTGAATGAAGTAGAATAAACTTTCCTTTGTCTTAAGATAGATCTACATTTTATGGAGCTCTTGGGTGGCTCAGTGGGTCGAGCATCCAATTCTTGATTTCGGCTCAGGTCATGATCCCAGGGTCATGGGATCCAGCCCCAAGTCGGACTCTGGGCTGAGCACGAGCCTGCTTAGGATTCATTCTCTCTCTCTCTCTCTCTCTCTCTCTCTCCCTCTCTCCCTCTCTCCCTCTCTCCCTCCCCCTCCCTCCCTGCATCTCTCCCTCCCTCCTTCCCTTCTTCTGCCCCTCTCCCCCATTTGTGCTCTCTCTCTCTCTCTCAAATTAAAAACTTTAAAAAAACATGTTAATAATTTTAACCAAATCTTTACCAAGGATATTATAAATGACTTAAAGTTTGTAGTCGACAATTGAAATAAGTGATTTTTTTTTTTTAATATCTAACAAGGTATACTGGAGAACCAAATGATGCCCTTCGACACTTTAATAAAGCTCGGAAAGACAGTGACTGGGGCCAAAATGCCCTTTATAATATGATAGAAATCTGTCTGAATCCAGATAATGAAACTGTTGGAGGTGAAGTATTTGAAAATCTGGATGGAGACCTAGGGTGAGTTATCATTTGACAAATTATCCCTTTTCTGGAAACAGTTACTAGGGATAACAAGCAAGGATACCTTCTAAAAGAGGGCTAAACTCTAGGAGAGCACTAATGAAAAGGCAGGTGAAAAAAAATCATAGCTAGAATAGCCATTCTCTGAAACAAGCATGAAATGCTTTTAAGAGGCTTCCTAAATCAGAATAAGCATGCTACAAAGACATTTCCCTAATTACTTGTTGAAACAGCATAAATTGTAGAATTTGATTACTTTAGCAAAAGCTGTCCACACAGTAACAGTAACTCCTTAGCATATGGTAGTTCTCTGCCATACCCTGTGCTATACTATATACTTTATGTGCATTGTCTTATTTACTCCCTGCAACAGTGTTGTGAACTAAGCTCAGAGTTAACCTATCTAATGTGATAGTAAATGGTGGGGGCAAGATGTGGACTGAGTTCTACATGACCTCAAAGTTCCTGCTAATAGCCACCGTGGTGCACTGCTGATAAATAGTGCTGTTGCTATCAACCTGTGTTAGTTGCTTGTTCTCAGAAATGGGCAAGGCATTGTAGGGGATATATAAGGATGTAAATGCGTAAGGTACATAAGGTAGTTTCTGCCTTCAGGAGCATGTAATTTACTTAGGAGGCAAGACAATATCTGAAACCATTGGATCTTTGACAAAACAGAAATGGGTGAAATGGATAGTAAGTGTTACAAGAATTCATAGAAATCCTAACAGTGCAAAGCAGTCAGGGGAAGATGCACAGGGGTGTGAGAGAAAGTGAGAACAGACTGCTGAGAGGTTTTAATGACAGATTTGAAGGCTTGGGTTATAGAGACCATTAAAAGTTTTAGAGCAAAGGAGAGGCATGTTTCTGTTTGTTTATAAAGGTTTAGGTAACATACTGTTATGCAACTATAGGCTGTCCTCATGGAAATATTTAGCAAATAGTTGAAAATATAAAACTAGAACTCGGAAGGGAGGTCCCAGCTGGAGATACAGGTGTGGGGGATGTGTGATCAGAGTAGACAGTTGGAGCTCAATGAATGGCCTCTTTGCAAATAGAATGCAGTAACATAAGTTTGAAAACTAAACTTCGGGCTAATGTTTAAGGGAATTGGAGGAGGAAGGGAAGTCAGAAAAGGACACTCAGCATGGTAGCAAGAGACCCAAAACCATAATGTTACAGAAGACAAAGGAGGGAAACTTTGAAGAAGGTATTCAACAATGTGAAATGTTCTAGAGAAGGTAAAGCCTGAAGCCTGAGGTAAAAAAAACCAATGGTTTACTGAATGGGCTTTGAGAATTTAATTTCCTTTTATTAGTTGATTTATATATTTTTTTAAAAATAAGAAAATTGATGTCACATATCCACATTGTTTTTACACTTGACATTTACAGCCTTTGACAGATACATAGTTTCTTTTCTGAGAGACCGATAGGTAAAAATATTGCAGTACTTGGCACATAGTAGGTGCTTCAGCAAAGTTAGTTACTTTTTACTCCCTCCTTTCTTTCCTTTCATTTTCTGAGTATATGTACCACTTGATAATTGAATGATTCTACTTCTCCCGAATTCTAGTTTTATATTAGTGGAAATGAACACACTTACCACATACAGATATTGTCCAATTTTTGTCTTCAGTCTAAAGTGAATAAATGTTTAATGGTGTTTCATTAAAGCTGTATTAATTGTTTAAATCTAATGCATTGTAACCGTGGTTCACTTTGTATTAGAAGAGAATGAGTGACATTCCACAAAAGGGTTACATTAAGTGACAGCAAAGAAGCCAGTGTACCCTAGGGCTCATTCCAAAATCAGTGAATTTTTTACTTCATGAGTAACAGACAGATTTATTTTTAATTGTATATAGGAATTCAACTGAGAAGCAAGAGTCTGTGCAATTAGCAGTGAGAACAGCAGAAAAACTCCTTAAAGAACTAAAACCTCAGACCATTCAGGGTCATGTACAGCTTCGCATAATGGAAAACTATTGCCTAGTCGCTACCAAACAGAAGTCTAATGTTGAACAAGCATTGAATACCTTCACCGAAATAGCAACATCTGAGGTTAGATTTTCTTTTTCAGCTTTATATTATCTTTCTTGGTGGTATAGAAATAGTTGTTTACTTTCTGAAGATTGATTTAATTACAAGTACAAATGCCTCTGTAGTTCGGCATAATTCTACGTAATATATATATACCTCTGTTTCCAGAAGAAACAGTTTTGTTACTATTTTGACATGTTGTTTATATTTATTTATTTATATTTGTATTTATTTGTATTTCTTTATATATGTATTTATATTTATTTCTATTAGAATGGTAAATTCTAAGAAAAGGAAATTCTTCTTCAAAAGGGCATAAATTAACTCAAAGGAATGGCTTTGTCTTCTGGAAAGTTTCTGTGTTGTTTCACTTAACTTGCTAAGTGAAAATAAATACCTGTCTGCCTTGATAGCTCACCTTTTCACTTGTGCAAACTTGAAATGTTTCCAAATCTAAGGCTAAATGAGGTCAGTACTGACCGCTTATAATTCAGTCGTGAGAATAATGGTGTTGTTTGCCCCTGCAAAAATAATAATAGTAACAACAGTAATAATAATTAGAGCAAATAATAATTAGATCAGAGATTTTCTTCTCTTTTCACCTCACTCAGATCCACCTTCTCACTCTGGGTTCTTGGTTTTGCCTTCTCTCACACAGTGCTGTATTTCTTCAATTGCTTGATACTAAGGAAGGAATTCTAGGGACCCCACTCATCAGCAGTGGGTGATCGCTAGTTCTAAGCATACTCATCGGATTTCATGTTCTTCCATTCAACAGTGTTGTAGGCCACCAAAAATTCATAATTTATGTCTCTCAGAGGACATACAGAACTTTGCTGTGTTTTCTTGCGGTTCAGAGATCACAGTGGTAGCAGTAAGCCACCAAAACCCTCCTGCAGTGGCCCCTTCCTCTTGCCTCCCATGACCCAGGAGAGCTTTGGGGAACCTATAGCTCCTGTTGCCATTTGTGCACAAGCATCCTAGATGGCACTTTATCACCCCTGTAAGCCACCCTTGGAACTTAACAGCAAGGTAGTATCAGCAGCAGTGACATTCTAGAGCAGCACCCTTCTGCTGACCATGACGTGACCCTCTCAGGGGTGGGCTGTGTGGCAGCAGATGGACGACAGCGGCTGATGAATGGAGAGCAGAAGTAGGGGAGAGAGTTTAAATCATGAGGTTTGAGAGAACACCAAAATCAGTGAGCGACATCACAGCTGTTTCTTAGCAGTACTGTGCCAGTTTTTTGTGTTGGTGAGACTGCATTGTTTTTACCATTCAAATATGTGTGATTAGTAATATACTACCCTCAAATCTGTTCACTGACCATTCCAGCCTAAGACTGATGCATGAACTGATGTTTCAGCAGTGAGTTTTATCTGGCATTTTTTTCTTTTAACTCATAAGCTGCATGTATTAATAAAATGAATATTCACTAAGCAGCCAGTGGGTGTGCTAGGCAAAATGGGAATCACAAAAGTGTATATTCTCTTTTATCGAGTTTATCATAATCTAGGGATGATAAGGCAAAGCATACTGCCTGTGTACAAACCAAAATCTATTACATTCTGTCCTAGAGTTACAGGTAAAAGTGGTGTAGGAAACAGTATAAGGAAAGGGGGAGGCCCTTTTGTGGAGAGGTGTGATTTAAGAAGAACCATGATAAATTGCATTTTCACAGGCAGAGACAGACGATACATACATTCTAGGGGAAGTATGAACAAAGGCAAGGAGGCAGACAAGCATGGGGTATATTTATGACACTCTGTAGCATTCAGATTGATTGAAAAAGAGGTAGGTAACAGGAAGTCACCTGAGGAAAAGGTAGAAGACACATTAAACCCAAGCAAACTGTTTCCACCTGTTTTCATCCTGTCGTCTTGAAGCATAAGGGTGCATTGGTTACAACATGGCTATATTGTCTTCTGTGATCTAAAGTTGCTGCAGCTCAGAGTGACTGAGAAAGACATTGACAAGCCAGCTGAACACCTTAGGATGTCTGCACCAGAAAAGACATATGGGTCTAATGCAGGGGTTGTAACTCAGGTTTGCGCTTTTAGAAACCATTCTTGAGTTCATTCAGAAGTGATCAAGCGGTGAGAAGTTGATTAATTCCAATCAAACTCAAGGTGTGTGATTCAGAGAGCTTATTTTTAAATGTATAGTGTAGGATATTTTTAGCATGTGACTAGATCTGGACTTTTTTTTAATTTTTTTTATTTTGAAAGAGAGAGATAGAGCATGAGCAGGGGAGGGGCAGAGATAGAGGGAGACACAGAATGCAAAGCAGGCTACAGGCTCTGAGGTGTCAGCACAGAGCCCGATGCGGGGCTCAAACTCACAAACTGAGATCATGACCTGAGCTGAAATTGGATGTTTAACCGACTGAGCCACCCAGGCACCCCTAGATCTGGACATTTTTATAGAACCTTTCTTGTCTTGGGCTGTCCTAGGACCAGGCTGACAAATTCAGAGCAGACCTCTATTTTCTTTCCTTTCTACAGAAGGGGGGAGGGGCTCAATAATTGATAATATGCCCCTTATGTCTCCAAAATCTACCACCAATTGGCTGAATTTGGCACTCAAACCTTTTTGCCATCCCTTAATTACAACAGCAAATTACATATTGGAAGTTTGTTGCTAGGCATAGAATTACAACCAAAGAAATTTTATCTTCCAAAAAATTGTTTTCATCAAGCTCTAAGGAACTGTCCTTCTCTATTCCAGGGTTATTTCTTTCTTTTTTTTTTTTAATTTTTTTTTTAATGTTTTATTTATTTTTGACAGAGAGACAGACAGAGCATGAGCAGGGGAGGGGCGGAGAGAGAGGGAGGCACAGAATCCAAAGCAGGCTTCAGGCTCCGAGCTGTCAGCACAGAGCCCAACGCAGGGCTCGAACTCACAGACCGCAAGATCCTGACCTAAGCCGAAGTTGGACGCTCAACCGACTGAGCCACCCAGGCGCCCCATATTCCAGGGTTATTTCTGACTTCCAACCATGATCAGGGTTGGACATTGAACATGCCCCTCTAGTCTCCTTTTGGCAGTATTCCTTATTGGTTACCCAAACTTGCTATCTTACAGTGTCCTTTTATTATAGTCATGATATTGTAATTTCTAAAGCACAGTCTCTCATCTTTTATTTGTATTTTAACCTGAAGCCTTCTCTTTATGAAAACATCATGATCCCACTGCTGAAATGTAAGAAGCCCCCCTAGCTTTATCAGGGATATACACATATTGCTTAGGTAAGTTGGTTTTCTGGGTAGATCACTAATGGCTTCCATTTCATACCAATTCTTTTTAGTCTGTAGGTTTCACAGAGTGACATTTTCTGACTCTGAACTCTTCTCTAAAAGAACATTGTGTTTTATAGACATTACCAAGCAGCAGGCTCTAAGTCTAAAAGAGTGTTTTAAGGCATGAGTTTATTTCATATAATTTCTGAGTGATTAATCGCATGCCTTGTTTATAAGATTTCATTGGTCAAACTTAATTGGATGAAGAGGCTTTCAAATAAAACAAGAAGGAAGGGAAAACAAGCGATAAAAGTCCATATCGATAAAAAGTCAATATAGATAAGTCAGTAGAAGTTCACATAGAGAAGGAATATCATTTGCAGGTAAATCATTCTCATTCTTGTTTTACAAGTGAAAGAACTAAGGAATCTGAATGCAGAATCTGAAACGCAAATGTTTAATGAGTATTATACTGAAACAGAATTTTGTTTTTTCCTGTTTCTGTATAAAACCATAAAAACTAATTAGTCCCCAAAAGATTAAGTCGCCTTAATGGTCTGAATCATGTGGTTCTGGCATCTGTGTATTTATTGAATTATTTTGACCGCATGGTGCCTGACCAGGTTTCTCCATGATAGCTTGAGTTTACTCAGTGTATTAAATAATGACTATGTCACAGTTATATCTGTGGAGCCAGTTACAGAATTCACAGGCCAGTTTTCACATTGTGTAGCACTTGCTACTTTCCCTGTTTCCTTTTAAACATAGAACATGTATATTTGTGTATATGGGCATCTGAAGTTTTGCTTTCTTACAGAGGGATCATATTCCAGCACTTTTGGGAATGGCAACAGCTTATATGATCTTGAAACAGACTCCAAGAGCCAGAAACCAGCTGAAGCGGATTGCGAAAATGAACTGGAATCCTATTGATGCTGAGGACTTTGAGAAGAGTTGGCTGCTGCTTGCTGATATTTATATTCAATCAGCAAAATACGACATGGCAGAAGAGCTATTAAAACGGTGCCTGCGTCATAATAGGGTAGGTGATTGAAGAGTAAAACATCATTGGTAACCTTTCACTTACAAGCTTCCCGTAATAGGTTATTATAGAATGTTGGTCCATTTCTAAGGATTCTTGTGTATTTTTTGAAAATTAAATGTTTATTCTTAACACAATCAGGAAATAAACAGTCATGAGAAGAAAGAAGCCATTTGCTTTTGAAAATAAAGAAAAATAGAGATTGATGCAGTTTCAGGGTTCAGCTGTGGTTTACGCCCCACTTACAGAAAGTGTTTATGGAATGTCAAGCATTTGTGATTATCCAGCTCATCCCAGAACTAATGAAAATTGCAGAAGAACGTTAATTGCGGACGTCTGTCCCTCCTATTAAGAAATACTCTAGATAAATTTACTGCAGCTGCATGTTGTTTTCACATTATTAAAATCCACTATGCATAATATATTTTGTGGGGAAAAGTCTTTCCAGCATTTAATTTGCTTATTAAAAAGTTCTTACCTTTAGGTATAAAGCTGAAAATCTTTAAGTCTATACAATTCCACCATATTTCAGTAATAGCTCATTTTGGTTTTTAGGCACACAAAAAAGAATGTCTTATAACATTTTTAAAGAATTTGTTACTATTTGTTGAGAAATAATTGCAATCAACTTAGAAACTTAAGGATATTTATCTTTACAGATTCATGTCAATTACCTCAAAATCGTAATCATAGTAAATCTGTCTTATTCTCTTTGAGCAAATTAAGTTATAAAACAGATCATCTAATGCTATTAAGTTACTTTAATAACTTTAAAAACCCAAAATATCAAGCCATTTATCAATTTATAGTCTGTACATCTAATTTGAAGTTAAGTTGGACTTGAAAAACAGGTAATACTAATTAATAGGTTTTGAAAAATCTGCCTCCAGACCCCTCAGGCAAAGGAAATAAGACAAAAATAAACTACTGGGACTACACCAAAATAAAAAGCTTATACACAGAGAAGGAAACCATCAACAAAGCAAAAGGGCAGAAGTGGGAGAAGATATTTGCAATGATATATTTGATAAGAGGTTAATATCCAAAGTATATAGGGGTGCCTGGGTGGCAATTAAGCCTCTGACTTCGGCTCAGGTCATGATCTCACAGTTCGTTGGTTGGAACCTAGCATTGGGTCTGTGCTGACAGCTTGGAGTCTGGAGCCTTCTTCGGGTTCTGTATCTCCCTCTCTCTCTGCCCCTCCCCAACTAGCATGTACGCTATGCTCTCTATCTCTCTCTCTCTCTCTCTCAAAAATAAATAAACATTAAAAATTTTTGAAAAAAAGTGAAAAAATATCCAAAGTATATGAAAAATTTGTAGAATTCAATACCAAAAACAAACAAAAATCCAATTTAAAAATGGGCAGAGGACCTGAATAGACATTTTTCCAAAGAAGATGTACAAATGGCCAATAGACATGAAAAGTTGCTCAATATCACTAACCATCTGGGAAATGCAAATCAAACCCACAGTGAAATATCACTTTACACCTGTCACAATGACTAGGATCATCAAAAAGACAAAAAATAACAAGTGTTGGCAAGGATGTAGAGAAAAGGAAACTCTTGTGCACTATTGGTGGGAATGTAAATTTGTACAGCCACTATGGAAAACAATATGGACGTTCCCCAAAAAATTAGAAATAGAAAGACTATATGATCCAAAAATTTCACTGCTCAGTATATACCCAAATGAAATGAAAACACTAATTCAAAAAGTTATATACACTCCCATGTTTAAAAAGCAGCATCATTTACAATAGCTGAGATAAGAAGCAACCCAAGTGTACATTGATAGAATGGATAAAGATGATGTGGCAGATATATTCAGTGGACTATGACTCAGCCATAAAAAGAGAATGGGTCCTTGCCATTTGTGCAAGATGGATAGACCTAGAGGGTATTACGCTAAGTGAAATAAGTCAGAGAAAGATAACTACCACATGATTTCACTTATACGTGGAATCTAAACAAACAAAAGGCAGAAACAGACTCAAAGAACAAACTAATAGCTGCCAGAGGAGTGGGTCATAGGGGTATGGGCAAAGTGGGTTAAGAGGAATGGGAGATACAGACTTCCAGTTATGGAGTGAAAAAGTCATGGGGATGAGAAGTACAGCATGGAGTGGGTGGGTCCCTGGGAGACTTAGTCGGTTAAGTGTCCAGCTCTTGATTTTGGCTCAGGTCATGATCTCACGGTTCATGAGTTTGAGCCCCCGGTTGGGCTCTATGCTGACAGGGCACAGTCTGCTTAGGATTCTCTCTTTCTGTCCTCTCTGCGCCTCCCCCCTCAAAATAAATAAATAAACATTTAAAAAAAGAAAAGAGGTACAGCATAGGGAATATAGTCAGTGATATTGTAATAACGTTGTATGGTGACACATGGGAACTATGCTTGTAGTGAGCATGGAATAAGGTATAGACTTGGTAAATCACTATGTTGTACACCCAAAACTAATGTAACATTGTGTGTCAACTATACTTCAATTAAAAAGAAAAAGAAAAATGTAAACAGCCAAATGGCTGACCCTTACACGCCTCGTCTAGGATTAAGTGAGATTACATGGAAATTAAGGTTTCAGTGCAGATAGAATTTCAGTTTCCTGGAACACTGACAGCAATATATTGCATGGCTGAACACAATGGCTACTTTAGAGGCGCCATTTGGCTGATTAGGCATGTCAATATTGGAAGCATGAGATTCAGGAACTAGAGCTTAGAAACCTTGAATTGTATAATTAAAAGATGGAGATCATCCAGATCTGGGACAGAAATGTACAGGATGACACTAGACCATCTTGTCATACCAGATGGCAAGGAAACTATCGAAGATGATTAGAGTCATGTCAAGGACTCAGGAGCCAACTTGAAGACACTCACAGTAGCCAGAGTTGGAACACATTAACTCTCAGTAAGAATAGTAACTGCAGTGGATTGAAACACACCAAAAAAGTTTAAATCCATGGGTTTACAAAGATCCAAAAAAAGAAAAAAAAAATTAAAAACCTAATTAGTCACCATTGGCATATACTGATGAACTATTATTTCTGAAGCTGGGAAATAAAGGGATGGCATTAAGCACTTAGCCTACCTTTTCTGTATGAACTACACTACTGGGAAACAATATAGTATAAAAGACATCTCTTATTATAGATGTTTTCCAGATAATAAATGAAGAGTGATAGACTATCATCATTTTCCAGCCCTGATAAATTGATGAAAGGGTATAACATCATAAAAAGAGAACCTGACGTTATGTGCCTCCTCAGGGAAGATCACGCCATCTATGACAGGACTGAACTGGGGTGAGGCGAGTGAAACCCTCACTTGGGGTCCAAAATTTCCAAGGGCACTTTATGTCTCAGTAATGATCTTAGGCAGCTGGTGCTACTATAACAAAGTGCTATAGACCGGGTGGCATATAAACGGTAGAAGTTGATTTGTCACAGTTCTGGAGGCTGGACGTCTGGAGTAAGGGTGCCAGCATGGCTGGGTTCTGGTGAGGGCACCTTTCTGGGTTGCAGACCACTGACTTTTTGTTGTGACCTCCCATGGTGGGAGGAGAGGGTAAGAGAACTGTCTGGGGTCTCTTTTATAAGGACACCAATCCCACTCATGAGAGCTCCACCCTCATGACCTAATTAGCTCTGAAAGATCCCATCTCCTAGTAGCATCACACTGGAGGTTAGGCTTTCCATGTACGGATTTGGGGGGAATAGAAACAGTCCATTGTAGATAAATTATCATTTAATCAAGATACCTATTATAAATTATAATAAAATATTATTACAATAAATAATGCAGGGGCACCTGGGTGGCTCAGTCGGTTGAGCATCTGACTTCAGCTCGGGTCATGATCTCACAGTTTGTGAGTTCAGGCCCCACATCGGGCTCTGTGCTGACAGCTCAGAGCCTGGAGCCTGCTTCGGATTCTGTGTCTCCCTTTCTGTCTGCCCCTCCCCTGTTCACACTCTGTCTGTCTCACTCTCAAAATAAATACATAAACATTGGAGGAAAAAATTTTTAATAAATAATTTAATGCAGTATTTTTTAGCCAAAATGCCAAAATGTTAAATAGCATCTGACAGTGCTGTGCTGAGTGGTATTGAAGCCTGAAACAAAAGGGGAAAATTTATGTCTCCATATCCATGTTTTTACATATTTTTCGTTTTTAAAATGTTTACTTATTTATTTTGAGAAAGAAAGCACGAGCAGGGGAGGAGCAGAGAGAGGGAGAGAGAGAATCCCAGGCAGGCTTCACACTTCCACACAGAGCTCCACACAGGGCTCAAACTCATGAACCATGAGATCGTGACCTGAGCCAAAATCAAGAGTCAGACGCTTAACCGACTGTACCACTCATGTGCCCCTATATATTTTTCAGTGGGTAATGATTTTAATGAAAATGTTAATATATTTACTCCCATTAAAGTCAGGAAAATAAAATTATAATAAATTTAGTTTGGGTATAAAGAAATATTTAAATTTTAAATGTTGTGAGTTTTAATATCTCAACTTGTCAATTTGATTTGTAAAATGTTAACATCTGGGGGGGGAATTATCAATTAAATCACAAAAACATGTATACAGAGTTGTGCATTTTTCCTTTTGCCTCAGGCTCCAATGTGGCTCACCAGGGCACTGACCTAGAAGTACTTTTACCTCTGTCCTCAAAGATTGAAATCAAATTCAAACCTCTAGATCTAATTACAATTTCCAGGAAATATTGGTGATATAGGAATATATTACATAAGCACTGCAAGGATGCATTCAACTAAATCTGGGCTGTGAGGAACTCTAGGATAAAAATTCTTTTTTGCTACGTTTAAAAACTTGCAAAAAAAGAGACACAGAGAGTGATGGAGAGGAAACCTCTAGATCAAAAGAAAGTTGAGAGACATTTCCACCAGTTACAATGTGTGGGTCTTGTTTGGATCATCTTCCTAACAAACTAAAAACAAGAGAAAACAAACTGATATTGAGACCATTTGAAATTTGAATAATGAATGGATATTTGGTAATATCAATGAGTTGTTACGTTTAGGTATGATAAATTGTGGTTATGTTTAAAGAAAGTCCTTGTATGTAAAGAGGCATACTAAAGTAAAATATTTATGAATGAGATGATATAATATCTGAGGATTTTTTTTTCTTTCATAATACAGAAGGACAAGTGTGGGGGGTAGAGGTTAAAACAGTATTAGTCCTGATTTAATTGTTGAAGATAGAGGTTCATGGGGTTCATTACACTGTTAATTTTAACTTAAAACTATTTGTAATAAAAACTGTATGTGTATATGTGTAAAATACACAGTCCATTGCCTAGCATGTAAAACTCCTGACTCTGGGGGGAATAGAAGTGGGACTTGATCAGAATCTTTCATTAAGTCCCATAGATGACTTGATTGCATAGCCAAGGTTGAAAAACATTGTTTTATATGCCAATTAAATGAGTTAATATGGTCAACCTCTAGAGTCATAAGCACCCCCATAAAATCAAGTGATATCTGTTGATAACATCTTCCATTTTTTTTTTCAGTCTTGCTGCAAAGCTTATGAATACATGGGATACATTATGGAAAAAGAGCAAGCATATACAGACGCTGCCTTAAACTATGAGATGGCATGGAAACATGGCAATCAGACAAATCCAACAGTAGGTGAGTTTAACAAATTAGATACTAGGTTTTTCTGGAAACTTGGGTTTTATTTGTAAATCTCCATTTAAATGCATTTAATATTTTTTAAGAACAAAATAAACAGCTTCCTAAATAAAAAGCCAACTTCCTTTATCAGTCCTTCTGAAAAATAAATTTTATGTTCATAATAGATTATTAGCTTAATAGTTACTAAGTATAATGTCCTGAGATTCAAATGGGTCCTCAGTTACATCTTTTTTTTTTTTTTAATTTTTTTTTAATGTTTATTTTTGAGAGAGGGAGAGACAAAGCATGAAAAGGGGAGGGGCAGAAAGAGAGAGAGACACAGACTCTGAAGCAGGCTCCAGGCTCCTAGCTGTCAGCACAGAACTCAACACAGGGCTCAAACCCACAAACCGCAAGATTGTGACCTGAGCCAAAGTCAGACGTTTAACCAGCTGAGCCACCCAGGCGCCCCTGCATCTAATCTAACTCTGCCCCTTTCTCTCCCTTTAACCCTCTGCTATTTCTAAAATGATAATGCTGTGGGAAAAAGTATTCCAATGTCACATCAGTTAGGAAAACATTTCATTAAATCAAGGTCAAGTTCAGTGGCAAGGGATGTGGGAGAAGCAGAGAGAGAGAATCTTAAGCAGGCTCCATGCCCTGCATGGAGCCCAATGTGGGGCTCAATCCCACGACGGTAGGATCATAACCTGAGCTGAATTCAAGAGTCAGATGCGTAACCAACTGAGCCACCCGGACGCCCCTGCAGGTCTCTTTACTGCAGAACTTCTTATGCCTTTAAACACTAATGTACATTGTGATGGATATCACAGAGGGACGTGTTTCTCACAATAATATGACCATGGAACTTTTTTTTTATTTTTACTGAGCATCCAGAAACATCAATTTGTTCCAGTGATAGACTCAAGGAATGCAGTCTCCAACATCCCTACCAGATGCACAGCATCTAGAATATACTTAGTGACTAGCCTCCCTCCACATTGTGAGGAGCTCATACCTGTGCTCTTCCCTGTCTTTGTACTGAGCTGAAATATGCTGCATTGAAACTGGTCAGGTCTCTTCTCTGGAGCAGCCCACAGAGTCTCTTCCCTCTTACCGATGGTGGCATTCTAATTCAACCTCTGTCCTGTCTCTCCCAAGACATCTCTTCAAACTATCTCAATTCCTTGTCCATTCTTCCTGAGACTTGCTTCCAAATCTTTCAGCCTTCTTGTTCCTGTCTCCTGTAAACTCTAAAATAATGCTTCCTACTCTGTCCTTTGGAATAGTTGGTGAGGTATTAATAGTTACTTCTTTAAAAAAAGAAAAAAAATGAAGAGAATTGTGTATAAAGAGATTAGATTTCATGGCCAGATAACTTTGGAAAAGCCTCTTTTGTTTGTCCATGTCCCTCCCAAAATGTTGTACCAGAAATTAACAAGTTCTTAAGTATAATTTAAGAATCTAATTATATGCATAATCAAGCTATTTTTTTATTAAGCATTTTAGCAGTTGTTAACTTAGCCTTAAGGTGGCATGAGTCTTTTGAGCAGCTATGTCATGGTATGGACTCAGATTTAATTTGCAATCAGATAAGTCATCTTTACATTAACTGCTGTCAGTTCAGGACTTCCCCCACCTTGTATTTTTCTTGAGTTTGTTATTTTACTAGACTGGTATATGGCACAGGAACTAATACCATACCATTTGTTGATAGTATTTTTCCTTCTTAAGATCATGTATCTTACACAATAAAGTCAGCTTGTAAAATAAAAATTCCTTAAATATATTTTATTCCACAGAAGGAATACATTTACAAGTTAAGTTATTTAAACATTCTGTTCTTTGGAAGACGTCAGCAAATATTCCAACTCATTCATTCTTTCATTGTGTCATCTATGTATTTTATAGATGATTTTGTCAATTTCCCTGACTTCTCATTAGTAAGTTTTCTCTGAGGCTCCCAGTTCATTCTTTAGTTTCTTCCTTCAGATTGTCATTGTATCCAACACCTGCAATTGCCTTTCACTTATATAGTTGTCAGGAAATCCTTAAAATCACGGTCATGTTCTTTCCAAAGGATTGAGGCTTGAGTACTGTCACTATGAAAGGCACCAGGAACTGAGATCCAAAAAGAAAACACAATTCTGTTTCCCCCTTTACATCCATTCTCTGGTTATATGACACTCACTAGACTGTGTACATTGTTCATGTTCCTCCTCCCCCCCTCCCCTGCCATGCTACCTTTTTTCCCCTCATTACACAGAGTTGAATTTTTGTAAGCTTGACAGGTATAATGCAGCTTCAGTGTACATATCCTTTGACATTTCTGGCCCTTTATTTCCTCCCTAAAATATTTTGAACAAGATTATCTATCAAGTTTCTTCCAACATTAAAACTTTGTTCTTCTATTTTACTATTAGTCCTATTTGTATGGTGCTCTAAAACTTTTAAAATCCTTTCACAGCAAGTATTTCCTTTGATCTTAAAAGTACACTAAGAGTTGGGGGGAGGAGGGGTTGATGAGGAAACTTGAAGTTGGCAGCTCACCTGAGATCTCAAAGCCAGTCAGGAAGCCAGACCCCAAAACTGAAGTCCAACTTTTATGGCTCTAGTTTTCATGTAAAGTATGTTTGACATGGCGTGACATCTTAAATTGTTTTCCTTTTTAAATGTCACCACCTTTATTAGCCAATTTTACAATTCCTTTGTAATGATATCAAGTTTAACTCTCCTAAACTTACTGTTTTCATCTTTGATGGTTTTATAGGCATATGTGTTCATGTGTGTTTTTATCAAACACTATGAATTTCAGATAAGTCCTGTTTCTTACTTTTTACTACCTTATGATTACATTAGCCAGTAATTCCTTTCAAGTATTTGTTTGGAATAAAAAAAAAAATGTTGGTACTTTTATTAGACCCCAAGAGCAGCATTTAAATTTCCCTGATTTATATTTGCAAGAGGTAAAGTGAAATATTGAATGTATTAATTACATATTATTTTACATCATGGTATACATCATATCTTATTTGTCTTATCTCCTGTTTGCTAACTCTTACAGCATTCTTACAGAAAAGCAGCAATCATTTAAGAATGTCTTAAAACTTTGTTTTAAATTGTCAGTATTTGAAACATGACATTTCGGTATCGGTAATTGTGATAATTGTTACTAATCATTGATGTGGCATATCTGGTGACTGCTCTGTCCTCTTCTGGGCCACCCTCCCAACTGCTCTGCCCTGTCGTACTCCAAATCCATTTGTTTCCTGTGGGTCCCATGACTACTGCTGCCTGGTCAGTTCCTTCTGCCATCTTGCTTCCGATTCCCTCGGCCTATCCCCTCATCCTTCAGATTCCAGGCATTGCCTGATACCCACCCCCTCCCCACCCAGGCTGCTTATGATAGCTCTCTTGGCCTGTACCTTTCTTTCATAGCATTTATCTCACTTTGGAAATTGGTGACATACTTACATAATTACTTAAATAATATACTTTCCTTCTCTAATAAAATGTAAACTTCCTGACTGCGCCTGACATGTTAAGTGCTAAATAAACCTATGTGGTATAAATGAGTAGTTGTGTTATCATTTACTGCCCTGTGATGAGTTATTACTATAATCTGAAATAAATGGGATTTTTTTAGTAAGTTACAAAAGCCACTCCTGTAGGATGGCAGTCTTCTAACCCAACAGGATATTCACTGCAGTCCTTTTTCTAACTCCATTTTTTTCGCTACCTGTTCTCCCTTTGAGCCACTCCACCTTCCATTATCCCATCCCTTCTCTCTTTACAGTATAGTCACCAGCCTTTGTTAAGACTTCTCAAATGAGTAAGCAAACAAAGGAGGGGGCAAAAAAGGTAATGCTAGCAGTGTGCTCTATAAATAGTGCTACATCATTATGTTGTTTTTTGGTTTTTTTTTTTTTTGTCTTTAACAGGATACAAATTGGCATTCAATTACTTAAAAGCAAAAAGATATGTGGATGCAATTGACGTATGTCACCAGGTAATACTTCAATATAGATTTCTTAAAATGTTTCAGATACACAATTTCCTACTTTTAGTTAATCTCAAGATGTACATGAATACATCTTACTCAATGGCAGAGGTAGACGATGTTGTATTTGGATTAAATGGCTTCATCAAATACATCTGGGAGAGATTTCTGCTTTTCAAAGTTTAGATAATAATAAGTTTACTTGAATCAAACATGGTTTTAATTGAGGCTCAAATAATAAAATGTTTGTGTCACGTTAAAGACAGAGACAAGGGGAGAAGCATGTGAACTAAAACTATTGATTCTCCAAGCCATTCTTCTGAATAGAAGTTCTTGTGAATGTGTCTAAGTCTGGTTAGTGCAGAATTCAGATTTATAAATTAGAGACAAGAGGTATTTCTGTTACTTAGAAGTCATTCAATTACATTTCTGTAATCTATCCCTAACTAGATGATCCCTTAGCAAGTGACAAATATTTAAGTTGCAGGTTTAGAATTTGCAGTTTTCTTATATGTACATTGTCCCATTGATATATAAGGCACTGCACCATTGTTCCAGATAAGGCATTATATTGTTAGGAGCTCCAAGAAAAGCAGCTCCTTCGAAAGGAATTATGTAATGTCTCCTATCCTAAATAGCTGTATCAGCATCATTATAGCAAATACTTGGCTTCAGTGATTGCTATTGATTGCTGAGCCTCTCTGTAAAGCAGTGTTTCACATTAAGGTTAAGGTTGTACATTAATGTAAGGTTATGCATTAGAACCATTTGTGGAATTCTTTTTTAAAAAATGAGTATCTCCCCACTACTAGACTCAGTAGGCCTAAAAATTTGTATGTTTCAAAATAACTCCAAGTATATCTGATATGTGCTACTGGTCGAAATTAACTTTGTGAGGGTTTATTAATATCATATGAATAGCTAAAATATCTTAAGTTTTTATTTATTCATTTTGAGAGACAGCATGTGGTTGAGCCGGGGGAGCAGCAGAGAGAGAAGAGAGAGAATCCTAAGCAGGCTCTGCACTTTCAGTGCAGAGGCTGATGCAGAGCTCAATCTTGGGAACCACGAGATCATAACCTGAGTCGAAATCAAGAGTCGGACGCTTAACCGACTGAGCCACCCAGGCGCCCCGATTAGCTAAACTTTCTAAATATTTAAAATCATTGATACATACTTGTTTTTTGCAGCTGATCCATTAAGGAAGTAATTATATTTGTTGTATTTCTCACATGTATTCTATTGTTGTCTTCTAAGTACTATTACTAGGAGTTACGTCACATTTCAAATGTCACCTTTAAGAAGTGTTGTTATATTTGTAATATTAATACAATGAAATCTCAACTGTAATACATATTTCCTGTAAGTTTTATAGCTCTAGTTCTCAGTAATCAATTACAAGTTCTTGTGCTTTTGTTTTTTGTTTTTGCAGGTTCTTGAAGGACATCCAACTTATCCAAAAATCAGAAAGGATATACTTGATAAGGCCCGCATGTCTTTGAGACCTTGAAAACTGTTACAATTTAGTTTGTTGATACAGCAGGAAATGGAAGGAATCAGTTCTTCTGGGTCAAAATAGGTTTGAGCTAAAGCTCTATAACAGAAGCATCCTTTTCTTTCTCCAGCAGAGGCTGCTATTGTATATAAAGAGAAATGCTATGTCACATAGATGGTTTCTAATGGAGCAGGTGACTTAGAGCTGGTTTGTTTGATTGCCTGTCTTGATTAGGAATAGATTTGGTGTCTCTGTGGTAAAGATTATAACCCATTTCTATAAAGAACATTTTATTAAATACTAGGTCATTAAGTATCCTATACCTTTTCTTAGGAACATTAGTTGTTTATTTCAGGAAATATATTTAAAACGCTGTTGTTCTTTGTTAACATTCTTCGCTGTTTCAAAGGTTTGAAAAAATTTTCTTGTTAATAATGTATGAAAAATAAAAAGTCTATTTTAATAAAGACTTTACAAATTTATGGTTTGTATTGCTCTTGGAACTCAAGAGGCATAGTAAGTTTTGCAAAATCAGGGTAAGCTCCCTGTACAATTCACAATGTTTAGTGAGTAGTAGCACAGAATATGTGACTTGCCTAGAAGAATCTTTTTAGAAAAATACAAAGAATGTGAGTTTCCCTTCCCTTCGTTGAACTCCTTCTTTCTGCTTTTGATGCTAATGTGATCTTAAGAAATAATCTATACCTGAAATCCATTTACATAGGTAAGCTCTTACAGCAATAATTAACCTTAGCCCAAAAACTCGGTCTTTTGAGATGACTTCAGACACTGTAACATCTGGCAGAGAAGGGTGACAATATTTCTGGTCAACAGGGACTCACCAAGCACAAAAGCAACTGCTTACCTTACCGTGCCTAACACCCTCTGGCCCAGCAGTTCTCAGTCTTTTAGGTTAAGTTTAACCTAATCTTAATAAACTCAATTTTTAGCATTATTTCTGATTTGTTGTCACCTCTTTCTCACTTGTCTTTAAAAATATCATAGTCTTCTATGTCATTTGCATTTTCAATAAACAGAGTATTTTTTAGTCACTGCTGCTTTTAAATGTCCTATGTTTATTTCTTTTTATATCTCTTTTTGATCACTTCTACAATTTTCCAGAGTCCTTTTAATTCCAATTATATGTTATAAAATTCTAATCATTCTTCTTTTTTTTTTGAGAGAGAGAGAGAGAGAGAGAGCGCGCATGAGCATGGGAGGGCCAGAGAGAGGGAGAGAGAAAGAGAATCCCAAGCAGGCTCCACGCGATCAGCACAGAGCCTGACATGGGGCTCGAACCCACGAACCACAAGATAACCACCTGAGCTGAGGTCAAGAGTTGGACGCTTAACCAACTGAGCCACCCAGGCGTCCCTAATCATTCTTCTTTTTCACCTACTTTATTGTGTTTCATGAAACTATTTAATAATAAGAGCATTTATGAAGCATTTCTTATCTCTTGAAACACTTTCACGTGTCTTAGTACAGTTAATATCACCCCACAACCCTAGGACATAGGCTTCATTATCCCTGTTTACAACTCTGGAACTGTGGCAGATTATCTCTTTCTTTGTATTTCAGCCTGAACGGATACTGTTAAGGACATTATATAACAGAATACCTTTAGGAGTTCTAGTGAATTTGCATCATGGGATGCTAGAGTCCTGGAAATTGGATAGAGACAGCAGAACATCTCTTCTCCCAGCAAGACATTTCCAAATCAGTCTTCCTTTCTGTAAAATCAGGAGTTTGTTTTTGTTTCCTCAGCAGCCACTGAACATTTTGCACCTGCCATTTGCTAGGTACTATTCTAGGAACTTTACTTACATTATGTCTTTTAATTTTCATTCAACTCTCCAGAAGAAAAATACTCATTTTTCAGGTGAGGAAGATGGAGGTGCAGGTAAATGATTTGCGCAAAAGGTCACAGACAAAGCATCAGAATCTGGATTCCATACTGACCCAGACAACTTCAAAGTTCATACCCTATTTGCCATAGTGAGACATCTTATAGAGCTAGGGAGATTGTGTCTATAAGAACAAATTATCTTGTCTACATCTGGCTAGCAGACGAAACTAGATGTTCTGTCACAGAGATAGTCAAGTAATGAGGAACAAGATGAACTGAGTGGAATGCACAGTTCTTACAAATGTGGAAACTACCAAAGAGAAGTCTAATTGAGGAGCAGTGTGGTGTAGCAGTTAAGAACATGGATTTGAAGTCAGACCAGCCTAAGTTTACATTTGGCTCTACCCCTGACTATATGTTTTGTCTTTCTCAAGTTACGTGGGCTCTCTCGGCCTTGAGTTTCCCATCCATAAAGAAGCATATAAGAATAAATCTGTCTCAGGTTGTTGTAAGATTTAATGAGAGAACATATATAAAACCTATAATGAATCTGACTCACTTAGGCTCTTAATAAATAGTGGCTGTACTTATTATAAGTGGAACAGGGCCAAGTAGCAATTGCAACTGAGAAAAACCTTCACCGAAGAGAAAAATGCAGTCCAAGGTATGATAAAGAGGACAAGTAAGCTCCCCAAGACAGCTCAATCAGACAGGATTCAGGGTTCTCATTCACATTCTCCCTCCTCCCCACCCTATCTCTTCTTTTTTCCCTCTGCCCCTCTCCCCTCCCCCCATGAACACTGTGCTGTATTCTCTACATGCATAATCTCATTTCATCCAGCTCTGCTTTTGCCCTCACCTCCTGTACCCAGGATTCTCTCTCTATTCCCTACTCCTCTCCCTTACCCTGCTTCCTGTCTCCAAGCTTCCTGCTCTAGGCTTATTCTTTCTTTCTTTCAGGTATCCATTTCCAGTTCTTCCTCAGAGGCCATGTCCACGGCCAGGCCCATGATCTAAAGTAGCCGTCCTGTCATACTCTATCATATCACCCTTTTTAAACTCCACTTAGCACTTAAACAATCTCTGATGTTTTCTTGTTCACTATGGCATGGTTTCTGCCCACAGCTTATGTGCCGTACCCAGGACCACACATCCAGGAAAGCGGGAGCTCAGACTGCTCTGAACTGCTGCTTGAAGGAATCAAGTTAGATGAGGGTTTGGGGGCTGCACTCAGGACAGAGGAGAGGAGCACAGCAGGGAAGAATTTTCTGTCAACCTAGGATCAGAATACCATCCCATCAAAGTTTAATGCACTTTGAGCTTAAATCAGCTAGTATGACGAACTGCGTCCCAAGAAGAAATCGCTTTCTTTCCAAAAGTCAAGAACCTAGAGCAATTCTGGAAGGGCTTTATGCACCCACAGCTGAGGAAGCTAGGTTGAACTTTGCATTAGGGTACGAGTAGCTAACAATCATGGAAACCAAATGACCAGTTAAGACTGACAGAAACGATTTGAGTTTGGGACTAGAGACGACAAGTGAATAGCCTTATAACAGGATCCTATAGCAGCACTAGTGCTGATAAAGTAACAAATGCCTTGTTTGAAATGAAAGATTGGCAAAGGTGCAAGGAAACCCACATTCACACTCTGCTGGCAGAGCGCAGTGCAGCCTTACTCAAGCGCATTTTGGCAACGTGGATTAAGAGTTTGTCCTCTGACTAATCCCACTTGGAGAAAATTTATCGGAAATATTCAGAAATTTCGGTTAAAAAAATGTGATAGCAAACAGCTTGAGTTTTTTTTTTTATTGTTACCAAAAACACTCAACATAAATGAAGTGTCAAATACATGAAAAGTGTACCCAATAATGGAGTAGTCATCAAAAACTATTTTGTAGTGATCAAAAACTATTTTCGAAGATGTTTTTATGTGTTTTTTGAAACTTTTTTCAGATTTTTAACTACTAAATTCTCACAAAATAGTAAAAAAGAAGAAACATAACTTCATATATTAACTTGCAAAAAAATAGATGCATAGATATAAATACAAAACTAGATGAAGTTAACCCAATTTATAGCTAGTTATATCTGAGTGCTGAAATAATCAGCAATTTATTTCTTTGCTATTATTCAAGTTCACTGCAGTGAACATCTACACTAAAAAAGTTTGGGTTTGGTTTTGTTTTTTTAGAGAATAACGTTCTCAAGCTTGCTTCTTGCTGCCTGTTACAGCTGTTTAGCTGAACAAAGATGAGTAGAAAAAAACGACACAAAAGCTAGCATTCTTTCAACTCTTAACACCCACACTCTACTACTAATTGTTTATGCAAAATGTAATCTGGTTTATTTCAGTTGTCAGAGAAAAAGATTCAGGATGTAGAAGATAGAACAAGACGCTGCTGGAAAATGTTAACCCAAGGGGTAACAGCCGGTAATAGAACATGGAATTGCTAAGGAGGGTAGGAGCTTCTCTTGTCAAAATGGGTGAAGAGCACAGTCCCACAACTGCGGGAAAACGGAGAGCAAAACCAGTCCTCTGCACTTTTAGCCCATATTCTAGCAGCAGAGTTTTGCCAGTGGAAATAACTGAAATCACACAAGGCCACAAAGTGTGGTTGTGTAGCTCGTGTCCTGAATGGAAGGACCCCGCTACGGGGGTGGTGGGTGGAGGCTGAAATCCAGCACCCAGGTCTTAGGTCCTGCAACTGCCCCCCACTTGGAGGAAGAGGATCCCCTCTTCTAATTTGAACAAAAGGTCCTGGTGGGTTAGTGACAGCCCTGTGAATGGAAGGTAAGGAAATACAGTGCAGGAGAATGTTTAGATACAGGACTGAAGGTAAGGGTGACGGAGTGCTGGCTGCAGAGGGATATGACAAGTGTCTTGCTTTTTTTTTTTTTTTTTCCCCAAGGGAGGAGCTGCTTGAACATCTTGGAATATTTAAAGCCAATAGATATTGAAGGTAGAAGAGAAGAGGGAAAAACGAAAAGGAAAAGGGTAGGTTTCTAGGGGTGTTTAGAAAAATTAAGAGTTTGCAGGCATGCACGATTTTTATAAGAGTAAAGGAACAAAATAACTGTAGAAAGAGGTGTAACATATAAGGTGGCCTCAGGAGCCCTTACACTAATTTGCTCCAATAGTTTTGTAATCAAGAAAATGGACTTTGACCTAAATGCAGTACCTCTCCTTCATATGCATGGAATTTGGGGGCCTCTGTTTTCCTTGGGTTCTAAAATATTTTTCACTTACTTCCAGGTTCCTGGCTGTGGTTGCTGGAAGTCTGCCTGCCAGATTAGAGGGGGGTTACCGTAACATAATAAATCATAGTTATGAGCAAAAAAAAAAAAGTGCTACACACCTTTTAATACTCTTCTTAAGAGCCAGATGTTTTCTAGAAAAATGCTTCACTCTACAATCTGCCTTACAGTGCACATAAATGAATCTGGCACAATGCCCATAAAAGCAATTTGATCCCATAAATGAGGAAAGCTGAGTAATGAGCAGGTTCTAAATGTCTTCCTTCCGAGCGGTATAACCTTAGAATCTATGGCAATCTTTAAACCAAGCTGTTTTCAAATAGTGTGCATGTTATTTTTATCTTTCTTCAAACAAATTGTTTTGGCAATGTGAAAGAAACTCTGTTTTTAAAAAAAACAAGGGTATTTTAAGAAGGTAATTACTATTTCAGTTTCTGCCAAAGGCAGGCTACTTTTATTTTTAATGGGTAAATGATGTAAGAAGCTTTAAAAAAAAAAGTTTTTTGAATCACAAACAGCTGTGAAGTAGTCAGTAGTATCCTCACTTGTAATGGGTCAGGGTAACAGGTCCTGCCCCACAGTTACAGATTAAACTTTCTTTGAAAAACACACTACATTTAAAAACTTGGAAGGGAAAAAATAAACTTTTTTGCTAAAATGCTAAACAGTCATATAAATGCTCTTTTCAAACAGTTTACGTGAAATACTTGAAATTACTCTAGTTGATGAATAAAAACTTCTTGACATATAATTTCTTGAAAACTGGTCAGTTTTTCACATTGACCTAAGTCACAAATTGCAGAGGACAGTTTGAGGGGAATTTAGGAGTTGGGCAAGTCCAGGATTCTGAGAACACCCAAGAGCAAAGTTAAAGTGATTAAACATATGCCACACAAAGAGGCAAGAGAAAGAAATGGTACAACCAGGGTGTGTCTGTATCCTGCTATCACTTCTCTGTGCTAAACACACAACCCTGGGTTACAGTGTAACATTTTTTTGTATGTGTTGTTGTTTTCACAGATTAAGTATCAAAGAGTCCTTATTTTAGTTCCTGTACAAATTGTTTTTGTTTTCACAAAAAGAGAAAAAAAAAATTTTTTTTTTGGTTGACTTTAACTCTTTATTTGTAAGTCATTTTAAACTTACAGAACTTGCATGAATAAGAAAAGTACAGAGAGCGCCCACATGCCACTTACACAGATACATATTAAAATATTGCCATTATTTTACCTCATTTGTGCTGTCATTTGTGTATGATGTATGTTTATATATACATTTATATATACATTTAATATATATTCTCTCTGTGTTTACGTATGTTTATATATACATTTATGTATACATTTATATACACTACATATATACTCCTATCTATACATGAAATGTTTTTTCTTTTTGTTTTAATTTTTTTTAATTTTTTTTTTTTTTTACATTTATTTATTTTTGAGAGACAGAGTAAGACAAAGAGCGGGGGAGGGGCAGAGAGAGAGGGAGACACAGGATGGGAAGCAGGCTCCAGGCTCTGAGCTGTCAGCACAGAGCCCAACACGGGGCTCGAACCCACAGACCATGAGATCATGACCTGAGCCGAAGTCGGACGCTCAACCGACTGAGCCACTCAGGCACCCCATAAAATGTTTTTTTCTAAGCATTTTTGAGAGTAAGTTGCATACATGCCTCTGTCCTCCTACGTACTTTCTTGTGTATCTCCCAAGAATAGGGATATTCTCTAATATAATCACAGTACAGCTGTGAACTTCAGTAAATTGAACATAGACACGGTACTTTTCATCTTCCACTCTCTATCCGTTGATCCCATAGTGTCCTTTATAGCATCCTTTTCCTCCAGACCCGTTCCACTGTGGGATCAGATATAACTGTGTTGCTGGTCATGTCTCTTTAGTCTTGTTTAACCTGGAGCAATTCCACAGCCTTTCTCTGTCTTTTATAACACAGCCATGTTTGAAGAATCCATCCATTCAGCCCCTCCTTTTCTTGAGTAGAGTTGTTCCTTGTTTGGGGATTGTCTGATATTTCTTAATGATTAGATCCACACTGAGTATACCTGGCCATAATACCAGATAATGCTGTGTCCTTCTGGTGTCCTCTGGAAGCACACAATGTCCATCTGTCCTCACTGGTGACATTAATTTTGATTGCCCAATCAAATTTTTCCACTATGTAGTTGTTATTGTTTTCCCTTGTAACGAGCAACCAATTTGTGAGGAGACACTTCTAGATCATACACATAGTCTACTCTTCTTCAAAAATACCCCCTAGGCAAAAAAAATACCCCCTAGGCAAAAATTCTTGCCTGATCTCTTCTTTACCACGATGGTCATAAAAGATAACGGTCTAGGGGCACCTCGATGGCCCAGTTGGTTGAGTGTCTGACTTTGGCTCAGGTCATGAGCTCACATTCATGGGTTCAAGCCCCATATAGGGCTTTGTGCTGACAGTGCAGAGCCTACTTAGGATTCTCTGTCTCCCTCTCCCTCTCTGCCCCTCCCCTGCATAATCTCTCACATGCACGCGCTCTTGCTCTCAAAAATAAGCATTAAAAAAATTTTTAAATACAATCTATCATCAGCACTTTCTCCACATGTACCAACCAGTCAGTACTCAGCATTTTACTGTAAGCAAGAGCCCCTTCCTCTATTTTTTTACTTTTTATGTATTAATCTATTATTTAATATCATATGGGTTCATGAATTCCCTTCCCCCTCCCCCCACCAATGATTCATAAGTCATTAATGTTCTTTTTTTGGTGCTCAAATTGTTTCAGTTTTGGCCAGCAGAAACTGCTTTAAGCTGGCCCCTGTGGGCTTGTGACATCCCCCCATCACTTTTTTTTTTTTTTTTTTTTTTTTGAGCACTTCCCTGCTTTTCAGCATAACAAAATGTGTTAGGCTGAACTTCTAATTACCCTGCCTCAGCCCTGCAAGCTGCAGTTTCTACAAGCAGCCCTGGTTTTCTTTAGTGGGGGAATGGTATCAGAGATCAAGATCTTACTGCTAAGTGCTCATTGGTGAATTGCTTCTAAACACAGGGTGAATTGCTTCTAAACACATTGAGCAAATAAAAAACATTTGCATGTATATATATATGTGTACATACACATGTATACACATGTATACACACATATAAATACACATACTCATATACTAACACATATTTTAGGAATCACAAAATTACATCCATTTCTCAAATTCCAATTTATCATCTTAAGGTTCATTCTTGCTTTTCCCCAGTCTTCATTTGTACATTCCTTCTTCCACAGGGAGACCCTGAGTCCCAAAAACCTCAACATATTTGTTCATTTCTTCAATCCTATAATCCATCTAAAATAGCTTCAGAATTGCTTCACTTAACACTCATGATAAAAAAACAAATCTACTAAAAGACCTCAAGGTTTGTTTACTGTCCCCCACCTTCCACAGCACCACCAATTTTGATTGATTTTAATGTTGATAAATTTAACAGCCTATCTTAAAATGTTACCATAATCATTTTGCAGTGGTATAAAGTATTTTAAAAATCAAACTAAATAATTTATTGCTGACAAGAGTGTATGCTTTGCTCCATAAACCAGCTTTGCAATTTCCTTCCAAATATTCATCTACTTGCAAAATAAATGCCATCCCTTCCCACACCAACTAGTGTCATATTAATGATGTAGTGGCAGGAAGGAGAATAGGAGACTCTGGAGCTTAAGCAAAACATCACGTGCTGAGGATTGAGAGTTGAGCTTTTCATCAAAAATATGTAGTAGGTCTTATTATCATAAACTGATTTATTTTTTGTTTGCCCTTTAAGTGTTTTCAGACTCTTTGCTATGATAGTTTACATGGCAGTTATAAACATCTCTAAAAACATAGCAAGGAAAATTTGCTTCCTGGATTATTCAAAATATAAGTTTCTAGTTTTATAGCAACTAATACCATTTTCCCCTCAACCTGCTTTTTTCATACTGTTGCCTTTTTTCACTGAGAGAATCCTGATCTTTGCTTGAAAAGGTTAGATGTGTTTCACCCTTTCTTTATTTTTGTATTTACGTTTTGTATCTATTTTCTTGAGTCCTAGGACCTCACCAAATGGTTTTGAATAGCAGAGCTGCAGAGATGACGGGGAGGTCAACTATGTTAATTTCAAAGCGCCCCAGTCTTCGGTGTGAGGTTGCCTAGCAACCCATCTCTCAGGCCTCCTTTGTGGATGTGAGAAGAGGAAGCAATTCTATACACTCTCAAACCGAGATGGTTTTATAAAGTGAAAAACCTTTCGCAAAGGGTCCAACACAACCCGTCTCTCCTTTTCTGCCCACTTTGTACACTTCACACATGATGAGAGAAATATTCCATCCTTTGATGCCTTAGATCTGACACAGATATAAAACAGAGCTACACACGCTATGGTCAAACAGTGGAAGTGACCTGTATCCCTATGTTAAATTGAGACACATTAATTAAACCACTTGCCTTTCCCTTTCTCTTACATGAAAGCATGCTTCCCCTCAAGTTCTAAAAGCCAGTATGTTAAATGAAACTGCAACTGCCTGCTGAGCATCAGTTACCATAGCGACGCAGGCAGGAGTGGTGGTTTTCTCCTGAGGCACAGGATGGCTGAAACGTGCTCAACCAGGGATTCATGCCGCATGCTGACTAGAAATCAGGCATCTGGGAAGAACCTGTTCTATTCCCTTTTCTCTACACTAACTTGAAAAAAATAACTAACCCCTCTGCTATTTTGCCAAAGCTATTAGCTTTTTAGAACTGAACTTCAGTGGGTGGCAGAATTGCCCTACCTTAAGGCATATAGGAGAAGGAGAGAATAATAATGCATGCCAGTAAAAGCCACATGGACGGCTGAGAAATGTAGAGAAGAGTATTATACAGGATATGCTGCCCTTTCAGACATTCTGAAAACACAAAGCAAAAGTAACAGCTAGAAATGCATATACACAATGTTATGAACAAAATACTTATACACAACGTTTTGAACCATTTACGACCCCTAACTTTATTTTCTAGGCAGAAATGCTATTCAGGAGAACATTCTGGTTCTGATCAATATTATTTAATGGACAGTCTTTGTGCCTGTGCCATTCTCAATTGCCTCCAATTATGGCCGAGAAGAGGGAGGTAGGAGAGCACAGTGGGCCTGGGGTCAGACAACCTGGCTTCACCGCATTCGTGCTGCCACTTGTTAGCCGTGGAATTTAGGGACGCGTTTCTTAAATTCTTGAAGTCTCTCTTTCCTAACATTTGAAATGAGACTAAGAAGAAGATGGTTGACAGTGTGAAATGAGAAAATACATGAAGGGGCACTTGGGTGCCTTAGTCGGTTAAATGTCCGACTCTTGATCTCAGCTCAGGTCCCAATCTCAGGGTTGTGAGTTCAAGCCCTGAGTTGAGCACCACACTGGATGTAGAGCCTACTTAGAAGAAGAAGAAGAAGAAGAAGAAGAAGAAGAAGAAGAAGAAGAAGAAGAAGAAGAAGAAGAGGAGGAAGAAGAAGAAGAAGAAGAAAATAAAGAAAAGAAAATATATGCATATGTAAAGCACCTGGCACTAGTAAAAGTTCAAACAACGATAGCTGTCATTATGAATTTGGCTTAGTCAATCACCCAGTGCTTATTGAAAACCTGGTATAGGCCCAGCCTTATGCTTGATGTGAGAGAGATACTAAAGAACTATCCATCCAAAAAGAGGGCAACCAAGTGTGGGTGACTCCTACAAGTTATCTCCCATCCAGACATTTCAATTTGGTGTGTCATTTTCACCAAACATGATGTGTCAATATTCCATCCTTAGGGCCATGGCACTCCCTGGAGTCTGCCTCTGGGGCCAGTTCATGGGAAAATTGTCACTGCTATTTTACAGCCAAAATTTGCCTTCTGCCCAAACTGGTGTTACCAGCACTCTCAGTCACCATTTTATCAGACTGGAGATCTGCCTCCATGGAGGGAGTTAAAATAATGTGTGACCACCTCTGAATGCACTTCCAAAAGAGCTTCCCAATTGTTTTCAGCAATGACACAACATGGAAAGTATAAGAATTTCCAGAGGGCCTATCCTGGGCACTTGGGCAACATTATACCTTGTATACAAATCATTGACACAATTCCTGGAAAGCATAACCTCTTAAAAATTCAGATCATTTAGTTTAATCCTTTCATTTTAGATGTAAGGAAGAGAGCTCAGGAACACTTATTGATTTGGAGTATATATATGTACATGATACTATATATACATACACATGCATGCACCTACGCTCATATAAATATACATATATACAAAGAGAATAAGTCCTATGGTTGTTTTTTTTTTTTCACATAAGTCTCAAAGTAGACTCCAAACTCCCCTTATTAGTGATTACAATCTCCAGTAACAGAACCCAACATAGAATGGCTTGTGCTACTAAAGTCAACACTGGAGCTAAGAGGCAGGAAGGAACTAGAACCAGGGACTGGAATGTGGGCAGGACTCTACCCTTTTCCTCTGCTGTTTTCTGCATGGCTGTATTCATTCTTCCATACATCCATTCACTAATTCAAGTCATTCAACAAATGCTCACTGAAGACAACTTCCAAGCAAGGGGAGAATCCTCAAACAGGGCAGAAACACTCTTCACTTCTCATGGACATTTCACTGCTCCCATGTTACAGTTTCAACCACAGGCAAATACTGATGTGCAGCCCTTGGTCCCACTTCTCTCCCACTCTGGCCACAAGGGAGGCCACCCAGTGAAGCAGACTACCCAAGTCTCCTCTAGGGTTCAGAAAGTTCTAAGCAGACAGCCCAAAGGCTCCACTACAAGCATGTCCTCTGATCTTTTTGCACATCTCCCTCCAAAGTATTTAATGCAATATACTTTTTTTAAAGACACTGAGGCACAAGCATAGTTGACCAACTACATAAAAGAGCACAAACTTCAGTTAAATAATGGGAAAAATTACTCAACTTTCATTGATAAAGTAATTTTTAACACAGTAAATTGTTCCAAATCATAATTCCTCCATTTGTTTTCTTTCTACCAGATGTCCAAAAAACCCCACCTAGGATGTACCGAGTTCTACACCTGTTCAGTGTTAACTAGGAGTTCAGAGGGGCCTGTATTGCTGAGAGTCTCAGTGACTTCATAACTGCCCAGGCCTATGCTTTTCCAAATCAGCCGAAATGACCAGTGCTCCTCCATATTGGTTACTAAGCTATTTTAAAGAATATGTTGATCTATAATAAGACCTTTGACCTGGATATTCCTTCTGCGCAGGATAGCCCGTGTATTTACAGGGAATTTTATTATCATGTAAAAAGAAGCCATTAAACATTATCCCAGCTCATGCGAAAAGACAGATACCGGTAGGGGAGAAATTAAACTGGTTCTATTTAGCTTAGTTTTTGTTTGTTTGTTTGTTTGTTTGTTTATGCCATTCCATCAAGTTTCCAGGACTCCACCCCACTTTTCTTGGGCTCACATTATGCTTGAGGCAGTGTGGGGTAAGAGTAAGTCAGGCAGAAACCAAGAAAAATTTAAGGACATGGATAAGCATCATTTCTTCAGAGAGGCCTCAAACAAGATGCTAGCTGATGAAGGGACATCTTCAGGAGAAGCAGAAGGCAAGTACAGATAACTGAGGCTGCAGAGGTAGGAGATGCTTGTTTGGATAAAAGCTACCACTTCCCAATGATGACTCCGCTCCGAGGAGGTGACTGGCCATGGAACTACATCCTGCTGGCACACAGTGGAGGTAAGAGTATTTTTGCAAGGTTGCTTGAGGTCCCATCTGCTTAGGTATAATCACCTCCCCTTGCCCCTTTTCCTCCCTGTCCCACCTCTAATTCACATACACCCGGTACTTTCTCTTCTTCTTGTATGTCCAAGATAGAACTCCATTCTTGCCTGGAGTGAAGCCCTGCTACTGTGTTCTCTTTCTGTTCAAGATATTTTCTTGATGTCCCCAATTCTCTTGTTTTGGCTTCTAGCCAAAGTATTTTGTCCTCTTTCTTATAACCAACCTTTAAAAACAAACTTCATCATTACTCAGCCTTTTTATGAGGAAATTGATGGCACATCAGACCCAAAATCTAATCAACAACAAGAATAACAACCAGAATGTCTATTTTTGCGTAAGTGCCAGAGAAGCTTAAACTCTAAATTCTTCAAGTGCGTCAAGGAAAGAGAAGAAAAACAGAGTAGTTTGTCCCATTATAAAATATTAGTAATACAATGTTTACAATTTAAAGAGAACTAGTGAAGAATCTGGAAAGTAAAAAACATGCTTTAAAGAGTTCTTGGATCTTGCTGGCCTTAATCATTTCTCTCCTCCTTCCACATAGATGAGCCTGCCTGTTCTGGACTTCCATCTGTCATTAGGAGAACATGACCATCTGGAGCCAGAACAAGATCATCAATCCTTCCACATATCCAAGTTATTTAAAAGAGATTTTTTTTTTTTTAATATAACACAACTGAGAAGTCATCGTTAAATTCCTCTGCTGATTCTGTCTGATTTTCGTTAGGGATTCATTCTAATTCTGAGTGATGTGAATGGTGCCATGATATCAGGGCAAAGATGCTGCCTTTGGATTCTGTATTGCTTTCCTGTTGCTGCTGTAACAAATTACCACAAACTGAGTGGCTTCAAATAACACAAACTTATTTTCTTATACTTCTGGAGGTCCGAAGTCCAAATGGAGCTTATGGAGCTAAAATCAAGGTGGCAGTAGGACTGTTTCTTTTGGAGACTCTCGGGGAGAATCTATTACTTGACTTTTCCAGATTCTAGAGGATGCTTGCATTCTTTGGCTCATGGTGACACCCCTCTGACCTCTGCTTCCATCATCGCATCTCCCTCTTTCCCTAAAAAGGACCCTTGTGATTATATTGTGCCCACCTGGAAAAGCAGTGTATATAATTTTCCCATCTCAAGGTCCTTAACTTAATCACATCTGAAAAATCCATTTTTTAATGTCAGTTAACATATTCATAGGTCCTGGGCATTAGGATGTAGATATCTTTGTTGGGGAGGCGGGGTGGACATTATTCTGTCTGCTGTAGGGTCTAACATAATCAGAGGCTTACCTCCTGGAAACCAGAGAACCTGATTTCCAGTGTACTATTAGGTACATGCATGGGGATTATTGATATCTGGGTATAACCTTTGGATTATTTGACTATCAACCCAAATTCCGGTGTTACAAAGAAGAACACTGGCTTCAAGTTAGACCTACCTGGGTTCTCACCTCTACCACTTAGGAATGCTGAGAACCTGGGCAAGTCCCACAGTTTCTCTGAGTTTCATTTTTCACCTCTTCTATGGGGATGTCTTAGGGGAAGCACACAGAGACAGAGACTTGCCTGCTGGTGTTCTTGGGAATAAAACTAAAAGGGAGTGTAGGAAACAGGACTGGGATGTGATGAAGTCACAAGAAAGGAAGTCACAACCAATCCTGCAGGTACTCTGTTGTTGGGATGGCCTTTCAACATTGTTCCCCTGAAGGGCAAATGAGCCAAGCGATAGTACTACCTTCCAGAGTTGGGACTTGGGTGAGGTAAGGGAAGCACTCCACTCAAGGACAAAATTTAGGGATGCCAAAACCCTCAGTTACCATGAAAAATATTTTGATGCACTATTTTAACAAAATCTAAATTAATACAACATCCACAATGAACAAAATATTGAACATAATAAATTAAGATAGGATCAGTAAGAGTGCTGTGTGGAGCCATATTGAAGCCTCAGGCAAAAAAGAAAAATTGGTTATTATTGATGCTGTCTTTATTTACAATTGTGATATTTGATCATCATGGATTCTTTACACTTTTTATTTTATTTTACATTTATTTATTTTTGAGAGAGAGAGAGACAGAGACAGAGACAGAGTACAAGCGGGGGAGGGGCGGAGGGAGAGGGGGGACACAGAATCTGAAGCAGGCTCCAGTCTCTGACCTGTCAGCACAGAGCCCGACGCAAGGCTCAAACTCACAAACCGTGAGCCTGAGCCAAAGTCGGACACCCAACCGACTGAGCCACCCAGGCGTCCCTACATTTTTTATTTTTAAAAAACTAGTGAATTGAAATATTATTTATCTTGGTTACTGAGTTTTGGGCCCCCCTTTAAATTGAGCACCAAGGCCAGTTCCTCACTTCCTCCACCCACCTCTTGGCCCTGCTTTGTGTGCAGGCTGTCCTTCCCTCACTCCAGTAGGGGATATAATCTTGGGCCAAGGATAATTCCTAAAAAAAGGGGCTTAGCTGTGAACCATCTGCAGTCACAGCCTGGCAGCTGGGGGAAGGAATGCTTTGATCTTGAAGAGGGAGATGGTGCCCACTACAGAAACCGCTGGTGATGCAATGCCCATCTATAAGGAGATCACTTTTTTATACAGTTGTTTTCAATCATTGGGATAGACAAATAGTTACAAAGCACTTAAAGACGTATGTGGCTACTAAAGCTAATTGTTTCAGGTGCTAGTGAATGTTGTCACAGCCAAGACTTGCCTGACCTCTTCCTTCATCTTCCTAAGATCCAAACATCTGAGTGAAAGGACCAGATAATTTACTTAGACGTGAGGTTGCCATTAATATTACTGTAAACATGTGACTTTGATCTATGGTTTCTTAGTGTTGGTTAGAATGGCTGAGCAGATAAGCCAAAGTGAAACTTCATCTATCCCATGGCCTGTCTATACCCTTAACCCCAGACAACTTTCTTCTGGTGGCGATCACAACAAAGTGATGGATAGGCATAAATCTTTCATTGCTACAAGAAAAAATAAAAGTGCAAGCCCTACCAAATGTGGGTTAGTGAATGCCCTTGCTGAATCCAACATATACAGACCACGTTCTAGAAGCTTGTTAACCTGGAATGGAGAAAATATATAAATTCCTTATCTTCATTCCAAAGATCAGTTATTCTCAAAGGGGGAAGAGGTTTATAACCTTTGAGAAGATTAGTGATTCTCAAAAAGGGAAGCACTTTACAACCCGTGGGTATCCTATAAGAATCTCCTGAGCAAGGTGTTTAAAGCTGGAGTCCCTTCTCATCTCCCCACTGGAGAAAAATTCTACTACTTAGCATCATCTCCTACGAAAGCATTCATGATTAGTCAAGTGATCCCTATTACTGATAGAAGACTGATATTTACATCAGGTGCATTGGGACATAAAAAGACAAGAACTGCCGTCACACACCGTTGACAAAAGTATACATGAAACAAAACAGTGGCAAAATATTGCATAACTAGTTGATGTGCCTAGTGTCATTTGCCTGATGAAAGGTGTAACTGCAGCTTTTTGTTTTTGTTTTTACCTGAAAAATAGTTGGCCATGTTACATTAGCTTCAGGTGTGCAACATAGTGATTGGACAAGTCTACACTAGGCTCACCACAAGTGTAGCTGTCATCTGTCACCCTACAACACTGTTACAATGCCATTGACTGTATTCCCTACGCTGTAACTTTTATCACCGTGAGTTCTTCATTCCATAATTGGAAGCCTGCCCCTCCTGCCCCCCTTTGCCCACTTTGCCCATTCCCCGCCCCCCATGTCCATCCCCTCTGACAACCTTTTCATGAGCCAAATTTCAACAACAGCTGTTGAATGGTATTTAAAGGGTGCATTATTTGTAGAAATCTCTTTTCAGGAGTACTGGAAATTTTTAACTTTTATATATTAGCTGAAAGAAAAAGAAGGCACTTTATTATATTCCAATAAGCCCTCTCCAACCCTTTTGTTTCTTGACTTGATACTGGTTCTCTAGCTTTCTTCCCCCCCACCTCCCTTCCTCCTCCTCTTCCTCCCCTTCCTCCTTCTCCTCCTCCTCTTATAAAATAACTTCACCATCTTTACTAGTGCAAACCTCACATTGATTCTGATGAAAGAAGCAATAGAATTTCTGGACACTGTGTACTTTTAGATAATGCACCTCTACAATGAATCAGTTTCTTTTTCTAATTTTGCAGATCATTTAGCAAAGTGTACATCCTACAATGGATTGTGTAAGTGCTTTTTCATGTGTGAGCTTATTATAATTCCTTTGGAAATTTTTCTTTGTGATTTTAACATCCTCTGGGGTAGGGTGCTAATGTTCTGTATTTACTTTTGTTTTTATTTTGCTCTGGTTGCCTTTTAAACCCAACAGTCACTTCTCTTTCCTCGTGATAATCACTTCTGTTATGATCTGAGAGCATTTTGTTTTTCTTCACTGTAATCCTAGCTGATTGTACAATATCTTCATTGTTGCTCAGTAAGTCTGGAGGTTTCAGCTGCAGTGTCCAAACATGATGAGCTTCAGTCATGGCTACTGACGGGGTTTCAGGCTTTCAGCTGGTCTTTGGAACAACCTTATGTACTGCCTTTAATACCACGTCATTGGACATTTGTTCTTCTAGATGATCTGATGGAGATTACACTTCAGAATCACTTCCTTGGAATGCCAAAGATGCATTTTCCTCTCATTCATTAAGGAGGAAAAAAGAAAGAAAATATAAAATGAATGAATTGAAGAGTCTGCCTGACAGGTATCTTTTCGTGAGTATTTTCCACTGCCATCCCCTCCCATTTTAAACTAAAATAGTGTGTAACTGAATGCCCACTCACATTTACCTGTATTTTTTTTTAAAGCAACTCCTCCACACCAAAAAATAATAGTAGCTCCACTTACACAGAGGAAAAAATACTAATATTTTCAGAAACCTAGAAAGAATTTTGAATCCCAGAATTTTAAAGACAAGTTGCAGATAATTTAATCTTGTAAGCATTAAATTGAGGAAAATTACAAAATGAATTATAATAACATGGGTTAATTGTTGACCTTTAAGGTGGAAAGTAAAAGAATATTCTTAAATTTAGTGAACTGTAAATGTTTTAATTATTGTCATATTATTTTAAAAGGGGCTTTCCACTAGACATTCTTAAATCAGACTTAAAAATTGCATAAAACTTTTTTTATTTTTTTAACATTTTTATTCATTTTTTGAGAGACAGAGAGAAACAGAGTATGAGGGAGGGACAGAGAGAGAGGGAGACACAGAATCTGAAGCAGGCTCTGAGCTGTCAGCACAGAGCTCCATGCGGGGCTGGAACCCACAAACTGCAAGATCATAACCTGAGCTGAAGTCGGCCACTTAACTGACTGAGCCACCCAGGGGCCCCAAAAATTACACAAAATTTTTGATTGCCATGATAGTTCTTATAATTTATATGTATATGTATATTAGAAGAAAAAAATAGATACATACACATTTATTTTTTTCATTTGTCAGTATTGAGAAGTTTTTAAAGTATCACAGAACACATCTAATATGGATTATTTTTTCTGCTACAAATGGTAAACTGATTCAATTATCTTCTACAGCTTTCTTCATTGAAAATTGTCACCTATCACTTGTTGGTAATCTTGATTTGAATGTTACTGCCCAGAAATATGCCTAAATGCTTTGTCACTTTTTAAGGAATGGAGTTCTTTCTTTGGAGACAATGCATTACATGTAAATTTGTGATGTATCATATCTGTGACTTGAGGATGTACTGAAAATGTTATATTTACACAGGAGTATTGTCTCAGTAGGGCATTAGAGTTGACTGTATGTGATTATTTAATAGTACTACAGAAACAAAGATAGGAATTAGAAGATGATCTTCTGGCACGTTTCATTCCCTTCAGGAAAATAACCTGTAAACCCCTGAAAAAGCACCTTTCATTAATACTGATTGAAGACATTACTGAATTGGAGTGTGACTGTGGCAGTCTAGCATATTGCAGTTTATGCTTTTAGACCTTTTAAGTGTTGCTGTCCTGTGTGCACTCTGTGCTTGCACACTGAGAATTATTCACGTGGGCATTCAGTTGTCCTCATGCTGTTCTGATGGCCATTGCATGACATGATGCACAGCCCAGATCACCCAACCCTTCTTCAACTCTACCCATGATAGTCCTGCAAGGCGGGGTGGTGGCTCATGGTTAAGGAAGCCTCTAGTTTGGAAGAATGTAGACCAACTCGGAAATTGTTTTACTGCTGAGCTTCTGTAACCAGCCTGGGTGGTCAGGTAAATCTTTCATCCTGACCCAGTAGGGCCAAGTGGTTATTGTTATTTTTTGTTTGCATTCTGAGAAATGAGATTGAAATGTTTCCTAGTTAAGGTTACTTTAAGGAGTAAAGAAAGAGAAATGGTGCTCTACTATTTTTAAAGTACCTACTATGAACAGGGCATGGTATTAGTGTCTGAAAGGCTTATGTTCGTAGGTCGTAGTTTATGTACTGTCCGCCAGTGCTAAAAGCTCAGCCTCAAAGGACCTCCAGTGAAAAATTGCTAACTGAAATTTTGTTACAGTTCTACTGCTAAGTATATAGACGTAGTTTCATTCATGAGTTTTACTCTATGTGTCTGAAGAGTAGCATTTTAATGAGAAAAAAGCCTGGGAAATTGTATTCATATCTCTTCAGCTATGCTAAATTTTGCTGTTACTATAGCTAAGACCTTATTAAGATTCAGATTTTATTAGCCTCTGGAAATTTTTGGAGTAAGCAGAAGAGAGCAAAGAAAAAAAACTTACTTTGAACTTCACTAGTAAAATGCAGGAGCAGCACAATAAAATAGGTACTGATAAAATTTTATCTGGTGTCTTGGTTGATCGCCTTGTGGAAAAAAATGAACTATAAACTCCAAATGGGACACATTTATCTATTAGTAAACAGGAAAATCCTAATAAAAATCATGACTGTCTCATTTAAAATAATTTCAATCAGAGGGGCGCCTGGGTGGCGCAGTCGGTTAAGCGTCCGACTTCAGCCAGGTCACGATCTCGCGGTCCGTGAGTTCGAGCCCCGCGTCAGGCTCTGGGCTGATGGCTCGGAGCCTGGAGCCTGTTTCCGATTCTGTGTCTCCCTCTCTCTCTGCCCCTCCCCCGTTCATGCTCTGTCTCTCTCTGTCCCAAAAATAAATAAAAAAAAAAAACGTTGAAAAAAAAAAATAATTTCAATCAGAAAAGATTTTCTAATCTAGATCCACCACACTTTTAGAATGTCTCTTAGGTGTTTGAGTTGGATACACACACCAGGAAATAAGGAGAAAACAACTACTCTTCATGGTTGTCACAAAGTCCATGGATCCTTTTCCAGTGGGAGAGGATGTGAATGTGGTAGGCATGGGGATAGCCAACAAAGGGTGGAACAGCTAAAACAATCATGGCGGAAAGAAATGACAGGAAATTGAGAAGGAAGACACTAATAAAAGGCAGACTGGATTTGTAAACACGTGGAAGTTCAGGGCTATTTGTATAATGCTAAGCCTTTACACCCCAATGGCCGCTGTACACATTACTGCCTTTTGTCATAATAAAATAGTTGATCTAGTGATCCTATGCTTAAAAGTATATCATTAATTTCTATTCACTGTACAAACTAGAAAATTCTACAGAAAGTGTTTAGATTAAGAAAAAGAGGTGGGTGAACTAAAAAGAAGTAGTCATAGGGTTAAGTGATGGATCACTTACATAAAACACCATTCCCCAAAGGTATAGATAAATGGAGTAAACCCCCCTCCCTTTTTTAATATGGAACATGTCACGAATTTGCATGTCATCCTTGCACAAGGGCCATGATAATCTTCTCTGTATCATTAAATGGAATAATTTCTTATTCACCTTAGTTTTTTCTTTTTTCCTCCATCTATCTGCTACCTTTCAAAATAGGCAAAAATCATTTTCAACCAAATGATAACATTTACTGTAGGACATACTCCCTCAAATTTGTAGCCAAGTGATAATTGTATTTACAGCAGAGGTATGTGCCTTGTATTTTCTGTTTTGTTTGCCTTGCTTCCATTTGTTTATTTCTTGCTTCATTCATTTATAATTTCTAACTTCCTGTGTGAGTTCTAAAACACTAGATGGTAAATGTATTCTTAACCACATGTCTAAACAATGTCAAATATGTGTAATGGTTTGGAAAAGGCATACATCAAAACAAAACAAAAAAAAAAAAACAAAAAAAACACAAAAAAACAAAAAAGAACAGGCATACATCAGCTATTCCTTGTAATTTCTTCCTTGTGAAATCAGATTGACTGGAATAATATGTGTATGCACACACCACACACACACACACACACACACACACACACACACACACATATACACACACACACACACCATTGGTATGTCCTGCCTTGTTGAGCTGGGTGTTAACAAGGACCTGAGCATGGAGATCCCACAGTCCTTGACTAGAGAGTATATAAGTGGAATGCACCATGAAACCCAGGCTTAAGTCTCTTTTGGCTGTTTATTCATAGATACATTATCTACTACAAGATTGCTCTGCTCAAATGTAATGATTTCAACAGATTCTCTTCCATTAAGGCAAGACTAATGCACAAGTTCTAACACCTTGCCAAAACATTTATCATTGTATTTTCTCCAAGTACAAATCTAAGAAATTACCCACTTTATTTTTAGAAAAAAAAAAATCTCTCTATTCTCTTCAGCATTTGAGAGTGTGTTATCCTTATGTGGCTCTTCTCCCCAGTAAAACGTGGGGTATCCATTTTTAAATTCAAATATCTCAGGTCAGTGTAAGGTCTTCAGCCTATAAGAATAAAATTTCATTCCACAGCGTTTTTAGTTGTCTTTTGGGGGACCTCAAATGCTGAAGGATGTGTTAATCATACCCTTTAGTCCATAATGAACAATTATTAGTCCGGTCAAGACCCCACCTTTTTTTCTTTCATATGTTTTTTCTTTTAATCTCTTCCCTATCCATCTACCCCCTGCCCCCACCTCATCTACCTTTCCCTTGCCTACATGCAGCCATTTTTAATGAGTTTGATGTAGGTTATTGTAAATGTTCTTTAAAAATACATAAACTGGGCTCAGTCGGTTGGGCATCCAGCTTCAGCTCAGCTCATGATGTCACAGTTTATGAGTTTGAGCCCTGTGTCAGGCTCTGTGCTGACAGCTCGGAGCCTGGAGCCTGCTTCAGATTCTGTGTCTCCCCCTCTCTCTGCCCCTCCCCTGCTCATGCTCTGTCTCTCTCTCTCAAAATACGAACATTAAAAAAATAAATAAAAATACATAAACTGATTATATGTATGCATTTTTTTTTTCTTTTTGAGAGAGAGAGAGAGAGAATGAGCAGGGGTAAGGGCAGAGAGAGAGGTGGGGAGAGAATCTTAAGCAGGCTCCATGCCCAGAGCAGAGCACAACACAGAGCTCGATCTCACAACTGTAAGATCATGACTTGAGCCAAAATCAAGAGTCAGATGCTTAACCAAATGTGTCATCCAGGCACCCCTGTATGCACATCTTAATATTCAGAAGCGTTCCTATACAGTAGATTTAATTCTTTACTCACTCCTGTACTTTTTATTCATTCAATGCCTTATCTTTAAGATGATGTTATACATACTAATTCATAGCTTCTAACCACTACATGTTATTTCATAGGAGGCATCCAACACTTTTTAATTATCCAGTCCTTCAATAACAGGTCTAGGTTGACACCTGGACCCAGCTTCTATAAAATAGGGAGTTGACACTTTGTTAGGTTTTCAAAATATACATGGTGAATCTCTCCAAATATTGCAAATTGGTCTCATCAGTTCTAGTTAGCCAATAGCCTTGTACAAAGGTTCCCAAGACTTACCAACACTTGGTATTATTGAAGGTTTTAGTTTTTACCAACGTGATGAATATAAAGGGACTTCTCATTTTGATTTGTTTCTCTGACTGCTAGTGAGGGTGACCATTTTACTGTATACTTATGAGCCATTTGCAGTTCTTTTCTGTGAATTGTCTTTTTCACATCTTTTCCCAGTTTTTAAACTTGTTTCACTCTGTAGCATATTCATTGGTTTTTGAATATCAGATGATAGGACTAAATCAGGATGGTTGCCTATGGAACATCCTTGGGCTTAAAATATGGCATGAAAATTGGAAATCTGATTGTTTGTGGAAATTTCCAGTAGTGGGAACTGTTAATTACGTATTTGAATCACAGTTTCACAACTTAATTGCTGATTGACTTGGAGCAAAACACTTTTTCTCTGTGTGTCTCTTTTTGCGTGCATACCAAGCATGTGAGTGCGCAGATGTGTGTAAAATGGGGGAAAGCAATACTTGTGTCTTACTGTGAAAGGCTTATTGTTATTTAATATAGGGTTATTTACCTAAAGTTCATCATACAGTACATGGGCAATTGTAAGGGCTCCATAAAGTCAGTGCTTCCTATTCTGTGTGATGTATATGAGGAACTCGGTAAGTAAAAGATGGTAATATTCACATCGTCATCATCATTGTCATTGTACGTTTGGGAAGGTTTGGGGAAAACTTTACCTGAAGTAAAAACAGATCACCTATCTTCTTAAGATCTTTTTTGGTCCCATATGTTCATAGAATTCACCCAAATCTAAACCTTGCAGGTCACATAAATATTTTTTGTATGCTGTTTTCTTAAAATCTTTTAAGATAACTCCTTTGAATGTTTTCGAACTGATTTTAAAATGACCAAATAAGTCCTTTAAAAAATCTGGAAACTTTAACTGAAGCTGTATTCCTTTCTCCCTTCCTTCCTTTCTTCCTTCTAATGGAGGGCTAGTTATTTATGTAGCATCTTTATAACCTAACACCTTATATTAGTTCTCTCTTGCTGTGTGATGAATTACCACAAATTTAGTGGCTTAAGACAGCGCCCATTTATTATCTCACAAGTTCTGTGAGTCTGGAGTCTGTGCCTGACCTAGTTGGGTCTTTTGCTTAAGGTCTTACACAGCTGCAAGCAAGGTACCAGCTGGGTCGTATTCTAATCTGGAGGCTTAACTAGGGAGGAATCTGCTTCCTAGCTCGTTCAGGTCGTTGGCAGAACTCATTTCCTTGCAGTGGGCTGAAGACCCTAGCTTCTTGTTGAGTGTCAGCTAGAGGTTGCCTTCAGTTCCTAGCCGCCACCCCCTTTCCTAGAGGCTGCCTACTGCTCCTTGCCACATGGGCTTTCCCATGGCTTACCTCTCCCGGCCAACAAGGACAGCCTCTAGAGTAGTTTGCCTGCAAGACAGTCTTCTAGAAGTTAAGATAATCTCAAGAGTGACACCTCATTACTGCTACCATATTCATTGGTTAGAAGATGGTCAAAGGTCTTGGCCACGTGCAAGGGGAGAGAATTGCAGAAAGGTGTGAACCTTTATGTAGTTATTTGTTCATGGTCCCATTTTTACTAATGTATCATACTAATGATACATACATAGGCCCAGTTTTACTAATGCTATACAAATAACTAGCCCTCCACTGGGGGGAAGGAAGAAAGAAAGGAAGGGAGACAGGAGGCGGGAATCATGGGGGTTCCCTTGTATGGTGTCTGCCACAAACCTCCAATGCCCCACTTGTAAATAGACACATAAAGGCAAAGACAGAGAACTCTGCTAAGGCAAGTTATGTTCTGTCCTCCTTACTTGGAGATCTTAAAACTTTGTAAATTAATTTTTGTAATTATAAATTCTAAACTGTAATTGTAAATTTTATAAACTTTGTAACTATTTAATTCTTTACATGTATTTGTACTTCTAATGCCTATTTAGGTCCTACATCTCACAGAGCTTACAGGTTTGGGGGAATCAAAATATAAATTGCAACTATAATATAATGTCACAAATGTTATCAGAGACAAATTAAAGTGATGGGCAGTCATATGGAAGGGATACCCAACCTATGCTGGAGAGGAAGGGAAAGATTTATCAGAGGAAATGACCACACATTTTAACTGAAAACCTAGAATAGTAGTAAAGTTGTCAAATATGGAAGTCTATACTGAGAACCAACATTTTTTATGACCTAAACAGCAAGCAGAATTGCCCTTAATTTAACCTGTCTGCTTGAAATTACAGCTTAAACCTCAAAAAATTCGCAGTAAAGTTTTAGTGAAAATGGGACTATGAACGAACTCATAAAAGATTATATTATGTTGTTGAATAAGATTATTAGCTATCTAAACTTGGGTAAAACTCTTTACTTCTTGATGGTTCAGTTATCTCATCTATAAAATGAGTTCAAGTTTGTCATTTCTAGGATATTTAACAGGTTCTAAATTCCATGATTCTATGAGCTTATAGGGTTGAGAATGGCTTTATGTAAACAGGAACGATGGTTCTGGAAAGCACTTCCGCTGAGATCCAAACCTAGGTCTCTCAGCCAGTCAAGGCAAGACCTCCACCAGCCAAGACTTTGTGGGGATTATCATAAGGCTCCCACTCCTGGTGGATGCACTATAGAAAGGCATTCCTTTAAGACTCAGAGTTTTTTCAAGAGCAGTGAGGGATGGATTTCAGGGCCTCAAATGCTCTTGTACAGAGCAAAAAAGTATATGATGGTACTGAATCCAGTGTCACTTCTGATCCACTTATAACCACTCAAGCCTCCAGTTTCACAAGAAATCAGAAATGTTCTGGAAAAGGATACTACCAACCTCAGATACATGTAAAACTCCTGAACATTCCAGTTTTTGAGGTGCTCTTAGATTTATTTTTAATATTATTTACCTGGCTACATAACATTATTAAAGGCAGAATTGTGTGTTTTTATAAAATAAGTTGATTTCGTTTTCTTCCTTATTCAGTCTTTTTTTTTTTTTTTTCAGCCTCTGGAATAATTACACTTCAGGCATTTGGGGAATGGCAAAATTATCAGATTTACAAGGTGAAGGCTACCATCTATCAAGTTGAATTTGCCATTTGCCCCTTCTGAGTGATAGCTCCTGTCATAGCCCTCTCCCTCTGCCCCAGAGCCATTAGTCCACATCAGCCAGTCCCCTTCCTGGGAGCAGACACCCCCAGCTGGCTCCTCCAAGGGACTTGCTACCCACTGCACCCTGTGATTCATCTCCTCATGGCAGGCTGGTTGCTTGGTAGCTATTCAGGAGTCATTAGGCCCATTCAATCCCCACTGGTCCCAAAGGCTCAACCCAGCAGGCATCTCTTGTTCAGACAAGGGATCATTTAGGTTCCCTAATGCCCTAGAAACTAAATGCCTTCTTTGCTGCCTCAACAGATGGCTGTTGGGTGGACCATATTTTTTTGTTCAGATTTGGCACTGATCTGGATAGTCAAGGGCTGATCAGATCCTGGAGACAACCAACCTGAGTCTGACAGTCCTCCAGAACATGACACCCACTTCCACCATATGACAAAGCCCAAGTAGGGTCCAGAATGAAAGTATGAGGAATAGTATATATATTGAGTAATGTTTTATAGATACAGGGGATAAGAAACCACTACTTTGACCATAGCAATTTATTGAGATTGAGCTCAGAGAAATGGTCAACTTTAATTATTATTACTATCATTATCAAAATGGCTAATATTTATACCTATTAATCGTTCACTATGTGCAGACTTTTTACTAAGCACTCTACTGAATTATCTAATGAAATCCTCACAATGTTCAGAATTGCTACCTACTATTATTTTTTTCAAGGGCACTCTCCTTTGTTTCGTAAATAATTTTACAATAATTAGTTAGTAAAATGAAATTTAAATGACTCCCTAGAGGTGCTTAAAAATGAGAAAGATGGATATGTACTGACAGGAAAAGATGTTCAAGGGATATTTTAAATCGGAAAACAAAATGACACAAAACCCAAAAGCTGTTGCAAAAGTTTCTTTTCTGTAATTTTAAACTTCCTGCAAGGATGATTGCATTTATTTTGTAAAGAGAAAATGTGTATATCACCATACCAAAAAAATTTATTCACAAGGAATTATGAATTAAACTGTTAATATAGTTAATTCTAAAGAATGGGGTGGGGAAGAGAAGGAAGGGGATGGACTTTACTCAAGTCTTTGTAATTGCAATTGATTTTAACTACAAGTATTAATTGATTCTTGTAATGGAGAACTTTCTAAAGGTTAAATTAAGTGAATAAAAGATACTTTAGTTTTGTTGGGTTCTATATATTTTCTGTATATTACTCAAATGAGTATTGCATCAAAGTTTTAAAGCATCAATAAAATGCAAGCCTCTAAACATTCACAATTGGCTAAAACTAAGTAAACCTAACAAAAGTAAAGAAGTCTGTGTCTGTTTGTTTTTATTGGCCTAGATAGATTGATCCAAGTAGAGTGTGCTGGCAGTTAGCTAATTCCTTATCATAATTTAATGATGATAATTATGACCAACATTTATACAGTGATTTTTAGATTTACAGATTAAAAAGCATATTTCCTTATATTTTTCATTTGACCCTTAGAATGACTCTTATGGAGCTATTTTATTCTAATAACTCCCCTGTGTCAGGAACTCTATAAAGTTCTTGACATATACTATCCCATTTAATCTTTAAAAACAGCCCTAGGAATCAGGCATGTCTTCGGTTCAGCAGCAAGTTACAGAAAATAAATAACAATACCTTAAACAAAATAGAAATATGTGTTTTTTTCTTCTCAAAGAGCCTGGGCAAAGGATCTAGGGCATTTGTGGCGATTTCATAATCGTAAGTGACCCAGGTTCCTGCTCTTGCTCTGCTCTGCTTCACAAGCTGCTTACATCTCATTTTTCAAGACAACTGATTGAGTTCCACCTGCTGTGTCTGAATCCCAGCCTGCAGAAGGGGGGGGTGCGGAGGGGGGGTGGGGGGGTGGGGGGGGTGGGGAAGAAAACAAAAGGATGATCTCCCTCTTCTCTTAGGGAAACTTCCTGGAAGTTGTAGATACCTACCACCTCCATTTTTATCTCTTGGGGCAGAAATTTATCACATAAACATATCTAACTGCAAGAGAGACTGGAAATGTGGACTTCATTTTGGGTATCCTGGTGTCTAGCTAACGTTTGAGGAGTCTTGGCTGATAAAGAAAGAATGGATATTGATATAAAATTAACTGTCTGTCGTAGCATGCTCTTTCTCTAAGTGAAGAAACTGAGGGTAAGAGAAGTTAACAAATATGCCCAATGTTGCACAGCTAGGAAGCAATAGACCCAAGTGGTATGTCTGATGGGCATGCTCTTTTCACTGTGATACACTGTCTCTTGGACACTCAGTTAATCTATTGCCCAAGATAGAATGCAACTAATCAGATAAAAACACTTTTTCATCAAAAGGCCAACAGAGCAAAGTTTTGCTTTTGGTGTGAGTATCTGTTTGCTGCATTAGTTACTCTGTTTACCATGAATAAATAGATACTTTCTACATATTTACTTTTGGTCAATTCATAGTTTAAAAGTAGAGTTCCTAGGATGAATTACAATGCATCCATGTAATAGCTGTAAACTAACATTCAGTCACTTTTTAAAATAGAGAATATATTCTCTCTACACACATATATTATATATATAATTATGTATAATCTATTATATATTATATATGTATAATCTATTATATATAATTATATATATTATATATTAATCTATTATATATTATCTATTATATTAATATATTATATATTAATTATATATATTAATATATATATAATATATATAATCTATTATATATATAATCTTATCTATTATATAATAAGGAAATCCTTGGGTAAAGAGAAATGGCCTCCCTTAGACCTATCAGGAAGACTGTCTTGTTAAGTTAATATCAGAAACTATGATACACATGAGATTGAATTCAATCAGATAAAAGGATAGAATGACATTAGTTTGATGATGATTGCAATAACAAGGGAAAGCAGTTACCTATCAGATGTTATGTGTCTATGGGTCTTAGGCTGTAACAGAAGTAGAGATTTGTGTCCAGCTACAACTGCACAGTTGGGCACTTGAAACGTGACTAGCCCAAATTGAGCAGTGCTAGAAACATAGAATAACAAAGATTTTTGAAGACTCACTACAAAAATAAGAATGTAAAATAACATTAATAATTTTATATTAAAAATGATTTTATACTGACTACATGTTGAAATTATATTTTAGATATATTGGATTAAAAATATGTCATTTAATTTAATTTCACCTGTTTCTCTTTACTTTTTTTTTTATTTTTTTTTAATGTTTATTTATTTTTGAGACAGAGAGAGACAGAGCATGAATGGGGGAGGGGCAGAGAGAGAGGGAGACACAGAATCGGAAGCAGGCTCCAGGCTCCGAGCCATCAGCCCAGAGCCTGACGTGGGGCTCAAACTCACGAACCGTGAGATCGTGACCTGAGCTGAAGTCGGACGCTCAACCGACTGAGCCACCCAGGCGCCCCTCTCTTTACTTTTTAAAATATGGCTACTAGAAAATTTCCTGCTTGCATTTGAGGCTCGTGTTATATTTCTTTTCAACCCTGATGGTTTACATAAACAGCAGTAAAGAAGAAGATAAGGATAGAGGGTCTCTATCATTGTCCAGGAGGAAATAAAAGTCTTGCTCTGGAGTGCATGCAATTTCCCAGCCACTAGAGAGATGCTTTCTGTGTCTAAGTAGCAATATTTCAACAGGATTTCTAAAGACTGAGTTAACATCCTCTGGAAAACAATCCCATAACTATGAACTATCCCATTCCCTTTTGGGGCGCCTGAGTGGCTCAGTCAGTCAAGTGTCCGACTTTGGCTCAGGTCATGATCTCATAGTCTGGGAGTTCAAGCCCCACTTTGGGCTCTGTGCTGACATCTTGGAGTCTGGAGACTGCTTCGGATTCTGTGTCTCCCTCTCTCTCTGCCCCTCCCTACTCACACTCTGTCTGTCTCTCTCTCTCAAAAAAAAAAAATAAATAAAAAATAAATAAATAAACATTAAAAATAATAAAAAAAGATTCTACCCTCAGAGAGGAGGAAAAGAAGAAAAAAAATAAAGAAAAGTGGAGATGGGGGTGGCGGGGGAGAACCATCTGATGACTAATATGGACTTCGCAGATTTTCCAATATAACAAGGAGTGTCTGGAATAGGAGACAAATGCATTTCTGGTTATTAAAAGACTGAAGTAAATACATTGTTGTTGAACCAGTTATGATGCTTTTAACCACAAATAATAGATAACTGATGTGAGCAATAAGGAAACACGTGGTTTTAACACTAAGGCCAGAGATAAGGCAGAATCTGGGTGATAAGTTTCCATTCCCCTACAGATTTCTCAGGCTCTGCCTTCTAGGCATATTTGCTTTATCTTCAAATTATGTCAAATAACATAATAAATTAATAGCTTCATTTCTTCTTTTTATTCCATTTCATTCTTGCCACATTCCTCGTCCTTAAAAATTGTAAAAATATAATTTTATCAATCTTTTCATAGGTTTTTGCTGGCATTTATTTACTTGCTTACGTATTTAGAACCTATGCCAGGGAAACACAATTCTTGCTGTTTAGGAGCTTGCTGTCTCTTTCTTATTACATGAAATAGACAAATGCATGACAAATGCATGACCTAAACACCCATCTAGAAGTTTACATCTTTGAGAACCGGTGGCCACATTGAGTGGAACAGCCAGATTGGTCAGTCGAAATTATTCCTGACAGGAAACTTGTATCAGCAGGCTTTTCTGTTCTTCAGTGATTTAGATCCCTCAGTGACTAATGCTGTGGAACTATTGACGATTCTTGCTAAATGTCTTTATCAAAAGACAAGAGTGAGGTTTTAATTCTCCATGAACTTCTTTTTCTCTTTCCGCCCAGGAAAAAAATCATGAAGGGGGCTCTCTAGGGCACGCCTCCAGGAAAAAGGCCAGGTTTGTCTTTTGATTTTTACTGCCATGGCACAATTTCTCCAAACACATCCAACAGGGGGCTCCAGGGAAGAACAAATCATCCCTCGCTTTGAACTGGTGAAGCATTTTGTCTGACATTCTTAAGTGGCATTTTAGATCCCTTGCAGTTTGAACCAGACCATCCTGATTAAAGTTCCTATTTTAGAGGTTTTAGATGTGTTATCTCACATTCTATGATCAGGTTCCCTGTGGAAGTTCTGTCTTTAATTCTTTGAGAAGTAGATTTTTTTTTTTTTATGTTTATTTATTTATCCTGAGAGAGACAGAGACAGTGTGAGTAGGGGAGGGGCAGAGAGAGAGGGAGATAGTACCTCAAGCAGTCTCTGCACTGTCAGTGCAGAGCCCTATGAGGGGCTCAAACATCTCGAAACCGAGAGATCATGACCTGAGCCGAAACCAAGAGTCCCATGCTTAACCAACTAACTGAGCCACCCAGGTGCCCCAGTTTTGTTTTGTTTTAATGCCTATTTAAAACCTAGGAAACTAAAGCCCAGAGAGTGAATGGCTCCCTAACCTTCCAGCTCTTTACCAAGAACATTTGGAAGCCACAGTGAACTATGATACTGATCTCCTCTTCAAGACGTGCAAGGATCCAGGAATTCCCTGGTCATTGCACAATAAATCTCATACCTTCATCAGGGAGTTCAGTTGGCAGGAGGGGCAGGGGGTTCTAAAAACATTAGGAGGAGGAGCCGCTGGGTGGCTCAGTCAGTTGAGCATCCACCTCTTGATTTCTACTCTTGATTTTGGTTCAGGTCATGATCCCAGGATCCTGGGATAAAGCCCAGTGTCAGGCTCTGGAATGAACATGGAGAACACTGGAGCCTGCTTAAGATTCTCTGTTTCTCCCTCTGATCCCCTCCCCCACTCACCCTCTCCCTTTCTCTAAAATTAAAAAAAAAAAAAAAAAGTTTGTTTTTTTTTTAATTCAAAAACTTCGGAGGAAACCAAAACCAAGCTCTATCTCCATTTCAGTTTTCCAGTTTTTCATTGTCAGGCATTGGATTGCGAGAGTTAGGCTGCTATACTCTTTTTCTGCTTTCACGTTCAACAAGAAAACATGGCAATGCTGTGCCACCTACAAGTCAGCCAGTAAATATTTGTTGAAAGAATAAATGAACGAGGGGTGCCTGGGTGGCTCAGTCGGTTGAGCGGCTGACTTCAGCTCAGGTCCTGATCTCACAGCTCGTGAGTTCAAGCCCCATGTCTGGCTCTGTGCTGACAGCTCGGAGCCTGGAGCCTGCTTCGGATTCTGTGTCTCCCTCTCTCTCTGCCCCTAACCCACTCGCATTCTGTCTCTGTCTCTCTCAGATATAAATAAACATTAAAAAAAAATTAAAAAAAAAAGAAAGAAAGAATAAATGAATGAATAAGCCCAGACTTCCCCATTCTGGAGATTGCTATGGAGTTCTGTCTTCAAAGATGGGTTTAATTGCAGACCAATCTCAGAAAGAATAACGAACCAGGGTGATACAAGGGCACTAACAAGGTTTCAAATTTGGGGTTTTATCCTGAAGCCCTTATTAAGTTTCATTACCATTTCTCCATAGCAAATGCTTCTACAACTCAATTGAATGTGCTTGTGTTATGGGAAGTGACTCAGCTTTGAACCCGTCATCAATCATGAGAGTTCTCTCCTTCTGGTACCCTATGAGACTCTCCTGTTCCATTTCCTGCCATTCTACGCCCTTTGCCTGATAGATAGATCTTACCTGGTGATACAGATAACCGTCCCCATTGATACTTAATATTTTTTTCTGGGTTTTATTCTTTTTATTTATTTTTCAGAGAGAGAGAGAGAGAGAGAAGTAAGCAGGGGGGTGGGGGAGCAGAGGGAGAGGGAGAGAGAGAATCTTTAAGCAGGTTTCACCCCCATTACAGAGCCCCACATGGGGCTTGATCTCATGACTCTGAGATCATGACTTGAGCCAAATTGAGAATTGGACACTTAACTGACTAAGCCACCCAGGTGTCCCCATGCTTAATGTTTTTAGTGGCAAATTTATAACACACACACAATGTTTAGAGCAGTAAACTTATAACACATACACATACATATATGCTGGTAGATACACAAAGACTAATAACTTTCTATTTTTTCACTTATAACATTCCATGCTTATTAATAATTTTTCCACAGTACTCTTGATCCAGGGGTGAAGCCATTAACAAGTGACGTGATGGCCTTACAGAGGATTTCCTTTCATCCAAACCACTCTCTACAACACATCCTGCCATTCTATCCCTGTCTTTTTCCCTGCTCTAAAAAGGAGAAACACACAAAAGCTGTTTTAGGGATACTTGTCAACAATTAAAATACCACCTTTTGAAGCATTTATTCCTTTGATATAATGTGTTCTCTCATGATGACGTATAGAGAGAAGTTACAGGTTTGACCTGGTCATCTTAGCTTTTTATAGGATTGGGAAGAATGCAAAGACTGTGAAGATGCTAAATGAATCTTCCTGGTGCTAGCAGAGGTAAATAAGGCTGTGATGGGCAACTTGGAGTATCAAGGAAAACCTTTGCCTACTGAACATTACAGGCAGTGTTGGCCTAATGCATATGGCTAGTAAGGAATATACAAGTGTTATATAATCACAGAAAGCTCTTGGAATAACACCTGGTCCTATCAAACTTTGTTCAATTTTTTACTAATTTGAAGTTATGTGAACAAAAGTTTAATTGTTAAAATATCCACTGTCAGAATGTATTTCACAGTAAGTGAGCAGTCAGAAACACTTCGCCATTTGTTAGCTGTGTAAATGTCAACTCTTAGAGCCTTGTTTTCAGTTAAAGTGGATTTAAGGGGCACTTGGGTGGCTTAGTCGGTTAAGAGTCTGACTCTTGATTTTGGTTCAGGTCATGATCTCATGGATCTGAGGTCGATCCCCATGTTGGGCTCTGCCCTGACAGCAAGGCACCTGCTTGGGACTCTCTCTCTCCCTCTCTCTCTCTCTCTCCTCTTCTGCTTACCTCTCTATCTCTCTCAAAAAAATAAATAAATAAACATTTTAAAAAATGGATTAGTAAGACAATGTATGTTAATTACTTAGCCTGAAGCAAATTCGTTTAAATAATAAAGATAGTGATGATAATGACTACAGGGATAACCCTTTCTATTTGAGAAATACTAGACAAAATTATACTCTTCTTGGTTACTCTATTTGTGTTAAGACAAAACCCCTTAGGGGCACCTGGGTTACTCACTTGGTTAAGCGCCAGACTCTCTGTTTTGGCTCAGGTCATGATCTCGTGGTTTTGTGGGTTCAAGCCCCACATCGGGCTCTGCTCTGACAATACAGAGTCTGCTTGGGATTCTCTCTCTCTCTCTCTCTCTCTCTCTCTCTCTCTCTCTCTCTCTTCCCCTCCCCTACTCACACTGTCTCTGTCTTTCACAAAATAAATAAATAAACTGAAAAAAATTGTTTAAACAAAACCCCTTAGAACCCACAGTAAAGATATGATGATGTCATGGTAATAAACTGAACATTAATTTCTTTTGATTTGATTTGGTAAGTTCAAGTCTATACACATATTCCCAAGGCCCAATCTGGATCTAGTATTACTGGTGATCTTCATGCATCCTTTGAGCTCTTTTCAATGTAAGCAGGTCAAAGGTTACACATTGTCCTATTTCCTCAACAGTCTATAAGCCCTTTGAGTTCTACAGTGAATACTTGTCTGGTCTATGCTTTCTTCTTGACATTGACCATTTCCATAGAATCAGCTAAGAGGGATTCCTTGCCCAGGGTCTAAATACCCTAAAATTTGATAATACACCCACACCCACACCCACACGCCCCCACATCCCCTTTCCCACACACACACCATTTATGGGTCCTTATAACGATTTTGATTGGTCTATTTCAGTGGTTTTCAAAGTGTGGTCCTTGGACCAACAGTAGTGGCATCACCTGGGAACTCGCTGAAATGTAAATTCTCACACTCCCCTCCCGATTTACCGAATCAAAAGCCATGGAAGTGAGACCCAGAAATGTGTGTCTTATCCAGCTCTCCACGTGATATTAATGCATGTACAAGTTAGAAAATACTGCTCTATTCCATAGTTTACAACTGCTTAGACAACCCATAGCCAACACCCTCTTCAAAAGGAAGTGTAAGTGGCTGGATTATTTTGGGGGCAGTGTTAAGATTTTGAAAGGCATAAATCTGGTTTTCTTTGAATCTAAATCACTTATAGGATAGATATTCATTCTCTGCATATTCTTACACATAGCACTTAAATGTGAGGATTAAGGTTCAACCAGGGAACGGTGACAGTTTTAGTAAATATCTTCCAGGAAACTTACACTTAGCTCCCCATAGTTCACTATAATGGAATAAGATTAGAATAGAGAAAATTTCCTCTGCTAACCTGATATGCTAGTCATCTTAAACTCAAGAGTTTTGAAATATGTCAAACACGACGTAAACTTTTCAGTAAGTGTGGTTGAATTTGACCATTACCTTCCGAGTGGCTGATTTCATGGTTCGCAACTGTTTTAAGTGTTTGAATTTGGGTGCTTAGTTACCTTCTCCCCTGTGAGATCTCCTTGACTACTCTCTGCTTTTACCCATCCTTGTAGCAGTGACTTCTTTAGGGAAAGATTAATATCATTCTCAGTGGGGGAAATAAAATCAAGAATGAAATGTAAGCAAAGTCTATTGACTTGGAATAAATATGTTTCAGACACAAGGTCTCTCTCAAGATGTTCAAAGTCCAAAAATCCCTCTCACAGGGTAATAACTGCAGCAGTGTTTAAACAAATATACTCCTAGCAATTATGTTGCACATCATTTAATGCTGAATTATCTGCTTCTAAAAGTCAAGCCTTAATGTTTGTGGTCATCTCTTTTCAAAGAATTGATTTAGCTTCTGAGAAGCTTTCTCTGGCACTCTCACCACATTTTCTTTTCCCTTAATTTGAAGTACTCTTTGGAGTTTGCAAAGGAATCTCTTTCCTGAAATCCTGCTTCTGGCATAGGAGTGAATTTAGATGACAGAGTGAACTGATAAGATGCGAAGAGAAAAAAAGAGTGTTATTAATCTAGGTAACAATGCTGTGTTTTTTGTAAGTGGTTTATTTTTTTTTAATTTTTTTTTTTTAATGTTTATTCATTATTGAGAGACAGACACAGGATGTGAGCAGGGGAGGGGTAGAGAGAGAGGGAAACACAGAATCTGAAGCAGGCTTCAGGCTCCGAGCTGTCAGCACAGAGCCCAACGCGGGGCTCGAACTCAGGAACCGTGAGATCATGACCTGAGCCGAAGTCGGTCGCCCAACCGACGGAGCCACCCAGGTGCCCCGTAAGTGGTTTATTATTATGCACTATCTTAATACTTAGAAAACAAGTGATTACAATGCCTTAGAGGCACACCTCTTCTTACACCTCCCAGCCAGGGTTCTACAACTGACCTTGAACTGAAAAGAGAGAGAAAAGTTTTTAATGTCTATGGAGAATCAAACAAGGATGTTCTCTAAGTAGGCTAGGAATAGAGATCAGGAGGCTGTTTCTGGACAACTAATTGAAACTTACAAGTCACAAGATCTGATACTAGGTGGGACCTGTGCTCATTCTGTAGCCTATTCCCCTCCTATTATTTCTTTGCTGTTGAATAACTTAGTGACATAAATCAACAGCACTCATTTATTATTATTATGACTCCTCATGGTTTTGGGGTAGACTGGATTTGGCGAAATGGGTGTTTGGTGGTTGCAGGTAGTGATTACAACATCTGGCATTCCTCAAACCCCTCTCTGTACCATCATGCCCTCTCTCCAGCATCATAGCCTCAGGGGATTGGGTTTCTAATCTGGAAACTTGGGGATCCAAAGGCACATAGAGCTTCCAATCAGCTTTCTAGTTCCTCATCCTCAAATGTGAACACACAGCCAAGGATCATCAGGCATTGGAGGAAAGTGTCTCATACAAAACATGAAAACTTAATTGAAAAAAACAGGAGAAAAAGAAAAAAAAAGGAACTCAGAGGAAATGCATACAATAACATATTATATAAGGTTACTATTTTCCAGGGATTCTTCTAAGTGCATGGTATTTATTAATGTCATTTGTACTTCCCAACAATCCTATCCAATTGGTACCCTTATTATCTATATTTTACTAAGAAAACTGATAAACAGAGGTCAGGTAACTTGCCTAAGGTCATTGGCCATAATCAATGACACTATTAGCATTTGAATTGCTGCAGAGTCTAAGCTCCTTATGCTACAAGACATTCCATGGAGGAGTAGGAAAACATCTATATAAAACATCTTCAGAGACAAAAGAAGACATTGTACCCCTGAAACAAGAACAAAATACTATTTAAAAGGAACATTAAAAAAAAAAGAGTTCCCAAACTTAAAAAGAATATAATAGTACAAATGAAAACAGAGGAATTGTTTTGAGGAATTCTTTCAGAAACTCAAATAAAAAAAGAGAGAGATGGGAAATAGAATTGAAAAGACAAGAAAATCAGAGGAGAGTCTTCATAGCCCATAAATAAGAGTTCCACAAACAATGAAGAGATAAAACAGAGGACACAACATTATCAAAGAAGTGATAGAATAAAAATATTTGGAGGTGAAGGACACATTTTCAGATCAAAGGGGTGGACGAAGTGTCTAGCACAATGAAGGAAGAAAAAGCCACATTAAGGCTCATCATCAGAAAGCCAAACATAAAGAAAACTTTAAAACTTTTCCAGAGAGAAAAATCAGTTCTCATGACAAGGGGTTAGAATTGAGATCAGATTCCATTGAACTTCTCAACAACAACACAGGCCATGTTCCAGCTGGAGCTCTACCTTCACTATTGTGAGGGAAAATAATTTACAACCTTGAATTCTGTACTGTGCCATGCCACAATCAAACCTTAGGACTCAATAAAGATATTTTCTGATTTGTAGTGGTTCAACACAATAAATGCCTCTGATGTCCTCATTCTCAATAGGCCACTGAACCATGTACTTCTTCAAAATGAGGGAGTGAATTAAAAAGAGTGAGGCACAAAATCCAAACTATAATGGGTACACTGCAAATAAAAAAGGAAGGGGATATTCAGAATAAGGGCAGAGGAAACTTCTGGGACTGCATCAGCACAGCAACTGTGAGCACAAAAGACAACCCCAGGAAGACTGTGTCCATGAAAAAGGTAGTACTGATAGTTCACTACTGTGTCTGATTTCACTAAGGGGTTAACAACAGTGTCAGAATATTGAGGGTGTGTGAATGATAGGTACATAGGAAGCTAAGGAGACAAAACAGCACAGGGCCATTTTTAAGTCCATGTAAAACAAAAATCAATACAAGAAAAAAAAAATGTAAGTTATGAAACATGATGTGGTTCAGCTGTGAGTGATATGCACAGTTAGTAATATAAATATTAAGCACTGACTTAACCCCAAAGTATGCTCTAACTATATGGAAAGATGGAAAGAGGAATATGTATTTGTGGTGTGTGGTAAGAAGGGTGCATCAGACTACTTGATCTTCATTACGCATGAAGGGAAATCAGTCAATAATGATATTTCCAATTGGCAAGTCAATAGAGTGAGCAGGTAGTTGAAAAATTGGGGCGATACACGTTATGAACAAATCTAGTGCTGCTTTTGAGGTGGGGCAATGGAGCAGGGGCAAGCTATTTTTACCAAAAGGCTGAAGCGCTATTTTCCTCTGATGAAATTAAAAATTAAATAAAATTTGGGGCGCCTGGGTGGCTCAGTCGGTTAAGCATCCGACTTCAGCTCAGGTCATGATCTCACAGTTCACAAGTTCGAGCCCTGCATTGGGCTCTGTGCCGACAGCTCAGAGCCTGGAGCCTGCTTCAGTTTCTGTGTCTCCCTTTCTCTCTGCACCAGCCCCCCACCGGCCTCGCTCATGCTCTCTCTCTCTCTCTCTGTCTCAAAAATAAATAAACATTAAAAAAATTTTTTAATTAAATAAAATTAAAGCTCTGCTGAAATATTTGTCAATTTTTCTCCACCTATAATTGTGAATAGAAACCAAGAGCTGTTGTCTTGGTGTGATTGTTCATTTACCGGAAAACATCCTGTTGTAAGAAGCCTGAATTCTGTTTATAGAAGAGTTTTTCCCACCGAAGCATTAAAGGCCACTCTTTAATTGCTGTTGTTATCACAAGTATTAACACACTGAACTACCGTCAGTCATTAATTTTCAAAGGAGTTCATCAGATAAGGCAGCACCATTTAGGAGTGCCTTAAGGAAACAAATTCAAAGACTAAAGCAGTCAGTGTAGAGAGAGTGAGGAAAACAAATAAGATCATTGGGTCCCCACCTGAAAGTCCTATCTTAAAAAAGGACAGAGAAGGACTGGAGGAGGAGAGACCCTCAGGGACAAAGTTGGAGAGGTTTGGCACCGGAGAAATGGTGAGCAGATTGAAGAACAGTATCCAGAATATGTTTTTCTATTTCACTGGTTTGCAAAACTAGTAATGATTTTAGCCATTTAATAAACATGCCTAGATTTAAGTATTTGTAGAAGTGTAAAAGAGGTCTTCATTCACTTTGGAAAAATCTCTAAGAAATAACTTCTATTTCAAAATATATTTTCTCCTGAAGGATGTCCGTTAACTAGATCAAACCCAGTAGGTTCCAGTCCAAACTGAAGATCTATGATGGAAAAAGAAGACAATGCATTTTTTTTTTTAGTAGTGAAAGGAGGGCTTATGTTTACCGCCCATTGAAAAGCGGGAAGTATTATATTTGAATATAGATTTAGGCAAGAACTCTTGTACAATCTCCCGAACAAAACAGCAACATTCCAGTTCATTCAAGCTAAAACTTTTGGATTTCTCTCCTTTAGGTAACTTGTTGCCTCACATGGGTTTTCTCTCGGCCATTGCTTTGAATTGGTGCCTGATTTCATGTAACGCCTAACCTTTTTCATTACTATTTTTTAGAAATCTCCAGTCTACACTCATTTTTTCTACTTTCTTACAGATGACTTTTACTTTAAGAAATACGTCTAGTGTCATCTCCATCTCTTGGCTCTCCATCTCTCCTCAGCACCTCCTTTCATGCAAAGGCTCTTCCCAAATAACTCTCCTGTGAAGAACAAATAACCCTTTAATGATACTGAAACCATGCTGTATGTTTTAACATTTTCGGAGGACAAGTTGAAAATATATTTCAAACATTTTAAGTATCCATGGTCAGGAACCTCTACAAATAAAACCTAAAGAGATAATCAGGCAAACACACAAGGATGTGTGCCTTACTTAACATTTGAATTGAAATTACTTAAATGTGAATTCATAGTGGGTTGGTGAAATAACTATAGAATTCCTGTCCTATGCAGCATTGTAAACAGTGAGCAGGAGATATCTCACCTATCTATCTATCTATCTATCATCTATCTATCTATCTATCTATCTACCTATCTATCTATACCTATCTAATTATCTGTGTATCTCATTGTATTTTGAAGGGCTCAAGGGTGTAATGTTAAGAGTATGGTACAGCCCCATTTTTGTCTTAAAAAGGGTGTTCCTAATGTCTGGAAGGAGGTACACAAAAATGTTCATAGAAGTTTTCTTTGGGTGCTTAGAAATATAGCTGGGTTTGCCTTTCTTCTTTCTTTCTTTCTTTTCTTTCTTTCTTTTTCTTTCTATTTACATTTTAAAGAATTGTCTCTGTTTTTACCACAAATAGGTATTATTTTTTAATCATTGAAAGAATAAATGATTTTTATCAAAAAATACATACTATAAAAACATTACTCTTTGATTTAAGTTCTTTACGAATCCTTCCTCCTTCTGATACAGTTTATTCCATTCTTAGTATATCCAAATTAACCTATGAGGAAAATAGCTACACAACTTTTGGATCATAAAACAGTAGTCCTAGAGGCAATTCCAAGAAATTGTCTCAATCTTTTTTTTTTTTAATTTTTTAAAGTTTTTATTTATTTTTGAGAGCGAGAGAGACAGAACATAAGTGGGGGAGGGGCAGAGAGAGAGGGAGGCACAGAATCTGAAACAGGCTCCAGGCTCTGAGCTATCAGCACAGAGCCCCTCCCAGGGCTCAAACCCACGAACTGTGAGATCATGACCTGAGCCGAATTTGGATGCTTAACTGACTGAGCCATCCAGGCACCCCTGAGATCATGACCTGAACCAAAATCAAGAGTCAGATGCTTAACCAACTGAGCCACCCAGGGGCCCCATAAACAGGGAGATTTTAAAAGGAGGTAGAGACTTTAACCTAGCAATTCTACTGCTAGAACTTTATCGTTCTTATATATATTTACACATTCATGGGAAAACATGTATCTGAATGTTTATTATTTATTGAAGCATTGTTTGTAGGAAGAAGGAAGAAGCTGGTAACAACCCATCTATCCTTCAATAGAGAACTGATTCAATAAATTATGGTAATCCATATAAATTAAATATTATGTAGTCATTAGAAAGAATAATGTAGATTTATTTGGGCTCATTTGGAATGATCTCTAGGACATATTTTTAAAGTTAAAAAAAATCCATGGCAGATAAAGAAAGAGAAAAGTAAAAGTACAGAGTAGGTATAAGGAAGAAAATTCCCATTTGTAAGACATATAAATATTTACCTCTGTGTTTTATATTCTCATTTATTACAAATGAATGTTATGTATGTACAGAACATTTTTGAAAAAATAAGCACAGAACAAATAGTGATTACTTCTGGATGGGAACCTGGGCTAGACGACAGGCATACTTTTCATTGTATATCCTTTGTATTCTGCATTTTTCACCACACTAATGTATTTTTTATTAAAAATTAATTGAAGAAAGAAAAGTAATGGAGAGAAGACATTTTTGTCAATTATATAGTGGCTTGTTGGAGACCCAGTAACACATACATTCTTGACGTTAATTCCCATATTAATAAACCAGTATTTCCCAGTCCTGGTTTTATTACAAGGGCATTTTCAAATAGCTCGAATATGCATAGGATTATTTTAAAGATCTCCAAATAAAAATATATGCGAATTTAGTTTTAAAGGAAACACTTTGGTTAAGGAGGTGCTTTCAAAAAGGGAGCGGTGTTCTAGTGAACAATCCATTTGCAATAAAATTTGCACATAAAATTGCTTTAGTTTTCTTGTATTTAAAGGTCGAAAACACCAGAGAGCCTATCACTCATAACTTTAGCTCATCTGAGTAATATTTCTTTTTGCTCTGGAACATGGTTAGTTCTTGGGGGAAGAAGCCAACTTTTCAGTTTCTGCTTTTCTTGTTTTCTGTCTTCCCCTCGGCTTCAGTGCAGGTCAGTCACACAGATAAGCATTATGCCCAGAATAAAACTGGCTTTGTTTATCTGGACTAATAAATGAATGGAACCAGTTATTTTCATTGGCTTGATCTGGAAGGAAACCAAACTAATTTTCACAGACCTTAAATTGGACCTAAACCAAGTTCCTTGTCCTTATTAGTAATAACAGCAATAATGATGAACCCAAGTAGAGAAGTAAAATTTTTTACAAAGGTACTACATATTAAAAGAAAGGAAATTGGGCGAAAACTAGGAATATCACTGGGAGCTCTGAACACTCTGAGATCTGCTTCATTTCCATTTCAATGGTTTGAGGTTTGCGGGTCAGTGGAACCTTTCTTTATGTTCTAGAGGCTCCAGTTTCCCTGTGGTCAATTATCTTAATCAAGTTATTCTGCCTTATGCTGATGAGTACAAAATATTTGTGTGTTATTATCAAAACTTTTGCATAAACCTCTATTTTACCCTGGAAACTTTTAAAACTCACAGTTGTATTTCCAAGGTTCCTGAGAAGTAGGCAGTTTCTTTTCCAATTTGTTAATGAAGCAGTGAGATTTTGACTTCCATTATGCACATATAATAGTGTTTTTATCACTGATCTTCACCAAGTTTATGAAAGCAGTTACTGCCTCTGTTTAAAGGGTATTTCTGTCCTATTTAAGATCCATGGTTGGCCTTTTGATTACACTTACAACACTGCCCCTAAATATATTCCCCGGGGGTAGGGCGGTGCGGAGGGGAATAGATATCATTATTGTTAAAAAGAAAATCACAGGCCAAATGGCCAAATGATTTAGGCCAAGTCACCAAACCAGGGCTTAATACCTAATCTAACTGAGGATTCAGCTCCCCCAACCCCCTCACCCAAATGTATTTTAACCTGATTTTCTGATCAATGCAAATGAGTCTGCCACATGGACCCTCTCTATGCCCCACAGGAAGATGAGATAAACCAATTGATAAGACCCTCTGCTGTTACCCCTAAGGGAAGGTGACCTTGTCTGAAACAATCCTTTTCTTTTGCCAATACCTTTCTTGCCCCACCCTCCTTCCTATAAAACCTTACATTTTGTGCAGCTCTTTGGAGCACTGTTCACCTTGCTACATGGGCTGCTGCCTGATTCATGAACCATTTAATAGAACCATTTAATAGATCTTCAAATTTACTGCTGATTTTTTTTTTTCTTAACAATGTTTAACTTAGTTATTGTCCTGCTTAAAGATCGGGACAATTCTGGGGCAGCTGGGTGGTTCAGTCGGTTAAGCGTCTGTGCTGACAGCTCAGAGCCTGGAGCCTGCTTCAGAGTCTGTCTCCCTCTCTGCCCCTCCCCCGCTCATGCTCTGTCTCTTTCTCAAAAATAAATAAACATTGGGAAAAAAATTCTCTCTCCCTCTTCCCCTCCCCCACTCATGCTCACACTCTCTCTGAAAAAATAAAATAATAAAATAAAGAAGAAATAAAAATCTTCCTGCTTAGTAGATTTGAAAAAAAATTGTCTTTTCACTTGAATAATTTCACAATGAAAACACAAAGAATTCACTGTATAAAACAGAAAGAGTGATGGGCATTGATTTAAAGTCAATAAAACACTCATTTTTGAACGATCAGTACCTCAAAAAATCAGCCATGTGGATGCTATTAAAGCAGAGAGAAAGTATCTCCATGAGTTTATACTCCCTTAAAACACACCCAACTTTCAGTTCCTGACAGAATTTGTCACCAAGTTGTGAAGAGGATACCTTTTAGAGCATTTGAGGTCTCAAAGCAATTCAAGTCAATACTGCAGGGCGGATTTGCAGTACCTGCCTACTCTTTACCAAGCCCACTGGACTGTAAAACGAACTCTGTTCTGTCCAAGCCTTCCAGGCACATGGCAGTCAGAGAAGACAACTGCACCAACAATGTGTTTCAGGAAAGAATGAAAGACTCCTGTTTGGGGTCTCACTGTAACTTTGAAACATCTTTATTTCACAAAGCTATGTCATAAGGAAAGACACATTTCTCTAACACATTACAGCTATCAATAAATATATTTTGAAGGAAGAAAGAATAGAGGAAGGACAGGAGGAAGGCAAGGGAGAAAAGCATATGAAAAACAGGAAACATTATTCAAAGTATGCATCATGCAAAAAGACTTCTTACATGGCTTCTTTATTTTTGTGTCTCCATCAGTCATGTGATGGCCCCAAGTTCACATCTCATGACCCATCTGCCTTGAATGATTTGCCTTTCTCTGCAACACTCAAAGCCCACTCATGCTTCTCTGCCTTTGAACACACTTGGTTTTGCCAGGAATGTCTTCCTTACATTAGTCCAACCAGCAACAGCCTACTTATCCTAGCATTGCTGACTCGAGGATCATTATTTTTCCTTCCACCCAGGAAGATATACCGGCTCCTTCCCCTAAGCTCTCAATTATAGTTTTTCTTTCTTTTCCTGACCTCTTGTTCTTCTGTACAATCAATAGAACATACCTGTTCTTTTTTGCAACATTTATCACACACTGCCTTTATTATGGTTATTGTGAATATTACTTACAACTAGGATATTATTTCTTTCATTATCCTCTCTGAAAATACACGTGTAGATATCTCACAGTGTTTAGCACTATATTTGATTAAAACAAACAAACAAACAAACAAACAAACTTAAGTGGGCATCTGCTATCCAGGCTCTATATTAATTTAATGGCTTGTATTGCATCAGACACTTGGTAATAACACCAAATGATTATAGGCTTAGTATAGGTTGACACTCTTCAAACTACATAATTAACTTATTAAAACTCACAACCATGGGATGTAGGTGTGCTTTTATTATCATTTCCGTTTTCAGATGTAGAAACTGAGGCACTGATAGGCACCTATCAGTCTAATAGCTAAATATTGGCACCAGACATTGGGTGAGAAGGACTAGGGGCTTAAGCCAATGTTTACATTAACACTTAGGGCTGGGCATCATGATTCCTATTTCAGCAACAAGGCTCAGAGAGGCAAAATAACTTGTTCAAGATCATACAGCTTGTTGGCAAAGACAGGTTTAATATTATGATTAGCTCCATAATCTGTATTTCCACTGCCTATACTTCAACCCAAATAAAAGTCCTATCTTTCCTAAGGCACGACTCAAGTCTGTTTGTCCTTTTCAGCAGTAGTTTTGTCTACCCAGCATCCATTTCCCCTTTTTCTACTAACACCCTGTTATTTCTTCAGGGATCTACCCCCTCTCACTCTCAGTCCATTGAGGCAACACATGCATTGTAATGCCATTATGTTTATGTCTTCTCCCCAGGAAGCTTTGAAGTTCCTTGACAGCAGAGATAGTTTCTCCTCATTCTCTTCCTTTTCTTCTTCATCTCTTTCGCTTCTTTTTTCTTATAGGTGGATCTCTCATTCATGATACATAGTTGAAGTTGAAAGTATTTATTGAATGAATATCTTGCACGTGATACTTGCTCACTCAATATTTGTGGGACTGGACTGTTAGTTCAATAAGATAGCAACTAAAATGGACCTCAGCCAAGTTTTAGAATCTCAGTAGGCAGAGAAAGGTCAAGTATATGCCCAGGTATATTCTACTTCCTCATAGCATTCAAGGACAGAGTATTTGAGTCATTGAAGGTTTCTGATGCAGTTTTCATGGGAGGACCCATGTGGAACACCTGAGCATAACCCAACCTGTTAGATATAAAGAAGCAACAGTTCCGCATCTCACATCTTAGAGGAAAAACAAATCAGCATTTTCCAGAAAGAGTAAAGGGATTATGATACCTATCTCAATAGCAAAAGGCAAGCAATCCCTACACAGTATTAGTCTAAATTTGATTAAGACATTTAGAGTTTCTAGCAATAAAAACAATTAAAGTGTCTACCCTATTCCACCTTTCCAAAAGTATAGTTCCAAAAAAAAAAGGACTCAAGCCCACAAACTCTAAACCAAAACTAAACATAACAAAGTCCTCTAAAATTCCATTTTCTTTCCACTGATGATCACTTTTAGGCTTTTTAAAAAGGATCAAATATCACATTCCTTTCAAAGAAATTTTTGGAGGAGTCTGATCTGCTGTGTCCCAAACATATATTTAGTTTTTCTTTGGGATAGTGGTATGCCGTGTCTAAGAAGAAAGGCAATAGTGATGGCAAGTGCTGACCCAGCCATAGAAAAAGAATTCTGCTTACATCTTCTCTGGTTCCGCATAGTGACCCTAACCTGAGACTTACTGGTCTCTTTCTTTATTCAGTAGTTTGACATTCATTTGCTTTGTGAAAACCCATTTGTTTCCCATTACCCACAGAGCCATTGCCCCTAGTATTTTCTGAAGAAAATATCCTTAATAGATGTAACGCAAAAGAGTGCATTGAGGTCATCCATGTATGGGGCACTCTATCTCATCCTATGGGGATATCATGCTATCACATTGCCTATTATCATATAAAGACCCTAATGGTCTTTTATATTATCATAATGTATCATATCGTATCATCTCATCATATTATATTGTCTTTTATATTATCATATAAAGACTCTATGGGAAAAGAAGATGAACATAGTGGTAATATTGTTGTTCCAAACAGCTGGCACTTGGAAAAGGAAAAGTGAAAGAGGTTAGTATAAATGCAGAGGTTAGACAAGATGTAAATAATTGGTACCACACTCTAGTTCCTGCTTTTGACTAAAGACCCTACTATGTCAGTCAGTTATTCTCCAGACTATTGAGTCTAGTCTAGGAGCACTATATTTTACTGTACAGAGAAATAAAATTGTGGGAATTCAGGGAGGGGGGATGATATGAAAGAGGAAGTGTTTGCTAAGCGAAAAATTAGCATAGATCACCATTACCTCCTTGTGCAGCCATGCATACTTCTTATTTTGCTAGTTTTGGTCTAGATTTCCCAGTTTTTGTCTTTATTTACAGAAAGACAGCACTGAGAAGAGCTGGGCCTGAAGATTAGGTAGCCTATAGGATAGTTCTAATAATGGCTTAAATTTCCTAAGTGCTCACATCGTGCAAGTCACTGAGACCTGGATTGTCTCATTAAATCCACTATCTCAGGATGTAGGTACTGCTGTTAACCTAAGTTTACAAATGAGGAAATAGAAGCTTATGAAGGTTAAAAACAGAACAAAACAACAAACCGAAAAAACCCAAAACAAAACAAAACAAAACAAAAAAAAAAAAAACTTGCCTACGGTCACACAGCTCTGTGTGTGTGTGTGTGTGTGTGTGTGTGTGTTTAAGTTTATTTTGAGAGAGTTCATGTTTGTGCAAGCAGGGGCAGGGCAGAGAGAGGGAGAGAGAATCCCAAGCAGGCTCCACACTGTCAGCACAGAGTCCTACTCCAGGCTAGAACTCATGAACCATGAGATCATGACCTGAGCTGAGATCAAGAGCCAGATGCTTAACTGACTGAGCCAACCACGCCCCCCCCCCCCAAGCTGTGTTTTAATTACTATTCCTAAATGACAGATGATCAACATAAGTGTAATAACCCGAGAGGAAGCAACAGCTGAGTGAAAAAGATCCGTGTAGGACTAAAACACCTTAAAGTCCCACCATCTTTTAAACTTTCTGAGCCTCAGTGCTTTAACTGCTTAGGTTATGGAGTTATTGTGAAAATCAACTAAGATAATGCTTATTTTAAGGACTCTGTAAATGCACACAAACCATAGAAACAATTCATTACTATATTATACATAAAAGCAAAGGGTTGCGAGTTAGGAAGTCCTCGGCAAAGGACCGAAATTGCAGGAGACCAAGCTGCATATTAGGAGAAGCATGGCTCTGTGGCAAAGTATTCTGATATTCGGGAAGTTGGAGCAGACAGAGGAAGACACACCCAACATGCTTTCTGGGAGAGGAAAACAGGAAGTGCCAAATGGAAGGGGAGTAGAGGTTGACCAGCTTAGGGATGTTAGACCAAAAAGAAAAAATTCTGCTTGAAAGAAAGAAAGAAAGAAAGAATAAGAGAGAGAGAGAAAGAAAGAGAGGAAAGAAAGAAAGAGAGAGGAAGAGAGCGAGAGAGAGAAAGAGAGAGAGGAAGAGAGAGGGAAAGAAAGAGAAGAAAGAAAGAAAGAGGAAGAGAGAGAGAGAAAGAGAAGAAAGAAAGAGAGAGGAATAGAGAGAGAAAGAAAGAAAGAAAGAAAGAAAGAAATTAGTCAGAGAAAGGCAAATACCATATGTGTTCACTCATATGCGGGATTTAAGAAACAAAATCATGGGGGGAAAAGAGAGAGAGGCAAACCAAGAAACAGATTCTTAACTCTAGGGAACATGCTGATGGTTACCAGAGGGGAGGAGGGTAGGGGGATGGGTAAAACAGATGATGGGGATTAAGGTGTGCAGTTGTTGTGATGAGCACCGGGTATTGTATGTGTTATATACTAAATTGTACACCTGACACTAATATTATATGTATATTAACTAACTAGAATTTAAATAAAAACTTTAAAAAAAAAAAAAAAGCAAGGCCTTTAAAAATACTATGACCCCAAAGGAAGGCTAGCAAAACCAGTAGGTTATAAATGAAAAAGATGGGCAAAAGTGAATAACTGTAGAAGCTGGGTGATAGGTATGTGAGGGTTCATTGTACTTGTCTCTTTGCTCATGTATAATTTGAGAAAGTTCTGTGATAAAAGTGAAAACAAAAAAAAAAAAGAGAGAGAGAGAGAGGAAGGAAGGAAGAAAAGAAGGAAGGAGGGAAGGAAGGAAGGAAAAAAAAGAAAGGCACCTTGGCGAAAGCCCAAGCCAAAGTTATACACAACTAGTAAGAGAGAAATAAGGACATGGATTCTTCTCTGGCCACTGGCTTGTTTACTTTTGCTGTTGTGGCTGCTGGAACAAAAGCTAACCTATTCTGAAAAGAGAAAACTGCACCCTTGCTCTTCTGCATATTTGTTTTGGAGACTCATGAGGTATGTAGGTTATTTCTGTAGCTTGTTGTTTTCCTTTTTTTTTCCCCCTTGTGAGGGAATTCGTGACGTTGAATTTGACATTTTTGCCAAATCTCTTACACCAGAGTTTCTCGAATTTAGTAAGCACGAGAATCCCTGGGATAGGTTTGCCACATTTCACACTTAAAAATGCAGGAGGTGGGGTGCTTGGGTAGCTCATTAAGCATCTGACTCTTTTTTGTTTGTTTTTTAGTTCATTTTTTTAAATTTACATCCAAGTTAGCATATATTGCTACATTGATTTCAGGAGTAGATGCCTTAATGCCCCTTACCCATTGAGTCCATCCCCCCTCCACAACCCCTCCAGTAACCCTCTGGCTGTTCTCCATATTTATGAGTCTCTTCTGTTTTGTCCCCCTCCCTGTTTTTATATTATTTTTGCTTCCCTTCCCTTATGTTCATCTGTTTTGTCTCTTAAAGTCCTCATGAGTGAAGTCGTGTGATATTTGTCTCTCTCTGACTAATTTTGCTTAGCATAATACCCTCTAGTTCCATCCACATAGTTGCAGATGGCAAGATTTCATTCTTTTTGATTTCCAAGTAATACTCCATTGTATATATGTATATCACATCTTCTTTATCCATTCATCCGTCGATGGACATTTGGACTCTTTCCATACTTTGGCTATTGTTGATAGTGCTGCTATAAACATTGGGGTGCATGTGCCCCTTCGAAACAGCACACCTGTATCCCTTGGATAAATACCTAGTAGTGCAATTGCTGGGTTGTAGAGCAGTTCTATTTTTAATGTTTTGAGGAACCTCCATACTGTTTTCCAGAGTGGCTGCACCAGCTTGCATTCCTACCAGCAGTGCAAAAGAGATCCTCTTTCTCCGCATCCTCGCCAACATCTGTTGTAAGCATCCGACTCTTGACTTCAGCCCATGGTTCATGGGTTTGAGCACCAACTCAGGCTCTGCAGTGACAGTGAAGGGCCTACTTGGGATCTTCTCTTTCTCTTCCCTCTCTCTCTGCTCCTCCCTCTCTCAAGCTCTTTCTCTCTCAAAAAAATTTTAAAAAAATAGAAATAAAAAAATGCAGGATGCGATGTGCTAACTATACTTCAATAAATAAATAAATACATATCACACAGTTAAATTTAAATTTCAAGATAAATAACAAATTATTTTTTAGTATAAGTATGTCCCAAATATTGCATGGCTCATACATATACTAAAAGTACATTTTATGTAAAATTCAAATTTGACTGCAAGTCCTGTATTTTATCTGGCAACCCTACCTGGAGAGCCTGTTACATTGCAGACTAACCAGTTCCATATTTGGTCAGTAAGTCTGAAATAGGGCCAAGCGAGCCACCAGGTGTTTTCAATGAAGCTTGTTCTCAGACAACACTTTGAGAGATACTGGTTGAGCTTGGATAATGCCATCTTGGTGCTAAAGAACAAAAAATGCAGCTGAGTAAATTTGAAGATCTAATTGCCTTTATTAAACATTTCATGAGTCAGGCAGCATCCCATCTAACAAATAGAAGAGGCTCTGAGGAATTGTACAAAATGGAAGGAACAAGGGTGAGTCAAGGAAGTTAATAGCAAAAGAAAAAGAGTTTTGCCAGGGAAGGACAGGTGGTCTTATTAGGTGGATTACCTTATCTTCCTTTGGGAGGTGGAGAGGCTGATGTGATAGATTACCTCATTGGTTCTAACCAGAAAACTTGAGATTGGGTGTCTTAAAATTCCATTCCTGGAGAGGTTAAAACTGCAATTAAGTCTTGGTCTACTGTCCAGGGGGCAAGTCTCTATCTTGGCCTATCGTTTTTTTCTTTTTAACATTGGGAATGGAAGATTTCATAAGGCTAGAAAGACATCTTGGGGAGAGAAGGTGTGCATAGCTATGGAGAGCATGTGAGATGCTAGAGGACCTGTTAAATGACAGCAGAGATAGGTTTGAGTGTTAGGACCCCAATATGGTAGCAAGAGAATACATTCATTGAGCTCTACTGCTGTGTCGTCTAGTGCCCTCAAAAACCACATAAAGTATCTCACTAGATGAGGAAATAAAAGCTCAGGGTTAAGTAACTTGCCCAAGGTCACATAGGTAGTATTTAGTGGAATCAGGTTTTAACTAAGACCAATTGTTTCCAAAGTCCACACTGTGAACCAGTCCTATACAACAAGCGGAGGTTTGGGCAATTTTACCAATACAACTGCTTTTTTCCATTCACATCCTTTTTCAAATTGAAATTCAAATTGTTAAATTAACTATAGTCAGGGATACGACATCTGTTTTCAGAAGCGCTCAAAGATGAGCCTGGGTGGCTCAGTTGGTTGAGCATCCAACTTCGGCTCAGGTTATGATCTCATGGTTTGTGGGTTGGAGCCCTGTGTTGGGTTCTGTGTTGACAGCTCAGAGCCTGGAGCCTGCTCTGGATTCTGTGTCTCCCCCTCTCTGTAACCCTCCCCTGCTCATACTCTGTCTCTCTCTCTCAAAAATAAACATTAAAAAAAAAAAAAGTGCTCAAAGAAGTCTACATTCTGAAGTGTAATAGCTAAGGGACCTGGAAGTTTGTGAAAGGCTTAACGGTTGGGGTCCCTGGACAGCTCAGTCAGTTAAGCATCCAATCTTGATTTTGGCTCAGGTCATGACCTGAGTTTGAGCCCCCTGTGAGGCTCATGCTGATAGTGCAGAGCCTGCTTGGGATTCTCTGTCTCCCTCTCTTTCCGCCCCTCCCCCAGTCACACTCTTGTGTGCTCTCCTTCTCTCTCTGTCAAAAATGAATGGATAAATTTCCAATAAAAAAACAAAACAAAAAACTTAAGGGTCTGAGCTGATGAAAAAATATGGGGACTATTAGATAAGGTATTATTTAAGGAAAGGTTTTTTTTTTGTTTTGTTTTGTTTTGTTTTTTTGTCTTGTACACTCAGCATCAGCCAAAACCCATCATCCCAAAGGGGAGTGTGTCAGGGATGCCCTCCTCTAGAGAATAAACCAACAATTTTCTCACCTGGGACCTAAGATGGCTGAACAGGCTCTAAAAGTGATGTTAGGGGAGAACACTAAATATAGAGATCAGGTCGATGAAAGAATTGGAGCAGATTAGACTAGAAAGGAGACAGCTCAAAGAACTGCAATTTTCTAACTCTTGTAGAACTGGGAGAGAGCAAAGGTGATGAGGAAGGACCACGGGGGGATGATAGTTGGAAAAGGATTTTGACTCAATAAACACATGGTAGATTGTATTATTATTCAAAATATTTTTTTTCTCTGAGATATTTCTCCTCTTGTCCCACCCAGGGTTAGGATTTTGTGTGACTTCTGTTGGCTAATGAAATGTAGATACTTAAAGTACAGCATGGGATTTGCCATGAACTCTTTTCTTCTTTTCCTCCTTCCCCAGAGAGAAGTCAATGTGGGGCAGGGCCAAGCTGACCTGTGGTAGGCATGTAACGTAAGCAAGAAATGAGTCTCTGCTGTTAAAAAGTCATTGACATTTCATGGCCTTTGTTATTGTGGAATATCTGTTATTCCAATTGGCAAACAAACAAACAAAAAAAGCTCTCTCTAAACGAGTTGTCCAAAGATGGAAAGGACTACCTGCAGAAGCGCTGAACTCCCTGAATTGGAAGCATCAAATAAGGCTAACAGACCACTTTGGAGGATTTTAAACAGGGTAGGTAGATTGAAATGTTGGCTGAGTGGTTAGGACCTTAAGCTCCTTTCCATATATGAGATTCTGTGCTACATTAATAGTGAAGCAAAAGGAGTTGCAAATTGGTCAAGGCTTTTTGCACATCATTCTTTACACTCACTTGAAGAGGAGGAACACAGTGACATTAGGGCAGATTAATCTCAGCTTGTGGTTACTGAAATTTAGAGTATTAACTTATGCTTGTTTGAGAACAGGCTTCTGGAATGTAACTAAAAGGAGAGTTAAATATTTATGTGGTTTGAGATTAACCATAAAAGACCTTCAAGGGAGAATTGGAACACAAGAATAGCTAGGGAAAGTGTAATTCAGTAACTACCACAAGCCTCTCCCAGAATCCTACTGTTAGAGGTACAATGCCAAGCCACATGCATGGCCCGAGATCAGAGAGAACAGGGACACGGAGTGGGATACTGCCATTCCGCTGACCCACAGCCTGGAGAAATACCTCGTCGGTATTCATTCCCTTCTCTCCCCTTTCCTGTTTGCTCCCTTCAGAATCCCAAGGGTTTAACTTGGCTCTTCTTCCCCCCTTTCGTTCACCTCTCACTCTTCACATTTTCTCTCTTTATAATCTCATCTCTCATCACTTTATCATCTCCATAATCTGATCTTCTTTCCATCTGCCCATTTACCTAAGTCACCCATGAGAAAGCTAGGAATGAAAAAGGGTAAGGGGTGCCAGGTGGCCCACTTCGTTAAGGGTGCGGCTCTTGATCTCAGCTCAGGTCATGATCTCACTGTGAGATTGAATCCTGCATCGATCTCTGCTCTGACAGCGCGGAGCCTGCTTGGGATTCTCTCTCTCCCCCTCTTCCCTCTCTCTGCCTCTTCCCTGCTCATGAATGCTCTCTCTCTTTCTTAAAATAAATAAAAAACAAAATTTTAGAAAAGAAAAAGGGTAAAACAAAGCAACATTATGAGGGAAGCTTCTATTCACAAAATGAAGTAAGCAGCCTGTGGTGGTGTGTGCTCTATGTGTAGACATAGCGTTGGGAAAAAAGAGAACCATTCCGAACTTCAGATCCATTGCTTAGACCTGGGTGATCGGGAACAAGTGCTTAAACTCTCAGTGTTCTCGGTTTTCTAATCCTTTTTTTTTTTTTTTTTTAGTTTTTTTTTAAAGTTTTTTTTTTTTTTTAAATTAAGTAATCTCTACACCCAATGTGGGGCTCAAACTCACAACCCTAAAACCAAGAGTTACATGCTCTACCGACTGAGCCAGCCAGGTGCCCATTAGTTTCCTAATCTTCAAGATGAGGTCAATGACTACCTAGCAGCATTGTTGGGAAATTTTGATAAAATAAAATACTTATATCACTAATATATAATAGCCATCAGGTAAAAGGCTGATACTGTTATATTGATTATATAACATTTTAGTTCAGCTGGATCTGTATTTATTGCTTCAATATCTTACCTTTAATGTTTTAAAAGCTGGAACTCTTTGCTGTTAGTATTTTTCAGTGTCTACAATTTTTTGTTCATAGGAATGTATAATAAATACTTGAAGACTTAGAATAAAAATATACATATATGTGTGTTATTATATATTTATATATGTAATATGGCATATTACATACATATGCTATGGCTTGTATATCTTTGTCCCTCCCCAAACCCTCACATTGAGCTCTAACTCCGAATATGATGGTATTTGGAAGTAGGGCCCTAAAGAGGTAATTAGGTTTAGATGAGGTTATGAAATTGGGCTTCATTGGGAATAGTATTTTTAGAAGAAAAGCACTCTCTTTCCATCATATGAAGACACGGCAAGAAGGCACGAGGCTATCTGCAAGCCAGAATATATGCTTTCATCAGAAATTTGAATCTGGTAGCATCCTGGGCTTGGACTTCTCACCTCCAGAACTGTGAGAAGTAAATGTCTGCTATTTAAGCTACCCAGTGCATGGTATTTAGCAGTCTGAGCTAAGATTATATATATTATATACACATATAAGATTTTATATATATGTGTGTATATATATACACACACACACACATATATATATATATATATATATATATAACCCTCTAGTTTTGTGTAGTACCTCTCCCACTGGTACAACTGAGTAAAATTTAGTGATAATTGCCTTAATATATAGAATATACTCTTATACCTATATCTGATACAGGATTTGTACCATCAACAACTTTCGTTATGACCTAAGTCCTATACGTAAGGGAAGGACTGGACACAATTCCCATATTTAAGAATTTTACATTCCAAGTAATTAGGGCATTTAGACAGACCCTTTTATGCTCCTTACCAAATACCCATTCTTTCACCTTCTTCCCTGAGAATTTATGGCTTTGTTGAAATGTCAATGTAGCCATCTCTGGGCAGTATTCCACAATAATCTTTTTAATGTTTATTTGTTTTTGAAGGAGAGAGAGACAGAGCATGAGCAGGACAGGGGTAGAGAGAGAGGGAGACACAGATTCCTAACCAGGCTCCAGGCTCTGAGCTGTCAGCACACGCCCTGAGCGAAAGTCGGCCACTTAACCAAATGAGCCACCGAGGTGCCTCTGTCTCACAATAATCTAACTCGATCATGGGAACCTTGTTTCCTGCTTTCCCAGCTTCGTTTGAAATTTGTGGGGTCCTTAAGCTGTAAGAGGTTGCTAAGGGGGCTCCTGGGAAAGCTTTTGTCTTCCTGACGACAAGAGACAGAAGTAGCTGGGAGCCCAACCCTCCATCCTGTCCTAACTTGAGCATGCATGTATTGCTGGCCAGTGACAGTCATTTTGTGGCCCTGAGATGGTAACCAGGGGAAAGGAAAACCAACATGTTGACAACAGTGGGGCAGAAAAATAAATGTTATTGATTATATTACTGAGTAACCAAACCAAAGGCAGCAACCACCTACCTCTAGACTTGTTATGTGAGAAAATAAACTTGTATTTGTTAAGTCACTATTAGTTAGATTTTTTTCCCCTGTCAACTGCAGCCAAACACATTCTTAATAGATACCAGATAAAAATACAATATATAGTAGAATTTCTGCTGCTATGAAATTTCAGAGCAAGTAAACATTGGAGTGAAATATCACTGGTATGGAAACAATGAGGAGCCCTTTCCGTCATAAGAATACAATTTATTTGAGCAAATAAAATCTTCAATATTTAGCCTATTCTTAAAGTATAGTAGAAAGCATAAAACTTTATTTTTTTAACCCTGAAAAGAGAAAGAAAAATATAATACGCATACATTTCAGAGCATAAATAAAAAATACTAAATGTATATGGATATCTAATGATGAAAACAAATTATTTGGAAGAAAGTGGGTTTTTTTTGTTTTTGGGTTTATTTTGTTTTGTTTTGTTTTTAGTAAATGTTAGTTATGTAGTGTTGACAATAACACACACAGTTTTATCACCTGTATCCACATTTGTCAGTATCAGGTATTGAGCTGTTCAAAGGAAACGAAACATCAGTATATTTAAATTCTTTTTAAAGTTTGGCTACAATCTGATTTTTTATTCCTAACTAATCCTCCCTCACCACCACCACCACCACCACCACCACCACCACCAATTATCAGTTTAAATTAGACTGTTGTGGAGGGCTTACCTTACTGCTATTTTCTACTGAGACATTAGTTATCTTAGAATAAATTCAGTAATTTTCTTTAGTTTTTCATTTTCAAAAATCTCTGAGTTTTATGTTTTCTAAGCCTATAAAAACTTCTAATACAAGCAGGTCTTACCACAAAAATTTTTTTCATAAAGGTGATAGATTATAGTTGGACAGTTTATATACCTTTCCTGTTGACCTCTTTTTAAGTTGGCTTTCCTATATTTGTAATTGGTCATTACAAAATTTTCCAACTCAGAGAGAACCTTGTGATTTGCTATATTTAGAGAGATTCGAGTCAAATTCAGAAGTTCCAAAGACATCCCTTCAACATGTATACCTAGTTGCAGTAGTAATTTGTATTGTGGAAGTAACCAATCTGTGAAAGTAGCCCTAGTCTTTCTGAGATTTACCCCACAGAGTTCTAATATCAAATGATATTCCTTAAATGATCAAATGTCAATTTTAATAGTGATTGAGATGAATTTTGTAAATTACCTGTGCTAGAAACTACTCTTAAGCAAAAGAAAATGTTTTGTGTATCTGTAAATGTAATCAGTCAAGTTCAGACTCTATGTACTTTTTTTATATAGAAAAACATCATTATTTAATACTATCTTAAAATAAATTTCAATAGAATTCAAATTATTTTAAAACAAAAATGTTTATTTCTTAAAAAAAAAAAGGTATTCAGAGGAAATAAACCAAAACATCGAAGTGCTTTTCTACTCAGTCTCTGCCCTTGTTCTGTGCATAATCATCACTCTGTTAGCGGTGATGAAAATTGGCCTCTTTCTCTGCCTTCAGCCTCTAAGAGCAATGAGGGCAGGGAATGACCTGGCCTTGTTCACCCCTGCATCTAGCACATGCGCTGACGCATCATACTGAAAGTGGTCACTCCCTACTTCAAAACCTTCAGTGGCTCCCCTTTGTCTAATAGTTTCACACAAAATCTTCATCCCAGCATCTAGGTTTTCTTTATATGTAAGCTGTCCTGGCTCAGCCAGGTTGTCTGGCCTACAACGTGCTTTAAGCTTTGGTTGCAGGGCATGCTTTGTGCAAAATCCTGACTTTCCCTTTCACCCTCCTCAAAAGATTCCTATCACCTGCTTTACAAAGACTCTTCATGTCCCTCTAGCCAAAAAGATTTCTTTTTTTTATTTTGCTAATGTGTATTTATTTTTGAGAGACAGAGAGTGAGCAGGGGAGAGACAGAGAGAGGAAGACAGAATCCAAAGCAGTCTCCAGGCTCTGAGCTGTCAGCACAGAGCCTGACACGGGTCTCTAAGTCATGAGCCTTGAGATCATGCCCTGAGCTGAAGTCCGCTGCTAACTGACTGAGCCACCGAGGCGCTCCAGGACTTCTTTTCTTTGGGCATCACCACAGTATGTCTCATATGGCACGTGTCATATTTTGCTTTTGATTATATGTATTCGTGTTTATGTTTTATCCCCCCATGTATACTGTAAGCTTCTTATGGGGAGGGACTGTGAATGGGTCCTTGTATTACTCCCCACAGCATAGCGTACACAGTAGTCATTTCATTCACACATAAGTGTGTGTGTGTGTGTGTGTGTATAGTTTTTGAACCATCAGAATTCGTTTTTTTTTTAATTTTTTACTGTTTATTTATTTTTGACAGAGAGAGAAAGACAGAGCATGAGCAGGGGAGGGGCAGAGAGAGACACACACACACACAGAATCCAAAGCAGGCTCCAGGCTCTGAGCTATCAGCACAGAGCCCGACATGGGGCTCGAACTCACAGACCGTGAGATCATGACCTGAGCCATCCAGGCGCCCCTGAACCATCAGAATTCTTAGATGAGAGAAGGAAGCTACCAATAGGAAACTCATACTATTATCTAGAATTGCACAGTATGATTAAGGACACAAGCTTCTATATCCGCCCACATGGGCTGAATCCTCACTTGGCTGTTTAGTAGCTTTCTAGCCTGGAGTAATTTACATTATCTTTGAAGTCTCACTTTCCTCATCTTTAACGTGGTAATGCTATTACATATCTCATAGAGCTTTTGTGGAAATTAAATGAAATAAGGTATGTAAAATGCTTAGTACACGTAATAAGCATTCATTAATATTCACTCTTAATATCATTGTTACTTGAGCTTAAGATGTTTGATTTTTTTAAATTTTATTTATTTTGAGAGAGAGAGAGAGAGCACGAGCAGGAGGGAAAGAGAGAATCCAAAGCAGGCTCCACACTGTCAGCACAGAGCCTGATGTGGGGCTTGATCTCATGAACTGTGAGATCATGGCCTAAGCTGAGATCAAGAATCAGATGCCTAACCGACTGAGCCACTCAGGTGCCCCTTATGTTAGATTTTTTTCAGTGACCGATACATTAATTTGCTTTGCAATATTGGATTGTAGATTAGAAAGTATCTCAGCACTGAATAGCTCTCCATCAACAAAGCTAGAAGAATGACCAAATCATTTAGGGCCCATATATATTTTGTTTGGAAATCTTAGAAAATTTCTGCAGTTCTCCATTTAATCTTTAGCAGAAATTTCAATAAATTTCTCACTAGGTTCATAGTAATGATTTCTTATAAATAACTCAGGCTACTCATTTAGTATTTATAAAGTATATTAGGGAGTCCACTACCCCACTGGAATGGACACATTATGAAATATATAAGCAACTGAACCTTAATTGCAAGATAGGGTTTTATAGGTTTCTGGTCCTAGTGCAAGAGATCATCAGGGCACAAACATTAATCAGTTGAACACAAGAGCTGGGAGATACCACTCAAGGAGTTTTCAAGATAATATTATCATTTGTTTGATTCTAATTTAAATAATTTGGAATTCCTATAACATTAGGAAGCTTTGAAAAGTAGTGTTTACACAAACGGAGTTAAAAAAAAATAACCTTTTTTTTGGGACATTTTACAAAATGTTTCTTCCAAAGAACAGCACGTTTTTATAGGCCTGCGTTGATTAAAGAAATCTTATTAGATATAAATGAGAAGCATGTGCTTCTGGTGGTATTGTACCCAGAGGATTTTAGTTAAGTAAAGTCTAAACTTTTAGAATATTTGAAATATACCCAGTTGGGCAGTTAATGAACCCTCTTCAACTTAAAGTACAGGATTGTTACAAGAAGAAAAAAAAGTCCAAAAAAAATTATGGAGGAGACAAAAAGACATTGAAATCCTTTTCAGTACTCCCATTCTGATGATTTTTAGGAGTTCTAGCTAAAGAAGCGTAGTTTTCCTTCCATCCCTGAAACTGGTTTCTTGCAAAACACATTATTTCGAATGTCAGCAATCAGCCCTTGAACTTCTTCAGAAGACCAAAGACCAAGATTGAGAATGGAGTGAATGCCTATTTCAGTCCTAGAAATGAAGACATCAGTAGTGTAATGGAAGGCAAGTGAAGGATAAATACATTTGTTTTTCCATCTGTTAAGACATAACTAAAACATTCTTCCCATTTTTTCCTTAATATTTTGTTTCCTGGCAACAAATAACAAAAATTCCCAATCAACCACATCTTTTACAATTCTTGGTTCTTTTGAAAAGGCAGCACTAATACTATGACTTAGATTTCTAGTATATAAAATTATTTTCAGAAAATTATATCAAAAAGAGTAATACATATATAATTATATACATGTACAGATCTATGTGTACATCTATACACATATATTCTACAGTTCAGTAAAGGAGCATGCCATCAAAACCATAAGGATGTGTTACATAACCACTCTGGAAAATAACTGGGCATTATCTGGTAAATTTGCTATAACCTAGCAATTTCACTCCTAGATATTTATCCAAGAAAACCTCTTTCACATGTACCAGAGGCAAGTATAAGAACATTCTTAGCAATATTGTTTGTGATGTCTTTCTCTCTCATATGTGCACCTGGAGATTTTTCAAATGTTGATCAAGAGCAGAATGGATAAAGTCAATATAGTGTGAAATTAATTAGTAACAGCTACATGAGAAAACATGTATAAATCTCATCTACATCGTGAGCAAAAAAAAAAATCAAGTAGCAGAATATTATACATATATTTTTATCATATATAAAATGTAAAAATGTATGAAAGGAGGGGGGGTGGGGAGATGGATGAAATAGATAGAGGGGACTAAGCACATTTATTGTGATGAGGACAATGTAATGTATAGAACTGTTGAATTATTGTATATCTGAAACAAATGTAATACTGTATGTTAACTATACTTCAATTAAAAAAAAAGGAACTGACCTGAGGGAAAAGTATGTATAAAATTAGCCAGTATTTTATTTAGGCATACAAATGTGTGTGGCAAACTCTAAAGAAAAGCAAAGGTATGATGAATACAAAATTCAAGGTTAGGAAAAGTTGGATCCGAGAGGGTCCCACAGAAGGCATCAGAGTAATATTGTTTCTCTTTAATAGGTGGTAGGTACACAGCTGTTTCTGGCATAATCATTCTTTATATATAGTATATATTCAATAAATGTTCTTTTGAAACTCCTCAGTATTTGGTAAAACCAGTAAAAAGCAAAGACTACTACACAACCATTGCCATTATTGTATTTAAGCAAAATATTTTAAAAACATAATCTTTCAGTCCTTTAAAACTCAGCTACTTGTGTGTGGTCTGGGACATCATTTCCTGATTTCTGTGAGATTATGGTAGTGTTTAACTGCTGTTAGGAAAAATATGGCAAAACTGGTCAGTCCAGTTCATTACCGTCAGTGATGCCACCAAAGGTCAAATTCCATAACAAATTGACAGCTTCTCTCAAGTCTTATGTATTTGACGATCTTTAGAAATGAAGAGTTATTTTGAAAACTCTCTCACTCAGATGTTGTAAAACATTATTCATACATGATGATTCTTATTTTGGTCTACCTTTTTACTGAATACCTTTATATTATGTACCTCTAGAATGATCTTTCTCTCTCGGAGAGAGAAAGAGGGTGCAAGTGAGCGAGGGGGAGAGAGGGAGAGATTGTCTCACCTGAAGCGGGGCTTGAGCTCACAAACTGTGAGATCATGACCTGGACCGAAGTCAGATGCCTAACAGGCCACCCAAGCACCCTAGAATGATTTCTTAAATACAGCCCACGCACTGCAATTCTATACATCTATCTAGTGTGTTTTGATGGCCTCCAATACAATACAATTACAAAATTACAATACAATTACAAAACTCATAATTCCATTTTTTATATTAGTAAGTTTTGTTGTATCTTCTCAATTCACAGTTTTGCTTCTGTCAAGAGATTGATTTAATTAAGAATTATTGGCCCCAAATTCTTCACAAGTATTTAACTTTCTTCTTCTAAAAAAATTTTTTTTTAATGTTTTTTATTTTTGAAGGAGAGAGAGACAGAGTGTGAGTCGGGGAGGGGCGGGGGGGGGGGGGTGGGGACACAGAATCCGAAGCAGGCTCTAGGCTCTGAGCTGTCAGCACAGACCCGACGTGGGGCTCGAACTCACAAACGGCAAGATCATGACCTGAGCCAAAGTTGGATGCTCAACCGACTGAGCCACCCAGGCGCCCCACAAGTATTTCACTTTCAATGGAAGTTTGTGTATTATATGAAAGAAACAGAGACTCTTATTTTTTACTTCAAAATACCAATTTGGAGATATTTTATTTACATTTTTCTGGTTATAACTAAATGGACAAAATTATACTATTAAATAGTACAAAGCATTACTTTGGAGGATTTTACAGTTTTAAATATAACATTGCCAGTTGTTATACAATTATAGCATAATTTTAACCATTTTGGGGGGAATCTTTGTTACACTGAAAGTTGTACATAAAGTGTCTAAATGAACAATTCTTGTATCTATTGTTAAAAAGGAGAACTGTATTAAAATAGCTTCATGCTCTCTTTTATCCTCTTTTGTTGTCTAGGGATTCCCATGATCCTCAATGTTTTGATTGTAGAAATCAGTGTGTTTGCGTTTTGGTTTCATAGCATCTTATATTTAAGGGAATCTTTATATGAAACAAAATTAACAACTTTGGTTTTAATATACTTGAAGATGTAAGATTTATATGTAGAAGAAAAAAAACATATATTGCTTAACTTTTCCATATGTTATCATTTACGAGTGAAATAGAAACTGTGAAAATAGAAATTGTCAATGAATGCCTTCAAGACAAGCTGAAGATACAAAATTGTTTACCCTTAGATTCAGGATAAAATAATCTTAAAACTTCTATGACATGATGTAGTTGACAGAGCATGGGTTTGGGGTCTGACAGACCTGTTTGCCCAGTCCAACTCTATTAGCTGTACATCTTTGAGCTCCTCACCTGAAAGATTATACAGGAGTTTTGTGGAGACTAAATGAGATAATGTAGGAATAATTGCTGGGATGAACTTAGTACTCAGTAAATGTTCTCCCTGCTCCACATCCCAGCTCAAAGCAGGAAGTAACATTTTCTCAGTGCAGGAACATAAAGTGATCGCAACAGATTATAAGCAACTTCCTTTTCATCCAAAGATCTTACCAGTCTTTTTTGTAACATAAACCACAGACCTCAGGATCCCCGCCCCACCGTCTCCTCCTACTCACTTCATACATGATTTCCAACCACTATTCTCTTTTACTTTTGGAACAAGAGAATGGTTGTCTCAGGGAATAAAAACATTAAAAAAAAAAAAAAAAACTTACAATGGAGGGAAGCAATGGAACTAAAAAGGAATGTACGTCATCACCGTCAGAGAAAGCTTATATAAGACATGAGTTGTGAATACATACTTCCTATATGAAAAGGCAGTGCCATCATGCAGTTTTACAAGGTAAGAGACCAAAGGAAACCCCACTGAGGCTAAACATTCAACATAGATTTCTTTTGCATCCATTTTATGCTTATAACTATGGAAGCCTTTGTAGAGGGTGCTAGTTTTTGAAGACAGAATCAAATATATAAGAAACTCAATGTAAAATTATTTTTTATGTTTGTACCTAAGCTTATTTTCTTTCAAGTCCCTATTCCACCAGGTAGTAATACTTATCAGTAAGTCTGGGATTTCCCTTGTTTCATGAGGAACACACTGCATTCTATAGGTCCTTCCTAGGAGGTTCCAAGTACGGGATGGGAGTTGGGAAATGTATTTGTGCGAGACAATTGGCATTAGGCCATCACAGGTATCCAGGCTGTGATCTACTGAAACTACATCCTGGTTCCAATGCACCTTTTAGTCATGGTCTACACATTTCATTTTTGGTCTGCATTATCCCACAAAATTTAGGTTTTCCCAGTTCTCTGTGCTTCATCTAAAATAAGGATTGGCTTTTTTTTTTTCTATAAAAAGCCAGATAATAAGTACCTTAGGCTTTGCAGATCATGCAGTTTCTGACACAGCTGCTCAACTCTGCCTTGTAGCATCAAAGCAGTCATAGACAATAGGTAAAAGAATGGGAATGCCTCTCTTCCAATAAAATTTAATTTATAAAAACATCCAGATCGAAATCATTCTCTCCTACATTGGAAAACATTTTGGGGACTCTCTAAATCTTCCTGGGGCACAAGAGGGCTATGCAGCTGTCCAATACCCCATTTAGAAATGTTTTCTATTCTTACCATTCTTCAACATTGGGCAAGAAATAACCCTGGGGTCTTACTGCTCTCCAGGGGAGTTTTTTTTTTTTGCTCTCAGAGTCCCTTCACAGTCTGTTTTTTAGGGTCAAGTTTGCCTTCCTGTACGTCTTCTTCTATGAATGGTAGACCAAGTAGTTGTGCAATATAGCATTGCTGCATGGTGAGGTTATAGGGCTTCTGGCTCAGGCATGCTGCCAATGCCCCTGTCTCTAATCCACCCTGACTCTTCTTCTTTTTCCCCATTCTGCACAAATTTTATCAAGATTTGGGGTGGGGATAGAAAATGGATTCAGACTGAGCACATATTCTTTAAAATATATAGTTAATAATACATGCTTTGTGCAGAGTCATTCAAGGCTTAGACTTTCAAAATTCCAATAAATCCAAGCTTTTGCATCTCAAAGCTTTCTCTATATGAATAGGGAGAATACAGAGGGTGCACAAATGTAAAAGGTGCTTATGTCCTTGTTCTTGTTGAGACACCAAGTTTAGAGGAAATAGTTAAATAAATAAATAAATAAACTTCCCCCTTAACTTAGTGGCTTAAAACAACAATGAATTAATATTTCTAATGGTTTTGTTGGTTGACCAGGTGGCCCTTCTGCTGGTATTGGCCTAGGATCAGTCATAAAGTTGCATTTAGCTGGTTGTTGGCTGGGGTCTGTGCTCAGCTCAGCTGAAACATTTGGGACAGCTAGGTGTCTCTTTCTACATGGTCTTTCACTCCAGGCTTCTTCACAGCATGGCAACATCCCGAGAGAGTAAAAGCAGAGGGTGAAAAATCACTTAAAGCATAGCCTTGGAAGGGACGTAACATTACTTCCACTATATTCTATCGGTCAATACAAGTGGCACAGTTACCCCAGATACTCCAGAAAACGGATTTCACCTGATTGGACACCAGGTGTGAATGCTGTGCCCTGCATAAAAGTATCCTGCCAAAGGGCAAGTAGATCTGAAATGCAGACTGGGATCCATTCAGCTCATGGATGCTCTGGAGTAGATTTGCATCTACTATGAGGAAGGGGTCATCCACTTGCCAAGCCAGGTACCTGTGGACTCTTCCTGCCCATGGATGAAATTTTCTAATTTACACAAAATACTGTTTAGGCTGCTAAGAGAGGTCCTGTTGGATATGATCTTACTGTGAATCAAATATATACCGTATCTCAATGAATGCTAAAATCTTTATCACAGAAGTTAGCTAATCATTCCAAAGCTGTACAGAGTTTTCAGTGGGGGTCAGGGGCGGGGGGCGGGGGGCGGGGGGAGGTGGGGAGAAGGGGAAAGGGAAAGAATTTGGTTGTTGTTCCTGGTTTACCCCCTCTCCCTTTTCACTCCCAGAAGTGAAGCCACATTACCAGACCTTGGGGGGATGTGTCCCCAAAGATTCTCCTTAATCCTTGAGAAGATGTTCCACACAGGTGATTCCTCTGTCCTCTACTCTTCGCCTTCTCTGTCATTTCTAAGCCCTTTAACCTCTTTCTATGGTATCTCCATTCCCATTCCCCTTTTCTCTTTTATTCACCAGCTGCTCCAATTGAAATAAACAAACTTCCTTCCCTAGCAGTGATTTTTTTTTTTTCTAGCAGTGATTTTTTTGTGTCAACCCCAAATGTCGTTACATATCAGGAACCCCTGTCCCTAAAACTTTGCAGAGGCACGAAGTGTGATGTGGTCTTAGAGTCTGCTGAAACTGTTGGGAATGGAGAACAGGTACATTCTGATTTTGTGACTAGATGTAGAGAAGGAGGTATGTTGATGAGATCCTATCTCGGGTAGCAAATTACTTTTCTGTTAATAAATTAAAAATCAAAGGCACTGAAAAAACATAATTTCCTTCAAAATTCCCCTTCTAATATGCATGAAAAATCAACATTTCTCTGTAATTACAATGATGCTATTTCTTTTGGTCTAATGCTTTAGACCTATTATGCTACAAGAACATCCCTAGCTTCTTTGATATAAGTTATTTAACAGTTTATCATAACTTATTGGGCAACAAATGATATCATGTGCAGGTAGTGTCTCTCCATAGTTCTCTCTTCACAATATTGGAGTAAGGAGGGGGGCAAGGACCAAGGGAGGAGGGAAGTTTATTTTATGACAGTGCACTGGAATTAAGAAATATCAAGGTTATCTGGGCTGATTTAGGAGGTTCCATGGGAGGCTAGGGCCTTCACCTGGGCTGGATGGGATTTGGGGAAGTGAAGTGGGACACAGATTTTCAGAAGTGGGAATCTGAATGTGGTATGATCAGGAGAATGTGGTATCATCAGGAGAAGGTAAGAGATCTGACTTTTCCATAGTAAGGGCACATTCTACTTCCCTATTTCTAAAGTGTCAAGATTTTAATCAAAATAAGCATGCTTTACATAAAGTTTTGGTAACAAGGATTAATATTTTTACAAATAGGAAATGTTAAATCATTAATATATTTCCTATGATTTGTCTTTGTGATATGATTCTTCTGCTATCATCATTGTTTAGGATCTTGGATGGCTGATACAAAGTAGTTTAATAGAGCCAGAAGAATATCATTGTAAATGTTTCAACAGATGAAGAGAGAGAACACTAAAGAATGTGATCATCACAGCATGGTTTGCAATAGCAAAATTAGAAAACAATCTTCATCATCCAATAAGTGACTGAATAAATACATTCATACACAAAGAAAGCATGTTGTAAAAAGTGAATTTATTGACATGGAAAGATAAGTTAAGTAGAAAACTGTCTACCAAACAAGATCCCAATATGACCTAGTTTTTATTTTAAAAACATGTTTCTGTCTCCCCCTATATCTTCCATTCCACTCTCCCTAGTTTTTCAAAAGTATCTGGAGAGATAAACAGAAGAAAAAAAAAGGGTCTGGCAGTTAGCACTGATTCATCTACATGGGAGGAATTTGGGGATGTTTCCAACTGGCTCCTTTTAGTTTATCTGTATTTTCTCATTTTTCTAAAATAAATATGAATTGATTTATAATTTAAAAAGTCATTTTACAGAAAAAGATCAATTAGGAAAGAGTGAGTCAGGGACACCTGGAGTACATATCTAAGGTCAACATCATGCAGGACTATCACTATCTTTTCCCAGAAAAAATCCTTTGATGCCACTGTCAGAATTTGAGATAGCTAGATTGAATATTAGCCTGACTCAGCATGGTATTTCTTTTTGCTCTTATGCTAATGCTTAAAAGCTTGAAACTCTGCACTCTACCCAATCCATTTCATCAAATATTTATTGAGCACCTACTATGTGCCAAGCATTAAGGATACAAGATTAACAAGACATAGTTCTGTTGCAATTTAAGTCAATAAGCACACTCACAGAAATGTGTACCTCTTTGAAAGTCCCAGATGGTTGTTCTGTTGCTATTCTTGAGGCGGGGGGACCCTCATAGGTCATCTTCATACAAGATACTGTCTCAAAAAGTTTGTACTAAAAATAATCTCTTCATGTTTTTACTGTTTTAACTCTTATTTTAAACTCAATGCAGAATTATGCTGAACAGTTATAAAAAAAACCCCACATATTTGTGGCTCTTCACTATGATACCAACACTATTCTCCTTTTAAATCAATAGCCTTTCAATTCTTTTAGTAGAAATTATTTCAATCTGTTTAGTCTTTGAGCCAAAACTCTCAATTTGACTTTGAGATCCTGACTGGAGACTCCAGTTTCCACATAAGGCAAAATTGTTTTTAAAGGCTAAATCAGGCAGGCAATATGTTTCAAGCTCAAGTTGCTAAGCCCAGGGTAACCAACAATTAAACAATTAACAAACTAAAAACATTTAAAGTTGGACTTAGTGAATCTTAATACTTTTACTAGTTACACTGTATATTATAACTGATTTTATGAATTAAAATTTCTCAGTTAAGTGATTCCCATTCTTTCACCTTTGTTTTCCATTAATTGTTATTCCTATATCCAGAGGATTTTTTTTGCATGACAATTATCATGGAATTTACATGCATCAGTGTGTAAAGGCACTTGGTGATCACCTTGTACCATTTTGAGAAAGAGAAAATTTAAGCCCAGAAGTAAAGTAACTTGTACTTTATAAGTTGCTTTGTGTAGTGCCTTTTGAAAGGATGATAAATGATAACTGAGAGCTATTGTTACTAGATGCTGTCCCTCAAATTCTTAGTCTATCATTCTTACTTGCCCTAGATTATTTCTCCATACTGTTTGGTTAAACCATTCTTTGGACTTGTACTCTGTGTAAGACATTAGGCATAATGGGTTTTTCATGTATTTAATGGATCAATTTATTAACTTAACAAATATTTATTGAGTACCTACTAAGTGTTACATACCAGTCTTGGCATTAATTTAAATGTTGACAAAAATTATTAAACAGTATTATTTTAAATCTATATACATAAGAATTTTACAGCTAATTCTCCGTGTGTGTGTGTGTGTGTGTGTGTGTGCATGTATGTGTGGAGAGAGAGAGAAATGTTTCTCTTTCCTGTATGAATCATCTTAATTTTCTATTTTAGTTGCCATTACATGCCAAACATGTAGAATTACAACAACCTTGTTTCTGAGAAGCATGTCTACACTAAGTTTCCTGGGTTTTATTTCATAAAGAAATACTAATTTCTCCTTTATAAAACAAATTCTTTATTTCATAATCTTTAAATGGGATGATACTTTCAAAAACCCTTCATCTCACTGGATTTAGGGCATTAAATGTTGCAGCATCATGCTTTTTTTTTCTGGGCCTGCAGCATTTGAATTTTATTGTTAAGTAAAAAATTTTTATTAGTTTTAAGACTTTGCTTTCGGAATGAAATGAAATACTATGTGCAATGCTAGTAGATATGCCAGACCCAAACAACACTGCTTTCTTGTTTAAATTATCTGTCTCCATTGTAAAGCTGGCAGTCAATTTTTAGTAACTCCTGATTTTTATATTTGTTCTGTTCTTTTTTTACCCCTCGTGCAGTATTTTGGTCCTATTTGCTTGCTCTCTCTTTTTGTAGATCTGCTCTAGCTTCTCTTTACAGTTATTATTTGGCTGTACTAGTCTTGCTGTCAATGAATCTCAGTCCTTGGATTCCAAATTGCTTTCTATATCCATTTGCTCCGTTCTGCTCTTGTTGGCGAAAATTGTTGCTCTTTGCCTGGTGGGACATGAAACTCTCATAGTCTTTGGCTCCTCCCTCATTCAGAGATGGGTGGTGCAAGACAAGAGATACAGACTCCGTGGTTATACATTTAGGATTTCTCCCAAATTTCCCAAAGACTGAGACTTTAATCTCCATCTAGAAGCAAACAACAAAGAAAATGGCAGAACATCAAAAAAAGTGGGGGGGGGGGGCCGGGAGGTAGGGTGGATTTGGGTAGGTAGTATTTTCAGCTCTGGATCTAAAGACAAATATCATCAAGTTAATATGGTAATGCACATAAGCAGTTCCTGAATGTTTTGCGGGGGAGAGAGGGAAAGCTTAAAAACTGCTTGCAGGTACTGATATTAAAATATCACAAACACAGAAATGTTCCTTGATGCTTGCAAAATAACTACAATATACAAGACAAAAAACTAAAGTGTTAAATCAGATTCATAGCTGTGGTATAAAATAGTACCATGGATGCTAAGCCCAGTGTCAGACTAGCCATGTTCTAAAGTTACACCTACTGATACCACACTAACCAGTATTTCTAAATTTTAATTTTAGGTCATATGTAACACTAATATACCAATAAATAGAAACCATAAGTGTATGTGTCAAAATACAGGAGGAAGGCCAGAACTAAACTACACAAAAACCTGCCACCATGTAATTAAGCATGCCACTAAAACGTTTTCGGCTATTTCTATTTCTATTCCCACGTACATTGAAGATAGAGCCAAATACTGGATGAGTTTATAAGAAGGTATAAAGGTCATTTTTTAAAGTTGTTTTTATTTTTTTATTTTTTTTTTATTTTTCCTTGAGAGAGAGAGAGAGAGAGAGAGAGAGAGAGAGAGAGGCAGAGTGCGAACAGGGGAGAGGCAGAGAGAGGGAGACACAGCATCTGAAGCAGGCTCCAGGCTCTGAGCTGTCAGCACAGAGCCCGACGCGGGGCTCAAACCCACAAACTGTGAGTTCATGACCTGAGCCGAAGTCTGAGGCCTAACCAACTGAGCCACCCAGGTGCTCCTAGGGGTCATTTTTAAGTCCTGGTTTTGGGTGTGTCAATGTTTGTCATAACAGCAGAAGGCAGGCTGAAACAAAGTTGTAAATATCATAAAAGGAAAAAAAAATACTGTCTAAAAAAAATGATGTCTTTAAAAACAACGGCAAAATCCCCTATCTCCCTAAAGTCTGCATCGTCACCCTCCCAGTAGATGAGCTTTCAAGCAAACCTCCAGAAGCAAAACCTCTCCAGGAAACCCGTGTCTTTGCAAACAAGGACAGCAGGTTTCTCTGTACTGTCGCTGCTCGCTCTCCCATCTGGGAATCGGTTTGCCTTTCTATAGCAGCCCAGGAAGGGGTGGTGCGCCCCAAGTTAGCAAGGCTCTGCCAAATACCAGAGGCTCTTCTTTGGAAGAGGGAGGCTCCTCCTTTGGACGGGAGGCGCCCCTACCAGAGCGCGCGCTTACAGAAACGGAAACCACTAGCTGCGCTGAAGTGAGTCAAGTGATGAAATCAAGACTAGTACATGGGAAGGAAGCTCACCCAATAGCTCACGAACCTAACTGGTGACAGAAGCTGCTGAACCTTGCTCGAGGAAACCATACGAGACAACAGTTGCAGCCGTCATGAGGTGGCTCTCGGGGGGCACTGGCCCCCCCACCCCCCGGTCTCCGGGCGGTGCACCCCTTCATTTTGGCGAACCTTAGAGAAGGGAAGACGTGTGTGAGGGCAATCTAGACCCTCTGGTTCCCCAAGGACCCAGACCGTGTTCTGGTTACAAGGTGCCCACTGGCACCAGGTCGGCGCGGGACTCCTCAAATGTAGACGGGCGGAGGCACGCGCCCCTCTAGGAGAACCAGCCTCGCCGTCTGCGGAGAGGGAAGCCGCGCGGCGGCTGCGTTCCGCCCGGACGGCGCTCCCACCCTGCGCGCGCGGTGCTCGGTCCTCACCTGGAGCGCTCAGGTAGGGCTTGGGCGGGGCAGGAGGCTGGCGCGCAGGCGCGGGACGGGGGCCTCGCCCCTGCCGACGTCGCAGGCTGGAGCTCACCTGGGAGACTCCAGGAGGAAGCGGAGCCTCGGTTCGGCCTCTCCTGGCAACGCAGGAGGCCCAGCGGGAAGGCAGGAGGCGGCGGCGGCGGAGGAGGAGCTGGACTGAGCGGCAACAGTAGCGACAGCAACCGGAGGCGCCGCCGCCGCCACCTGCACCTGGCGCCCGGCCCACGTCCAGCGCCCGCCCGGCCGCTGCTTCCCGCCGCCCTGCTGTGCCCACCCGCCAGGTAAGCGGGCGGGCCGGCGCTGGGGCCGGGGGCGGGGGCCGGGAGACCCTGGGCAGACGGACGCCGAGGTTCACGTGGTGGGGAGAGGGGTACGGTCCCGGTGGCCGGTTGGGGGTGGTCTCGAGAGCGGTGTTTCAGTTGCCCCTCCGGAGAGGCCGAAAGGGGCGCCCGAGGCCGGGGCAGGTGGCTCTCCGGGGGTAGCCCTGTCGCCCCTGACAGTCTCTGTAGGGAGGCTCCAGAGGATCCGGACCGGGGCCCGAGTCCCGGTGGCCCGCAGCTTGACCCTGGGAGTCTCCCGGAGCGCGGGGTCGGAGGGGCCGGGCCAGGCGCGAGGTGGCCGCGTTTGCACGCGGGCTAACAGGTTGCTGGTCTCCTCTCGCCCCCGTGCCGGGTGGGGGGAGCAAACCCGCGACGGGAAAGGGCATGGCTTTGCCAGGCAACTTTCCCAGCCGGACCCCAGACAGTCCTAGGCTGGAAACCGCGGCCGCCCGAGCCATTTAAATGGTTTCCGAGTGGTTTGGAAAGCGCTCTGTGGTCGGGACGCGGACATCCCTCTGTCTCTGTCTGTTTCTCTCTCTCTGCACTTTTCCGGGTGCCCTCCCTAAGCCAGAGCTGCGCCCACTTTCCGGTTTGATCGAGTAGAGTTATTTTCTTCGTGGCAGGAAGAAATCCAACTGCCACTCACCAACCGCACACCATCTCGTTAAAGGACCTGTTGACTTAACGACCTGCATATCGCGGCTCTGGTTTGCCTGTGGCATATGACTCAAAGGTTCAGAAAAACTTTGTTTCAGGATCCTGCCACGTCTGAACCTGGGTGTGCCAGGCCCAAATTCCTTTCCCTGCCTAATTAGGCTTTTCTAAAGCTTAAGAATTGAGGGTGAAACTGGTGCTTACCTTATAGCCTTTTGCTTCCTTCTCCCTCAAAACTCATCAAAAACACTTCACTTCAAACTCTTCAAATAACTGTTTCTGTTTTTAGAACCCCATAGGTTAACAGCTTTTCTGATTTTTTAGAAAATGTTATGAAGCCAACGTAACTTGTTATAAAAGTTATAATACATATAATGAAGACACTTGCGTTCAAATACTGTTGTGGAAAAATAAGAAAGTTGCTGCGTTTTCATTTGAGAATTTCTGCTTGTGGGAGAATGTGTTGCTTCATTTACTGTGTACGTTTTCTCTGAGTCTGTGGTTAAAACACATGAGATTAAAGTCATACCCTACAATTAGAATTCTTTAAACTTAACTTTTACTTTTAATATCTGAAGTCTAGCATATGCACTAAACTTTCTGAACAGTTTATTTGTACCAAGCATCTTTCTTTTTATATCGCTTTAACTAGTATTTTTACATAGAAGTTTCTCATAATAAATGGCAATTCCATTGCCTGCATTTTACTTCTATCTTCACTGAGGTTTAAAAATGTATTTCAAACTGCACACTTAACAAAATGCCTTAACAACTCATAGAGGTGCAATTAAAGATACATGACAACCACACAAACAGGACGTGATTATTAATGATATTTTCAACCAGTGCCTTCTGCTTATGTCAAAAGAGCCTGGCCTGCCCTCTTAATCTCATCTCCATACAGGGAAATACCTATGCTAAATATTCGTTAAAAATTAGGTGTAGCTGTTGTTCCCTGAGTTTAGAGTATTAATTTAAACCTCATTGATTATTGAGCCAGATGTTTCTAGACTACCTTTACTCTTAAGGGAGAAATGTGACATGTTTGCATTAGAGTAACAGTGTGCCTCAGTTAAATTATCTGTAAAATAGAAAAAAAATATACTTCCCTAGATTAAGGTAATGAGGCCTTAAATCAGGAATCTCCTCTACCCCTACCAATCTCAGGATCCTCTTCTCAGTTTGGATAGTCAATCCATCCAGTTCATGATAAACCAAGGCTGAGGGAGAGATTCTAATTTCAGTTCACCCAGCAAGTTAGTGGCATTATTATTATTCCAAAGACTTGACTCAAGAGTCATATTATCTTTACTTTTCACCACCCTTACTCTCACTTATCATAAGATGTTTACCTTTTTGTCTTTTGTATAATTTGTAAGGCCTTTGTAAGTACAGAATACTTTATTGTTCTTTGTCCAGCTCTGATTTACCCTAATTTCTACTTGTCCAGAGGATGCCGGACTCCAGGGAGAGTGAGTGAGGATGTCACTCTTCTTCTCACATGTGTATTGAAGATGCCATGTGGATTGAGATTTTTAATCCTTTCTTGGTTTTTCAGAGCCACAGTTAATTTTTTGAGTCAACATGGACAACACAATTTAGTCTTCTGATCTTTTATTGTATTGGCTTAAAATATATTTTATAAGGCAGTAACCCAGGGCCATCCCTCCATTGGCAACACTCTAGAGTTTTGGCTGGCAAGCATACTGCTTCAACATTAGTATTTTTAAAACTTCTTTTTGGATTGCAATCCTCAATAAGAAATGAATTCTATGCCTCAATGCAGTATACTCTCTGTGTATATATATGAAACAAGGCTCACAAAACAATGTTTAGGCTCATAACGTGGATTTTCTCTATTATCTTATTTTTAAAATACTGATCTCAACACACTGGTTGACTTTTAGGACCACAGTTGGGCTAGAACGTATAATGCAAATAGCAGTATCCTATTGAATTTGTACTTTTAAGGCTGATTTTTCTATCAGCATACTATGTCATATACACACACATACTTGAAAGAAAGAAAAACAAACTGTATATTTTAAAAATGTAGAATTATACCATCATTCCTCATTAAACTTTTATTGAAGGGCTTTAGACTCTAGGATCTGGTGCTAGACTAAATTTCTCAAACATAAGGAACTGCATGAAACCTCACTGTACATTATTGTATTTTAAATGGATCCTCAGCATAGTGTATGCAGTATGTTTAGGGACAGGGAAAACTGGAAGGGTTTTTCTGAAGAATTTTTGATGGTAGCAATTATCAAGTGAAAGTTTGAAAGTGAAAAATAATTTGGGGTGCCTGGGTGGCTCAAAGCCTCTGACTTTGGCTCAGGTCATGATTTCACAGTTTGTGGGTTCAGGCCTCGCGTTAGGGTCTGTGCTGACAGCTCAGAGCCTGGAGCCTGTTTTGGATTCTGTCTGTCTGTCTGTCTGTCTCTCTCTCTCTCTCTCTCTCCCTCTCCCTCTGTCTGCCCCTCCCCCGCTCAGGCTCTGGCTCTCTCTGTCTCTCAAAAATAAATAAACGTTAAAAAAAAAAAACAAAAACCAACATAATAATTCTGCCCACCTCTATTCCAAATTCTAAATTTTATGGCTATGTTAATAGTGCTAGACAGAGGCTTAAAAAACTATTAGAGTAAACATAAGCCAGTTTATTATTGGTTTGTAGTCTGTTAAGATTTTGTATATATTTTTCTTTTACTGTGAAACAGGAGACAAATTCTAGGAATCAGACCCCTATGCCCTAAAAAGACTAGATTGGGAGATTGAGAGATTAGATTAGGTCTCTAAGGATCTGTAGGGATGTAGGCTTGGAAACTCTCATGGGATGGATGATTAAGCCTTCCACAGAAAAAATTAATTTTAATTCCTGGTAGAAGGAATTTTTCTCTAAAAGAAAATTAGTATATTTAATATTTTGGAAATGATCAACCCCCAAATCGTCTTCAGAACATAGTCAGTTTTTTGGTTCGTAAAGTGTAGAAATGCATTTGTTATGACAGATCTTTTATGGTTAGAAAATCTGATTGAGAAGGACATATTTCCAATCACCTAATTATGCATCTAGTTAATACCAGAATAATTCTTTTATATAATTTGAGTAATTTTAACAAAATTAATGTACTGTTAATAGCAACATTGAATTCAAATCAATGCCAACAATGGCAAGAGACCAAAATGCATTAACTTATGTGGTAAAGCAAAGACAAATAGGACTCTCAATTCTAGGTCATTAGTGTCTATTGACAGATGAAGTCTCCTTGAGTCATTCTCTGAGTTGGGTTCATAGTTTTGGCACCAAGTAGAGAATATTTCCCTGAGTGTACATTTTCCTTGTAATTGTTTTAGTTTCAAACTGTCCCAACTAGTTTGTTCATTTATCCCATTGCTTCCTAGACATCTTTAAGATATCATAATTATCAGAGATCATACCTGAGTAAACCAGAACCTTCATTCCATCAAAAACAAAAACAGCCTGTTTTACTTCCTATGTTTTATTTACAGGTGTTAGTACATCTATCATTTCTTATCCACAATTCCAAAGCCAACCCAAACCAAACAAAAACAAAAACAAAAACAAAAAACCCCGAAAACCAAAACGTTTTTGGTAACTTTTTTGTCAGCAACACTTGAACTCAATTTGCTACAAAACCTAAATTTACTGTCAGGAAGCTCTTTATCATCTATTCCACTTGGTGGAATGTGTTTAATTACATGGTACTGTTCCAGGCCCTGCTGGGGGTACACTGTTATATTGGGTGTGTAAACCATACCTCCTTTCTAACATCCAAAATGTTCTGAATTTTAAAACATATTTGGCTCCAGGTATTTTGGAGAATGGGTTATGGATCTGTTCCACTATCCAGGTGTCATGTCAGAAATCCAGAGGTCATTTTTTTACTCTCTTTTCTTAACCTCCACAACTATCATATCACTGAATCTGTTAATGTTTTTTGCCCTTCTTCCTCTGCCCCTCCCCCACAAATTCTTCTACTTCTGCTCCAGTTCAGGGTCTCATCAACTCTTAAATGGGGTACCATAGCTACCTGCTACCTAATATCTCAGCAGATGGTGTTATGCTCAAATCCATCCTCAGCAGAACCCCTCCACTAATGATCTGTAAAAATGTAAACCTGGATGTCTCTCTCCTCTGCTTAAACCTATTAATAACTTCACATAACTCAGGATAGAACCCATGGTCCTTAAAATGGTCTCACAAATCTGACCCGTGCTTACCTATGGATTTCTACTCCATAAGTCAAATTTTATGTTCCAACAGCAGATTTCAATGCTTTTTCTTATGTGCTTTTTTTTTTTTAACCCCCCATTGATGTTACCTCTATACCTCTTTCTAGCTCTTAAGACTCAATTGAGGCCTCACCTCACTTAGGAAACTGTATCCCCCCCCACCCCCCCTTACATACATCTGGGCTAGGAGTGATGTCTTAATGCATACTCCTATCATGCACTTTACATATGTGATTTAATATAGTCTGCTTTTGTGCCTGTGTACACATACACACCCATTTAGATATTTGCAAAGCATGTAATATTTTTCTTTCCTCTAAGTCTATTGTGGAGTAAAAATATTGGAGTAAAAGTGGCACAGGGAGGGGAGAGGCATTGGGCAGGCAGTATATTTGCTTTCCTATTGGGCAGTGACCACAGAAATTGAGGATTTAGGAAACTTGTTTCACTGTACTTAATTAGTCTATTTAATTTAGATTGCTTTATTTCCATGTTCTTCCTTTGAATTCCATATTATTGTGGCTTTTGGTTTTGTTCCAAGATCTGGGTTTTACCATTTACAAGTGAAAAGTTAACTTTGTGATTGAAATGTCTTATAGTGTTACTTTATAAATGTTGTACAACTGAGTATATTGCTATTGGTGAGGAATTATCAGAGGGGCAACTTTTACTTAAATAATGTAATTTAATCAGACTAGACCAAAAAAAAAAAAAAAGTCATTCTGTCAGTTTTACCTCTTAAATAAATATTTTTCGAATCCATCTACTTTTCTCCACTCTTGTCACTATCAACATCTCTTGCCTGGATTTTTACAAATGGCCTCCCTATTGATTACCTGAATTCCTTCTGGTTAGTTCCCAGAGGGATCTTTTCAAAACATTCAAAACTGCTCAAAGCCCTTCGTTGCCTTAGGATTAGACGAACTCCTCCACTCAGCCTAAAGGCCTGGCACGGTTGAGATTCTGCTTACTGCACACACCTGTGTCATGTTACTCTGGTGCGGCTCTGCTGGCCCTTTTTATGACCATGCGCTCCTCCTGCCTCTGGTCTTTGCAAGTATCATCATCCCTGCCTGGAACTCTCTTCCCTCCTCTTTTGGCCCATCTAGCTAAAAATTCATCCTTCAGATGCCAGTTTGAGCTCCCCTTTTCCAGGACTAACTAGAATTTTTCACCAGTCTTCGCCTCCCCCCGACCTCCTGCTTCCGCCTATGGATTTAAATTGAAGACTGTAGCCTCAAGGAACAAATTCCCACTTAGTACCTGGGAGTATTAACTTTAAAAAAGTTAAAGTTTCCTGACAAAGGGAGCAGACTTTAATATGTGGCTCATATATTTCAAATTAGATTTCAGTTATTAATGCCTTTACATTTTTATCAAGTAACAGAAGATAATATTTGTTGTCTTAATAAGTATTACCCCTTCTTCACTATTTTACTATTAAGCACTTATGTGCCAGGCATATTATAAACAATTTCATGAATTAAACATTTAATCTTCAAAGCCACTCAATGAGGTGCATGGTATTTTTCTCCCTATTTTAGAGACAGGAAAATAGAGTAAGTAATTTGCCTCTGTCTACGAGGCAGTAAAATGTCGGAGCCAATATTCCAATCCAAGCTGTCTGATTCCAAGTCCTGTGCTTCTATCCTACTTAAATGTAAATAAAACTAAAAAGAATTATTAAAAGCCTTACAGCGGCGATAGCAACAAAAATCTAGTCAACTCTCATTTCCCCCAGTGCTGCTGCGTCTAGGAATGCTTTAACCTCTTTTAGGTGTTGCTTCCTATTTGCCTTTTGCAATAATGTGCTTATACTACTATTCCTTAATTTATCAATGTTTGACATTATCAACTGACTTCCCATTAAAGTAGATAAATATTTAGCTCTTGCGCACACATGCCTCTTGCTCTCCCTCCATCTCTGAATATAATTCTCACATTTTTTTGTTTGCATTTTGGTATTTACTTATGATTATTATGTACATATTGTTTACTGCTGAGCCAAGCAAAATTTGAGTAAATTTTTTTGAGTAAAAATTTTTGAACCATAGAGTTAATAATTCATTTAAGAAAAAAAAATACCTTGGTTTTTTGAGTATTAATTTCTGTTTCTATATATTCCAATATCTTCTCAGTATGATTCCTCCACATAATCAAACCTATCAGATTTATTGGTCTCTTCTGGAGCTCTCTGTTCTCTTGTTCCAATTTGGCCTATTGCGTTCTAAGCCTGTTTCATGGCAGTTGTTTGGGATTTTTCTTTGCTGACGTTTTTGAAGGAGTCCCTATTTTTTAGATATGATGATTTTGTTGTTTACTTTCTCATGTAGATGGAACACATCCCCCAGTAGCTTCTTGAGAAATGATGAATGGAATTAATAAATTTGAGATGTTACCTGCCCGAAAATTTTTATTCTACTCTCAATTTTTTCCCTGCTTATTTTTTTAGTAGTTACTCTATCCACATGGTCCAAAATTTAAAAAAACTAAGGACGTATACATGATAAGTCTTCTTTTAACTGTTGCCCTCTAATACCTGGTTTTCCTATGAGCAAACAATGCTCCTTTTACATATATATATATTATATATGTATAATATATACATGTGTGTGCCTATGTGTGTGTGTATATGTATATATAATAAAGTATATGTTATATATATAAATTGCATACATAAAAATGCAAATGAATCTCATTTTTCACTTAACTTATCGTGGAGATAACCTCGTATCAGCATATAAAGTAGCTTCTTTGTTTTTAATCTGGCATAATATTCCATCATATGACTGTATCATAATTTATTTATTGTAATTTATTTCCCTATTGGTAGAGTTATCGGTTGTTTTAGTGTCTTGATGTTAAAATGATGCTTTAATGTGCAGACTTACAGGTTATCATTCTACTTGCATATTAGCATATCTGTGGGATAAATTTCTAGAAGTTATCCTCATACCTGATTGATAATTTGTTGAAGGCGAGTAGTGTGAGACCATGCAAGTTTGATAGTTCTGAGTCAGATGGATAGGGTAAAGGGCAGAAGAATACCTGGTAGTAAATACCTCATGGCAGAGTGGACCCTTGTGAGGGGCAATTCATAGTACAGAGAGGGCTTCTAATGCAAATTATTGTTTTCGTTGTTTTATTTGAGCTTTCAGATATGACCCATCTTTTTGAACTGGTTAAGACTTGTTGCTCTTATTACCTCAGTCTCCTTCTTATATCCTTTACCCTCTGTCATTAGTCTTTTAGCATTCATAGCCCCTTGCCCTGTTATTTTAACTCCAGCTCTTCCACTGCAGATAATCCAGAACAGAGAGCACTCATTAGCTGGTCTTTTTTCAATAAGTCAAGAACCCATCCTTACACAATTCACAATTTAACAACCTTTCCAGCCTCCACATTGATTCATTTGCTGAATTTAGCCAACTCTACCTCCTGGATCTCTTCCCAAGCCTCCACACCCCTTCTCAATTTCTTACCTGGATTAATTTTAATAGTCTGCTAATCACCTTCAGTCTCCTCTCTGGTTCACCACCCTCACCACCAAATCCATATTAAAAACAGCTTCAAGAATAATCATTTTATTTTATTTTATTTTATTTTATTTTATTTTATTTTATTTTATATTTTATTTTATCTTATTTTTTTAATGTTTGTTTACTTTTTAAAAAAATATTTATTTTTGAGAGAGATAGAGACAGAGCACAAACAGGGGAGGAGCAGAGAGAGAGGGAGACACAGAATCTGAAGCAGGCTCTAGGCTCTGAGCTGTCAGCACAGAGCCTGACCATGGGACTCAAACCCACGAGCTGTGAGATCATGACCTGAGCCGAAGTCAGGTGCCCAACCAACTGAGCCACCCAGGCACCCCTAATGTTTATTTACTTTTGAGAGAGAGAAAGAGTGTGTGTGCAGTGCCAGTCAGAGAGGGGCAGAGAGAGATAGAGACAGAGGATCCAGGCTCTGTGCTGACAGGAGAAAGCCCAATATGGGGCTTGAACTCACGAACTGTGAGATCATGACCTGAGCTAAAGCTGGACTTAACTGATTGAGCCACCCAGGGCCCCAAGAATTAAATTAAATTTAATTAAATTTAATTAAATTTCAGTTGTAGTTAGGTCATCACCCTGCTTAATACCCCTCAGGGCTTCTCCCCTTTGCCAGAAGAACTAAGTACAAACCCCACAGAGTTAGGTACCCCTTCCTTCCCTATATGGAGTTGGGCATTCAGTATTCTCATAGACCTCACTGTGTGGTAATTGTCTATGTATGAGGAAAATTTTCCTATTTGAAGTTAGCTTTTCAAAGGAGAATAGAAGTTTAGTCTGACACTCGTTTATTTCCAACTGAAACATGTATTAATAAGATCTTTTCATACTCTAACCATGAGGAGTGGGGAATGCAGGAATTTCAGATGGTGACTAGATAAGTGGAGGGATAGTGCATGTTTCAAAATAGGTGCAAAAATAGCCTAATCATAAAGGCAGACATTGCTTTTATGCCTTACTTTTTTTAAATGATGTTATGGATTTGTGAAGAACTGTTTTGTTTTTTTACATCTGGGAATGTGGATGCTAATGGAGAAGAGGTAAGCACAGGGAAATAAAGAAATGTTGAGATTGAAGCCATTTTGAATTTCTAGGGATTGGCACAGTACCTTGGGCCAAATTCTATCCACCACCTGTTTTTGTAAACAAAATTTTATTGGAACTAGCTATGTCCGTTCATTTGTGTATTGTGTATGACTGGTTTTGCACCACAAAAATAGAGTAGTTGCAATAGAGACCATATGGCTCACAAAGCAAAACATATTTATTATTTGGCCCTTTATGGAAAGTTTGCTGACACTTTTTCTAGAGAAGAATGGAAGCTGAGAGGTAGAGGATGAGTATGTACCCAGTGAGTTATAGCTAAGCTTGTAGAAAAGTGAATGCAAAGTGATAGCAATTGAGCAATTGCTCACTTGCTCCCCTATTCCCCTATCCCTTAAATTCTGGGCCCTCAAAAGGGAGAATGAGTAGAAATTGTCTACTACTCATGAGATTTGGGATTCTTTCATAAAAGGAATGTTCACTGGACTTAATTGTTTGCAACCTGAGTGCCCATCCTCCAGTTATATTCCATGTCAAGGCCCAGTACACTCTCCCTTTTACTAAGATATTGAGAAAAACATTAATGAGGGAAGTCCCTGCATTAGTGAAAAAAAAAAAAAAAATCTGTGGTTGCTCTCCTTTGTAGGCCATTAAGATTGGCTCCTTGGTTTCAATGGAGATGATGGGATTCCATAGTAGCAGAAGACAAGTGGCAGCATTTAACCACCAAGGACAAAGTAGGTATCTACCATAATGGAAATCTGGGACATAGATATAATCAGAAGGCATTGTTTTGCAAATGTGATGAATGAAATAGATGGGCAGTACTACAGTATCACTTGTTGTATATACCAGAAAAAACTCTAGGCTTGGTGGCAAAAAGCATTGGCTTTAGTTGCCACAGTTGAGCATCATTACTTCTCACTCAGTTTCCAAACCCAAGTCAATTTACAGGCCCAGAGCCCTTTGATTGAAGTTGAGGCCAGTCTTGAAGGCTACACCATTGCTTCAAGCATACACCACAAATTTTCCTCAAAAGCCTTCCCCAAAGGGACCTATAGCCATTTATTAGAGAGGCTATGCTTTGGGGAAAAGAAAATACACTCAGACCTTTTGTACCAATTCCTATGGAGCCAAAATACCACTTGTGGCCCTCTAGTCATCGTGTGGAGTTATAGCATTTAGGTAATAGGTGGAGTCTTAGCCAAAGTCTGACTCACAGGAGGGTCCAGCTGGTCAACAGATCTACCCTGTGCTTATTTCCCCATTTCCTTAATATATAATTGGAGTAGACATCCTGGATAACTGGCAAAATCCTTATATTGGTTCTCTAAGTGTCATGGGTTGAGGACCGTTGTGATAAGAGAAGCTAAGTGGAAGACCTTAAAACTTGCCCTCCTTCTAAGATGGCAAATCAGAAAGAATACTATATCGAAGGGAATTGTTGAGCTCAGTGCCACCATCAAAGATTTGAAATAAGACTTGAGTTATCTATCACATCTCATTTAACTCACTTATTTGTCCTGTGCCCAAGTTGGATGGATCTTAAAGAATGAATGGACTATTGTAAACTTAATCATTGGATGATTCCAAATGTGCTTGCTGAAACAGAATGTGGTGTCTTTACTTGATATAATCAACACTACCTCTGGCATTTGGTATGTAGCTATCGACTTGGTTAACTGCTTTTTCTCTGTACCAATTTACAAGGACCACCAAAAGCAATTTACTCTTTTTTTTTTAATTTTTTTTTTCTCTTAACGGTTATTTTTGAGACAGAGAGAGACAGAACATGAACTGGGGAGGGTCAGAGAGAGAGAGGGAGACACAGAATCCGAAACAGGCTCCAGGCTCTGAGCTGTCAGCACAGAGCCCGACACGGGGCTCGAACTCACGGACCGTGAGATCGTGACCTGAGCTGAAGTCAGACGCTCAACGGACTGAGCCACCCAGGCACCCCAAAGCAATTTACTCTTATCTAGCTTGGCCAACATTGTATCTTCACAGTCTTGTCTCAGGGCCAGGTCAGTTCTCCTGTCCTAGAAATCTTAATTATCCCAACATCCCACAAGATATCACATTGGTTTACTATGTTGATAATATTATGCTGATTGTATTTGATGAGCAGAAAGTAGCAATTACTTTAGGTATCTTAGTGAAGCATATGAGAACCAGCGAGTAATCAGACTCACAAAAATTTAGGGGTGCCTCGGTAACATTTCTGGGCATTCAGTTGTCACTGTACTTAATAGGCCTTTTGTTTTTTGGTTTTTGTTTTTTGTGTTTTGGAGGCAATATTTTCTTCTCTCCTTCCCATTTTCTTTCTTTCTTTTTTTTTTTTTTTAACAAAATATTGCATAGAATTTGTTAGATACTAAGTTTACAATTTAGTCTTTAGGTAACTGAATATTACGTTGGGACTGTGTCAGAATTTGAAAAGTAATTCCCATTGTCCCTGGAGACAATGGCTGTTGGCATTCTGTGTCTCATTCCAGGGTTCCTCTTCACTTGTAATGAGGATGCTTGCATCTTGCTAGGTGCTTGTTTTGTTTTTCCACCGGAGTTCAAATGTGTGAGAAAGTGTGCATATGGAAACTGAGCAGTCAAAAGGGTAGACTATGCTGCTTATTGTCTCTCAGCTGTAAATTCATTCTCTTCTCCTGCTCTGTAATAATGGAGCGGGGCGGGGTGGGGGGGCGCTGTAAATCTGTAAATATTTCTCCTTTGCTGGCTGGCATGATGTTAATTAAGCCTTGTCAGTAGAGGGCACTGGAAGGATACTGAAAGTAGAAGATACTTTTCCTTCCTGGTTTCAGGGTGACTTTCTGGCTAGGCTCTTACTGAGCATATACCTTTTTCTCTACTTCTAGGCCGCCACATAGTTTTCTCTAGTGTTAGGTAACTGCATGGCACAGCTTTCTCTAGAGTTGGCACACCTCTGCCCCCTGCACTTTCTCCAGAGCTTGACTTGGACAGCAGGGTTGTACCCTGGAGTCATAGACATCATGGACCTGTTCCCCAGCCCAGGTCACTGCTCCATACACTCTTTGTTTAGCCTTATACATGTGCATATTGGGGACCCCACAAAACTGGGTTTCCAAGGCACCAACTACCCAAATTTTATCCTAGGCACCAACCTGCACCATATTGGCCCAGGCTATACATGAAAGTGCACTACATTCCTGCAGAGCACAGCTTCTTAACTCCAGGTGCCATCAGCAGCCAGATGTTAGCATCGGCACCTAACAAGTTCCAGGGTTTGACATCTTCCTATGAATGGCTTCTTCTGGGACTCCACAGGTCAGATTTTGGGCAAGTTTCACGAGTGAGATACCTCTGTAACTTTTCCACTGTCAAGGAGCCAACACTGCTCTTTCTGTAGAGATCTCTGGATCTATGTGCTGGTGAGGGGAAGGTTCTTCTTGGGCTCTCATCTCAGCCTTGTAGGTAGTGATTGCCCCTTATATCTACTATTCCTATATTATTTTGAATTTTTTTTAACTCTCACTAACCAATTCCCTGTTACTCCAGTCCTCTCAGAATATTATACTTTCCTTTTTCAAATCACTATGTAGTTTCTGTCTCCTTACTAATCCAAGAGCCATCAACTGTGTTTACAAAGTAAATAGACAGATCTTTTAAAAGGTAGTACTTCTACCCAGGAGAAGTACTAGTTAAGTGGGTAATCTGTGGGACCACTCAATTCACTCCTCAAAATTATGCCATAACCAATCAGTATATACCTTTCACAGGTGCAGATTCAATCACAGTAGCAGGAGAGAGAATATGTGAGCTTGCCTTCACCACCATATTACCCTCCCCTGCAAAGGGTAGGGCAGTTCCATAATTACTTGTATGCTCCAAATTGTGTAGAGTTGGCTGCTCTACAAATTAAGATCCTGTTCATAACCTTTCACCTTCAAAGATAATATTGTCAATAGAGATGCTTATCTGACCAGGTTTAGCTGAGAAGTTGGATGTGTGACCACACCCTTTTCAGTATTAAATAAAAGCAGTGCCTCTGAGTTGTTGGAGCTCAGCTCTGTTACTAGACTTTTTGTCACATAACCTGCAGATGACTTTTGTTCAGAAAGTCATCTTACTCTGTGACAGTTACATGCAGTTAGTTGTTCACTGGTGGCATTTTCCAGCCAGCCAGAGCAACCCCAGTTTGTTTTTCAACTGGGATATTTGGGATATGTCTGCTGCTTCCTCCTGTGAGGGAGCATGTAGCCATCTCAGGGTAGTTTGCTTTGTATCAGTGTTTGTCCCTTGTCATACATCCACAGGTCACTTCCTGCTTAGAAGAATTTCAGGCAAGGGTGTGGAAATGGATTTAATCATAACCGAAACTAGCCAACCATAATAGTAAGTCACCGTGAAATTTGGTTTTACCAATAAATACAAGCAGAAATGACTTCCTGCCACCCCTCCATTCCCTAACTAGTAGATGAGAGGTGCTTAATAAAGTTTCTTCCCAAGAACGTAAGGTTTATTATTAGAGCAAGTTTTGTTGTTGTTTTGATTCGATTAGGAGATCTAGGTAATGTGTGGCAAAAATCAAATATGAATTAATTTACAGTAGTGTACTCTTCTTAATCTACAATCTATGCTACATTTTGGATATATAATTTTGTAATGTTTTGTTTTTTGTGATTACCCTTAATTTTTGTCGCATGCTTTAATTCATGCTGTAGCAAGCAAGTTTCATATACCAATTAGGCTTTGTGCCAGTTAAAGTCACCTGGAACCAGACCTTAAATCCCTGGAGCTGTAAAGGTTTGTTGTCACAAATATAGGAACAAGAAATGGAAAGAACTACTATCCTCTTATTTTATTAAATGTTACTTTCACATGCGGTTATGAAATGTTCTGCTTTTCACTGCTTTAGAAGATTGCTTCAGTTGGAATATTTAAATTAAACTTACAACTTAACTAATGTCTTTGCAATGTGTCCTTTTCCACCTGGAAGGGACAACTGGACTAAAGATGGATCTTTTCCAGTTTGAATCTGCATGTAAACGACATCCTCAGGTGACTCTTTGTCACATTAAAGTTTGAGAAACTAGAGTCTACATAACTGAAAGCCACAGCTCTGTAGTTATTTTGATTTGTGATAGCTCAGTCTTTTCTGTTCAGATAGCAACATGTTTTTACCCTGGAGAATAACCCATTGGTTTTTAACCCAATCTCACAGACTGTTAGAATCATGCATATTGTTTTAGTCATTTTAAAGTATCATTATTTTGTGCATGTTTTAATTTATTATTAATGCCTTTTTGTAATGTCTACATATATTCTAGCATATAGATTGATAAGGCCTCTGAATATTAACTTTTTTCTAATTTTAGAAATTTATAATAATTTAGAGATCTTTGAATAGATCTTTGAATTTAAATTATTTTTTTTTCTAGTTTAAAAAAACTATTTCATGATGTTAATCTCTCCTGTGAATCTGACCTTTAATAATTAGCAAATGACATTTTAGATAGGTGTGTTTAAAGGTTTTAGAAAGTACAATAAGACCTCTACCTGCTAATCATTTTTATATCCTGAATTTGCTGTTGTGCTGGTTTTTTTTTTTTTTTTCATTTTTGAAACTTCTGAGTTTAATTGGAAGTTGAAATTAAGAGAAATTTGTTTTGTTTCATTGGCTGTTTTCACATAGGTCTTGACATTTGGTAAGTAGTGAGGCTTAGGAACGTGATGTTATTTCCAGGAATAGGAGTTAAGAATCCTGGTTTTGTTTAACTCATTCATTTATTGTGTGGCTTTTGGATTATGTGTTTTATTGCGCAGAATCTGAGTTTTTCCATCTTTGTGATGGGAATAACATATTTTAAAAGTAATTTTACAACGCCATAATTTGTAGTAAAACCCCAATGTGTCATTTATATCAGCATTAACCTCTGAGCCTTTTCAGGAAACTTTGGGTCATTCTTGCTTTGGATTTCATCTTATCTCTCCATGTCAAAATAACTTTTGCTCATTTTATATCAGCATTCTATTTTGAAAAACCTGTCTTTGGAGTATCAGAAATTAATAGTGTGGTTGCTTTTGGTTAGGTGCAGTCATTTCCCTATCAAGTGCTAGTTTTGATTTGCCTAAAGTCTCGTGACCTACACCAGTGATTCTTAACCCTTGCCGCCCTTTAGAATTATCTGGAGAGCCTAAAATAACAACAAAAGCAGGACCTGGGCCCTGGCCCTAAAACAATTATATCAAACTCTCTAGAGGGGAGGCCTAAAGCACGCTTTTTAAAGAGCTTTCTGCTAAGTGTATCCAGAGTTGAAGACCGCTAAATAGAGATGCTTAATGTTGAGTGTAATTTATCATTAATGGAAGCCTAATATTGCACATTAGCAGCAAAGGACAGAAAAGTCATATAAAAATCCCTGGGAGATTCATTTCAGAATCTTCAAGTGATCAGCAATTGATAAAAGAAGACTATTCCCTTCTGAAATAATCTGAAAAGAGCAAAGCGTCATGTTCCTACTCTAGTAAACTCTGCCACTAAAAGGTCTCAATCTCTTAATCCTCCATTGTTAAAATCTACAATCTCATCCTCAGCCTTATTTCCAAAAACACGTTCTGAAAACAGTTGTGTGGTATTTATTTTTATTTTTTTATTTTTATTTTCATTTTATATATAGAGAAAGCACACACAAGTGGGGTAGAGGGGCACAGGGAGGGAGAGAGAGAGAGAGAAAGAGAGAGAGAAAATCTCAAGCAGGTTCTACTCTCGGTGAGGAGCATGACATGGGGCTTGATTCCAGGATCCTGGAATCATGACCTGAGCCAAAATTGAGTTGGACCCTCAACTGACTGAGCCACCCCAGCGCTCCGGTGTGTGTGTGTGTGTGTGTGTGTGTGTGTGTGTGTGTGTGTGTGTGTTTATTTGACTCATTTGTCCAGAAAACCTTATGTGATACGAAGCTATTTGTAGTTCTTTCCTTAGGGTTTCCCCTTATCTCCTTACATTTAGAGTGTCATCTCTTGACCCTTGAAGATCTTATTTCAGATAACTTCAACTAAAAGCTTAGTATTGTTTTCAACGTAAATTTTAGTTAGCTAACATACAGTGCAATATTGGTTTCAGGAGTAAAAAACTTAATATTTAAAAAAAAATTTTTTTTAATGTTTATTTATTTCTGAGACAGAGACAGAGCATGAGTGGGGGAAGGGCAGAGAGAGAGGGAGACACAGAATCAGAAGCAGGCTCCAGGCTCTGAGCTGTCACCACAGAGCCCGACGCGGGGCTCAAACTCACAAACTGTGAGATTATGACCTGAGCCGAAGTTGGTCGCTCAACCGAGTGAGCCACCCAGGCGCCCCAAAAAGCTTAATATTTTAGATCAGACCTGAGTTTGAACACAGTTGGGAGAGTACTGCTTTTCCACTTAAACTGAATCATGTTGGCCAAGCCACTGAATCTATTTGACGCTCAGTGTTTGTGGGCAAAATGGGAATGACTTCTCAAGATTATTGGAAGACTACATGAGAACCTGTGTAATATTAAAGTATCGGGGACCTAATCAGTATTTAACAAAAGTAAATTATTATTTTATTATTTCTGATAAATTAAATCTTCGTCCTTCTTTCCTTTTCCTGGTAAAAAAATTTATTGGGTGCTCACTGTGTCACCGACATCGTGAGTGCCAGAAAAACAACCAGGAGTAAGGGAGACATCATTTGTGTCCTTCATAAGCTTCCTTTGACTCCCTCATTAGAGACATCCTAAACTAAAACCTGCTAATTGAGTGACTTCTTCAGATAGGCACACACACAATGATAGGATTATTGCCCTATTGGTGAAGAATTCCATTCTTCTTTCTCATTCCCCAGCCTACCCTCTAATATGATTTTGGGCATATAGTATCTTGGGAAAACCATCACTGCTATGGAAATATTTAGTTTTGTCATCTCCCTTTACTGTATGCTTTCCCTGGACCCTTTCTTGTTTTATGTTGTATTAAAACATCCTAAGGGGACCAGCACATTCCTTCTCAAATGCCTAATCTAGCTTACATACATACACAGCAAGAATTGTATGGTTCTGAAACTACATTGTGTCTTCAAATAATGTAAAAAGTATACGAGGTCATTTTAATCCTTACATGAGGCTCTGAAAGCAACCAAAACTCAGATGTATTAGAATCTCATTTTTCTGGGCGGTATACATTATAATTGAATTATCTTTTGAAACCAAAGTGCCTATTCCATACATACATACATATCTTTCCAATTAGAAGTAGTATACAGAACTAACTATTCAAATTCTGCCTCTTCTGTTTATTTAGCTTAAATTTTTTTACTAAAGGCCAGAGAATCCATCTTAAAACTTGGCTTTTTAATTTTAAATTTAGCGGTATCTTTGGAAGAAAAACTGAATAAAGTGTCAAAGTTAGTTTTCACATCTATAAATTAAATTTTCCTTAAAATATGTTTAGAATGTAGGGAGAACAGGCATTCTCCTTCCCCTTTGTGCCTGCAAATTTGACTGAGTATAATGGTGCATGTTATGTAATTATATACTGAAACCCCTTCATATTATATTTTTTAAAACATCGTGAAGAAAATCAGGCTGTCATCGATGTTCTCTTTTTTCCTTTTCCTTTTCCTTTCTTTTGCTTCTGGTGGCCCATATTAGAGTTTAGTAAACATGTTGTCTATTCTTAGGGTAGACACTGTTGCCTCTTTAGAGTCACTTCAAGTAAAAAGCTTAGTGCCATCTTCTTTTTGTTATTAGATTTTATTATTTGTGTGAACTATAGAAAATAGCTGTGGTATAACACCTTAGACACTCTTAATTTTCTACTCTTCAGTAGAAAGAAGAGTGGTTCTGTCAGGATTCACAAGTATTATCAGGTGAATAAATTTGAGAGTGTGCCAGTTTACTTGTTAAAACTACTTATAATCTTAGGTTTAGTTGGAATAGAGGTGCATAAGTTGAGGACAAACTCCATAAAATAAAAGCCACTATTTTAGATGTATGCCTAACAGTACCTATCAGTATACCTACGCTTTCTTACGGATTTCCCCCTTTCTTTATAATCAATGCAATGAAGTCCTTTGGCCCCTTGGTCATTGAGTTAAGGTACCTTTTTTTTTTTTTAAAGAAACTCTAAATATGTTTATAAAAATAATTGTATGCATATCATATAATAAATATTAGCCACGGTTTACAAGGTATTTTTTATTGGAGAGAAATCTCTAATATATCCTCAATAGATTATAGCTAATTATGGCAAATGTGTTCTTCCAAAAGTGTAAATTTCTTGAGGGCAAGATATCTTTGTATTTTTCTTAACCATAAGAGTACAGTTGTTTGTAGCTTATGTTGTTGGTTGAATGAATCAATTGAACCATGCCTATAGGAATGATTAGCTACTAATGCCATTTATCATTTCCATTTATAGGTATTACCATTTAATGAAACCTTCTTGCCAGCAAATCTATGATAAAAAATATAAGTAACAGAGGAAACTATAACTGTTATTTGTCAAGTGGGAAGCTTTTAATGTCAGAATGGCTCACCTAAAACGACTAGTAAAATTACATCTTAAAAGACATTATCATAAAAAGTTCTGGAAACTTGGGGCAGTAATTTTTTTCTTTATAATATTTTTGATTTTAATGCAAAGAGAAGTAAGTGTTCAATATTCCAAAGAGGAATCACGGATGGAAAGAAACATAAAAAACAAAAACAAGATGTTTGATTTAATGATAGAAGCTGTAAACAATATTAAAGATGCAATGCCAAAAATGCAAATAGGAGCACCGGTCAGGCAAAACATTGATGCTGGTGAGAGACCCTGTTTGCAAGGATATTATACAGCAGCAGAATTGAAACCTGTTCTTGACCGCCCACCTCAGGATTCTAATGCACCTGGTGCTTCTGGTAAAGCATTCAAGACAACCAATTTAAGTATTGAAGAGCAGAAGGAAAAAGAACGTGGAGAAGCAAAACACTGTTTTAATGCGTTTGCAAGTGACAGGATTTCTCTACACCGAGATCTTGGACCAGACACTCGACCTCCTGAGTATGTTAAACAATATTCATTGTTTACTGTTTAACATTAGAGCTTGCAGGGGAGGGGCATTTGCTAAGGAATTTGCTTGTTCTGTAGTAACTCTCTGAGGCAAAATATCAGCAATTGCTGTTTAATTTAATTATGTTTGCTTATTATTATTGAGGCTTTCCATATCTATGCTTGGTGAGGCATTGCAGATGTAGAAGGTTGTTACCTTACAAATTAGGAGACTAAATTTTAGATCTGATTTCTGTAGAACCACAAGGAAATTCTTAATTCTTAGATGCTTTAGTTTTCTAATTTATTAAGAAGGGCATATTGGGCAATTTTATGGGAGATGTGGGAGGCAGAGGAGCTGTTTCTGTTCCTCTGTGTGTTGCTGTAGAATAAAAATGTTTAAAAAGTGCCGAGATTTTGGAGCTGTTAGATAAGAATTTTCTATGAACTAAGTCACAGACTTTGTGGCTACTTTCAGTACTGTAATTGTATTTCAGAATGCCTTGTAACCTTTTGTAATCTTTCTTTTAAAGAACAATATTGTTAAATTGCTAATTCGATTATGATTTTTTTTCTCTAGAGTTTTGTTGAATAAGTTATCATATGTATAGAATTGTCTCTCTTTAGCTTCTAAGAGGCCAACATTGCCTTTTATGTCCCTTTGTTTACATGGTATCTCAAGTACACAGTATTTTTATTCTGGTTTCCCTCCAGTTCCAACTATGCTCTGTCCATTGTTATCTTTGAGGTGGTGTTCAAGTGTTCTATTTGAATTCAAATAACTAAAATAAATTCCAGCAGTTTTCAAACCATTTGTTGATTTGTTGAAAGTATGAGATAAACCGTAAGCAAGCAATGCCTACATATTTTGCTTCCTGGTTATAATAGAATTACATTTGGAAATGCATCTGAAGAAAAGAACTTTGATAGACTTAGGTCGATGGCTTCACTCCTATTTTTCTAGATGTATGATCATGAATACTTGCTCTAACTAAGAGTCCCTTAATATTGAAGTTGGGTAGATTAGATTTCTGTCTCTCTATTGTAATCTGTGTGATTCAAGATTAAGGTGCTAAACATTTTTAAGTGAATGTGTGAAGAAACAAATGAATGTCCATAAAATATTCTACCTTTATAACAAGGCACAGAATAGTTCTTTTCTTATGTTAATAGTTAAAATGCAGTATTGCATTTGACTGATTTGGGGAGAGGTCTTGACTGAAAAGCAATCCACATCACAAATCAAGAAGCATAATTTTTATTCTTTGACATGACAGTCAATGTCAGCTCAAGACAAGTTTTTTTTTTCCCCAATATAGCATTGAGGAACTACAATAATATTCAATAATGAAATCATTGTAAGTGAAAAACAACGAGGTACTTAAAGTAAAGAACCTTTTTTGGATAAGAATTGGATACCTAGAACTGTGAAGAATTGGTGAAGATTTAACACTTTCTTACTTTAAATTTAACTTATATCAGCAAGGAACACATTTTCTGAAGAATTGCTGGTCATTTCCATGCTCATTGAAAATATAGATCCAGTGTCTCTCAAAGTCAGATGGTCATGTGATTGATAATTTAAGTACATATCTATATGCCAAATTTTACAAATGGTTTGAGTATAAGCAGTCAGTTTGGCAAGTTATTTAATTTCACTACTTTAAGTGACATGTAAAACAATATCTAAAGCCTAAGTTTAATTTTTTTTTATTGTTTCAGAATAAATGAGGTTTATGAAATCATACTGTGAAATTGTATCACTTGCATTAATGCTATAACATGACACCTTTACTTGATGTTAACAGTTATCAGTTAAGCAAAGAAATCCTAGCTTGAACTAAGGAAAGCTTTGTAAGAATAAAGTGATCACATTTCATTAATGTGAATTTTTGTGAATTTTTGAATTTAAAATTTCGAAACCTTTTTGTAATTATTAATATTAGTCACATGACAAGTAAATGTATGCAAGGTTTTTTGTTTTTTTTTTTTTTTTTTTAATCCCAACACCCCATACAAATGCTTCTAAGACAATAAATCATAAGGTTTTTGGTGTTTTTTTTTTTTTTTTTAAGAAAAACAGCATGGAGTTTTTAAATAATTTTTACTTTTAATTTATGTTGGTTTGCAAACCTTTATGTCTTAAAAATACAAGCTTATATTTAGTCATACATTTCTGTGTAATTGTAAGTCAAGACTAATTGTGAATAGGTAGTTTGTGTTTGGACCTTACTTCTAATTGGCAGTTTATCCAAAATTCACTTTAAAATATATCATTTGCTTTCATCTGTCAGTGAGGATGAATGTCATTATTTGCTTCTGACTATGCATGTATATTTGAAATCATGAAGGCACAAAGAGAGCAAAATCACTTTCACTCATAACCTTTGCTTCCTTTTCTTACTCAACAGTGTTGACACACTCTATTAATACTTTATCCTCAACCTAATTCCTTGTTTATCCCTACTAATATTCCACCCTAAAGACAGCCTCTCAGAATAGTATCTGAAACATTCAAACTGAGGTATGGCTATAAAAGTGAATAATGAGAACATACAGGGTATCTTTCTTTGGGTGGCTTTCCCAGGCCTCTAGGGTCATACTGGGGGCTCTGTTTCCCTCACAGAGCATTTGAAGTGTGTTAGTTTCTTATCTCCATAAGTGAATGATTTACTTCCTATCTTTGGGTTTGAACAGCACTGTTTGATTGTTCACACGCTGTATTTATAGTGCCTTTTGAGTGGGAGGATTTTATATTCTGCTGTCTAAAATTGTATAACCATTTATGATTTTTAAGTGAACTTAAAGATTATTTATTTTTACCATAGACCACACATATTTTATGTCCCAGGGTTACTCTGATTTTACAGTGTTTTGAAACCCTCTACTCTGTTATATCTTTGGATCCTCACCTCAACTCAGTAGGTGAGAGACTGTGGTCAGCTTCAGTCTCAAAGGCTGGGTACTGTACAGATCCACTCATACCCAACAGCTTCTTATGAAGATTATTTTCATTGAGGAAGATATTATTATAAAAATAAATTCAAGATCAATTTGTAACTAATGTGTTTAGCTAATGGTTAGTACCATTAATCAGCCAAAAACGACTTAGGGTCTATCTCCTTGTGCCTATCAATGTTTCATATGGCAAAAAGATCACATGACTTTTAACAGGGATTTAGGATTTTATGTAAAATTTTTAAGTTTAGTATTTTAAAATGCTAGGTCTTATTTAATTAAACTCTAGATCAGGTTACTGGAGCAAAATCTTTAACACAACATTGTTGGTATATGGTAGCAACTTAGTAAGTCTTGCTGAATTGTGAGCATCATAAAAAAAATAGATTTTATAGTAAGCCATTTTTTTCTCTTTTGGTTCAAGTAGAGATTAAGTAAATTGATTTAAAAACTTGAAAAATATTACATACTTAGGAAAGTAAGAATCTCTACGAAGATGAATATTCATTTAATAAAGTTGCACTGTTTAAAGTTTATTTATTTTTGAGAGCTACAGTGTGTGCGTGCACACATGCACAGAGAGTGGCAGAGAGAGTGGGAGAGAGAGAATCCCAAGCTGGTTCCATGCTGTCAGCATGGAGCCTAATGCGGAGCTTGATCCCACAAACCACGAGATCATGAGCTGAAAGCAAGAGTTGGACACTTAACTGACTGAGCCACCCAGGTGCCCCTGAAGTTGCACTGTTAAAAAAAATTGGAGGTAATAAGAAAAATGGATGATTTCTACAAGGGGGGGGGAGAAAAATTGGTTTTTATTTGAGCGATTACAAGTGTTTGCCATTGTTATAGGTTATCTCGTTTGTAGGTTATATTTTCTATTTAAAATGCTATTTGTATTTGAAATTATATTGTTGAGAAAACTTACAATAGCACGTTTTAATCCTTGACCTGGAATCTGTATCAGTGGACATGATCTCTGTGTAAAAAATTTTGTTTTGATTTGCATTTGCATAGCATTAAGATCAACTTACATAGAAAAAAATTGTCTGCTATTGTTTCTATGGTGATAATGGTTAAATAATAATTTTAGTAATGGCATAGCTCTGAAATAAAGTAATAAAATTCATAATTGTTCTACTTCTTTGACTTCTTCTAGATGTATTGAACAAAAATTTAAGCGCTGTCCTCCCCTGCCTACCACCAGTGTCATAATAGTTTTTCATAATGAAGCCTGGTCCACGCTGCTTAGAACTGTCCACAGTGTGCTTTATTCTTCCCCTGCCATACTGCTGAAGGAAATCATTTTGGTGGATGATGCTAGTGTAGATGGTAAGAAAGCACATGCAAATTAGGTTGTTTTCCAAGTAAATCCATGTGATGTTGTCCAAAGTCTATTTGATTGTATTGTACTCTCTGTATGCAACGCCCCCCCCCCCTTGAATATAATACCTTGGATGATGGGTATGATGGATGAGAGTAGAATTCAAAGGTATCTATATTTAAATATTTTAAAGTTCAGAAATGTTTGAAGTACCATGACTTCTAACTTTGTGGTCCTCAATGTGAGACTTTTATTGTAAGGCATAGTGGTTAAGAACACAAACTTGAGCCTTGAGTCAGGCTGCCTTGGTTTGAATCCCAGTTCTGGTCCTATCCTGCTGTGTAACTTGGACAAATTACTTAACCTTTTTATGCCTCAGTTTCTTTATCTGTAAAATGGGGAAAATGCCATATTTCATTGAATTTATTGCACATCATTAGTTTATTTTTTAAATTTTTATCTTTTCATCATTAGTTTACATACCGCTAGAATAAAAAACCCTCACAACCAATTACACTAAGATGCCATTGATTATAATAAGTATCTAATGGTGCAGCTTAGAATTGAGGAAATACATAAATGATACATAACTCCTAGGATTGTTTTGAAGATTAGATGAGTTAATATAAATAATACATTAATTAATAATATAAATGAGTAGTTAAAAATCATTAAAGAGTCACTACATCCTGTTTTATTTTGGCTGCTAAGTATTTCAATATTGTTTACAAAGTTAGCTGAATTCTTTAATGAATTTCTACTTAAAATTACAAATCAACGGTCAGTTACTAAATTGTACATTTTAAATTGGAATTGCAAGGCTAATCAGACAAATGCCCTAATTTGCTAAGTTTTCAAACATTATGAGTATTTTGAAAACCAAACAGATATAGATTATTTCAATGATCACAAAATTTATTCCTGAATTAGTTGAGTTTGGAGCCTGATTCTTTAAGGTCAAATTCTCACTCCAATACTAACTAGCTGTTTCCTCATCTGTAAAATGGGGATAGTGATACTCTTTCATCTATCCGAAAGCAACATCTGTTTTAAGATAAACCATTACTTTATGTGCCATGAAAAAAGAAAAAAATACTGCTTATTAAGTGACATGTCATCAATAACAAGATGTATCGAGACTTAAGAAATGATAATAAGTGAATAAAGCATAAAATTACTAACCTGGCTTATTTAATATTCTACATACAATCCTAAACATTTCTTTAACTTCAAAATAAAATATCATGAGTGAATTGAGATTGTTTTCAAGTTAAGTATCATCTAGGTGGAATAAGTTTGCTTATCTCCAGAGATGTTTGACATGGATGTGAAATGTATTCACTAAATGGGGAAGTTTTATAATTCAAGTTCCCTGCATATGGGTACACAGTACTGGATCAGAGATTTGAATCTCCACTCCTCTTACCCAGGTTATAACACCACTTAATTGTAACCAACTGATTTATTTACTGCTTGAAATGTTATGATTTTTTTTTTTTTTTTTAATTCTTGGTCTGTAGTCCATAGAGGTGTGTTTTTCCCCCCATGTTTATGTATTTGTTTTGAGAGAGAGAGAGAGAGAGAGAGAGAGAACACAAGCAAGAGGGGGGCAGACAGAAAACGAGAGAGAAAGAGAATCCCATGCAGGCTCTGCACTGGCAGCACAGAGCCCGATGCAGGGCTCAATCTCATGAACCATGAGATCATGAACTGAGCTGAGATCAAGAGTGGGACGCTTAACTGAGTGAATCACCCAGGCGCCCCTGCATCCATAGTTTTAAGTGACATTTGATTAAGTTCTGCATGTCTCTCATATGTTGTATTGTAAAAAGAAAAGAAAAAAAAATCACTCTTTGGTTTTTTGAGCTTTCTTCTCAGATGGTTTTTGTTTGATTTTTCAAGCAGTGAGAAATTAGGGTCACAGTAAGGCTACTTGTAATAAGCCTTCAGTTGAAGGTAACTTCTATTATTGCTCAAACAAAATTAATAGAATTAAAGGAAATCAGAAAGAAAAGTGATATCCAATCATAATCTTCCTATTTAATTTTAATTTTGCTTTTTCTCTCTTGATCGCTGTCTAAATAAACATAGAATGTTTACCTAGTTACATCCATGTCAGAAATCCAATTTTGAAATCTGACATTTTCATATAGTATTATTAGCCCATTTCTTTTACCTTCAAAACTTTATTTTTAATGACCATGATGGACTAGATGCATTTTACTTATTTTACCATTCACCTTCACTCACCCCACCCTGTTAGTATATATCACACTGTAATGAATATCCTTTCTTTTGAATTGTATCTTTGGGTAAGTTAGACTGCTTGGTCAAAGGGTCTGAATATTTTAATTCTTTATAGCATTGGCAATGAATTTGCAACAGTTTTCTTGGTGAGGAATCTTTTTGCATCCTAATGTAATTAATTTGTCTTATTGAATCAAAGATTTAATGAGTACCCGCTATAGAAAATGTGTTCCTAGTTGTTGTAAAGGAGCTTATGATGTAGAAACTATAGTCCCTGGTTTCAATTGGTTTAGGAAAGAGCAGCATAATATGTGGATAATCAAGTGACAAAGAGATAGTTAAGTCCTAGTGACAGCAAAACAAGACAGTCAACGTTTTCAGAGCATGGGCCATATGGTAAGCCTTGTCTTAAATGCACAGCAATCTTTCATTTTTATACTCTCAGCAATCCCTTGTAAGGGTAAATGCTATTATCCCCATCTTATAGATAAACTGAGGTCCAAGTAAAATAAAATAACTTACCAAAAGTCACTCAGCTAAAAGTAATGGTGCTATAAATAAATAAACCCAGGAGGTCTGATTTCACAGCTTTGTGCTCTTAACCTTGCAAAAATACAGGTATGGATGGGGCTTGAATTTAAGGGGCAGATAAAAATTTATAGGAAGTTTGGAAGTTGTGGGTCAATAAAAAATTCTTTAACGACTCAAACAGTGGGACAGTTTATTGAAGGAATCTATAGTGACTCCATTAAAAAAGATTCAATCCCCATTAAAGCCTTTGAAATGTTTTTATACAAGTTTCTATTTTATAAATCTATGATTAAGGCAGAAATATCCATGATTTATATTTTAAGAGAAGTTACAATCCTGCTTGTCTTTCAGAGAATTAATTCTGAGGTTCTTAGAAGGTATGAAAAAGTTAGCCTATTATTTTCAGGCAACAATGCTTAGATTTATTGTCCACAGAAGTTGTTCCTGAACTCTCACTTCCTTTATGAATGTTTAAACTTTGAATAAGCAACTCTTTTATCTGTACCACTGGAGAACTGAAAAAAAAAAAAATATAATCATAGATAAAGTCATCTATGTTTGCTTCTGGAATCAGGCAGAAGCAAACATCTACCCTAGGACATTTACTGATGTTCTCAGCATTCCCAGATCTTTTTGAGGCTGTGCTATGGGCCCAAGAAGGCCACCTGAAGAAACACATTGTATACTCAACAAAGAACCAAGAATTTATTGGTGAAAAAAACAGACTTAAGAAGTTGTTTCAAAATACGAACAACACTTGACTGACATGATTAATGTGTTTTCTTTTACCTACTGTTTTAATTCTTGCTTATCATGTCTCATCCAAATTGGAAAGTTGAATATCTTAAATTTTATACCCATTAATAAGATTTAGCCTGTTTTTAGCTCCATTCCTAACCTACATGCTCCTTTCTTCTTTCATATTTTTACTGGAAAAAAATCTGTGTCAGCAGACTCCAAAGCTTTCAAAAATTTTATGCTGACTCTTTGTAAAAATATTCCTAAACTGCTGTAGCCTTAGGCTTTCCTATTTGCCATTTTCCTCATCATTTTTGTTTTAAATTATTGTGATCACTGCCTAAGTATCAGAGAATCCTTTTGATACTTGGCATTTTTCTTTAAATTTCCAGACTTAAATTCCAATTTTAAAATGTGTCAAATATCTTTTTGGCCAAATTCAGTTTCCTTCACTCCCTTAGCTAGTTTTCTCAGACCCCTAAATGAGCCTTCTTAACTCCTGGGTCTACTCCATTTGAAGTCTCTCCCCTCCTCACAAAATATATTTATTGATATTGCATGTACAGGATAAGTCAGTGTTACCACAGTATGTGTTATAGTTGTTCAGAAGTTAAGATTTGCATATATAGCTATTGTTTTTCTTTGAAGAGTTAAAGATACAATTTCGTCTTAATGGAAGGATGTGTGCAACTGTTAAGATGACGAATGTGGAGATATTGCCCTGTGGTTTCTTCATTTGCTTTCATGTGTTCATATATGAAAATAAACTTAGGAAGAGTTAATCCTGATATTTTTTTTTTCTTACAGAGTACTTACATGATAAACTAGAGGAATATATAAAACAATTTTCTATAGTAAAAATAGTTAGACAAAGAGAGAGAAAAGGTCTGATCACTGCCAGGTTGCTAGGAGCAACAGTTGCAACAGCTGAAACCCTCACATTTTTAGATGCTCACTGTAAGTATATATGTATAGACGTAGTTGTAACATTTTCCCCTCTGCTTCCCTCTAACTTAAAAAGTGAAGAAGGCTTTTCTTTAAATAACTAATTGTATTTTCTTTAACATCATTTTCAGCTGATGCTTATAGCAATGACAGCCTAAGCAGGTTATAGCTCTGGGTAGGAGCCTCCTTTCACTTACATGGAGTTAGGCTCCTTAACTTCAGTATCCTTCCCTTCAGCGACCAGCTTTCCCAGCGAGTTATCCTTGCTTGGGATTTTTTTCAGATACTCATTGTGTCCACCCACCCCCCCCAAATGTTTTTCCTTATTATTATTGATTCTTATAGTTTAAAATGAATGAAAGTTTTAAGTGTAAGCAATTTTATCTTTAAACTTTGTCCTGGTACTGATACTTTCAATTTCTATATTTCCACTCTTTTTTCAAAGATTTGCACACTCCTCTTGTGCTAAGTTAGAGGTGTCCCCTTCCAGCTTTTTCTGGTATCTTTTCTACGAATAGTATCAATTTTTGTTTTTGTTGCTACTGTCTTTTTTTTTTTTTTTTTTTTTTGCCCTTTATTTTTAGTGGTTTTGTTCTCTAGTGTCAATGATTTTAAAGTATTTAGAAAGTATTTTTAGAGTAAATTTTAATGGGCATGTTAGGGATCACCAAAATGTCCCTTAGTCCTTCAGCTTTAGATTTAGTGGATTATACTTTGTATGACTGTTTTGTTTTGAATTGAACTGACTAGCCCTTAGATTATGTTTGACCCAGCAAATGGTTTTGGTCCTATGCTAATTTTTCTAGGAGGACTTTTGGATTTGTTTGAGTCTCTTTAGAGTTTTCATATCCAGTACTCCCTTAATACCTGGCCCTCAAATGAAGAGAGGTCTATAGGTAATCCAAGGGAAGTGTTTTGAAAAGGAAATGGTTCATTCTCCAATATTTCCTCTCCTGGTCCAAAATTCCAATTATGTCACACTGGGCATTCTTCCTCTGAGGCAAATGTATCTGATGATCCTCCTTGATGCCAAGTGGTCCTCCTAATAACTGCCAAACTCTGCCTGATGGGGAGACCTGGGTAGGACTGAGTCTCCTGAACTCTGTGTATTAAGTGAGCCTGGCCCCCAGCCAGGACCCAGACTTTGTATGGCATTCCTTTGCCCCCACTTTCCATTAGGGCTGGTCCTTCTCCAACTGCTGACATCAGAATATTCTGACTCGTTGGCTTATTTTCTCCTAAGACTCAGAGAAATGAAGATTTTGTTACTATACCTTACTGAGGGAGACAAGTTTATATAAATCAGAACACTTTTGGGGCTAGGTGGCATGGATCAGCAAAAACTTACCTTTGATCCAAGGCACATTTTAGAGGAAAACACATCATCTGAAATTTAAATACACCAGTATCATTTTATTTCCTCTCTAACGTTAAAAAAAAAAATCATCCTCTGTAGATAAACTTTCCTAACTATGCTGAATTGTGCCTTACCTTTTTCATCCAACCCTCATCTTATCGCCAGAAACCTTTAAGAAATCTCCCCTATGTAAATGTTCAAAACACGAATGGCTGTTATTCTTGTTTCTCTAAATCATCTTCAAACCACAAAAGAGAAAACCCTCAGTGTTTTCTTTGGGTTAATTAGAATTGTGTTCCCTTCCAGGTGAGTGTTTCTATGGTTGGTTAGAACCTTTGTTGGCCAGGATAGCTGAGAATTACACTGCCGTGGTGAGTCCGGATATTGCATCCATAGATCTGAACACATTTGAATTCAACAAACCCTCTCCTTATGGAAGCAATCACAACCGTGGAAACTTTGACTGGAGCCTTTCCTTTGGCTGGGAATCGCTTCCTGATCACGAGAGGCAAAGAAGGAAAGATGAAACCTACCCAATTAAGTAAGACGATTGCTCCCAAAGTCTTATATGCAGTTCAGTTATTTGAATATGTATTCACACTTTGCTTTTTACAGTTTTTGCCTCCAAGGTAATTCACACTAATGAAATAAAGAAACACACACACATCCTATGTTGGGAATAGAGAAGCCATTTATGTATATACTTACACATGATGTTACCGAATAGGAAGTAGAATCAGTGAGGCCTTTTGTCTTCTCATAATCATTAGTAAAGAATCCTTAGAGTTGGTTAGAAGACACTTAATAATTTTGTTTCTCTGGGAAAATATATTTAAAGTACTTCCCTCCCCGCTTCCCCATAAAATCTGACTCTGAAGGTAGCATTTTTAGTTTCTATTAACCAATATAAAACTTCTTGAAATTGTGATCTAATTTGTTTGTGATTTGATTTAGTCACTCTTTAAATAACTTGTTTTTCCGTATTTTATTTTTATAACAAAATTTGACAATGGATTATTTTTCAGAACACCCACTTTTGCAGGAGGCCTTTTTTCCATATCAAAAGAATATTTTGAATATATTGGAACTTATGATGAAGAAATGGAAATCTGGGGAGGTGAAAATATAGAAATGTCTTTCAGAGTAAGTTTATAAATATAACACATATTAGACAATAAAATACACATTTTGTTCTAATTGGCTGATATGATTATCCTAGATGTGTGCAGGCTTTACTTTTTGTGCTTTCTAAAATTCAATTGCTAGAAATTTTAGAATACGGGTATTTCTTTTTAAAACGTTAATATATTTACTCGTTGCTGCCAGTGTAACAAGAGGAATCAGTTAAACTCCTGTGTCCAGCCAATAGCACCAATTAATGCACTTGTAGCTACTGAATTCCAGCCAAGATAAATATAATTCAATCTAGTGCTTCAGGAAATGAGTTGATTATCAAGGGAGTCAGAATGGAAAAACATTTATGTATAATTTTAAAAAGACCTTAACTCTTTGGATTAAATGACCTTTTTTTCCCCCTATACATATTGAAAGTCAATATGAGAAACAAAACAAAAACTTTGGATGGTCTCCACATACACTTATTTCATTTCATGATTCATTTTCTGCAATGACTCTATCATTCATCTTTCATCCTTTAGACTGGAAGGTACTGGGAAAAGAACTGAACTACTAGTTAGAAGATTTAAGTTTTAGCTCTGGCTCCATTACATAATGGCAATGATGATCTTAGCCAAATTTGAACTGCTCAAGGGAGGTGTCTTATTATATCCATTTAAGTATTCCCAACCCCTAGCGTGTGTTAGATCTCAGGCACAATTTGTTGAATTAAAAATACCACTGAGTTTTCTCATTTGTTTAAAAACAAAAGAGAGAGAGAGAGAGAGAGAATATGATCTCTTGCCCTAATGCTAGCACAGATTATTAAGCATGTCTTCATTTTCGATTTTTTGCTTAGTGACTGTTTATGGCAGAACTGATTGCTAAGATTTTTAAATGAGCAAGTATTGATTTAATAATTTTTCATTTTATCTAGAGATAATGCAAATAAGTTTTTTTGTCCCTCTATCTCTAAATAGGTATGAGTCTTTAATAATGACCAACTACTTCACAAGCTTAAAAGATTGTACTTTGGTATTATCTGGAATTGTTTTCTAAATTAGAAAATTGAATATGCAAGGAGTAAATAGAGTCTGGGTCCACTTACTCCAAGACTGCTAGTTCATGCCAGAGAAGAGAGAATCTGGTTCAAGTGAAGTGGCCATATAACTTGTATAAGAAGATAGAATTCAAATACAGAAGAGTCTTTGGTCTTTTGTATATATTAGAGAGCTCGCATAATTGTTTGCAAAAAACAAAATGTGGGGCTTTATTTTTATGAGAGATCTGAAATCACTATTTTGTTGAAATATTTCCTGAAAGTATACTTATGTTGTCTTTAGTATTTGTACCATTTCATAAAGTTGTTTTTTTATATTTAAGAATTTAAGTTGAACTGGCAGTGGACAGAGACTATTTGTGAAGTTATTATAAATCTTTTCTGTTTTGTTTTTATTAGTATCTTAAAGGTGAATTTAAAAGCAACACTTTTATATTTTAAAAATACTGTGAATTTAAACAAATATCATTAATTATCAGGTATGGCAATGTGGTGGGCAGTTGGAGATTATGCCTTGCTCTGTTGTTGGACATGTCTTTCGCAGCAAAAGCCCTCATACCTTTCCAAAAGGCACTCAGGTGATTGCTCGCAACCAAGTTCGCCTTGCAGAAGTCTGGATGGATGAATACAAGGAAATATTTTATAGGAGAAACACAGATGCAGCAAAAATTGTTAAACAAGTAAGTTAGAGCTAAATCATTAAATTACAATAAAAATCCACATCAAGTTCACATATTCTTTTACTTATTTGTGTCAGTTCAAGTGCAAAACATTTTTAAAAGTTAATTTTGAAATTGAGTTTTTTAACTCAGAGTATATAACTTATTGGAGCACCTGGTGGCTCAGTCAGTTGAGTGTCTGACTCTTGATTTTGGCTCAGGTCATCTCTCTCCCTCTGCCCCTTTCCCTCGTGTGCACATGCACGTGCTCTTTCTCTCAAATATATATATTATATTATATATATATAATATATATGTATATATAATATTTATATATATTATATCTATTTATGTGTGTGTGTGTGTGTATACACACACACATAACTGATTGATGCCGATGTTTTCTTTTTTTTTTCTTGAGGAAAAATCAAGTAATATGCCTTTTTAAAAATTTAGGCATTCCACTTGATGTTACTCTTTAAGTATGGAAGATATTTGGTTTTTGTAACTGCTTTGGTGTAGTATTTTACCCAAAGAATATGGTTAAGTGGAACCACTTTTAACTGGTTTTAGGTGATGTGATTAACACCTAAATAAAGGTGCTAAGTGGCTCTTTGAACTGGAGATGGAGACAATGTCAGAGTGTGGTAGGAGAATAAACCAGAAGTATCAAGGCTTTTTTATTTCAAGTTCTGGTTCCACAGCTCACTGGAGGGGTTACCTTTGCAAAGCCCTTCTGAGTCTGTAAAATGGGATGACACTTCATAAGGTGGTTGAGAGTTGGCCCAACATGAGGTGTGTGCTCAGCCAAGCTTCTCTCTGCTTCCCTGTTTTCAGAGATGAAACACTTGCCTGTCTCCCAGAGTAGCTATGAAATAACGAAGTAAGTGCTCACAAATGTATGGCACTATTGTTACTGACCCGTCATAGTAAAAGCTGTGCAGAATTGTAATGCTTAAGACATTAGAACCGAGCTCCAACAAGTTCAATATTGGGTGTGGTTCACAAGCTCAACATTTTAAGAACATGCTTCAGTGAATGGCATCCAACCCCCTTTTTAAGAAACAGTGCTGATTTGCAGAGGGTATATATATATTGAGATTAAAGGGCATCAACATTTTGACTGTCATAAAGAAGGTCTGGTTACCTCTTTCCAGCTTTTCTGTGGTCTCCAGTAACTTCCTGTAACATGCCAGTGGCATGCAAAGTCAGAGCACTACTGGGTTAGATGGCTATCTTTTTATTTAAGGCCACCAGGACAAATTGGGCAGATTGTGTACTTGGCTAAGCAGGCAAGTGGGCGCTAAGTGCTTATCTCCCACAATAGGGCAGGGGAGCCAGTAAACCCCTATTTTTACCACAAGGCAAACAGATCTTGTGATAAAATGAATAAGCTAGTCAGAAGTCCTTTAGAGTTTATATTTTTTGCTAAAATCCCTGGTCAAGACATTACAGTTGGCAGAGAAAATATTTTCTTAACTGAAATGATAAGCTTGAGTATTTAAACTTTCTATATAATAGGTACCAAATATAATTTTCCTTTAAAATTTTGCCTATAGACCAAATACCTTTTCAGTTTAATAGTGTTCTTTAAAATTCTTTTCCTAGTCCTTTCACGATAAAGGAAAATAAAATGCAGTTATTAAAAACTTGCCTTTTTCTACTAATACATTATTATGTTTAAGATTTTGTTAGGAGTAAGTAACTCATTTAAAACTAGAAAAAAAATATACTCCCAAGTGTGTTGTCTTTTGTAGTCTTGACTAGAGAAGAGATATAAATTACATTGTATTGGCAACTGTTTCTTTATACCTGATTCCTCACACCTCACTTTACAGATCATTTTTGGGTATAAAATTAGGATCCATTTTGGATGCCCCCACTACCATTTCTTGGCCCACAGCATTTCTCTAGAGACCTTTTGCCCATGGGGGACGTCTGGTACCACAAAGAAAGAATAAAATAGTATTACGTCAGCACCACAGTGGTAACGTGACTCTCTTTGAAGGCAGAGACAAGCAGGCAGGCATACTTGTTGCCTGAATAAATGGTGGATACTTTAAATTGTATCTTGCATTTTGGCCCAGGATTTTTTTCTTTAAGATCCAAATGTAAACACAAATAGTAGCATTTAAACTACTTTATCAGTGCTGTTTTGATTAAGCATTCTTTTTACTTCTTCTCTTTCTCCAGAAATCATTTGGTGATCTTTCAAAAAGATTTGAAATAAAGCACCGCCTTCAATGTAAAAATTTTACGTGGTATCTGAACACTATTTATCCAGAAGCATATGTGCCAGACCTTAATCCTGTTATATCTGGATATGTGAGTGTTTTCATCCTCCTTTTTACTTGGTTTATGCCTTGCCACAAACATTTATGTGGTTCAGTGAAAATTGCTGAAATACTTCCCGGTTTATTGCTTTTGAGATTTTACATTACTATTTATTAATACTACTTCCTGGAATTAACTGAAAAAAATATATAAACCACATAGATTAAAAAAAAAATTCTTATAACTTGAAAATTTCCCTTTAGATTAAAAGCATTGGTCAGCCTTTGTGTCTGGATGTTGGAGAAAATAATCAAGGAGGCAAACCATTAATTTTGTATACATGCCATGGACTCGGGGGAAACCAGGTGAGCACTGCGCTAAAAATCCTCCCTTTTTGTTGGCTCTTACAAATAAGTTGTCAGAAGTCCCTAATCAGCTTTATATTTTGGTATAAATTGGTATTTAAAATGCTTTTAGGTTAATAATGTTTGGCAATTAATATTAAAGTTGTTGCATACTTTGTTTTGACTTTCATTCTGACTCGGAAAACAATTTGAAGTTGCCTACCCATTCAGTAGAAAGGCAAATGAGAAAATAATAGAGTCATGCCATCTGAAATTAAAAAAAAAACCAGGATCTTGTATGTGGGTCTTTTATGTTTTGGGACTATTGGCAAGGTGCTTTTGCAAAATTATACACAAAGGCTATATTTAACTGCATTTGATAGCAAATTATATTAAATGTGATACCAGAAGAGCAGTATTATAAGTTATTTTTGTGGATCATGATATTATTTCAATACGTTCTTTACAAAAAGGCATGTTATGGGGCACCTGGGTGGCTCAGTCGGTTAAGTGTCCGACTTCGGCTCAGGTCATGATCTCACAGTTCGTGAGTTCGAAACCCACATCGGGCTCTGTGCTGACAGCTTAGAGCCTGGAGCCTGCTTCAAATTCTATGTCTCCCTCTCTCTCTGCTTCTCCCCTGCTCATGCTCTGTCTCTCTCTCCTTCAAAAATAAATTAAAAAAAAAAAACATTAAAAAAAATTTTTTTTTTAATAAAAAAAGGCATGTTCTTGATTATCCTTGACTGATGATTTATCTGCTTGTTACCACGCTTTGACTGTTTTAGCAATTAAGACAAATGTCAAGTGTCACTGTTTGGCCTACTATGGGTAGAGAACTTATTAACATACAATTTTAGCATTTAGCTTCTTTGCCTTGCCTTTTACAAGTTAACTCCTGGAAGGATTGAACTCTTCTCATTTGTTAATTCAACAAATTCACTGAGTGACCCCTCCATGCCAGGTATTCTGCTGGGTTCAAGAAATTTAGATTCTGTCTCCCTCAAGAAATCTATATTTCAAAACCAATGGTTACCGTCAGCATGATAAGGTCTGGGATAAAGCATTCAGAGTGCTTCCAGAGTATGGGGGAGGGCATCTGAATGAATTAGACTGGGTGCCCATACATTTTCCTTGGAAAGATGACATTTGAAAACGTTTTTCGAAAGGTACATAGCAGTTATAAGATGGCTGGTGGGAGTGAGAACAGGATGGGAAGAATGTGAAGGGGGGTTCTAAGGAGGAGAGCTGGTATGTCTTTCTTCTGTGAATTGCAGGTATTTTGGTGTAGAGTTCAAGATGTGTGTGGAGGATTTTCGTACTATTAAATACTCACAATGTCCTATTTTAAGCGGATGGAACTTTGGTGATGTCAGCTTTAAGAAAGTATCAGTTTATCTCCTGGTCCATCCTCTTCCATGTTTCTTCCTAGTCATTAACCTCAGCTTACTCTAGTTCTAATCCCTTCTCATCAAACCAACTAATCTACTGAGGGTAGAGAACACAGAAGCCCAGAAGCCATAGCTAGTGATTGAGATATAATTATAGAATGTGATGGAGATTCACATACACACATACACACAGGTATAGACACATGCATATATACCTATACACACATATATCTACATATGTGCATATATATATATATATATATATATATATATATATATTATACACACACACACACACGTTTTAAAATAACATTGCCTTCTATATATTAGAAGAAAAATAAATAATTGTATTTTTTTTTGGAAATAATACTGAACCATGCTAGTTAAAATTAAGTTTTTGGACAATAAGAAGTATTTAGTCATTTGTAAAAACCTTATCACTAAATGTAAATACTTACAAATTTTCCTAAGCTTCCTCTACCATTACATTTATTTTATCATGAGTTGAAAATATCTTATACATTGTTTATCTGTTTTTCTCTTGTCCTTGCCATAAAGATGTTTTTATAGTCTTTTCTCTGAAATAACTTGTAAATTATAAATACAGTATAGATGTCTTTTAAAAATTTAGATGGAAGGCATGGTGCCTGGGTGGCTCAGTTGGTTAAGCATAAGACTCTTGACCATGATCTCACAGTTTCCCAAGTTGAGCCTCACATTGGGCTCTGCACTGGCAGCACAGAGCCTATTTGGGTTTCTCTCTGTCCCTCTCTCTGCCTCTCCCCCACTCATACTGTCTCTGTCTCTCAGAATAAATAATCTTAACAAAATAAAAATAAATTAAAAAATAATAAAACTCAGGGGATGGAGAAGTAGTTCACATGTTCTTTCAATAAATATTTGTTTAGAGCCTGTAATGTAACTAGCACTGTTGTATTGAAAAATCCTACCTTGTGGAGCTTGTGTTCTTGAAGGAGAAGAAATAAACATATGTAATTTTGGGCATAAAGAAAAATGAAGTGGGTGATTTGAATGTGAGGAGCAGGGTGGAAGGGGGCTTTGTTTTCAGAGGTTCAGGAAGACCTCTTTGAAAAGGTGATGTTGGAGCAGAGGCCTAAAGGAATTGGAGAGGAACCGTGTTCCAGGAAGGGGGCATCCTGGCAGAAGGGGTGCAAGGCTAGAAGCCAGTGGCAGGTAAATGGAGCGGTCAGCAAGTCAGTGTGGCTGCAGCAGAGTGGTCCAGGAAGACAGGGTAGGAAATGAGGTCAGAGACATCGATAAAGGGCCTGGTCATTGAAGGTTTTGCAGACCTCCCCTAGGAACTTGGATTTAGTTCTGAATATGACAGAGGCCATCTGAGAGTTTTGAGGAGAATAATATTTCCTGGTTTCATTTTTTTAAATGTTTATTTGTGTGTGTGTGTGAGAGAGAGAGAGAAAAAAAAACATGCAAGTGGGGGAGGGGCAGAGAGGGGGACAGAGGATCTAACCTGGCTCTGTGCTGACAGCAGTGAGCCCCATGAGCTCACAAACTGTGAGATCATGACCTGAGCCAAAGTTGGATGCTCAACCGGCTGAGCCACCCAGGTGTGGGTCCTGGTTTAAATATTAAGAAGATGACTCTGGTTTCTAGCACTGTACCACAGTGGTCGATTTTATTTTGGTTTCTTTTCTTTAAATTTTAAGTCAAGCATTGCATTTAAACTACATTGCAAATTTTAGTTCCTTTAGTGCTAAGTGTTTTTGATCTGTCATCCAACTTAATCATTTCTTCATGCTCCCTTCTACTATTTTGACCAGATAATGACAATTTTATAACATTAAAACTCCATTATAACAGTATTTGTGTATGCCAAGTAAAAATAAGTAGTTTGAGGGGCGCTTGGGTGGCTCAGTCAGTTGAGCGTCCAACTTTGGCTCAGGTCATGATCTTACAGCTCGTGGGTTCAAGCCCCACGTTGGGCTCTGTGCTGACAGCTCAGAGCCTGGAGCCTGCTAAGGATTCTGTGTCTCCCTCTCTCTCTGCCCCTGTTCCACTAATGCTCTGTCTCTCTCTCTCTCTCAAAAATAAATAAACATTCAAAAAAAATAAGTAATTTGATAACGTGACTATATTGATCAAATATACTGGTGCAATAATGCTGTGTAAGTCATTATGGCTTTATAACACGTAATGCTTTGCTGCTGCTACTTTCCACTCCAGGGCATTTGTCCTGGTTCCAAGTTATGTCTCTCCACTATCCCCAGCTAGCTAATTATACATTCTTTTGGTTGCTTAAGTATCTTCAACTCTTTCCTATTCTTTATAACTACCTTTTAATGATTAAAAAATATATAACATGGGTAAACTAAGATACTGGACCAACTTTTCACACCATCTTTGAAATTCTAAGATTTATCTTTCTTGAGGAATGTTAGCCAAAGTACTATTTTCATGATCTATACTCCTTTCAGTGTCTCCATCTGAAGACCTATCAGTTATAAAAATGATGGATATATTTATGGAAGGAGCTAAATTAAGCATGAGGCCAAGATCAGGGGAACTCAAGGTTAATTCAGCTAATGTTTGTGAAGTGCCTAGTCTAATACACATAAAGGGTTTAAAACAGCCCCTGCTTAGCACATAATAAAGGCTCAATAAATATTAGTGCTAAGACTAATCACTTCATTATTAAAAATCCATTATGTTCACTTATTTTATCTTTGGAATGTCAACATTGTGAAGTATTTGATTTGTAATGGATGTTATTATTAGATACACTGCCTGACTTTGGTCTGTGAAGCCAGCTAGCTACACACACAATTCCGATAGAGTGCAATAAAAGTTATTTCTGATATGCCACGGGAACCCTGAAACAGGTGTAATTTTGTTCAGTAGGACAAGTTCAGGGAAACTAAAGAAGCAAAGTAACATTTGAATTGGCTTTTTGAGGCTAAAAAGGAATTAGCTAGGCAGAGAAGGATCCAGAAGGATATTTCAGGCACAGCACAGTAAAGCAGTCTTAGAGTTATGGATGCATATGCTCTGCGTTGGTAGAATTGTGCGGAAAGAATATAGCATACAGTTCAGGCATTGGTTGATATAAGATTGAAAATGGAAGAATTCACGTACCAGTTAAGAAGTGTAGACTTCTCTTAGCAACATTAGTGACTCACTCAAGTAAGGGAGGTAGGAGATTGAATCAGTGTTATGAAAGACTGGCAGCAGGGTGAATTGGATTATGGGGGCAGAGACTGCAGGTCTCTGGAGGTATTACAGTAAAGATTCTGAGTGCCTGAATAAGAGAAGTGATGTACCAAGGAAAGTGGGATGGTGACGTCTGAGAAGGAAATTTGGTAGAGCTAAGAAGCTATATAACTGGACATACGGGGAGAGAGAAACATCAATCCTAGTAATAACAGCTAAAATGAATTAAAAGCTTACCATGTACCAGTTATTGTTCTGAGTGTTTTACACTTATTATCCCTTTTATCCTCATAACACTGTAGGGTAGGAACTATTAAATTACCCATTTTAGGGGTGCCTGGGTGGCTCAGTCAGCTAGGTGTCTGACTCTTGATTTGGGTTCAGGTGATGATCTCAGAATCGTGAGATTGAGCCCTGTGTCAGGCTCCATGCTGAGTGTGAAGCCTGCTTGGGATTCTCTCTCTCTCTGTCTCTCTCTCTCTCTCAAAACGAAAAAAGAAAAAATATAAATAAATTACCCATTTTACAGGCAAGGAAACTGAGACATGGAGAATTGTTCCTAATGTAAATGAAAATGCCATTAATTGAGAGGAATAAGAGAAAAGGAACACTTTGCAGAGAGGAAGAGGCAATTAATATGCTTGCTAGAAGTTTCCAGATCCTTTTCCATGCTGTACCTGTCCTAGCTAGCCTCCATCCCACCTGATAACCTCCTATTTCTGACATGAGAGGAAGACAATACATTCTTAAGTAACTGCCTATTGCTGATACGCTGGAAAAGCATTTAGCATCTTCTGTCATAAAAGCTCAGCTTATGTTTCTAATGCCTACTTTTATTGCATTATTTTGTTCAGTACACATGACTTCATTATTCAGTGATTATTATTATTACTATTGGACCATTATTTTGCAACTGAGGATACAAGTCAGTAATAGCATTCTTCTTTTCACAGTATTTTGAATACTCGGCTCAACGTGAAATTCGCCATAACATCCAGAAGGAATTATGTCTTCATGCTGCTCAAGGTCTTGTTCAGCTGAGGGCATGTGCCTACAAAGGTCACAAGACAGTGGCCAGTGGAGAACAGATATGGGAGATCCAAAAGGTAACTGAGTGCAATTAATTCACCTCTCCATGTAATTATTTTGATTAGCTCTAATTGCTTATCTGAGAAAATGAATGAAACATAGCATATTAATGTTATCCATCAGAATTTCTCTTTGTTAACTTTGTTATTGTGTATATCTACCAATGTGATAAAGAGAATATATCTAGGAATTAAATACTCTTAGAAGCAAAATAATAGTAAAGTTGCTTAGTGAAGGCATGATTTATACAGATCAACACTTTTGTGAATTATTAATAATAGTTGCCCATATCTGTCTTTTTAAGAGTTTCTTATAAGGCTTCTGACAACAGCCACATTTTTTTTATCCTGACAGAAAGGAAAAAAAATCATTATATTTTCCTCACCTACAGTAATTAATTCTTTTCACCTGTTTTAGAACTTTTTTATGAATTTAGAATTGAAAGAATATATAAAATATATTTTCTGTTTTTCTGTTTGTTTTTTTTAATTTTTATTTCTGAGAGGCAGAGAGACAGAGCACAAGTGGGGGAGTGGCAGAGAGAGAGGGAGACACAGAATCGGAAGCAGGCTCCAGGCTCTAGGCTCTGAGCTGTCAGCACAGAGCCCGATGCAGGGCTCGAACTCACAAACTGTGAGATCATGATCTGAGCCGAAGTCGGATGCTCAACCGACTGAGCCACCCAGGTGCCCCTCTGTTTTTGTTTTAAGGCTTAGCTAGAACATAGCAGTTCTTACCTAAAAATTGTTTTGTGCCCTACCAGAACACTATAAGAGACTGGTGTTTATAACATAATATTTTAAAAGAGTTTGTCACTTACGGATATCCCAATGGAATGTTTCTTGTTTGAAAACTTGATTCAGCCCTCACTCTGTCTACATCTCTTTATTTATGTAATACCTTCTGTGAATTGAACAGTAGTGGCATAAATGCCAAAATGCCAAAAACCAACAAGATTTTATGACACAGTTGATCTGAGGAAGATTAAAAGTTAAGAACAATGTACATTTGGTATGTGGGTCTCCCTTTAACTTCCATGAGATCGTAATGTAGTTTCCATATCTATCAGTTAGCTATGAGTCTTGAAATTTAATGCCTATTGTGTTTCCTTTTATTGTAGGATCAACTTCTATATAATCCATTCTTAAAAATGTGCCTTTCAGCAAATGGAGAGCATCCAAGCTTAGTGTCATGCAATCCGTCAGATCCACTGCAAAAATGGATTTTTAGCCAAAATGATTAAGTGTTCCTTAAAATTAAGGAGTTGAAAAAGAAGATATTCTTTCTCATAAAACTGTGACTAAGCATACACTGTAGTTGTTGAAAATTATGCAAAAGCAGCTAATTATAACTTATTCCAAGTGCATTTTTCTTATTTATATCTTAAAATGTCTATGTAGCACTGCTACAGAAATCTTTTAAGTTTCCATTTCAAAGCACAATAGCTAAGAATACCAAAGACTATTTTGAAATGTTCAGATTTAGAGAAAGAGATGTTTACAGTATGATGAAAATAATTTTCCAAGTAAAGTGATATTTGTGTATTTTGTGCACTTAAAGATATGCATAGCTACATTCACACACTCACAATTTAAAATATTTCTTCTAGTTTTTTGGGGGGAGGGAGAAAGATTTGATACTGTATTTTTTTAACTACATAAAAATGGATCAATGAAGGTCAAGCATTGGCCTTTGTGTACAAACCAGGAAATTTTTATAGATCTAAAATTTATTATATAAAAATGCAGGTAAACTTTTTTGCCTTTTGTTTACTTATCTGTCAAATGTTTCCTTCAACATGAAATTAAGTGAATAAGGAGAATATTTTTGATGCTGCAGTATCTTGGCAAATTTTAAAATATTTTTTAGTCTGAAGACCTCTTGACTTGAAGCACTTAAATATTGCTTAAAAGACATTTCTTAAATAACTATACTGTGTTTTCCCAGAGCAATTAAAAAAAAAAACTATGTTACTATCTGTTGAAAAAGTGTCTTTTTCCTTTCTGCTAGTCTTTTTTTCTTACCAAAAGCCACTAACCTTGAATGTTTGTGAAATTGAATTCCAAATGTAGAATACCTGACTCATTTAAAAGCTAAATTTTATTTGGTGCTGATTCAATTATAGATGACCTTTGTAAAGATTTTTCTTCATCAAAAAAACCTCTGTCTATATGGAAAACACAATAAAATGAATCCTTATCACTGTTGTAATTATTTGATTTAAATTTCTTTCCTCTTTTGGATAAAATATATAATTCATATTGGATGGGGGAAGGCATGAATTTTGTATATTTAATTTCTAAGTACCTATCGTAGAGCCATCAGATATTTTTAAGGAATACTCAAATATTTCATGGTAGTCGTATAAAAAATGGGGAATGGAGAAGATTCTATGTTAGATATTTCGAACATTTTGTACTAATTTCTGATAACTTTCCTTGAGCATCTGATAGAGTAATTTTTTTTAAAAAAAATGTGATGCCTGCTTAGGAGATTTAACACTTTTTTTTCCCTTTCAGTCATTTTATATAGAGATCTCCTATGTTCTTATTTAAGAAGTAAAGTATGATTGGCTGCGTATTTTAAGCCTTACTGAGCCTCAATTGTACAAAAGAAAATGTTTTAAAATTATTGGTCCCATCACCTCATTGTAACTTTGAACTTACATTAAAAGACCTGCATTCTTTAATGTATTACAATGGCAACTTATATTTCAATTCAACTATTTATCATGTATCTAACTTTGTACCCAAAGTTAAGGTAGGCAGAATGAATCTTATGTTGCCTTTGAGCTTAGATCTTGTGGAGCAGAAAGACAGACAAATAATTTTGAAATAGCATAGTGACATTGTTACTTATATTTCATGATGTGACAGCTTGCCATTCATATCTGATATTTCTTTAAAAAGTAAAAGTATTTTTATTACTGTAGCTAAATACAACTAATATGTGTTGTGAAATACACACTGATGCCCACTTAAAGGCACAATTTCTCAATTTGTTATTCTAGAGTAAGAAATACTGCTCTTATTTTGTTATATCTCACAAAACAAATCTGAAATTAAAAAAAAAAATCTGAGTGCACTCTGTGTATTAGTCATGTGTTGTCATGTCAAGACTCACCCAAAATCTATTTAGTTGATTTTATTATGACTGTATTAAATGCATCAAAGGAGAGTACTTCTTACCTAATTTGGAAGCCTTAGACTGTTGTTCAGGTGTCACATAACTAATTTCATTAGGGATTTACCCTTCAAGACAGAGGTAGTTGCTTTTAAAAGTCTCAGTTTTGAAACAGTGGTAACAAGCATTTATTTATGGAGTCTGGTTGCCATCTACCTGAGAGATTTGAATATACACAAGTGTGAAATCGTGGAGCTTTTGTTCAGTTTCAAGTGACCATGGCAAATGGTATAGTTGCTTTACAAAACCTGGCATGCTGCCTTTTTTCCAGAGGACCAAGTCCCAAGAACTCTACACCCTGGCCAAACCTGCCAGGGTTAACCTGTTGGGTGGGCTGACTTACAACTGGATGTGACCAGCCACGAGAGAAAATAAGCAATATAGTAAACTTGCCTATTACTACAATCAATAACGATGAATTTTTAAGACACTAGATTGCCAGAGAATTGGCCTTACTGTTGATAGGCAGTTTAATTATAAACACTGTGTACACCATCCGAAAATACATGGAATTATTTCTAAGAAAACAAGATTGAATGGGAAAACTAAAAAATAATAAAATTATTTTAAAAATGCTGCTACATTATGTTTGGATGAGAATTAGAGAAAACAAAAATCTCTGAAGAGTCTACTCAAATTGCTTCCAATTTACTTTTGAAAAAACAAAACAAAGTATCTTCAAATGGTGCGTTTTTAGTGTGGTTTGTGCATGAAAGATGTTGCATAATTCTCATAAGCCAGTTCATACTCAAACAAAAGGCCTTGGCCTTACAATGGAATGTTTGTGAAGAAATTAATATACACAAAAGGCCTTACAATAGAATGTTTGTGAAGAAACTAATATGCATACAAATGTAGGAATGAACGTATGTGTTTTAAATTAAAAATATTTGATACATATCTTTTTTATGGTCTTCTATTTTAACTACATTTTTCAAATTATCCATCACTTATCAGTCTAACTGCATTGGAGAAGAGTTTTTTTCCTGCACACATATGTAGACACTATTGCTCTCTAATAGTCAACAATATTTAGGAATTGTTTTGTGTGTTTATGTGATTGTAGTAGGCACCAGGGACTAATGATACACAAAATGGTCCCTATCTTCAAGAAGTTTACAGGCTAGAAATGAGGTATTGTACCAATGATATTTTGGAGAGAAACTTTGATAGGGATTGCATTGAATATGTAGATTGCTTTGGGTAGTATCAACATTTTAACAATATTTGTTCTTCCAATCCATGAGCATGGAATATTTTTCCATTTTTTTGTGTGTCTTCTTCAATTTCTTTCATAAGGTTTCTATAGTTTTCAGTGTATATATTTTTCACCTCTTTGGTTAACTTTATTCCTAGGTATTTTATGGGTTTTGGTGCAATTGTAAATGGGATCGATTCCTTGATTTCTCTTTCCGCTACTTCACTAGTGGTGTATAGAAATGCAACCGATTTCTGTACATTGATTTTATATCCTGTGACTTTGCTGAATTCATGTATCAATTCTAGTAGTTTTTGGGTTTTCCACATGGAGTATCACGTCGTATATGAAGAGTGAAGTTTTGACTTCCTCCTTGCCAATTTGGATGCCTTTTATTTCTTTGTGTTGCCTGATTGCTGAGGCCAGGACTTCCAACACTATGTTGATTAACAGTTGTGATAATGGGCATCCCTGTCGTGTTCCTGACCTTAGGGGGAAAGCTCTCAGTTTTTCCCCATTGAGGATGATATTAGCAGTGGGCTTTTCATATATGGCCTTTATGATCTTGTGGTATGTTCCTTCTATCCCTACTTTCTTGAGGGATTTTATCAAGAAAGCATGCTGTCTTTTGTCAAATGCTTTTTCTGCATCTATTGAGAGGATCATGTGGTTCTTATCCTTTCTTTTATTAATGTATCACATTGACTGATTTATGGATATTGAACCAGCCCTGCATCCCAGGAATAAATCCCACTTGATCATGGTGAATAATCCTTTTAATGTATTGTTGGATCCAGTTTGCTAGTATTTTGTTGAAAATTTTTGCATCCTTGTTCTTCAGGAAAATTGGTCTGTAGTTTTCCTTTTTAGTTGGGTCTTTGGTTTTAGAATCAGGGTAATGCTGGCCTCGTAGAATGAGTTTGGAAGTTTTCCTTCCATTTCTATTTTTTCGAACAGATTCAAAATAGATGTTAACTTTTTAAATGTTTGGTAGAATTCTCCTGGAAAGCCATCCAGCCCTGGACTCTTGTTTATTGGGAGATTTTTGATTACTGATTCAATTTCTTTACTGGTTATGGGTCATTTCAGATTTTCTATTTCTTCCTGTTTCAGTTTTTGTAGTTTGTATGTTTCTAGGAATTTGTCTATTTCTTCCAGGTTGCCAAATTTGTTGGCATGTAATTGCCCATGATATTCTCTTATTATTGTTTTATTTCTACAGTGTTGGTTGTGATCTCTCCTCTTTCATTCTTGGTTTTGTTTATTTGGGTCTTTTTTCTTTTTGACCAGCCTGGCTAGGGGTTTATCAGTTTTGTTAATTCTTTCAAAGAATCAGCTCCTGGTTTCATTGATCTGTTCTACTCTTTTTTAAATTTCAATATCATTGATTTCTGCTCTAATCTTTATTATTTCCCTTCTGCTGGCTTTGGGCTTTATTTGCTGTTCTTTTTCCAACTCTTTTAGGTGTAAGGTTAGGTTGTATATTTGAGACTCTTCTTCCTTCTTTAGGAAGGCCTGGATGGCTATATATTTCCTTCTTATGACCTCCTTTGCTGCATCCCGGAGGTTTGGGGCTGTCTTTTTTTTATTTTCATTGGCTTCCATGTACTTTTTAATTTCCTCTTTAATTTCTTGGTTAACCCTTTCATTCTTTTTTTTTTTTTTAACGTTTATTTATTTTTGAGACAGAGAGAGACAGAGCATGAACAGGGGAGGGGCAGAGAGAGAGGGAGACACAGAATCTGAAACAGGTTCTAGGCTCTGAGCTGTCAGCACAGAGCCCGACGCGGGGCTCGAACTCACGGACCGTGAGATCATGACCTGAGCCGAAGTCGGACGCTTAACCGACCAAGCCACCCGGGCGCCCCAACCCTTTCATTCTTTAGTAAGATGTTCTTTAATCTGCAAGTATTCATGGTCTTTCCAAATTTTTTCCTGTTGTTGATTTCAAGTTTCATAGTGTTGTGGTCTGAAAATATATGTCAGGTATGGTCTCAATCTTGTTGTACTTGTTGAGGGCTGATTTGTGTCCCAGTATGTGATCTATTCTGGAGAATGTTCCATGTGTGCTCAAGAAGAATGTGTATTCTACTGCTTTAGGATGAAATAATCTGAATACACCTGTTAAGTCCATCTGGTCCAGTGTATCTTTCAAAGCCATTGTTCCCTTGTTGATTTTCTGCTTACATGGTCTGTCCATTGTTGTAAGTGGGGTATTGAAGTCCCCTACCATTACGGCATTATTATCAATGAGTTTCTTTGTGTTTTGATCATTGATTTATATATTTGGGTTCTCCCACATTGGGAGAATAAATATTTACAATTGTTAGATCTTCTTGGTGGATAGACCCCTTAATCATGATACAATGCCCTTCTTCATCTTTTATTAACAGTCTTTTTTTTTTTTTTAATCTAGTTTGTCTGATAGAAGTATGGCTACTCCAGCTTACTTCTGATGACCATTGCCATGACAGATGGTTCTCCATCCCCTTACTGTCAATCTGCAGGTGTCTTTAGGCCTAAAATGAGTCTCTTGTAAGCAACATATAGATGGGTCTTATTTTCTTATCCATTCTGTCACCTTATATCTTTTGAGGCCGTATGGCCTCTACCAAATGTACTCTAAGCAGCAGACTGGCCTCTCCCTGTGTGCTATATGGATCCGGATCCATCAGACTCACTGCTTCTGGAGATTTGCCCTACTTTTCATCAGAGCACCACCAGGCACTGAACTCCGAAACTTCAGACTCTGCACTCCACTATTTATAGAATCCTGGTGGCATTGAAACCCTCTCCTTTCTCCCCATCAATGGTTTTGGGAAACAGATTTCTTGTTCAGTCCCCTGCGAGTGTTTTCACTCTTTCCCAGCTACTGTCAGTGTGGAGTGTTTTTCTTGCAAGGTCCCGATGTGCTGCACTCTCTTCCTTTCTTTTTCTCTCTTTTCTCTCTGAGAAAGCAGCTCCCTTCTTCTGTGGCTTTTCTCTCCCCCAGTTTTCCCAGTTCACACCTCTGCACTGCATACCTGCCAAGTTCTGTGGCTTTTTGTTACATCACTTTCCTAGGTGTGCAAAAATGGTTTGGTGCTGATCTAGTTGCGTTTCAGGAACGAGACAAGCTCAGGATCTCCATGCTGCTCTGCCATCTTAACTCCTCCCTTCTGGAAATCTTATTATATCAGACTTCTAATATATTGATCTTCTAATATATTTGGAAGGGTCCTTTGCTCACTTTATTCCATGTCTTTGCCTATTCTATTTCTTAGGGGGTATTCTTGATATATTATTCTAAGCCTTGCATTGAATTTTAAAATTTTTATCATTTATAATTCCCATGAACACATTCTTGTTCTCTGAATGCTTCCTGTATAAGATTTTGTTATACTATATGAATGTAATTTTTTTCCTTCATCTTTGTATGGATATTAATGGTAGTTTTTAAAATTTTATTTTAAAGTTTTCATCAATTTGCATAACTGTTTCTTCTGACCTGCAGTTTTTTTCCTATCTGTTTTACTCTCTGAATTTCATAATAGATATTTTCCTCAAATGTCTGGTGTTTCTTGCCTGTTTATCTTTAACAAAGGAATATCGAATGCTTACTGGAAAAATCTGTATATGGAGAGGACTTGTTGACTGTGGTCTTTCTTACAGGGTGACCTGATGGGACTTTTATACTGGGAAACAAAATGACTAGTTAGATTCATAGAGTAGAATCTTCCAATCACCTTTCTGGAGGATGTAAACCTAACTGTCATTGGGAGAAGAGGGCTTTCAATATAAGACTCCTGTCCTCAACTGCACTTGAAGTTCCCTGTTCTAGAGACCCTCCTGTTTTGCACTCTCCAGTGAGTGACTCTCTAGGCTTCCCCTTGGGTATCAGAGAGGATCAAGGGATGGGATGGGTAGAGTCGTATCTAGTCCTCCTCTTCCAACTCCATGTTTCCCCTCACTTCCAGAGGCACCTGGTACCACCAGTGGTTGATCTTCTAGTGGTCTTGCACTGAAAAGTGGATTGATTGCTGCCCTGTTTCCTCCCCTACTAGCTTTGGACTAACCTTTCTCCATTCTGTTGACACTTACTATGAATTAATTTGTTTTGCAAACTCCAAAATTTTGTCGTTGAACCTCCCCTGCTCTTTCTCCCTATGGGTTTATGAATTTTTGTTACATCTTTATTGTCATTTTCATGGAAGTTTGGAAGGGACCAGAGGGTTGAATCTGGTATTCTGAATTTAAAAAAAAAAAAGCCTTCATTCATTCTTCAATGACTTCCATCTATCTTCTGTCACTAACAACTTGCAAGTTGCCAAATCCAATATTTCTTTTTCTGTCCTCAAATATGTAAGCTCAGCAGCATTTGAAATGATTGACTACAACCTCAGTTTTGAATTTTTTGAAACTCTTTCCTCTCTGGGCTTCTATGGTCCACAAGCTTCTATCTCCAGCCCTCCTGCTCTTCTCCAGACCATCATCTTTCACACAGAGCAAGATGATCTCTTAACTAATTTCCCTGCTTTTTTTCTCACTCCAGTAGCCGATTTTTTTCACAGCAACTAAAGTTTGCTTTTTAAATAAAAAACACATTGCTCCCCTGCCGTTATACTCTTCCAAGGGCTTCCAGATGTTCTTAGAATAAAAAAAACTGTGCTCCTGGATTCAGCCTACAAGACCCTAGATGATCCAGTTCTTGCCTATTTCTCCTGTCTTGTCTACAACTGCTTTTTCTCTGGCTCATTGCACTCGAGTGAGACACTGCAGTTGTCTCTTCTATTTGTCTCATAAGTTTAGTTTGTTCTTTCTTCAGAGCCTATGTTTTCTTTGGATATTTTTCATAACAGTATTTTTATGTTTCTGATCTCAGCTCAAATGACATATTCTCAGAAACCACCCTTTATAAAGTAACTCAATCACTATTGCACCACCCTGTGTATTTCCTTAATAACATTTACCACTACCTGAAATTATTGTCTTATTTTGTGTGTGAACTTGTCTTTTGTCTCCACTAAAATGGAACCTTCCTGAGGGCAAGGTAGGGAGCAATGAAATTCATATCATGTTAAAATTTAGGTAATTTGGTATACTTACACATAAAATAAAACAACTCTGTATTTTTCAAGAATACTTATATTAAACACAGAATATGTGCCAATGGGGAAAGGCCATGAGCATAGGAATGGAAGGTGTTGAGGAAAAATGGTGAAAAAAAAAGAGAACAACATTAAAAGGGGATTTTGCTTGGACTGATGAAGATAGATACAAATTAAAAAATAAATAAATAACCTTAATGGAAATAATTCTCTGAGTTTACATATTATTTCTTCAAAAGACGTTTTACAGAGACATAGATTTATGTATAAAATTCTATAGTATAAGAATAATGGAACCAAAAAATTAAAAGTACTAATTCACATAGCAAAGAGTAAATTCATGAAACTCTTTACCTAAAGAGTTTATGTAGGTGGAAATTTTGAGTAGATATAAAGTAGTCTCAGTAAAATTGATGGCTGATAAGTTCACAATTGATAAGGAAAGGTAGGATGCTTAGTCTCAAAGATCTTAGAGTCACACAGAATACAATAGCATCTTCTCAAACCTATCTATTGAGTGCTACAACATAGACAGAATACTTCCTTAAATGTTAGCTGTGTATTTGTTTCCATTTAACAGTTTTTTTTTAATTTTAACATTTTCTTTTAGAATCTCAGTCATCCACTGTGTAAATTATTATGACAGAAGTCTACTCCCCCCTCTCCCCTGCGGTGGATATTTTGAAAATGTCTCCTTTTTTAAAACATAACATTAATTATGAAAAATACTTTGGAAGCATGTATTGACCTCAGAATATTAAATTATTGAAAGCAACTTAAAAATTTTTTTTGAAAGACCAAATACCTTCTACTTATTTGTAAAATCTCTGTTATCTGGAGGGAGCATCATCTCTGCTGTTATTCTATGTTAGAGCGTTTTTATTATTTTATTTTTCCAACAGGGTCTTATTGCCAGCAATAAAAATTAACTCTGGATGACTTTGGTGGAAAAGGAATTTTGTGAAAAGGTATTGATAGTTTATAGAGGCATTTAGAACAGTGGAGAGAAGGCTAGAAAAACGGGCGGGATAAAGCAGAGAACACATATTTGAAGTGAACATTATGCTGTAGAACTCAATCTGCTGAGGATACTATTCCCACCTTCACCAAACACCAGATGAATGGTTTGCACCTTGTTCCCCTGACGTTGACACTGCCCACGCTGACACTGGCTGCTGGATGACCCCCTGCTATAGCTGTGACCGTATCTTCAAAGCTACGGCCCCCGCTGCTGCCAGAAGGAATCCCCACAGCCTGCTTCTTTTCTCAACAGTTCCCAGATCAATATCCAGCTGGATGCAGACTGCCCCTGTTCACGTGCCCTGTCCTCAAAGCAATGGAGTCTATGAAAGGGAGTATCTGGCTTTGGGGCTTCTGTACCAGAGGGCAAAAATTCCACAGGCTTAGGAAGGAGTTCAGATGCCAGGAGGCTAAAAAAATGCAAATGACTTTAGTACAAATCCTAGGATTTATAAACTGTAACATGATTTGCATTCTTTCCTCACTATCTTTTCCTTTAAAGTGTAAAGTAAACATATTTAAATGGTTATGTGAGGTGGGACGTGGGTGGCTTAGTGGAGCCCTCAACTCTTGATCTCAGGGTTGTGAGTTCCAGCCCCACCTTAGGAGCAGGGGTTACTTAAAAGTAAAATCTTGGGCACCTGGGTGGCTCAGTCAGTTGAGCATCTTTGGCTCGGGTCATGATCTCGTAGTTCGTGAGTTTGAGCCCCATGTCGGGCTCTGTGCTGACAGCTCAGAGCCTGGAGCCTGCTTTGGATTGTCTCCCTCTCTCTCTCTGCACCGCACCCCCCCCCCCCCCCATGCTCTGTCTCTCTCTCTCAAGAGTAAATAAACATTTTTTTTTTTCAACGTTTTTTTTTTTTTTATTTTTTTTTATTTTTGGGACAGAGAGAGACAGAGCATGAATGGGGGAGGGGCAGAGAGAGGGAGACACAGAATCGGAAACAGGCTCCGAGCCATCAGCCCAGAGCCTGACGCGGGGCTCGAACTCACAGACCGCGAGATCGTGACCTGGCTGAAGTCGGACGCTTAACCGACTGCGCCACCCAGGCGCCCCAATAAACATTTTTAAAAAATGGCTATGTGTATGATAAATATGAACATACTTCCACTAAAACCATCATATTGTGAACATTCTCATTGGTTTTTGCCTCTTAGGTCAAACTATTATATTTTTAATTTCTGTACTGTACAGAGTTGGATATCATATTCGTGTTTTCTTACAGCAGCAAGTTTTAGCTTGTTTTAGAAAATTAACTTTTTATCAAGATATAATTTATATACGGTAAATTACATAAATCTTAAGGATTTGGTTTGACGAGTTTTGACTTATAGATATCTTCGCAACCACGCCCCCAAACTATAGAATATTTCCGTCCCATGAGAAAGTGCCACTGTGCCTCCTCCCACTTAAACTTTCAGTGCAGGGAACAACCACTTTCTGATTGCTCTCAGCATGAATGAATTTTGATTTTCCTTCACTTAATATAAATGAGATTGTAAATTATATGTCCTTTTGTGTCCATTTTTTGTTGTTCATTATAATGTTTTTGAGATTCATCCATGAAGTTTTGTGTCTTTTAGTTGCTGAGTAATATACCATGTATGCATGCACTACAATTTGTTTATTCATCTTCCACTGGTGGACAATTGTCTTCCAAGTTTCAGGCTACTTTGAGCAAGAGTGCTATAAACATTCAAGTATAAGTCTTTCTGTAAAGGTACGGTTTTACTTCTTAGGTAGACACCTAGGAATGGATTCATAGAATTGTTGAATGTTTGAAAGATGCTGCCCAATGTTTGCTTTTTTAATGTTTGTGATATTTTACGTTTCCACCAGCACATGAGAGTTCTGCATCCTCACCAACATTTGGTATTTTCAGTCTCTGCTTTTCGGCATTCTAATGAATATAGAATGGAATCTTAAGGTGGTTTTTATTGTTATTTCTCTGATGAGTAATGGACATCTTTTCAAGTCCATATTGAATGATCACATATCTTTTTCGTAAAGTGTTTTAGGTTTCTGTGCATTTTATTGAATAGATTTCTTTATTATTGATTTGTAGAAGATCCTTATATATTATGAATACAAGTCCTTTGTTAGACATATGTAGTGTATTTTCTTCCAGTCTGAAGTTTGACTAGTTTCTTAATGATATGTTTTAATGTACAGAACTTATTCTTTTTTTTTTTTTTTAAGTGTTTGTTTATTTTTGAGAGACAGAGTGCGAGCAGAGGAGGGGCAGAGAGGGAGACACAGAATCTGAAGCAGGCTACGAGTTCTGAGCTGTCAGCACAGAGTCTGATGGGGGCTCAAACTCTTGGACTATGAGATCATGACCTGAGCTGAAGTCGGATGCTTAACCAACTGAGCCACCCAGGTGTCCCTAGAACTTATTTTTGATGAAGTGTAATTTATCACATTTTGTGTTTAGTGCTTTTTACATTCTAAGAAATCTTTGCCTGCTTCAAGTATGTGAAGCTATAGTTCTCTATTTCTTCTAGATACTTTACTGTTCTAGATTTTATTTTGGGTGAATCTTGAAATAATTTTATATACGGAGTGACATGGAGGTCAAGATTTATTTAATTTTCCATAAAGATATCTAGTTGTTCCACTACCATTTGTGAACTTTCTTTCTCAAAAGAATTGCTCTGGTGCCCTCATTGAAAATGAATGTACTCTGTATATGTGTCTATTTCTAGACTCTGTTTTATTGGTCTACGTGTCTTTCCTGGCAATAGTCTATTGCCTGATTATTGTAGTCTATAGTAGGTTTTGAAATCCTGTGGAATAAATTGCTCAACTTTATTATTCTTTTTCAAGATTGTTTTTACTATTCCAGATTCTTTGTATTGATTTTGTACCCTGGACTTGTTTTAGTTCTGTTTTGAAATATTTAATTTGCCAATATTTTGTTAGAGATTTTATGTCTGGGTTCAGGAAAGATATTGTTTTGGAAATTTCTTGTAATGGCTTTGTCGTTTGTTATCTGTTTTTCACTAGTCTCATGAAACCAGGAAGTTGTTTTCTCCTCGTTTTCTGAAAGACATATTATGGACCCAATCTAGGATCACTCACTGCATTTAGTTCTCATATTTCTTTAGTCTCCTTTAGTCTGAAGCAGTTCCACAGTCTTTCCCTGACTTTCACGTAGTTCACAGTTTTAGAGTATAAAGAATGTCCATCAGTCTAAGGCATTGTGATATTTCCCAACAGGGCAAGACTCAGGCCATTCATTCTTATCAGGAATAGCAGAGAGATGATACTGTCCTTACGGTATTACATCAGCAGCCCTTCCGTGTTGGTCTTTCCTACCACTGGAGATGTTAACCTTGGTAACCCATTCAAGTTGGTATCCGCCAGATTCCTAAACCATGAGGTCATTATTTTCCCCTTTGTGGGTGGGCTTTGTTAAGAGATACTCCAAGACTATGTAAATGCATAATTCTTTATCTTTAACATCCACTGATGACTCCACTCTGACCCATGTCATCATTCCTTCTACAATACTTGGTTGTTATTATACTGAAAGCAAAAGCTTTCCCTTCTTATTCAGTCCTTCATTCTGGCCTCATGGATTTTTTGCCTCATTCAGTGGGTTATAATCTGATTACTATCATTATTTATCCTGATGCTCTGATTGTCCCAGATTTGGCCATTGAAGTCTCTTCAAGCAACTTCCTATGATGTTGTTAGCATGTCCCCATCATTCTTTAAGCACTTCTGTGCTTTCTGACTCATTTAGTACTTTCTGTGTCCTGCCTTGGAATCAACCATTTCTCCATGGAACTTGGTTCCTTTGTGTGGAGGCATATAGAAACCAATATCTGGGTGCTCGGTGGGCTCATTACTGCTAGGGTATTATTACTTCTTGGCCCTCTCGGAAGACAGAGATATGTTTATATTTCTGTATTATTTAATTATATATCTGTCCACACATCTTTATCTGTTATTGTATATCTATCTCTCAGTTTCAGTCCAATACCTTAGCCTTCTCCATTTCCATTTTTATTAACCCATTCTGTGACCAGGAGAAGCCTGGCTCCCATTATCTTCAATGTATTTCCTGATTAGCTCAATCTCCCTGAAGGTAAGCAGTATCCTGACTATGTCATCACCCTTCTCTGCCTCTGGTCCCATCATCATCTGTTTCTGATCAAATTTTATCTTTTCACTGTAATTGAGAATAGAAGAAATATAGTGAATACATTTTAAAAAGCACAAGTCATTAAGGACAGTTTGATAGTTTTGTAAACATTCTGTGTATAAAAAAAATTGGGAAAACATTTGCAACATGTGTATCTGTTTCCTATTGCAGCTGTAACAAATTACTATAAACTTGGTGATTTAGAACAACACAAATTTATTGCCTTACAGTTCAAGAAATTTGAAATGGGTCTCACTGAGCAAAAGTCAAGCTGTTGGCAGGGCTATGTTCCTTCTGGAAGCTCTAGGAAATCTATTTCCTTGCCTTTTCCAGCCTCTAGAAGCTCTCCACATTCTTTGGTTTGTGAATCCATTCCTTCATCATCAAAGGAAGCAGTGTAGCATTTTCAAATCTCTCTTTGACTCTGATCCCTCCTTTGTCTCTCTCTTCCACTTTTAAGACTCCTTATGATTACATTGAGTCCACTGGATAATCCAGGATTATCTCCGTGTTTTAAGGTCAGTTGATTAGGAAAATTAGTTCCACCTGCAACCTTAATTCCTTTTTGACATATAATATATTCAGAGGTTCTAGGATACTAGGAGGTGAACTTTTTGGGAGGCCATTTTTCTGCCTACCACAATAGAAGATGGACATAAGGTTGACATATTTATATAAGTAACTCTTAGAAATCAATAAAAATAATAATGCTCTATCAGAAAACTTAACAAAGAATATTCATAAGTAGTTAATAAAAGAAAAAGTAGAAATAGTTCAAAACTTTTCAAAAGTTTAATTACACCAGTAATTAAAGAAATGGAAATTACAGAAAATATAGAAGACAAGTTTTCACTAATCAAATTGGCAGAATTTTTTTTTTTTTTTAATTATGGTCAGTGTCTGGGAACAAAGAGAGAAGGACACTCAAGACATTGCTGATGGAAATTCAAAGTGGCATAACCTTTCTGGATGGCAGTTCAGCAATATATATTAATGGCCTTAAAATTTTGCAAACCATTTGACTAAACAATTTTATTTGTCCCAGAATAAAAAGAAAGGTATTTGTAACATATTTTATTATAAGAATATTCATCAGTTTTGTTTAACGAAAGATTGGAAAAATATAAATGCTTACTGGAAGGAAGTTGCTTGAATAAATTTTGATGTATCTATATCACAAAATAGTCTGTGCTTAAGTTTTATAAATAACATTCCTAGTATAAAAATAATGAAAAATATTTTATATCTTTAAAATCATGGCTAGGCCCTTCTCAAATCCAATCCCCTCTCAATAAAAACACCTGCTTTTCTGAATTTTGTGTTTATTTTTCCTTGGGTTTTATTGTGATTTTACTACACATGTATAAATTAATATATGTACATTAAATATTACTGTTTTAGAAATGCATTTATTGAGATGAGAAGAGACCCAGGATATACTGAATGAAAAAAGTCTGTATAAAAAAACAGCATATTCAGGGGCACCTGGGTGGCTCAGTCTGTTAGGTGTCCGATTTCAGCTCAGGTTATAATCTCACAGTTCATGGGTTCAAGCCCCTCATCGGGCTCTGTGCTGACAGCTCAGAGCCTGGAGCCTGCTTCGGATTCTGTGTCTCCCTCTCTCTCTGCCCTTCCCCCACTCACACTCTGTCTCTCTCTCTCTCTCTCTCTCTCAAAAATAAAGACTAAAAAAAAATAAAATTAAAAAAAAACAGCATATTCAGGATGATCTAAGTTTTTTTGTGAGAAAAAGATATATTAAATCTGGAAGGATATATAGCAATGTAACATGGTTAATTCTGGGTGGTAGGTAATATCTGATAATCTGGATATATCGTTTTTACTGATATTTTGTAGCTTAGTTAAAACAGTAAAGGTACTTATCATCATCATATAGTTTGAAAAGATTCTTTAAAGATTTTTTTTTAAATGTTTAGCTATCATTGAGACAGAGAGAGAGAGAGAGAGACAAAGGATGCAAAGCAGGCCCCACACCAACAGTAGAGAGCCTGATGTGGGGCTCAGACTCATGAACTGCGAGATCATGACCTGAGCTGAAGTCAGACACTTAATTGACCAAGCCACCCAGGCGCCCTTAGAAAACATTATTTAAAAGGTAGTAACATTCTTAATACTTTGTTCGCCTACTGTTCGCCTCTTAACTATGAAAGGGAAACAGTCTCTAGCTGTGCTATAAAAATAAATTACAAGCAGATGGGTAAATCAGATTTTAATTTGTTTAGTGCTTAATACACATGTGTTTGGTTTTAGGGATAAATGGAGAAAAACATTTTCCAACACTTTTATTTCATGTGCATCACTGTGGCAAAGTCTCCTTACCTGTGCCAATGGCACACTAACTGAAGTATCTGCCTGAGATGTGACATGCCTGAAGCCAGGAGAAGGCAAGGAGAATTCACAGTGCGGGCGTCAGGGAGGATTCACTGGAAGACAGGACTGTGAGCCACACTTGGAAAAACAACTTAGACATAGCCAGGCTGACTGCTCTTCAGCTTCCCACCAGTAATCTGGAGTTTATTCTTTGGATGGGGTGAAGGAGGGTGACCTTTCACCGACTCTTGGGAGCAGGGCGTGGGCCATGGTGAACTCAGAAGCAGAGAAAGCAGAGCTGACCACGGTCCTGGCCTATCAACGGCAGACCTCCAACTCCAGGCTCACACCCAAATGCCCGAACTTTGGCCCTCCCACCTTCCTGACCTATTTTCCTCCGCTTCCCTCTTAATGACTTTTGTAAACTCCCAGGGAAACAGTTACCTCAGAATGTGGGAGGACAGGGACATGGTTGGGAAGGGACACACGAGGGGTGTTGAAGGCACATTTCTGTTTCTGAAGTGGGGTGCACAGGTGTTCATTTTACTATTGTTCTTGAAAATGAAGATTTCTATTTTTATATGGTTTTACGTGTACATGAAGCTTTTCATAGTTAAAAAGAACTAAGGTTCGGTGAAACAAGAAGGAGTATGAGGATGCTGAGGAGGTAAAGGGGGCTGTGAAGGGGGACATACACATCGATCACAAAGATAATTTGCTTTGCTGACCATTATTTCATTCATATTTTCTCTAAAATGGCCTTGTCTCTAGTTTATCATTGAGCATTGATGATAAATATTTGTTTTTCTGTGTTATAGATTTTGCTAAGGGGGCGCCTGGGTGACTCAGTTAGTTACAGGTCTGATTCTTGATTCCAACTCAGGTCATGATCTCGTGGTTTTTGAGTTCGAGCCTTGCACTGGGCCCTGCACTGGTAGTATGAAGCCTGCTTGGGATTCTCTCTCTCTCTCTCTCTCTCTCTCTTAAAATAAATAAAAACTTTAAAAAAAGAGGTTTTGCTAAATATAATGCTTTATGAATTCGATGTGGCACTCACAATACTTTAGAAGAGCCTGCTGAATATGAAGGCTGAAGAGCCAAAGCATCGAGCATTGAACAAATGCAGCATAAAAGGATCTGCATTATGCACCAGCCAGAGAGCAAGTGCATTTAATGGAGTTATAAGAGAACCATGGGAATTGTGTATTTATATAAAGTAGAGGTCAAAGGGAGTTGTCACTGCTTCAGCGAAGAAAGGTTTTGTGGAGGGGGCAGGATGGCTGGAGCCATGTGATAGAAGCAAGAGAGTTTGAACTGGAGGGAAGAAAATGTTTCAGGCTTTGAATTATTTCTGGTCCTGTTGCTATTTTGACTCTGATGGCTCAGGAGCTGCCCGCATGGTGATCACCCCAGGCCTGCTGTGGATTGTCCAGGAATGCTCCACTGTGGCTTCCACCTCCTCTCTGGCAGTCCTTTTCCCAAACCACAAAACCCAAATGAATGTGTTTTTCTTCTAAATGGGCATGGCTTTGAATACGAAACCAAAATTTCTGGTTCGAGAAGAGTCAACATTTTGATGGCATTTATATTTCTGGTCTTTATTTTTCAAGCGGAGCGGCAAAGATACGCTCTCCTCCTCCATCTGTGCTGACATCTTTTTATAGTTAACTCAAAAGTGGACACCACAGTGCTCATCATGCTTGTCACCCATTCGTGTCTGCTTGTTATTTTAGATCGGATTCTCTCAGCGATGGAAGCGTGCCTGCCCCTTGGCATTTAACTTCACTTTGTGATAGGAGAAGAGAAAGAGTTAGCAAAGGCCTTCTGAGTCAAGGCTTGGGAAAAATGATTTCAGTTTCCTCTCCCCATCTCTATCTTCTGTTTCCTCTTTTATGCTCTTGTCCCTCCCTTTCCATTGTCCTTCCTCCTCCCGCATGTCCTAAGCTCGTCTTGTTCTTCCACTCTAGCAAAAGGCTTGACATTTGGAAAGACTCTGGTAAGTTCTTCACTCCCACCCTGTTACTTATGACAGGACAATTTTGCCCACACCATCCACAGGATGAAGGACATAATTATAAAGAGAAGTTTAAACCGTTGTTTAAAATTGGCCCCAATGAAGGAGGGAACTTATTTTATTTTGATAGAAATTTTATCCAATCATGGTAGAGGTGAGATGGAATTGTTTTTATATTCCCCTTGTAGAACATGACATTACAAAATTACATGGGGGCACCTGGGTGACTCAGTCGGTTAAGCGTGTGACTTCAGCTCAGGTCATGGTGTCGCGGTTCACAATTTTGAGCCCCGCATTGAGCTCTGTGCTGACAGCTCAAAGCCTGGAGCCTGCTTCGGATTCTGTCCCCGTCTCTCTCTGCCCCTCCCCTGCTCATGCTCTCTCCTCTCTCTCTCTCAAGAATAAACATTAAAAAGAATTAAGAAAAAATAAAATCATATGAAGAGAGGACGAAGCCAAATAATGCAGGAAAATTATAACGTCATGTTAGTTAATTAGCAAAACTAGTATGCTATTTTACTGATTTTGTGATGTTTATGATATTTGTCAGCCCCTCAAAGTTTGCTTACTTGTTGAGGTTGAAATTCCGTTTATGGATGTTTACCTTTGGACTCTATGCTCATAATTTTATGTTTGTTTTCATAATAAGAAACCCTTAAATTGTAAAATCTTCAGCATCCACAACACTTAGATCTGCTCTTGGCCCTCAAGAAAATGTGCAATTGCAAATGTGAAAGATGGGCAATAAATGAAGGAAGTTTGTTTCTGTATCAGCACAGGAAGAGAATATGCAGCTTCTCGTAGGCTGTGCTTCTGATGCCTCTGGTTCCGCTTTTTAACCTTCCATTTTCTATTTCCTGCTCTTGTGTGGATCCATTTTTCCAAACAGGCCAGTGTATGTTACACTTATTCTTCTTAGAGCATCAGCCACTCTCCTAATTCAGAACTGTGCTTTTTGATTTACTGGAAACCTGCCCAGTGGGCATTGCCCCTGTGTACACATTTGATATAGTGCTTCCACGAACTGATGTTTAGTAAATATTTAATAGGGTGTGCTCAACTGAATTAGGTCAGCAGCTACGGTGGGAGGGGAATGGTATCTTTTTAAAATACTGGAACAGCTTTGGATGTCGAAAAGTGTTAGAAAGTCTTCCCCTGACAGGGAAGACAGTAGTTACTGCCCTCTTTCTTTTGAGGGACTCTGGAAGCTGTTCCAAATATCCTGAGATATTCCAGTCAAAAGAAGCTTGAGTCTAATGCTGATCTGAAAGCCTAGGGAGAGAGGTATTATAACCCTCCAGCCCATGTACCTCAGAGGGTTTGGAGACTCACCCAGCACGCAGATTGGGTCCAAATCACTGTAAAACATTGAGGGATTTGGTGGTGAAGGGGCATCATTTCTGCAACTTACACTCAAACTTTTCTGGGGCATGGAATGGGGAATGTTTGAGAGATACAGCCAAGACAGTAAAATTTAACATGTGGGAGATCTGGGTGAAAGGAATATGGGAATTTTTAGTAACACTCTTGAAACTTTTCTATATATGTGAAATTATGTAAAAATTAAAAGTTAAAAGAAAACCACTACAACGTACTAAAAACAGAACAAAATAAGAAAATAACAGTGAATCTCCATTTTGACTCTACTTTTCTTCTTAGCATGATGAAAACGCACAAACAATTTGAATAAAAGATCGTCTCCATCTCTCTTTGCCTGGTATATTATGAAAAGCTGGGTGTTACTAAGATTTTCTTAAATTATTTTAAGTGCCACCTATTTAAGGGAATTGGGACTATGTGTGAATGAAAGAGACTCGAGTGTTTTAAGACTCCATGGACAACTTCACATTTCCAACAGCATAGATACCACAAGCAGTAGCACCCCTCAAGTGTTTTTGAAAAGTGGGTTGAAATTAGGGGCCCTTGGGGGCACCTGGGTGGTTCAATCAGTTGCGCATCCGGCTTTGGCTCAGGTCATGATCTCACAGTTGGTGAGCCGCACGTCGGGCTCCGTGCTGACAGCTCAGAGCCTGGAGCCTGCTTCGGATTCTGTGTCTCCCTCTATCTCTGCCCTCCCTCCCCCCACTCGCACTCTGTCTCTCTCTGTCTCTCAAAAATAAGTAAAACAATAAAAAAATTTAAAAAATTTGAGTCTCTTGCATTCCTGCCTATAGCTTAATTCTTTTGTTGTTATTGTTTCTGCTCTTCCCTGTTTGTATTGCCTAATATTTCATAAATTATATGTATTATCTAGATCTTGGATGACAACCTCCATAAAACAAGGTATGTTCCATTGAGGTGGTAAAAGAAATGGTATGAAATCAAGATTTTTCTGCCGAACTGAGCTGGGATTTTTGCACTGGGCTGGAGGTGCAAGGTGTGTGTTTGCTAAGCAAGGGAGAACCTTGACTGGGTTAGGGCTGACCTTCCTGTGGTACAACTCTGAGGACACTGCAGACCAGTGAAGGTGGGCGCAGAAAAGGCAATGAAAGACGTGAAAACATTTTCGTCATGGTAATCCCCACATTCAGACAAGAGGAGGAAACACATTTTCCCTTTGTTTCCCCTTTTCGTGCCTCTTTGTATTTTCTTCATTCTCTCCATGACCTTCTATTTCCAGAACTTAAGATAGGTCTATTTGAACTGTAATTCTGCTATGTTATTTCTTTTTTTTCAACGTTTTTTATTTATTTTTGGGACAGAGAGAGACAGAGCATGAACGGGGGAGGGGCAGAGAGAGAGGGAGACACAGAATCGGAAACAGGCTCCAGGCTCCGAGCCATCAGCCCAGAGCCTGATGCGGGGCTCGAACCCACGGACCGCGAGATCGTGACCTGGCTGAAGTCGGACGCTTAACCGACTGCGCCACCCAGGCGCCCCTCTGCTATGTTATTTCAAAGAGGTATTTAATTTGCTGCAAAAATCTAAGAGTACGTTAACTATTTGCACCATTTACTACATCTCTTAAAAGATACTTATGTGACAGGCAGTGCCTGGGTGGCTCAGTCTGTTAAGCATCCAACTTCGGCTCAGGTTATGATCTCAAGGTTAGTGAGTTTGAGCCCTGGATCCTCTCTCTCTCTCTCTCTCTCTCTGCCCTTCCCCTGTTTGTGTGCTCTCTCTCTCTCTTTCTCAAAAATAAATAAACATTAAAAAAATACTTATGTAGTTCTAAGCAACTAATTTAGGGGTAACTTTGGGAACAAAGATTGTAAACTAAGAAATGTAAAAAGTAAACTTTTGAATTAAAACAACTTACAGTTTTGCACATACTCTGTGAGCTATGGAAGAGAAACCTTATCTTGGCTGGGAATTGGGAGTCTTGAGTTTCATGTCCCATAGCCAACAGCCTTTGACCGAGGGTGTCCCCAGCAAATCTTTGCTTTCACTGTGCTTGATACAATAGGTCTTTAGGAGCCCATTTTTAGTCTTGTCCAGTCTTTAGTCTGGATAAAAGTTTCTATTCAATTATTTAGGAGCATTTCCATCCGAGTAAAGACACCTGCATTCTGGCTATCTTTAATTTTCAACTTTGAGCTTTATTAGTTTTTCTGGGGAAGAAATAAAAGACATAGAATCAATTTTATTTTATTTTATTTTATTTTATTTTATTTTATTTTATTTTATTTTATTTTTTTAGATTTTTAAAAATATTTATTTTTGAGAGACAGAGTGCTAGTGGAGGAGGGGCAGAGAGAGACGAAGACACAGAATCTGAAGCAGGCTCCAGGCTCAGAGTTGTCAGCACAGAGCCCAGTGAGGGACCTGAACTCACAAACTGGAAGATCATGACCTGAACTGAAGTTGGATGTTTAACCAACTAAGCCACCCAGGCATCCCTAGAATCAATTTTATTTCTTTTTTTTAAATTTTTTTTACATTTATTTATTTTGGAGAGAGAGAGAGAGGCAGAGTGTGAGCAGGTGAGGGGCAGAGAGAAAGGGAGACACAAAATCCAAAGTAAGTTCCAGGCTCTGAGCTGTCAGCACAGAGCCTGACATGGGGCTTGAACTCATGAACCATTAGATCATGACCTGAATCAAAGTCAGATGCTTAACTGAGCCACACCCAGGTGCCCCGCTAGAATCACTTTTCTATCTCAGCCAATCACCAGGATCCTTGAGGAGCTTGTTAAGGCATAGATCATCAGGTCCCTACCTGAAAGTCTGGAGTAGACCTTCACTGGCTGCTATCCAAATACTGATGAACCATATTTTGTTTTCCTAATGTTCTTTCTTTCAATAACCTTTTACCTAATTTCTCTCCCTCCAACCTACCATAACAAAGTTGTAGATGAAACAAACATTTGAAGAGAGGAAATCAGGTAACATTTAATGATCATCTATTGTAAGAAATGCAGTGCTAGATGAAATATTGTTTTCAATCCTCCAAACTCTCCCATTTTGCCAACAATGGGAAAGGGCTCAGATAAGTTCAGATCTCAGATAAGCTCAGATCATCTTGCCCAAAGTTCTTCTGATGGTGAGCTAGGATTTGAATTTAGATGAATGTGACTGCTGGAAATGCTGCTACACTTCTGTTTTCTAGGGAGCGTTATACATCCACAACCTATCTTCTCTCTCTGTGGTAGCAATAAAACAAAAGCATATGATAAGCTTGAAATTATGTAAGAACTAAACATGAAATATTCACTATGCTTTATATACCAGAGCAGGAAGAATGAAGACATCTAGCTTTTTTTTTTCCTGGTTAACTTTAAAGTGTAGTTCACTACATTCATTGAGTTAAATTAGTTTCTAGAATGTGGAATTAGTTCTGATAATTACTATTGAGCATGCTTGTAGTTTGCTAGATTTTCTCAAAAACAGAAAACAGAATAAAATAAGGAAGCCATCCAGGTAAAACAGAGAGGGAGGCAAACCATAAGAGACTCTTTAGAGAACAAACTGAGGGTTGCTAGAGGGGTGATGGGTGGCAGGATGGGCTAAATGGATGATGGACATTAAGGAGGGCACTTGTTGGGAAGAGCACTGGGTGTTGCATGTAAGTGATGAATCTAAATTCTACTCCTGAAATCATTATTACACTATATGTTAACTAATTTGGATTTAAATAAAAAATAATTTTAAGAAAAGCCATCTAAATACTGATATTGGGGGACCTAACAATCCCTCTGGAAAGTACCTGAAAAATATGAAACAAAGGTACAGAGTAATGCAATTAGAAAGTGTGTGCCATGGATCAAATGGTCAAACAAGGACTCTCAAAGATCTGAATGGCAAGAAGGAGGTAGCCATTCAACCATCCCTCCAAACTTCTTTGGAGCTAGGGGGATGTTTTCTCCACTTATTTCTTGGTGCTAATTTAGATTGCTGTGAGGGAGGGGGCGGCTGTAGTGGGACTGGTGACCTGAAACACACAGATGAATCTATGAAAAGTAGAAGGATGCTGGCTAGTGCCTGGGAGGTGGAGTCCAAATTCTAGACTCTTATATTACTCTAAGAGACTCTGTTCTCCACAATGAAAAAGACAAAGGGATGCCTGGGTGGCTCAGTAGGTTAAGTGTCCAACTTCAGCTCAGGTCGTGATCTCACAGTTCTTGAGTTCAAGCCCTGCATCATCAGGCTCTCTGCTGTCAGAGTAGAGCCTGCTTCTGATCATCTGTCCCTCTCTCTCTCTTTCTCTCTGCCTCTCCCTTGCTCACACTCTCTCAAAAATAAACTTAAAAAAATTGAAAAGATAACCGAACTAAAAATAGGCAAAAAAATTCAACAGACATTTCTCTAAAGATATACAAATGGGCAATAAAGCACAAGTAAAAAGTTTCAGCATCATTATCTATTAGGGAAATGCCAATCAGAACCACAATGAGGGGCTCCTGGGTGGCTCAGTCGGTTAAGCGTCCGACTTCAACTCAGGTCATGATGTCGCAGTCTGTGAGTTTGAGCCCCGGGTCGGGCCCTGTGCTGACAGCTCAGAGCCTGGAGCCTGCTTCGGATTCTGTGTTTCCCTCTCTCTCTGCCCCTCCCCTGTTCATGCTCTGTCTCTTTCTCTCTGTCAAAAATAAGTAAACATTAAAAAAAAAAAAACCCACAATAAGATACCACTGCCTACCCACCAGAAAGGCTGCAATTAAAATAAAAAAGGAAAATAACAAGGGTTGGAAAAGATGCGGAGAAATTGGAATCTGTATATATTGCTGGTGAGAATGTAAAATGGTGTGGTCACCAAAGCAGTATGAAATGGTTTGGCAATACCTCAAAAAGTTATACATATATTTTCATATGATCCAACAATTCTACTCCTAGGCATATACCCAATAGAATTGAAAACATATTTTCACACACTAAAAATAGTAACATTATAGTAACATTATTCATATTACCTAATAAGTGGAGGCAACCCAAATATCCATCAGCTGACGAATGGATTGAAAAAAATGTGGTATATCCATATAGGAGAATATTATTCAGTCATAACAAGAAATGATATTCTGATATATTTATGGATGAACCTTAAAAACAGTAAGCTTAGTAAAGCAAGCCAGCTGCAAAGACCTCTTATTGGCTGATTTAATTTACATGAACTAGGCAAATCCATAGAGAGATAAAATCGATTAGTGGTTGTCAGGGGCTGGGGAAGGGCTGGGAAGCAAGGAGAATGGGGAATGTCTTTTCATGGTTAAAGTGTCTATTCATCTTTTGGGGGTGATGAAAATGTCCCGGAAGGAGTGGTGATGGTTGTACAACTCTGTAAATATATTAGAAATGACTTTGAAATGGTGAAGTTTATGGTATGTGAATTATGTCTCAATAAGATGTATATTTAAAAAGGCTGTGTTACTCCCCTGGTAGGTAAACGTTGAGGTTGCCATCTATAAATTCAAGTAACTGGGAAGACTGTAATTGTTGAACAAGGAAGATGTCTATTTCCACTAACAAAACAAGTAATTCAAGTTTGTTATTTATTATTATTTGTTATTTATTATTTATTAAAAAGTCATTGAGTCAGTTAAATATAATTCATAAAAAAGTGGAACTTGAAAATCGAGGTGCTCGACTTGGATTAAAGGTCTTTAGTCAACCATTCCTGCCGCACTGTTACTTAAGGGAGTATCTGCAAGCCCAGAGTCAATCAGATCATCACCCTGCAGAATAAATAGATTGGGGATTCTTCATCCTGTTCTCTAAAGAGCAGCTGCAACTACACCAAAGAGGTTAAAGGTCAGTGCTCATCTGATGCTCGGGGATAGCTCGGGAGACGCAGGACTGATGCTGAATGAACCTTAATGTTTAAGAATGCAAGGACTTAAGGAAGAGGGAAGTCTAAATATACAGGGAGTAAAACTCAAATTATGCTGCTTATTCAGGGGGAAAAATGTGTCTACTAGTTTGCTTGTCCATAGGGGTAAGGATAGAGGAATAATAGGAATATGTGGGCTAGATTGAGGACACCCTGAATGCTAGGACAAAGTAGAACCAAACTAAGAGAATTCCACTTTTATCCTGGACTTTCCCTAAATGCCTGAGTGAAGTTGGGTAATTTACTGCACTCTTTGTGTTCTAGGTTCCTTTTCATTATAGGAAAAGAGGCATTGAAGTTGATTTATCTAGAAAGTGTTTTATTTGGGTTAATGTTGTATTTCATGTGTTAGTTTCCTATTACCACTGTATCAAATTACCATAGACTTAGTGGCTTACAGCAACAAAAATTTATTATTTTACAGTTCTAGAGATCAGAAGTCTAAAATCAAGATGCTGGCAGAGCAGCATTTCTCCTGGAGTCTTCAAGAGATGATCTGAGATCTGTTCCCTTGTCTTTCCAGCTTCTAGAGACTGTCTATATTCTAAGGCTCATGGCTCCTTCTTCCATCGTCAAAGGACATCACTGCAACCACTGGTCTCACTGTCACACCTCCTTTTTTGGCTTTGATTCTCCTGCATCCCTCTGATTAGGGCCTTTGGATGACATTGGTGCCACGTGGATAACCAGGATTTTCTTCCCACCTAAAGATCCTTAACCTCATTACATCTGCAAAGATCCTTTTGTCATTTAAGCTAATTTATTCGCAGGTTCTGAGGATTACAATAGGGACATCTCTGGAGGACCATTATTGAGCCTATCACGATCACCGGAAACAGTTTACCAGCATCTCTAAAATACACAGATTTCAAATGGGCTCCTTTCTACACCTCCAGGAGTGGGGCCCAGGAATATGCATTTTGAACAAGACTCTCCAAGTTTATGAATCGCTGCTGTGAGAAATCCATGTCACTGAGGAGTTTTGAGGATAGTATGAGAGTGAAATCAGTAAAACAGCATTTTAATATAAACTTTGAGCTCTTTAAAGTCACGTGAGAGTTGTGTGTAGGGCTACTGAATGTTTGTGTACAGTTGCTTTGTGTGTGTGTGTGTGTGTGTGTGTGTGTGTAAATTGCATAGAACTTGGGTCAAAGAAAAACAAAAGGCAGTTGGTTTAGGTGTGATAGTATGGGCAAGCCTGCGTTTCTAGTCTATGAGCTACCCTAGTTATTAAACTCCTTGGCTCCTTGAGAGAATCCTGCTTCAGAATACCTGCATTCCTATGGCATTACCTGCCAGCTGGGAAGCCTTTCAAACCCTGCAGCAAACTGAAAATAGACATGCACTGCTACAGCACCAGGCACACGGAAAGGAATTCAGAACGAAGCTGGTATGTCCTTCCTTCTTCCATCAGGTAATTACTCTCTTTCCACTACTTACCTTCCCGTTTTGCATGTGACAGAGGCTTCTGAGCCTCAAGGCTGAGAATGAAAAGTCCTCGCTTCATGGGTAGTCAGTGGTCAGAAGAAGCTTGTTTGCGTGAGATGTGTTTCCCATCTTAACTCGATCGTCTCCTCTAGCGGTGAGTCCACAAAACGAAACATATCGACCAAGATGCCAAGGGGCTTTCTCCTGGAGGCAGGAGGTGGCTCAAGATCTAGTAGGTGGCTCAAGAGAGCCAGGTTTCTGCCGAGTCCACATCTGACACATCAGTTCTCAGCCCCACCCACACATTGGAACCATTTGAGCTTCTTGAAACAAATTACCCTTGGGACCTATTCCTCCTGGAGATTCTGATTTAATTGGTTTGAGAAGGATCCCTGGCATCAGTATCTTTTAAAACTCTCCAAATAGTTCTAATGTGAGGCCAGGTTTGAAAGCCACTGGATAAGGGCATCATAGATGAGTCCAGGTTAGGAAGTGTCTGAAAAATTAGTCATTATCATGTTTTTAAAAAAGGAGTACAGACAAGAATTCTACATTTCGTTATATTCAAAGTTCACTCAATATGTTAAATACATGGCACTTACCTCAATGATAAGAATTAAAAGGGATGTTAGACCTATTCTAATGAGATTTTGTAGGAAGATGTTGGGCTTTGGAGACAGACTCGGGTTTGAATGACTTTTGGTTCTTTCAATTACTAACTAGGAAATGTAAATCACTTAACCCTCCTAAGCTTCAATTTCCTCCGCTGTATAATGTACATAATAATTCCTAATTTATGAATTTGTTTAAAGGAATAAAGGAGACTTAAAAGCTCTGTCATATTATTAAACACACAGTAAATATTATTGTCTTCTTTTTCATACAGAGAAGGATTTTTTAGGCCCCAAACCCTTTGCTGTGTGTCTTTTCTTTAACGATTATTTTTTTTTAACATTTATTCATTTTTTGAGAGACACGGGGGGGGGGGGGGGGGAGGGGCAGAGAGAGAGGGAGTCACAGACTCTGAGGCAGGCTCCAGGCTTGGAACTGTCAGCACAGAGCCCGACAGGGGGGCTCGAACTCACAAACCACGAGATCATGACCTGAGCGGAAGTCGGATGCTTAACCGACTGAGCCACCCAGGCGCCCCTGCTGTGTGTATTTTCTAAGTAATACAGTCAACTAGCATAAAATCTGGGGCTAGAACCGATGACTTCTAGTTAGAATCTGGTTCTTTTGCAGAATCACAGTAATGTGGCCAATATGTTATTTAGAAACAGTAACATCTTTCCCCTTAAGGGTTGCTTCTAGATGATGATTACCTGTAATGGCCCAAATCATCATGTCTCCTTTCGCTCCTCTTTCTTTAGCCGTATGATTAAATTCACAAGAGGCGGTTAGTGCAGGCCAAGGCATACCTTATGTGGCAATAACAATAATATGCTTTAGAGCAGATAATAAACATGCTAGTTCAAACGAGAGGAACCTGCTGAGGATGGATCCTCCCTGGCCAGACGACTCACCGGGCTTAAATATGATTCTAGAACTGTATTGTTCAATAAAACAGTCCTAGCCGCATGTAGCTATTTAAATTAAAACGAAAAGGAATTAGATTAAGTAAATCTAAAAATGTACTCAGTTGAACTGTCCACGCTTACAATGCTGACTAGCTGTACGTGACCAGTGGGTACCGCACTGAACAGCATGGATGCGGAACATTTCCATCATCACAGAAAGTTCTATTGGTCAGTGCTGTGTCAGAGGCCCGATTTGTTTCTTTGGATTTTCCACTGTATCTGAATTTTTGAGTTTCCCTATTAATAACTGTTTCAGAGCAATAAAGTGAGAAAAAAATGATGGCGGTGTGATGTGAAAATAAGCTGAGAGAAAGAGCACAGGAAGAAGGGGAAAATAGTTTGTCTTTCTAAACTGACATCTGGCAAGTGACAGTTCGAGCAAGAATAAAGTGTCCCCTAGGTTAGTGAGCAGAAACACCCTGGCCAAAGAGTTCATTATACTGATTCTGAAAGGCTGGGGATAGTACACTGTCTGACACAAAGGTCTGGCAGCCAGCGTGCCTACTGGGCTCCCAGTGGGTTCCCGCGGCAGCTGTCACCATGGTAACGCTCAAGCTTGAGGTGGGAGCCCTCAAACGGCTGCTCTCACGCAGTAGCCCCACTCCCCACATCCATCCTGAGTGGCCCTAACCACAGTCTAATTAATCACTGCGAAATCCCCAGAGAGCTCTATGTAAGCACAATTTATTGCAGTAAAAAGTAAGACTCAGAAAGAAATTCAGATATTAAACCTAATCAGCAAATACAACGTTAGGCCTCTTGCTGTTAACCAAAAAAAGAGAAAAAAAATCAAAATATAAAGTTCCTTGTTTAGTGATGTTATTGGTAGATATTGGTTATCGGTGCTGTTCACCAATTTCTGTTCTTCCCAGCACGTAGTAGGAGGCATTATCCAACCCCCTCCCCGCCTCCTTTTTTTTTTTTTTTTTTTTATAATTAACGCATCTTTGTTGGGAATCAGGTGAGACAATAGGAAGTAAAATGCAATTCTAGGTTCTGTCTGTTAGATTTATTTTGACCAGTGCAATGGTAATGGAAGTGACGTGTGTGACTTCTAGCTAGAAACCTTCAAGAAGCAGAGTGTGGTCAGCTACAGTTCCTCCCCGTACAGGCAATGTTTCAGATGGTGAAATCTTCACCAGTCTCCATACCAGAGCCAGGACAACTTGGAGCGGAGCACCTCGCCCGTTTAAGATGGACCTGAAGTGAGACCAGATTTTAAACCATTGAGATTTAGGGGTTTATTTGCTCTCAACACAGCATCACGTCGAATCCTTTAACTAATACAATGGATGTACTAAAGTAAAAATAAAGAAAAAAAGAACTGAAAGAGTGGATAATCTGATGAGAATGAACAATTCAATGTAAACTTAATTTTAGGATATCTTCATCTATTGTAGGATCAGTTTAAATAAAATAATCAGTTTAATGGTGTTTTTTTTTCTTTCCTTCATACCAGTATCTTTTGTCTTGCAAGCAAGATTTATTAGTCTTGGCTTAGATCAATGCAAAAAATTAGCCCTGGACTAGTGACTGAATTGGTTTTCTCAAACTTCTTAATGCCAAATGCACATAAAAACATTTGGTGATACCTATATATAAGGTTGTTTTTAAAAATTTTAATTAAATATTTGTTCTTTTATTTAACTTAATAGCCACATGCATAAACTATGGGAAACGTAGGGGATATATATTTAGTATATTATCTGACATTTTGAATATTACTCCGAGGAGGGGGGGAATCCTGGGGAACAATTTGGAAGACATATATTTTATTTTTGTTATGTTACAGACACTGGTGTTTAACTTTACTAGTTAGCTCATCAGCGTTTCATCATAATTGATTCTGAATGACATGGATGTTAAAAAAAAAAAGCCCAATACATTTTTAAAGATTTAAAATTTGTCACAATTAAAGCTCTGTGCCAAACAAGTTTTTTTTTTTAATTTTTTTTTTTTTGACGTTTATTTATTTTTGAGACAGAGAGAGACAGAGCATGAACGGGGGAGGGGCAGAGAGAGAGGGAGACACAGAATCGGAAACAGGCTCCAGGCTCTGAGCCATCAGCCCAGAGCCTGACGCGGGGCTCGAACTCACGGACTGCGAGATAGTGACCTGAGCTGAAGTCGGACGCTCAACCGACTGAGCCACCCAGGCGCCCCCCAAACAAGTTTTTTAACAATGAAATTCAAGACAGCTTTGAACAATGCCAGCCTCCTTATTGTGTCTCCCCAGGAAAGCAGCTCACTTAGATATATCAATTCTGGTGTGTGTGTGTGTGTGTGTGTGTGTGTATGAGTGTGCTTGTGTGTATATCTCATCTATCACCTCAAAATAGTTTTAAAACTTAGATGTGATACAGAAGTTTAACAGATTAAAAGGTTTAAAGCAGTCATATTATTTTATAATCATAAATCCTAACACTGAACTTTTTAAACACCCACTGAAGATAAATAAATATAAATTCCGTGGCTGAGATTTCCTTTCGTTTACCTTGATACTCAGAAAATAAAATCTACTTTAGCAGCATTTAAAAAAATGTTTTTTTTTATTATTTTTTTAATGCAGGCAACTTAGAAGTTAAGCAGGATGCGTCCGTGCGGTATGTCCTTCCACTCATCTTCCGAATCTAAGATGTTCTGCTAGTTGGCCAGTAAGGGGAGCCATCACAAAGTAATTACAGACACATGCCAACCATTTCTCCTAGAATTCAAGTTTGTGAGGGTTTTTTCGAATGCGTATCTTGCTCTTCAGTGAATTTTCTAGGTCATCACTGACCATGCTGGAGAAGCGGCAGGCCACCAACGCCGCAGAAAAGCTCAGATGCTGTGCTGTTTCTTTGGAATCTCTCTTTCCCCCGGTCCCATGCTGTTAGAAAAAGCTTCTATTACATAGGATCCAGGCCAAAGGCTGTGATCTGAGTCCTGCTGATGCTCTAATGTCTGCCCCTGTTCAGGTCTCTTTATTAACTCTTCTCACCCCTCCAATAATAAATGGAAATTACATGTTTCTTTCAAGTCCACCTACCCACTCCTTTCAGGAAAAGCCATTTGTTCCCATGCACCTGAAGCTAATTCTCACTTCCTGCATCTTATCCACTGAACCAACCCTCTGCCCGGCCGCCTTCTCCCAGACCCCCCTAGATGTCATTTTACCCCTTCTGGAGGTCTGAGCTGGTGTGTTTGGGGGCTTGCCCAAAATGAAAGAATTCGAGCATTGAGTTCTCCATGGTATGGTATTGCTGAGTATTGTTTCAGACACCTAAAGACATGAGGGCAAGCGTTTGAGTGTGGCACCTAGCCAAGCATAGTTGTTTCAAGAAAAGTCAATAATGCGTATTACAAACATGTTTTGGTGACCAAACACAGCCTCCCAGCTATAGGTCTCCCCTAGAAAAGTGAGGCAATTATCTCAATCAGTCAAGTGAAAAGGTCTATTTATGCTTCAATTCTCTGGCTAATTCAGGCAAAAGTAAAATTTTCATCTGAATGATCTCAGTAATTGGCTTGCTGCTTTGCTTTACCAGTGAGAACTTGACAAAGAAGCAGGGTACTGACAGGGTGGTGGTAATCATAGGGAACTTGGGCATAGAAAACATCTATGAGAAAGTACATTACTGGAGATTTTGTTGGGAAATTCCAACAAAGATAGCTCCTAACCGTAGGGATGGTAAATATATGTATTCATTTTTTTAAGTTTATTTATTTATTTTAAGAGAGATAGAGACAGCACAAGTGGGGGAGAGGCAGAGAGAAATGGAGAGAGAGAATCCCAAGCAGCTGGAAGCGAGGCTCAAACTCAGGAAACTGAGATCACACCCTGAGCTGAAAACAAGAGTTGGATGCTTAACACACTGAGCTACCCAGGCTCCCTTATGTGTTCGTTTTTTAAATCTAAGTTCAGATTTTACATTGATATCTTAACTGCTACATGTCTTCTTTTCCTCCTCCTCCTCCTCCTCCTCCTCCTCCTTCTTCTTCCATGTGATGGGCATGGAGATTTACCACCCAAATTCATATCAGGGCTGACTTATCTCTCTTTTGGGGATGACCTTAGCTGCAGAGAGATGCCTTGCTCAAAAGCACGCCCTACCTGAGGTACTCACATCCAATGACTGATCATGGCAGGGACATAAAGATCTAACATTTTGGGCTCATTACAGAACAACTCCAGTGAGCGATATTGGTTCTGGAGCTCCCTGTGAGTTGGGCTGAGGCTTCGTCAGACCTGCGTCACCATTCAACATATCCCTCTGTTCGATTGCTTTTCATCCTTGCTCCCACAGGTGTTCATACCTAATAAATATCCTGCATGTCAATCTCCATTTTAGAGTCAGCTTCTAGAAAACTCAATCTGACATTTGGTACCAGGAATGGTCCAAAAAATCAGTTAATAAGATGGAGTTTTGGAGTTGCACTTACCCCTTGGCTGGTAATGTGGATTCCTTAACTGATGCTATATGGAGCATAGACATTTCCTTCCTAAAGTAGTAGGCCAATGGGGATGATAGAATGTAAAACAATAGAGGATAGGTGGTGACAGATAAGTGCTAAAAGCAAGGAGGATGCAATTATAATGAGCAACAGAGTTAGACTAGCAGCCGAGAAATCCTGACCCACAGAGAGTTATGGAAACAGTTAATAGAAATTGGTATACCTACAAAGTAGATGGGCAACCAGCAGGGGATCTTTTCAGTTTATATCAAGGCATAGCTTCCTTCCACAGGGTGAAAGCAGAAGTGGACCCATTTAACATGACCCGTTGGGGAAAACTGCGCTTTCTACCCTACCATTCTATAGGGTCTGCCAGATTGAAGATCCTGTTCTCAGGGCACACTTTTATTAGGGGGCTAAAGATTCCCACAGTACTTAAGCTCCTGTTGCTGCCTGGGCATTTTGGACAGGGAGAAGAATCACCGTCTTGGTAGAGGTAACCGACCTTGATCATCAAGAAGAGGTAGGGAAGATGTTCTACAATGGGAGCCAGAAGGAATAACCATTTAGATGCCTCTTGGGTCTGGGTCATACCACTAGGTAAGCCACCAAGACCAGAAGAAGTGGTTGCTGAAGCTGAAGAGAATGTAGAATTTATAGTGAAAGATGGAGATGATGAGTATCAGTTCTGGTTCTAAGACCGGCTAGAGTGGCAGGGGCTGTAGTTTATTCCACTAACCAAACTCTTCTAAGTTTTCCAGAATCCTGGAAGACCTGCTTACTGAAATTTAAATGAAGCAGGGGATCTGAGGGATGGAATGTGGAAGACATAGAGCTATGCCAGCTTCAAGGGTTTCTCTTCAAAGAAGGACTTTCCCAGCTTCTGAGAGTGCTCCTCTACTATAGAGTGCCAAGTCACCCCAGAGCACTCCCTTTCTGGGGTGGACTATACCCAGTGACTGATTGCAACTCTCTGTAACGGTCCCGTCATTTTCAGCCCACCAGGCTCATAGGAGCCACTTATGCTCTGTAGCAACCGAGTGCGGGTAGCCGGGCTGGGGCTTTGTCGGGTCTGCATCATAGCTTGATTTCTCCCTCTTCCTGATCTGCTTCCTGCCCCTAGCTTCCACAAGTATTGCTCCCTAATAAACACATGGCTTGCTAACCTCCATCTCAGCATCCATTTCTGGAGAACACAACCTGCAACACCTCTGAAATGTTCCGTCCTCTCCATCATACTCTTTTTTCTCTATATATACAGGTTTCCCCCACTCTCTGAAAGTTCTACGTCATTTCTGTGAAAGACCTATACTAGTATCTGTTTTTGATAACCAAGAGAACTCTGAAGAGGTATTTGATTTTATGAAATGGCAATTACTTCTTCATGTCCTGCCATTCCAGCTTATGAAAGGTTTCATGGGAATGCTCTACTTTCAGATAGCAGGGGAAACCTGTATTCTCCTCTAAACAAACACTTATTCACCAATCTTATATCTTTATTTAAGCTCTGGACTCCTATTTCCTTCTGTCATTTGTTATGTTCATTAAGTATTCCAGGATCAATGCAACGTCCAAGAGGAACATGTCTTCCTTCTTGCTAACTTCTGTAAATGATATATCTATGCTCTTAAATCTTTTCTCTTACTTCACCTACAGTATTTAAACTCATAATCTTGTTACTCTCTCACACCTAAATAGGCTTTGAAATAACTGACCTTTTCTTCACCATAATCACCAAACTTCTATACTTGTCTGTCTAGAGGGACCCTGTCTGTCTTGTGCACCATTGCCCCCTCATTCTCTAGCACTGGGTTCTGGACAGAGTAGGTCCTCAACAACTATTTTTTGAAGAATAGGAACTGCAATCACTACAGAGATTTTTACTCTGGCATTCCCATCTTCCCAAACCAACTATGTACTGCAACCACTCTGATTCCATGATATTTTTAGATTTTCTTATTTCCCTAAGGATACAAGTCAGATTCTTTGGACTGGTCCTTAGAGCTTTGTAGTATCTGAATTGATTCTCATCTGATTGCTCATTTGTTCCAAAGGTAAATCGTCTGTTCTTAGCAATGTCCCTCTGCTCTGCACAGAAGGGGGTGACTTGGTCCTGACTCAGACTGAACCATAAAGTAGAATCTGGAATGTCTCTTACCAGCTTAAATCTTCCCTCCCCTTAAATCTAACTCCTTCTCCTCTCTTTCAGCCAGCCATCTTCCCCTCATCCGAACTCTTATAAATGCACCCTTCATTATTGTACTGCAAATATATCAGGAAACATTTTAAGTATCTATTATGTTCCAGGCACTAAACTGAAAGCCAAAGATATGGCGAGTAGAGACAAATTTTCTGTTCTCAAGGAGTCCTGTAGAGGGAGTAGGTACATAAATGAGTGCAGTGGGACTTGAAAGGAAATGTCTGCATTGGGTATAAAATAGCAGGTAATCCAGTCTCAGAATCAACAGAAAGGAAGACACATTTGAGTTTTCTCTTGAAAAACAAGCAGACAGTCATTAGAATTATGCTGTCAGGATAGGGCTGTGGGGTGTATGTTCTAGACAAAAAGGGCGTGCTGAACAGAGGCAGTGGTGAAAAATGGAGTAGCAGACAAGGTCTAAGCAGTCTGTCTTGTGGGCAGAGGAAGGGTTGAGAAGCAAAGAGAGTTTGATGGGGGTACCTGGTGGCTCAGTCAGATAAGCAGCCAACCCGATTTTGGCCCAGGTCACAAGCTCAAGCCCCGCACTGTTAGTGCGGAGACTGCTCAGGATCCTCTCTCTCCTCTCTCTCTGCCCCTCCCCTGCTCGTGTTTTCTTTTTTGTTCTCTCTGTCTCAAAATAAATGAACAGGCAATAAAGAGAGAGAATTTGATGAGCGAAAAGGGTGGAAACGCTTGTTGTACCCAGATTTCAGGCGACCTTGTGTTCACAGGGTTTGGATTTTATCTGGTGGCAGTGAGGAAGGACGATCACAGGAGATACTTTAAGTAAGGGAGCAACACGATCAAATTTGAGCTTGTATGATGTTCATACAATCACGTATTATTATTGCACTTTCAAAAATATAAATCTAGTGTCCAGAAGTAAGAAAACAAGTTGTTTGAGGACTGTGACTCGCATACAATAGACAAGGAAGGTTCCATTTTCTCTTCGTTCTATTGCCAATAGAAGGTTACCTTAATTCAGCATTACCAAACAGGTAGCATTTATATGCACCTATGTGTACACAAATAGCCTAAACACCAAATCAGACAGATTCTGCTTTAAGCAAAGTGAAACAAAACTACTACCAAACAGGTATATTACAGGATACTACTTACAGGAGACTGGGTTTGTCTTTGTCAAAACATCCTCCCAAATTTCATTTGTTTACACATCATTACTTGATGAAGAAGCTGAATAGTTGAGGAGGAAAAATGTTGTGTGTCTCCACTTAGGGATCAATCAAATAAAAAGTTAACACATCATTGAGATGATAATAATGTAATAGGCCATTCACAGGAACTGGTTTCACACAACCTTCAAGACTGTATCTGTTACACAGAGGGAGGTATTATGTGTTTTGTGACAGCTCAGTATGAAAGAACAAAGGGCTTACATGACATGTAAAAGAATGCAACAGTAGATACAACTTAGAAACCGGTTTTACTCTGCTGCAAACAAATGGACAAGATATTGTACAATATATAATAAAAAGTACAGCATAATACAAGTGCCACTAATAAAAGAAACTTAAGGATAAGACTTAAAAATGCTTATTTGTGATATATATATATATATATACACACTGCAATAAAAAGCCACAATAAATACACGAATTTCCATGTCATTCATAATAAATACTGAAAATATAAATACAGAAGACTACATCTAATATGAATAAATTATTACAACATAAGGTCCAGGTTAAGTTCTGTTGAATATTATTGTAGCTTATTTAATATACCCTTTGGCATCTTTGATGTTATAACTTATACACAAGAGAAATCAATCTAGAAACTGTGTGACACACAATATGACATTTTAGTGTAAAGTGATTGTATGTATGAACTGTTGTTTGATTTTTTTCCCTTTCAACCTTTCTAAGTGATTAAATTGGACATAACAGTAATAAAATGTCTATTGAAATACTGTTGAAGTTGAGTAAAAGTCGTAACAGAAATCAACTAAGAGATAAAACCAATCACAATGTCAAAAAATATGTTACAGTGAGTTTACCTCACTGAGTTTTTAAATTGTTTTTTTGTCAGCAAAAAAACAAAAAACCAAACCAAACCAAAAAACACTCTCAAAAGACTTCCCTTGTGTAAAGACCATTCCCAATGTCCGAATGGTTCAACACAGACTGAAGGATAACACTCAAGTCCTTTGGATTATTTGATCTACCATTACATTCAGCTCACTCGATTTCACCAGAATTTGCAAATGTTCCAAATTTCTATGGCAGCTGGAAAGTGGAGACACAGTTGACATCTACGACTATGATCAAGATAAAGATACTGCAAAAGGTGCCATTTGTCTACGCAACCAATCATACATATATATTTTAAATGGGGAAAATGCATTTTTGACCAATGTCAAATGACCTTTTCCTATCAAATTGATATACCCTGTGACACTGAGGGAAACACATTGAAATAACAAAGTGCCATTTTCTGCATTAACAGGCATTAACCAGTACATATGTATTAATAGTTCTATCTTAAGAGGCTATTACACCAGAAATGCAATAAACTAAAATGAAAGCAGATCAACTTTACTAAGACACAATAAAGGCTGAGGTTCTTAGGAACAGAGTTGTAATCTACAGGTTTTTAATTTTTTAAACTATGTCTGTACTGCAAATGTCTAGCATTTATTTTACATCAAACACTTTTGAAACATGTTTCACAAACTACGCCTCAGACTTATTTCCATAGAGGTGTCTAGAGTCAATTAAAACATGGGCCAAATTATTCAACATTCTTTACATAAACATTCTATAGTTTTTTTTTTTTTTTAAAGCAAAAAGGGTTATTTCCCCTAGTAGTTTTTGTGGGGAACAACCACACTGATGTGGCTGTCATTTCACAAGAGCATCCGAGTTGGGGAGATAAGCAGCTGTATCTGGATTGAAAAAAATCCCATGGAGAAAAGAAACATTGGTTTCAGGAGTGCTCCTCATCTTCCAGTTAGTTCTGACTCTGAGTTGGAAACAACTCTGAGCAAACAGAAGATGCTCTGAAAGCTGCAGTGCTTGGGTGCTTGGGTCAAGTGATGTAATCAGGAAAAAAAAAAAATCACCCTCCTCCCAGACTCCTCCCTTCGATTTCAGGCCTTGTCAAGGTGACAAACTTTTAATTCAGAATTCTGCTGATCCCTGAGAAGGCAGGCAACTATTGTTTAAATAGCACGGGGACAAAGGCTGGGATCAAATGGTGGCTGAGTAATTCTCTGGAGGCATTTTATGCCACAGCAGACTCTCCAAAACTAGTCACATCTTCCCCAGAAGGAGTGGAAAAGCTTGAGATTCTCATTTGTCATTTTAGGGTAAAGAAAGATTAACAAGAAGGTACTTATTTAGAAGCAAGAAGGTAGAAAATGCTCTCTTATGTAATTGTAACTTCTCAGAAAATTAAGCAAGTCAAGTCATTTGGTCCTAACTCTGATGTCTGTCACTGGGGATCTGAAATAGTCATTTTCTTGACATTACGTCCTGACATTACGGCAATGGTGAACACAGATAAAATAAAAATAAAATAAAAAGAAAAAACAATGACTGTCATATTTGTTGGAGGCAGGTTATATTATTGAGCATTGTCTCAATACTCATATCTGTAGTTTTTAAAAATCTGATTTCTTGGGAGACTTATGGAGTCATCAAATACAGTAATCATCAAAGTAAGGGAAAACCCAATGTCCTTTGAGTCTGCCAGTACAATGGCCCAAATCACCACAACTGTTGCCAGGTGCCTAGCCCACAAAGACTGGCCAAGATATTTTCTTATTGTGAGAAAAACCCAAGAGAACTGGATTGTGTTGCCAAGGAAACTGCTTTCCCTAGAGATGTTAAGAATAGATGGGTATCTATCCTGTGGGGCATGCCTGAATGACAGTCCTCCCTGGAGAGAGATGGATGAGCCAGATGACCTCAGGAGATCTCTTCTAGTCTCAGGACTATAAAATTTGAATACACAAGAATCTCAAACTTTTCATTATTCAGACGCAGTTGGCCATTGTGAGTATCCTTGAAAAGATTAAACTAGTCTAAGATACCCATTTAGCATGACTAGTCCCTAATGAATCAAGATTCAGACCATAACCTTTGGCAGTGGAGGCTATTTGATTATGGCACAAAAAAATTCACTGTGCCAACTACTAAAATGTAAAATCTATCAAGTTCAGATATTATTTGGGTATCATTACATCATCTGAGGATCAACACTTAATTAAAAAAATAATAACCTCAGGCAATTCATTTCTTAGGTTTTGATATTTAGGTTTTCCCTCTTTAGGGGAATTCAGATTTTGGTTTTATTTTATTCCTTCTTTTCCTTTTATATTTAAATACAATTTCAAAGTGGCATATAGATCTTTGAATTTGTTTTAAAGATGGGTGGCTTTCTTTGCAGCTAAGAAGAAAAGCCTGGTGACCGACATAAAAAGGAGAAGCAAAACAAAATTGGATAAATTATGTTAAAGTTGAAAAATTCTACCTAGTTTTTAATAGGTTTCCCATGTAGAGACAACAGCAAAACCATTTTTGGTGGCCACATCCCTGACAAGGGTGTTTGTGGTCTTACCTAGCATGGCAGTAAGACTTGATAAAGATCTCTGGTGACAGAAGCTCCTGGATAATTTTTAAAGAGATATTTTCTAAATCAGTTTCCTTCCAAATACTCATTGATAAATAACTTTTAAGATCCTCCCAAGTCAGATAAAAATATTAGGAGAAAGCCAAAAGCAGAAGGAAAGGGATAGCTAACAAAAAAGTTATTCCAAAATTACAACTAGAAGCATTCAATCAGGTCACATAAATTAACTTAGACACAGGCAAGGCAAATTTCTACCATAAATTTGTCTTTTCCTAAATCCTTTGAATCAATATACATTATCTTAGAATATTTAAATGGCCTCATACATGTCACTAAAATGAGTTATTGAACTGATTTGATTATCACTGTGGTAGTGAGTAATCCAAAGAAAGGAATGACATCATTAGCACATTCAATGCAAATATTGTCCAAAATAAATTCTGTCATATTCTCTTGAAACTTTAGTTCTGCCAGAAACTTATGAGATAAAATAAAATGACACACTAGAGTTGGCTTTTCTTGAATTATAAGCAAGTATAAAGTATCAAAGAAGAAACAATTTTACCCTGTATGTATTTATCACGAGTGAAAGAAAGTAGTCAACGATATGACTTACATTTTTGAAATTACTTCATTTTCCATGAAAGCTACATGTACCTGTATTTACTAAAACTCCAGGCTATATGTTAATTATATTACAGTAATTGCATATAAAGAATGAACTGTTTTAGGCTTTGAATCTGGTCGTATTCACCTTCCTGCTTCCAATTATTCTGTCTGAATTACCACCATCAGGCAGCGCGCCAAGTTAGATAGACTGACCCCAAGACCACTCACCAGGCAAAACCCAGGTCATACCAACTTTTGAATGTGAATTTCTGATAAGAAAGAAAACAAACGAACCCCCTCCCCCACTTTCACTGGTTGGTTGGAAGGGGGTCTCATGGTCTAGTATGAAAGCTGAGAGCAGTTGAAGTGAAACTTAGAAGTGACTATTTTAAAAAGTCACATTAAATATGCAGATTTGACAGGTAAAATATTAAAGAGCTCTTTTATTTCCATATTCATCACTTTTGACAATAGTCTGTCAGTCATTTTAATATAAAATGTGTCTAAATCTTAAAAATAGTTTCTTTAGCATATTACAGCTCAGTGCTTTTATTTTTTAAAGCAAGCATCAAATGATTTTTAGATAGGAAGACGTAATCGATGAGGTTGGTGGACAGCCCATATGAACACCAACTGGCCTCTGAGTTTCCACATTGTCACTGTCCCTTCTAGGTTTCAGGCTGCCATCTGCCATCTAGTTTTCTGGTTAAACTTCTAGCTGTTCAGCTTTGCTGAAACTTTATGGTTCCTGGGAGACACCACCACTTATTTATTATGCTTATATTCCATTCTCATCCCGCCCTGACACTTTCATAATTTTAGTGGGCTTTTAAATTGCTGATATTCAGTTAAATTAAGTCAATTAAATGCTTTAATGGTACAGAAAACATCTGTTGAGCAGTGGTATTTGTGCAAAGCTGTGGTATTTGGCTTAGGCATATGAGTTACTTGAGCACAAGTTAGCAGATCTCAGAAAGAATAATGTAATCAGAAGTTGCAAATTTGTGTTAGAACTAAGAGTGATTAAGGCTTTAAACTTCCCATGTTGGTTGTGGTAAGAATACATAGCTCTGGTTTCAAACTACAGTGAAGTCTTGCCTTTGAAAGCAAGAAGGTACTTCCCACTCAAGGTTGGTATTTTATACACTGACTACAGTAATGACTCTTCTGTGAGAGAATAAGGAACAGATGTCGTTTTTAGTCCTATCTGGAGAAATGGACGGCTTCATGGTACCTTTTTGAAAAGTAGTCTCTGACTTCTGAGAATGTCCACTTTCCACCTGCTGGCGATGGTTTTGTAACCCCAGCTACAAGTGAGGTGGGTTGAATGACCTCTCTTTTCTACAGGCTATACAAGGCAATACCTTTGGAATTTGGAACTATGGTTTTGCTAATTTTTTAAGCTGTATATAAATAGAAGTAAAAGTGATTGTGTTCCACATCATTGTCTCAAAGTTTTCCTGAAATGTTTCCTGGTTTATGTATGAGTCAACCAGCTCTTGAAACTATCTGGTAGGAGTTTGCTAGTATAAATTTAGTCTCACTTATAGAGACCTAACACCGAAGAAGCAATTAGCTGAAAATCTCTTTTTCATTCGATTCAGTTCTTCTAGCTGAGTCTATTTAATTCAGAAATTTCGGATAGGGGAAGAGGAAAAAAGATCATCCAGTGAGTTGCATTAATTTAGGAAAAAGAAGTATCCTTTTAGTTACAGTTTGCACACAATGAGACAAGAATTGATTTCACTTTTTCTAAGATCACATTATAAAAGCACACGTTAAAAGAATTACAGTGAGGCTTGATTATTTCATGCCACTCCTCTTCGTCATCATGATCTCTTAGAATGTGGAGTGTTTTACCGCCTCTTTTTACCACTTAGAACACTTCTTCTAACAGTCAGCATTCTATAAATATTTGTTGAAAGACAGAGTTGATACTTAGTAAATTCTAAGTATTAAGACCAAAGGATTATAAATTTGTGCAATATCAGAAGTTTGATCAAAGAGCCAATGATGTATCAAACTTCTAGGGAATAAATCATGATGTATTTTCCTGTTTAATGATAACCCAACCAGAATTTTGCCTACAAGTCACCTGTTAGAGTGCAAAAATATAAAGAACCACTTATCATCTCTTTGCTTCTTGATTGTTTTGTGGCCAATGTTTCTATAACTCCTAGTTTTTTTTTTTGGGGGGGGGGAAGGGTTATTGCTGGGCCATATATGTTTGTGAAGATCTTATGACTCTAATAAATATTAATTTCACATTTCATATGTGGCTGGAGCACTGGGAAAATATAGTTTTATCACAAAGAAAAGACTGATTTTTGAAAAGTACCTATATTACCCAACTAACAAAAGACACGAACAAATTTTACTTATGTCTTAATAATCAAGGACTAAGAGATGGGGGGTGGGGAATTTAGGTTAATCCCTTTCAGTGATTCTTTCTCCCAAAGGAAACCTAGGATGACAAAGGAAAGGCAAGCTGCTCCAGCCACTTGATTTGCACATCAATCTGGCCAGGATTATAACTGGGATTTAAGCCCTAATAAAAAGTATAGGGCTGATGCTAAAACAACAGGACCAAAGCACGAAGCTTTGCCATTGGCAGGGAACAACTAAAAAGCTGTGTGTCAAAAAAAAAAAGACAATAATTTGGTTAGATATACTACGGGGGAAATACAACAGCTGAAGGTCAGGTGTCATTGTGTCTTAGTATAAAGATCTTAAGTATCCCAACTGGCTGCATCTAGCTTGATCCCCATTTTAAAAAGCTTAGAAAAAACGGCAGCGCTCTCCTGGCATGTGGGCAGTTTTTGTTGAATAGAAGGGCTATTAATGGAAAAAAAAAAGTCAGATGGAACACTGTGCTCTCTCAGCTTTTCTGGGAAAGGAAGTAACAATGAAACGATTCCATCATTAGTATTATACGCAACTTTGACCCAACATTTTCAAACTATAGCTTTACAAATCATCCTCTTTTCTAGACCTTATTTTTAGATCATAAAACCCAATCAGATTCTAGGATGGGAAAAACATACAGCATTCATTACTGGCCATTGCCTAAAATCTCTCATTCTCCAGGGTGTGATATACATCTAGCGTGTGTTTGTGTGAGTGTGTGTATGTGCGTGTGTGCGTGTGCATTTGTGTTATAAGGGAGTGTTTTAATAGGTAATTTGTGTACGTAGTTTGTGGGAGATGTTTAGGGGTTAGGTTATACATATATGTGAATCTGGAATGGAATTCATGCTTGGAAGGTTAATCCTTCTGTGCACAGTGACTTTCAACCCCAATTGGAAAAAATAGGGAGAGAGCTCTGATTTTTTTATTTGTCCGTTTCAAGGTTAAGCATCCTTTTGGAAATGAAGCTACAAAACAGAGACCTAGCCAAACATAAGCAAGTAGGCGTCGACCTTCCAGTGAATATAAAGCTGTACTAAATTAAATATCTATCCTTTCAGAAACTGGACTGACATTCTACCCTTCACCTTTGCCCCACCCAGAGTCACTTTTTCCCCATTCTGCCACAGTCTGTGTTCCAAGAAGCTGACTGCTTCACGGGTAAATCCTTCAAGGGCTTGTAGGGTCCAGCAAATACAGCACGTGTGATTTTTTTTTTTCACATGCCTACATGAAGAACAATAGGCTTTTGTCATTTTTCTTTGGGCCGGTGCTCTTTAGATTGTATTGGTAAAAGAAACAATTTTGGAAATCAAGCACTAAAAAGTGTAACTTTGTAGACAACATGAGATACACTACCGAGATCGGAGCTAAACTCAAACTGATTAGCCCAAAGGGCTTATCATTCAAAAGGAACATCCCTGCCCTCATTACTGCTACTTCCGTAGGGACAAACCCAAAGTTCCTTTAATGTTAGTATGAACGGTTATACATTTGGCCCTGTGGTGGGGGAGAGAAAGGGCAGGAGCCAACTGCACATTGGAAGAGCTACCAAGTAAACATGTTTTCCCCAAATCAAGTTTTAGTAGAAACTTTTCCATTGGAGGACTTTCTCTAGATCAAACATTTTTAAGTTCAATTAAATAAAATAGTAATTTTTAAGGAATCGAGATCTACAATATATTTATATCCCTATTTCTAAACATCTAAATCTAAAAGACATAAGAATTAGCGATGCAGTCACTGAATAGCAAGGCATGTCCACATTTCAAAGAGGCAGAAAATGTGAAACGGTGTAACAACAGAAGGTCAAAAATATGAAACGGATTTAGCATAGTCATATTGCATTGGGAAAAAAAAAGGTAGAACACACTATTTAGTTACCTAAATTAATGTACAGGAAAACGGGATCTTAGAAGTCCTCCGACGAACCAAGTGCAGATAATCTAAAGGTGGGGAGTGCATGTTTTATTTCTATCTGTCCCCTTTAATAAGAGAACGTGAGGTAATTAGGAAGTATTCAATGCATTCTGGACTGTTCTGCTAATTGTCCCAGGCAAGAGAAATCAAAATGCTTCAGAAAAGTAAGGCCTAGTTGAGTATTTGGGTAGAGGCCCCCCCTTCAATCGGCTAGTCACTAAAAGGAAATCTCCTTACATACTCATCTTGTAGAGATGGATTGATCACGCTGTAGAAAAGGCTGGTTGCTGAGGATGTGTCTCTTCCATGTTTCCTCTGCCTCCTCTGCTTTTACCGAGTTAGGTCTTCAGAGTGGCGAAGGAAAATAGGTCATTTTCCCTTCATAAAGTTATCATTGGATGATTCCTCTATATTAATTCTATGAACCTTATAATAGTTACAGATTAAAAAAATTTTTTTCTAAATTTTTCATCTCAAAGAGTTCTCAGTCCCCACCCCTCACAAGGTACCATGAAGGGGCACTAAAGTGCATTTTGATGTAGGGGAGTAGAGTTTAAAGGTGCTGTGTCCAAGCTAAGAACCAAGATGATGCTGTTTTAAAAAGAAAGGCAATTCCTTCCACCTCCATCTCTGGAGTCAACTGAGGGAGGGCAGTGAACTAGACCCTCACCAGAGGATTGTCCTAACTCTTAACTTTAGAGAAAACTGTGTAAGGACCTGCACATATAGACTCATTTATTTGTCCAAAATAGCAAAAATAGGCCTATTTCACCCTTAAGAAAGTATTTGCAAATCTGATCAGTCATGATCATAAAAACGTGAATGGATTCCAGATGCAATCCATGTGGGCATGCTCAGTGGTGCTAACTATGCATCTTCAGCTTAAAAGAACATGCTGCTGTTCATTTTCATCAAAACATGACTCCTAACTACCATAAATAAAATACACATGGAACGATTAACTCTTTTTCTTACAGTAATTACTTTTACATTAAAAAGTCACCGTCATCTTCAGATTTATCGAAAATTAGGACTCTAAATCTTATTATTTCCCAGTCTTAGTCAACAATCTTGCACAGGCCCGATAATCCAGAACTTGAAGCTCTGATCTACACAGCTTGGCAGGTTTCACACAGTTTGACAGGTAGGCAACTGTGAGATATGCTTTTTTTTTTTTTTTTTAATTAGCATTTTCTATCAAAACAGTCTGAAATCTTTTAAAATCCTCACAGAGACTGTATTTGTGCAACGCCACAGTCGTGTGGCCTGAAAGGAGAAAACAAAATACAGTCTGGAAGATTCACCACAGTCCGGGTTTTCTTGGTCCTCAGTTTAAACAACCATGGGCCCAGGAAATCCAATTAAATACAGTGCTTTTAAATAAGAGAAGAGTTGGTCCTAGAATAATTTACGCTACTAAACAGGGACGGTCTCCACCACGGGTGATTTGATGCACTCTTCGTGCAATCTGCTTTTCTCCGCCAGGCTCAAAGAACTTTCAGCGGGGTGTTCGGCAATGTGACTGTCACCATTCAGTGTAGAGACAAACCCTTCCTGGGAGGGGCCTTTCAAGTACGAGTGAAATTCCACCTGCGGATGACTGGACCTGTGCTCGGGATACAAGCTACTGCAGGGCACGCCGCCGTCACTCTCCGCAGAGGAGCAGCACACGATGACCGAGGGGTTGGTGGCGGGGTAGTGGGAGGGGCCGTAGGCCTCTTCCGCTTGCCGGGCATAGTCCACAAATTGCTCCGGGGTCATGGTGTAAGGCACCAGCGACAGGGTACCGTTCTTAACAGGATCTCTTTCGGCATAGCTGTCGGAGATCTGGTTAGGAGTTCCTGGAATGTGGCTGTCTATTTGGTAATACAGGGTCGACGAGTTGGCATAAAAAGAAGCGTTTTTCGCGTGGCTCTCGTGAACCGCCGTGCCGTCGGAATAGCAGAGGACGGAAGGAAGAGGCACGACTTCCGCATGGGTCCCCAAGCCTTCCACGAAGCTGTCCCCCTTCTCGTCGTCATCGTCGTCGTCGTCGTCCTCCTCCTCCTCCTCTTCCTCCTCCTCCTCCTCCTCGTCTGACTCGCTGGGGGCCAAGCTCTGTGTGCTGGAGTCGGTGACGCCGCTGCAGAAGCTGCTGCCGTCCTCCTCCTCCTCCTCCTCCTCTCCCTGGCAGTCTAGTTCCTCGGCCGACTGCAGGTGCAGCACTGCGGCCTGGGGCTCGGTTTCAATCTCAAAGTTGTCCGCGATGGAATACTCTACGGAGTGCGCGACGGGGCCCATGGAGCTACTGGGAGCGCTTATCTCACCGTGGCAGCCGTTCAGCGCGGGGATTTGCTGCTCTCGGTTTTTCTCCAGTTCAAGTTTCATTATTGTGTGCAAAAAGTGAGTCCGGACACGGATAGGATTAAATTCAATTCTACCTGCTGTGTTACTACATCCTTCTTTAGTGCAGCCACATGGGAAAGACATTCGATCCACCTTGGAAGGAAGAACACAGATTAGCCCCACGGAACTCTTACAAGCCAAATAAAAATCCGGTACCTCCGGGCAACCCCTTCGAATCTGGGATTGCTTAATCCCACTTGTGCCGGAACCAATGACAATGAGACTGCAAAGAGACTTTGCAAAGGGGAAGTGAAGACTTCAAACGTAACAGTTAACCTACAGCTTTAAAACCTATATTCAAGATACAAATGTGCTATGGTTGTTTAAGTGTGGAGTTTTAGTTCATTGACCCAGCCCGTGCTTCCTTCTTTCTCCATTCTCCCCTCCCCTCCTCCCCTCCCTTCTCTCCATCCGATTATTTTTGCTCCCATTTTTTCCAAGTCCATTCTTTCCCCCAGGCTCCCTTCACTTCTACTGCATGCCGGCTCACATGCCCACTTTAAACTACACAAACTTACCCCCCTGCATCCCCACCTGCTATTTTTAATCATCTAAATTATATGACATTTTCCATACTAGCCATCCCCCCCTCCTCTTTTGCTTATTATAAAATGAACTCTTTTGCCTGCGGTGTCCAGATTGACACCACTTAGTATCACGCAGCCTAATTCGTTCTCATTGGTTTTTCTTTTCATTTGTTTGGATCCTTGGTACATGGTGCACGAATGTGTACTGCAGGGCTGTGACAGTCACGCACATTTATGACTGTGACTAGTGGACCCATGCATTTAGGTCCTGGATTTCCCCCACTCCTCCCCACTCCAGTAGACTATAAGCTTCTTGAGGGAAAGGGATGTTCATGTAATCAATATCCCAGAATGAGAGACACTGGACTCTGCCGCCTAAGTGTTTGCATTCAGCTAGCGTCACTGGACCGAACTCGTCAGTCAGGTGATAGGCGGAGTTATCAGCAATCCAAGGGCACTCCCAAGATATTACCAATTAACCTATATGCAGATCAGAGCACAGGCACCCAGAAGAATTTGCCCTGCTTGCCCCTTCTCCAGGTGCAGGGAATCTCCTTTACTACAGAGGAGAAGGCAGGCTCCAGCAGTCATCCTGGATTCAGTAAAAACTAGAGGCAGAGGTCAGAGCCAGATTCTATAGCTTTTTCTTACTCATGAATTTCTTCTCTATTAATCCACCTTAAGCAACTGTTTAGCTGATGACAACTATCCTCTCTTTTTGCCTGCCAGAGTGGCTGTTCTTATCAAAAAAAGCCAAGTTTTCTCGTAAAATAAAGACAACTAACTAATCATGGGGCATCAATGGTATAGATGTATGGGAACTTGAGAATCTAGTCCAGGGGTTGGTAAAGTCTTCTTTTGCATCTTTTCTTTTCTCTTCTTTTTTCTTTCCTTTCCTTTCCTCTCCTCTCCTTTCCTTCCTTCCCTCCCTTCCCTTCTTCTTTCCCTCCTTTCTTCCTTTCCTTTTTTCCTTTCTTGCCTCCTTCCTTCCTTCTTTCCTCCCTCCCTCTTTCCTTCTTTTCTTCCTTCCTTCCTCTCTCTCCCACTCTTTCCCCCCTCCTTCCATTCTTTTCTTTCTCTTTCTTTCCTTTCCTTCCTTCCTTTCTTTCTTCTTTCTTTCTTTTTTTCTTTCTTTCTTCTCTTTCTTTCTCTCTCTCTCCCTCTTTCTTTCTTTCTCTTCCCCCTTTTTAATAAAGGGTGAGAATAAATTATCTTAGGCTTTGTTGGCCATAAAGTGTCTCTGGCAACTATTCACTGTTGCTGTAAAAACATGAAAACAGTCATGGACAACACCAAAACAAACAAAGAAACACAAAGTGACCAGGCTTCACTAAAATGTTACTTATACAAACAGGTGTGGCAGGCCCGATTTGGCCTGTGAACTATATAGTTTGCCAAACTCTGATCTAGTCCAGCCCTTTCACTTGAGACGAGGAAACCGAGCCCAGAAAGTTTACCTGACTTGGCAATTTCACAAAGCTGGCAAAAAGCAGAGCCAGGAGTAGAACTCCGTTTTCGTAAGTCCCAGTCTTGTAATTTTTCCACCAATGTATGCTGCCTCTCACCTACCACCATTTGATACCCCATAGTTGGATCAGAAAATACAAACTCAAATGTCAGAGATGTCATGATCAGAGTGCTTGCGAAAACCCACAAGAAGCTTAGTGCAATAAATGAATCCAGGAGGAAATAATTCTGATCGACTTAGCTACGGTCGATCTCACATTGTGTTTTATACGTGTCAGCATCTTATGTATACCCATAAATGTCCCTGAATTAGTTTTTCTCCCTTGAACCATATGTCTTGCCTTGTCCCAAAGTTTTTTTCTATATGTGAGAAACTTCATTGTCTGTCACATGGGGGGTGGTGTATAATGTCTCATCTTTGGAGTCCTTGAAATCCAAGTCCTTACCTGGCACTTAATGCCTGCCAGGCTGCAGGTACACGTTTCTGGATCACAGAACACTCGGCAGTCACAGCCACAGTCCTCCCTCGATAGACGGATGGCGCGCAGCTCATGCTTTTCTTCCACATCAATCTTTTTCACCCCAGAGGCCCGCAGCAGTGCTCTCCGTTTTTTTGTTGGCAGGGGTTGTAGAAAGAAGTACTCATCTACCTCCGTGTTGTCTAAATCAATATCATCATCAGAAATGTCATCCACTGTAAGAGTGCTAGCTTCTTCAGATTCCACTGTGCCATTCTTGGTCATCTAGAAATACAAAGCAGCAAATAGACTTAGCATCGGCAGGGGCTCAACTCCCTACTTTTACACTTGATAAGAATAAAACTATTATAATTCTTTTAATGTTTACCTATTTTTGAGAGACATAGAGTGTGAGCAGCAGAAGGGGCAGAGAGGGAGACACAGAATAAGAAGCAGGCTCCAGGCTCTGAGCTGTCAGCACAGAGCCTGAGACAGGGTTCAAGCCCACGAACCATGAGATCATGACCTGAGCCGAAGTCGGAAGCTTAACTGACCGAGCCACCCAGGTGCCCCAAGAATAAAACTAGTATAAAACATCATGTCCCCGTAATCCATAAATGTTTGTGGGTCATATTATTTCCTTTTATTTTTCTCTTTAGAGAAGTCACAGGAAAGAAAAAGGAAGACATCCAAATGATAGGCTTTTAAATGTACTGGTAACAGAAGACTTAATTGGAACTTTTAACCTCCTAATGTAAGGAGCTATAGTTGTTAGAGTTTTTAGCCAGTACGATGTGAAAAAGACCAAAGGTTACAGAGGCTCATCAGTGAAAGCTATCTTTAGACTCGGTTTGTGATGGACAGCTCTGATGGTGGAATAAATGTGTCCTTGTTCAGAGGTGATAGCATCTTAGTGGAAGCCACTGCCACCTAAATCAGCAAACGTGTCCTTGAAATAACGACTCTGTCTTTTGGGCGCCAGCAAAACCATGAACTAGGAAATAACATTGTGCTGCACTGTGCTATTGGGATTCCAAACATGGTCACTCTACAGAACATTCCAAGAATGAGGGCTTGATATGAAGTCATCAGTCAGGTCAGCATGCTATCCAAAAGACAAGGAGCAGAGGGCAGTGCCGGCAGGCTCTCGCCAATGGGCAACTGAAACAATAAACTTGGCCCTCAAAGGAGTTCATGTGAACCCATGCCCAAAGCAATACCTTCTGCATCATAGCTCATGTGGACAGCTATGTCTCCTATACCCATAACTATTCTGCTTCTATTAATATGTCCGTTCTAAATGAATTTCATCCATCAGTAAACCCTGAATCAGTATTTTACTTCTCACTGTTATATCAGCACACTGAGATTCCTTCATAAAGAAGCACTTAGAAACAGACGTTTTTCTCTGAATAGGAGCAAGAAACATATCCTGAGAAACAGCACAGGAATAAATGTAGAAGCTCTGTAAGGGCTTATTTTAAATATAGAGGCTATTTTGATTCTTTAATTTTTAAATTTGTTACTTCATAAACTTCATTAATTGTAATCATCACCATGCTATTCTTTATCTTTTTTTTTTTTTTTAATTTTTTTTTTCAACGTTTTTTTTATTTATTTTTGGGACAGAGAGAGACAGAGCATGAACGGGGGAGGGGCAGAGAGAGAGGGAGACACAGAATCGGAAAGAGGCTCCAGGCTCCGAGCTGTCAGCCCAGAGCCTGACGCGGGGCTCGAACTCACGGACCGCGAGATCGTGACCTGGCTGAAGTCGGACGCTTAACCGACTGCGCCACCCAGGCGCCCCCATGCTATTCTTTATCTTAACAACAGTTCATTTATTACACAGTTAAAATACTCTGGTGACATCAGACATCATTCTCTTGTCTTCATAGGAAAAATTCCAACGTTTAGATAAAAATATTTATTATTGACCAAAAATCACAAACCGGAAAACTCTGAATACAATAAAACATTGGTTTGTGAGCATAATTCATTCCGGAAACATGCTTATAATACAAAGCACTTGATAACAAAGCGAACTTCAAGAACCACTGGCTCAGGTGTGGTCATGTGATGTCCAGCGTCACGTACTATTCGTATTGCAAGACATGCCTCATTCATCAAGTTAAGATTTATTAAAAATGTCTGCTCGTCTTGCACAACATTTGTAGAACAAGTTACTCTAAAACAGGTAGAAGACTGGTCTTTGCCCTCAAGAAGAGGAAACAACCCAGTAGCAAGTATGTATTAAAGTCTATTACAGTGGGTCTCTAAACTGTGTTTTTAAAAGCCACTAATTATATTTTTCTGAATAATTCAGAGCTTAAATCTGTGTTCTTGCAAAGATGGGCCTCCCCCTTTATTGGGTTTTGTTTCTCAGTGTGATCTGCAATGCATTTCCTTTGTTGGCATTTCTTTATGTGTGTCTTGGTTAAGCTGTTTCCATGTTTCTGTAATGTCCTGTACTAGGATGTTACTCTGACTGATTGCTATTATCATTTTTGTTAATTCTTATTTGCTAACAGAAACAGCTTTCTTCTGTGAAGATCTGATTTTCTAGGAGATTCAAATGCGTAATTACCTAGCACATACTCAATCTTCTGTGATAGGTAAAGCTGTATTAACAAACAAGAGGCATTACTTTTCCCATCTTGTCACCTTGTGTCATTTAGATTTGTTTTCACTAATTCTTGGCCTATGTGAACCTTATCAAGATTTGACTCCACAGCCCATGGAGAACACCCAGGACTTGGTTAACGTGACTCATTTAATATTTCCTTCCTATTTAATCTCTGTGTTCTTAAATTATGCTCCCTTGTGTAAGTGGTTAACATCAAAAAATAATGAAAACACTTTCATTTTATATCAACAGAGTTTGATTTTTTAAAAATATAAATGGCTGCTAACATATCAATGAAAACTGTTCGGGGAACATGAATTACCAGTTGGAATCTAAAAATTTTTAAAAATCAAACTATAGATGATGATTATTCCAAATAGAAGTGCTCTTAGAAATATGATCTGTGTCTCTTATTCCTATATATTTAAACTACAATAAAGAATTTCATTTCAAGATAAAAATTCAATTAAGAATCTAAAACCTCTTCACACAGAGCTACATACTGTTTTCACTTTTGTTGAGGAACCCACAGGGGCCCTAATCCAGATTTCAAAATATCATTTTTTTTATTAAATTTTTTTTTCTTAATGTTTATTTACTTTTAAGAGAGAGAAAGACAAAGTATGAGCAGGGGAGGGGCAGAGAGAGAGGGAGACACAGAATCCGAAGCAGGCTCCAGGCTCCAAGCTGTCAGCACAGTGCCGGACGCGGGGCTCGAACTCAAGGACTGTGAGATCATGACCTGAGTCAAAGCCGGACGCTTAACTGACTGAGCCACCCAGGCGTCCCTCAAAGTATCATTTTAATGTTGAAGTGATCTGGCAAGGTTTTCTCCTCACCTCCCCACTGTCATCTCTGCCATTTCTCTTTAAAAATTTTTAATGTTTATTTATTTTTGAGAGAGAGAGGAAGAGAGACAGAGTGTGAGTGGGGGACGGGCAGAGAGAGAGAGGGAGACACAGAATCTGAAGCAGGCTCCAGGTTCTGAGCTGTCAGCACAGAGCCCAACGTGGGGCTCGAACTCACAAACTGTAAGATCATGACCTGGGCCAAACTTGGATGCTTAACCAACTGAGCCAGCCAGGTGCCCATCTCTGCCATTTCTTTTTTTTTTTTAATTAAAAAAAAATTTTTTTTTAACGTTTATTTATTTTTGAGACAGAGAGAGACACAGCATGAACGGGGGAGGGGCAGAGAGAGAGGGAGACACAGAATCGGAAGCAGGCTCCAGGCTCTGAGCCATCAGCCCAGAGCCCGATGCGGGGCTCGAACTCGCGGACCGCGAGATTGTGACCTGAGCTGAAGTCGGACGCTTAAACGACTGAGCCACCCAGGCGCTCCCCATCTCTGCCATTTCTAATGAAGATTGGAAATACTCAAGTTCATTCTAGTCAGTTGCCTTCTCTCCCCTTCCTCACAGTTTCTGGTGTGGTATGTAGTCATTGAGAGACACTCTGCTTCCCCAGCCCCTCTTGCACTCTTATTCATTTGCTCCTTTAAAACCCAGGCCAAACCTACTGAGTTTAAATGCTCTTTAAAATCCATATATTACAGTGGCACTGGGGTGGCTCAATCAGTTAAGTGACTGACTCTTGATTTCAGCTCAGGGCATGATGTCATGGTTCGTGAGGTTGGGCCCCATGTTGGGCGCATGTGAACAGCACAGAGCCTGCTTGGGATTCTCTCTCTTCCTCTCTCTCTGTCCCTCCCCCACTCGTGCTTGCTCGCTCACTCTCTCTCTCAAAATGAATAAATAAACTTAAAAAAAAAAACGAATAAATTCTGGAGATATAATGTACAGCATGATGACTGTGGCTCACAAAACTGCTACACACTTGAAAGTTGCTGAGAGTACATTTTAAATGTTCCCATCATGAAAAAGAAATGGTAATTATGTGATATGATGGAAATATCAGTTAATGCTGATTGAACAGCATTGTTCATTGAAACTATTGAACAACAATAGCTTCAAAGGTGTGAGATGGGACAGAGCATGGTCCTTTTATTGGCCTGCAAATTATCCAGATGAGCGAATTTGTACAGGATCACTTCCTGTCTTGGTCCATAAGCAAAGAACAAAAAGTAAATAAACTGTAGGCATCTAGAGAATAGCTCCTGTATTCTGGCTTTGTCACTTTACAGGTGATAAGTAAGACTTAACTCATGATTCGATTAAATGATCTTTACCTTATTTTAGATTTATCCTACATTTGTGTGCATTTTTTTGTATGATATTAGAAGAATCTCAAGGCCAAGGACTTGGGTGTGTGAGTGTGTGTTTGCTTGCTTTGTTCCAAGAATGATAATTAAAATGAGACTTAAATCTTGAGTCACCATGTAACTTGTCCAGACTTATTCTACAATTGTAAGGACTATAACTTTCTTTAAAGAGACAGAATTTAAACATATCAATTTTACAAAGCTGTCTGATTTGTACTGATAAATATGAACAAATAGTTCGCAAAGCCCAGTAGAGTAAAACCCTTGCCCATCTAAATACACATACAGGATGGGATACATAACTGTCAGAATCAGTGGAATGATTCTCAGACTGCTTTAGGTCAAGTACAGGAAAAGGGGGGCTCAAGTGAAAGTCAGCATTCAATTCCCTACCTTTTTTTTTGTCATGTCATGTAGTGAATGAATTCCACCATAAATTCCAATGAGATGAAATTTTGGGTGGATTAAGTTCCTGAAAAAACTAATTCAATGCAAAGTGAATATGGAGAGGGAAATAGTACTGAAAATGTGGATTGACTTAAATGCTAAAAACAAAACAAAACCCCACAAAAATGAAAACACTTCCTTTTCGCAGTCAAAAGGTACTTTTAGTAAGAAAGAGTTATTACAAAGTTATTAACACATGTAAAAATGACAGTGGAAAGAAATAAGGTGAAAAAAAATTCAATTCCATAAACACTGATTACCGCCTATTATAGTGATGATAATGATGTTGAGTATGACCAACACAACCATATAATGAAAACCAGTCATTGGGCTCCATACTTTATATAGATTATCTCACCTAATTTGTACAACAATTTTATGAAGTATTTTTTTTTAATAGTTGAGAAAGCTGAAGCCTTGAGAAGATAATTTGACAGAGTCTAGCTTATTAGTGATTGTATTAAGAATCAAACTCAGGTCTATTTGACCTCAAAGGAAAAGCCAGGCTTTCAAGACAGTTTAGAGTAAACATTCTTCGAGGAATAGTGAAATCTTATACAGAAGGGAAAAAAAGATATGGTTGCAGCCACATTCCAAGAGCCGGTCTCAGTGCTGTGGCATAGCAGACGAAAGAGCAGTACAAGCTTCCTTAGATTTAGCTCATTCAGAAATGAAAAATATGATTCAGACACAGAGAATAAGAGCTCGGAAAAGAAGAAAACAGGAAACAAGCTGAAACTATAGCATTTCTTTTGGGTACCTATTTTGTGAGCATGTGGTGGTGGACTTTCTTTTCTTTTTTCAAGTTTATTTATTCATTTCGAGAGAGACAGAGCAAGCAGGAGAGGGGCAGAGAGAGAGGGAGAGGGAGAATCCCAAGCAGGCTCCACACTGCCAGCACGGAACCTGACACAGGGCTTGAACTCATGAAATGTGAGATCATGACCTGGGCCCAAACCGAGTCAGATGCTTAACCAACTGAGCTAACCAGCCCCTGCCCCTTAGTGGTAGACTTTCTAATGGAAATGCCAGCAGAAGCAGCTAACATATCAGTCTTGATTATCTCAGCTGACTTTTAATTCATTAACTCTGGCCTGAATTTAATCAGCATAGTATGCTGCCCAATTTTGTATTAATATATTATTTTTGGTGATTAGTTTCATGTGTATCTCCCCCATCACAATGTGCACACAATGAGGAGAGAGACCAAGTCTGTCTTGTTCACCACTGTACCCCAAGCACTTTGTTAACTGCAGTTCCACGGTAATTGATAAAGAAATATTTTTGAATGAATGAATGAATGAATGCTTAATCATTATGCTACACTGCCAGCCATTGTACTAGGTGTCAGGATTTACAGATGTATGAGAGTTCTGCCATCTAGAGCTTCCAGCCTGGTGGAGAGATGATCATCCAATAAATAAGATACAGTGTGGGAAGGGCAACAAAATACATGTGCAAGTTACAGAAGTAGCAGGGAGGAGGAAATGATAGACAACTAAAAGGAAGGGTAGATACAAAGGCACAAAGAAGAATTATTTAGCTCCTATTCTGATTCCATAGTCTCTATCAAGGAGAAAACCTTCAAACCAGAAGGGAGATCAGATATGTTAGCAAGGATTTAACATATAAAAAAGAGATGGGGGGGCTCCTGGGTGGCTCAGTTGGTTGAGTATCTGAATCTTGGTTTTCAGCTCAGGTCATGATCCCAGGGTTGTGGGATTGAGCCCCACATAGGGCTCTCTGCTGAGAATGGAACCTGCTTAAGATTCTCTCTCTTCCTCTGCCCTTCTCCTCTGCTCATGCTTTCTCCCTCTCTCTAAAATAAAATAAAATAAAATAAAATAAGAGAAGGGGGGACAGTGAGATAGTACTCAGCTGTTTTATGTAAGCATGCCCAGGTCCAGGCCATTCATGCTATGGAGCAATGAAAAAGCTTAAAGCTATGGTTGCTCAGTCTAATATGTGTGAAGAGCTATGGGGAAAGGAAACAAAAGATGATCAAAATGGGAGTGAATTGTTTAAAAAAAAGCTAATTCTAGGTAATATTCTAGAAAGGATTATTTAAACAGATGGTTTCTGTACATCTGAAGAGAAAGAGCAGTGCAGTGACTACTAGAGTCATCGCTTGGGTTCACTAACGAGAGAATGTCCATTTGTCAAATTAAACTCCATTCAAAATCTCAAGCTATAAAATAGATGAAAGCTGGAGTGAGATACAGAGTCCTGACCCCATGGAACCCAACTGGAATACCACTGATCTCGTTTTGAGTTTCTTGGACAAAGTTTTTTATGTTCTACACATGGAAGGACAAAATGTGAACTCATTAATAAGAGTATGGTTAGATACATGAATTTTTAGTTATCTGAGAAGTTGAAAATGTCTCTAATAACAGTTATGCTTAGCTCTTTTGGACACCAGTGAGGCTGGGAATGAGGGATGTGCCACATATACCAACAAGTTTCAGGTGGAGTTCATTGTGGCATGAAGGGGAAACTCCCTCCTTTCCTCTTGAGGATCTCTACTCTGAGAGAATACCCTGAACTGGACTTTGTCTTGTTAAATATAATTTTTAAGTCATACCTTTTTTTAATTTTATTTTTTATTTTTTAAAATTTACATCCAAATTAGTTAGCATATAGTGAAACAATGATTTCAGGAGTAGATTCCTTAATGCCCTTTACCCATTTAGCCTATGCTGCCTCCCACAACTCCTCCCATAACCCTCAGTTTGTTCTCCATATTTATGAGTCTCTTACGCTTTGTCCCCCTCCCTGTTTTTATATTACTTTTGTTTCCCTTCCCTTATGTTCATCAAGTGAAGTCATATGATATTCGTCTTTCTCTGACTGACTAATTTCACTTAGCACAATACCCTCCAGTTCCACCCACGTAGTTGCAAATGGCAAGATTTCATTCTTTTCGATTACCGAGTAATACTCCATTGTATATATATACCACATCTTCTTTATCCACTCATCCATCGATGGGCATTTGGGCTCTTTCCATACTTTGGCTATTGTTGATAGTGCTGCTATAAACAGGGGGTGCATATGTCCCTTTGAAACAGCACACCTTTGGATGCCTAGTAGTGCAATTGCTGGGTTGTAGGGTAGTTCTATTTTTAGTTTTTTGAGGAACCTCCATACTGTTTTCCAGAGTGGCTGCACCAGCTTGCATTCCCATTAAGTCATATCTTGAATGAAGACTAAGGGGTAGGCTTATCACATTTGAGTATGACAAGATGAAGTTTATTCAAATTAAAGAACAAACTTCATTGATCACAGGTCATGTTCAGCACTAAAGAGAATTCTTGCCCTGGAGATGTATAAAGTTTCGATTTACAGGATGAAGCTGAATTGATTTACCTGGGCTTTGTTTGTCTGCTTGCTTTTTGTTGCTCTTTTATTTACTATCAGTTTAATATGAACAAACAAATTGATCAAGGTCTAAAAAGCTACTGTATCTTTTAGTGTATTCTCAGGGATAGGGCATCCCCAACTTGGGAGAGGATATTATAACACATTCCTATACACCAGATAGATCCCATCTGGAGTACAATGTCCAGATCAAGTACCATATTTTGAGGTAGACATTAACAAACAGCATTATATCCAGGAGAACTTAACCGAGCTGATAAAAGGTCTGAAATCCATGCCCTAGGAGGATTAGTAGAAAGAACTAAGGATGTTTAATCCTATAGAACTGAAACACAAGGAACCCACATAGCCTACTGTCAAACATTTGCATATTCATCACTACTGCTTTCAAACAATTGGAGTTTAGAGAACAGGGACAGGATTTATTCTGTGTGCCTGGAGGGCAGAATTAGGGTGAAAAGATAGAATTAGATGGGAGCATACTGGTCAATGTAAAGAAGAACTTTCTAACAATTATAGCTGGATAAATAGAATTGGTTATCTCAAAAAGCAGTGTGCTCTGGGCATCAAAGATGTGGAGTAAGTGGCTTTGTACTGGACATATACTTGATAGAAAGAATTTTTGGTTTTGCGGTATGAGTTGGATAGACAAGGTAGTCACTAATTCTCTGGCAAACTAAAGAGAAATATTCATGTTATTTTGATATTCAGTCAAATCCTATAGTATAATTCTTCTGCTCATTAGTTGCTAACAGCAGGTGGCAAAATGGAACCAATTTAATTATGCCCCCAAAGAACCAGGAAGATTTGATTACTGTCTCAGCCTATAAGAAATTCAACAACCTGGATTCACAATGTGTCTGTGGCTTTTGTACCACCACAAAAATCACCAGAAAGGAGGATAATATCAACATACAAGACACATAAACTTTCATATGTTCCATTATCCCCCTTTCTGGTTTAGGTCAACATTGCTTCTTCTAGTGGTGGCTATTAAGCCAAATGAATCCAGCAGTGTGCTGGTAGATATTTAACAATGATGTCTCTGGGGAGAAAAAAAAAGTTCTAATATGTTGTGTTTGTCAAGTCCCATGGTGTAAATAGTCTCATCATGGCTGATTTTAAACTACTATTGGGAAGATATATGCACAATACACCTCAGTGAGCAACTTTTGTGGCTCTAGCACACCACTGGATGCATTCCATAGTTTGATAAGGAGAATCTGTTAAATCGATTACTCCTGAACCAGAGGATCAATGTGTATTGCACAAGAATATAAAGATTTGATTACATATGCTTAATTGTTCCATTAAAGTTAAAATATCAGCAGTATTTTAAGAGAACATATTCTTTAATGTATTGCATTTGCCCAGAGCTGAAGCCCAGTCTGTCAGTCTCCATCACTTTGGTTAGGTATATTTTTTCTGTACTTGTTAAAATAGGTTGTGCACATGACACAACAGGTGTTTGGCAGGTATCAAAGTTTTTCATTTGGTGTTGGAGCAGGGCTCCATTTAAGGATACATTCTGGAAGCACTGGCACTAAGTATGCTCTTGAGCAAGTTCTATGGAGTCCAACAGTGAAGTTCCATAAGGATAAATGGAGTTAAAATATACCATGGCCAGCAGACTCTGACTCATCTAATAGAGAACTATAGAACCAGGATGTGGTTAAAGACATATCCAAAAATTTAGAAACTACAGACTTGAGATAATAGCCTATGTCAACCACTTCTTACAACCCCCCAATCCTTTACATCTTCCAGAGCATGTAGGATATTTACCTAGAGGTTAGTAAATCATGAGGCTGTTGAAGGGATATGAGGAACAAGGCTGGAGGTGAAGGGGGGAGAATTATGGTGCATGGGTAAGTCACTAAGTGAATAAAGCACAGCCTTAAATATGAGATTTGGGATGAAGAAAATTTAAATAGAGAGTTTTAAAAGGTTGATTATTAAAGGAAGTTATCAACTGGCAACTTTTTTTTTTTAAGAAAGAGCATACAACCAAGCATTACTCAAGGAACACATGACTGAAAAATTGAGAAAACTATATAACCCTTGGAAGTAACTGGAAATGGTACCAGAGTGGCGATAGGCCTTTGATCTTAGAAAGGAGAAAAAGAACAAGGTTGGAAAAACATTGAGAAAGAGAAGCCAGTCAAAGCTGTGAAAGCTAAATTAAATTTCCTAGAACAAGGTAGTAGAATCCAGTAAGATATAACCCAGAGGCAATTGGAATGCCAAGGCTCTTTGAAACATAAATGGCTGCCTAATGCATTTTACAGATACATGTGAAATGGTAATAAAGGCTAATGTAATTGTTCAACAATGTGGTGCAGATGATGAAATATAAGCACTTAATTTGGAAAAGAGTACAGTATTAACATGACTGCCTTGATTACTGTGAAGAGTATGACATGTTTGAATGGGCTTGACAGGGAAGACGGACTATTCTCTGCAATGCAGAAATCTCAAACTAGTTATTTCTTCTAGGAACAACCATTTTATTCAATCAGCTTTGTGTATTGATGGTTTTTTGACAATGTTTTGAGCACCACCACCACCAACAAAAAAGACGCTTGAACCCCCAAACAGAATTGGATGTGTTCTACAAATCTAATTGCATATATTATTTCCCAACGTGTCTAATTTATAATTTGATTAAGAGATGGATTACTAAATAAGAATCAGTTTTACAAGGAAAAACTAAATTCCTATTCTTATTCTGCTTCCAAAATATTTATTATAAGAGAACATCAAGAAGTATGTAGTGAGTGTTTCTGTTTACTGATCTTTCACTATTAAGGGCCCATTGGAAGAGGTGTCATTGCATTAGTGGGTTCTCTGTTTGGAACGTAGAGAAACACCCTGTAAAGACATGAGGCACAGTGGAGGGAGAACTTCTCATTACTGTTCTAGGCTGTTGGTTCTCAAATAAGGAAAAGGGAAACTACCCAGTTCCAGGTCCAATGAATTTCCTGTGGTGTTTTATCTGGTCTCCATGGAGAGGGCCTTGGGAAATGTTTATCTTGTCAGATGGGCCTTTTCTGTCCTCACTCAATAGCCAGCTTGCTGCTACTCACAGAGAACCACCACCAGTCAAAGCCAGAGTTGAAGTTTGTCTTTAATAATCCTTACTTTCCTTTTTCAGTCCTTCTCTGTGCCAGGGACCTTCCTGCTGCCCCAGTCAAAATAATGGAATCAATTTAGCTACACTTATTTTGTATTAATGTTTCAAGACAAAATGTTACATTAGAAGTGAAATTCCAAGTACCAAAGTGAAATTTTTGGATAGTTAATGTTTTTGGATAGCTAATTTTAGATTTGGGATAGCTAAACCTTAGGTAAATATAGTTGATATTTTAAAAATCATAAAACTTAATATACTAGAGGAATTATAATTAAAGTATACAACTGTTTCTCCATTCAGTCTTCTCAGATTTTTTTTAGCAAACTAGTCCACATTACTATGATCTTTTATTAGGTTCATGTGATATGGTTCTGAGTTTCTAAATATTTTCAGTACAATGAAGCTACGATGAGATCGCCTTAGAATACCATTATCTTTTTGCTTGGTATTCATCTGAAAGGAGCAATGACATCCAAATATCTTCTTTTTATATCTTCACCAAAAGGGAAATCTGCATATTTTCACTTATCAATGACAAACCTTGGCTTGCCATAACACCCACTCGAATGACTGCCTCTCCAACTTCCAACACTAAGAACAATAAAAAGGAAATATGGGGGTGCCTGGGTGCTCAGTCAGTTAAGTGCCTGACTCTTGATTTTGGGTCAGGTCATGATCTCATGGTTTGTGGGTTCAAGCCCTGCACTGGGCTCCACACTGCCAGTGTGGAGCCTGTTTAGGATTCTTTCTTTCTCACTCTCTCTTAGTCCCACCCTTGCTCTGTCTCTCTCTCAAAATAAATAAATAAGCTTTAAAAAAAAATTAAAAAATGAATAAATAGTGGGATGCTTTTTCTTCTTCTTCTTCTTTTCTTCTTCAGCTTAGTAAAGAAAACAGCATAAAAGCAGCTGAATATAAATTATAATATCAGAATAAATTACTGCCTTATATGGAAGGTTCCTGTGGGTGTGTGGCTCTTCCTAACATTCATCACATGTATAATGTGCCTCAAAGTTCACCATAATAAATCTTTTGGTTCTCAGAATTATAGTCTCCCAGCTGTTAAAAACCACTTCACACAGTACCAAACTCTAGAAAGGTATGACACCCTATAGGTACAGAGATTGTCTTTCCCAATGCCTAGAGGGGGTGATCAATTAATTTTAGAATAGGAAGTAACAGGATAATATAACCGATTTTCTATTGAGTGAGTCAGTGTTTAACATCATTGTGCTTCTTTTTCTTCAGTACACATGGCCTCATAATTTACCTATCCCGCTGGGTCTTTGTTAAGATTAAATTAAATAATGTTTATAGAATGCCTGGGAAATAAAAATCACTTAATGAATGGCAGCTATTAGTATTGTTTGAGTTTAGAGAATGACTTTGTTCTTTGAGGAGGGTGTAGAGTTGGTTTGCAGTAGGTTAGAAAGGCAGAGGGTGGATTTCAGAAGAAAATTTAGAATTATTATTAAATTAAGCTATATGCAAAGTGATCATGAAAAACAACAATAATAGCAGATTGCTACCAAAAAAGATCCTAAGGGACTTTCAGTGAAACTTGTCAAAAATACCATCAAAGGAAATAGAGACATACTCTAGGCTAGGGTTGTGTCTAGGTTAATTTGAACAACTGCCTTCTTATACAATTGGGAACAAGGCAGATATACAAACTGCAGATATACAAACAAGGTATTTTAAAACACACAGCACACCTCTGCGCCTGGAAGCTAAAGGTACAGGTAACGCAGGTGTACTTATGGTCTTCAGCTATTTAACAAGAGGCTCTTTATGTTAAGTATCCTGGATTACCTAAAAAAGATTTCCTTTGTCATTAGATAATGATGAGAGAGCATTTCCTATATATTGATAGGCTGATGGATCAGCACATATTTAAAGATTGTCTTGGTTGATGAAAGACAGTTTCTGAGCTATGTTTCTCTCTACTTCATCTCTAATGTGGCCTGGACACCTCTTTGACATCTCTTTAATGACTCAAAAGCCTCTCAAAAATCAGTATGTCCAAAAATAATCTCATTATCTACCTCTTCCCTTCTGATCCCAGCCCCAACCTGCTCCTCTTCCCAGATTCCTTGCCATACCCTCGTCATAGAGAAAGGTACTATTACCCACAACCTGTTCAGTTTTGTAAGCCAGAAATTTAGGAATCATTCTTGACTGTACCCCTCTTTTCCTTTCAAATCCAGTCTGTCATCAGGAACTGTTGACTTTACTTCCCAAATTTCTCCCTCTGTCCATTTCTCTTCATCTTTCCCACCATCAGTCTAGCTAATCTATCAACATCTCTCCTGAACTGTGATAGCCTCTTAACTGTCTAACTCTGTATGTTCCCCTACCAACATGGCAACCCTTAACCCCAAACTATACTCACATCACAGCACAAACCAGATCTTATTATTCTACCACTCTGTACCCTGACCCACGCTTAAAACTCTTGGATGACTTTTGATGTTCTTAGTATGAAGAGAAAAAAAAATGCCTTAGCATGATCTACAAAGCCCTGTCCTGCCTTCTTCATGTATAATCTACTTCATGAATAATCTATTCTTTTTGTCTCTGCTCCAGCCACACTAGCCTTTCTGTGCTCACTGTGCTTCCTCTGGCACAAGGCAGTTCTGGCTCTGCCTGCTGCCTGGACCACTCTTGCCAACCCTTTGGCCTAGTTATCTGTTCAGATTTCAGTTCAGTCGTCACTTCCTTGAAGAAACCTTCCTTGACCTCTGGACCATATCAGTTCCCTGTTACTACTTTCAGAACCCCTTGCAACTCTCCTTTATAGCTCTTAATGAAGCTGTGAGTTTATTTTGTTTACATGATTGATGTTTTTCTTTCCTATTAATATGGAAATTCCAGGAGATAAGGGACCACATCTATTTTTGAGACCATTTGGCCCCAACCCCAGTATAGGGTGCATGACCTAGTAGCACACAATAACAAATATTTATTGAATGAATAAATAAATGATGTCAGGTAAGTTTTCCACATTGTTTGCAGTGAAGACACTTTACTGTTTTTGCGTAAAAGGAAAAAAAAAGCCTTAGCAGGCAGTCTGTTGTGTAAAATGTCGTTTGGTCAGTGAATATAAATATGAAAATGGTTAATTCAACCAAATCAAGGTAAGGTTATAAGGTTTTGCAAAAAGTGAGTTCCTAACGTTTTTTTTTTTTACCTTTAGTTTTAAAGAGTTCAGTTTTTCCTCCCTGAGGTGTTCTCTCAACATCTCCCGGTGGAGCCTCTCCTGTTCTCTTGCAAATTCACCAAGAGTGTACTGGCGCACACTGTTATGGCGGCTGGACATGCCCAGGGTGCTACCCCCTTGACTGGGCACGCTCGTGAAGCCTTGCCTCCTGGTGAAGTAGTACACGGTGACACAGCTAAAATGCACATTCTTTGTCCTTAGCCGCTTCTCCCTTTTGAGGATGGAGGAAGCTGAAAGAGAAAGAAACAGTTCAGTGAACACCTAGGGCAGCAGTCTTCAGATGAGGTGAAGAATTAAAAAAATGCCATTTGATGCTATTGAATCTATTGTCAACCCTTTCTGGCTAGGAGACACTAAAAATGTTCTGAGAGCTGGCACAGATTTCTATTTCCTTTCTTAAATTTTCCTCCAGCTGTAGTGGAGTAGACTTTTAAGTCCTCTATAATGGTAGTCTAAGCAAACTTTCAGGAAAGTTGCCAATAGTCTGTGAGTCAGTGGCAGAATTTAATTTATTTCCCCTAACATCTTAAGTTTGGATTTTATGGTTCTTCACATGAGTTGCATCATACTATAATCAGAAAAGACATACTACAAGCTCCTATATTTTGGATATTGTTTTGATATTGAGGGCCCTTGGCAAAAAAATGTCTATCAATTTTAGAAAATTTTAAAAAGCAATAAAAACCTTACAAAAAAGGTTTGCTGGCACTATGAAGACATTTTCACAACCTAAATTTAACAAAGTTTTCATCTGATAAGAACCCTACTAACTAGCATTACAGACAGTAGGATTTTAATATAAGTGTACATTGAGACAACTGAAAATGGCTATGAAATACATTAGAATCTTTATTATTAGTTGGGGACATCAAGATGTATTAAGCATCATGGAAGTTTGAGATATATACCATAGTTGAGAAAAAGAGAGGCACACATTACAAACATGAACTTTTTAGAGTTAGAAGACATGCTAGACATCATCTCACCCCGTCTATTTTATAAAGTAACCCAGACTTGCAGAATTTGAGTTTTTTTCAATGTAGGTAGTTAGTGGAAAAGCTAAACTTAAACCAACAATTCCCCAATCTGGTGCCATATTATATGATATTTCTCCATTGCAGAAAGAAAAGTACACTGAATTGAGAAAAATATAGAATCAGGATCTTATGGATCATTTCACCTACTCCCCTACCAATATGTTGAAGTTCTAACGCTCAACACCCCAGGATGTAACCTTATTAGGGTTACACAGGTGATTTTTACACAGGTGATTGAGTTGAGGTAAGGTCATTAGGGTGGGTGTCAATGCAGTACAACTGGTGTCCATATAAAAAGGGAGAATTTAAACACACATACATGGAGGGATGATGTAAAGAGACAAAGGGAGAAGTCCATGTGAAGGTGGATACAAAGATTAGGAGTATACTGCAAAAAGCCGAGATGCCTTGGGCTACCAAAAGCTGGAAATGCAAGGAAAGTACAGTTTTCAGAGAGAGAGCGTGGTTCTGCTAACACGCTGAGTTCAATCTAGTCTCCAGAATGGTGAGACAAGAAATTTCTGTTGTCCTAAGCCACTGAGTTAGCGGAACTTTGTTTCAGCAGCCTTAGGAAACTAATACGCATGCTCAGGTAGACAAATAGACAGAAACAATGCACTGAGCAAAAATCCTTGGATAGCCACCAGTAATATAAGCTAACATTTATGGAGTGCTTCCCATGAATTATCTCATTTTATCCTTACAACTCCTTGGGTTGATATTACCTGTGTCTCCATTTGAGGAAACCAAGTCACCAAAGAGTTAATAACATTGCCAAAGTCATATAAGGAGAAGTGAAGCTGGAATTTATTATTCCAAGGTCCAGGGAGTTGAACAAGGCTGAGTCTTGGTGTCATACTACTTCTGGTAGATGTCAACTGCTGCTGCTTTCAAAGATGATTTTGATTTGGAAGGTTGCATAAGCAATGAAAGAAAAGGGACTACAATATCACTTTGCATTTGTATAAGAATCTTCTTCCAAAAGGGTTCAAGTTCCTTTGCCTCATACCCTCCCCCCCCTCTTTAAAACATTCAAACCAAATACAGAGAGGCTGTTATGATTAATCACATTTCATGAATTGACTTATTCAATAAATATAAACAAAGGGCCTACTACGTGCCAGGCACTTTCCAGATGATTGGATATATTGGTGAAAAAAACCCACATGGTGATTCCTGCCCACACGGAACTTCCATTTCCAGTGATGAGAAACTCAGACAGAATAACAGACTGAGAAGTTCATAGAGTAAGAGAAATAATGACATTTGGGCAAGAATTTCATCTTCCCAACTTCCCCCTCTTCTCTACTGTTCTACTTCTCCACAGGAGACCGCCAGAAAGCAAATACTTTCAAACGTGTACACAATTTTCCCATTTATTTATGTACATGTTCACTGCACATATTTGTACTCCTGCCAGCAGAGACAATTTTCAACTTTGATTTAGAAGCTCTGATCTGCTTCATAATGGTATGTTTAAATCATCTCAAAACAGGGAAGAATTTGTCAAAATGTAAAAGATTACCCTAGAAAGAAAAATTCAGCAACCTGCCTAGTAATCTGCCACCCTATCTGACAGGCTCATCTGTCACCACCTTACAGCAGGCAAGAGCCTCTGGTTTTGGGTGATAGCCTTTAACCTTTTTCACTTTTGTTATTATTAAATGATGCCCTGAGACATTATCTTTCAAGGCCATGAATTTACAGATTAAAAAAGAAAGGTTTTAATGAACTCTTTAAAATAATTATTATAAACACATCTGGTGATTTTATTACTAATCTTTAAAATATAATTCATGGTAGTCTAGACAAATTTCATTTTTAACATTTATTTAGACTTTTAGATTATAAGGATTCTCCAGTCTTCTGGATGGATCTATTGTGATATGAATCTACCATTTCCTAAAAAGCCAGATTACTTTTTTCCAAAAAGACAATTTTCTAAGGCTTCCAGAATAACAATAGTGGCAGGTTGCAGAGTCCCTTCACCTGGGCTCTTGGCTTTGCTAACATTGTCAAAGTGTGTTAGGATTGGATTGGTGTCAGTTCGTATCCATGGGGGTTTATAATTCAAACCTGTGCTTATCCTTTTTCTAGAATTTGCATATTATAAATAGCACCGTAAAAATAATGATCGAAACGCCTATGGATATATTTAAAAGAAAGGCTTTGAAATACTATAAGATCAGCCTCCTGGGAGATATTTTAAATGTAGCTTTCCTGGATATAGGAGCCACCCACGTCTCTCTTCTGATGATTGAATTGGAGCACTAGAATGGGCCTTTATGGGCTATCTCCTGCCTCCAGGCTCCAATTTGACTAACATCACAAAATGAAGTCATAAAAAAAGAGTGTGTGTTCTTCAAGCCTGGGACAAACAGGCCAAATTCACTCAGCACATCTGCCTTAGGGAATCTGAAACCTCCCTCATATGTCTACCTAGTAATTTGTGCCCTTTGCAGAATGACTGAACTCTACTTTGTGTCTCTGCAGAGTCCAGAATTCACTTTACCACTGTGAGGTCAAGAATGAGTAAAAAAAGGGAGAAGGTGCCTTTCACTACTGCTTTGAAAAATAATTAGTCTATTTTCATACACACTAATTTTTTTGGTGTCTTTAAACTTGTTTCCTTTTATCCTATTCACAGTTACCACCCTGAAGCTCAGCGTCTAAATGCAACAGTACTCTGTGTGCTGCACAAGACCCAGCTCCTGAGAACACCACTATGGTTTCCATCAGGGTATGCTGGTTACTGTACAACGATCACATATAATGGAGATGATATTGATCTTGGTAAACTAAAGGAATAAACAGCACAGAGTGACTGATGTTAGCTATCTGCAGAAGCTATCTTTCCTAAAGCAATGCTTTGGAAATGAATGGAGAAGAGAATTAGAGAATTGCCTAATTCACAATTCCAGGATGAGAATGTAAGTAGATAAAATAAAATAATCTCTACCATAAATCACATAAAGAGTCCATGAACAGAGTGGATTAAAAATGGAAGCCAAAACTAATAAGTTTTGATCAATATATCAAGGTATCACAACTGAATCAAATTAAGCTCTAAGAAAATTCAACTGAATTTGCTTCATTTCCACACTTATAAACGAACCTGTTCATACAAATTGGAATACACCTTCAGATCAACAAGAGTATCTAGTTGACTCATTAATTTTATTTCTTGCTGAAAATAATCAAATTTGTTTCAGATTTATAAGTCAGTCATTTCTGAATGTGGTTAGATGTGTTATTCCATCTGAGATTGCCTTCTATGCATGCAAGAAATCATCACGTGTCTGGGCCTGAAAAATTGAAGACCAGATCTTAGACTACTGATTCCACTATAGGGCAGCCACTCTGGAGCTAATGTTTGTTTGTTTTTTGTTAATTTTTTAAAATGTTTATTTATTTTTGAGAGAGAGAGAGAGAGAGAGAGACAGAGAGAGACACAGAGAGAGACAGAGTATGAGCAGGGGAGGGGCAGAGAAAGAGGGAGACAACAGAATCTGATGAAGGCTCCAGGCTCTGAGCTGTCAGCGCAGAGCCCAACACAGGGCTGAACTCACCAACTGCGAGATCATGACCTGAGCTGAAGTTGGACGCTTAAATGACTGAGCCACCCAGGCACCCGTGGAACTAATGTTTGAACAGCAAACTAGTTACCCTCACAAGGCACTTGTTCTTTGTAGTGTCAGCAACTATCAGCAAAGCCCTGGTATAGCCAGAAATGCAGAGAGCAGTAAACAGAATTATATTTTCTGGCACTAAATTTAGTACATAGAAGTTGAGAGTTTGTGGTCCAGTCTGTGGAAAATATTAATTCTACCATTTGGGTCTAAATTCAATAATATACTTCTCTCTCCTATGCACTATTCTCAGAAGGAAAATACCAGATGATCTGTAAGTCTATATATTGTGTTTATTTTTCATTTATTTGGGGGGAATTTAGTCTAAGCAAAATGAGATTACTGAAATTAACTTGTTTAGCTGGTAAGTCCTGGGCAAGAAAAACTCCCGTTTTTAGAAACATACACAGCAAACTAATCAGGGATTCTGAAAGTATGCATATTGCTTCTTACCTCTTGAGGAACAAATCAAGATCAAATCAGTTATGAAGTCATGAAACCTAGCTTACAAACAGAAAAATCCGGTTTCATCAGAAATATTTTATATAAAAAATTATCCTAATAGCTTAGATATTACATCAATTTCCAATGGTTAAAGTTATTAAGATTACAAAAAATATGTCCTTAACCTTTACAAGTGACTTCTGTAAATGTTCTGTGATCATATTCTCCTGTACTTTACAGCTTGACATGATTGTCCAGGTTGGCCTTTCTTGATCAGGTGTCAACCACATGGTCTCAGACCCTAAACCACAAGAGTGAAAATGAATCCAACAGCCAAGGAATATAGGAGTAGTTTCTTTGAAAGTGAAGCCTGTTTTGCTATTGAAAGCAATCCTTCCTTCTTCTAATTCTACCCTTTTATTCTTTTAAGTTACATCCTCAAGTTTTCTGAATATACTTGCCTTAGTCATATCTTTCATCATTAAAAAAAAACTTTTTAAAATGTTTATTTATTTTAGAGAGAGACAGAGAGTGGGCAGGGGAGGGGCAGAGAGAGAGGGAGACACAGAATCTGAAGCAGCGTCCAGGTTCTGAGCTGTCAGCACAGAGCCTGAAAGGGGCTCGAACCCACGAACCATGAGATCATGACCTGAGCTGAAGTCAGACCTTAACTGACTGAGCCACCCAGGTGTCCCATATCTTTCAATCTTTTGCTCAAGTAATATATTTAGGGCAGCAGTAAATCATTCAAGTGGGAGAAACTCCAAAAGATTGATAATAAGGAAATACCATGTGGCATGAGTGAATGAGAGGCAAAATGAAAGTAAAGACTAATTGGGGATATTTTCTTTCCAACCATGAACAGAATCCAAATTACCTCAAGTATGGGATGTAAAGTGATCTATTAACTACGGCCAAATCAGTGTTACATTATTGTATATTCAGTATGTTATTTTATACTCAGTTTTGAAGGATATAACACATACACACACACACACACACACACACACACACACACACACACACAGTTATAAACAAAATAGAGAGACTCTCCCAAACACTGGACAGGCAATACTGGGATACACCCAGTATTTTGGAACTGAAGTGCTTTGCATTTCCAAAGAAGTAATCAGAACTGAGACAGAGTCAGTAAATGTAAGAAAATATCAGAATTCTCCAAAGAGACAGCAAATCATGGTTTTTTTCCTCCCCGTTTTATTACTGCCCTTTTACTATGAAATAGCATTCAAAGACAAAAATCAAGGAAAAATAGCTCCCACTTACAGTGATGCTTGTGATGTCAAATCCAAGTTTGTATCTGGCTCCCTACAGAGTGGATGATAGCTCTAAATGCTTTTCAAATTATAGCACATCTCTCTCCTTAGGCTCTGAATGTCACTCTTCCCCGTCGCAAACCAACCAAACAATCCATGTGCTAATAAAGGGACCACGAGACCACACCATATAAAATATGATAGACATACATAAGAATCAGTCATCATTCTGATTTCAGTCCTTCTGTAGAGAAGGAAAAGCTTTAAAATTCTTAGGCAAGATTAGGTAGTTTAATCATTTAGCTGCACAAATTTTCCATTCTAATATTAAGTTGGAAATATTCGCAGTGCATTGCCCTCGAGACTAATAATGTCTTTTGTGAATTGCAGCTTCTAAGTTAAAAAATTCAAGATGACACCCTTTTGTTTAAGTCACCAGTTTGCAAAAACAAAACAAAACCAAAAACCCTCTCATATAAGACTGTAAGAAGTTAAGTATTCTGTCAAGATTTATCCAAATACTGCATATGCATTTAAACAAATAAAAAAAATCAGCAAAAATAGAAATAATATAAAAAGATGGCCCTTGGGGCTGGATGACTAAAGCTTTGTTTTGGATCATGAACATGCATGTCACGTCGTCGTCCATTCAGTCTGTCAACTACATCCACACAAGCAAGCGAGAGAGCTGCACAGAGGGGACAAGCTTTCTCCTGAACCTCTCCAGACAGCTACAACCCAGGCTGCTGAGACGCTGCAAGCTGGCTTTGACATTACAGAGGTGCTTTAACAGCATACTCATCTATTTGCAATTCTCAGCATAGAAAAAATGTAAGATTTACCACCCAAGATTCTGATGTGAATTTAGGATGCCGCATATGAAAACTGTGTCTGGGTATAAACTTTGACCTCCCAGCTTTGATGTCATTGATAATTAAAATGATTAACTAACAAAGAGTGATCATTTTTCAGAACTAGCTATTTTTTATGCACACATTTCCATTTTATTAAAGATATCCCCTATGCTTTCCCCCTAATTCTTCTGAATAAAAAAAAGGAAGAAATCATTTGTTCTAATATATGTTGGATATAAGGAATAAATACTATATTTTAAAGTTATAAAATTGAAATTGAAAAATTGAAGGGTCAAAAATTTTAAAAAGAAATCATGTTCTCTTTTATATATAATCTTTTTTTTATGTTCTATATGTCTATATATATGTCTATATGTCTAATATGTCTATTTATTTTTGAGAGAGAGAGAGAGAAAGAGAGAGAACAAGCAGAGGAGGGTAGAGAGAGAGACACACACAAAATCTGAAGCAGGCTCCAGGCTCCAACCTGTCAGCACAGAGCCCAATGTGGGGCTTGAACCCACAAACTGGGAGACCATGACCTAGCTGAAGTCAGATGCTTAACTGACTGAGCCACCCAGGTGCCCCTCTTTTATATATAATCTTAATATATAGTTGACTTAACGCCCCCTTGCATTAATTTGACATTCTACTGCAAATGTGCTATGACTGCAGAGTGCCCCAGCCATCAATAGAAAACGCGACTGATATGGATGATGGTGAGTTGCCAAATTAGAACACATTTAGATTAAACTAGAGATTAAATAATACCACTTAATTGGGAATGCAAGCTGGTGCAGCCACTCTGGAAAACAGTATGGAGGTTACTCAAAAAACTAAAAATAGAACTACCCTATGACCCAGGAATTGCACTACTAGGCATTTATCCATGGGATATCCACAGGTGTGCTGTTTCGAAGGGACATATGCACCCCCCTGTTTATAGCAGCACTATCAACAATAGCCAAAGTATGGAAAGAGCCCAAATGTCCGTCGATGGATGAGTGGATAAAGAAGATGTGGTATGTATATATACCACATACATACACGTGGTATGTATGTATGTATATATATGGTATGTATATATACGTATATAGTATATATACGTATATATACATATATATACTATATATACGTATATATACGTATATATAGTATATATATGTGGTATGTATATATACCACATACATACATGTGGTATGTATGTATGTATATATATATATATATATATATATATATACACAGACACACAATCAAAAAGAATGAAATCTTGCCATTTGCAACTACGTCAGTGGAACTGGAGGGTATTGTGCTAAGTGAAATTAGTCAGAGAAAGACGAATATCATATGACTTCACTCATGAGGACTTTAAGAGACAAAACAAATGAACATAAGGGAAGGGAAACAAAAATAATATAAAAACAGGGAGGGGGACAAAGCATAAGAGACTCATAAATATGGAGAACAAACAGGGTTAATGCAGGGGTTGTGGGAGGGGGGATGGGCTAAATGGGTAAGGGGCACTAAGGAATCTACTCCTGAAATCATTGCTGCACTATATGCTAACTAATTTGGATGTAAATTAAAAGAAATAAAATTAAATTTATAAAAATACCACTGAGTGATAGACTGATTTTCATTCTAATTTTCCTTTTTCATCAAGTTAATCCCTCAAATTTACAGTAACTCGTATCATGAATTTTGTTGTTTCAATTCTCTGTTGGACAAACAGTTTTACTTCTGGTTCAACTTTGTTGTTATGGAGTACATCACTTAAATAAAATTTATAAATTCAAATCCATGCGTAACATATGTGAAACACAATGGGATATGAAAGTGTTTGCTAAATCTAGGCCATGTATTCTGCTCAGTTTTGCCCAAAGCAGATTGGAAATTGGGAATATTTTTCCCCCTGGTCCAGAAACTCATTTAGTCATCTGACATTACTGGTAAGAACTATTTTTTATAGAATTTTCATCAAATCAATTCTTTTCTCTTTTCATCCTATGTACTTTTCTTTAGATAATATTAAAATTTTCCAAGGAATCTTGAAGATTTCTACGGAGTCAATGTTCACACATGCTCCATTCACACATGGAGCATGTAGAACATATATTGTTACTCAGGTATTTATTTGTCTTCTCCTTTTTAAAGAGTATTTCTTTATTGTAAGCATATTATATTACTAATGAATTACAGAAAACATTATTATCCTGTCCCTGGACCTGGACAATAATATTTAAGAAAATAATTTTTAAATAAAGTAATCAATTAAAAATATGTATTCTAATAATTGCTAAAATCCATTGTACATATTACATCCATGAGCGTCTCAGTTCCATTAATATTTTCAGAATTATGTTATCTACCTCATAGGAATATTACCAGGAATAATTACCTTTGTAAAAAGCCTTAAGAATCACAGATGGAAAACATTACATATGCAGGGTACTATCTTGGTGATGCTGTTAAACCAAATAAAAAGCATGTTCCTTTATTATCAGTGAGAAAATAAGGACTGTCTACTTCCCAGCTTGTTTCCTTAATTTCTCATACGTGCAATTAAACCCTAAAACTTCATGCTTAAGAAACACATTTCACTACTACTAAAGTAACAGTCATTTCCAAAATATATAAATTTACACTCCCATTTCATTAAAATCTCAACATGGATACCATCTTAAGACCAAACTGTTTCTTATTGGGGAAAAAAGGTACTCGTTACTACACATAAATAATCGTAGTTCTGGCTGCAGTCCAAGATGTAAGCACTTTCCTCTGCTGTCTCAGCAATTCTCCTGATGTCAAAGACACATTAAAATAAATGGGAACCATATGGCTCTGCAGAATACTCGTACTCTTACAACGGAGAGGGCAATGCAATTCATTACCACCATCGGAGAAATATTTTGGGGACATGGAATATCTCAATGCAAAATAAAGCTGCATGAGGCAGGCCATTTGATTAAAATTCTCACACAATGACAGAGGAGACATTTGCTGTTCTTTAGCTCTGCTAACCTGTTTCTCTGCTCTTTACGTTTTTCAAAACGACCATGAGCCTCTCCTGTTGGAAGAATTAAACGGCACTTTCCACCTGCTCAGTGACTTTCCCACACAGTATTTCATCTGGTCAAATAATATAGTCCTATAAAGCCTAATATATGATGGTAATCCAGGTCAGAACATCACTTAACAATAACAAAAAACAAAACAAAGCCGTCAAAAATAAGAGCAACAAAACTTTTCTAAGATCCAGTCATTCTGGAGAGCAACACTGGATCAAAGATTATACACTGAACTTCGACCTCTGCCAGGAAGGATAAAATCTGGAAGCATTTAAAAAAAAATATGTTACTCTAAAAAGCCTTTACCATATTTATCTCAAATAGAAATCCAAATCATTGAGAAACATAAAAGGAAGAAATTCATCAGTGCTGTATTACTGGCTCCATATGTCAGAAATCTAAGTTTAAAAAAGAGATGTAGGACTTTAGAATTGGGATGAAAGATGAGGTTGGGAAGGCAGTGGGAGGAGGCAGCTGGGGTTACCGAGGTGCCTTCTGTTTCTTGGAAGTCAGTGAGTGATTTGAGATGGCTGGTAAATATCAAAAAACAAAGCAAAACAAAACAAAAAAAAAAACAAGAAACTTTTAACTATGATTTTTTTCTATAAATGTACTTTTAAAAATAATTTTAAAGTTCATTTATTTATTTTTTGAGACAGAGACAGCATGAGTGGGGGAGGGGCAGAGAGAGAGGGAGACCAAGAATCCCAAGCAGGCTCTATACCGTCAGTGCAGAGTCTGACGCAGGGCTCAAAACCACGAAACCAGGAGATCACAACCTGAGCTAAAACCAAGAGTCAGACACTTAATCAACTGAACCACCCAGGCACCCCTATAAATGTACATATTTTTTGATTGAGAATATGCTTTTTAAAATATTGCCCTTATTGTTTTAACATTTTTTTAAAACTATGAATTCTGCACAATGTCTGACATAGAATTACTACCCAATATCTAATAGAAAAATAAAAAATGTCTACTCCAGATAGCCTTTCATAGACCCTCTAGAATGAGGTTGAGGAGGTGAGTGCTCTGTCTGCACATCTCCAGGTCATCCCTGCCTTGGTACTGATACCATGAGTGTGGGTTTCTACTCCATTACCAGCTTAGCATCTAGGATACAAGGACCATATCTTACTCCCTGGGGAACTCTCAGTGCACAACACACAGCTGGGCACCTAGACCTAGGACTTAGTTGATAAGTGTTTGTTTAACAAATTAGATGGATGAATAACTGAACTCTGGGCTAAGTAAATATTTACATTTCTTAAATATATTTTCCTTAATTTTAAATGGTAAGATGACATTTAACAGCTTTCCCCTGAAGCTTCAGGATCAATACATATTCCTTCCTCCCTCCCTCCCTCCCTCCCTTCCTGCTAGTCACTTTATTTTCTCAGGGTACTTTTCAGTGAAAAAAATTATGTATTGGAAAGAGGACACATTGACCTTATAACTTGAGGGTACACATAACTTTTGTATTAGAAGCCATTTGAAATATGCTATATTTTACATATCAGAAGATCTAACCTAACAAACCAACCCTGGCATCATAATAAACTTCTAAACAATCCATCAAGAATGAGCTTGTAAGTCCAATTCTAAAAAGCAAGTAGCTGGTAGGGGGAAGAGTTACCTGAATATTATAAAATGATTTTGAAAGAGAAATCCTGCTGATAAAATACTAATTAGTATTGACCTCCAGCAAAAATGTGACTGAAATTCCTGCCTTTAGCAGTCCATCAGTGACAGATCTACAAAATGATTCTATCTCTTAGTATTTAAATTGTCATCTTTGCCTTAGAGCAGTGACTGTCCTATAAAAATAAAGTCATGTTGCTCAAGATTTATTAAATTCCTATGAAATTTTATAATATATTGGCATGTTGTAAGACAGATAATTTTTCTCTTTTTGGTGGTAGTGGTGATGAGACAAAAGCTAAAAAAGGCCCAGTTGATGGCTTCCTGAGACAAGGAGCAGAAATAAGCAAGAAGAATTCTAAAATTTTATTAAAATATAAGAGCAAGACAGAACTGAAGCCAGGCACGCTAGAACAGAAGTGGAATGAGGGTATAGATTTTTCACGTGTGGGACTGATTTTACCCAAAAGCTAAAAAGTTATCCTGTTGATGTTTCACAGATGGGGGACAAAAGACACGAGACTATTGGGTCTGAAATACACTTTACTGTTCACAGCACAACAAACAACATAAGCATCATGTTTCTGTTGGTGTTCTGTGTCCCCCAAATTGTCCCCAGGAGCAATACATAGGGATCACAGAAATGGCACACATAGTAGGTCTGCATTGTACCAAAGGCCTACTGAGCTTGGGAACCCACTGGTTTTTGGCATTCAGTAAGCAATCTTGTTCTTTGTCCCAGGAAGAGCCATAACCCCACCCCTCAAGGTTGCTTCCTACAAACATTGAGAAATAGCCCATGTAAAGAGCAGTGCATTCTTGGCATCCTCAGAAAGACAAATAGCAATGCAAAATCCTATGGAGGAGTGTCTCTGAACAGAATTTGCATTTATTTTGCTTATTCATATATCTCAAACACCTGGAATAGGGTCTGGCATACAGTAGATATTCAACACCAAGCTGTTTAATGAATGAGTGGGACTTATTGATAGGCTTCTACTCTTATTAAACACTGTAATTCTTGTGAGATGATCATTTCACAGGCATGTATATTGTAACTATCACTTAGTATGGGAAAGCAGTATGTATAACACATCAAGAAACAATCTTCCCTGCAAAGTGTCTATGAACTAAAGAGTTTCCTAAAGAATGCTAAATGAGGTATTTCGATTCTTATGAAGTATAGCATTTTCCCTCTAGATCTCTTCATAGCTCACAGATACTTCCCTTTGCAAACCTCTTGCCAAAGGAGAGAATCAGTCCAAAGATCTTTAGAAGGATTTTGGCAGCTTCCAGGAGTGGTATCAGCTACAACGTTACTATCACACCTATGTGGCTTGTAGGGAAATATATACATTCTTAGCTATCTCCTGGATGCATAGCAGTCCCAAAGGATCTATGTTGTCCTTTTCTTGGCTACTTTTGTGACACATGGGCTATTTGTTACAAGAAGTATTTTTTTTCCAAAGTCAAATGTAATCTTGGGTTTGGACTATATAAAGAAGAAGGAAAAAATAAAGAGGTTTCTTTTCCCTCTACATTTTAAGAGTTTGTATTTCTTGGGATGGAAGAAAAATAAATGAACAGAGTCATGAGCATACTGCATTTTATAAAGGCAGGATTCAACCTCTTCTACCTTTACAGGGCATTACTTCTCAATGATTTATTTGTTTTATCATCTGGAGCAAACTCAAATTCCAAAACTTGGTCCTTAGCATTCTCCACTAACCAGTTCCTCGGACCTTGTTCTCACGTACATACGGTCTTCATTGCCTCTGAGTCCAATATTTAAGTGACTAACACCAGCAAAATAGTCATCACTGACCCCGTCAGAGACCAGTGCACTCACCAAAGGGGCACCTGGAGTTTCGAGTTGGAAAAAGTGAGAAGCATAATCAATTGAAGTCAGACCCTGCCTTGGCCCCCAGACTTTGGCCTTTGATGAAGGATTCAGTAAGGATAACACAGGATGTTTTTTGAGTGTGTGAATAATCTTGGGAGAGTTAAGGAACTACTATTATTCCCAGATGGTAATGGATATAATTAATTTCCTCAACAGCTACCCTTTTTTCTTTAGTAAGTCACTGGAATTGAGAAAGACCAGAGGAGGCCGTAGGTGGCTTTGAACAAAGAATTCCTTGGGGAGGGGAAGTGCAGCAATCCAGGGGTGCCCCAGGGCAGCTCAGGGGTACTGGGAAAAGATAAAAGAGGACTTGGGGAATCTGCGGTCTAGTTTAAAACTGCATGAAATTCATTACTATAGCAATGTAATTTTCATAATGTACACATAAAATGAGGATGTTGGTATACACGTCAACTGAACTGATAGAACTGTGTGACCACAAAAGTTTGGAAAACTACTAGTGCACAAGAGGTGAAACTGTCTAAGAGACAAATGTGGATACTTTTAAAGTATTGCATCTATCTGTGAAATTTTATTTGTATGTTTGTCATGTGCCAAACATTTTTCTCATTCCTTTGTAAGTAATAATTCACTGAATCCTCAAATCAATGCAATCACAGTTTGAATGGGTAGAACTGTACAAACTTTATAAATGAAACTGAGGTCCAGAGAGGTGAAGTCATCTCCCAAAACTCCACAGCTGGTAGCAGAGCAGCCTGATTTGAATGCAGACGGTGTCAGTCCATACATAGCTCAAGTTGTTAATCTTGATGATATACTGCCTCCCTTTCTTAGTTCTAGAATGGACTAATAATACTCTTATTTCTTGTATCTCATGAACACCTGCTCCCAGAACCCAGACAAAAATCTAGAATTATAGCAATGAAAATCTAGCTGCATTATTAAGAGAACAGGGAAAGAGAAAGCAAGTTGCCCATGCCTTAGAAGCAGTTGGAAGCAGCATAAGTAATAAACCATTGTGAGCGTCTGTCATTTTTATTACCAGAGTGCTAGTGACCTGGAGCCATAAATCCTAAAGACACAGGCTTTGGAATCAGACACACCAGTAGGTTCACTGCCACTTTAGGTCAGTTGCTTAACCCCTGTCTCCTTGTCTGGAATCTCCTAGGACTATTGTGAAGAAGTTGAGTTTATAAACATGAACTTTGCTGCCAAAGCATTTAGTTCAAACCTGGGTCTGCCATTTACTTGTTGTGTGACCTTGGACAAGTTATTTACTCTTTCTATGCCTCATGTTATAAAATGGTTTTAGGGGGCGCCTGGGTGGCTCAGTCGGTTAAGCGTCCAACTTCAGCTCAGGTCATGATCTCATGGACCGTGAGTTCGAGCCCCGCATCGGGCTCTGGGCTGATGGCTCAGAGCCTGGAGCCTGCTTCCGGTTCTGTGTCTCCTTCTCTCTCTGCCCCTCCCCCGTTCATGCTCTGTCTCTCTCTGTCTCAAAAATAAATAAACGTTAAAAAAATTTTTTTAAATGGTTTTAGTAATAATACCTACTATACAGTGTTGTTACAAGAATTATAAATTAATATTTATAAAGTGTTAAACAATGCTTGGTGCATAGTACTCTATAAGTGTTTGTTAATTAAAAATAAAGAAATCAATAAATCATTCACATAATTTGAATTCACATAAATCATTTATATAAAGCAGCAGAGTGTCTGAAACAGAACGATCAATATGTGTAAACTATTTATTGGCGGAGACTAGTCCCACATGAAAGGCTTTACAATAAGAGGCTTTACAATAAAAATGTTTTATTCTGTACTTTAAATGTACAACATTCTGGGGCGCCTGGGTGGCTCAGTTGGTTAAGCATCCGACTTTGGCTCAGGTCATGATCTCACACTCCGTGAGTTCGAGCCCTGTGTCAGACTCTGTGCTGACAGCTCAGAGCTTTGGATTCTGTGTCTCCCTCTCTCTCTGTCCCTCCCCTGCTTGTGCTCTGTCTCTCTCTGTCTCAAAAATAAGTAAAAACATTAAAAAAATTTTTTTAATAAATAAATAAATGTACAACATTCTGGACTTTAACAACTGTTTTTGGGGGGTGTCCTTGCATTCATTTTTGGTACATTTTGGGCATTGAGTATCCAACATATATATCTGATAGATAATTGACATACACATATAGGGACTTTTTGAAAATCCTAGGGTTATAACTGTGAATAAGGGATAACATGTACCCCTAAGAGACAGTTAGCCTGAGGAGGATATGTTAATATTGATTTTGTGGAGAAGAAAATGGAGGCTGGGAGTGGTTCTCACCAAGGTCACAAGCTGGTGATACTCACATTCGTCTCTGTCTGCCTTCACCTGCTTTCATGTTCCTGCCCTTTCCATTTCCCCGTGGGCTATTTCTCCTCAGTTGTCAGCATGTTGACTTTCCCAGTCTCCGTTTTGCACTTTCCTTGCTGTGGGTATAGCAATTCCTGCCTTATTTCAAAATTATAGGATTTAAAGGACACTTCTTTTTACTTGTTCCCTTTACAATGAATTGATTTATATTTATCAGTCCATTCATTCATTTCTTTACTGACCCCATGTTTGTCACCATTTACTTGTGGCCAGACTACTAAGATCTAAAGATACAGGGAATCCTCACTGTTCATGGACTCCATATTTGTACATTTGCTTACCTGCTAAAACTGATTTGTTAAATAACCCCCAGATCAATATTCGCAGCACTTTCCTGGTCATTCACGGACATGCCCAGAGCAGTGAAAAATTTAGCCTCACATTCCCAGCTGAGGCCAAACAAAGTGACTACCTGCCTTCTTGTTTTAGCTCTCTTAGCATAAAAAGCATCCTTTATGCAGTATGTTTACTGTCACATTATTTGCACTTTTGGGCTTTTATTGGTCATTTTGCTGTTTTAAAATGGACCCAAAGTGTAGTGCTGATGTGCTGCCTAGTGTTCTCAAGTGTGGGAAGGCTGTGATGTGTCTTACTGAGAAAACAGATGTGTTATGTTAGATAAGCTTTGTTCAAACATGAGTCACAGTGCTTTTGGCATGAGTATAATAACGCTAATCAATCAGCAATATATACTAAATCAGGTGCCTTCAAGAAAGAAATACACTAAACAAGGTATGTATTGATCAGTGGGTGAAAACATTATGACCAGAAGCTCCCAGAAACCTGACCCTATATTCCTCCTAGGAGCAGTGGTTCAGTATTTAGTAATTTTGGGTTCACTGCAAACTTACAGAACATAAGTACCATGAATAGTAAGAATCAGCTGTATGTACTTTTTCTCTTCTCATAAGCCATTTTTCTAACAATTGATTGATGAGTCAAGTCAATAAACAGAAAGGTGACATAAAATGATATCCAAGTGCTTAAAAAATGTAAAGTGCTCAGCTGCACTAATAATCAAAAAATAAAAATAAAAACAATAACAACACTCAAGTTTCTCCCATCTAATTAGTAAATAATACAAAATTATAATCATGTTAAATTATGGTAATAGTACAAAGAGATGAGTACTTTTTTATACCACTATACAACATTTTCAGAAAGCAATTTCTCAATGTATGCTAAGAACCTTAGAAAATCTTCATCTTTTTTGAATACAAATAATTCTGAATCTAGGAACAAGCCTTAAGGATATAATCAGTACTGGAGTGCCTGGGTGGCTCAGTCAGTTAAGCGTCTGACATCAGCTCAGGTCATGATCTCATGGTTTGTGGGTTCAAGCCCCACATCAGGCTCACTGCTATCAGTGCAGAGCCTGCTTGGGATCCTCTGTCCTCCTCTTTCTCTGTCCCTCCTCTGCTCACTCATGCTCTCTCTCAAAAATAAATATACATTAAAAAAAAGAAGATTGGGGAAAAATACTGGAACCTTTAAAAAAAAGAGGATATAATTAGTGCTGGGGCGCCTGGGTGGCTCAGTTGGTTAGGCGGCAGACTTCGGCTCAGGTCATGACCTCACCATTTATGGGTTCAAGCCCCACGTCGGGCTCTGTGCTGATAGCTCGGAGCCTGGAGCCTGTTTCAGATTCTGTGTCTCCCTCGCTCTCTCTCTGCCCTTCCCCTGCTCATGCTCTCTCTCTCTCTCAAAAATAAATAAAACATTTTAAAAAAAGGATATAATCAGTGCTTTAGAAAATTATATATATCAAAGCATGTCCATCATTAAGTTATAATAATAATGACAAACTGAAAACCATCTAAATGCCTGACATTGTAGAAATGGTTGAGTGAGATGAGGCTCTATCTATATGAAGACATATTTTTATAGCCAATAAAAGTAATAAGATTTTGCAGATTTTTTTTAACAATACTAGACGATGCTTGCTATCATGTCTAGTAAAAAAATAGATTGGAAAAAAATGCTGAACAATATGTAGCCACTATATAATACACAAAGGAAATATTAGGGCAGTATACCAAAATGCAATACTGGTTGTTTCAGAGTGATAGGATTATACATTATTTTTATTTTCTTAATATGAAATTTATTGTCAAATTGGTTTCCATACAACACCCAGTGCTCATCCCAACAGGTGCCCTCCTCAATGCCCATCACCCACCCTCTTCTCCCTCCTACCCCCCATCAACCCTCAGTTTGCTCTCAGTTTTTAAGAGTCTCTTATGGTTTGGCTCCCTCCCTCTCTTTTTTGTTTTTCCTTCCCCTCCCCCATGGTCTTCTGTTAAGTTTCTCAAGATCCACGTAAGAATGAAAACATATGGTATCTGTCTTTCTCTGTATGGCTTATTTCACTTAGCATCACACTCTCCAGTTCCATCCACATTGCTACAAAAGGCCAGATTTCATTCTTTCTCATTGTCAAGTAGCATTCCATTGTGTATATAAACCACAATTTCTTTATCCATTCATCAGTTGATGGACATTTAGGCTCTTTCCATAATTTGGCTATTGTTGAGAGTGCTGCTATAAACATTGGGGTACAAGTGCCCCTATGCATCAGCCCTCCTGTATCCCTTGGGTAAATTCCTAGCAGTGCTACTGCTGGGTCATAGGGTAGATCTATTTTTAATTTTTTGAGGAACCTCCACACTGTTTTCCAGAGTGGCTGCACCAGTTTGCATTCCCACCAACAGTGCAAGAGGGTTCCCGTTTCTCCACATCCTCTCCAGCATCTATAGTCTCCTGATTTGTTCATTTTGGCCACTCCAACTGGCGTGAGGTGATATCTGAGTGTGGTTTTGATTTGTATTTCCCTGATGATGAGTGACATTGAGCATCTTTTCATGTGCCTGTTGGCCATCTGGATGTCTTCTTTAGAGAAGTGTCTATTCATGTTTTCTGCCCATTTCTTCACTGGATTATTTGTTTTTCGGGTGTGGAGTTTGGTGAGTTCTTTATAGATTTTGGATACTAGCCCTTTGTCCAATATACCATTTGCAAATATCTTTTCCCATTCTGTTGGTTGCCTTTTAGTTTTGTTGATTGTTTCCTTTGCAGTGCTATACATGTATTTTTAAATCTCCTTCTTTATATCGTTTTTAATTTTCCAACTATTATAAAATTAACATGACAAAGAGCAGATATTTTTTTTTTCCATTTTGTATTTTGAGAAACACTTCTATAGCTTTCTGAGCATAAGACAATGAAATTGTTTAATACATCCATGAAGTGGTAATAGTAAAAATGACTCATCTTATACCCTAGTACTTATGACCATATGTTTTCCATTTTCAAAATTTCATTAAACATAGGTACAAGTCCTGATATACAGAATTCCATAAATGTGTTCAGGAGCCTAAACCACTCTATAATGGTTATGAACCATTGTGTGTCATTCCTTGCCTGTCGCATCATGACCAACTGTAAGTAGTAATTCTGAGCCAATGAGAATGAGCCTGGAAATACATTAATAGTTCCATCTCCATTATCATTACCATACCAGGTATACTAATTAGTCTGTTCTTTTTCTCAAGGCACACTCACATTGATCGGATAGTGGCATCTCTGCCAAATGTGTATATAAAGACCCAGACAGTTTGAAGAGGGCAAGAGCCAAGAGCCCTAGTCTCTTTTACCTCTTTCCTCCTACTCAACACTTGGTCTTGTTCTTTAATTCCAAGCTATCTTATGAGTTCCTGCTATAGCTTTATCAAATCATCCTAAAATCATAGCTTTGTGATCTGCCTAGTTCTTTGATCCAGCAATACTCTCTGTCATACTTCTTTCCACCATATCAGACATTTTCTCTAACGATTAAAAAACAAACAAACAAACAGAAAATTTGCCTAGATCAGAACTGAATATGCCATAATACCTGTGGTACTGTGAATAGGATTGCCAGTTGTCTTACATGGGGGTCAACCCTACTGCCCAGTGACTGCTCTCAGTCCCTATCCACCGATATCTCTGTGTGCTCTGCTCCAGCACTGATAAAAGCCAAAAGCATTTTAGGCTAATGAGTTAGCTAATGCTTAATGTCCTACTTTTTAAAAAACTAGTAAAAGTGTAGCAGTATTAGCATGATGGAATTTGAGAATGGGTGGGAAAATAGCCACAGAGTCTAAGTTTCCTAGAATTTAAATATGCATGTGATTTACATATACAGATATCACATATTTATGTCTTACAGGGATATATCCATTTATGATAAGTATATCTGGTTGATTTGCTAACTTGGTTCTAGTGAAGCCAAGGTTACATGATGATAGCGGTCACCTGCTTGTCTTGCACATCAGTGCTATTAGTTATGAAAACTTAATGGGAGAGACGTATTTGAATGACACAAAAACATCAACATTACTGGGAAAGCATCTTAAGACACGTATCTTATCAAATGAATTAGAATAATTTTCCTCATACACAGATCTCTAAAAACACACAGATTACCTTCCTATGTTATTTACTTTTTCAAAGAGTTCCTCACCTTTACACTTCTAATTTATGCATCCAATTATGCATGTATGCATTCATATTTAGCCATTCACTGAATAAATATCTATTAAGTGCCTGTAACCCAAGCAATTCCTAGGTGGCTTCTGCATAAATTGTCAATCAGCTTACATATGAGCTTGTCACTGGCCACAGCTGATAAGAACAAGTAAGTCCACCTGACCCAACAGAAGACATTGTTTCTCTCCATGTTAACAGCAATTCTATTAAAACAGTATCATATGTTTACATAGATTCAGAAAACAGAATAAAACAAAACACAAGTTTTTTTTATTTTACCCTTAAGTCTGCTAGTTGCCATGTGTGTTTGGCTATGTGAGATTGGGAGCAGAAGCTGCAGGGGGAGAAACTGCTTTGCCTAATGGAAGTAGGTGACTTGTAGCTCTCAGGGTAGCAATTTGGGAGGGAAAACAGAATGGATATGGAGTGAGGAAGAGCAGTGTCAGGGAGGTGGAGGAAGGATTCTACAGAATCACGTTAATTCTGGTCTGCGATCCTGGTTAGCTGCACTGGGCCATGACCACAACACCTAGATGATTACATCATCTAACATAAAATCTAGACCCACGCAGACTAGTCTTACAGTTAGGTAAGATACTGTGTGTAAACAAGACAATATTGTCTCATGTGTAAATTACATACAAATAAGATTAGGTATTTAAAATAGGTATTTGTCCTGTGTGTACGAACAGTCTATGATGCCATGTTCTTACCTGAGCACAAATTACTCACTTGCCCTTTCTCACTTGCTCTCTTTCTTTTTGCCTCACCAAACACCAACTCCCTTATTAAAGCAACCGATTATCCCAGAGAGCAAAGTCTCAAATGTGCCTCTGAGAGCGAGTTTCTGAACACTCTGGAATTTAAAGTTTCCACTTAAAAATTCCCTCTTTTCCTGGGAGGAAAACAGAGGCAAGCTTTCGTCAACCAAGATGTCCTGTGTGGCGTTGGGGTACGTTTCTGATATTCATGGAGAGAAATGAATGAGTTTCTCCAGGTTCTGTCCACTCCTCTCCACTATGATCACAGTAAGACTTTCAAACAGAAAAGAAGAGGATGACTTCACAGGCGTCCCAGGGGCCCCGCCTGGCCGCACTGCTCTGTCAGCTCTCACTGATCCCATGTGCTGCCACAGGGCTTCTGGGTGTGTATAGTAATTCACAGGGGGAGAGCAGTCAGCTCCCTCTGCTGAGAACCCGGAGACAGTACCTCCAGGCGGCTCCTCCCACAGCTCCAGCTTAAGTGCCTGGACAGCTCTCTTCAGGATGCAGGGGCTGAATTCAAAAGCCTGCTGGGCCTAGAACACATGGGGACTGTAAGCACTCGGGGAAAACCAAGATGAACAAGACACAGCTCTGGATGAGATTACCATAAGGAACACAGAAGCACAGCAAGGCAACCATAAAAGGTGTTAGAATGGCTTTTGTCCACAGGTTGTGTTACCTTTCCACACCCTAGAATGCAATCATTGTCACCTAACAGGTAGCATGCTCCTGTTGTGAGCTAGGAGTATGCTCCACTAGCCTTTATGTTCTCAGCACCTAGCACAAGACCTAGCATACTTCCTCATGAAAGCTATGTCTTTACTCACAGAGGCCTTCTTTAACTTCCCTGGGGAGGAGAGCTGTCTACCCAACCTTTCCTCCATTCCTTCCACTCATTCATTTCCTTTCCTTCTTTTTATTTTTTTGTCAGTCCATATCCCTGTTTGATGTTATGTATCTGTCAACTATCCATCTTGACCATCAATACATATGCTTTGCTGGGATGAGGTCTTTGTCAGTCTTACCACTGTATCTTTGGTGGGTGGTTTGCTGAAGAGGGTCTGTTTATACTTCGGTTACTAGTTAAATTAACAGATATTTACTGAGTACCTACTATGTGTCAGGCATTATTCTCAGCCCTGAGGAAATGAACAAAGGAGTAAAACACAAGACCGGGTATTCAAGAGAAAATAGGTGAACAGGCCAGTCTGGGTTTAAATTTAAGTCTTGTTACCAGGAGACTGGTGTTTTATTCTGTACTCAGTGGGGAGGCTTGGAAAGCTTGTGAGCTAGGGGATTGAAGTGATTATGTGGAAAACAAAGGCATGTGAATGTTGAATAAAGCAAGACTGAGAGAGCTACAAATCTCAGAAGGGATTTCTTTCTTTCTTTTTTTCTTTCTTTCTTTCTTTCTTAATTAATTAAAAATACTGAATATTTCCCATGCAGATTCATAAGAAATCCTAGAAAAAGAGTAAGATCAAAATATTATTAATGGCAGAATTTGAGGCTTTATGATAGGCCATTGCATTCTCTCTTAAAGACAGAGTCTCAGAATCTGCTGGCTCCAGGATGTTAGTACTCCTATTCCAACAGTTACAGGTGATTTAAATGACAGAAGGAAACAATAAAGGACAGTCCTGGCTGCCTTCCATTGAAGGATACTATTGCATTATCGGTCCTCTGGAGTAGGGCATCCCTAGGTTTAAGTCACTTGATGGTTAACTGGTAATGACTGGGATGAATGCTTTAAGAGACATTAAACAAACTGAACCACAGTAATCAGCATCTGGCTCACTCAGGTGGCCCCTTTCCTAAGTTTAAGGTGATAGGAACATTAACATTAAATATGACAGAAAAATGTTCAAATATTACAAAATATATCAAAAAAGGGAAGGACACTAATATTTTTCACATGTCTACCACAGTGCAAAGCATTTTTCAAGTTTTATCTCATTTATTCTTGGTGCAGCCCTACAAATGAGATAAAGGATTTTGCAGATAGGAAGTGGAAATTGATAGCTGGTAAGTCACTTAGCTTAGTTGTTGTTCAATCAATCCTGAGAATGCAAAGTTCTGATAAAAACAGTAGCAAAATAAAGATGTGGGTGAATCATGGGGTGTGTCCTAATTATATGTGTTGGAAAAATTCCATGAAAAAAATATTCATTTAATCCAAGGTTTTTCTTTATGAATCAAAATGAGATATTCTGATGAAGAATTTATTAAACTATAAATTATTTAGGGGTGCCTGGGAGGCTCAGTTAAGTGTCCAGCTCTTGATTTTGGCTCAGGTCATGATCTCATGGTTTGTGAGTTCAAGCCCTGCTTCAGTCTCTGCACTGTGGAACCTGCATGGGATTCTCTCTTTCCTTCTCTTTCTGCTGCTCCTCCTTTCTCTTTCTCCTCCTCTCTTTCTCTCTCACACAAAATAAATAAATAAACTTAAAAAAATGATTTAGATTTCTTGAGTTTTATTATTTTTATTTTTAAATGTTTTATTTATTTTTGAGAGAGAGAGAGAGAGAGAGAGAGAGAGGGAGGCAGAGAGGGGTGGGGGGGATAGAGAATCCCAAGCGGGCTCTGCACTGACAACAGTCCAATGCAGGGCTCAAACTCACGAACCATGAGATCATGACCTGAGGAGCCAAAGTCAGATGCTCAACCAACCAAGACACTCAGGTGCCTCTGATATAGATTTTTAAAATGTAGATGTAAGGCTCTAAAGACCTAATGCAGGGATAGACTGTTCATGAAGGGAGACAGAACATTTGATTTATTTTACTTTTTTTTTCTTAAAAGGGTGACAGATTTGTGACATTGATAAGAAAATAAAAAAAGAACATTTCTTCACTAAATTCAGAATACCTACGCTGTATTCTAAGCACTCATTAAATGTTTTATGGTTTTCTATTACCATTAGTGCAATGATGGTCATATTTCATTTTGTTTCTGGGCCTGGCTACTTAGCACAGAAATTGTGAAAATACTACAAACAAGTCTTGAGTGAATGCTTTAAATTAAAAAAAATTTTTTTTAATAATTATTTATTTTTGAGAGAGAGAGCGTGAATTGGGGAGAGGCAGAGAGAGAGAGAGGGAGACACAGAATCCAAAGCAGGCTCCAGGCTCTGAGCTGTCAGCTGAGAGCCCAATGTGGGGCTTGAACTCATGAACCAAGAGATCATGACCTGAACTGAAGTCAAACACTTAACCGACTGAGCCACCCAGGTGCCCCTTGAGTCAACACTTTAAATGCCAATAGTAGTTGAACTCATCCTTTTGAAACAGGTTCACACACATTTTGTTGCAGGTGTCAACAAACTTATTCTGTAAAGAGCCAGATAGTAAACATTTTGGTTTTGTGGGCCCTCCAGTCTCTTGTAACTATTCAACTCTGTCATTATAGTGCAAGACAAGCCACAGACAATATGCAATATGTACATGAATGAGCATAGTTGTATTCTAATACAACTTTACTTATAAAGCATGATGACAGGATGGGTTTGGTTTGCAAGGATTGTAGTCTTACTGAACTCTAATTTATGAAACAGTTCATTTCTCTAAAAATATCACTTAAACACAATGACATACTCTGGTTGTCTAATAACTGATTTGTGTACTTTATCTGTACTTGTGTATTTGTGTACTTTATCCTCTTCTGCTAGACTGAGGTCTTTTGGGGCATGGAGTGCCTCTTGCTTTTCTTTCATATCCCTAATACATTAAGGGCAGGATAGCTGGGCAGTGGCAAAGGGCTTCTAGAGGGGCCATCCATCATGGGTTACAGAAATATCACTGGAATAAATAAAAGATATGTGCCAGTAAAAGTGGATTTCCACAGAATGCTAGCAACTTATAAATTGGTCTTGTTCCCACCAAAGTTAACAGCTCCCGCGAGTGAGAACATAAAAAGACTTCACTGGCATCACTAATCTCTGTTGAGGATACACATGGCACGGGCACCAGCCGCTCCTTGCACAGCAGGCAGAATCACGTTCCTGCACAGATACTGCCCCCAGCCTGAGTCAGGTGCCTCAAGTCGCAGTCACTGGAAACTGAAATTCTGAAAGTGCAAGATGCATGGCATAACTGCTGTTTACCAGGAACGTGTGATTTATTTTATCATTTAAATTTAAAACCCTCTTATGTGCCTCCTCAGAAGTTATCTGGTTCAGAAAATTGCAATAGCAAGGCAATTACAATTAAGTTATAATGTTACATAATGTTTAGTGCAGGTAATAAATCTTTCATTTTGAACATAATGAAAAAGGTACACAAATAATTGAAAACCCTGGCCCTAATAAGAAAATGTTGAACAAATAATTAGCCTCCCTGGGGCATTCATATATCTCTGTATATCCCTGGGTAGGCTTTTAATAAATGTTTGTTGAGTGAATGCATGCAATAAGGTCTTTGCTCCACCAGCTCTGAAGAACTGAAGGGCTGACTTTGAACATGCTGAATATAAGCAATTTTATGATATGAGAAATAAAAAGAAATAAAAAAGATTTCTGATAAAATCCCCATGATGGATAGCGATACAAGGTCAGTATTTCCTCAAATGGTGTTAAGGTTCACGATGAGTGAGAGATATATTCACGTACAGAGTAAATATTAAATGTCTATTTTGTCTGTCATCTGTTATCTGGGAAAGAAGGAGATGCAATGAGAGACCCTGGAGATCCAGGCTGGAGAGTTATTGGTGTCCAGCTGGGAGGAGTACAGTTCCAGGATAGGCTCTCATGGGTACCTAAAATGTATCCACCACTCACTAGAGTTAATGCCCTGTGGAGGTTGGGGGGTTGGGATGGGGTAATAGACAGGAAAAAATATGGTGGATTTCAAAATGATTAAGGAGAAGGTGGGAAAGGCAATAAAGGAGGGTGAATAAACAGTTGGAGGAAGGAAGTCAGATTTAGGTGTAGAAGAAATAAGAATCGCAATTATAAATGCTGCCTTAGAAAATGAAAAGACCGGGGCGCCTGGGTGGCGCAGTCGGTTAAGCGTCCGACTTCAGCCAGGTCACGATCTCGCGGTCCGTGAGTTCGAGCCCCGCGTCAGGCTCTGGGCTGATGGTTCGGAGCCTGGAGCCTGTTTCCGATTCTGTGTCTCCCTCTCTCTCTGCCCCTCCCCCATTCATGCTCTGTCTCTCTCTGTCCCAAAAATAAAAATAAAAAAAAAAAAAAAAAAAAATGAAAAGACCAATTCAAAATATATATGCATGCTTTTAGGATTAATGCATTGTTCACTAAGAATACTAGAATTTAATTTTTCAGGCAGAAAAGGAGACAAAAAGGAGCTTTTTTTATTTCTTCAAATATCAAAGAATAGGCACCCTTGGGTGGTGTGCCCTAGGTCTTATTTTAGTCTACATACAGAAACGATGATTAAGCTTTTGTAGAGTCTGTTGAGATTCTTTGAAAGCGAGCTTGTTTTAAACAATCAAATTCACCTGACTACAAAAGCAAACGCTGCAACCTTTCTTTTAAGTGGTTGAGAACTGAACCACAGGAAATCAGCTTGGGGTCCTCTAGATCTGAGAGAAGGAATGATTTGCTGAATGCTGCAGGCAGGGCATCCAGGGATAAAAGAGGAAATCAATGAAAGGTAGAATGCAAAATGAAGATAAATAAAGATGAAAACTTTTAAAGGGGGATAAAAGAGGGTGGTAGAATGCAACTAATGCTGGGGTGCTGCTTTAGGTTTTCACAAACCGTAATTTGATGGTTCTGGAGTTTACTGTTCACTAATCTGAAACAAACACACCCAGAGATATCTTCATTTGTCACTTGGTTGAATATTTCATGAGGAATGCCAAAGGGAGAACATGACACTCTGCATCTGATTCTAGCCTCTCTCCTGACTTGACAGGCCACCCAACGACCTTGGACAAGTCACATATCTGTGGTGCTTTGGCCGCTTCACAGAGATGGGGAGATCACATGTGCACTCCGGAATTCATAGCTTTTTGAAGAAAAAAATCATGGGAGCTTTCTTAATGTGTGTGAATGAGATGCATGAACCAGGAGATAGTAAGTACAGAAAGACATTGAAAAGTGGTGGCACACTGCTAAGCCAAGAGGACAAGAGAAGTAGAGTAGGGAGTGAAGGGCATATAATGGTGTCTCACGAATAAAGGAGGTCTGAAAGAAGAGTACGTTTGTGGTTGGGAGTGGAGACATATCTAGAGCATAGCCCCCTGGACTGATTGGTAACACGAGTCTACTACCCAAGAATGGGAGTAACCGCCAGGAGATCCAGGGTAGGGCTTACTAATAAATGATACCAGAATAGAGTTGCAGGAAATTTTGAAGGAATTCCATTGAATAGGCTGAGGTTAAAAACTACCCATTCTCTTTAGGAGAATTATTTAGGAATTCAACAATGGCTCCAAGAGGATCTGTAACTCAGTTAGTTGGCTTTAGCAAGCATTGTAAGGCACCAGGTTCTAGTGCAATTGGCTGGGGCATGTGTAATAGGGCAGTGGAGACAGGTCTACAGACGATGGGGTCCAAGTAGCAGCTGTTTATTGGCTGTGTACTTGATGGGGAGGGGGTGGAATTTCATAGCCTCTCAGATCATAGTTTTGCATCCAAGGAGGAACGAGCATCATTCCCTGACCATGTCCCTGGGTGGTGAGGATCAAATAAAGATACTGTATTCAATTGCATTTACTCATGGGAGGGTCAATATTTGTGAAAACTAAGTAAGGTCATGTGACAAGAGGAAGAAAGTGTTACTTACAGGAAAAAATTTTTTAATGTTTATTTTTGACACATAGAGAGAGAGATAGAGAGAGAGACAGAGCATGAGTGGGGGAAGGGCAGAGAGAGAGAAAGAATCTGAAACAGGCTCTAGGCTCCGAGCTGTCAGCACAGAGCCTGATGTGGGGTCTGAACTCGCAGACAGTGGGATCATGATCTGAGCCGAAGTTGGACGCTCAACCGACTGAGCCACCCAGGCACCCCTGGAAAGTTTCCTTTTAGGTGGAAAGTAGTTATAACTAATAAAGGAGGGCACCAAAAACAAAGTTTGTGTGTTGTTCCAATAATCACTGCAATGTGAAGGGAGAAGAGGGGTTTCAAAGAGAATACCAGTGCATTCATTTTTAAAGGAGGCAGAGAGGGGCGCCTGGGTTGTTCAATCAGTTAAGCGGCCAACTTTGGCTCAGGTCATGATCTCATGGCTTGTAAGTTTGAGGCCCGTGTCGGGTTCTGTGCTGACAGCTCAGAGCTTGGAGCCTGCAGCCTGCGTAGGATTCTGTGTCTACCCCTCTCTCTGCCCCTCCCCCACTAACACACACACACACACACACACACACACACACACTCTCTCTCTCTCTCTCTCAAAAATAAACTAACATTAGAAAAATATTTTTAAAAAAAAGGAGGCAGAGAAAGATATTTCAAAGAGATTGCCACAAATCACTTCTCAATAAAGCTAGGCTATGCCTACTTCAAGGGGCCAGAATGAAAGAGAACAGAACTCAAGAACACTACTTGTGGCTATACTGGGAAAAGCAGCTAGTGCAAAAGGGTTTGCAGGAGAAATGGCAAAGGATTTCAGGTAATGGGAAGAAAAACAAACTAGCTCAAACAAACAAACTACACAATGGGGAAATCAAGAAAATGCAAGGAAAATTATTGCACCTGTGAAGAGAGGAGATTGGTGGGCTTGCATCAGAGGTGAAGGTCTTCTCAGGCCTGGAGTAGAGGGAGAATATCAAGGGGGAACATCAAACCCAGTTAAATGGTTCCCACAAGATCTCAGTGCCATCGAATATTGGGCCCGAAGAAGACTGACTAACAGAAGAGCTGGGGTAACCAGCAGGAGCTAAAAGAGAACAGTGAGATAGGAGGTGAAGGAGTTCAAAGGAAGCCCTAAAGAAATAACCTCCTCTAAAGTGCATGAAAGCATAAAGCCACACAAAAAACACATGTATCTCACAAGGACGAAGGAGGCCAGTGACAAGGCTGCATGATCGTGAAGGAAGTGCAACTACAGAAGGGAAAAAGAATCTGTTCATTGCATTGGTGGGAAACGGGATGGAATTGAGGGTGTGGAGTGGGTATTTTCTTTGGTTGGAGACTATTATAAGTAAATTTACCTGTGGGAGAGAATGGTGCACACTCTGGTGAAGCCACTTGGCCACTGGGTATAAAGAAGAGACAGCAGCAGGATGGAAGTTGCCAGAACATAAGTGGCAGCAGCAGGCACCTTGGGCTAACTTGTTTGAAGGGTGGTAAAAGACCCTGCATGTCATAGCAATGAGGCAAAACAGTAGGGTTTTTTTTAATGTTTTATTTATTTGTTTTGAGAGAGAGAGAAAGAGAGAGAGAGAACAAGCAGGTAGGGGCACAGAAAGAGGGGGAGAGAATCTCGAGCAGGCTAGGAGATATCAGCATAGAGCCCAATGTGGGGCTGGATCTCACAAACTGTGAGATCTGAGCCAAGTCAAGAGATGTTTAACCAACTGAGCCACCCAAGAGCCCCAAAACAATAGGTTTTTAAATGTGTTCAGCTCTCAAATATGCTTTGGACAAGGAAATATTAAGGGTTAGTAATACATTGAAACTTTGAAGGGAGAAAGAAGACATTCATGTGCCTGAAATATACCAATCTATGTACTGTGAGGAGTCACTTAATTGTTACAAGCTTTTGAGTCAGTTACTATTAAATTCAGCCTTTAGGATTTTGCACTTTTCCTTTTGCTTAGAATATTCTTATCCCAGATGTCCATGTGGCTACCCCCTTACTTTGCATTTCTGCTCAAGTTTCACCTTCTTGGAGAAGCCTTTACTTATCCTTTCTTTCCTTGTCTTATTTTTCTTTAGAGAACTTACAACTACGTGATACATATACTTATTATGTCTCTCCACTAACACCTTGATTCTTTGAGAACAGAGTAGCATTGGTCTTATTCACTGCCATACTCTAAATGCCTAGAACAGTAGCTGGCACAAAAGAGGTGCTCAGTAAATATTTATTGAACGAAAGAATGGATCACTGATCCCATTTTACAGGTGAGAAAACGAACTCAGAAGTTTCGTGATTTGCCTAGGATACAACCAAAATGATGGGGTCAGGATTTGAAATCGGATCTTTTGGACTGTCACATTGTTTTAATTATTCTGCACGATCTCTCTAAACAGACAAATGTGGGATGCCTGGGTGGCTCAGCCCGTGGAATGTCCAGCTTTGGCTCAGGTCATGATCTCACAGTTCGTGACTTCAAGCCCCGTGTCGGGCTCTGTGCTGACAGCTCAGAGCCTGGAGCCTGCTTCAGATTCTGTCTCCCTCTCTCTCTGCTCCTCCCCCGCTCATGCTTTCTCTCTCTCTCTCTCCTTGAAAAATAAATAAAAACATTTAAAAGAAAACTAAAAAAAACAACAGACAAATGTGTCTGAAGGGCAGTGTGACATAGTGTTGGCTTCACAGTCACAATGGGATTTCGATCCTGGCTTAGCCACTATTTGTTTTCCCACCTTCTTGAGACTTCATAACTGCTCTCTGCCTGTTTCCTCTTTGTAAAATGAGAATATTTCCCCCACCGGGTTGTGGAGATTAACAAGTATAACATCTGGCACCTAAGAGAATCCTAGTGAATGGTAGGTGAGACCACTGGAGTGGACAGAATAAATAAAGGAATGAGGTGTTAGGGAAAAGGAGGAAATATGGAGAGGCAGGGGAAGGAAAGGTGAGAACTTTGGCTTTCTAAAGTATATTTGGCTTTCCTCGGGGCTGTAGGATGAACAGAAGGCTTCTTAGTTAAGAGAAGAAAACCTAGGCAGCTTTTGTGAAGAGAAAGGACATCTAGGCAGAAATTTATGAGGTGCCAGTTTAACAATGGATGAGAGCAGCTGGCCAGCAAGAGACTCTGTAGATACCATGGTACCTCTAAATGGAGGAACACTTACAAAGTTGTACTTAGGTAGGATGAGTAAGTCCAGAGAGCTAATGGACAGCATGATGATTCTAGTCAATAACACTGTATCATAAACTGGAAATTTACTAAGAGAGTAGATTTCAGGCGCTCTCACCCAACCCCACACAAACGATAACAACGTGGAGATGAATGTTAATTAGCTTGACTTAGTCATCATTATATACTTCAAATGTATACATTTTTTATTAAAAAAAAATAGTCATCAAACACATTTCGTGATCCTTCATGGTAAATGAAGAAAATCAAGCCTAATTTAAAAAAAATATTCTTTGAAATATATATATTGAATTGTACACTGTCAAAATGTTGATTTTGTGTGTTTCACCTCAGAGGAAAAAATTCAAGGAGAAAAAAGTGGATGAACCCACAGAACATTTGTAGTAATTTAAATCCCTGAAAGTGAGGAAATTGTAAGCTCACATCAAAGGAAAAAAAAAAAAAGACTGACTTTGGAGAAGGTTTTAGTAAGAAAAAAGGGCCAGCCTAATGGAAGCCCTCTGTGGTGATTCTATACAGCAGGCACTGAGGCCTTTGTTCCTTCCCCCAGGAGGCCCCATGGCACCAGGGTAGGGCGTACATATCCAGAATCCAAACCTGGGCCTGTGTTTTGATAGAGATTATTTTACCCTTTAGCTTCCGAACATACATGAAAAAGTTGAAATAAAATTAAGATTCCTCTATTAAAAAGTCTTTTATTAAAATTATGTAAATTAAAGACTATAGTCCTTCTTTCCCCCACAAAAATTCCAGGATGGTTTTCCTGAATCTTCCTTAGGATCCACGATGAAAGAAGACACAAAGTAAGTGAGCAGGACTAACAGGACAGGGTAGCTGGGACTCTGTTGTTACTGTATGTACAGGCTGGGGCAGCAAGAGGAAAGTCCAGAGAAAAATGAAGCTGACAGACTTCCTGAACCACTGGGGCAAGATGAGCCAGAAGAAGCCAGGCAAGGAGGCAGCTGCTTTTGTGGAGAGAAGGAGACAAGAGTCACCCCACTTGAGAGTGCTCTAAAAGGGAAGAGGAGGGCATCAGAAAAAGTAATGGCAGGGGACAAAAAAACTTAAGACAACAGCCATCTAGAAGTGGAATCCAAGCGTCAGAAGTGGGAATTCAGGAGGGAGGGAAAGAGCCCATGAGTGACTGCACACCCTCAAAATATCTGAGGGCTGAAGTCTCTGCAGTAGAAACACATCAAAGCACCAATAAGTGTAAAGGTAGTAAAGGGTCTGATTATATCAAAAGGCATGGGGATCTTCAGGGAGGTGGAACACCAATGGATTTAAAGACAGGAGGTCTGAGCTGGAGAACAAAGTAGAATGTCCGAGTATACCCTGGCACTGGTAGGTCTTTCTCTAATATCTTGACTTCTTCTTTAGTCACACCGTTTTAAGCTAGTCACCCAGCTTCCCTGGCACATAAGTGGGGTCATGAAGTGACTAGATTGTGACCCATATCCATGAGTAACTTCTGCGTCTTGTTCTAAAGGAACTGTTTTTTCCCCCAGCTTTTTCCTTACCGTCTCCTCACTGGCAGGAATATGAACATGGTAGCAGGTGACCAAATAGCAACCTTAAACACAAGATGGAAACTGTGCATTAAGTATGGTAAATCAATAGGATAGAAGTAACCTGAGTGCCCAAAAACAGGGAGCTGCCATATGGCAGTAGGCTGTCTATGATTAGACCCTTATGTTTTGAGAGAAATAAACTTCCATTTTGTTTAAGGGACATAATAAGCTTGAGCACAAGCTATATTCTGCAATGTAGCTAAAATGACTATAATTTTGTTACAGCAGCCAAACAAATAATACATAGACACCAAAGAAAAAGCTATTTAAATATATGTCTCTCTTTAATATATTATTTTTTTAAGTACATATTTTGACTCTTACAAAAAAAAAGTACAGACCCAGAACTAATCCCTCTAGAGATCTTTAAAGCCAAATAAGAATTAAGGAGGATTTGCTGGACAATAACATGGTGGAAGAAATACACATATAAAAGGAGGGAAATGGGCTGCTAGAATTTAAAGTATTCATTTGCAAGGAAGAACTTTTAAAATTCAATTACAGACATTCTCTTTTCTGAGTGCCACAGTAACTTCGTAAGTCATTTTTTTAAGGTGGAAAATACAGCAGAAATATAGTAGGATGTTTATTAGAAAGGAAAGAAAGAAACAAAAACAGATGAACATAGGGAAAGGAAGGAAAAATAAAATAAGATAAAAACAGAAAGAGGGGTAAACCATAAGAGCCTCTTAAATACAGAGGACAAACTGAGGGTTGCTAGAGGGGAAGTGGATGGGGGGATGGGCTAAATGGGTGATGGGCATTAAGGAGGGCACTTTTGGGATGAGCACTGGGTGTGTTATATGTGAGCGATGAATCACTAAATTCTACTCCTGAAACTAATACTATACTATATGTTAAACAACTTGAATTTAAGTTAAAAAAAAAAAAGGGGCACATTTCAAAACAGAATAAAACACCAGCACAAAGAGGGAAGTTCTGCCTTCCTTTTAGGATTTGTAAGAGTAGGGGAACATGTTCAATGATCTGAAGAAAATTCTCTAAGTAGTAAAGCCAAAGGTTCTGATGGACAAAATAAACATTCTCATCTGTAGAAACATTCAATATCACACATAAATAGAAATATCAAGTGGGAAGTCAGAATATCAAGTGGGAAAGCAAGGAATAGATGGGGCCAAAATAGGGGAAGCAAGACAACGTGTGTGAGGTGTGTGTGTATGTACACACACAGGTAAGTAGAGCAAATATAGAGAGACTGTTTAAGATGGATTGATTTTTTTCTTTTTTCTTTTTTTTTAAATATAATTTATTGTCAGATTGGCTAACATACAGTTTGTACAGTAGCTAAAAGTAGGGCTCTTGGTTTTGAGGGTAGAATCCCTATGGTTCATCGCTACCCCACACCCCACGATTTGTTTTCAACAAGAAAAGACAGAGAGGGACAATGATGAGAACCTGTACTGAACTCACATTCATACAGAAATAATATGATTTGTAATTAAATGAGACAAAAAGGTCAAACGTCCCCTCATCTGTAACACCTTCTTGGTCCATATCCCTTTTAAACAGTAACACTCTGCTTCAGTGCTGCTTCACAGACTTGCCCTTATTTCCACAGACTCATTTTATGCTCTACTGAAAACTGTTTGCACTTCCTTTCCCATCAGTGAAACTAGGAGTTCCTTAAGGGCCAGGCCATGTTTTGTCCCTTTGTGTCTTCCATTCTCATAAAATGGAAGGATACCGGCAGAAGACTGTGCCTGCTGGGAGGACAGTGAGATGAAAAGCCAGACAAGAAAGCTGGAGTTGGCATCAAGGGTATTTCAAAAACAGGACTGAGGGAGGCAAGCAGGACACAAAAAATAATATTTTGGTAGGACGCCTGCAGTAGAAGCTGCCAAGAGCACCTGTGGTCGGACAAGACTCGGCCTAACACCCAGGAGGACTATAGTGACCCAAGACCGCTTACCAAGAACTAGTATTTCTTTACTTTGGCTTCTGATTTCCAGCCTAAGATGTATCATAATGTGACCCTACCTTTATGTTCTTTTACAATGAGGAAAGAAATTAAAATAAGGTTAAGAAAAGTGAGGTGACTATGCGGTGGCCATTTCTCTTATAAGTGTAAATTTGAAGAAGAGCATATATATATATATATATATATATATATATACACACACACAATATTTTATTATATTAAGTATATTAATCATAATAAATAATATGTGTTTATTATCATATATAATCCTATCTCACATACACAAACATGGGGTATGGTAAACAAAATTTGAGGCCCTTCAATCCATAGGCAGTATTGACATTTCAGTTGTAGAAAGGAATTAAAATGTAATATCCTTCATTTAAAAAAAATGTTTATTTATTTATTTTGAGAGAGAGAGAATGTGAGGGGGAGGGTTAGAGAGGGAAGGAGAGACAGAATCCCAAGCAGGCTCCGTGCTGTCAGTGCAGAGCCTGACATGGGGCTCAACCTAATGAACCGTGAGATCATGACCTGAGTCAAAATCAAGAGCCGGATACTTAACCGACTGAGCCCCCAGGAGCCCCTGCAATATCTTTCAGGTAGGTTCCTTCTATGAAAATATGGAAGCATCCGCTGAGTGAGGATGCACCTTATAAAAACCAAATGTGAGATTTCAGTCACTGCAATTATGGGATTTCAATACTCACACTACTCACGATGGGCTTGTATTACAGAATACGAAGGAAAATCAGTCGCAATTTATCAAGGGCATGCTTACAATTTTTCACAAATTCTATGGTAATATTTAAAAGCTTTTCTGCTTTATTAACCTAGATGATTCTTAAAATAAACATCTATGTAATGTTAATCTGAACAAAGTAATTTTATAGGAAGTGACAGACATCTATGAGATACTAGTAAGTCTTGAATGGTCTATTTTATGAACTCCATTGGACATATCCTTACTTCTGAATAAATCATACTTTAATATCTAGAGCAGTGGTTTTTCAATTTTTTCAAGACTGAGGCTCCCTTTTACTATCAAAATTACAACTGCCCCATTATCTTTTAATAGAGAAATACATGAAAAGAAAAGCCACTTTGGACTGGTAATTATTGTAACTGAATATTTTATTTAACTATATGTAATAGCATCTGCATAGATTTCCAAAAAAAATTAGAAAATTAAAAATATTTATTCACTTTACAGATGTTTCATTTTTTTCTTTTTTTGAACAGTAGATGATCAGATACCTTAGATAAGTTTTAGAAGGTTTATATAGGCATAAACTCTGGCTGGATCAAATTGATCAAAAAGAAAAACTGTACAAATATAAATTGTTTAAATGCTTTATCCTGTAACATTTATAGAAAACCATATTATTAGTAATTTTTAACCATAAAGGTGCCTTTGACTTTTAAAAATTTTTTGCAGTAAAATATTTTTGCTTATGTGATTTACAGCTGACCCTTAAACAACAGTGGAACTGCACAGGTCCACTTACAGATTGATTTTTTAAAAATAAATACAGTACTTTAAAGATATTTTCTTTTATGGTTTTAATAACTTATTTTCTCTAGTTTATTTTATTGTAATAATACAGAATATAATATATATAACAGAAAATACATGTTAATCAACTATATGTTATCAGTAAAGCTTTCAGTCAACAGTAGGCTATCAGTAATTAAGTTTTGGGGGAGTCAACAGTTACATGTGAGTTTTGACTGACAAGGGGTCAACACCCTTAACCTTCATATTGTTCAAGGGTCAACTGTATAAAATTTCTAGAAATAGGAGAGGAAAAAAGTTTGGATTTCCTTTGGGTGCCCCCTTCAGATATATGCCTTTCATTTGAGAATTTTCTTTGATTTTCAATCCTTACTCTTATAGGCTCTTCATCCAACCAGAGTAGTAAGTTTAGCCTAATAATTAAATGAGTGATTTCCCTATTAAGTTTAAAAGAACTCATTAAACTCTTTATCTTTGGAATCTGAATCCTCCTAACGTAGGTGGCTGTATAACAATTCAGTGTCTTTATCAGATTGAGCTAGTGGGGAAATACCCTAGGTCAAAATTACCTATAGTAGGACAAGCCAACAAATAAATTCTAGGCTATAAGGCAAGAATTTCTGAGCCTCCAACTCTTTTCTTTTTGATAATGCTTTGCGCATTGCGAGTGCAGAACTTTATAACTGATTTAAAAAGATAACGTGTCTTCTCTCTCTCTCTCTAGTATGTTCTCTTGATATTTCTGATGCTTTCTTGATTTTCCTAGCGGCTCTGAGGTACCATATGGGTGGGGGGGATCACATGTGGCCACCAACAACCCAACTCACCAAGAAGCACTGTTAGCTCGCTAGGGTCACTACTAATGTAATGAAATTACTGTGTTAGTAAAAAAGAGTGAATGTGATCCCATACTGGTAATCTTCAGATTACAATTTGAGTCAAAAGAAGTTTAGATAAGAAGAAAAAGATATCATGGGATTTTTAATTTCACAACACAATAAATAGAAAATTAGGAGATCAAAGAGGGGATTTTCCTAATAAATCTCTCACCTACTCTGTATTCTCCTAGGAACAATCTCAGGTAAAATTATAAATTAGAAGAGATTTGGCTTTAGTTTTTTTTTATTGTTATTTTTCTTGACTTTATTGTAGTTCTTCTATAATTCAGATACACAGAATACTACCGGGACCCCATACACCTTCTATTAAAAACAAAGTCACTCTTGCTACCTTGGGTGTGATTGATAGCTTTGTGACTGTAATGTCCTAATGTTAACGATCCCAAAAGAAAGAAAGGGAAAAGTGGGTCTAAATGACAAGAGATGTGTTCCTAACATGTAATAGCACTTTTGAATACCCTCCCAACCTCACACCATATAAATAACAATATTCATAAGGATAATCTTGCTATACTTCTTTTTCCAATTTGCAATACATTACCACATCATTCTTTAGGCCCAACTCAAAATTTGTTTCCCCTTTATAATTAACCTCAGAGGATTTCACATCCCTGTGATGGCTGTTATTTCTGGCACTCCATAATCCTTCCACATATATAATTTGCTCTGTATGGACAGGGGAAAGATGTGAATGGATATCAAATATTTCAAGTAAACCATTATAAAAATGGTCTACTCGGTGTAAATGGCAATTTATTTGGTTTTGGTTCATACTGTCTTCCTGCTGCTATTGTTTCTCAATAGCAAAGGTGCCTAACTTTGTGAATTTCATAGAGTCCAATTAATGACAGAACCATTTGGGTGTTAGTTAATGTTAGCTAATGGTCATGACAATGAAAGCTATGTTAATAAAATAAGACACTACAACCTGTTGGGATGAGCACTGGGTATTGTATGGAAACCAATTTGACAATAAATTTAATATTAAAAAAAGTACACTTCAATTTCCAAGAAAGAATAAAAGACCCTCATAGTTTTTCAAGCAACTGCTGGAAGACAGCACAGCAAAAAGACCAGTCACATCTGTGTTGAAAAGTCATAGATGGAATATATTTGTTGGTATATCCTTTGTGACTGTGGTCTGTATACAAAGATCATGGAGCACCACACATTTTGTACTGTTTTTTTTCTGTTACTGTGATACATTTTCATCTACTTATTTATCCTCTAGCCAGTTTCTATAGTATTGAAGAATAGACATTGTAGCTATCTGATCATAATTAGGGTTTAACCTCCACAGTGGAAGAGAATGAAGCTGATCCAGTGGTCAGTCTGGGATTAAGCTTGATATTAACATTCAGATTCTAACTAACTGAGCTAACTGACCACAAATCAGACAAATGCTTATAGCAAAAGAGGACTGGATACAGAAACATAAAAGAGAAGTTGGAATTAAAAAAAAATACTTAAATGCAAAATATCTATGAACTATCACCCAAATTCTTTTTTTCATTTCACTGTAATGAATAGCATGTAATTATTTTTTCTCCCAAATTCTTATAGTTTTAAGAATTTTTAATGAGTTAATATTTATAAAAGTTGACAAAATATCATTTTATCAGTTAAAAAACACCAAAATTATATACCTAGGGTATTCAAAAGAATAAAAGTGCAGAAAAATTTAAAAACACAAAAATTCTCGTGAGTTCACATATGATCAAAGTGAACCCAGTGGTATTCTGGTAAATCAACTGGCTCCCCACAAAATGCATATATTTATTATAAATTTTACTTACATAAAGAATGCATAGCTCGTGATTTACAAATAATAATAAAATATAAATATTCTTTATTATAATTCTATTTAATATTTTGGTTCTCATGGAATCAAATGTCAATTGATTTTTGCTTAATTTATGTATCCATCACCAACCTCTTGTGGCAATTGACAGATATGTGTAGTTTAGATATAAATATTGGTTGACATTTTCATTTAAGTAAATGAGTGAAAGGAAAACAAAGCATTGAAGGCATATTAAAATAATTCATTCATTAATAACATGAATGACTTCTTTGCTAGGTGAGATAATTTTTGACTATTAGAAGAATATTTTTGGGACACCTGGGTGGCTCGGTCAGTTAAACGTCCAACTTCAGCTCAGGTCATGATCTCACAGTTCAGGAGTTCAAGCCCTGTGTCAGGCTCTGTACTGACAGCTCAGAGCCTGGAGCCTGCTTTAGAGTCTGTGTCTCCCCTTCTCTCTGCCCCTCCCCTGCTTGCACTCTTTTTTTCTCTCAAAAATAAACATTAAAAAAAATTTTTTAAAGAATATGTTTTCATCTCTTTATGCTACGTACAGTGCAAAAGCTATAAAAATGACATAATTTTAATTTGTACTAATATTTTTTCTCATCGCTTTCTTAATTCTACACAATCTACAAAACAATAAATTGATCATTCTAATGTGTGGTGTTCACCAATTTCCATGGTGCAAATACCCGTACCATGGCTGAAAAATTAAATTAATATAATTTTATGTTAATATAATTTTTATGGAAATGACTCAAAGTACAAAATACATACTGACAAAAGCAAAAATGCTATTTGATTATGTAAAATAACCTTTTTGGAATTAAAAAAACTGTTTTGATGGTTATAACTGATATTTTCACGTATATATCCTTAAACCTTTGAAGAAAAGAATGCAGGTCATATAGTACTCTTATTCTTCCTTACATATGCATAGTTCTTTCATTCAGAAATTCTAAGATAATTAATTTTGCTACTCTATACAAAACACAACTTTGAAAAATTGGAGAACTAATTGATTACCAAGAATAACAGCAAAAATAATGTTTTTAAGAAATGCAAATAGCATTTAATAATTTGGAAAGCATCTTGTGGTTTTACAAATATTTCCTAGACAATATAGAGGTGATTGTTATCTAAAAGAGTTAAAGGCAAGAACAAATAAAGAGTTAAAGGCAAGAGCAAGCACGTTAAATTATGGACGTTTTTACTTTTAGGCAATACATAAAAGCTGTACCACAAAGACTTTTTAATTAAATAATTTGAATGATTTTATTTTATACTTAGAAAATTAAACCACACCCACATAGGTTTCTACAAGCGTTAAACTGCAAATTTCTAAAAGCAATTCAGAACTTCATACCAGAGATTAAAAGTTTTCATTGACTAGGTCCTTTGAGACTTCCATAAGGAGGTGTTTTTAAGAGTTCCAACACCAGAGTGAAGCTGGCCATGGTCTGAATCTGGTTCCACCCCTTACTAACAGTAAGATCTTAGAAAAGTCACTAACCTTCTCTGAACTCCCATTTTATCATCTGTAAAATTAGGATTAAAAGTGGGGCGCCTGGGTGGCGCAGTTGGGTTAAGCGTCCGACTTCAGCCAGGTTACGATCTCGCGGTCCGTGAGTTCGAGCCCCGCGTCAGGCTCTGGGCTGATGGCTCGGAGCCTGGAGCCTGTTTCCGATTCTGTGTCTCCCTCTCTCCCTGCCCCTCCCCCGTTCATGCTCTGTCTCTCTCTGTCCCAAAAATAAATTAAAAACGTTGAAAAAAAAAATTAAAAAAAAAAATTAGGATTAAAAGTAATACCTATTTCAGGGGCACCTGGGTGGCAAAGTTGTCCGACTTTGGCTCACGTCATAATCTCGAGGTTCTGAGTTCGACCCCATATGGGGCTCTGTGCTGACAGCTTGGAGCCTGGAGCCTGCTTTGGATTCAGTGTCTCTCTCTCTCTCTCTCTCTCTGCCCCTCCCCCACTCACGTTGTGTCTCTCTCCCTCTCTCAAAAATAAACATTAAAAAATTAAAAAATAATAATACCCATTTCCTAGGATTGCTGTGGCAATTACATGTGTTAATGCAGGTAAAGTGTAGTAATAAATATTTTTTAAACCTCACATTTCTTTTGCCATTTGAAGAAACCCACCTTCTTAGGAGTTTGCAACAGATTTGGTGTCTTAACTGAAAACTTTGAGAGATGCTAATTGGAACGAAACAATTGGTATCATAATGCATATGTTTATTTACCAGCCATGTACTTGCTATCTATGCTGTGTGCTTCGGCAACCACAGCCCTCGTCCCCCACAATCCTCTTTCTGTTGAGTACCCTTTCCCCTCCCTAATCCCGTTTTCTGAGTATATAAGTACACATCTTCAATCCAATTGACCACATTATCTTCTCTCCCTCTCCCTTCCTCCCTCCCTCCTTTCTTCCCTCTACTTGATTTTTAAGTCTTAAGTTACTACCCATTTCTTCTAGTAAATTCTCCTGGATAACTGTTATAGAAAATTTTCCAGAAATACCTGTGCCAACACTTATTTCTCTGTCCTGATATTTACGCAAAACTCATGCTTTATTGATGTTCCGATGGTGCCCAGAGTTTAGGAGGATAGGTCCAAAAGACATTGAACACTTGCTGTGACTATTTCCCATAAATCTTACCCCGGAGTACACTCATAAAAGCTCTCACATGTTTCCATTAGGATGGTCTACAGAAGAGCTCTGCAAATGGCTGATGCTAATGAGCCCATAGATGTTTTTAAAACCTGATGTGGTCAATCAAAGGGGAGGCGGCTGCCAAGACATCCCCTCCTCTGTAGCTGTAAAGCACTTCCCGAAGGAAAGTGGCCTGGCTGGGAGGTGCCACAAGGCCTGTCTTACCCCCTCAGTCATAACAATGTCAGCACCTCTTCATCCATGCTCCTTCACTCAGAAAAGAAAATACCATTCAGAAAGAGACTAAGTGGTTCAACTTCAGAAAATTCTAAGAGGACAAAGCTCTATCAACCAAGGAATTTGAATACAAAGATTTATGATACCAGTGCAAAAAGCCGTATGCAGGAAAGAGTTAGTAAGCAAATAGAGCGTATTATCTTTGAGCTCAACCTATGCACTATTTATTGAGATTCTCTCATTTAAAATGGAATCTATGTGCTATTTGATTAATTAGCAGAAGACTTTACTGTATTTTCTGAATTAGATGCAAACTGATACGAGATGTTTTCAGAAGTCTGAAAAGTGATGCAAGAATGAGAAAGGTTGATAATGCTGTTTTCAACATTGATTATAGGAAACAATAGTATAAATTACAGGATTCAGAGTCAAAATGATGCAAAGATGAAAAGCTTATTAGCTTTGTGATTCTGGGTACCTACTTAAAATCAGTGACAGATGCTTCATAGGTTGTGCTAATTAAGAGAACACACATAAAATGTAAGTGCAATTCCTAGCACGGAATGTGTAAAGAAAGTTCAATAAATGCCAGTTATTACTGCTATGATTATTATTCTGAATTCTTACAATTTTTTAAGACTCATGCTGCCAAGAATGGTGAATATACTCTGAAAATTCTACCTTCTGCAGCAGCTATGATAAAATCTCATGTCACTTGAATAATGTTCCACTACCTGGACGAGGGGTAGCAAACAGGTAGATAGTAAACTGAATGTAACTTTAAGAAGAATTTCACTGGATTAGATAGGTTTATTATTATTATTATTATTATTATTATTATTACTATTATTAAATATAAAACCTTTTAGGAAGGAATACTCTAGGTCCACCATGCCCTCTTGTCATACACTTGGCTGCTTTCTCAGAGTTCTAGGGCTTGACTGGATCTGAAGATATTTGGATTTGCATCTGTAATCTGGATCTTTCCAGTCTTCTCTCCCACTCTATCAAAAACATAACTGTAATATGTCTCTTTCCTCTGGAGACCTACTCTCTCTACAGGTAGTTTTCCAGAATAATTATTTTTTTATGATTTTTAAAAATTTTTAAGTAATCTCTATACCCAACAGGGGGCTTGAACTCACAACCCCAAGATCAAGAGTCACATGCTCTACCAACTGAACCAGCCAGGCGGCCCTACCAGAATAATTATTAATAAAATTTGTGTTGTCCCTCACTGGAAACATCATCACCATAGCTAATACTTTTGGGCATTTACTAAATATCAAGTACAGTATAAAGCAATTTGCCTATATTCACTCATTTCAGTCACCATCAAGTTTACAATAGGGTAGTATTTTTTTCTATTGCTATTGATAGATGAGGAAGTCAAATATCAGAGATAATACATTACCTGCCTCTGAGTAGAGAATCTTTGATGAGAATCTAGGCAGTTTCAGTCCAGACATTACATTTTAAACTACTAGATAGACCACATATATGTAGATTTAATAGTCATCCCAATGGGATTACATTAATGACAAAATTTTCAGTCATATGGTAGAAGATATTTTAGGACAGAAATTCCTCTCAAAATATACTGCCTTATGCTTGACAAGTAAGGTTGACCTCACCAATTTTTAAAACACAATTAGCACATAAATGAGACAAATGTGGATATTCAGTTATAAATAACATTTCATGATATCAAATGACTATGCATTTTAAAAATATTCCAGATAAATCATTGCTGCTAATGCTTCATCCTTTTGTGAATTTCTTCAGAAATTTTCAGTTACATTATTCTTTTGTAGTAATGAGACGTTCCAAAGTGTGCACTTATACATTTCAGCTAAGTACAGCTTTGAAAATAAGTTTTAAAAATCATTAGGTACGTGAATATTCTATTTATTTCTCCAATATTTCTCTATCAATAGACCAACATTTACAACATCTTACTCTAAATATCATCATTTATTTTCACTCAGTCTTATATTGTTGTTTTTTAAGTTTTATTTATTTATTTTGAGAGAGAGAGAGAGAGAGCACATGAGCACGTGCTTATGCAAGTGGGGGAGGAGGGGGAGAGAGAGAGAGAGAGAGAGAGAGAGAGAGAGAGAGAATCCCAAGCAGGCTCTGCACTGTCAGCACAGAGCCCAACACAGGGCTCAAACTCACAAACTGTGAAATCATGACCTAAGCTGAAATCAAGAGTTGGACGTTTAACCAACAGTCCTATTATTATTAATCAAAAATCTGCCTGTTCAACAAGTAGTTTTAATACACTATACTTTAAGTATATTATCTACTTAATCAAGACACCCCCAAACAAAACCAATTAAAATAACTCACGACTTTCATTTCCTTATGTGGAAACTACAAGCCAAAATCACCAAATGGAATATTCCATTGTGTATATGTGTGTGTATGTATGTGTGTGTGTGTGTGTGTATATATATATATATATATATATATATATATATATATATTCTAATGGACACAAGCATAAACACTGAAAACACAGAGATATCCTCAAATATAATATAAATAACTCAAGCAAGGAGGACTATCAGTAGCATGTTATATTTGGATGGAATTTATGCAAATTACCATACTTTGAATATCAATCTATTCTCACATTTTCCAAATGAAGAAACAGGTTAAATGGTTAAACCACAGTCAGAGTTACTTGTAATAGAACTAAAACTACATTGAAGATCTTATAGCTCCTTGGTTGTGGCTTTTCCACTTAAAACACACTGGAGAAATTTGCAATACAGTAGTCCCATTTTCACAAATTCAACTGAAGTACTAGGGGAAAGAAATCATAGCAAACTTAAATATTTCTCTTTCACAATGGCTCCCAAACACAAGCAACTACTTCACCGATGATCAACTAAAGAGACAATATTCTACCTTAACACCATAATGGGGAGAAAGGTCTTGTGGGATGTACTGTATATCCTGCAACAGTTTACAGTGAATTTTAAAAGCACAAGAAGCAGTTTCCAATGGTGATTTTTGTAAACATCACTGTGCATCCTAGAGCCAAACATCTGGGGAAGATGCTGCTCCCTACATTTTAGGACTTGGGCACTGAATGTGTATGAAAGGATTTCAGAAGAATATTTGGCAATAACACTTGGCGATCATTGTGGACAAGATGAAGAATCTCAATGAACAGATTAAATTTAGTTCTAGTTAATGAACAAATTTGGCCTGGAAGTTTTTAATGTGCTACAGGGATCTTCTGCCTTTTTTTTTTTTTTAATGTTTGTTTATTTTTAAGAGAGACACAGAACAGGAATGGGGGAGGGGCAGAGAAAGAGGGAGACACAAAATCCGAAGCAGGCTCTAGGTTCTGGGCACAGAGCCTGATGTGGGGTTCAAACTCACAAACCCTGAGCTCATGACCTGAGCTGAAGTTGGACACTTAACCGATTGAGCCACTCAGGTGCCCCCATTCTGCCTTTTTCTATCAGGAATACAATGTTAAACAAAACAGATTCCCAAATATAAACAAATACAAAAACATACAAGTATAATCAAATCCACTATAAAATAGATCCAAATTGTGATACGTACTGAGGAAAAAAAAAAGGGTACTGAGAAAGAAAATAAAGGGGAAGAGAATAGTGGGGTAATCCAGGGACTTTTATCTCAAGTGAAAAATATGTAAAACTTGCTAAAAATTATAAAATACTTCAAACTTCCAAAAATAGTATGTATTTACTATCCATATTTAATGGATGTTAATATTTTACCATATTGACTTCAGCTTGTTACTTTTACAATATAAGCAAAGTGAGAAAGTACAGTAAACCCCCACCGCCCATTCTTCTACTCTTCATCTCTACAGGTATCTTCACAATGTCATGTATCATCCTTTCCTATGCATATTTTTACTTCAATAAAATACAGTGTCGTTTGATGTGTTTTAATTACATACGTGTATCATATAGAGCTTTGCAACTTGTGTATTTCACTCAATAGTGCATACATGTAAACTTGACTATTCAGTTCAATCTGTTATCCATTTTATCATCATATGAGCAAACTACAGTTATCCAATCCTATACTGGCCCACAGTTAATCTTTCTTTTAACTTTCAATACTGGGTTTTCTAGGTAATTGAGTCATCTGACACTCACAGTGGCATTATGAGGGTTCCTGCTTCAGCACAGGTTTGTCAATACATGATGTTGTCAAACTTTAAAATTTTGCCAATCTGGGGCTCCTGGGTGTTTCAGTCGGTTAAGCATCTGATTTCGGCTCAGGTCATGATCTTACGGTTCGTGAGTTCGAGCCCCGCATCGGGCTCCGTGCTGACAGCTCAGAGCCTGGAGCCTGTTTCAGATTCTGTGTCTCCCTCTCTCTCTGTCCCTCCCCTGTTCACACTCTGTCTCTGTCTCAAAAATAAATAAATATTTAAAAAAAATTTTAAATTTTGCCAATCTGATGATATGATACATGTGAAATGGTGTCTTTTTGCAATTTTAATTTCCCTACTTAGTAACAGAGTTGAACATCTGTTCATATTTGTATCAGCCTTTTCTCTGTGTATTATCTGTTCATATTCTATAACTTTTTTATTACATTGGCTCTTTATTTTTGTAAGAGTTCTTTTTATATTCAAATACTATTTTCTTGTCAGTTAATGAACTGCAAATATTTTTTCTAGTATGCAGCTCATCTTTTCACTTTCTTGATGCTGTATTTGATCATATAAACAAGTTTAATGTACCCAAGTGTATTTTCTTATGCTTTGTCTTTTTGGCATCATATCTGACATAAAGATATTTTCCTATATTTTTTCTTCAAGTTTTATAGTTTTGATTTGTTTTTTTTACATTTACGTACTTAGTTCACTGGGAATTAATTTTCATGTATGATATGAGGTAGGGACCTAATTTTATCTTTTTAAATGTGGCTGGCCAGTTGTTAAAAGGTCATTATTAGAACAGTCCCTCCTTTTCCAACTCAGTCTCCTCTGTCACATACCAAGTTGCATATTTAATCACCATTAAATATGAGTCTGTTTCTAAGCTCTCTTTTATTCCATGTGTTGTCTGTCTGAGCTAATTTTATGTGTTTTAACTATTTTAGCATTTGAAGTATTGAAATCTGTAATGGTAAGCATGCCTTCCCTTTTCCTTATTCTTTTTCAAAATTTTTTTAGCCCTGACCCTTCCACAGAAGTTTTAGGATAAGCTGAATAGTTTTAAAATGCATTATGTAAATTTTTAATTTTATAAAATACAGAATAATATATATATTTTTCAGCCTCATTTTCTGTCTCTCTTTCTCTTTTTGCTGCGTTATTTGAAAGTAACTCCAAGATATCTATTATTTTTCCTGTAAAACGTCCACATACATCTCTAAGAGATGAGGACTTTGGGCCTGCATATGTTGGATGGGTGATCAGGGACAGTTCCAGAACCTGAAATCTAAAGAGTCAATCAATCATGCACAGACTGTTCCAGACATGATCTTAGGGCAAGAAAGGTTTGTTATGTTACACCTGACACTAATATTACACTGCATGTTAACTAACAGGAATTTAAATAAAAACTTAAAAAAAGAAAACTGAGTCAAGATCGATGTGGCTGAATTTTTGAGATGGAGGGAAGAAGGAGGGGGAGGTTGGGGAGGAGGGCAAAGGCTCAATCATGGAGCTGTACAGGGTTTTGGAGGTCATAGTAATGAGTACATCTGAAAGCAACTTAAGGATTTAAGCAGGAAAGTGGAGATCCAATATACTCCTGCACAGAGATAAGACTGAGGCTCCAACAAGAGAGGAGGCAGAAAACAGCTGGAAGTCTCCTGAAGGGGTCCAGGAGAGAGATGAAAGACAGATGTCCTTGGCTGGCAACACAAATGGAGGTAAGTGGACAGATTTGAGACATATTTATAGAACACATGACTGTGCTAGGAAAAGCAAATAAGGAAACAAAACCAGAATTCTCAATACGTTGGAATAAAGAGCTACGCTTAATGGTACCATTTATTATGGCTCAACCTGAGGTCCTGATGCTGAATTTAAAGCAAACCAAACCAAACTAAATGAACTGTATTTATATAATGTTAGTGGTCTGACTTGGTAATCCCTTTTTTTCTTAGTTGATTCAAAGGATGGTGAAGGTGAAAGCAACTTGGATTCCCTCAAGTGTGCTGTACAGCTACTGCATAAATAGCTGCACAGCATCCAATTAAACAGTGATGTTTCTGCCTAGGAAAGCTATATATAAGCAAATGAAACCAGAAAGGTACATGCTGGGAATACAGAATTACAGTGGGGCCCTATTTAAAACACAGCTCGCCATTAGATGTATTTGGACATAATAACTGTTATATCAGAATCCTGATATATCACAATGATACCCATCAAAATCATAAATTACACAGTTAGCTTGTAAATCTGTATGTATTTCCACTGATGTCCATGCCCTTATAAAGTCCTACAATAAATGCATTCTTTTTTTGTTTGTATGGTTTAGTTGTACTAAAACAAGACAACGCTTTACAAAGCTAACTGTCATTTATCAAGTATGTAACAGTAATTGTACCTACACCAGTATAAGTCCTAAGAACACACGTTTCAGCTCTGTAAATCTCCAGAAAAGATAAGGTGTGTGTACAAATAACTACAATGTAAGACAGAATACAGTCAGCATTGGAGACATGCTTTAGTGTTAATAGACTATGAGTTTCTACAGAAGCTGAATCATGTCTCATTTACTTTTATATTTCTGGCTCCTAGGACTAGTGCAATGAATAGCAAAGAGTACATGCTTAATAAGTGTCTATTCATTCATCCATTTATCTAAATATTTATTAAGTGCTTACTGGAAGTTAGGCGTACAGAGACCTGTTCCTGACTTTGATGAGCTTACACTCATTCCTTCCAAACTCATTTTGAGTGCCCCGCTTAAAGGGAGAAGGATATATATGGAGGCAGGGTCCTCAATGACAAGAAGGAGCTGCTGTGTATGAGGGAGAAGGTGGCGTGACTTCAGTCTGACACACTCAGTGCTGTGAAATGGGAGAGAAAACTGGGGGCACCAAGCAGGATGGTAGTAGGGCAATAATGAGCAGCTGAATCTGAAAACACAGTGTTTGTCATTTTCTTTAAAACTTCTTTAAAGTTTTTACATATTTGGGGGCACCTGGGTGGCTCAGTCAGTTAACTTTCCGGCTTCAGCTCAGTTCATGATCTTGAAGTTTCTGGGTTTGAACCCCGTGTCGGGTTCTGTGCTGACAGCTCAGAGCCTGGAGCCTGCTTCAGGTTCTGTGTCTACCTCTCTCTCTGCCTCTCCCCTGCTCTCACTCTGTCTCTCTCTCTCATAAATAAACACTTAAAAATTTTAAAAATAAATAAATAAAGTTTTCATGTATTTGCATAAAAAGGAAATATGGAGTGAAGAATATGGGAGGAAAATGGTTAAAAGTCCTGGCCTCCAAATTAAAAAAAAAAAAAAAAAAAAAAAAAAAAAAAAAAAACAAAAGAAAAAAACCAAATAATGAAGTAAATGGTAAAGGGTAGAAAGATATGTAAAAACAAGAGGTGGGTGCTTTACTGGGGAAAACAAGAGGATGAGGTAAAAAAAAGGAGTTGGGGAGGAAGGACATGGAAGGAAAAGGGGTTGTGGTCTGAGTGTGGAACACTGAAATTTGATTGGTGGTAGAGCTGTTCTAATTTGTAACAATATTCTGGATGAGGCTGTGGACATAAACAGCTGACTGAAATGGAGGTAAAGGACATAAATAGAATAGAAATAAAGACTTCAGAATAGAGGTGGTCAAGGAAATATGAGGCTAATGGTTCAGTGAGCCATCATATGCCTACTGACATCATGGTTTGGGGGGAAATACTGGGATGGAAAGAATATAGAAAACCACTGCCAAAGTTTTGAATGTTGGTGAAATACCAAAAGACTTAGTAAAGAGCAGGGTAAAATGAGAGACGTGGTAAAGTTTTCATGGAGAAAGAAGTATTTGATGTGAACCTTAAAGCGGGTATAGAACTTCATAGAGATTGGGAGGCAGAGAAGACATTTCAGCCTGAAGGATTGTCTAAATGCCAGAGGAGGCAGCAATGGTTAACTATCTCTGATTCATCACACTGGATCTCTCAGATCTCTCAGATGAAATGATCTGAAAACAACTCCATTGTATTGGAATTGGACTTTACAGTGCATTCCTATGAGTATTTTCTAAATGGACCACTAACTCATATCTATCTTCCTACACTCCAAATTCTCCCAACTACTTAACTTTCATATCCCCAACCAACTAAATACCTACAGATTCAACTGCTCTATGTCTGCTGTTTGGATGGGGACACTGACCTCGTATAAGCACATCTGCAACTGGTTCCAGGTCTGATCTTCCAAGGCCATGCTAAAAGGTTCTTCTTCAACATAAGGGGATGCAGAGGGTCTGGAGATCTCTTATTTTAACAGTAGCTTTGCAGAGGTGTCTTGACCTATGCTGCTTATTTTTTCTTACTTGGTCTCAGCTCTAACTTAAGATGCTATTTTGATCCTTGTTCTTTGAATCATATTATCACAGAGTAGACAGGAGATTTTGAGGGTCACGTGACCCTACCTCCTGCTTAATCAAAGACTTCCCTTGATACGCCTGTGTTAGGTTTCTGCCTGAACACTCCTCTATTGTTTGAAAAATCAAAGATTCAGGGATAGATTGCTACATTTATCTATGGGATAGTAAGTTCTCAAAGTAAACCACACTGCTGGATAGACATGATCTGCTCCTGTATCTTAAATTGTATTTACTACTTGTAGTCTATTATTTTGTCATGTCTGAAAGCACTTAACTCAGAGCCTGTAACATAAGATATACTCTATTTGTTGAAACTGAAACTAAATTTTCAATGCATTTTAACTCCTAGGTTAAGAGAATAGGTTACTTCTAGTACAAAGTTTCATGTCAAAATCTGTTTTCTGTGGATTCTTTATCTCAAACCTCTTTAAGAAATGTGCAGTCAGTGGGACGGAAGAGATACTGGAGAAACAGGCTGACTTGGGTGCACATGGTAGCATATGTATGTCTGTGTATTCATAGAGAAAAGGGAGACAAGTAAGAAAAGAAAGAGGGAGGGAGGGAAACAGATTATAATCTCAGCCCTTGGGTAAATTAGGAATATATCTCTGAATGGTGATTTCTACTTTTAGAATATAGTTACAATAATAGCTTCTAATCAGACAACAATTCTTGGATAGAAATGAACTCAAGAATGTGAAAGTGTTTTTTAAATGAAAAAATCACAACCCTATGTAAAACGTCTACTACCTGCTTTCATATGTAGCTTAGAAGATCTATCCTTTTACCTCTTGATATTTTCACTTCCTAAATACTGTACATATATTTGTAGAAACACTGTTTCGGGAAAAATAATGTGTTCCTTTCGGGAGGATGTTTCATCACATAGCTTCTCATTACTCGTGTGAAGTGCCAAGAACCTTGAAAGGGCAGGAAAAAAATCATTCCTCTCTAGCTTCTCTGCAGCTTTCCTTTCGACAGTGCTCAAGTACAGGCTGATTGGCTATGGAGCCACAGGGATTTGATGAAACAAAGCGTTCCACAGCAATACAGAATCCAGATGCTTCTATCTCAAGGGAAGTACACGATGTGACCTTGGTTGATGGCTGGTAAGCATGCTAGTTGCCTAGCAAAACTCAGAAGTCCATGAAAAGAGGCCTAATTTCCTTATTGATTTATATTTTGAAGCTTTTATTGTTATAATGTGATGTGCTACAAATTGAATATCTAAGAATGCTTAGAATAGCATGGAATTTTTTACTACTATAGCTGCTGACACATACCAATCTTATCAATGCCTGTATTTGTAATGATAACAAAATGTTGTTACACAATATGTTAATCCCTGCAAAGTACTGAGTACATGGGATATTTTTAATTTGAAAGATGAGCTCATGATGGTGAGATTTAAATAACCACATTACAAAAAATCTCAATGTGAAACTAAATTTGGTTTCCTAATGCCACACAAATTTGATAGTCATCAAAAATCATTCTTTACTCTAAGACAGGTTTTTTTCTGAAAGTAGAGACATATATTAAAGAAACAGGATTCACCACTAATAATATTCCTAAAAGTTTAGATCCACAGATTTACATGCAGATAAGACCACTGCTGATAAGTACATATTTTAATCTAGATGAAAAAAGAAATAAAACATATTTTTAAAATTTGCATATCAATTTTAGGACTAGTGAATAATCTGAAATACATTTCTAGAAACAAGAAACCCTTTTAACTACCCCTTTCACATTAGTTAATATGCCCAGGTCTTTCATACAGTAAATATTCTAGGCAGAATTTTTATCTCTTGATTCTTTGCTTTTCCTACTATTCTTCTCCCTCTCCATAATAAAAATATGGTAAACTAAGCAGACTATTAAATGACAAGGGCATTGTTTAATTAAATCAATTAAATTTCTAAAAATTGTGAAAAATCTCTGCCAGGTTTCATTTAATACAGTTAAATCAGCAATTTAGTAAACGAACACATTGCCAGCCACCACTGATAATAAACAATGAGCTGAAACATTTTGATAAGTTTTTGGACATCATTAAATATGTCTATTTTCTTCAATAGAAAAATCACTTCGATTACACATAACTTATTAAAGCCTTTACAAGTTAGCGAAGAAACTGGATGATTTAGCGGATCACGCCATTTCAATCAATCTGCTGTCCACATACATAAACACAATTTGAATGACAGTCATCATATTAGGTTAAGTTTAAGATTTATTTGTTGAGGGAGACATAAAATATCAACAGAAATGAAAATTAATAAATACGAAAATTCATTCATCTTTTTAATACCTCAAAAAATCAAATCATTTTCAGTGCTAAGGTGCCATACCATTTCTTGCCTTTATGACAATAGAAGTAAAATTTTGTATTCTGGTTTCTTTCTTTCTTTCTCTCTTTCTTTCTTGAGAGAGGGTTCAAGTGAGCTAGGGGCAGAGAGAGAGAGAGAGAGAGAGGGAGGGAGAGAGAGAGAGAGAATCCCACGAGAGGCAGAGAGAGACAGAGAGAAGTGGGGCTCACCCGAAGCAAGGCTCGAGCTCACCCGATACGGGGCTTACTCACGAACTGTGAGATCATGACCTGAGCTGAAGTCAGATGCTTAACGGACTGAGCCACTCAGGCACCCATGTTTTTCTTAATTTTATCTCATGAGCATTTTATATACTGCCAGAAGATCTTCACAACTATTATGAAAATAATTGTGTAAGTCACCATAATTTAATGGATCATTTCCCTGCTCTTAGACATGTTACTTTTCTCTTCCCCACCTCCTACTCCCATTTTTTGATACTACCACTAACCACCAACATTTTCATTGATGTAGTTTTCCCCTCATTTTTGATGTTTCTCCCTTCAGGTAAATTATCTGAAGTACAGACTCATAGATATGAATATTATTATGGCCCTTATATTTCCCAAGTGCTTTCTAAATTTCACTACCATCAAAATAAAAAGCTTCTGCACAGCAAAGGAAACAATCAACAAAACTAAAAGGCAACCAACGGAATGGGAAAAGATATTTGCAAATGACATATCAGACAAAGGGCTGGTATCCAAAATCTATAAAGAACTCACCAAACTCCACACCCGAAAAACAAATAACCCAGTGAAGAAATGGGCAGAAAACATGAATAGACACTTCTCTAAAGAAGACAACCAGATGGCCAACAGGCACATGAAAAGATGCTCAACATTGCTCCTCATCAGAGAAATACAAATCAAAACCACACTCAGATATCACCTCACGCCAGTCAGAGTGACCAAAATGAACAAATCAGGAGACTATAGATGCTGGAGAGGATGTGGAGAAACGGGAACCCTCTTGCACTGTTGGTGGGAATGCAAACTGGTGCAGCGACTCTGGAAAACAGTGTGGAGGTTCCTCAAAAAATTAAAAATAGACCTACCCTATGACCCAGCAATAGCACTGCTAGGAATTTACCCAAGGGATACAGGAGTGCTGATGCATAGGGGCACTTGTACCCCAATGTTTATAGCAGCACTCTCAACAATAGCCAAATTATGGAAAGAGCCGAAATGTCCATCAACTGATGAATGGATAAAGAAATTGTGGTTTATATACACAATGGAGTACTACGTGGCAATGAGAAAGAATGAAATATGGCCCTTTGTAGCAACGTGGATGGAACTGGAGAGTGTGATGCTAAGTGAAATAAGCCATACAGAGAAAGACAGATACCATATGCTTTCACTCTTATGTGGATCCTGAGAAACTTAACAGAAACCCATCGGGGAAGGGAAGGGAAAAAAACCCTAAAAAACAAAGAGGTTAGAGTGGGAGAGAGCCAAAGCATAAGAGACTCTTAAAAACTTAGAACAAACTGAGGGTTGATGGGGGGTGGGAGGGAGGGAAGGGGAGGTGATGGGTATTGAAGAGGGCATCTTTTGGGATGAGCACTGGGTATTGTATGGAAACCAATTTGACAATAAATTTCATATATTAAAATAAATAAATAAATAAATAAATAAATAAATAAATAAATAAATTTCACTACCATCAGTAGCAATGTATGTACCTATGATTTATACAGTGACTTTCACCAGCACTTAGGTATCAGCAGTTTTTACTGGAGAGGAGTGCTAATCTCACAGAGATAAAATTTCTGTGATTTCATACTAACAGAATCTCATTAGTATTATTTTAATCTGCATTATTATTACTATTGTTACATGCTTTAAAATTTTGCTAATCATATTTCCTATTGTTTGGATTGCCTCTGGAGGTTATCTAAAAGATTCATATGTGTTTTTAAATTAAATATAATAAATAATATATTTAATATCAGTATTTTGCAATGTGACTTTTTTTGTTACTTCAAAACTCGGGTAATGATCCCATGTCTGACAAATAAACAATATCCCCAAAATTTGATTTTTTTTAATCTATTTAATCCACCTGGAATATATTTTGGCATATGTTGTGAGATGTGTATCTAAATTACTTCTATTTCAAACTCTAACACCATCACCATTTATTACATACTTCTTCCCTTCCCCATTGCTCTATAAGGCTCTATTCTTTTTTTTTTTTTTAATGTTTTTACTTATTTTGAGAGAGACAGAGCATATACTTTTGGGATGTGGGGGAGGGAGAGAGAGAGAGGGAGAGGGAGAATCCCAAGCAGGCTCTGTGTTGTCTGCATAGAACCTGACGTGGGTCTCAATCTCACAGTGAGAGATCATGACCTGAGCCAAAATCAAGAGTTGGACACTCAATTGACTGAGTCACCCAGGCACCCCTGTAAAACTGTATTCTTACACATTAAACTCTTATATATAACATGCTGAGACTTTCTATACTTTCCTAGATCTAGCACAGTATCAAAAAAGTTAAATTAATAATTTTCTACTATGATTTGATATCTGGAATGGCTTTTCAACATTTATACTGTCTTTTTAAAAATATACCTTTATTCTCATTAGCTTATTTTCCCAAATAGATTTTTATCATTCTATCACCTTCTAAGAAAATCCAATTGAGGCTTTTGAGACTACACTAATATTTATAAATTAATATGGAAAGCTTTAATAACTTTATTTATCTTTATATCTGGAAACATAACCTACCTCTTTACTAATTCAAAATAAACAACATTTATTTTTTATTCTTTATTTTAGAGAAAGAGAGTGCATGCAAGCAGGGGAGCAGGGCAAAGGGAAAAAGAGAGAGAGAGAATCTCAAGCAGTCTTCATGCTCAGCGTGGAGCTTGACTTAGGGTTCGATCCCACAACCCTGGGATCATGACCTCAGCCGATGTCAAGAGTCAGATGCTCAAACAACTGAGCCACCCAAGCGCCCCACAATAAACAATATTTTAAAGATATATTCAATGCTATATAATTAAAGGGCAGTATGAGATCATGGAAAAAGTGAAGACTATGGAGTGAGGTACACACATACACACATATATATCTAGGCTCAAATCCTGTGTGACCTTGGGCAAGATGTTTAGCCTCTCTGAGCCTTACATATTTCCTCTATAAACTGAAGGTAGTGGTACTTCTAGAATGGACGGAAAGAGTAGGGATAATGTATATCCCTACATTGGAGCTGTATAGCTCCAAAGCTATTAAAGCATTTATATACCCAATAAATATTAGCTATGATCATAATTTTCAATATAAAATGTGCTTAGTAAAGTTCTTTCATGTGTATTATCTCACTTGTTCTGTTGATCTTCACAAAACTCTACTGGATGATGATAATGATGTTATTACCACTTTTAATACTAAGACCTAATACGTACACATGTATCTTCTTTTAAATCAAAAACACAAGCTCATTTCATATCATCATGACATATATAAATGTATTTGCAGATTATTTACATTACACAATTGCCTTGTCCCTGAATACTTTATGATTTTTTTGTTGTGATAATTATAATTGCTCTTTCTTTATATTTTCTATTAGTTTTGCTTGTTTAAAGGAATGCTTTTGATTTTAGTTTGTTTCATGCTCAACAGTTTTATTGAGATCTTTATCTCCTTTAAAATTATTGTTTATTCTTTTGGTTTTCTGGGTTTTCACATTTCCAAATTATATTCCATGTTATAGGATTGCATATTAATAAAATCAGCCACTTAACTGAAAAATGGAAAAACTAAGACTAGTTATCTCTCATGGTATCATGATATGGTAAAATCTTCCTGTTGGAAAATAACTTTAAGAAGATCATTTAGCTATTACTAGCCAGTTTCTTTTAGCTTGCAGATTGTATTAAGAATTTTCTGGGGGCTCTGAGCCTGAGTGTCTCAGTCAGTTAAGTGTCTAACTTCGGCTCAGGTCGTGATCTCATACCTCGTGAGTTCAAGCCCCGCATGGGGCTCTGTGCTGACAGCTCAGAACCTGAAGCCTGCTTTGGCTAACACACAGTGTGACAGAAAGAGGAATCAATGAGAAGGCATACATCTCTATTTTTTCTTTGTGGGCTTTAAATATTATTCTTGGGGATAAAGAATAAAAGAATGAGTAGAAAGAAGTATAAACCGCATGCACTTACACACTTGGGAGAGTTTTGTACCCTTCTTGTCTCTTATTGCAGGGGTGGCACGTTCTTTCTCATTATAACTTAGACTTCCCGCTCCCAAATACATCTATTTTTTCCCGCCCCAGAATATCATTTCAGCTTTGGGAGGATAAATTTCTGTGTCTGGACTTGTCTTTCCCCAAATATTCTCAGTAGGGTGCTCCCTTTTAAAATTAATAATAATGAAATACAATTTTGTGGGCGCCTGGGTGGCTCGGTTAGGCGGCTGTCTCCGGCTCAGGTCACAATCTCAGGGTTTGTGGGTTTGAGTCCCACATTGGGCTCTGCGCTGACAGCGCAGAGTCTACTTCAGATCCTCTGCCTCCCTCTCTCTGCCCCACCCCTGCTCTCTCCCTCTCTCATTCTCTCTCAAAAATAAACATTTAAAAAATTAAAAAAAATACCATTTTTTCATTGAATCAGTTGGTTAACACTATCAAAATAATCCACTCCCAAAAGCAATCCAAATAAAAGCATCTACTGATACCTCAAAAATGCTTCTTTTTTTACTTAATCATGTTTTGCTTTTAAATCAATTACAGGGACAAAACAAAACTAGTAATAAAGGTTCAAAACAATGACCAAGATGATACAATTATTTTCACCGCAGAACCAGACAATTAGCTTCAGGTATGGTTTCCGTACTCACGGGGAAAATGATTAGAAGTGGATGGATTGACACTGTCCCCACTGTCAGCACTCTCGCTGCTGGAAACTTCATCATCTGATTCCCGCACAGAGGAGCAGGGTGAAGAGCCGTCAACTTCTTCAAACTTCCTCTTTAAAATTCCACTCATAGCTGCAGCACTGTCACATGTACCTGTAACAGGAACGGGAGCAATGAAGCATTGAAATATTTGACCGCTAGATGTGTAGCCAAGGTCTCCAGAGTCATTTTTATGTGTGTTTTTTTCTTTTTATACATGAGCTGAGTCTTTCCTTGAAAGGATCACTAAGCAGTTTTTTAAAAATATTTTCAAATTAACAAAACTTAAACTAAAATTAAATACGAGCAATTGACCATTTGGTTACCAACCATTTTTTAAAGACACAGCTTATTTTAATATAATTTCTCTATTCCTTTTTGTTGGCAAATTGAGAAAATCTACCTGAGTCCATGAAATCCTGTAATGAAAAAAGTGTCAATATCCCCCAAAGTCTTAAATGATTACTGCCTTACATAAAATTCATCCAGAAGAAACACAGATAAGTATGCAAAAACCTCATACTCAAGTTTTAAAATGCAAGAGCCTAATTAGCTGAACACAACAAAGCATATGAAATCGGTTCTAAATTTTAGGTAGTTTTCATTTCAATACTGCAATTAGATGAAATGTGTTCCCATGATACCTGGTTACCAAAGCTGTTGCCACTTTTTCAGAAACTTCCTAAGGCTATTTACCTGGGAAACAGCCTTTAGTGGGCAGGGGGAAAGGTGGGGGTAGTTTCTCCTAAATGCTTTCTCTAGGATGAATGGGCTTTCCTCTCTCCTTGGGCTGCCCTTTCTCCACCTTCCCCATTTACCTTGACATATGCACAGTCAGCTAAAGAGCATAAACTTTCCTTGCAGTGTAAGGATATTTCGGGGAATAACCTATATATAAATTAGCTTAGATATGTATGTACATGGTCTTCCATTGCTAAATTAGGTTAACTTAGCTAAAAGTATTACTAAGTTGATTCCATGCATTCCAACTTCTATCTCATTTACGTCAGCTAATTTTAAGTCTCATTTGAGTTCGTGAAACCGTTATCTCCTTTTCCTGCCAGAGTGAAGCTATCAGTCCTGTTGATCAAGAGAAAGCAAGACCCTTGAAACTATTCTAGATACTGCCCTCAGACATCTCTGAAGTCACCCCTTCTCTGTGAAGATCACACAGCAAGGCAACACGCCCAGGTCCCCTCAGCTGAGCCAGCTCTCTCGAAAAGTCTAATTCTGTAGTTTTTAAAGTGGGTTACTTGGATTAGCAGAATCAGCATCACTAGGGAGGGCCACTGGCCCCACTTCAGATCTACTGAATCAGACACTTCCAGGAGGTAGTGCCTGGCACTCTGTGTACTCATATCGGAGGACCACTTGTCTAATTTCTAGTCTGCTCTCCAGCAGCTCCCTTCCTTGGGGGTGTCCACTTCCTAGTCCTAGAGAGTGACAAAACCCAGTACTTAAAACCTAGTCAAAATCTCTTCTTTGGCCATCTTTGTGTGTTTTCTAGTAAAATTAAATATAGTATTAAATGTCTCATAAGGATTTACCATTAATTTCAATATTTTCCATTCATCTGAGTACATGTTGAGCTACTGGTATGTATATGCTTGACTCCTTGGGTGGAGTAGGTGACACAAAAGGGAGTAGAACATGTTCACTGCCCTCAAGGAGCAAACACCCACTATGCGGCTTCATCAAATTGAGAGTACTCCCAAATTCATGTTCTACTGCCTTGTTTTACTAAATCACGTCTTTTACATGACTTATACTAACAATGGAGAGAACAGACGCCATAAGAAGATATTGCACTGTCCACTCTTCTGAGAATAAAATCTCTACCCTGACTCTGATTTTACCACTATTCAAATTAGCATATTATTTTCTGTATCTTAAAGGTGTGAAATGCATAAAATGTGCATGCATATTGCAGATCTGAGCAGGGCAAGAGAACAAAAGATATTTTAAGTAAAGTTCTTGAAATAAAAGTAGGACAGGATATAAATTTTAAAATGGTTCACTTCAAACAAGATGCAAAGTAATTCATGAGGGAGAGCCTCCAAGACACAAAGTAATATAAGATGGAAACCCATGTTTAAAAAGTACGTTCTTATAATAAGATAGTGCAATGGGAACAGTTACAAACCATATCCGTAAGTTCCCTCCGCTCCCAGCTTCCTTAGGAAAGGCAGATTTCTCAAGAACCAAAGACATTCAATTGCACCACAGACAACAATGTTTCAATATGGTAAAGCGGTACTTGGTACTCTTCCTTGTTTGCTTCCTCAAGAATAAGAGGGGAACTTTTTGGAGGGATGACAAGGAAATTGAAAGTCTCTTTTTCTTTTTGTTATTATATTTTGGGACTGGCAAGCAATGGAGTTGAAGGTTAGATACAATTTCTGTCTACATCTTTAAGGCTGAAAGAACCTGAGCTAGACCCAGCTCAAAGGAAAGAAGGAACTGACCCTTTAGGTTGGGATTAGTATATAAGCTAGAAATTAAAAATTCAAATAATTACAGGGGCACCTGGATGGCTCAGTCAGTTAAGTGTCTGGCTCTTGATTTTAGCTCAGGTCACAATCCCTAGGTCATGAGTTCGAGGCCAACTTCAGGCTCTGTGCTGGCATTGCGGAGCCTGCTTGAGATTCTCTCTCTCTCTCTGCCCCTCACCCACCTGTCTCTCACAAAATAAAGAAATAAACTTAAAAAAATTCAAATTATTACAGAAGTGCATAACCTTAACATACATATGATACTGGTTAAGTGCTGATTGCTTGTGCAGCAAACAAGCATAATACTTGTCTAGTTGCACTGCCTTTAAAAAATATTATGTGAGTGTAATAAGAGGTCATGACAAATCATGAGGCCAAATGACCCATCGCTTAAAGGAATGTAACCCTTCATTTAAACCCAACAGTGGAGTGGTAAAAAGATCATGTGGTTTTCTTCTACATCGTCTATACTATCTCACTGGGGAAGAGAAGAATATGCGAATTTAGAGGGAAGGCCCTGTTAATAGAGAAGTTGTATATACCTGGTTTGCTTCTGTCCTGTATTGATTCAGAATTTGAGGACAATATGTGGCTAGTTAGGTACAGATGCTATAGGGAGTACAACGAATGCCTGTCTTACGGCTGCCACAGCTCCTTAAATATCCACTTATCATATTTTTGTTCCTAAAGATGAGGCATAATTAAACTTCATGGATGTGAAGCCAATGAAAAAGTGGTCAACATTTCAAATTGGCTTTATATAGCATCAAAGCCCAAAGAACAGAAGATAAATCTGGACAGGCATTAATCTGTTCTAAATGTGAGAAGCTGAAAATCTAAGCCTCAATAACAGCCATTTTAACACAGCTACTGTTTTCCAATTCATGAAACATATGCTAGTCAAGAGCATCACCATTTCTCATTTGGACTAGGACAAGAGCCTCCTAATTACTCTCTCCCATCCACTACTGTTTGCTTTAGATGTGTTTTCCAGGTTGCAGGCAGAATGATAAATCTAAAATGCAAATCTGATCATGTGAGTCTATAGCTTAAAACTCTTAAGTGGATTTGGATTGCCTTAGGATGAGTTCAAAATCCTCAAAATGGCTTATAAAGTCCTTAACAATCTACTTTACCTAACCTCTTCATCTTCATTTTGAGCCATTGCCTTGTTGCCAGTATCTTAGCTCTAATAGTCTTTCAGTTTTCCAACCTGCCATTTCTCTCTGGCTTCTAGGCCTTTTGATATATTGTTCCTTCTGATCCCCTTTTTAATTCTTTTCCCATAGCAATTACCATCTTCTAAATCCATGTTATTTATTTATATATTTCGATGTTTATTATCTATCGCTTTCATACCCTGCTACAAGATACAAGGGCAAGGATCTTTGTTTTCTTTACTGAGTACCAATGGTTTAGAACAGTGTCTTATATATTATAGATGCTCAATAAATATTTGTTGATGAATGCATAGAACCCTTCCATTTCTATACTTTAATTACTTATCAGTGTCTGTTTTCTCTGCTAGACTGAAAGCTCCATGAAGCAGAAATCAAGTTCATCTCATTCACCACTCTCTCTTTCCTCACTAACAAAATATCTGGCATTTTTGATTGGATGAGAATCAAAATGAAAGATGAAATTGACCTCAAAACGTCATACTTTTTTTTTTTTTTTTGCTTGCAAGCAGCCCAAAAGCAAATTCTAGCTAACTTAAGCACAAAGACATCTGTTGGAAAAATACTGAACTAGTTCATGCAATCTAAGATAGAGCTGAAATCCAAAATTAAAGGAATGCAGGAGTAAGGACAGCTTCTAAGGTTATGACTGTAGAAATTCCTTATCTTTTTTCTAGAGCACCACTGTTACCAGGTTTAAGTCCAGCAACTTCTCTCTATGTCTCACAGTTCAAGTTTAGTGTTCCAAGGAGTGAGTAATGTTTTCGCCCATCTTGGGTCAGGGGTCAGCCCTTTGATCACTCAACTACATGGCCGGAAGGCAAAGAGCCACACAATTAGGTACTACTCCAGAGAATCTTACTCAGAGGCCTCAATAAGTTCAATTGTACTTCAAAGCCAATATTTTCTTCTTGTCTAACACTGATTTATCCTAATTTTTTCATTCATTAATAGAGTCCATGAATTCACCACTTGGACAGCTTCCCCTTTCTCTGCACCTTCGTGCCTTTTCTATTGCCAAATTAATAACCACTTCATTATAAAACTCCAATAAGCATCTTGTGATCTTGGATCTCTGCTATTCTTCACTAACATATACTATTGCTCTCAACTTTTTATTAGATATAACCATTGTTCAGAAGTGTTGGAGCACATTTAATGAAAAAGTAGTAGAGAGTATAAATGTTTTCAAATCTCTATACACACACACATACACACACACAAATACTGATGAACTACACTAGATGTTCTATGGTTACAAGTGCAATTCTTTTGTTTAATGTATTTCTGGAAAAATATCAGAAGACAGAAGGATGTAGACTGAAGTAAGTGGGAGAGCTTCACTAAGAATGCCAAATCAAGACGCTGGACGAAAATGTACATTTTAATGCATTTGGAAGAATGACTGAAGCTAACTTTGGGTATTTGCTGGAATTATGTTCATATCACTCTCTTCTGACAACGTAAAAATTTCGTAGCTTTCATAGGTAACTCGTTGAGTTCTTACTATCCCACTTCTATTCACCTAATGTTTAACCCTGTTTTCTTTTTTCATTCTGTCCTTATTTCATAATGCTTTGTTATGTGCTGTAAGGAAATTACCACAGAAAATATGCCTTAAGAATATCATCAATCCCCAAATTCTGAGGAGCAAGTTATCTGATTTGCAGAACCACTTTGGGGTTGCCAGATTTAGCAAATAAAAATATAGGACACCCAGTTAAATTTGAATTTTAGATAAAAGATGAAATCACCTTCAAGATATATTTGTATTTATTATTTGTAGTTTATCTGAAATGTAAATTTAATTGAGTATCCACAATTTCTTCTGACAACCCTAAGGGTTGTTCTCAGCTCTGGAGGAGAAAGAAGAATGACTAGAATGTAACAAAAACATCTACATACGAAATGCCACCTACTGGGGCACCTGGATGGTGCTCCACCTGGAGCTACATTACCTGAATATTCCTGTCCTTTACCAAACAGATGAAACTGAATAAATAAAACCTGAAAGGTAATTAGGGTGAATCATGAGTTTATCAAATAATTTAAGAAAGGTGAGGGGGTGAGTACTGGTTAATAGATTAAGGGCAGGCCAGACCTATCACTAGTGCAGGAAGAAGTGAATTTAAAAGGAAGTAATTCTGGCATGGCAAGAATTTCCTTCTATGAGAATGAGGAGATCTTTTTAGTGAAATGCTACCTCCTCCCTGGCTTGGTGGAAAAAAAAAAGATGAGCTGTGAGTTCGTGGTTCATCTGACCTGGTAATTCTTTATTCCGTGGAGACTGCCGAGACCAGAAGCCTTCCATGGTACTCCCTTAGGAAAAAAGGGATACATCTGGAACCCCTCTGTTCACTTTCTTGTGGGGGCCTGGGTTTGTCCTTTGCATTGCTGCTTTGCTAGTTTTGTAGTTAAGCAAAGTGAGAGTCCTCTTAACTGCAAGGGTCATTAACAAAGACACTTTCACCTTGGTGACGTGACATACATCAAGTGGCACATTCCCCTGCATTACATGCCATGGAGGACATCTCTCCATGACTTCTCAAAGAACAAAATAATTTATTTTACGACCTCATCAAATTTTCCAACAAGCACAAAAAGCTAAGAAACTATGATAAAATTCTACTCCAAGGACTTTGATAAAACGAGGCTGCTTGCTTCCATCAGCAGTGGGCCTCAGGCCCAGGAAACACCAGTGTCAGGATTAAGTTGCATGGAAAGAAAAGCTAACTTTTCTTTACTTTCACTCAGAATGGAAAGCAATTTTGATGCTTCTTCTGGTTGCTTCACCAAATTCAAATGATGAGCTGAGCAGCACTGCAAACAGGTTGACGAAAATACTGGTGTGTGGCTCATCTGTGATAGCAGGTGGGAAAAGCCTAGCTGGCAAAAGCAAGATTATTCACAATGTCACACTTTATCAGCCAGATCGTTACTGGGCCAGATAGAGGATGAAGAGGACAGTTGCTCAATTGATGGCGTATAGGTCTTATTCCAATATTTAAGAAAGCAAAGCTTAGCAAAAAAAAAAAAAAAAAAATCATACTGTATTATTTTGAATCCTTTGGTGCAATATCTTTAATTATCCAGATGTGTTCCTAACTATTGGGATACAATTTTAATCAACTTAGTTTGTATTAGATCCTTTTCATCCCCAATTATTTTTTTAAACCATGCTTTTGAGTAATCTGTTATGTTTGGCCCTAACACTGACATTACTACTGCCCTGACACTATTCTGTTAATCAAGCACAGACTGTAAAGTCTCTGCTAAATGAGATAATCATTATTTGAAGAAGTTGGCATCAGATGCGATGCCTTAAACACGCATCGCTCCACACGTTCTCAGAATGCTTATGCATTTCTCTTATTAAAAAAGAAAAGAGGGGATATCTTTTTCCACAATACTAAGGCCATTTCTGCTTTAACCCATTTGGCAAGAAACTGACATATCTGCCTCCAAGAGGATAGGGATTTGGCAAGGATTTCGCAAGGTAAAATCCTGCAAGGTGTTTCCACGGGGCACCACCAATGTGAAAAATGCTGCTGGTGGCTTGCCAATGTGAGAAGCGCAAGTTGGCCAAATACACCTCTTGCCCAGGTGCCTGTTTAAGCCAAGAACCCTGGGGGCACTCCTGTCTAATGAATATTTTTGTTGGAGAAATGATTGCAGGGTTCCCCAATTATGTATGAGTTCCTTGTGCCAGAGTTGCCTGTGACCTTGAGTTAAAGGTCTGAGTTACTTTATGTGCTTTGGATCTCAAAATTTTTGCAGCTTGCTGATCTGCAGCTTGAGAACCTTATGAAAGAAATGAATGCTTTCCACAGAAAAAAGGGCAGATAAGTACAAATGCATGCCATCTATCCATGGACTCCCTGGTCAAGAGCCTCCACTCTGGTGATTTATCCCACTTCCTCAGCTTGGGTGGATATTCAGAACCTGGAGAAATGATTTCTTATGGACACATTAGTTCAAAGTATCAAAGAAGCTTAAGAATCTGTTGTCTCCTGTTCCTTTTACCACCAGGATCATCCACTTCCTAGAGCAGGGGTCTTTCCAACTTCTTTGGTTTCTTCTACTCTCAGGGAGACATTCCATAACAATTTTAGGGGCTCCTTTCTTCACTGTTTTCTTGGCTACCACCTACTACTCTAAAACGACTACCCCAAACTGACCTCCTCTATAACTCTGTATCTTGGTGGATGATTCTGGATTGCAGTACACTCTCCCCAAAACAGTGTCTGTCTTTCCTAAAAGGTAGTTGGAGTGCCTTGATCCATTTATAATACTGGTCAGCTTTTAGTGAGCACTGACTATGGGTTAGACTCTTTGTACCTATACTCTGTAATCTTTTTCCCAATCCTCCAAGGTTATTTTAACAAAAGAAAGCAAGCTTTCAGAAATCTAGATCATTTTCCCAAAAGGCCTCACCCAGACTTTCCCTTAAAAATATTCCCTGACCAGCACCCCAATGGGTTAAGTGATCTCTCTGCATTTCACAGCTCCCAGTGCTTATCACTCTTTATCATAATTGCTGGCTTGCCTGCCATTTTCTCACACTTGACTGTAAGGTTCCTCATGGACTGAAGATGTACTCCAGTGCTTGCTCAGTAAATGAATGGCCATCAATTTGGAGTCTAATCCTGGATGAGCTACTAACGAGTGGCCTAATTTTAAGTAAGAGGATTACCTCCTTGGGTCTCAATTTCCACTTCTGTCAAAATAAGGGGCAGACATAACTAGTGAGAATGGCTCTAATGCAATGCATTCCCCACTACCTGGTCATAAAAGCCATAAAAGCTTGGTCATATGACTCTATCTGGCAGGGGGGCCCCAAGAAGTTTTCCATGTTACCTGCCATTGAGATTAGTTACCATCCATATAAGAAAGACAGAACTTGGTTTTTAACCCCTCTTAACCCTAAGCATTGTTCATTAGTTGATATTTGGCAACATGGCATACTAGAATACATGTGAACTAGAAGCCAAAAGTCCTTTCCTCCAGGATGTTCTTTTAGTTAGCAAGAGCAGACAAAACTAACCAAGAGCATGATAAGGCTTTTAAAACTGTTGAAAACTGATCAAGTGCCCATTGTAAGCCTATTTTTCTTACTCTAACAAAAGTGCCAATGAAAAATTTATTTTATGTGCTTGCTATTAAGGCTAAAGAACAGTACTTAGCCTAATTCCTTTGGCGAATAGCAATACTTACGCATTCAGGGAAAAAAAGACCTCACATACTTAGAAGAATTTAGAATTATTACTGCAACACTAAGAGATAACATTTTTTTTTCCTCCTTAGCACTTAAGAAGTTTCTCTTCAGTCTTTTAGAAAGCTTCTGATTAAATAATAAAGTAGACTAGCGAGTGTAGATCAAAGGGTATTTAAAGGATATGATATCCTTTTCTTCCAGAAGAATCATAAGAATAGTCCAAAGGGAAAGGAACTTTGAAGACATTTTCCCCAAAAAGTACTCTAAAGTGGACATCAGAGCAAAATATGGCCAAGCTTTGAGACCATACCCATCTAAGCACTGGGATCCTGCCAAAGACACTGTGCAAAAAATAGAGGAGATTTTTAAAATTAGAATAAGTGGAAAAAAGTACTTTGGACATGCTTTAAAATGAATCACCACCTTAAGGCAAGATATAGATTTTACTACCTGAGGTAGAGAACGAGTTATTCAGCCTCCAGCTCACACTGCATTATAGAGCAATTAGTAAAAATAATATAGACTGTAAGATTAAATACCTGGGTTTTCAAGTCTCAGTGAAGGTTCTACTGGCACAGATGAAAACTGGTTCAAAATGGAAATAAGTCACATCAAATTCATACAATCTTCTAAAATTTGGAAACTCACTATTTAGAGAGGTTTCACCATTCAAACAAGTTTGACAAAAGCAGAGTCATGATACTCCTTCCCATCAATCATCCAACATTTGTTATCAATGTATACTTATCAAAAAGCACTTCTGGGTGTGCTCCTATTAAAATAACTTTTTTTAATTAAAATTTTTTTTAATTTAAATTTTATTTTTTAAAGAGAGAATGCACATGTGCAAGAGAGAAAGAGAGGGAGGAGGAGATGGAGAGACAGAGGGAATCCCAACGAGACTCCACATTCAGGGCGGAGCCTGACTTGGGACTCGATATCACGACCCTGTGATCACGACCTGAGCTGAAATCAAGAGTTGGACACTCAACCAACTGAGCCACCAGGTTGCCCAACTATTAAAATAATTTTAAGTAAAAAGTGTCGATATATTTTTTAAGTTTCTTTTGAAAAATTCTTGTGACTATATCAGTTGACACAGTATCTCTTTTTTTTTAACATTTATTTTTGTGAGAAAGAGAGGCGAAAAAGTGCACGTGCGCGCACGTGATTGGGAAGGGGCTGAGAGAGAGTGAGACAGAAAATCCCAAGCAGGCTCCACACTGTCAGCACAGAGCCCAATGTGGAGCTTGATCTCACAAACCATGAGATCATGACCTGAGCCAAAATCAAGAGTCAGAATATAGTATTTCTAAACATCATTATGATACAGAGGAACTTTAAAACAGCAAATCTGTGACACAGAGATTGTTTCATGATTCAGAGAAACAGCATCTTTACCACATGAGTTGGAATCAGACTATGCTGCAAAACAGCATTGGATCTGCAAACATTTCTTGGGCATCTACTGTGTGCCAGGCTCCCTCTATAATTGAAAAGTTCATAGTCTATGGATGAGACAGGAACTCTGGATGGAGCAGAGGTGAATAACTAATACCTTGGTCATATAAAGTCAACATGGGAATGGGAAAAAGTAGAACAAAGGCACACTGATGAAAATTTTTAAAGCAATAAAGGATATAAAATGAGAGCTTATAAAAGTACATACTGTCACAACATATGTGAGGATCTTTGTGGAGACTGTGCTTCTAGCTGGAAAAATTCAAGGTATCTATGAAGCCACATATAGTTTGAACTTTGATGGCTATGGTGACTGCCTTCTCTACTTGCCACATCTCAATAGAAGATGGTACGAGGGAGGAATGACTTTCAATAAATTCCTCATGGGTTTCTATTTTTGGAAAACACGTCTTTCCCTCATCTGCTGAAATCTAAGATGTTTCATCAAGAGCCTCTGTAACTACAGGTTTGAGCTGAACTTGTCTTATCGGCACCAGGGAATCAACTCCTATGGGTTGAAAAATCATAATATTAGCTAACATTTATAATGTTATTATGTGCTGGGCATGCATTGTACAATTTCATTCCCATAAAAACCACAGAGATGATCATCCCACGTTGCAGATGAAGATGAGGCTTACAGATTTCAAGTGTCATATCCAAAGCCACATGGATTGTAATTGACAGACCATGTCCTGGAAGTGACACAGGGTTGGAATTTAAACCTTACTTCCCAACCACTATCCTGTTCAGCTTCTTCGCATTCCACGACATACTTTGAACTCACATACCCAAGAAACTATATAATAAAGGCATTTACCTATCAAGAAAACAACAGAGTATTTTCCTGGCTGTTTAGTTGTTCCTAAATTGCCCTAAATTTATAAGGCATTATTATATTAAACAAAATTACCCAGGTTTGTTGAAGTACTTCTCAGGTTCTTTGAAATACTAATGGTATTCTTCAAAAGAAGACCAGAATATGAAGCTTTCCCCCAATACTTTGTACTAGTTCTTATTCTTACAGAGTATCTGTTGACACTAAGTTTATGGAACCAACATTCCTTCACATCATCAAAGCTCTTCAGAGTGTATGAGAACACCTATTGATCTAATGGAAATAAGTAACTCCAAAGTGTCTGAGAATAGTTAACATTCAAAAACACTTGTTTCACATGGACTGAAAGATATACTATATAAAAATACAAAGCTTCTTGTCATCAACAGCTGTGGCCACTTTAGAATGAATGAATGTCTTGCATGCCAACATTGTTGGTCAAGACACCAGTTTCTGGCATAGTGCTATTTGTAGTTACTTTTGCTTTCTCTGAGAGACTGCAGATAATAAGATGTAAATACTAATACCTCGTGAATCCACTTGAACTTCCATTTAGCTATAGCTTTACTCAGCATGACTACAGATAAAGATAGCAGCAATTATTGGAGCTTAATGAACATTTTTAAAAATAAGTACCAAGGTCTCCCTTCTACTTATTCATTTTGAAATCATTGTTTATTTTCAGGGATATCATTTAATTGTAAGATTTCTTCTCAAATCTCAGCCACAGTTGTTCTTTGTTACAGTCAGAACCTGAGGAGTTGTCTTGAATAGAACTGTTTTTCCTTCTCCTGTGAAAGGGTGTCACAGCACAAGAGCACTGCAGTGTTTTTTTTATAATAAACTTGTAAACTAAGAACCCTGGCCTGGGAGCATGGTACTAGCTTCCTTGTTATCTTAACATATACATTGTATTAGTGAATTTTCAAAGACATGAAGATTGATGGCTCAGTTGTGTTAACTTTTTTCGTATGTTACTGGGGAAAATGTAAAGTATGTGTGTCACGCACGCACACACAACTAAACGCGTTTCCGCACCAATACGTGGATTCATAAGCTTGCATGGAGATAAAAGATTGTTCAAGTAACAACTCTTCCTAGCTAGCATGGTGGTGGGAGGTGGTGAATCTCAGAGCCCCAGGATTTGAGAATGAAATAGACCATAACCTCCAAAATTGGCAAGAATAGGTATAGGATGACAATTTTTAGTCAAATGCCACACAAAAAAATTGGTCTGTGTGTTTCCTTTGGTATATCTGTTGGAGATTCCTCATTTCCCTATTAGACAAAGTATTTCAAATTCCGGTTAATGGTAGAACATGCCAGATTCTCATGGTAGCAACAAGAACTGGAGTTCAAACATGATTTTCAATATCCTGAAGATAAGAAAAATTAAGATAAATGTTATTTATTTTTTATGTTCCTATGCTTACTATACTGTGTATGTGCAGGTAGCAGAAGTTCAATATATAGGAAAAGTACGGAGTGATGTGTATCTCCCTCTCTTTGCCCACCAAAGTCCAAAAGATTTAGGATTTAATGTAAAACCAAGTTCATAAACTTGATTTTTAAATTGTTCTCAGATAAAGAGCAATTATTAACTATATTAAAAAATAATAAGTAGTAACATGGGAAAAGAGTAAAATTACAAAAAGCATATAAAATTTATAAAAAGGATATACAATTGTATACCAAAAGCATATGATGGCAATGCCATTTGGTGTTGGGGGACAGTTGGGGAGCAGTTTTAAAGTCCAATATAATGAGGGAATAATGATTCTTATACCATGAAGAAAATCTAAACTGGTTTCCACTTTGTTCAACAAAGCAGAATGATATGTACTATATTTTGCTTCCATGAAAGCAATGACTATTTTTAAGATAACTGGCTATTAAAGTTATAAACTTCACTTATTTGGAAAATTGGTTTATTTAGGACAGATTATTTCTCAATTGTTTTAGACAAAGTATTACTATAGCATTGCTATGTTTCTAATAATATAGAATAAAAATAAGTCTTTAAAATCACTTCACAACCTTATTATACTTTTCAGTAAAATTAATACAATTCTATTTAAATTCCAGAATAGGTCACTAAAAGTGCAATCATTTTGATTGTTTCCTAAGAAATGCCAGGTTAAAATATAGAAAGAAATGTGATTGTTTTGAATACTCATTTATTTTGAGCATTCTCCTTCTATATGTTATAAGTCATTTTGTTCTTGTTTCTATTTTACAGGCACCGGAAGTTCAGGAGAAGGACATATACGGTGATAATACAACTTAAAACCTAGACATGTGATTTTGAGATCACAACAGTTATTTGTAGATTTTAGACTATGTTCCATACTGCTAGACTGAGTAAAGCATATTTGCCCTAAAATCTTTTCCAAGCTTACAATATGGTCTCTAGTTTTGAGTGATGACAAAGACAGACTGGTAATCAGAATGCAGGAAATTAATTTTTGAAAAATCATTAAAGATTCCTTTGAAATTTGATATAACACCGCTTCTTCAAGTACACCAACTGCATATCCTCCAATGACTGGTTTTTACATCTCTCTATTTACTCTTTTACTTTACAAATTCATTTTGAGCTGTATTTACATGAATACGTTTTTTCCATATGTATTTAAATATCCAGTCCATGAACTTACTGTGTACATGCTGCTGAGATTTGTATGGAAGTAGTGTGGTTCCAGCTAATGCAAAAAAGACTTCAAAGTTTTGACTGAATTTGCATAGAGACATAAATTATCCAGGATATTCAAAGCCATAAATTTGCTGCAGGACATATATAGCTCTCTGGTGGCTTATGGAAGCACAATTCTCTTTATTTCACATTTATCTATTACCAGGTTTTCTCCAACCTTCATAGGGTCTCCTTTTTGGCCCACAGCATTTTTATTTCTATATTCAGAATGTGCTAACTGGCAATGGTTGCATTGAAAAGTTAGCAGTATTGGACTGCCTAAATGAATCTTAAGCTGGGTTCTTTCCTCCTCACTGTGTGCTGTCTAAACACACATAGGTTAGTAGATAACAAATTATGGACATGACCTGAGTGAGGTAAAAGGAAAATAAAAAATTTTTGTTTCAAAATTGTTGGATTAAATATGATTGACCACAAGAAAAATTTTATTTGGCTGTATAACTAGGTGATATATATCATAGATGTGATATGTGACATATGTAAAATGTATCTATACGTATTTACTTCATAATATGTAATTATATATACACACACGTGTGTGCGCACGCGTGTGTGTGTGTGTGTGTGTGTGTGTGTAAAACAAAAGTCTACAAATGTGCTGTTTGTACCAGAGGACAGCATATTCCATTTGACGTAAGAAGGTGATTATTTAAAAGATATCCCCTTTAGCTGCAGTCATTACTGAAAGTTTCAAAACAGAAAAGAGTTTAGAAGAAAATGGCAGTTTTTGCATTTTTAAAAAACTCACACAAGACATGAATTCCATCTCCTAAATTAATGTCAGGATCCAGGATAAATGTCATAATGTCCCCACAAAGTGATAAAGGGTGGGAATCTGGCCCTAAATGACTAACACAAGGTGATTTCATAAATATTTGAAGTGTCCTCTACTGTTTTAAATGGCTATGCTCCTGTTCTGGTCCACCCTCTACCCACCCCACTCTCTGTTTTAAAATAAAAGATATTGTTGCCAAACTACTAAGCCTTAATCATTATAATAAAATGAACGCCCTCTTTTCAGTGCAAAGAAAGTAATTAAGTTTATCTAAATATGTATTAGCTCTTTGTATGTAAGCTTCATAGAATTCATTTTAAAATCTTATGCAAATAAAAAAGCATAAAGCAGTAATTTCATGACTAAACATTATTTTGTCTCTTCATCTTTCCAACATAAATTTTCATACACATACAACCTGTAATATAGACAGATGCACACTTGATGCAAATTAGAATAACATTTTTCCCTATCAACATTTTAACTGCCGAATTGATACATTTAAAATTTTTAATGATGTGGATAAACATAGTCTGATCATGCTGCTTTAATTAAGTTTATTTAAAAATACATTTTGGGAATAAAAAAGCAATATGAGCAATATAAGTGAGTACACATTTGTTTGGTACAGGTCAGAATTTACTATGATGTAATCACACATTCTACAAGAGTGTGATATTTAGTGCATGGAAAAAGGAGACTTTTGTCCTGCCTATGACATTTATGAGAATCACTTTACAACCCAGACTTAACTGAAAGACAAAGTCATAGGAAGTTGAACATGCTGAGTTCAAAATAGCGTTGTCTAAAAAGTCCCAAAGAAAATGAGTAATAACTAGAAAAATGAAAGAATCATTTCCAAACTATAACCCCTAAATAAGAAATTCTTTCTTTGATACAGTGCTTAGCAATAAAATATAGAATGAAGATGATTAACACTGAAACCCTCTGTATAATGAGATGAAATACAACTTATTAAAACTGCCCTTATGACGTTTTGTGGGATATGAACAAAGAATTCCATCATTTAATTACAGATACCTCACAAGAATCTTAGGCTATGAACCCAGTTCTAATTTAAAATACAATTTTTTGAAAAATGCGAAAATGCTGCAAAAGTTTTAAGTCCTGATATTTATTTACCTAGATGTTTCAGCCCAGATATCTCTGTGCTATCAAAAACTTTCCAAAACAAAACAATTATTTAGAATCCCCAATTCAATTTTTTCTTTATGTGAAATTATTCCATTGGAACAAAACACCCATGTTTCAAATTGAAAAAAAAAAAAAAAAACTAGAAGATTTAATAAACTAGTTAAGAGAAGCTGAAAACCAAGAACACCCTGCCAATTTCCACAATGACGAAAATAGCCAGTCCTCCTCAGTGTCTTTTATAGAAATAAAATTAGGCGCATCACGAAATCTGTCACCGTACCTGCGTGCACTTTAAAGGACTACGGCACACACGCTGTAACATCACTCTGAGAAATAAAGCACACTTCATTTAACTGCTGCAAAACACTGCTGCAGAGAAGCCCAGGGCATTTTTTTCGGCCAACTGATCCAGCTTTCCACCAGCCCCGTGACCTTTGAACTCCCTTCTGCACCCCCCACCCCCTCGCTTCTGCAGTCAAAGCCTCAGAGCTGGTCTCATTTGCATAAGGCTCAGGCAGCCCTCCAGCAACTGGAACGGAATGCTGGGTAAGGAAGTGTGGAACTGCAGCTCCGCCAGAATACCTGAATCACCGGAGGGATGGAACAGGCGATGGGGAGTGGGCACGGACTTCTCTGGGCTGCCAGCATCACCGACCCCGTGTCTATTAATGGAGAAGTGTTTTTAACTCTTTGTTTTAGAGTCCTGCTTTCTCCCCCACCCCACCAAAGGGAGCTGTCAGCAGCAACTATGGTAACCAAGGAAACCCAAATAGTCAAATACTTCATTTAAATACATGTGGAAAACCAATTTAAAAATTTCATTAACTTCTCTTGTTTTTGAAACATAGCTATTTTTTTCCCCCATCGGCATACATATCGCATGCATAATCAGGGACATAGGGTATTTTGTGTTGTTGTGGTGGTGGTTTAAACAGCATTTTACAAGCATAAATATATTTTAGTTACTATACGGATACATGAAGTCACTATAGTAATTCTATAAAATGTTAACATGAGCCCTAGTGTCTTAAAGACGATCATCCTAAGCGGTGTCCAAGAAATTAATTGTTAAGAATTTAGGTCCCAAGATGCTTTTAAAACAATACAGCAGTAAAAATGTAGAGCAAAGTTAAACTATGTGTTTAAATTCAAGGATTCATGTAGCAGTAATGCTTGTCTGTCTTTGGCAAAGATGTTCAGTGTTGTGCTATTATTTGCTAGAGTTATTTCTTCCCTTGTCTGCCTACACACAGCAATCTCTCTCTTTAAAACATAAACTTCTCTATTGCTCATAAGCCTAAGAAGTGGTTATTTTCTAGATACAGAAGGTCATGTGTGTACATATTTTTATAAATATACATGAGGGTACATGTTCTTTCCTAAATGGTGAATAGATGGAAATATGCATCATCACAAAATTAATCCATTCTTCTTTTGAAAATTAAGCTAATTTGTTTTTGTCCAGTAGGGAGTGAATAATATCTAGAAAATAAAAGGTTTTATGAAGTATTTTCCATCTACCAAAAGAAATATAAAATGAAAAATAAAAGGCACACAACAGATTAATATAAATATATATTACTATAGTTAAATATAAAATGCATTGTTCTAGTAGTAGCATTCTTAACACTTCAAAATTTCCTTATTTAAAAAATTTTCATTTAAATAATTAAATATGCCAAACCTTCCTCTTTCAGTGTACAGAAAGACATCCATAAAATCTGAATGATATATCATCAATTTATAAGACATGTAAACTATTGCAGTGCAGGATTTTTTTAACACTGGACAAATAAATTTGAAGCTTTTTATTTGAGCTATTTATTAGTAGTACTCTGGTTTATATTATTTCTGCATATATAGAAGATTAGAAATTATTGGATGCATTTTTTCTTACCCATAAATTTTTAAATAGGATAAATAACTTTTCAGTTTACTATAATCATATGAACATTTCTCTATCACATCTGACTACAGCAACGATTTAATCACATTGGGTCAATTCAAGTGCATCCTTCATATTACACACTGCAAATATCTTGCAAAGTTTTTGTTTAAGGGAAAACACGCATTAGCCCATCCTAATTTAAATCCAATCAAACACAAGGAAGTGTTGGGAGTAATTTATAAAATCACTGACCTGTTCAAATAGCTGTATGTAGTCTTAGTCCTTGCACTCTTTATTCATTAGAATCCAAAATAAATTGATTATCATTTTATAATATGTGTCAGCATCACCGAAGGCACTGTTCTTCCTGGTTCAGTGGAATCTTCTTAAATTTGCCAGCCCTCTGTTTTATTGCTGGTACCGTATGCTTTATTGTTCAGCGACAAGAGCTTCACTCTGCACAAAGACTCATTACCTACTGCTTGCTGCACGGCATCAGCCTCACTGAGGCTGCCTATATGTGATCACATGGGAGTTTTGTCTGAGAAAGCCAGGCATGCCACTGACTTCACTGTGTCTATGGATATTTTTATCAGCTGAGGTCTGCTAGGAGGAAGGAATAACAGATTATGAAGCTGCTCTAAGTCATTAATGCAGCCCGACTTATGGAAATCCTTTCACAAGATTTTTTTTTATTATTATTATGGAAAACGTTTGAGCAGGCATTCAAAAGAAGTTAACTAGATTTTATTTTAATAAGAGGCTGAATAATAATTTAAGGAAAAGGAACTAGAAAAAAGCAGTTTTCTACCTTCTGCTTTCTGAAAGTACTTTTGTACAAATGTTATTAAAGAGCCTTGCTCAACTGAATGATTTGACAGTCTGTTTTAACCTTTCAGTTGCTGGTGTTTCTTTTCTTGGAGGTGGTTATTTTCGAAAAGCATGAGTGGCTGTTTCCCTCAAAATCTCCTCAATGAAAATCTCAATCACTAATAGATACTATATATGAATAAAAATAGAGTATTCTAATTACTTTTGATAAAGTAGATAAGAGGGTGAGTCTGTTATTGATGTATATAAATGAAGTAGGTGATTAATTTATCTTCTCAAAAGATGACACATTCCTAGAACAGCTGACTTAAAAGAACAATGAAGATTTCAATTTAAAGATCTAAAGGACATGTGGTTCATATCAATTCTTAAAATCGCAGTAACTTATTTTAGACAGCTAACCTCAATAAAGCATATGGTTTACCTTATCTGATTTCAGTGTTAACAAGTAGTTCCAGAGCTGACTACTCAACATTTACAGGAATTTTCTGCTGTATAGATATTCGATTAATATACATTAACATAAATATGTGTATGTATATACACACACATGTACATACACATACATAGAACACCTTTCTAATAATGTTTTTTAAATAATGAAATAATTACCTAAAATTATTTCTTAACATTTGAAAATGGATTGTGGATTTCCAAATGAAAGAGCTATTTAATTATTGGAACTTGATGAAAAAAATTGATTTCTTATCTCTTTAATAATCTGTCTAAATTGAATTGATAATTGAAAGCTTGTCACTTGTTAATCTCAGTTGAAATTTTATGACAAATACATGCAAAGTGCAACAAAGAGCACAGAAGGAAAAGTCAGAAGCACCATAAATGAAGACCAGAAAATAAATTTTCTGTATAGTTAGACATACGGTACATTTTAAAAGTGTTTGTAAATAAAACAGTAATCTTAAAAATAACAAACGTATGTATCTGCTCAAGCCTTCCACCAATAAGAAATTGTTTTCTGGAAACAATTATAACTTAAAATTTTTTGTGTCAACTGAATTCTTTAAAACTAATTTTAAGCCAGAATAGTAAGTATAGCTAAATAGTCCAGTCCTTAAATACAATGACCTAACATCATTCTTTACAATATTTTTTTGTTGGGTTAGCACTGATTTAGAATATTTTAGGTCTTAAATAAATGCCTTTTGGTGGGCTTTTCTTAACATTGAAAAATATTCAGATATGTTTTAAATGCCACCATTTTAATGCATTTGTTCCAAAATGCTCATGTTCATTTTTTCCTCTGCACACAAGATCTATGCTAAAGCTACAAAACCTTGGGGCATTAAAAGAAAAAGGGAAACAGAGTGTTCTTGTATTACAGTGTACCTCTAGGTATTTAAATATATATTCATTGTAGCTAATATCTTTGATGATGTCATCATGTTAATGTACAAGGAAATAAACAAAAGGCAGCCATTTTTCTTTTACTGCATCACTTCAAAAACAGTGAAATAAAATGGTTGCCAAATGGAAGGAAAGAATCAGCAGAAAACTAAATTACTTCCAAATCTTGGGAGAGGGAGGGCAAGGGATGTGAAATTGAAAATAAAAACTACAGGTATGTGAAGTTTGTCTGAGTGTATGTAAAGAAATAATTTACAATAAGCAAAATAAATAAATAAATAAATAAGTAAATACATACAAGGAATATAGAAATAGCTGGTAATTAAAACAAATACCAGTAAAATGAGTCTCCCATGGAAAGACTATAGTCTATAAACTTAATACATTAAATGTAAAAGCCTATTAAATCTATTAATATTAAAAATGATCTTTAAAGGTAGACAACAGAGCTAGAAAGATCTAGAAAAGGACAGAATGATCATGAAATAGTAATTATCTTTCCAAGTCTGCTACTGTCTTAAATGACGCTGGTCATTTGGTGAAATATTCTAACATCTTATGCTTTAGTTTTTAAGTCTGCAAAAGAGGAACAGAAGAGTCTTTGGAAAGCATGTCATGGAGATATATAGCAATATTTTTATAGTTCAATTCTCTAAATTGGTTTTAACCAAGCAGTGTCAACTAGTATTAGTAAAATGAAAAAAGATGATGTAAAATCTTAATGACTGTTTAAAAGAATTTTAAACACATCCTAAAAGCAGAGACAAACAGGACTGTTGGAAGCACGAGGTGATTTTTTTTCTAATACGTGCAGAAAAAAAATAGAAATAAATTTAATAACTGATATGAAACAATACTTATAAAATTGTCTCAGGATGAAAACAAATTACAAAATATACCCATCTTTCCAATCAAAATTCTGGAACTCTCTTGTCTGTAACATAACAAGAGAATTGCAGCAGAGCATTTGAATTCTCACATTACACAATGAACAATGGTGCCTCTGCTTATAGAACAGTTTCACCAGCCAAGAATTCTTAAAATTTGAAATTAGCAGAGAAACACAAGATCACGACTTAAAGAAGAAAATTCCATCCAAGATTAAAAAGATGTTTTAACTTGCTTTGTTATGCTAAAAACTGAATTAAAAAAGATGTTTTGATTCTTACTACTGACTCTTAAAAGCTTGGTTTTTCTATAATGAGAAAGAAGCATCATAGAATTATTTTGTTTGCCCTCCCCGCTTTTCCACAAAATAACCAAAGCTTATCAAAGTAAGTCAAAATATGTGCTATCCAGTTCATGCTAAATGGATGATCGTTTGAACATTCTACTGCACGGAGGAAGATAGAGGAGAGTTACTTATACCATCACCTGTTTCTCCTGGAACTGTATTAATTGGCATATATACCAGCACCTTCTGTTGGATTTATCCTTGATCAGGCTGGGTTTTCTTGCTACATTTCATCCTCTTTTACAACACATTCAGAGAAGTCAGAGAAGTCAATAAGTTATCCACGTCAGCCTCAAAATCCAGGACTAATTCAATTCAATTCAACAAACATTTATTGAGAGGTTACCATGTACCAAGCTTTGAAACAGTTGTTAAGGATATAAAAAATGAAATATACACTGTTCCCCAGAAGATTGTAGTCTCTCTAGCTAATAAATAAATAAGTAAATAAATAAAAAAATAAAAATAAATTACTGACCAAGTTATGGGAGGGTAGTAGAGACATGTTTTTTAAGGTTTGAATATTTTATTCACTTAGCATGCATTTTATGTACAATCAGTACAATTTCTGTATTTTCAGTATTGTTTCCTAAAATCAGAAAATCATTACTGTAATTAAAAACCATTTATCAAATACACACACACACAGGCTACAAAGTCTATGCTATAATTCTCATCAAGAGGTTGAATCTAATTTCCCTCATCTTTATTCTAAGCTAGTCTTAATCATTTGCTTAAACAATAGAGGCTACAAAATTGGTGTTTTGGGATGTCCAAGGTTAGATGCCTAAGAATTGTTGTCATTTATACTTGAGCCTCTTGGAACACTCTCTCTAGGAGCCTTGACTGCCACATAAGAGTATTGACTACCATAAGACCACCATGGTGAAGCACATATAGGTCAACAATCCCAACTGAGCCCAGCATTTAGCCATTCCTGATACCTGACACAATGTATAACGTGCAGTCTTAGACCAACAAAACCTATCCATCCACCAACTGGACACCAAAAAGTGATCCTAGCTGCCAGTATATGGAAAAGAATCACTTAGCTGAGCTTTTCACAAATTCTTGTCCTGTGGAATGCATATGATACAATAAAATTGTTGCTGTTTTACGCCACTAAATGTTGTGGTAGTTATTTGCCAATTACTAAGTGGAACATATTGACGTGGATGACAGAGACAACACAATAAACCTAAAAGTACACGAAACTATAATCTGATACACATATTCAGTGAAATCAATGAATTTCATTCAATAAAATGAATGCAGTTAATGGGTATATTAAAAGGAAACACAACTTGGGAGGGTGGAAAAAGAGAAGCAAAAACATTCAAGCAGTGTTCAAAGCACAGAAAGACGGAGATAATCTGAGAAGATTGTACTGCAGGAAGGGGATTTCTGAACTGATAGGAAAGAAAGTGCTTAACTAGCCAAGAGAAAAGGAATTGCCATTTGCAAAAGGGTACTTTGGGAAAAGCCCAGAAACAAGAGCTAAAGCTTTACTAACTATGAGAGGAACTCAGAAGAAATTTGGATGACAGGCAAGTGACGGGAGGTTGCAAGAGAAAAAGGAAATCTGATGATCTTTCTTGGAGTGCTCTGAAGCTTGAAATGAGGAGATTTTTGCAACATTGATGCTGAGAAGTCACCAAGGCATAAAAAGAGAGGTATGGTCAAAGTGATAAAGAAGGCAACTCTGACAGTTCGGGAGTGGCTAGACCATGGGGCCCTGAGGCCACAACAGGGAGCTTGATGAAGAGGAGATAGAAGAAATGATGAGCATCTGAACTAAAGGGATTGGGTGAGGAATGAGCAGAAAGGAATTCATCATAAAGAAAGAAGGACTTTAAAATTGATTGGATGAACCAGTCTGATCTTTTCTAGCTTTAAAAGTCAATGTTTCTATGAATCAGTTACCAATTATATAGGACAAGTAGAGAGCATTAAACTAGTTTTGTCAGGCAGATTTAGTAATTTCATAGGTATTTTAACTTGTTGGCCTCAGTTTGTCAACTTTCAGATGTTGAAAAGAAATTGTTCATATCAAATATTATTAATGTTGTGTTTGAGGGGCTGCAAAAGACTGAAAAAACAGGACCTTCCCTAAATAAAGTACGTAGAGGATAGCACTTATATTTCTTCCTGTTGTCTGATTCCTAAGTTAGGAAAACAATGTCAGGAAAAGATAAAGATGTCCTAGTTCTGTAAAGATAAAAAAAAAAAAGGTAATTTTGGATAACATATACTAAAACACCACACGCACACGCACGCGCGCACACACACACACACACACACACACACACCATATTAGCTATCAAAGTAGACAAGCCTGTTGGGAGTTCTATATTTTTGAATCTTCATTCTATCTGGCTATTAGGCTACCAGAGTAGCAGATGTTAAGTGGCCAGTGAATGGTCACTCAGAATGATGCAGGTTAAATGGTAGGAATAGTTCTATAATTGCTGCTCCTGCACATACAATATGCACATAAATCATTGGAACACAGCTGCAAAGAAGTCTTTATGCAAAGTGACCCAGAGAAGAAAGTATCCAGATTTCCCCCTAACCTTCAGTCTTTTTATCACCACAAAGGCATTAAAAAAGAGCATCTATCAAGAGAAAAGGGTAAATGAAGCAAACCTCCTCCCTGAGAACACAAAGAATACATTTATTTCTTAGTAACCATCAAAGTTAATTACAATGATTTCTTCTTATGCTGAATTAGATGTCTAACCTGGGACAAAAAATATGGAGTCAAACAGCATATGCAAAAATCAGACATGAGCTGAGCGGGTAAAAAAAGAAAAAAAGAATAATTTAATAGGATCAGTGCCTTTTCCAAGTCAATGAAAAGGTTGCATCATAGCTAAAAGGGCTATTTGGGGGTCAAGGCCCCCCAAAAAGTTTCTTATATTTTATTTCATCAATGCAAGTCTATAAATACTTGGTTAATAGACTCAATCTACTTTGACTTGTCTAAGAAACAGCTTTAGCATATTTTTTACCCGTGTTCGTTTGTTCATTTGTTCATTCACTCATTCACTCACTCATACATTTTTTCATTTCACATTCACTGAGTACTATTTGCTCAGAACTTGGTTCACTGCTCTGATAGGTTAAAGAGATGAATAAGTCACAGTATACAAAATGGCTCTCCATCTAGAGGTAGACACAGATATAACGAGTTATAGCATAATGGGATAAGTTCTATAAATGAAGAATATATAAGAACATCAAGACGAGAGTGAATAATACTATATAAAAATAACGAATAGTTATCAAGACTTACTAAGACTGAAGTGCTTTACTATATACGTATTAATTAACTCATATAACCATTGCAAAAGCCTATGAAATTTCCACTTTTACCATCTCTATTGAGACATCTCAATTTCATAGATGAGACAACTGAGATGAGACTGGCTAAGTGACTTGCCAATGTGGTGATCAGTATGCAAACCCAGGCAGTATGGCTTTAATGCTGTGGGGCTCCACTGAGAACATGTTACCTAAGGTAGTAGTCATGGTGGTCTGCACAGAAGGGGTGACATGGGAAATAAATCTTAAGGGACGAGTAGGAGTTCTTTTGTGGAAAAGGAGAAGTATATTCTAGGCAGAAGAGCTAGAATATGTAGATTCTGAGGCATAACTAATACATGTATGAAAGAAACGAAAAATTTCATTGTGAGAATGGTAAGGTTATTTGATCTTCATGGGATTGTGCATTTGGGATGCTGGGATATTTGGAACTCATCTTGGAGTCAGTTTGTACTCACAGGAGAGGTTTAAGTGGCTTGATTGTGACTTGTTAGGTATCACTGGAGAATGAATTAGAGAGAGGGCCTAGAAGAGGGGAGACCCAATGAGACTGCTGAAATATCCCAGAAAAAAGTTACAAAGCTCTGAGTTACATCCCTGGGAACTGAGAGGAAAGACATTGAGGAAGTAAATCAACAGATATTTAGCCTGGAAGTGAGGGAGAACCCTGAATCTGGGAATTTTAATTTAGGAGACAGCATGGATGAGGACACCAGTAGCCACAGTTAGAAATATCAGAAAAAGCTTAGATGTGGAGCCATTTAATAGTGAACATGGAAGGCCTCCCACACAGCAGGCCAAGAGTATAAGGTTTTAAGGATACAAAGATGCCAATTTGGCCCTTCTGTGCTCAATGCCTGGTAGAGTTGCTCACAGACAAAATCTGTTACCCAGATACACATTTCCCTCCATCACAGATAACTTGTAAGACTATAGAATTTCTCTCAGTGGCCTGATTAAAGGTTAAAAAAAGAACAAAGAGTGACTTTTCCACAATAAAATTTCAAATCTGAAATACCACCAATTGAACTTAATTGTGGTGCTCATGTATATAAAAAAGCTATAAAAAAGTGTTCTGCACAGATTAAAATCATGATCCAGATCACAAAGTCCACCTCCATGCTTTCTATTAATCATACAACATGAAGAAATACAAGAAATAAATTAGATTTCTCCTTTAGGCAAATGTTTTAATGAGCTTAATCCCGTGGCTTGCTATAAATGCTAGTGACTGGCTTCTTTGAAATGAGGCATGCATTTTCTTTCTTGTTCATATAGTCAGCTTCTTATTTAGTATTCATTATTCATGTCTATTTTTATCAAAGAGCACGAGTACATGAAACCATGATCCAAGCATGTTTGGCTCTAATTTTTATCTGTGGAGGGAAGAAAATTATACGCTCTTATTATACTGGTATATATGATCGGTGTGTACATATGGGGTCTTAGTACATACATGTTCCTTCGTATTAGAAAGTGGTGCTATTTAATTTGGGTGGTCAGGCTAAAGGACAGACATTTTTTTTCACACCTATTTTAGTGTCGAATATCAACATGTTGCAGGAAAAAAAAGCCACTGGCCTTGTAAATAAACGAGTAAAAACAAGTTTTGATACCAGTCTCAATGAACTCTATCTAGATATTCTAAGAGTTTCTCATGTGAATAGCAAACCATGTGGGATTAAGAACAGAGAAAAGTGTAAACACATTTTATTTGAATATTAGAATCCCTGATAACTTTAGCTGACAACCATGGATACTGCAGCAATTGCCACTCTTCAGAGGCCATAGCATGACTGGGATCTTTGTCTCTTTAATTACTGATGGTTATCTATGGAACATGCAATTATGATGGCTGAGAAAAAAAACTGAGCATCATATTGCTACTGTTTTCCTGCTGCTCACAGTGAGGTGACTTTAACCTTGTCTGTATATGTTTGATACATTGTATTTATACAGTGTTTCTTTGACCTAGGAAGCTGATGGCTACGTTACTCCATTTCTCCATTACTCTAATTTACTATGTTCTGTGGCCACTATGGAAACAGGTAGCAGCCATAAATTTATGGTTTAATGCACTACAAAGAGAATAAGGCTTTTAAATACAAAGATATTTCAAGAGACCACACTTAGAATGATTAAAACTTGAAATCATTGGGGCGCCTGGGTGGCTCAGTCGGTTGAGCGCCCAACTTCAGCTCAGGTCACGATCTCGCGGTCCGTGAGTTCGAGCCCCGCGTCGGGCTCTGGGCTGATGGCTCAGAGCCTGGAGCCTGCTTCCGATTCTGTGTCTCTCTCTCTCTCTCTGCCCCTCCCCCACTCATGCTCTGTCTCTCTCTGTCTCAAAAATAAATAAACATTAAAAAAATTAAAAAAAACTTGAAATCATTTAAATATGCTTAATATATGATTATTAATATAGTGTTATATGAGACAGCCATTAAAATCAGAATCATTATGACTGTATAAAAACAACAAAAATGTTTACAAAATAGTAGTTTATGAAAAAATTTACCAGAAATACTAACAAACATTATTATGACTAATATGTATGAAAGAAGACTAGAGAGGAATTAATCGTCTTTTTTTTTAAGTTTCTTTCTTTTGAGAAAGCGAGAGAGAGCACGAGCAGGAGAGGAGCAGAGAGAGAGGGAGAGACAGAGAATCCCAAGCAGGCTCTGCACGGTCAGTGTGAGGAGCCCGGTGAGGGGCTAGAACTCACAAACCGTGAGATTATGACTTGAGCTGAAATCAAGAGTCAAACACTCAACTGACTGAGCCACTCAGGTACTTCAGAATTAAAGGTCTTAAGAGTATGCGTGACTGTAAAGCAATACATACACGTTGATCTCAATATTTTAAATATACAAGCATAAAGTAATTAGAAAAATAGAATCAAAATCATGAAAATAGTTCTCTCTTGGGCATTAGGTAATAGGTGATTCTGACTTTCAATTTTGGCTTTCTAAATATTTCACAATTATTCTTCTCCCTGTTGCTAATAATACAATGTAAAATTCAATACTATTACAATTGTTATTATACTGAAATTAATTGTGCTAGAATTCATTTAATAATAAGAAAAACATTTAAAAATAAGAAGACTGTTCAAATGATTTCACCTGCTGTAAGTGTAAGCTTTTAGATATCAGGGAAATTGAACTCTGTCTCCGTATTTTAACCTTAGGCTGAATTTGGCACATGATGGCATCCTGACTACAAGGTTCCCTTAAAGACATGATTGCTTTTGAATGAAGAACAAATATCTTTCCAACACTTTCTTTAAGCAACCACACAATATGTTGTTTTTCTGAATTCACTGCTGAGGCACTACCAGCAAGTTCACCTGTCTACTCCCACTCTCTTTCTAAGTGGCAATGGACCCAAGGGGTGACTGCAGGTGGTGCAATAAAGTGTCAGTGAGTAACCCTACTTCTGACTCAACTGCTGAGCCCCACATTATGGTGAATTATTTTAATTGCCCAGAGGAGAGAGATTATATTTAAAATTTGTTTTAATGTGTGTTTATTTCTGAGACAGAGAGAGACAGAGTATGAGTGGGGGAGGGGCAGAGAGAGAGGGAAACACAGAATCAGAAGCAGGCTCCAGGCTCCGAGCTGTCAGCACAGAGCCCGACGCAGGGCTCGAACTCACGAGCTGTGAGATCATGACCTGAGCTGAAGTCGGATGCCTAACTGACTGAGCCACCCAGGCACCCCGAGAGAGATTATATTTTAACAAAAATAGTAAGGGCGCTAGAGGGATGTGATACATATTTAAAATAGAGAAAGATTTTGAGAGTTAAAAAAAAAAAATCTATAGCTGGGCACTATGTAGTTCCAGTAGAAATTTAGCAATAGAAAAAGTGAAAGGCCTGCAGTGAAACACTGAATTGGGAAAATATTAGTGTCTTCCTCCTAAGCCTTCCTTATGTTTGGAGAGTGCCTGCAATGCGAAAGTCAAGCAACTGAACTCCTGCTTTGTTGCTCTCCCGGAGACAAGTGATACTGAGACATCTGAACCTAAAACACATTGTCAGTGAATTTTGGTAGAGTTATTAATTGTACATTGGAAGGAACCAGCCATAATAGAGTGTTTCCCAGGCAACCACGTGAGGGACTACTTTCCTTCTGTATTGATCAATAAATCTTTGGCTATAAATGGGAGAGTCTGGATTTTACACTCTCCTCTTCCCTTCATCAGGTGAACTCTGAGTCCCTCTTAGAGACTCAGCTCAAAAGTGCCATCCTTTCAAGCCTACCTCCATATTCTTTGCACATGGCGGAGAAAGAGGCCATTCCTTTCTGTCTCTCTTCCATGTTTATTACTCTCTGATACATTTTGTAACACCATACTATATTAATGTTGTTTGCATTCTAGAAAGATACCAATAAACTGGGATCTAAAAGTTAAAGGCTCTGTCATACTCCTATTTATATCCGTAGAGCCTACTGCAAGCCTTTCACATTAGAGATGTTCAGTGTTGTTGAACAAGTCTTTGTGAAATTGTTTTTAGAATATAAAGTGTACACAGGCCTTTAGAAAGCTGTCTTTAGAATGTCTGATAGTGCTGGTAACATGAAGGCTGTTATTCAGAGGACAGAATTATTGTTTAACATCAGTTTGCAGTTTGTGTTTTTGGAGCTTATCTTAAAAAAAAAAAAAGATGACAAGCTGGAGGTCTTGCACACCTTTCCTCCCCCACCCCGTACAACAGAGTTAGGAAAATTGGATCAGACAGGATACCCTGCATTTTATCTCCTCTTGTAGCCCATTCCACAACTGGTAACACGTTTTCAACTTTGTTAAAATTTTCTCCCACTGATAAAACTTCTTGAGCCTTTTTCTCAAAGGCCAATCATCATTACTATTCCTTTTGCCAATAATTTTTCTCCCTTCCCCTTTTTTCCTTAAAACATGAAAAGATGTGCTTCCCACTTACTTTGCACACACTTAATTACCTAACATAGTCTCTTTGAAGTCAGGTAGATTTCTTTTGGAGTACAGATACGTGGACATCAAGAGATAGTACGGCTTTGTTAATGGGCCTTCACAAATATTTTCATGTTTTGGATCAACACATCTGCCAAACGTAAGCCATTTTAAGAATACTATTTCTGTCCAGAGCCTTTCTGTCAATTGATGGCATGTGTTAAATAAAACTATATAAGACAGACTAAAATGTCCGTATGTGAATATTACATATAGAAGAGCTTTTAATTTATATTCATTCAGCATTAATTTCACTGGACTTCAATAGTCATTAACATAAGAAATACTTCTTCAGACATTGATTGATAATGAGAATTCCCTATCCCCCATCGAACCTACAACAGATGGACCAGAAAGAAAAAGGGTTTACAAAGTAGAAATTCCTTACTAAGTTTTTGTCTATCACAGCTGTCTATTCTTTCCTCTTCAGGCAAGGGACATACTGTGCTGTAGAAAATGGTAAGATTTCAATTTAGTTATGGAGAATTTCACAGGACAAAAGAGATTTTAATGTGGCCTATATTGCACCAATTTTATAAACATTGGCATTAAATTTGTAGAAGAGAGAGCAAATGTAATTTTATAATATTTGCAGAGAAAATAAAATCCCAATGAACAGTCCAATTTTGGATTCAGTGACTATATTGCCAAAATTGAAATGGCTTTTTGTAGAATATCAAGAACACAGAACAAACAGAAAAATTATTATTGAATTAGAGAAGTAAGAAATTATTCTTGGAGAGGAAGAAGAAAGATCTCAACCATTCTCTCTTTATAAGTCCAATTTCATATGCCTTTTTAGGGGTTTTTTGCTGCCTAACTTGAATTTATTCAGCCTTTTTATGGACTTGAATCTTCTCCTGAGATGTTTCAAACAGTTTTTTTGTCCTTAAATAGCCACGCAGAATAGAAAGATCACTTGTAACTTTATCCCCTTTTACTGACAGGAAAAGTAAGGCATAAATATTTCAAGTGGCCATTTTCTTAGCTTAGAGTAATGCTTTTTTTCACTCAAGTACTCTGGCTTTTTATTATTTAACTGCAGAAATGTATTCGACAAGTGATAGTCCTTAGTACTAATATAAGGAATTAAAGTATTTCCTTATATATATTAGATGAACGGATTGTGTTTAAAGGGATGTTTCTTAGCCATAAACACACTATGTGAAAGTGGACAGTGGAGGGGCATACATATATATATATATATATATATATATATATGGCTGTCCACTTGTGTGTATATATATACTTGTGTGTATATATATATACACACACACACACACACACACACATACACACATAATGGCATCTTTTTGGTCTCTTGAATGTTTAAGCCACAGTGAACCAAACCACATCATGAACACTAGTGAAACAGTTTAGCGATTAAAGACAGATCACTAAGGGGCTAGATCTGCAAGCCAAGTACATAAGGGACAACATGTGGTTTACCATACAGACCTGCATTTCATATCTGATCGAGTAGTTAGTCAAATTATACATAATATTTTGAACTTTGCTTTTAGACAGTACTTTACCACCTGATTACTGTATTGCTTTCTTTCCTGTGAAAAACAGAATGACTTGAGTAACTCAAGCTCCGTTTTGTAGTAAATGCGGCAATATTGCAGTCAGGCTTCCGCTGGTTTGGTGGACAGTCAGCGGAGATGGGAAGGCAGTGGAGCACAGTCACAATCACTCAGTGAGAACCACATGGCTTAAGGGTAGAGGGAAAAGATAGCATAAATCTCGGCTTGGCTATAGAGTAACATGACAGAAGAGGACACAGGAAAAGGGAGAGATAAGCATCATTCACAGGTGTTTATGAAAAGTATGGTCCAGGAGGTGCCAACAAGGGACGGTAACTATCTAGTACTCTTACTACATGGTTCAAGACCATGGGTTATTTTCAAAATGGCTTTACAGCAGTCACTGAGCAATTTCCTCTGTCTCTGGAAATAGTATATCTATACTATTTAAATTTGGTATTACTATTCAAAAAATATTTTCAGAAAAAAATTCCATTCCTTCCACCATTTAACAAGGGGGAAATTTCCAGGTAAAATAATAAAAGGGTTTGTGAGCTTCCTAAATAATTGGACCTGTCACCTTTAGTCCTTAGATTAAGGATAAATAAAAACTGGTCTGTTCATTTTTTTTTAAATTTTTTAACGTTTATTTATTTTTGAGACAGAGAGAGACAGAGCATGAACAGGGGAGGGGCAGAGAGAGAGGGAGACACAGAGTCTGAAACAGGCTCCAGGCTCTGAGCTGTCAGCACAGAGCCCGACGCGGGGCCCGAACTCACGGACCGTGAGATCATGACCTGAGCCGAAGTCGGACGCTTAACCGACCGAGCCACCCAGGCGCCCCTAGTCTGTTCATTCTTTACATACAGAGTAGTCCCATAACACAGGACAAATAGGACAGTAGAAAGATGACTTAAAAACACAAATTTAATATTATTCCTATTAGCTCTTACATAAATCTTAATTTAGTTATATCCCCTTAAATTCTATTGTGTCAAAGCTAAATGGTAGCAATAGAACCTGATTTTCCTCACTAGTACAACTATCAGTTCTATTTTACATCCCTTTTACTTACTCGTGGATGACTCTGGGACACTTTCCAAAGAATAGTCTACTAATAAATTATGTTTAGTTCCTTTTTTTTTAAAAAGTCAGCTTTCCAACATTTATCTGGGTCTAATGCATTCAAATGTTGTTCAGTTAAAAAGCCTAAAATAAGATACTTAGAAAAAAGCATGTTCAACTGACAACCATTTCCTGTTTTTCCTGGTCTTTATCTATGAGGAGTTTAATATTATTTAGAACAAGGGATCTTAATGGTACACCTCTATCAGTAGAAACTAACAGTTGACAGACTGTGTTTTTATTGCTGTTTCTCTCCCCTTCACAGACCAAGCACTGCTTTTTTTCTGGTACCAGAGTGATTTATTGAAGAAAGTGGCAGAGAAGCAAAAGTTCACATATCTTGAAAAATAATGCAATTAGAAAGAAGAAACTAACACTCCAGTATTCCAATTCCCATATAAATTAACAGGCAAAATGTTTTGCTTTCTTTTTCTTTACACATTTTCTTCATTCTCTCTCCTAACAGCTTCTGACACATCGCATGCCTGTAAGTTGGTGTTATACTATAGATGAGTTAGTTTGTAGATCACAGGCTGTGGTATGGGAGTATGAAAATGCGCTCACTCATTACTCTTAGGTTGCATGCATAGATACATTTTCTGTCTTTGAGCACTACAATGCTGTCATCAGTCACTTCAGAGTATTCCTTTCAGCAGTTTCTGCCTTCCTAGAAGATTAATGATAAGGACGATCATGGCAGGATGAATAGCATTATAGGTCACCACATGTATAACTCCCTTTGGAGATGCAAAGATTTATTGAAGGGACTAAAGAACATTAGATAACTGAGTGCTTGAAAAATTAATTTCTGCATTCACAATAGATTAATAGGTAAAATCAGAGACTTTCACATACATGCTGTTATTTTTTTAATGTGGTGTTATTAATCCATTAAGTTGTAATTGACATATAACATCGTGTAAGTTTAAGGTGTACAAGAGTGTTGGTTTGATATATTTATATATTGCAATGATTACCACTGTCATGCTGTTATTTTTTTTTTTAATTTTTTTAACGTTTTATTTATTTTTGAGACAGGGAGAGACAGAGCATGAACAGGGGAGGGGCAGAGAGAGAGGGAGACACAGAATCAGAAGCAGGCTCCAGGCTCTGAGCCATCAGCCCAGAGCCCGAGGCGGGGCTCGAACTCACGGACCGCGAGATTGTGACCTGAGCTGAAGTCGGACGCTTAACCGACTGAGCCACCCAGGCGCCCCCATGCTGTTATTTTTTAAGTGAACAAGAGAGATCTGGTGGTTTGGGTGATTGGAGTGAATATATGTATATTCATGTGAACGTGTGTGCGTGTGTGTGTGTGTGTGTGTGTGTGTACGCACGCACATGTATATTTAGGTCATAATAAAACTTAACCTTAAGCTGGTCATCTGGACTGCTTTTGTGCTTTCAGATAACTCTTCATTAGCAACTACAAATTTAAGGACTTTTCAGGTTCAGGCTGGCAAAATATTTGTATGAGCAGGTGTGAGACTGTGAATGAGTAGTGTATAGCCAAGGGTGTTAAAATTCAAACTCTTAAAACTCAGCGTGCTGGCTAAATAAAATAAGGGTTGCCACATATTCTACTCTGTAATAATTTTTCTCCCTTAACTTTTCAACTCTCCTGTAGTTCTTTTTTTTTTTTTAAAGACCATTAGTAGCTTAATAAATACTATTTGTATTGTTTTATTCTCAAAACCCCTTAGTGATACATGGAACTCTTCAGGTTGAAAAAAAGGGGGAAAACAGGACAATTTTAATAAGAATATTAACTCTCTCTGACTATATTGCCTCCATTTAGCGAACTGGAAATTAACTAAATAAGAAGGCAGCTTCCATTCTCTTCACACCTCTAAACATAACATCAAACTTTAATAAATGTGGGCCCAGATAGTAAGAGAATTAAATGCAAGGCCCTAAGGGCAGAGGTTTCTAGGAATGTGCTTATAATAGAGTTTCACCTGGGATTCAATTAAATATTTAGTGAGAGTGGCTGAAAGGAAGGCTCTGTGCTGAAAGCCGTGGGGGAGACGGATGAACACGACACAGTTTTTGTCCTCCAGAATGTCATGGTCGATGGCAGCCAAAACATTTAACTTAGAGTGTGTGGGTGGATGTGGTGGGGGGCGCCCTCCTCTTTCTCCTCTAGCTACAAACCTGTTTATATTTGCACAATTCTATCACACTTTCCCTCTTTCCTAGGATCAAGTTATCTTTTCTCCTGTTTGAGGCCAATACCTCTATGTGCCTTGATCCCTACTTCCTCTCTTTTCTCGGAAATTGTACTATAAATCAGTAGTCAACAAGTCTTCTCTGTAATAGACTAGATAGTAAATATTTTAGGCTTTTGCCAGACATATGGTCGCTGTCACAATGACTCAACTCTGTTGTTGTGATGGGAAAGCAGCTGTAGACAATATGCAAACAAATGGATGCGTCCGTGTTCCAATAAAACTTTATATATGGACATCAAAATCTGAATTTCATAAAATTGTTATGTGCTGTGAAATGTTCTTCTTCTTCTTATTTTTTTAATCACTAAAAAGCCCTTCTTTGTTTGAGGGCCATATATAAAGAGCTAGTGGCCAAATTTGGCCCTCAGCCTTAATTTGCTGACCTCTGCTATAACAGATCGCCATTCTTTTTTTCTACTCTCTTCTCTTTAGCCTATAACTGAGAGAATATTAAAAATATTTAAAAAGAGAATATTAAAAATATTTAGCAGGGACTCTGGGCACTGACTAACTACTCTGGATTCTGACCACTCAGAATAGACAAACCAGCAATCCAGATCTGGGACCAGCCATAAAAAACTAGTGGGTAATCTTGGTGTAAATTATCAGCCCAGATCATAGGCTTCTCATCTCATTCAAAGAAAAACCCAAAACTCTTCTTGCCCTGCTGTCTTGATATTGCCCCACTTCTCTCTTCTCTATACCCAGTATTTTTGAAAATTATTCTAATTTAAAATCTCTCATCTAGTGGTTAATAAGGCATCTGCTCCCACCATTCCTTTAAAACTGACTTTTCCAGAAGAACTTTCCCCTTATCTTTTCCCCTTTTAAAAATACTCTATTTCCGGGGCACCTGGGTGGCTCAGTCAGTTAAGCCTCTGACTTCCGCTCATGTCATGATCTCACATTTGTGAGTTCAAACCCCGCATCGGGCTCTGTGCTGACAGCTCAGAGCCTGGAGCCTGCTTCAGATTCTGTGTCTCCCTCTCTCTCTGCCCCTCCCCCACTCACATTCTGTCTCTCTCTCTCTCTCTCTCTACTTCTCAAAATAAAAATAAACATTAAAAAATACTCTATTTCCATCACTTGCATTAAATTCCTCTAGTTATCTTCCACCTCTCTGACTTGAGGTGTTTTTTTTATGTTTATTTATTTTTGAGAGAGAGAGCGAGAGAGAGAGAGAGAGTATGAGCAGGGGAGGGAGAGAGAGAGAGGGAGACACAGAATCTGAAGCAGGCTCCGGGCTCCAAGCTGCCACCACAGAGCCCTACGTGGGACTCAAACTCACGGACTGCGAGATCATGACCTGAGCCAAAGTCAGACGACCAACCGACTGAGCCACCCAGGTGCCCCTAAAAAAGTATTTTTATGAGGACGCCTGGGTGGCTCAGTCGGTTAAGCGTCCGACTTCGGCTCAGGTCACGATCTCGCAGTCCGCGAGTTTGAGCCCTGCGTCCGGTTCTGGGCTGATGGCTCAGAGCCTGGAGCCTGTTTCCGATTCTGTGTTTCCCTCTCTCTCTGCCCCTCCCCCGTTCATGCTGTGTCTCTCTCTGTCTCAAAAATAAATAAACGTTAAAAAAAAATTTAAAAAAATATTTTTATGTTTATTTTATTTTTGAGAGAGAGAGAGTGAAAGAGAGAGAGAGAGAGAGAGAAAGAAAGAGAGAGACAGAGAGAGACGTGTGTGTGTGTGTGTGTGAGAGAGAGAGAGAGAGAGAGAGATCAGGGGAGGGGCAGAGAGAAGGAGACAGAGGATCCAAAGCAGGTTCTTAACTGACAGCAGAAAACCTGATGCAGGGCTCCAACTCATGAATGATGAGATCATGATTTGAGCCAAAGTCAGATGCTTAACTGACTGAGCCACCCAGGTGCCCCCCACCAATCTGACTTTTGATTCTTGACTGCCATGGTAGGTTCCCCTCCATCCAGCCCTCTCTCCTGCAATCCTTCCCATGCAGTATTCCCCAGCATTTCTGACCCACTGCTTCCTGTACCCTGTTCTTGGCTTGACAGTCAGACCCATTCTCACGGTTCGATTTCTACTTTTATGTAGGTGACCTTCATGTCTACATTTCTGATTTTGACATCTCGCTGGATAGTTAGACTCATTTCACCACTTGGATTTTCCTGAGGTGTCTTAAAGGCAGTGTGTCCAACAATGAACCTGTACCATTACCACCAGACATCTTTCTCTTACATCCTGTGTCTTAGCCCAGTAACACCACCCCTGCCGCTAAAGTCAAGAAACTTGGAATCATCCTCAGTGCTTTCTTGCTCTCACTCCTAGTTCTACTTATTTAGGTACTAAGAATAACTGACTTTCCCTCCAAATGTATCATCCTTCTGCCTCTTCAGCAGCATCCCTATTGCTGCTGTCCTACGTCAGGACTTTTTTGCTGAACAGGACTATTTCACTAGTTTAGTTACTGGTCCCCCCCTTCATACTGCCACTAGGGGGGCAATCTAAACCAAATGTAATCAAAGAACTCCCCTGATGAACTCCTAAGTGACTCACTGTCAGGATTCTTAGCATGGCACCAAGACTCCATTACCTGGACTCTGCTTCCTGCCTCAGTCTTATCTTCTATCAAAACCTGTGTGTGCATGTGTATGGGTGTGTTAATTATTATTCCTTAGGAATAGGTAACTGAACATAAAAATGCAACTATATACCTCGTGTCTTTGTACGTGCTATTCTTATCACCTGAAATATCTCTTCTTTTCTTCATCTACCTAATAATGCCCACTCATCTATTAAGATTCAGCCTCTGAATTTGTGAAACTAGTCTAAGACCTTTCCTCATTGTTTCCATTTCATTTACCAAATTGTATTGGAAATACAACCTCTCTCTTCTGTAACCATCACCATTACTGAGTAAACAAGGTATGGTTTGTCATCACCACCCCAGCTTCTCCTCCAGTATCTGGTAATCAGGCCTAGGTGAAGAACACTTGGCAAGCCCTGGGAGTTAGACTGCCTAGGTTCCAGTCCCAGGAGCAAGCGTACTTGCTCTTTGGTTTCGAGCTTATACTTTGAAGCCTCATCTTTAAACTGGAAACTGAATTCATTCTTGAAAAAAAAAACTTATTAAACATATACTATGGGGGTCTCTGGGTGGCTCAGTCAGTTATGTGTCTGACTCTTGACTTAGGCTCAGGTCATGATCTCATGGTCGTGGGACTGAGCCCCACATTGGGCTCCCTGCTGGGAGCAGAGCCTGCTTAGGGTTCTCTGTCTCCCTCTATCTCTCAAAACAACACAAAATAAAACAAAACAAACAAACCAACAACATATGGAATCCCTGGGTGACTCCGTTGGTTAAGCATCCGACTCCTGATTGTGGCTCAGCTCATGATCTCATGGTTGGTGAATTCAAGCCCCACTTGTATTAGTGCAGGTAACAGAAGAGACAAACAAAATAAGTAGTAAAAAGAAAATGACTAAATAAAATATACAGTATATTATATAGCGGTAAGTGTACAAGGGATGGGGAGTAAAGTGAAATGTAGAAAGTGGTTGGCAAATTTTAAATGGAACAATTAGAGAAAGCCTCACTCAGAAGTGATATTTGAGGAAAGACCTGAAGGAAGTGAGGAAGTGAGTCATGAGAATAGTTGGGGTGAAGAGAATACCAGAAAGAAATAGTAACTGCAAAGGCTCTGGCATGCTCCAGGAGTAACATGGAAGCAAAATGTTGGAGAACAGTAAGCAAGGGAGGGAGGAGGTGGAGGGGATAAGACCAGAGATTTGAGCAAGGTGATCAGGGAATAAGAACAGCAGGAGACAGTGCTATCATTTGTAGCCCATTCTAAGACTTTGATTTTCACTGTGTGTGAAATAGAGAGTCACTGGAGGGTCTGGAACAGAGGAGTGAAAGACCTGATTAAGGTTAAAGATGACTCTGGTTGCTGTGTTGAAAATATACTGCAGCAGAGTAAAGGTTGAAAGATGGACAAGTTAGGAGACCACTGCTGTTATCCGGATGAAGGATGGTGGTGGCTTGGATCAGGTGAAGATGGTTTACTCCGAATATATTTTAGTGTAGAGTCAAAAGGATTTGCTGGATGTTGAATGAGGGAAAAGAGAGGAGACACCTTGACTCTAAGGATTCTTGCTTGTATCGTTTCAAGGAGGGTGTTAGCACTTTGTGCTGGGAAAGCCTGCAATAGTTTTCCAAAGGATGGGGCAGAACAGAAGTTCAGGTTCAGCCAAATTAACTTTGAGATGTCCATTATATATTCAGGTGGAGTTGTCAAATGGGTAGGTCTATCTATCTATCTATCTATCGGAGATAAAGGTCATGGAAGGATTTTAAGCTAAAGATAAAAATTTTCCATTCAACAAATATTTAAAGCCTCTAGACTATAAACACTATAAACAGAGAAGAGACATATTCTGAGGACTGAGTCCCGCACACTTCAATGTCTAGTGATCGGGAAATGAGGAAGAACCAGCAGAGGAAACTGACAAGAGCCAGCAAAGCTGGTAAGAGGAAACCAGGAAAGTATGGTTTCCTGGCAGCAAAATAAAGAAGATTTAAAAAAAAATAGGGCAAGGTGCAGGAGGGAGTGATCACTTCTCTCAAAAGCTACTCATGAGCAAAATAAATGAAAGACTTAGAATTTACAATTAGATTTAGAAACATGGAGGGCAATGTGACCTTGACAAGCAGTTTTGATAAAGTGGTAGGGGCAATGCCTGACCAAAAAGTGTAAATAAGAGTTTTGCTAAGTGGGTGGATAGAAATGAGGCAGTAGGTAGAAGGAAATGTAGAAAAAAAAGAGACTTTTCACTTTATTTATATGTTCATAGAGATGATATTATAGAAGAAGATACTGATAATATAAATATTAAACCAGAGAGGGGTATCTACGGAGAAATATCTTTGGGTAAGCAATAAGGAATGAGATCTAGTGGATAAGTTAAGAATAGAATTCTGTTCTTGAAGAGAAACATAAATAGGTCATCCATAATTGACAAATAGAAAGTAGAGATAACCATGGTAGGGGGGGACCTATGAAAGTTCTCTTCTGCTTCAATTTTTTCTGTGAAACAGAAAACAAGATCATAAGCTGATCTTTAAGATCATGGGGGAGGTATTAAAGTTTTGTCGTAGGAAGAGAGAATCCGTAGGGTGGCTGAGTTGGTTAAGCATCCGACTCTTGATTTTGGCTCAGGTCATGATCTCACAGTTCGTGCGATGGAGCCCTACATTGCTCTGTGTTGACAGCAGAGTGCCTGCTTGGGATTCTTCTCCTCTCTCTGCCCCTCTCCTGCTACTGCTGTCTTTCTCTTTCTGTCAAAAATAAATAAACCTTAAAAAAAGAAGAAGAAGAAGAGAGAATCTGGATAGGTAGGGACTAGATAGACCTGGAAAATAAGAGGACTAGTGGCTACAAACAAGGCTCAGGTGAAATTAGTAGTTATGAATTTAAATAGGAATAAATCATAATAGTTGCACTTTTTTTTTCTAGTCATGCTCATTTTTTTCTCTAGTCATGTTCAGCTGGAAATAAATATGAAACCGGCAGAGTGTTAGATTGAACTTGGACTGGGGTCATGCCAGCAAGAGAGGTGGGCGAAGGGACTTGAGGGTAATGAGTTGAGTTACAATGATGGACCATGGAATCTACTGTAGTTCAGGAGGAAAGGAAGACATGAGTGGAAAGGTGGTGGGATCAATGCATGGTAGGTCTTAGTAGGGCTGAAAAATTACAAGAATCAAATCACTAGAAGTAAGGAGCTTCTCTAAAGATAGGAATTAGTGGTTGAAGAATGGGCTACTTGAGACTGAGATCATGGAAGGAATGGGATTATTGGTTATAAAAAGTTGTATGGTTTGTACACAGAAGGAAAGTAAAAGAAGACACTATTGGAAAAGGTAGTCATAAAGCTACTACTGGAAAGATCATCTAGGTGGATATTCACATAACCAAGAATTATGAAGGTGTGATGTGAGAGACAAGTGTTACAATCTCAGGGAAGGCAGGAGTGACACAGGGCCTGTGGATGACTGTGTAGGAAGATAATGATAGTTTGTACCTTTCAGGTTGCTGCAGATTAAAGGAGATATGAATATAGAATGACTTAACAGGGGGGCACCTGGGTGGCTCAGCTGGGTAAGCGTTCAACTCTTGATTTCAGCTCAGGTTATAATCTCACGGTTCATGTGATCGAGCCCCACATTGTTGGGCTCTGCGCTGACAGTGTGGGGCCTGCTTGGGATTCTCTCTCTCCCTCTCTCTTTGCCCCTCCCCATTTGTGTGTGCTCTCTTTCTCTCTCTCTCTCAAATAAATAAACATTAAAAAATAAATAAAGTGACCAACAGAGTACCCAGTCCATAGTGAAAAGTACCAACTTTTACTCTCCTCCCGTGTCCATAGCTGACAATTACGCTGCCAATACCAGAACATGACTCATCTAACACTGAATGACAGGATGAGCTTTGTGTTGCAATGGATGTTTGGTTTTCTCTCCAGATTACTGATCAAGACAGCTGCAGGGTCTGGAGTAGGGGGTGGGCTTGAGAGCACCACAAAGTGAAATTCCTGTGATGAGACAATTTTAGTATATAATATACTTGAATTAACAAGGAAGTCCATGTAATTATGATTTACCCACTTACAGACAAACTAATAGCCCTTTTCTCTTTTAATTAAATTTTCCTTGAGTGACCCTGCCCAACATGCTTATAAATGAAAGATGTGGGCAAGCCCAATGATCAGAAATTTTATGTGAGAACACTGGCCTTCCCAGCAAAGTGATTTTTCCATACTTCAGAGGACAGTATTTTTCATAAAGTCTTCATAAACCAAGGATGTGGGCTCTCTTATTACTTTGTCATCATGCCATGAGAATTAACAGGCTAGACTCTTCATTAGAAATAAACACGGTTGCTTTTTCACATTTTTTTTGTATTTATTGAATTTCCATATTTTTTAGTGACTCTTACTGTGCTCTTGAAGATTTCCCTCTGTGTATCTGGCTCGCTTGAAGACAGGTTGGCATTGTAGCCTAAACTTGCAGGGAGTTCTGAGCTGTTCTTTTTGGAATTCTCTTAATATTCCTGTTTTCCTAACAGATCCAGAGTGGTAGCCCAGTACTTTATGACATAGCCATAGTTTATAAATCAGCACTTTAGTAAGCATACTTTTTACTTTGTTATGAAGTGCTACAAGTTAGATTCCTCTGGAAATACCATTTTGTTCTGCTCCCAGCTTTCTATTTTAGCAATGAACAGCTAGAATTAGAAAGAAATAGTTATTATCAAGATCTGCAGGGGCTTTTGAAACTGACTTCTGCCATTGCTGGATACACAGGAGAATTTTTAATGTGTAATTTCTCCATTTCCTCTTGTGATTTAGTATTTAGGGACCACAGAGAAAGAAAAAGATGAGGGGCAGACAGACAAACAGCAGGAGTTTCCACGATTCTGGAGGAGACTAAAAGATGTTTGGGGAAATCGTTAAGGCACTACGTTAAGATGTTAAGGCACTATGAAAATAAGGTGTGAAGGATACTTCATTTTCTCTTGGTAGGATCTTTGAAGATGTCTGTTTCAATATTCTTTTACAGAGTTTGTACTGGGTGGGGACAACACATAGCAGTATGTCTATCCTAAGGCTCTGAGTGGAGATGGACTGATGAGGGGTATTAGCTTGATCTAGCAAGTGTGAAACAATAGCTTTAACACTCCATGTGGGAATGTCCTTGGGATTCTGTTTAAAGCTCAGGCAGATGTGGAATCAAAGAATGGTAGCCCAGGAAGGTCCTGTAAAAGCTCTCTAGCTCTGAAAACAAATGACAGAAAATGGTAAGGGAAAGTAGACCTGGAAGAGTGACTTGAGAGGTAAAGGAAAATAGGTTGTTTTCAGGAGATGAGGTGGAAATAGCAAGATTATGTGATAACCGCAAAAATGCAGAGAACCTGTGTTTGAGGAAAAGCTGACCACTGCCCATTTTATCAAACAGCTGTTCCTGGCAGAGCTCCGAATCTAGTGCAGAACAACTGACGAGAAAACCTTTTTTACCTATATAGAGTGATGGTGGCATCCTAAGACAGTCAGTGAACGAGTGCTGGGGACAGGGAGAGAGTAGGACAGGTAGGAATGGGGACGATTCAGAATGGGTTGGACCAGATTTCTCCAGTGAAAATGTATCTACATTAATGTATATAGAGAAACTTAAAAGAATGTGTGCCTTGACAGTGATCTAGAAAATGAGGATGGATGAATCTTCATTTGTACTCAGCAAATGAAGCCATTTTTGGTTTGTTCTGTTGTCAACAGGAACAATGTAAGCACATTTTAGTTCACATTTATGTGAAACATAAAGCAAGTTAGAATGGCTAGAATTTATCTGTCCCAGGAAGACAATGGCTCTTAGCTAATTCTAAACTGTTGGCACTTAATTGAGCTGTTAATACCATCCCCACTCAATTCAAAATAAATTGTCCACTCTGTTCCCCTTGATTTTCTTTGTCCCACAGGACCACATCATAATTCATCCACAAGCTCACTGATATATTAAATTGCTCTTCAAGATAGGCTCTTATTTACAATAACATTCTACAATATCAAAGTAACATTTTGCCTTCTTTCAGTTGGCATGCATTTCTTTCTTTCTCTTTTCTGTTTTTGTTCATGCGTTTCCAGTGACATTTGAATGATTGGTGGGTTTTTTATTAATGTCTTTGTTTTTGCCCTCAAATCATGAACAATGATCAGCATAGTCTGGGAAGAATGTTTATCATTTTACTACATGTTGAATTCCTTGCCAAGGCTAAGGTTATTGAGCCAGATCTTAAGAATGCTCACGGTTCTACATGTAATAACAGTTTAATTGCTAAAGACTTGATATGTTTCCCATTCTAAAATGTTAGGATTCTTCAGTGAGGAGCCACAGACTACAGGAAAACCATGGGCTGGGCGGATCATTTTTTTACTCCGCACATTTCCAAGGTCATTTTGATGATTATCTCAAGACATCAATACAAATGTGAAAAGACACATCATCTGTACCATATGGACTACAGAAAAACTGGCCTCCTTCAGGCGGCCATAATGATGAATCTTCATTGTACTCTAGAGCCTGTGTGGCCTTGTAGGGGGTTTTAATGTGTAGCCTCTATCTCGTTGTCATGCTAGATTGTGTCACACTCCCCACCCCTTTGATTCTTCCCAATTTGAGTGCTAGTGAAGAGATGTGTCTTTCAGCAATTTTGTGAAGATTTAAATGGAATAACATAGAAGAAAAATGTAACAGCTCATTCAGAATAATAATGTTATGTGTAACTGAGAACTACCACATTTAAGCTTTAATTAAGGTTGAGTAAGTAAGTAGGGTGTATTTCTTAAGGAAATCAAAGAATTGACTAACCCCTAGCACTATCTATGTTAGAGAGGTCAAGTTCTCTATTCACCTAGTTTCATAAGCAAACAATTGCTATTAACTTGGATTAGTGGACTAGAGATGTAATTTTTTTCTTTTTCTTTGTTTAGTGTTCATTTATTTATTTTTGGGAGAGAGAGAGAGAGCTAGCATAAGCAGGGGAGGGGCAGAAAGAGAGGGAGACACAGAATCCAAAGCAGGCTGCAAGCTCTGAGCTGTCAGCACAGAGCCTGATACAGGGTTTGAATTCATGAACTGTGAGATCATGACCTGAGCCAAAGTCATCATGATGCTCAACCGACTGACCCAGGTGCCCCTAGAGACTTAAACTTTCTTTTTAAAAAAATTTTTTTAACGTTTATTTATTTTTGAGACAGAGAGAGACAGAGCATGAATGGGGGAGGGTCAGAGAGAGGGAGACACAGAATTTGAAACAGGCTCCAGGCTCTGAGCTGTCAGCACAGAGCCCGATGTGGGGCTCGAACTCACGGACCATGAGATCATGACCTGAGCCGAAGTCGGCCGCTCAACCGACTGAGCCACCCAGGCGCCCCAGGAGACTTAAACTTTCAAATTGGTCTTGTAAGTTTAAATTTCATTTACTATCTTGACTTTCAACTCTCCCAATTAAATGAATAGATTTTAGTTTTGAGTCTTGGAAATCCTATCATATTTTCACACTAAAAAAAAAATGACAATCATTTCTGGTCCTAGCCAGATTTAATAGGGTTCTAAGATGTAGACTTCACAACAATTCAGCCTCTATGGGCACAGATTATAAATGAAATATTTTCACAATAGGAAACACCAGCTCCAAGTTATTCTTTCAAGGCTTTTCAGGCAATCTCAATATAGCTAAGAGTAGTTTAAGTAGCCAGAGTCAAAAAATCAAGAATGCAAAAGGTAGTTTCCCTTAAGTAAGCCATAAAAGTCTTTAGTAAAAAAAACAAAATCATAGACATTACCTCAGTAAAACAATTTTTTAAAAGTTAAAAGGATAGGAAAGTAAGCAGAGGGAAAATATTTTTAAAAGCGAATTCCCTTTTTATTTAGACTGGAACTGAAATTCCTAAAGGAGTAGATTTGAAAAATGTCACAAATATGGATCGTATTAATTGTTGACATCATTCTGGCCAAACCTTTTATTTAAAGATTGCCCTGTCCAGAATAGATTCTTCATAGAAATATTAAGATTATCATGATTAAATACATCACTCTAATGTCAATAAACACAACAACAACAACAACAACAACAACAACAAAACCAGAGGCTACTTATAAGTTTTATGTACTTACTCATATTTATGCATCTCTTAATTTTCAGGACATAATGATTTCAAAACAGTTTAGACTCCCTTTGCTTGAAAATAATAAATGTTATGACCTGGTGAAGGTCTTACATTTTATGACACAATACTTAAAAAGAAATCTTCTTTGCCATCTTTGTGATAAGACAGATTTTGGGTTATGAATGAATGAAGTGAAAATAACATTTTTTTCCTGTATAAATCTAGTTATAAGATAAACACAGTTATACAGAGTAGTTTGGAAAATTCAAAGTCAAATCAAATTTATTGGCCACTTTCCCTTGTGTCGGGCAGTATTGTTATCTAATTTGCAGAGTATCTTGGAGAGGTATGTGTTACTAATCTCATTTTACAACCGAGGAGGAATGAAGCAGTTTTTAATGCTGTAAATGGCAGAAATGGGACTCCAATCATGTCTTCAAACCCCAAGGCTGTAGATTATCCATGAAACTTCAGGAAAAGCAAAATTCTGGATTAGTTATTGCCAGTGAATATTTTGAGGGAATTTCTACCTCATTTTTGCTTATGTAGGCTTCCTATAGCAGTCTGAATGCCAAAATAAGGCAGCCTTAAGGGAAGTAATTTAGCAAACCAAAAAAATTATCAAGGGCAGGGCAGAGGAGGAATTTCTGAGTTCCACATCACACTTCTCTACATATTTGCATGTTTTACCATGAGCATATGTTATTTTCACAACAAAACAAAATAAATTAAAATTTAAAAGAATAACTTCAGATTTCAAAACAATACGTGTAATCTTTTGTCACTTTTGTAAAATGGTATATTACAAAACCATGTTAAGTATATATATGTATGTTAACCCAAATGTTAGTGGTGGTTACCCCTGTTTTTGTTTTAAGTGGTTTTAACATTTTTCATAATAGTATTCTTAATAGTTTTCTGCACACCTAGATCTTTTTTTCTTATCATTATCGTAATTTACTTTTATAGTCAATAAAAATTCTACAAAAATAAATGATTTCCATTTTGAAAATAATGACCTTGACATACATACTGTTATTTTCTGGGTGGAATTTGGGTACCCTCTGGAATATTTCAATAAAAACTAAAATGAGAAATCATTGAGAAGCTGGGCATATTTTTAATTCTATGGAGGTACTTAATAGAAAAAAGAAATACCTTTCATACATATATGAAAGGAAGCTCAACCTCTCTACTAACCAGGAAAATGCAAATTAAAACTCAGACACCAGTAAAACACACACACACACACACACACACACACACACACACCCCAGATTGCCAGATTTTAAGTCCAATAATATCCAGTGTTGCCAAAGGGCTATGATAGCAGGATTTTGCCTATATGGTTAAGGAGACAGTTCTTTTGTTCGGTAATTTGGCAATATCTGTCCAAAATTTCTAATGCTAAAACCGTTTTTAAATTTTATTTTATTTATTTTGAGAGAGAGGATGCCTGTGGGGGAGGAGCAGAGAAAGAGGGAAGAGAGAGAATCTCAAGCAGGCTTTGTGCTCGATCTTAAGAACTGAGATCATGACCTGAACTGGAATCAAGAGTCAGACAGACACTTAACTGACTGAGCCACCCATATGCCCCTGCCCAAACTTTTAGATTAGCAATTTTACATCTAGGAACATATTCTTTGGAAATACATAGGTGCTTGTTGTAGCACTATTTGCATTTGTATTTGTGAAATTGTGAAAAGAGTCTCAAATGTCTTTCCATACAGAAGTCGTTAAATGAGTAACGACACATTCACAATATGACAGACTCTGCAGGTATTAATATGAATGTGGTTCACCAGTATGTTCCAAAGAAAAGAACATCAAGGTAGCATTTTTTACTGTACACAGACAGGTTTAAGAGGACACATGGACAGCACTGACTGTGCTTACCAATTACAAGGGGAGTAAATCAGAAGGAGATACAACAAGCGTTCACCTGTCGCTTCATATATATTTAATATTATTTGAAAATACGTTTACAGTGCTTATGAATGTACCTCAAATTAAAAAACAAGCAGAACACAGCTAAAACTGACTTAAATTCTGTTCTTTTTTCTCAGTCCGTTGGAATTCCACCTTGGAAAAAAGCACAAGTAATTAACTTTCTGCTTTGTAGTTTTCCAGGGCTCCAAATTATGGATGGGTTGCAATACTGTAAACTTCTTCTCTTCCCCCACCTCCCCTTGGGTAATAAAGATAGGTACATGTCATAAACCACAATCTAGCTACACATTATGTTATTTGAGGACGATTCTTTGAACTCATTCAAATGTGCTTTTACAGATCTTTAAAGGCTAATAGTTTAAGATATTCTTTAAGCCAAGATAAAACTGCTAGAAAACAGTTCTGAATTTTTATGGTGAAAAAACTGTTTAGAATAAATCTGATTTGAAGAAAACATTGCATTGGGCATTTGGGTAATATTTTTATGCAGAGTACCTGCATTACAATGGACAGATCTGTGAAGTAGCGGATTGAGTGAAAGGAGCAGGGAGTCGGGCAGATAAAGGATAAGTTCTGGTCTTCCACTTCACATTGTGATTTTAGGCAGGTTACTTAACATCTGTGAGCCTCAGTTTCCTCATCTGTAAAGTGGGGCTGATTATATGTTTTACTACATAAATGTAAATCCTTACCACATTATTGGCATCCAATGTATATCATTTAAATTTGGTTCAGAATTACACAGTATTTAGCAAATCACCCAAGGTAGACTATCAAATAATGCATTTCACTTTAAATCATCAATGATTGATTCCTGGGTCCATTTATCTTTTTAAGATTAATAATATTCATTCTTTAATTTAAAAAGTAATAAATGTTAATTAGGTTGATTTTAAGAAATACAGGTAAAAGAGGAAAAAAATAAAATATCTCCTTCATCTAGTCAACTGGAAAATATTTATTAAGTGCCTATTTAATGTGCCAGGACCCATGCTAGGCACCAGACACATAGATAAAACAGATTTGACCACTATCTTCATGGCCATTGTTTAAGAATGTTTGAGAATTAAATGTTTAAGAATTAATGTTTAAGAATTAATTAAAAAATTAAAAACCTAGAACAAAAGTGACAACAACCCCAGATACCTATCTATGCACTCCCAACCTTCACTCTGAATCTTGGACTCCTTGGACTATTTAGAAGAACACCCTGACATTATGCAGTGTCAACGTATATTAAAATCTCTTCAGTATCTTCCTTTTCTTTATGCACTAGGTCTCATCCCATCTTGCTTGTTCAAGGACACTGAGGCAGTAATTATTTCCTTCTCCCATGTCATTAATTTCTCACTCTCAATTGGATCATTTTCATATAAATATGCTGTTATTTCTTTCAATAAAAAAAATAATAACAACTTTCTCCTGACACCATTTCCCTTCCAGTTACTGTCCTTTCCTTTGATCCTTAAAAAAAATTTTTTTAAACATTTATTTATTTTTGAGAGACAGAGAGAGACAGAGCATGAGCAGGGGAGGGGCAGAGAGGGAGACACAGAATCAGAAGCAGGCTCCAGACTCCCAGCTGTCAGCACAGAGCCCGACTCAGGGCTTGAACTCATGGACTGTGAGATCATGACCTGAGCCAAAGTCAGATGTTTAAGAGACTGAGTCACCCAGGCACCCTAGCTTCCTTTGCTCCTTTTTGTGACAAAACTCCTTGAAATAATTATCAATGCACACACTAAGTCTTCTCTACCCATTCTCTCTTAAACTCTTTCAAATTGGGCTTGAATTCCACCAGCACACTAAAATTGCCCTTATCAAGGCCGTCAGTAGTCTCCATGATTGTTACAGGCAATGGCCAATTCTCAATCTGCCTTTTACTTGACCCATCAGAAGCAATTAACAAAACCAATCACTTCCTTCTCATTGATGCCCATCCTTCACTTGTGACCCATGGAGCCACATCTTTTGGGTTTTCTCTTGCTTTACTGGTTAGTCTTTCTCAGTTTCCTTTGGTGGTAGTGCTTTTCTCTTCCTATCTTAATTAAACTGGAGAGGATCAGGTCTCAAAACTTGGCTCTTTTTAAAAAATTTATATTTACTGCTTTGTGATCTCATGCTTCTTCATGATTTTACATATCCTCTATATTCTGAAGATTCCCAAACCTATAAATTCTGTCCAGACGGCTGTCCTCTCTGCCTGGAACACCAATGCCCAGGTAACCCTTGGTTACCCCCTCCACTTCTTTCCATTTTTTTGCCTCTCAGTAAAATCTGAACTGTCTACTTTATTTAATCTGTATTTCAGATTCCATTTCCCCAGTTCTATTTTTTTCATATCACTTTCTAACATACTATATGATATTCTATATTTTATACAAATAGAATATATTATTTTATGTAATATATATACATGATATGTATATGTATACATATACCATAGTATTGTATTAGTTGCTAATTTTCTTTCTTCTTTCACTAGAAAAAACTCCTGGAAGGCAAGTATTTTGCTCTCTTTTGTGTTCAAGGTCCTAAAATAGTACCTTGCACATAGTAGAAGCTCCATCAATATATATGGAATGAATGATTTAAAACCACTGATTTTATTGCAAGTTAAAAATAAGCTAATGGGACACCTGGGTGGCTCAGTCAGTTAAGCATCTGACTTCAGCTCGATCTCACAGTATGTGGGCTTGAGCCCCACAATGGGCTCTGTGCTGACAGCTCACAGCCTGGAGCCTGCTTCAGATTCTGTGTCTCCCTCTCTGTCTCTGCCCCTCCCCCCACTCATGCTCTGTCTCTCTGTCTCTCAAAAATAAATAAACATTAAAAATTTTTTAAATAATCCAAACCCTGCTACTTAAAAAAATTATTTATTTTGAGAGAGAGAGTGTGCACGTGTGTGTCAGGGAGAGGCAGAGAGAGGGGTGGGGTAGAGCGAGAATTCCAAGCAGACTCCATGCTGCCAGCACAGAGCCCAATGCAGGGCTTGAACTCACGAACCATGAGATCATGACCTGAGCTCAAATCAAGGGTCAGACACCCAACAGACTGAGTCACCCAGGCACCCCTATATTCCTACTATTTAAATCAACTTTTAACTTTCTTAGAACATCAACAGAATCCTGAATAAAATGAAAATAATTGAATTTGATGGTTAAGAAGTGTGTCCCTTCTCCAGGTAAATCAACCTTTTTTTTTTAATTAATAGAAAATAATATATTTGACCTTTTATAGCTATAACTAAATGATACTGAAAATCTGGTAATAATTACATTTCCAGGGGTGCCTGGCTGGCTTGGTTGGTAGAGTATGTGATTCTTATCTCAAAGTCATGAGTTCAAGCCCCATGTTGGGCATAGAGTCTACTTGAAAAAAATAATAATTGCACATCCAGTTTCAAATTCTGATTAAAATATAACATCAATGTTTACAAGATCTTAGGTAAATAATTTCAACTAATTTTTACCTCTGTCTTTAGTAGTGTAGTTTAAGTTGTAAGTTTAAGTTCTAAGTGTAGTTTAAGTTATAAGCCTTTTGCAACAAGCATTTTCTTCTACGAATTAAAAAAAGCTGGCCAATTAGATAAAACTTTCATTAATGAAAAGAGTAACAATATAAGAACCTAGGAAGACCTCGGAGACAAGGACAGGTCTGCCCTGCAGTCCAGGTTGATGTCTGGCACAGTCAGGGAAGATGGAGGAGACAACCGGGTCTAGTGCAGGGAGAAGAAAATCCCAGAGCCTCAAATTAAATGTGAGCCAACTGATGTTTCAGCTCTTCCCGAAAGCCAGATAAATGTCACCCTCAGCTTACCCAGGAGAGGACACAGCCACACAACATATTTCAATGGCTAATAAGACCCAACTGGTTGTTCGATCTGTGTCAGAGGAGTTTGAGAGTCCACTGCTGTGGACTGAAGCACAGATTCCTGACAAGTTTAGAAAACTATCATTCAGGAGAGCCTGGGTGGCTCAGTCGGTGAAGCAGCCAACTCTTGGTTTCGGCTCAGATCATGATCTCACAGTTTTGTAAATTCGAGTCCCATGTTGGGCTCTGTGCTGGCAGCGTGGAGCCTGCTTAGGATTCTCTCTCGCCCTGTCTGTCTCTCTCTCTGCCCCTTCCCCTCTTGCGCTGTCTCTGTCTCTCTCAAGATAAATAAATAAAACTTAAAAAAAATTAGGGGCCCCTGGGTAACTCAATCAGTTAAGCATCTGACTTCCACTCAGGTCATGATCTCACAGCTCGTGAGTTCAAGCCCGTGTCACACTCTGTGCTAAGAACTCAGAGCCCGAAGCCTACTTCGGAGTCTGTCTTTGTCTCTCTCTGCCCCTCCCCCATTCTCTCTCTCTCTCTCTCTCAAATATAAATAAACATTAAAAACAAATTTTTTAAAAAACAAACAAAACTGTCATTCAGATTAATCCTGAATATTCCATAAAAACTTGTCAGTATCTTAAAAAGTATGACTATTTCTAAATAATGACTATTTCAACATAAAAATCTATTACTAACAGGGAATACCACAATCATTTGCAATTAGAATATGCAAGATAAATTTTGTCCATTGATTTGGCATTTTTTATTCAATGTCTTAAAATTCATTTCTAGGAATTTATGCAGAGAGAACAATCATGTATGTATTTAAAGATTTAACTCTAAGGATCATTATGAATAGTAGGAAAATATAAACAACCTCACTGTTTAGAACATAGTATAATATGTATTAGTGTAGTACAGTATAATATGATATACCTATACAGTGTGATTTTATCAGCCATTAAAATTATGAAAAGAGGTTCATAATGTACTGACAACTGAAAAAAGCAGCTAATGTTATATTATGAATTGTTTGAGTCTTTTCATTTAAGTATTAGATGTTTATATACATATATACACACATCTATTATATTTCACTATATATATTCACAACATATATACAAACAAAAATTTGTGGGTATGGTCTTCTTTTTTTTTAATGTTGATTTATTTTGGAGAGAGAGAGAGAGCACAAGTGGGAGAGGGACAGAGAGGGAGACACAGAGTCTGAAGCAGGCTCCAGGCTTTGAGCTGTCCACACAGAGCCTGACGCAGGGCTGGAACTCATGAGCTGTGAGATCATGACCAGAGACGAAACCAGTGCTTGACTGACTGAGCCACCCAGGCACCCCTCCCCCTCCTTTTTTTTTAAGAAAGTTCATCTAATTCTCAAAGGCCTGGTTTTCAACACTTGTAGTTTCTTCATGTCATTAACTTATATAGAACAATCCCATCAGTGATAGTCTGCAATAGGCAAACTAATTTTCCAAAGGAAGGAGTAGAATATTAGGATTGTTAGGGTGAAGTATCAAAAGTTATGGAAAAGAATGGGCAATGTGAAAAATAGTCTTTGACAACTTTAATCATGGCCCCAAGGCTGTGATAGCTGTATTTCAAAACTGTCTGCAAGGACTGTAGTAAACAGATTTTCAAGTTCTAGATTTGGCCAAGACTTTGGACAAATCACTTGACTACACAAAGTCTCAGGTTCCTCATTGGTAAGAAGACAGTTCTGCCCTCTACCTATGTGACCTTGATTTTATGATACTGTATAGACATCTTGAAAAAAAAATCTGTACAGGGGAATAATTGACTGTCTACTCCACTAGTGTGGCGAATGTGAGCATTTACCCTAGACCTGGGGTTTGGGGGGACTTGTACCTTCACTGAGTGCACCATGGAGGGATGGAAACAACTGCTTACATTGTTTATGACCCATGTACTAAGAGTAGAGAGAGCTGCTGAGGGGCATGAGATCTGTCATGGCCACATGTGAGCTCAGCAGCCATTGTATCAATATCCATGGTCTCTGTAGGCATAGATGACCTAATTCATCTTTGTGCCTCATGGTGTGTGTCAGCTGGGCTAGATGTCCATGGTGCTCTAGATCTGTGAGGAGAGGAATCTGTGCCATAAAATGGGCAGAAATGTTCAGTGGGAGGTACCACCCAGTATGTGGTAGGCAGACCTCCAATATTAAGGTCATCTTGAAGTACCTAAAGACAAACAAGAGAGGCATTAAGACAATCTGTATAATGTTCATGAGTCACTGAGAGCCCAAATCCTAGAAGTTATGTGAAAAGTCGTCGGGTAGAGAATAAGGCCAAAGGACTCCTCCTTTATAAACTCCTATAATCTCCAAAATGTGCATTACACAATAAGTAAAAGAACCTGACAGTCCTTTCTCACTGTCCAAAAAATCCATGGGGTAGAAAGCATGTGATTATCTACCAGACAATGAGGTAGAGAGAGGCTAGAAGCTCTAGATAGGGATTGAACTAGTATTTGAACTCTGAGCAGTAACTTACCCTTCAGATGGATATTCAAGCAGAAGAGGTTGATTGTTTGATGGACTATACAATACTCCAAATTCAAGCAGTCAGGGCAATATAAGAGGTTATTCTTTGACATTTTCTTTGGAAAGGCACACTTTTCAGGGAAAACCCCGCCATATAAAAATACTTGGCTTCTTAACATATATGCAAAATGTTCCTGTGATACTATTTCTAGATGCATAAATTACACAGATATCTAGAAACTATGTTAAAGATAAATACAGAAGGACTACCAAACTACCAAGCATGGAAAATGGATTGTCTCTTCCAGGAAGGACCAGGCAGCTAAGTTGTCCCTCTGATTTACTAGAATCCAGAGTTCAGGTTTAGAGATTTAGACTAATTAAGTAATTCAGAATACAGCAAGAATCCTGTAGGGACAAGCCAGCAGGGATTCCTGTGGAAAACAAAGAACTAGTGCAATAAAACTAGAAAGATCAACGAGGTGGCTTGTGCAATACACGGGGAAAGTCTGCATGTCTCCAGAGCTAGTGAGCAAAGAATGGTACGGAGAAACTGACTTCACTATTAAGCATTCAAAGGAGGTAAGGAAGAGGCTGCCTTGCCTAGAGGTAGAGCAAAGGACAAGGTTATAGGTATTAACTATGGATCCCATAAAATTGAGATAATTTTAAGTGCAAAAAATACTTTCTAGGTGTTGAGTAGAAAACTTCCAAATGGATGAGATAAACTTTATAAGCTTCTGTCTCAGAGAGAATATCAGCTTATCCAATATTGTTTACACTAGTGGAAACGTTAAACACTAGGCTACAAACTAAAATTAAAACACTACCAGTACACCAAATTTAACAATAAAGACAGGGAGTAATTTGCCAAAGGAAGCCACTGAAGCAAATAATATAAACAAGTTCAACAGCCTATTCAATGCATTTTAGAGCAAAAGGAGAGGGAGCACTGGTTGCCTGCCAACACCTTGCCTCAGTGAAACAATGCACTCTTCTCTCTAGGAACAGTAATAGGTTAGAGGTTTGGGCTACAGAGGATTGTAATTTCATGTTGTTTTATTGGGGATGGACTACAGGTCAATTACTTCTGGCATTTCATCCTTCGGGTTTATTGGCATATTACCAGCAACTCTGGAGATCTCAAGTTCAAGGATGAGGCTTCACCTGCAAATATATTCTGATTTCTAGAACCTTTGGTTTTAGGTCAAAGTTTGGTTTTTGTTTTTGTTTTTTACAATTTGTACCAACATAGTCACTAACAGACATTCTCAACCAAGAATTAATCTCAAATAAAAATAAAATCTCTTACACATTACATTATTTTTTTAAATTTGTGCCATTTAAAAAAGTTGATTTATTTATTCTGAGAGAGGAGATAGGAAGAGAGAAAGAGAATCCCAGGTAAGCTCCACACTGTCAGTGCAGAGCCTAATGCAGGGCTTGAACTCACAAACCATGAAATCATGACCTACTCCAAAGTCCGAAGTTTAACTGACTGAGCCACCCAGGAAACCCAATGCCATTTTGGTATCAACAATTACTGTTATTGCCTACTTCTTTCTTATTGTTAACCACGTCTCTAACAGGGAACCACTGGGAGTGCAATATAAATCCACATTATTTCAAACAAGAAGGTTATATAAAGAAAGCTGTGGAATATAAATTCAAAAATCATCATCAAAATGCATTTATTAAACATCTTGTTATACATTCGGTCTGTAAGTCACTGTAATTTATAGAATAGAGCAAAGTATTTGTCCTCTTGTTTTTTTTTTTTAATGTTTATTTTTGACAGAGAGAGAGAGAGAGAGAGAGAGAAAGAGACAGAGCATGAGCGGGGGAGGGACAGAGAGAGAGAAAGACACACACACAGAATCTGAAGTAGGCTCCAGGCTCCGAGCTGTCAGTACAGAGCCTGACGTGGGGCTCAAACCCACAACCTATGAGATCATGACCTGAGCCAAAGTCAGACACTTAACCGACTGACCCACCCAGGCGCCCCTGTCCTCTTGGAGTTCCTAATCAAAGACATCTAGAAGGAGCTATGTAAAAATGCTTAAAATACACAAGCATCAGGAAAAATAATTAAATAATGGACAAATAGGTGAAGCTTTTATATAATGTCAGGTAAAATGTCAGCTTACTTAGGAGTGAGGGGAAAAGTGGGTATGTACATTTCTAGGAAGAAAATCAAGTAGGTTAGCTATGGAAATTCATTTTTGTTTTTTTAAGTTTATTTATTTTCAGAAAAAGAGCAGGCAGGAGAGGGGCAGAGAGAGAGGGAGACAGAGAATTCCAAGCAGGCTCTGTACTGACAGCACAGATGTGGGGCTCAAACTCATGAACTGTGAGATCATGATCTGAGCCGAAACCAAGAGTTGGATGCTTAACTGACTGAGCCACCCAGGTGCCCCTTGGAAATTCTATCTTAGTTGAGGAGGG